>NC_141694.1:290762027-293680777 GCF_964263255.1 Lissotriton vulgaris | reverse complement strand
CATGAATGATGTAATATGTGACATCATCAGCAGTGGATTGCGGGTGCGCGATATATAGTTAGTGCAACTAACTATATATGGAATTTCAATGGTTTTGTGTGAGTAAAATAAGGTTTTGTAAATGCGAATTCCTAACTATATATGGTCTATAACCTATGGTTTTTTCAGTGAATTTTCAAGGTTTTGTAAATGCTAATTCCTAACTATATATGGTCTATAACCTATGGTTTTTTCAGTGAATATATATATATATATATATATATATATATATATATATATATATATATATATATATATATATATATATATATATATATATATATATATGTATATTCTTTGCAAATGTTCCCGTAGCAGAGGGAACTGCTTGCGTTGGTGCCCACGTTGGAGACCGGGAGCGTGTCTCCTAGTAATTCAAAAACAAAGGCAAGGACGCGGCACTCTTCTTGTCACGGTAGATTTATTTAGGTCTCAAGCAAAACTCCTACGCGTTTCGAACAAACGTTCTTGGTCACGGCAGTTGTATATACATGAAATTTTTGTATATATTTTACAAGGAAGTTTGAGGACTTTCAGTTTGTACATTAGGGGCTATTGCATTTATGCAGTGATTACTAAATAGCCACATCATACACAGTATTGCGGCTGCAACATTGCACAAATTGTAAATATATGAAATCTTATAATTTTATGACATTTTATAAGTTTATGATGTACTTTAGGAATACCTAGAATGTCCTCTATTTAAACTTCGTATGAATTACCGGATAATCTTACTGTATTTAAACATGTATCATCAAGACGTGGCCCAGTATTGCCTATCTTGCCTGCGTTGCACTTGCAAATGATTGTTTTAACAAATGTGTTGAATATTTTCACTAATTAAGTTGCAACCAATCATTGTTACCGTTGTTACTGCACTAGCACTTTAAATACACGCAACTCTTTCAGTGCGTCATGTGACCAAGGCCTCTGTGCAGGCCGAAACGTTATCCTGGCGTGGTGTACTGGAAAATAAAAACTCATCTGCACTCTGGGTCATCCGTGTTCTTACTCGTTTGATGGCTGAGGATTGATAGCCTGTCGTGGTAGCAGGAACACAAGTGCGGAAATATATATATATATATATATATATATATATATATATATATATATATATATATATATATATATATATATATATATATATATATATATATATATATATATATATATATATATTACCTATATAGTTAGGATTTGTTTCCTATGGAATTTCTGAAAATTCTATGTCGAATAACTTTGGCGTTTGTGGACGGAATTGGCTGAAATTTTCAGGAAAATGGCACATTTTGTTTCTGAGCAGCCCCTGAAAATGTGGGGAGGTTTCGTCAAGGGGGGCCGAGAAAAAAGGGGGGTCCCAAAACGTGTTTTTCCCATTCATTTTTCCATAGGGCGGTTGGAATCACTTTTAGCTCGAACGGCTGAATGGATTTACACGAAACTTGGCAGAATTGTAGATATGGTTTGCCCGACGTGCCTTTGCTATGTCTCAATATATGTGCTCCAGTGGATTTTGAGAAATTAACGTTTTAAAAAACAGATATATCTGTGACAGCGCTCCGGTTAGCGCTCTGGTTCGCGTACCTGACGCGTAACGGAACTTCGCGAAGCGAAGCTGATTGGCTCTCCGTTGTCTGTCAACATTCTAAACAGTCCGGGCCGGCCGCCATCTTGTCTCTCGGTAGGATCGAGAGACAAGATGTGGTAAAAAACGAAGGGGGAAAAGAAGGAAAGGCGGCAAGGTAGACCCCTCCTGACCCCCTAGGATTGATGAGGGGGATATTAAAGTGCCCCGTGGGGCAAAAAAATAAATAAATAAATGTTTGCGATTTTTCGTAGTAGAGGCGCGTCCCGGTACGCGAACCGGGTAGCTTACCGGTAGAGTAACGGGAGTTCGCCATTTTGTGTTTTGGACAAATTTTATCACAAGATGGAGGAATAACAATGTGGGAAATGGGTGTAAGGGGGCATGGGAGAAGTATCTTCACCCCCTATGTTTTCTGAGGGTAGCTGAGGAGGCTCATATATGTCGTAAGAAAAAAAAATTTAGACTTTTTCGCGCGGTTAGCTGCCGGTACGTGAACCGGTACGCAAACCGGGACGCGAACATAAGTGAAAATTAGTGAAAAAAGGTACATTCGAAATTTTAAAAGAGTAATTATAGTTAAGGTAGCTCTGAAAAGAGCTTTTGGGTTCTGTGTAAGTTCTAAGTAGGTACCAATACACAGTCTTAAATTGTGTATGAAAACTCTGTTTCCCTCATCTGAGAAGTGCACACCATCTCCTCTGTTGATATCTTGCATGTAGTAACGCAAGTTATTGTTGTAGATGGAGCCCATTCCATGGTTTGTTATGTAAGCTGAAACAGACTTATTTACATGCTTCCTCGCTTTCTCAATTTGTGAATAAAATTGATTGGGCCACTTCCATTTCTGTCTTTGGCATATTTTGGAATATAGCAAGGCAGTTTGAGGAAAAAGTGCCATCAATTGCTCAAAGGTGTCCTTTAAAAGCATTTCCAGACCTACCCCAGAGAAGGAAAAAATGGTGTCTACTTCTTTAAACAAATATTTCACTTGCCCCATGATTCAGGGAGAATAATTTGCTTACTTGATGTGTATAAAAAAGTTTCTTGAAGTCATTTAGGTTTCTTGATATGTACTGCTAGAGTTTCATAGCCATCATGGGGCATATTTACAAGGCCTTTGAGCCACTTTCAAGTTATTTTCCCCATGTTAAAAGTGATGCAAAAGTGGTGCAAGGGCCTTGTAAATACGCCCTCATGTGTGTTAGGGCATAAACACATTTTTAAAACACATCAAGTAAGTAAATTATTCTCCTAGATTCATGGGAAAGTAGAAACAGATCCTTTGAGCACTCCCTGAGCACATAGTAATATAAAAATGTTGTACTCTTTACCATTAGTCTGACTTTTTTTATAATTACTCTATTATTATATCTTAAATTTTGAAAAAAATGAATAATGTCTTAAACAATTTTTAATTTATAAATAAAATGTTATTGATATTAATTTTAAAAATCTTTGGAAATTTCAAGTAGTACTTTATCTGAAATTTCATGATCTTTATTTTCATAAATTGTCTCTTGTTTATCAAAATTGTGCATAAATTCCAACAGTTGTTCGTCTACTGTCACATTAAAAAAATCGTCATTATTGTCCTGTATTTCAGGTTGTACTTTGGGTTCCTGTGCTTCTTTATCCATAATTGTTGTTAAGGTAGAATAAAAAGAGAGAGCTAAATAGAGTTTAAGTAAGAAACCTCAACATTTTTATTTTTAACTTAACGTGTACAACATAGTTCTGAGTTTTTAAGAGTGAATTTATGTTTGGGCAGTGTATTCTACAAGGTAGGAAGTAGAAATATAAAGTACTGCATGTGATCAAGTCTAACTCAATCTATGACTACAACAGAGAAGCCTTACTCAATCTATAACTATAACTGAGGGACAGTAAATATCTAACAGGAAACGTTTTTATAAAAATAACTTTAGGTGCACAACATATTTCTCCTTCAAAACTATTAACTTACCTATGGAAAAGTGTCTTAGGTTTCTCAGGAAATGCTCTGTAAATGTGCCTCAGGGAGCTCCAGTCAAAATGGCTGTCTTTCCCTCTTATTTTTCATATATATTCACGTACCAAACCAATCAAATGTCAGCACATAAAAATACAACTTGAAAGTAATGTTATCATTGGTTGAAAATGTCAACTCTTTCTAATGTGTTTTTGCCATGTAATTTACCTCAGGTTATTTACACAGGGCTACAACTTGAATGGCTCTATGGAATTCCATCACATTTTTGAATTTGGTAGGGACTGGTATGTAGTAGGGACTATTCCAAATTTGGTGAAAGTGTCTGTAGTAGTTTTTCTGTAAATTACTTTCCCACCTTTTTTTATCGAGCGCTTACCGGTGCGCTCCCCGGTAGGCGAACCGGCAGCGTTACGGGAGTACTCCATTTTGTGTATCGGTAGAATTGATACATAAGATGGAGGACAAACAATGTACGGAATGGGTAGAAGGGGGCACGGTAGACAGTTTATGACCCTCGAGGTTTTCTGAGGGGGGATTAGGACGCTGATATATGGAAAAATTCAAAAATTTAATTTTTGAAAATTTCACGGGTGGAGCGCCCGGTACGCACACCGGTAAGGGAACCGGGGAGCGTACCTTGGTGAAGAAAAAAAAAATAGAAAAAGATAAACGTTTTGAATGATCAGAGGTAGGGTAGCTCTGAAAAGAGCTATTGTGTTCTGTGGCTAATTTAGGTACCTACAAGTAGATTCCAATGCACACTTTTAAATAAAGGACGAATATTCTATTCCCTTCATCAGAGAAGTGCACACCATCTCTTCTGTAGATGTGTTGAATGTTGGAACGCAAGTTATTGTTGTATATTAAACCCATTCCATAGTCTCTCATGTAAGCAGAAACAGATTTATTCACATGTTTCTGTGCCTCCTCAAATTGTGGAAAAAATTGATTGGACCACTTACATTTTTGTCTTTGACATATATTGGAATATACCAAGGCAGTTTGGGGAAAAAGTGTCATTTAAAAGAAGAATACATTTTACAGCTTTTGATATTTGCTATTAAAAAACCATTGAAATTCACTGAAAAAACTATAGGTTATAGACCATATATAGTTAGGAATTAGCATTTACAAAACCTTGAAAATTCACTGAAAAAACCATAGGTTATAGACCATATATAGTTAGGGATTAGCATTTACAAAAGCTTATTTTACTCGCACAAAACCATTGAAATTCCCATATATAGTTAGTTGCACTAACTATATATCGCGTACCCGCAATCCACTGCTGATGATGTCACATATTACATCATTCATGACATGGTCAGTGACATCACTGATGACATCACTGATGACATCTCAAATGACATCACTGATGACATCTCATTTGACATCACTGATTACATCACTGATGACATCACTCATGTGATAATACGATGAACCTCTTCAGACTCTAATATAACCTTAGATAGAATCAGTGTAAACAGACACTCACAGACTGTCACTCATCCATGGAGTTACTCACACACCTAGTCAGTTATGCAAAAAATCAATCACACCTCCATTTCCTCAACTATACAGTTATACACACCTTACTTATTCAAACATATTCTAACACATATTTACTCTCTTATACAATCCCTGATACAAGTTCACAATGATCCATACAGCCACTCACACATTCACTGGCTCTTATCCACAGTTATTTATATATGTCAACTCTCACATGTACTGTGTTTTACATATGTACTTACTAGCACATGTAGCACTGAGATATCCATTCACTCACCAACACACCCATGCACAGTCAACCGCCCATATAGCTGTTTCCACATGCACTCTTGAACTCATACACCTAGTGAATCAACTGCTTACACATCTATGCACAGAGTCACACACCTCCCAGCCACCCACACACACACTCAGCCTCCCATTCAAATACTTGGGCAACCAATCAATAACCCATATAGCCACTCATATAGCTACTGATCAACACATGCAGCAGCTTACACAACAACAGACATACTGATGCACACATTCAGACAGTTTAGTCACTAACCCATGAATTTAGTAAGACACATTTAATCACTCACTCATACAGTCAGTCACGCACCTACTAAATCCTTCATCCAGACACTTATACATCCACTCATTCTTCAATATGTACAACATATTTAAACTTTACAGAAACACAGTCACTGGATGATGTCATCAGTGATGTCATCAGAGATGTCAAATGAGATGTCATCAGTGATGTCATCAGTGATGTCATTTGAGATGTCATCAGTGATGTCATCAGTGATGTCACTGACCATGTCATGAATGGTGTAATATGTGACATCATCAGCAGTGGATTGTGGGTGCGCGATATATAGTTAGTGCAACTAACTATATATGGGAATTTCAATGGTTTTGTGCGAGTAAAATAAGGTTTTGTAAATGCTAATCCCTAACTATATATGGTCTATAACCTATGGTTTTTTCAGTGAATATATATATATATATATTCACTGAAAAAGCCATAGGTTATAGACCATATATAGTTAGGAATTTGCATTTACAAAACCTTGAAAATTCACTGAAAAAAACATTGGTTATAGACCATATATAGTTAGGGATTAGCATTTTCAAAACCTTAATTTACTCGCACAAAACCATAGAAATTCTCATATATAGTTAGTTGCAATAACTATATATCGTGCACCCGCAATCCACTGCTGATGATGTCACATATTACATCATTCATGACATGGTCAGTGACATCACTGATGACATCATTGATGACATCTCAAATGACATCACTGATGACATCACTGATGACAACATCCACTGACTGTATGTTTCTGTAAAGTTAAAATATGTCTTACATATTGAAGAATGAGTGGATGTATAAGTGTCTGGATGAAGGATTTAGTAGGTGCATGACTGACTGTATGAGAGAATGATTAAATGTGTCTCACTGAGTGCATGGGTTAGTGACTAAACTGTCTTAATTTGTGCATCATTATATCTGTTGTTCTGTAAACTGCTGCATGTGTTGATCAGTAGCTATATGAGTAACTATATGGGTTATTGATTGGTTGCCCAAGTATTTGTATGGGAGAGTGAGTGTGTGTGTGGGGGTGGCTGGGAGGTGTGTGACTCTGTGCATAGATGTGTGAGCAGTTGATTCACTAGATGTATGGGTTCAAAAGTGCATGTGGAAACAGCTGTATGGGCGGTTGACTGTCTGCATGAGTGTATTGGTGAGTGATTGGATTTCTCAGTTCTACATGTCAAAGTAAGTACATATGTAAAACACAGTACATGTAAGAGTTGACATATATAAATAACTGTGCATAAGAGCCAGTGAATGTGTGAGTGGCTGTATGGATCATTGTGAACTTGTATCTGTGATTGTATAAGAGAGTAAATATGTGTTAGTATATGTTTGATTAAGTAAGGTGTGCATAACTGTATAGTTGAGGAAATGGAGGTGTGATTGATTGGTGCCATCCTGGGAACGCTGGTTGCTGATGGACTGTCGGAGGGTGAAGGGATCAGGCACACTGGCTGTGTATTTGGCGGCGACATTGGTGAAGGTCCCACAGGGTTTTGATGTTGCCTGCACATTGATGTGTGACGTGTGTTTCCTGTTGCGCTAATTGCATGCTGTGTCACCAGGGGGCACAGGTGGGACATGTGTGCAGTGGATTGCCCCCATCACGTGCATGCATTCAGCTATGGCGTATGGTCCTTGCTTGGTCTCCAGCAGTTCCTGAGCATTGTGTTGGACGTATGGGGACTGGGGTGCCAGGGTGATGTCCAGAACAGGTGTGGAGGACTTGGATGTGGCTGGCTGGGAGAGTCCAACGACTCTGCCGGGTGTTGGCTTGGGTGTGCCAGGGGCCAACAGGTGCAGCACAGCCAGCAGGTTAGTGTGGGGTGGGATGTTGGTTGTCCGCTGTGTTGGTGCCGTAGGCCTATTAGGCAACGATGGCCAGGATGCGAAAGATGGTTGTCCTTTTCAGCCTGTATTGAACAGTGACATTGTCAGATGTCTGGCCTGTGAGGGAGGTGCATTTCCTGGCTCCATGGCATCTGTCGCCCTTCCAATGATGCCCTGGGCTGGGCTCCCTTTTGTGGTACAGGCTGCTGTCCGACTTTAGACCAGGTGAGAGCAGGTGTTAATTTCCTGCTGCTAAAGCACCGTATTGCGTGTTTTGTGTTCTTATTGCAGATCTGACTGGTCGTTGTGAATTTTGAGGTGTCGAGTGTTCACGGCTTTTTGCACGGGAATGCCTACTCTGCATCTCATTAGCATAGTTGCGGAGGTTCTCTGCGGAGGTCCTCTGTGGCAATGTTTTTCACAGCTGCTTTCGAGGGTAAACTGGTGCAGTAGGCACTTATTACTAGCTTGCGAATGGGGTGGTAAATTTATCCAGACTTTGGCTGCGATAAAGTGCTGTTAATTCGGCGATAGCTCCTTTTGAATATGCCCTTAAGGTGTGCAGAGAGTGAGAAAAAGGAGCTACAGAGAGACAAGTAAAAGGGAGAGGGAGGGATAGATGGAGAAGATGGTGGGAGAAGATGCGCTGCAGAAAGAAAAGTGAATAGGGGAAGAAGTGATGCAGTGGCAGATGGAAATGGGAGACATTGTGATGTAGATAGAGAAGAGAGGTGACGTGAAAGCTGTAGGCATAAACGTAAATGTGAAAACTGAATTAGACGAGTCAGATTTATTTAGTGTCAATGAGAGAATGGAAAGGGACTGCAGATGTTGAGGTGGAAAGAAGATGGGAAGAAGGGAAGAAGGGAAGCTTCATTGAAGAGAGAGGCAGATTAGATTAGAAAAAATGCCAAATGTTAGAAAAAGAGGTGTAGGTGCAGAAAGGGAAGGAAAAGGTTGTGGTTGCAGAATTGGAGGTGAGAAGCAGAACAAAGATTTGTCAAGAATGAGAGCTACCTGCTTTAAGGAAAGCAAGAGTGGAAAGGAGCACTGCAGCAGTGCCGGGGGAGAATGACTAGAGGTAGTAGTGAGAGCAATGGTTACAATTTCTGAGGCTTAGCATATTGTGATGAGTTCCTGAAATTTCACAATGACATGGCCAATTCTTGGGTGCAGTGTATTTTCCGGATAGGATATCTCAGTGTTTTCTATGAAGGAAGACTGCTGAATGTTTGTTACAGTGCTTGCTTTCCACTTGGAACATTCTAGTGCCAGCTCGATATGAGGTAATTTATGATGTCATTATGGAATGTTGGAATTGTGCTGTGGAGAAAGCGCTAGAACACAAATGAAGGAGAGACTACAACCCTGAGTCAAAAATTGTCTACACCAAAGCTAGAAATATCTATCACAACCTGTGCAACTCTACAATGGCCCGTTTTATTTCAGTCACCATTTCCAAAGCTGTTAACTGCTCAAAAACTCCTTTCAGCACAGTGCAAGAATTGGCCAGCTCTAAAACAACTGCCATTCCTCGGCCATTAGATGAACGTCAATGTGACGATCTTACCCAATTCTTCACAACCAAAATCAAAAAAATTCAGACGGAGATCATAAACTCTGTTTCTTGCAGACTTTCTCAGACCCAAACCACAACTCTGCCCAGTACGGCACCCTTCTCCACTGACTACACAAATGCTTCTCAATACATGCCTCCACTAGTACGCTACCTCTACATCATTGAAAGATCCTAGTCCACTTTTTTACTGTGATTCCTTGAGACCAGTGGCTGTCCTGAAATACATACCTCCAATGGAATCTTTCAACCCCATTCCACATGTAGTTTCTCCTTGAACACCATTCTGAACAAAATCAAATCGGGCTCACCCAAGGACCCTCTCCCAATTTCCATAATAAAGCAATTGTACTCCTCCCATCTTCAGGTGATTCTAAATGTTCTAAACGCTTCACTGCTGGAGTCCAAGATTCCTGCACTCTGGAAAAATGCCATGGTGACTCCCCTCTTGAAGAAACCCACCGCTGCTCCAGATATATCTGGCAACTATAGACCAATTTCACTTCTACCAACCTTCTCAAAAATTCTTGAAAGGCATATTCATTTAGATCTCTCGCAATTTACCGAAACAAATAATATTCTCCACCCCTCTCAATCCGGTTTCCGCACAGGCTTCTCCACAGAGACAGTACTGTTGGGAGTCACTGAAAGACTACGACAGCATATGGATGCTGGACAGACAGAAGCACAAATATTGTTAGACCTCAGTGCTGTGTTCGACACCATCTCCCACTCTCTCTTAATCCACACACTGAAGTCTTTTGGAATATGTGGTTCAGCTCTTGACTGGATTACTTCCTTCCTCGATAACCGCACTTTTCAAATATGGAGTTCCCCAAGGGCCGATCCTGAGCCCACTGCTCTTTAATCTGTACGTCAGACTGTTGGCAAACATAGCGGAAACAGCCGGTCTATGCTGACGATTCACAGATAATTTTTTCCCTCTCCAACACTGACCCTTATGCTCCCTCTTGACTTCAACAGTGTCTTAGTAAAATTTCTACCTGGATGAGTCACAATCTTCTCAAATTAAACGGTGAAAAAAACGAAATAATAATTCTTGGAAAAAATAGGCACCTTTGGAGTCCAATGCATTGGCCAGCGGAGATGGGTAATATCCCAAAACCCTCCAGCTATGTCCGTAACCTGGGCATCATAATTGAGGATGCACTGACCATGCAACAGCAAACAGTTAAAACCACTGCACTTTGCTTTACCATCTTAAAATGGCTTAAAAAATTATTTGGATGCTACCCGCCGCCACCCAAAAAACTGTGGTCCATGCCCTCATCACCTCTCGACTTGACTACGGGAACGTACTGTACTGTACCTGGGATCTAATAGGGCAGTTACCCGTAGACTGCAATTCTTGCAGAACTCTGGGGCTAGGCTCCTCTGCAGGATACCCAAAACCTCCTCTATATCGGAACATCTGCGCGGTTTACATTGGCTCAGGTTGGAGAACCGTATTAAGTTCAAAGCCCTGAGCTATATGTTGAAATCAAAACTGGCACTGCACCTCAGTATCTTCAGTCACTTGTTCACCCCTATGTTCCCACCCACCATCTGCAGTCCGAATCTAAGTGTAGATTTATGATGCCTAGAGTCAAACTGGCCAGGATAAAGGGAAGATCTTTTTCCTATTTAGGTCCGTTCATTTGGAATACTCTCCCCCTTGCTTAATGTAAGGAAACTGTCTACACTACTTTTGGTCGAGCCTTAAAGACTTGGTTATTTAAACAATAATCTCAGCTGTATGCCCTGCCTTTCTGCTCATGCCCTGCCTTTCTGCTCAGCACAAAGTCTGTCTGGCGCTGGGAAACCCTTTTTGGGTAGCTGTTGCGACCTACAAATTCAAATAATACATAATAAATAAATAAAACTGCACTGTAGGTGTGCAGGTTTCTGAAATATGATCTTGTCTATTGTATTGGTGTGTAATTGTATTTAGATAGCCCTTACAACCCCTGACGACACATCAAAGCACTTTTCAGCAAGTAGCATTCTACTCTGGAACCCAAAAAGGATTAGTAGTGGATTAATATAGTGAAATTTGAGTTAATTCGAACAATCAACATCTGAGTCTGTTAGTTGGATTGAAAAGGATAATTGGAATAGCCTAGAGTGTGTTTATTGGGAGATCATAGTAGTAGGATGAGATTTGTGATGGGTATAAGGAGAGATTGAGGAGGGAAAAATCTCTAGAAATGGATTAGGGTGATCATAGTAGTAAAAAAAGTTTAGGAATGAGTCAAAGGAGGTATAGGTGAAGGAGGAATTTAGAAGGGCTGTTTGGGAGATCATTGTATTAAAATGAGGTTTGGGGTGAACCAAGGAGGGATAGGGAAGTGAAAACTCTAGAAAGAGTTATTTTGGAGATCATAGTAGGAAAATGAGGTTTGGGATGAGTCAGAGAGCGCAGTTAGAGGATATATTGAGAGAGGTATAGGGTGAAATATAGGGTAGAATTGCACTGGAGAGAGTCACAGTTTTTTGTTTTTTTACAGTAAAAGTAAAGTAAGAAAAATGTAAGGCCACATGCATCTACCTTTTTAAGGTCACAATTGGCTCTATTCACAGAATCAGGCAGTTTGCAACCGGAAAAAAGGCTTTTCCTATGTATCAAACTCTATTTATGATTCGTGACCTATTACTGAATCGCAATTGGGGGTTGCAATTCAGTGTTAGGAAAGGGCATCTTTAACGCATCCCTTCATAAGTCTGAATCACAACATTATGTAAGAAAGTTTTGTGACCGAAATGTAGTCGAAAAAAATTTGCTTTTTACCATCAACTTCAAATTGGTGGTAGCCATTCGCAAATGGGAAGGGGTCCCCAAAGGCCCTTCTCTTTTGTGAATTGTTGTACAAACATTTTGTTCGAGAGAGCACGGGTCTCACTGACTACTGCTTGCTCTTAAAAAATGAAAAGAAAACTTTTCATTTAAAAAAAATTAAATGCAACCAATTTTCCTTTTAGGAAAAGGGCCTGTAGTTGAAAAAGTTATTTGCTTTACTTAAAAGCAGTCATGGAGATGGTTGTCTGCTGACCCCAGCCGGTCACTATCCCCTTGATTTTAGAGATTTCAAAAAGGTCGTAAATACAGACTTACCTTATTAATATTCATGAGTTAGGGCAATTTGTGACCCCCTAGGAATGTATCATGAGTATAGTTGTTGATTGTCCCTATTTTGAGTATTTTCTTTATTCAATACTCATATACCATTATTCATGCCTGTAGAATGTTTCTCTCTGAGCAACAGAAGCCTCTGTCCTCAGTAAAGTGCAAAATGTGAAAAATAAATAGTTTAAATGTGTAAAATAATCCCATAAAACATTTTATGTGAACCAGACTCAATAATCTGCCTATGGTATCTAAGTAATTGCTTAAGAACTTAGCCCAGACAAAAGATAATTTCTAGTATTTACATCCAATTTGAATTTTTAGATTTTTTTATATATATTTTATATTTCCATCTCCTAGTCTTTCATAGGTATATCCTAGGTAACGCTGTTCAACCTAAAGATATTTTTTCTTCTTCTTCTTTACCTAAAACTTAATATTAATTTATTATGAAACTCACACTTTGACAGGCCTCCAATTTGTTACTTGTTGACACATATTTCTAGTTTACAAACAAGTATATAGATCCTTTGTGATATTAATAATAACACCAAACAAGAGGTTCAGGTACCAAAATTAGATAACAAAATACAGATTCACATGAAAGGAAATTCATAGAGCCAAAGAAGGAAAGAAAAGAAAGAAGCCTATATTCCCAAATTAGTTTCAGAAAAATGCTCTTAATTTATTAAACATGTAAATTCAGATAAAACACGTTGCAGATAAAACAAACGCTCAAAGAAAAGTGTTGGCAAAAAACAAAGACAATAAACTCATATTACCAAACACGTGGCTATCATACAAACATTACATGTACAAAAGGAACAACAGCAACACATATAGTATGTCCTTCACAAATTATGGCCACAAGAAGCGTCAACGGCGTTTCAACCGCTGGTTAACTATGCGGTCATCATCAGGACGAACAGTGATTGGAGAGTTTTGGATAACAGCATAAGAAGCAGCCCATTCAGAATTTGAACGGCATGTGCAATACGTTAAAATTAAATAAGTAAGTCAACTGTCCTCATATCTGGGGTTCGAGGAATAATATAAAGTTTTTTTTCCGGATTATCTCGGCACGAAAGGAAATTCAGTGAAGACCATTTAATTGTGGCCCAACGATAGCTAAATCAATCAGCATGAATCCATTGGTTATGCCCGGAAAATTCGCAGCAGTGCTAGACTCGGCGCACTCAATATTAATTTATTATGAAACTCAAACTTTGACAGGCCTCCAATTTGTTACTTGTTGACACATATTTCTAGTTTACAAACAAGTATATAGATCCTTTGTGATATTAAGGCCATTCAGATGTTTCTAATCGAGTTCTAAAATATATCTGGTTTCCAGATTACGCAGAATACCTTCTCTGTTTCCACCTCTTTTGTTAAGGGTACGCTGTCAAAGATGTAATATCACGGCATTGATACATTTGGCCCTGTACCCTTGGGCTAAAACCTCTTTTTACATTCTAGCTGTGCTTTTGTTAGTTCACTTCCAGTGCTGCAGATTCTTTTTATGCGTAGCATCTCCCTGTAGGGGATGTTTTGAGCCAAGTGTTTTGGATGATGGCTCTGCACATGTAACACTGCATTAAAATGTATTTTTATATATATATATATATATATATATATATATATATATATATATATATATGTGTGTTTAACTTTTCTAAAGTAAGTTTATTTGTTATATTTGTTACAATATACATTAAGGGGTCGATTTCGATTCAGGAAGCGAATCCGTACGACCATTCGCATTCGTAGCCGTTTCCATACGAATCATAGTAATCCGTCCAAATTGCGTAGTACGATCCGTTGGCTCAAAATACGTACGAATCGCCGCGAACCATACAAAAGTCAAGGGTGAGTCCGTACGACATAGACCTGCAGAGTAAACTGTACGAATCGTAAACATGCCGTACGACCCGCCAAGTACGATCTGGACACAGGAATGGGGACGTGATTCGTACGGATACGTCGTAAAGTTAGTAGTCTTAAATCTATTCTGTGAATACCGAAAGTAGTAAGTTCATTCTGTGAATCCCGAAAGTAGTAAGTTCATTCTGTGAATCCCGAAAGTAGTAAGTTCACTCTGTGAATCCCGAAAGTAGTAAGTGCATTCTGTGAATACCAAATAGTAGTAAGTTTAGGATTTAGTCTTAAGTACATTCTGTGAATCGGGCCCTAGAAACTGATTCTGCTTAAAATAAGGTTTCATGTATAAAAGGGGAAAATCAGACTCATTCCTCAGTTCACCTTCTGGACCTGCTGAAGGACTGTCAGAGAGTCCTTCCACAGCCTGCTGCAGATGCCTGATGTGTACTCCACAAGACTGCTTTGCTGCACCTGGAAGGGATGCTTTGCCAACTAGAGCCTCCCTGAGCACTGTTTCATCACTTGAACCCTGGAGTACCAGAGGGACTCCAAGGGCTAGTTGCCTAGCCTCCTTTTCAGCGCCTCAGGGGTAGAATAGGCTCCCAACATCTTCAACCCACACGTGGACCCAGCTAGAGTGACTCCTAACCCCCCAAGTGGTGCCCATCCAACCCTGGACCTATGGTGGTGGTGAAAATGATGTCCAGATAGCCAAAATTCAAAATCCTGAGAATTGAGAGGTGACCATGACTAACCTGGTTGTCTGTTTGCCTAAGGTACATTGCCAATCAGCCCAACTTCATGGCAGATCCCGCTATGCTGTTCTCCAATGCAGCAAATCCTATTCAGTGGTCTGTCGCCTAAGGGGTATTCGGAATCCTGGAACTCTTGTCAGCTACAGGCCTCAACTTTGTCAATTCAAGTTTTTCGACATCCAAAAAAGAGAATAACTTCAAACGTAGAACTCCTACCTGTGGCTTTGTCCAGTGACTCTCCGGCAACGATGTCTCCCCCTTGTCCACTGCCTGCAGCCTTGTCCTGCTGACCTTTACCTTCTCAGTCTAAATCTCCATCGCAATCTGGCATATTTTTCGACATTGACTCGGTCTCACACAACTAGATGCTTGTGATTGGCGCTTTGATCTTTCAAATTCTAGTTTTTTCCTGAACTCCAGTTCTACTGTTTGGATTTTTGTTGTTTTGTAATCAACATTTGCATTAAAATGCACTCTATTTTTGTAAATTGATGAGGGATTTCTTTTAGTGTTGGGTTTTCACTTTATTACTGTTTGTGGGCTGCAAAACTACTTTACACATTGCCTGTAAATTAAGCCTGACTACCATTGTGCCAAAGTACCAGAGGGTTAAGCACAGGTTAAATTTGTGACTTTTATGGGTCACCCTGACAGGGATCATGGCTTTTGCTTGACTGGTATTAACACCCAGTCAACCGGCAACCCAGTTTCTCACACATATTTAAGCTAATGAACAAGTGTGAGCTCGACAGAAAGAGGTTGCTGAGGCTGAGTCTTCCCCTCAGATTATTATGTAGGAAAATACTTTATGACAGATTGGTAATCCCCATCGGTTACACCCTGAGACTCACTTGTAATCCCTGATACCTGATAGTCTGCTGCAAATTTCTTCAAAAGGTCGATCACACTTACATTCCATAGGTCAATTAAATATACTTGTCAGTTTAATCACCTTGTGATGTTTCCCATGTGTTCTCACCAGCCGCTAACAAGCGGTCCGGCTTTCCCAGTTCTCCGCTGACATGGTGGGGTTGACCTGTGGCGTGCCGCAGGGCTCTTCTTTATCCCCGCTCCTTTTTAATTTATACCATACCTCCCTGATCCGGTCTCTCCGAGATAGGAATGTCACCGCGTTTAATTAAGCGGATGACATCCAGCTGGTCTTCAACATCGACCTCTCGGACCAGTCGGTCTCAGATTTTGAAGCCACCCTTTGTCACATCAGCAACTGGATGGGGGCAAATCACCTTAAGCTTAACCCTGACAAGACCGAATTAGTTCTTGTCGGGGGGCCTTCCAACCATTGGTATTCCAATTTCTGGCCTTCTAGCTTGAGTCTTCCCCCTCGTCCAGTTGACTCAGCCAAAAGTCTGGGGGTTATCATCAGTAAAGATCTTTCGATGAAGCCCCAGATAAATCCCACTGTCTCTTCTTGTTTTTTCCAACTGCGCAAAATTCGGAAAATCGCGCGGTTTCTTACCACTGAGGCTCTTACTTTAGCCCTCTTGGCGTTAGTCGTCCCTAGGATTGACTACGCCAACTCCTTGTACATAGGCATCCCAGATTATCAACTCAAACGTTTGCAGCTTGTCCATAATCAGGCGGCACGCCTCATCTTCCATCAACCGAGGCACCATCACGTCCGCCCCCTGCTAAGATTTCTGCACTGGCTCCCTGTTTCTGAACGCTGCAAATTCAAGCTGGGCTGCCTTGTTTTTAAATCTCTGGCTGGCCTAGGTCCTATCTTCATCTCTTCCCTCATTCATCCCTATGTCCCCTCTCGTATTCTTCGCTCGGCTCACTCGGCTCTACTCTAAGTCCCGAGAGTCAAGCGTAAGAAATGGGGAGGTTTAAGATTCTCATTCCTTGCCCCATCTTTCTGGAATGCCCTCCCAACGGACATAAGGCTTGCTTCTCCCTACACCCGTTTTAGATCCCTCCTTAAGACTTATCTGTTTCGCATTGCGTACAATTAAAATGTTTTCTTCTTCTCCGTTCTCTTTTCTTTTTCTCTTTTTTTCCTGTTGCTGCTGTGCACTCCCTTGTCCTGTCCAGGCGGTGCCCACCGTCCTTTTCTGCCCTAGCGCCAAGAAACTGTATAGTGTATGTTGCGCTTTACAAATGCCTTTCACATCACAATTCACATCACATAAAAACCACCTGGGATGTAAGTTCAATCACAGGAAATATGTGTTTGTGACATACATAGAGTAGGAGTGTTTACTATAGATGCAGGGTGAATTTGATGTATTTGTATAGCGCATAACTCACTTTGGCAAGTATCCTGATGCTGAAGCGGGTACAGTGGGGCCGAGCCATGGTCTGGGCTTAGTAAAGAACTAGGGCCTAGATGTAGGTAATTTTATTTTACCACTTCTTAAATACCGAGGTTTACCGATTCGGTATTTAAGAAGTGGTAAAGTAGAGGGGGGGGATGTAGGTATTACAGAATCGGTAAATACCGAATCGTTGAGATTCGGTATATACCGATTCTGTAAATACCGATTCAGTAATGCCCATTGATTCCTATGGGCATTGAAGCCCGTAGGAATCAATGGGCATTATCGAATTGGTATTTACCGATTTGGTAAATACCGATTCCAGCAAGGGTGCACGGGGTGTCACTTTGACACCCTCTAGCACCCCAAATACAGGCATGTGTGCCATGTGGCACACAGACATGCCCTAAGGGCATGTCTGTCTGTCACATGGCATAGGTGTGCATGCACACATGTGCATGCACACCTGGATTCGGTATTTTACCACCCAATTGGATTGGGTGGTAAAATACCGATTCTGAAAGGCTTTTGGGACTCAGAAGAGTCCCACCTACATCTAGAAGTTACCGAATCGGTAAAAATACCGATTCGGTAAATTTACAGATTCGGTAAATTTACAGAGTCGGTAAAATTGGCCCCTTACATCCCAAAAACCCATTTACCGGTCGGTAACGGCCGAAATCGGCAGTTACCAGTCGGTAAATGGCCACCTACATCTGGGCATAGGTCTCCATTTTCTTACAGAATTGAAGAACTGACGTACAGGCTCTGATGTACAGGTGGCGGGTCATTCGAGCCTTTCAGAGGGAGGTAGGAGAAGGCACGACCACTGGATTTGTTATATACATTTGCATTGTTTCTTAAGCACTTTTTGATTCCTATGCAAGGTGCAGCTAACAATAGACGCTGATTGGAATTGGAATGTTTAGGTTTTGTTTGTGTTTTATGAATAGACTATTGATAAAGCCATGGACAATTGTCAGGGCCAGTAGAAATATGTTTCTGAAGCTCCAAAATTTGCTGCATAATCTAAGTGGCTTGGACATTGGTAAGTGTCTGCAAAGTAGTTTGCTCGATATCAAAACTCATATTTCATGAGTTCATATTTCACCTGTCCCTCTGAAATATGATGTTTTATACAGCTACATCTTGTGCATTTAAAAACTCCCCAAAATGCCATAGCAGTGAAAATAAATGTGGTTGAATAATATGTGCGTTTAGTGCAACTCTACAAAAAAACACACATTCACACATATTACTATATTACAGCAAAAATGATGTGTGAAAACACTGTTTCCTCACAGATTGCATGTTATAATGACTTTGCACAGGAAAATAACTCTCCTATTAATAACAATGCTGCACACATATAACCCATCACAGTCTTGTTGTAGTTAATTTTGTTTAAAACAAACATAGACGAAAAATGTCATTGCACAAACAATATATATGCAGTAGTACAGAGTGACATTGCTGCGGGAGGGACTCTTGTGAGTCCTGACCCGACCCAGTATTCAACAATGGTACTCAATAACATATATACTTTGTATATCTACATGTGTGAAAATAAATGTGCCCCAATGAAACCTGTTTTGAACAATAAACACAAATTCTGTCCTTTCATATTACAGTGCACATTTAAATCCCTTGTCATCACAGTGGAGCAGCATTGGAGCTGCATCCTCTGGGTTTTCTAGACTAAGATGGTTTGCTAGCAAGCCATTGCTTCACACCGCATGGCTAGGTATTATGACTGTGCCCTGTTATTTATAAGATTTATATAGCGCTAGCTAGACCTGTGGTTACCAGAGCACTTTACAACACGAATGAAATAGACTGGTGAAAAGGTATAAGGATACATAGAGAGAGAGGCATACCAATAAACATTTTAAGACAGAATACATCAGAGGGGAAAGTGATAGCTTAGGTAGGTGAAACAGTATAATGACCACCAATCCTCGATAGTCTAGATAGTAAGGGGAGTCAACTGGTTTATCAGAGCCTGGATCAATTGGCTTTGTCAGTAAAGTATTTGTCAAGGAAATGGAGTTTCAAGTCCCTTTTGAATCAGGAGAAGGAGGAGTTGAATCTGAGTTCAATAGGGAGTATGTTCTACAACCTGGGCACGATACCTGAAAAAGATCAGGACTAGGTAGTTTCCTTTTTCAGTTTTGGTGGGATGAGAAGAAGTGAGTAGAGCTTCTTAGAGATCTGGCTCTTACTGCTTTCACGAGTTTGCTGTTTGGGTAGTTGCGGGGAGGTGTGTGAAGGGTTTTGTGTGTGATGCATGCAGACTTGTCAAATACATCTACCTTCAATAGGAATCCAGCTGAGGGATTTGAGGGTTGGTGTGATGTATTTGAACCATTTAACACCTGTTATGAGCTGGGCTGCCATGTTCAGCACTGACCTTAGTGGGGCTAGGTGGGTTTTTGGCGTCCCTGCTACGATGGCGTCCCCATAGTCCAGCCTAGAGTAGACTGGGGATTGAACTATTGTCTTGAAATCATCCTGGGGATGAAAGGTTTAATTTTCTTGAGGTGTTTTAGGGAGTACAGTGCACCTTTGGCAGAGTGTTTGATGTGGTCCTTCATTGACAAGTTCTTGTCCAGGGTAATGCCTAGTTGCTTTACTGAGTCGTAGAGGATGAAGGGGGCGAGTTCTTGAGCCAGTCTTGGATGGTAGGTGGTATTTTTTGGAGAGAACTACATTAGTTCAGTTTTGTCAGGGTTCAGTTTTAGGTGGTTCAAGCAAAACCAGGATTGTATCTTGGTTAAAGTATCATTGAGGTGACAGATGTCACTGGGAGATTTGATTTTGTAGTAGAGTTGCGTGTCATCTGCATATAGATGATATTTAACTTCAGCTTGCTTCAGTATGCTTGTGAATGGTTCCATGAAGAGATCGAAGAGGGCCGGGAAGATGATCAAGACTTGGGGGACACCAAACCTGACTTGTGTAGGCTTAGAGAGGCAGGAGTTGACTTTAGTTTGTTGCGATCAGTGTTGAAGGTAGAAAGTGAACCATTTTAGTACTGTGCCAAATATTGCCAGAGTATCTTTTTAGAGTCTCAAATAACGCTGATTGATTTATTGTGCCGCAGATAGGTCAATATGGATGAGAAGACATACTTCACCTTCATCTAAGTATTTGTGGATATCATCAGAGATATTGAGCATGGCTGTTTCAGTGCTACATCTTTTTCTGAATCCCTATTGAAAAGTTATCAAAGAGGTTGAAATCTTCAATATGTTTGTTGAGTTGTTGGAGAATGCATTTCTCTGGGGTTTAAGCTAGGAACTGGTGATTGGACATAGGCCGACGCTGTTGAGATTGTTAGGGTCAGCCCCTGTTTTTTTTTTACAATAGGTGTAATTTGTCCTAGTTGGAGGGAGTCTGGTAAACAGCCTGAAGTAAGAAAGGAGGTAATGATTTTTGTCCAGAAGGGGGCGGTGATGTGGTTGAGATTTTGTACTATTGCGGAAGGGAGGGGGTCTGTGGTATGGAAAGTGGGCTTTAAGCACGCAATGATATTGAAGACTTCCTTTTCAGACATGATTTTGAAGTCTGACCAGTTGGCATAATTTTTCGTATGGGAGGGGACCAGGTTATCCTCGGCAGGAATTAGGTCTGTTTGGTCAGAGGCGAGCATAGTGGAGCAGGTTCGGAGGAGAGATAGGTTTGGGATTTGGGTAGATCAAGGTGCATAGTCGAGGGGTTTTGTCTCCATGACCTTTCTGCCTGCCTGAGTTGTCGTCTTTCATTATTGAGATCCTCGTTGAACCAAGAATTTGAATTGACGGATCTCAGTTGTTTCAGTTTGAGTGGAGCAACTTTATCTAACACCTTAGTCATTGTTGTGTTAAAATGTGCTTTGAGGTCATCGGCTGTATAAGTGGGGGCATTAAGCTGTAGATGGGCATGCATCTTGGATTCCAGTTCAGTGATGGGGACTTCTTTGATCTTCCTGATCCAATGTTTAGGTTTGGCAGCCTGTGTTGATTGGTCTCTGGTGTGTGAATCGATAATAAACAATATGAGGTGGTGGTCGGGCCTGTCAATGGGAGAAATCAATCTCAGAGAGACAAGTCCATTTTTGGTGATGAGGGCATCTAGAGTGGCTCCTTTTATGGGAGTTGGTTCATTGCAGAGTTGTTTACGGTCATTGATTTGAAGCAGGTTGGAGAGGTTCGGGACAATGGTGTCATATGGGTTATTCCAGTTTATGTTGAAGTCCCCCAGGAACACGCCTTTTTATCAGTTAGTGAGAATCGTGTCACTAGTTTGGTTAGTTCTTCAGTGAAGTGGGAACGCTCACCCGTTGGGTGGTATATGTTGTTAAAATGTGATGGGTGCTGAGCCTTTGACTGGAATTTGCACACAAAGTTACTCAAACATTAGGTATTCTGCATTTTTAATGTGGCATGTAGTACACCTTCTTTGTGAATGATAGCTGGTCTGCAACGTGTTCTAATTAGTCTGTCCTGTCTGATGATGTTGTAGCCTGGAGGAGTGAGTATGTCTTGAATGAGAGAAGAGTGGTCATTGAGCCAAGATTAGGTGAGGAAGGCTATATAAATATTTTCACTGAGTATAACTTCAGCAATATCTGTGGCTTGTTGTACTGCTGACCTCCAGTTGGGAAGCATGAATGATATAGGACAGGGATAATAATTGCTGGAATTTACTGTATGAATAGTAGTGTATTGAGCAGGTGGTCTGGGTGAATGGGATTATGTTTGCGCCAAGTATTACAGGGATTGAGGAGGAAGCCGTAATCTGGCTCATTGTGAGGTAAGAATTGTTGATATCAACATCTTCTGGATTTGGGATGGAGAGCACTGGGGACATTGTCCTGACCCTCCAAAGGAGTAGGGAGCCATCTGGTGCCTTTTAGGGCCATGGGGGGGGTCAGTGTTGGGGCGGTGCGGTACAACTGCCCAAAGTGTGTGACCGGAGTGGCTTAAGCAGGTAAGGAAGGTCTTGACTTAGATGGAGGATGTAAGAAGTTGGAGAGTCAATGTATTTCGCCATTCGAATCTTTCATTTTCTAAGGGAGTCAGTTGTGCTTCGGTGGGAGCATTAAATGTCTAGGGTCAGAGGCAGGAGAGAGCACTGGTGGTATTGGGTTATGTGGGAGGATGGTGTTATTGGGACGAGGAATGGGAATTGATTTTTCAGGTGAAGTCAGATCATTGATGCTTCCAGACTTGGTATGAAGAGGGGTTGTTGGTGGTCTTGGGTCAGAGTCAGGTACGTGCGCACTGCTTAGAGAGAGGTCAGTGTCCTTGGGGCTGGGAGTGACCTTGGCAGTAAGGAGGGTTTGGGCATTTGGAAAAAGTAGATTATTGAGTTACAGATAATTTGAGCAAGCCGAGTCGAGTCTAATGTGGTCTCGAGGGGAGTGCCTACATCGAGTTCACTAGTGCACCGACTGTAGTTGGAGTCCGATCTGCCTATCTCGGGATACGGGAGAGTATTTGTTGGTCAGGGTGGGGGTTATTACAATCATTATAGTGGATGTTTGTTAGGGGAGTGAGATAATGGAGGTATTGTGATTGCAATGAGTAAAGGTGGAAGTTTCTGTGTTGCAGAGTGAGTCGGCCGGAAAGGGGGAACAGGTCTGTTCTGGGTTTTTAGTCGGGGGTGAGTGGGTATGGGAGAGTGGGTTAGGTGCTTCTGTTTAGCTAATGCGGAGAATGGTGTAGGGAAGTGACGTCAAAAGTGGTGAGGTGATGGTTGCTAGCCTGTATGAGAATGCTTCATGTTAAGAAGATGGAGATGGTCAGTTCCCTTCTAAAGGTAAGGGAAACGGACATAGACATTTTTAAACCATTTTGGTTGACTTAGTGACTCAGAGGTGGAGAAGTAAGAACTTTTTCTATTTTGTTGGGCGTTTAGTGTAAAAGACATAGGGGCATATGTATCATTAAAAATCGCATTCGCAAAGGCCGAAATTCGCCGAATTTCGGCCTTTGCGAATGCGAATTCTCAATATGGTATGTGCGATTCCTTAAATGCAATGTATCATGCAAAAAAATATTGCTAATTGTCCCTAAGGAATCGCAAATTACCACCAACTTCAAGTTGGTGGTAAGTTGCGAATTCCTTTCAAAAAGCAATTGTTTTAAAAACAAAAGGTGCCATGTGACGCTCATACATGCCCTTAGGGCATGTATGTGCGCCATATGCGCACACATGTAATTTTCAGGGGTGCAGCAGGGTGTCCTTTGGACACCCCTGCACCCTTGCGAATATTCTCAATTTGCGATTAGCAAATTGCTAATCGCAAATTTCCCCTTCAATCCTATGGGCCTCCTGGCCCATAGAAATGAATGGGAAATGATTCCTTAATTGCGATTAGCAATTTGCTAATCGCAATTAAGGAATCTTAAGAAATCGCTAAAAAGAAGCTGATTTCTACATACATACCATTTTGCGATTCTCAAATAGCGATTAGCAAAAAATCGCTATTTGAGAATCGCGAAATGCTATTTTGATACATATCGACCTAAGTCAGGTTTCTTATTGTCGTCTGTTGCGCTGTGGTAGTTTTCAACTATAATTGTTTCAGGGTGCTGTTTCAAAATTCTGTGCTTGAAGCATTATTGGACATATTTTCTGTGTAAATCAAATGCATAGAAAACAACAGCATAATATAAACTTTATATGCAGATTTTATTTAGTTAGGGAGGTTGGCACCAATACTCATTTGAGGCCTAGCTCCGGACTCATCAATGGTAACAGAGCACATATTACACTCTCCGCCTATGGGATATTAGTTAAGGCAGGTTGACTACCCACCTTAAGTAGCAAACACAATCCCTGTCAGGGTGAACTACTAAGGACTCAAAATACCCTGAGCTCAACTTCCTGGTAGCTGTGCCATAGAGCAGAAAGGCCTAACGTACGAGTATCTATCCAGTACCAAAACAGTAATATAATAAAAATAAAACGCAAGGCAAGAAAAATCCCAAACCAATTTAGAAAATTGAGTAAATGTTATAATATAAAATGACACCAAATGAAAAAAAAAATCAAATGAAGGTAACAGAGATATGCATTTCTTTAGTTTCAAAAAAAGAGTAGCACCACAAAGTGTTAATCCCCAACTCCAGATGGTCACTGTAGATGGGGACCTAGGTGCATTTTGAGACTTACTGTGGTGGAGCGTAGGTTGGATGCAGGAACCATGTTTGACCCGGTCAGAGGTTTTAACTTGGGACTCAAGGCCTCATTATGATGGCAGTTGGACATTCGCCTAACCGCTATCCTCTGGGAAATGGGACTGCCCGACTGGCTGTTGGCGGACCCGCCAAAGGAATTAGGATGCAACCACCTTCAAGGCGGTCTCAATATGTATCTTTTGTATTGCGGCGTGTGCTGCAGGCTGCAGCACACACCGCAGTACAGAGGATACATTCTGTACATATCCCTGCATTATGTGGCAGACACCATGCAGTGCCTGCCACATAGAGATAGGCATGCTACGGGTCCCTAATGTCACTTTCTACCTGCCTTTTTATGGCTGGCTGACTGCTATGAAACAGCGGGCGGAAAGGGGCGTTGTAATCCCGACGGCGGCACCGTCACAGTTGTAGGGATACAAGTCCCTCTGACAGAAGTCAGATCCGTGGTGGTCGTTCTGTCCAACTGGTCCGACTGGTCGTTCTGTCCACCCGCCATCATAATGTGGCGGGTGGTCAATTTGGGTCTGATGTCAGTGGGACTGCCACCGATGGGCTTACGATGGTGGTCCCACTTTCATCATAATGAGGCCCACAGTCCCAAAAATGGAATAAAAATCCTCCGCGGGGGTAGGCAGCCGGATGTTCCAGAGGAGGGCTCCAAAGGGGTAGATAGCCATTGAACGAGGTCTCTGTGACACCATCATTTTTTGTTGGTATTTCGTAGAGTGGGAGAAATTAGAATTTGGTACCCAGGGAAGGTCCCTTACTGGCCACATACTTTAAGTGCCGTAGCCTGGTCAAGATTTTTACTTTGTTGTTAGTCGCTTTTTTGTAGTTTAGATTCCTCCAGTTGGGCAAGGCTGCAGGCTGTAGCTAAAGAGAGCTCAAGAAGGCTTGATACCATCTTCTCAAGGTCCCGCTGAAGGGGATTTGCCACTATGAAAAAGCTCTGAGCAGGGGAAACCTGAATGTTTAGTCCAGTGGTAAGGCATTTTAGTCGGATCAGCTTGCCAGGTTTATCCCAGTCCTTTATAGGTCTAAGGAGCCAAAATATTTCTAAGTCTAAGGTTCTCAAGGGTGGTAGAAGATGTTCAGCAATACCTCCAAAGGTGCCATGACCTCCAGAACTTGCAAACAAAACAAGTGATGGACCGAATGTGGATAAATGTCACACATTCACCCCAGTCCAAAGATCTGGGCCCAAATCCATCGTTTTTTTGCACTCCACACCACCCTGGGTTAGACAATGGCGATATGCAAATCAGCTCTGACCCTGTGCCCCATGGGAACAGTCCAGTCCGAACTACAAAAGCCATGTCCTTCCTAAGTGCGCTGGGGATGCCCAGACGTGGGTCCCAGGCACTCCACACCACTGGAGTCAAGCTAGCCGGGCTGATGAGAGGTGTTACCTCGAAACCGGTCCGGTCCTCGGATGCTTGATTCCGTTCTGGGAAGGACATGGCTTTTGTAGTCCGGACTGGACTGTTCCCATGGGGCACAGGGTCAGAGCTGATTTGCATATCGCCATTGTCTAACCCAGGGTGGTGTGGAGTGCTAAAAAACGATGGATTTGGGCCCAGATCTTTGGACTGGGGTGAGTGTGTGACATTGATCCACATTCGGTCCATCACCTGTTGTGTTTGCATATTCCGCCCTAAGTGCGCTGGGGATGCCCAGACGTGGGTCCCAGGCACTCCACACCACTGGAGTCAAGCTAGCCGGGCTGATGAGAGGTGTTACCTCGAAACCGGTCCGTTCCTCGGATGCTTGATTCCGTTCTGGGAAGGACATGGCTTTTGAAACTGAAATTGAGGTATTACCCCAGTTGATTTCAGACCACAATCCAATCATATTGGAATTATTATTACCCTCTAAGTGTTTTAATATCTATAGCCAATGGTCATTCCAAAGGAGTCTTCTGTTTGATGATAATTATCTCCGTCATTTGGCTGTAATTATTAAGGATTTTTTCGAGCGTAATAATAATACAGCTTCAATCCGAGTCATTTGGGATGCTTTTAAATATATAATCAGGGGGGAAACTATTAGCTATTCTAATTTCCAGCGAAGGAAAATACAGGTAGACTTCAAAAACAAACTCGATTTTAGAATTAAATCTAGCTGCTAGTATTCAAAATGGTCAAGGTGCCGAAGAAGCTCAAAGACTTCTAACTATTGAAAGAGCTGCTCTTTGCTCCCATTTAGCAGACCAGGTTGCTGCTAAATACAAACAACGTAAAATGGAGTGTTATAAACTAAGTGAGCAAACGGGGAGAATTTTAGCTCAAAGGTTAAGGCAAAAGGCCACCTCAAATGAAATAACCAAAATAATAGATTTGGAAGGAGCATCCAAGATTCTAAAGTGTGGATATTGAAGGCATTCAGTGACTTCTATAAGATATTATATAATAAGTCAAGTAGTGAAGTTCAAGAAGCTAAAGATCCAATGGATTACCTTAGGAACATTGATAATATCCCATTGCCGGAAGGAGATGCTGCTACTATTGCAGCGCATATAACTTAGGAAGAGATTGAATTAGCAATCCTTAGTTTATTTCCCGGAAAAGCGATGGGGACCGATCAAATTCCATTAGAATTTTATCGTAGCTTCAGAAACATGCTTAAACCTGAATTACTTAAGGTATTCCATCAAGCTTTTTTAGGACACTCACCTGCTTCATGGTCTTTGGCTACTATTGTGATATTTAAAAAGAAAGGGAAAGATGCCAATGAATTAGGGTCATATCGACCAATATCCCTTATTATATCAGACAGTAAGATTTTTTCTAAAGTATTAGCCAATAGACTAAACGGTTTTATGCCTGTTTTAGTGTCAAAGATTCAGCACGGCTTTATTAAGCATAGGGATACTACTGATCACATTAGACGTATTATCACCCTGCTGGATTGGGCGCAGGCCACGAGATCCCCTGTCGACGTTGTCCTGTTGAACACCAAAAAAGCTTTTGACAGGGTCGACTGGGGGTTTCTGTGGTCTGTCATGGCATGGAAGGGTTTCCCTATAGAATATATTACGGCCATCCAGGCGTTATATCTTAATCCTAAAGCGGTAATCCGTGTGGAAGTCGAAATGTCCAGTCCTTTTCCGATCACCAGGGGGACAAGGCAAGGTTGTCCCGGCTCCCCTTTTTTGTTCGCATTATATATCGAACCTTATCTGAATAGACTTATAAATGAAGACGGAAACCCTCCAGTCATACTGCATCAGATAGAACTTAAAATTCTTGCTTACACTGACAATGTCCCGATCGTCACCTCTGATGTAGCCTCATCATTACCTAAGATTGTAGACCATGCTCAGGAGTTCGGCGAGTTCTCTGGTTATAAGTTGAATGTTTCCAAGACACTGGTTATTCACTCGCCCGATCAAAGACCTGAAGGAGGTGTATTTGCATCTTCCGCCTCATATCTTGGTGTCACAATTACTGCTAAAGTCGAGGACATCGTCAGCCTTAATACTGATCCTTTATTACTTTCTACTAATAGGACACTTGAGAGACTGAACAATCTACATCTATCTCTTTGTGGCCGTACCAATGTAAGTAAAATGAAAATTTTCCCTAAATTTCTCTACCTATTTCGCACCATCCCACTTCTGTTTTCCTCGTTTGTTTTGTTGTAAATTAGACAGAATTATTGCTAGATTTTTATGGGGCTACCGGAGAACTAGATGATCCATGAAGTGGTGTATTTTGCCAAGATTAAGGGGGAGTTTGGGGACTCTGAGCTTTCGACTATACTACTGGGCAGTTATATTAAGACTAATGGGAATCTTATTGTTTCAAGATCCGTGTTTAGATGTAGCAATGCAGCCATCAATTTATGAAATGCTTCTTGGATCTAGAGCCCGTCAATGTTTTTTCAGGATCTTAGAACCAAGTTAGTACAAAAAAACAAAGTTTAAAATTATGGTGTCTATGTTTCAAATTTGGAAACAAATCAATAAGAAATTCCATTTTGTTGTCTAATTTGAGCTATTATACGCTTCTGAAGAATCCTTTATTACCTGGGATCTTCAGTGATACAGTTATGTATAGATGGAATGACTTGAACATTTGCTCATTAGGGTCCTTGTATCAAGATAAATGACTCGTATCATTTGCCGACCTGCAAAATAAATAAGGATTCATTAGAGGTGACTTTTTAAAATTTTTGCAAATTTGTAGTTTTCTAGAATCAAAGAATTTATTAAATACAGAATCTATTAATAAAATAGATGTGTTTGAAAGCTGTAGAAAAAAAGAGTGAATCGGCACAATATATCAAATGATGCTAAGTAGAATTGAAGATAACATAGATGTTTATGTAGACAAATGGCAAAGAAGTCTGGGTACTGAGAAGGTGGATATTGTTAGGTCTTTAGAGGTTGGCTGCAGGGTCATATTCAACGGATCATTCAAAAGTCAGCACTTTCTGTCCATCTTCGATCTTTATTATACTCCGTTAAAACTGTCTAAATGGAACGCACAGAAGGCTACTTCTTGTAGTCGATGTGGCCTCTTTGCTGCAGATTCAATCCACATGTTTTTTCATTGTCCGAAATTAATTCATTTTGTAACAAAAGTACAAGATTTCTTAAATCTGATTGAATCAACTGTTGTTCTGTCACCTGAATTAGTCATTTTTGGAATTGATAGGTAATAGGTCTAGGGGTGGGCGTAGTTCGCGAAGCTACGCAATGTGCACTTCGCACTACGAGAACTTCACGTAGCACTACGCGAGCTGCGTAGTAGCATGTTCGCACTGTGCAAGATGCATTTTCAATGATTCCACAGTGCGGACAAGCATCCGGCACTGTGCAATCATTGAAAATGACATCTTGCACAGTGCGAGCTGTAGTTTTCTGCTGCTCGAGTAGATTATTACTCGAGCTGCAGCTTTCTCAACGCGAACTGGTAGTTTCTCATTGAGAGCGGTCGCGAGCATGTGCAACCACTCACAATGAGAAACCTGACCTCCCCGCGTTGAGAATCTCGCCGGGATGTCATTTTGCTTGCTCGCGGTCGCGAACATGACGTTGAGGACCGCGAACAAGCAAAAAATGACCGCTGCACTACGCGCGTTTGCACTGTGCTACGTGCAGCTCGCGTAGTGCGAAGTTGCGCAAACTTCGCAAACTCCGTGAGCGTAGCGTAGTGCTTCACCCAGGGCTAAATAGGACTTCTGAAGAAGAGGGTTTTCTATTTGTGGCTATGTCTGCCTATAGATTCTGTATAACATCACGATGGTTAGACGTCTATCCTGCTCAGTATCTATCGATTAGAAAATGCTGTTTACAAACTTAAAGGCCGGAAAAACGAAAGATCTTTGGCCAAAAATTATGGTCACCGATTTCAAATTGGATTTAGATTTGGCTGCTCCTGTATCAAATTTTAGTGTAAAATCTTTTTTGTTATCTCTCTCTCTGTCTAATGAATTTATGCATTGTAATGTCTCTATGTATTGTCTGTATTCCCCACCATGCAATGTTCCACTGCCCAAAAAATTAATAAATAAATATTAAAAAAAAGGGAGGGTAAAAATTACTATTCTCACTTCAGTGAGTGCAACAGTAGGGAAAGCGTTGGAAAGCGTAGGGGTCCAAATTACTATTCCCACTCCAGAGAGTGCAACAGTAGGGAAAGCGTTGGATATCGTAGGGGTAAAAATTACTATTCCTACTCCAGACAGTGCAATAGTAGGGAAAGCGTTGGATAGAGGGAGGGTAAAAATTACTATTCCCACTCCAGAGAGTGCAACATTAGAGAAAGCGTTGGATAGGGTAGGTGTAAAAATTACTGTTCCAACTCCAGAGAGTGCGACAGTAGGGAAAGCGTTGGATAGCGTAGGGGTAACATTTACTATTCCCACTACAGGGAGTGCAACAGTAGGGAAAACGTTGGATAGCGGGTGGGTAAAAATTACTATTCCTACTACCGAGAGTGCAACAGTAGGGAAAGCGTTGGATAGCGTAGGGGTAAAAATTACTATTCCTACTCCAGTGAGTGCAACAGTAGGGAAAGTGTTGGATAGCGTAGGGGTAAAAATGACTATTTCCACTCCAGAGAGTGCAACAGTAGGGAAAGTAATGATTTAATATTTAAATAAGAATACATTAATTATCAATACCAATTAAAAATGAATTGAAATGTATTACCAATCAGAAAATATGTTACAATTAATTAATTATAAATATCTATAAATATTATTTATTAAACATTAATTACCTATTAATCAATAATTAACAAAACAATAATTTTCATTACCAAAAAAATAATAAGTAATAAGAAAAATGACCAATTAATAATTAATACACAATACAATATTTATCAATACACACAAATAATTTCAATAATTATTTAATTACAATTACATTACTTCCCACCCTATTCCCCTATGACCCACAACCCACTCCAAATAATACAATGATGCAATTAACATAATTATCAATTAAACAATTATTTAAAATTAATTACCAATTAATAAAAAAGAATTAGCAATTAATAATGAATTAACAATCAATTAATTTTCAATACATGTAAATAAAAATAAATATTTACTTGTGATGATGTGATGTGATGTGATGTACATTTGTATAGCGCACTACCACTCAAAGGAGCATCTTGGCGCTTTGACACGTGCCGCTGAGAGATGGTCGCAGCTCAACTGTTCTCAACCACAGGGAAAGCTTTAAACCAGTGTTTTACATGCAGCGTCCGGCAGGCTAGAGATCCATGTCTTAAGGTATTTCCTAAACTTCTGTTCAGTGGTAATCGCGCGGAGTTGATGAGGCAGTTTATTCCATGCCTTTGCAGCTATTACCGCCAAGGATTTCCCTCCCTTAGTCGCCAGTCTAAATTTCGGGACAATCATCAAATTGGCTGTAGCAGATCTAAGTTCCCGTGTGGGATAGTTTCGCCTGAAATTTCTGCAAAGGTACAATGGGCCTTGCTTATGGAAGGACCTGTAGGCAATCGTCAGGACCTTAAACAAAATGTGCTTTTGAATTGGAAGCCAATGAAGGTCATCCAGCGCTTCTGAGGCTAAAGATTTCCTTGGCCATCTGAGTACCAGTCTAGCAGCCGCATGCTGGACCATCTGCAGTCTGTGCGGGGCAAATTTATTTGCCCCTTCATACAGGCTATTGCAATAGTCCAATCTAGAAATGATTAGCGCAACTGCGACTGTACGTCTGGCTGGTAGGGGGAGGAGATCAAAAAATCTCCTAAGGCCCTTTATTATGTTAAAGCATGAGCCAGCTACTTCCTTTGCTTGCTGTTTGAACGTGAGAGTCTCATCAAATGTAATCCCTAAGTTACGTGCTGCCCTGATTGTATTCGGTGGGGCTTCTGCATCCTCCGGCCAACACGTCTGGGGAGAAGAGGAGTTGTTTAAGCCAAATGGCAAAATTTCCGTTTTAGCAGAATTTGAGATGATTGTTTGTCATCCAAGCAAAAGTCGCAGTCAGACACTCGTTCAGGGTCTGTTCCGCATTGGTCGTGCCCTCATCTAGGACTAGGACTAGTTGTGTGTCATCCGCATAAGCTATTGTACTGATATTGAAGGAGGAGATTAGTTCAATCAGGGGAACCATGTATAAGTTAAAAAGGGTAGGGCTCACACTCGAGCCCTGTGGTACCCCTGACCGCAATGCCTTCTCTTCGGAGCAGAACTGTCCCAGCGTGATAACCTGCCGTGTATGCGTCAGAAAGTTTTTGAGGCATTTTAACACGGTGCCCGCTATGCCCGCACTAGTCAGGCGGTGTAACAGGATAGTATGGTACACCGTGTCAAACGCTGCAGATATATCTAGTAGGATCAGGACTGCCCTCTTGCCCTGATCCAGTGCAGCTCGTATGGTCTCTGTTGTGAACAGCAAGGCAGACTCTGTAGAGTGGTGAGCTTTGAAGCCAGCTTGATTGGTATGAAGAATATTTTTCTCCTCTAAAAAAACTGCGAGCTGTTTATTAACACAGGCTTCTGCCATTTTACATAAGGCGGGGAGAAGTGAGATAGGTCGCAGATTGGATAGGACCGTAGGGTCCCTCAAAGCCTTTTTCTGTAAAGGTCTGACTGCAGCAACGTTACAATGGGTTGTGATCTCGCCTGTTTGGAAGGATGTATTAATGATAGAATTTATTACAGGATTGACCTCCTTTATTGTGGCTTTTAGCAGCGCTGGGGGACAGGGGTCAAACGGTGATCCAGACTTAATTGAGGATATAGCCTAGAAGGAATCCTCCAGGCTGATCGGGGCAAAGGTCTTCCAGCATGCCGAGTGAGAGTCAATTGTGTGTATATTGTTCATTGCCTCTAAATCAGCCAGCTCAACCTGAGGGAAGTCTTTCATAGGATTGTGTATTTTTTGTTCAAATAAATCCGCTATCTCATCACAGAGAATCTGGGACGGCGGAATTTCCTGAGATAGTTTTTTGGGATTCCTAAAATTATTAACGATTTGAAAGATTTCCTTCTGCTTATTATTGGAGGCTTCTATCATGTTTGTCTAATAGATCACTTTAGCACGTTTAATTAACGTGTGATAGTGCCTTCTAGCTGTCTTGTAGGCCTCCTGGTCATGACTATTGTAATGACGACGCCATCTGCGTTCTAGGACTCTCACTTCTCTTAGTGATTCCTTTAATGCACTCGTAATCCAGGGCGAAGACTTTTTCCCTTGTATAGATCTGGTCTTTGTCCCTCGGGATTTCATCCTCGCCCCAATATTCCTCATCCACCCCTCATATCTCTGGTTATCAGTAATCGCATTCCCTAGCAGTAGCGGTTTGCTCGCCTGCACCCAGCTGATGAGATCTGGGTGTTCTATAATTTACCCCCAGCGTGGGGTAGACCTCTCTTTATCTTGTGTTCCCATCTTCATAGCCTTATTACCATGTACCCTAAGGCTGAAAGCAATACCTTCATTGTGTCCAGGGTAGAACGGATGCAGTCCAATATGTGCCCTGCTTTATGGGTGGGTTCCAGAGTTTGTATTGTTAGTCCCAGAACGTGTAGAATCTCTCTAAAACACGACACGTTGGAATTGTTACTGCTGTCGAAATGAAGATTTAAATCTCCCAATAAAGTAAAATTGGCAAATTTGAGAGTCAAATTAGTCAGGACTTCTCCTACACTTTCTAAGAACTGTGTCGGTTGTCCTGGAGGACGATATATCAATGCCCCCGCAAAGGTAAAGGAATCATGCGCCTGAATGCTGAATCCGAGACTTTCTGCTCCTTTAATGTCCGATAAATCTGTTAAAGTACATTTTAGATAATCTCGGTAAATGATTGCCAGCCCCCCCCTGGCTGTGAAGGTCTATCTAGCCTCTGAATTAGGAAACCTGGAGGCAGCGCATGCATTATATCGGGGTTGGACCAGTCTCTAAGCCATGTTTCCGTGACTAATAGGCAGTCTAGATATTTTTCTAGAATTAGATCATATATATGTAGTGCATTCTTGCACATGGAGCGTGCATTTATGAGGCCCCCGGTAAGATTCCTACGTACCCCTTTCTCTGTTGGTCTATGATATGGCTCTAGTACCTGCTTACATCCACGACAGCCTATAGGGCCTACCCAAGTATCAACAATACTTAGGTTGTTTTTTCCGTGATAATATGAAAACTCTTGACAGCTGATTGGTAGTGGTTACCTGGGCAGTATGTCTGGCCCCTGGCCCGTCCTTAGTGCGGACGGGTGCAGACGGGCTGGACTTTGGCTCAACTTCGGCGCGGGGACGGCGCGGATGCTGCGGCCATCCGCTGCGCGTATTCGGTGACAGAGAGTTAAGTAGAGGACGGGCTCTCAGTCAGCTCAGTTCGCCTAGTTCAGGGTGCGCGCGTCATCTGCGAATGCTGCCTACCAGTGAGTTATGTAGAGCACGGGCTCTCAGTCAGCTCCGCATCCACACACTCGCCCAATCACTGCACAACACCAGGAGGGAACCAGGAAGAAGGTACCGCCCTGCAACCTCCACAACAAACAAGCCTAGCGCTTGCGGTGGAACGGGGCTGCAGAGGCGAAAGTGAGCAGTAAATTCAGTTTTTAAAAGGAAGTGCCTCAGTGAGTTTTTAAAATCAAAACACAAAACACAAATTGCTTAAAACATTCCAGGTCACGCTGCAGTAGTTCAGGGTGCGCACTTCATTTACAATTACATTTAAATTACTTCCCACCCTATTCCCCTGTAAACCCACAACCCGCTACAGAACTAAAACGCAAAATTAAATTAAAAATAATTAAGAATTCATAAAAATGTATATTTAATTTACTCTAATTAAATTACTTCCCACCCTGTTCCCATATAAACCCACAACCTACCACAGAATTAAATTACGGAAAAATTAAATAACATAAAATTCATTACTTTAAAAAAATTAAACATACATTACAAAAATAATATATAATTTTAACACCTATACTAGCATACATAACACCAATTTTTTTTCTCGATATTATGGAAAACAATATTTCTAAATTTGATATTATGGAAATCGATAATTCTTACCTCAAATTCAATATTCTATACAACTATTTTTTGGGAATTCGATATTCTGGGCTCTCTATAGTTTTGATTCTATATTCTGGACAGTCGATATATAAATTCCATATTTTGAGTGTTTACCGACCATGGGTGCCTTGTTTCTAGGACCTTCCATCTCCATTTAAAAACTGTTGCACAAGGGAGAGAGAGTGCTTTTTTTCTGTTGCCCTCTAGACACTGGGACTGCAATGGTGGTAGCAGCCATGGACAACTGGAAGGCCAAGCCTCCTGATACCATAAAGGATTAAGAACTCTGCCTCCAGTTGACCCTCGGACCAGTGGTTCTCTCCAAGTGCTAGTGAGGCTGGACCCCTTATACCCTCTGTGGTCTAGTTGTGGGAAAGATCTGGACTTTTGTTCACAAGCAGAATGAGAGAAACACCAAAGAGGAGGAAAGCTGTTGCATGGAGACAGTAAAACCAGCTCCCTGCAAAATGCGCCACCTTGGGGGATGGAGGTCTGCTCCAGGTAGCTAGACCTTGCCTCCACTAGAAAAAGGAGCATAAGGTCAACCAAATCAGCCCAACTAGGCCAGGGATATTAACATTTTGAGATCTTGACCTTTGATCTCCAGGAGAATCCAAGTGCATGCAACTGCTGAAATTCCCCCAGGGGTGGGCAAGGCCCGTGGTTTGACATGAGCAACATAAATGATTTTTGAGCTTGGGAGGGAGGGAGCTTAGGATCCCCTTTCTAAAGCTGCCAAGGCTCGGAATCACAACCCCGGACAGATTTATGCTTATGAAAATGCGACTGAGACCCCATCTGCCGGTCCCCATCAAGCCACATAAGGGGAAGTGCCGACACCCACCTCTGCCTCGACAATAGAAGGGGCTTACTACCCAAACCAAGGGGTCCACACAAAGAAACAAAAGGAGGAGCGCCATTGCACCCCCAAAGAAAAAGGAAAGGGGCCCAGGGCCCTACATTCGGGCCCCCAACTGCAGCGGCTCATGCCCGCCATTCACTTGTCCAGAGAGGAGCAGGGAGGCCACCCTGCCTAAATAGAGTGGGAAGGTGAAAAGTCAGTTGCTGGCTACCACGCTGGCAGAGATCGACACTGGCTGGGCAGGGAGCCAGCAGGGGCGGCCAGGGCTTGGCTAGGCGGGCCCTAAGTAATGGCAGGACAAGGTACTAAGGTAGCCCCACGCTACCCCAGAAAAACAAGAAACAGAAAAAAAACAAAAGAAGTCATGCTGCAGCCAAGGAATGCTGCTAGGGCTGTCTTAACACCTTGGCTGCTATGGCTTTTTCCCTCCTGTGCTGGAAAAGCTTGAAAGGCATTATTTCATGACGAGCTCACCTTGTCATAAGCATAGCTCCAGTGTGCCTCATGACGTGCTGAGCTCATCATGAGCATGGAAGGGGTTAAACAATATTTACACTTCCCTGTGGGAGCACCCCATAATATCCTGCAGTGCTTTTCCTTGTCCAAAGTTCTGCTTGGTGCAGTGGTCCCAGGGTGACAGGGGCCACCACCAATATTGTTAAAAGAGTATGGGGGCAGATGCTGGAGCGCAGCAGCCCTGCCTGAGAAGATTCAGAATTGACCCTGAAAACTATGACCTCGTTGGCATTCTATATATTGTTTCAGCACTCTCAAGGGTGGAGCTTTTGCTCTTTAGCTGAGAGTGTAGTGCCCTCTGGGGGTGGGTTTTATGGCTGCACATTTTCAGTTTATGTCGCCTGAAAGACACTGGCATGTTATGTTTATTTTAAATTATTTTTTTTTCATAATGATTTTTGATCAATGTTGAAATGTTTTACTAACAATACTTATTACATTTACACATGGCTATTATTGATTACATTGAATTGATGGTGGTCTATAACATGTGGATCCTTTGTTTTAAAGTAGTGCACCTTAGAGAAAGACGATATGTTGCTCTTATATGTTGTGGTGACAATTGATAAAGCCAATGGGCCTATTTTATTCAAGCGGTAGCCCATTATATTGTAAAGTCAATCTGAAGCCAAGGGGAGTGGGGTATGTGATTTTGTGGGTCATGACACATTAGGGGTCGGATATGATTACAGAATCCTCGAACGCCCACTTACGTACGATGTAGTACAATGCAAACCCAAAGTAGTTCTTCGTCTGAATCATCAATAATCCATACAAATCTCATTCGGAACACACAGTACCCGATGTCCAGACGGATCAAAGCATCATTTTCCGATCCAGCAAGTACGATTCGTCCATTCAACACTCGTACAATTTTTTTTTTGCAAGAGCTCAAAACGTCTGGAAAAGCAGAATTCGACTCGAAATGCGTGCAAAACGGACCCCCGGTACGGTTCATACACCCCATGATCATAGGGGTACGGTTCGTACAACCCATGATCATAGGGGTACGGTTTGTACACTCCATGATCATAGGGGTACGGTTCGTACACCCATGATTGTAGGGGTAGGGTTCCCTTGCTTTTCGTACGATTCAGACGTATTTTTTTACTACGGATCGTACTACGCGATTCGTGCGTATTTGTACGACTCGTATGGAAACGGCTACGAATTCGAATCGTTGTATGGATTTGTTTCCCTAATTGGAATTGACCCCTATGTATATATTTGTATATTCATGTGCAGTATTTAGTGTGTGCGGACTGGTCAATCATTTATTGAGTGTTATTATTGTGTGCTATTGGATGGTGTTACAAGCACACACCACCTCCATTGAACAGGCCTTGGACTGCTCTGCTTTGCTACCCCAAGGGAGTCATGCACTACAACAGGGTGCTTGGCTCCCAGTAAGGGGAAATTGGAGACCTATTACTTGAACAAGCTTTACATCCTGCACAACTTCTTACACCCACCTTGCGCTCTGTTGACGCTCATGCTAAAGGGATATTGAGAGGCAGCCGACTGAAAATATATTTCAGGCAGAACCATCACTTTGAACTGGTTTATGAATTCTAAAACTGATTATGGTAAATGTTGGTGTCACTTGGTTATACTTATCTTTCTTTCAATACAATTTCACAATTCCTCTATTATAAGTACGAATAATCTTGATTTAGATTGATGTCTTGGTACCAAGTCTATGCCACAATTTTCTGTGTTTCATAAGCTGGTTTTCCTTTTGTGGGCTTTGCCCACTTTCACTTGGCACTAAAGGGCATGTTATCAAGAACAGGCGATAAAATTGTTGGCGCTTTATCAGCAGGAAACTGCCGGTGAAGCGGCGATAATGGGCTTGATAATATGTCCTTGTGAATCCCCATAGCAGCCCAGGTTCTGGTGTTAACCTGGGCTGCTATGGGAATTCACAAGGGGATATTATCAAGCCCATTATCGCCTCTTTAACAGTAGTTTCCTGCCGATAAAGCGGCGATAATTGTATTGCCTGTTCTTGATAATATGCCCCTCAGACTTTACCAAAACATTTTACAACCTGCTGTTCTGTTGCTGGAATTGCTATTACCAGGTTACTTGTAGGTATGTTTTTTAAAGTAGTTCCTTCTACCAACATCTGTGTGAGTTTTCTCTTGCAAACCATACATATTAAACAGGGACTGGCAAAGAAAATTGGTCCGGCTTGCATTTTGTGTCCCGACGAAAACATTAAATAACCCCTGGCAATGAAAAAAATACTTTCTTTTTACCATTTATCGATAATAAAAATTATTTAATGTGTGATTCTTCGGCATACTTTTTAGATATAAAATGGTCTCTCATGCACAACAATGCACATATTCCATGGCAGGTGGAAGGACACACACGGGAGCAAACAGCATGAGGTGAGAAATAAATACTCCTGTGGAAGATTATAGGCCCACTCTCAGTATAAGTGTTGGCCATAATGGCAAGGCCTACAAAAGGATCTACAAAGGGAGAGTGGACAATAATGACATGCCTCTACTGACCCTGAATTGCTGCTAATGAGATTTGAGTTTGCATACATCATTTTTTCTCTTGCTGTACATTGATCAGACATTCCTGGTCGTTCTTTGAGAGAGCATAAGAATGTCTATTCAGCCCAAAGGACTTTCCTCCATGTAACATGCCTTTCCTGCACTTAACATGTTTATGGCTAATAGTGTCTGGATTTTGTCCACCAAACAAATAAAAGCCACCATATTGTTAGTGTGCCACATATCACCTTTATAGACTATGGGCCTTATTTATGAAGGCCTTGCGCCGCCGGTGCGTCACTTTTAACATGGGAAAAAGTGACGCACCGGTGGCGCAAGGCTTTCATAAATGAGGCGCTATAAATCTCCATTTGAGATGCAAGCCGGAATTTTTTGCACTATGAAAACAGCATAAAATGCTGGTAGTAATTTGGGGAACATCCTACATAAGGAGCAAATTTAGCTAGAGGTAGAGGCATTTAGCGCTCGCTATTCATGTTCTGTTGCATTGCGCACAATTTTTTGGCACAAAATGCATCCTCGTGCCCTTTTTGGACTTGAGGAGCAATTTTTGCTATGGTATAGCACTAAACTCTCTCAATTAATTCAAGCATATTCTTGCGTAATTCCACATGGTTAGGCTACACAGAATTGCACAGAATTACACCCATCCCTAGTGGCCAAGTCTTTCTCAGATTAACAGTTCATGACACAATGGAGAGGCATAACATGAGCATTTTGGTATACTTCCAACAGAATAGCATCAGGGCCATTGATTTATGAGTCTGTTTAATAATGAATACTACTTCCTGCAATGCAATCATAAAGTCAAACTCGCAGCTTGTTCTACACTTAATTTTAACAGTGGTTCCAGGGAGCAATCTATTTGTTGCTGGTTATTTACCTCAGATCATAAAACTTGTGAAGACAGGACTGTTAATAATTGGAAATAGACTTGGAAATTCGCCCACTCTTTGCCACAGTCATTGCCTCTGACTTTTCCAAGGTAGGTAAATCGAGAGCTATTAAAGTGGGTGAGAGAAACCCAGCGCCTGTTATTTACAACACTTAACAGTAATGAGAGAATAAGTTGTGTTTTATAAAAATCTCAGGCATATTACCAAGCAATAGCGATAATTATCGCTATTGCTTGGTTAGAGACAAACATTTACCACTAAGCTGCGGCGATTTTTATCGCAAATAAACCTTATCGCAAATGCGATAAAAATCGGCCGCAATGCATGAATATCGCTGAAAAGTCAGCGATATTCATGCATTACCGAGCTAATGCTCTTAGCCATGTTATCCACCTCCTATTGGATAACACGGCTAAGAACTCCTCAGGGCAGGTGTTAGCTTTTGGAGATATTCGCGCTTAGCACGAATATCTCCAAAAGTTGGTAATAGGAGATAGCGATGTTAGCGACTGTTTCCAGTCGCTAATATCTTGGCACGCCCACTTTGCATGTCATTAGTGATAAATATCACTGACATGCAAAGCGGGGCCCGAGATGGTCGCTATCTCCTACTAGCTGTCGGTAACTGGTGTTAGCGACAGCTAGGTAATAGGGAGATCATTTTATCTCCGCTTTCTTGGCTTTTAAAGCCAAAAAAGCGGAGATAAACCCCCTTGATAATATGCCCCCCAGTTAACGAACCAAAATATACTTTCTGCTTTTCATGGAATGTAATCAAGCGTCCACTTATTAAGGGGAATGAAATAATACAGAAAGTGAATGTATCACTTAAATATGTTTGTAAATGTTACCCCCCTTCTCGTTCTTTGCCTCTTCCTTTCTGAGAAAAAAAGTGTAAAGCCCTAGAGAGGAAATGGCAATGCCTTCCTGGAAAAAGACAAATAAATAGAAATGTATGAATAACGTAGGTGGATATTTAGGTTGGAAATTGTCTATTGTCAATCAGCTTTGTCCAGGTCACCATAATGCCTTTCAGTATTCCATATTGCAATTAAATACTCTGTAACTCTTCAAGTTCCTTGGCCACCTTCACGGATACGGAATCCATAGTGAAATCCACTGCATGTATTGGTAGATGAATCCACAGCAAGTTCCGCATATTTTTGGTGCTCACTCCCTCTAAGAGCTCAAGACCTTTTTTCTACAAGAACTTGCATTCAGGGTCACATCTATTGTCCAGGCAACTAAGCAAGAAATTATGAAAGTTTCAGAAAGTTCCAATCAGAGGGGCATATTATCAAGGGGGTTTATCTCCGCTTTTTTGGCTTTAAAAAACCAAGAAAGCGGAGATAAAGTTATCTCCCTATTACCTAGCTGTCGCTAACACCAGTTAGCGACAGCTAGTAGGAGATAGCAACCATCTTGGGCCCCGCTTTGCATGTCAGTGAAATTTATCACTAATGACATGCAAAGTGGGCGTGCCAAGATGTTAGCGACTGGAAACAGTCGCTAACATCGCTATCTCCTAGTACCAACTTTTGCAGATATTCGCGCTAAGCGCGATTATCTCCAAAAGCTAACACCTGCTCCAGAGCAGTTCTTAGACATGTTATCCAATGGTAGGTGGATAACATGGCTAAGAGCATTAGCTCGGTAATGCATGAATATCGCTGACTTTTCAGCGATATTCATGCATTTCGGCCGATTTTTATCGCTTAGGAGATAAACCATGATAATAGCAAGGTTCCTAAGCGATAAAAATCATCGCAGCTCGGTGATAAAAATATTGGCGCTAAGCCAACATAGCGATATTTATCGCTACCTGTTGGTAATATGCCCCTGAGTTTGAATTTAGGTCTCACTAATCATGATAACATCACCGGCGCCAGGAGAAACGTGCACCGACGATCAACAAATGAACGCATGTCTTTCTAATCGGTCTCTATGGCACACATCTCGAATATCTGAAAAGTTCTTTAATATTTGACAATGTGAAACGTGCAATGAATTGCATAAACAATCAAGAAAAACTTCGGGGCATTTTAGCAAGGACATGCCTTATTTACCGCAAAACACGCTTAGCACGTTTTTTTTATCGCCGTCTATCGTAGGATATTATCGTAGAGACAACATACTATAAGCATCGTTTATCTCTAATGCAATAATATATCCGTCGATAGTGGATTAATGCGTGAATATCGCTGGAAATACAGCAATACTCAGGCATTAACGCTAATGGGGACTTAACCTCAATATCCACCGCTGATTGGATAAACAGGTTAAGTAATGGTCTGAGCAGGCGTTAGAAAGTGGCGATAATCGCACTTAGCGTGACTTTTTTAATCGCACAGCCTACCTTGCTAATAGGCGAAAGCTGTGTTAGCGACTGCTTTCAGTCGCTAACAGTTTGGGTACGCCCACTTTGCATGTCATTAGCGATAAATATCGCTGACATGCAAAGTGGGCCCTAAACTGGTCGCTATCGCCTAAAAGCTGTCTCTAACTGCTGTTAGCGACAGCTTGCTAATAGGGTGATACCAATATCGCCGCTTTAGCTAAAGCGGTCATATTGCTAGAGCGCGCAGTTCCCCTGGGTCACCCGAGTTGCCAATTCCTTACACGCACTGGGCCCTTGGCGTGCAAAAAACCCTTTTATTACCACACTAATTTGTTTGGGTGAACTGGGTGAGGATTTCTCCTCCTGCACGCTGCTAAGAGTAATCAAAGTTTGGATTTACCTCTGCTTACCATGTACCCGACTTACCACAGGCACAATTCTTACGACGGACCTAGAGCTATCAGGGAAAATAGTAGACAGGCCTAACATCAAATACTCTTTACAATCAGTAAAATACCTTCCACAATTCTGTAAATGACCACAGACACCTGATGAAGTTTAAAACTTTATATAAGAATTCAAAGAGAAGATGCCAAGATAATAAGCGATACACAGAGTAATATATCAAACATTAAAATCAACACCAATAGGTAACTTTGCACCAAAAATATGACCATTAGGATATATGGGAAGACTAAAGGTAGGGTTTTAGAACAAAACTAGTCACTGCACTTTTATACTAGAATATAGGATGTGGATGAGACCTAGAACATGTATTTAATCTAAGTGTTTAAACTATTCTTGCTAAGTTCACTGCAATCCACTAAAGGAAGGGAAAAAACGGGAACATGCTATTACCTTTATAAAATCAATGAACTCCTAAAGGAGAGGGGGAGAGAAGGAACCAACTAAATCAGACACATATATTTGATATTTTAACGGCAATAGAGCAATATCACAGGTAAGAATGCTTTAATAGATCGGACAAGGAAGAGGGAGAAAAAAAAGAGAAATAGAGATACGCAAACCCACAATCAATAATTACCTAGTTCAGATTGCAGACCAACCCTGGCCACGGGTCAGTTGGGAAGACGGGGACAGGGACCCTCAGAAAGGAAATGCCAGAATGCGAGCAGGTACAGCTCACGGACAGTAAGGACAGGATACCCCTCAGGTTCAGGTCAAAAGGACTGGGCCTCCCAGGGTACGACCAACACCCACAGCTTCGGACAGCAACGCCTGCGTTACCCCCTCCTGCAAGTAATCCGCCAGAAACCCCGATTGGATTTTCGAATTCCCCAGAAAAGTGCTTCGCCAGCACTTAGGATTTTCCACCCCTTAGGAGATTGTGGAAAGTATGGACAAAGTGCTCCGCAGCACTTTCAGAATGAGCACCTATTGAGATCGTAGGGTCAGTGACAGGTCTGCTACTCGGACAAGTCGGACAATTTTCCTAAGCTAAACTAGGGCAATTATACTGTTTTGGGGACCCTTAGACCACCCACCAATGTTGCAAGTGACAGTTTCCCACATTGTGATTGGTCAGGAGAGGTGGTGCGGTCATTACCACCTCCTAGAATTCAACTTTCCCATCAAGAAATTTAAATTTTCATGTCCGCCCCTCAGGTTCACGTTCCCATCCATAGAATACGATAGAAAATATGAACGCACAAGATATCGCAACAAAGTCTGTTATTTTCAAGGTGATTGTCCACATCTTGTGCTGGGTTCTCAGGCGCATTTGGCTTCAGGAGCCAGCTGGCTGGTTTCAGCTTCTGCGCAGTTAGGACTTTCCCTGGTCAGCTGACAGGGTTCAGAGGAGCCTCAGCATGGCGTCGCTCATGTATGCCCCAGCCCACAAAGACGCGGTACATGAAAAATAAGCGAGAACAAATTAAAATCATACATAAAAATGATCGCACTGTATACCATGATAAAATCTAACCAACCCTTACTCTATAATGACTATAGCATTATGGATTAGTGCGAAAGGACAGATAGGCTAAAGCAGCAGTAGCAAGCGGAGAGCGTGGTGAGAGCCAAGCGGCCATATTTGCAACAATGCGCATGAGCACAGAATCCCTCCAGATTGCGAGTACGTCACATCACATGGGTATGACCGACGCATGCGCAGACTGAATTTCGGCAAAGCAGCCATTTTAGTGCAAGCTTCGTTTAGTACGAGAAGAGACAAACAAGCAAGCATCCTGGGGACACCCGCGTGTTGGGAAAAACACTTTATAAATGACGAATAATGAGGTTAATATTATTATGCAGTTTAGACAAGGGTTTTGCATACGAGCAAGGCGCTTTACGTGCGAATCCTTGCTCCATCAATCCCCTCTTTGATGATATTTACTATCATCACTACATGAAGGAAACAGATGCCAACTTTTCTCATTCATCCACATCGTCCATTTCAATTTCAATAAACTTATTGTTTAGTTTTCTTTCAGCTTCCCTATGAGAGTGGTGATTTTTCGCCTTTTTGTAAATTGCACTCTTTAACTCTTCTAGTTCTAGTTCATCAATGTTTCTTTTCACCCCCCTCTGATTTATTGTATATTTCTTTTTGCACTTTTGGCATTTGCAGCAGATAAAAATGATCAACACAATTACACCTATTATAACTATTGGCATCAGTATTTTCCATAAAAGATTTTTACCTAAGTTAGTAAACCAACTACCTATAGAGGAGAGACCTCCAGTCAGTCTCGTCCAGGCACTGTCAACCTCCAATGGTTTGAGTTATTTTTCCAAATTAGTTATGTTCTTTACATACTGTTTTAATTCGATACTTTTATCAGGAATGTAAGTGCAGCAATGTTGCGCTTTCAGCATTCTACAGACTCCGCCCTCTTTTGCTAATAGGGTGTCAAGGGCAAGACGGTTTTGTAAAACCATTGATCTGATCGCAACCATTTCAGTATTGACCAGCAGGAAACCAGCAGCAGTGTCCGTTGATAGCCGGTCCACTACTGTAGACAGTTTGCAGATTCTATGGGTGTTCAGAACTACCCCCATTCCAGGTATCAGTGCACTAAAAATATCACCTATAATTTCACCTACACTTTCACGTCTACTACGCACTAAGCCATTAGTTTCTTCATCGCTTCCAGCTGCATTATTCACATGGTATATTTTCGGGAAAACAATGCCAAAGTAGCAGCTTCCATACCAGTGATCCGGCAATTTGAAATAAGCCTTGTTCCCACATATATAATATATTCCGGGAAACACAGGTTCTGACCCATTTTTGAAACCCCAACCTCCAATTACCTTGTAATTATGTTCACACTCGCTGGAACCGATGAATACATTGTTATAGTACTCTGTCTTTTCCCTATGGATACAAAGTTTCCCCTTTCTTTCAAAATCCAGCAACAAGGCAGGACTGGCTTCGCCTTCCGAGGTGTTATCCATGTGCTCAGCCCACCTAGGGATTCTATCCTTCTCGTCATTTGCCTTCTTCTGAAACTTTTCTCTCCTTCTGTCTGCCATCTTTATAAACATCTTTTCCTGCTCTTGCAGTGAACAGGTCAGATTATCTTCTCTTGCTTGATCTAAATCTATGTTACCTATAGTCAGGAAATATTCTCCCATATAGCGGGTCACGTCACTTGTAGTATGTACACGGTTCAAGTGTCCTCTAACAGGAAGTTCAGAGAATACTACGTCATCATTTGAATAATAGTACTGCAAGGTGCTTCTATAGAACAAGCTAGCTAATATACTACAGGAGATTCCATAGGTCAAAGGTAGATGGTGGTATGTCACGCCTTCAGCCACTGAGGTTGGTAGCTTCATGCAGACATAACAGTCCTCTATTTCCATTGCTTCTACATAATGCACTAACAAGTTAGCAAAAACATTTAGATGCGTCCTGTTTTTCATTTTGTGAAAATGGAGTCCATCCTCATCTGGTGCTTCTAATTTAGGTCGTGTGTGTGTCAGTCCTACTCGTTTGTCGCGTCTTTCTAGGCTTCGTGGTGTTTCTGCAGTCTGTACAACCCCTACGTCTACTGCTTCGGGTTCAGTAGGGGACAAGTTAGGATTTTTACTTATCATAAAAGGTAGAAAAACTGTTAGTCCTATCCACATTACTATTAACATGGCTACACTACACAAGCATATTTTACAACAGGTTTTGAGACACCCACACCGGGATCTCCCAGAGACATTCGGATCAGACATTTTTAGCTTACAGGAGGCTTTTGCTACCCCTCTTCGTTTCTTTGCACCAAAGGCTCACTTCAGGGCTCTCTCAAGGAGGGTCTTCGTCCGAACTCCGATCAGCAATGGACTCGTCGTCACTGTTGCCACTGTGGTGTGGCTCGTCAATTTCCTCCAACACAAAGTACGTCCACTCAGGGCTCCGATACAGTCGGTTCTGTTTCTTTATTCTGTCGCTCTTTCTTAGCGATTTTCCTTGGGCTGCCTTTCTTTCGCTTTCAGCCCTTTTTCTGTCTTTTTGGTTTTCTTCGACTGTTTTTAGTCTGAGCCTCAGTCTCTTGACGTATCGGGGAGCACTTCTGCCTCCGTGCCTCCCAGTTGTTGAGGAAACTTGGCCTTCTTCGTGCACTCTTTTTACTTTTTGTTGTGGCACTTCTGTTTCCCTGCCTGTCTGACTAGTTCCAGGTCTTTCATCTATTTCTTCTGCCTGGTCGCTAATCTGTCCCTGCTCAGATTCAAATCGCACTTTCTTTTTATTTTTGGTTACTGTTGCTTCCGTTGTCTGAGCACTTTGATCTAGTTCTATCTGTTCCTGTTCATGCTCTTCGATCTCTTCGCTTTCTTCTGCATGAACGTCAGCTCTAATTTCTAACTGTCCCTCTCCACTCTCAGGAGTTTCAGGAGGAGTTTCGATGTCCTGATCTGACCCTACTTGGCCTACGTCCTGATCAGGTGTGTTGTGGCTTTCGTTGACCTGACCTTCTTCTTCTATTTCTGACTCACCTGGACTATCCCACTCACTGTCTAAGTAAGAATATTTCCGGGTTCGTATTGGATCATGAACCGGTTCGTCGGCGGGATACCATTCAACGTCTCGACTTGTGCTCGGCAGTTCGATGTCAGCTAGCTCCGGACTCTCTTCCTCGGAAGCCTATTCAGCTGTGCTGCCTTCAGCTCCAGTCGCGTTTTCTCCAGATACCCGCTTTGTGTGGCTGGCATGGATCCACTTCGGTACACCAGCGCACTTCACAGCAGTGGTAGTGACGAGGATCACTTGTCGTGGCTTTCCCCACCTTGGCTTCAGGCAACTGCTCCGGGTGTGTTTCTTTAACACCACCCAGTCTCCTGGTTGCAGATTATGCGCTGGAGTCTTTGGCCACTCGTCTTCTGTCTCTCCAATCTGCTGAGAGAGAGAACGCACTTGGTCACCCAGCTGCTTGCAGTATTCTAGCACCATATCATCAGAAATGCTTAGCAGTTTGTTTCCGGGTACCCATGCCTGGCGCATCACTCTTCCCATCAACACTTCATGGGGACTTAGGCCAGTCTTTCGGTTCGGGATACTTCTCAAACTCATCAGCACAAGGGGTAAAGCCTCTATCCAGTTCATTTTTGTGGAATCACACATCTTTCCCAATCTGGACTTCAGGGTGCCATTTATTTGTTCCACTACCCCAGAAGCCTCTGGATGGTAGGCACAGTGCAATCTTTGCTTCATTTTGAATGCTTTACAGAGTTCTTCCAATACATCGTTGGCAAAATGCCCACCTTGGTCCGTTTCGATTGTCTCTGGGATCCCATACCTAGGTATCAACTCCCTGAGCAATAGTTTGGCTGTGGTGATAGCGTCATTTTTCTTAGCTGGATATGCTTCCACCCACCTGGAGAATAGACAAACTATGACTAGGATATATCTATATCCTTTGCATTTGGGCATGGTTATGAAGTCTGCCTGCATTCTAACGAAGGGACCTACTGCCTTTCCAATAGTACTCTGCTCCACTACAGTCTTCTTTCCTGCATTGAATTGCTGACACACTAGGCACCTCTGGCAAAGCCTTTCCGCCTGGTTCCTGAACTTTGAATTACAGAACACCTGTTCAAACACCCGACACATCGCGTCTCTTCCCATATGTGTTGGCTCATGTATCATTCTGATCATGGGGTCGATCAAGCTATCAGGCAGTACAGGCACCCCATTCGGATTTACCACCACACCATCTTCTCGCAACTCGCATCCATTTGCGGCCCACCTGCCCTTTTCTTGCCTGTCTGTGGCTTGTTGCAACTCTTTTAATTCTTCCCACGTTGACACATTCTCAAACAACATAAGTTGGCAGCTGGTTCCATCCCATAGTGCAATTTGTAGGGACATATGGTGTCGGGCACAAAACTGTGCAATTTGGTCAGCGTACCTATTACCGGCAGTCACATCATCATTTCCGGATCTGTGAGCCGCACACTTGACCACAGCCAATTCTTTGGGTAATTGGATAGCTTCCAGTAAGTCATGCACCACCTTCCCATTTCTGATAGGTGTGCCTGAGGAAGTCATGAATTCTCTTTGTAGCCACAATTGGCCGAAGTCATGAACGACCCCGAAACAATACTGGCTGTCTGTATAAACAGTTATTCTCTTGTTCTTACCCCTCTTACAGGCTCTGGTTAACGCAATGAGCTCTGCCACTTGTGCAGATTTCACCTCGCGCATGTAAGATGCTTCGATGGTTCCTGTCAGTGTAACCACAGCATAGGCAGCACTCAGACTCCCACTCTCATGTCTCAAACACGAGCCATCCACGAACATTGTTTTATCCCCGTCAAGTAGTGCTATTTCACGGATGTCTGGACGGGGTTTTGTGCTATATTCAGTTAGATCGATGCAATTATGTTCCCCGTCCTCATCAGATTCTACATCCAGAGGGATAGGTAACAGTGTCGCAGGGTTTAGGACATTGCACCGGGAAATAGTTACATTTTCAGCACCAATCAAAATTCTCTCATACTTAGTCAGCCGACTAGGTGTGAGGTACTGGGTCTTAGTTCTAGTCAGTAGGATGACAACAGAATGAGGAACATAGACAGTGACGGGATGTCCCATGACAATGTTCTCACTTTGTTCCAGACTGACGCAAGTAGCAGCAACGGCTTTTAAGCATCCAGGCAATCCAGCAGCCACCGGATCTAGGGTGGCCGAAAAGTAGGCTACTGGTCTTCTGACTAATCCGTGCTCCTGGGTCAGGACTGAAAGAGCACAATTCTCTCTCGTGTCACAGAACAGCTCAAAGGGCTTAGTGTACTCAGGCATACCCAATGCAGGTGCGGTACATAGACAGTTTCTCAGAGTTACCCAAGCATTCATGCTTACACTGTCCCAGTGGACGGGGTCTTCTACTCCTTTCTTTGTCATATTTATCAGGGGTCGGGCTAGAGCCGCAAATCCTACAATCCATTGTCTGCAGTAACCCACAACTCCCAAGAACATTCTCACTTCTTTCTGTGTTCTGGCCAGTTCCATTGCTTTGATTATTTTGATCCTTTCGGTAGTGACCTTCCGGATTCCTTTTTCTATCTGGTGCCCCAGATACTTTACTGAGTTTTTACAGAATTGTAACTTGTCAGGCGACACTTTATGTCCTCCTTTTCCTAAGTGATTCAGCAAGGCAATCGTGTCAGTGACACAGTCAGTCTGGGTTTTAGACGCCACTAACAGGTCATCTATGTACTGTACCAAAACAGACTCTTTTGGCAGCACTAGGGATTCAAGGCACTTTTTCAGTATCTGGTTGAAAATTGATGGACTTTCGGTGTACCCCTGGGGGACACGATTCCAGACATAGATATGGCTGTCAAATTCAAAACTGAAAAGGAATTTGCTTTCTGGATGCAATGGGATGGAAAAGAAAGCGTGGCATAGGTCAATGACAGTGAACCATTCTGCATTCCAGGGAATCTGATATAGAATTACTGCAGGGTTGGGCACAATAGGACAGCAAGGCACAACAATTTGGTTTACCTTGCGCAAATCTTGCACCACCCGGTACTTTCCACTAGGCTTTTTGATCCCAATGATAGGCGAATTACAGGGGCTGCTCATCACTTCTTCTATTATTTCTGCTTCGAGCAGCCTGGTAATTTCGGTCGCTACTCCTGCTTTTACTTCTGCACTCATTTTGTACTGTCTGGTTTTGGGGTATACAGCATTTGTTTTTATTGCTATTTTCACTGGGTCCACATTTGCCATCAGGCCTACATCTTTTCCTGTGAAATCCACACTTCTGGTACTACTCTTAACTGGAGTTCTTCAGGTAAATCTTCAATTGTCAAAGGCTTGATATCAGCATCTTGTCTGATCAACATCAGTTTGTACAGGCCATCTTCATCGGGGGTCTGAATTTCTACGCCATTTGGTGTGCAGAAAATGGTACAACGCATCTTGCACAACAAATCACGTCCTAGCAGGTTTACAGGACTGGAATCACAGACCACAAATCTGTGCATTTCCTTGCAATTTCCTATAGAAATTTCCATTGGTTCAGTTACAGGGGTACTTATTATCTGATTTGAGACGCCCACTACTTGGATTGCTTCTCCCGAGAGGGGTAGGTTAGGAACATCCACTGTTCTTACAGTAGATCTGGTAGCACCAGTGTCCAACAGAAAGGTGACGTCTTTTCCCTCAACCTTTCCTTCAATGTATGGTCCAGTCTGGTCTACCGGTAAGGAGGCGCCAAGTACGCACTCCTCATCCTCCCCTCTCAGGCCCCGTCAATCTTGATCCTCACAAAGGAAGGTATCATTTAGCAAGTACTGTGGAATGACTGCGTTTCTTTCACTCTCAACCTCCCATACTTCCGCCCTCTCATTCTGCTGACCCTGACTCTTAAAATTCTGTCTAGGAGCGCGGGGTACTGGAGGTAGTTTTACCTGTTGCTGGGTTTTTCTTGTCCCTTCTTTCGGCACCTGTGGATTTAAACCATTTACAGGGGCATTACCGGCCTGTAGGTGTGGACACTCGTCTCGCCAATGCCCCATCTGGCCGCATCCATGGCACGGAAACTTTTTCATGGCTTCTTCCCGACTCATTTTAGGTCTGGGCTTTCCTCCCCCCCCAGTAGTGGTATTCTGAACATTATTATCAGAAGTCAATTTACTTAACTGTTTTTCTTGCTGTTCAGCTAATTTCACCTGTGCCCACATGACTTTTTCCTTGAGGGCCTTCTTTTTATTTTCGATTTCATCTTCGCAGTATTTTGCATATTTCAGGACATCATCTATGGGCTTTCCCTGCCAACTGATTTTGTTATCTCGAATCCATTGTGAGATTTCAGGCCTCAATCCTAGCACAAATCTGTAACTGAAATGGGTCATGTCTTTCATGTCTACATTATCGATACCACTGTAAGTTTTAAATACCTGCAGTAACCTCTCATAAAATGAATGCACCGTTTCATCACGTTCTTGGGTGGTTCTATCTATTCGGGTCCAATCTGTCTCCTTTGCTGGCACCTTTTTCTTAAGGTACTGTATGACCTGGTCATATTTCCTCATTACATCCGGTGAAGGGGCTCCCGTTTTCTCATCTCTGGGATATTCATCATTAGGCCAATCAATTTCTATCTTACATTCCGTCCACAGATCTACAGGGACCACAATGTCGAAAAACCCATCCAGGTCTTTCAGCAGACATTTCTGAACTTTTATGAAACGTTCTACCTGTCTGTACCAGTCAACTGGTTTCTCACGTAATTTCGGGAAGTCGTTTGTAAACGACACAATGTCTTGTCTGGACCAAGGGACATGGACATATTTTCCTCCCGGGACCTCTCTCATGGGGCACAATTTTTCTGTTGGGGTTACTTCCTTTAATACGAATTCTGAAGTTACTGACCCAGCCCTGCTTCCTTCCTTTTTCTTTGCCCACCTGGTTCTCCATTTCCCCACTTCGCCCCATTTCTGCAAGATTTTCAACAATTCTCTTACTTGGATCTGTTTTCCCATCACATTCAGGCTCTTTAAATCCTTGTCGGAAAAGTCCACTCTGTAGGGTTTCTGAAGAATTTTGGAACGACTAACATCAATTCCCATTTCTGTGGCGGTATCCATTATCTTTTCATGGAGCACCCTAGCACTCCGGGTAAGACTTTTACTGATGAACAGTAACTCTTCTTCATTATACGAGCTTAGGCGCTCAACTCCTACGTTTCCAGCCATCATTTCTTCTATTTCTATTCTTAATTTATATATTTCCAATGCTTTAGGTTGGGGAGGGGTCTCCTTCTCTAGCTCCTTTGTCCATCTGTCCAATTCTTCAGGGGAAACTAAAGTGGCACTCCTAACCCCAGTTGCACTTTCAATCACCACCTCCTTTTGTCTGGGCTGGCTTCTTGTCCCTGCTATACTAGCCCTCGATTCCCTAATGGGCAGATCCATCAGAACCACAGAATCACACTCACTTTCCTGATCCTCATCTATGAATACTTCCTTCCTCGGGGTCTGGATGCTAGGAGTAGGCAGTATTGGGGTGATAACAGGAGGATGGGGACTAGTCAGGTCATTTCTATACAGTGGAATAGCAGGACCAATAGTTACTGGAATAGTCAAGGAATCAGGATGGGGATGCATCTGGGCAATGGTTCGAACTAAATCCTCTCGCTGTTTAGTCAGGGCTTCTTTCTCTTTTTCCTGCAACCCCCTTTCAGCAGAATGGCCATGCAATACCTGAGGTACTAAGGATGGATAAATACTCGGGGCAGTCGGAGCAACCAATCGAGGTGGACTTTCTCCGAATGGCTGATAATTTGGGACTGTGGATTTAGGTCTGCAAAACCCATCCCTTTCACTGGTTTTACTGCCTGTGGCTGTTCCGTCTGTATCACTGTCCCTCCTATTTCTGGGATAATTTGTAAAGGGATTTTGAGAATGCACTGGTTCTAACTCTGCAACATAGGGAGGTGGATTCTTCATTAACAAATCTTCCAGGTGTTCATCTTCTATGTCCCCCATAGGTGCTAGGTGATGGGTCTTTTCTTTACATTTTCCTCTCTTCTCTTCTAATACCCCCATCATAGGGAACAGCCCTTCAGTCAACATAGATTGCCTCCACTGTTTCATTTTCTGCTCTTTGGTTGGCGTTGGAAGCCTGGGATACCATTTACTCACTCCCTTATCCATCCGGGGTTTATCTCGCTCTGCAGCCTCAATCTCCCATTCCTCCAAAGCTTCGTACTGGGTCAACCTAGGTCTAGGGTGCAATTCATTCATGCGGGTCCTTAAGTTAAACAGGATCCGACCATTAAATGTACCTTCAACAGGGAATGCTAGGACTCCGTCATCTACAGTATACTTTGCCCAATTTTCTAACCAGACACAAGTGTGATACCCTTTATCGAACAACATGAAGGAAGCAGGGGTATTTGGCGGGGGAATGAGTACGCCTTCCCTCGTTCTAATGGGCTTGTCAGTTTTGAAAAAATTCTTTACTTTATCGGAGAATGACAGTTTTCTCTTTATTCCATACATCATGTGCGGTCTACCTCGTAAAATCTGCTCCTTATGAAATCCTAGGTATTTTGGATTTGGTATGAAATCTGGATACCACATACAACTCTCCAGACTCGCTTCTAGCTCGGCTGGATTAATTTTGTTTACCTTTGTGCTTCCAATGCTAGCGCGACTTTTATTTCGCACCACCCAATCAGGTCAGAGAATACAAATACTGTTAACCAATGGGTGCGCGGCCTTTTCGCAAGACAGAGTCTCACGCTTCGGCACTCACCCCTCCTTTACAAATTCAGCTCCACTACCCACCCGCTGTTTTGACCAATACCAGCGCGGCACGGAGTGACGTCAGAGCAGCTCTCCGACTGACTCCCTCCTTCACAAGGTAACGGAAACTTTTTACTCTCTCTAAAGTGCGAGTGCACGTTTTAGTTAACAACACACAACGTTTGCCACTATGTCTGAGTGTTCTAAAGAGAGAAAAGACTTTTCTTTCGCTACTAGTAAACCACTTCTGTCTACTTTTCATTCACTCTGCATAGACTTCGTTGCCTGTCCCTTCACACCAGTAACATAGAACCCGTTATTCTTCTGACTCATCCACCTTAGTCGGGGATATGTACTGAGCCAGGATTTCACCAGCGAACTATTTTACTTACCAGACAAGCCTCGGAGACCCTACTACTCCTTCCGTATGCGACCCTTACTAGGTGATATCGCAATGAAAGTTTTATAAAGGACTCGTAGCTATCATTCACTCTAAAACAAAAGGACCTAATTAGTGCTTCCAGTTACTCCTTTAACCCTGCACTAATGATTCAAACCCTAGTGACTTCAACAGCTAACCGGTTTCTACTCACCGTTAGCTAAAATACTTCCCCGGGGATTCGGACTACACTGAACTTTCACAAACACTGGTTAATATAACATTTATAGCAGCAATGTAAAAATCATATACATTTACATATAAATCCTTAAAACATTTCAAAATTTTGAATCAATACAGTAGAAAATCAGCAGCACACTTAATCTTCACGGTTTGTTTATGACCTATCCTGTCTACCTAATCTAACTAGTCCAAACCATCCTCTGGCTGCCAGAAAATTACTGCTAGAGCGCGCAGTTCCCCTGGGTCACCCGAGTTGCCAATTCCTTACACGCACTGGGCCCTTGGCGTGCAAAAAACCCTTTTATTACCACACTAATTTGTTTGGGTGAACTGGGTGAGGATTTCTCCTCCTGCACGCTGCTAAGAGTAATCAAAGTTTGGATTTACCTCTGCTTACCATGTACCCGACTTACCACAGGCACAATTCTTACGACGGACCTAGAGCTATCAGGGAAAATAGTAGACAGGCCTAACATCAAATACTCTTTACAATCAGTAAAATACCTTCCACAATTCTGTAAATGACCACAGACACCTGATGAAGTTTAAAACTTTATATAAGAATTCAAAGAGAAGATGCCAAGATAATAAGCGATACACAGAGTAATATATCAAACATTAAAATCAACACCAATAGGTAACTTTGCACCAAAAATATGACCATTAGGATATATGGGAAGACTAAAGGTAGGGTTTTAGAACAAAACTAGTCACTGCACTTTTATACTAGAATATAGGATGTGGATGAGACCTAGAACATGTATTTAATCTAAGTGTTTAAACTATTCTTGCTAAGTTCACTGCAATCCACTAAAGGAAGGGAAAAAACGGGAACATGCTATTACCTTTATAAAATCAATGAACTCCTAAAGGAGAGGGGGAGAGAAGGAACCAACTAAATCAGACACATATATTTGATATTTTAACGGCAATAGAGCAATATCACAGGTAAGAATGCTTTAATAGATCGGACAAGGAAGAGGGAGAAAAAAAAGAGAAATAGAGATACGCAAACCCACAATCAATAATTACCTAGTTCAGATTGCAGACCAACCCTGGCCACGGGTCAGTTGGGAAGACGGGGACAGGGACCCTCAGAAAGGAAATGCCAGAATGCGAGCAGGTACAGCTCACGGACAGTAAGGACAGGATACCCCTCAGGTTCAGGTCAAAAGGACTGGGCCTCCCAGGGTACGACCAACACCCACAGCTTCGGACAGCAACGCCTGCGTTACCCCCTCCTGCAAGTAATCCGCCAGAAACCCCGATTGGATTTTCGAATTCCCCAGAAAAGTGCTTCGCCAGCACTTAGGATTTTCCACCCCTTAGGAGATTGTGGAAAGTATGGACAAAGTGCTCCGCAGCACTTTCAGAATGAGCACCTATTGAGATCGTAGGGTCAGTGAAAGGTCTGCTACTCGGACAAGTCGGACAATTTTCCTAAGCTAAACTAGGGCAATTATACTGTTTTGGGGACCCTTAGACCACCCACCAATGTTGCAAGTGACAGTTTCCCACATTGTGATTGGTCAGGAGAGGTGGTGCGGTCATTACCACCTCCTAGAATTCAACTTTCCCATCAAGAAATTTAAATTTTCATGTCCGCCCCTCAGGTTCACGTTCCCATCCATAGAATACGATAGAAAATATGAACGCACAAGACATCGCAAAAAAGTCTGTTATTTTCAAGGTGATTGTCCACATCTTGTGCTGGGTTCTCAGGCGCATTTGGCTTCAGGAGCCAGCTGGCTGGTTTCAGCTTCTGCGCAGTTAGGACTTTCCCTGGTCAGCTGACAGGGTTCAGAGGAGCCTCAGCATGGCGTCGCTCATGTATGCCCCAGCCCACAAAGACGCGGTACATGAAAAATAAGCGAGAACAAATTAAAATCATACATAAAAATGATCGCACTGTATACCATGATAAAATCTAACCAACCCTTACTCTATAATGACTATAGCATTATGGATTAGTGCGAAAGGACAGATAGGCTAAAGCAGCAGTAGCAAGCGGAGAGCGTGGTGAGAGCCAAGCGGCCATATTTGCAACAATGCGCATGAGCACAGAATCCCTCCAGATTGCGAGTACGTCACATCACATGGGTATGACCGACGCATGCGCAGACTGAATTTCGGCAAAGCAGCCATTTTAGTGCAAGCTTCGTTTAGTACGAGAAGAGACAAACAAGCAAGCATCCTGGGGACACCCGCGTGTTGGGAAAAACACTTTATAAATGACGAATAATGAGGTTAATATTATTATGCAGTTTAGACAAGGGTTTTGCATACGAGCAAGGCGCTTTACGTGCGAATCCTTGCTCCATCAATATGGCCCTTGCTAATATGTCCCTTCATTTTTCCAAAAATTCACCATTATTGCCAGTGTTTCCGGGCAGCAGGCCTTCCTTTGAAAAGAACGAAATTCCCTGACCGAAACACATGGGGGCATATCAGCAACGGCCGGCGATAATTATCGCTCAGCGCTCTTAGCGTGAGGATAATTATCGCTGGCTAACTCTGAATTTTATCGCGGAGATAGTGTGCTATCAGCAACACTTATCTCCAAAGCGATAACATTCAGAGTGCAAGCTGCCAACTGTGCAATTATCGTTGGAAATCCAGCGATAATCACACAGCTTTTGGTGATAGCTTGCTGATAGGGCCTCATATACTTAGCCATGATATCCACCTTACATAGGATATCATGACTAAGTCAGTTTCAAAGCAGGCGTAAGGAAAGTAGTGATAACAGAGGTTATCGCTACTTTTCTTGCCGCAATGCTGCTTTGCATGAGGCTTGATAATAGGGGAAATGTCGCTTAGCAACATTTTTCCCGTTATCCTGGGGAGGAACGGCCACTTTGCATCTCATTAGAGATGCAAAGCTGGGCGTTAGGGGAAATGGTGATAATGCAAGGTTTCACACAATAGCGTGACCTTGCTGATAAGGCAATAAAATTATCACCGCTTTTCGTCCAAAAACGAACGCTAAAGCAGCGATATTTTCTATCGCCTCGTTGCTGATATGCCCCATAATGCGCTTTTTTGGGCAATACTATTCTGTGCCCGTCGGCCAGTGTCAATGTTAATTGATAACAGTGAAATCTCGTTAGTGAAACCCTTGAAGTCTCTGGGGCAGATTTACAAGCCCTTTGCGAGACTTTTAAACCATGCACCACGTTGCGCCCTTTTTACAACGTGATACATCTAGAAGGATGCGATACGTTGTAAAGCCCTGCGCCATATGAAACCTGCATCAGGTCTCATGTGGGTGTTCCGGCGCAGGGGGGGGCGTTCTGTCGCAGGAACGCCTCGGAAATGTACCTGAGTGAAATCAACAAGATTTCACTCAGTCACATTTCCGCCGCCGTTGCATCACAACCTTAGGCGTGACGCACCATGTTGAGGATAGGCCAGGTTGGAACAGTGCAGGAGTTGCGTCGCACCCACAACACAACTCCAGCACTGCGCCAACCTTACGCCTGAAGATGCGACACGCATCTGTTTATTCTTGTGCCATGGTGCGGCGCATTGTAAATCTGTGGTGGCGCAAGGGTAAACGTGCGTCATGCATCTTTCCTGGCGCATCCCTGCTGATTTGCACGGATGCGCCAGGAAACGTGAATCTGCCCCCCTGTTTCTCTATAGAGGTTTTCTGTTAGCCCCTGCTCAAGACCTCGGTCGGCAGTGGGGTAAGGATTTACAATATTCAATGAGATTTTAAAATATTTTTAGGTGCCGTCATAATTTCACCTTTAGACTCACCCAGAAGGACACCATTAACAAAGGTAAAACACACTACAAACATCTAAGATGAGAGAAACATTTTCAAAGACAGAACTGTATGGCGAAAGGCTCAGTTTATTCTGGCTCATCGAGTATTTTGGCATAGACTTTTTGGTTCACTCTTTCAAGTGTTTCAGGACACTGTTCGGCAGTAACTCTGACGGATGAAAAGCGAAGCACGCAAGGGAAAGCACTGCAGGCAAGAGTGAGCAGAACAGGTCTTCATTATAGAAACCCATTACACACTCCTTGAGCGATATCACTTATGGGTATTGATTCCTTCTACATCAGTTTAATTTGAAGGGATTCCTCCATTTGTGTCTAAAGGGACGTTCACCATTTTAGGAGCCATTGGCAAATTGAGGCTTCGGAGGGGTGCATTAATGATTTTTTATCACTTTGACAGTTTCATTTTCCAAATGTCAGAGATTCCTTTCTTGCAGTCCCTAAACCGCGCCAACTTCTCCTCAAGGAAGAGTGATTGAAAAAGTATGTGATAACAACCAAAGACTTAATACCAGCACTCATATTCATCTGACTGAAGACGTTTCTCTTTGCAGTTTTTATATAGTGCGAACTTGGCCCAAGGGCATTAAAGCACTTCACAGGCGAGCCAGATTATGTTACACATTTTTTAGGCACAGGAGTCATTAAGATGGGGCCCGGACTCGACTCCAGAGCCAACTTTAACAATGTTGTACAGCCATCAAGTGATGAACATTGGAATAAAATGTTGATTTGGGATTTACTTTCTACTGGCTTTAAAGTAATTCAAATTATGGCCTTGGCTACTTTGCATCAAGAGGGCTTACATTGGGTGGGGTACATGGACATTTTGAAGACCCACCAGGACTGGTCCACCTTTTGCCATCTAGAAATCCCAGCAAAAAATGAATATAATATCACAAACGTACGTTTTTAGTGGAATAGCATCTGCAATATCCAATAAAAGAGAGTTGTAAAAGTAAAAAGTAACGAAACTTGAGTAATATCTAAGTTGTATACCAATACAACATTTACACTACATACATGGACAGAAGGCAAGCAATGACTTTGTTCATGATAAAACATTACAAAACACAAAACAATACAATCATTTTATATGCACAAGACTCTACAGCAGATGACTCATTATTGGCATACCAGAGAATGCTGAAAGTTCCGGTTTAAAATCTCTGGTACAATTGCTACAAAACTCTGCCCTAAAGGATAGTCCCACTGAGAAAATCAGTAAAGATATACAGAGACCATTTTAATGAAACCCTCAGAAGAATAACCCTTTGGAAATCCTAGCTAATTTTCTACCGTAAAAATAAAACCTCTCTGCAACCCTGGCAGCGAAAACTCAGAAGGTCAAGACAGGAATTTTTGCATTATATAACATATTTAGAAAAGAAGAAAAACTGAGGATGAAAGATAGCAGCTGTGGGGGAGAATGTTACGGTCATGGAAGAAGGAGCTCAAGTGCAGCTGAAATGCTCAGCCTTACTGAAAGTAATGTATAATAATAAAATGTGTGATTTTAAGGATTCCAAGGAAGCAGGTGATCTGCTATTAAAAAACAGGGGGCATATTATCAAGGGGGTTTATCTCCGCTTTTTTGGCTTTAAAAGCCAAGAAAGCGGAGATGAAATTATCTCCCTATTACCTAGCTGTCGCTAACACCAGTTAGCGACAGCTAGTAGGAGATAGCAACCATCTTGGGCCCCACTTTGCAGGTCAGTGATATTTATCACTAATGATATGGAAAGTGGGCGTGCCAAGATGTTAGCGACTGAAAACAGTCGCTAACATCGCTATCTCCTATTACCAACTTTTGGAGATATTCGCGATAAACGCGAATATCTCCAAAAGCTAACACCTGCCCTGAGCAGCTCTTAGCCATGTTATCCAATGGGAGGTGGATAACATGGCTAAGAGCATTAGCTCGAAAATGCATGAATATCGCTGACTTTTCAGCGATATTCATGCATTGCGGCGATTTTTATCGCATTTGCGATAAACCTTGGTAATACCAAGGTTTATTTGCGGTAAAAATCGCCGCAGCGCAGCGGTAAATTTTTGTCTCTAACCAAGCAATAGCGATAATTATCGCTATTACTTGGTAATATGCCCCCAGGTTCTGGTGCAAGTTCATATGCCACAGTTTTCTGTCCTTCACAATTTAGTAAATAATAGAAGAACCTGGGTGTAGAACCGTATATTAAGAAAGTGTTTAAATATAGAGAGGCATATTCACAAGGACTTAACGCTGAGTTAACGGCACTTTATCGCAGTCAAAGTGGCGATAAATGTATTGCCCCATTCACAAGCTGGTGCTAACAGCTGATAACACCACTTTACCAGCGACAGCAGCTGCAAAAAACATTGCCACAGACAACCCTGGCAACAATTGCTAATGAGATGCAGAGTAGGCGTTCCCGTGCCAAAAGCCGCAACAACACCACTCTTCAACATTCTCAACAACCAGGCAGATCAGTGATAAGATCATAAAACATGCAATAAGGAGCGTTAGCAGCAGGAAACTAACACCTGCTCTGACCTGGTGCAAAGTCGAACGACAGCCTGCACCTCAAAAGGGAGTTCAGCCCAGAGCCACACCTGAGAAACAACAGATGCCATGGAGTGACTGAACATGCGGGCCGGACACCCAAGAGGGCTACAACACCCACCGCCACCAACGCCAGGACCCCCTCACTCCCCCAGACCCTCACCGCCCCCCGGACCAACACTGACGCAGTGCAGACAAAGACAGCGACAGCACAACTCACTGTGAGATTGTGGCCCAGCCATGGACATTAGCCATCAACGGCATGGCACCTCAGCCTCACATTAGCAGCAACCGATTTAGTTCCTTCTGTACTAATAGAGGCTTAATTATCAACACCTCGAAAACTAAACTGATGGCATTTTCCCCCTCCAAAAGATTTAAAAATAACTTTTTGCTTAATGGGGCTCCCCTGGAGATGGTCGATTCATTTGACTATCTTGGAGTTCGGATTAATAGTCGAATGACCTGGAAGGACCATCTGGCCAAAATGTTACTCAGACACCAAAGAGTATCTGGGGTGACTCTGAGGGAGCTCCGCGAGTCATGTAGTAAACCTGTCTCCCCGGCCATGGCGATTTATGAGGGTCAGATTCTCCCGGCGGCATTATATGGCTCCGAGCTCTGGGGGTTCGAAAATGTGTCAGATCTTTCCACAGCAGAAAATAGCTTTTTGAGGAAGGTGGTGGCTCTTCCCGCTTCCACCCCATTGATCCCCCTGAGACTAGATTTGGGCAGAAGAGCCCCTAAGGATCTGGTGAGATACGCCCATTGCTCTTCTGGACCCGTTTAAAAAGGACTGAGGAGCTTGCTAAATATGCTGAAGGGCTGGATGATCTTCTTCTGCTTGACACTGGAAAAAAAATAGGATGGCTGAATAATGTGAGAGACATGGTTCTCAAATTAGGACTAAGTGATGCTTGGGCGTCCCAAACACCGCCGCCCAAGGAAGTGATTAAAAAGCTATATTGGGACTGGGTACAGAGCAAGGCACTGAGTGGTTTGGATGGAGGTTCACTCACGGATCGATTCTTGCAAATTAAATGGGTGAAAAAACTGGAACCCTTCCTCGACCTGATAACCAAACCCCTAGATAGAGCGCTATATCTAAAACTGAGGTATGGGACGCTCCCGGTGTATGACTTCATGGCGAGGTGGTCCAACTCTGGTGCCCCACTGCGTTCGTGTCCAGGCTGCGCAGCACCAAAGGAGACTGTGGCCCACCTATTCTTTGCCTGCCCTGCCTACAAAGTGGCCCGGAAAATCTGGCTGAAACCTGTATGTAGGGAGCTGGGGTTGAGGTGTCATAGTCAGGCACTACGTGTACTTTCTTCAGATTCATCATCCACCATCATGATATGCGGGGTGGCAAAATTTCTGGGCAGTACGTGGGTGACGCGATCCCGGTTACTGAAATTGCATTCTAGGGTACCAACGGTCTGATGCTTGTAACCGCTTGTAGTAAACTAGTGACTGTGGTCCATTCCTTAACCCAGGACTCTTCTTTTATACGCCGTAGCATTTTATAGTTTTAGCGGGAGAATTGAAAATGTATTATGTATATGTATTCTTTTATGGTGATCAAATTTGCCGAATAAAGATTATTGAATTGAAATGCACATATCACAATCTCACATACAACATGCACACCCACCAGACACGACAGCACAACTCACTGTGAGATTGTGGCCCAGCCATGGACATTAGCCATCAATGGCATGGCACCTCAGCCTCACATTAGCAGCATATCGGAAGAGGTGAGGACCAGGCATGTGCGAAGGAGGCAAGTGACCGAGGAATGAGAATGTACACAATGTCAAGTGTGGCGTGGATGTGATGGCCAGACTGCGGTATGTAGACCACACACACATATCTATGTCGACACACACCACTGGTGTTTGGAGTGTAATGGACAGAGGACGCAACCATGGCACCCCAGCTAGTGGGGAAGATCATGGGTCTGTAGCTTGTTACGTTCCCCCCGTAAGCGTGAGCGGAGTGGGCTGGGCTTGCTTAAGCCAGGCCAGTGTAGGGGTGTGAATAAAAGGCACATAACTCTGGGCGTGGTCGTCTTCCGGTATGCCCAACATCTCTGCCAGAGTGGCACCTCTCACCCTGCCACAAGGCCTACGGCGTTGCCGTGAGCGGGGTTGCCTGCAATCCTGTACGCCAGCTGCACTCCCGGGTCACTGGTCCCCAAACCTGTCTTACCGGCCCTTGCGCACCCAGGCCTCAATGTCATCCTGCTGACAGTGGCGTGTGTCGAAGAGGGCCCACCATGTGCCAGTGCAAGCTCCAAGCATGAGGCCTGTGACCCTGGCAACCTGCTACGACCGTCACAGCCTCCGCAAGCAAGGCGTGTAGAACTAATTTTTCGTTTACGTACTCTATCGGTTAACACAGCAGACTAGTAGGTCATACATTTGGAACTGAGTCTTGATTACACCATGGTCGAGCACATTAATTATGGCTGAGTTTATGTCACTATACTCTCTTCAATGTGGTGCTACTAGGTCTTCGTAGTGCATAACAACCACAAGATTCTGTGGGCCCACTGGGACTACTGCTCTCAGCCTACGCTGCACTCGAGTAGGTCACACAATTGGAACTGAGAATTTTTCGAAGGCAGAATACATATCATTGCACGCAAGAAGAGGCGTAAGAGTATGACGCGTTGCATTTGGGAGGAAAAAAGGATCATTGTTACGGAGGTGATTGAACACTACCGACAACTGCCTTGGGTCACTAACTCTGTGCATCGCGAGCCTACAACAAGTGGCTGTGGGCCTCTGGCCTACGCTGCGGTCTAGTAGGTCACACATTTGAAACTGAGTCTTGATTTAGCTATGGCGGAGTTCATAACAGTGTACCGGCATCATCGCAGACTGCATCCTCTCTCAGCCCGGTGCCACTAAGTCTGTTCCCCGACATTCATGGACACTCACTGGGCGTACATTGGTGGCGTCTGAGTCTTTGGACTAGGGGGTAGTTCTCATCCTTATGTAGCTGATACCAAATTGGTGGTGGTAACGAGGCTGTTGCTTTCCACGCCCTCATTTGCTGCTTCCCGATAACATAAGACCTCTGCATCATGCCCTGGAAGACACCTTCCACTGTCGCCCGCAATCCTCCACCACATTCCCCTTGGACGTCGCCGAGGACCCGCCCAGTCTGCGCGGCCCTACCTCAGTGGACCGCAACTCACTGTTCCATGGTGGGGTGCCTGTGCCTGCCGCTGTGCATCTGGGGCCACTAACTCTTGGGGTCTTCAACGCCATGTGTATGTGGCCCTGCGCTGTCCGCTGCCTCTGGCCTCAACTGCAGTCCAACAGGCTCACACATCCAATCGAATCCTGACCAGCCCAGATGTGGCATCACCAAAGGAAGCGCGCCGCACACCACCATCGCCAGGACCACCTCCAACCGCCATCTGCCTGAGTCGAAACAGTGGTACTGGCAGACTGATGGAGTTGCTCACACCTGTCATAGATGCCACCATCTGCCTGATCCGCTGCTCAGCACTCCACCTGCCACTGGCTCAGTGCACCGCAACCCATGGACAGTTGCTGATTGAGTTTTGTGCTGTGGAGAGGTTGCTGTGAAGGTGGTACTGGCAGACTGATGGAGTTGCTCACACCTTTCATGGATGTCATCATCTGCCTGATCCCCTGCTCAGCACTCCACCTGCCACTGACTCAGTGCACCTCAACCAATGGACAGTTGCTGATTGAGTTTTGTGCTGTGGAGAGGTTGCAGCAATGTCACCTCAAGAAGTGTGGGAGACCTGGGACGTTGATGAGGAAGATGATGCAGGTTTAACACACACCACTGCATCTGCATCATGAATATCCCAAGTGGACCCAATCCTAGTAATTTTCATCACATGAGCGCGCTCAACTCTAGTGCCCCAACCTCAGTGCACTGCAACTCACGGACACTTCCGTTTGCATGTTGGGTGACCTCTGTACTTGCTCCGGCTCCCTCCATGTTGCTCAGCAGTTGACTCTGTTATGCAGGTGTTTTCAGTTTCCGTTGCACTGGTGTCCACTGTTCAAGTTGTTGCCAGCACCAAGCACTCTGTGCGGGCTCGCTAACACTCACCCCACACACATCCCGCACAATACATGTGGCCCTGCCAATTAAGGGTCCGGGTGCACGTGCCCGTAGTCAGTTCTACATAATATCTGCGTGTGTCCCTGTGGTCTTGTTGTATACTGTAGGGCACTGGGTCGTACAACATTACATTGTGCTGTGTATAGTGGGTGCAGACATGTCACAGCAGGCAGAGGATTGGAGCTTTGACATGTAGTTTTGTCGTCACCCACTCAATTCATAAGGGGACTGGCCTGGGCCTTCGTACGCAGAGCCAACAAGGATGTGTGACTGCTATTTGCGTGCCCCTGGGCGTGCTTCTGTACTGTGAATGTGCATCTGTATGTGTCTCTATGGCAGTGTGGGTGTTTGATTTATTCAGATGCTCCGTCCATCACCACCCCCTTTTGTACCGCTTTTGGCCGCCATAAGTGTGGCAGGGTATGCTCAGACATGAGTCCCTTGCTCACTTTGCCACTGGATTCAAGCAAGCCAGGCTGAAGACGGCTGGAATGCCAGAAACCGGTCCTCGGAAGCTTGTTTCCGGTCCAGGCAAGACATGGCTTGGCAGTTCGGGCTGGACTGTTCCCATGAGGCACAGGGTCAGACTGATTTGCATATAGCCATGTCAGAACTGGGGTGGCAGAGTGGGCTAAAGAACGGTGATGGAATAAACCCAGATCTTTTGCCTGGGTGTGAGTGTTTGATTGATTCAGATGCTCCGTCCATCACCACCCCCTTTTGTTCCACTATGATAAAGCAATCGTGGCACCCATCAAGAATGTGATAGTCTCTTCTACAATATTCTCCCATAACTTAATTTTATAGGTTTCTCACAAGACCGTTGTTCTGGCTGCCCCTCCCCCACTGGAGGGTGACTCAGTTCCTATTGTGGTGTCCATCCCATGATGCAGTCTTTAGTGCCCAACCTGTTAAACAGCAAGGGGCTTGACCAATGCATGGGGCTGGTTGATTTCTGACTTTCAAAGGTTCTCCAGGCAAAATGTTTGTTGAATGTTTCTAAGTCCCAACTTTCAGGGTTAAAGAGGAAGAGTATACCCTGATACCAGCAAAAGGCTCCAGGAGCTTAGCAACAGTATTTGATGGTCAGGACGCATATTAACAGAAGCTATCAGTTGTAATTTTACAGGAAAGTGGTCCTATTATAGCTTTTGTGTCGCTGTAGCTTAATAGGAGGTCAGCCAACTGACCCCTGCAGACCACTTCTCATTCCTGGGTGCCCATGGGAGTAGGTCCAACCTTTAGGGTCTCCTAATGGGTCTCAACAGCATGTGCAGTTCTTCTTTTGTTTTCTAGAGGTCCAGAAATGTTCGCAGAAAGGGATCAGGTGTGCCATTTATTCCTGGGTCTGATTCCTGACTTCCCCTAATCAATAGGTAACTGTTCCTAGGGGTAACCCGACTCACTTTTACAACGGGTTCTGTGTACCCTACGGAAAACAATCCAAAAGTACACCTCTATACCTAAAGCCAAGATACAGAACCTTTTTTCCATTATGCCAATATTCTGTGCCCATCATAGAGGTGTGGACCGGGAAATGAGCATCTCCTCCTCTGAGATCACTCAAAACCGGTTCTGAAGGTAGCTACTCTCCCACTAGAATTGGTTCCTGGCTTGCTAAATTAACAAAAGAGGGTATAGAGTTAGCCACATCTGCCAGTGACAGAGTAGAACTTTTTGTAGATAATTATGTTTCTGGCCATTGCCCAGATGGTCATCCTGCCAGAAGAGCAGAACACCTCACCACATCCAAGGCCTTTGTCTTACTCTGGGAGTACATTCATACTGCATCAAGGCCAGGGTGATTGTTGAAGCTCATACAAAGAGGCTGCTAGAGGCTGTACGCAGGCAACAGGTAACTTTTTGAAAGTGCTATTTGTAAAGCATTTAATCTGACTTTACAATAAATTGGGTTCTAGGTGGTGTAATATCAACTTGGAATGCTTTCCCTTTGAACAGCTAAGGCTGTAGCGTTGAAAATAGCTTTTGGAGCCTAGTCACTGTAAGGACATGTTCAGTAGTGTAACAAGGATGCCATGGTGCAAGGAAAATGGCCCCTTTGACTGTTGTTGAGATAGTACAATATAGCAACTATCAAGGTGTAATGGCCCCTCGAGGCTCTAGGCCCCTACTGCACATGCTGAAGCAACGGTAGCTACGTGAGCGGACATGTTTTAAATTACACATTTACATGTCCTCCATTTAAATACCATACACTCTGCCTCATTGGACATTCAGGTCTGATTCACAAAGGGCCTCCGCACTCATGGCAGAGGCCCTGTAGACGTGGGGGAGTCTGTGCACTCCCGGCGGAATCGCCATTATGCAAATTCTCATTGTGGAGATTCCACCCGAGCGCGGAGACTCTCCCACAACTGCCTGGCCTCTGCCTCGAGTGGCCCTTTGTGAATCAGGTCTTATGTTTTACTTAGGGGTCTCTTAATAATATTTAACATGAGGGATTAGGCCTGTCAAAAAGGGTTGTACTTGTTTTTTCAACTAGTTGTAAGCCTCCACTTTCTAGCGAATCACCATTTAATAGTGGTAATTTACACTTATGTGTAGATTATATGTCTCTGTTGTGTAGTTCCTAGGACCCCCCCCCCCCACCCCAGGATCTGTGCATTCTAGATGACTTAAACTGAGGGCTTCCGGACAACCCCACAGGATAGGTCAACCATTAGACCTGCTAGATCTACAGTGACACTACCCCACCCCCCTGTCTTCCACAGTGGTGTAAGTAGTTTCTGGCAACCACTGAACATGCCAACCCGGATTCCTCATGGATCATGAAAACAGTGCAATAATTATCGCTTAGACACTCGTGCTTGCTTACTCTCAGCAAATACACAGGATGGCGATTAGGACGATTCAATAAGAGTTTATTGGTCCAGGAACAGCCTTGTGTAAAACATATGTGCTGCAACAATCAGGAGACAGAAGGATCTGAAAGAGATTGCTAGTACCAATATAGTAAATAGTAGATACATTTCTACCATAGTGATAATAAGATGAACAGAAACAGCTCGGATAAAAACAGTAGCACTTGCATATTCCTAAAATGCGCCCCTTAGTAATTTGCCTAAATGTACCTAGCCTAGCCTGGACGTGTAGGTGTATATGCATATAGCTATATGTATCTGTCGCCAGAAACCCCCCAGGGAAGAACCAGCTCACTCAGCTGATGGTTTGAAATGAAGGACCCCGTCTCTGAATTGGTGATGACAGCCTGCAAGGGATGTCAGACCGCTATGTGTCGAAGATTCAGCATGCAGGACCCAGTATCAGCTTGGAAGGAATTCTCCTCTACTTTTTAGGGAGGAGTGAGGGTCCTTTATACTAAAGTGGTCACTCCAGGTTTTTTTTAGAGTCAATATGTTTTTAAAGCAATCATGGATGTTTTCAAAACAATCATAAATGTTTCGAAAAATATCACCAATGCTTTTCTAAACAAGTGCTATCATGCACAGCTCGCTGTTGGGCAAGGATGAAAAAGTGGTGACCCTTATACAGAATAATTCTGCTGTGCCTGGGGACATGTATATCTACGTCAAGTACAGGGATTCTTATCGAAGACTAAGAACCTGGTGTCGAAAGACAGGAGCAAGCTATTAGGTAAAAGGTCACCAGTTTGAAATCGTTATAATTGTGTGGATTGGGCAAATGTATGTAAGGGAGGTATATATGACAGGACTTTCCGAAAAGACATGACATCTCCTCTACCTCATTGAGGGGATGGGGCCTCCTACAACGCTAAAGTTACTACAAGTAACAATGCTATTGTTACTACAAGTAACTTTAAAACTGTATATTATGCTGCTCCTAGTTGGCAGATATGTCTGTCACAGAGGACGACACCTCCACCACAGAGAGGGAGATCTCCCTATGAGAAAGCATGGGAAAATGTAATACGGTTTATTAGCTTATAAAACAAATACAAATATTTTAATGTATAACATTAATGTAACTTAACTTAAAATAAGTATTATTAATTGACCTAGAAATAATAAAATAATATTTGACAGCACTTTAATTCCTCAAATATACATTTATTAAATATTAAACATATTTTACATATATTAGTTATTTTATAAATAATATTTTTTGACCAATATTATAAAAAATACCCTCACTAACAAACATGATTAAAAGTTATCTTTGCAATTAATGTAAACACATTTTACATTTCTTTTAAAGTTCATTCTTTAAATGTGTTTATTATTACATTAAAAAAACAAATTATATATACATTTTCTTCACCTATACTAGTAGTTTTCAAATGTTGAACTAATTTCATTTATTTAAAAATATTACCAAAACAATTTTAGTTTACTTCTCTGCATCCATTAAATGTAAAATGTAAATTGATACTTGTATAGCGCACTACTCACCCGCAAGGGTCTCAAGGCGCTTGTACGAATACCGCTGTGGAACCCATCCTGGCTTTCCCTGTGAGGCGTCCACTCCTGGGCACCCCCAAGGTGGAGGCCAGGCATCCTTAGCGTTGTGGGGGCCGTTGTGGAGATTAAGCAAGCTATTGCCCAGAGTTGCGGAGTGGGACTCCATGATTGGAATAGGCCACGAGGCGAGAATTATCAGGTCCGTGGAATTTTTGAGCCCAAGACCCGCCGAGGCGGGCAATTAGCAACTTCAGAAGTGCATTTTGTGAATTGTGATTGTTATATTTCTTTATTCAGGTGTGTGTTTTATATTAGCATATCATTCCTAAACTTCTCCTTAACTTTCCCTATACCGTTCCATTTAATAACGCGTTTTCTCTATTTTCCCAACATCCCCAGTTCCCACCCACATTTGCCATACCTATGTGTGGCGACCTTGGCCACTTGTTGAAGATAGAAATGGTAGGAGAATTATCGGCGTTGATTCACCAAAATACCAGGGGTAGGGGAAGTAACATGAACCAAATGGTCAGTGGCTGATGACATCACAGGAAGTAAATTCACATTACTTTTTGACCTTGCTGATGTTAGATAAGGTGTTGCTTCATGACCTTTAACATAATGACACTAGGGTACCAACATTGCTGAAGCAGCAATAAATCAAAAAATAAAGTATAATTGGAGACAATAATACAATAATGCAATAGGTTTCTAAAGCAGATGCAAAACTATATTGCTGTACTATATACACGTATATCTATATATATAGTAAGAAGTAGATATAAAAAATAGATAAAAAATTTGACAGTGAAATAGTAAAAAATGGTGAAAAAAATATTGTATGTGCTTTAGTTGCCATTTGAATTATTTTATTGATCCATAACTACATACTGGCTACTGCCAGATTACGTTCTGGCAGTAGCCAGCAGCTATTTATATTTAGGATGCAATTGCCATAGGAAGAACTTTTTTTTCATTGGCCAATAACTTTTGAGTTGTTTGCAGAATCCTCACAAAATGTTCAAAACTATTGGGGCAGTCACTTCAGCTGCTGTCTTGTACATTTTGGAGTGATCCGTCAAGTGGGAGCCAAGAAAAATGGGGGATACCAAAAAGCTTTTTCTCCATGCTAATTTCCTTAGGAAACTTTAGACATGGCTATAGCTTGAACTACTAAACGGAATTACAGCGAATTCGACCAAAAGATTGCTCTTGGTCCAGAAAGCACTCTTTTTGTTAAATGGTGTTAATCCGTTCACTAGTTGCTGAGAAATGTAAAGATTTCTCAGATGGATCTGCGCCCCTCCTGATCTCGTGCCTGAGATCTGATTGGCTGCCAACACTTCAAACCAGGAAGTGTTGGAAGCCATCTTGTGACTTGGTTGTACCGAGTCACAAGAAAAAACATTAAAAAAGAAAAGGGGGGCAGGGTAGAACACCTTGACCTCCTAGGCCTCTTGGAAGGGTCCTACAGGAACCACCCAGATCCCAAAAAAGCATTTTTATTTCATTTTCGGCAGAAATCGTGGTAGATCCTCAAAACCCATTTTCCCTGTCTTCAGCCCGGGGAGGTGGCAGTCTCCAGGGCTGCTGGGGTCCCACATGGCCCCAATCAATATTTTTATTGCACCGAGCCTGGCTCACCCGCGGGTCTAATTGAACACAAACGGGGGCCCAAATCTGACATTTAGCTTCCATCACACTACTGCAATTTCTGGACCATATTACAATGGCTTTACTGCAAATTGAATTACACCAATTAGGTGAAACCAATATATAGCAGAATTTATAGCACAGGTGCTGTCGCACTGTTAAGCAGTGTTGAGTGTACATAGGCCTAAAGTAAACAAGCATTGGCATAGCCAATATGTCTCGCCTTCGCAACCTTATAAGTGTTTAGCTATGCAACACTTGATTTTGTTGCACCAAGGATATTGTGCTGGATAACTAAACACTTATAAGGTCCCAAAGGCGAGACCTACTGGCTCTGCCAATGCTTGTTATTATTCAGAGTGATTCACAATGGGTGGTATTGGCAACAAGCATTACGAATAAAATGAAATTTAAACAAAAACTTTGTATGCAAGTCTGTATTTATAGATCAATTTGTTTCCTTGTCTTTTGCAATAATTTTATGCAAATATTTATAAAGGATATTCAAGGCAAATTTTAACAAATGGTGCATTTTCACGCTACTTTACCCAAAGAACTTCGGATGAGCACTTTATCGTATCATGTAATGTAATGCAATTGCCAGTCCATCAGGGAAGCCATGCGGTGGTGAGCAAGGGGCAGGATCCCAGAGATTACAAATTGTTGACACGGAGGTAAGTACCATGTAGGTGAGTTCATCAGAGCAGACTTCTAAATTCTTTGGCACACGGTCCATAAATGTGAAAATTACACCCAGCAATAATATCAACTTACTGCAAAAGGGGTGTCCATACCTATGCGCATGCATCACCGACAACAGAAGGCGTCATGGCTCATTTGCGTCTAGGTCCAAAAACTATTCTAAGACATCGAGTGTAATGGAAAATAAGAATGCAAACCTTCTTTAGTAATTAATATAAAGAGGTTTATTTTCCACTTATCCGGGATATTGCGTGGTTATAACATCTACTGCAACGTAATATGCTCGAAGCCTTCTTGTAAGGTCTCGGAGCTCTTATATAAAATGCATTTATGTTTACATTTAGAAAGAAGTAAACAAGCTCCGTTTGTCAGGAGACATGGGAACACTCACTCCTCCAAATCAGCAGAAAGCTGCCTGGTCTCATATTACAAACAGCTCAGGTCTGGAGCCGTATTCGCTGGAGGAAACGTTGCTATGAAAACCCATAGCAATCTGTAATGTGAGCCCGTGCTCAAAGCATTTACATCTGCAACACCTCAATGGCAAAATCTTCCAATTTCATGCCTTTCACAAAAATATCAAAAATGCCTGTTTGTAGCAATCAAACATGCACAACGGCGTTTATTTATGAATGTGAATACAGCGCATCCTCAGCAGAAAACATAAACCAAGCAGCAGATGATTTCAGTTTTTAATAAAAGGCATTTTTCTCTTGCAAGAACCAAAATCCCAGCATGTTTTTGGGATCCAGCAGCCTTGCAGTACTACCGGTGTTATTACACCTCAGAGTGATGCTTGTAAACGGCAAAGTCAATCAAGTACAGTGCACGCGCAGTGCGGACAGTAAAGGACGAACCAGAAGTGAAACCCCTTACCAGAGGAGCATATGGACCTCTAAATTAACAAGACAAATGATAAAGGGTGGAGTGGGGGACAGCATCGTCTCGCAGAAAAGGCAACTCATTGGATGGAAATAGTTAAGGCATGCACCGGCCAAGATAAAGAGCGAGAGAGGGGGAGAGAGAGAGCGAGAGAGAGAAAGAGAGAACAGGAGAGACAGAGAGAGAGAGAGAACGCAAGAGGAGAGAGAGAGAGAGCAAGGGAGAGCCCTGGAGTGAGACACGAATCCAAGTTCTGCGTGTAGCTTGCACCAGTACTGTCCTGGGATCGTGCGTGAGAGAGAGAGAGAGGAGGAGCAGGAGGTGAGCCCGGGGGAGGGGTGCGCGTGCAGTCTGCTCTTTTTGGAAGCACATACTCGTGCTTCTGGTGCACCCCTGTGCGCCCTTGCAAGGTGGATGCCGCCACAAGCACGAGTATGTGCTTAGAAAAAGAGCAGAAAGACGACTAAAGGTCCTCCTAGCAGCGCATGCGCGCTGCGTAGGCGAGACCTAAAAACAAATAAGGTCCTTGCAAAAGCAGAAAATTTAAGGTGATGATATTGAAAAAGAGACTTTGCTACACATGTACAAGTCTGTGCAATTGCTAAAGAAAAAAGAAAAAAGAGGCATATTAGTCAATTGCCATTGACAAAAGTCACCAAAACCGTTCTGAATGGAAGAGCCTGCCTGTTGATTAATTACACCACCATTTGAAACCTTTCCCCAGGAAAGCCTTTGAGCTGATATGATATCAAATCTATTTCTTTCAGAACATCCTTGAATTTTCAAATCTTTGTTAAAGATGGCTCTCACTAATTCTCCCTGAAAGGCCTTACTGGTTTGACATGAAATATGATGGTCTTGTGTTGCACATTGCCATACATTTCTACACCCACATGCATTCTAATCATGTATCCAACTCACATGTTTGGGATGTGAAGATCAGACTAAAATCTAGCCTAATCATTGGCCATGGCAAATTAATCCATACACTGGAGGATGTATATATTCTAGACAATTTAAACTTGAAATGGAACAACAGATTTGGGTGCTCCTGTATGAAGCTCAGCTGAAAGCAAATGGTTGTCTTGTGAGAGCTCTACTGAGCCTTTAGAGTATGGATGGAGCAATCTGCCTACTAGTGTCAGTGGATAGTGAAAGTGTACAACATTTCCTATTAAATGTCCTCATCTTGAGAGACTATTTGCTTAGCCTTTAATAGTTAGTAGTTTATTTCTGGCCTGCAAATCTCTTATATTGAGTGAGAGAAAACCTGCTTCTTGCCACTTCTGAGGTTTATTAAAAGGGCAACCCTAATCAAAATACTGGCAAGGTAATGCCCAACTGGTTCTGGAAGGAATCTAAGCCCAAGTCTCCCTCCCCCCGTCTGGATACCAATGTTAGCAGTATGGTAAAATAATCACTCAGAAATATAACTGAGTGATATGTTCTAATCCCTAGAAGGTAGGCAAGGCAGTAATGGACCACACACAATAACCCCAGCAATGTTACTGAGGGTGGGAACCAGAGGCCCGGGGCCAAAGGGTGAGCCAGCTCCACTATCTTATGAATACACAAAAGTGGGCTGCCCCTTGAATCAATTCCTATGTGTATCTACAGAGTTCTGTATTACCAGTGTGGGCATCTTATTAAAAGTTACGGACTGGCCTCACACACCGCCTGGTGTCATGCTTCATCATCGGCTGTCCTCGTCCTCTAAAAACTTGGTTTGATAGAGGGCGGGCATACACCTGGAGACAGGGATGCACTTCTAAATCTAAGTGATGGCCGTGGGGGAGAGATAAGTGATTTGAAAACCATTACATCAGTCCATGTGCTATATTTATTCAAATGGTAAATGTATGGTGGTTAAAAACTAAGTGGATGGTGGTATGGGATATTATTCTCCCTTCACCGTATTAAATGGGGTCGACATGTTTCTGCTGAGGTGTCCCCGAAGGATACTTAGTATTCTTCAGGACCTAAAAAAAGGGGGGGTAGAGGGGGGTGTATACCCTCTATGTCCACTTCCTTTTAACTAGTGAAAATGGAAGGTAAATCCTGTCGCTAGATCAGGGGAGGGGTTTATGGTTAAAAACACTATGTAAATGGATATTTCCCTCTTGGAGTAGTACCACTACGAGTAACTCTGTAGAGAAAGGAAAACAAAAACAAAGCATACAAACCAAACCGTGTGAGTATGTAAACAAATAGTTTATAAACATCATCCATCCCCCGTCATACCGATAGCGTGCACAGTGGTGTGAAGTGGTCTTTATGAGACATGTGGCAGGTGCAACGTGTACTCTTACCATTAAAAAATGGTTGTAAGCCAACACTTACCCTGTATTCCTACTCTAAACGCTCAATGGGAGGGCTGGGACCTACTTAGACTTTCTGTGGGGAAAAAAGAATGGAAGCACTGAAACTAGACAGTAAGAGTATGCCTGAAGGAATGCTGGTGTGAACCTGAATGAATAGGTGGTCCATTAGTTCTGGATTTCACCTTGTTATGTTGGCTCTAACTAGGGACCTTGGTCCTGGTTCTTTCTGCACACTGGTGACTCACCCTTAGCTACCAGTAGTGATTTTTTTTTCCCTCGTCCGTGTCGACATACCATTTTGAAAAGAGGAGTGTATGTGATATAATGTACAGGAAATAATTGTTTGGCTATACACAATTTGAAAAAAATATTGTTTTGGAATTGATGAACTGATTGTGTGAATACAAAACTTCCTCTTTAGTGTACCACCTGACTCCATAGTTGGACACTTCTTTTATTATGTGTGATTATTTGGAGGAAAATTGGAAAACAATTTTTACAAGTCTATTTTAGAATCATGTTTGTTGGTAGGATTGTTGTTTATTTATGTAACAATGATGTGAATATAAGTGTTGTTTGTATGCTTATTAACATTGCATAAAAAAAGAGAATAATATTTTTGAAGTTCAGATTGTCAAAAATAAAATAGATGATCATGATGACTTGATGGCATGTGTTCATTATATAAAAACAGTTACAAATTAAGACTGAGAATTATGTTCTTACGGTAGGGGGAATTTATAGTCCCTGTACTTACAGTTCAATTTAGAAATTGATTCCTCCCCACCAGTTTTTGTTATTTGCCACAAGCAAAGAGCCTCAGCTGGATGTTGTCATTGGCGTGGATGGCGAGGAGATTATTTTGGGTGCTAAAAGGACGTTGTCACTGGAGCTTTATGGGTGACATATATGGTTGCTGTTTCGTGTGAAGAGCAGGTCGTGGCTAACACTTTGCATTGGTGTGAGGTGTGGTGACCATTGCTGATGTGAGAACCCCACTTTCACTCACAAAGAGCCACAAACTTCTGGATTTTCACCTGGAGTGCAGACTTTGAAGATTTGAAGCAGGAGGAGTACACTCTGGTTCCAACTAAGGGTCCAGCACCTGAGGAGCACACCTTTGGGATCAATATTCACACCAGCATAGGCTAGCAGAAGGACTCAGGCAGGTCCAGGTAGTACTGGTCAGTCAGACATTTAAAAGGAATGCCTCTGGAAGCTTGTGATGTCCCCATAGCTCAAAGAGTTAGTCAGTCAACTGACCCTCAGAGTCACTTCTGGGGATCCTGGGCAAAGGCAAGCCAGCCCAGGCTTCCTTCTGCTGAATCTTCTACAGGTCCAGGAGTGTTACGATGAGATGTTTTGAGGGTGACACTTTTATACCCACTGCAAGTCTTTGTATGGGGCTACGCCAAAACTAATTTTGGCCAGTTCTTCCCCTTTCCCCTGGGTTTTCCTCTAATTTGTTTGGGGGGCAGAGGCAAGGGCAGGCCTGGTGTCAAGTTCCTTTGTGTGTGGTGCAGGCAGGGTCCTTTGAAGTGTAATAAAGGCAGGGCACAGCTTTTCCCCAGCTATCCTGTACGGAAGACCCACTTCCCCCAGGCCACTATTTCCCCAATGTCTGGAAGAAATACACAACACACCCCAGGAGAGCCATCCACAGTCATGTAACCCTGGACACTGGCAGAAAGACACATTTGGTTTAGGTAGGAAAATGCCAGCTTTCTAAAAGTTAAGGTATTGGCAGCTTGGGCCTTTATTAACCAGCTAGACAGGACTTCTGTGAATATTGTAAACATGAATTAGATTCTAGCTGTCTATTTTTATTGGAAAGTATTTTGAAAAAAAGTAGGCTCCAGTAAATTCACATTATTTTCTTAAATCATTTCAACATGTACTGTAACATATAACATGTCATAAAAGGGCTACTTTTTCCTTTTTGTGTACACATTAACATAAAATAGAACTGTGCTGGATCATTCAAATGTTACAAACATAAAATGTGTTGTATTGAAACAAATTATTCAAAAATAATACAACAACAAATATGGAAGGAATCATAATGACATTTTGTGTACAAAATTATGAAACAAAACCAGAGTAAGTACTAACCCTGGGCGTAGCGGGCGTAGTAGGGCTACGCGGAGGTCCACGGAGTTGTGAACAAACTCAGTGGAACTTCGCTCCACCAACCGCCTCCACCGCCCCTATTTAACAACTAATTCTACTTTGATTAAAATTAAACTAAAGATCACTTACCTTTACCGCGGCGTCCCGGGGCTGCCCTCCTCCTTGAAAAAACTGTGCATGCGCGCACATGAACGCATTTCGAGAAATGTGCATGCGCGGGCACATGCGCATGTACAGTTTTCTCAAGGATTACCCAGATGGCGAGGAAGAGGAGGAGGACAACCCGGGAACACCGCAGTAAAAGTAAGTGGTTTTTTATTTAAATTTAATCAATGTAGAGTTAATTGTTAATGGGGGGTGAAGGCGGAGCCTGGCCAACTCCTCTCCACTGCGGCATGTGCAGAGATCTGCCTACTCCGCTTTACACTGTGTGGGCGGATCGGAGTTCTCCGCCTAGGCTTAGTAAGTACTCATAGTACCAGTCACCTATTCTTGAACTAAAAAAACAGAGTGAGGACACATAAAAATAAAAGGAGAAACTTGAAAGCCCATCTAGATCCCACATTCTTACCATAAAAAAACTGCTCTTCTAACCGAAGAGCAGCAAGGAAAAGAAAAGGAAAGGATATGCTTGGTCATGGGAGAGAGAGAAAATATTACTAAAATTGAAGGAGACATCACCGTTGGACAAACACCCCCGTACATAGTGTGCCGTTGTAGGCCCCACAGTGCAATCTTTGCAAATCTGTAAAGAGATGCTCACCACATTATAAAATTTGAACATACAATAAATGAATGTATTATCCCTGGTAACAATGGCATGCTTGAATTTTCTTATAAATAAATTGAAGCCATTTTATGAAATTCGTCCTAAGACTTCTATTTAATGTAGATTTGTCATTAAAGGTAAATAAAATTGATCAAAACAGTCATTTCAAATTTCTCATTTCATGAAAAACGTAAAATAAAACAAATTGTATGTTCATAAGAAGCCTAAAATGAAATCAAATATACAACGTTGGCTTTTTTTAATGTATTATCAAACCTAGTGGCAGTGGGGGCTCGCCAAAGGAGTGCTGTGGGTCGGTTGGGCGGGGCGGGGCAGGGTGGGGGATAGTGGAGTCCAACATACGACGGACAGAAGTAAGGTAAGTAATTAAATAAATAAAACAATTTAATTGCACGCGCTGCAGCGCCGAGTTGGTGATACAGCGCGTGCAAGGTATATTGTTTTATTTATTTAATTACTTACCCCACTCCTGTCTGTGATATGTCGGACTCCGCTACCCACCCCCCCACCCCACTCTTCCACTTCCCTTCCCCGCCCTACCACCCGGCAGCACTCCCTCGGCGAGCTACCACTGCCTAGTGGGATTTATTGTGCACAGTCGAAGAGAAGGTCGTTTATATTGCAAGAATATTCCATATCCAAAACCCTTTTACAAAACTACATCTGACCTCGGTCCTTGATTTAGCTTGTCAATTCAACTGTATAATATTTCAAATATAAACTGATTTCATGCAAGAGCTGAGAAGAATAGCTTCTCACTTTGTTTAATAAAATGGTCGTCATTTATATTGTTAATATATATAAAATATCAAGGTATTTACTACAGAGTTGATAAAAAAGGAAGATTGAACCAGCGTCATTCCAGCGTCTGACATTTCTGTAGATTACATATTTTATATTTTAGCTGCAATCGACCATCATTTTAAATGTGTATGCTCTCGCCTCGTTTATTTCCTTTCATCTATGGTGTGAAAATAGCCTTCATTTCTTCACCTTTTACCAGAGAAATGTTACAGTTTATGGTTCAGCACTTCTAAACACCTGCTGATCTGTTTTTAATTGTATGCTCATTTTAGATATTGGGTGTAACATGGACCTATCGCCCAGGAGCAGTGGAGCCTCGCAATGATTTGTTCTACAAAGAATCGCAGTCTATGTGGAGGGGAGTTAATAGGGGTACTGGGATGGCGAGGATCTGGTAATACTATAATACAGAAACCAGGAAGTAATGCTGGGGGAAGGGAGGTGGAGGGATTGTCAGCGTTTAACTGAGACAGTACTGCACATTATATTGTTTAGTTTTCTCTTTTTCAGATTTGCATTTCATATGTTTACAATTTCAAACGTAGGGGTATTATATGGTTTGGCCAGAGACACATTTTTGATCAAAGTCCAAACTACAAAGCTGGGAATAGGAAACAGCCATTCAAGGTACATGTCTATGATGTTATTAAACCCTTAACGTGGTTTGAAATCTCCCTCAATCCCTTGCCCCCTTCAAGAGTTTAGCTTTTAAAAAAATATTTAGGGTAATTTGTGCTTAAGGCTAAAATATGACAAATTTTAGTTTGTTTTAAAATAAAAAGGGAAAAAATATCTGTGTAAGGAAGTGTGCATTTTTTTCCCTCTAAAAATGGCATCAACAAAAGGTCTGTTATGGTAAGTGTGTTCTCTTCTCATCTTTTAGAAACTGGCAGAATTGCAAAAAACATTTTTGCCTTCCACCATGGTTACAGTTTTATAATTGGTGGTCAATATTTCCTATACTTGTGATTTCTTCCTAATTGCACTTTATGAGGGAAGACGTGACCCTGCAAAACTATACATTCCTGAAAAGTAGACTAAGTTCTAAATTCGACAAGAGTGTTGAGACCTTCTGTCACTGGTACAGCGATCACAGTATTGTTGTGTCGCAGCTGCAATGAATGAGACAGTACACTTACAGTATGGTGCAATGATCAGAAGACCGTGATCGGTCCATGCCCCTTTATTTTATAACCTCCTGCCACGCCTGGCCAGAGGGTGTTACAAGGTGCGGCTTCCGGGTAACCTCGGCACCACTCTTGCAATGTTGAGATCATTACATCCCTCACCAACTTGGCATTGACCTGCATCTGTGTGTTTAGCATGCTAAGTCCCTCAGTCTATGACTTGGTGGTGGATTCGGCCTGAGGTTGTAGCGCTGAGGGTGGGAGCTACTGCTACTGACCCTATCACATGACTCTTGTTAGGGGCTGGTGTCCAGGCCATCGCTGACCTCTGGTGACTTAGCCTGAGGGCTAGTAGGGGGACTCCCTTAAGAGTCAGGCTGCGGGTTCAGGCTGTTCCAGTCAGTTTCTGCGTCTTCGGACATGGCGATTTCCTGACTAGGGCGATCTACTCTCCTGATCCATGAAATATTCCTGCTAACAACCTATCATCTCTGCTTTACAGGGAACATATTCCCTTTATGCGTAGGACTGTCCAGGTGCCTGGTTCGAGGGGCATCCGGAATTTCCATCTGGCTCGTCAGTTTTGTATCAACACCAGGTCCCCTGGTAGGAGCTGACGGGATTTTCCATGTCGTTTTAAGCTGACGTGTTCACCGGTCTGGAGGTGCCGGGATTGGGTCTTCGCTGGTTCATATGGCACCGGCATCCAATGGCTGGATACCGGGATGGTGACCCACCAATGTCCATTGAGCATTAAGGACCATAGATACCTCTGCTTGGTGCAGTGCGGCGTCCCTCTGTACTCTCACAGGAACTGGTGCGGACTGGTCTCTGGATTGGTGCATTCTACCACCACAATTTGTAGTGTCTTGTTCAGAGTGCCCATGAAGCACTCAGCTTCACCATTGGCCTGGGGCCACTGTGGGGTGATGCGGCGGTGCCTTATACCAAGGGATGTAAGAAGGTCTCTGAAGTCCGCTCCTTGGAATTAGGATCCATTGTCGATCTTTATCTCTTGAGAAAGTCCCAATAATGCAATAGTCTTTTCCAGCATCGGGCGATATTTGTGAATGCTGTGGACCCTATCACATCAACAATTGGGTATTTTGAATAGCTGTCAATCATCACTACTGTGATCCTTCCATCTGGGAAGCTCCTGAAATCGAGGCTTATCTGGACTAGGGGATTGTGCATGAATCCTCAGCCCTGGGAACCAGAGCTTTTCTCTCATCCGAGATTTAATTCAAGCGGTTTCTTGATGGCCTCCGTGAGCGAGGGTTGTTACACGGGCTTGTAGATTTTCAGGGATTGTGATGCGAGAATCTCGTAGGCCTAGACCATCTGTTTTGGCACTCAGGTTGCCGCGCACCCTCCACATCTTCCCGAGGCGCTCCTTGTTTAGGCCACAACAGTTGTTGGTGTCTCACAGTAAGTTGTACCATGAGCCTTTCTGCAGGGTCTCCATGACCTTTGTCATGACTGGATCATGCCTAGTTGCCTTGCAGAATTCCTTGATGGTGAACGCGTGGGGACATGCTTCTCGGGACACCATGTTTACATAGTCCTCTGTGGTGTTAGCTTTGTCGATGTCACCCTCCATTGGAGTCGGCAAATGCCATGAGTAAAAATCAGCTGGGTCTGTATGCAAGTTCCATTTGGTAGTGTTCCTTGTGGAGGGTGTGTTGTGGTGTCTCGGAACAGGGGAACAAGTAGCTGGTGGCCGGTAAATACCCAGAAAGGGTGTCCATGAATTTAGAAGTGGAAGTGGCCACATGCCCACTTAATCAGAAGCGCCTACCTCTTAATTTGAGAGTATTGTGCTCCCATTGATGTGAGGGCTTTACTGGAAAACTTCTTGGGTGATCACTGCCCCCAAACCTACAGGACTGGAACCAACCAGGAGCTCTGTGTTTCTCTTTGCATCAAAATAAGCCATGGTGATCTTGCTGAGCAGGGCCTCCTTGATATTCTGTAAAGCTTCGTCTTCTTCCCAGCCCCACTTCCATGCTGCCTCTTTCTTCGTTCAGGCCCGGAGGGGTTCGGCCATGGTGGTTAGATTAAGAATGAACCAGCCACAGTACGTGGTCATACCTAGGCAGCTGCACACTTCAGAGACATTGGTCAAGGCTGGGGCTTGTTGGATGGAGTGGCACTTTCAAGGGTATATCTGAACTCCTTCCTGGTTGAGCACATAGTCAAAGAACTTAATGGAGTTCTGATAGACCAAACACTTGTCCTTATGAAGTGTGACACCATGGTCAGACATTCGTTTAAATGCTACTCTGAGGTTCCTGTGGTGTTCTTTGATGGATGATAAGTGAATCAAGATGTCAAGACTGACATTCAATACTCCTTGCAGGCCAGACATTGTCTCTCGAATCGCATCTTGAAAAACCTGTGCCACTGCAAAATTCTGAAATTCAGCCTTCTGCACCGTCGTAGTCCTAAATACATTGAGAACTTTGTTATGGAACAACTTTTCTCTGCTAACATTAGTTGGTGGGACCCTGCGTTGAGGTCCAATTTTGAGAACCATTGTGAGCCATTGAGATCAGCTATTATGTCGTCCATCATGGGCGTTATATGTCTCTCTCTTTTGATCACTTGGTTGGGGAGGTGCATGTCTATGCACAGAAGTATTTCACCAGGTTGCTTTGGCTTCTCAATGATCACCATGGGTGAGACCCATGGTGTTAGACAGGATATTTTTTCTATTACCCCTTGTTGTTTGAGTTTGTGTAGTTCTTGTTCGACCAGGGGCTTCAGGTGGAATGGTATTCATTGGTGCCAGAGGGCTACTGGCTTGACTGACTTATTCATATGCATTTTGACTGGGAGTGCCTCCAAACACCTGAGTCCAGTGAAGAGGTGAGGAAACAGATCAAGTATCTCATCCGTCTGTAAGGTTTTCACAGTGTATGCAAAGGTAAAATATGTCAGTCCTCTGTGGTGTGGCTTCCCACCAGGGTGTCTGCCTCTCTGTAAACCACTTATAAAGTGGTTGCGATTTCTTGGTCCTCCGCTCTTAGCTGGATGATAATTTTGCCTTTTAGTGGTAATGGTGTCTGGCTCCCATACATATATATTTTGACGTACATTGGGGACAGTGGAGGGCACGGATCGAGTTGCCGGTATTACTGGATCCCCATTACATTGACCCAGGTGCCAGTGTCAATCAGGGCTTTGACACTGGATCCCACTACCTTGACCAGGCATGTTGGTTAGGGATGCCTGCATGGCTTAAAGTCACCTGTAAAAGAGATGAGGAATATCTCTTCATCATCATCAGGGGCTGAGTCTTCTAGGGGGTGATGGTGGTGGTTATGTTGTGATGCTTTAAGTGTTCCTTGGGGTTCCAGGTCTTCCAGAGACAGTTGTCGCACAGACTTTCAAGGTGGCCATCTGCCGCGTACGCTTCAATTCCTTGGTCATCTCTGCATGCAGTGGCACAGTGGTAGAGGGTGCCTCACTTGGAACATGTTTGTCCTTAGGCTGGACATTCTTAAAGGGGGTGTTCTTCCATCCCAAAGTACCCACATTGGGATCCGGGCAAGGGATTGGTTGCTTGTCATGGCCTGTTCCCTTTTCCACATGTTTGGACTGCGTCAGCGCATTCAATTTTTACTGTCAGGGTTGTCGCGTGGTGGAGATGTCCATTTATATCACTCTGGCATTAGACAGGTCATGGGGCCGTTTCAGGATAATGATGTCTTCCAACCAGATGATGGGTTTTGTTCCAGCAGCGTTGTATGACTTGAACTCTCGACAACAAGTATAAAGAGGATCCCTGGAAAAAAGCAACTCACTCACTCGTTCGTACTAGTAGTAATCACTGGTCATAAACTAATTTATACGGTTCACAGACTTTTTTTTATTAAAAAAACACACACAAATAGATAAAACAGAATGCATTACATAATAAATTTTGTTTGTTCATAAAAAGGATAACATTTCATACAATAAATAAAAAACAAAGTTCCAAAATAATTCATCAATGCATACATATAAAACAGCACAAAGAATAACACATTTTAAGGTGTCAACCGATCCTAACCACGTTTGTCACCACTTAATCTAAGGAAAATAATACAACTCCTATGAATCAAAAGCACAACCCCAAAGAATCAAGAACAACCATTTCTGATACTAATTGCAAGATTCAAGAAGCCCTTATTATGTTTTTAGGACAGATCTCTTTTCACAATTGATCTTGTACCAGAGATTTACTGGGCTTGAATTCTGAAAACAAAAGAAAGCGTTGACGCGTTTCGGTGTCACTGCCTTTGGATATCGGCACACCTTCCTCAGGACAATTTCGAAGTCCCTTGGGGTTACAATCATGTATCCTTCCTGTGTGTAAGAAAAGGATTGGTTCAATACATTTTAAGGACGTTTCTAATTTAGGAGAGAAGATGTTACCTATTTCTATTGTGTATTATTCATACAATCACGATACTATATATCTTATTTAAGATGCAGGGTATATACATTTTCACATTACATTCCGTTTATTTTTATTCTTTAAGTTACCTGAATTCCTAAAGGCTAATCCCATTTTCTATACATAGTTTGTCTCTTCCACCCTCCGTTATAACCTAGTTGATGACCAGTTCGATATAGGTCCACTCAAACACTCATACATACCATTCACTCACATTATTACTGACTTTAAAGTTAAAAAGGTCTATTTCTTTTAGATCAGAAAGGCACCAAATCCACGTTAGACTGTGTCCTGGATCAGTGTCTTTGTAATATACGTGGTCTGGAAAGATACAATGTTATTTGTTTAAAAGATTTTTAGATGTAAGACTAAGACATGTATTAGCCTAGTTGTAGGAAAGTAAATGAAGGACGCAATTAACGTTGTAGTTAGAGACGGAGTTTATTAGATGCTCACGTCTTAAAGATCAGGCCAGTAATGCCAGTCCAACAGATGTGTTACAGCCATCACATTCTAGGTGTTTCAAAACATAACACGAAGCAAAGAACACGAGCTTGTCACGAGCATCCAGACATGCCTGAACGCTCGTGACAGCTCGAGTCAACAGGAATGCATTTCCAACACACCTTCCCCCCTTAAAAGAAAGAAAAAAAAAAAAAAACACAAAAAAAAAAACAAGATCAATTCATCACAAAATCATTAAACCTGGCAGGTAAGCGATGTGAGCGAACGGCTCTGGTGTTGTCAGAATCACACACAGCTTGAGGGCTTTCCCCATTATCACTCATGTGAGAGCACTCGCCATTATCACTCATTCTTCCAACATCATAAAAAACACTGCTGTCCGAATCTTCCATCAATTGAAAAGGACCATTGAACAAGGAAACCCTGCTCAAATTCCAGACAGAACCACCATCAAGTCTGACTGCATTTCTAAAAACTTCAACAACCTTCTTGGGATTTGACCAAACAGGAAAACCTTTACTCACACCCTCTTTCTTTTTAATGCGAACAAGGTCGCCCACCTTGATAGAACGACTAGACGTGGAACCAATTCTTTTGGCCATATCGCGTTTCATCTTTTCCTTATACGACTGAACCCTGTGTAGAACAGCTTCAAAATCAACTTTAGAACAATTTTCGAAACCAGCTAAATTTTTTTTTAGCCACCAAGGGACTAGCTTGGTGCTGGGCTTCCGCCCTCTCAAAAGCTCAAAAGGTGTGACCAAAGTCACAGAGTTGGGAGAAGTTCTATAAGCCAATAACATAGACTGCAAAGCATTCCTCCAGTTTAGATTACCCTTGATAGAGAGCTGTATGGCTTCTTTGACCACACGGTTGAAGCGTTCAACCTGACCATTCGCCTCAGGATGGAAAACTGCAATCTTCCTATGGACAATACCACATTTAGCAAAGAAAAGCTCTATCTCCTTACTCACAAACTGTGGGCCATTGTCAGTCACAATTTCCTGAGGAATCCCTTCCCTACAAAAGGTCTCATCTAAAAATTCTATGACTTGATTCGAAGTAACTTCCCTAACCATTTTGACCTCAGGCCATTTAGAAAAATAGTCTATAAGTACAATGCCGAAAGCCTCTTGCTTTGGTAAACAACTGAAAGGCCCAATGATGTCTAACCCCAATTTCCGCCAGGGCCCTAAGGGTAAATCGATGGGACATGGCTCAGGGCGTAAAGCAACTGCAGATTTATCACTGTTAGAACATTGGGTACACTTCCGCACAAAATGTTCAACACACGAGTCAATACCTGGCCACCAAAAAGACTCCTTCAGACGCCTCCTGGTAAAAGAAATCCCCAGGTGTCCTTCATGCGCAATTTCAAGTAGGGAATTCCTAAGTTGAAAGGGTGGAACAATCTTGTCGCCACGAAGAATCAAACCATTCTCGACAGCAAGTTCCTCCTGGACCTTAAAAAAACCTATCATGTTACCAGATAACTTCCTCTGTTCAGGAAAACCCTGTATGAGGTACTTCTTTACACAGCTTAACTCCAAATCTTTATCCATCTCTTCCATCCAAACATCCTCTTGTAAAGAAAAACGTTCGCTGGACACAGAATTGACATCTTTAAAATTGAAGGCAACTTCACACTCCTCTTCATGCACAACTCCCGGAATGTCAGATTCAGAAATCAGTCTGGACATGCAATCTGCATGAACATTCGCCTTCCCTTGAACATATTCAATAGTATATTGAAAAGATTGCAACCTAGAAGCTAATCTTGCAAGGCGTGCTGACATAGTCCTTCCTCCACCCGGGGCCATGAGGTACACCAGTGGCTTATGATCGGTTTTTATCAAAAATTTTGTCCCCCACAAAAAAGGTCTGAAATGTTCAGCACCCCAAACACATGCCAGTAACTCCCTCTCTATAACGGAGTAATTCTTTTCAGCATCACGTAAAGCCCTAGATGCATATGCCACAACCCATTCTTTCTCACAGTCTTTCTGCAAAAGAACTCCACCCAAACCAGAAGCACTGGCGTCTACCATGATGATGCATTTCACACCAATGACAAAGGGTTTTAAACAGGGGGCATTCACTATGAACAATTTTAAGGATTCAAAAGCTTGTGTCATTACATCAGTCCAAACAAACTTTGCATTTTTCTTCAACAGACATCTGAAAGGGTCAACTTTTACTGAAAAATTTGGGATGAACTTAGCGTAAAACTCAATGAGACCTAAAAAGGCTACAAGTTGCTCTTTTGACGTAGGCACAGGAGCATCCACAATGCTCTTAACGTGATTCTTCTTTGGTTTGATTCCCATTCCACTGATAGTGTGACCAAGATATTCTACCTCCTTTTGCCTAAATTTGCATTTATCAAGGCGAAGTGTAAGGCCCTTCTGTGCCAATGCAGCAATCACACACCTCAGATTACTATCATGCTCATAGTCATCCTTCCCATGAACTAAAATGTCGTCCTGGAAAGCTATTGCACCACTCAAACCTTCCAGGGTATCTCTCATTAACCTCTGGAACACGGAGGCAGCACTTGCCAGTCCAAAGGGCATGCGACAAAATCTATATAACCCTTCAGGTGTGATAAAGGCAGTAATGTTTTTGGACTCTTCAGCAAGTACAACTTGGTGGTAAGCACTGGCTAGGTCAACACATGAAAAAACTTGTGCCCCAGCCAATGTTGACACCATCTCATGGAGGTTTGGTAAAGGGTGAGAATCAACCCAAATGGCATTATTGACACTGCGAAGGTCAATGCATAGCCTAAGTTCACCATTGGATTTAATTGAAATGACAATCGGAGAAACCCAAGGTGACGACTCGATAGGTTCAATAATGTTCTTCTCGCACAAATCTTTTAGCATATCCTTAAGTTTGACTCTATAGGATAACGGAACATTTCTTACTCTGTGTCTTACAGGGATAGAATTCTCATTCAATTTGATGACATGTTCAAAGCCCTTGTACCGACCCAAGGTACCACTGAACACTGTAGGAAAGGATTTGCGTAACTCCTCAACAAGTAAGGAACTGTCCGCAGAGACACTAGATACACTCACAGGTTGCGCAACATACACGGGAGGATCAGCCCTTGGGTCAATTTTCATTCCCAATTGGTATTGGTGTGGCCAACTCAAAAGTGACAACCCAGATCTTGACACATAGATCTTCCCTGAAATGTGGTTCCCAGAAAATTGTATATCTGCTATGAAATATCCAATTAAATCAATTCTGTGACCCGTATAACCACCAGGGGAGATATCAGAATCAAATAGGTTCTTATTCGGAAATTTATCTTTAAAAACGTGTAAGGAAATTAATGTGTACCAAGCACATGAGTCTACAAAAATTTCTAAACTCACATTATCAATGGTTATAAAACAAGATGGGAATTTTTTGCAATCACCATCCTCACAAACATTGATAACGGTGTTAACTTGGAACGTTCCTTCATCATCAGACTGAGACTCTTCACAGCATTCATGTACACAATTCGTCTTCCCTGGAGTGGATTTACAATACTTGGTAAAATGGCCTTTTTTATAGCACTTTGAACAAGTTTTACCTAGTGCTGGACAATTCTTATTATCTGCTAAATGACCATCACTTCCACACCTAAAACACAATAGTTTAGTGGTTCTTTTGTCATATTTCTGATTCCTATATTTGTTATCTGTCCTAGCGGACAATTCATTTCTCTGCGAAAAACTCTTCTTATACTTATCCCTGTCTTTAGATACACTGAAAACATCACTCTTGTCATTACCTCTGATTTCTTTAACAAACTTTTCCGAATGTTCTATGGATTTAGCAATGTCTATGGCATTGTTGAGAGACATATCAGAGGTTGTCCAAAGACGCTCTTGTACTTTTTTGTTATTAGTTCTCATTAAAATCTGGTCCCTTAAAACTTGCTCATAAGAGATATGTTCGAAATCACATGTCACAGCCAATGATCTTAAGGCTGAAACAAAATCCTCAACAGGTTCATCAGAACGTTGTTTCCGAGAATAAAAAATAAACCTCTCCATGACCACGTTCTTCTTTTTCCCATATCTCAAACACAACTGTTGTGAAGCATACTCATAAACATCTATTTCTCCAGGGTTCACTAAAACAGGTAAAGTTTTAAATTCCTTCAGAGCAATGCCGCCTAAACAATGTTTTAACAAGGATAATTTCCTTTCTGGTTCACACTCCCCTTCTTCTAATACGTCAACATAAGCCAAAAAGACAGGTTCCCAAATCTCCCAAGCCATGGGTGGCTCTCCAGGTGCTGACAAAAATGAGGGAGGAGGTACAATACCAGACATGTTACCTTAAATATTTATACACTATGAATGCTCTTATAACTGTTATCAAACTATGTATGAGTACTTAAGAAAAACACATGCATTGTAATTCATGAGTAATTGTAAAATACGAATAAATAGTGACCAAAATCATGCAATACAGTCACAGAAGAAAAATGTATATATATAGTTATTTAGTGTTTATAGTTATCCTTAGTTGAGTTCCAGTAATAGTTCCAAAGTACTTTAGGAAGAGGAACAATCGATTTCTGGTTCTGCGCGAAGGAAAACCGGCAAAGAGTTGCTTGAAAACCGGCAATGAGTTGCTTAGCAACGTTGTGTGGTAATTGATGTGCGCGATGATGCAAAACGTCACGTTGGTCGTCGTGCGTGATGATGCAGAACGTTGGCTTGAAACAACGCGATGTTTGAAGTTATCACGTTGGCCTGAGGTCGCGCGATGGTAAACGTAGGATTGCGCAATTAGAATGGAGCGCACTGACCTCTTGCAGCAGGATTTCAAATAATGCCGGGGGAAGAAAACCAAGTAAGAAATTACGTTTCCAGAAATTCTTTAAACGAGTGAAGGTCGTTCAGCCTCCTTCCAAAACTCGACAATCCAGTGGTCCTTCCGCTTTCCCTAACAGCCGTAATCCAACGCTGTTTTGGTAGCGCCGGAGATTTCCGAACAAAAAAAAAAAAAAAAATTCGGAATAGCAATAAAATATGAATAATCCAAGGTCTTAGGCGCAGGTGATGAAGCTCCCGCTCGTCGCCAGTGTAGGAAAGTAAATGAAGGACGCAATTAACGTTGTAGTTAGAGACGGAGTTTATTAGATGCTCACGTCTTAAAGATCAGGCCAGTAATGCCAGTCCAACAGATGTGTTACAGCCATCACATTCTAGGTGTTTCAAAACATAACACGAAGCAAAGAACACGAGCTTGTCACGAGCATCCAGACATGCCTGAACGCTCGTGACAGCTCGAGTCAACAGGAATGCATTTCCAACACAAGTAATCTGAGCTCTCTATAGATATAAGTAGCTCAGAGAATAAGGAATTATTCTAGTATATTACCGTAAAGGGAGAATCCCTTGCCTTTACTTCTGTTCAGGTTTGTATGATCACCCTGATCGTATGGTAAAACACCCTCTGGATACCGGAGTTTCACCTTGTGTATGAAGGCCCCTGTACAGGTTGATATCAATAATTTTATTATAATTTGGGTCGAGGGATAGCCTCTTCCCCGTGGTATTCTTTTCCCCTATATTTACAGGTATGTATATAGCTATTAGCCAAGCTTTAACTAAGGGATATATAAAATCCTCGACCCAAATTATAATAAAATTATTGATATCAACCTGTACAGGGGCCTTCATACACAAGGTGAAACTCCGGTATCCAGAGGGTGTTTTACCATACGATCAGGGTGATCATACAAACCTGAACAGAAGTAAAGGCAAGGGATTCTCCCTTTACGGTAATATACTAGAATAATTCCTTATTCTCTGAGCTACTTATATCTATAGAGAGCTCAGATTAGTAGACTTATACATGTCTTAGTCTTACATCTAAAAATCTTTTAAAGAAATAACATTGTATCTTTCCAGACCACGTATATTACAAAGACACTGATCCAGGACACAGTCTAACGTGGATTTGGTGCCTTTCTGATCTAAAAGAAATAGACCTTTTTAACTTTAAGGTCAGTAATAATGTGAGTGAATGGTATGTATGAGTGGACCTATATCGAACTGGTCATCAACTAGGTTATAACGGAGGGTGGAAGAGACGAACTATGTATAGAAAATGGGATTAGCCTTTAGGAATTCAGGTAACTTAAAGAATAAAAATAAACGGAATGTAATGTGAAAATGTTTATACCCTGCATCTTAAATAAGATATATAGTATCGTGATTGTATGAATAATACACAATAGAAATAGGTAACATCTTCTCTCCTAAATTAGAAACGTCCTTAAAATGTATTGAACCAATCCTTTTCTTACACACAGGAAGGATACATGATTGTAACCCCAAGGGACTTCGAAATTGTCCTGAGGAAGGTGTGCCGATATCCAAAGTCGGTGACACCGAAACGCGTCAACGCTTTCTTTTGTTTTCAGAATTCAAGCCCAGTAAATCTCTGGTATAAGATCAATTGTGAAAAGAGATCTGTCCTAAAAACATTATAAGGGCTTCTTGAATCTTGCAATTAGTATCAGAAATGGTTATTCTTGATTCTTTGGGGTTGTGCTTTTGATTCATAGGAGTTGTATTATTTTCCTTAGATTAAGTGGTGACAAACGTGGTTAGGATCGGTTGACACCTTAAAATGTGTTATTCTTTGTGCTGTTTTATATGTATACATTGATGAATTATTTTGGAACTTTGGTTTTTATTTATTGTATGAAATGTTATCCTTTTTATGAACAAACAAAATTTATTATGTAATGCATTCTGTTTTATCAATTTGTGTGTGTTTTTTTAATGAAAAAAAGTCTGTGAACGGTATAAATTAGTTTATGACCAGTGATTACTACTAGTACGAACGAGTGAGTGAGTTGCTTTTTTCCAGGGATCCTCTTTATACTTGTTGTCTATAGCACCCTGTTCCCTGGAACTTGTGGGGTCTTCTCTCTTCATGTTGACTTGAACTCTCACCTCTTTGGGCTGGTCGTCAGCCGTGCATGTGCTAGCCAGTTTTCGCATGTGTGAGTAGATGGTGTCCATATACTCCCCTTCTCATTGGCGAGCCTGGCTGAGCTTGAAGCGCTCATAGTCCTGGTTGAGCTGGGTCAAATTGAGTCCTGAGTGCCCTGACAGCTGCATTGTAGTCATTTTACGCACCCGTGTTTGGTAGGTGTGTGAAGAGTTTATAGATTTCCTTCTCAGCATAATGGAGCAGCAGGGATCTCTTTACTGTGCGGTCTGTCTCTCGGGTCGTGATAAAATAGGTATTCAGTCGTCCAATCCATGTTTTTCATTTGGGAGAGGTAGTGGTCTGAGAGTTCACTGAATGGTGGCTGCTCGCTGATTTGTGTGTGTTATGTAGTAGGTGGGGCGGGGCGTGAGGTTATACGTGCTGAGGGCTGACGTTGACTGCTTCATCTGCCATGGCTGTGAGAGGGTGCAGATTCCGAGGGTGGGTGGAGTTTCTGATGTCAAAGATCAGTTGCTGCTTTGCTTGATGAGGGCACCGACGTGTGTCTCTTGTAGCAGCTCAGGCTTGTTTGTGTTCTGTGTCTTCAGGGGGTGTCTGGCTTTCAGTATGTAGATTGTGGAGATGTTGTAATATTCCAAGCAGTTGATTGGCAGGTAATAATTTGAGACTGTGTAATTACCTGCAGAGCTTCCTTAATTTCCTTTGGTTTAGATGTTATTTCTTTCTGTAATTTCCTTTATATTTTTGTTTTCTCTATCCCGACGTAGCCGATATGGGCCTCTTCACACTTAAACGGGAAATGTCCTTGTCAGCAAATGTTATGGCTCAGGGGCGCATAGCAAGCATTAGGACGCCACCCTCTGTGGGCCTCTGAGAGGAAACAGGCAGGCTACGCTCGTCAGAGCATGATGGGGAATGCAGCCAAGGGAGGGGCCGCAACTTCAGCCAGATTCCTCAGCAGGAAGGCATGCGCATACGTACCACCTCAAGATGAATTGTAGCTTTCTCTGGTGGGTATTATGAGGGTGTTTTACAAAATGTATCTTTTATCTGCACTCTGACTTGCATTTGGTCAGCCCAAACTGCTGAGAAATGTAATAAATTTAATACATGCAATAAAATGTTCTACTATCTCTTCCCCCACACATCTGCTTGTACAAACAGTACACCACATGTGTCGATGGGCTTATTGCCCGGGATGAGGAAAGGCCCCAAAATGCAATGTGTTACTATCAAGATTTTCCCTTAGAATTTCAATTAATCTGGGTAGCTGTGGTGTTTGAGCCCAGGATCTACCGGCTCCCAGGGAAACTTACCAACCCCAGAATATTTTTAAAAACTAGACTTGTATGAGAGTCTAAGGTGATGTGACTTGTGTGGATCTTTGCAGGTTTCCCACACTTAGGGCCTCATTATGATGGAGGATTTTCCGCCTCCTCCGGGCCGGTGGAAACCACCTCCGGCCCGGAGGAGGCGGAAAATCCTCTACGGACTCACCAAAGACCCACCGCTGCATTACGATGGCTGGTGGGTCTTGGTTTCTGTCCGCTGCTTTTCCTCCGCGGTCGGATTACAACCGCGGCGGAAAAGCTCTCATTTGGCTGGCAGTGTCTATCAGACACCGCCAGCCAAATTAGGAAGCATTTGTAAACATGCTTTTCCGCAGCGGTTTTTCCGTCATGGAAAAGCATGTGTACTTTTGATTTTGGGGGCCCGTTGCGGGCCCCCAGGGTGTTGCCGGGTGGGGGGTGCACATGGGGGGTACCTATGGTACCCCCCAGCATTTACATGCTCAAAGCTGCAGGCACCGCGCGGTGCCTGCCGCTTTGTGCATGTAAATGTTAAACATGCACTTTTAACATTGCGGCGGGTGCTGCTTGAAGCAGCACCCGCTGCAATGTTAAATATCCAGGATGTGACCGCCAGGGTGGCGGTCACATCCTAATCGCACATGAGGGAACGCCGCAGCCTATGCAGACGTTCCCTCATCCTCTGGGGTCGTGGACAGACGCAAGTCCGTCCACGATCCTAATGAGGCCCAAAGTGTCCTGCGAATTTCAAAGTTTGAGGGAAAGACTAAGGGGCATATTATCAAGAAAGGTCTTTACGTTATCGCCACTTTTATCGGCAGGAAACTGCTGATAAAGCGGCGATAATGGGCTTGATAGTATGCTCTATGCAATTCCAATCGATGCCCATGTTAGATGTCTTCACATCTAACATGGGCTTAGATTGGAATTCATAGAGCATATTATCAAGCCCATTATCGCCGCTTTATCAGCAGTTTCCTGCCGATAAAAGCGGCGATAATGTAACGACCTTTCTTGATAATATGCCCCAATATTCCATATTTTCATATTACAGAAAACGCCAAATATGCCCACCAGCAGCAAACATCCTATCATTCTGCATTCCCACATTTGTTTTTGATCTGAGCAGTCCCCCATATTTATCAGTGGCTCTATTATGCCAGGCACAAAGTAATTAAAACTGACCTTTTGAACTCAATGCAGTGTAAATGTGGCCTTCAGATGGGCGCACTTTTAGCCTGTTCTTGTCACATGAAATTCTATCTCGTAAGATTATATTCATTGAGTGTATGTGTGGAATGTTATTTGTTTCAACCATACTTTTGCATTTGCTGGGCATTCAGGGTATACAAATATTTATGGTTCAATGTAAGCCACACCAACCTAGATTAACCTGGGTTTCCAGTTTTGGGATATACCACGGCTTGGTAGTTTCCTGGTTAGCAGCCAGCACAGGCCGAAAAAATACAGAGGTCTACCCCATGGAAATGGAAGGGAAGATTTATTTTTATACAGAGTTTTGAAGTTGAAGGGGCATTCTGGGTAAGAAAACATAGTAGGCGCTATGAAAGCCCCACTGTGCCCAGTTTTCAGAGATGTCTGAGAATGGTAGGTTTCCATAAGTGCAAGCACTGAAGCCACACCCTACCCAACATTAAGTGCATCTGGGAATTTTTTGGGACCTTTTCTCCCTGTATAAAAAGCATAGCCATACATTTCGGGCAGAAATGTGGTCACCAGAGGTGTGGGAAGGCTAAGTGGTATAGCATTCTTCACTGGGACATAATATCAGAATTAGAGCAAAGCCCACATATTTCAATTCTTGCATATATATTACATTTCTACACTACTTTATTGTATGTTTGTACTTGCATTGACTAAGAGTTGAAATAAAATACCAGCATTTGTAAAGCGCACAGCTACCTCCAGAGAGGTGTCCCGGCGCTTGGCCCCGTCGGGAAGATTAAGTGAGCTATTGCCCAGAGTTACATGGTGCTGGGCTAACCTGCCGCCTGCACCAGGGATCGAACGGTTAACCCTGCAGTCGTAAGTCAGGCACCCTTGCCGCTGCTCCACACCTCTCCCCCTCATCAAAATTACTTTTGAAGATGGACCTTCAGCCGTGCAGAGTGACATGCTTCATTTTCAGATCCTCCACTCATGCCTCCTCGTGGTTTATTTCTTAACACTTTCGGTTCCCTAGTCACCATGATGAGATTTCGCACTCAATACAAACTTTGATACTAATTAGTGGTTCACCATCTGCTACTGCAAATGTTAATGAATCATACATTTGCTAGCCATTATTTTTGTGTTTGGTGAAGGTATACGTATTTTGTGAACCTAACATTTTCGCATTTGCCATGGTAATACAGCCCAATTCATAAATGAGGTCCTAAGGCTTTAATTATGGCTACGAAACAGTTTATCCCAGATATCCATTATGGTTAGAGGTATGACTGTTTTCTAGGTAGATTATAAAACAAATACTTAAGGTTGAAAACACTGTTAATTAATTGCAGGGTTTCTGCTTTAAAAATGAGTAAAGGGGGTCCGATATTAATAACTTAGAAATTATGTATTTTTCCAGTGGCCAAAAGATATGCTGAAGTTGTTCACCTTAGGCCATAGAAAATATAGGATTTCATGAATGCCTATGAATTTAAGATCTCTGATTGCAGATTTCGGTGTGTAAAAATGTATGTGTGTTTAGAATATTATCTGTCCTGAAAAAGTATTGCAATAACCATACTTATCTCTCCATAAATGAGTGATAAATACAAGTGTGCAAATCATCAAAAGCAGATAGGCATCCTATGGAGACATTATTGACAGGTAGATAGTTATAGAAAAAATGGTCAAATCTAATTGTTATATAATGAATTAGGTAAAATGCATATACACCAGGGGCCTCATTTATGCCTTTTTGCCATAGGGAAGCGCCGCAGGCCTTCCTGCTGCGCTTCCCTACGGCAAAAGAAAAAAGCAGAAATGCGCCATATCTATTAGATACCGCGCATTCCTGTCCTTTTCCCCTGCGCCGGCACACAATGGGCTGCCTGCGCCAGCACAGGCACCCTTGCACAATGGGGCAGTGTCAAAAGGCCGTGGATGTTGCTGGGAACGCCCCCAGCAACACCCATTGCACGCCCCTTTAACGCAGAACACTGCGTTAAAGGGACTGATATTTATCAGGCAGCAGTACGCCACAAAAACTGGCGTACTGCTGCCTGATAAATACCACGCAGGCTTCTGCGCCACAGAACTTCATGAAAAGTGAAGTTCCGATGGCGCAAGGGGCCTCATAAATGAGGCCCCAAATTTTTTCCAAATTATTTATCACTTTTTGTAATTCACAAAGGACTTTACCACTGTGGAGGCTCCAAGATATACAGTCATAAAAATACAACTCCCACAATTGCTATGTGAATTTCAAAAAATTGTAAACTTACACAAAAGTAAGTTTAGCTTTGTAAATCAGGCCTGTTTTTACTGATTTTCAATCATATTTTTGATTGAATAGTTGTAGGGGCTCCCTGGTGTTAAATGCAAATGAAGCACAATCTCCACTACTCTGGTCTTCTGGGTACCGTGAGGCATATTTATGGGAATAGTGGCACAGGGCAGGACAGCAATTCATCCTGTTATGCTGCCTTGGGTCACTGGGAAAGGGCAAGAAGGCACCTTATTTAAGAAATATGGCTCATTCCAATCCATAGGCACCTTATTTAAGAAATATGGCTCATTCCAATCCATAGGGGCATTTTTCTCATTCTATGCGTGCTGCAGAATGCAATGTGACCTCAATATTTCTCTGTCTTGATGAAGAGCTTCCACTACCTGGTGGAGGCCTTTACAATCAGATTCGCTTCATGTCAGGCATGAAGTTCACCGATGTATGAGGCAGCTCTCAGGCAGTGGGAGACACTGCTAGAAAAGGAAGGAGTTTTAGTCATTCCTGGAGAGGTAACAGTGTACATTCCATATTTGTTTAGCAGTCAATGAAGGGTCAGAAAAGTCTTTTGTCTTAGCATCCATGGTCTTAAGCATTTGTGCTAGGTTTAGAAGGCCATACTTGAGGTCCCACCACCAGTCTGGGTTTGTTTTCCATTTGCCATTGGTGGCAGATGAGTATTCCGTTGAGAAAAAGGTTTGTTGACACTCAAAAAGAAGTGGATCTTTGAAAAGCCTCACTGACAACAAGATGAATCTGGTATTGTGATGTTGCAGGCTATGATCGGTCATGGTGAATGTGATTTGACAGCTGTGCATGTCCAGATACGCTGCCCTCTCTGGAATTTCAAGGTGTCTTTGAATTGTAGGTCAAGGAGCTTAGGTAGCATATCCTGTAGAAAGTAACATGTCACCAAACATCATGGAAGTTGTTGTGGCATGCCCTGTCCACTAAGTTAGTGACCTAATGATGCAGGAAATTGATGTCTCTGTCCCAATCCTGCATAGTTTGTATTCGGAGTCAATCTGGTCCAGCTTCTTGTTTACTGTACTTAGCCTCCGTCTTATCAATTACACTTCTGCTGAGAATTACATTATCTCAGAATCCATAGTGGACAAGGTCAAACCAATAGCTGTTATATCCTTCAGGAGACCTTCCATGTTGGGGTTGAGAGGCTGTTTTACTGATACTAGATAACTCAAAATGGATCTTGAGTGCCCCTGTCCCTGCGTGGTAGGTTGTGTGCTTGCACAATGGTAATAATGTTGAAGGCGATAAGAGGGTTTTGGCTGGGTGCCTGCTTCTACAGATCCCTCATATTGATCAAGCCTACTAAACAGGTGTCTAGGCTGAGGTCAACTACTACTTATTTTAGTTGGGGCCCCCAGAAGCTTATAGGGGAGGAAAACTCTTTTGACACTGATCGATGAGGCAAACTTGCCCCTTATCGCCAGGATAAGTTAGGGAGATTGGCACCACAGAGGAGCTCTAGCAGGCATTGGCCATCTTGGCCAGCTCCTGGGCCTGCCATCTCTAACTTAATATTGTGATGACCCGGCAGCAAAAATACCAGCAAAGCAGTTAAGAAGCAAGATTGCCTGGAAAAATAAGGCAATCAAGGTTCCTGTGACTTTTTCTCCAGAATTATCCTAAGCCATAATGTAGAAACACTCCCTGATCCATTATAACGTATCAAGCTGATCCGTAAGTCCAGATTACCATCATCATCAATACTTTATTCGAAACAAGTTTCATAAAAGTACAACACACAATATCCAAAATAAGCTATACACAAAAATTAAAATTTCCACCAGTAAACAGATTATTAACATAAAAATAATTTCAGACAGTGGGCAAAAATTTTGACCTAATGAACCAAGCATTCGCCACATATTTAGCCACCCCACAAATCATATGCATAGAAATGACATTTGTTTGTAAAATACGCATGGCTAATCTATGTTCCCTCACCCCTAAATTCCTACAAACAGGTTTCAACCACCTATCTCTAGGTTTTTTGTAGGCTACACAAGCAAATAGGAAGTGTCCTAATGATTCTTTCGGGCAGGGACAACCTGGACATTTAACCCCTGTACCGCTATATCCCTTCCAACCTTCTTTGAATGTGTTAAGAGGTAAAATGCCGTATCTGAATTCTAGAAACAAAGTTCTATCTCGAGGGACCTGGATAAAATCCAAAAAGGGCTCCAATTTTCCAAGGGGCTTATGTTCAAGGAAGGAGTTGGTTAAGTGGCCCCAATTTTGGTGCCTAAGATCTTTTGCAACAACCCAATCCCAATATAGTTTCTTTACAATTGTTTTTGGGGGCGGCATTTGTGAGATCCAACTCTCCTCCAAACCTATGGCTTTCACGAGCCTCTTTAGATTGTTCAACCATTTGATTTTGTTGGCTATATTCAAACCAATCAACTCATCCAAAACCATGGCATAGTTAGAGAGTTCTGGGGTCCTTCTAAGACGAACCCAAAATAACAAGGGGCGAATTTGCACCAGATCTACTATTGATTTTTTGCCCAGGTCTAAAAATAAGGGTTTCAAGGGGGACGATAAAGGTAGCGAAACCATATTTCTAATAAACTTATTTTCCGCCACTTTTAAAGCTTTTGTATTTTCCGCACCCCAAAGTTCTGAACCATAAACTGCCGCCGCCAGTGCTTTCCCTTCGTATACTGCCAGGGTAGGGGCTATGGGTCTGCTAATAGAACGTCGCTGGTTTTTGAGAATCACTCCTGCCACCCTTTTAAGGTTTAAAACCATTTTAGTAATATGGGCAGACCAACTCAAATTATTACAAAGTCTTACTCCTAGGTAATCAAATTCTTGAACCACCTCCAGCGCGGTGCCATTCAACAAGAGGTTAACCTTCCTATGTTGCTTTTTCGAAGTTAACACCATCAACTTTGTTTTAGAAGTGTTTATTGTCAACCCTCTTTCTTTACAAAAACTGCAAAACCGATCAAGCAGTTTCTGCAGACCCATAGGGGATTTAGACATGAGAAGAGTGTCATCGGCAAACAGGAGAGTAGGTGTTTTCTCACCGGCAAGGGCTCCTGGGCCTGCCATCTCTAACTTAATATTGTGATGACCCGGCAGCAAAAATACCAGCAAAGCAGTTAAGAAGCAAGATTGCCTGGAAAAATAAGGCAATCAAGGTTCCTGTGACTTTTTCTCCAGAATTATCCTAAGCCATAATGTAGAAACACTCCCTGATCCATTATAACGTATCAAGCTGATCCGTAAGTCCAGATTACACTTGCAGGAGGCCACTTTGACAATCTTTTAACTTTTCTGATAGTCTAATACTGGAAAGCAGGTCTGCAACATCTAACAAAGACTTGATTTGTGTTAAGATTATTAAGGACCTGATTTAGAATTTAGTGGATGGGATACTAAATCTCAAACATGGCAGCTGTAGCTGCACTATTTTGCAAGTGCTTTAGAACATATTACACTTCTAATACAGCAGTCCAGATATCTGCCACATTTTTCACTGACTAACCTGCCCACCAAATTCTAAATCAGATCCTCAGTTATCTGTTATTACCTTTGCCTTTGTTGGAGCAAAGTTATTTTTACCAAGAGATATCAGTCAGTCAGTCAAAAAATCTTTATTTTGATTAATTAAAATCATAAAAGACAATACAAGGAACATAAACCTCCACACTTAAAAATATTTAAGAAAAAGACAATAAAAACAAGCATTCAATTTTTACATTTCATAAGTGCAAAATCTAAAATCAATAAATATGTAGTATACAATGTAAAAAGACCCTTAACCAACGGCTATTAGATCTAGTATAAAGTGCATCTTTGGGTAATTCAAGTTAAAGCCATGAACCCCTTTTAGTCCCACTGAGTGATTATGTTTAGAGGGGCTTCTTTTGTTTAGCCGAGCTGCGGCCGTCAAAAAGCTAGCCACGCTATAGGCAACCTGGACGGACCCAAGCATTTGTAAATATATAAGAGGGGGCCTCACTTGTGCAAAACCAGCATCACGCAAGATTGGACATAAGCATTTTTTACGCACCTCTGAGTAATGCTAACAGAACATTACCAAGTGGAGTGTGTCCTGTGAGGAAAAGTTATCGCAGGAACATGGTGCTACATCCTCAGGCTTCCCCCATTTAGGAAATACACCCAATATAAAGTGATTGAGATTGAACCAAAATCTGACTAATAAAAACCGATGGAAGGGCTTGATGACTCACATCAGATACGGTTCAATGAATGGGGAGGTTGATAAACCATTAATACTTCTCACCACTGGTTTTCTCAGCTCCTGCGCCTCCCTTTCTGCCTCCAGCAGGTTACGAAAGTTATTTTTGATTCACCCTATGTCCTCCTTTATGATGCCCTGTGGTGAAGTAAACAGATCAGGTTGGCCCAACCTGGCGCATGCTGCTCTAACATACGCCAACCATGGGATCCTGTCTGCCTTCTCTAGGGCCAAACAAGCCTTAAGGATTAAATGGTTAAGGGTAATCTCGTCATTCAGCCAGGTTTTTGCCCAGCAGATTAGTGGGGCCATTATTAAGAGATCTGTAACATAGTCCAATGCTACCTCGGAGTAAATTGAGATTGTGGGGGATGATTGCGGTAGTGACAGCAGAGATCTGAGGAACCTGTTTTCTGCAATTTGTATTTTGTTCGAGTCCACATAACCCCAAATTGTAGCATCATAGGAAGCGATCGCCAGGGACTTAGACTTATAAATCCTTAGGATGGCCTACATGGCTCTAGATCCCAATCTCTTGGAGAAGTTCAAAAGAGCCATCGAAGATCTTGTGACCACGTTACTCTTCAACTTCATCTGAGGGCCCCAATTGCCTTTCTCGTCAAATAGTACTCCCAGGTAGGAGAAGGAAGGCACCCTCGTCAATTCCCTGCCGTTGCACCTGAATGTTTTAACCTTTGTTTTATTGCTCCGTGTGCCGGCAACCATTACATGGGATTTTGCGATGTTAACCTTCAAATCCAGGGCTTCCATGAAGCTGCCAAAATGGTCAAGTTGCTTCTGTAGGCCCATGCTCGTGCGCGCGAGCAAAACTGCATCATCCGCGTATAGGAGGACCGGGGTACCCAAATCCCCCGATACGCGGAGTATCCAGTGTAGCCGTAACTAGAGATTGTTCTAGGGCGTTGATGTAAATAGTGAAAAGAAGAGGGGCCTGTATGCAGCCCTGCCTGACCCCCCTTCTAGAACTAAATTGCCTGGTACGCCGGCCTTCCCTCGTGACCCTAACAGAGGCAGAAAGGTCTTAATGAAGATCCCTCCAAAAATTGACCAAGGATGCATCTAAACCGACCTCGCGTAAAAAAGACCATAATTTTGAGAGGTTGACTAAATCAAATGCAGAGGAAAGGTCCATAAAACCTAAATATAAAAAAAAACTCCCTAGCCACAGTATATTTGCTAATAAGGTGGTTGTAACGACCGGATTTTCGCACCAGATAGAATCAGCTCACCAAGACACCACCAATCCAGCCGAAACGTAACCATCTCCCTCCTTAGGACCTACTTACCAACGCACCTGGGTACCTACCTGAGGATGGGGAATTAGCAATCTACAAGCTCATATCATCAAAAACACCACTAAATCTATAGGATTACTAGGAATACTCACTGATTACTAAGGACTTCCATGCTCTACACCACACTCATACCTTATAGTCTCGCGGCAACTCAGACCCAGACTATGCTACCCTACTACTCATAGTGAAGGGGGCAGTTCCGATAACTTACCATTACACACTGACCACAATCAGTGCTCACTCAAGCCACTATCCTGTGGGTATTTACTCAAGCCACAATCCTGTGTGTATACACATTGAACACAATCAATGCTCTCACTCTCTCACACAAGCCAGAATCCTGTGGTTATACACATTGATCACAATCAATGCTCTCACTCTCTCACACCAGCCACAATCCTGTGGGTATACACATTGACCATAATCAATGCTCTCACTAATGCCACTCTCTCTAGCGGCAATCTCTGTCCTATGAATACCTTCAGCTCTCTCTCTCCCTGTTAGGAAGTTTCTCTATATATATAATATCTACTGGGGATGTAATATTATAGGTTATGTGATAGATAGACAGTTCAATCCTCTCACACAAGAAAGGCCAAATTACAATATGCAAAGGTTATTCTCTAATTCAAGTGCCCCCTGCTCCCTTGCTCAGTTACCATTTACCCTGACGCGAGACGCATCTGTCCACATAACAGCATCTGACTAGAAGAAAGGTTAACTTTATTATAAGAAAACAACAGTTACACAATGGTTCACTAAGAACTGGGGTCCCTTTATTAAAAATAGCAAATTATAACATCACAATAACTAGCAATCTAGACATAGCCTGAAAAGAAAAGGGGAAATAGGTACATCTAAGGAATACATAAAGCTTTGTTACTAGCACATCCACATATAGCTAACAGGAACTGCAAATAGCTGAAAAGAGAAATGGATCATAACAGACTGCACACCGCTGAAAGAAAAGGGATTAATCAGTGTAACAATACAGTGGGGAATATAGCTTAGGAAATAAAGGAAAAGATTAATGTATATATATATATATATATATATATATGGGCACTAATATAACAGGACAGATATCACCTGATTATTATGAAGTCTTGTTCTAGCTCTCATCTGGGTTCCTCTCTCGTCTGTGCCTTGGCTCATCTCAGATTCTCCCCTGCACTCTTGGACACACATCTGCGCTGATAACTCTGCACTGGATTCCTCTCTCCCACGAACTGTCTTCACCTTCCAACTTCAGTCTAATGATATAGTTTCTGCCGCTCTGATAACCGTTCGCTCCACTAGCTTCTTCACTCTGTCTGATTGTTCCAACTCCAATGTCCAACTCACTCCAGCTGCTCCCACAGACTAATCCACGATATAACTTCAGTCTCTTCCAAAAGGTATCACTCCAAACTCCAGCTGTTAACTGCCTGCTCCAACTGATCACAACTCCTTCTGACAAGTAACTGCTTCTGACTGCTTTCTTCAGCTCCAAAAATCATCTGACTTCTTTCTTCAGCTCCAAACACCATCTGACTTCTCTCTTTAGCTCCAAACACCATCTGAACACAACTGCTTCTGACCACTCCAAAAAAACAACTGAACACTCTACCTCTTCTACACTTCGCTAATATGGAATGCTCTCCCCTAGTGGAAAGTTCCAGCCAGTAGCCTCCTCCCACCAAGTCGATGTACCAGGCTCCCTGCTCCAGACGCCCTCACAGTGATCAACTGCTTGTTTCGTCTAGAGACTTGAGCCCAGGGACATTTCCTGATAAGATTCAGCTCCAGCCAGTTCTCTCTAGTTTTCATAGAGCGAACAACACCTCATAACTAAAACATCACACTTGACCTACATGCATCTCAGTCTGCAGAGGCAGAAAGCAAAATGGAGTCTCTCTGGTTCTGGGCCTTGTAGGCCCGAAAAGGATGAAATAGACACTTAGCTCTATACACAAACCCTACCAATAGGTAATATAAAGTCAGAACTACAGGATCCACCCTCTACTCTAGGTAGAATGATGAAAGGACTCATAATTATGTCAAAACCAATAGGCAATAGATAGAATAGAGTCAGAAATAAGGGATCTATCATCATATAAAGCGGCTATCCTCTAGTTTATGCTTCTAGGTCTGAAAAGAGGCCCGAAAAACAAGCTAGGAGTAGGGATCTAGGATGGTAGCAAGCTTAAAGTCACCATCACTCAGAAATAGAACCAAAAACCCGGTCACTACAGAGGTGTAAGTTAAGGCATTGGTCCATTATACCCCTATGTTCTCTGAAACCGTACTGAAGGTTAGGGAGCACCCCCCTGCCCGTAAGCCAATCCCCCACTCTCTGAAGAATGACCCTGCCCAAGATTTTAACGGCAGAGTCCAGCAATGAGATTGGCCTATAACAGGAGGGGTCCCCTCTATTCCCCTTCTTAAAAATCGGTACAATCACAGAGGAGGACCAAGAGGGAGGGAAGCCAGCTGTGGAAACCGCATTAAACACAATGGCCAAGATCTTAGCCCAAAACTGAGGAAATGTGATATACAAGTCAGCGGGTACCCCATCTGGGCCTGGGGCCTTGTGTCTAGTTGTCTCTCTAATAGCCTTTTCTACCTCAGTTGAATCAAACCTTAGCGGTAAGGCATGCTGTTCAACAGCTGAGGGGTCCGGTGTTAATACACTCTGATCTTGGTCATAAATGCTCTCAAAATGTGGGAGCCAACTGTCGTCGGGGATCATGCAGAACATGTCTAGGTTCTCTTGTTCTGAGAAAAAAGGCTAATTAATGATGGCCCAGAATTTCCTGCTGTCTCCTAAGCCATCAGTGGATTGAAGGTTTTCCAAAGCCTCCTCCTTAATGTGGCGTTTGTGAGAGCAAATAGCAATTTTGTACTCCGTGCGGAGTTGAGCTATTAAAGCTCTGTTGCTTGGCTTATTCCTGAGCGCCTTAAGTAAGGCGCTGTGGGCCTTTGAGCAGTTGGTATCAAACCATTTAATGGCCTTCCTCAGATGTGTAATATTGCCCATCTCTAGATCTTTGGCAATCTACTTGCATACCTCAACATAGGCTTCCACAACGTGGGCCTCTGCAGCAGTGCCATCCAAGCATTTGGTGGCAAGGACCTCAAAAAAGGCTTCAGGGACAACCCTATTCCATTTGATTCGTCTCCCCTGATCAGTGGTCGATAGAAGCCTCGCCCCCCCCACTTGGATCACTTTGCGCCCTAAAGACGTCAAGATCAGCCTCAAGCAGAACAGGGTTGTGGGCGCTAAAAGTTGAGGTCACTACTCTATAAGTTAAGGATTTAGCTAGAATAGCAGGAGATAAAATAATATAATCAATAACGGAGTTTGCACCTCGCCCTATAAAAGTAGCGGCTCTTTCCTCACCCACACCAATACCTGGTTGAGGTAAGTTCATGTATGAGAGGAGGGCCTCAAGGGCCTCCCCCTCTTTACTATGCTCAAAATGGGGAACTCCCTCCCCGGGTGACCCTCCATACTCTCCATTATAACAGTCCCACAGGCAAGGGTGTATATTAAAATCTCCCAGAAGTATCAGCTCTGGGGTGGAAGACTGCTCCTGATTGTAGACTGACAGATACTGCTCCAGGGCCCTAAGGTGCTCATTTTGATATGAACCATCCCTGGAGTTATAAAAATTAATAAGTAAAACTTTCTGCTGATCTGGGACTGTCCACTCAATTATTGGAAAATTCTTTGAATCAGCTTCTAGGTGTTTGAAAACCCCTACCAAATTAAGTGAAAGCAGGACGAGCAAGCCACCTTTAGGACTGCTCACTGTTCCAGGGACAGCGGGGATAGCAAAGCTAAGGTAGCCGTCCAACAAAAAACTGTGCGAAGTGTCCCAAGTTTCCTGGAAGGCAAGGATATTGTACTGCCTAATAAAACCCAACTAGATAGGGTCTGTACCTTTGGATTTAATACTCGTCACATTCCATGTCATAAGTTTGCATACGGGTGGGTACGGGCCTGCCTCAACCCTCTCTTCACCCGGTCCACAAGGTAGTCAATCATTCAACTCCATCGGGGACAGGGGAGAGAAACGATTAGACAAACCTAAGTCCAGGATAGGTGCCCCCCTTTGTTGAGAAACTGGAGAATTACCATCAAGACCCCCATCCGCCCCCCCTTACTGTTTCTTGTGTGGTTCTATAATGTGGGATAATGTTGGGCTGGTGCCCTGGAGACTGTTGACTGTTGCGGGGGACATGTTCCTGGTGTAGCACCTGAGGAATGCCAAGAGGCCTAGACGTCCTGATTGGAGGATAAAAGAACCCCAAGGGAAGAGGTCTAATACCCTTGTTTGTCAAGGCAGAAGCATCCCTAAATAATCTCTCAGCACTGTAGTGTCTGTACCTCCGCTACTAAAGTGAGAACACCATTCCCTGGCCAACAACATGAGATCATGGGTTGTTTGGTTTGAACCTACCCTTAAAGGGGTGACTCCTGTAAAGACAGCCACAAGAGGGGCCTCCTCCGGTGGCAGCTTCAAAAAACTGTCCCTATAATGAGCCAGCCTATGCTCATCTAAATTGATATTATTTCTATTGCTAGAGCCAGGACTGCAGTGAGCTGAACCAGCCCTCGTAGCCCCCGCCCACTATGAACGTCTACTTTAACCGGGCTTATTTCCCTTAGGGGTTCTAGCGCCTTATTCCTCATGTTGCCCATGGCCTCTTTAGTGAGGGATTTATTGGAGTGAACCGGCGGTGACCCATTGGGCCCTGATTGTTGTTTCAAAAAAGCGTCAATTTTCTCACATTTGGACAGTAGCCCTCCCACGCAAGTGTTCAACGTGTCCGCAATGTCTTTCGCGATGGCTACCAGTGCTGGCTTCAATCTTGATACAAATAAATCCTCAACCATTTTGCTAACATGGTCCCTTAAGCTAACATCCAAATTTGGGGACTTGTCCTTGGGCTTGTTCCTTTTGGGTGGTTTTTTTGTGTACCTACGAGTGCGTGTGGGATTCAGCGGTGAAGCCAAAGGGGGTATATCCGTGTGGGGCGGAGGCAAGTGTGGAGCACTTGGCTGAACATTCGTCGCATCCACTATTGAGGTGGGGTTCGAAATCATGATCGTGGGTTCAAGCGGGACCCTGGGGCAATGTTCTCTTTCTAATGCTGGCTCAGTCTCAACAGGAGCCAATCCAAGTTCTTTCTCAGCACTAGCAATTTCTTTCGTTAAGACCCCCACGGCAGATGTAAGTTAAGATATATTGGAAACAGATTTCCTGGGAATCTTAGCGTTTTTGCCCTCATGATTGCCCCGTGATAGCTGCTTCCTCTTACCCATGGTAAAATATCAGTGGAGTGGCCCAGCCCGGCCTCCTCTGGCCCCGGACGGCCACAGACTGCCCCACCCTTGTCCCAGGCTTCTTCCGGCGCTGCCCGAGTGCGTCCCGCGGGGCAGGAGGCGTTCTGCTGTTTAGTAGCGCCCCGGGCGCATGCTGTGATGTCACTGGTTCGCCGGTGAACCCCGGGGCACCTGGGAAAATGAGTCTTTGGCCGTTGCCCTCACGGCGATGCGGGGAAAGCCGCGGTGTTTCGGCCTTTTCCCTCACGGCGGTCGGTGAGTAAGAAGAAGTGTTTAAGGCTTTGTCCTCACAGCGGCGCGGTCTCCGAGTAGTGCAGATAGGCGTGCCTCACCCCCCCTCCCCCAGAGCGCTCGGCGCTCTGCTGTTTAGTAGCGCCCCCGGGCGCAGCCTGTGATGCCACCGGAGCGCCGGTGAACCCTGGGGCACCTGAGAAATGGAGTCTTTGGCCGTTGGCCTCAAGGCGATGCGGGGAAAGCTACGGTGTTTCGACTGCTTCCCTCACGGCGGTCGGTGACTAAGAAGAAGTGTTTAAGCCGTTACCCTCACGGCGGCGCGGTCTCCAAGTAATGCAGATAGGCGTGCCTCATCCCCCACAGAGCGCTTGGCGCACCGCTGTTTAGTAGTGCCCCCGGGCTGTGATGTCACTGGTGCACCGGTGAACCCCGGGGCACCTGGGAAATGGAGACTTTGGCCGTTGCCCTCACAGAGATGCGGGGAAAGCTGCGGTGTTTCGGCCGTTTCCCTCACGAGGGTCGGTGAGTAAGAAGAAGTGTTTAAGCCGTTGCCCTCACGGCTGCGCGGTCTCCAAGTAGTGCAGATAGGCGGCAGAGTTTTCCTATTGTACAAGTAAAGACCAGTAAGAGTTTTCTATGAAGTAAATGCTATGCAGATCCCTTCTATTAATATAAAGGACAATGACAAAATTGCTAAGAAAGTCATGATTTCACACTGCAAATGGCAAACTTACGTTTTTGGTTCTAGGACCAATGTTGGTGTCCACACAAGAATCCTTCAGTAAGGATTTTACTCCTGCTACGTCATGAACCAATTATTCGAGTGTGGTATACAAACACAAAATTAAAGCACCTTTTATTTTATCTTGGTATTTCACTTTTTGCCTATCATTGGTTAACTGTTTTTGTCACTCTCATTTGCCTGCTTTTGATTTGTGTCCCAGCTTGTCAATCTTGTGTTTGCCCCTTCCATAGAGCATTGCACTTTACAATCTATTTGATTGGCTGGCACTGCTGCTTTCACTTCTTGCTTTTCAAGCACTACTTATTACTTTTGTGTGAAGCACTCCACTAGAGTTTGTGTGCGCAGTCACCCGAATGTAGGTTGACTCCCTTGCACACTGTGTTGCTCTCCATTGCCTGACTGCTTCTAACCACCCACCTCCCTCTTGCATTTGCCTGTGTGCTTCTCTCCATTGCTTCCCCCACCCACAGCCCCCGTTCTGCTTTTTCTCAACCCTCATGCTGCTTTAGCTCCTACCCTCTTCCCCAGTTTCTTTTCTGCCCCTTCCTGTGTAACTACACCATTCACCCCCACTCACCCCATGCTGTTTTGCCATTTCCACCATCCTCCTCCATGTTACTTCCCTCCCCTCGCTCAAACACTTTATAAAAATTAACTTTTGCACATTTTCTTTTCTTTTTAAAACCAAATCCAACTCAAGTAACTAAAAAGAACAAAAAATTGCCAGCATCAATTTGTATGTGCACACATGTTTGATGTGCGCACCTACAAAATTACATGGGCAGTTACTTCATAGGCTTGTATTTATATTTTCTAACTCTAGCCATTATGCAATGCATCGCGGATGTTGAGCAGCATGATTAACCCATTAGCAAAGCCACTAGGTCTCAAAAATGAGACCTCTTGGCTTTGCTGCAGCTTGTTTCTATTTCTTGCTAATTGGACTGATTCATTTATGTTTCTTCTCGCTCTGCTTTTTTTCCTAAGTATTAGTTTGTTATAATGTTTTGTCTTGCTACTGAATCTGCCGGAGTTACCATTGTTAATAAATTGTGCTCAGGCTCCTGTACATTCACATTTAATCCAAAGATTGAATGTACACTTGATTCATTACACTCTCCTTTCCATAGTGAACTGCTTTGACGTTAGCTTAATATTCATTCTTGGTGTCCTGATGAAAATTAATTAATTGATCTTAAACGTCCATGAATGAGTGTTCATGCAATGCTTAGGTTGTGCATCATACTTATTAAATCACCGCCCGGTTAATCAGAATGATACCATCCCATTTGTAGCTGCTTCTGTATATAAGTTCTGTTTGCAGTGGGCTGGTTGATGATCACCTATTATGCAGTTTAAAATTCCAGATGACACTATAGTAAAAGAATCTGTATTCATTCAGTAATCTCATATATGGTGGCATGTTGAGTACAGTATGTTCCATTTAAAGAAACAACCCCATCCCTTTGTAAAAAAAGATAATATGTGTATTTATTTATAATCTAGTTTCAAACTTTAAACTGCAGACCCTGGATTCCACTAATGTGTACATATGGCAAAAGTCAATATTTCTCGACCCTCTCATAACTCACTTCCTCCTTCACACAAGTAATGCCTCCATCCCTCGCAGCCTGTAAATATACACTCGATGAGCTATCTCCTTTTAATACATGCACAATACATATTCCACCTTTCTTGTGTAGTGCCCCGTTGTCTAAATTTTTTAATTGTGTTTTCAATGTATGGATTTTCCTTTTGGCTGCTTCCTTCTGTTGAATTTTTAATCTACTCCCGCCAGCCTTGTAGCATATCACACAACTCACATGACCATTGTCCAAGTACTGAAAAGGGATCACATAGAAATCAGTGAAGACAGGGAATAAAACTACAAGGACAAAGCCCAACTAAAATAAAAAAATAACATTAAAAAAATGTCATACAACTTTAGACATTGCAGACACCCACATAGATCACATTGTACAAATAATTTAAAAACATTGAAAAATAAAATAAAAATAACTAAACAAATGTAGAAAATAAATATATACACTTAAACACTATTTACACATCATATATATTTATGCGCTACACATGCATCACATTGTATAAACGTTAAAAAAATTACAAAAAAATAAAGTCATTCACCTGTAAACATTGCCGACAGTATACGAATGAAAGGCCATCTTTTCTCTCGATTAGCTCCAAAACATTAAAACTGGCAATAAAATGGGAATACTCAAGGTATTACCATATATAATTAGTACTGACAGAAAGGTCTGGGCCTTTTTTATACTTTTTCTTATAGTTTATTGGATGTTTAGAGGCAAGAGTACAATAGGAGTATTTATTTCACAACATGCTGAGTGAGTAATCATCTGTCCCAAGCAGACAAAATTCTAATAAAGGGCCTGAATATGAGTTTGGTGCTCAAAACGTTGGACTGCCGTTTTGGCAGTAGGGAGAATGCTGCCAAGTCGGCAGGTTCCTGACCGCTGTATTATGACAACACCGCCAGGCTGGTAGTGTTGAGTTGGAGGTGCAACGGCGGTGGCATGCTTCAACTCATAGAGAGCCTGAAGTATATGCTGCCCCTGTAGCAGCACAACTTGCACATCTCGGCACTGGGTGCCATGCACCATGTTGTGCAAGCACAACAGTGCAAGCCGGGGACGGGCACAACATGTGACCCCATGCACACACCCCATGGGCTAAAATACCCTGGGGCACTGTTTGGGGCCCCTCCCCCTGCCTTTCTGCCAACCTATTCATGGCTGGGACCCTGCCATGAAAAGGTTGTAATCTTCACAGCAATGTCGGCATTGGCATTGCAGCCGCAGACCACCGCTCTATCCTCACTGCAACCCCGACGGGATCCAGGATCCTGGCAGTGGAATTGGTCTCTTGTCTGGCTGGTGGTGGTCCAGTCACCAAACTTGTAATCGAGTGGTCGTCCACCGAGGTTGCGGGGGTCAGACCGCCACCACAGGCACTGTAGTCACTGATCACATAATCCTATGAACATTTCAGATATTTTGAATATCTCACACATTCATCATCACTGGCACGTGGAGACCTTGATCAATTCCTTTTACAGGGAGCCCCTTACAACCGTCCTGTGTCAGCATTCCCATTTTCCTGTCTTTCCCTTCACCCAAGGTAAGTATACGTCAGTACTAGTGTAATATTTTCGATAAGAAACCAACTGCCTGCTTTTCTTAAATGAGTTCTGAATTATGTCACTTTTGTTTTCTTTATGTTGATCTTCATTCAGTTGTTTGTGATGTTCATCTTAAATGCTTTGATTAACCTTTGAGGCCATATGGGGTTTCACTCAATAACACGCATAATCTGTGTATTGTAGGCTTGATAGAGATTCAAATACAAATCTTTATGATTCAGAGTTTTCTAAATTGATTGTGTCATTTCAGTCAATTTAAAAAGCTGTGGGAGCTATACACATCCCTGCTTTTGGCTATCTGATGCACTTTGTATGGTATTGTTTTTATACCGAATAAAGTATTCTTGATTGATTGATTGATTGACTATCTGTCATAAATATTTCTCTTAATGGTATGTTACATTTGTCCAACCTCATCTTCACCTACATATTGGAGTGCAGCTGTTGTATCATACACACGACTTTGGGTGGAATGCCCCACTCTTTTAATTTTGACTGCAATATTTGACTCGATTCTCTGTCAAAAGATAGTTTAATAAAAATATTAATAGCACTGAATAGCATTGACAGGGCAATGATGTAGGAGAAGGGCAAAATCTAGGGAAGAAATGTGTCTGATCTACCTATGCTGCCAGGCCTGGAAGAAATAGGCATCGTCTTGGAGTAACGCGTTGGTAATTACGCGCTACCAGGGCGATAAAAAGCAGAGATAGCCTGCGATAATCTAATAATCGCTAAGCATGGCGAGCGATAATTATCCCTGGCCGTTGCTAATATGCCCCTTAGATTTACTTCTGATTGACTGAAATTGCTTACTATTATAAATAAGTGTAGTGAGGCCTTCAAAGTGGAGGCTTTCTAGGCCAACTGGATATTTGCACCTAGTGCTGTAGAGTCTGCCTATGTGATCGGTCCAGGTCAGGTAAATAATAATCAAGTTCTTTGATCTATTTTATCCATGAGCTAGTTTGCTGATGAAGTTCCAGAAACCCTTTTGATTTTCGTTGTTTGCAGACCAAAGATATGCACATTTGGTCTTGGCTGGATGCCTTTGCCTTCCAAACTGATTTTTTAACTTTAGATTGGGCATTTTTGTCTTTTTTATTTATCTTATTTCTTTATTCATTGACCTTTTGTAATTGTAAGGGCTTTGAGAACCAGCTACTGACTTTGTTGGAACCTCTTAACCTGTCTGAGATGCTGAATTCTACTAGCAAACTAAGTTTAAAGTTGAAACGTTCCAGGGACAATTTTAGAGGGCAGTTTAAGTTAGTAGTCAATGATGTCTTCAAAGTGATGCCAAGAACATAGACACTTTATTGAAAATGATGATATTTGTTTTGTTAATTGACATTTTGTATTTGATGTGTAGGGTTAAGTCACTAAAATTTCTCATTTTATGAGGTGATTTTTTGATGTTGGAAAAAAAAAGGATTGTGGAAAGTGATCACATTAATTTCTCTTTTCAATTTCAAATACTTTATGTAGAAAAAAATGTAAGCATGTAAAAGTATAGTCCTGAGAGGTGTGTGAGGCAGATATATCAATTGGAGCTAGTGGCTTCTACCTTTGGAAATCACCCCTTGGTGCTCGCAGCCTGGGAGTGTCAGATAGACAGAAAAATTCACCCTGCTCTTCCGAGGTCTTTTAATTTGATTCGGTATATTCTGATTGGTTAAAATTCCTCATGTTACTAATTAAATGCATGTATTAACAGCGTGCAGTTTATAATGTTAAATAACATGCACGCGTTTAACACAAAATTGGTAGTAATTAATCACAATTAGTCATTAAGAGCAAGCACTTGAGTTAACATGTAACGAGTTAAGTTAGCTTAAATACTGATGCCATTTTGAATGTCAACTTTACACGCTTGATTTGATTTCATGATTTGTAAAGGGCGAGAATGCATTAAGGCATCTTGGCGCTAGCATGCACTTATTTCCTGATCTGTAAGCAATAGCTGGGAGTGGGGGTATGTAAAACTAGAGCGATAGGGAGAAAAACCAAGATTACAATTTTCTCCGGAAACTTGCCAAATTGGCCTGACCTTTAAGGTGCATAGGCAGTCTGTTCCAGACTTAACAGGTGGAGTGAACAAAGCTTCTGGCACTCCATTAACGATTTCTGCAAATAAAAATAATTAAAGACAAAACCTTCTGCAACGTTCTCAACAAAAAGAAGCAAGATGTCTTTAGTTTAGTGATCTAATAGTTAGAGCTAATAGGTTATTTGTGTATTCATGCAGATGATTTGCATGAGATGTTTTACTCTATTTTCCCTCTGCAGATGCTGCAATTTTCCAGAATCCTTCTGTTAGCTAGTGAATAGTCATTTGCTATGTTTTAGACAACTGATAGTATGGTTCCTACCGGGACGAGCAGGAGAAGCCAGGAAGCACCACTTGTGGGAAGAGCTGTCTGAACCACAAGATTCTGACCAAAGTAAAAAATCAAGGACATATTTGTGTATGAACTATTGTAAAGATGTGAGAAACTAGGGAGTTTGATGAGTTCCTGAAAGTAGGGGCGAAATACAATGTTGCAAGTAGAGATTTGCTGAATTTTAATAGCATGTGCTCCTTTATTAGAGTGGGGTAGACCTGATGGATGCTTGCTGACTTTGAGCTGAGGAAACCCTTCGAGCCTCTGCTAATCTCCACTGCCTGAGTGATCAGTCTTCATGCCTGTGCATTCCTATTCTCTCATCAAAAACCTTAATTTGGTTTCTTTTTCTGACACCTTACCTAATTTGCTTAATTTAAATGCCATTCTAACTCTTAATTTAGATTTGGGATTATCCTTTATGGAACATACTAGCTGCATATTCTGTTCTTTGTTGGTAATTCTTACTAATGGGCTATTTTACCTTAATCTGATATATCGATGTTTAGATTATTTGAATTTCTAATAACGATTACTAAAATTTAAATACTTAATAAATTAATAATCTGGTTTGAACTAATTTGTAAAAAAAAATCCTTTTAAACTCATTTTAATTCTCCTTGTCGTTTCCTGTGAAATCCTCATTGGTCTTCACTGTTATGATAACTAATGTAAATGATAGCTCATTATCCCGTTCCCCTTTTGAATACCAATGGTGCATCTGACCAATATAGGGGGTTATTTGATGATTGTACTCGATGCTGGAGATCCAAGAGTTCCCACTCAGGCAGTTCCATACGTGTTTTTTTAGATATATAAGTTTGTTCCCTTCTGTGTCCCTTAACCTCTTCGCTGCTGATGACAAGCTCAGCTCGTCATCAGCCACGGTGGTTCGTGTGCGGATGACGAGCTGAGCTCGTCGTGTAACGCGGCTTTTTAAAATTTGCCGCACACAGCAAGAAAAGCCGTCGCAGCGATGCGGTTAACAAGGTTCGTAAGAAATTCACCTGTTATAGACGTAAGGCATCCTGGAAAGTTAAATAAAGGTCTGCAATGATTTCTTCCACTTTTTAATGTTCAGTTTTCTGATTTGTGTGAGTATTAATGTAAATGTTTAGCAAAACGCACATTTGAAGATTCAAGTTTGATCAAATGTTAGGTGTACCCCCTCCTTGGAGGGTCCTCTGTCAACTTTTCTTGTGTTTAATATTATATAAACCCAATTGTGTGGAAAAATATGTTTTTCACATATTTTTTGGAATAACAAGATGCTAAAGGAACTCCAGAATGTTATTACATTGTCATCCTTGGCAACACATTCTAGCCACTCATATTTCAGCTTTTCGTTTCTTTTGGTAGGGCTGAGAGCAACAGGCAGAGTTGTTTGCAGATTGTGTTAATGTCTCATTTATAATATTACCATCAAGTTGGATTTCAAAGCTGAGAAGTTCGTGAAAGTTCGATGCACTTGAGCCTGAATCACCTTTTAGGACATGTGTGCCGAAGAAAGTTGATGAAGGTTTGGTTCTTTTGGCAGGTTTTGCGATTAAGGTGGAAGTTGTTTCAAGTGTTCGAGAGCACAACAACATTTCAGGATACAGTATTATAAAATCTCCATGAAAATGCCCATTTTCAAAAAGATCCTTCATTGAAAAATAAACAAAAAACTTGGTTTGCCAAATCTAGTTAGGACCAGGTCACACGAGATTCATGTTGTGCTGGGTAAAAAGGTAGCTAGAATTCAATGGTGGTTAGATATGAGGACATCACGTGTGATAGCTGTTTTACTGTGGAGAGGAGTTTGAGGCTGTTACCTTTGTTGAATATATCAAAGCTCCCCTTTGATTTACATCCAGGATAAAATAACAGTTTATTTGTTGTTAGTGTGTTTTCTCCCAATTTAGAAGAATGTGAATAGTGTTGGTTATCGGTTAATTTTGTTTTTAAGTCATCTCCGGGATAACGTCCCTCATTCAGTGTAGAGACCCTACCCCTTTTGGTGATGATTCCTCTAGAGGTTGGATTGCCTAACAGTTCTTGAGGGTTTGCATGAGCAATCAAATATATTTCTTTGTAGCTCTGTTACACCATTTTGCTCCATTTGATTGTAATATTCCTGTTTGGCATAATATTGCTTCTTTACTTTAGCATTATTGTTTTGGAAGTTCTTATTTGCTTCTCCAGGGTTTGATGTGCTGGCATGGTCCTGAAAGTTCTTAAATTTGTCATTTTCTTAAACTTTATTGTAATCAATTTTGTGTGTGATGTGACGTTTCATGGTATTGGTTCCTGATTCACTTGTTTAGGTAAAGTTGAAAGTTCATTTGTGGGTCTCTTGTTTTCTTGTTTGAAGGATGGATTTTCATTTCCTCAGAGTCTGAAAATCAGGGAAAGTTTAGTTTCTTCAATTGTGCTTGCTTTTAGTTTAGTTTTGACCTCTTTTTTATTATCAGCCTATTTTATTTTCTCTTTTTTAATAGGTTAGAGCTCCTGTAAGGCCAGATGGAGAACTCTTTCTGATTCTTCCTCGTTGATGGATAGTGAGTGATTATCTGATGGTGATTTTAATGGATGAACCTTGAGACAACTGTGTCTGTGCTATGTGCTGGATTTGTTGTGGTACACTGGTTGTATGTTGGACTAAATGGTTTGTATGTATTCCTGTTGGACATGGCCCTCTTTGCAGGGTTGCCTCCAAATGTTTCCCTTTTATCCTCCACTGTTTGCTGACTTTGTGTTTGTTGGCCCTAGGACTCTGTGCACTTTCTCACTGCTAACCAGTGCTAAAGTATTTTTGTTCATTCCCATAAAAGATGGCTAAATTGGCTTATATCCAATTGGCATACTTAATTTAGTTCATTGTAGAATGGTATGCCATATACCAAGGACCTGTAGATTCAATTTTACCAGTGGGCTTGCAGCACAAATTGTTCCACTCACTTATGTATCACCTTAAAACATGTGCCAGGCCTGACTCTGCAGCATGAATGAAACTGCCATGTTGACTTGGCAAGCAAATCCACTTGCCAAGCCTTAATTTCCTCTTTTATTACAGCAAAGTCACCACTAAGCTAGGCCCTAAGTAGCCCATAGGGGAGGGTGCTGTGTAAATAAAATGATGGACATGTACTGGTAGTGAAAAATTCCTAAATACTGTTTTCATTACTGTGAGGCATACACCTCCCTTAGGATAACATTGGGGATTCCTTACACCATTTATGTAAGCTATAATTTCCATTTGGGAGCAGGCAGCCAAGCCATGTTCAGTGTTTTTGCAATTGTATTGAAAAACCCTTTTTAATGGTAAAGTCAGGTTTTAAATTACAATTTTGAAAATGTCACTTTTCGGAAATTTAAATTTTTCTGCCCATAGCCCCTTTGTGCCTGTAGTCTGTCTTCTGTAACATGATTGGGTGTAACTGACAGACGTACATTTCTCCCAGACACTCACACAATAGAGGGATTAGGTCTGCCTTAATGGGCCATCTGCTGGCATGATGATGGGGCAGAGCTGAGCCCAGCCCCAGTTAAAACTGAACAGGGAGTGCTCTGCCATCGCACAAAGGACCTATCAACTCCATGTTGTCACTGTATCCAGTTTGGAGCCAGGACAGGGAATCAGGTTATTCCAGGCACATTAAAACCACTGTCTAAAAGCTTTTTCCACCTTCGAACAGGAGGGCAAAGGGTATAAAAAGGGGACCTCACAAAACAACAGTTCAGTATACTTCTGAACCTGTGAATATTCGGCCAGGAAAAAGGGACAACTGTGCTGCTGAATGGACTTGCACTCTGTTGGACTGCTGACCTCCAGTTGCCCTATTAAATTAGGCCTTTCTACCCTGCTGCCCTCTTGCCCGGGAGAAGGACTGGACTCGCAATTTGAACACAGGCCACCAGAGTGACTCCAAATGGCTAATTTTCTGGCCTTCTGATTTGAGCCTTTGGGACACAAAAGGCTCCCTTTACCTTGGCCCCATTCCAGAACCTAGCCTGAATTAGTCCTGCCCCCCAATTGGTGCACTGCCAGTCCTGGACCATTGGAAGTGGTGCTGAAGGTGACAAAATAGCCATAATCCAAAAGCGGGGACTGCAACATTGTTTTGCTAAAAACAACTTCCAGAACCAGTGGAAACCGGAACGGAACTGCTCGTCTATTCGCCAAAGCTGTATTGCTGGTCAGATTGACTTTGCTGACTCTTTTGCTATGTTCTTCTTCACAGCGTTGTCTGGGCGCGGGGAACTGTTTTCTGCTACAGCCCTCTGCCCCATCCCGCTGGAGATTTTCAACTTTCATTGCAGAGACCATGTCCAAATGTAGAAACCTTCACCGCGGCTTCGACTTAGGGCAAAAACGGCAGAGATGCGTGACGCATTTGTGTCGTAAAAGTGGCGCATTGCTGGAATTGAGTCGCAAGCGCGACACAGCTCCAGCAATTCTCTGGGGGCCCTATCTAGTTAATGCTGCGTCAATCCTTACGCCTGCTTCAGGCAGGCACAGGGTTTTGACGCAGCATGGGCCTAAAAGTGAGTGAGTGAAATCTTGTAGATTTCACTCAGCCACTTTTAGGAGGTGTCCTGCGCCGGAACGCCCCCCCCCCCCTGTCCAGGAACGCCTACATGTGGCGCAGGGCTTTACAACGTGACGCATCTTCCAGATGCAACACATTGTAAGTACCCCGCACCATGGCGCAGGATTTGCGCCGCTGCTGCGTCACAAAAGTGACGCAACGGGACCATAAATAAGGCGCAAGGGGCTTGTAAATCTGCCCCTTAGAGCTTTTATCTTTTAGTGCTAGTTTTTACAAATATTTGTTCCCCTTAAACAATCAATCAATGCTTTATGAATGTTATTTGACTTCTAATTTCTTATGGATTTTTGAGACCAATGGGATTTACTGTTGCACTGGCAATATAAAATTACTTTTATAAAGTTGTAATTTTCTTGCCCTAACCAGTTCGTACCTCCTGCCAGTGTCATTGGTCGCATGACAGTGGTAAGATCTGCTTTTGGGGTTTGTGTGTTCCTGCCAGACAGTGAGACAAATGGACTGGATGTCAGCAGGATGGGCCATCCTTCCAAGTTGATTGGAGACAGAACTGTTCCCTGCCCCACTTACTCATTAAAGGGGTTGTATCCAGCACACACAAGGGGTAGCCCAGGATGTTTTTCTACTTCAAAAGCGGAGACCAGGTATAAATATTGGAGACTACCTCGACCCTCATAGGACTGCTCTGCTGCTTCAAGGCCTGCCTTGATGCTTGAATGATAATTGCACCATTTCCTTGAACTCAGGATGGCCAGAAGTAACTCCAAGTGCTAGTTGGCTGTCGTCCTGTGTGAGCTACAGGGACATTACAAGCTCCCGAAACATTGAACTCTGTGCCTGACTTCTACTGGAGTGAGTCCTAACCTTCAAAGTGATCCTCCTCAGGTTCAGGACCCTTGGAAGTGTGTTAGAGGTGCTTCTACTGCCTAACCACAAAAATTAGGACTTACACACTTTTTTATCAAAAAAATCACCTGGACCTGCCAGCTGAATCACCCAAGGTGCATTGTCAGTGTTAGGAATTGGGTCTCTAGCTGGCAGAGGTTTACACCATATCAAGAAGGGACCACCACTCTAGTCAAGATAAGTAAGTTATGCACCCTAAATTAACCTGTGCGCACTCTCTGGTAGCTTGGCACAGTGCACTCGGGCTTACTTTTAGCGGTAATGTGTAAAGTATTTGTGCAACACCTAAATTAACGTAACTCAATGACAATAAAAACCAACAGACTCCACACAGGTTTATGAAAATAGAGCATATTTGTCTGAAAAATAACAAGAACAAAATTACAATAATCCAATAAGAAGAAGTCGGGTGATGAATTTTTGAAGATTAAATATGAAAATAGTGGAAAATTTTACTTGAGGTTACAAGAGACTGAGCAAATTTAAAGTTCAGGCCAACAGCAATGGAGAGCTGTCCGGCTACAGGACCCAGACAGGTCCCTTTGAAAAAATACCTTGGAAGGAGCTTTTGCCGACATTGATAGTCTACTGCCTTGTTGAGCCATGCAAAGGCGGTCCCTTGTCATCGTTGAGCTCTGTTGAAGTCAATGCAACGCATTGTCATTAATCCGCGTACATTGTCGTCTTCGAGCCGAGCAGGCTGTGAATTCTTCATCATTGGCATGGAAGTGTGATGCGGCAGAAATTCTCACCCAGTCAAGGCAATGCATCAGTTTTTGCCTAATTCAGCTGCAAAACCCATAGGCCCAGGACGGAAGGGATCAACTCAGGCAAGGGTAGGATTCACAGATGGCAGAGTCCAGCCGGATTAATGGAAGTCTTTTGTGTCCCTGAGACCTCAGAAAATAATGAGCCCTTAGAGCCACTCCAGGTTTAAGTAAGAGGGTCCAGTCCTTGTCCTCCGCAGGGCAGATACCAGCAGGCAGCAGGGCAGCAGAGAAGTAGTTCCTCAGAAAATTCAGTCACAGAAAAGTGGCAATATTTACAACACAGAATTCCTTACCCCTGCAAAGTTCTTCCCGGGTCCAGTTGTGTACTGATTTAGTAGAGTTAGAACCCAGACACTTATACCCAAAAGTGCCTTTGATGTAGAGGGTGACTTTAAAGGCGCCATCTGAAGAGCACAAGGGTCTCTTTCAACCCAGTCCTGTCAACCAGCCTAGCTGTGGGTGGTACTCAGCCCTTTGTGTGAGGACAGTACAATGCCTATATGGGTTTAAGTGTGAGTTGCCTCTCCCCCTTCTTGCCCAAGAAGGCTATCAAAATGAAGATGTGTCCTCTGTCACACCCAGTTATTCCTGTATTTGTGGCTGTCTAGAGTCGTTTATCAGGCATTCACTTTTCATGCAATAAGGTCTATCCATTCATCCATCCATCCAATCGTCCATATTTTCACTTTTTTGAATGTTGTCTGTTTCTTCAATACCACAGCTGAGGCTAAATGAGTAGTTGCTTAAGCTCGGGTTTTTTTTTAATATTATTAGAGGGACCCTGTTGAGTTATATTTTCAGCACCTTTTCCTTTTATATTTAATTAGAAGTGCATGTGTTGTTCTCGGATGCCCTGATCTCATTCTTAGCGTAGAGGTACATTGATGGCTTGCTTTAGGTCAATGTTTTCAGATGTCAGCTATTTATTGTGCTGGATGGCTTGTTTTTATTCCTGCCAGCTTTTTGACTCAAGGGTTGATGTAGAGGATAAACTGTGTGTCGCTACCAGTATTGCAGAATGCTCAAGTGTTCATAATGTTTTGTTTATGGTTAGAAATGGGGGTCTCTAGTTGGCAGAGGTGGGTACCTTTTGTCCGAATAGGGGCCCTTGCTTATAGTCAGGGTAAGAGGGATACACTCCAAAAATAACCTATGCTCAACCCCTTGGTAGCTGGGCATGAGCATACAGGCTTATCTCAGAGGCAGTGTGTAAAGCATTTGTGAACACATATAGTAATACCTTGAAAACACTACAAAAGGACACCACAACAGTTTAGAAAAATAAGTAATCTTTATATAAATCAAAACAAGACCAAACAACAAAAATCCACAATACAGTATTCAAAATAAGACTTTTAAATGGTAGAAATTGTTCAGTTCAATACAAGTTGTAAATGCAACACTTTTCCCACAAAGTAACTTGGATGTGTCACGCAAAACAAACAAAATGGCTGCAGAGAAGGCGATGCGTTGGTTCCTTGCTTCACGGGAGGTGATGCCTTGGTTCCTTACTGCAGCGCAGGGGAGGTGATGTGTCTGTTCCTTACCGGAAAGGAGGTGATATGTCTGTTTCTTACTGTGGCCCCTAATGATGCGACAAACTTGGCACCTCGATGTGATGCAACAATCTGGTACGGTGAGTGCTTTTGTGCAGCCGCACAGAAAGCTTGCATTGGAATCGGTGCGCGATCTCGGACTTCGGAGAGCGTTACACCCGATGCGTCCTGCAGCGATTTCTCTGGCTGGGCCAGGCGCTTAAACAGGTGCGGATGCGCCACACTTCTTCAATGTTGCATCGATTTTCCAGCACCCAGTGAAAAACTGTCTCCAGAGGTCCTAAACTGCAGCAGGTACCTCTTTGCAGGTTGTATTTCGCAGCAGGGGAATTCAGGGGTGCTGGTGGTGAAATCTTTGGCGTCACTGAGACTTCAAAACAGGAGGCAAGCTCAGTTTCAAGCCCTTGGAGATCTTCCTCAAGATGATAAAGCAAACAGCAAAGTCCTTTTCTCCTTTCCTTGGCAGCAAGCAGTCACTGCAGGCCAACCCCAGACAGCAAACAGCACAGGGGCAATCTTCCTCCTCAGCTTATCCGGCTCTTCTCCTTGGCAAAGGCTCCTCTTGATTTTTTAGAAGTGATCTAAAAGGGAAACATCCTGAAGAACAACTCCGGAACAACAAGTTCCAGGGTCAAGCAAGCCAAACAACGACTTGCACGAACAACTACTTAGCCTGAACCATGCATGTGCGTGTTTCAGGCTAAGACGGTCTAGTGTTGTGCAGGGCGGAGTTCAGAGGAGCTTCGGAAGGAACAGGCAAGAGATTTTGGGGTTAGTTTTAAGTGGTTAGGGGATTCGAGTTCGTTTTTAGGGGCTTGGAGGGATTATGTAAGATTTTAGGGGGTGGGAGGGGAACAAGTTAATTTATGGGGGCTTGGAGGGTTAGTGTAATTTTAAGGCGCTGGGAAGGGATCAAGTTAGTTTTTAGGGGGGGTTGGTTTGGGTTAGTTTTTAAGGGCTTGGAGAGATCATGTACGTTTTTATGGGGTGGGACGGGATCGAGTTAATATTTACAGGGTGGTGGTTCCGGTTAGTTTTTAAGGCGCGTTAGGTTTTAAGGGTGGGAGGGGATTGTGTAAGTTTTTTGGGGTGGGAGGGGATTGTGTTAGATATTAGGGGGTGGGAGGGGCTCATCTTAGTTTTTAGGGGGTTGGGGAGAATAAAGGTAGTTTTTAGGGGTGAGACGGGATCATGTTAGTTTTTAGAGGGGAGAGGATTGAGTTTGTTTTTAGGGGTTTGGGAGAAAAGAGTTAGTTTTAAGGGGGTAGGAGGTTATTGAGTTAGTATTTAGGGGAGAGGGGAATTTGTGGTTCAGTGTGTTGTGGTTCTTTACATAGTGCCTAAGATTGGGTTGTTGTTTAGAATTCGTGGTTTAGGCATGCGTGATAAAGGAGGTAGTTGTTTAAACATACAAGTCTGGGGTCTAGGCCCCACATTTTATACACACGAATCCTTTGTTCTCTGAAGGCAGATAGTGTCTGTACCCTGCCAAAACCAGTATTGTCCTCACTGGTGCAGTTGCCTGTCAGGAGGTAGTGTCAGCATTGTTGAAAGCACACCAGGCCCATTCAGGTGAAAAGGAAATTTCCTCCCCCTACTCTAAATGCAGCCCAGGTCCATTCAGCCAAGCCCTGCCTCCTCAGACTTCTGGAGCCGCTGCCCCTCTCTAGCCCCTGTCATATAAAATCCAGACATGCAATACACAAACCTAGCAGAGCCACACTGGATGGTTAAGCAAGAAAAGAGCTACTTTCTAAATGTGGTATTTTCAAACACAGAATGTAAAAATCACCCTCACTAAATGAAGCATTTTACTATTCAGGCATACTAAACTTTATTTTTCTACCTTGTTCCAAGGGCCAGTTATGTTTATAAGATGTTATAAAAAAACTCCCTGTTCTGTCCTATGGCAACAGTTAGAACTGGGGGTCTCTAGTTCGCAGTGGTAGGTACCACTGTCCCAATAGGGACCCTTTCTAGTCAGGGTAAGGAGGAAACCCTCCGAGATAACCCCTGCTCTCCCTCTAGGTAGCTTGGCACGAGCAGTCAAGGCTAATTAGAAGACAATGTGTAAAGTATTTGTACCAACACTCACAGTAACACAGTAAAAACACCACAAACTGACTCCACAACAGTTTAGAAAAATAAAGGTATTTAATCTAAACTACACAAGACCAAAATGACAAAAATCCAACATACACAGTTCAAGAATATGGTTGCAAAAGAGTTCTTAAGGTTGCGATAAAAATAATCCACAGTTGCGTGAAAAGTTCACAGGTGCATCACATTTAGCCAACAGTACATTTAGTTGCGACAAAGTTCCAAAAGCAGAAACTGGTGCGGTGGAAAACAAGCGATGCACTGCTCCTTAGACCTTGGGGAGGCGATGCGACAACGGGCAGCAGCGGGCGTGTTGCGACAAATCCGGTCTGTATCGGGAGGAAGGCCACTTGTATGGATTCCGGTGCGTAGGTTCCGCAGGAAGTTTGTTCTCGCAAAGGCACGATGCGACGATCTCGAAGGGGCTAAGACGATCTCCGGGGCGACGATGCACGATCCAGCTGCGATCTCTCTCTTGCAGCTCCTCGATGCGATGGCTCTGCGACAATGTTCGCAGTGACGTGATGCGGTCCGCAAGCATGGGGTGCAGCGATCTCGCCCAGCGACGACAGGCTCTGCGATGACACTCGCAGTGATGTTAGTCTTCCCGCACCGGTCTGGTGCGTCCCGAAAACGAAGGATGCGAAGGCCCTGGCAGCAGCAACAGGCGTGAGGTTTTGTAAATTACGAATTTGTTCGTGCTCAGCCTCCATTTTGAGATCGCCGCCATTTTGTGTTGCCCTCACTCAGGCAGCTCGGCGAACGCAATTTTTTTTTTCATTTCTGCCTTTGCGTGTCCGGTGGCTTCCTCGCCTATGTTTGCTAATGAGTGTCAGGGTCTGGCCGAGTACACTAATTCCTGTCTGAGCTGATTAATCCCCGTCCGGAGTACATGTCATTTCACACCATTGTTTCCCTTAAGTTATCTTATCTGCTGTCCTTCACTACACATCTCATGCATTCTCCTGTTTCTCGACTGTCCTTCTGTGACACACAGCTGTGTTTTCTCTGCTAGTAAACCAAATTGTGTGGATTCACTTGGGATTTACTTAACGGGTCGAGTGACAAACAGAACCGGGAACTTGAGTTGTTTTGGCTTTTTAACATTGTCTGTAACATTTGCTTATAGCTCATGCTCGTGTGTGATTGCATTTTTGCATTGTGCTGTATGATATATAAACATGTGTGCCACGGAGTTAAGTGGCAGTCTCTTTTGAACCTCGTTGTACTGACGACTTCTAAGACCACTGTACTAGCTGCAGCTAATAAATACCATCTTCTACACCAGACGAAGAGTCTGTGTCTCTGTTTTGACAAGGCAGGTGAATCCCGGGGATTTAGGCGTTCCCTGCGCCACCGGGCCCTAAGGCTGCGGTTCCCCAACTGGAGCCCAACGTGGGGCGACTTCAGCGGTAGCGGTTGAGCCCGAGGGTTGTGAGGAGCCCCGCAAGAAAACTCCGGAGGAAGCGCACCACGTAATCGACCCCTGCATGTCGGAAGTGGACCGAAGGTCTTTGACGGCGCGGCTACTCCTCTCCGACGGCTGCTGACGACTGCTGCCCTGACTGTCGCCCTGCCTTGGACCCTTCTGAAGTTTTGGTAGAGCGAGACAATAGACGGACCTTCGCTGGCGCAGAACGATTTTTATTTAAGTATTTGGTGGGTCGCTCCCACAGACCTTTGTTTTGTTTTTATTTTTAGTCTCAGTTCAGTTATTGCAATAGCTGAAGCCAAGGGGTAAGTACGATTGTACTGTTTCACTGATCTATAACCCTTGTTGTTTGTGATCCGTCTAGAGAAGTGACGATGCCTGGGCTGAGTAAGTTCAAAAGATTTTGTTGTTTGGGTTGTACAAGGGATTCCCAATTGGAGGAGTCATGTCCGATTCCACCGGTTGGAACTCCGACTTTTGAGCTCTATTCGAATTATGGTATTGGTCCCATTACCTTTAACGAGACATGGGTCCGATATACGAAAAATAGTGGAATTTTGAGTTGGCCCCAGAATGGTAGCTTCGATCCCGCTATATTGGATAATTTGGAAACAATTCTGTTCAGAAGAAAAACCCGGCCGGCTATGTTTGACTCCTTTCGCCTCTGGCGTAAAGAAGCCAAACAGAAAGAAATTAAACAAGCGAAAAAGGATAAGAAAGCACAAGACATGTCAGTCCTTCAGGCTGCCCAGCAGTTTAAAGATAACGAAGTAGATGATGCGAAGGAGATATCAGAGAGACAACATCGTATGGCGATAGATAGATGCTATCTGATGTTGCCTACTTCCTCTTCAGATAAGAGTAAGGAAGTAGAAAAAGATTCCCTAATGACTTGTTTATTGAATTCACCTCCACCCTATGTTCAGAAAGCGACTGCACCTCCGTTACCCCCTCCTGTTGCTCAACAAGTGGTTGCTCAATTACCAATTGTCCAGCAACCAGCTCAGCCCCTTAATGCTTCCTCGTCTACTTCTGCTCTGCCTTCGCAGCTTGTACTTCAGCCCCCACCTTCTCCTGCTCCTATTCTTCAACATGCTACGTCTCAGTCTCCATTGCCTTCAATATCTGTAATACCCCCTATTCTTTCGAGGGATTCTCCTGTTTCTAAGAGGAGGATAGCAGATGCTGTTACAAATTTCTTTTCTCCTTTTGTTAGGTCCCTGAAAATGTCTCCAGCCTTTTCTAGACGACAATCTCACTGTCAGCTTCCTTTTGCGGGCGAGAGAGCAGCTCTGGGTTCCCCCACTCGCAAATGGATTGAGCATGGACCAGAATATAGTACAGATGATATTATGAGTTGTTTTCATCAATGGGGGAGCCCACGCAGAGATATGTTTTCAACATCATGTGACAAACTCTTATCAAAGGTTGGGAAGATATGGAGTTAGATACAGTCCCTTCGGACCTCCTGAAATTACAAGGTGATTTTGACAAAGGTTTTCTTGTAGGACACCGAGTTGAGGAGGCGGTAACTAGACTTGCATTTCAAACAATGTTTCTATCCCTGTCCTTTTCCGAGGTTGATTCCGTCAATAAAAAGGGTAGGAAGAATTATCCGATGCGTGAAGTTCCTCCCGTATGGAGAGACACGGTGATTGGTCCACCTGCTGTCCCTGCTCATTTCCAGCGTATATGGGTTGACGAACCCTGGAAGAGGTCTGAAGTATTGGCGCTTAAGCAAACTCTTCCCGACCCCCGTAAAAATCCTGCAGGATATTACAAAGAATTGTCCCAAACAGTTGATGCTTGTATTATGAATTTGGCCGACATTGATATGTTATTTGAGAATGTTGTTCCGCAAGGTATATGGGCACGGATTCGTAGGGAAGATCATTTGGCCGAATTAGGTGGTGCCTGGGCTGCTATTAGAGCTGCGGATGCAAATCAGGTGGGTGGTGCAAAACCCGAGGATTTGATTACGGCTCTTCCAGGTAGAATAATAGAGTTAATGAAGACAATGAAGCCGGCAGTACGAGTAAATTGGGATAAGTTGGCCAGCGTGTAAGCAAAAGAAAGATGAAAGTGTCTCGAACTTTTTCACTCGTTTCGAAGAAACGTTTATCGACCATAGCGGTCAGGATTTGAGTGTAGAGGGTGGCCAGCGATTGTTTGTGGACAAGTTTGTATATAATTTGCTCCCCGAATTATCGAATAAATTGAAGAGTTCTGAAAGTGCATGGGCTGTCTCTTCTCCTGCCAAAATATTGGCTACTGCACAGTATTATGAGAATAGGGATAAGGAGGAGAAGGAGAAGCAAGAGAAGAAAACTAAGGATTTGAAAACTAAAGTTCTTTTACAGCAGGCGTATCCGATCGTTCGAATCAGCATCAGCAAAACACTCAGTTTCAGCAGCCTCCACAGTTTCAGAGACTGTTGCAAAAACCTGAGTATTTTGCGCCGAGACCTTTATTAGGTCCTAATCAATGTGCATATTGTAGGGAGGAGGGACATTTCAAAAGTAGTTGTCAGTCTTATTACAGCGTAATAATGGGATGTCTGCTTCTCGAGGTCATGGTAATTTTCAAACGGGATCTAGGGGAAGAGGACGAGGTGCGCCCTCTCATGAGCAGCGTTCTCGTGTCCCATTTACATCGAATTACTTTGACCAGCAAGCAGTTCCGTCTACGCAGTATTACAGTGATGATCATTACGTTGAAGAAAGGGCGGACAATTTTCTGACCGCATAGGACAGCCAAGGACGAAGTGAGGGAGTCGTGTCGATTGATTCCAGTAGATCAAGATGGGCCATATGTCACTGTTAATACAATGGGTGTCTCAGAACCGTTTCTTTTGTATACTGGTGCGATGAGAAGTTTGATTATTCATTCTAAACTCCCTGGGGCCCCTTTGTCTGGCTTAATAAATACTTCTGTGGGATTTTCTGGTGCTCCAGTTTGTAATCCGGTTTCTTGCCCCCTGCCTGTTTCGATTGGTCCTTATGATTTGGAAGCTCCACTGATATTGACAACTGGTTGTAATGAGAACCTATTGGGTTTAGATTTGTTAAAAAGGTTGCATGCGACATTGTATTGTTCCCCTTCTGGTGTGCATCTCACGTTGGAAAAAAGATTAATGTCCCCTATGTATTTGTCTCGGGACAAGTTTCCACCTGAGTTACGTTATCTCCCAGAAAATCTTTGGCCACGGGTCCGAATTACGTGGGTCGTCTTGTGATCCCACCGTACGTCATCACAGTTAAAGATAATGTTCGAATGCAACGCATTCCTCAATATTTTATTTCTAGTGATGGAGAGAGAGCATTATTGGCCATTTTTGATGACTTCATTCAGAAAGGTGTGGTCGAAGAGACTAGAGGCAATGTTTGTAATAGCCCTGTTCTTCCGATCCTTAAAAGGACGGATCCTTCACAGCCTCCTGTCTATAGATTTGTTATTGATTTAAGGGAAGTCAACCAAAATAGTGGTACCACAGTTTCCTGTTGTTCCGGACATTACAGCCTGATTGACGATGATTCCTGCTTCGGCAGCTTGATTCTCAGTGATCCATCTTAAGAATGCTTTCCTTACCATCCCCATTGCTGAAGAGAGTAGGGATATTTTTGGTTTCTCTTTAGGTGGCCGAAGTTTTCGCTTTAAGAGTGCTCCTCAAGGCTATTGTGAAAGTCCCTCTATTTACAGTAAAGCTCTTAAATGTCAACTTGATACTTTTCCCTTGCCTCCAGGTGCTACGCTTGTTCAGTATGTGGATGATTTGCTGGTGGCTGCTGATACAGAAGATGTGTGTAGGAGTGTGACTGTTGCGTTGTTGCATCATCTGGCTGTCCTGAATCATAAAGTATTGTCCTCCAAGTTACAGTATGTCCGACAAGAAGTGACTTTTTTAGGTCATCTCTTGTCGAAGGAGGGAAGGCGGTTGACCCCAGAACGTAGCCATGCTATTTCACAGATGTCTGTACCCACCACACAGAGAGAAGTACGTGCCTTTTTGGGTATCACTTCCTACTGTAGACAATGGATTCCCAATTTTTCTCTCTTGGCGAAACCATTGGTGGCACTAACGCTGAAAGATACGCCCCATCCGCTCCCTTGGACGGATGAATGTCAGAAAAGTTTTGTTGATTTACGTACTGCCCTGTGTTCCGCTCCAGTGTTGGGTACCCCGGATTATAGTAAGGCTTTTACATTATACGTTCACGAGAGAGAAGGTTGCGCGTTGTCAGGCTTGACACAGCAATTCGGAGATAAGCAGAGGCCATGTGCCTATTTCTCCGCTACATTGGACCCAGTAGCTAAAGCTTTGCCCAGTTGTCTTAGAGCTACAGCAGCTGCCGCAATTGCTAATAGACAGTCTGCCGGATTAGTATTACACAACACACTCATTGTTATGGTTCCACATGCAGTGCATACCTTGTTAAATAGAACCAAGACACAGCATCTCATGAGTGCTCGTTTGTCTGGTTACGAGCTGACACTTCTGGCGAGTCATATACATATCAAAAGATGTAACACGCTAAATCCAGCTACATTGTTGCCACTCTCAGATGAGAAAGATGATCAGGAAAAGCATGATTGTTTTCTTCGAACAGAAGAAGAAACAAAGGGGAGGATTGATTTAAAGGACACTCCGCTTAAGGACCCGGACGGGATCCTATGGGTGGACGGTTCTTGTTTTAAACTTCCAAATGGAGAAACCACTTCTGCCTATGCTGTTACCACCTTATGCACTATTGTTGAGACGGCACGTATTAGACATAATTCAGCCCAAGCAGCTGAATTGATAGCTTTGACTAGAGCATGTGTACTGTCGAAGGGAAAGAGAGTGAATGTGTATACAGATAGTCAGTATGCGTTCGGTGTTGCGCATAGATTTGGAAAGTTATGGAGGGAGAGAGGATTTTTTACCTCTCATGGGAGAAAGATTCAGCATGGTCAGTTGGTAACTGATCTTCTTGAGTCACTTACTTTGCCAGCACAGATAGCGATCATAAAGTGCAGCGCACATAAGAAAATCACAGATGATGTGGGTCGTGGAAATGCGTTTGCAGACAAGATAGCGAAAACTACACCTAGAAACACCACTAGTCGAATGTATGTGGCAGGCCCTGCAAATTGGGTGAGGGAAATTGGAATGTGTGAAGATACGATTAAAAGTGTGAAAATGATTCAGGGAGAAGCTACTGAGAAAGAATTGAGTATGTGGAAAGAAAGGACAGGAATGTTAGATCCAACGGGTTGTTGGACAGAGTTGTCGGAACATCAGCGATGGTTGTTACCGGACGCTTATGTGTTGCCGGTCGTGACTATGGCTCATGGCCCACCTCACATTAGTGCAAAAGGCATATGTAAGCTCTTGGCTCCAGTATGGCAGAATGGAGGAATTCCGAAATGTGCAGAAAATGTGGTAAACATTGCATTGTTTGCTTAATGCATAACCCAGGAAAAGGAACCCCAACTCTAGCAGGCCATTTTGCTCACCCGTCATATCCCTTTGAGGTGTTGCAGATCGATTACATTCATATGGATCGCTGTAACAACCTCAAGTGTGTTCTGGTGGTGGTATGTGCCTTTTCCTGCTGGATAAAGGCCTACCCCTTGAAAGATAACACTGCTTTGTCAACTGCTAAAGTACTAATTAAGGAATTTTTCCCTAGGTTTGGTTTGCCGCGCATTGTCTGGAGTGGCAATGGAAGTGAATTTGTAGGCCAGATAATGCAGAAAGTATGTTCTGGTCTCGGAATCAAACAAAAATTCCATGCGGCAAACCATCCACAGTCAGCGGGTTTGGTTGAGTGTTACAATGGTACGCTCAAGCTTAAGCTGGCGAAGATTCAAGCCCGTACAGGTCTTGCTTGGCCTGATGCTTTGCCCCTAGCTCTTTTGTCAACCAGAACTACTGTACACTCTCGTATGGGACTTAGCCCATATGAGGTGGTATTTGGACGTCCAGCAAATGTTTGGGGTGTCCCCCATCCCAAAAGATACTCAGACATACCATATCCTTTGTTAATTAACTATCTGCACGATTTGACTACTAAATTAAGTGTTATTCATCAACAGGTACAGAGTGTTCTGCCAGAGGCCCCCACAGACCCAGGTCACACCATCGTGCCCGGCGACTGGGTCTGTGTGAAGAATTTTCAACGACCAAGAATTTGGAGCCTTGGTGGTCCCCGCCTACGCAGGTGTTGCTCGCTACTCGCACGGCTGTCAAGGTGGTGGGAAAGCGCAACTGGGTGCATGGAGTGCACTGCAAAAAGGTGCCACTTCCATTACCCTTTGATCAGTGGACTCGCAGTGGTGTAAGAGAATCGGACACTGCAGCTGTTCCTTGTTTTGTCCCATTCAGTGATGCTCAGATTTATGGGACTCAGTCTGAAAAAGCGGATGATGATATTCTTCAAGCTGCTGTGCCTGGGCATCTTCGAATAGACACCACCAACCCAGAAATTCTGTTTAAAGATCAGACCGTGCCGAGTAAAACATGCTACAATTTAAGACAAAGACCCAACGAACTGAACTCTTGAACACTTTTATTAATTAAAGACATTCTTTTTGTCCTTTTTGCCTTTTTGTGTAACATTAGTATTAGATGTGCCATCTGTCTCCATCGCAGGGTCACGGTAGGAGACTCAGACTGTAACCTGATTCTGTTCTTTAGTAAGCGGCTAGTGCCTCAGGTATACAGAAGTGATTAGCTGAGTGATCGGAGAAGAGTGCCGTGAGCGACATTTTTTTTAGATAAAGATGGATGGTACAATAATTGTAGGTAGGGAAAATAGGAAGCAAGAAATGAGAGCAAAATATTATAAATTATTACGTAGTCGATTTGGCGTAGCTTTGTGTGTTCCTATGTTTTTGTGTATTTTATTAGCTTGCACAGGATGGATTGTTCATATCTTTCAATCAAGAAATGTTGCTAATACTACGACTTCTTTGCCTTCTCGACTTTTGGACTTTTCACACATAATGCATACTTTACCCCCACATGAACAGATAAGGAGAGCCGAGTATATGAATAATACGTTTATTCAGTTGTTGCACCAACATCAGTTGGCTATTAATATCACTGACTGTTGGGTGTGCGGACTTATGCCACTTAATACACAAAAGGGAATGCCATATCTGGTTCTTCCTTTTTCATATGAAGGTTCAGCTTGGGCCTATTTGACAATGTTTTCGGCTGCATACCACAACAGACTTAGAAGCCCTGTGAGAACTCCTGGGAATGGATTAGATTTTAGTCATAGCCCCTTGATAAAAATCATAGTGGTAATGGCCAAGATTATAGGGAAGAGTAAGATTCCATTGGATGAAAAGAAAGCTTATGATGGATGGAATGTTACCCACTATGTCTCCATTCTCAGCGATAAAACTAGAAAAGGCGAGTCTTCCCCAGTGTGGACTGTGCCCCATAAAGGAAATCTTTGTCTCCAGATTAACAGTAAGAAAATTGATGATATCCAGAAATGTACATATACATATTTTCTTTCATCTCTTGATTTCCCTCCGCTAGTTCCATCTCAAGGAACATATTTTGTTTGTAACGATCGAGCCTACACTTGGTTACCTTCTAACTTTTCTGGAACTTGCTATATAGCTTTTCTCCTTCCCCCTACATATACGGCTTCGTCAGACCATCACAGAGTTAGACATAGCAGAGGCGTATTCGATGCCAAAGACACGGCAGAGCAAGAAGGAGGAGATTTCCTTAAGGGATTCCTTCCCTTTTGGGGTCCAATGGTTAACAGCAGACACATTAGGCAATTGGTTCGAGTGGTTGAGACCACTATTAATGTTACCGCAGGTGCGATAGGTAACATTACAGCAGAGCTTCAAGCGGACCGCCTTATGACGCTTCAGAACCGAATTGCACTAGACGTGATTTTAGTAGATCGAGGAGGTGTCTGTAGATTGATCGGATCTAGTTGCTGCATTTATATTCCTGATGACGCTCCAGCAGTATACCAAGCTATTTCCAAATTGCACACAGTCTCCGAGTCGATACATCAGGATGAAGGAGATTAGATTGGTCTTTTATGGGATGGTTTTGGGGAATATTGTCAATTTGGGGATGGAAGATCTTAACGTTCCTTGGAGTAATTCTAGCTGTCATATTGTCTTGTTGTTTGTGCGTTCAGTGTGGTCCTGCAGTTTGTGGCCTGTTGGCTACCTTGTGCGTCCCACGATCTGCTGCTCAGAAGACAGAGAATATTAGAATAATGGTGCAGCAACAACTTGAAGATCTCATGAATATCAGTGTTGACTCTAACTCAGATTAGCATGAGTTGGTTTGTTTTTGCCTGAGTAATGGCAAAAGGAGGGTCTGAGGTTTTGTAAATTACAAATTCGTTCGTGCTCAGCCTCCATTTTGAGATCGCCGCCATTTTGTGTTGCCCTCACTCAGGCAGCTCGGCGAACGCGATGTTTTTTTTTCGTTTCTGCTTTTGCGTGTCAGGTGGCTTCCTCGCCTATGTTTGCTAACGAGTGTCAGGGTCTGGCCGAGTACACTAATTCCTGTCTGAGCTGATTAATCCCCATCCGGACTACATGTCATTTCACACCATTGTTTCCCTTAAGTTATCTTATCTGCTGTCCTTCGCTACACATCTCATGCATTCTCCTGTTTCTCGACTATCCTTCTGTGACACACAGCTGTGTTTTCTCTGCTAGTAAACCGAATTGTGTGGATTCACTTGGGATTTACTTAAAGGGTCGAGTGACAAACAGAACCGGGAACTTGAGTCGTTTTGGCTTTTTAGCATTGTCTGTAACATTTGCTTGTAGCTCATGCTCGTGTGTGATTGCATTTTTGCATTGTGCTGTATGATATATAAACCTGTGCACCACCGAGTTAAGTGGCAGTCTCTTTTGAACCTCGTTGTTCCGACGACTTCTAAGACCACTGTACTAGCTGCAGCTAATAATACCATCTTCTACGCCATAGAAAAGTCCTTGTCTCTGTTTTGACAAGGCAGGTGAATCCCGGGGATTTAGGCGTACCCTGTGCCACCGGGCCCTAAGGCTGCGGTTCTCCAGGCGCTGCGACGATCTCGGCCTTCGTAGCGGCAGGAATTTTCTTGCACTGTCGGGGATGCGCTCCGCAGCGAGCGATGCAATAAATTTTCTGTAGCAAAGTCTTTAAATCTTGGTTTCCAGCTTCCCTGCACATGTACAACTTGCAGAGGCACCACACATGGGCACGCACTCCAGGAAGGACAGAACTAAGCATGGGCGAATTTTGCGAATCTCGCGTTCGCGAATTTTGCGGATTTGCGAACTCGCAATCCGCAAAATCCGCGAATTCTCGCGAATTTGCGGATTTTTTTTTTTTTGTGTTTGCGCGGGTTTCTGCCAGTTCGCGAGGGTTTTGTACACTTTCGCAAATTGCGAACTTACCTGTCGGGTCGCAAGTTTCGCGAACTTGTTGTTTCTACGTGTCCAGCCTGTTTGGGACACTCTTCTTCATCACTGCCACTCTCTGTCACCACTGCCACTCTCTGACTACTCATGCCACCCTCTGGCCCACCCATGCCACCCTCTGTTTCATCACAGCACCCTCTGGTTGTCCAGTCAGTGTACATTATTGTGGCAACGCAAGCACACCTTCCCTGCCTCAAGTGACCTGAATTAATTTGGGGCTGATTAATGTGTCACAGAATATTTTTTTAGCTGGCACCTGCTTCCTTAGTTCTTCCTGATTAGTGATCTTTTGCACTTGCTAAGTGCTTTCATTGTTGCAAAATTAGTTACAACACCTGCCCTGCCCCAACTGACAATAATGAATTAGGGTCTGATTAATGGATTTGAACTTCCAGCCTGGCTCCTGCTTGTCTCCCTTAGCTGTAATTCAGGACCTTTGTGGCATATGTGTAACTATTCTGAGGTTCAGAGCAGGGTCACATAATAGTTGCAACTGGCAACTGAACTCTGGAGGGGCCCCTCAGGAAGCACTACAGGAAATGGCTACTAATGATGAGCCTGAACTTTTGAACCTGGTAAGTAGTTTCAGTTTTGCTAAGATCGTATTTCTGCAATTTTGCACTTATTCGCGGGGCGCGAAGTTGTACTGGGAAGCCGCGAACTCACGCGAACAGTGCGAGCAGTGCGAGCAAAATCCGCTGCTCGCGGATTTTGCGGGAGATTCGCGAATCTCGCGGATTGCGAATTTCCCGAAAATCCGCAAAATCCGCGAGCGAAACGGATTTTCCGCCCATGCTTAGACAGAACCCTCTCAGTAGAGCTCAGGGGAAGCTGGGAGTAAAGTCCTTTTGTTCCTGAGATTTCAAAACAGGGAGCCAGCTCTTCTCAGGCCCTTGGAGATTCCTTCAATCAAGGGGACACAGCACAAAGCAAAGTCCCTCCCCTCTCCTTGGCAGCAAAGCAACAGCAGGGCAATCCAGCGTAGCAACAGCAGGACAATCTTCCTTCTTCAGTTTCAGCTTTCTCCTTGGCAGAGGTTCCTTCTTGATTCCAGGATGATCTAATTTTCTGTTGTCAGGGGTCCTGTACTTTTACCCCTAAAAGTCTTTGTTCTCTTTGTGCAAGTGGGTCCTGAGCCCGGTCTGAACCAGTTCTGGGTGTTCCTTGAGCACTTTGTTTTCCTGGCTTCTCCTTTCCTTTCAGAGTGAGGGGCAGGGTCAACAGCCGCCCAGCAGGAGGTGGAGCCAGCATTGTGGAAGGCAGGCACAGCCCTATTCAGGCCCAGGTGCTATATCCTCCCACCACTCAAGTTGCAATGCAGTCATTCAGCCTAGGGCTGAATCAGTCAGCCTCCTGGGTAATCCCCAGCCCCTGTCACTCTCAAACCAGACAGTCAACACACAAACAGGCCAAGGAACACAGAAAGGGCAGACAAGAGAACAGCAACTTTCTAAAAGTGCTTTTCTCAAACACAGAATTCAAAAACAACCTTTCCTAAAAGGTGTGTTATTAGATTCTGAGTTCAGGGATACTAGACTTTCATGTCCAATCTTGTTCCTATGGGAAGATATGCTGGTAGCCCATGTAGCCAGCATCCCCCATGATAGCCTATGGAGCAAGATAGCCTTGCAGCAGTGAAAAACGAAAATGGCTGCAATTCACTACCAGAGCATGTCACCTGCACAAGTACATGCTCTACCTTCCACATACACTGCACCCTGCCCAAGGGGGTACCTTGGGCCTTCCATAGGGATGACCAATGTGCACAGAAAGGGAAAGGTTAGGCCTGGTCAGTGGGGACACTGACCAGGAGGACATGGCAGTTCACAGACTGCACACAGGCACTGCGGTGGCAGACCTGAGACACAATTTTAGGGCTACTCATGTGGGTGGCACAATCAGTGCTGCAGGCCCACTAGTAGCATTTGAATTACCAGCCCTGGCACACTAAGTGCACTTTACAAGGGACTTCTTGGTAACACAAATATGCCAATCATGTATATCCAATCACAAAAACAATTTACACAGAGAGCATATGCACTTTAGCACTTGTCAGCAGTGGTAAAGTGCCTAGAGTCCTATTGCCAACAACCACGGGTCAGGAAAAATAAGGGATAAAGAAGCAAAAAGTTTCGGGGATAACCCTGCAAGGAGGGCCACTTCCAACACAATGCAAAAATCACCCTCACTAAAAGATGCATTTTAACATTCTGAGTTCAGTCATACTAAACTTTATTTTTCTACCATGTTCCTGGGCCAGTAATGTTAGAAGATTTTATAAACAAACTCCCCATTTTGTCTTATGGCAACAGGCAGCCTTGCAATAGTGAAAAACAACATTGGCAGTAGTTCACTATCAGGACATTCCACATACATCAGGGCATGTCCTACCTTTCACATACAATGCACCCTGCCCACCTTAGGGGTGACTAATAAGTAGAAAAGGGAAGGTTTAGGGAATGGCCAGTGTGTGCACTTGCCAAGTCGGAGGCCAAGTAGGAGGCAACAGCAAAAAAGGAGAGGGAGGCCCACACCAATTGTGCCAGGTCTAACACGTGTCTCCTCCATTTGAAATGTGTGGAGAACTACACACCCTATTTGGTGTTCTCTTCACTAAGGCGGTACAATCTGTACAGACCATCAGCATTGGCGTGTTCTGTACCAGGGCGGTGTTCCACCATGAAGTCCATCCCATGTAGGGAAATGGACCACCTCAACAGCTTCTGATTCTCACCCCTCATTTGCATCAACCGTCTGAGGGGCCTGTGGTCTGTCTGAACCTGGAAATCAATCAATCAATCATAACATTTGTATAGCGCTCTACTCACCCGGAGGGGTATCTAGGCGCTGGGGGAGCGGGGTCCGTTACTCCTCAAAAAGCCAGGTCTTGAGTTGCTTCCTGAAGGAGGGATGGTCCTGGGTTAGCCGGAGGTGGATGGGGAGGGAGTTCCATGTCTTGGCTGCCAGGTAGGAGAAGCATCTTCCTCCCGTGGTGGCTCTGCGGATGCGTGGAACGGCGGCAAGGGTGAGGCTGGTTGTTCGTAGCTGGCGGGTGGGAGTGTAGAAGGTCAGGCGGTTGTTGAGGTACTTAAGGCCCAGGTCGTGAAGAGCCTTGTGTGCATGGGTGAGGAGTCTGAACGTGATCCTCTTGCTGACGGGGAGCCAGTGCAGGTCTCTCAGGTGGCCGGAGACATGGCTGTGTTGGGGGATGTCCAGGACGAGTCGTGCGGAGGCGTTCTGGATGCGTTGGAATCTTTTCTGAAGTTTCGCAGAGGTTCCGGCATAGAGGGTGTTTCCGTAGTCCAGTCGGCTGGTGACGAGTGCCTGGGTGACCGTCTTCTTGGTTTTCGGTGGGGATCCACTGGAAGATCTTTCGGAGCATGCACAGGGTGTTGAAGCACGATGATGAGACGGCGTTGACTTGTCATCGAGAGGGAGGAGTCCAGGATGAAGCCCAGGTTCCGTGCTTGGTCCGTTGGCTTGGGAGTGGTGCCCAGGGCAGGGGGCCACCAGGAGTCGTCCCAGGCGGAGGGCGATGATCCCAGAATGAGGACTTCCGCCTTGTCTGAGTTCAGTTTCAGGCGGCTGTTCTTCTCATCCCTTCGTGTAGGCTGGTTATGGCGGTGGCGGGGTCGTTGGTGAGGGAGAGGATCAGCTGGCTGTTGTTGGCGTAGGAGATGATGTTGAGGTTGTGTTGGCGTGCGATGGCTGCGAGGGGGCTCATGTAGACGTTGAAGAGGGTGGGGCTGAGTGAAGATCCTTGTGGTACGCCGCAGATGACTTCCGTGGCCTGGGATGTGAACGGGGGGAGACAGACTCTCTGGGTTATTCCAGTGAGGAACGAGATGATCTACTCCAGTGCCTTGTCTTGGATTCCGATGTTGCTGGGGCGCTGCACTAGGGTGCGGTGGCAGACAGTGTTGAACGCTGCGGAGAGGTCCAGGAGGATGAGGGCCGCTGTTTCCCCGTTCAAGCAGGGATCTGATGTCATCAGTGGCTGAGATGAGGGCGGTCTCGGTGCTGTGGTTGGCTCGGAAGCCGGACTGCGAGTGGTCGAGGGATCCGTTCGTTTTGAGGAAGGCAGCAAGCTGTCTGTTGACGGTCTTCTCGATGACTTTGGCGGGAAAAGAGAGGAGCGAGATGGGGTGGAAGTTTTTGAGGTCGGTGGGGTCCGCTGTTGGTTTCTTCAGGAGGGCGCTGAGCTCGGCGTGCTTCCAGCTCTCCGGGAAGGTGGCGGTGTTGAAGGAGGTGTTGATAATGTCCCGGAGTTGGGGTGCGATGATGGAGTCGGCCTTGTTGAAGACGTGGTGGGGCCAGGGGTCGGTTGGTGATCCGGAGTGGATGGTGTTCATCGTGTGGGTGGTGCCTTCGGTGCTAACCGGGGTCCAGGCGCAGAGAGTGGTGGTGGGGGGCGTTGGTTCGGAGGTTTGGTGCATGGTCTGTGCGCCGAAGCTGTTGTGTATGTCGGCGATCTTGCTGTGAAAGAACGAGGCGAGTGAGTCGCAGAGGTCTTGCGAGGGAGTGATGTCGTTGTTTCCGGCGCTGGGGTTGGAGAGCTCTTTGACGATGCTGAAGAGTTCCTTGCTGTTGTGGGCGTTGTTGTGCAGTCATTCTTTGAATGCTGTCTTCTTGGTGGTGCGGATCAGCTTGTGGTGTTTGCTGGTGGCGTGCTTGAGGACAATCATGTTGTCTGTGGTCTGGTCGTTGCGCCAGGCTTTCTCGAGGGTGCGGCAGTTCTTCTTGGAGTTCTTAAGTTTGTCGGTGAACCAAGAGGCTTTCTTGCTGCCGGGTCTGCTGGGAGGGGGTCTTCAGTGGTGCGAGGTTGTCTGCGCAGTTGGTGATCCACTGTGTGAGGTTGCGGGCTGCTTCGTTGGGGTCCGTTGTGCTGGCGGGAGGGTTCTGGCTGAGGGAGGTGGTGAGCTGGTCGGCGGTGATCTTGTTCCAGCTCCTGCGAGGACCCTGTTGCGGGTGGTGGTGGGTCGTGGTTCTTCTGAAGCTGAAGTGGACACAGCTGTGGTCAGTCCAATGAAGTCCGGTGGAGTGGCTGAAGGAGATGTATTTGCTGGAGGAGAAGACTGGGTCAAGAGTGTGGCCGGCGTAGTGGGTGGGGGTGTTCACCAGTTGCTTGAGTCCGAGTTTGGCGAGGTTGTCCAGCAGGGTGATGGTGCTGCTGTCCCTGTTGTTCTCCAGGTGGAAGTTGAGGTCCCCTAGGAGGATGTAGTCAGCGGAGGGGAGGGCTTACGGGCTGATGAAGTCTGCGATGTCTTCGCTGAATTGTGTGCGTGGTCCCGGGGGTCTGTAGATGAGGGTGCCTCTAAGTGTGGTCTTGGGGTCGGTATGTATCTGGAAGTGGAGGTGTTCGGCAGCGGTGAGGGTGTCGTCAGAGTTGGTCGTGATGCGGATGGTGTTCTTGTGTACGATGGCGATGCCTCCTCCAGTCTGGTTGACGCGGTCCTTCCGGGTGATCTTGTATCCGTCCGGGATGGTGATGGCGATGTCGGGCGCTGAGCAGGCATTCATCCAAGTTTCCGTGAGGAAGGCGACGTCTGGTGATGTTGTGTCGAGCAGGTTTCAGAGTTCCACGGCGTGTCTGTGGACGTAGCGGGTGTTGAGCAGGATGCACTTGAGGTGGTTGCTGCTGGTGATCGGCTTTGCGGGTGCGGTGCAGGTCCAGAGGCAGGTGAATCGGCAGGCTTAGCAGGTGAAGGGTCCTTGGGTGCATTTCGGGGTGGCTCGATAGCAGGCGGGGTTCCGGCCGGCGTTGAGTGCGTTGAGGGTGGTGGCGTTGTAGGTCCGTCGTGTGGTCTGGCATCGGCGGGGGCCAGGGGTACTGGCGCTGGGCGCGGTTCAGGCGCGGACGGGCGCAGACGGGCTTGCCTTTGGCACGCCTTCGGTGCACAATCGGTGCCTCCGCTGTGCGTGACCGCTGCGCGTCCGCGCGGTCTCCATTTAAGGCCAAGTGGAAATGAGTCCCAAACAAGTATGTCATCAGCTTCTTCAGTGCCCAGACCACAGCAAATGCCTCACCCTCAATCACACTCCACCTCTGTTCCCGTGGAAGTAACCTCCTACTGATGAAGGCTACAGGTTGGTCTAGGCCCTCCTCTTTAAGCTGTGAGAGCACAGCTCCCACGCCATGCTCTGAAGCAGCTGTCTGCACAATGAATTCCCTTGAGAAGTTGGGCACCTGACGAACGGGCGACATACACCTGGCAGATTTCAGGGCATCAAAAGTCTTCTAGCAGTCGTCAGTCCAGATCACCTTCCTGGGCTGCTTCCTGGAATTTAGCTCTGGCAAGGGGGCAAAAATGGAGCCATAACCCTTGACGAATCTCCTGTAATACCCAGTGAATCCTAAAAAGTCCCTCACCTCTATGTGGGTATTGGGGGTTCCCAAGCCACAATGGTATCAACCTTGGGGTGTAGAGGCACCCCGTGGCCGCTCCCCACCTGGTGTCCCAAGTACACCACGGAACCCTGCCAGATCTGGCACTTACTCACCTTGATCATGAGGCCTGCCCTCTGTATAGACTTCAACACTTCCCAGAGGTGGTGCAGACGTTTCTCCCAAGTGGCACTGACACTGAGATGTCATTCAGGTATGCAACACTTAAATCCTCCAGTCCAGCTAACACCTGGTTGACCAACCTCTGAGAGGTGGCAGGGGCGTTCTTCAACCCAAAGGGCGTCACCCAGAATTGGTAGTGCCCCTCTGGTGTTGAGAATGCTGACCTCTCCTTTGCCCCATCGCTTAAGGCAATCTGCAAGTACCCAGACATTAAATCAAACGTATTAAGGTACCAGGCAGCTCCCAACCGATCAATGAGCTCATCAACTCTGGGGAATGAGGTGTGCGTCAGTCCTGGTGACCGAATTGAGCCCTCTGTAGTCCACACAGAACTTGAGTTCTGGCGTGGCCCCGGGTGCTGCAGCCTTTGGGACCAAGACTTTTGGGCTGGCCCAAGGGCTATTAGAGGGCTCAATAACCCCTCGCTCTAAATCTTGGAGACTTCCTCTTTGATGCAAGCTTGACCCTGTCAGTCACTCTGTAATTTTTGTGTTTCACAGGAAGACTGTCCCCAGTGTCCACATCATGGACACACCACTGAGTGACACCAGGGGTCAGGTAGAACAGAGCAGCAACCTGTCCCAATAGTTGGGTACAGTCACTCTGCTGTTTGGGAGTCAGGGCATGGGAGAGTGATACACCATCCACTGACCCATCATGCTCTTTTGCAGACAGGAGGTCAGGAAGAGGCCCAGTCTCCTCTTCTATTCAAGCATCTGTTGCTAGGAGCATGCCAACTTCGGACCTCTCTAAGTGGGTCTTCAGGAGGTTCACATGCAGGATCCGCAAAGCGTTCCTTGGAGACTGCGAGTCCACCAAGTAGGTGACATTGCCCTTATGCTCTACCACCTCAAAGGGGCCGGTCCACTTTTCCTGGAGCGCACAAGGCCGAGACCCACACTTTCTGTCCAGGCTGAAACTCGATCAGAGTGGCATTCTGATCATACCAACATGTCATCTCTTCCTAGCTGGCTTCCAGATTCGCCTGAGCGAGTTGTCTGAAGCACTTAGTCTGGTTTCTGAAGGCCAGCATGGATCTATACACATCCTGGGGAGGTTTACTAGGAGGTTTTCACAGCCTTCTTTTACCAGACTCAGAGTTCCTCTTACAGGATTGCCATACAGCAGTTCAAAGGAACTGAACCCTAAAGACTTCTGGGGCACCTCTCTGTAATCAAACAAAAGGCATGGTAAGAGGATGTCCCACTTATGCTTCATGGGTTCACCCAGACCCACAATCATTCCCTACAGGATCTGGTTGCATCTCTCTGCCAGCCCATTACCTTAGCGGTGGTATGGAGTGGTGAACTTATAGGTGACACAGCACTCCTGCCACAGGGACTTCATATACTTCGATATGAAGTTGGTCAGACACCACTTCTCTGGGAAACCCCACATGGGTGAAAATCCCCATCAATGCACGACCCAGCACAGGCCATCACAGGCCAGGGAGGGATGGCTTCCGGGTACCGGGTGGCATGGTCCACCAAAACCCAGATAAACCTGTTGCCCATGGCTGTCTTGAGATCCTACCAATTCCACACTTGGATGTCGGCTATAAGTGAGGAATTAATTCCATCTAAACACAGTACCAGAAGGGGCAAAGCAAAATTGCATAACGACCCATGGCATACAAAAGAACTAGTGAAGCAGCATCTACACTGCAAACAACTGGAACGTAGATGGAGAAGGGGCTACGAGTTAGCCGATTTGCATGTCTTTAAAACTCCCAGGAAACAATATCATTCAGCTGTTAAATTAGCAAAAAAGACAATTTTTTTAACAGAATAGCTATGGCCAAGCACAATGAAAAGGAGATATTCTCAATCATAAAATCTTTTATTGACCCCAAAGTGTTACACTCAGAAATTCCCCCCTCTCAGACTCTCTGCAGTGATGGTGCGATATACTTTGAGGACAAGATTTAGAATATCCAAAAGGATTTTGGAACTTTAAGTTCACAAGAACTTGTTAACGATCATGAATTGGACCATATGCATAATTGTCCCTCCCTGTTTTCTTTTCAACCTGTCACTTTCTTGTGTACACACGCAGCAATCTTAGCTTGTAAATCAGGTACACCACTAGATGCGTGCCCCCTGTGATATTACATCAAATCATTGCTACAGTAAACCCTCTGATCAATCACATTGTGAATTCCTCTCTTGGCTCAGGCATGGTGCCTGACGAGTGGAAACTTGCCATAGTGAAGCCACTAAAGAAAAAACTAAATATGGACTCATCCAACCTTTCCAATCTCAGGCCTATATCCCTGCCGCCCATTTTGTATAAAATAACTGAAAGAATGGTCTATAAGAAGCTCTCGAACTCCTTTGAAACATCTCAGACCTTCCACCCTCGACAGTCAGGTTTTCGCCCCAAACACTCTACTGAATCTGCACTGTTAGAGATAACAGACACTCTGAAATTCATCACAGATAATGGCAGGAAGGCAGTGCTGATCCTGCTCGACATACTTTTGGCCAGACTAAAATCTTGCAGCATTTCTGACACTGCCCTGGCCTGGATCAAGTCCTTCCTGACCAACCGGAGGCAAGCTGTCTCTCTTGGTCCTTTCCTATCTTCAGAACACACTATTACTGCAGGAGTCCCACAGGGCTCCTCACTCAGTCCACTCTTATTCAATATATACATGGCTCAACTTATCTCCCTTATTTCATCACATGGGATTGAGATAACATCTTATGCTGACGATATGCAGCTGATCCTGTCCCTTGATAAAAATTCTACGGATGCAGAAGGAAATTTTAAATCCTGCCTTAAGGAGGTCATCAAATGGATGAAAAACAACCACCTCCGATGCAATACGGACCAGACAGAAATCCTGCTGATCAGAAAAGAAAATCCCTTGCAACCGAAGGCCTGGTGGCCTGAGGATGTAGCAGCCCCCATCCACTGTGGAAGTGGCTAAAAATTTGGGGTTGTTGTTTGACTCCTTCTACTTTAAACCCCATACACTTAAGGTGGTGGGGACCTGCTTTAACTTAATTAAAACCTTGACTTTTTTATCTTATCCTCTTTCAGCCAGGAAAACAGTTGTGGTGGCGCTGATACTTTTGCGCCTAGACTATTGTAACAGCCTCCTGGCAGGGGCTAATAAATCAACCCTGCAGAGGCTATAGGTAGTGCAGCACGCAGCAGCCAGATTGGTTTTGAAACTTCCTCGTAGGGCTCAGCTTCAGCAGCTCTGAAATCTCTTCACTGGCTCCCGCTACACAAGAGAATTTTATTCAAACTTCTTGTCACCACCTTTAGAGCTATTCGCCGACTGGGGCCACTATATCTTTCCATAAGATTCACACCATACACGACAACGAGGATACTTAGGGCCAGATGTAGGAAGCCAAATACCGGTCGGTAACGGGCCAAAATTACCAAATTTCAACCGTTACCGACCAGTATTAGGCATTTGGGATGTAGGGGACTGAAAATCGTCCGAATCGGTAAATTTACTGAATCGATAAAGTTACCGAATCGGTAAACATTTCGAATCGGTAAAGTAACCGAATCGGTAATGTTAACGAATCGCAACAGTTTGCGAATCGGTAAACTTACTGAATTGGTAAATTTACCGAATCAGTAAATATATCGAATTGGTAAATAAGAAGTGGCAAAATTGAAAATTGAGATGTAGGTAGGCTCTGAAATACCGAATTTGCTTGAAATTCGGTATTTAAGAGTCTGTATTTACGATGGATTGAAATCAGGTGGTAACCAGGTTCAGCCTATCAAAAAAGGACCCAAAATGCAATATTATTTTCAAAATGGCGGCATTCTATGTCATTGCGAGGCGGCTACGGCTACAGGAGGAAAGAGAGAGGGAATGGCTGAGACAGGAGCAGGTCTACAGACAGAGGATCACCTTGTTCATGCTCACAGAGCCAGAGATTCTCCAGAGGTACAGGTTGCATCCAGACACCATCTTGGACCTCATCAGGGACCTCCACCCACTGTTGGAGCACACTACCCCAAGGGCGCACGCCATTCCACCCCACGGGCAGGTGCTGTGCAGCCTACACCTGCTTGCGTCAGGGAGTTTCCAGAGTGTTGTTGCTGCGGTAGGTGGGGTAACCCAGAGCAGCCTGTCACGCTTTTTCCACAAATTCCTTGACGCCATGGTACAGAGGATGGACCACTATATAACTTTCACTGAAACCCATGCTGAACTGCTCCAAACAAAAACTGACTTTTATCTGATGGCGCATTTCCCCAATGTCATTAGGTGCATTGATGGCACCCACATTCCCATATGTCTGCCTGCTGCCACCGAATACATATATAGGAATCGAAAGTCGACCCACACCATCAATGTGCAGGTGATCTGCAATGCCAAGTGCGCCATCACTGATCTTGTGGCACAATTTCCTGGGAGTACCCACGACTCCTACATATTCTAAAACAGCGGTATCTATGCACGGTTGACAGCAGGGGAATTCGGTGAAGGATACCTGCTAAGTAAGACACAGTGTGCGACCACATGAACACCTATTGCATAAAGAAGTACATGTATGCATGTGAGTAATGTACTCCCATTTCCTTTTAGGGGACAGTGCATATGCCCTCCGCTCCTTCATCCTCACCCCCTACCTCAACCCCCAACACCCAGTCAAAGAAGATATAACAGGGCCCACAAGAGCACAAGAAATATTGTGGACTGTACCTTTGGTATATGGAAGAGCAGGTTCAGGTGCCTGCATAAGACTGGAGGTGCCCGGAAATATACCCCCGTCACCTGCTGCAAAATCATTGCTGCCTGTACCATGTTGCACAATCTTGCAGTTAAGAAGGGCACAGAAGTGGAATTATCAGATTTCGAGGATCATGATGATCACCAAGCTCTGCCTGACCCACACACAGCTGGACATGCAACACCAACAGATGGCAGACACAGACGGGAAGAGGTCACACGCAACTTTTTCTAAGTAAGTAAAGAGACACAGACAGGTGGAGTATTCACCCAACGTAGTTTAATGTAGTCACTACGCAGGTATCTAAGGCACAAATGTGCAACACAAACTCGGAACTTTCAAAATTGAATGTCCTGGGTCACTTCCCCATTATATTAAGTGTTCATTTGCGTCCACGCTTAGTAGCGCCAGATGTATGTGGCTCACTGTGTTGGCCGGGCGTTTGCTCTGTGGCCTCACCTTGTCGCCTGCTGCTCCTCCTTGTCTCTACACCATAGGAGTTTGCCATGCTGCTCCTACTTGTGCTCCCTTCACTCTCTGGCACATCAATAGCAGCAGTTTGTGCTGTTTGTGTATTTATTAGCGCCTCAAGAGCACCGGTCATCCTGGCTATGCCCCTTGTCACCTCATTGCTGTTTTGTGTCAGACACTCCTGACTGTTAATGCTGCGCCTGCATAGCAGGGATGTGGCTGTGGCCAGGCGGTGAATTGCTTTGTTGTTTTGCTGTGCACGCTGCTTCTCCCTGCGCCTTGATGCAATTTCTGTGTCCAGTTTGGAGCACAGTAGCTGCACCGATTGTGTCATTTCATGTATCCCTGTAGCCATGTTCTTGTTCACTTCCACCAGTTCCCTGATGCCCTTCCCTCTTTCTTCCATATTGCAATTCAGGTTGCACATTTGGCGTTGACAGGACATAATGGCCTTCCCCTGCATCCTCTGGATCCTCACCATGCTCCTCCCCAGGCCTTGGAACACACTGGACCCCTCCCCACGTGCACCTACACTCCTTTGTTGGACTCTGCGGCGTCTAGTGGTAGTACGGTCAACCTCTGCACTGGACTGCAGTGTGCCAGAGATATCATCTCCAGGTATGGTGTGTGTGTCTTCCACCTCCATTTCACCAGCAGATGTGTCCATTTCTATCAGTGGTGCAACGACATGCCTCCTGCTTGGTTGTGCTGCAGGTGTTTCTACATGCAGTGATGCTGGCATGTCTGGTGAAGACATTAACAGAGGGGACTGCGAACGTCGTGGGGATGCCTGCAAGTCTTGAGTTGGTTCAGGGTCTTGGGAAGGTGGCTGGCTATTCGGTACACCTGTGTCATGTGATGCACTGGGACCTGGCTCCTGACTTTCATCCCTCTCGGGTGCCGTGCCTTCAGTCTCCTGTGACTGCCTTCTGGATGTGTGACCTGTAGACATATGAGAGTATATCAGCTGAGCGCAAATGTCTCACAGCCACTACAATTAAATCTTTTTTAATTTGCACAATGTACCTGTTGCCTGCCCTTCATTATGTCTGCAATAATTTGCCTGACTTGGTGGTTGCTGTGCTGCATGACATGGTCTTTCATTAACTGACTACATGTCCCATGATGCATTGCTACTGTATAGTGCAGGCACACCTGGACTGGGGTCACTTAGCTTCAAGGGGTGAGGGAAGGATGAGGGTGTGAGGGGGATTGCTGTGCATGCATCTTACCTTTTCTGCTTGCAGCTTTGGCTGAGCTGCCCACTTCTCCCAGTCCGCAGACGCTTTCTGGCTCCAAGGTTGAGGCCACCATCTCCTCCATGTCAGCGAGGGGGGGCTGCAGTGTTCTTTCCTCCACCAGTTTTCAAAGCCTGTTTGTGGTGGTCTGCCAATTTTTTTTTTTTTGTGAGGCTCCTCAGGTCATAAAACCTTTTTTTCAAATCCTCCGTGTCTCTGATGGTCACTCCCACAGCATTTACTTTGTACAATATTTCCTGCCATATCTTCCTTTTGGCTGATTCAGCCACAGTGAGGGACTGCCTGCCAAAGAGTTTGTGGTGCACCTTCACCACCTCCTCCACAAGGACCTGAAGTTCCATGCTGCTGAATTTCACCTTTCTCTTCCTCTCTGGCTGGTCTGTGTCTTTGCTGGTTGCCATTTTACAGGTTTAAAACTGCACAAACTCTTTCTGCTGCTGCTTTCAGTCTCTCTGCACCAACTGCCTCTCCAGAAGCTTCTAATTAGTTGCAGCTGCCTGTGTAGCCACTTCCTGGTAGGGAGGAGGAGGGTGGTAGCACCTTATTGGCTGTTTTCTTAAGTTTCACTTTTGCTTGCTTTCCGATTCGGTATTTACCGAATCGGTATTTACCGATTCGGTATTTACCAAATCGGTATTTCCCATTCATTCCTGCGGGCCTTTTGGCCCATTGGAATGAATGGGAAATACTGATTCGGTAAATATCAATTCGGTAAATTCCGATTCGGTAAATACCGAAAGTCCGATACCGACTTTTACCGATTCGGTAAAAAATACCGATTTTTTACCTTCATCTGATTTACCGATTCATAAATACCGAATCAGTAAAATTCGGTATTTATGAATCGGTAAATCTGATTTACCAACATCTAGCCCTTAGATCTTCATCAGCAAACCTCCACCGTTGAATTTTTAACTCAAAACGCGGGGAGGAAAATCTGCAACCGTATTCGGTTAAAAGGCCTGGAATCTAATGCCAAATAAATTGAGATCAATAGAACCTGAAATACAGTTTAGGAAGGCCCTAAAGACCTGGATTTATGGAGCATCAGATGAACTCTGTCAAGCCCTCATCTAGGTCTCCATTCTCTACTGCTAAGTTTGTTTTTATCCGTATAGTGCCAGGTGGCTCCTTCCGGAGTAACAGTTTACGATTTATAAATGACACATTTCAATTAATTTAAATTCATTTCAATTTCAATACCCACCCTTTCGAAGCGGGTGCTGACCAGAGGGAAAGGTTGGCAAAGAGGCTTACACTACCTCTTCCACCCACTCTTACCACTTTACTGGCAAGTCTGGCAAGACCTACAGTGAGTATCAGAACTCTTACGCATTAGGGGCCACTAAAATTGGGTGACAAGCCATTCAAAGGTCTTGTCTTTCCCCAAATGTCCTGCAAAAGGCACATCATGAGCCAGACCAAGTAGGAAAGCTCCAAAGCGCTGGGGTACCACCATCACACGGGCTGACCCAGTCTCGGCAACATTAGGCTCGCTGTACAGGATACCATTCTCCCAGTATATCCAATCTGATCTAGACTGATCACCTGCTACCTGGTTTGGAGCCTGTTGTTGCAAACCAACAAGAGAAGGGCACTTCTGCTCCTTGCAGAATTCCTCCCTGGAGGGGCCTCCTTCCTGCTGGCAAGGCAGCACAGCTCAGGCAGGTCTCACAGTTCAGCCACTTGTTCCCCTGTAGGCTCTTGGGCATCTCCCTCAAAGTCTGCCTCCTCCTGGATTGTGGGATCTTCTCTGGTGCCCCGTGCCTCTTCTCTTTTTGGCAGATACCTCGGCCACTCTATAAGGCTCCAGGCCCTCTTGAATGCCCTTATCAGCTGCCAGTGACCGAGTGGTCACTTACGCCTACTCAGGCAGGCCCAAAATCTCTAAATGAGAACTCCGCTCCACCTTCGCCCAATGTGAGCTCTCCAAATAATTGCCTGGCAACCAGTCAACAGGCATGGCTGGCCTCACAGCAACTTTCAAGTAGGCCTGGGTGTGGTGGTGAGCCTCAGCAAGGCCTACCAGTGCAAGGGGTTCACCCTTCGCTGCACAAATTCTCAGACCAACAGGAAGAAGATGGCACAGAAACTGGAATAGAAAATACAAAATGTATTAAACCTCATGAGGTGGAACTACATTCACACAATACCCTTCGGCAATGTATGGAGTAGCACACTGAATGGAAGGAGCTTGGTCCTTTTATACCCACACAGGGGCACAAAAGAAAGTGATACAAGTACAAGAGAAGGTTTCAGGTACATATAAGGTCATACAGAAAATGCACAGTCAACAAGTGGGAGGAGCTAACAGTTGCTAATTCTGGTGAACACATCCTGCTGACATTTAGAGACTAGGGACAGCTGCAGGGACAGCTGCAAGCTCAACTGAGCATGTGCAAAGCAGAAGAGGCTAAATATAACCTGTCTCTAGGCAGATTTCAAGAGCAGACAACAGCAAGGTAGGACAGAGCACATGGCACGCAGGTGGTAGCACATGGCACACCAGATGGCTGCCAGAAATACAGAATGGATTCCACAAAACGGACAAGATAACTTCTAAATACAGGATGTCTTCTGCTAATGCTAACCCAATCGCTGCAAAATAACAACAGATGTCCCTTTTTCGCATTAGCTGAAGACATTCGCTCATCTGGGGTAATCTAGATATGCATCCTGTACATCGATGCTCATCAGTTCAGTGACCTCTTTATTTAGCATTTGTTGGGCTTTCATTTCTGCAGTGTTTGTTTCATTCAGATGCTCCGTCCATCACCACCCCCTTTTGTACCGCTGTGTTCACCATAAGTTGGCAGGGTATGCTCAGACGTGAGTCCCTTGCTCACGTTGCCATTGGATTCAAGCTAGCCTGGCTGAAGATGGCTGTTATGCCAGAAACCGGTCCTAGGAAGGTTGTTTCCGTTCAAGTGAAGGCATGGCTTGACAGTGCAGGCTGGACTGTTCCCATGAGGTACAGGGTCAGACTGATTTGCATTTGGCCATGTCTGAACTGGGGTGGCAGAGTGGGCTAAAGAATGGTCATGGATTACACCCAGATCTGTTGACTGGGTGTGAGTGTTTGATTGCTTCAGATGCTCCGTCCATCACCACCCCTTTTGTACCGCTTTGTTCGCCATAAGTTGCCAGGGTAAGCTCAGACGTGAGTCCCTTGCTCACTTTGCCACTGGATTCAAGCAAGTCTGGCTGTAATGCCAGAAACCGGTCCTAGGAAGCTTGTTTCCGGTCCAGGGAAGGCATGGCTTGGCAGTTCCGGCTGGACTGTTCCCATCAGGTACTGGGTCAGAATGATTTGTATATGGCCATGTCTGAACTGGGGTGGAAGAGTGGGCTAAAGAACGGTGATGGATTAAACCCAGGTCTGTTGACAGGGTGTGAGTGTTTGATTGGTTCAGATGCCCCGTCCATCACCACCCCCTTTTGTACCACTTTGTTCATAATACTGAGTCATAGTTAAAAGTGAAACCGGAGAAGAGGTAGTCCATGAGCTATCACTGGCCTTTAGGCGACTAGCTATTCCTGGCAACAGGTTTGCAACATATTTATCGACAAACAGATGTCTGCCTGTGTCATCTGTCAATGACTGGCCACTAAAATCGTGGAATGCCTCCTCAAAACGCGTAAAGAAGTCAGAAACCGATTCATCTGCCTTTTGCTTACAAGACGCTAATACAGTCCAATTTATCTTTTTAGGGAGAATAATTGTTTTTAACTTAACTAATATGGCTGCGGGAAGATCTAAAATTAACTGGCATGGATTCTGTGTGGGTTCCCTCTCTACATCCAGTTATTCTAAATCTTTCCATAATGCCCCAAAAGTTGCATGATGAGCACCCTTACCTACAGTTCTCCACATATCAGGGGGTAATATCAATCCGAAAAACAGGTTAATATCAGGCAGAGTCATAGTACAAGAACTAATAACACTCTCAACTTCCTCATAAAAAGCTGCTGGATTTCCACTCTTTCAGGCTCCAGGCCCTCTTGAATGCCCTTATCAGCTGCCAGTGACCGAGTGGTCACTTATGCCTACTCAGGCAGGCCCAAAATCTCTAAATGAGAACTCCGCTCCACCTTCGCCCAAGGTGAGCTCTCCAAATAATTGCCTAGCAAACAGTCAACAGGCATGGCTGGCCTCACAGCAACTTTCAAGTAGGCTTGGGTGTGGTGGTGAGCCTCAGCAAGGCCTACCAGTGCAAGGGGTTCGCCCTTCGCTGCACAAGTCCTCAGACCAACAGGAAGAAGTTGGCACAGAAACTGGAATAGAAAATACAAAATGTAATAAACCTCATGAGGTGGAACTACATTCACACAACACCCTTCGGCAATGTATGGAGTAGCACACTAAATGGAAGTAGCTTGGTCCTTTTATACCCACATAGGGGCACAAAAGAAGGCGATACAAGTACAGGAGAAGGTTTCAGGTACATATAAGGTCATACAGAAAATGCACGGTCAACAAGTGGGAGGAGCTAACAGTTGCTAATTCTGGTAAACACATCCTGACATTTACAGACTCAACTGAGCATGTGCGAAGCAGAAGAGGCTAAATATAACCTGTCTCTAGGCAGATTTCAAGAACAGACAACAGCAAGGTAGGACAGAGCGCATGGCACACACGTGGTAGCACATGGCAAACAAGATGGTTGCCAGAAATAAAAAATGGATTCCACAAAACGGACAAGATAACTTCTAAATACAGGTTGGCGTCTGCTAATGCTAGCCCAATCGCTGCAAGATTACAACATGGGTGTCAAATTCCGCTCCACTCACGGAATTTGCAGAAGTAAGGCAATTTCACATTCTCCGGAGAATGCAAAATTGCCAACAATTCTGCGATTCGCGGTGTAGCAGAATTACTTTCTTGTTCGCTCTGTAAAAATGCGTTTCTAGCGCACGTGATAGCGACTTACCAGGATTCTGCGTTTTCCTATCAGTTCGCGTGCGCCACAAGATTTTGGTAGCTGGCCGCGTGATCCCACGAGAATTTGCGATCACGAACAAGTCATTCGCCATGCCATTGGACACCGTAAGAGTATCCGATTGTGAACACGTCATGCGTCGCGCCATCGTGCACCGGGAGATAGACTGCGATCGCGAACACGTCATTTGGACGTGCCATCGGACATCCGGCAGAATGTTGGTAAAGCTCGCGCTCCCGAACACGCAAAACCTTCAATCTGGAGAAGAATAATATCTCGAGCAACATAAACCTTCTAATAAATGATGATTTGGATGAATAAAACTCCTCAGATTGACATTTGGCTGTTCTTTTTTGTCAAATTATTTTAAGGGGAGAGGGAGTAAGTGTCACAGAGTCTCCTACTTCCTGTTCCTGTCCAGCAGGCTCCTCCCAGTGCTTTGTCCATATCCTGGTCATTTTTCATTTGGAGTTGAGCTGGAAGGATCACTCTTTGTGTCTGCTGCATCATTATTATTGGATTTGAGGACTTTTGGATTTAAGATTTTACAAGTAAGTTGGTGTTGTTTGATTGGGGCATTGCAGTTGCTGCAACTACAATTGTGGTACTTTTTATCATTTAAAAAAAATAGTTGTAGGTAGCCAGTAGGCCCAGAGCTAGTCATGGGTGGGTGCATGATGAAACAACTGTTCCTTTGCTGTGTGATGTATTTATTTATTTGAAACATCATTTAGGGCATGGATGGCATTGGATTGAATTGCAAAATGTATATTTTTGGGTGTATTTCAGTTGTTCAGTTTTTGTGTGTTTGTTAAATAAATGCATTAGTTGTGTGTGGTGTGTTGCAGACCTTGTTTAGCCCTGTGGATTATCGTTTTTGCATATTATTGCATTACAGGCAAAGCAGTGTGGTTTAGCATGCAGCCTTTGCCTGGCTATTTTAGGCCTATTTTCAGTACATTGTTTTCCAGGCCTCCTGCCTATGACATTTCTGATGGGAGTTATAAGTGTGCCGCTTTTGCCATTTAGGTCTGCATGGTTTTCCTCTTGGCTTACTGCTTCCATCCATCCCCTTTGCCAAGCACCCTGAATAATGTGATGAGCAAATCATTTAATGCCAAACAGGGTCCACTTCCATTACATTTGTATTTTAGTTGTTGTTCCTCTTCTTTCCAATACTTCCTGAGACTATACACAGTATACCATGAAAGCCCTTGTTGACAAAGTCTCACAAATGGCTACACTAAGTTATATATTTTATTTGTTAGTTTGTACTAGTAGAAATTGAACCACAACAACAAATGAACTGATGTTCTTCTCCTGGCTTCTTGGCTTTTAGGTGCACAAAAAGACAGAGGAGGAGGTGTCATCATCATCACCCGTTGTACTGCCAGACAGAAGTCCTGCTGCGTACCACGTCACGTGTGACCACAGACATCTCTGCAACTTCTATGTCCTGCTGACATCTGAAGAAGATGGCCCCAAAGAAAGGTACCAGGTCCTCCAGTACCAAGAAAGTTGCCAATGAGAATAAGAAGAAACAGAAGAAGGAAGTGGCACTTGCCAAGACTGGTGTGCCGCCCAATGTGTTTTCTGTGAGAAAAAAGCGTATTCCTGCAGCAGCAGTGTCCAGCGGGAACCAAGCTGGGAGCAGCACCTCTGCATCAGTGGGCCCACCCCCCTAACCGAAGCCCATGAGTGTGGCAGAGGTAGCCAGTCTACTAACGAGCAGTGATGTTGAAATGTCATTATCGCAAAGTGGTATCCAATCAACGCACTCACAGACGGAAACTCAGCAGATAAGTGGGCAACAACGGCCACAACCACAGCCACAACCACAGCTGCAACCACAGCCGCAACCACAGCCGCAACCACAGCCACAACCAGCCCACAATAGTAGTTGTTCCTCCTGAAGTAGGGGCAGTTCAGGAAATCTAGCTTTTTGCAGACGAAGAGGAGCAAGCCACTGTTTCAGAAAATCCATTTTCTTCCAGACCCCCAGCAAGGAAAAGGAGGGTTAGTCCATCAACTTCTTCTTCAAGCCCCGCTTCTGATGATCTAGATGCCACTTGGAAGCCACCAGCTCAGTCTGAGAGTAATGCACAACACAAGACAAAGCTAGTGATAAGGAAGGTTCCGGAAAGCCTTAGAGTTATGGTGGTAGATGTAGACGAGGGGGGTAATGATGATGAAGAGCCAGTCATCATAAACATCACTCCCAGCACAGAGGAGATGGAGACCAACATTATTAGACTATCCAAAATCGCTGATAGGGATGTAGCACTGATACCACCAACACAGGTAACACTAACACAACCTCAAGCTTCCATATTTTCCTTTGCAAAGGCCCGGCAGGGACCTATGTCCAGCTACATTTATCTCAACAACCACCTCAGTAGGTAGTGGTAGTGTAAATGTACAGAGTTAAATTCCAGGCGCACCCTCCAGTTCATCTGGTATTGAAAGTGGCACCTCCAGCAGTGCCAGAAAGTTCTCCTCCCCAGTTTGGGACTACTCTTTGGTTAGCAGTAAGGAGGAGAACATTGCTGAATGCTCAATTTGTCGGCAGGTGGAGTAAGCTTGGTACAAACTATGGTACCGGAGGTCAAACAAGTCATCTAAAAAAACACCACAGTATCAAGTGGAAGGCTCACCTACTTTACTTAGAAAAAAGTAAAACTGGACCCATTGCTGTTGTAGGGGATGAAGAAGTAGGGGAAGATATGATCGCGGTGGAAGGTCAACAAGAGGGAGACATTTCTAGCCCTGTCCCAGCAGTGTAAAGGTACCGCCCACATCCTCAGCAACATCTCAGTGGCACCGTAGTAAGAGTCAGGTTGAGACACCAAGGCAACCGAGTACTGCAATGAGTAAAAGTGCGTCGTCATTGAGCCTAACTGGGTTCAAGAAGACAGCTGCACCACAAAGGAAAATATTCAAGCCTACCATTGACAGCATGCTTAGGTCGGAGGGGCAGTACCAACGCAACCACCCAATGGCACAATTGTACAATGCGAAACTGGCTAAAATGTTAGCGCTGTACCTTCTTCCTTTTTCATTTGTGGAAGCAGTGGGTTTCCTTGAATTTGTGTCAGCCATCTGCCCTAAGTGAAAGGTTCCCAGACGGTCCTATTTCGCCAGAGTTAATGTTCCAGCACCACATCACGATGTGCTGGAATTGGTTGGACAAGCTATGCGGCAGAGTGCAGTTCAAATTATCCAACTGACAACAGACATGTGGACCAGTTGGTAAGCCACTGATTACATGTGCATCACTGCACACTGGGTCTCTTTTGTGGGGGTTAGAGAAAAGCTATCTGAAGTAGGTGCTGTTGACACAGCTGAGATTTGTAATGCTACTCGGAAACATGCAACTGTAGCCATGTTTGCCATGGAGAAATCTCATACTCCTGCAAACATTTTGGAAGAGTTTAAGAGCAAGGTCGTTGAATGGCTTTGCCCAAGAGGGCTTAACATTGGTTTTGTTGCCACGGATAATGGCAGTAATGTACTTAAGGCCATGGAGGTTGGTGCCTATTTCATGGTCCAGTGTTTGGCGCACTGCATTAACATTATAGTTCAAGACTTTCTGAAAAAGGAACCCATAGTCAGCAACTTACTGATCACCTGCCGCAAAATATGGACTCATTTCAGCCATTCTTTTAAAGCCCAGAAGCAGCTGAGGATCATTCAACGTGACTATAGAATGCCAGTCAAAGCACTCATCCAGGAGGTGACAACACGTTGGAACTCAACGTATTACATGCTTGACCTTCTGTTTGAGCAGTACAGACCAATCAATGAATTTGTCATGCAAAGGGCGGATGCTACTGTGAAAGGATGACCCTTCAGATGGACCAATGGTGCCTAGTTAAATGCCTGACAGAGATGCTTCTTCCTTTCGAGGTCTTCACACGTGAAGTCAGCAAGGAGGACTGAATTATGGGCCAAGCTATCCCATTGTTGCACTTGCTAGAGCAACATCTGAAGGAGGTGTCTGAAGCATACATAGGTGTGGAGGAAAAAAAAGAAGCATATGAGTTGGTGGAGAGCTTGTTATGTCACTTAACTGAAAATGCAAGGGTGCAAACTAAGATTTTGTTACAAGACCAATACATTTGTGTCACAATTCTAGATCCACGGTACAAATCGGCACTGAACAGTAAGACATTACTCCCTTTTTCAGAAGTGGATGTTGCCCGGTAAAAAACTAGGATAGCTGAGGCAGCCAGTAAATTGGAAAATGAATGGCTGGTAATTAACGGCCTACTACTCAAACCCACAGCAAGTACTGTAGCAGGGCATCCGGCATTAAGTTCAACTTCAGAGCCTGAGGGCAGTGCGTTTGGCTCACGGCTGTCACCAACACCATCTCTAACAACAACAGCAAGAACCGGATCATCAGCCCCAGTAAAAATGGCACAGGATTGGTATTTACAGCAAGGACTTGCTAGGTTCAGTGCTGATTCAAACACAAAAAAGGCCGAACAAAGTGTTGCACCCCAGAACATTGAGTGGTTGGTTCAGGCCTATCAGGATGACCCAACAGAGGTCTGAATTGATGAAAACCAATTGCGGGATAGGTATGGAAAAAGGTACCAATGGCCAGTGCTCAGCAGGCTGGTGACAAACTATCTGGCTTGCCCTGTCGCGAGTGTCTCTTCTGAACGTGTTTTCAGTGCTGCTGGTTCCATTTTAACAGTGAAAAGGACCAGTCTCTCACCCAAAAATGTGGAGAGGTTAACCATGATCAAAATGAATCTGCAATTTATACCACTGCATTACACAATACATGAATCAACGCAGGAAGATGAGGACAGCGGCTCAGGTGACGGAAGTAGCGTGATAGATAATGATTACTTACTTCTGATTGATCCCTCAGAGTTTGAAGATGAGCTATACTTCCCTGACAACTAGACTTCCACTTCTTACTGTCTTCCTGCCTTATTTACTTTTATTTGTGTGTCTGTCTTTCTGGTTGGAAACTTCGAATCACATCAAATCCATCACCACAGTCTTCTAGTCTTTTATTGCCATATATGAGTTTCAGCTTTCTGCATTCCAGTCCACTCCTCTAAGTCCTGCTCCTCCATCCTACTGAATCACCCTAAATCTATTGCCCTCAGGCCAGATGATTAGCATAATAGAAGAAAAAAAGAAAATCTTGCCTCGGTGAGTCCCTCCAAAAGAAGTGGAACATGATGATGACTACTATAGCTATCCTCCTTTCTGAGCCGAGAGAGACTGCCCATTAACTGAAGAGGAGAAGGAACAGGTAATGAATGTTGACATCATGCATTGGACGCTGACTGAGTTATTTGTGTTGTTGTTGTTTGTAGTGCATGAAGTTAATTTATTGTATACTATTATCCAATCTACACCCTAAAACGAACTCAAGGCAATGTTTGTTTCTATTCTTGTTTTTTAATAACACGTTTGTACTTCTACTGCAGGCCGATCCATTGCATTTTGGATATGGAAATGGGACTCAATCTGTACAATGCACACTGATTTGGAAAACACCATGATGATGACCACAGTGACATAATGTCTTCGCAGTCACTCAGTAGGATCCGAGATGATTGATGGAATAACTCAGGGAGTTTCATGAGTGGCCTAAAAGGTAAACATGTCAACAACAACCACTGCAGACCTACATGTCTGTGTAGTGGTGGAGGCAAGTGTGGTGGTATGACTGAGAGTGGTGCATTGATTTAGTCACTTCATTTTTAAAATGCTATGTTGCTGTATATGTGCATTGTCTGCCTCTGTCAAAAAATGTACGATGGGTCATGGCGGGTGCGTGGGCCTGCTCTGTCCTGTTGTTTTTGGAGGTTAATGCTGGAGACAGACTAGAGTAGACATAAAGTATCCATGCCGCCTCTGTAAGTGTTCATGTTGCATTCCACCTTAATTTATGCATTTTGTTTACTTGATTTTTTAATATCCCTTTTGTTTTTCCATCTACAATTACAGGTCGGCCCTTACCCTGTGCTATACTGGGAAAAACAACTCACACTTACCTTACCAATGAATCTATTTCTGCCAGGCAGGCAGTGGTGTCACCCAAGATTGATGGCCGGAGCGTCCTTGGAAGGGAGAACCAAGAGGAATGCCAAGATGCAACTGCCCATTTTGACCAGGATAATGTACAGTAACAGTATCAACTTTCATCATCTTTTAAATATTTTGATTCATATTTTGTCTTCAATCATTACTACTGTGTGTTGTTGTTATTAGTATATTTGCTCTCTGCTTATAATTCAATTCACCCCTACAGCTATTTTTTTGAATTCTCTTTGCTATCTTTAATCGTAAGTCTGGGCCGGTACAACAGAACAGAAATTGCATAATATACTGCTGCCCTGTACTGTCTAATTGTCTAGTAGTAGTTAGTAAGTACTTCATTAACCATCAAGTTATCATCACGCATGCATTTCCTTTTTCTCCCTTAACAGATTTATGGATATGGTCATCTGCCAACATTGTGTTTTCTTTTGTTGTTGTCCATGCGTACTGTTTTTCTTTGTCAAACCTTTCCCCAACCCCCCTTCCCAACCATTCATCAAACCATAACCCTCTTCCCCCGGGCTGTATGACTTATTGAGGTGTGACTAAATTTAATGGACACCAATATTTTATCACACACTTGCTGGGGGAGATGTGGCAAAAGCAACACTAATTCAATTTCAAGGCAGGGCTACCCATGAGCAGTATATTTGTGAGGTAATTTTTTTGCAAAAGGAACCTAACCCATCAGCATTAATTGCCAGCATCGATAGGATTTGTTGTCATCCTCCTACACAGACATAATGGTTACGCTTGTGTCAAGTATACTCTAGGCCTAGTCGATTGACTCGACACAACTAGAGTTTGTAACGCTATGTACTAGGCTATCCCTGCCACCATTATGTTTTATTTTATTTTGGCATATTATTGTTTGGCAGTAAGTTCTGTATTGTCCTTCATCCTACTACTGCTCTAATAGTCTCTATCAGGCGACTGACTGTCTCATTTTCTTTTTTTGCAAATGCTACTGCCAGTGTCTATTACTACTACCACCTAAACCATGGCATGTTCGGAAAGAAATCCATCATCACCATGCAGCCATCACTGTGCCTAAGTTAAACATCAAATGCAAAAACAACAGTTGATGGACAGAATGCAGAACAATGTCATACATTCACCCAGTACAGAGATCTGGGCCTAAATCCATCGTTTTTTTTCACTTCACACCATCCCAGCTCAGACATGGCCATATGCAAATCAGACACTTGTAACACTAGGCCATTGGTCGTGTAAAATTAGAGTGACCTCAAAAACCCAATGCACATGTGAGTCTTGCGGTATATATGGTTCATCCGCCCCGCATATGGGTTGATGGCAGTTATCATCGGTCACTCTAAATTAGTGATGTTGCCAGCCTCAACCTGAGGCACCTCTGGCATATAGTGCAGTGTCCAGAGAAGCAAAAAAAAAAAAATAGGAAAAAAGTGTGTGGACGGGTATGAACCAACACATCCTTGATGTTTTTAGATCTCTTGTTGGCAAACCTCGGTCTGGGCCAGTTGAATTGTCCGGTATGAAGGATATGCCAATTTTTGGTAACCAGTTTCTTTACTGCATAAGATGCCTGGCTGAATGTTGTCACACAGGTGGTTAGGTCCGGTATTGATTCTTTTTCAAATGTTTGAAGGAGGCATTCTCTTGGTTGATTTGTGGCCCTTTTTTTGCAGAGTTTGATAGTTTGATTCAGATGAGGCCAACGCGCACTTTTAATACCTTCCATGCCGAAGGTGCTCGCATTGTGTGCACCTTTTCCTAATCACAGCGCTATAAGCTCGAACCATTTTCTAAACCCTCCTCATTTTAGATGAATATTTCCGAATAAAAATGTTATTCTATTTGATGTACCAGCCTAAATATAGGATTGGGTGATATAAAAAAAGTGTGCCTTTCTCGTTGTTCTCTCCCTTCTCTTTTCAGAAAACGGAGGAATTTTCAACCCTACAAATCGTACAGGGTATTATAACAATACTACACAAAGAGGTGTGAGTAATTCGAACATTGTTTGTCTACCTTTGTAGTTAGTCCTGACGAATGCTCTATAGACCCCTGTGGGCCGACAGAGCAGAAACATGTCGACGTTTTGTGTAATTAATGTTTTTCAACTACTATGATCTAGTTACTCGATCAACCTAGTAGTACTAGACTTTTTTTAAATATCTGAATAATCACACCATAAAATAAAATCACTTAGGGTGACTTTTCAGTTTTTAAACCCACTGTATTGGTTATCCTTTTTCTTTTTGACACACTTTTTTCCTATTTTTTTTTTTTTGCTTCTCTGGACACTGCACTATATGCCAGAGGTGCCTCAGGTTGAGGCTGGCAACATCACTAATTTAGAGTGACCGATGATAACTGCCATCAACCCATATGCGGGGCGGATGAACCATATATACCGCAAGACTCACATGTGCATTGGGTTTTTGAGGTCACTCTAATTTTACACGACCAATGGCCTAGTGTTACAAGTGTCTGTTTCTCTATTTGATAAACCTCGTACTTTCCCTGGGGAACGAAACAGACCTTCCAAATCCCTAGTCCCTCCCCATTGATTTATTCATATGCAAATCAGCCTTAACCCTGTGCCCCATGGGAACAGTCCAGTCCGAACTGCCAAGCCATGTCTTCCCTGGACCGGAATCAAGCATCCTAGGACCGGTTTCTGGCTATCAGCCATCATCAGCCAGGATAGCTTGACTCCAGTGGTGTGGAGACCCTGTGCCTCATGGGAACAGTCCAGCCCGAACTGCCAAGCCATGACTTTCCTGGACCGGAATCAAGCATCCTAGGACCGGTTTCTGGCTATCAGCCGTCTTCAGCCAGGATAGCTTGACTCCAGTGGTTTGGAGAGCATGGGACTCACGGCTGAGCATACCCATCCCACTCGGGGTGACAAATGCAAAAACAACAGTTGATGGACAGAATGCAGAACAATGTCATACATTCACCCCAGTACAGAGATCTGGGCCTAAATCTATCGTTTTTTTGCACTCCACACCACCCCAGTTCAGACATGGCCATATGCAAATCAGCCTTGACCCTGTGCCTCATGGGAACAGTCCAGCCCGAACTGCCAAGCCATGTCTTTCCTGGACTGGAATCAAGCATCCTAGGACCGGTTTCTGGCTATCAGCCGTCTTCAGACAGGATAGCTTGACTCCAGTGGTGTGGAGAGCATGGGACTCACGTCTGAGCATACCCATCCCACTCGGGGTGACAAATGCAAAAACTACATTTGATTGACAGAATGCAGAACAATGTCTTACATTCATCCCAGTACAGAGATCTGGGCCTAAATTCATTTAATAGCACTGCTGCCCCCATAGATGCAATTGCCGCACATTGAAGCACCGTGTGGCCCGTCTGGAGGAACTAATTAGTGTCCTGGAGAGGCGAGCCTGCCAATGAATAGACCCCGTTGATTGCCCTTTTTTTATTGCTTCTTTTGGTGTGTGGGAATCAGGCATTGGGGTTCACTTTATTTGGACAATCGGACATTTAATTTTTTGGGACTTTTTCATTCTGGACTTTGGTTGGGGTTAGGGAGAGGGGTGGGTCAGGGTTTGTTGTGGGATTTTTTACATAGTTTATTTTTGTTAGGGGATTAAATTATATATTTATACTTTACATACAATGTTGTTAAAGTTTTGTGGGTAGGGTTACTGTTTTACGTCACACTGTTTCCTTGCTGGTGCAGGGCCACAGTCAGTGTTTGATTTAAACAATTGGCTGCCTTTGTAAGACACAAACAGATAGATAAGGTACCCCTCTCTGAGTGACTTGTCCTACTAGTACTGTCAGTCTCTCCTCCTAATCTATACATTGTGCAACTGCACTCAAAGGGGTGTGTGAAATTGAATTATTGAAAACATTTCCATTATTAATTTTGCCTCCCCCAAACTTCTTCTCTTACCTGTGCTTGATGTTTAACACTCAAACAAGATTCCTGTGCTCTTTACACCACTGGAGTCAAGCTATCCTGGCTGATGACGGCTGATAGCCAGAAACTGGTCCTAGGGTGCTTTATTCCGGTCCAGGGAAGACATGGCTTGGCTGTTCGGGCTGGACTGTTTCCATGAGGCACAGGGTCAAGACTGATTTGCATATGGCCATGTCTGAACTGGGGTGGTGTGAAGTACTAAAAAACTATGGATTTAGGCCCAGATCTCTGTACTGGGGTGAATGTATGACTTTGTGCTGCATTCTGTCCATCAACCGTTTGTTTTTGCATTTGTCACCCCGAGTTGGATGAGTATGCTCAGACGTGAGTCCCATGCTCTCCACACCACTGGAGTCAAGCTTTCCTGGCTGAAGACGGCTCATAGCCAGACTCCGGTCCTAGGATGCTTGATTCCGGTCCAGGAAAGACATGGCTTGGCAGTTCGGGCTGGACTGTTCCCATGAGGCACAGGGTCAAGGCTGATTTGCATATGGCCATGTCTGAACTGTGGCGGTGTGAAATGCAATAAAACAATGGATTTAGGCCCAGATCTCTGTACTGGGGTGAATGTATGACATTGTTCTGCATTCTGTCCATCAACTGTTGTTTTTGTATTAAATTAAGTGAGGCCCAGGGTGTCTGCCAGATGGTGGTGCTGTAACACTGGCGAGGTGGCTGGTGCCTGGGGCATTGGACGAGCCTGCAGCAGCTGCCGCCTCCTCCTCCTCTGTCAGAGCCACCAGTCGCCGGTAGTCCGTTTGTATGGCCTCCAGCTTCCGGCGCCGGGCCTTGGCTGGCAACTCCTTACTGTCCGGTTTCCCTTTGGAAATTCTGCCCACCCCTACTTTCAAGGTACCTGAGACCCCCCCACTCAAAGGGAACCTGTGCCACTTTGTCAGCGGCAACTACTGGGAACAATGCGTTGGGGACCACCTGCACTTCAGATACCAGCCGACATCTGACAGCTGTCACACTGGCTCCAGTGTTTCTCAGAGCCTTCACACTATGGCCATTGATGGTCATCCACTGCCTGTACTTCTTAGTGTTATCAGGCAGCCTTGGGACCATCTCATTGTCTCCTAAAGAGACCAGGGACATTTCTGCGGGACCCCAGCCCTACTGGACACCTGACTCCTCCCCCAAGGCTAAACTAGCAATCTACTGGGACAGTACACCAGTGGGTGCGGTGGTAACCTTTTGGGATACCTAGTATCCCTTGGAAGTGGCCCACCTGACCACAACCAAAACATGTCCTGTATGAACAGGTTTGCCAGGGTTTGTTTTCAGTGGTGGCTGGGAACCCTTACCTTGGGTCTCTTGGGGATTACTTTGAGGCCCTTTCTGGAACTCCTTTTGTTTATCCTTGTCCCCCACACTCTTCTGCTGGGGACCCTGCCCACCTTTGGTGGAGTATCACACACAACTCTTTTGGACCCGGGTACTGACCCAGTGATCCACCACCACAGCAGGCTTCCTGGGGTCAGTCAGCTTACTGTCAATCAAGTGCTGGTGTAGCTCTAGAAAACAATTATCTGACAAGTGCTTCCATGTAACCAAATCATAGAGCCCCTGCAAATCATTCACTTTGCTACCCTTCACCCAACCATCCAATACTCTGCAAAAGTAAGACACATACAATACCCAATGACTTGACTCCAGCTTCTTACAGCTTCTAAATCTCTGCATGTACAGCTCTGTGGTCAACCCATACTGTGATACTAAGGTTTCTTTCATTGAGGCATAGAACATCTGATCCTCAGTGGGCAATGCTAGCAATGTCTCCCTTCCTTCACTAAGAAAGCGTCCCCACAACCCCCCTCCCTAATCTGTATCAGAGACCCGGTGGGACTTCATAGCTACTTCATAGGCTTTGAACCATTGACCATTGTCCTCATGCTTCATGAAATTCTTAACATTCTTGGGAATGTATACCTTCCCTTCCCCAGGCACTGATAGTGTGTTACTACCAGAGGGATTGACCTCTAAACTTTTCGCTTTTGGATCCAACTCCCTTAACACTCTCTCAAGCTTTAAAAGCATCTTTTTCTATTCCATGGCCAATCTCTTGCTCTCCAACTCCAATTTCTTATTTTCTAACTCGCCCTGGCTCCCAGCTTGAGTTTAGCAACCTCCAATGCATGCACTCTGCTTCTTTCCCTGTCTTCCAACTCCTCTGGAGACGGGCCCTTTGAAAAAATACTAATGCACACCCTGGAAGGCACTTTCCCCCCCACTCAGGCACAATGGCCCCTCCTGCAGCCCATCTAAATTCTCTCCCTCCACCGTAGGCTCTTCTAGATGTTCACTGGCATTCCTAGATTCCAACCAGGCTCTCAGCGCCTTTTGGTATTCCTCCTTTCTGGTGAGGCCTCTCAAAGAATTTTATGCAGACAACTTTGAAATGTGGCACAGTGTAGGTATCAACCCTCTCTTCTTCAAATTCAATATCCACAGATGCAATGGATGCTGCTTTGCTCATGGTGGAAATTGGCAGTTCTCAAGATGCAAAAAAAAAGAATGAATTTCCACCAAAATGTATGTGGTTGCATAATGGTATGCACTTACTAGTAGTGTAAAGCACAAATGCAAATCCAGGATCCTCCCCACTGACCACCAATGTTAGAAAAGGGGATTGTCTCTAGTTGGCAGAGGTAGGTACCTTTGTCCAAATAGGGGTCCTTGCTTCTAGTCAGGGTAAGGGGATACACTCCTAAAATAACCCCTGCTCAACCCCTTGGTAGCTTGGCACGAGCAGACAGGCTGACCTCAGAGGCAGTGTGTAAAGCATTTGTGAACACATACAGTAATACAGTGAAAACACTACAAATGGACACTACACCAGTTTAGAAAAATCTGTGATCTTTATCTAAACCTAAACAAGACCAAACAACAAAAATCCACAATAAAGTATTAAAAATAAGACTTTCAAATGGTAGAAATAGTTCAGTTCAATGCAAGTTGTAAATGCAGCACTTTTCCCCCAAAGTACCTTGGATGCGTCACTCAAAACAAACAAAATGGCTGGAGGGAAGGCGATGCGTTGGTTCATTGTTTCAGGGGAGGTGATGCGTTGGTTCCTTACTGCAGTGCAGGGGAGGTGATGCGTCTGTTCCTTACCAGAGAGAAGGTGATGCATCTCTTTCTTACTGCAGCCCCCAACAATGCGACAAGCAAGGCGCCTCCATGTGCTGTGATGATCCGGTACGATAGTTATACCTGATGCGTTGTGCAGCAATTTCTTGAGCCGTGGCAGGCGCTGCAACGGTTTTCATGAGTGATGCATAGGAAACAGGTACGGATGAGTCATGCTTCTTGGATGTTGCGTCGATTTTCCAGCTCCCAGCGACAAACAGTCTCCGCAGGTCCTAAACAGCAGCAGGCACCTCTTTGAAGATTGGAATTCCCAACAAGGGAATTCAGGGGAGCTGGTGGTGAAGTCTTTGTGTCAAGGAGACTTCAGAACAGGAGGCAAGCTCAGTTTCAAGCCCTTGCAGATCTTTATCAAGATGATAAAGCAAACAGCAAAGTCTTTTTCTCCTTTCCTTGGCAGCAAGCAGCCACTGCAGGCCAACTCCAGACTGCAAACAGCACAGGGGCAGTAGTCCTCCTCAGCTTATCCGGCTCTTCTCTTTAGCAAAGGTTCCTCTTTATTTCCCAGAAGTGTTCTAAAGGTCTGGGGTCTGGGCCCCACTTTTTATACACAAAAATTCTTTGTTCTCTGAAGGCAGAGAGTGTCTGTACCTAGACAGAACCAGTTCTGTCCTCACTGGTGCAACTTCCTGGCAGGAGGTGGAGACAGCATTGTTGAAAGCAGACCAGTCCCATTCAGATAAAAAGGAAATCTTCTCCCCCTACTGTAAATTCAGCCCAGGTCTATTCAGCCCAACCCTGACTCATCAGACCTCTGGAGCCGCTGCCCCTCTCCAGCCCCTGTCATATAAAATCCAGACATGCAATACACAAACCTAGCAGAGCCACACTGGATGGATAAGCAAGAAAATAGCTACTTTCTAAATGTCGTGTTTTCAAACACAGAATGTAAAAATCACCCTCACTAAAAGAAGCATTTTACCATTCTGAGTTCAGGCACACTAAACCTTTTTTTTCTACCTTGTTCCCAGGGCCAGTTATGTTTATAAGATGTTATAAACAAACTCCCTGTTCTATCCGATGGAAACAGGTAGCCTTGCAATTAGGGGTGGGCGGAAGTCACGTAGACTTTCGCAGAGAGGCATGGACATTGAACCAATCTCCTTGCCTCTCTGCATATTTCCGTAACGCGACTGCCACCCGCCCGCCGCCTGCCTCCCGCCCACCTCATTAAATTATATTTAAAAGCCTAAAATGATACTTAAATAAAACTTACCTTATTGCGGCTGCATCCTTCCCCATCACGGCTTCATCTGGAAACTGCGCATGAGCGGGAGCCTGCGCTTGCGCATTTCGTGCCCAGGACTGTGCATGTGCAGGCTCCCGTGCAAGCGCAGTTTCCAGATGAAGCTGCGATATGGAAGGATGCGGCCGCAATAAGGTAAGTTTTATTTAAGTTTCATTTTAGGCTTTTAAATATAATTTAACTAGCAGCCTGTCCCGACGTTGTTCGGGTATGAATTTCTGCCGGCCAGTAGTATACAGTTTTGTAGGATTTCGTTTTGATAGCATTTCTTATCTGTGACAGGCCTGTGAAACGCTCCGATTCACAGTGCGCTGCTGATGCACTTAAGAGTGCGCGTTCAGTAGTGTGTGAACTCGAGTTTCCTTACTTTATTTTTCCTTGCAATATTATATAGCGCGAACTCGACAACATGGCATGAGCACAATTTACATTACAGAAGAACACATTCATTTGTGGTAGGCACTGGGAGACAAAGCGATTTGCCTGGAATCACAGGATGTTGAGCTGATGCCGAGATTTGAACGTAGCTCCCCAGCTCTAAAGTTCGCAATTCTAGAACTTGTGGCGGGAGGTGTGTCTTAAAGTGTATGTCGGTGCTGGCCATCAATGAGACAGACCTGTGCATTTTTTAAATGGGTGGTGAAAAAATATGAGTATGTTGCTGGCGATGTGGGCTGCCGTGCCACCAAAGTACTTACCAGGGGAGGTTAAACACCCATTATTCCGCATCTTTCTTTCTGCATACCATCACTCCGCATACTTTCATTACGAAAGTACCATTACCCCCAATGCCATTATAACGCATGGCATTACATTTTATATGCTTTTACCACGCATACATTTACAACGAAATTCGTTATAAATGCATGAATGGTAAAAGCATGTTTTTTAAAAATGTTTGGATAAGGTAAGTATGGGTATAGGGGTATATGTTTTGGGGTACTGAGGTATATGTTTTGGGGTGTTTGGGTATTTTAAGGGTTCAGATATAGTTTTGGGTTAATGGGTACAGGGGTAGCTTTATTTTTTAGGGATAGGTATGGGTTTTGGGATACAGGGGTATTTGTAGGGTTGAGGGCTAGGTTTGGGTTTTGGGGTATAGGGTTTTTTAGTGTTCAGGGGTAGGTTTGGGTTTTGGGGTACAGGGGTATTTTAAGGGTTCAGGACTAGGCTTGGGTTTTGGGGTACAGGGGTATTTTTAGGGTTCAGGGGTAGGTTTGGGTTTTGGGGTACAGGGGTATTTTAAGGGTTCAGGGCTATGTTTGGGTTTTGGGGTACAGGGCTGTTTTAGGGTTCAGGGGTAGGTTTGGGTTTTTGGGGTACAGTGGTATTTATAGGGTTCAGGGCTAGGTTTGGGTTTTGGGGTACAGGGGTATACTTTTAGGGTTTAGGGATATGTTTGGGTTTTGGGGTACAGGGTATATTTATAGGGTTAAGATGGGTTAGTGTTTAAGGGTGTTGGGGTATTTTAAGGAGTAAGGGTGGGTTCTGATTATGGGGTGCAGGGGTATTTAAAGGGAGTAGGGTTGGATTAGCACACAATATGAGACATGGCATGAAGGACGGAACGTCCCACACGCCCCCAGCGTTTGTCACTCCCCCACCACAAGCCCACAGCACAACACAGACATGCCCACAAAGGACTACTTTGCTGGCACGGTTCTTTTACCTTTTAAATGCATATGGTGGGCATCTGCATAGCCTATGTCCTTCTGCTGCAACTGCCCTTTCCAACGCTGTATTGGGTGTTGTGATTGGTGCTGTGGTTCCTGAGATTACCCGCCTCAAAGGTTTGGGCTCTCTCTTTAATATATTAGTATAGATAAGGCTGGTGGGAGGCGGGCGGCCAACTTCCGTTCCGCCCCTGAATGTGCGGAGATTTGCCTCAAATCTCCGCCTTCTTTCCGCAAGGGCGGAAGGACAAATCTCCGCACATTCCGTGGGTGGAACAGAGATGTTTGCCCACCCGTACTTGCAATAGTGAAAAACGAAATTGGCAGTTGTACACTATCAGGACATGCCACACACATCAGGGCAAGTTCTACCTTTCTCATACAATGTACCCTGCCCACAGGGGTACCTTGGGCCTACCTTAGGGGTGATTAATATGTAGAAAAGGGATGGTTTAGAGACATGTGTGCACTTACCAAGTTGACATGGCAGTCCAGATTGCACACAGGCTCTGCAATGGCAGGGCAGCGTTACATTTTACAGGCTGCTTCTGTGGGTGGCACAAACAGTGCTGCAACCCACTAGAAGCATTTGATTTACAGGCCCTGGGCACACATAGTGCACTATAATAGGGTCGGACAAGTAAATCAAATATGCCAATAATGGAATCACTAATCCATAACAACAATTTACAAAGGGAGCACTGACATTTTGGCACTGAACAGCTGTGGCAAAGTGTCCAAAGCATCTAGACCAGCAAAACAGAGTCCAACACACAGCAAAAATACAGGAGGCAACAGCAATGGTGCCAAGTCTAACATTTGTTAATGGTTATTTTATCAAATTTGTTGTGGCTACAGATTCCAGCACCTTCTATTGATTGCTTTATAATATGACGTCCTGCTATAAAACTGGAGCTGCTATTACCGTGAGTGCTGCATTTAGGGGCACTCACAGGCTGTGTTTTTTGGGAGTTGAGTTTTGGTGATGTCTTTAGTGACAGGTACCATAGCCGGGCGATTCCTTGGGAGCAGAATGAGTCAAACTTTGCCAAATATTACTGGCTAATTCCCTGGCTCTTGGGATACTGGGCAATGCCCTGCCGCCTCTGCATCTGCCGCTAGGTCAGTAGTGCTCACAACAATGAGTGTCAGCCATGTTATCATTCCAGCACAAATTCAAGTCCAGAGTCCACATTTTCAGGCAATAGTAAGGGAGGAAATTCATTGAGTGGCCCTTTTGTCAGATGTCCATTTTCTTTCGGGGAAAGCAGCAGTCGACCCAAAACCAACCACTCAGCCACTAGCCGTGCCAGTGCATCCTTGTTCTCTCTACAACAAGGTTGGGATGCACAACATGGCCCCTGCTCCCCCCTATTCCCAGTAGAGCATGCGGAACCCACCTTTTAAGATGCACTCGTGTTCTCTATCAGGGTCCCTGCAGGGGGTATTTGGTATTGTTTAGTTATCAGAACCTATCACAATGTAACGAGCAATGTTAGGTGCGGGTGCATTATATAATATTTCATTGACCATTACATTTCGGTTTGTTCATAACAAGGTAGTGGTATTTTCAGGTATCTAAATTAATATTACATTACGCTTTAGCTGTCTTATGTACTATATATTACCAGGTAACGAAAAGGCCATTTGTTTTTGTTCTTTGAGTCTGCAAAAGCCCGGACAGGATTCAAAATTGGCCTTCAAACAAAATTTAATCTATTCAATTAACCTTTCTGTCTTTGTTTACTTTCATTATTAGTCGGGGTTCTTAACTGATCTTTAAAACTCATTGAAAAGTGTTTTCTATTTAAATTTGCTGTTTGATGTAAGTACAGATTATGGCAAAAAAATACCGGTCAGTTTACTTATTTTTCTACCGACCCAGACATTAAAATCCCAGGGGTGTGGTAGAAAATTGGTTGAGTGGCAACCCGAGTCAGGATTAGCTGAAGATCTATTGAATACCATTTATGTGGTTTTAGTTCGTGATTTAGGGCTGTATCACTTCAAGCAGGCTCTGGCGGTGGGCACAGTTTTGGGCTATTGGTGTCTTCAGCGGTTGAAGAGCTGAGTAGAACTCTTTTACCACCTTCAAAAGTGGTAAATGGTTGTCGCAGGAACTTTCAGGGCATGTGCTGCTTTAGGGTTGAAAATAGGGTAGCGTTTGTTAACATAGCTAATGGAAACAACTAATCTTCACACAAAAACATAGATGAAGCAACTTAACTCTGTAAATGCATCACAAAAAATGCACAACAATAAAACACAATTACATTGCAAGAATGCTGCACAACAAATGAAACTTGCTACACGAACAACATAATGCCACACAGCAAATGTGAACAAACGTTCTTAAAACATATTATCGCCTACAGAATCCTGTTTTCATAAGACAGTGGCAAAAGGTGTTTAGAGGAGCAACTGCCTTAATAGCATAGCCAAAAATGTTTTGAAACGCAGCCCTAGATCTCTGTTTTAATGTACTGTTCATTAAGAAGTAGCAAGTCAATATCATGTGACGGTGCATTTACCAATGTTATATTTGGAAATATTTAGAGATGAAATCTAGGTTTTCAATGTTTTGGTATTAGGTAATAAGACACAATTGTGTGGCATGATAAATAATTTGAATTATATAGTGATTAGGTTTTGTTTATTAATGTTTGTTTGTTTCCAGGTAGCATAGTCAGTCATAGGTGCAATGCATTAATCAGTATTACATTTGGTATAATCCGATCTTGTTTTTTAAATGTTTTGCTTGTTATGGGGCGAGTCATTATTATGTGCAGGTTCATTTATTAATTCATTTTACATTTGGTCTTATTTGCTTATTAGATATGTGTTTCTAATCTTTTGTTCCTTAAAAGATAATGACTATTATATTCAAGTATAGTAAATAAAATTACAATATGGGATAGGCTCCGAGTCAATGGTCTCATGTTCTGTTCTTCTGTTGTGAACTAAATTACATTTCATCTAAGTACAAAGCCCTTTGGTTTTCTGGATTTGTGTTCATTATTTTTACAGCTATTAGTAATAAAGGTGCTGAAACTGGCAGGTCATCTGCTGCCACATTGCAGATGGACAGGATTGCTATGTGACCGCACTTGAGGCCCTTTGCTTGCTACTGGAAAAGCACAACATGACCCCATCTTATATGTCAGCCTTCTGTGTAAGCACAGAACATCATTAGCAACCTTCTCCTTATCATCTCCAAAACAGTCTTCATATCTCCCTTTCCTGGTCAAGGAAGGGGCAGGCCAGTATGTACAGCTCCCTCCCACTCTTGGTGGCTTACCAGCCATCAATCTGTAGTTGGGTGCTATGACACTGCTGCCAGGGCATGGGTTGGTTGATTTTAGAGTGGGAGAACGATAAGGGAGCAATGAAGGGGGATGTGGAATTAGGGTGGAGTTAGGATGGGGTGGTTAGAAAGTTGGCTATGTTTGTGTGAAGGTGGGGGTAGGCTAGGACAGCAAGGCAATCTGTTTCTAGTTAGGGTTAGGATGGGAAGGCCAGTGCATGGGGATGAGGCTTGGAGTAAGTAACATTTGCGTTTAATAATCCATTAAATAATGCATTTTTAAATCTTATGAAGTTATATTTTGTTCTGGTGTTACAAGTATGTAGATGATTCACAGCAGCTCTTTTTTTCTGGTTCATGGAGTTAAACCTCAGAATCTCGGACAGCAATGAACGAAGGGCTAATCATCATCAATATGTATATGAAAATTGCTAAGTGTTTTGTTTGTGGCATCTTGCTGGCCTGCTCTTGAAATGAATGTTGGGATGTGAGAACAAACTATGGCCCTGGCACATTAGTGAAACTGCCTAGGGATATTGCCTTAAATTAATTCACTGTTATGTGTGTACGGAGCTGCATTTACTGGTCAACTTTATTATGTCAATGAATAGCTTAGTCGCATCTCTAATGGCAGATGTGATGTATTGTTGGAAGGATAAGTTAACAGCTTTTGAAACTCTGACATATTCAAAGGATTGAGTCTTGTCCTGGAAATTATAGGCCAGCCTATTCACTTGGGAACTGCTAGTGGTCTTTGATACTGTAAACCTTGGTTCCGTTCCTGTAGCAGAATGACTTGTTTATCATGGTTTGTTTGCTGTTAGGTGCCAGGATAGGATCCATAAAAACTGTGAGCATGTTGATGGCAGAATATTCGCAATATATTCCCACGCACCCAAAAGAAACCTCCGCTCTGCCAACCACACCCTTACAGTGACCCAGAGCATCCACATAGGCAGAGCAGGTGGAAGAGCCTTCTCCTATGTCACAGCCAAAACCTGTAACGAGCTTCCAGTCAGCACCAGGCGCTCCCCCTCCCTGCACACCTTCAGGAAGGCCTCAAGACCTGGCTTTTTTGCTGACCAGAAGCTGCACCCCCACCCCCTCAGCACCTTGAGACCCTCGCTGGTGAGCAGCGCACTTTAAAAACACCATATTGATTGAATGACTAGTGCGTGGACTGAGGCCAATAAAGTGGTGAGCGGTTCAGTGTTGTAGTCACTTTTGCAGTCGTTTAGGTTGATGTTGTGTTTGAGAGAAAATATCATTGAATGAGAAATGCAGGCAATGTGGTTCTGAAGGAGTTACATTGGGGTGAATTAGGCAACAGCGTATGCATAAGTTAGCAGTGATTACATGAAATGAGCAGAAAGCCTGTCAGCACAGACCAACATGTCAGCAAATAATATCAAAGTTGAAAACTGTTGACGTATAATGAGCAGAGAGCAAATAGGCATAAAATGACAGAGCAGATTATCAGTTCACCATCAGAGGATGGGCAGACTGGAAGCCTGGTGCTAGGGGGTGATGATGGGACTTAAGGGAATCTGGGGTTGAGTGCGCTACTGGGGTGTAAGCGCATCCCTGTGGCGGGCACACTTTTATGGACCTGTGTGTGTAAAAACAACACAGTGTATTCCAAAAGATTCAAAGTTCCAAAGCTTTAGGAAGTTTTCAAAGTTTAATTCGAATTTCCATGAGTATATATCATATTATCATCATATGAATTGGTAAACGTATGTTGATATCATCATTAACCATAGGAGAAGCTCCAATGCATTTCGGACCAAACGTCCTTTTTCAAGGAGCACTGCAACAAAGAATACACGAAAGGACAAATAAATACAATGTCTTCCTGACATTATCAACAAACAAGGTAACTGCACTACAATGTGCAAATACGTGAAAAAACCTCATGCACCCCGGCAGGGGAAAGATCTGGTCGAGTAAGAAAAGAATAATCCGTGCGTTTAAGAAAGATTAGCAAACTGGTGAAAAGCGTGTTTAAAACGGAGTTAGCAATGAGAGGTGAAGGTGACTTCTGAATAACGTGGTTCCTAGGGTAGAACGAGTGATATATGAAAACAAATGGGGTAAATCGAGTGAGACGTGGCTCGCAGGAGCATGCAAAGTGCAACCGGGATAACGCGGTGACTTCTTAAACAAGGCAAAACTTACTTGGTGAAAGCAAGGTTAGGACGCATCAGACTCCGGTGTGAAGGGTGACAAACTTCGCGGAGTGTAAGCGGAGTTATAAAAAACTAGTGGCGAGGTGGTGGAAATAAAAGAGGGGTTAAAGTGAAAGAGGTGTAAGACGTGGCCATCTTGGAATGGTGTATGATAGAGGAAATAAAGATGTTTGAAAACATGCAGTTACAACTGGCAACAGCAAAACAGGAAAAGGTGCATCAAGATATGCCCAAAAGGGCATGTTATAGATAACAGCTTAATTCTGTACGGTCCGTACAGAATTAAGCTGTTATCTATAACATGCCCTTTTGGGCATATCTTGATGCACCTTTTCCTGTTTTGCTGTTGCCAGTTGTAACTGCATGTTTTCAAACATCTTTATTTCCTCTATCATACACCATTCCAAGATGGCCACGTCTTACACCTCTTTCACTTTAACCCCTCTTTTATTTCCACCACCTCGCCACTAGTTTTTTATAACTCCGCTTACACTCCGCGAAGTTTGTCACCCTTCACACCGGAGTCTGATGCGTCCTAACCTTGCTTTCACCAAGTAAGTTTTGCCTTGTTTAAGAAGTCACCGCGTTATCCCGGTTGCACTTTGCATGCTCCTGCGAGCCACGTCTCACTCGATTTACCCCATTTGTTTTCATATATCACTCGTTCTACCCTAGGAACCACGTTATTCAGAAGTCACCTTCACCTCTCATTGCTAACTCCGTTTTAAACACGCTTTTCACCAGTTTGCTAATCTTTCTTAAACGCACGGATTATTCTTTTCTTACTCGACCAGATCTTTCCCCTGCCGGGGTGCATGAGGTTTTTTCACGTATTTGCACATTGTAGTGCAGTTACCTTGTTTGTTGATAATGTCAGGAAGACATTGTATTTATTTGTCCTTTCGTGTATTCTTTGTTGCAGTGCTCCTTGAAAAAGGACGTTTGGTCCGAAATGCATTGGAGCTTCTCCTATGGTTAATGATGATATCAACATACGTTTACCAATTCATATGATGATAATATGATATATACTCATGGAAATTCGAATTAAACTTTGAAAACTTCCTAAAGCTTTGGAACTTTGAATCTTTTGGAATACACTGTGTTGTTTTTACACACACAGGTCCATAAAAGTGTGCCCGCCACAGGGATGCGCTTACACCCCAGTAGCGCACTCAACCCCACAAACCTATTGGACGCACCTGAACAGTTGCGTTACCTGTCTGGAGCACCTTAAATTGTTTAATCTCCTAACAAGCCTTCACTTCCCATCGAAGCAGTGCGCCGTGCTTTACCTTTTTTACTCATTCTCAACCACTGTTCTCCTAGCAGGCAGCACGCACTTAATCAACAATGCAGTACGAAGAAATTTCAAAATCTACTGAAGCCCGAGCTGAAACCCTAGCCTTCGACACAGATGCAACAGAAAGAATATACGTCCTCATCAACGAAGACCTCACTCAAACGGCATCTAACAAAACAAAGGAACAGTGCGTCAAACAACTCCTATACCTTTCAAGACGCCGCATAAATCAGAAGTTACACGCCAATACCCTGATAAAATATCATAAGGTGCTCCGCATCCCACGTGGCCTACGGATTGCTTTAAAACCGTCGCTTTGCAAAAATTCTAAAACCTTTATTGAACGATGGAATGCAATTTTAAATAAGTGTAGTCTGGACCTAATTCTATTAATAGTGGAGGAACTATCGGGCATCCTAACTGAGCTCACCTATGAAATCACCACCATTGAAAATGAACTGAAGGATCTAATAACACCAGAGGAATTAACCACCACTCTTGAGGAAATTCAAGTCCAATTAGACAGACATACCAAGGAAATTAACGAACGCAAACTACGTAAATTCCGCCGGGACACCTTGGACTATAAACTTGGAGAGGTTTATACATGGGCGGATGTCTACGCCCAACGCCGCAGAAATAAACCTTATAATCCCAACACTGACACCTCTTCCTCTGAGAGTGATGGCACCAACCGCCCACCCAGGAGAACCCCCACTGAGACATCAACTTCAACACCTCCACCGAATGGAACTCCCTCAACGAGTAATGTAGATTTAACCACCTCGGAGCCTTTTTTAGAGGTAGGCCCAGACAAAACCGCAGACCCAGACGGGGCAAAAGGGCAGGCAAAAAACAACACAGGTACCCAACAACCACCGAAGAACAACAAGAAAACCAGGAGAAATCGCTAGTCATCAACATCTCCAATGTTCGATTGACTGATCGTGAAACCAGAATTTTACAAAAGGGATTATCATTTGTGCCTACCAGCGACACGAACTTATTGGAACTGGACGTCAGCACGTTCAAACTCACAAGAAAGTTGAGATTAAGACATTTTTTTGAAAACATCGTAGATTCAGCAGTTGATCGTAAACCTGACCAACTCAAGGGCTTACGACCCTCAAGTACATTTATACCGCCTGTCAGCCATAAAAGCATAGATACGTTCGAGACCTTGGTTAAACAGGACATCTCCAAACTAAACTTCCGAAAGAAAACCCACAAGAACGTTACCAACAAAGACATTGATATCTTAAAGAATATCGCAAGGAACCCAGCCATTAAGTGCATAAAAGCCGACAAGGGAGGTGCCCTCGTCATTTTGAATACTGATCTTTACAATCAACGTACTAAAGAACATGTCATGGACTCTAATGTCTATTTAGCACTCGATGGAAATCCTACTGGCGAATTCAAAAGGGAACTATCCCAGATTGTTGAAAAGGCTACCACTGAGGGAGTCATTGACGACCGAACAAGGAAATACCTCACCACAGAACATCCCCGCAGCCCATCAATAACTATGTTGCCTAAAATCCATAAAAATCTGACGGACCCTCCGTTCCGCCCGATCGTATCCACCAGAAGTTCAATACATGAACCAACTGGGAAATTCATTGATCGTTACCTTCAACCTATGGTATCATGTCTACCAAGCTACATCAAGGATACCACTGAACTACTCAATAAGTTATCTGATCTCCAACTTCTGGAAAATGAGAAACTAATCCTGTGTACCACAGATGTAAGAAGCTTATATACTTCTATCCCCCATGAAGGTGGAATCAATGCTGTAGAACAGGCCTTGCTTCAATCCAACATTGATGATTCCCTGAAACCTTTCATCCTCGAGTTAATGATATATACTTTATATCACAGTTACTTTAAATATGAGGAGAACTGGTACCTGCAATTGTCCGGGATGGCCATGGGCAATTGCGCAGCACCGACCTACGCTAATCTGTATATGGGGAATTTTGAACTCAATCACATTTACCAAAACAGCACCTGGACGGACAACCTTAAACTTTATGTTCACTACATTGATGATTTGCTTTTTATTTGGAAGGACACTGAAGAGAACTTAGAACTGGCCCTCACTGAACTCAACTCCAAAGATGACCGAATTGACCTCACTTGGAACCTTAACCACAATGAAATTGCATTCTTGGATGTTCTTATCAAAATCAAGCCCCATGGCATACAAACAGATCTCTTCCGTAAGAACACCGACCACAACAACGCTTTGCTCTTCAGCAGCTTCCATCAGAACTCCCTTAAGAGACACTTACCTTATAGCCAGATGTTAAGGGTCACCAGGATTGTGTCAGACCCCGACACCAGAACTAACCAAATCCTATCAATGGCGTCAAGATTCCGTGAGAGAGATTATCCGGAAACTATCCTCAAAGAAGCCATAGATCGAGCTTCAGCAATTCCTCGAACGGAGGCTTTGCTAAATAAACCTAAAACCAACAGCGAAAGAATGGTACTGGTCTCAAGGTATTCCACCTCCAGTAACAAATACAAGAGGATCATTTTAAAACATTGGCGAATACTGTCGTCTGAACCAGATTTCGGTGAACTATTCAAAGACCCTCCCATTTTCGCTTATACCAGACCAATGAACTTCAAGGAGATCCTTTCTAAATGTGACAACGAACCGACCTCAACACACCACACGGGCACACGACCATGTCATCATTGCAGTAACTGCAATAATGTAATCAAAGGGAATACCGTCAGCCATCCCATGAGAGGTTTTAATATCAAGCTCAACGTGGATGCCACGTGTGATTCTGCAAATCTGATTTACCTTCTAAAATGCCCATGTGGTAAAACCTATGTGGGAAAAACCAGTAGGAAGATTAAAACCAGACTCAATGAACATAAGTCTAATATTCGCACCAAGAATATGAAATCCAACATCGCCATTCATTTCAACGAAGCTAACCACAGTGTGGCACAACTCAAATACCTAGTGCTGGAAATCGTCCCTAAGACTGAAGGGAGAGATAACAACAAAGCCCTCCTACAGCGTGAAACATCATGGATATATAGACTGCAATCCCAAAAACCTTTTGGTCTTAATGACCGTACAGAATTAAGCTGTTATCTATAACATGCCCTTTTGGGCATATCTTGATGCACCTTTTCCTGTTTTGCTGTTGCCAGTTGTAACTGCATGTTTTCAAACATCTTTATTTCCTCTATCATACACCATTCCAAGATGGCCACGTCTTACACCTCTTTCACTTTAACCCCTCTTTTATTTCCACCACCTCGCCACTAGTTTTTTATAACTCCGCTTACACTCCGCGAAGTTTGTCACCCTTCACACCGGAGTCTGATGCGTCCTAACCTTGCTTTCACCAAGTAAGTTTTGCCTTGTTTAAGAAGTCACCGCGTTATCCCGGTTGCACTTTGCATGCTCCTGCGAGCCACGTCTCACTCGATTTACCCCATTTGTTTTCATATATCACTCGTTCTACCCTAGGAACCACGTTATTCAGAAGTCACCTTCACCTCTCATTGCTAACTCCGTTTTAAACACGCTTTTCACCAGTTTGCTAATCTTTCTTAAACGCACGGATTATTCTTTTCTTACTCGACCAGATCTTTCCCCTGCCGGGGTGCATGAGGTTTTTTCACGTATTTGCACATTGTAGTGCAGTTACCTTGTTTGTTGATAATGTCAGGAAGACATTGTATTTATTTGTCCTTTCGTGTATTCTTTGTTGCAGTGCTCCTTGAAAAAGGACGTTTGGTCCGAAATGCATTGGAGCTTCTCCTATGGTTAATGATGATATCAACATACGTTTACCAATTCATATGATGATAATATGATATATACTCATGGAAATTCGAATTAAACTTTGAAAACTTCCTAAAGCTTTGGAACTTTGAATCTTTTGGAATACACTGTGTTGTTTTTACACACACAGGTCCATAAAAGTGTGCCCGCCACAGGGATGCGCTTACACCCCAGTAGCGCACTCAACCCCACAAACCTATTGGACGCACCTGAACAGTTGCGTTACCTGTCTGGAGCACCTTAAATTGTTTAATCTCCTTCCAACCTCCTAACAAGCCTTCACTTCCCATCGAAGCAGTGCGCCGTGCTTTACCTTTTTTACTTAAGGGAATCTGGCCATTCACGTGTTTGGGGGAGATATGAGGGGGCAGACCCTTTGTCAGCAGTCTGGAGGCAGGATAAGATGGAGCACTTCTCACAGGCCCTACATCTGTTCGGTTGTACGCTTGAGAGAGGTGGGTGGGGGGGCAATTCCTTGGTCAATGATCTTTAGGGCCAGTGCTTTGCATGCTTGCAAAATTAAGGAGGCACCTGGTATCAGTTGAGCAAGCCACTGGAGATTGAGAGCAATGAGGAGCAACTAGCTCACCTCCTGTTGTCCTTTTTTGCATTCTGAGACCCATGGTGGTTCCAAACACATGGTAGTCCCTTTGCCAGGAGCTAACAGAGACAGTGCCTCATGCACCTGCAAGACTCAGGTGCCACCGGGGCTCAGTTGTTGGGGCCTCACGAGGTTAACAGCAGAGGACACCAGGGCTTTGTCACCGGATACTCGGGGGATGAGTGCTGAGGGGCACCAGCAGGCTCACCCCAGGTTGCTGAAACCCGTTCGCGCTATAACACATCTGGAAAGCACATACTCCCTGCCTCCCTGGGATCTGCAAGCTTCACACCTGAGATGGGTTAAAGGGGGGGAAATGACTGCCACGCCCTGCAGATAGCCCAGACTTGGCTGCTGGCCTGCAGACAGGGGCCGGTCGTGTGAGCAGGGGGGCAACAGGGCGGCAGCAGTGGGCTCACCACTAGTTTTACCACCTTTTTAGGGCTGGTGCCCAAGGTCACTGTGGTCCGTCCACAGTACTCTGGGTTAGATGAGCACCACAGGCTGACGGTGGCTGGTGAAAGGGAAGGACAACGATGAAATCGCTTTATGGCAACAGGCCTCTTCGTTCTCTATACCCCCCACTACTAGAAGCTAGAGGCACCCAAGAGATTGAGAGGACAGGTCTGTATGTGACTATAAGCCCCTTGTTACACAGGGATGTCAGGACTAGCAGCCTTTTGCAGGCACTCAATAGAGGAAAAAACCTTCCAGTGTTTCCATTCTTCCTTGTTGTTTTGCCGGTCCTCATCCACCATCCTCGTAGTGTCCCTCTTCTTGCTCTTGAAGGCTCAGGTTGCCTTTCCTCCAAGAGGGAACTGCTGCTCAAGGGAAGCAGTGTTACAGCAAACAAGTGATGGACAGAATGCTGACAATGCAAACATTCTCCCCCAGTCCAAAGATCTCGATTAAATCCATCCCAGTTTGGAACAAGACATATGCAAATCAGTCTTGCCCCTGTGCCCCTTGTGAACAGTCCAGATCGAACTGCCAGGCCAGGTCCTCCCTGGACCAGAAACAAGCATCCAGGGCCCGGTTTCAATTTATGTCACCCTTCTTCAGCCAGGCTAGCTTGAATCCAGTGGCACAGTGAGCAAGGGACCCACGTCTGGGCATGCCCATCCCAATTAGGGCGAAAAGTGTTACAGCAAACAAATGATGGACGGAATGCTGACAATGCAAACATTCTCCCCCAGTCAAAATATCTGGGTTAAATCCATCATTTTTTTGCTCACTACGCCACCCCAGTTTGGACCCAGCCATATGCAAATCAGTCTTGACCCTGTGCCCCATGTGAACAGTCCAGACCGAACTGCAAGGCCAGGTCCTCCCGGGACCGGAAACAAGCATCCTGGGACCGGTTTCAGGGTATGTCACCCTTCTTCAGCCAGGCTAGCTTGAATCCAGTGGCACAGTGAGCAATCGACCCATGTCTGGGCATACCCATCCCAATTAGGGCAAAAAGTGTTACAGCAAACAAATGATGGACGGAATGCTGACAATGCAAACATTCTCCCCCAGTCAAAAGATCTGGGTTAAATCTATAATTTTTTTGCTCACTACACCACCCCAGTTTGAACCCAGCCATATGCAAATCAGTCTTGACCCTGTGCCCCATGGCAATAGTCCAGACCGAACTGCCAGGCCAGGTCCTCCTTGGACCGGAAAGAAGCATCCTGGGACCGGTTTCAGGGTATGTCAGCCTTCTTCAGCCAGGCTAGCTTGAATCCAGTGGCACAGTGAGCAAGAGACCCACGTCTGGGCATACCCATCCCACTTAGGGTGAAAAGTGTTACAGCAAACAAATGATGGACGGATTGCTGGCAATGCAAACATTCTCCCCCAGTGAAAAGATCTGGGTTAAATCCATCATTCTTTTGCTCACCACGCCAGCCCAGTTTGGACCCAGTCATATGCAAATCAGTCTTGACCCTGTGCCCCATCGGAACAGTCCAGATCGAACTGCTAGGCCAGGTCATCCCTGGACCGGGAACAAGCATCCTGGGACCGCAGGGCGGCCATTTGAAAACTCACAACAGTGAAAATCTCCTAGGCTTTTTTCGCCATTGTACAGTCTTTGTTTCAGTCTCAGCTTTATCGCTGTATTGCTGCATTGTTCTGGCCACGGTCAACAGCTGTTATCAGCTGTGCAGAAATGCAAGATCCTTGCTTCAGTTCCAGATGGCCAGTGGCTTGAAGAGGGGACTTTTCAGTGGATTTACGCCGAATGGCGATCCCTAGCTTTGGAACGTCCTTAACAGTCGATCATCTTGGGCCATCATTGATGAGACAATGTCCCCACTGCTGTATATAATAAGCATATTTCAAGTTACGAAGGAGTTCTGCGAATTTATAGAGGACAATGGCTTAGGACTCAGTGCGTGTACAAGGTAACTGAACTCTGGGATGGCTTATAATGTGCTTATAATCTACTGCAGGAGGCCCTTTATTCCTTGTAATACATGGTCACACCATAACCCATGCCAAAACCCACTAAAATCGTTGGTGTAGTGTTCCTTAATATGAAAGATATGACAATTGTTGCAAAACTTATTAGAATCAGTTTAATACGAGTCAGATTTGAAAAGAACAGAATGTGAAGAAAGGTGCGGAGAGATCCATGGCCCAGTGGCATGCTGGGTGAGCCACTGGGCTATGGGTTTGCGATCTCAGAGCCAGATTAGGTTCCAGTGCCTGAAAACAACTATAACTGAAGCAGTGAAACAAGAAGTTTGGTTAGTAGACCAGCTACCCAATTTATTGTTGGAATCCTGTTCCATCATAGCAATCCCTAAATAATTCCCCTGTTACAGTTACTTATACACCCTCATAGATGTAATCCATTTGCATAATCAAGGAAATATTTATGCTGGGAAGATTGGAGCGTGGCAAAGATAAAATAGGTTCACTTGACCAGGAAATCTGGACCCGAAATCAAGGTGCAGATTATTTGGAATATATAGTGTAAAGTGTCACCTACAATTCTGCTGCAGACAATAGAAATTTCAAACCCAGTCCATAAAAGATTTTGACTGAACCACCTCCTGTAGTTACTGTTTAGCTTGTGGCTATTGAACAAATGTAATTCCTTAAAAGGATAGGGCTGCATGTTTATATCTGTCCACTAGTCCTTCAGTTTGTCTTTGAAGAACATGGGGATATAAGGGAAACAATGTGCCAACATGTGTCTTTTTAGCTTTCCAGTTATACATAGTTATTTTCCCTTTTAGGTGCCCCTTTTCTTGATTTCTATATGTTGCCTATTTAGATAGAAATGTTGAACTCTACAATGCACATTTCTCCATGCCAGTCTTCATTGTAACATGATAATCAAGACTGCCTGAATATACTCATGTTGTTTCATATGAATGAAATTCTCTGTTCTTGTGACTGTTGTGGATGATGCCACTACAGAGCAAGGAGAAAGAAATGCCCTGCTTCTTGCCTTTCAGAAAGCTTAGTCATCAGTATCTCCACTAATTGGTTTGGATTCAGCATTTTAAGAATAAACATAATGCAGATTTGCCATATTGGAGCCTAAATAGTTAAAGAGATTCAAAGGGGAAATAAAAAAAAAGTAAATAACTTTGGTTAAAGTTAGCTGCTCTTCAGGACAATCCTAATTTGGCCCATGTACAGCACAACATGGCCCATAAAACTGAAGACATTTGTGCTTGAGAAAGCTGTGCAACAGATCAAACTGCAAAGACGGCAGTACAAACCTACACAGTAGCTGTTGTAACTCAATCTGAAACTAAGAGTAATGCAGACAGTTCAGTGGCAATACAATCAATATTGAAAAGGGGAAAACCTCCTGATGGTTTTCCCTCTAAATATTCTTACACCTATTGTGCGTTTTCTGCATGGCCCATTGTAGTTTTGCCTACATTGGCCTAGCTGTGCATATCTTTTAGGCTTTATTCTCTTTTGCACAAACTACTAAATTAACATACTTGCTTTTTGCCACATTGTACTTTCATACCGAACCTGCATGTTTTTGCGTTCTTAATAACATGTCACTTGTTATTCTTTCTGGCTAGGCACTAGCACCTAGACATAACACAAAAATGAAATGCAGCTGTTGTTTATGTGCACACATGTATTATCATATAGATGAGCATAGAAGCCAAAAACAACTGATGGAACAAGAGTTCTGAGGCAAGAACAATGCATCTGCTGAGATGTAGAACGTCCATCTGTGTATGCTATGGCACGGGGTTCCCCACTGATCCCAGAGATCTTTGATATATAATTATTTAGCTTCAGCATCAGGGGAAGGGGGTTTAGGCTACTCTTTCCTATAACAAGGCAGGGCTTTTCATGGTATACAATTTATTAACCATGCTAACAGTAATTTTAGAATGCATTTGTTTTCTAACTATGGCACATATACTGTAATTCATAGCACAATAGTTTAATAAAATATTCTAAACCTTCTTAGTGTCTCTTGTTTATCTTATTGTGAATGAGTACGAGTGAGTGAGTGAAAGGGTATGTCCTATTACTGTCATCCCTGAGAGGGCCAAAAGTTATGTATTCTGGGGTGCAAATTCACGTATTTCTTTGGCAAGGTGAAGACGGCAAGGGAGGCACTATATCTTGTCAGACTTGGACTCATAAATCCTGAGGTGGTATGGGGACTCAGTCCCTACATATTGATGTTTTATAGTTCCAAGCATTATTCTGTTTCAGAGCAGAATCCCAGCAAAATGACTCTAGCAATGTTTTGATCCGGTACTTACTTTTTTCTTTATTTTCTAAACTATGTATATTGGCATTTCAAAACAATAAAGCTTAGTGGGCATTTCAATTACAGTGAAAACATCAAATCATAGTAATACAATGCATACAGAATAACAGAGAGGTATTGAGCTTCTAGTTTAGGACATCGTGCATTGGGCATGGTATCAAGACAGAAGGCACAGAAAGGTTGCATGGCAAGTGCTCCAGGAGGTGTCCTCGCTAATCTAGGACCCACAGCCTCTGCTGGACAATGAGTTTGCCATATTGGTGTTGTTGTCTCTTTCTGTTTCTTTCAGCAGGTATGATGTAAGGTGTCCCCAAATGTCTTGGGTCGTAATCGGGTAGGGGATAGTTCAGCGTAAATGGCATTTTGCTCCTGACAGTAAGTGAGGTCAACTAACCAGTCCTTAAATTTGGGTGCCCTGCCCCTCTCCCATCTGCATGCAATTTTACGCTTTGCGAGAAGGTGGCCCAGTGCCAAGAAGCACTTGGCATTGCCTTTGTGTCTGGGGAGATAACCCAGGAGGCCCATTTCAGGTGTGAGTTCAAGCCTCCCTCCAGTCATATCCACTAGAGCCTCCACCACCTTGGTCCGGAAGCGTGCCATACATCCACACTCCCATGCAACATGTAGGAATCCCACCCCATCTCTCCCACAGCGGTCTCATTTGTCGCTGTCCCGCAGTTGAAGTTTGTGCAGTTTCGCAGGGGTGTAATACATGCGGTGGAGAAATTTTAAATGTATAATCCTGAATCTGCTAGAAGCGGTGATGTTCTCAGTCTGCTGGCAACTATATGTCCAGGCTTCGTCTGTAATTGGATGGCCTAGTTCCACTTCCCACCCCTGTCACGCTTTCGTGGACCCAGTTAATCCTGCCCCTATGGTAGCCTTATATATATGCGACGCAGCGTGTGGTGCCCCATGCCGCAGTGCCAAGTGCAATGGGAGTAGTGTGGGGGGCTCCTCTGGGAACGCAGGTGTAGCGGCTATGACGTCCTGTCACATGTGAATGTAGAGGAAGCGGAAACGGGCCATGGTGGAGGGGGAGGTGTTGCCAAAAAATGCCTCCACGCCCTTGAATTGCCCCTCGTGGTATATATCTCCTCATCTCCTCGAATCCAACAACTCTCTCGATCCCTCTCAGTCCGGCTTTAGAGCCAAACACAGCACCAAAACCGCCCTAATCGCAGCAACGGACGACATCAGAACACTACTGGAAAACGGAGAAACAGTGGCCCTCATTCTACTCGACCTCTCCGCCGCCTTCGACACTGTTTGTCACAGCACACTCATTCAACGCCTCAGCAACATAGGCATAAAAGGAAAAGCATTGGACTGGATCATCTCGTTCCTAGCTGAGAGAACTCAGAGAGTCCGACTTCCCCCATTCAAATCAGAGGCCACCGAAGTCATCTGTGGTGTACCACAAGGATCATCACTCAGTCCCACCCTCTTCAACGTTTACATGAGTCCACTTGCTTCCATCGCACGTCAACACAACCTTAACATCATCTCCTACGCTGATGACACCCAACTGATCCTTTCCCTCACCAAAGACCCCAACACCGCCAAAACCAATCTTCACGAAGGCATGAAAGAAGTAGCGTATGGATGAAAGGCAGCCGCCTCAAACTTAACTCAGACAAAACGGAAGTGCTCAAACTATGATCATCCCCCTCTGCCTGGGACGACTCATGGTGGCCCTTGGATCTGGGCTCAGCACCCATACCCACGGATCACGCACGTAACCTTGGCTTCATCCTAGACGATTCACTCTCGATGACCAATCAAGTCAACGCCGTCTCATCCTCCTGCTTCAACGTACTTCGGATGCTCAAAAAAATCTTCCATTGGATCCCCGCCGAGACAAGAAAGACTGTCACCCACGCACTGGTTACGAGTCGACTAGACTACGGAAACACCCTCTACACCGGAATTACAGTAAAATTACAGAAAAAACTCCAACGCATCCAAAACACATCAGCGAGACTCATTTTGGACATACCTCGCCAAGATCACATTACCGGCCACCTGAAAGACCTCCACTGGCTTCCCGTCAACAAGAGAATAACATTCCGTCATGCACACAAGGCCCTCTACAAACTAGGGCCCGAATGCCTCAACACTCGACTATCCTTCTACACACCCACCCGCCAACTAAGATCATCGAATCAAGGCCTCGCCGCAGTTCCACGTATCCAAAGATCTACCATGGGAGGTAGATCCTTCTCCTACTTGGCGGCCAAGACCTGGAACTCACTCCCCACTCACCTCCGCCTTACACAGAACCACATCTCCTTCAGAAAAGAACTTAAAACCTGGCTATTCGATAAATAATCAACCCCCACCCCAAGCGCCTTGAGACCCTCTGGGTGAGTAGTGCGCTATATAAATTCTTGAACTTGAACATGTATTCATCCCTAGCCGAAGGATCTTGTGTTTGCAGATACCTTCTTGCCTGATGGGAAGGTTAGGCTGATCGAGGAGAGGGAGCAGCGGGTAATAGAGTATGGGTGTCTGGGATCGTTTGGCTATGGCGCGCCACTCATTATTGGTGACGGCCACTGTAGACTGTGATCCCCTAGCCGTTTTATTATCTACGCCTAATAATCCCACAAGAGAAGCTGACACTATGAGCTCTTGCTCTACCGCCAGAGGAGTAATGAAGGGTGGGGGTGCAAGCCAATACACCGTGAAGTGCGCCTGGGTGCTGTGATAGAAGAGTTCGGGATCAGGTGCTTCGAATCTGCCCCAGGCGAACAGCAGTGTAAGGGTGCTCTATTTGATCTGAGGTTGCTGCCACGACCCGCTCACCTTTACATCCAGATTGCTTCTGCTGGGAAGTTGAAGACAGTTCGAACCCACCCCTGCACCTCTTGTCCTTACTGCACTGAGAATGAACAGTGTGCAAAAACGAGAAGCTCAAGGGAAGGGGGAAGTGGATAAAATAATAAAAGAGAGACAAACACAGCTCCTCTCGTAGCGTCTGACAAAGCTGAATGCAATCGGGCTGTAGAACCTATCAAAGACAAAATAAACATGAAATATGTTTAGATTCCTCTCTTAATATTCCTTGCTCCCTAATCTATGCACTGATTCACTACAACATGCATATCTAAATACCTCTCTATTCTGGTCTTTCTGTTCACCAGAGCTATATGGATTGATCTGGATTAATCTTCTTCCTTTAACAAAACAAAATACCTTATTTATGTTTTTTGTGTGCACAACCTTTAACACACTGTCTTTGAATGAGTATGTATTAAAGAACCAGAAAGTCAACTCACTGATAAATCAACCTGTATAACCTTGTCCATTATATTCCTGCTCACATTGTGCTTTAATACTTGCTCTCACGCTGTGAGCAGATCTTTATCCGTGGTCTTTCCTTGATAAAAACATATGTACAACAAACAAAATGAAATTAGTGTCTCTTTTCACCAAGTCTTTGCAACGCCTCCTAACTGAGCGCTTTTCTTTTTAAGGATTTGTTCAGAGAAGCAGTCTTTGCCCCGACTCACAAAAATGTCAATTGTGACTCTGTTACCTTTAACATAGTCTGATAATGTCCTTCACATGAATTTTACACTTACTTGTTTTACTGCAGTATTCTTTGCGTGCTAGTCTTACTGTTTGTCTTTCTCCCTTTTTGTTGTTGTTGCAGGAGGGTCCGCTTTTCTGCAAGGACTGGGAGTCTGAAGTGCCGGAAACGCCAAGGACGATATGTGGGGGCGGACCAAGAGCCGAATCAAGAAGATCCGGTGTAGCCAGGAATCAGGACGGACGAAGGGGAACCTCAGGAGAGGATGAGAGAGGAAGCAGGAAAGTTGACGCAGGATCCACAGGTAAGCGGGGAAATCCGACGAGCACAAGCAACCAGCGGTGCTCCGAGGAGCCTTTTATAGGCGAGGGCGGGCGGTGCTCAAACGCGCTGCACGTTGAAGAAGAGACAGTTTAAAAACGTGCAGCGCTGATTAAAATACAACCCAGGAGTTGCATTTCAGTTCACCTGCAAACAAAGTCTGGGAGTACTCTGGGTTTGAACAAGCCTTGACAAAATCAACACCAAACACTGCATATAACATAGAACAGAAAGGTATCGGGCAAAATGTTATGTCCTTCAAAAAAAAAAAAAAAGGCTGAGACATATATATATACATCTCACTGTCTATGTACATTGCAGTGACAACAATGTGCCCCTTTTTAATGCTGAGACAAGGGACAAGCTCTTTGCATGGAACAAACCCTTACAGTTGGTTTCCTCCCCATGCTAAACAGAAAAGTTGAATCTTCAGTCTGGTGGAGAAATGGCGGATGGGTGAGAAGGTAACGTTTAAGAACAGGTATAGGAACTTGGGCATAATGATCATTTTCATTAAGGCCACGCGGCCCGCTAGGGAGAGTGAAAGGGCTATCCATCTGGTGATCAGGCTTTCTACCTTGTCGAGGATCACTCCATAGTTTGCCCTTATGAGTTAATCTTTGTCTTTATTTACGGTGACACCAAGGTAACGGACCTCCTCTGCACATCACTGCAATGGGTTCTCCATTGGGAATGGAGCAGTGGCACTGGTAAGTGGCAGGATTTGAGACTTTCCCCAATTCATTGTGATGCCTGAAAAGGCACCGAATTGTATTAATTAACGGATCATAGCGTTTAACCCATTTATAGGCCCACACACGTACGGCGTGATATCATCCGCATAGAGCAAAATTAAGAGGGGTTGAGTGCATATTGTTTGTGGTGCTGTCGTAGCATGTTGGTCAGTGGCTCCATCACAATCACAAATAACAGGGGTGAAAAGGGACACCTCTGCAGTGTGCCCCTGGATATAGTGAAGGGTATGGACCGTTCCCCATTTAAGAGTAGTGTGGTAGTAGGGAGATGCTAGAGTAGTTTAATCCAGTTGAGGAACCCTGGTGGGAATATCATGTGGGTCAGAACAGCAAATAGGTAGCCCCATTCCAGGGAGTCAAACGCTTTGGTGGCGTCTAAAAAGACTGCCACCGCCAGGATCTCTGGAGACGTTTTCTTGTAATATCTATACCATGCATGATAGAAAACAAGGTCCGCAGGTTGTGGGAAGTTGACCGCTCTGGTATAGATCCTGCTTGATATGGTCTGATAAGGTGCTCCATCAGTAGCTTGAGTCTATTGGCCAGCACTTTTGCCAGTATCTTGTCATCACAATTTATTAAGGACAGTGGCCGGTACGAGTCCGGGGATTCAGAGGGTTTCCCGGGTTTTAACAGTGAGACGAGCATGGTCTCGCGGATTGTGGGTGGGAGCGATTCCTCTTCAGCTGCCTCTTTGTACAGCGCTTTGAGGAAGGGAGCCAGCGTGTCTATGTAGTTTCTATAAAATTCGATCCAGAGGCCGTCTGAACCTGGCGCCTTCCCATTCCCAATTTTCCATTATGGCTTCTCGGATTCTATTTGGAGCTCAGACGCCAGGAATTCCCTCTGCCGATCACTTAGCCAGGCCAGTTCTATCTGCTGCACGTATTGCTGAGTCTCCCCTTGGCGTGTCGGACTGGATTTGTATAGTGTGTGATAGTGCGTGGCGAACACTACCATAATGGCCGGTGTATCCCGGTGTGACGGTCCCTCCCCATCGCAAATCACTAAGATGTGATTCGCTTCCTCAGCGGTCTGATGGTTTCTGCCAGCGCTTTGCCAGGACGCTCGCCCTCCCCATATTTACGTGCTATGTGATATTTTCCACTGAAGCAACATTCCCTCTCTGCCTCTGCTTTGTATTCCATGAGGAGCTTCCGGGTATCGGCTAGGGCGGGTCATCACGTGTCGCTTGAGTTCTGGGTTCTAGCTGCCTTAGCTGGTGATATAGGCCATCTATGGCTGTGCAGATGTCTCTAAGGATACCCTCAGCTTTGGCTATGCAATATCATCTAACAGTGACCTTTAGCACTTCCCATACTGTGGTGAAGGAGGGGACCAAGTTTACATTGAGTCTAATGTACTCCTTGAGTATGTACCACAATTACGTTTGGAACACCCGGTCAAGGAGCGCTGTAGGTAGAAGGCGCCACAGCCTGGGTTTGGGGTGCAATCCCGGGGGATTCAGCAACATAAGCATAGGGGAGTGATCAGAGTAGGTGCATGTAAGTTGACGATTGGATAGAGCGTGTACTGCCATACCCTATATTTAACCAACATGTCAAGTCGAGACCAGTTGTCATGTACCGCTGAGTGAAATGTGACTTCTTGTTGTGTGGGGTGGAGGTTGCGCCAGACATCTACCCAGTAGATTGTCTGCCAGTATTTGTTGGAGTTGTTGTTGTGCTTTGGAGTACTGCTGCAGCAGTGGGTGGGAGTGGTCCCATGGAGGGTGCAGTGTTAGGTTGAAGTCGCCTCCCCATACAAGGTGAGTTGAGCCGATATTTACTATGTGTGCCATAGTGTGATATAATAGACTTCGTCATATGTGTTGGGCCCATAGCTGCAGACTAGTGTGACTGATTCGGACGCCAACCTGCCCCATGTAATACAGTACCTTCCTTGCGGATCAAGTGCTGATCTTCTTCTGTGTGGAGAACCGTTATTTTAATAAGAATTGCAGTGCCTCTCGAGTATGCTGAATACGAAGAGAACTACCTGTGGGAGGCACATCCGGAGGCAAACTGGGGCTGCTGTGTAGGGAGCGTATGTGTTTCCTGCAGCATGGCTATGCTGACCCGATGTCTGTCCAGGTAGGCTGTTTTTTCTGGGGTTACCCAGCCCCCGCAAGTTCCATGTTAGAAATCCCATGTGTGTCCCCGTTTGGTCTTGTTGCCCCTCACCCGCCATTACCCAAGGAATCATATGCAATTGTATAGGAAACGCATATATCTGTAACCGGGTTTGTGTTATTCACTGTAAACTTAAGCATGCCCATCAATAATCCCACCCGCTCCTCCCACAATGGCAACCCCAACTTGCAGAGAATGGATTTTCCCGCTTAACCCCTCCCAAAATTTCTAGAAAAACTCCCACATCTTGTGTCCCCAGTGCCCTGAGTGGGCTTTGCACTGACAGTTCTATGGTGCTGCACAGTAGTGCCAACGCTATGACATATTCATGAGGGATTCGATATCGCTCGGGTCTCTGGATCTCTGGAGACATTTTCTTGTAATACCCTCAACAAGTAACAAGTAACAACAGAGGCAACAGCCTAACAGAACAATCCCCAGTGGTGGAGGGAAGGGGAGCATCTAAGAGAGGTTTGCCCAAGAGGCATGCCAAGCCCCCTCCTCCTTCGTTTTGGGCAGGAGGGGCCCCTGGAATGTACAGTATGGGTTCGCTCAGGGTTCTCACTGTCCATGTTCCATCAAGCGATAGTTTGTGGGGTCAAACAGGCGCAACCATTTATTATTACCTGCTGCTCCAAGTCCATAGCCGTATCTGCAATGTCCACAGACTGACCTGTGGGGGGGTGCACCACAGTTGTCTGACCTTCGTTTTCAGTCCTCGTCCCGCTGTGCAGAGTCCACCCTGACGCCCGATGTGGGGCGCTCCGCTCACTTTGCAGCAAGCACAGTTTTCTGTTGTGGTGTATTACAGATGTGATGCTTGCCGTTGTAGGTGAGCCAGAGTTGTGCGGAATAGAGCATAGCATATTCCACCCCTTCTTATTGTAGCTTCTTCTTGATGGGCACAAATTTCTTACGCGCCTCCTGGACGTTAAGGGTGAAGTTGGGATATAGCGATGCAGCATTATTCTCAAATACAATGTCTTTCAACCTCCTGGCTTTACATAGCACCGTATTGTGGTCACGATAGTTAAGCAGTCTCACAACTATGGTCTGCGCGGTGCCCCGAGAGGGGGTTTCGGCACCAGGGTGCGATGTGCCCGTTCAACGACTAGGATTCTTGAAAAGCTCTCCTGCCTAAAGCATGTGACGAGAAGCCGCTCCACATAGTCTTCCAGCCGCCCAGCGTTGGTCAGCTCCAGGACGCCAGTGATTTGAATGTTATTCCACCTGGAGCGGGATTCAATATTTTCGTTTTTTGTCACAATCAGTTCACAAGCTTGCCAATGTCTGTGAGCTGTCCAGCCGCCTGCGCATGGTCATCTTCTAGGGTGGAGATCCACTTTTCTGCCTCTTTGATTCTGCCATCTTGCTTTGCGATCATGTGGGTATTCTGCTCCATTCTTGCACACATGGAATCCATTTTCCCTCAATGGAGGCGAAGCAAGCTTTCATTATGCTGAGTATCGTCCTCATGTCTACTTCGTCTGTGTCTCTGTTCGCCTGGCCCCTGTTGTCTTGCTCCATCTCGGGCGCTGACCCCTGGGCGTCCTGTGGGCTTCGAAGGTGATCTTAGGCTGCTTACCCATTATGGCAACCCTCGTGTCCGGTGGGGGGTTCAGAAGCTATGGAACTTGTCAACTGATTATTGGTGCTGCTCTAGCGCTCCTCGTATTGTAGGGCCCCTCCGTGACAGGCGCATCGGGCACATTGTGCTCCCAGTAGTATGTGTGTGTAGCTCTCTATGCAAATTTGGGAATGTGGGGCCCCACAGCAGCCCCTGTGCGGTGCAATGCATGCCGTGTGATTTCAGGCATGAGTGCCATCATTCTCGCTCCCTCCGGGCAGGAACCAAGAATGGGCCACACCCCTCTGGCCCCGAATGGGGGTGTCTCCAGAGCTGCTGGTCAGGTACAGTGCTGGGACTGTGCGTTCGCCCCATCAACTCTCCAGGCGTCTTGAGCAGAGCCTATGTCCAGGATCTGAGGAAACCAGCACAGCTTGTTCAGTCCTGACATGGCAGAGGTATGTTTTGTAAGTTGGGTGGCCCCCTGGTGACTCACTGCGTTGGCATCCAGACAGTGGGGCCCTTGGGGGGGCTTATGCACCTGGTCTTCAGGCCCCCGGCCCGCACTGGATCGCATGCAACATTTAGGAGGCGCTGTCCATCTCAGCCGCATCTGCCCACCTCACAGCCTCTTCCAGCAGCACTTGGTGTACCCCCGCTGCCCCCCAGCCCGAACTAGAGACAGTAGGCACTTGTGGGGGTACGTTTCTGAGTGGGCGATAGAGTGGGGGAATCACGGCTCACACGCGGACGGGCCCAGCTGCAGGCCCCGATCCCCAGCCTCGTGCGTCAGCGCCGCAGGTTGGGAGATGCCCCCAAGGCCATCCACGGCAGCAGTGGCAAACATCTATCACAGGATGCGGCTCTCCCCGGCGCGCACCGCCCCATCCGGACAACATGCGACAGTCAGCACTATGAATCTCGTGGCAGGTAGGAGCACGCCCCCTCCACTAGTTCAGCCTTGCTTGCCGTTCGACGGCTGGACTCTCTTCTTCGGCCCGCTGCGCTGGTACCAGCATTTACTCTCAATTTTTATTCATATGTTTATTTTTCCATTGGTCCTGTTTGTGGGATAGGTTTTAGTGGTTGTGAGCGGGGGGAGAGGGGATTACCATGGACGAACACACCAGGTCTGCGCAGCCGGCCGCCGGCCCTCACCTTACGTGACCTGCCAGACCCTCAACGTTACTTAGGCCACAAGTCTTTACTGGCACTTATCCTGTCGTCTGTGGCCGGTGCCTGCCCTGCAAGCAGGCGTACTGTTGTCTCTGTCCCTCTGCTTCAATATGATGAGACACACAGTGAGATTGCCCCGCAGTTACAGGATTCTTGCTGGATTATTGCTCCAGGGCTGACTGAGCCTCACTACTGTGCAGCCATCTTCTCCGCATGCCCCCTAGCATCTCCGGTAAGGTACTTACTCTTGGGAACCCTGAGTAGTGCTTGTGCCTGTCCACAATGCTCTTGCATCTTTTATCGGAGACGTCTGTTTTTAGGGATCACCTAGTTCTGTTGTTTTTTCAAGTTTGGTTATTAAAAGGTGCTTGTGCTAGGCTTTGGATACGTTATTAATTCTTTATGGCGCAGGTCATTGCTATTGCTGTTATTTGCAGTCAGGCATTTAATTCAACATGGAGTTCCTAATGCTGCAGCTGCTGGTATTTTTGTAATTGAAACCGATGCAGCGTTCTGATTTGAAATTATTTACTCTTTTGTCACATTCCCCGGTGTGGGGCTAATGAATATACTTTTCATATATACAATATATCACTGGCTCCTAATGCCTATCGACCATATGTACTTACAGGAATTCCTCTTATCACCTTGGAACACCAGACTTGGTTTTATGGTGCCTGTTGGACTTCGCCTTGTTGCAGGGTTATCCCAGAACGTTTTGCTTTCCTCCTGTATTTCTTCTGACCTGTTTTCTTTCGTTATATGACTCTAGACACTTTTCCACTGCTGATCAGTGCTAAAATATATGTGTTCTCTGTTGTAAACTTGGTAATATTGTTCTACATCTCTTTGGCATATTTAATTTACCTGTACGTCCCTTGTACAGTGAATCCCATATACCCTGAGCCTGGAAATTAAATGCTGCTAGTGGGTCTACAGAGCTGCTTGCGCCACCCAGAATTCTTTCAAACCTGTTACAGGCCTCTGCCACTGCAGGGCCTGTTTGTGTAGTTTACTGCAGAACTGACGTGGCATTTAAAGTGGATACCACATCTGAAACTCCCCATTTAAAGTCACCCTTAAAGTAGGCCCTAGCTAGCCCTATATGCAGGGTGCTGTGTAGGTAAAAGGTAGGACATGTGCCTTTACTGTGTGGCATGTCCTGGTAGTAACAAACAGCCTATTTGGTTTCTCACTGCTGTGAGGCTGCCCTCTGATAGGTTTGCATCGAGGAATCCCTGATATGTGCTTCAGTGCAAATTTCTGATATGAGAGGGGTAACGTGGCCATGTTTGGTATCTTTGGAATAGTATTGATAAATCCTGCTTATTGGGGAAAGTGGATTTGCCATTACTATTACTATTTTAGGAATGCCACTTTTAGAAGGCGGCATTTCTGGGTGCTTATGAGTCTTTGTGCCCTGCCTGGATGTGTATTCACCATCTGGTTTAGACTGACAGGAGAGAGAGGATCTGCATTCACTCAAGACAGTCACAAGGGGGGGTTTAGGTTTGTCCTGTCTTTCCTTGGTGACCCAGTGCTAGACTAAATAGACCTTTGCTGCATTTAGAGTGGCAAGAGAAGTTTCCCTTGTGGCTGAATAGGCCTGGTTTGCATTTAGAGTGCTTGGAGGAGTTGCACCTGCACCTGAATAGGGCCGTGCCTGCCTTTTACAATGCTGTCTCTGCCCCCTGTAGTGTGTCTGGGGCCAGGGCTTGGGATTTGAAAAGAGGGTGTTGTGCACTTCTGAAAAGTGTTTGAAGTGCCCACCAGAACAAAGACATTTGGACTATAATACAGGGAGTGTGACCCCATGAATTTAGACACTGTGTTGTACTTGTAGCCAGATCTTGCTGGCTCTGCTTATTACCAGAGGACTGCTGGATTGCTAGGAGGAACCGCCTTGGGACTTGACTCCTCTGGGGTGCTGACCTGCTGCCCATGCGGCTGGAAGGAAGACTGCCTTTCTGCCCTGAGGGCCCTTGTGTTGGCCTGCCAACCTGCACCTTGCTGGTGTGCCCCAGTGCTCTCCACGGAGTGCTGTTATGCCCCTTGTCTTGGTAAACTAGAGCTTATGGTGAGCGCTTTATTTCCCTTTCACTGTGCTGCCTGAAAGCGTGTGTTGAGCGCTGTGACTGGTTCTCTGGCAGGAGAGTGCGTGGAGGGCTGCTCCCTGCCTTTTCTTAGACCCAGAAAATATTGAAAGGGGAAATGCCTCCTGATGGTTTTCCCGCTAAATATTCTTACACCCTCAATAAAGAGAATGTACCTATGTTTTTTTAAGTGTAGTAGCAGATAGACATATTCGTAATGCGAAATCTAGATGTGATGTAATTAGGGCCGTTCTTGAGAGAATAGCTTTGGTTCATACTGGCATCAGAAGGAATACTACACCAATACTAATGGGGACACACTTACCAAAGAGTACAAACATACATGTGTAGCAAAGCAATGTGTGTTAACAGAAAAAAACACTAAACTGTTGCAAGACCCCCACTGACAACTAATATTTCCGATAAACCCTTAGGGGTAGTTTTACTTGCCCATTTCTGGCCCCTCCGGGGTGTTTATCAATATAAATATATATTGGCTGCAATCGATTCATGCTCTAGATCCTGTTCGGTTTGGCGACAAATGTCTGCCACTGCTCAGTCTTGCAGAGGCTAGCAGCAATGGGAGCAGTTTATAGCTATCATTCAGCCTATGGTCTTCTGTCCAACGCTAAAGCACTTATGGTAGCATTGACGCATCACTGTTATTTTTACATCCGTTCCATCTGGAATCAAACGGTGTAGTAGAATGAGCTAAGAATGATATAAGCCTTGGCCACTAGGATATTAGATAAAGGATTGAATAGCCCCTATGGGGTTCAGAGTGCACTAAATAATGAGCCTAGAGGAGCATTGGGAGGTCATACAACATACAAATTTCTCTTCAGAGAATAAATCAATGTGCCTGAACTTGATTTCTCTGGACAGGTAGCGGCTGAAAATTACTGACACTCTTTCCCACTTCAATTTATTGCAGATAGTTCAAGAGACCAGAACTAAATCATTGAATCTGAAAAACAACTCTGACTCTGCCACCAGCGAAGGGAAACTTACTAAAGCTGCTGACAAGTGACTCACCAAAGTGGGAGAGATGGTTCAGAATAAAATATCAAGATACTTTTTGGACTCTCTTACCAACTACCTGGTCCAGTTCCTGGGGTAAGAGCTACCTGGATGGTAATCCTGCCTCCAGTTCATGGTGCAAAAAATAACAGGAATGTGTCGATTGATTACATTAAAAAGCACTACCTGGCTATCCACTAGGCTGATATAGTACTGTTATGCATTATTTTAAGCAACTTTCCAGTGCAATTCCAGATATGCATTGGAAAGTAAATTTCAGCACAACATTTTTTCTCATTTGCATCACTTTTGTAACGGGAACCCATTGCAAAGTGTTGATAAATCCCCACCCCCAAACGAGCTTGTCTAGCCAGTTATTTCTTATCATCTCAAAAACAAAAGTACTCGTTTTTGTAAAAATGACAATACATCAAATTGGAATATACATAGTGGTAACATTGACACTATAAAATAATGCACCAACTTCGGTCGTTGTACTTGATGAAGTGGAAAATGTAGAAAACACAAAACAAAGTAAAACCATATTAGTTGTGTAGCCTACATTGCCTCCAGTTTTGTTAAACTCTATTAATGCAACATGATCTCTGTGCTTTCTTATAGAGTGAGATTTGTGGCATGATTCTTGCAACCGAGATGAACTATATTGGCTCATGCATTCAGTGCTGGAATATACTGATTGTAAGTCAGTGGTAGCCCTCAGACTGGACTTGGGGCAGTGGGCTTTGGCTTCCATGAAAAGGTTCTCCCCTTCAACGTCTTACATAAAAAACAGAAACATCATGACAGTAACATCAATACTGAAAATCTCTTTACAGTGCAAATCAGTATAGGATATGCGTTGGAAACCAATTCACAGCACAACATTATCTCCTTTTTTGCATCACTTTTCTTACGTAAAGTGAAACGTTGTTGAGACATGAGCATTATGTTGGTATAATCTTACCAGGAAGACATAGGAGGACTGTGGAAGACTGGAAGCGCCAGAGCAGGAATAGATGGACGAGCCCTATCAAGGGGTATCTTAAGCAAAGTATGATTAGCTTTACAATACAACTTTGAGACAAGTTGCTGTCCTTAGTTTTGCTCAATGCTTTGAGGATCCTTGCTGAAAGTTAGCGGTACGTTGACATTATCTCCTCTTTAGACATTCAGAGTGATTAATGATGATTATCCTTACAATGAAACTTGCTAATGGCTTGGAACCAATAGTAATTTATTTGTATGTTTTATGAATGGAGCCTACTATTAAATTCTCCTCTTTGTCGGTGCAATGATGTGGACTTAAATACATTGATTAAACTGATATTATGAAAAGGTAGTATTCTAAATAAATGGGAATTGTTTTCTTTCTGCTACAGGCTGACGATTAGGACACTAGGCTTAACATCATAAATTAGTTAAAGTAGCTTTCTTAGTTTGAAAAAAGTGGCACTCGGCTAGAAGGAAAACCCAAGGACATTAATGCATTTAGTCGCTAAGCAATTGCATTTTTACATTTGTATACTTCCCTTGCTTCTCTAGTCTGTAGGACAAATGTGTTTTTTTAAGCTGGGGGCGATTAATTTCAGATTCATGCCGTTATACCTATAGGCCACCTGCTAATAGAAAATAGCTCAGTTTTATGTTGCATTATGTTTTATAATTGGAATTGTGCAATTGTATTTGCAATTGTATTCTTTGAGTTGGGAAATCAGTATGGTCATTTTTTTTTAAGATAGTCTGATTAGTAAAACTGTTTCATCTCAGTCTATCGTTTTATTAGTAAACGTGGGAGGGACACGGAGAGTGGCTGGAAAAAGGAGAATGTGTAAGGCTAAAGAAAGGGGTTTAGGTAGGAGTACAGAGCAGTTAAGAATGGGTTCGAGAGGGGTATAGAGAGGGACATGCACCCACCCACAGAAAAGTAAGTCCATTCCTATCAACAAGTTTCCCTTCTATACTTACTAATGCCAAAAAGGACCCAAAACAGAACAAAAAGTCTTCCAATTCAGAACCGGAGTGAGGCCAGCATGGCCAGACACTGGTACTGTAGCACCCTGCCACCGAATTCAATGAAGGTAGTGGCTTAAAATTGATATGGTTAAATTAAATTACCTTTATTAAAATAGTTACAAATATTAATAAATATACCATAATGCTACCAAAAGATATCTAAAATTAATACAGTTTTCGTTTTATTTTAACATATTGTAATCACCTGTTTTTATTTTAAAATTGATAAAGTTTATTTTAATAAAAATATAATAAAAATAGAATTAAAAAATCCTATTTATTACTCTTAATAATTATAACATACAATATAAAATGTTTTTTTTTAATTTTAGTGTGATTTTTTCTAACCTTCGGAAAAATCATTGTAAATGTATTTTATATTTTTAAACTAATTGCAATTTGAATATACATTAAGTTAATGATGCTGCAGCAGTTTTTTTCTTCCACATTTAAAATAATACATAAAACATAAAAGTAGTTACATTTATATTTAACAGTTTAATAAACATGTTTACTTTCAGTCGGGTGGAGATATCCGAGTGGTTAATTAGAGGGAAAGCTTTCCTATATTTACCATAGAGAGAAGCCAGAAGCAGATATCTATTTATGGAAAAGTATAGAAAAAAGAACAAAGTTTATTAAACTTGGAAACAAATATTATTAATATTTGTATGTTGAATGTTCATATAAATGTAGATCGAAAGAAAAAAATTCTACCATATTAATAACTTAAATTTGTATTAAAAATTTAATAATGTGAATATATTGAATTACAAATTTTACCTAAAGTAAAAAATTTATTTTTTACTATGTAGTCATAATTAATAAACGTGATGGGTAGAACTAATTTAAACTAATTTAATTTTAAGACAAAATATTGTTACATACTTTTTTTACATTCAAAAGAGGTTGTTGTAATATGTAAAAAATATATAACTATATTTTCTACTCATATATTTTCATAACCGTAAGCTACTTATATCTTTACATCTTTTAAATAATTGTATTTATTTTAACATTATTTCCTAAGGGGTTTTATTTTTCCCCGCCTACATTATATTCTACGGGAGTGTTTTGCAGTGTCATTCGTTGGCCATGTGTGGTGCTGGACTTACTACTTCACTTTTTTGTGTAGTAGCAACTTTGCACTAGGCAATCGGAGACCTTAGCGGCCGAAAAAACGGCAGTAAAAACGGCGGCTAAAGCGGCGAAAATTCCCTATCGCCACCCTTGATAATATGCCCCTGATTTTGTGAATAGCTCGAAGTAGTAAAGTTAATATAAAATGTAATGGTAAACGAACAAATGTAAATTTCTCAAAAGTGTAAGTTACCTTTGAAATACCCCCATAGTCTCTGCCACATTTTTAAGATGACTGGTGTTGGAGTAGTGGAAGAGCTGGGGCAGCGGTATTTTACAATCTTAGACAGAGGTAAATGGTTGCTATCACAGAAACCTATGAGATATACGCTTCTTTTTACTGTATGTGTAGTAGCATTTGCTTACACATCTAATGTAAACAACACAGTATGAAACAATAGCATAAAGAAACATAACTACACACGTGAAACATAAGAGAACACAGCACAACAAAACAGTCAAAATGCATGGCAACAACTGCAGTACAACAAGACAAAGTCATTTTGCATTCACGCAGCACAAAATCATTACAGCCCAGAAAAAAACCAGAAAAAATGCCACACAGTAGATGTGCACAAGTATTCTTGTAACATTAACCAGCTCCAGAATCCTGTTTTTATAACACAGGGGTAAAAGGTGTTTGGAGCAAACACTGCCTTCGGATATCAAATAGTGCCAGTAAAAAATGTTTTCTGATCTGGCCCCTCATTCGTTAATTTATGGTAATATGCACTTCAACTGCTATTATTTACATGCCACTTGTTATTTAAAATAACGCAATATGTAAGTTGCACAGGTGCTAGTTGCTCAGTCTTCTGCGAGATGAACAAGGAAGAGGCAGGCCAAAGCCTCGCATTGATATCCAAAAGAGGGCAAAATGAATCTCAGACTTACAAGACTCAGTGCTCTGAAACGCCCTTCTGGAATCAGCGTTTCCTGCTCAGACCCTGAGATCAGCTAACAAAGCACTTCTATGAGTACAAAAAGGTGATATTGGTAGGTCTTGCCTTTTCTATAGAAACAGTCGAGTTGAGGCACTCTCCTTGTGAAATAAATTAAGGAGTAGTCTCTTTTAAAACACTATGAAAGACCCATTTATATTAATGAGCCCAACATTAGCCTAGCTGCAGAACCCTATGTGTTATGTCATTCTTAGCCTCATAGTACCAAGAGAAAGCTTCTGTGATATCCAGTGAATAACATGTAGCATAACATGATTCATCCTTTCTGCTCAGTCTCTAGTCTGATAAATGTGTACTACGCACCAACCGTTCTACACTGCTTCCTTATCAGTTCTACATCTTCACTCTTAATCTGGATTTTCCAAGTTTGTTAATGATGGACATTTCTGATTGTATTAAAATTAGGAGGGGAAGATTATGCATTGTTATCTTCCATATATTAAACAAGCGCAGGCAATGCCAATCGGTCTGGGTTTTGAAGGAATGTTGTAGGGTAATGTGAAGCATTACAAGTAAATAAAATGGGGATAGATATGTATTCGTGCGGATGCAAAGAACTGTGGAATTATATTGGTGTGGGTTAAAACTTGAGGTGTCAATTGCACTGTCAAGCCAGACCTAAAAATCCAAGCAGGTTAATGACTGCCCTCCTCTCATCTGTACTGCTGCCAGAGAAAACCAACTTAAATTATCTAGTTATCTAATACAAAGCATTCTAATGGCATGTGTGTGCGCCTTAAAGTTCAAGCATAGTCACCTGAATGAATAAACTAAATGATATGCGTGGAGGACAAGCTATTTTTTTGTGGAAGCACACAACGTCTACCAAACATGTACTCCTGGCTCCCAACATGTGGGTTAACCCAAAGCCTATCTAGTGATGCTCACAAAAGTGTGTGCAGGCTGCTGCGCTGTCAAGCTAGACCAAGAGAAATACAAAAACAGAAAAAGATAAGCAAATTAAATTAAGACTTTGAAGCAAAATTACACCATCCAGAAAACCCAGAAGAGTCCCTTACCACAAACTACACTATATGTCTCTCACAGGGGTATCATTAGTAGTAGAAATATTCCATGCTGCATCGTATCATCTGTTTTCTCAATGCCGCACTATCGCCACGTGTGCAGAAATGGCATCATAATGTAGAAGAAGCAAAAGAAGATACATAGGAATCCCAGTAGGTTTGCTAAAATATACATATACATCTTTTTTTCATTTCAAAATATTATATTGGGAGTTTCAGCATCAAAAAAAATAATACAAATAATACATTACAATAGTGTAGACGAGTAGAGCAGTACAAAATCATATAATATAATTCAGAATAATACATAGGTGATGCAAACACAGGATCAGGACTGAAGTTGTAAGGGATTAACTCACAAGTACATTCAAATAGCAACTATGGATGTACATGTATCTAACTTCAACAATCGATATTGAAGTAACTCACCACAAAAGTGGATAGCAGACAGTATACAGTAGTATCAATAATGTCATGAGAGTGGAGCCCAGGTTCACGGTTACACAAAGCTGGTAAAATAACGTCGAACTCACGAAACCCAGCGGTGTCAGTGCGGCCTGATTGTGTAGGGGGATAGAGAGAGCTAAGGCGGTATATCGGTGGTGAAATAGCTATCAAGGGCAGACCACATACGTCTCTTAGGGGGTCGCCATGGCGACTGTTGGAGAGCTATGCTATCAGCTCCTCGGAGGTTAATTACCCAATTAAGCCAGAAGGCAAAGTTTGCTTTGCTCGTGTCTTTCCAGTTGTTTAGGACTGTCTTGACCGCGGCTATGAGCAGAAGATCCAGTAGCGCCCTGTCATCGGCATTAAGGGAGGGAGCTTGTAAAAAGCCGAAGACCAGATAGTCAGTTCTCTGGACGGGCAGATGGGGAAGACTTTACTAATGAACTCGAAGATCTTGTCCCAAAAGGGGACCACACAGTCGCAAAGGAGAATGAGGTGTGCTAAGTCACCCTCGGCCCGTTTACAGTTCCAAAAAAAGGCGTCGGCTTATGTTGTGAGCAAAGAGACGCGCCGGTGTCCAAAAGGCTTTATGAAGGAGCCAAAATTTGGTCTGGGATAAGGTAGGGCTAACTTTGTGACGCATACAGGATACCCAGGTTTTAGCCCATTCCGCCTCTGAAATCGGTAAAGAGGAATGTGAGGACCAGAACTGCGTGAGCTGTGAGGTTAGGCTGGAATTTGGGGGGCGTAGGAGTTTGTATAGAGAGGATACCTGGTGGCCTATGTTGTTTAATCTGGAGAGGTACAACGGGAGAGATGGTGGTGATAGTGAAAACTTTGCTCTAGTGATTGCCGCCTTTATATTTAAAAAGGTATAGAACTCTATTGCTTCGAGATTGTAGATGTATTGAAGATCTTTAAACGGGATAGAGTATGATCCTTTGAATAGTTGGTGTGTGAAGAGAATGCCTTTTTTTTCCAGTGTGGGTTATACAGTGGCTTACCCTTGTGAAGTACTGAAGGATTATGCCATAAGGTCTCCCATCCCGAGCGACGAATGCTATGATCAAGAAATTTATCGATTTTAAGGAGGGCTGCTTTCGTATTTCGGAAAATTGCTTTTGAGTAGGTTAATATGTTCAAATTGGTAGAGAGGGCAGCATCAGGGGAGATGCCTCCTAGGATAGCTTGTTCAACCTCCAGCCAGACAGGAGTGTAGTCCGCCATGGGGGCCAACCAGTGGGAGCCCTGCTTTGCCAAGAAAGCGGTTTCGTAACGTCTAAAGTCCGGGAGGTTAACCCCCCCTATTCATTTGTCTAGGCGTAGTTTTTTTATGCTGATCCGCGCCTTCTTCTCTTTCCATAGGAAGGTGGTGTGTGTATTGTCTATTTATTGATAGAAGCCTTGGGTAAGAATTAGGGGCAGCATGGTAATAAGGTAATTCACCAGAGGTGAGATCATCATCTTGATGGTCTCAACTCTTCCCCACCAAGTGATGAAACGAGGAGACCATCCTTCTAGCTGGTTTTTTATTTTAGTCAAGGTTTTGCTTAAGGGTTTCCATAAGGGAGTCTCCAAACTCTATTCCCAGGTATTTGATAAACCCTGACTGCCAGCAGAGGCCAGAGTTGCTCAACATATCTTTGGTTGCTAGAATATTTAAAGGTTTGACCTCAGATTTTTCCCGGTTAAGTTTATACCCCGAGTGAATAGAGTAAGTTTCAATGGTGTACATCAAGGCTGCAATGGAAGGCTCTGGGTTTTCAGTGACTACTAAGATGTCATCCGCATATGCGGCTAGTTTAACACAGGTGTCTCCAAAATGAACTCCCTTAATATTATCATTCTTTTTAATATCGGTGAGGAGGGGTTCCATCGCCAGAAGGAAGAGCGCTGGGTCTCCCTGCCTTGTTCCCTGCTCAAGCTTAAATGGTTCCAAAAGAGAGCCATTTATGGCTATACGGGCGGACGGCGAGAGGTATAGAGCCATTACCATGTCTATGAAGGTGTTCCCTAAGTTGAGGGTGATCATGCAATGCTTGAGGAAGAGCCATGGAGGTGGATGCACACGGGCTTTAGCTCGGGGGCTGAAAGGAGCACTTCCCTGTCACTTCATGCTCCGGTTTTTGCTCTGTGTGATCCCTTATGAGTCAGGAGGCAGAATCAGTCACCGGTAGCTCTGGGGACTTTGTGGTGATCTCCTGGGTAGAAAGAAGTCGCTCTCCTATGCGGCAGGGAACAGATTAGGCAGCCATTTCCACTCCCGTCCAAGCCATCTTAACACTAATACATAAACAATGATGAGTGTTAGCCAAAAAGAACAAGGCAAAAAAATGCAACCAGAAAGAAAGCAGCCAATGATATTAAACCTGAAACAAACTGACCAATAGAAACACTTTAACAAAACAATGAGTATAAAAAAGCATACACATATATGAGAAGTTACAGAAAAAAACAAAACAATGCAAAAAAATCAGCACTCTGACAGGTTGCTTACAAATAAGATATGAAAAAGCTACCTCCGAAGACAGGAAACAGTTTTCTCAAAGTGCGTACAATAAAATATTTAATGACAGCTAAATAACAACAAAACTCATAACTTCCACTTAAAAAAATAATTAACATTTACCTTTCTATTGATATCTCTTAACTATATATAATAACGGACCCAGTTTATGTCAACCCCAGCTATACCTAATTTAAATAAAATCATAGCCAGAACCAGAAATACAAGAGAAGCTCCTGATGCTTCAAGAAAATTCAAAGATATGAATATAATTGTGAACATCACAGTAACACACCATTTAAACTTTCAATTTATATGACAACATCAATAATGAAATGAAAGGAGAATAATTAGATATGTAACTAACAATATTCTAAAAAGTTTAACCAACCAACGTGTGGATGATGGGCGACATATTAAAATAATGCCTTCACCATTCCCACAAATCTATGCAATCCGCGGAGAACTTTACAACACACATATACTATTAGTCTATGCACTTTACCAACATACAATGAACTGCCCACTGAAATGATATCCAAAACCAACAATTACTATTTACAAAAAAATCATTGACTTTGAACAAGCAACAATTGCAACAATTTGAAAAATATACTTGCATTCAACTATTCAGCAGTGCTGCTATTACTATAATGAAATTTTATACGGACACCAGAACAAATCTACAATTTGGGCCGAATTCACCAGGGTAACTTCCACTTTTAAGTAAACAATTGTAAAATAAGTGTGTAGTTACAATTATTTACTGTATATTGCTTTCAAATAAGCATAATCATATGTATGACTACGTGAATTTATTTGCATAATTACTTTAAATCATTGCAAAATTGCAATACAGTACCAAAATTAATGTTTAAAAACATGTCTTGCCCCTTTGTTATTCAAGTATTAAATGGCGTATCAAGATTAACATTTAAGACAGATCTCAAACCATTTGTGAATGGGGTTTTACCCTAAAAATACAAGGGTAAAATTAGGATTAAAATTGACCAGGTTCCTTATATAGTCATTAACTGCGGGATAGAGAGTCAACTTGAAGTATTACAGTTTTTGAGGGCCTCTCGTGGTCCTTTGGTAGGGGGGAGAGCCTCACTGTTCCTCCCCTTCTGAGCCAACAAGTCACTGTGGTTGCGGCTGCACACTTTGTGTCTGTTTTGTTTTCAATTTGGTCTCTTCTAGCCATGTTCATGAATTTACCAAATTTTGCCAGGTCTGGGGGCACTGTGCAAGACTGGTTTTAAAAATGTACTACAGTGTTGGAGTAGGGCAGGGCAGCAACATATTAGGTGTACCAGTGGTTCTGCGCTGCAGTTACACAGCCTGCATCTGGTTATGTTACTCAGAGATTTCCAACAAAGATTAATTTCCTTAATGGGCAGTGACACTTAATGCGCCCACTTAATTTCTTTCAAGTACTTCCTTCCTAGAGAGTTGTTAATGTATGGCTGGAATTTGTGTGACTCCTATGCTTTCATTAGGCCAGACAACACTCCGATGTCCTTGAATCTGGCAATGTCTTCATTCCGTGATATCTGGGTGATTTGTTTATTTAGCGCTGTCTTAATTGCTGAATCGTTTAGTGGTACTAGCACGCTGTGAATAGGCCCAACTCATAATCATATGTAGGTGCTCCAACAATTGGTGGAGTGCTAGTGAATAGTGCCATGGGTGAAAAGTACTGTAGAATTGTTAGTATTATAATCTATTGGAACATAACTTAGATTTAGAGCTTAAGGGCAGATGTATCAACTTTCTGTTTTGCGAGTCCTTAATTGCGACTTTTAGCAAATCGCAGTTACGGAATCGCAAAATGGTATGTATGTACATTTCTGTGAATAATTAGTGAATTATTAGCGATTTCCCAAAAATCGCTAATAATTCTGAGAATATTTTGCGAATTCTTATTTTGCGAAATTTGCAAAGTAAGAAATCGCTAAAAACGTGAAAGTGCAATGCTGGAACAGGCTGATGACATCACACCCAGGAAGTTGGAGTGATTGCCTGCACCTGCTTGCCTGAGCCACACCCAGTGGCAGTTGGAACACTGTTGAAAGGCAGAGCAGACCTGTTTGGAGTGCAATGGAGTCACAGAACACACATGAGGAAATGTCTGGAGACAAGAGGAAAAGGAAGCTTAAATTTACAGAAAAGGAACAAGAAATCCTCTTAGAAGAAATGGTGTGCAGCCAAGAGTTGCTTTTTGGAAAAAAATCATTACAAGTTCCTGAAGCAAGGAAGAGAAAAATTTGGTTGGAGATCCAGGAAAAAGTAAATTCTGTTGGAGTTACCAATCGAACCATTGATGAAATTAAAAAAAGATGGCATGACATGCGTCAAAGATCCAAAGAGAGGGTTGCTGAAAGGATCAAGGAGGCAAATAAAACTGGTGGTGGTACATCAACATCAGACCAACCAACACCCCATGAGGAACTAATTGAAACAGCCCTGCTTCCAGAGAGTGTGAGTGGAGTGGCTAACATTGATAGCTCTGACCCTACACCAACAGCACAAGGTAAGATACTTGCAAACAAGTATATTAAATGTTTGAAATGCATGTGTGTGTGTCCTGTCTCCTATGCAAGTTCTCAGTGTGAGGAATGTAGTAGTCCAGTGAGACTGTGGAACATGTAGGACGCAATGCATCATGGGATTTTTTAGTGCAATCACAATTCTTTTGACATTGTCATCATAGGAACACATGAAATGATTGAGAATTAATTATGATGGTTGACATTTAGTATAGTGATAGTGATTTTTTCAATGAAAAAATGTTATTTGTCAGAAAATGCATATACAAAAACATACTCATATGTCTCATTCTACATCCACAGAACAATCAAGGGAATCCGGGGAGCTTGAGCGTGATGAATCACCTCCCCATGTCACATCTGATACTGAAGGAGGAGGCACTGATGCCACTGCCCTTACTAAAATTGTGCGCAGAAAGCGCAGGCATGTAGCTCCTCTGCCACCATTGGAAGAAGATAAGAATGTAGATGAAGGTACAGTACACAGTGAGCCTGACACAGTGTGCCCTCGTGACTCACAAGACCAACCCCAAAGTCAAAGGAGTACACGGTCAAACAGGTTGCAGACATGTAGGAGCAGCAGTGGGCAAATGGAAGCTGGCTCTGTTTTCGTTGGTCTTGAGCAGGATATGCTTCATGTGCATCGCCTGCAACATAAGGCACTCAGATCAATCAATAGTCCGCTTTTAAGACTGAACAGAAATCAAGAAGGCATGGCTGCTTCAATTGATAAACTGTGTCTGACCCTGGAACGTACGGAGAATGCACGCAACAAGGCTGCAAAGCATGCACATATCAGGATGCAAGGCTATACAAAAGCAATCAACCGACTATGTACTGTCACATGCAACTTTACCAGGCGCAGCATTAACATGCAGCGTGGAATGAGCGAATGCATCCATAAAATGGCAAACAGCTTGGACAGAGTGACCTCTGCTGTAGAAATTTTGCAAACCTCCAACTCTGGTGCAAGCACTCTCATTGCCTCAGCTGACAGTGAGGACACCTCCAGTAGGAGCAGTAGGAACCCCACACCAACTACTCACTTGACCCAGCGCAGAAGTGGAAGGTGTGCTGGCACAGCACATGATGAAGAAATCATACAACCACAGGAACATCCTGCTTCAAGCCGCCCGTGCAAGAAGTGACAGTTTAAAGTACAATTCATTGAACATTACTGCATTGTGGAACATGGCTCCATGTTACATTTGGGTTTCTTTTCATTTACTTTCTTCTAAAATTTACATTTTGAAAACTGCACTATGGTTTGTGTGTTGTGAATAAAAACAACACTTCACAAAAAAGTAAATCTGTAGTTTTGCTTCTCTTACCTAAAAGTAATTTTGTGTAATCTCAGACCGTCTCTGACGGCCAGCCACAGCTCCTACTCGTGATGCAGCCCTTCTAGGTGGAGGTACGTCATCATCATCAGATGTGTCAGACTCACTCACTTCAATGTCTGTGCCTTTGAGCATGGCCATGTTATGCAGCATTGCACAGCTAGTTACAATTTTACAACAGGTTTCAGGACTGTACTGCAAAGCGCCTCCACTTTTGTGTATGCATCTGAAAGGGCTTTTTAAAATGCCAAATGTGCGTTCAATGACCCCACGTATTGACTGGTGTGCCCTGTTGTACCGTCTTTCTGTTGCAGTTGCAGGGTTCAAGTATGGCGTTAGGATGAAATCACGCACTGAATAGGCACTATCACCTGCATGGATGGAAAAAAAATTTAACTGTATGTTCCATTGTCAAAAAATGGATGGATGGATGTTTGCATGAGTGTGATTTACCTAGCAGGTATCCCTCTCCAAACTGTCCAGCACTCAGACATCTATGAATTCCTCTATATCTGAAGATAAAGGAATCATGTGTGCTGCCTGGGTACTTTGACACTATGTCATTGATGATATATTTGGCACTGCACACAATCTGGATGTTGAGAGAGTGGTAGCTTTTCCTATTACGAAATACATATTCTGCTGGTGGAGTGATGGCAATATGAGTTCCATCAATGCATCCAATCACATGTGGGAAGCGTGCAATTTGATAGAATTCCAACTTGGTTTCCTGTATGGCTTGTTGGGTGTTTGAGAAGTAGATGTGATGTTGAAGCCTGTTCAGCATTGCATCCAGGAACACATGAAAAAAGCATGATAGGGCACTTTGTGACACCCCACCAACCTCTGCAATTACGCTTTGAAAAGACCCTGAAGCCAAAAGGTGCAGTGAGCACAATACCTGCACGTGAGTTGGAATTGATTGAGTTCTGCATGTTGGATGCTCCAAAAATGGTTTCAATTCATTAATGAGGTCCATAATGGTATGTGGATGAAGTCTGTATTTGTCATAAATGTCCTCTTGAGTCTGCTGGAACAGCATGATGCGTTATCTGAAGATTCTCTCCTGTATCTGTCTCCTCTGTGCAAGAGCTTGAATGAGCAGCCTCCTGGCTATCAGGTATAGTCCAGACATTTTTTAAATCAATTCTGTGCATTCTGGGTGCCTTTTTAAATTTTTTTAAGGTTACCACCTGAATGTACTTGGTGTTAATAGCGAATTCTTATTTTGCGATTTTCATGAATTTGCAAATTGCGATTTTTTCATAAATCCAATTGCGATTTCTTATGCTTCGATTTCTTGTTTGCGATTTTTGCAAACCAAAAAACATGCTAAATAAGGAATCGCTAATAAATTCTCAGAAATCCACTTATCGCAAATTAAGAAATCGCAATATTTGCGATTTCTTAATTTACGAAGCGATTTTTTCATACATACCATTTTTCCGTTTTATTTGTCGCAAACGCTGCTATTTTGCGATTCGCAATGTTTGCGACAAAAAAACCTTGATACATCTGCCCCATAGTTCTTAAATATTACAATAAGCACAATTAAACAGAACAATATGCCAGCATCTTGACCCATGTGAGAAATTCTCAGAGTGTTCATCAGAACAACAGTGGCAGTGACCATATATTGGAATTATCCTGAATGAAACTTGTATTAATAGGGGCTGCGAAGACAGGACAAATGTACAGATCCGCTTCACATCACCCAAAAATGCATCTTTGGATCAGTGTAAAAGCTTGCTATGTAGAAATGAGCTGCCAAACATTGACTCTCAGATGGAGCACCTACATTATGATTATGTTTATTTAAAAACAACATGGGGGGCAGATTTACAAGCCTATTACACTGCCAGTGCATCACTTTCTGTGACACACCGGCAGCGGATTTTTCTGGCCCATATTTACAAGGACAGAAAAGCCACCCTGTGTGGATTTTCCTGTTCTTATAAATATGTCCCCTTTACACACAGCACTTTGCGTGAAAGGGGCGTTCCCTAGGTGTTGCGCTGGGTGTTCCCACGGAACACCAATGGAACCAGACACATTTCCAGATGTACAAGAAATCTTAAATCTGGAAATGTGTGTGAATGCTACGCCTCCCCAGGGGAGGCATTGGGAGGCACCACATCGATAAATGTATTCATTTCTCCTTGTTTTTTCCTCTGTCTATGCGTGCTGCATCCTGAAGCACACACAGAACGAGGAAACAACCTCTAATGATTGTTTATGTACAGTAAGGTATCCCTTCCTGTGCAAAAACAATCCTTTAAATCAATGACGTTTTAAAAGTTCTATGTGTGCTAATGCAGCACACATAGAAGTTCTAAAATGCAATTTCAGATTGTTTATGTGCTGGAAGGGAACCCTTCCGCACATAAATAATCATCCCCGTGATGCAGGCACCCTTGTATCATGGTGCAAGGGTGCCTGTGTTGGCGCATGGCAGCAGTTTGTGCGCCAGCGCAGGAAGAATCACAGAGATGCAACATATTGCTGTGAATATGTCACATCCCTGTGCTTTAAAACTAACGCAGTCTGGTGAAGTACGCTACATTAGTTTATTGTAAATCTGCCCCACAGTAAGTAAACGTAACTCTACACTCATTTTTAGGGTGTTCAACAATTGTTTTGAAGGCCAGAGAAAGGTAGGCCAGAACTGTCTACAATGTTGGTCCTACAGCTCGTTATACTAAAACCTCTTTCTTGATGGAATAGGGCACAATCCTTGTCTGAAAGATAAAAGAGTTTGGAAAAAAATGTTTGTACTGGATGACTGAAAACTCTATATGATACTTTTTGACTGTTTGAATTATCAAGAAATCTGTAAATATAGGCAACTATTTTTAATTTTTAAAAACATAAGCTTTTGGACCCTGTTTGTAACAAGAAAGAGACTGCACACTTACCAGATATGGCATTGGCCTCTGAAAGAACCTTGGCCAAGACTCTTCTCTTTTGTGGCAAGAAGGAGGTTCTGAACGACAGGTAGGCAGCTTAGCTGTACAAATTGGAGAACTGGGCCCTGTTCTTTAATCTTCAACAACTGTCAGAACAGGCTCCTCTTCTAATAACCCTCCCCAAATATGTTGGTTTCCTGTCTACATAACCTACGATATTTGGGCCTTGTAAATTGACTTTACAGCATCTGCATACTTAGAAACGTCCTTGATGAAGTCCTTACCAATGAACAGACCTTGCGGTGATGTCCTAGCCTCAGTGAATGCTAATTTTGCCAATTTAAGGCCAATATTGATTAAGAAGCAATTGTGACCCTCGTGTGAAATAGCAGAGTTCACATTACCAATCAAACATGTTGCTAGCTGAACCCAATAGGAAATTTCAGCAGGACCTAAAAACACAGTACATGCTTTAGCCTTAGATTAAAGCAATCACATCGGTGAGCTTATCCTGATGATAGAAACACAATTTATCTGTGCACTTCTTTTGGTCCTTCCCATATATACAAAAGAATGCTAGGAGTTTTTTAAAACTTTTTTTATTCATGACAGGCTTATACAATGCACACACTTTACAAACATTAGCACCCGCGGCTGCATCACTGGTTTGAAATCTTACTATAGACCTTGAATCATTCCAGTTTCGCGACATTATTAGATGTACTCAAATTTCAAATTCAAATTCAAATTCAAAAAGCTTTATTTGAATTATTTAAACAAATTCATAAAAGCATACAAATTCAATCGCAATTAAGAAACAAAAGTTAAAATCAGTCTGAATTCAGATCATTTTACATACACAGTTAAAAGAAGGTAAGTAACACTGTTAAAAAGTTTCAAAAAAAGAATTGATACTTTTAAAAATCATTGTGAGGTAGCATACATTTCGAAAATTTTTAATTTAAATTGTATTTCTGTACCTCATGATTGCTCTAAGAAAAGATGATACAGTACTAATAGTGCGCTCATCGTCTAAGGTTCTTAATTTGTCGTATGCCCCTCTACATGACCATAGACCCCAGGAGACAAGGAGAGGTTTCAACAATTTCCTCATTGGATGGGAATAAAAAGAACAAAAGAGGATACAATGTATATTTGATTGTGTAGATGCATCGTCACAGGGACAAGTTCGTTTTTCCCTAGACCAGTCATTACAGTGTGTATGAGTTACAAGTCTAAAAAACGTTTCCAGGCGGAAATAGGTCAGAAGCATGCAATGGTATAAAGGTTGCTCAATCACAAGATAGAACTGGATTCCCTGGTGAATTGTTATCACATCATGATCAATAACAGTTTTCTTAAGCCTTTCTTCCCGCCATCTTTTGTTTTCAAAGTGTTCTCGGAGGGACTTTTTTAAAGCAGTTCTTGAAATGATTTCCATGCTATCAGGCTTGGAGAAAAATTCCCGGTGTCCAATTTCATGCAGCAGGTTTTTGATATAAGAAAACCATTTTATATTAGGGGCTCCATCACATGCAAGACAATCTTCTATTATCTCTCTGTTGAGGTTCGTACATGGGTTAGTTCAAACATTATGCTATAGTAAAACCGGGGCAGATTTAATAATGTCTGAGACATGCTGGAGGGCCACTTCTGAGTTCATCACACATGTTGAAGTAGTCTTTGGGACAGCCAGTAGATACCGTAAAAATCGATTCTCAATTTGTTGTATTGGTTCCGCTGACACAATCCCCCAGATACCTGCACCGTAGGTTCCGGTCGAGACACATTTAGCCTTAAAGATCTGCGTCGATTCGCTCACGGGTCCACCCCCCAGTGGCTCTGGAGAATGCAAGAGACTTGGCATTTACCGCTGGTTTCCAAATGCCCCGTCTCTCAAATTGGACCCCGAAATAATAAAAAGTGTCTGCAAGCTCCACCCGCCTGTCATCCAATGTAATCAAGCAGGGTGTTCTGCGTTTATTTGGGCCGCAGGACATAGTGAAAGTCTTTAAAACATTTATGCGAAGGCCCCTTGATTGCATAAATTCTGAAAATTGTTGAACGGCTTTTTGTAGGCCCACTTTAGTCTGTGAGAGAATTGCCGCATCATCGGCATAAAGGAGTATGGGTATAGGCTTCCCTTTTATTGTGGGGTAATCATAATAATGTTCAATAAGGGGGAGTCCAACAGTATTGATATATAGGGTAAAGAGCAGGGGTGCAAGTATGCACCCCTGCCTTACTCCTCTGTGGATACGGAGCACGTCTGAGCATTCCCCCATCCTGCCGTATCTCACACGTGCACCCGCCCCATCATACAATTCTCTAATAAAGGAAAGTATCTGATTATCAAGGCCTATATCCCTTAGAGTTTGCCAAAGTACGTTGTGGTCAACACAGTCAAATGCCGAGCTAAGGTCTACGAATGTTATGTACAGATTTCTTTTTTTGGCATGTATGTATTTCGATATTATTAAGGCCAAATTAAGACCCTGCTCAACTGTCCCTCTTCCCACCCTAAACCCATATTGGAGGTCGGAAAGTATCTCCTGTTGGTCCAGCCAGTCCTGCATTTGGGCAAGAATGATCCTGCCTGCGATCTTCATGAGGCCATCAAGCAAGGAGATTGGCCGATAGCAGACAGGATCATTCCTGACCCCCTTTTTATAAATCGGGACGACCACTGCCTCTGACCAGGTGGCAATAAAGCCGATTTTATTTGAAGAATTCAATACTACAGTAAGTAGGGGTGCCCAGAGGACAGGTGAGGTTTTAAAGATGTCAATTGGGACACAGTCCAGCCCTGGGGCCTTACCAGCAGGACTTTCTGCAAGAGTCTTAGAAACTTCTTCGAGTTGAAACTGGATACCCAGAGGGAAAGAAGTACACGTTTCCTCCGTGGTCATTATTTCGAGCCTAGTTGAAGATCTTCCTGGGGGAGCTATATCTCTATAAAGACACTGAAAATGATTCACCCATTCCTGTGCTGTAATAGCATTGTCTATCTGTGGGCCCCGGGTTGCTTGCAGAAATGGAGCATTGACGGCCTTCCAAAAGGAGGTATTATCCTTGAACTCAGAGGCTGCGTGCAGGGCTGACCACGCCTGTAATTTAAGCTCTTTCTTCCTATTTAATAGAGCAGTATGATATGTACGCCTTGCTATCTGTACATCAGATCTAGATTATGAAGAGTAATGCAGGGCTTTTTTAAGGGCAGCAAGTGCTTAGTGTAGGTGCCATCGAACCAACCCTGAGATCCCTTAGGAGTATTACGGATAGTTCTAGTCAAGAGTTGTTTATTAGACCCACTGATTTTACTTAATGAACCAAGAATGACATGAGGGTCCTCATCAGGAGAAAGACAGGCATTAATTTCCGTGTGCACATTAGTAACCAGTTATTGTAAGAAATTTGCAGGTATCACCTTTTCCCATTTATTACAGAACCCATTTTTTGCAGAAAGAATGGGCTTTGGCTCATATTTGGGAATGTTTTTACGGCATGAGTCACCATGGTTAAGGTTGAGTGTTACAGAGATAGGAAAATGATCACTGAAACCAGTAACAGTAGTTTCCCATTTGGACACCAGGTTAGCATATCGTGTCAGGAATAAAATAAAATCAATGACTGTATTTGCCCCCCTCCCATTATAGGTAGGCCTAAATGTTTTGGGGGGGTTACACAGCTCATTTATAAAGGAGAGAGAAAACTCAGCCGATATATTGTTAAACAAATCCCCTAACTTAGGGGCCGATTAGGATGGCGGACGGACTTGCGTCCGTCCGCCACCCTTGAGGAGGAGGGAACGTCCGCAGGGGCTGCGGCGTTCCCTCCGTCCTGATTAGGATGTGACCGCCAGGGTGGCGGTCACATCCTCTATATTTAACATTGCGGCGGGTGCAGCTTCAAGCTGCACCCGCCGCAATGTTAAAAAAGCATGTGTTACATTTACATGCACAAAGCGGCAGGGACCGCACGGTGCCTGCCGCTTTGTGCACGCAAATGCAGGGGGGTACCATAGGTACCCCCCATGTGCACCCCCCACCCCCCATTCACCCAGGGGGCCCGCAACGGGCCCCCAAAGTGAATGTCCGTATGCTTTTCCATGGCGGAAAAGCCGCCTTGGAAAAGCAGTTTTCCACAAACATCATAATATGGCGGACGGTGTCTCATAGACACCGGCTGCCATGTTATAGCTTTTCCGCCGCGGTCGGAAGCCGACCGCGGCGGAAAAGCGGCGGACGGAATTCCAGACCCACCAGCCATCCTAATATGGCGGTGGGTCTTTGGTGACTCCGCAGAGGATTTTCCGCCTCCTCCGGGCCGGAGGTGGCTTCCGCCGGCCCGGAGGAGGCGGAAAATCCTCCATCCTAATCGGCCCCTTAGTGTGGGAATAATGAGTCGGGGGCCCCTGGTTGTGTTCCTCCATACCACACACTCCCTGTGCACTCCGCAGGCAGAGAGAACAATTAAAGTCCCCTACCCACATCACAACCATATCTCCTGGGAGGTTTTCTTCGATCCTGGACAGGGTTTTTAGAAGATTATTAATAACTTTCTCTCTTTGCAACACAGGAATATTGTTATAGAAATTTAGTAAAACAACATTTTTTCAATGAACCCACGAAAAAATAAGGATTTGATAATAATTGTTGTCAGTGAAACATTTGACAGTGGAGGGACCAGTGGTATTTGACAAGTACGTGCATAGTCCGCCCTTGTGCCTGCCTCTTGCACTAGGTAGTGCCGTAGTAGAAAAAGATTTATACCCCAGGATATGCAGTTCTTCAATGGCCAATGTTTCTTGAAGACATATAATAGCGTGAGTCAGGGTCAATGATTGCCAGGTTGCATTATTAATTTTTGAGGAGAGACCCGCCACATTCCAGGTTATGACAGATCCAGGGGTTACGAGTTGGAGCGAAGTGTTTAATTCATTTAATACCACAAAAGGTTCAACGCTCTCTATTGGTAATACGTGGGGGGTAGACACCATGGTGTCGGTTACAATTGGACAGTTAGACTTTAATTTAGGAGATGACCCATCTCTAGGAACTTGTAAAGGTGGCTCCTGACAGTTATAATTGGAAAGTCAGTCTACTGCATCGAAAGCTGTACAGGCGTGAAATCTGTTTGCAACCGGGATTTGGTAGTTATTGGCCTCTTGAATTCTCTGATACGGGCGATTCGCAGGACGTTGGTGCAGTAGTAGAGACCTGGGATAAAAATAACTTAAGTTACGGATCTGTATCCCAGGGGTTCCACTCTCTTGATACCAATCATCTAAGTACTTGGTAACTCTGGTGTGTTTAAAATTAATTATGACAGCATCACCTTCAATATCCTTGGGCCTCTGTCCTACCCATTTCACTCTTCTCATGAACAAAATATCTCCATTAATATTTGGGGGGAGCGGTCTGTTAGCTTTAAGCCAGTAAATGACCTTATTTTTAAGTCCCCTATACCCTTCAAGCTGCCCTTTTGGTAATTCAGGGCCACCAATCAAGACGGCAACATAAGGGACTGATTCTGGGGAGAGGTCAATTTGAATATTTGGGCGGATGCTTTTACCACCCTCAGGGTGAGGTCTTAGATTATTACTATGTGTTTTCAGAGTCCCATTTTCACCACCCGTTTGACCCCCTGTTCTTTGTGGGTTCGTTGACTTAACATCAGACTTTGATGGCATGGACCTGGTCTCCTTTCTCTCAGCACCCACTGCTCTTGTCGTTGATATGGTAGGAGTTGGAGTTGGAGGCTGAGTGGTTTCCTCTAATGATTGTATGTGGTCTGAATTATTTTTCCCCTTAATTATGCTGTTATTCACTGTCGCTTGTTCAGTATTACTAGCTTTAGTGTCTGCATTTTTTGTTAGTTCCCTTAGTAAGCCCGAGTTTAGCTTAACAGCTGCCTCGATAGAGTCCAATTGCGCAGTCACCCTTCTCAATCTTTCAACAATTGGTAGGATTAAGGATTTTACCAGGGTTTCTATACCTCCAGTAATCTGTTGTAATGAGGGAGGAGATATTGACGGCTGACTTGAGTTTAAATCTGTTGTGGAAAGCTCTTGACCAGGGGTATGGTGTTTGGAGAAATATATATTGGTCTTAGCTATTTTCGCCTGTCTACCTCATGTCTTTTAGAACCCCTTTTTCTTTTTAGTGAGTTACATTTTGTTGAACTTTGGGCATGGGATTTCTTGGAAAGTATCGAGTTTAGACGTTCCTGGGTGGGAGGTTCATCAGATATTATTACTAGGGGATTCTCTAAACTGGAATCTTTGCTGCTATTTAGGCTGTTTGAATCAGTCACAAACGTAAGATCTTTTAACTGCGGGGGAATACTAATATTACTAAGTAGGGAGTTCTTTTTGTCTGAGTCACGCACAGGGGTAGTGACTAACTGGAGGGGGCCTAGGGAAGAGGGTTTATTTTGGAGCTTGGTTGAAATGCGGCACTCAGTGATGGCAATCTCACGCTCGAGCCTGGCCGCCGCTTTGTTGATAAAGTGATCGAGTGTACCCCTCCCATAGCCCTCCACTAGTGATTTCTTTCCCCTTGTAGGCATATTCAGATAGGTAATAAGATGGTACATGTACTATTCGAAGTTGAGAATATAAAAGTACAACCTAGCAATACAGTAGTGTGTAGTAAGAAGCAATATGCAGGTCGTGCAAGATGATGTATCCACGATACTTATTTACTTAGAAGTCCCGGTTAGGATGGGATAGATGTAAGTGGCATAGAACATCCCAGCCTCCTTGCGCCTCCGAGGGCCTCAGAGGGCCCGCCCTTGTCCCGGGTTTCTCCCGGTTGAGCCCGTGCGCGTCCCGCTGTGCGTTGACCGGTGAGCTGTTTAAAGGTCCAGGAGGCGTGTCTTCGACCCGGCACCTCACGCGAGACCGCGCTGCCTGCTGGATGTTGTAGGCAAGCAGCGCACGGTCCGCAGGTGACTCGAGACAGAGATGGGCAAACTCGACAACAAACCCCCAGCTCTCCCTCAGCAGTTCACTGGACGACAGTTTCTCCCGCTCTTCATTTAGCTGGAATAGGCATCCAGGTGCAAAGGGTAAATTCCACGTAGTTCCCCCAGGTAGATTGCGCGTCCCGCTGCGCGTTGGACCGATAAGCTGTTTAAAGGTCCAGGGGCATGTCTTCGGCCCGGCACCTCACGCGAGACCGCGCTGCCTGCTGGATGTTGTAGGAAAGCAGCGCGCGGTACGCAGGTGACTTGAGGCACAGATGGGCAAACTTGACAACAAACCCCCAGCTCTCCCTCAGCAGTTCACTGGGCGACAGTTTCTCCCAGTCTTGATTCAGCCGGAATAGGCGTCCAGGTGCAAAGGGTAAATTCCACGTAGTTCCGCCAGGTAGATTGCTAGTCAAATTTCAATTAGGCTACCATGCAATCATGTCAAACACCACAGCTGCATCGAGAGATACCACCATCTCGTCCTCCCTTATGGTATTTGCTCTGTCCAGTACTCCATGTAATATTCGCTAGTTAAGCGATGTATTTGTGGCTGACATGAAGCCATATTAGTCAGTCTGTACTAGTTTGGTTATGACTTGCAGTAAACAGGTAGCTAATATTTTCGCTACGATTTTGGCTTCCGCATTAAGCAATGATATTGGCCTATATGAGGAACATTTGTTCTTGAGCTTTCCACTTTTATGAATGACCACTATGGATGCCAGTCTCTGATCTGGTGGGAGTAGTCCTATCTCCCAACTCTCTTGAAACATTGTGGTCAGATAGGGTGCTATCTTTCTAGGGACGAATTTATACAGTTTAATAGGCAAGAAGTTTGGACCCATCACCTTGCCCGATCGCAACTCTTGTATTGCATGTCTACCTCTGTACTCTGAAGGTCTTGCTCCAAGTCCATCCTGTCCTCGTCCAAGAGAAAAGGTAGGGAGATATCTCTCAATAGAGAGCCTGCGTCTGTTTCCGTATACGATGTCTGGGATTTATGACTTTCTCTGTAATAGGCCCCAAATGCATCCGCAATCTCCTGCGGCTTGGTAAGTTTCCTGCCAGATTCGGCCATGAGTTTCACCATTAATTTACTGGTTTGCTCTTTGCGGTCCAGCCAGGCCAGTAGTATCCTATCCTTGTCCCCCACCTCGTACATTTTATGGGGAATGCCTAACCTCATCTGTATTCGAGTCTCGGCGCTTCCCCTGGAGTTCTACTATATCAGTTTCTAATCGCCCTAGATTTGCCTGTTTTTCTTTCTCTAGTCCTGCAATCAGGGCGATAGCAGAACCTCTTATCACAACCTTAAAGGCCTCCCACAATGTCTGTGCTGACTCAACCATGTTCTCATTCTCACTAAAGTAAAGCTCAGTTTCCCGTATTACTTTTTCTTTTATCTGGGTAATCTTTAGATACCATGGACTTATTGGGGCTGTCCTTCTAATCCTTGGCTCCCCCACCTCTATCAGGGCCCACATGGGTGAGTGGTTCGATATCCCTTGTGCCAGATGATTTACTTCTCTAACCTGCTCTAGTTGGTCCCCTGTGCTATGATATAGTCTATCCTAGACATACTACGGTGCCCCCCCGAGTAGAAAGGTTATTGCTGTTCTACGGGTTGACGCGCCCTCCAAGTATCTACGTGTCCCGTTGCTCCCAGAAAGTTATGGATTGAGCGCCCTTTATACTTGTCGAGCTGAGCTTCCATCCTCTCGCTACGGGCCTGCAAATCATTCATCTGTTTCTGTTGTTGTATCTTTAGCCAGGAAACTGTGTTCATGTTGTGCGTATTTGCCCGTATTAAGGAAACCCCAGCAGAGACTAAATCCATTCTGGTCTCCAGAGATGTTCTTATTGTGGTGATAGCCATCATTAAATCCTGAAGGGTCAACTCTGTTGAGCCATCCATTTCTTGTCGTTTCTCTGGCAGTTCATCTGCTTCTTTATTTTTTAGGCCCGCACCTTTTTACCAGGCATACTTGTCTAATTTGGCTTGCATCGTGGATTGACTACTTCTCCCTCGAGCCATCTTCGATCTCTAATGCCACCAGCAGCGTTCTATGGGTGGCTTACTGTCAGCTTTCCTCTGCCACGTGCCCTGGGGCAATGATATATCGTATGTTTGCTTAGTTTTCTTGATCATTCCTGTTGGACCCTTGTATGCTCTCTTATTGGTATCCCACAGTTCTGACTTTTTGCTGCAGTTAACTTCTCTCTGGATGCCAATTACGCCATTTCAGTGCCCACTGGGCCCACCCTGAATTCCACCAGGCCCACTTACACCACTCAACGCATATGCAACGTGCCACAGGGAGTTTACCTTGTTTCCCAGTGATGCCGGCCCTCTCCCAGGCGGAGTACCTTACGACAATGCCTTGCCTCAGCACCCAAGCTTTTGATTCAATGCTGCGTCCAACTGTGGGGCCGATCGCCACACAATATCTAGAGCGACTTGTTATATTAAGGCAGCAATCAAGCTTGGGAGAAGCGGTGTTCTGCCTGCCAGGATGATTATTCAGGTTAACGCTTATCTGGAGAAGAATCAGCCCTCTAAGTCGATGCTCACCCCAGGCCTCTCTCAGTGCATCACCATATTGCCTGTTGGATTTTGCCAGTATGGCGTGGGGTGGGTCTCATTGTCAATCGGCATCACTGATTACACTCTCTATCTGCTTGTTTGCATTTGCGCCACTCACAACTCCCCTTATGCCCACGGCTCACCCCAGCACTCACAAATCGTTGGACGCTTATCACTGTGCCATTGATGGCCCCGCTGACTCCTCGTATTAGGGCCGAGGACTGAGACAACTCGCAGCTGCTCAGCTTTGTCCAGCCTCAGGCCACAACCAGATAGGTCCGAGGCTGTCCTTTTCGCTGTGTGCACTCGTCCACTTATTCCTGCGCACCGTTGTTTGTAGCAACAGTGGGGATTTAAACGCCCTTCCTCCACTTAGGGAATTGCGTTGCAGAGTATGGCTGCCGTGAAATTGAGACAATATTCACTCAAAAGTGCTCAATTTGCTTAGTCGCTCGATTGGAATACTCTTAATTGGTTCCGCTACCACGAGAACAGTTTTACCCATCATTTTCACGGGATTGTTATGCAGATTTTCGTTTGAACAGGTGCGTTCAGTCAGAGGCGCTCTAAGGTGCAGCCATCTTGCTCGGTGGTTGGCCACACCCCCCCTAAATGCAAGGAGTTTTTCATTAGTAACGGTAGTCACCAAAACATTGTATTGATGGCCTGGGAAAATCAGATTTCAGTTTCAGAGTACGAAACAATATTGTGGGAAAAAAACCAGATCTCTCACTCAATCTAAGATATAAGACACTCCTTGGAAGCTGTATAAACTGTCAAATTTTGAACTTCTTCTTTGTCAATGTACTCTTTTTCAGGCTAAACGATTTCAATCAGTTGCTCACGTGCCTCTAAATAAATACACTGGCATAGGCTACTATGCCCAGATACTGGACATAATGACATTGGGAATGGCTAATTGTATGATACACATCTACATGGTCCATAATCCAAAGTATGCATTAGTATGGGCTACTGAACCAAAATAGATACTGCATATGATGAAGTTAGGCATTATGAACTGTATGATGGTCCAGACTAGAAACAAAGAAAGGACTATTTAAGACATGAACTGCAGCTATAGATGATTTGATGGACCGGTGGCATGCACGCCCCATTCTCCTGATTTTGGGGTTTCCATTGTGGCTTCATAAGGGCAATGGTGCCCTTCCATCCTTAATCATAATATTGGACCATATTACGCAGCACCTGTTGTGTACCCTTTCTATATGTATAAACATGGCAGCAGGAAAAAAGAACTTCAAGGGTAGAAGTTCACCAGCTAAACTTTTTTCAAATAGTTCAAATGTAGATGAAAAAGGGTCAGCTACTACTTCAACTCACGTTTCGAAATAATCTCTGATTTACTGTCTTTGCTACAAGTGTATGCATATTTATAGAGATGTTCATCTGTAGTTGTAACCTGATGAAGCAGTGCCAGACTCTTTTCACCTGCATTTGAACATCCTGTGTCTACAATATTCCACACATGAATTAATTCATCTATTTTTTACTAAACATTTTTCTCATATTTCCATTTATTTCTCCAAACAGTAGTAATCTGAAAATTAGATCATGCAACAATGGAATCAATATTTTCTCATGAATGTGTTTTTCTTTGACAGCATGAACTTCGGGAAGCCACAGTACAACGAACATTTGCCCTTCACTTTCTTCAAAGCATCTGTTCATAAGAGTAATAGCAAAATTGCTGTGCTGCGCTGTGGGAACTGGGGAGAGCAAACCTGAACCGTATCTACACTTTATGCAGCCATGTGCTAATGCAGGCACCATTGTGCCATACTTCAAGGGTGTCTGCATTATGGTCTGCGTAGGTTTTGTGCGATAGGGGTCCCTTCCAGCACAACAAATCTACTTTAAGGAAGTTTTCTCTATGCATGTGTGCTGCAGAATGCAGAATGCAGCACACATGCAAAGACAAAAAAAAAAAAACAGGGAGAAATAAATATATTTCTCCTTTTAGGCCAGCCTCAGGTAGGTGCGGGATTTAGGTGTAAATCCATGTCTACTACTCTTTGGAGATATGGATTTCCATCAAAGTACAAGGGTTGATGCACAGGAATGTCCATGCACCAGCTATGGAATGTCTCCCTGATGTAAAGTAACACAAGGCAGTGTAGTGTTCAGTATTGCATTATTGTTCATTACAAACCACTGCACATCACAATTTGTGTTAGTTTGTAAATCCAGGATTTTGAACAGGTCTGTGCTAAAAAAGTACAGAGACTAACACAAAATCATTGTGAATCTGGGCCTACATTTCTCCTACTTCTAACACTCTTTGCATTTTTCTAGTTATTTGTAATGCTGCCATGAGTAAAGCACCTTAAGTAAGCCGATCATTCTCACTGGAGTGGGCTACGCTGAATTCAGACCATTTTCACATTAGCTATCAAGACTTATCTGAAACTCAAATAGTATTAAAAGGGCATATGTGGACAATGGATCCCCTTGTCTCTGTATATATTAAATCCTCAGAAAACGTTCCCGGTCCTCCATGTTTACCATAATCAAGCATAAACTGCTTGCAAGGCAGAGAAAAAGAGGAGAAGATTGTGAGACAGAAAGAATGTAGGTATTGCACATTGTGAATTGCCGGTATGTGGTGTGGGTTTGTAATTGGATGTGTTTGGTTTGTGACTTATTCTTAAGATAAAGTGAGCTGATGTTTAATGTCTTAACCGCTACGGTTTTTCCGCCGCGGTGCAGGCGTTCTAAAGGGTGGGCAGGGCTGCGTCGGCCTTTGGCAGACGGCAGCACTGGGGAGGGAGTGCTCCTGTCAGCAAATGGCCGACGGGAGCACGAAAGGGGTTAAGTTATGGGTTTTGTGTAGTAACATGGGTAAAATCAGAGCTATTTTCGTGTGGAGCAAGGTGCCTTCCTCAAAATATGATGGGTATAGGTGCAGAAGAACAGTCTTTGCATATTTTCACAATGCCAGATCTAAAAATATGTAATAACCCACAGCTAATCAGCACCTTTGGTGGGAAATCAGGATTGGATGCCCTGGTAGAGGTCTAGATGAAGGCCACAGAGGGTCATGTGACCTCTTGCCGGCCAATCCTGTGGAGTCTATCTTTACATGGATAACATGAAACCAAATGAACTCTTGAAGTGCCACTCCATTTTTGCAACGTTAATAAAGAAATGAAGGGGGTAAGAATGTTGCAGTTGGCATTTCCAATAAGGAGCCGTGCTAGCAGTTGCAGGTGGTCTAGCACCCCCTGATAGTAAACCTATGGGCTCGACTAACTTATGAAATAGTTGTCGGTGAATGTGTGGCAAAGGCAACAGTGCAGGCTGCCTGGACCTCCAGATGGGCAGTGTCGACCAAGATAAGTATTGCCACATTAGGGAGAAAATACAAAAGTAGTGGTCTTTAATACTGAAGTCTAATTGGGTGGTCAATGCAGGTCACAAGCATGTTTAGCAACAAATCTAGGGGCATATTATCAAGGGGGTTTATCTCCGCTTTTTTGCTTTAAAAGCCAAGAAAGCAGAGATAAAATTATCTCCCTATTACCTAGCTGCCGCTAACACCAGTTAGCGACAGCTAGTAGGAGATAGCGACCATCTTGGGCCCCACTTTGCATGTCAGTGATATTTATCACTAATGAGATGCAAAGTGGGCGTGCCAAGATGTTAGAGACTGAAAACAGTCGCTAACATCGCTATCTCCTATTACCAACTTTTGGAGATATTCGCGCTAAGCGGGAATATCTCCAAAAGCTAACACCTGCCCTGAGCAGTTCTTAGCCATGTTATCCAATGGGAGGTGGATAACATGGCTAAGAGCATTAGCTCGCTAATGCATGAATATCACTGACTTTTCAGCGATATTCATGCTTTGCGGCGATTTTTACTGCATTTGCGTTAAACCTTGGTAATACCAAGGTTTATTTGCGGTAAAAATCGCCGCAGCGCTGCGGTAAATTTTTGTCTCTAACCAAGCAATAGCGATAATTATCGCTATTGCTTGGTAATATGCCCCCTAGGAACTACCCGTGCAGGAAAGAGTTGGGCCAATTGTTTTACAAAAAACACGGGGGCTTGCCCCTTGCGTCACTTTTGCGTCACTTTTTCCATGTTAAAAGTGACTCAAATGTGGCACAAGGGGCTTGTAAATCTGCCCACGGTGAATAGCTGCAGACCACTCTCTGTCTCCAGGTTCGCAGATGAGACACTACTTTACTATATCCCCCTTTCCTTTGAAGAAAGGAAAAACAGTGGAAAAAGATTGATGTTGAGATATAATAGACCAGCCCCTTAACTGCAGGGAGTCCGGAGCGATCCAGGAAGCCTGGCACGTACCTACTGGGGCGAGTGAAGGATGAGGAAAGTAAGTTTAGAATGACCATCTAACTCAAACGCTTGTCAAAATAAACAGCTTTCCACATTCATAAGCTAAATTTAAAATCAGAAAACTCTTAACCAAAAATACCTCTTAAATCAACCATTTTGTTTTCTCACCAGACAACCTTTACTTTGTTACAATTCAGGTTGCCTGTTAGCTTATTAAACATCAGCACGGAAAGGCTTTGTGATTTGCCTCGGGTCATTGCAAATTGTACCTGCAAAATGTCCTTAACTGTGCGAATAAATTGCACCTATTTTAAAGCAATTTTCGAGTTGTATCAAATAGTCACAGTCTATATTCACACTTTATGTGCTGCAGTTTTACTCTTTTTTTAAATATATTTTTTATTAGAAAAAGTATTCTTTCCAGATAACAGAGGGTTTTGTCAGCTGAGGGAGTTAGGTTACCGAACCAGGCTGTACCAAGGACAATGTTGTGCATTTTGTATTTAACATAACAATCACGCCCACAATCACAAACCCCTTGTAACAGCCCATCATAACAGAAAATGATTTCAAAAGACCCAAGAACATACTAAAATGCCATCATATTTTTATGAAGGATTCAGATCCTGGACCGACATGGCATATTTAAATCAATGTACTGAAGCCAGGGTCAATGGACGCTTGACCCAAAAAAATACAAGCCTATGTTATCAACAATACATTTCAGAAAAACACAGGAGGGCGGTGCTTGTTGCAAATTCACTCATAGCATGTTATCTGCTTAACCCCTTCCATGCTCATGACGAACCCCAGCCATCATGCACTATGGTGCTCGTGTGCTGATGACGGCTGGGGTTCGTCACGGCCCGCCCCTGTTCGTGCTGTTTACAGCACAGCAGGGGAATTGCGGCCGCATCGAAGGGGTTAATATGGTAAAACACTGTAAAATAAATATTCCGGCACAGATTTTTACTTCAGGTGTCATACTGGTAAAGGGGAGGAATAACATGCCGTGTTACTTCCTCCTTGTTCTGCAGCACACATAGATATGCCTCAGGCAATTGTTTTTGTGCAGGAAGGTGCCCCTTGCTGCACAAAAACAATCCGGCATGCAACGCAGGCATCGTTGCACCATTCTGCAAGGGTGCCTACATTGGTGCTAGGCAGCGAGTTGTGCGCTAGTGTTGGGAAATGCTGGAATGCGCAGTATTGTGATAGATGTGGATCATTCCTGCCCTTTTCCCGTAACACAGCGCAGCTTGCTAACGTTACTTTTAGATGAACATGCCTCATAAGATCTGAAAACTCAAATTAAGTCCATTAAGGCAGCATAACATCAAACAATCCTCAGATGGGTTGTATTGGCTTATTCGCACTGCTCTTTCTATAAGTGTATTATGGTGGCCCTAGAAATATGAGCTATGCTCTGCTCCTTCTTTATTTTATCTGTCAGTATCCTCTCTCCTCATCACAAGTTTCAGATCAAGTGTTGATCAGTCCCCTTTCGCTTTAGAGGTTATGGTAGTTCCTTATAGAGAGGTTTGATGAGAAATATTGAGGGTCAAAATATTGAGAGGGTAAGTTTAATAAGGTAAATTTAGAATTACTATTCTTAACTCCATAGCTACATACATTGAAGATATATACAAATCATCAAAATACATATATGTGGAGTTAAGTATAGCTAAAGTTTCCTTACCCATAGTTTCTTACCTTAACAATATTTTTGTCCTCGATATTCTTGACACAATATTATGTCTGCACTATATTTTTTTTCACCAATAGTTTGTGCAAAAAACCCGTAGTTTGCACTCTGGATATCTACATAATCATTCGACATATGATATAAGGTCAGATATACTAGGAATTTTAAAGTTCGCAAATGCTCTGATAGTAAAAATGCTTTATTTTATTTACCTGTCACATTATGGAGTCAGAAACGTTTTACCAATTTCAAAAAGGGGATTCTGAATGGATGCCAGTTTGGTCTATGCAAGGATATCAGGTCACAAAATATTGATATTTTACTGATAACTCAAAGGAGTATGTAACCAATTCACAAAAGGGAATGGATTCCCTTATGACCCCTTCTCCTTGGTGATTGTAAAAAAAAAAAAAAGTTTGTTTAAGAAGAGGCAGTGGTAAACAGAACACATGCCTGCTCTTAAGCAAAAAAAAGTAACCTTACTTTTTAAATGCATTCCTGTTTCCTTTAAGTGATGGCCTCCAATCATAGAGGGCCATCATTTGTAACCTACCTTATTAATATTTATGAGGTAGGTCAGATTCCAACCCATTCCGATTTAGAGGGCATATTATCAAGGGCCGGTGTTAAAATTATCGCTGTTTTATCGGCAGGAAATTGCCATTAAAACGGCGATAATGGGCTTGATAATACGCCCTTGTTAATTCCCATAGAAGCCCATGTTCCGATGTTAATATGGGCTTCTATGGGAATTAACAAGGGCGTATTATCAAGCCCATTATCGCCGTTTTATCGGCAGTTTCCTGCTGATAAAACAGCGATAATTTTAACACCGGTCCTTGATAATATGCCCCTAGATTTTTACGAACTAACCTACTAGAACATAGATCAGTTCTCAAAAATCTTCACTAATCACAGAAATACTGTCTGCAACTAGTTATTTGTGAATAGACATTAGCACATGTGGCCCATATGTATATATCTAAGCGTGCTATGTCAAGACACAATAGTATCGCCACCAACCTCACGCTGCCACTGAGCCTGCAGTCGAAAATCAATCTCCCAACATGTCCCCTTCTAGAATAAGTCGGTGTTCTCTGCCCCTCTCTAATTCTATCAACCTTTTATGCCTTCTTTTCCAATGATTCCCTATTTAAAGGGAGGCAGCACTCCTATACAGCTCTTAAGTTGCTGCTTCAGAACCCTGGCAATGTCCGTTTTGTAGACAACCACAGCAGACAAGTAAACATAAATATTTTATATACTAGGATCAATGGCCCTGTGATTGTAATCATTACACAAAGCTCTGTAGCATTCAGATAGTAGGAAGCTTTAATTTCTTTGTTTTTTTAATGAAACTAATTTGAAAATACAGCTATAAATAAGATATGGTAGTTGAGAACAAATGTGCTAGCATATCCATTCAAGCAGTAATTTAGCTTTAGGATTTATGGCCCGATGTGATTTGCAAATCTTGCTCACAAGTGGCCTTTTTGTAAGATTCTTCTGACCTTTGTATTAATAGGTCAGTCAACAATATCACCATTTGGAGTGGTCCACAATTTGGCCTACACATTAGTGTTCAGGAGGTAGGTCGCATATTGCAACTCATTCCGAATGGATGCCATCACAGGGATGGCGACTTTCTGGGGTCAGCAGACTATGTCTGTGATCAAATTTCAATAAGGTCCTTTTTTTTAAATGCAGTCCATTTGCCTTACAGGAGATGAGATGAGATGTGGCCTAGTGTCTAGAACTGCTGACCTTGGAGCTGGGAAGCCAGTTTGAGTCCATGTCTCAGCTCAACATCCTGTGATTCTGGGCAAATCACATAATCTCCCCATGCCTAAGAAAATGTAATGTAGTCTGATGCTCATGTAACATAGCAATAGGCCTGGTTTGCTCCACATATAGACTACAAAATAAATAAAATTGAAGAACACATTAAATACAAAAAAGTTTGTTTAAGGGTTGGCAGTGCCCCTCGGGGCCACTGCCCACTCCAAACAAATTTTTCTCTTTATTCACAAATAGGAAGGTATCCCCTGGGGACCGCTTCTCTTTTGAGGAGTCGGGAAGTGATCAAACTGTTGCTCGGATATGATTTGACCTTTAACCCCTTCACTGCGGTGGCTATTCCGCCGCAGTGCTAAGGGGGCGGGGCGGTAGAGCGGCGGGCGCATGCTGGTGACGGAACCGCTCCGTCACCAGCCGTGGTTGCGCTGTGCTCATGACAGAGCGGTTCCGTCACGGCCCCGCCCGCTCAATAGAACGTTCAGCGCAGCGCGGAATCCGCGCCGTGCAGGCGTTCCGAGCGGGCAGTGACGGAACCGCTCCATCATCAGCACAGCGCGACCGCGGCTGATGACGGAGTGGTTCCGTCACCAGCAGGGGAGGGGTTAATAAATGAACTGGGGTCATGTGAATTTGGTTTCTTTGGGGTTTGGAGGATATTGTTGCCTACACCAGTTGAGGAACCTGGATCATTTGCCTCATTTTGCCTCACTTGTGATAAACCCTGAGGCAGGCGAGACTTACATAGTCACCCCAAGTTGGACTTGGGTGAGCTGTCCTGGGTGCCTGTTGTTATGTACTAGCTGGGGGCCTGTCCTGCTCCCTTGTCAGACTGTCCTCTCCCGGGGTGTGGTCCGCTAACCCTACCCTTGGGGGACCAACAGCGGTGGAAACCCCGGGCCCCTGCGGGCATCTGGATGGCAAACTCTAGCATGGATTCCTGGTCAACATAGTATTTTGAGACCTACACCACTGTTCCAGATGTAGGTAAGGAAATTTGTCTGCATGGTGGTGTGAGGGAGATACATCCTGTTGGGGGTGATGTTGCTACTGTGTACTTGTGGTTTGAGATTGTGTAAAGGCATTGCCTCCCCAGACAGATGCCCCTCCATGCCATGGGTTTCATTTTGTGGATGGGCATTCTGTGTCAGCTTTCCTGGGTTTATGCTTTTTTGATCATTGTGCTTTTTTGACGGCACTGGTTAGCCATTTAGCTGATCCTGTGACAATAGTGGCATTTAATGAGGCTGGTTTGGATCCAGCCTCTCTGACCTTCACCACTATTACTGGGAAGATACCTACTGGGGTCAACAAGCCGAGCTCCCCTTGAGACAGGTGCCATCTGGTGGTTCACAGCTAATGCAGCCCCCTCAGGGGCAGTCTTTTTCAACTTATGTTGGACCAGTTTAGTTGTGTCTCTCTGGGTCTGCTCCTGCTTTTCCCCATCTGTCTCCTGTCTCTTCCTGTAATAGTGTAGAATGTGTTCCTGCCAAGGTTTGGTGTCTATCCCTACTACATATCTAATCCATATGAATCACAGTGGGTAGTTCCTAAGTATGGGCGAATTTTGCGAATTCGCGATCCGTGAATTTGCGGATTTGCGAATTCGCAATCTGCAAAATTCGCGAGTTTGTGCAAATTTGCGGATTTTTTATTTTTGCTTGTTCGCGGATGTTCGCTGGGAGCTTTGCGTGTTCGCCGGGCGCTTTGCGTGTTTGCGTTTTTTTTTTTTGCCTGGTTCATCACTGCCATCCTCTCGTTTTTTATGCCCTTCTGCCCTCTGTACCACTTGTTTTTGTGCCTTTCTGCCCTCTGCCCCACTCTTGTTTGTGCCATTTTGCCCTCTGCCCCACTGGTTTGTGTGCCATTCTGCCCTCTGCCTAACTCATGCCCTCTGTCCCACTTTGTGCCCTTCTGCCCTCAGCCATAAGTCAGCTTCAACAGGAAGCACTAATAGATAAAGTAAAGCAGGTGCTCGAGTTGAAGGTCAAATTAAGTTACACAGTCATTAATCACCCCAAGTTTGGGGTGATTAATGATTGTGTAACTGAATTTGAGCTTCAACTCTAGCACCTGATTTACTTTATCTATTAGTGCTTTCTGTTGAAGCTGACTTTTGTAACTATTTTAGAGGCTCTGGCAGCTTGCCGGCGCCATTCTAAAATAGTTACAAAAAGTCAGCTTGAACTTTTGACCCAATCCGTTCCGCTCGCGGATTTTGCGGGAAATTCGCGAATCTCGCGGATTGCGAATTTACCGAAAATCCGCGAGCGGAACGGATTTTCCGCCCATGCTTAGTAGTTCTCTCTTGAAGATGTTGTAGAATAATGCAAACTGTGTTTGTCCAAGGCTGTCCTGTGTCCTTCCCCATTGCTCTATCATTCTGTCAAGGAATTCTGAAATGGTCTCCCCAGGCTTCATGCTCTCTGCCATCAGTCCATCTATGTCTGGTCAGTCAGGGAATATCCCTCCCAGGGCCATCCAGATCTGGTGTGTGAATGAATTAAATGCAACCCCATCATGCTTGATGTTGATAAGTGTGACTATGGGGATGCGGGCTTGGGAGAGCACTGTGTAGGTCTGCTCCCAAATTAGGCTTCTGAGCTACCTTTTGATGTGACCTATGGCTAAGTTTATACCCGTGGTGTTATTTTCAAAACATGAGATCCATTTTTCTACCCTGTCCATCAATGGGGGCAGTTTGTTCCTGAGACCTTCTTTGTCCATCTATTCCCAGGGCACGTAGATGGTGCCTGCAGTACCCTTCTGCAATAGCAGACAAATCTCTGTTGGATTCTTCCTGACATCACGCTTCCATTGCCTCAGGCATTTTTGCAAGTAGGGGTAGTTCCATTTCAGATTCACCCCCTCCATGCTGAATGCAGTCCTATACAATGGCTGTGTCCTCGGGTACAAAGGATTCCTCCTCCAGCCGGGATCTTCCTTGCGGTCCAGCAGGCCAGTGGATGAAATAAAGGCCTCACCCTATTCTATGGCTACTATCTCGCTACAGGTTGATCTGTCTGACAGCATGTTGGGGGTGGGGGGGTTAGAGGACCTCCTCATTGTAGCGTAAAGGTACCATGTTGCTACTTCTGTTTCTCAATTGTGTTCCTGTCAGGCTTTCCTGACTACTTATTTCCTGGTCAGCCACTCTCCTATGCCAACGGCCAGGGGACACGTGTGTTTCTGTTAGGGCTCTTCCTCATGACTCATCCATGGGCTCATCTGTATGCGGGACCCACGGACTAGCTCCTGTTCCTTCCATGGGAGGAGGTGTAGTTCCTCTCCCTGCTGGGCTTCCCAGGTGAGACCTTTCTCTCGCTCTTATCCTTAACTCATGACTTTCTTCTAACTCCCACCTGGGGTGCCTCATTCACCCAGTGATGTGTGCTGTTCTTCTAGGCCATGTCTTTGCTTTAAACTCACTCTATGATAGGTCCTTTGTGACATAGGCCTGCCTTGATTGGGGTATAGCTTGCAGCTCCCCCTTCAGAGTTGGATTGTGGAGGACTAGGGTCCCTCTCTTCCACTGGTGGAGTCCCCTTCAAGAAGGGCCACAAACTTTCTTCTGATAATAGGGTACCCTGTGGGGTGATGAGGAGCATGTGCCCCTCATTTGGTTTAGACCTGATGGGCTGGGACCAATAGGTGGTGGTTTGAACAGTGAGGCAGCCTGGCACTGGACTGAGCCAGTGCTCAAAGCGTCTGGGGTGGTTGGTCCTCCTCCCTAGGTCTGGTGGCTTGCTACCCTGTGAAGGGTCGACGATCCCCCTTGACCAGTAGATTCGTGTAACCTAGTGCATAGGTATCTGGGATGGCCCGCATCAGCAAAAGCTGGCCCAGAGTTATAGTAGGTCCTCTGTCTTAGCCCTTTTCGGTCCTTCATTCTGGTCTGTATGTGAGTCTTTGTGTGTGTGTTCTATGATGTTGGTATCAAATGTTTCCCCTTCAGGCCAGTGAAATGCGTATGCTTTAGTATGGGCCTGCAACTTGCAACAATGTGTTAATATTTTCCGGACCTGTGTGGGGAAGCTAGCTTGCATATGGTCAAGTGGAGTCTCTAGGATGGATTTATGGAACTCTTTTTAAGGAATTTATGAAATCTGATTGTCTCAAGAGTTTTCAACTGATTACTGATACTTCTCTAATTGTGGGAAAAACTGTGTAAACGGGGTGGTATTGAAAATAATCTACTGGTTACAAGCTCTATAACATAGAATGCATCGAGAACAAGAACAATCAACAAAAAATAAAGACAAATGCAATGAATTAATAAATAACTGTAAACAAGTGCAATTTGTTAAGTCAGAACTGTACAAGTTGATTTGTAGCAGTAAACGTGAAATTCTGATTTGGGAAGAAATGGTTATTATTTCATAAAGCATAGACCTACTACCATGACATATCATTCATACATGAAAAGAACTGCAAACAATTTAACAGCAGGACAATATCAATGAATGCATAATTACAAAAAACTAAAAAAGACTAAAAGAGAAAAAGGTTGACGAAGAAATTATTATTTTGTCCAGAAACATAGCCCCCTCCTAGGACATACAGCCTGAGGAGAGGGGATGCTCCATCTAACACGCAGGGCTAAGTGAGTCTGGTAGTCTGTCAGTTCAGTGGAAAGAATAACAATGATTTGTGCAAAGAAAAAGGAATACCCTGACAAATATCGTCCCTCTGAGGCCAGACACAAACTACACCTTATTCACCAAGGTCCGAAATCTGTTTCCTAACGTCTGAATTGCACTCTATATCACACCCAGGGGTTGTGCGTACTGACTGCCTAATGCCCAGCTGTCCAAGCGAGAAAAGAAAAAACCCACCTCTCACTTCTTTTAGACTCTGCCAGTGTTGAGAACCCAGCAGTCCCTAAGAAAACCAATTTGATAAAATAATGCGATCAAGGTGGTAACCCTATATGATACCCAGGGACTATGCATACCTCTGTCCCATGCCCAGTGGTCCAAGCTATCCCTAACTGACACCCAGAGACTAAGTGCTCCTCTGTACCATCGTCAAAGATCCAGATGAACCTTAACTGACACCCAGAAACTGAGCATACCCGAGTGTCCCCCACAGTGGTTCCTTCCAAACCTGCAGCTTCCTTCACCCTCTCTAGCACGCTGACTAGGGGAAAAGCATAGGTGACCTACCCGATTGTCCTAGCTTGCCACCTGCCACCTCCTGGGACTAAGGATCAGATGTAGACTCTCATCCCGTAGATTCAGCAGAACTTCTAATCAATGATGGCTTCTGTTCTAGTTGGCGCAAATATGAATCCTTCTAGGGAGAGGTCCTTCCTTCTGCAGCAGTCAGGCTCAATAAACCAATCTCCCCAGGCTGGCTTGCCAAAAGTTTCCTTGGATATTATTTTACCTTGAATAAAAGAAAAGACAAGAGAAGTTTGGAAAAACAGGAACAAGTTGGTTTAATTAAATGCAGTGGCTAGGAGAGTCTTGTCAGAGTGCGTCTAAGAGAATCTCCCTTTGTACAAGTTTTGTCTGACTATATATATCTCGGGAGGTACAATAAAACAATTCTGCATTCTTGAAAAATCATCGCAGTCATAAATTAACAAGTTTGAATTCTGATAAAGACACAGATGGCTCTTGACCTCGGGGAGAGCAAGTGTGAGCCACTGTGTGAGTGTGTGAAACCCAAGTCCTGCACCAACAATACAATACACTTGCACAAGCTCCGTGCTCAGAGGGGCACTGGAAAAAGATCTCCACAACAGAGGGCCAACGGATCGGTGGACCTACAAGAAAGATTCCGGACAGCATCATCATATAAGGGGCCAATTACCCGAACTATAACCACCTGCGCAGAGGGATAATGACGCTTTACACAGAACGAAGGCGGTAGAAGAGCAGAGGAGGCCCCATAAAATTGAGGACCCGGACTTCCTGCAATATGTCAACGCCTTGGATATAATCATTCTGCAGGAAACGTGGCTCAATGATCCACATCACATCTAGGGTTTCATGTGCTTTGCGACATCGGCCACAAAGGGTGGCAAATTTGACACCAGTCTGGGGCTTGCAACTTATGTATCTGTGATGAGCATATCATCGGCAGCATTCATGGGCTAGACCTCAGCAGCTACTATAGCAGTCAAAATCACCATCTCCCTCCACAGTGAAGAAACAGAGGTGGGTTTAATCGACACATACATCCATGCAAAACAAAAAGTGAAAGAATCAAAAAGGCTAACCGTACAAGTACCAAAGTACGCAACCAAGATGGAAATCTCAAAGTTTATCCTGTCTGGGGACCTAAAACAATACCTCTTTGGTACATCAGGGGAGAGGAGGTTTGCATGCAATCTGTAATTTATAATATCCCGACTCAATGCGCACCGAGATATGGAAGCAAGAGCCACAAGAAAAGACGGCTACTGGGAGAATTAGAACATCTAAACCTCAAAGCGCTCAATGGCAGATTCCCCGATGACACACCTCCTGTTCAATCATACTACTCCCCAACAATATGCTCCATATTGGACTATATGTTTGCAGACCTTTCACTGTTTCCATATATCCTGGGGTTCAGAATGGGGGACAAGGGGGAGAGTGACCACCATCCACAAGAATTGCTGTTAACAGCCACCGTACCTAGCTCTATTCAGTGAGATTAAACCCTGGGGCCATCTACACCTCAAACCTAAGGAGGATCAAATGCGCAGTAACTAGCGCAGAACCCCAGGAAGAAGCTGCACTCAAACTCTTTAAATCACAAGCGACAAGCTCAAAAGATCAAATAGCCCAATGGGAACAGTTTACAGCCATAATTCTAGAACGCCAGGTTGCCCCCTCAATAAAAAAAAACACTCCCAGGCCTCATGCCGGAGAAACAAGATCCCGAAAGGACAAAGAGACCACCTCAAGCTCCTCAAAAAATCAATAAACAGCACATTGAGCATGCTGAGAAGATACCCAGGGGGCTCAAGCAAGAGCTCACTTTTGAGGAACCAAAGGGCTTCACTCAAAAAAACTGAAATGGGATATCAACAAAGACCAAGATAATGCAATTTGGACAAAACTTTTTCATGACCTAAATCACAATGACAGTACCCACTTCTGGAAAACTGTGAACAACATAATCCACCCTCATAATGAGTGAATTTCGTCACATATTTCGGAGGAAATATGGGTGGAATTCTTAATTAAGCACTTTAACAATCAAACGGGAGGCGTCGGAACACAAGATGCTAATAGATGGCCAATCGAAGAGCATTTGGGAGTGCGCCACAATGAGACATCAGAGCCGAACATACTAGACGTAGACGTCATACCACCCTGCAAAGCCAGAAGCTCACTGCCAGGCCTAATACAAAAGCAGATTGCAAAAGGGAGGAAAGAAGGGGCTCGGGACTGAATGGTATCCCACCTGCACTGTTCAAAGCCAAGTCGGGTGAATGGGCACACATCCTACAACCTCTTTTTCTGGAGGTTAGGCTTCTAAACAGACTACCAGAATCATGGAAGTGCTCGAGAATCATCCCGATCCACAAAAAAGGTGATAAAACCGGGCTGAGCAACTATCGGCTGGTAGCACTGATTGACATTGAAGCAAAATACTTTGCAGGCACTGTCTTAGAGGATCTCACAATATGGGCAGAGGAAAATGAGATAATACCGCTAAATCGGACAGGCTTTCGCAAAACAGCTGGCACATCAACCAACATTCTCGCAATCTCCTTACTGATCGATGCAGCAAAAACAGTCAACCTTCCACTACATCTATGCTTTATCTACTTCATCGCTGCATATGATAATGTTGAGAGAGGCAGACTGTGGGGGAAGCTGGTGAGCTGGGGAATCCCACATTCCATCTTAAACATCTTGTCACTTCTTCATACAGACACCTGGGTACAGTTGAAACTAGGCGGCGGAACTCACCTCTCCTCGAAGATCCCTACAACCAAAGGATTAAAGCAGGGTTGCGTACTTGCACCCACCCTGTTCAACCTATTCATGGCCGACCTTCCACCTGGCACTCCACATATGCAACTCACATGCACCTTAGTTAGGAGGTAAAACATTGACCACTCTTATGTACACAGATGATGTAGTGCTGCTCGACCATACCTATGTTGGTCTCCAACATCTACTAACGGAAATGCAGAACTAATCCACAGAAAACAACTTAAAAATTAACCTTGGTAAGACACAGTCAATGACAATAAATAACAAAAGAAATCAGCAGAGGAAATGGTACTTGGGAGGCACACAGCTTGAACCATCACACAAATACAAGTACTTAGGAGTTATAATTGATAATGAAGGGACATTTGCTTGCCAAAAAGAAGACAGAAGAAAGAGAGGGTTGGTAATAGCACTATCAATGAAAAATCACATAAACAAGCTGACGGGCCAACACTGAGCCAGCTCCTGAAGGTAGTTCAAACCAAACTACTCACCACGATAACTTTTGGCAGCGACGCAATGCGAGTAACTTATGGCAGAGAAGCAATGCTAGCGAGAGATGCTAACATACTAGATAGCATGCTGGTCAAAGCATATAGAACCGTGTTTTGCCTCCTGCACTACAACTCACCAGATCAAGTTAGACTGGAGTTCGGCCTATTACAACAATCCCTGTCCAGGCACGGGTCTCACACTATCTGCTGGCACAAGATCAGAACTGCCACCCCAAACACTATAAATCAACTGCCATGACAAGAACTCCAGTACAGAGAAACTTCCCACGCAAGACGTGACCTACAGACATCTCTGGAAACTACCAAGCTCACAGAACTCTGGAATACACAACTTTATCATTTAACTTTCAAAAAATTGTTTTGGAAATGAGTAAACCAACTCTCATTGGTGGAGGACAAGGCAACCTTCTCAGCCAGATCTCACACCTGGATGAACCTAAATTCCTACAAAACACTTGCACTGCAAAAATACGTCAATCAGGGCTATCCCAAACCAATAAAAATAACATTTCTAAGCCACAGACAGGGCATTCTACCATGAACTCAGCACCTTCTACCTTGGCTCAGGGCAACATCCCAAAGCACTTGCCGGCTGTGCATCAACGAACTAAGAGATATTCTGCATTTAATCTGCACATGCACGGAACAGCAGCAAGAACAGTCACAGCTGTAAAAAGCCCCCTTTAAGCAGAAAGGTATCCGCACCAGGAGGCAAGCGATGCTGGCATGCTTTTAATCCGAGGGACACGCAACTGAACTGCAGAACGGTAACATTTCTCATGCTGGCCCAACAAAAAATGCCTAAAATAACAATCCAATCTCGGCCACACAAGCAATAAGCTGCCTGTGGAGCAATTGGCCCGCAAACAGGTCGCTGCTTCTCTCGGTCGCAACAAGAATGGAGCAACTTTTTATTGTATAAACTCTGAGCAGGTTCTCACTACCAAAAATATGCACTATACAGCATTTTACTACATGGATTTCTGGCTTCAGTAACGCTTTAAGCAACTGCACTGTACTTTGTTCTTCTCACACCGACAACTGTAACCACTGTACTGCATTTTTTAGCACGTGTTTCATTGATCTTAATTGTGTACAATATTAGTTCTATTGCTTATTTCAAAATGTTGCAATGGTTTTTAGTAACTATGCAAATAAAAATAAACTTAAACTTGAAACTATCTACATGTAGCATCTAGCTTTCTGTTATGTTTTGGGAACGTGTGCCTTTGGCCAAACATGTTCTGTTGGTGCCAATTTCTGCGGACCTGTTTGTGGTGCAACTATCTATCTGTGGAATCGATGAGGGTTTTCCCTGGGTGTGTGTTAATCTCTGGGCTAAGTTATTGTTATTGTTAATATATATTTATAAAGTGCCAAATCACCAACGGTCTCTAAGCACTGCCACAGTGACCCAGAACCCAGGAGTTCCCTACTTCCAACTGATCGAGCAAAGGTGGGAAAGCTTATCCAAATGCCTCAGTAAATAGGATGGTCTTCAATTTCCTCCTGAAAGGAAGTAGCATAGCTTCCCCACGTAAGCTCTCCGGTAGCTTATTCCAGAGCTTGGGGATTACCACGGAGAAATTCCGCCCCCCCAGTGTAGCTCTGTTAAAACACGGACAGGTCAGAAAATTTCCCCCAGATGAACTAAGACAACGACTAGGCACAAAAGGCTTCAATCGGACTTTTATATAGCTGGTGCCGCTCCATACTGAGCCTTGTGTGTAATGCTCAGGCCCGTAATCCTGACCCGCTGCTTAATAGGGAGCCAATGGTGACCCTGATTTGACATTAGCCATTACATGGGCTAGGTCATTGGGGTCTAGGGCAGGAAAGACCAATAGTGTACCGCCCAGAAAGTCTTGTAGGTCTAGTACTGGAAAGGGACAGGGACTTAAAAGGGTGCTTCCGATTTCCCTGATAATATCTTGGACCTTGAGTAGCAAGAATTCCTGAATTTTCTCACAGTCATCCTGGTTGATGACCACCCTGTGTTTTTTCTTATGACTCAGCTCTTTCAATACATTGAACGTCTCTTTTTGAATGTTTGTAGCCTCCTTAATCTTTAACTCATAGTATACAGATTGAGTTGTAATAATTAGGTCTTTATAGGAGGCTAGTTTTAATATATATTTCTCATGAGCTTCCGAGTCAGATCACTTCCACCACTGCCTTTCACATTGGCGAAGGGCCTGTTTTCCCTTCTCAATTCTTCCGAGTTCCACGGAGCACCCCTAGTTCTATTCATTATTCTTTCCCTCTGAACAGGGGCCACAATATCCATAGCTGTCCTCAGCCAGTGAGTAAGTTCTTGTACTCCTGATCCGGGCCACTAGACAGGGTGGTCTGTGTTATATAGTGCAGCCCTTAGACTGGTGTCCTATATCTTACGCCAGTTCTGTACTGTCCTCCAGACTGGAGGTAGGCGGACTGGTTTACTCTGTACCAAGATTTCAAAATTGATCTGAGAATTATCTGACTATCTAGAAGGTCTGCACTCTGTCAGTAGCACAGCTGCAGACGTAGTCCAGATGAGGTCTAAAGTATGGCCCTTTTCATGAGTAAGGGACTCCACAATTTGTTTCGGCCCCAGCACACAGGGCACAAGTTATAGCTTACGTTGACATTGCATTTATTGGTATTGCTGTTATCGGACCTGCACATATCATGGTATAGTGGAGGAAAGTGCTTGGCAAAGAGAAACAATGTTTCACCCCCTCAGTCACCTAATATTCCATAGTTTTCTTACATGGTCGCTGTAATGCTTAGTGCTGCCCGCCGCATAAAGCGATTGACTCTGATTCCAAAATGGTAATGCTTTCTGAATAGATTGCAATATAGAATGTTCCTTATCCTTCTAGTCATGATCCTGAGCATTGATACTACTGCCATTATTTTTACTGTTCTCTGTTTGCTAAAATATGTTCAAAACTATTGCCGAGACTGGGGAGCAAGTGCTACAGACCTGTCACTGAAAACTCAAAGCCTTCTGAAATAAATGTGTTATGATTCTGGGCTTGCATGCAGAGAGCGCATACTGGCTGCTGTTATTAAATTGCTGTTTGCTAGGAAATGCGACCCAGGAAGTGAAACCTTAGAACGAGTCAGAATAAATCATGTGCACAAAGAGGTGCCCATACTGTGCACCACAAATAAATTCAACAATTGAATAAAATACAGATATGTGATTTATATTTTGCAGTTGCAGGAGAAAGAAAAGAGGCTTCAGGTATGGAAGGACAAATACTTATAAACTAGGGAGGGGAGTCAAGTTGAGTTTTGTTCTCCCTCTTCCACTAGTTTTGCACCACTGGATTGCTGGGAAATGTGGCTTGCTTTTTTGTTTTAATGGCTGCTAGGAAAACATCAACAAGATTATGAATCCAAATCGAACCAAATCAAACATGTCCACTCTTCAAGACTAACTGCAAGCACAATACTCTCCAAAAACAGAGCTCGCTGAACCTAGTGTCACAAACACAACCAATTAACCTGACACATCCACCCACCTAATGACTTTCTGGAAAAATACTGCACTTTGACCATTGTTGGTATTACTTCACCTCCGATGGACCGATGGGCTCCTTGAGCCTGTTGGATTGTAGCGGTCAGTCTCGCCAACCACCACCCATTCTCCCGCCATCCTGATGTGGGGGGTGGAAAATAAAGGTGGCGGAATTTGTGTAATCCCGTTACGCAAATCTCTGAGAATATGTAAAAAATCTCTGCGAACACGCAGAAATTCAGCAAAAACGCGAAATTGCTTGTTCGCAATGAATTTTTCCTGTTCGCAATTGCTGTTTGCATGCTCGGTGGAAAATATCTTGTGAACACGCATTTTGAGAATGCGAACAAGCAACATTTTTCACGATGTCGCGGACCGCAGAATTTTGGGCAATTTCGCGTTCTCCGCGTAACGTGAAATTACCCAAATTCCGCAAATTCGACTAGCGGAACGAAATTTACCGCCCAGGCCTAGTGGAAAACAGCATTATGATGGTGGTGGGACCGTCACCGACGGGCTGTGGGTGGCGGTCCCACCGTCATTATAATCAGGCTCTTAGTTTGTGATAAGTTTTGAGGGAATGGCGCCACTCAAAGAGTTACAATCAAACCACTGACTCATGAGTGTGAAAATCAATCTCAAATTAGCAGAACAGGTGACATTTTATCTACTGCTTCTTCAACCTCTCAAAGCTTAAGGACTTCCTTATGAAAAAGTGATAGAAACCATTGTAAGCGAATATAGCAGTGTGCACAGCAAGTGGGATAGCATGGTAGACAATAGTCACATAGCAGATAGTTATTGTCACTTGCTTTGAAGAACAGTTAATATTTTGGTAATGTGCACATCAGAAGATTACTTTCTGCACTTAGGTTCTCCTTATGAGTGGCCTCCTAATTCTGATCGGGCTGGTAACAGTAGTTACCAGCATCATCAGAATAAAGACATCTGGTGTGTTTCAGCTGACCAGTTTATTTTCACAAAGAGATTTCAACTTACTTAGGGAATCAGACTAAAATGACCAATTACTGATCACCTTGGTATTGGTAACTTAGAGGGCTGGGAAAACCCAGGCCATATTTCTTCCCACTCTCTATGAAGGCATATGTGTGAGCACCTAATGACTGGACAGGACCAGGGATCTGGAGAAACCTTAAATATGGATTTCAGGACAGGTCCTCAGATTTGCACAAGTCATAGCCACAGCAAAATGGCACCAGAAAATAACATCATGATGTGAATGTTCAACTGAGCTGCCTACTCTCTTGAATGATTTAATTGTACCGAGGGGGGATTTAACTGAAGTCTTCCAAAAACCCTTCCCCAGAGATAAACACAAAATAGGAAATATTGATTGAAAGAGCATGATTCTTGCTGCTCAGAAGGCAAGATAAAATAAACATTTTGCACATGCACCAGAATTCTAAGTGAAAGGCTGGCCCTTAAGCATTCCCTGTCAATGCACCATGTCTCTGATTTGCTGGCAGACAAATATCAATGAGATAAATTAGAAAAACCTCATCACCTTTATTACAATTAAAAATATAGCTACATGAAATTGGCTTTACCACTTGCACAAGTTTCAATAATGACCGATAAACATTTAGGACCCATTTAAATTTTGACGATCCGCCCGTCCTCTGCCTTGGTGATGGAGAAAATTGTTCTCAAGCCCTGACAGTGGTTTCGACTTCTACACTTTACAATGTTCATCAGCCTGGCAGACATTTCAAGCTTTGACAGGAACCACAATCAAGTTTGTTCTTTCTAATGCATTGTAACTTTGAAGGACTGCTCTGTCAAACATGACAGAGCCTTAAAACAAAGTTAAAATAAATTATTTTCAAAAAGAAATTCCCAATGCGTATTTTCTTTTTAAAATAAAAATACAAATTCTATTCTCAAGATGGAAGTTTCCTCACATGGGAAGGGGGTCATTATGCACTATTCACTGCCCCTTACTGCCAAAATGTTCCTGTCAGTGACAGGTATTAAAAAATGGGTATATGTCCGTCAATCTAACCTAGGTAGACAGATATGTAGCCAAATGGCCATTCAGAAAAGTTTGACCACAGTGGGGATGGAGAAGTCAAACTATGGTTTGACTGAATAAATAATGTTGGTGGGGAGTAAAGTCCCTCTTTGCCAACCTTTAAACTGGGCCCTTAGTTTTAAAACTCACAAGGACAGATTTGTTAATATCCCATACAACTTAGCACACCAAACAAATTTGCTGTGCTGAACTGCACCAGGGGAAAACACACAGCAGAGCCATTGTACTAAGATGGGCCTGCTGCTATTCACATACCCTATGCACACTAAAAGGAAGACTTGTGTGAAACAAAACCTTGCAGAGGTCAGAATGCTCTCGTTAACATAGAAGTTGTACGGAAGGCTAGGGGTGGGCGTAGTTGGAGGAGTACTACTACACAGAATTCTCGAAGTTGAACAAAAACTGTGAATTCCGATTCTACAACGTCGCTCGATCAGACTCCCAATGAATAAAACAGAAACCTCATATACTTTTGATAAAATAACAAGTATTTCTGTCTTTACATGCTAAAATGCATATAGTCATTTCACAAAAGTGAAACAAATATTTTGCAAGCAGAGATAGAGGTGATGATTTTGGGATCCTCCCTAACCTAGGGAGAGAACCAAGCATATGCCTTGAAAACAAAGAGCACATCCTGCTGAACAATTCGGTGGTGGTTTTATCCTCTTAGGACCACCCCAAGCACAGTTATGGGCAAAAATACTATCCCAACCAAAGGCTCATCAAAGCATTAGGGACGAGATTAGCAGTGGGCAGTGAATATTATAGTATCCAATATCAAAATAATTTTACAAAGAGCTGCAGTTCAACTAGTCGTTACTAGATGTCCCTCAGGAGTCAAATGCAAAAGCATTGAAATTATTACATCAAGCTGCAGTTCCACTAGTCGTTACTAGGTGTCCTTCACGAGTCAAATGCAAAAGCATTGACCTGCAGCTAGATGTAATGATTTCAATTCTTTCTGTCGGAGCATCAGTCAGATCGTAATCCCTACAATGGGGGTGGCATTACGTAGGAATTATGATGTTCCTTTTCCCACTGCCATTACATGCCGATGTGACACGCTTGTAAAAACAGATGCAATGGGACTTTGGGGTTTCCTAGCAGGGCCCTCGTGAACCTCTGCTATGGGGCCACAGGGGCACATGTGGCGCCCCCAAACATCCATGCACTGTGTGCCAGGCACCACATGGTACCTGGCACACGGTGCATGGATGTTTCAAAATATGCCTTTTTCAATTGTGGCTTGAGCTCCAGCCCTTTTCCGGGCTGCAGCACAAGCCTCAATTGTAAAAAGCATGTTTTTGACCACCTTCGCAGTGGTTGCATTGTAATAATTCCAACTTGTGTTGTCCATCAGTATTTTTCTTACATCCATCCTTGAATTTCAGACTGTGCTGCTGTTAATCCATGACTGAATGAACAGCAACCATCTGAAGTTAAATCCAGATAAGAAGGAAGTGATTTTAACAGGAGGTCCATTAAATCCTTAAAGTCCCTTTTTCTGGCCTAAAGAGCTGGGACAGTCCCCTTCTCCTTCAATCTCTGCCAAAACACTGGGGGTCATAATTAATAATGACCTGACAATGAAGACTCAAATAGGGTCTTTAATCTCAACGTGCTTTTTCCAGTTGAAAAAAATAAGTACAATTTGTAGGTTTTACACAGGAAGCTAAAATACAGGCAGTCCTTGCCATGGTGATATCCCATAGAGATTACGTCAATTCTCTATACTTTGGCATTCCTGCTTATCTCACCCACTATCTTCAACTGGTACAGAATCAGGCAGCAAGACTGATTCTTCAGGAAAATAGGCATCAACATGTCACTCCCCTCCTGAGGAAGCTGCATTGGCTCCCCATAACTCTGAGATGCGCCTTTAAGGTGGGAAGCATTATCTTTAAGTCCATGAATGGTAGAAGCCCCAAATCTGTTGAAAGGTCTTATTGAAAGACACACTCCGACCCGCAATCTGCGATCTGCCCATATGCATTTCCTGACTCTACCTGACAAGGTTTGCCATACTAGACCCCAGATATTGAATTCCCTGCCTCTAGAAATAAGATCCTGCACAGCCCCCATGAGTTTATGAAGGCTTCTAAAGACATGGGGGGCATATTAGAAAGAAATAACAATATTTATCACTAAATGAACCTAGCACATTTTTTTTTATCGCTGCCTATCACTGGATATGTTAGCGGAGAAAACCTGCTATTAGCAACGTTTTTCTGCATTGTGCTAAAATATCCAGCAATAGTGATGAAATGCGTGAATATCGCTAGAAATCCAGCGATATTTACGCATTAAAGCCAATGAGGACCTAACCTGAGAATCCACCTCCCATTGGATAAACAGGTAAGTCATGTTTTTAGCAGGCGTTAAATTATAGCGATAATCGAGCTTAGCGTGATTTTTTTATCGCTATGCCTGCCTTGCTAATAGGTGATAGCTGTGTTAGCGACTGCTTTCAGTCGCTAACAGTTTGGGTACGCCCACTTTGCATGTCATTAGCGATAAATATCGCTGACATGCAAAGCGGGCCCTAAACCGGTCGCTATCGCCTAAAAGCTGTCACTAACTGCTGTTAACGATAGCTTGCTAATAGGGCGATAAAAATATCGCTGCTTTAGCTGCAAGAGGTGCCGCTAAAGCGGCGATATGGCCCTTGCTAATTTGCCCCATGGTTATTTAGACAGGCATACAGGTAACATCCCAGGACTAAGCACCCATTGGAGTTGCACCATGAAACCAATCTGGTGGACCTGCACATTACAAATAAAGTATAACATAACTTAACATAACAATAAGGTGGGTAGAGACACTAATTACATGTTGAGTAGTCTCCATGCCGATATGATGGCAGTCGGACACTCGTGTGACCGCTATTGTAATGAGGCACTTGTGTCAAAACCTAAGAATGTTTTCACCAATTCTCTCCGGCAAAAGACCAGTAACGACCCATTGACACAAAGAGATGCAAAGCAGTGCAAAAAGGATACTTTGGTGCTGAAACATAAGTAACAATTTATAGATTTGTGTGACTTTGTGGTGTTTTAAAGATTTCATAAATCAGGGTCAAAGTGCAGTATTTTTCCAGGAAGTCATTAGGTGGGTGGATGTGTCAGGTTAATTGGTTGTGTTTGTGACACTAGGTTCAGCGAGCTCTGTTTTTGGAGAGTATTGTGCTTGCAGTTAGTCTTGAAGAGTGGACATGTTTGATTTGGTTCCATTTGGATTTATAATCTTGTTGATGTTTTCCTAGCAGCCATTAAAACAAAAAAGCAAGCCACATTTCCCAGCAATCCAGTGGTGCAAAACTAGTGGAAGAGGGAGAACAAAACTCAACTTGACTCCCCTCCCTAGTTTATAAGTATTTGTCCTTCCACACCTGAAGCCTCTTTTCTTGCTCCTGCAACTGCAAAATATAAATCACATATCTGTATTTTATTCAATTGTTTGATTTATTTGTGGTGCACAGTATGGGCAGCTCTTTGTGCACATGATTTATTCTGACTCGTTCTAAGGTTTCACTTCCTGGGTCGCATTTCCTAGCAAACAGCAATTTAATAACAGCAGCCAGTATGCGCTCCCTGCATGCAAGCCCAGAATCATAACACATTTATTTCAGAAGGCTTTGAGTTTTCAGTGACAGGTCTGTAGTACTTGATCCCCAGTCTCAGCAATAGTTTTGAACATATTTTAGCAAACAGAGAACAGTAAAAATAATGGCAGTTGTATCAATGCTCAGGATCATGACTAGAAGGATAAGGAACATTCTATATTGCAATCTATTCAGAAAGCATTACCATTTTGGAATCAGAGTCAATCGCTTTATGCGGCGGGCAGCACTAAGCATTACAGCGACCATGTAAGAAAACTATGGAATATTAGGTGACTGAGGGGGTGAAACATTGTTTCTCTTTGCCAAGCACTTACCTCCTCTATACCATGATATGTGCTGGTCCGATAACAGCAATACCAATAAATGCAATGTCAACGTAAGCTATAACTTGTGCCCTGTGTGCTGGTGCCGAAACAAATTGTGGAGTCCCTTACTCACGAAAAGGGCCATACTTTACACCTCATCTGGACTACGTCTGCAGCTGTGCTACTGACAGAGTGCAGACCTTCTAGATGGTCAGATAATTCTCAGATCAATTTTGAAATCCTGGTACAGAGTAAACCAGTCCGCCTACCTCCAGTCTGGAGGACAGTACAGAACTGGCGTAAGATAGAGGACACCAGTCTAAGGGCTGCACTATATAAAACAGACCACCCAGTCTAGTGGCCCGGATCAGGAGTACGAGAACTTACTCACTGGCTGAGGACAGCTATGGATACTGTGGCCCCTGTTCAGAGGGAAAGAATAATGAATAGAACTAGGGGTGCTCCGTGGAACTCGGAAGAATTGAGAAGGGAAAACAGGCCCTTCGCCAATGTGAAAGGCAGTGGTGGAAGTGATCTGACTCGGAAGCTCATGAGAAATATACATTAAAACTAGCCTCCTATAAAGATCTAATTATTACAACTCAATCTGTATTCTATGAGTTAAAGATTAAGGAGGCTACAAACATTCAAAAAGAGACGCTCAATGTATTGAAAGAGCTGAGTCATAAGAAAAAACACAGGGTGGTCATCAACCAGGATGACTGTGAGAAAATTCAGGAATTCTTGCTACTCAAGGTCCAAGATATTATCAGGGAAATCGGAAGCACCCGTTTAAGTCCCTGTCCCTTTCCAGTACTAGACCTACAAGACTTTCTGGGCGGTACACTATTGGTCTTTCTTGCCCTAAACCCCAATGACCTAGCCCATATAATGGCTAATGTCAAATCGGGGTCACCATTGGCTCCCTATTAAGCAGTGGGTCAGGATTACGGGCCTGAGCATTACACACAAGGCTCAGTATGGAGCGCCACCAGCTATATAAAAGTCCGATAGAAGCCTTATGTGCCTAATTGTTGTCTTAGTTCATCTGGCGGAAATTTGCTGACCTGTCCATGTTTTAACAGAGCTACACTGGGGGGGCGGAATTTCTCTGTGGTAATCCCCCAGCTCTGGAATAAGCTACCGGAGAGCTTACGTGGGGAAGCTATGCTACTTCCGTTCAGGAGGAAATTGAAGACCATCCTATTTACTGAGGCATTTAGATAAGCTTTCCCACCTTTGCTCGATCAGTTGGAAGTAGGGAACTCCTGGGTTCTGGGTCACTGTGGCAGTGCTTAGAGACCGTTGGTGATTTGGCACTTTATAAATATATGTTAACAATAACAATAACTTAGCCCAGAGATTAACACACACCCAGGAAAAACTTTCATCTATTCCACAGATAGATAGTTGCACCACAAACAGGTCCACAGAAATTGGCACCAACAGAACATGTTTGGCCACAGGCACACGTTCCCAAAACATAACAGAAAGCTAGATGCTACATGTAGATAGTTTCAAGTTTAAGCTTATTTTTATTTGCATAGTTACTAAAAACCATTGCAACATTTTGAAATAAGCAATAGAACTAATATTGTACACAATTAAAATCAATGAAACACGTGCTAAAAAATGCAGTACAGTGGTTACAGTTGTCGGTGTGAGAAGAACAAAGTACAGTGCAGTTGCTTAAAGCGTTAATGAAGCCAGAAATCCATGTAGTAAAGTGCTGTATAGTGCATATTTTTGGTAGTGAGAACCTGCTCAGAGTTCATACAATAAAAGGTTGCTCCATTCTTGTTGCGACCGAGAGAAGCAGCGACCTGTTTGCGGGCCAATTGCTCCACAGGCAGCTTATTGCTTGTGTGGCTGAGATTGGATTGTTATTTTAGGCATTTTTTGTTGGGCCAGAGTGAGAAATGTTACCGTTCTGCAGTTCAGTTGCGTGTCCCCCGGATTAAAAGCATGCCAGCATCGCTTGCCTCCTGGTGTGGATACCTTTCTGCTTAAAGGGGGCTTTTTACAGCTGTGACTGTTCTTGCTGCTGTTCCTAGCATGTGCAGATTAAATGCAGAATATCTCTTAGTTCGTTGATGCACAGCCGGCAAGTGCTTTGGGATGTTGCCCTCAGCCAAGGTAGAAGGTGCGGAGTGCATGGTAGAATGCCCTGTCTTTGGCTTAGAAATGTTATTTCTATTGGTTTGGGATAGCCCTGATTGAAGTATTTTTGCAGTGCAAGTGTTTTGTAGGAATTTAGGTTCATCCAGGTGTGAGATCTGGCTGAGAAGGTTGCATTGGCCTCCACCAATGAGAGTTGGTTTACTCATTTCCAAAACAATTTTTTGAAAGTTAAAAGATAAAGTTGTGTATTCCAGAGTTCTGTGAGCTTGGTAGTTTCCAGAGATGGCTGTAGTTCACGTCTTGCGTGGGAAGTTTCCCTGTACTGGAGTTCTTGTCATGGCAGCTGATTTATGGTGTTTGGGGTGGCAGTTCTGATCTTGTGCCGGCAGATAGTGTGAGACCCATGCCTGGACAGGGATTGTTGTAATAGGCCGAACTCCAGTCTAACTTGAGCTGGTGAGTTGTAGTGCAGGAGGCAAAACACGGTTCTATATGCTTTGACCAGCGTGCTATCTAGTACGTTAGCATCTCTCGCTAGCATTGCTTCTCTGCCATAAGTTACTCGCATTGCGTCGCTGCCAAAATATATTGTGTTGAGTAGTATGGTTTGAACTACCTTCAGGAGCTGGCTCAGTGTTGGCCCGTCAGCTTGTTTATGTGATTTTTTATTGATAGTGCTATTACCAACCCTCTCCTTCTTATTTCTTCTTTCTTGCAAGCAAATGTCCCTTCATTATCAATTATAACTCCTAAGTACTTGTATTTGTGTGATGGTTCATGCTGTGTGCCTCCCAAGTACCATTTCCTCTGCTGATTTCTTTTGTTATTTATTGTCATTGACTGTGTCTTACCAATGTTAATTTTTAAGTTGTTTTCTGTGGATTAGTTCTGCATTTCCGTTAGTAAATGTTGGAGACCAACATAGGTATGGTCGAGCAGCACTACATCATCTGTGTACATAAGAGTGGTCAATGTTTTACCTCCTAACTAAGGTGCATGTGAGTTGCAGATGTGGAGTGCCAGGTGGAAGGTCGGCCATGAATAGGTTGAACAGGGTGGGTGCAAGTACGCAACCCTGCTTTAATCCTTTGGTTGTAGGGATCTTCGAGGAGAGGTGAGTTCCGCCGCCTAGTTTCAACTGTACCCAGGTGTCTGTATGAAGAAGTGACAAGATGTTTAGGATGGAATGTGGGATTCCCCAGCTCACCAGCTTCCCCCACAGTCTGCCTCTCTCAACATTATCATATGCAGCGAAGAAGTCGATAAAGCATAGATGTAGTGGAAGGTTGACTGTTTTTGCTGCATCGATCAGTAAGGACATTGCGAGAATGTTGGTTGATGTGCCAGTTGTTTTGCGAAAGCCTGTCTGATTTAGCTGTATTATCTCATTTTCCTCTGCCCATATTGTGAGATCCTCTAAGACAGTGCCTGCAAAGTATTTTGCTTCAATGTCAATCAGTGCTACCAGCCGATAGTTGCCCAGCCCGGTTTTATCACCTTTTTTGTGGATCGGGATTATTCTTGAGCACTTCCATGATTCTGGTAGTCTGTTAAGAAGCCTAACCTCCAGAAAAAGAGGTTGTAGGATGTGTGCCCATTCACCCGACTTGGCTTTGAACAGTGCAGGTGGGATACCATTCAGTCCCGAACCCCTTCTTTCCTCCATTTTGCAATCTGCTTTTGTATTAGGCCTGGCAGTGAGCTTCTGGCTTTGCAGGGTGGTATGACGTCTACGTCTAGTATGTTTGGCTCTGATGTCTCATTGTGGCGCACTCCCAAATGCTCTTCGATTGGCCATCTATTAACATCTTGTGTTCCGACGCCTCCCGTTTGATTTTTAAAGTGCTTAATTAAGAATTCCACCCATATTTCCTCCGAAATATGTGACGAAATTCACTCATTATGAGGGTGGATTATGTTGTTCACAGTTTTCCAGAAGTGGGTACTGTCATTGTGATTTAGGTCATGAAAAAGTTTTGCCCAAATTGCATTATCTTGGTCTTTGTTGATATCCCATTTCAGTTTTTTGAGTGAAGCCCTTTGGTTCCTCAAAAGTGAGCTCTTGCTTGAGCCCCCTGGGTATCTTCTCAGCATGCTCAATGTGCTGTTTATTGATTTTTTGAGGAGCTTGAGGTGGTCTCTTTGTCCTTTCGGGATCTTGTTTCTCCGGCATGAGGCCTGGGAGTGTTTATTTTTATTGAGGGGGCAACATGGCGTTCTAGAAATATGGCTGTAAACTGTTCCCATTGGGCTATTTGATCTTTTGAGCTTGTCGCTTGTGATTTAAAGAGTTTGAGTGCAGCTTCTTCCTGGGGTTCTGCACTAGTTACTGCGCATTTGATCCTCCTTAGGTTTGAGGTGTAGATGGCCCCAAGGTTTAATCTCACTGAATAGAGCTAAGTACGGTGGCTGTTAACAGCAATTTTTGTGGATGGTGGTCACTCTCCCCCTTGTCCCCATTCTGAACCCCAGGATATATGGAAACAGTGAAAGGTCTGCAAACACATAGTCCAATATGGAGCATATTGTTGGGGAGTAGTATGATTGAACAGGAGGTGTGTCATCGGGGAATCTGCCATTGAGCGCTTTGAGGTTTAGATGTTCTAAATCTCCCAGTAGCCGTCGTTTGTATGCAAACCTTCTCTCCCCCTGATGTACCAAAGAGGTATTGTTTTAGGTCCCCAGACAGGATAATCTTTGAGATTTCCATCTTGGTTGCGTACTTTGGTACTTCTACGGTTAGCCTTTTTGATTCTTTCACTTTTTGTTTTGCATGGATGTATGTGTCGATTAAACCCACCTCTGTTTCTTCACTGTGGAGGGAGATGGTGATTTTGACTGCTATAGTAGCTGCTGAGGTCTAGCCCATGAATGCTGCCGATGATATGCTCATCACAGATACATAAGTTGCAAGCCCCAGACAGGTGTCAAATTTGCCACCCTTTGTGGCCGATGTGGCAAAGCACATGAAACCCTAGATGTGATGTGGATCATTGAGCCAAGTTTCCTGCAGAATGATTATATCCAAGGCGTTGACATATTGCAGGAAGTCCGGGTCCTCAATTTTATGGGGTCTCCTCTGCTCTTCTACCGCCTTCGTTCTGTGTAAAGCGTCAGTACCCCTCTGCGCAGGTGGTTATAGTTCGGGTAATTGGCCCCTTATATGATGATGCTGTCCGGAATCTTTCTTGTAGGTCCACCGATCCGTTGGCCCTCTGTTGTGGAGATCTTTTTCCAGTGCCCCTCTGAGCACGGAGTTTGTACAAGTGTATTGTATTGTTGGTGCAGGACTTGGGTTTCACACACTCACACACTGGCTCACACTTGCTCTCCCCGAGGTCAAGAGCCATCTGTGTCTTTATCAGAATTCAAACTTGTTAATTTATGACTGCGATGATTTTTCAAGAATGCAGAATTGTTTTATTGTACCTCCCGAGATATATATAGTCAGACAAAACTTGTACAAAGGGAGATTCTCTTAGACGCACTCTGACAAGACTCTCCTAGCCACTGCATTTAATTAAACCAACTTGTTCGTGTTTTTCCAAACTTCTCTTGTCTTTTCATTTATTCAAGGTAAAATAATATCCAAGGAAACTTTTGGCAAGCCAGCCTGGGGAGATTGGTTTATTGAGCCTGACTGCTGCAGAAGGAAGGACCTCTCCCTAGAAGGATTCATATTTTCGCCAACTAGAACAGGAGCCATAATTGATTAAAAGTTCTGCTGAATCTACGGGATGAGAGTTTACATCTGATCCTTAGTCCCAGTAGGTGGCGGGTGGCAAGCTAGGACAATCAGGTAGGTCACCTATGCTTTTCCCCTAGTCAGCGTGCTAGAGAGGGTAAAGGAAGCTGCAGGTTTGGAAGGAACCACTGTGGGGGACACTCAGATATGCTCAGTTTCTTGGTGTCAGTTAAGGTTCACCTGGATCTTTGACGATGCTACAGAGGTGCACTTAGTCTCTGGGTGTCAGTTAGGGATAGGTTGGACCACTGGGCATGGTACAGAGGTATGCATAGTCCCTGGGTATCATATAGGGTTACCACCTTGATCGCATTTTTTTATCAAATTGGCTTTCTTAGGGACTGCTGGGTTCTCAACACTGGCAGAGTCTAAAAGAAGTGAGAGGTGGGTTTTTTCTTTTCTCGCTTGGACAGCTGGGCATTAGGCAGTCAGTACGCACAACCCCTGGGTGTGATATAGAGTGCAATTCAGACGTTAGGAAACAGATTTCGGACCTTGGTGAATAAGGTGTAGTTTGTGTCTGGCCTCAGAGGGACGATATTTGTCAGGGTATTCCTTTTTCTTTGCACAAATCATTGTTATTCTTTCCACTGAACTGACAGACTACCAGACTCACTTATCCCTGCTTGTTAGATGGATCATCCACTCTCCTCAGGCTGTATGTCCTAGGAGGGGGGCTATGTTTCTGGACAAAATAATAATTTCTTCGTCAACCTTTTTCTCTTTTAGTCTTTTTTAGTTTTTTGTAATTATGCATTCATTGATATTGTCCTGCTGTTAAAATATTTGCAGTTCTTTTCATGTATGAATGATATGTCATGGTAGTAGGTCTATGCTTTATGAAATAATAACCATTTCTTCCCTATTTTAGCTTCCTGTGTAAAACCTACAAATTTTACTTATTTTTTTCAACTGGAAAAAGCACGTTGAGATTACAGACCCTATTTGAGTCTTCATTGTCTGGTCATTATTAAGTATGACCCCCAGTGTTTTGGCAGAGATTGAAGGGGGAGGGGACTGTCCCAGCTCTTTAGGCCAGAAAAGGGACTCTAAGGATTTAATGGACCTCCTGTTAAAATCACTTCCTTCTTATCTGGATTTAACTTCAGATGGTTGCTGTTCATTCAGTCGTGGATGAACAGCAATGCAGTCTGAAATTCAAGGATGGATGTAAGAAAAATACTGATGGACAACACAAGTTGGAATTATTACAATGCAACCACTGCGAAGGCGGTCAAAAACATGCTTTTTACAATTGAGGCTTGCGCTGCAGCCCGGAAAAGGGCTGCGGCACAAGCCACAATTGAAAAAGGCATATTTTGAAACATCCATGCACCATGTGCCAGGTACCATGTGGTGCCTGGCACACAGTGCATGGATGTTTGGGTGCGCTACATGTGCCCCTGTGGCCCCATAGCAGAGGTTCACGAGGGCCCTGCTAGGGAACCCCAAAGTCCCATTGCATCTGTTTTTACAAGCGTGTCACATCGGCATGTAATGGCAGTGGGAAAAGGAACATCATAATTCCTACGTGATGCCACCCCCATTGTAGGGATTACGATCTGACTGATGCTCCGACAGAAAGAATTGAAATCATTACATCTAGCTGCAGGTCAATGCTTTTGCATTTGACTCATGAAGGACACCTAGTAACGACTAGTGGAACTGCAGCTTGATGTAATAATTTCAATGCTTTTGCATTTGACTACTGAGGGACATCTAGTAACGACTAGTTGAACTGCAGCTCTTTGTAGAATTATTTTGATATTGGATACTATAATATTCACTGCCCACTGCTAATCTCGTCCCTAATGCTTTGCTGAGCCTTTGGTTGGGATAGTATTTTTGCCCATAACTGTGCTTGGGGTGGTCCTAAGAGGATGGAACCACCACCGAATCGTTCAGCAGGATGTGCTCTTTGTTTTCAAGGCATATGCTTGGTTCTCTCCCTAGGTTAGGGAGGATCCCAAAATCATCACCTCTATCTCTGCTTGCAAAATATTTGTTTCACTTTTGTGAAATGACTATATGCATTTTAGCATGTAAAGACAGAAATACTTGTTATTTTATCAAAAGTATATGAGGTTTCTGTTTTATTCATTGGGAGTCTGATTGAGCGACGTTGTAGAATCGGAATTCACAGTTTTTGTTCAACTTCGAGAATTCCGTGTAGTAGTACTCCTCCAACTACGCCCACCCCTAGCCTTCCGTACAACTTCTATGTTAACAAGAGCATTCTGACCTCTGCAAGGTTTGGTTTCATACAAGTCTTCCTTTTAGTGTGCATAGGGTATGTGAACAGCAGCAGGCCCATCTTAGTACAATGGCTCTGCTGTGTGTTTTCCCTTGGTGCAGTTCAGCACAGCAAATTTGTTTGGTGTGCTAAGTTGTATGGGATATTAACAAATCTGCCCTTGTGAGTTTTAAAACTAAGGGCCCAGTTTAAAGGTTGGCAAAGAGGGACTTTACTCCCCACCAACATTATTTATTCAGGCAAACCATAGTTTGACTTCTCCATCCCCACTGTGGTCAAACTTTTCCGAATGGCCATTTGGCTACATATCTGTCTACCTAGGTTAGATTGACGGACATATACCCATTTTTTAATACCTGTAACTGACAGGAACATTTTGGCAGTGAGGGGCAGTGAATAGTGCATAATGAGCCCCTTCCCATGTGAGGAAACTTCCATCTTGAGAATAGAATTTGTATTTTTATTTTAAAAAGAAAATCCGCATTGGGATTTTCTTTTTGAAAATAATTTATTTTAACTTTGTTTTAAGGCTCTGTCATGTTTGACACAGCAGTCCTTCAAAGTTACAATGCATTGGAAGGAACAAACTTGATTGTGGTTCCTGTCAAAGCTTGAAATGTCTGCCAGGCTGATGATCATTGTAAAGTGTAGAAGTCGAAAACCACTGTCAGGGCTTGAGAACAATTTTCTCCATCACCCAGGCAGAGGACGGGCGGATCGTCAAAATTTAAATGGGTCCTAAATGTTTATCGATCTTTATTGAAACTTGTGCAAGTGGTAAAGCCAATTTCATGTAGCTATATTTTTAATTGTAATATAGGTGATGAGGTTTTTCTAATTTATCTCATTTATATTTGTCAGCCAGCAAATCAGAGGCATGGTGCATTGACAGGGAATGCTTGAGGGCCAGCCTTTCACTTAGAATGTTGGTGCATGTACAAAATGTTTATTTTATCTTGCCTTCTGAGCAGCAAGAATCATGCTCTTTCAATCAATATTTCCTATTTTGTGTGTATCTCAGGGGAAGGGTTTTGGGAAGACTTCAGTTAAATACCCCCTCGTTACAATTAAATCATTCAGGAGAGTAGGCAGCTCAGTTGAACATTCACACCATGATGTTATTTTCTGGTGCCATTTTGCTGTGGCTATAACTTGTGCAAATCTGAGGACCTGTTCTGAAATCCATATTTAAGGTTTCTCCAGATCCCTGGTCCTGTCCAGTCATTAGGTGCTCACACCTATGCCTTCATAGTGAGTGGGAAGGAATAGTGGCCTGGGTTTTCCCAGCCCTCTAAGTTACCAATACCAAGGTGATCAGTAATTGCAAATGTAGGAAGCATCCAGTCCATTTTAATTTGGACTCTGAGGTTCCCCTTAGATATATCAGGAATTACTGGAGAAATTGGTCATTTAATCTGATTCCCTAAGTAAGTTGAAATCTCTTTGTGAAAATAAACTGGTCAGCTGAAACACACCAGATGTTTTTATTCTGATGCTGGTAACTACTGTTACCAGCCCGATCAGAATTAAGAGGCCACTCATAAGGAGAACCTAAGTGCAGAAAGTAATCTTCTGATGTGCACATTACCAAAATATTAACTGTTTTTCAAAGCAAGTGACAATAACTATCTGCTATGTGACTATTGTCTACCATGCTATCCCACTTGCTATGCACACTGCTATATACGCTTACAATGGTTTCTATCACTTTTTCATAAGGAACTCCTTAAGCTTTGAGAGGTTGAAGAAGCAGTAGATAAATGTCACCTGTTCTGCTCATTTGAGATTGATTTTCACACTCATGAGTCAGTGGTTTGATTGTAACTCTTTGAGTGGCGCCATTCCCTCAAAACTTATCACAAACTAAGAGCCTGAATATAATCACGGTGGGACTGCCACCCACAGCCCGTCGGTGATGGTCCCACCACCATCGTAATGCTGTTTTCCACTAGGCCTGGGCAGTAAATTTCGTTCTGCTAGCCGAATTTGCGTAATTTGGGTAATTCCACATTCCGCGTAGAACGCGAAATTGCCCAAAATTTTGCGTTACGCGACTTCGTGAAAAATGTTGCTTGTTCGCGTTCTCAAAATGCGTGTTCACAAGATATTTTCCCCCGAGCACGCAAACAGCAATTGAGAACAGGAAAAAAGCATTGCGAACAAGCAACTCCGCGTTTTCGCAGAATTTCTGCGTGTTTGCAGAGATTTTTTACAGTTTCTCAGAGATTTGCGTAACGAGATTACACAAATTGCGCCCACCCCTATTTTCCACCCCCAACATCAGGATGGCGGGAGGATGGGTGGTAGTCGGAGAGACCGACGACTACAGATCCAACAGGCTTAAGGAGCCCATCCGTCCTTCGGAGGTGAAGTAATACCAACAATGGTGGTGGTGTCGAACATGCCCCCCCATAGGTATTACAATGTTCCTTTCTGCCGGCCCTTTCATGGCCGTGAACCCGCCATGAAAAGGCAGGTAGAAAGGGACATTAGGGGCTTGTAGTGGGACCTCCTTCTCCCTGGGTCTCCCAAATAGGCCCTGCCCCCTACATATCCCTGCTCCATGTGGCAGGCACAGCATGGTGCCTGCCACGTAGTGCAGGGATATGTGTAATGTCTATTTTTTGTACTGCAGCATGTGCTGCAGCCCGCTGCACTCGCTGCAATATGAAATATAGACATTGTGACTGCCGTGATAGCAGTTGCATCCTGGTTCAACTTTTGGCACCGCAAACTTGTAGTTGGGCGGTCCCGTTTTCAAATGGATTATGTCCGACTGCCATCCTAATTAGGCCTAAGTCATGATATAGATATCCAAATATGATTCTGCAGCAGACAAAATGGTGCCTAAAATAAGTTAAATGATAAACCTGAGATACAACCATCTACAGACTGCAGATACCATGTTATGTGCCTGAATTAGGCAATAACATTTCTGCCGTGACCTTTCGCACATATTTGTGTGTGCATGACAATGTTGGATTAGTTTCTCTGAAACTACTTCATTTACACATCTAGCTTCGCACAACATTGTAACTATGCCTCAAACATCATGTACCAGGCCCTTCTATGCACTATGTACAAATGTAGTTCTATCTTCATCCAGAGGGCGACAGGGCTATCTACATATCCATATCATCACTAATCTAAATGTACATCGCACGGCTGAATTCTGTTATAAATGACTAGCGTCTCAAAAGATTAGCAGAGGAGGCACTTCAGCAGACACTGAGGGTCCCTGCATGCTGAGACTTCACCATGCAGCGGTCCGACATCTCTGTGAAGGGGTGTCCAGTTCATGACCAAGATGGGGTCCTACATTCTCTCCCACCAGGTGATGGGGTTGGATCATCCCTTGGGGAGACTCCTGGCTTCACACCTACATACCATCTAGGTACACTCAGAGTAGGGGTTGCATGGTAGGAGTACGCCTGATTACTGCCTCATTTATATGTCTGCATATATGCACTGTTTTAGCACTATGGTAGAACTGTATAAAATATTTACTCTTTTGGTGCTTGTAATCACTTTCATCTTCTTCTGTGTGCTGATCATCACAGCACATGTATTTTATGCAAGAATAACATTGGTTCAATATATATATTGAAAATGTCTCACTGTGTGTTCTGTATATTTCCCTGTGCACAACTAAGCACGAGTGACTGAGTGAAAGGTTCTGATATGTTTCCACGATGATAGAGGGGTCAGGGTTGACATGTACAGTGGTTGCCAGAAACTATTCACCTCCTGGTAAGGTTAGGGAGGCTTATGGTGGCACTGTGAGCAAGCTGGTCTGTAAGCCAACATATTCTGTGGGGGTGCCTGGAATCAGTCTAGGCACCTAGCCCAATGTTATGTTGTCCAACAAATGCACACACCCTACACACAAATGACTCCACAGAAGTTCCTATTCTGTTCTCAGCAGTGACATAACACAATATGACACTGGTCTTTCCTTCTACTTCACCATCTAATATTTAGTTGATTTTCATTGAGCATGTGTTGATTTAAAATTCAAGGAATAGATTCACAAATACAATTTGCAACATAACAACAGATCTAGCCTGAAGAAAAAAGCTGGGTTCTCATCTGTTCAAACTGAGACACTTTCACCTCGTCTGCTAAGAACATCCTTGAGGTAATTCAATTTGCAATATTGCTCATGGATACTGTCAATCAAGTCAATATATTTCAACATTCAAGAGTGCCTCCTGAAATACCATATTGCTGGCTGATATGGATACTATTGCGTCTAATATTGCTCGAAGAATACTAGGTCATACTTAACTAAGAGTTAGAGGCAAGTCGTTTTTGGTCTGTTTTCAAGTTTGAAAGCATTTTCTACATTTGCATTGTACTGGGCGTATTTTTCTCATGTCGAATAAGTTCACAGATTATTTGAGTTTCTGGTCATAAAGTGGGCACATGAGCCCTCTTCAGGGAATGTTACTGCCCCCCTCCAGTCAGGAAGTAATTATCTTCTTAAATTAATAATGCCCATCTGTAGTTTTTTGCATCTGATTTCCTCATCGATTTTATAGTTTTGAAAGTAGGATTGATATAATGTATTTATTTCTAACATTTCATGAAATCAATAGAATACAACTGAAAAAATATGGCTGTGTTCTGTTTGCTCTTTGAAGTTCTTAGAATGGCTAGAAAAGTAATGCATATTTAAAGGAGTTAAAGCGTTAGTGCTTGTCATGTACCTTTTCTAGATAATAATGGAGCCAAAGTCATGAGAATGGGGGTGAGAATGAACATTATAAACAAAACCTACAGGAAAGTACAACGTAGGATTTGTTGGTCAGGCACAGTGGCATGGTGGGCAAAAAGTAATGGACTGAAAGGCAGCCCAGAGTGCTTACCACTGGCTGAGATTGATTCAAGGATTCTAGCCATCGTCTTGCTGTTTTTGTAGTTTATGTGCTAAGTGTGACTGGTAGGCCCAGACGTGGGTCCTGTGCTTACTTGCAAAAACCGGTATGGGTTTGCTTGTGTCCCGTTCTGGAGGGGGTCCCGTTGGAATGAATTGTTCCCATAAGGAGCAGAGCCATTCCTGTTCTACATCGGGTGTGCTTCTGTTAAGAGTAGCCTGGTAGGCAAGTATTGATGGAATGGAAGGCCCATCGGAGTGATTGAAAGTGACGGAAATTAATTCAAGCATTTCACATATCACCGTTTTGTCAATTATATAACAGCAATAGTATGGTAACCTTGAATTTAATTTCAGTCAGCAGCATCCTCTTCTCCAAAATGTACACATGCATATTTTAACACACATATAGTTCACTTTTGTGCAAAACATTTTTCATGCATTTGGTTAATTTAGAAGTGGTATGCACCAGCAAAGGGAAATCAAAGAAGGCGATCTGTCTGAAAAGTCTGCCCATTTAAGGTGGCAAATTGTGTACTTTTGTTGTTGATATATATATCACAAAGTGCAGGTGGTAGCCCTTTTGCCAGCAGGTGGTGGTACAGCTCCCCTTTGTGTTTGAAAATCAATCCACACTCATGCAGGATCCTGCCATTGTGTCTCACCTATCTTGTCAATGTGGTTGATCTTAGATTTTGCAAAGATCCGACACCTCCCATGGTTCTGTAATTCCGTGGATATAGTTGGCATTATGAGTGGGCACCACCAAAATGCAACTTGCAGGTTGGTGCTCATAATGTGTGTCAGGATGCTGGTAAGATTCTGTTGCAGTGTGCTTGCTGGGTTGAGTCATGCAGGGTGAAAATTAAAATATACTACCATTTATGCAGTGCTAAAAATAAGGTGTGGAATTTAGGAAACATATTTCTGAGAAACATTGTAGAAATGTGTGTTATACTTACATTCATAGCAACCCTGATAACAGTAATATGCTATATATGTCTTGTGTTTCTTGTGCATTCAATGTACTAAGTAGCAGGTTATGGCAAAAAATGTTTTTCAAGCATGCATTGTGACATTATTAGCGCATATGCTTGAGTGAGACATTCTAAGCACAAAAGGTGGGTTTCCCAATCACCACTGTGTCCCAGAGAACAAATAAGGCGTGCAGGTCTGCAGCAAAGCAGATTTTCTCATACACAGCATATTGAACTAAGTCCTTGTGTTGGAGTTTTAAGGGATCTAGGGCCCGATGTAGGTAATTCTAAATTACCACTTCTCAAATACCGAATCATACCGATTCGGTATTTAAGAAGTGGTAAATTAGAAGGGGGGAAAGGTAGGTATTTCAGAATCGGTAAATACCGAATTGTTAAGATTCGGTATTTACCGATTCTGTAAATACTGAATCGGTAAAGCCCATTAATTCCTATGGGCATTGCAGCCCATAGGAATCAATGGTCATTACCGAATCGGTATTTACCGATTCGGTAAATACCGATTTTTGCAAGGGTGCAGGGGGTGTCACTTTGACACCCTCTAGCAACCTGAATTCAGGCACGTGTGCCATGTGGCATACAGACATGCCCTAAGGGCATGTTTGTGTGTCACATGGCACTGGTGTGCATGCACACATGTGCATGCACACATGTATTCGGTATTTTACCACCCAATAGGATTGGGTGGTAAAATACCGATTCTTAAAGCCCTGTGGCACTCTGACATGTGCCAGCTACATCTGCATTTACAGAATCGGTATTTTACCGAGTCTGTATGTACCGATTCGGTAATTTTACAGAATCGGTAAATACAGAATCGGTAAAATACAGATTCTGTAAATGCATGCCCTACATCTGGAAAGCGTAGTACCGGTCGGAAACGGCTGAATTCGGCCGTTTCCGACCGGTATTAGGGCACCTACATCGGGCCCCTAAACCCGTAGACTTAGGGTATACCCCTAAGACACATCAATCAATCAATCAATCAATCAAAGACATTTATAGAGCGCACTACTTACCCGGAGGGTCTCAAGGCGCTTGGGGGGGGGGGGAGGGGGGGTGCTGCTACTGCTCGAACAGCCAGGTCTTGAGCTTCTTCCTGAAGGAGAGGTGGTCTTGGGTCAGGCGCAGGTCGGTGGGGAGGGAGTTCCAGGTCTTGGCGGCCAGGTAGGAGAATGACCTTCCTCCTGTTGTCGTTCTTCGGATGCGGGGGACGGCGGCGAGGGCGTGACTGGCTGATCGGAGATGGCGTTTGGGAGTGTAGAAGTTGATGCGGTTATTGAGGTAGCTCGGGCCTTGATCGTGTAGGGCTTTGTGTGCGTGGGTGAGGAGACGGAAGGTGATTCTTTTGTTGACGGGGAGCCAATGCAGGTCTCTCAGATGTCCGGAGATGTGGCTGTGTCGTGGGATGTCGAGGATGAGTCTGGCCGAGGTGTTCTGGATCCGCTGGAGTCTCTTCTGGAGCTTGGCGGTGGTTCCGGCGTAGAGGGCGTTGCCGTAGTCCAGTCGGCTGGTGACGAGGGCCTGGGTGACCGTCTTCCTGGTCTTGGTGGGGATCCACCGGAAGATCTTCCATAGCATGCGCAGGATGTTGAAGCACGACGAGGAAACGGCGTTGACTTGTCTGGTCATGGAGAGGGAGGAGTCCAGGATGAAGTCCAGGTTGCGTGCGTGATCTGTCGGTTTGGGTGCGGTGCCCAGGGCGGGGGGCCACCAGGAGTTGTCCCAGGCCGAGGGCGAGGAGCCCAGGATGAGGACTTCCGTCTTGTCTGAGTTCAGTTTCAGGCGGCTGGTCGTCATCCACTCGGCTACGTCTTTCATCCCTTCGTGAAGGTTGGCTCTGGCGGCGGCGGGGTCGTTGGTCAGGGAGAGGATCAGCTGGGTGTCGTCAGCATAGGAGATGATGTTGAGGTTGTGTTGGCGTGCGATGGCCGCAAGGGGGCTCATGTAGATGTTGAAGAGGGTGGGGCTCAGCGAGGATCCTTGAGGGACGCCGCAGATGACTTCGGTGGCCTCTGACTTGTACGGTGGTAGACGGACTCTCTGTGTTCTTCCGTCGAGGAAGGAGATGATCCATTCCAGTGCCTTCTCCTGGATTCCGACGTTGCTGAGGCGCTGCACTAGGGTGCGGTGGCAGACAGTGTCGAATGCCGCGGAGAGGTCTAGGAGGATGAGGGCCGCTGTTTCTCCGTTGTCCATCAGGGCTCGGATGTCATCGGTGGCAGCGATGAGGGCGGTCTCGGTGCTGTGGTTGGCTCGGAAGCCAGACTGTGAGGGGTCGAGGGATCCATTCGTCTCGAGGAAGGCGGCCAGCTGTTTGTTGACGGTCTTCTCGATGACTTTGTCTGGTGCACAAAATATGAACACATACTGCATTCAACAAGTAAACCAAAGATAAGGAACCTAAGAAATTGAAAATATGAGCATTTTTAGTGCTTTTATAACATTTACTTACAAAAGCCTTCAGCTTCAATCCTTTCTAAACAGCAATTTGAACTGTTATCTAAAGTCAATACAGTAGCAGCCTCAAGTTGCAGGAGAGCTGAGTTGAGCACACTTGCACACAATTTTGACAACCTTGAAAAATGTAATCTTCAATCAGGGTTCTTTTAGAGCACGGCTAGTCACTGGTTAGGGTCTCAAGGCACGGGGCGGGGGGTTTCTGCAGTTCAGTTATTCAATTTGCTCAATTTCATAACTTTTTAATATCTTCCAGTCACCTTGGTGATGTAACTCCATATGTTTTGCTACTGCGTTACTCCAATCATTATTTGTGGTTTCTTTTACGTGTTCTGATAACTGTTTCTTCAATTCACAGATGGTACTTCCCACATACTTGAGGTTGCATGGACACTCTATTGCATATACCACAAGTTGACTTATGCAAGTAATATGTTGTTTGATTTTCCATTTTTTCTTGTTGCCATAGTTATTTCTTGTTTTTTTTCTATAATTTGGCGGTCATTGCATTTAGTGCATTTTTGAAATCCAGTGTGTGTAAGCAAAATAGTTCATTTTTTCTTTTAAAGTTATTGTGCATTACGGAGTCTTAGATTATTTGCTCTTCGAAAATTAATGTTTGAGCGATTGTCTATCATTTTTGCCACTGTCGGGTCCAATTGAAGAATACTTCAAAGTTTCATTAAAATGTTGTTAACTTTCTTTGCTTCAACTGTATATGTGGTAATTTAGCATAAAGGGCCTTCCTTTTGTATTCTTTTTTCTTTGTTCTTAGGCATCAATGATCTGGGCATTTGTTTCATTTTAGTTAATCCTGTTTTGATTACTTGTTGCTTGTATCCCATCCTTTTAAATCGTTGTGTTGTTTCCTGGGTGTGTTTTTCCATGTTTTTTTCTTGCGAGCAGATTCTTCGAAATCTTCCAAAACAGAAGTCCTCATCCTTGGACCCATCCCCTCAGCATGTTAATGTTAATTTTAAGGGAGATTTGTTAAGCGCACTGTCACCATGAGTTTCCTGGCGCTGATAGGACACTGAGGTTGAACAAGAGGAGTTTAGTGGGGATGTGAAAAGAGCAGAGTTTTTAAAGATTTCCTAAAAGATAGGAGTTAGCAAGAGGTCTTGAGTGAGAGTGGAAGAGAATTCCATAGCTTGGGAGCCAGGTGAGAGAAGCTGCGGCCGCTAGCTTTAGTGAGTTTAAACCAGGGGATAACTAGAAGCTGAAGGTAGGTGGACCTCAAGGTGCGGGGAGCACAGTAAGGGGTGATCAGGGACTTCAGGAAAGCAGGGGAGGGACCAGTTAGGGCTTTGAAGACCAGGCAACAGACCTTAAAGGCTATTCTTTCACTGACTGGTAGCCAGTGTAGTTGATGTAATAGAGGTTTGGCCGACTGCCATCTAGGGATTTTAAATGCCAGTCTGGCAGCCTGGTTCTCGATGATCTGTAGCCTAGCCAGCTGGGATTTGGGGAGGCCATGGTATAGGGCGTTAGAGAAGTCCAAACGGGACATCACCAAAGCTATTAAAACTTGTAGCAGGGCTTCGGAAGTCAGAAGATGGGCAACTTTCCGTATCCTGTATAGCTGGAACATACAGGAGGATGTTACAGCACTCACCTGGGCCTTGAGAGTGAGCTCAGAGTCAATAATGACCCCGAGACTCTTTACACAGCCAGCGGGAGAGGGAGGTGACCCAAGCTCAGTTGGCCAGTACTGAGGGCCCCAATGGGAGGCACTTTCCCAGAGAGGAGAAGCTCAGTTTTGCCAGGATTGAGCTTTAATTGATTTTGGTTCATCCAATGTTGGATGTGTGTCATGACCGCTTGGAAGTTGGTGACAGCGTCAGGGGAGGTGAGGGGGAAAATAATTTGTAAATCGTCCGCGTAATTGAACACTGTGACGTCCCACCTACCTAGGGAGTGAAGGAGAGGTTGAAGGTATAAATTAAAAAGGAGGGGGGACAGAGAAGATCCCTGGGGGACCCCGCAGGATGAAGGAACACTGGTGGCGCTAAAGGGACCCAAGCTCACTGCTTGAGATCTACCCTCTAGAAAAGATTTGACCCAGGACAGGGCAGGCCCACAGACTCCGGCGGCCTCGACACGGTGGAGTAAGATGTTATGATCCACCGTGTCGAATGCCGCCGATAAGTCTAGTAGGACTAATGCCTGGGGGAGTCCTCTGTCAGCATTGCTTCTGAGGTTGTCCAACACGGCGAGAATCACAGCCTCAGTGGAATGGGCTGGTCTAAAGCCGGCCTGGTTTATTTCCAGGAAGTTGGACTCCTCAATAAATTGCGAGAGGCAAGTAGTGACATGTGCCTCCAGGATTTTAGACAGGAAAGGCAAGAGGGAGATGGGCCGGTAGTTGGTGAGAACCGCTGGGTCCGTGCCAGTTTTTTTTAGCAGAGGCACCAGTACAGCCTCCTTAAACGACCTGGGGACTGTGCCAGAGTTAAGGGAGGTGTTGAGTAAGGGTAGGATATAGTGCGGAAGAGTGTGACAAATGTCGCGAAGTACTGAAGGAGGGCAGCAGTCTTTGGGGGAACCGGATTTCACTCGGGTGGCCAACTTGGCAAGGGAGTCGGAAACTGAGGGAGGGGAATAGGGAATGGAGTTTTTAATTGCCGAGATATTGTCGATAAAGAAGAAATTTAAGGCATTGCATGATTCTGTGGAAGGGGGCAAGTTTGGGAGTGTCCTGGCGTCTGATGTTAATTCGCCGAGGACCTTAAATATCTCTTTAGATTTGTTAGGGGCTGTTAATATTCTCTCGGAGATGAAAGCAGATTTAGTTGTAGTAATGGCTTTTTTGTAATCTTTGCGTGCGGACACGTACGCCTCCCTATCAGTGCTGAGATAGTTACGCCTCCACCTACGCTCCAGTTGACGCAGCTCAAGATGTTGTTGTTTCAGGGCTGAGTTGAACCATTTATGGGATTTGCTGTGGCGTGAGCGAGGGAAGCCAGACAGGGGGGCGAATTGGTCGCTAGCCGTCGTGAGCCAATGAGTGATGTTTGCGTCCAGAGTGTTGAGTGTTATTAGATGAGGATTGGGTTTCCGCGAGAAAGGAAAGGAAGCCAGAGGAATCAAGAGCATTCCATTTCCGAGCGGTCCCACCCTCCAGAGGGGGGGCTTAACTAGACCCTTTACAGAGATGGAGGACTCGATCAATGAATAGTCGGACCAGACGCAAGGGGAGATAATCGGGCAGGATAGCTATACCCCCTGCGTCCAAATGTGGTCCAGGATGTGACCCCCGGTATGAGTAGGGGAGGTGACGTGCTGGATCAAATTAAGGCTGAGGAGTGCCTCAAACAGTTCGGTGGCATGGGGGCCAGCATCGGCATGATTAAACCAATAATTTAAATCGCCAAACATGGTGATGCGGGCCGAAGAGGTCAACAAGGCGGAGAGCTGTTCACTAAGGGCAGCAGGAAACAAGGGCATAGATGTAGGGGGGCGAAATAGGACAATGAGGGTCAAAGCACCAGCTTCCGTTGCCAGGCTGATGACAAGGTTCTCAACGTCAGGGAGACATAGCGAGGAAGATGCAATGAGAGTCAGATCTTTGCGTATGACTGCCGCCACCCCTCCACCACGGCGGGCAGTGGGCCGATTTGCGTTCAGCTTGTAGTAGTTAGAAGGTAGGGCAGCCAAGATGTCAGGGAGGGAGAGATCAGACAGCCAGGTCTCAGTGAGCAACATGATGTCAGGGTTCTCAGCTGTCAGCAAAAGAAAAATATCGGCATATGGGACAACACCTGGTGGCCAACTGCCCTTGGAGCCCCACTGACCCTGTGGGCCATGCCAAAAACCTTGGTATTCTACTCGACTCATCCCTCATCATGAACCGACAGGTCAACGCCATCACTTTCAGCTGCTTCAACACCCTCCCACCCTCTGCAAGACTTTCAAGTGGATCCCCCCTGAGTCAAGGAAGACAGTCACCCACACACTCATCACCAGCAGACTGGACTATGGAAACACGCTCTACGCCGGCATAACCAAGTCCCTATTCTGCAAACTCCAGAGGATACAGAACACCGCCACCAGACTCGTCCTTGGCATCCCCTGTAACAAAAACATCAGCCAACACCTATGAAGGCTTCACTGGCTCCCCATGGAGAAAAGAGTCATCTTCAAAATCCTCACCCACGCCTAGAAAATGCCTGCACAACACCGGACCCGAAAACCTCAACAACAGAATCAACTTCCACGTACCCAAAAGGAACCTCAGATCTTCCAACTTTGCACTGGCTGAAACCCCGCTCATCCACAGAGCCGAGGCAGGCAAAAGGTCCTTCTCCCACATTGCGGCTAAGATCTGGAACAAGCTCCCGGCAGACATCAGATGTGCCCCCTCCATGAACACTTTCAGGAAGACTCACAAGACCTGGCTCTTCGGCTAATCAGATCTGCTGATTCCAACCCCCACCTCCGGCACCTTGACACCCTCACGGGTGAGTAGCGAGCTTATACTACCCTGATTGATTGATTAATTATATTTATTTATTTAAAAGGTTTAATATAGCGCTACTGGACCCAAGAGTATCAGAGCGCTTTACAGATAGGTAAACGCATAGAGACAAAATTACATAGTGAATTAAACTAACATAGGATAAGGCTTTTCAGTTAGATGAGGGAAATGAGGAAAGAAAGTAACTAAGAGATGAGAGGGAAACGAGGGGGGTTGAAGAGTAGGAGAAGAGAAGGGAAGAGGGAGAGGGAGGGCAAAAATAGGAAAAGGAAGAAGGAGGGGGTGTGTTGAGGAGAATACAGGATAAGGACAGTGTCATTACAGCGACGTTAGGTGCCCCAATATTTGTTGAGAAGATGCACCTTGAGTCTTTTTTTGAAGAGAGGATAGGAGGGGTTACAACGAATATCTTTGGAGAGAGAGTTCCAAATCATAGGGGCATTGCAAGAGAAAGCACGTGATTGGGTCTTTTTAAATTTGAGTCTCGGGGGGATGAGGACAAGGGCGTTAGTGCTTCTCAGGGATCTGGGGCAACCAGATTTTTGTAGTTTGTCAGAGAGCTAGGAGGGGGTGTTTTGGTGAAGAGCTTTGTGAGTGATACATGCCATCTTGAAGGTGGATCTACCATCGATTGGGAGCCAGTTGAGGTTTTTAAGGACAGAAGAGATGTGATAAAATCGTTTACAGTCAGAAATAAGCCTGGCAGCCAGGATGAGAATAGATTTAATTGGGGCAAGGTAGATTTTAGGGGTGCCTACAAGGGAGGCATTACCATAGTCAATTCTGCACAGTACAAGAGACTGGACAACGATTTTGAAGTCTTCAGCAGGAATGAAAGGTTTGATTTTTTTTTAAGGTGGAGAAGGGTGAACAGAGCACCTTTGGCCGCATTTTTAATGTGAGGGATGAGAGTAAGATTCTGATCGAAGCTGATGCCTAGGGATTTGACAGAGTTAGAGGTGGAGAGGGAGCAGTTGAGAGCTTTGATATCATTGATCCAGAGTTGGATAGGCAAAGAACTGTTTTTGGGAGAGAAAAGGATAATATCCCTTTTTTTGGGGTTCAGTTTGAGATGGTTAAGATGGAACCAGGCTTGGACTTTATTCAGGGTATCATTGAGGTGAAGGATATCATGGTGGGATTTGATCTTGTAATAAAGTTGCGTGTCGTCAGCGTAGAGGTGGTAACTGATATTGGCTTGTTTGAGAATGAGGGTGAGTGGTTCCATGAAAAGATTGAATAGGGATACTATATGGGATACTATTTATTAGGCTTTGTTGATGGAAGCTTTCAGCATGTAATACTGCATTTGGTGCAGTTTTCTTTCTGTGTAAGGTTGTTTGAATTTTATTATCCTCAATATAGATATCTGTGTCCAGGAATGTTTCTTTCAAATGACTTGTGTCATACATAAATCTAAGATTAGTTGAGGTGTTATTCAAAATATTGAAATATTGTTCAAATTACTGTGGACTTCCTTCCCATATTATGAATAAATTGTTAATATACCGTAGCCACATAATGGTCTTGATGATGTATTCATCATTCTCAGCTGTCCACGCCAACCTTTGATCCCACCAGTCCATTGTTAGACATGCATAACTAGGGCTAAAGGAAACACCCATCGTCTTTTGTTTGTTTCTATAATTCCTTTCCGAACAGGTATACATTTTATGTTAAACACATCCACATCATCTCAACTAACTTGTCATTATGATGGGAAAGTTTAATATTTCTTTTCTTTAAAAAATATTCAAAGGCTTGCAATTCATTTTTAGTGTCAATAATAGTATAGTGCTGTCGCATCCTTTGTTATTAGTTTATATGACGGTTGTCATGGGATTTCCTGTAAATGACTCAATAAATCACTTGTATTTCTTAAATATGAATTAGGACCATGGACATATGGGCTAAAAAGAAATCAATATAGTTTGCAACTGGTTCCAGAAGAGCCCCATGGCCGATATAATTGGTCTCCCTGGCGGTTCCGTAGGATGCTTATGAATTTTGGGTCAAATATAGATTGTAACCATTACTGTATGATTAGTTGTTAGATATTTCTGTTCTTCTTCCCCCAATAAATTAATTCTTACCCAACTGGCTAACTTATCGTTTTGTTCTTTTTTAAAATGCAATGTTGGATTTTGTTTCAGATTGACATAATATTTCCTATTGTCCAGTTGATGATAAGCTTCTTTCATGTATTCTTCTTTTTTTATTATGATTACTTTCCCCCCTTTGTCAGCTGTTTCATCTCTATTGTTACATGTATCTTGTTGTAACATATAAAGTGACTCTCTTTCTTCGTTTGTTAGAATATTCATATATTTTTTTTTTGTCAATTTGTACAGATGTTGCACTACAGCTTCATGAAACAGATCAATCCTGTTACCAAATGATCATTTTGGATAACAGAATGATTTCATTTTTTTCACTCATTGCTGCTCATATTGGAAGACATTGTTCATCAATGCTGCAGGTTTCATGATCTCCACTTTTATCTTCAAGTTGTAGACCAAATGTATCCTCTACAATTAATTCTATTGTGTGTTTATCAGTAGTTTCCTTGAGCATGTAGTTTTTTTATTTTCTTCAAATGTCTTTGCAAATTTGATGTTCCTAATATACTTATACAAGTCAATTATTATCTGTGCCAAGTCCATATGTGTAACTGAACAGAAATTGAGTCTTCTTTTAAGAAGTTACATTTTATATTCCTTCATTTCCCTCTTAGATAGATTTATTGCATGAAGTTCTTGTTGCACTTGGCTTAGAGTTTCTTCAGTTTCATACTTCTCATTTTGACTTCAGGTTTCTTTCTTCGTTTTACCTCTCTTTCTTCCTCTTGTCTGTTGCGTTTCCTCATCCCCAGTCTCTTCCTCTTTCCCTTGAGTTGCTGGCGGAGGCTTCTCTGTTTTTCTCCCATTGTTGTTGTTGAAGGGCCAGCCTCATCTCATTTTTAAAAAGTCTGTTTGTTTCCTGCAGATGCTAAGTTAGACCCTCGATCTCCTTCACTCATATCTGTATCAGTTAAGGAGGATAAACTTCCAGATGTATTATATATTGCTTCCCAAATCCCACTCTAAATTAAGAATGAGATCTGACACAATTACAACGATGTCTGTATGCAGTTCTTGAAAACAATTTGTTAGATGCGTTTTGGCTAATTGGCTTGCTCAATGCCAGTTTCCCCTGAAGGGTTCATCAGCTAAAGTGCTTTAAATCAATGGGTCTTAGATCCTATTGGAGAAAGCATATGAACACACCAGTGTATTAAATATAAAGTGTTCCTTCTTTTTAACAACACAGTACACCTCACAATAACCCGCTGAATGACGGTGGGCAAATCCCTCTCGAAAGTTAGTTTATTAGCTAACGTTCAAGCACATATTAGTACCCCAACTTGTGTTGGCTTACAGGCTGCAAGGTCATGTCTGCAGCTGAATTTGTAACTCTTGTGGTCATACTCACTATGGTGGTGCCCCATATATATATTTATTCACTGAAAAAACAATAGGTTTTACCGACGTTATAGTTAGGAATTAGCATTTAAAAAACCCTAGAAATTCACTAAAACAATAGGTTTCATGGACGTTATAGTTAGTTGAACATTTGACTCATATAAAACCAGAGAAATTTGCCTGTTATAGTTAGTTGAGCTGACTATAACGCGCGCGCCCGCAATGCACTGGTGATGACATCACATATTACATCACTCATGACATGGTCAGTGACATCATTGATGAGATCACTGATGATATCTACAATGACATCACTGATGACATCATCCAGTGAATGTGTTTCTAGAAAGTTTGAATATTTTTCATATATATCTATGCCAAGGTGCATTAAAGAATGAGTCGATTTACAATTGCCTGAAAGGATTATTTAGTAGGTGCATGACTGACTGTACAAGTGAGTGATTGAACGTGTCTTACTGAATGCATGGGTTAGTGACTTAACTGTGTAAAAATCTGTATTAGTCTCTAAGTTGGTGTGTAAGCGAATGCATGGGTTGGTGAGTTGCTACATGAGTCCCTATATGGGTTATTGGTTTGTTGTATGGGTGCCTGAGTGTCTGTGTGGGTGTGTGGGAGGGTGTGTGACTGTGCATAGATGTCTGAGTGGGTGATTCACTGGCTGTATGGATTCATCTAGGAAGGTCTGTATGGGTGAGTTAGTGTGTTTGGCAGTGTTGGTGAGTGAATGAATGTCTCAGTGGTATATGTTTGAGTAACTACATATGTTTTAAGGTAGTATATTTGAGTGTTAGAATATATAAATGACTATACCTGAGAGTAAGTTATTTGAAGAGTATGTGTATAAATGAGTGTCTGCTTGTATCAGTGATTTTATAAGACAGTAAGTATGTGTTAGTATCTGCACATATACGTGATGTGGTGTGTGTATAAATAACAGAGTTGGTGTGTATGACTGTATACATGAGTGAATTGGTATGTGATTGATTCTTTGCTTGACTGACTAGGTGTGTGAGTAACTCTATGGATGAGTAGCGGAGTGTTACTGTATGTATAGGTGTATGATTGCTTATAATAGTACTGTATTGATGAGTAAAGGCATGTATAAGTGACTGGATATGTGTACAGACCTAGGAAATAGTGGGTGGTATGTAGTATCTGGCATTGTTGTGTGTATGGTTTCAAAAATAGTAGTCTGTATATTAGAGTGCATGCATCAAACTTTATATTAGGGCATCAGTATATCCATGAGATTTTCACACGGATGATGTCATCAGTGATGTCATTTGAGATGTCATCAGTGATGTCATGAGTGATGTCATTGACCATGTCATGAGTGATGTAATATGTGACGTCATCTCCATTACATTGCAGGCGCGCAAGGTATAGTTAGCTCAACTAACTATAGCAGCCGAATTTCTTCGGTTTTATATGAGTCAAATGTTCAACTAACTGTAACGTCCCTGAAACCTATGTTTTTTTTGTGAATTTCTAAGGTTTTTTAATTGCTAATTCCTAACTATACCGTCTGTGAAACCTATGGTATTTTTAGTGAATTTTAAAGGTTTTTTAAATGTTAATTTCATATTTTAATGTTTATAAAACCTATATTTTTTCTATTTTATTTTAAAATATTTTGGAACTCTATTATATTTCATTTTTTTTACTTTAAAAATTATGAAATGTTTTATAGCTTCCCTCAAAAATATGTAAGTCTTTTTTTTTTAGAAAACTGCACTCCATACCAGTAGCGTACCAAGCTCCATCACTACGCGAATCCAATCCACCATGTTGCTAAATTCGTAAATGATGCGCATTTTGTATCCGACGGGTTTGTGACACCGCGTGCCATTGAATATCATATATGCATGAAGTCGCCCCAGCTGCTACTTTGGTATCCGACGGGTACGCAGTACCAAGCCAGGTGTTATGTCATGTACGTATGGGATCGCCCCCGCTGCGTGTTGCGTATGTGACTACTGCCGCGCCGCCAGGCCCTCTGTTACGTCACAGACGTATGGTGTCGACCCGGGTACATCATTCACTCTGGTTTTTTTGTCTCAAAAGTATATCTAAATAACTTTCAACAGTATATGACAGCAAGCGATAATCTAAAATATTTTAAACATTTATATATTTCTAACTGTAATAAACTTATATTATGATATATATATTTTCTCAAAATCGCGTTGGTGCGGGTTCCTTGCAAGCTCGGTGCGCGATTGCTATGTGACCTTAGGAAAAAGCATTTGATTGCTTCATAACATTTCATATTGTAACAGTAGGACAACCCCACTCATTTAGTCATTCTCTCTACAGCATTTGATGAGAGACACCACTTCACCTTAAACAGATTTTTTGAAAAGTTTTTTTCTGTGTACACATATCTTATACTACACACAACATGCAACGATCATCTTGATCAATATTCATGGTCTGTACATCAAGCCTTCCACGTGTGTTGGCCATGCATCTCAAACGTTACATAAAAAAACAAATGTGTGTTACACGATGCCCCTGGTGTGTGTCTATGTGCACATTATTGTGCTGCCTTTCGGCCTGGGTACTGGTGGCTCTAAGGACTATCATCAGGGGTCCCGATCTCCACTTCTTCACCGGTGCAGCCGAGCACTGCGCTCTCGCCGGCTGGGCAAAGCGGAACCGCCATCTTGGGGGGAGGCAGGGTAGCGCTCCAGCTTCTGGACGCCTCCCACCCTCCTCCCACTTCCTTCACGCTATGGATATAAAGAAACGACTTTCCCGTCCGGCAAGCCCGTCTGCGCCCGTCCGCGCTGGACCCGCGCCCAGCGCCAGTCCCCCTGCCTCTCATTCCTGCATGATCACCTGGTCTTCGGAGCAACTTACATTGCTACGCCGTAACACTTGCAACCCGCACAAACATTGTAACCCCCAAACTTTGGACAACTGTTCTTATTCTTGCCCTGGGTGTAATCTTTTTATTCCCGCTTGCACTACACGGTGTTCACCATCCAACAGTGGTACTCACTGCTCATCTTCGCCTACCATTCATGCTGGCTTAATTAACTGCCGGTCTCTTCCTGCACATGCATCTGACATTTGGCTTCTACTAGATACAAACAAGTGGGATATTTTATTTCTCACTGAAACATGGCTTAAAGACTCGTCCATGCCAGATATCAACTTGGCCATTCCCTCCGGCTTCCGTTTGGTAGGCATTAATCGTGACGGCACTAAACCTGGAGGGGGTCTGGCGATCATTGCTAAATCTCACTTTACTCTGAGCTCGACTAAAATTATTAACCTCGGTTTGATCGAGGCCATGTATTTTGTAATTAAGGACGCCGCCCGCACTATCTTTGCTGGTATCCTTGTATATAACCCCCCCCCGTTACTGCCTGTTCTCTCAGTGCCCTTGTGCACTCAATTGCGGACTTTTCCCTTAAACACTCGCACTTCACAGTGCTGGGAGATTTTAATCTTCATATAGATAATCCTTCCTGTGTTCAAGCCTCTTCAATTCTGGAAACCCTACAAGGACTGACCTTGTCCCAACTAGTTAAAGGCCCTACGCACAAAGCCGGTCACACATTAGATTTGATTTTTTCAAATCATCCTTGCATAACGGTTTTTCCATCTCTCCCTCTTACCTGGTCTGACCACTTTCTTATCCCCTTTCATATTGACAGACCTCCCCTTCCCCCTACCTCTTCCCTTAGCAGAGATAGTGGTCGTAAATGGACCAAGGTGACCTGTGACGCCATTGAGTCTCAATTTCAGTTCCATTTTAATCAGACGGTGGATCTGGACATGGAAACGGCAAGATACAACTCTGTCCTTACCTCAGCACTTGATTCCATTGCTCCTCTTGCTCCCCTGGCATCCGCCAGATCTCGTCCCTCGGCTCCCTGGTTCACCCCCCTCCTTCGCGAGGAAAAAAGCAAATGTAAAAGGCTAGAACGCATGTGGCGTCAGAAATATGATCCAGAGGCTAAACTGGCCTATAAATCTGCTTTAAATAAATTTCAAATGCTCAAACGTTCCTCCATGAGATCATATTTCTCCAACCGTATTCAACAGGCACAGAATTCATCAAAAACTCTCTTCTCAATTGTGAAAGATTTTGTTACTCCTCTGGCCATAAAAACTCAATGCAGCCCTACCCAAGATCTTTGCAACGGTCTCTCTGATTTTTTTCAGGACAAAATTGCTAAACTTGCTTCTTCATTTGTTTCAGCCATGCCCAACCCAATTCTAGACTCCTCTCCCCTTACGCAAAGTTCCTTCAACTCCTTTAATGAATTATCATTTGAGTCTGCTTTATCTCTTCTTCAGCAAGTCAAGTCTGGCTCACCTATAGACCCTGTTCCTGCTAAAATAATGGGCAATCTTGCCCCTGTTTTAATTAATCCCCTTCTTTCCATTTGGAACGCCTCCCTGACCCAGGGTCTTTTTCCTTCAGCTTGGAAACAAGCTAGGCTGCTTCCCATTCTTAAAAAACCCAACGCTGATCCTTCCCTGTTCTGCAGTTACCGACCCATTTCGCTTCTGCCCAAGCCAGCTAAGATATTGGAGAAAGTTGTTCAGAAACAAATGGCCCAATTCTTGGAAACAAATAAACTGCTCCACGATTCTCAATCTGGGTTTCGAACCGGTTACAGCACCGAGACAGCGTTGCTGGAAGTCTCAGAGACAATTAGGGAATCGGTGGATAGGGGTGAGGAGGCCATGCTGGTTCTCCTCGACCTATCCGCCGCATTCGACACGGTTTCCCATGGCATTCTTACATCCAGACTTCAACAGCTGGGGATTGAGGGCACTGTCCTAGCATGGATCAAATCCTTTTTATCCGGACAGACCCAAAGGGTACTGTTGCATCCATACCAATCTGAAGATAAACCCCTCCGGTGTGGCGTACCCCAGGGCTCAGCCTTGAGCCCTTTATTGTTTAATGTTTACCTGGCCCCCCTTGCCAAGGTAGTTGAGTCTTTCGGAGTCAGGGTGTTCTCTTATGCTGATGATACTCAGCTTGTTTTTTCATTTAGAGACCATTCTGACTCCCTCTTTTCCAACTTTCGAAACTGCCTTGGCAATATTTGCACTTGGATGGCTGCTAACCATCTTGCCCTTAACACTGAAAAAACAGAGGTCCTTTTCTTCAGCCAGAAAACTGCTCCCCCTTCAACCCTCTGGTGGCCTACCATTCTGGACCCTCCTCCTGTACCAGTGCATTCAGCCCGCAACCTGGGCTTTATATTTGACAATACCTTGTCCGGAAAAATCCAGGTTAATAAAGTGGCGGCTGCTTGCTTTAATAAACTGCGCATGATCAGGAAGATTTTTCCCTATCTCCCCCAGTCTTCCCGTAAAACAGTGGTTCAGGGACTCATTACGTCTCACCTTGATTATGCCAACAGCCTCTATGCCGGTGCCCCCCAATACCTCATTGATCGACTTCAGATTATACAAAATGCGGCTGCAAGGCTGATTGGCAACATCCCTCCACGCAACTCGGTCAGAGCCTACCGAGAGGAGCTTCATTGGCTCCCAATTGCCCGCCGCATTGACTTTAAGGTTCTGACCCTTGCCTTTAGGGCAATTAATGGCATTGGCCCCTGCTATTTGAGCAAAAGGCTTAATATAGCTTCTTCAGTAAGGCATCTGAGATCTAATAGTCTACGCCTGATGACGGTTCCTCGCTTCAGACTCACGCGTACTGGTGGCAGAACCTTTACCGTTGTGTCCGCTAAGCTTTGGAACAGTCTTCCCTTGGATCTCAGGTTTTCTGAATCAGAACAAGTCTTCCGCCGTAAACTGAAAACATGGCTGTTTTCTAAGCACTAGCCTACAAAGCTTCTGCACACCTCTAGATTTTTCATGAACTCAGTATCCCCCTCTGTGATAATCAAGTAGTCTTAGCGCCGGGACACCCCCTCTGGAGGTAGCCGTGCGCTCTATAAATTTCTAAATAAATAAATAAATAAATCAGCCACAGGCAGAGTGCATATCCTAGATCAAATGTGACAAACAGTAAACAGTAATGTGTAGATTTATATTGCTGTATGCTCTGTTGTCAGGCTTTACCAATATAGAAGTGTGTCATAAAACCCTGGGCAAAGCACTACGCTACGCTTGCGTAGTTTGGGAAGTTTGCACTACTTCACACTAAACAAATTGCACGCAGCACAGCGCAAACACGTGTAGTGTAGCAGTAATTTTTTGCTTGCTCGCGGATCTCAACGTCAAGTTGGCGACTGCGAGTAAGCAAAATTACATCCAGGCGAGACTTTTTCCTTGTTCGCGATCAGCAACATCAAGTTGCCGATCGCAAGAGTGGAAAATAAACCTCCCGGCGAGTTTCTCAAGGCAGAAGGTCAGGTTTCTCATTGCGAGTGGTCGTATATGCTCGCGACCGCTCACGTTGAGCAACTACCAGTCCAAACAGCATTTTTCACAGAGCACTACGTAGTGCGAAGAGCACTTCGCGTAGCTACGCGTAGTACTACTTCGCAAACTATGCCCAGGCCTAGATTGTCATATTTGAGACTATCAGATTCACGTTTGACATACATTGCTTGACTGTAATGAGCATTATCACAGTGTATGACGTAGCCTTACTGCTGATCTTCCCTCCATCCAAGCACATTCACATGTGTACGCTTCGCGATAGCAACACTTTCAATAATACCGCTCACCATTGACATGCATGTCTGCGCTTATCCACAACCTTGACAATGACATGTAATATTTGCAATTCAATCTTTTTGAACAGCATCTCATTAGCGAAAGTTGCCGCCCTCCCGATACATGCTACATTAATATAAATTGTGCATTCTGCAACGTCAACACTGCAAAAGAAACACACATAACTACACTTCCTGGCCAGGCAGGAACTGAACAAAGGCCAGATCCCCAGAACAAATATTCACACCCCTACGCTGGAATGGCGTACACAAGTCCAGCCCACTTTGCATACATATAAAAAGGATAACAACAACGCCACATTTCCCATTTCTTCCACACTGCCTCAGACGGCATCCACCTCGCATATCACAATGCGCCTAAAAAAAGGGATCCATGACATGTACACATCCTGCACTCAACACTGCAACTGAATTGTGAACACTGCTGCCCATAGTGTTTGCACACACAACAATGATAGCAGGTGAGCAATGGGGCCTGGGTGCACAGCAGCTCCAATTGAGTGTGGTGCTGCGGGAGGGGTGGGCTGCATCTGCTTGAGTGCGCAGGTGCGAACAAGCAAAGTTCCCTGTGTAATGATGTGATCTCTGACCTCATTCAGTCACATCTCTGTCTCATTTTAAAGACCTGCTGGACCGTATTGTAGGTCTAAGCCAGCGGGCAGCGCTGCCCTACAGACACGTGTTGAGCACAGTACTGCGGGAGGGGTGGGCTGCATCAGCCTGGGTGCACAGGTGCGAAAAAGCGATGTTGCCGTGCGTAATGATGTGATCTCTCACCTCATTCAGACACATGTCCGTCTCATTTTAAGGATCTGCTGGACCGTACTGTTGGCCTGAGCCAGCGTGCTCTGCTCTACAGACACCTGGCATTGGCTTTTAGGGCACAGTAGTGAGTTCATTACTAAGTGTGCATGCACACAGGCTTCTGCTACTGCATTACACACACACATTATGCTTCTAGTATGTGCTCTGTTCCTTTGTATGTGAATCCTTGTTAAAACATATTATTATTTAATCTTGTGTATTGTTGTGCACTCCAACTCCTCTTTGAACCACAATTACCACTAACAGTTGGTAGCTCGTACTTCAAAAAACAAGGATACACTCAACTTGTGTTTTCTATTAAGCTTGAACTAAACCTGCATTTATCCCCAGACGTTTCCACCATTACATTATTTCTCCCTTTTCAGACACTGAATTGACCGAAAATGGGCAGAGCAGGTGCTCACACCGTGATGATGCCCTCGGCATTCTGACGCCTTCCATTGTGGTATCAAGACACCGTCCACGACCGGATACCTGCTCTTCCACCCTACAAACGTACCCTGGCCTCGGAGCTTGCACTGGCATGTCAGTGGACACACCGATAGTGGCAGTTGAGCAGTGAAGCCTCGGTGAGCAGGACCTACAATTGAGCACAGTGCGGGGGAAGGGGCTGGGGTGCATCAGCCCGGGTACGCCAGTGCGAATAAGCGATGCGTCCGTCCATAATGATGTGATCTGATGTCATTCAGTCACATCTCTGTCTCATTTTAACAACCTGCTGGACCGTACTGTAGGCCTGAACCAGCGGTTTAGGTAGAGCATCGTGCTCTACCTAAAGTGTGGAGCACGGTGCTGCCGGAGAGGTAGGGTGCATCAGCCTGGGTGCGCAGGTCCGAACAAGCAATGTTGCCATGCGTAAGGATGTGATCTCTGACCTGATTTAGTCTCATCTTTATCTCATTTTAAGGACCGCTGGACTGTACTGTAGGCCTGAGCCAGCGGGCAGTGCTGCCCTACAGACATGTAACATTGGCTTTTAGGGCACTGTAGTGAGCTCATCACTAAGTGTGCATGCACTTAGGCTTCCGCCACAGTATTACACGTGCACATTAGGCTTCTAGCATGCGCTCTGTACCTTTGTATGTAAACATTAGCATAACATATTATTATATACCCTTGTGTATTCTCGTGCACTCCAACTCCTCTTTGAACAACAATTGCCAATAACAGTTGGTAGATCGTACTTCAAAAACGAAGGATGCACTCAACTGGCTATTTCTATCAAGCTTGAAATAAACCTTCATTTACCTCAACACGTTTCCACCACCAGTGATGTCATTTGAGATATCATGAGTGATGTCACTGAGCATGTCATGAGTGATGTAATATGTGACATCATCAGCAGTGTATTGCGGGGGCGCGAGTTATAGTTAGGTCTACTAACTATAACAGCCGAATTTCTATGGTTTTGTGCGAAAGAAATCGACAACTAACTATAATGTCCCTGAAATGCATGTTTTTTTCAGTGAATTTCTAATGTTATTTAAATGCTAATTTCTATCTATAACATCCCCGAAACCTATTTTTTTTCAGTGAATTTCCAATGTTTCTTAAATGAACATTTCTAACTATAACGTCCCTGAAACCTATGTTTTTTTCAGTGAATTTCAAAGGTTTTTTAAATGCTAATTTCTAACTATGCCTACAAAGGTAGGACATGTGAGGAAAGAGAAAGAAAAGCGCAGAAAGAAGCAAGACAAATTCAGAAAGAGGCAACAGAAGTCCAGAAAGACAAAGAAAGTGCAGAAAGAAGAAGAGATCTGCAGAAAGAACCAAAAGAGGAGCAGAAAGTTCTCCTGTGCCCCTAACTTTTTGCTGATGGGTACTGGTGGTAACTGACACTGACTAACCAGGCCTAGAGCCAGTGCTATGCTAAAAGACACTTAGAATACAGTGAAAACACCTATACAATCTATGGAATACTATGCGCTGTGGAACCCCTGTGATTAGCATGACCTCCTCTGTATTTGCCATGAGTTAATGCCTGGGTCAATGCATGAGTACATGAGTAGTGACTGGATGATTAGAGTGCTACAAGGAGAGTGCATGGTGATTTTATAAGTGCTTTGGTTTTGGCGCAGTGATTGGAGAAGCACATATGATTGGCTGGGTAATGGAGGACTGCATAGATAGTACAAGGTAGATTACTGGACTGCATAGGTAGTCCTCAAGGTATTGCATCAGTGCATGTGTTAGTGATTGGGTCATTGCATGAGTACATGGGTACTGAATTGATAATTAGAGTACTGCAAGGAGAATGTGTGGTCAATTTATAATTGCTTGGGTATTGGAGGAGTGTTTGGATTAGTACATGGTAGTGGTTGGGTGACTGGAGGAGTGCACAGGGAGTAACAGTGTGATTGCGTGACTGCATGGGTACTACCTGGAGAATTGAAGGAGCAAATGAGAAGTGTGTAGGTGGTTAGAGGACAGCGTGGGTAGTACACAAGGATTGTAGCAGTGCATGTGTTAGTGCATGGATCCTTGCATGTCTACTAGGGTAGTGACTGGATGTTTAGAGTACTGCGAGGAGAGTGCATGTGCACGGTGAATTTATAAGTGCTTGGGCTTTGGTGCAGTGATGGGATAAGGACATAGGACTGGCTAGGTGATTGGAGGACTGCATCGGTAGTACCCGGGAGATTACTGGACTGCATAGGTAGTCCTCAATGGATTGCAGCAGTGCATGTGTTAGTGACGTGGTCATTGCATTAGTACATCGGTAGAGACTGGATGATTAGAGTGCTGCAAGGACAGTGCATGGTGATTTTATAATTGCTTGGGTTTTGGCAGAGTGATTGGATAAGTACTTAGTACTGGCATGGGTAGTGACAGAGGGATTTCTGGAGTGCATTGGTACTACCTGGGTAATTGGAGGAGTGAATCAGTAGTGTGTATATGGTTAGAGGTCTGCATGGGAAGTGCTTAGGGGATTGTAGCAGTGCATGTGTTAGTGCCTTGGCCATTCCATGAGTACATGGGTACTGACTGGAAGATTAGAGTACTACAAGGAGAGTGCATGGTGAATTTATAAGTGTTTGGGTTTTGTTGGAGTGATTGGATAAGTACATAGTGCTGGCTGGGTGATTGAAGGAGTGCATGGTATTGTAGCAGTGCATGAGTGTGTGCATGGGTCATTGCATGAGTGCATGGGTACTGACTGGATGAGAACAGCACTGCAAGGAGAGTCCATGGTGAATTTATAAGTGCTTGGGTTATGGCAGAGTGATTGGATTAGTACACACATGTCACATCAGTCCCTCCACCTCCCTACACCACTGTGCAAACGTGCCACGTGGCTCGTTTTAAGTTGGGGGATTAAGTCCCTTTAAATCCTGAAGGTCCCTAGGGTCCAACTAGCCCTCCAGGTATCTCCAGTAAGCGCTGCAGAGCTGCGTTGCAGAGAGGTATAAAAAAGGGCGTGGCCTCAGACCACTTCTCTGCATCGCAGCCCTGTGGCGCTTACTGGAGGTACATGATGGGTTAGGTGGCCCCCAGGGATCCTTATGATTCAAGGGTACTTAATCTCTCAACTTAAAACATGAGACAGGATGTGTTTACACATATGTCACATCAGGCTTCACCCCCTCCCTTCACCACTGTGCAAGTGCTTTTTAAGTTGGGGGATTAAGTCCCCTTTAATCCTAGGGGTCCCTGGGGTCCAACTAGCCAACCAGGTACCTCCAGTAAGCACCACAGAGCTGCATTGCAGAGAGGTGTAAAAAGGGGCATTGCCTCGGACCACCTGGGCGGCCAACTAGCCCACCAGGTACCTCCAGTAAGCCCTGTGGTGCTTACTGGAGGTACCTGGTGGGTTAGTTGGCCCCCAGGAACCCTCAGGATTGAAGAGGAATTAATTCCCCAACCTAAAACTGGGGAAAACATGCCACAGGGCGTGTTTTCACACATGTCACATCAGGCCCGCCCCTCCCTTCACCTCTCCCTTCACCACAGTGCAAATGTGCCCGTGGAGCATTTTAGGTTGGGGTATTAAGTCCCCCTGAATCCTGGACTGCATAGGTAGTACAAGGATAGCCCCGGGCCACTGCCGGAGCCGGCCCTGTGGCGTGGCAGTTCCCAGAGCCATCAAGGCCTTCTGGAGGTAGGCCACACGGCCCCCCTCCCTTCGTGAAAATAGCTCCGGGGAGGTGGTGGTCCCGGGGCTCGGGGGTCCATAACGGACAAGCCCCCAACACAAGTTTGAAAATAAATATAAATTGAAGCCCCGGGGGGTGGCGGTCCCCGAAGCTGTGGGGAGGCTATGTGCCCTCCCCGAATATTTTTTTAAAAAGCCCAAGGGGGTTGCTTGTTTAATTTGTGATGGGGCCTCGAAGACCCCCAAGCCCCAGGGGTGGAGGTCTTGGGGGCTGCAGGAGAGCTGCATGCCCTCCCGCATATTACAAGGATAGCCCTGGGGAGGTGGCAGTCCCCATGTTGGCAACTCCCTCTGTCCAGAAGTAATGCTGGGCACAGGGAGCTGGCAGGTACTCTACATCCGGGGACTTTAGGCTCCCCATGCGGTCCCCAACTGATAAGAGTGGGTGCCCTGGGTGGGACCAGTACACCCAAGGGCTAAATTGGCCCAGGAGGAGGGGCTGCATGGCCACCCATTCTTTAAAAAAAAATGTTAAGAAAGGCAGACCCCAGGGGATGTGGTCACCAAAGGATGGGTTCCCTGGGGGTCAAAACAGGCCAGAGAAGGGGGCCCCCTTCCTAAAAAATATGAATACGTTTTTCTTTAAATCACCACTTAGCCAGAGGTCCGCCCCTTTTTTCCACCACTCTGCATATGCATCTCCTGGCACACTACTGGTTGCGGAATGAATTCCACTTTGCTCCACGAGTGCCTCAAGACTGTTGCGGGGATTCTGTGTTTTCAAAGAACTGTGCATAGGAAGCCAGGACCTCAGTGACTTGTGGTGTACCAGAAACTCACCTCAATACCCAGAACTCCTATCCGACTAGCATCAATGTCTCATTCATTCTCCGTCCTACCGTGAAGCTACCAATGATTAGACAACCTAGAACAAACGACTTAGAATACTCTCAGGAATGTTGGGAATCAAGAAAATTATTTTGTTTATCTTCTCATACAAGTCCACAATGTAAGTAATCAGAGACACAGTAAAGTTTAAAATATTTATTTTAACTACGTGCTCTAAGATGCGGTATTTTGGCTAACATAAGCAGGCATATGATTAGAAATAAAACAATCAGCATTGATACAATTCCATGAAACACAAAGGGAGAAATCATAATATACTGATAGTGGAAGCGGGTCTAATAACGCCTTGTGTACCACCCTTCCCTTGCTTAAAACTAAGTTTTATAAAAATAGAAGGTCTCCCATACCCCATACCTCAAGGATCAGCTTAGGTGAATCACATCAAAGGATCAGCCAGCTCTGTTGTTGATGGAAAGGTTTTTCTCCAAGTGCCTGCAAACATGCAGGCCGTGTAATATTAAAGGCACTCGAATTTCAGCTTCTTGCAGCTGGATGCATGTTATGTCTAGAGCGGGGGCCGATTACCCTGAATCAACAGCATACATTGTTATTTGACCTTGACGCTGTGAGCACAAGCTGTACAGACAGGCTGCCGTGTAAGTCTAGGGATGTGGAATGCATACCGTTCTCATGTGAAAAAAATCAAGCAAGTTAACTTACAACGACAGATATATGTAGTGTTGTGTGCGAAAGCGGCAAAGTTGCAAAATGGTGTTTACACTACGAATGCCTTCATGCTAACATAGCAATGTGTGCGGGCAGACATCGGTCTTCCCTACAAGACTAAACTGTTCTTCTTACCCCAACCAGTAGTGTGCCAGGAGGCACATTTGCAGAGTGCTGGAGAAAGGGAGCATGCCTCTGACTACCTCTCAGCAATCCAGCAGTGTGGGTCTTACCGGAGGTAACAAAAGGGGTAGTTGGCCCTCAAGGATCCTTAAGAGCCAACGGGACGTCATCCCCAACTAGTAGTGCACAAGGAGGTGTATTTGCGGAGTGGTGGAGGAAGGGGGCTTTTCCACCAAAACCTCTCAACAAACCAATTGTGTGGGACTTACCTGAGGTAACAGGAGTGGTGGTTGGCTCCCACTGACCCTCAATAGCCAAGGGAATTCATCCCCCTACTAGTAGTGTGCCAGGAAGCACGTTCGCAGAGTGGTGGAGAAAGGGGGCATGGCCTCCGATTACTTCTCAGTAGTCCTGTTGTGTTTGACTTATTGGTGGTAACAGGATGGGTAGTTGGCCTCCAAAAACATTCTTGGGGGCCACTTACCCCTCCTATTACTTCCAGTAAGTGCCACACAGTGGGACTGCTAAGAGGTTTTCAGAGGCCAGGCCTCCTTTCTCCACCATTCTGCAAGCACACCACATTCTGCAAGTGTACTGCTGTTTGGGGGATGAAGTCAACTTTACTCGTGAGGGACTTCTGGGAGCCAAAAAGCCCTCTTGTAAGTCCTACACAGACGGCTCAGGTTTCACTCATACACAGCCAGTGAAATTCAGCAGTTATAGTTAGCTGAGCTAACTATAACTCACACCCTTGCAATGCACTGCTTATGACCTCACATATTTTATCACTCATGACATGGTCAGTGACATCACTGTTGACATCTCAAATGAAATTACTGATGACATCATCCACAGATCCACTCACACAGCTACTCACACCAACATACAACCTCTTGTATACCCACTCACAAACCCGTGCAACATACCCATTCACACACCCACTCTCTCATCCGTACACCCATGCACACAACCCTTCACTCACCCATACAGCCATTCATACAACCAGTTACTCACCCATACAGCCAGACATAAGATTCAAGTATTATTTAAGTGATCGGTCTTTTAAAAACTAAAACCATTATACCAATGATAATTTAAATAGTACTTCTGCATACTTATATAAACACGTACAATTTTGCCACTGCTTAAGAAAGCCAACCTGAACCCCGAATCCCATGCCAACTACCGACCAATTTCCCTCCTGCTAGCACTTGCGAAAGTGGTCGAAAAACACGTCCATACTACCCTGTCCCACTTTCTGGAGACAAATGATATAGTACACAAATCACAGTCTGGTTTCTGCTCTAATCTGAGCACCGAAACAGCTTTGCTTGAGGTCACCGAAGCAATCAAAGAAACCTTGGACAGGGGAGGAAAAGCCATGCTGGTAATGCTTGACCTGTCTGCAGCCTTCGACACGGTCCCCCACGACCGCCTCCTTTCTAGACTCTGGGAGGTGAGTCTAAGGGGGACGGTGTTCAGATGGTTTAGGTCTTTCTTCTCCAACCGCCAGCAAACTATCTGGGCCCCACCTTTTTCTGCCGCGATGCCGCCTCTGGAGGTCGGAGTTCTGCAGGGCTCAATTTTGAGCCCTTCGCTCTTCAACATTTATATGACCCCTCTGGCGGCACTAGCGGAGGATTTTGGGACCCAGATCGTGTTGTATGCGGACGACACACAACTCCTGTTCACCCGCGACAGGTGCCACAACTTCGACGGGCGTCTATTCGGGGCTGCCTTGGGGCTGTGTTTGACTGGTTCAGTCGTAACAGCCTCAAGTGCAACTCCGACAAGTCCGAAGTGCTTTTTTTCGTCTGCCCCGCAGACCCCAGATGGAAAGAGTGGTGGCCTGTCAGCATGTTCCCTCCTGCCAGCGATTCAGGGGCTGCTAAAAATCTGGGTATCCAGGTTGACAACAGCCTCTCTTTCAGGGCCCAGGTGTCGGGCCTGGCCGGCAGGTGTTTTGCGATCCTGAAGATGCTGAGGAAGTTCTTGCCGCTCTTATCCTTAGAGCACAGAAAGACCACGGTGCAGGCCTTGATTGGCTTGGGCCTGGACTACTCCAACGTTCTGTACCTAGGCCTTCCGGACTACCTCCTTGCGCGTCTCCAGGTTGTGCAAAACTCTGCGGCCCGTGCCATTTTCGGCCTCACTGGGAGAGCCAGGGCCAGTGAACTCCTTAGAACACTTCACTGGCTGCCCATTAAGAAGCGGATCACTTTCAAGGCCCTGACCATCGCCTTCAAATCCCTTTAAGGTACAGGTGCCCGCTATCTCCAGAAATGGATCAGCTTCTATCTTCCTTCTAGATCCCTGCGCTCCTCGACCCAGGCCAGGGCAGATACTCCTGTGATCCGACGTGCTCGCTGTGGGTGGGGGGGCTCTTTCAAACATCTTTTCCCCCGGCTGTGGAACGCTCTTCCTCTTTCTCTCAGATCTAGCTCCAATCTGCTGGCATTCAGGAAAGATCTGAAGACCCTGCTTTTCATGCAATAAACCGCCCACTTTTGAGCTAGCTCCCTCGCTCGTCCCTTCCTCCACCCTGGATCTATGAGGTTCCTCCAGCGCCGGGACACTCCTCGGAGTAGCCATGCGCTAAAAAAGTACCCCCTTAACATTAACATTAACATTAACATTAACATTAACAATCATTAGTAGAATTTTTACACGGTTGGTCTACAAAATACTTCTATATAATTATTTAAAATTTCATTTAAAATGGAGATTTGGGAGATCATGTCTTTGTGACAGTCTATTTCGATCTCCACAGAGTTTCAGCCAATTTCCTTTAAATACACATTTAAAAGAGGCACCCCCCTGCATACTAGGGGGATTGAGGCCCCGTCAAGCCAGGTGATTACGGCTTCTCTGCACGTTTGTATGTTCATACTATTCAGTAGTGCTTTTATTAGTGACTTCCGTTCTTTTAGTAGCTTAGAGCATACACAAAAAATATGTTGAATTGATTGCATATTTGTATCCACAAAGTCTGCAGTCTTGTTATCACTTTTATCCTTCCATGCTGGGATTTAATCTTTTGTTTCTCACATGCCAAGACGCAGCCTCATAACTTGATGTTTTAGAGTAGGCGAGAAATAGGCTAATAAATATTCCTTTGGCTTCCTTTTTCCATATGAGTTTATAACCGTCCAGGCATGCCATCTTAGCAGTAAGGTATTCTAACCTGTTGAGTGAGACAAGAGTTTTATTGTGGGGTTAAGTAGTTTGTTAAAAGTCTTTTTTCCTATGCTGAGATCCCAAATGTCTTGCGCAGACAGATCCTCTATCACCTGGTTTAAATCACTACCCCAGGATCCGTGCATCCTCTTTTTTTTTGTCTGCCTCTTTCTTTCCAGCATAGTTGGTCTATGGACCCGCTTTCTGAAGCACGTAACCTCCAAAATAATTTAATGAAGGCACCTTTGCTCAAACATTCCTGATTTTGTAAGCCAACCTCTAGCCTCACCTGGGCTGGCGATGCACATTGTTGGATATGAAAGACTTTTGTTTGTATTTTGTTCAAGGCAGAGATGTCACAACCTTTCATTATTTCAGTGCCATAGGATACTGTTGGCATTAACTGTGCCTGCATGACAGTTAATAGGTTACCATATGAAGGACAGCTTAATTTCTTTTTTAGAACGTTAAATCCATGTATCAGGTTTTGAATTTTAGACCTCATTGAGGTGAGCTGTGATTTATAGCTCAATTTCTGTTCTACCATGAAACAAAGATATTTATAGGAGGTGACCGCTTCAACTTTTTTACCCTCTATGTGCCATATGAATCTCTTGTGTTTGGCATCCACCAGCCGCACAACCTTTTTTTTAAGTAAATTCAGTTCTAGTCCTTGTGCTGACAAATATTTGGCTAAGGCGCTCATTCCTCGTACGCCGATTGGAGTTTGGCTTAATAGTACAAGGTCGTCGGTGTACTGAAGGCACCTGATTTCCTCATTGGCTATCGATGGGTGATGACTATTGGTTTCCAGAAGGGTATCTTCAAGATCAGATTTATACAGATTAAAAAGAATTGGAGCTAACACGCACCCCTGTTTCAGACCATTTTGGGTGCATATTTTCTTTGTTATCCACCGGCCATCTCATAACTTTACCCAACTCCATGTGCACGAATATAGTTCTCTGATGGCGTTTAATAACTTTGTAAGGATGCCCCAGCTGTTTAGTTTTTACCATAAACTTTTACGGGACACACTGTTGAAAGCTTGCTTAAGGTCCACAAAACAGGCAAATAAGCTGGTGTTCTTAAATTTAGCTTGTTGTCGGCTAGCAATTTTAGTGCTTTTAGGTTTATTAGCGTGCCTGCTCCATCCACAAACCCTGTTTGAGATCTTGGGATGCGGTTGTGATTGTCTGACCATTTTTTCAATTTGGTTAACAGGCAGCTTGCATATAACTTTGCTTCAATGTCAATTAAAGCAATCATTCTGTAATTTGTCGGCTTTGTTGAGTTTCCCCCTTTGAAAATTGTCTGGATGATGCTTCCCCTCCATGATTCTGGGATTCCATTTGTAATAAACAACTCGTTGAAGAGTGTAGTAAAGTAATGGACCCAATATAAGCCGTCTACTCTAAAATGTGCATTGGGGATTCCATTGGGGCATGGCGTGCCCTCTAAATTTAATTTCTTTATCATTTTTATGAATTTGCTTACTTCTGTTAATTCATCGCAGTTTTTGTGTTGTTATTCAAGTTGATGACCCCCGGAGGAATTTCCTTTTTTCGTTCTTTGCTCCTCCTGCAGTCCTTTTTTGCTGTTTGACTGACTGATGTTGATTTGGGCCTTGGTTCTTTGTACATACTCATTATGTGTACTACCCATGTGTCTTCCTTTATCCCTGCATTTTGATGTCTATTTTTCCCATGTGTCAGTGAATTTATCTGATACCAGAAGTGTTTTCCTTCCTGTTGTTTACTTGCCAGAAGTTTATTCCATATTGCAAAGCGGTATCTGGAATTGGCTATTCAACAGTTTTTCTTATATTGCTTTCTTGATTTTTGAAGATCACTTCTGTCGGGTTTTTCCCCCATTTTCAGCTGGTTTGAGACAGCTCTTTTTTTACACTCTATTAGTCTTTTCTGTTTTTGTAATTCATGGCTGAACCAGGGATGGTGACTTCTTGTCCGAATGTGCTTCCTTTGCTTCCTGTGACACTTAGAGGGATGTTTCCTCTAGTTGTCCGTGAAGCTTTCCATTAGGGTTCCCACTAGATTTCCCCAAGCACTTAATCGCTTGCCCTTCCCTGGTTACGTTGTCTCTGAAATTCCGGATTCCTCTAGGCTTCCTTCACTCGTTCCCGCTTTGCGATATACTTCAGCCATTACCTTCTCAATCCCTGTTCCTCAGCAATACAATCTTAGCCAGACACATAACCACACACTCACCCATACATCTTCTCACACACCCATTTATTTACCTACAAAGTCACACACCCACTCACTCACCCAATCAGCCTCTCAACACAGCCGCTAACACACCCATAGAAGCCCTCATACACTCACTCACACAACCATTTACATAGCTATGCCCATATCCATACAAGCACTCACATATTCCTGTACTCAAGTCAAGTCAAAATAACTTCATTCGGCACCAAGACCACAAACGTTTAACAAGTAGACAGTACATTTAAAAAATTTAAAAATCCTTATTAATAAGATAAAATCACAATTAAAGCTAAATGCATCATTGACCATAAAATGTCATATTCGTTAAAATTAAACTATACAAAATATTTCTTCGCCCCATCCAATTACTGTGATACATAACGTTTCCTAATAGCCATTGCAGGTTTGATAAAGTTTGACTTAACACTACAAACAACAGAACTATTCAGCGATTGCCGATATCTGAACCCCTCAACATACGTACATGGACGAATATTCTTTAGTAGGGGAGCCAAAAATCTTCTCCTCTGTTCCTTGTAAAGTGCACAAAAAAGGATAAAATGCAGGGTGCTCTGGGTTGACATATTGTCACAAGGACAGGGAGTGAGATTGTCCATCCACCCAGAATGTCTTGGAAATGCCACTAGAAAGTGCAAAGTGCCCAAGCGGAATCTTGTGAAAAAGAAGTGTGTCTGAATGATTGTAATGAAGGATAGGTAAAATTTCTGTTTAGGTGTAAAAAAGCAGCTCATGCCATTTCACTTATCCACACAGCTACTTACACAACCACTTATACATGTATACAGCCACTCACACAACCATACGTACAACGATGCATGCAGTCACACAGCCACTCATATCATATATATATATTAAAAGTAGTATCACTCATTAGTAGTACAACTAGTGCACTACTTTAAGTTTTGTAGTACCTTAGTATATATGTTTAAAAATCATAAACTCTTACAAGATACTTACACTCACTGGATGGTGTCATCAGTGCTGTCATCATTGATGTCATTTGATTTGAGATGTCATCAGTGATGTCACTGACCATGTCCTGAGTAACGTAATAGGCCATAAGCACTGCATTGCCGGCAAGTAAGTTATAGTTAGCTCAGGTATCTATAACTGCTGAATTTCATAGGTTTTGTGGAAGTGAAATCTGACCCTAACTATAATGTCCCTGTAACCATTTATTATTCATTCAAAAAACATCAACTTAATAACATACACACTCTCTAACAAACTGTTCCCTACAAACTTATCCATAAAGTCCTTGAATGAAAATAGGGCAAAGAGGAAATATACTACACATGACGCACTCACACCTGGCCTCAGGGCTTTACCTGGGAAAAATACCTCAGATGATATATTCTTTATTTAACCGTATCCTATCAGGCACTACACCTATCCAAAGATATTCCCTCACCTACACACATGGAAGTGTGCCATTTGTGAATGAATATGACCAGGAATTGCAGGAGAAACACACTAGAACAATAACTACTGCTCTCTCTCTATACTGGCTAAGCCTCCTGAACAGCAATTATCCCATGTTCATCAGCACAGGAGAAGTCCCAACACCGCTAACCTTATCAAAATTCCTCTGGACTCGTATTAAGATTAGTTTACCTCAACCTTGATGCTTCATTGCATACTTCACTGAACAGCACATCAAGATTGCTGATCTTACAATGGATCACAGTCTTGATCTCATGAGCAATGACTTAGCTCCTTAAAGTATTAGCCTGTCATGGACCTGCTTATGCAGTTTGACTATTCAACTTGACACCTCAACAGAAGTTGGAAAATTCAGAGGTTTTGTTGCAATTACTTACTGCAAATCAGTTCCTTGCACGCTCATATCACCTGGCTCTCTGAAGCTTCCAGAGTCCCTCAGACAAGTTTACGCTTGTTGATCACAAAATAAACAGAATACACAGATACACCCCCACCGTGGCAGCAATATATTAATTGAACAATGTATGGGACACATAATTTCCCAATTCATATTCTCTAACCACAATCATATTTCTGCAGGAGATTTCAGCTTACAATGGGTCAAGCTCAATATACTATATGCTCCTTCTTTTTTGTGTCAAAAGGGCATCACCCAACACTGTCCAAAACCCATCCACATAAAAAGGGCCACCTTAGATTTCAAAGTTGCCAAAGATAGCTCTCTCAAAGTCAGAAAGCCAGTCATTGTAGACTGTCAAACCACTGCCAAATTCCTTTCCCTACGACCTCTGGGTACTCCTACCACTGCTGGGCAACTCAAGAATACTTAAAGTTGAATCAGAGATTTTAAGAATGTAAAAACAACAGAGTTAACTTTAAGACTGCACCACAATTAAAGATACTACATGGACGTGGCTCTTATCACATGTTACCATAACGACCATACAACTGCATGGAAAGCAGAAGCAGCGACCGACACTCACTACTCGCACATTAACCTAGATACATACTCCCTCAGTCATTTGATGTCTCTTTTGTTTTGATTTATTAGTTGTCGTTGGTGCACAGACATAATATCGACTCAAAAATATTGACTGGACATAATATCGACTTTTAAATAAAGACTGGACAAAATATCGACAGGACAGAATATAGATGACCAAAATATCGTTTTTAAGGTAAGTGATATAATATCGACTGGTAAAAATATAGATAGTAAAAAATATCGATTTTTTAATAATATCTAATTTTTTTATAGTGTATTTTTATGGTATAATATGTGTGAAAAGTGTGTATTTATGTTATAATTAATTTTTATTAATGATTTTTGTTTTTATAATCATTGCGTAATTTAATTCTGTAGCGGGTTGTGGGTATATAGGGGAATAGGGTGGGAAGTATTTTAATTATAATTAATTAAAATTGATAGTAAATTTAAATTAATACTTAATTAATTTATAATAGTTAATTAATTACATTTTAATTGGTAATTAATTTTAATGAATTGATTAATTGGTAATTGTGTAAATTTTACTAAATTATGTGAGTTTATAGGGGAATTGGGTGGGAAGTGATTAAATTATAAATAATTAATTATTTACATTTATTTATATTTATTTATTTTAAAATAATTGTTAAATACTTTTTCATTATTAAATAATTAATAGTAAATATTTTTATTAATTAGTATTAATAGGTGATCAATAGAAATAATTATTGATAATTAGTAAATATAATATATTAATTAATAAATTGTATACAAATATTATTTATTTTTAATTAATTATTAATAGATATTCAATAATACATTTTATAATTATTTATGAAGTATTTACTTTCCCTAATGTTGTATTCTCTGGAGTGGGAATAGTAATTTTAACCCCTACGCTATCCAACTTTTTCCCTACTGTTGCACCCACTGGAGTGGGAATAGTAATTTTAACCCCTACGCTATCCAACACTTTCCCTACTGTTGCACCCACTGGAGTGGGAATAGTAATTTTAACCCCTACGCTATCCAACGCTTTCCCTACTGTTGCACCCACTGGAGTGGGAATAGTAATTTTTACCCCTACGCTATCCAACGCTTTCCCTACTGTTGCACCCACTGGAGTGGGAATAGTAATTTTTACCCCTACGCTATCTAACGCTTTTCCTACTGTTGCACCCACTGGAGTGGGAATAGTAATTTTTACCCCTACGCTATCCAACGCTTTCCTTACTGTTGCACTCTTTGGAGTGGGAATAGTAATTTTAACCCCTACGCTATCCAACGCTTTCCCTACTGTTTCACCCACTGGAGTGGGAATAGTAATTTAAACCCCTACGCTATCCAACCCTTTCCCTACTGTTGCACTCACTGGAGTGGGAATAGTATTTTTTTACCCCTACGCTATCCAACGCTTTCCCTAATGTTGTATTCTCTGGAGTGGGAATAGTAATTTTAACCCCTACGCTATCCAACTTTTTCCCTACTGTTGCACACACTGGAGTGGGAATAGTAATTTTAACCCCTACGCTATCCAACACTTTCCCTACTGTTGCACCCACTGGAGTGGGAATAGTAATTTTAACCCCTACGCTATCCAACGCTTTCCCTACTGTTGCACCCACTGGAGTGGGAATAGTAATTTTTACCCCTACGCTATCTAACGCTTTCCCTACTGTTGCACCCACTGGAGTGGGAATAGTAATTTTTACACCTACGCTATCCAACGCTTTCCCTACTGTTGCACCCACTGGAGTGGGAATAGTAATTTTTACCCCTACGCTATCCAACGCTTTCCCTACTGTTGCACTCTTTGGAGTGGGAATTCCAACACTTTCCCTACTGTTGCACCCACTGGAGTGGGAATAGTAATTTAAACCCCTACGCTATCCAACCCTTTCCCTACTGTTGCACTCACTGGAGTGGGAATAGAAATGTTAACCCCTACGCTATCCAACGCTTTCCCTACTGTTGCACCCACTGGAGTGGGAATAGTAATTTAAACCCCTACGCTATCCAACACTTTCCCTACTGTTGCACTCACTGGAGTGGGAATAGTAATTTTAACCCCTACGCTATCCAATGCTTTCCCTACGTTTGCACTCTTTGGAGTGGGAATAGTATGTTTTACACTTCTGCTATTGTACGGTAATATAATAGTATCTTATTTAATTATAGTATGTTACTATATATATATGTTTTAACAAATATGATTGTAAAAATTTATTTTTATTAATTTCATTTATTATTTAATTATTAAAAGGTAATTTAAGTATTTTTAAGTATATTTTAGTAATTAAATTTTAATATTAATTTCATTTAACACTGTTTTTAATAAAGTCGATATTTTTTAAAACTATATTATTGTAAACGATATTTTGTACTCGATATTTTTGTACTTACCTGTTTGTAGATACAAACTCGATATTTTGTCTGTCGATATTTTGTCCACGATATTTTTGCAAGTCGATATTTTGTCCCTCGATTATTTCAGTGATCCGTTGTCGTTATCGGATGTGGTTGAATTGTTACAAAAGACGATATCTAGTGAACAGATTCAACATTTACATATATATTGATCTGTTTGCTCATGAAACGTTATATGATGCAATTCAAGAGTTGAGGTAAAATAATAATAGCATTCTCTATATGCATTGATTTTTTCCCTCATTACTGTCTGCTGTTATGAAGAGGCATACTAAACAAATTTACTCTGGCCCTCGATTTGAGATGACAGAATGTGCGGGCCGTGGGTGCCCAAGGCGATTTATAAACGCATGAGCAATCTTACACTGTAGGCACGAACTACGCCATAACTATGAGAAGGAAATGCCTTGATCTATATGCACAGTGTCATAGAACACGTGATGTAATTATAAATGTGACATGCATTGATGCTCGAAGACTTATGTAACAGAAAAGATAAAATGCAATAAAGATATTTTAAAAAAAAGACTGCACCACAATCTTTCTGCTATGCGTGATAACATGGATGTAAATGCAGCCTTTAACATATTCAATGATGCCTTCCCAGGGATCATCAATGATATTGCCACTCTCAGACAAAAGAAAATTAAAACAAATCCCTCTGCATCTTAGTGCTCTCTAAGGACAGGCAGCCAGAAGAACCTATGCATAAAAGATCTGCAAATTGAAGTTCTCACTCATCAGATTCAAAATAGATTTGACCAAGAACAAAATTATAAAACTCTTTGAGATTGACAAATCTCCTTCTCACCACTACCTTCTGAGAACATGGCTGAATCTAGAAAGAGATGCAAATAAATATTATTTTTCTTTCATAATAAGGTCAGAACTATTACAAAATCAGTCTCTCACCAACTCAGCACCTCACCCCCTGCCATGAATAGAAACAGTTGGTGTTGTTTCAATATGGTCGCAGAAGCTGAAACCCATTACATTATTGCCAACATCAAAACTTCTAAACACACTTCTGACCTTATTCCAGCCACACTATCTAGAGAAAGGCATAACTCACATGCCTCCCTTTAGGTCCAACTAATTAATCTCTTTCTCACTCCAGGAGTTTTTCCCTACTGTCTCAACCCGGGCCAAGTTACTCCCCTGCTCAATACCTTATTCTACCAACTCGGACGACATGAACTACTTCTGTTCTATCTCAGGATAGTTGTTCCAGGCAAAACAATTAGATGCTGTTCAAATAGCCAACCAAAATACCAACACTGAGTGTCAAGGTCAGCAGCCTCATAGAGGCCTACCAGTATAGCTTCCAGGCTGGCTATTGTACGTAAACTTCAATCTTAAATCTTATTGATGAAGTGCTTTGTATATTAGACGAAGGAGACTCATATCTGCTAATTCTCCTTGATCTCTCTCTAGTTTTTGATATCATAAATCATGAAATCTGTATTCAGACATTAAAGAGGTGCATGGGTTGTGAAGGAATCATTATCAACTTGTTTATTTCACAACTAACTGAGCGATCCAATGTCATAAAAATAGGCAGTTCATTTTCCAGTCTTGCTCTTATTCACTAGGGTATCTCTCAAGCATCAATCTTATCAATATTCATCCTCTACTTAGAACCAGGGGACATATGATATGATACACAGCTATACCTGAAGGGCACTACTCCAGAAGATATCACCTTGGTCTCAAAAACACTTGGAAACATCCAAACCTGGATGATCACCCAGCAACTCAAACTCTCTGTAAAAAAAACACACTTCTTCCTAATCTCTTCTCAGCCTTGTTGCACTATAGTCAGGAATTGATCCTCCCTTTTTAGCATCCTAATGTGTAATTTTGACAAATCTCCGGGTTTCGTACTTCCCTCATGATTAAACCTTCCGAAATATATCAATTCCTAAACAGCCATGCTCTTCACCAAAGTCTTTTAATTTACCAAATCAAACCCCTTCTTGGGGCCCAAGATCTCAAAGTTGTGACTCAAGTATGGTTATATTAAGAATTCACTATGGAAACTCAAATCTTACTCATGGGTTCCATACTTGTCTGCTCCTATTGATTATTATTCGATCCTTGAAGACCTTTACATTCAGCTTGATTGCTAGCCTATCTATTATACCACTCTTTGCACCCTAACAATTTCTTTTTTATTCTCCTGCGAATTACCTTATCAATGGTCGCTTTGTTACTAGAACATCTTTTGTATGCCTCTGATGCTCCATGACCCTGTACATGCTATAAAAAAGAGTGTGACTAAAACAATCGGACCTGAGCATATCTGAAAAGTGTAATCAATATATCATCAAATTGCATTCAAAAGTTTTTTTCCATTACATTATTAGATGGCATTGATATGTCCCCTCCGCTGGGCAACAGCACAGTATTTTAAATAGTGCTGTAGAGGGAAATTCAAAATTGTGTACATCGCCGCCGTCCCCCGCATCCGATGAGCCACCACAGGGGGACGGTCCTTCTCCTACCTCGCCGCCAAGACATGGAACTCCCTCCCCACCCACCTCCGCCTGACCCAGGACCACCTCGCCTTCAGGAAGCAACTCAAGACCTGGCTGTTCGAGCAGTAGCGGACCCCCCTCCCCCAGCGCCTTGAGATCCTCTGGGTGAGTAGCGCGCTATATAAATGCGATGATTGATTGATTGATTACATCAATTGAATACCAATAGGTTAGGTAAGTCACGTGGGGTAGGACGTCGTTAGGGTCAAAGGGCAAGACAACCAGTTTGTCTAAGGCTGTTGGACGAGGGCGAATTCTAAGGCTATTGGACGAGGGCTAGTCAAATAAATAACTGGGTGAATGTAAGCAAATTGCATTTTCAAAGGTGTAACAAAGAATTCTAATGATCTTCATTTCTGCAATCGTGTACAAAATTCTACACCAGCATTTTTGTTTCAAGAGCTCGAATCCTGACGAGCTCAATTTACGAGTTCTGGGAAAGCATCCCAATACAGTTCCTGTCTCGCCTGATCAGCCACCATGCCAGCCAGCATGTTTTGTCGAAACAGCAGCCATTGCAGCAGCAGACGTGGCAGAAGTAGGTGCATATTAATTACCATTTCAGAGGAGGCTTTGCAGAACAGGCATTTTTGTGGGTGTTGATGAATGTTACTAATATTTCCGCAGCGCCTTCTGCGTGCAGATATCCACTGTTCATGCTTCTTTTTTTTTCTTCTTTTTTGTGTTTGTACAGTGTTGTGGGACAATGAGAGGGATGTGATCACAGCAATGTATTTAAAGAGCCCACAGCGAACACTTCACCAGAACCCAGCACAGAAAGTCCTCCTCAGTTATTTTCCAAGGCAGAATCAGATGAAGCTTAACAATGATTAATAATCTCGCAGCCCTCGTATCTCAACTGTGCTGTAAAGTTAATGGCTTTTTGAGAAGTTAGTCATAAAAAAATGTAAAGCCTCTTTGAATGCTTTTGGTTCTGCTTTATTTCTTCTTACAGATTGTGCAGTCCCAGCGCAGCGACGGTGCACTGCTCATTCCCGTGCGGAGGAGAAGTGACACAATCTGTCATAGCTGTGCTTGCCAGCTCCACAGTAAATTAAACTACTGTAGGCTTTCAGTGATCCTATCAAAAATACATGGCAACAAACTATTGTGATTTCTGCACTTGGCTGATCTGCAGAGTTAGCACAATTGGTTTTAGTCAGTGGTGTAGCAAGTGGGCCCTGGACCTTAATGCGAGCAGTGAGGGCTTTTATCCACCAGGTAGGTTGAAAAAGACATGGATCTTGATTATGAATGGGTCAGTGTTTTCCAACCCCTGGGCAATCCCATGTTTACACAGGGATTGGAAGTTTTACATATGTGATATTAACCACAATTGCAAACTGGGGGGCATATTATCAAGCTTTTTTGGCTTTAAAAGTCAAGAAAGCGGAGATAAAATTATCTCCCTATTACCTAGCTGTCGCTAACACCAGTTAGCGACAGCTAGTAGGAGATAGCGACCATCTTGGGCCCCACTTTGCATGTCAGTGATATTTATCACTAATGACATGCAAAGTGGGCGTGCCAAGATGTTAGCGACTGGAAACAGTCGCTAACATCGCTATCTCCTATTACCAACTTGGAGATATTCGCGCTAAGCGCGAATATCTCCAAAAGCTAACACCTGCCCTGAGCAGTTCTTAGCCATGTTATCCAATGGGAGGTGGATAACATGGCTAAGAGCATTAGCTCGGTAATGCATGAATATCGCTGACTTTTCAGCGATATTCATGCATTGCGGCGATTTTTATCGCATTTGCGATAAACCTTGGTAGTGCCAAGGTTTATTTGCGGTAAAAATCGCCGCAGCTCAGCGGTAAATTTTAGTCTCCAACCAAGCAATAGCAATAATTATCGCTATTGCTTGGTAATATGCCCCTGGGTGCTTTAAATACCCACCCTTTGCTAAATTTCAGCAGGTCAAACCTTAACACATGGGCAAATGTTACTCCTGGACTACCCCATGAAATCTGTGATTATTTATGACAATGTCCAACTATTAAGAGCATGGCATTTGTGATTTGGACACAATGTCTTACGTGTACTGAGGCATTTTGCTTTTCTTAATGATGAGAATCTCTATTTCGGTACACTAGGAAAAGAAAAATGGCATGTTGGAATATATGAAAGGCCTATGCAAAAGGTGCAGAAAGAGATTCATACCAAGTAGAAATTGAATTTTGGTAATGGCAAAATAGGAAATTGCAAATAGCGATTTCAAAATGTGAATCGCAAAGCGCATACACAACGGATTTCCTAATTGCAACTAGTCGCAAAAAGCCCATTTAGGAAATACAATTACCATTGAATTGGATCAATCAATCAATTATTCAATCAATCAGGGATTTGTACAGCACACTGCTCACCCATGAGGGTCTCAAGGGGCTGGGGGAGGGGCCTTCCGGGCAGCTCCGGTCATTCGAAGAGCCAGGTCTTAAGGCTCCTCCTGAAAGCTTGTAGGGTGGGGCTTTGTCTGATGCTGAGGGGGAGTTCATTTCAGGTCTTGGTTGTGATGTAGAAGAAGGATCTGCCTCCCGTTCTGGCTCTGTGGGTGCAGGGGATTTCGGCTAAGGCTAGGTCCGCAGAGCCGTGGTTTCTCTTGGGGGTGTAGAAGGAGAGTCTTTCGTTGAGGTATTCGGGTCTGGTGTTGTGGAGGGCTTATAGGCATGTGCGAGCAGCGTGAATGTCACTCTGTTGTTGACGGGGAGACAGTGGAGGTCTTGTGGTGGTGGGTGTTGTGGTCTTGTCGTTGTAAGCAGGTGCAAACTATAAAAAAGCACCCAAAATACACCGGGCTGCCCTGTATCACCTGATTTGCCTTGACAGAGGAGGAGATCCATGAGAAGTAGAGATTCAGTAGTCAGTATATCTTTGATTTATTTGCTGAGATACAACCTCAGCTACAGGCCCCAACACTCCGAAGCAACACGGTCCCAACATATTGACAGGTACTTTGTTGGCTTCACCTCTTTACCTGTGGCAATTACCAGGGTGTCATAGTAGTGGTGGTGGGGGGTGGGGGGTGTCACAAAGTGCCCTCTCCATGTTCCTGGACATCATGGTGAGCAATGTCAACCATTATATATAATTCCCCAATATCCCCCCCATTCATTGCAACAAACCAAACTGATGTTCCCAAATGTCACTGGCTGTGTTGATGGTACAGATATTGCCATATGCCCCCCTTCCGAATATGAGTACATATATACAAACAGAAAAAGTTCACACTCACTCAATGTGCAGGTAGTGTTTGATTCCTCCTGTATCATAACAGAACTGGTGGCCAGATTCCCTGGAAGCACCCAAGACTCATTCATGTTCCGTCATTGTCGACTATATACCTGACTGGCACAGGGTGAATTTTGCAATGACTTCCTACTAGGTAAGAGAGTTGTAGACTCAACGCATACATTGGCCAGGAGGGTGTGTGTAATGTGACCTAATGGTGTTCCTTCCAATGCCCTTGAGGTGACTGTGCATATGCCTTATGTCCCTGGATCCTCACGCTGCACCGGATGCCACAAACAAGAAATGAAAGATAGTATAAGAGGGCACACAGGACAATGCCCTGCAACATAGAGCGTACCTTGGGGATACTGAAGTCCCATTTTTGCTGCCTCCATTAGTGTCCGAATTTGATGATGACTTGCCACCACTATAGGTGCAGCAGGAGGGCGCACATGCAGCAGAGGGAGGTGCACGATGCACAGAAATAACCAACAACTATTTCTGAGCTAAGAGATTTTAAAACCTTCTAAAAATGAGAGATCGCACATCATGGAAGTGCTTGGTGCACAACCTTTTATTCAGGTGTCTACAACATTGTTACAAGCAAGGATACACTGCATCCTTGTGGATGATACATTGTTACCATAAGAACAACAAAGTAAAAAAGGTTAAAAAAAAACAAATGCAACTCATCACACTGAGTGTCTACAGAGTCACTTCTTACGACGCATTGGATTTAGTGCTTGATCAGCAGTACTGGGTAGTGGGACTGAGGGCAAATCCTAGCCAGTCGTGTCGCATTATGAATGCCTGGTAGATCATGACTTGGAAACAGACATGCCACTGAGGCTAGGCTGCTCCTCACTCTCAGGTGGTGCTGGGATTTTGGGGATGCAGAGGTTGCGGGTCTGGATGTTCTCCAGTGAGTGTCACTTGGCCCGCACCTACATCTCTCACCCCAGCTGTTACCACATCTCAGCCTATGAATCCCTCAACTTCCTGTGTCCAAACCAATATCACCCCAATCTTGTGCCCCCCAGTCCTGGCTGCAGTTGTTCCAGCACCAACTCCACCACTTCCAGGTCAGGCAGGAACCAGTGGGATGGGGCACACTGGGTAGTGGGGGTAGGGACACTGGAAGGTATTATGTGGTTCAGCAAAGTGTGGCCACTGGGTACACTGTCACCCAGGCCTCTGTCACCAAGTCTTGAGATTCCTCCATCAGTCCCAAAACATGATGGGTCATGTCCTTACCAAACTCTGGGAGATGAAGCAGTTGCAGGTCAAGTCAAGTCAGAAATTTGTATAGCGTGCTACTCACCCAGAGGGTCTCAAGACGCTTAAGGGAAGGGGATCATTTCTGATAGAATAACCGGGTCTTGAGTTGCTTCCTGAAGGAGAGGTGGTTCTGGGTAAGACGGAGGTGAGAGGGGAGGGAGTTCCAGGTCTTGGCCGCCAGGTATGACAAAGATCTTCCTCCCATGGTGGCTTTTCGGAAGCGTGGGATCACAGCGAGGGCTAGGTTGGACGAACGTAGTTGGCGGGTGGGGGTGTAAAAGGATAGGCGATTGTTGAGGTAGCTGGGTCCTAGGTTGTGGAGGGCCTTTTGTGCGTGAGTGAGGAGACGGAACGTGATTCTCTTGCTGATAGGGAGCCAGTGCAGGTCTCTCAGGTGTTCTGATATGTGGTTGTGTCGAGGTATGTTCAGGATGAGTCGGGCGGAGGCGTTCTGAATGCGTTGAAGTCTTTTCTGCAATTTGGCTGTGGTTCCGGTGTAGAGGGTGTTTCCGTAGTCTAGTCGGCTGGTGACAAGTGCTTGGGTGACCATTTTCCTAGTTTCGGTGGGGATCCATCGGAAGATCTTTCGGAGCATGCGTAGGATGTTAAAACATGATGATGAGACGGCGTTGACTTGTTTGGTCATGGAGAGGGAGGAGTCTAGGATGAATCCTAAATTGCGGGCATGGTCAGTTGGTTTGGGTGCGCTACCTAGGGCAGGGGCCACCATGAGACGTCCCAGGCAGAGGGGGATGTTCCTAGGATGAAGACTTCCGTCTTGTCCGAGTTCAGTCTTAGGCAGCTGTTATTCATCCATTCGGCTACATCTTTCGTCCCTTCGTGTAGGTTGGTTTTGGCGGTGGTTGGGTCTTCGGTGAGGGAGAGGATCAGTTGAGTGTCGTCAGCGTAGGAGATGATGTTTAGGTTGTGTTGGCGTGCGATGGATGCCAGGGGGCTCATGTAGACGTTGAAGAGGGTGGGTCTGAGCGATGATCCTTGTGGTACGCCACAGATGACTTCGGTGGCCTCTGATCTGAAAGGGGGGAGACGGACTCTTTGAGTTCTTCCGGCGAGGAACGAGATTATCCAGTCCAATGCTTTATCTTGTAATCCGACGTTCCTGAGGCGATGTATTAGGGTGCGGTGGCATACCGTGTCGAACGCTGCGGAAAGATCCAGGAGGGTGAGGGCCACTGTTTCCCCGTTGTCGAGCAGTGTCCAGATGTCGTCTGTAGCTGCGATGAGGGCGGTCTCGGTGCTGTGGTTAGCTCGGAAGCGGGACTGTGAGGGGTCAAGGGAGCCGTTAGACTCAAGGAAGGCGGCGAGCTGGCTGTTGACAGTCTTCTCAAAATGACTTTGGCGGGGAACGGGAGGAGAGAGATGGGGCGGTAGTTCTTAAGTTCGGTGGGGTCTGCAGAAGGTTTCTTTAGGAGGGCACTGAGTTCGGCATGCTTCCAGCTTTCCGGGAAATTAGCGGTGTTGAAGGAGCAGTTGATGATATCTCGGAGTTGGGGTGCGATGACGGAGTCGGCCTTATTGAAGATGTGGTGGGGGCATGGGTCGGTTGGAGATCCGGAGTGGGTGGATTTCATCATGCGGATGGTGTCTTTGGTGCTGATTGGGGTCCAGGCGCAGAGGGTGGTGGTAGGGGGCTTCAGTTCAAAGGTAGGGGGAGAGGACAGGTCGCTGAAGCTGTTATGTATGTCTGTGATTTTGCTGTGAAAGAACGAGGCTAGTGAGTCGCATAGATCTTTAGAGGGAGTGATGTCGTTGTTGCCGGCGCTGGGATTGTTGAGCTCATTGACGATGCTGAAGAGTTCTTTGCTGTTGTGGGCGTTATTGTCTAGTCGGTCTTTAAATGCTGACTTCTTAGTGGTGCGGATCAGCTGGTGGTGTTTGTGGGTGGCGTTCTTGAAGGCGGTCATGTTGCCTGTGGTGGGTTTTTTCTCCAGGTTTTCTCGAGGGAGCACAATGCACAGACGGAGAATCTGAACTTCAATTTGGGCTCCCTGCCTGGGGTGCTACATGACATTTTTAACTATATGTGCTAGGATTTTCCACCACCAACTTCCCCTTTCTGTGGCCCCAAATTATCTGGGCCAACTACATCTGCCTCAGCCACCGAAAGGGTAGCACTGACACAAGAGAAAACACTTGTGCCCATCTTAGTTCCTGCAACTATGGATCCACCAGGCCCCTGCAGGTGTACACGTTCATCTGGACCAGCAGTAGAGAATGGCAAGTCCGCCATCACCACCAGCAAGAGACACAGAACCTAACTTCCTCCAGTGTGTGACTACTATTCATTGCATTGACTTTTTCCTGGATACACTTACTTTTCTGATGCCAGTTGTACATTGGCCTTCAAAAATGTTGGTTTTTCAACAAACATTTCCTTCACCATGATTGAATATTTAAATGAGTTTTTCTATTTTTTATTTTCATCCTGTTTTAGTTTATTTGGTTTTGTTGAATAAAATAAAAAAGAAGTAAAAGACTGTAGTTGTATTTCTTTTCTCAACTTTAATTTTTTTTTAATCCCACTCTTATTGATGGATGTCATCAGCTGAAGCCAGATCTTTGGCTTCATGATAGGAAACACTGATCAATAACATCATTAGTGAAAATAATGGCAGTACTCCCTTTTGTGGCCACAGGAACATTCTAATACATGGTTGCAGTATCTGGTGGAATGTCACAGCCAACTTTCAGTAATGTGCTACAAGAAATTCTTTCTTTAATGATGAGACATGTTAGAACCGGCTGTCTCTAGTTGGCAGAGGTATGTACTTCTGACAAATAGGGACACACCTTTTCTTGTCAGGGCAAGGTGATCACACCCTTTGATAACCCTGCTCACCCCCTTGGTAGCTTGGCAGAGCAGACAGACTTATCTCAGAGGCTGTGTGTTAAGCATTTATGACCACATACAGTAATAAAGTGAATACACTACAAATGGACACGACAAAGTAGCATTATTAAAATAAGGATTTTTATATAAGGCTTAGCACAAGACCAAATAACGACAAAAATAAACCACAGTCTTAATAAATACTCTTGGAAGGGAAAATAATAGTTCAAAGGTAGTTTCTTCTTAGCACAAATGCCCACATGCATCAAACTACTTTTTTGCGATTCCTAATTTGCGAAATTTACCGAATCACAAACTAGGAATCGCAAAATGGTATGCATCATTTTTCTCGCAATTTTTTTGCAAATCGGTAAAAATCGCAATTTTTACCGAATCGCATAAAAAATGCGATTTTCAAATTGCGAATTCGCAATTCCCCTTCATTCCTATGGGCTGAAATGCCCATAGGAATGAATGGGAATTGCGAATTCGCAATTTGAAATCGCAATTCAACAAAGCATTTCAAGGATGGAGAGGGGGGTCCAAATTACCCCCCCCCTGCTCCCATGAAATGCACTTTTACCGATAAGTTATATACACACATGTCCTAAGGACATGTGTGTATGTAACTTAACAGTTTAAAAAATGCATTTTTGTGCATTTTTAAACAATTTCGCAAATTACCACGAGGTTCAACCTTGTGGTAATTTGCACTTGCAATTTGTAAAATCGCAAATTTTTTAAGATTGATGCATTGCATTTAAGGAATCGCAAAATTGCGATTCCTTAAATGCAATCCCATTTCAGAAAATCGCAAAATTAGCGATTTTCAACAAAAACAAAGGATGCATCTCAAAAATCATTTTTGGAATCGCAAATGGCCGATTTTAAGGAATCGCACCGTTTGCGACTCCAAAAATGCTTGATGCATGTGGGCAAAAGTCTTTCATATCAAAAGCAACTCTTCTTCTTTAAAACACAGTTCTTGGCAACAACGTAACCCACACGGGAGTCACACGACGTCGAGGCAAAGTTAATCCAAAGGTTCGGCGTCGACCGCGAGGAGCGCTACGTCGAGCCCGGAGTCGAGCAGACTCCCACAACACAGTACCTTGGAAAAGCGAAGCACACGATGATCAGCGGCGTCGAGATGTCGATGTTGACGTTGCTAGAGTGAGCAGCGCTCACGGCGTCGAGAGGGCACGAAGTCGATGCGATCAGCAGCGGTGCAGACACGAGGTCCTTGGCAAAAATAAAGAAGCACATGCTGGATTCCCCCCAGCAAACAGCACACTGGCAGAAGGGGTAGGCAAGTCCTTGGATCAGCAGGCTTCTTGTCCTTGGTTTCAGGGTTCCTTGTCAGAAGTGATCTAAATTCTTGGTTCAGGGGTCCTTCTCTTATACCCCTTTTTGGCTTTGATCCCTTTGTCCATGCAGGGGAATTTCCCAACATCCTGGGTCTGTTGTGGGTGTAGCCAGGCAGAGGCACCTGGCCTATTTACTGAGCAGGGCTGGGTCCTCAGATGCCCAGCAGGAGGTGGAGCCAGGATCATCCATGGCAGGCACAGAGCCATCAGTCGCCTGGCAGGAGGTGGAGCCAGCATTGTATCAGGCAGGGCAGGCTATCAGAAGCTACTCTCCCCCTACTCTCAATGCAAATGTCCCACTCATCCCACACTGACTCATCAGATCTCGGGAGCCACCCAGCTCCTGTCACACACACACCAAACCAGCAGAAACCAGAAATAGTTAGACAAGAGAATAGCCACTTTCTAAAAGTGCTATTTTCAAACCCAGAGTCCAAAAACCATCCACACGAACGGATGCGTTATTAAACCCCGAGTTCAGGGATACCAAACTCGACATTGCACCATGCTACCCGAGCCAGCTAGGATTATAGCATTAATAATCCCGGCAGCCCATTCTAACTAATGGAGAGCAGGTTACCTCGCAATAGTGAAAAGCGAATATGGCTGTAATTCACTATTAGGACATGCCAACTTGGGCAGGCCTGTCCTACCTCATACTTACAATGCACCCTGCCCGTGGGCCTACCAAAGGGGTGACTAACATGAAGTTAAGGGAAGGTTTGGGGACTGGCAAGTAGGTGTACTTGCGCAGTCAACGTGAAAGTACCAGACTGCACGTAGGTCTAGCAATGGCAGACCTGTAGACATACTTTTACGAGGCCGCTCTTGTGGGTGGCACAACATGTGCTGCAAGCCCACGAGCAGCATTTGTATTTACAAGCCCCGGCACTCCTGGTGCACTAGACTAGGGACTGACAGTAAACCACATAGGCCAAACATGGAATTCAATCAATACAGTAATTTAACATAGGGAGCACTTGCACTGTGGCACTGATCAGCAGTGGCACAGTGCCCAAAGCATATACCAGCAAAAACATCGTAAACAGTGGAGGCAAACAGAAAAAAATGGAGGAGAGACTCAAGCCAATGATGTCAGGTCTAACACGTTTCCCCTCCAGCTGAAATGTGGGGAGAACTACCCTTGACCTAGGGAGTCCTCATCACTAAGGCGGAAAAATCTGGACAGACCATCAGCGTTGGCGTGATCTGTACCAGGGCCGTGTTCCACCGTAAAGTCCATCCCCTGTAGGGAAATGGACCACCTCAACAGTTTTGGATTCTCACCCCTCATCTGCATCAACCATCTGAGGGGCCTGTGGTCTGTCTGAACCCGGAAGTGAGTCCCAAACAGGTAGGGTATTAGCTTCTTCAGCGCCCAGACCACAGCAAATGCTTCTCGCTCTATCGCACTCCACCTCGTTTCCCTGGGAAGTAACCTCCTGCTGATGAAGGCTACAGGTAAGTCTCGGCCCTCTTCATTCACCTGAGCTAGAACAGCCCCCACGCCATGCTCTGAAGCGTCCGTCTGGACAACAAATTCTTTAGAAAAGTCGGGTGCCTGGAGTATAGGTGCTGTGCACATTGCAGCTTTCAGGGTGTCAAAGGCCGTTTGACAGGCGTCAGTCCAGATCACATTTCGTGGCTGCTTCCTGGAAGTCAGCGAAGTCAAGGCGTGCACAATGCTGCCATAATCCTTGACAAACCTCCTGTAGTAACCCGTGAGACCTAAGAAGGCTCTCACCTGAGTTTGGGTTTTGGGCGGTGCCCAAGCCAGGATGGTATCAATCTTGGGTTGTAGGGGGGCCACCTTGCCGCTCCCTACTTGGTGCCCCAAGTACACCACAGAACCCTGCCCAATCTGGCACTTACTGGCTTTGATTGTGAGGCCTGCTCTGCGCAGGGCCAACAACACTTCCTGGAGGTGGCGCAAGTGTTCCTCCCAGCTGGCGCTGAACACTGCGATGTCGTCCAGGTAGGCGGCACTGAAATCCTCCAGTCCAGCCAAGACCTGGTTGACCAACCTCTGGAAGGTAGTAGGGGCATTCTTCATCCCAAAGCGCATCACCCGGAACTGGTAGAGCCCATCTGGTGTGGAGAATGCTGACCTCTCCTTTGCCCCATCAGTTAGGGCGATCTGCCAGTACCCAGACGTTAGATCAAACGTGCTATGGTACCGGGCAGCCCCCAACCGATCTATGAGCTCATCAGCTCTGTGGATGGGGTGCGCGTCAGTCTTCGTGACTGAATTGAGTCCTCGGTAATCCACACAGAACCGAAGTTCTGGTGAAGCACCAGGCGCTGCAGCCTTCGGGACCAAGACCACTGGGCTGGCTCAAGGACTGCTAGAGGACTCAACCACCCATAAGGCAAACATTTTGTAGACCTCCTCCTTAATGTATGCTCTGACCTTGTCAGTCACCCTGTAAGCCTTGTGCTTCACAGGAGTGCTGTCTCCGGTGTCAACATCATGGACACACCAATGAGTTACACCAGGAACCAATGAAAACAGATCAGGGAATTGTCCCAACAGTTGGCAACAATCCTGCTTCTGTTCAAGGGTCAGTGTGTCAGAGAGGACAACACCATCCACTGACCCATCTTGCTCTTTAGCACACAGGAGGTCAGGAAGAGGCTCACTCTCCTCCATTCCAGCATCCGTAGCTAGGAGCATGCCCACTTCGGACCATTCTAAGTGGGGCTTCAAACGGTTGACATGCAGGACGCTCAAAGGGGTTCCTGGGAGATTTCAAGTTCACCAAGTAGGTGACATCGCTCTTCTTCTCCACAACCTTAAACGGTCCAGTCCACCTGTCATTGAGCGCACAAGGTTCCACAGGGGACATGACCCAAACTTCCTGACCAGGCTGAAGCTCAACCAGAGTGGCATTCCGGTCGTACCACCGCTTCATCTCTTCCTGGCAGGCCTCCAGATTTGCCTGAGCAAGATCTCTGAAGCGCCGAGTCTGGTTCCTAAAGGCCAGCATGTAACTGTATACATCCTGGGGAGGTTTCCTGGGAGATTGCTCCCAGACTTCTTTGACCAGACTCAAAGGTCCTCTTATCGGGTGACCATACAAAAGCTCAAAGGGGCTGAACCCTAGAGACTTCTGTGGCACCTCACGGTAAGCAAACAACAGGCATGGCAAGATGACGTCCCATTTCCGCCTCATTGGTTCTTCAAGACCCATGATCATGCCTTTAAGGGTCCGGTTGAATCTCTCAACCAGCCCATTACCTTGAGGGTGGTAAGGAGTGGTGAACTTGTAGGTTACCCCACACTCCTTCCACATAGACTTCATATAGTTGGAAATGAAGTTGGTGCCCCGGTCTGACACCACCTCTCTGGGGAACCCCATGCGGGAGAAAACACTCATCAGTGCCCGTCCCACCACGGGGGCCGTCACTGTTCGGAGAGGGATGGCTTCCGTGTACCATGTGGCATGGTCCACCAAGACCAGGATAAACCTGTTGCCCAGGGCTGTCTTGGGGTCCAGGGGCCCAACAATGTCAATCCCCACCCGGTCAAAGGGGGTACTGACCACTGGAAAAGGTTGGAGGGGAGCCTTCTGCTTCCTTCCGCTTTTCCCACTTGCCTGGCAAGTGTGACAAGTCTTACAATGGATGTCTACATTCCTTCTCATCTGAGGCCAATAAAAATGGGTGACAAGCCTGTCATAGGTCTTCTTTTTCTACACGGAACGCTGACGGAAGCACACACGTTTTGAACCACTAAGCGATAAAACGACTTAGCGGGTCTCGTAACTTTAACGAACGTCAATCCTGCAAAACATCTGAATTACTGAGTGGGGAGAAGAAAGAAAAAAAGGAAAGAAGCACGAAAAACTCGTAGCCATTCTAATTTTACCTGCAAGCTAAACTAAGGTCTGGCTACAAACTGCACTTACGACGGAGGCAGGCTCCCGAATAAGTCCATTTGCATGCGGCATTGATGTAATTGACCAGTTCACAGACTAACAACTACACAAGATCGTTTTCAATTTACATTGGGGAAACTACCACTTAGTAAAGGTGATTAGCTATATGAGCAACTACGCACTGCAGTGACGAAATGACGGAGAGTGCTTGAAGTCTCTTTTTCAAAGTCGGCAAGATTTAGATGAAGGTAGAAGTGAGATTGGAGCAGTGAACCATCTTTAAACAGATTTCACATACCTACTCCAAATATTAAAGGAAAGGTGCCTCACTCCCTTCATCCGTTTTGTTTCAATGTGTTTATATCAAAAAGAATTTTAGAAAAGTGGCTGAATATTCATTTGTCCTGATGAAGACAAAAGATATTGTCGAAACGCGTTGACATACACAGCCCATTCCTCCATAATCAGGGATAATTTTTATTGCTAACTGTCATGAATTCTTATGATGTGTTAAAGAAGGATTATACTAAAAATCATTAGCTTTTATTGTGTATATCTTGTATACAGATCTATATGTATTTATTCATTTTTTTAATATCGGAATTAAAAACTATTTTTTGATATCATTACAGTTCATTGCGCTAATTTCTTTATCTATGTTTATATAATGTGTTTTTAAAAAGCCAGTTCTTGTGTTGTGAGTCTGCCTGGGCATATACCTCTGCACAAAAATTGTTTTCCCTGACCCAGGAGCCATATCCTAACCAGGGGGTCCTTGAAACCTACATAATAGGTCTTGTCCTGCCCCAGATGTCCAGCTAACGGAACGTCATGAGCCAAACCCAGTAGGAAGGCTCTGAAGCGCTGGGGTACCACCAGCACACGGGCTGACCCAGGCTCAGCAGACTTAGGCTCGCTATACAGGAGGTCGTTCTCCCAGTAAACAAGATGTGACCCTGACTGATCACCTGAGGTTTGGGCTGAGGCCTGCTACCTCATACCCACAAGAGAAGGGCACACTTTTTGTTCTGCAGAGAATTCCTCCCTGGAGGGACCACCATCCACCATCCTGCTGCCAGTGGGTCAGCTCAGGGAGGTCTCCCAGTTCGGCCACTTGTTCCCCTGTGGGCTCCAGGGCATCCCCCTCAGGGTCTACCTCCTCCTGGACCACGGGAACTATGGAGGCTGGTTTCCCGCGCCTCCTGTCTCTTCTCTTCACAGCTGGGTCCTGGGCCATACTTTCAGGCTCCGGGACCCCATCAACACCCTTACTTGCTGTCATGGATCGAGTGGTTGCACACGCCCACTCTGGCACACCCAACATTTTCAAATGTGTCTCCCTCTCCACCTTAGCCCAAGGGTAGTCTTTTAAATCATTGCCCAAGAGACAATCAACAGGCATGGCGGGCCTCACAGCAACTTGAAGAGTACCTGAAACTCCCCCCTATTCAAAGGAAACTTGAGCTACCTCACACTCTTTCTGGGAGTTGTCAGCAACTATCACGGGGTAGAATGCGTGGTGAAACACCTGCTCTCTGGACACCAAGTGACACTTGACAGCTGTCACACTTGCTCCGGTGTCTCTGAGAGCTTCCACTCTATGGCCATTAATGGTCACCCACTGCCTATATTTATTAGTGTTACTAGGCAGAGGGGGTGGAGGGACCATTTGCATGTCTCCTAAAGAGACCAGGGACATCTCTGCGGGACCCCTCCCACCAGGGGCAACCATCTCCTCCCCTCCCAAGGCTACACTCGCCAACTGACGGGGGGGTGCACGTGGTGGTGCATTAGAATTCTTCATGGGACACTGGGGATCATAATACCGGTGTCCCACCTGTCCACAAACGTAGCAGGTCAGTCAGGCCCCTGGTTTCTTCTCAGGGGGAGGCTGGGAACCTTTCCCTTGGTTCCCTTGGGGATTACTTTGGGGCCCTTTCTGGAACTCCTTCTGTTTTCCCTTGTCCCCCCCACTCTTCTGCTGGGGACCCTGCCCACCTTTGGCTAAGTCTCCCACTGGACCCTTGTGGACCCTGGTACTGACCCAGCGGTCCGCCTCCTCAGCAAGTTTTCTAGGGTTAGATATCTTGCTATCAATAAGGTGCTGGCGCAGCTCTGGAAAACAGTTATTAAACAAATGCTCCCAAGCAAACAAATCATAAAGAGCTTCATAACTTTCCACTTTGCTGCCCTTTACCCAACCATCCATGGCTCTGCAAAAAAAAGACACATATTCAACCCACGTAGTACCAGGCAACTTCTTACATTCTCTAAAAGCTTGTCTGTACTTTTCTGGGGTTAGGCCATACCTCAACATTAAAGCATCTTTCATATGAGCATAAGACATCCTATCCTCAACAGGCATGTCTAACAGGGTATCTCTCCCCTCATTCACAAAGCGACCCCACAACCCCGCTCCCCAATCCTTCTCAGGGACCCGGTGGGCCAACAATGCTAACTCATATGCTTTAAACCATTGACCAATATCTTCATTCTTATGATAATCTTTTATCACATCTTTAGGGAAATAAAACCTACTTTCTGCAGGCACAGATGGGATGCTGCCACCAGAGGGATTTAATTCTAACTTCTTAGCTTGGATCTCCAGCTCCCTCAACCTGGTATCACGCTCCAAAGCTAACTTTTCTTTCTCAAACTCCAACCTTTTGGTCTCCAGATCACCTTCTCTTCTGCCTTTTGCATTTTCTAACTCTAACTGCCCATTTATCTTAAGCCTTGCCATTTCCATGTTGTATTCTCGCTCTTTCGCCCTTTCTTCTCTTTCTTCAGGGGAAAGACCTTTGGAGGAAACACTGCTACCGGGAGAGGACACAGGCCCATTCACTGGCACCTCCTCATCCCCTTCCCCTGGCGGTACCACCACCGCATCAGAGGGATCTCTGGACTCCAACCAGGCCTCCAGTGCTTTGAAATATCCATCCTTTCTTGAGAGGCCTGTGGTAGGAACGTTAAACTGCTTGCAAAAGTATTGCAGCTGCTTTTTCCCGTATTCCTTCATCTTCTCCCTATCAAATTCCTCCACAACAACAACAACAGGGGTAGTGACTCCGGTGTCACTCATGGTCAAAACTGGCAGTGTTCAAAAAATCAAGCTTCAGGAAAGCGGAGAACAAAAATAGAATCCTTCCAAATTAGATTATGGCTGCGCTATGGTCTGCTTTCACTATGTAGCGCACAATAATCACTGCACATGGGTCATAAATGCAAGGTTCAAATCCTCACCGCTGCGTCCAATGTTAGAACCGGCTGTCTCTAGTTGGCAGAGGTATGTACTTCTGACAATTAGGGACACACCTTTTCTAGTCAGGGCAAGGGGATCACACCCTTTGATAACCCCTGCTCACCCCCTTGGTAGCTTGGCAGAGCTGACAGCCTTATCTCAGAGGCTGTGTGTTAAGCATTTATGACCACATGCAGTAATAAAGTGAATACACTACAAATGGACACGACACAGTAGTATTATAAAAATAAGGATTTTTATATAAGGCTTAGCACAAGACCAAATAACGACAAAAATATACCACAGTCTTAATAAATACTCTTGGAAGGGAAAATAATAGTTCAAAGGTAGTTTCTTCTTAGCACAAAGTCTTTTGTATCAAAAGCAACTCTTCTTCTTTAAAACACAGTTCTTGGCAACAATGTAACCCACACGGGAGTCACACGACGTCGAGGCAAAGTTAATCCAAAGGTTCGGCGTCAACCGCGAGGAGCGCTACGTCGAGCCCGGAGTCGAGCAGACTCCCACAACACAGTACCTTGGAATAGCGAAGCACACGATGATCAGCGGCGTCGAGATGTCGATGTTGACGTTGCTAGAGTGAGCAGCGCTCACGGCGTCGAGAGGGCACGAAGTCGATGCGATCAGCAGCGGTGCAGACACGAGGTCCCTTGGAGCTGGAGCTGAACTCACCACTCACTGGCGTTGCTGCTGGCGTCAATCGGGCCCGGCGGCCGGCGTCGAGGAAGCGGGACACTGGAGCCATTACTCACGATGTCGAGCTGGATTCGGCGATGTCCGTCTACGTCGAGATTGCTGGATTCTTTCAGAGGTGCTGGATTCACAGGTTCCAGCAAAACAGCACTTTAAGCAGGTGAAGTCCTTTAGCCCTGTGACCTTCAACAGGAGGCTGGCATTCTTCCAGCCCTTGGAAATTTTCTTAGCAAAGTTTGAGAGTACACACACAGTTCTTCTCTCCTGGTTCCTTGGCAAAAATAAAGAAGCACATGCAGGATTCCCCCCAGCAAACAGCACACTGGCAGAAGGGGTAGGCAAGTCCTTGGATCAGCAGGCTTCTTGTCCTTGGTTTCCGGGTTCCTTGTCAGAAGTGATCTAAATTCTTGGTTCAGGGGTCCTTCTCTTATACCCCTTTTTGGCTTTGATCCCTTTGTCCATGCAGGGGAATTTCCCAACATCCTGGGTCTGTTGAGGGGGTAACCAGGCAGAAGCACCTGGCCTATTCACTGAGCAGGGCTGGGTCCTCAGACGCCCAGCAGGAGGTGGAGCCAGGATCGTCCATGGCAGGCAAAGAGCCATCAGTCGCCTGGCAGGAGGTGGAGCCAGCATGTATCAGGCAGGGCAGGCTATCAGAAGCTACTCTCCCCCTACTCTCAATGCAAATGTCCCACTCATCCCACACTGACTCATCAAATCTCGGGAGCCACCCAGTTCCTATCACACACACACCAAACCAGCAGAAACCAGAAATAGTTAGACAAAAAAATAGCCACTTTCTAAAAGTGCTATTTTCAAACCCAGAGTCCAAAAACCATCCACACGAATGGATGCCTTATTAAACCCCGAGTTCAGGGATACCAAACTCGACATTGCACCATGCTCTCCGAGCCAGCTAGGATTATAGCATTAATAATCCTGGCAGCCCATTCTAACTAATGGAGAGCAGGTTACCTCACAATAGTGAAAAACGAATATGGCTGTAATTCACTATTAGGACATGCCAACTTGGTCAGGCTTGTCCTACCTCATACTTACAATGCACCCTGCGCGTGGGCCTACCATAGGGGTGACTAACATGAAGTTAAGGGAAGGTTTGGGGACTGGCAAGTAGGTGTACTTGCGCAGTCAGAGTGACAGTACCAGACTGCACGTAGGTCTAGCAATGGCAGACCTGTAGACATACTTTTACGAGGCCGCTCTTGTGGGTGGCACAACATGTGCTGCAAGCCCATGAGCAGCATTTGTATTTACAAGCCCCGGCACTCCTGGTGCACTAGACTAGGGACTGACAGTAAACCACATAAGCCAAACATGGAATTCAATCAATACAGTAATTTAACATAGGGAGCACTTGCACTGTGGCACTGATCAGCAGTGGCACAGTGCCCAAAGCATATACCAGCAAAAACATCGTAAACAGTGGAGGCAAACAGAAAAAAATGGAGGAGAGACTCAAGCCAATGATGTCAGGTCTAACAAGACACATCATTGGCTACATATAGTTAACACAAAATGTGGATTTAGCCTACGTGAAGGGAGATTTGTATGCTTTGGGTGCCTACTGCATATGGTTAGAGGTAAAATTGTGCTTCCTAATATGGGTAGAAATACAAACAGGTTTTTTGACAAATACAAACAGCTGGACTCAGGCCTTTGAGTTGGCCCTGAAAGACTTGAAAGGAAAACAACTATGAGATCAGTCCCTACCTCATAATTCTTGTAAATCAGCCTTGAGCAAACAAATAAAGAGGACTTCATGAAATAGGGACACACGAAATCTCAGCTAACAAAGCCATCCCTGGATGTCTATTAACTCCTATAACCATTGCAATTCTCAGATGTATCTAACAGTTCTACTTAAAAACTTGTATAAGGTCAAACTGTTCCATCTACACCTCGGGTTGTGTCAAATTCTTGACTGCCTTCCTAAATGGCTTACTAAACCTTCTACCTCTAAGTGCAGACTTTGTCACCAACAGGATGAAAGCCTGACTCATATCTTAGCAATATGTCCTATGCTACTAACAGAAGTCAAGGTTCTGCTGAGGAACATTTTAAACCAGCATAGTATTTGCCAGACATGCATTACTCTTCTGCCTGAAGAGCGAAACCCCCCAAGTGATTGCATCTTTTAAACAATTTGTTATAAAAGCAAGTAGGTTGCTGACAGTGGAAGGTTCATTGGCTTTTCAGCAATCAGCATAACAAACAATTTGATTTGTCAAAACGGGGTGGTTACCTTCTTTAATATATGCTCCTTGGATGCAGTCTGTACTAATATCTCTGTATCTTAGCTTAGGGAAAGGGAGCTAAAATACATGGTTGTGTCAATTTTACCTGTACAAGAGTATATAACTCTACCTCTGCACTTTATAGCGTGGCTTGCAGCAACACCTTTGCACTTTACTATGAAAGCGACAGTATAAGATGCAGTGATATACCCACAAGACACATCACTAAGCAGTGAGAATATAAGGCAGCCTCACGGCTAGCGGTGTCAGACCTTTATGACTATTTTACTTTTGCACTGTATTGAGCACTTTGCACCAATATCTCTGTATTTTGGTATGGAAAAACCAGGAATAATAACATTAAACGCTGGTGTGGCACTCATTATAATACCATTAAGAAGCCACTATTTTAATGATGTCTAAATGTATGATGTTTTTAATCATTTCAAATGTAGTATTGTATTGTGAATGTTTTTGATTTTAATTAATCGAAATGTACATAAAAAATACTTACTTGTGAACAACTCAAGTCCATATATAATTAGTGGAAATTTGTATACCATATCGAATTAGTGACTTGGCTAATCATCTATTATATGTCTGATAAAATACCACCCTAAATTATTAACAGCATTGTTAGACTTGTTTGATATACAGAGCTATAGAAAACTACATTAAAGTGAATAAAGGCTTTCTTATAGAAAGCAATGCCATCTTGTGTAAATACTGCCCTTATGCTGAACTCTAGAGCACAACATTTAGAAGAATATCAAACTGAACTTGGCAGGTTGCAGAAAAATAAAGGAGTTCAGAGATCTGTACACAGGATCCCCTTTAGAGACTATAAATTGAAATATCCACAGGGACTTATTTATGAGATGCTTGCACTGCCAGAGCATCACTTTGTTATGCTCCGGCAATGCAAGCCTCTCAGTCATATCTATGAGACCACGTAAAGCCAGAGTGCATGGCTTTGCATGGCATCATAGATATGGAGTACAAAGCAGCACAAGTCACTGTGTTGCATTACTCTGCGCCAAGAAGGCATTTCATGGGCATTGTGGTGGGTTTTTCCACGGAACACCCATGGATTTTGACTCTACTCCAGATTTACATATTCATGTAAACATGGGGCAGCACCAAAACCTTACGCCTCCCCAGAACAGGCGTAACAAGATGTGCTACATATGCTCCACACATAGAAAGAGGAACACGCCTCACTCGAATGTGTTGGTGCACAAAAACAATCCCTCATGCAATGGGGGCACCCTTGCAGTGTGCAAGGGTGCCCACGTTGTGCGCCAGCATCAGGGGACATGACAAGAATGCATCTTATATCATAAATACAGTGCATCCTTGCCCTTTCACATTGTCTTAGTGCAGCACAGCAAGAAGACTTGAGGCGTTACCCTAGATAATTTCTCGTAAATGGGCTCTAAAACTCAGTACATGGTGGGAACTGATTTCAAACATGTGAAGTCAAACTAGAAAAATTTGAGTGCACAAAGCAAACTTGTGTCTAATATTTATCTAGAAACAGCATTGTTGGATGACAAGGAAAACTAGACAGAATACATTGTTTCAAGCTGTTTCCCAAAAGTGTCGTAACTTGCCGCAGTGATAAGTTAGTGATCTTTATAGTAGTTTTCCGGGTGGAGCATGAATGTTGTTTAAATCTATGAGCTTATGCGCCTTAATGTTTTATTTTAATTTTATATTTGAACTCCTTTAGAAACAGTTTCTTACATAACCATGCTATAGCCAACTCATTGTTATGGCATAACTTAATTGGAAACAAAGTGAAACAACTTTGCTTGGTTTCTTTTAAGCTCTTCCCATACTATGGAGTGGATAGACAGAGATCCACTGAATCTGGCTCTGTATAGTCTAAAGATAGAAAGAAGAACCCACTTATTGCACAGTCTGTCTACAGCAGTCAGACCAAAATGGAACTCTCACAATGTCATTACAGATGTTCTGTCAGATAAGATGCTTAAAATGCTCCTGTTTGACATTGAATTTACCATTGTAAATAATAGAGAAATAATGTAGTATGGAGATAATACTGGTATTAAACACTTTTAAACACATAGGCAGGATATTGTGTAAATTCTGAGAAGAAAGTTGAATAAGAATGATTGCTAGGCATATGCTGTTAGGAGACCAACTAAATCTATGGGTAAGTCTACAAACAATTATAATTTTGGTTTTGGTTTGTTCACCCTAAGGTCGCTGGGGCAGATTTACCCTTTTTTGACTCAGGGGCTGTGTAAACAATGTGCCACGTTGCGACACATTTAAAAGTAGCGCATTTAGAGAGATGCGTCACGTTGTAAAGCCCAGCGCCACATTATACCTATAATGAAACATGAGGGTGCCCTCTTGTAAAGTATATTGAGGGGCCCCCAAACTCCAGACCAAGCCAGGAGCTCTCAGGGCAGAGGCCTGTTGCCAGCACACACTTCTGAAGGATGCCCCTTTGAGCTGGAGCCTCCCCTTGCATCGCAGGGGCCATGGGTGCTGGTGTTATGCCACAGGGTGCAATGAGGAGAAATATATTTATTTTTCCTTGTCACTTCATCTTTCTAAGTGTGCTGCATTCTCAGAAAGAGGAAAATGCCTGCACAGATTGTTTTGTGCAGGAAGGTGCCCTTCCTACATAAAACAATCCTGCCTAAAATGCAGGCACCAATGCACCACAGTGCAAGGGTGCCTTTGTTCGCATGTAGTGTAGATCCTATAATCCCAATAGGCTCTGCCCATTGGAATAATATATCCTATAGATTTGACGTAGGACTGAGGTCCACTAGGTCTCTTTCAAATATACTAGACTTAATTGTGAGTGCCAGCTAGCTCCATGGTCACTAGAAACGTTCTCGAATAAACAAGAAGGGATTAGTTTCTGACAACCGCATAAACATGACAACTTTGTTTCCCAAGAATAAGATATCAATCTCTAGAGTCGCTGAAACAATAGACAACTATTTCACTCAGTCAATCGTGCATGCTTTGTTTCGCCAGAAGTGCAGAGAAATAGAGAGACAGGCGTTTTCAATAAAAGGGTATTTATTGAACAGTCTTCTTTCTCATGCAGAAGAAATGAACTGCTACAATCGTAATACTAGTTGCAAAGTACAATGGGTACAGTATGAAGAGTATTGTAAAATAATACTGTAAAAGCATGATATGGTTTCTAAGCCATAAAATACATACATTAATAAATAAAGACTAAAAGTACTCAACTGGTGATTCTAAAATACGCCTACCCCGGTGTACCTAACCTAGGTCTAGTACAAGGGAAGAAGTGAGGTGTAGCTTAGTTTAAGTATTCTTTGCCAAGAATCTATTCCAAGAATTCTCTAAGGGTCTAATCAGCTCCGTACCTGGGTTTAGAATGAAGGAGGTCTTGTATCTATCTCTCAGGACTCGATTTCCAAACAACCCGCAAGGGTAGCCTGGAAATACTGGAGCTGGATTTCTCGGCAAGAGAAAAGACAGCATCTCTCTCAGTGCGTCTGCTGGAGGGTCGGCTTCCTTCGGCACTTGCTGCAGCAGGGCGTCGGGCAAGTGATAGTCGAATTGATCCAAACCACTGTGTGTTTGCCTGAGCAAGTGTGGGTATATTTATACCTTGAAAGTTCCTTCTTTGACGTAAGGTTGGACATAATAACGTCACCAAAGACTCAGTTCTTTGAAAAATCCATGAGTTCTTGGATAAATCAATAGTCACGCAAGGGGAAGTCCCTGTCTGCTGAAGGCGGGTTTTTCCAAGAACTCGTTGTGGATTTTCGGAACTAGTGGAAGTAGCCGTACCGTATTTGGACTGCATAGGCTAAGTCTAAATAAGGTTATGATTTCTATGCCTATATAAGGATAGGGTGATTTATACCTATATATGGGCATGAATCGGGAAAATGACACTAGGGTCCTTAAACGCCACACAACAGGCAGAAGGCAGCACATTGTGTGCGAGTACAAAGAGAGCACAGGAATGCACCATATAAGGTTAAATATGGCACATTCCTGCCCTCTCCCTCTCACACAGTGCAGCATAGCAAGGTGTCATGCTACATTGCGTTTAAGTATGATAAATCTGGCCCCAAGCAACATTTCCGGCTATTATGGGCTGCTTTTGTCAATCATATAACATATTGTTATATGATTGACATATTATGGTTGCTATGGAACTTAGGAATAATTATACATTGACAGATTCAATCAGTAAGTCACCCATAAGCCCACGTGCTGTCTAGGACAGTTCAAGAACAAATAGGAGATTTGTGGGTAATAAGTGCAGGATAATTCATTGACAACCTAACATGTAAAGATCTTAGTTGTAGGCTCTTAAACTCAAAATAAAGCCATTTACCCCTAGAAATACTCCAATAAAGGACAGTTTGATTACTTACATCTACCCCAACTAACAACCCCATTTCCTAAAATAATCTGTAGTTTGGGTCTCTTCACTTTAGCAGTTTTACTGTTTTAAGGGGAAGAAAGAAGAAATGAACAAGAGCAAGGGAAATCCGGCCCATTGGGATTGGTGTTTTAGTTTTAATAATCCCTTCTTTGCAATATGTGTTCAGAGGTAGCACTCTTAATATGGGTAGAAGAGAAGAATACTTGTTGTATTTCATTATGTAGAAGTGAAGGGCACTCTTGGTAGGTGGCTGGGTCATTAGAGTCTTTCCAATGTATACTGAAGTAGATGTTTGTAGCAAATGTGACTTTTCTGCATGGTTGCCAATGATTTTATGCCATTTCCTAGATCATATTTTTGCTGGCATTACTTCTTACAGTGCCACAGTGCATGCTCTCTGACCCTAAATTTGTGATGGCAAAATTAGTTTCACCCCCATTGGTTTACTTATCTGTTCCATAAGAGCATTTTAGATGATGGAGAAAAAAAATCTATGGTGTAAACATAAAATGTTGGCTATTGCAAAAAATGTGCCTGTCAGGAACAGCACGGTTCTCTGGCTGGGTTCCAGAGTAAATGCACTTCATTGATGCATAGCAGGGAACGTTCCTTTGCCATGACCTATTTTTCTAAATGTATTAATCATCCCTACAGCGGGCCCTGTAAGCCCACAGGGTGCTATTATATTAAAATAAGTTACACTGCCTAATGGGGTTAGTGGGGTCTTAAAGTACATTGAAATCTAAAATCTATTTCACTGTGTGAGCCTTTCTAGACTTTTCACCAAACAGATGTCTATCTTCCTAAACTTGCTTTCAGATGTCTCATTCATTTCATCATCATGGAGCTCTTTCCAGGTAGCAGTGCACTTTACACATCTCATTCCTTCATCTCAACTGGGTAATGCTAAAAGAATACTTCAAAGCTATTTCTTAGTTAATTTTCCAAAGCTGATTTAATGGTGGAATTAGGTTTTTTGTTACTTAAATTGAAAAGTTACTTTATAATTATGTACTTTAGTTGCCCGATCCAGTGATGGATTGAACCCTGTCCATTTGTCAGCATGCCTCCAGAGCTGAAATACACATCCTTGGCTGGGACTCTCATTCAGAGGCGAACAACCTGTCTCTGAGACCGGGAAGAGCAAGTGGGTGTTAACTGCTGACTACTTAGGGGCCGATTACAGTCTCATCCAGAAAGCATTCCAATCGAATCGGTTCTGGAATGCTTTCTGAATGACTCGAATCAAGGGATTCCGACTGAGCGATTTGGATGCATTGACTGCTTTCGGATACATTTCGGTTGGACTCCCATTGACCCTGCGGTGAGCACTCCACGGTGCCTGCCAGATTGTGCATGGTTGAAAAGGGGGGTCCCTTGGGTACCCCCATGGTACAAATTCGGAAGGCCTCGGGTGATGTAGGACTACTACAGGCACCCAAAGACAGATTCCGGCAGACAATTTGTTTCAGAGAAACCGACGCAGAGCTGTCATCGTAGTCGCTCGCTAAGAAACCAAGTTCATAGAGCTGTACGATTCGTCTCCGAAAGACGCGACATGTCCGAATGCATTTTTGAACCAATTCGGACAGCCCTAATGGCTTACGGGCATACTAATCCGTCGTTGGGAATTGTGTTCAAATTGGTCAGAAACAAGGCTACCAAATCGGATTTGGCAAACTCAAATCTGATTCGGAGCCCTTCCGAACGGCATTGTAATCAACCCCTTAGTTGAGAATAGCTATCGTGAAGTGAACAGGAACAGCTGACAGAACAACCCGAATCATTAGCACTACCTCTTTTGAATACAATACAAAGTAGGAAAGAGAACCAGTCACTGAACCCTGCCTAATAAGCAGAGAGAGAGCTTATCTCGAAAAAGGCTTGTGACTAGGGAGTGGAAGACACACATGCCTATTGTAGCTGGGTTCTGATATCTTGAAACAGATGTTTTGGGGTATTTTTATTTAGCTGCAAAAAAGAAATAGAGAAAAAGGAGGTGGTGGACTATATAAAAATCATAGGATTAGGTGTTAGAATTTCTTGAATCACTAGCCCTTGCACAGAAAAAGTCTGACACCCCAACCAATATCTCCTCAAAACATTCCTGTACTAGGGAAAACTCCACCAGCAGAATTGGATTATGCTGGAAAAAAAGATGCCAGACTCTTCCTAGAATATCTGTAGTCACTAACAGACACATGCATCAAGCAAAAAATGCCTAGCAAAAATTGTGATTCGCAAATAAAGGCTGTTATTGAGCGCAATTCAGCCTTTACCAATGCAGGAACCCAATTATCAAAAAATAAACAGATTTGCTAAAATAAGGACTCACAAATTTTGCGAGAACCAATAATGTGAATCCTTATTAGCGAGTCCTTTAACAGCATCCGCAAATAGCGAAGAGCTAATAAAGATTTGCAATCCAATACAAGTAAACTCGCAATTAGCAATCGCTGGAAATTTGCAACTTTGCAAGTGCAGAATAAGGGTAATCACAATCAGGTGGTAAAGTGGAGAAAAAGATGTGCACAGGTGGAACCACTCAGAAACCTATTTAAACTGACTCAGAAGGCCCCTGAAGCTTTTCACAATGGCAGCACTCTACGTGATGGCGAGGAGGATGAGAATCCATGCAGCAGCCCAGCACAGAAGGAGAATACAGGATCACATTGCTGGGACAAAAAATAAAATCTACAATAAGTACAAGCTGAATGGTGCAATGGTACTGCACCTAATAGCAGAATTGGAACCCCTAATGCAGTGCCAGACCCATAGGACCCATGCTATCCTTGCATATGTGCAGGTCCCATGTTGCCTGCACCTACTTCCTTCAGGCAGTTTCCAGGGGCTAGTAGCTGTCGCTGGAAAAGTATCACAAAGCTCCCTTTCACGTTTCTTCAAAACCTTCCTTGACGCCATCATGACTAGGATCCACACCCACATCACCTTCCCCACAACCCAACAGTATTTGAACAAGACAAAACTGGACTTCTATCAGGTAACACAGTTCCCTCATGTGATTGGCTGCATAGATTGTACGCATGTCCCCATTTGTCCCCCATCAGCTAATGAATACATTTTCAGGAACAGGAAATCCTATAACCCAAGTTGTGTGCAATGCAAAACTTATCATAACAGACATTGTGGTGCAATTCCCTGGACAGCACCCATAACTCCTATATATTTTGACACAGTGGCATCCACACCCGTCTGCTCAGGGATGAATTTGGCGAAGGACATCTACTTAGTACACACAAATACTTATTCTATACATAAAGCAAACGAATGTCAATGCAGAACTGTTGCTAACCCTTTGCTTACCACCCTGTAGGTGACAGCGCATAGACCATGCAGAACTACATTTTGACGCATACCTCAACCCAGCCACACCACATGAGCAGAGGTTCAATGCAGCACACATCAGCACACGGAATGCAATTGAACGCACGTTTGGACTACTGAAAAGTTGCTTTCGCATCCTACACAAGACTGGTGGATCATTGCAGTACCGTCAAGAGACCTGCTGCTGGATCGCGGCTGCATGTACCATGTTACACAATATTGCCACCAGGAGAGGTATAACCATCGAGGTGTCCGACAGTGAGTCAGGGGGATAACCAACCACCCTCACAACCCCGACAAGTGCATGGGGCAAGCTCAGCAGAAGGGCAAAGTAGACGTGCAGACATCACAAAACATTATTTCTGAGGTATGTAATGATGAGACAAGACACTTAAATGTTGAACAGAAACATATTTACTAACATGAGCCCATTTAATATTATGTAGCCACACAGAGAATTGTGCTAAATAGAACAGTGATTGCATTGAAAAAAACAGTAAAATAAACTATTACAGGACCTGCAACTCAATCACTATCATTGCTTTGATCATGGTTAAGTCACCATGGGAAATGAGGGAGGACATGTCTGTCTAGCGCTTCCTACCACGTACCTCCAAATGCCTTTCGCCTGCATCGGCTACATCCCACTGATGTGCAACAGAAGGTGTTGTGCTGCAGGTACTGCACCCCCTGGCAGTGGTCACTGTTTCCGACAGGCTGCTAAGGTTGGATGCCTCCTCACTCCCCTCCTCCCCCGTTAAGTTCCTGCCACCAACAGTAGCAGCCTGGATCTGTTCCACTGCAGTGGTCACTTGTCCAAGGGCCCTGGCTACATCCCCACAACAACGGCCCATATCAATTTGCATTGCCACAGAGCGACATGACAGCAGCACAGTGGTGTTGCAGAGTTTTTTGTTGGACCTGTTATAGGCTACCATGCGCATCATGCACTGCCCATGCCTTCTCCTCTGTGTGCCGTGGCCCTCAAGCATCACCCTTGTGAGCTCCTGCATGCTTACGTTGGTTTGCTTATTTCCCTCAACAACCACTGTGGTTAGTTCCCGCACACTATCTGTCATGAGGGCGATGTTCTAGACCAATTTTAATATTTGCAGCTAGATTGACCCCATGTGTAGGTGTGGGCGGAAAATCCGTTACGCTCGCGGATTTTGCGGATTTTTTGGAAATTCGCAATCCGCGAGATTTGCGAATTTCCCGCAAAATCCGCAAATTCGCACGCAGCGGATTTTTTTGGCGGCGCGCGGCGTTGGTGATACAATTTTTGCGGCGCGCGGCGTTTATCATCGTTTGCCGAGTTGTTTTTTTCGATAGTTTGCGAGTGCTGCGCCATTTTGGATCTTGCTGTGTGATCCCGCGGGAATTGGCGAGCGCGATTACGTCATCGCGGCTTGCCAGCGATAGTTTGTCAACGCGAGTACGGCGAGATCACGTCTCGCGGTACTTCGCAATTGCGAGATTTGAGATGCGGCGAGCGAAAATATAAATTTGCAATTCTGCACAAGAAATCCACCAGCAAGCAGCATAAACCTTCTAGAAATGATGATTTTTATGTGAATAACTCCTTAGTTTGACATTTGCCTGCACTTTTTTAGCGAGGAGTCCATTTTGGGAAGGGGGGCAGGGGGGTGGGAGGAAGGAAGTGCCCCACAGTCTTCAACTTCCTGTTCCTGTTCAGCAGGCTCCTCCCAGTGCTTTGTCCATCTCCTGGTCACTTTTCATTTGGATCTGGAGCTGGAAGGATTACTTTTTGTGGATGCTGCTGGATCTTTGGATTTGAGGCCTTTTTGACTTTCTTTGGATCACTGTTGGATTAGAAATTTTACAAGTAAGTTTGTTTGGGGCATTACAGTTGCTGCAACTAAAATTTTGGAATTTTCGATTTTTGGGCTGTTTTGGGGCCTTTTGCCCAGGGGTACTCAGTGGTGGGTGGACTGAGTCTTTCTGTGGGTTGTCTTGAACTTAAACATCATGGAGGCCATAGATGAATTGGGATTGTGCTGATTTTTCTGTGTTTTTCGATTTTTGACCTGTTGTTGGGGCCTTGACCAGGGGTAGTGAGTGGTGCATGGGCCTAGTCTTTCTGTGGGCTGTCTTGAACTTAAACATCATGGAGGGCATAGATGGAATGGGATTGTGCTGATTTTTCTGTGTTTTTCGATTTTTGACCTGTTGTTGGGGCCTTGACCAGGGGTAGTGAGTGGTGCATGGGCCTAGTCTTTCTGTGGGGTGTCTTGAATTTAAACATCATGGAGGGCATGGATGGAATGGGATTGTGCTGATTTTGCAGTGTTTTTCGATTTTTGGGGGTGTTCATGGGGAGGGACATGCCATGTGGCTGGTGGCCATTTTGAGTGCAGCTACAGGCACTGGCCATGTGCTGGCAGGCAAGTGGCCATTTTGAATGCAGGCTTTGTTGTCAGGCCTCCAACCATTTTGCCTACTTTTCAACCTTTATTTATGCCCAGGGGTAGTGAGTCTTGCATGGGCCTAGTCTTTCTGTGGGTTGTCTTGAATTTAAACATCATGGAGGCCATGGATGGAATGGGATTGTGCAGATTTTTCAGTGATTTTCATTTTTTTTGGGCCTGTACTTGTGGCCTTTTCACCAGGGGTATTTGAGTCTAGCATGGGCCTAGTCTTTCTGTGGGCTGTCTTGAATTTAAACATCATGGAGGCCATGGATGGAATGGGATTGTGCTGATTTTGCAGTGTTTTTCGATTTTTGGGGGTGTTCATGGGGAGGGACATGCCATGTGGCTGGTGGCCATTTTGAGTGCAGCTACAGGCACTGGCCATGTGCTGGCAGGCAAGTGGCCATTTTGAATGCAGGCTTTGTTGTTAGGCCTCCAACCATTTTGCCTACTTTTCAACCTTTATTTATGCCCAGGGGTAGTGAGTCTTGCATGGGCCTAGTCTTTCTGTGGGTTGTCTTGAATTTAAACATCATGGAGGCCATGGATGGAATGGGATTGTGCTGATTTTGCAGTGTTTTTCGATTTTTGGGGGTGTTCATGGGGAGGGACATGCCATGTGGCTGGTGGCCATTTTGAGTGCAGCTACAGGCACTGGCCATGTGCTGGCAGACAAGTGGCCATTTTGAATGCAGGCTTTGTTGTTAGGCCTCCAACCATTTTGCCTACTTTTCAACCTTTATTTATGCCCAGGGGTAGTGAGTCTTGCATGGGCCTAGTCTTTCTGTGGGTTGTCTTGAATTTAAACATCATGGAGGCCATGGATGGAATGGGATTGTGCAGATTTTTCAGTGATTTTCGTTTTTTGGGCCTGTACTTGTGGCCTTTTCACCAGGGGTATTTGAGTCTAGCATGGGCCTAGTCTTTCTGTGGGCTGTCTTGAATTTAAACATCATGGAGGCCATGGATGGAATGGGATTGTGCTGATTTTGCAGTGTTTTTCGATTTTTGGGGGTGTTCATGGGGAGGGACATGCCATGTGGCTGGTGGCCATTTTGAGTGCAGCTACAGGCACTGGCCATGTGCTGGCAGGCAAGTGGCCATTTTGAATGCAGGCTTTGTTGTTAGGCCTCCAACCATTTTGCCTACTTTTCAACCTTTATTTATGCCCAGGGGTAGTGAGTCTTGCATGGGCCTAGTCTTTCTGTGGGTTGTCTTGAATTTAAACATCATGGAGGCCATGGATGGAATGGGATTGTGCTGATTTTGCAGTGTTTTTCGATTTTTGGGGGTGTTCATGGGGAGGGACATGCCATGTGGCTGGTGGCCATTTTGAGTGCAGCTACAGGCACTGGCCATGTGCTGGCAGGCAAGTGGCCATTTTGAATGCAGGCTTTGTTGTTAGGCCTCCAACCATTTTGCCTACTTTTCAACCTTTATTTATGCCCAGGGGTAGTGAGTCTTGCATGGGCCTAGTCTTTCTGTGGGTTGTCTTGAATTTAAACATCATGGAGGCCATGGATGGAATGGGATTGTGCAGATTTTTCAGTGATTTTCGTTTTTTGGGCCTGTACTTGTGGCCTTTTCACCAGGGGTATTTGAGTCTAGCATGGGCCTAGTCTTTCTGTGGGCTGTCTTGAATTTAAACATCATGGAGGCCATGGATGGAATGGGATTGTGCTGATTTTGCAGTGTTTTTCGATTTTTGGGGGTGTTCATGGGGAGGGACATGCCATGTGGCTGGTGGCCATTTTGAGTGCAGCTACAGGCACTGGCCATGTGCTGGCAGGCAAGTGGCCATTTTGAATGCAGGCTTTGTTGTTAGGCCTCCAACCATTTTGCCTACTTTTCAACCTTTATTTATGCCCAGGGGTAGTGAGTCTTGCATGGGCCTAGTCTTTCTGTGGGTTGTCTTGAATTTAAACATTATGGAGGGCATGGATGGATTGGGATTGTGCTGATTTTGCAGTGTTTTTCGATTTTTTTGTGCTCTATAACTGAACTGATGTTCCTCTGTCTTCCATTTTTTTTAGGTGCACAAGACTCAAGAGAACCACCAGTGCCCGGAAGAAGTCCTGCAGCGGTGTGTGTGTGCAGCATATTGTCACGCGACGTCACGTCTGGCCTCAGACAACTCTACAATTCGTGCAACTGCGGCCTGCTGTCTGACCTGCTCTGAAGAAGATGGCCCCAAAGAAAGTTCTCCGTAGCTCCTCTAGCAAGAAAGTTGCTAGTAAGGAGCAGAAGAAGCAAGTTACCAAGGAGGCTGGTGTGCCACCCGCCACGTTTTTTGGGAGAAAAAAAAAAAGTACGCCTGCAGCAGCAGGATCTGCTGGGGACCAAGCTGGGAGCAGCACCCCTGCTCCATTGGGTTCAGTGCCTCCACCACCACGCCAACTTAAGTCAAAGCCCTTGAGTGCTTCAGAGGCAGTCAGTGTACTTCTCCAATCACCATCGACCAGTGATGTTGGCTCATCGCAAGAAAGTAGCAGCAATGTCCCTGAATCAACACAGGTTGTTGTAACTCATCTGACAAGTGTTGAACAACCACAGCCGCAACAACAACACCATGTGCAAGTACACGCCCAAGTACATGTGGAAGGAGAGGCAGCAAAAGGAGATGCGCAAGCAAAGGTGCATGGAGGTTCACAAGTGCCCACAATAGTTGTTCCTCCCGAAGTAGGGGCACATTTGGAAATCGACAATGAAGCCGAGGTATCATTGGAAGCCACTCCTCCTGATGATCATTCATTGTCTTCCACATCCCTAGCAAGGAAAAGATCAAGGGGGGTGTCTACATCTTCCTCAAGCCCACCTCGTTCTGATGCAAGTGATCTGTCTTGGGAACCACAACTGCGGTCTGACAGTGAGGCACACCATGATCTGACACCGGTACCTAAGCGTAAAAGGAAGGTCGTCCAAAAACTCAAACCTATGGAGTGTGATGAGGCTCAACAAGAAGTGACAGATACTGCTGGTGATGAAGCCTCTCACGATGACGACGAGCCAGTCATCACAAAGGTCACTGCAGCCCCACCGGGCATGCAGCAAAGAGACATTTTGACCCTATCCCGAGAAGCTGCTGAGCGTGATGATGATGTCGGCGAGGAGGCAATGGAAATGGAATCATTAGATTTGGAGTTAAGTAGTACACCAAAACCTACCGCTTCCATATTTCTTCCTCGCAAGAAGGTACCCACCTCGTCCTCGACCTCAATTCGTGGTGGTGAAAGTGCAAAACGTACTGAAGTTCGGCAATCCACATCCTCCACTTCATCTGGCATTAGCAGCAGGACCACCACCACCAGTATCGCCGCCTCCTCCGGCCCCCGAAGACATTTCAAGTCTCCAGTTTGGGACTTCTTTAGTGTTTGCCCAAAAAATGAAAACGTAGCCATTTGTAGCATTTGTAAGCTTCGAGTTAGTCGTGGTAAGTTGGGTTCCAACTATGGTACCGGAGGCCAGAGAGGTCATCTTAGGAGAACGCACGATGTCCAATGGTTTGCGCACCTACACACGATCAAGGAAGACGCAATTGCACGCAATGAAAACGTTGTTTTTTCATCTGGTGATGACGAGGAGGTAGAAGACGATTTAAACACTTCACTTACACCCAGTTCCCCTGTCAGCAGCACACCCCATGGGAGCCACACTAAGAGTGTGGGAGAGAGTGAGACATCAATGCGGAAAAGTTCATCAGCGAGCGTAACTGGGTCGAAGAGATCATCATCATCCCGTAAATCCTTGGTCCAGGGCAACATTAAAAAGATGTTGTTTACAGAAGCGCAATATGAACGCAACCACCCAATGACCCGTCTGTATAACACTAAGCTGGCTAAAATGCTAGCTCTAGACCTTCTCCCTTTTTCTTTTGTAGAAGGGGTTGGTTTTCTAGAATTAGTGACAGCGCTCTGCCCTAAATGGAAGGTTCCTAGCCGGTTCTATTTTGCCCGAGTTGCGGTTCCAGCACTACATGAAGATGTTCTGAAGGTGATTGGGGCAGCTTTGCAGAAGAGTGCTGTTCACACTATACATCTGACAACAGACATGTGGACCAGTGGCGCAGGCGCTGATTACATGTGCATCACTGCACACTGGGTCTCTTTTTCAGGGGCTAAAGCAAAGCTAAACTCAGGTGTTGACACTAACATTGTTTTTAAAGGTGCTCGGAAACATGCAACACTAGCCATGTTTGGTTTGGAGAAACGTCACACAGCAGAAAACATTTTGGATGTCTTTAACACAAAGGTCCTTAACTGTCTGTCCCCACTAAAACGCAAGGTTGGTTATGTTTCCACGGACAATGGCGCCAATATAGTTAAGGCCATGAGGGACGGTTACTATTTCAGAGTGCCGTGTTTGGCGCACTGTATAAACCTGGTTGTCCAAAAATTCTTGGGTAATAAAGGCAGTGCAGCGTACAGTGTATTGGAGACCTGCCGAAAAATGTGCAAACATTTCAGGCATTCTTTTAAGGCCCGGAAGCAGCTGAGGAGCCTGCTATATCAACATCAAATGCCAGTGAAAGCACTCATCCAGGAGGTGGTAACACGTTGGAACTCAACCTTCTACATGCTTGAGCGTCTGTATGAGCAGTATACGGAACTCGATCAATATTTCTTGAAAGAGGGTATAGAGGAGCTGAGGATGGGTGGGCCGCAATGGAACATAGTTGAAAGCCTGACACGCATGCTTCGTCCTTTTGAGTTCTTCACGCGTGCAGTCAGCAAGGAGGACTCTAATTTGGGAAAAGCTATCCCATTGTTGTACATGCTGGAGGACCAACTGAAGGAGGTGTGTTCTGTGTTTGGAAAAGATGACAAAAACCAAGACTCTTTGCTTCTGGCTGAGCAATTATTAGAGCTCCTACAAGGTGATGAACGTCTTAAAAAGATCCACTCAGAACAGCATTACATTTGTGCTACTATTCTGGATCCACGCTACAAAAAGGCGCTGGCAGGCCAAGCATTCTTTCCTTTTGATGATGAACATGTTCCAAAGTACAAACGTTGGCTAGCCTTGTCAGCCAAGAAGTTTGAAACAGAACGGCTGGAAATTGAAGGAAATGGCAGTACATCAGCAGGCCATCCCCAGTCAAAACAATCCACTTCTGCACCTGTGGCTGTGGCACAAGTGACCTCTCAGCCGTTAAAGACACCGGCAACCGGATCATCTGCACGAAAGACAACAGAAACATTGGAGGCTGAAGAGGATTGGCTAGCTCTGCGTGGGTTTGGTTCTCAAAAGGTCAGAGGCACAGCAAGAGCTAAGCAAAGTGGAGGAACCTTGGATGAGGACCTTGAGTCGATGGTGAAGGACTATCTGAATGACTCAACAGAGGTCTATGTTAATTCTGACCCATTGGCGTATTGGCATGGGAAAAAAGAATTGTGGCCACAGCTCACCAACCTGGCTTTAAACTACTTGTCTTGCCCACTCGCAAGCGTGTCTTCTGAACGGGTTTTCAGTGCGGCTGGTGGGATTGTAACTCCCAAACGGAGCCGCCTCTCGCCCAAAAATGTGGAGAGGTTAACAATGATCAAGATGAATCAGCACCTCATACCACCAGATTTCAGAGTACGAGAGAGCGTGCCGGATGAAGAGGAGGTGGCCAGCAACATAGATGAGGGAATTTCTACTCTGTCAGGTGACACTGAGCTCTCCCTGCCTGAATTCGCAGAGTATGATGACGAAGCCTTATTCTTATTCCTGGACCGTGATACCGACTTCGAGCCCTGAAAATGAGACAACGAATCAATAACTTTCTTTTTCATCCTTATTCACTTTTATTCCTGTGTGTCTGTCTTTCTTTGTTGTGCACAGTTAATATAATTCAAACTTTAATCAGATAATCACCAAAACAAGCCCATCAGCAGAACTGTCTTCACTTGTTTGCTAATTTATTTGAAGGTGCCGCAGTCTGCATTCCTCAGGTTCACAAGTTCAGAAGAACATGCTCCTCTATCCTCCTCCTCCAGACTCCTATTTCCATCAAAGCAGAGGGCTGGTTTACGCCCAATGAAGAAAGACTCAGCACTTGTGGGGGTGTTGTTCTACCTCTTTGCAGGTGAGTTGACGGGTCTGGGGCCATTGCTGGGAAGCACTAAAAGTGGTTTGGACCAAATCCGAGGCGGAAATTTTTTTGTGTTTTTGATGACTTGCTTGCCTTTGAGGTGCTCTTAGGGGGGGTTCCGTCTGTTTGTGGGTGAGTTTCGTGGTCTGGGAGCATTGCTGGGACACTCTAATCTTGATTGCATTTGCTTTTCAGGAAATCCGTCGTGCCAACCCCGACTTATGGCCTAGCTACGCAGCGCGTTTGGACCGAAGGCCCAGAAATATTGCAAGTATGAGATTTTGCTTTTGGCCTGTTTGGGGGTGTTATGCTTCTTGGCGGGTGGGTTGCCGGGTCTTGGGGCATTCCTGGGAAGGTCTAATACCGGGTAGAAGTGGTTGGGACAAAATCCAGGCCGATTTTTTTTTGGGCTATTTCTGACATTTTGCTCTATGTAGCGTTTTCGGGGGTCCTGTTTGGGGGGCTTCCTGGTGTTTGTGGGTGAGTTTCGTGGTCTGGGAGCACTGCTGGGACACTCTAATCTTGATTGCATTTGCTTTTCAGGAAATCCGTCGTGCCAACCCCGACTTATGGCCTAGCTACGCAGCGCGTTTGGACCGAAGGCCCAGAAATATTGCAAGTATGAGATTTTGCTTTTGGCCTGTTTGGGGGTGTTATGCTTCTTGGCGGGTGGGTTGCCGGGTCTTGGGGCATTCCTGGGAAGGTCTAATACCGGGTAGAAGTGGTTGGGACAAAATCCAGGCCGATTTTTTTTTGGCTATTTCTGACATTTTGCTCTATGTAGCGTTTTCGGGGGCCTGTTTGGGGGGCTTCCTGGTGTTTGTGGGTGAGTTTCGTGGTCTGGGAGCACTGCTGGCTATATATACTTTACTTTGCAAGAGGTTTGAAGCAAATCCATGGTGGCAGAGGGGACTTAGGGCCTAGCTGCAGAGCGCGCGCGGAGTGATTTGGGAAATTTGTGAAAAATTGACTAAGTCCCCATTTTTGTACTTTTGCTCTTTGGCTGTTTGGGGGTCTTCTACTCGTTTTCTCCTGGGTTGACGGCTCTGGGGCCATTGCTGGGAAGCTCTAATACCGGATAAAAGTGTTTTGGACCAAATCCGAGGCGGAATTTTTTTTGTGTTTTTGATGACTTGCTTGCCTTTGAGGTGCTCTTAGGGGGGGTTCCGTCTGTTTGTGGGTGAGTTTCGTGGTCTGGGAGCATTGCTGGGACACTCTAATCTTGATTGCATTTGCTTTTCAGGAAATCCGTCGTGCCAACCCCGACTTATGGCCTAGCTACGCAGCGCGTTTGGACCGAAGGCCCAGAAATATTGCAAGTATGAGATTTTGCTTTTGGCCTGTTTGGGGGTGTTATGCTTCTTGGCGGGTGGGTTGCCGGGTCTTGGGGCATTCCTGGGAAGGTCTAATACCGGGTAGAAGTGGTTGGGACAAAATCCAGGCCGATTTTTTTTTTGGCTATTTCTGACATTTTGCTCTATGTAGCGTTTTCGGGGGTCCTGTTTGGGGGGCTTCCTGGTGTTTGTGGGTGAGTTTCGTGGTCTGGGAGCACTGCTGGGACACTCTAATCTTGATTGCATTTGCTTTTCAGGAAATCCGTCGTGCCAACCCCGACTTATGGCCTAGCTACGCAGCGCGTTTGGACCGAAGGCCCAGAAATATTGCAAGTATGAGATTTTGCTTTTGGCCTGTTTGGGGGTGTTATGCTTCTTGGCGGGTGGGTTGCCGGGTCTTGGGGCATTCCTGGGAAGGTCTAATACCGGGTAGAAGTGGTTGGGACAAAATCCAGGCCGATTTTTTTTTTGGCTATTTCTGACATTTTGCTCTATGTAGCGTTTTCGGGGGCCTGTTTGGGGGGCTTCCTGGTGTTTGTGGGTGAGTTTCGTGGTCTGGGAGCACTGCTGGCTATATATACTTTACTTTGCAAGAGGTTTGAAGCAAATCCATGGTGGCAGAGGGGACTTAGGGCCTAGCTGCAGAGCGCGCGCGGAGTGATTTGGGAAATTTGTGAAAAATTGACTAAGTCCCCATTTTTGTACTTTTGCTCTTTGGCTGTTTGGGGGTCTTCTACTCGTTTTCTCCTGGGTTGACGGCTCTGGGGCCATTGCTGGGAAGCTCTAATACCGGATAAAAGTGTTTTGGACCAAATCCCAGGCGGAATTTTTTTTTTATTTTTGATGACTTGCTTGCCTTTGAGGTGCTCTTAGGGGGGGTTCCGTCTGTTTGTGGGTGAGTTTCGTGGTCTGGGAGCATTGCTGGGACACTCTAATCTTGATTGCATTTGCTTTTCAGGAAATCCGTCGTGCCAACCCCGACTTATGGCCTAGCTACGCAGCGCGTTTGGACCGAAGGCCCAGAAATATTGCAAGTATGAGATTTTGCTTTTGGCCTGTTTGGGGGTGTTATGCTTCTTGGCGGGTGGGTTGCCGGGTCTTGGGGCATTCCTGGGAAGGTCTAATACCGGGTAGAAGTGGTTGGGACAAAATCCGCGCGGAAAAGCCTTTAGTTTTGGCACTTTTTGTAACTTAGGGTTTGTTAGGGTTAGCCCTAGCAGCAGGATTGCATGTGTTTCGGGGTGTTCTAGATTTTTCCAACTGAGTTCTGGGGTCTTAGAGCACTCGTGAGAATGTGTAATTTTGGTTGCAAGTCATTTGAAGAAAACCCATGGTGGGAAAGGGGGGATTTGGCATAGTTAAAGAAAGCCTTTGCCACTATTCTTAACTTAGGGTTCGTTAGGGTTAGCAGTATTTCTATTGCATGTGTTTGAGTGGGGGGGATTTCGAGTCTTGGAGCGATGCTGGCTATGGCTACTTTTGCTTGGTTGCTTGCAAGTGGTTTGAATGCAATCCACGGTGGGTAATGGGTAATTAGGAAGGGGGTACTTCGGCCTACTTTTACTTTCAAAGTAAGTTTTGTCACCAGTTTTCTGCTAGGCCTCGTTTTTTGAGATTTGATTGGGGGTCTTCTACATTTTTGCGACTGGCTTTAGTAAGGGTCTGGGTGGGAGCACTGCTAGGAAGATCTAATTTTGTTCTAAAACACAGTTTACAGTACACCTAGCTTGAGGGGCAAGATCCGCTACATTAATTTGCCCATACTTATTTATCCTTCAAAAGGTGACTCAGAGTACGCACTTTCAAAAATATTGTACTGTCTACTAGGAAAATCAAATTGTGACTTTTTGCACTCCACAGCCTACATACCTTATATTTATTTATCAGTGGTGTTGTAATATTATATCACTTCCTGTTTTTCGTTGAATAATTACAGGCCGGGTTTCAGTCTCTGCAATGGGGAAAAAAGGATGGAGTCTGCTTCACAGTAGCGAGCCACAATTCAGCATCAGGCAGGCAGTGGACAGGGTGTCTTCTGGTGACCAACATCGATGGACGAAGCGTCGGCTGCAATGGAGGAGTGCCGCTAATAGGAGGATTTTTTTTCTGCAGGCAACTTACTTACCACTTCCAACAGGACCACTACAACCACATAGATACAGTATCCCTTGCCTTTTTCTCTGACTGTGACTGCATTTCTTGGCTCTCTCTCGGCTTCTACATTGATCCCTTAACACATCACTTAGTCCACTCCACTATCACATCTGCACCACACATAGTCATTTGTAAGTGCTCCTACGTAATTCGCAAGTCGCAGCACGCCCCAGGCCGTAGAGGACTGGGATGGCCCCAATGATGAAGCATGTCACCAAGGGGCAACCCTGGTGAGTGAGGGGACACCTAGAAAAAAAGCAATTTCTCCTTTTCTATCTACTATACCTTCCAGACCAACCCCACTGAGTGTTGTTGTGAATGGATTTATAGTGACCAGCAAGGCTCTCGGGTATCTGGCTACAGAGACCTTATGTTGAATATCGTTATCAATAATTTACACATAGGCCCTTTACTGTTGCATTCTTTCTTCCACAGTTGTCGAATGTACTACTTACTTTTCACTGACATGCATGCAGTAGTGCATGCACTTTCAAAGATTGATGGATAGGTTTGTACCCAAAGAATTGTTTATGTTCAATTGTTTGTCTATGCTGTGCTTTTTTTTACAGGGTGTCTTCTGGTGACCAACATCGATGGACGAAGCGTCGGCTGCAATGGAGGAGTGCCGCTAATAGGAGGATTTTTTTTCTGCAGGCAACTTACTTACCACTCCCAACAGGACCACTACAACCACATAGATACAGTATCCCTTGCCTTTTTCTCTGACTGTGACTGCATTTCTTGGCTCTCTCTAGGCTTCTAAATTGATCCCTTAACACATCACTTAGTCCACTCCACTATCACATCTGCACCACACATAGTCATTTGTAAGTGCTCCTACGTAATTCGCAAGTCGCAGCACGCCCCAGGCCGTAGAGGACTGGGATGGCCCCAATGATGAAGCATGTCACCAAGGGGCAACCCTGGTGAGTGAGGGGACACCTAGAAAAAAAGCAATTTCTCCTTTTCTATCTACTATACCTTCTGTCAGGTTACGCAGCCCCTAAGCGCCTACCGTACTATGAAACTACATTTCCCATGAGTAGGCGGGAGACTTGCAGGAAGTTTATCTGGGGAACAGACGCGCTTCCTGTTGCGCGTTATTCTGGTTTCTGTTCTGCACCGGCATGAGAGCGGACGCTCTGCATGCTTTTCTATCGTGTCTCCTGTGGACTATCACCTCCCCCCCCCCCCCCCCCCCCCCTGAGGCTCAGTGGGGAGCGCTTCCGTGTTCTGTCCTTGGCGGTAGACGGACTTCACGCGTCTTCAGGTAAAGCCGCTCCAAACTCTTCAGCCGCCCGTGCGGTCAGCTGATTACTGCCTGAACGGATTGTTAAGGGAGGTTCTGTGACTGTTTTCTAACAGAATTCTACCTTTGCTGAATTCCTGTTTGGTTGAATTGTGTGTGGCGGAGCACAGTGGCGGTCTATACCACGTGTTAGCGTTCACATCGGGGATCGTTTTTGTACTATTAAAACGGAGCGCGGTAGTAAGGACAACTACGCGTCTCCGTTGTATAACTGTGTATTTCAAAGGACCTCCATAACTGGGCATGTAGTGAGGTAACTACAGGCTACCCCAGTTCTCTTTGTGTAGTGCACCGTGGGGTGTGTTGTTGGCAGAATTCAGTGGTGGTCGCAACTACGTTTTTCTGTTTGACCTTCACCAAAGATTCTCTACTGGGTCATTACTTAGAGAGCGCAGTGTTGTAGTTCTTGCTTCCTACACACTACCGTTTCCCTCTTCCTTTTTGTTGGACCATACATCTTTGCTTTGACTATTTGGAACCCCCTTTGTACATTGAGTCCTCTACCATGTTTGTGGTATGTTGTGAGTAGTGGGTTTGATGTCTTAGTATAATGCGAGTGTGTTTGGTGCGACAGGAGTGTGTTCGTTAACTATATGTTTATGTGTTTTTTAGGCCTTCCTCACAGATTGTGGCAGAAGGGCTATAGTATTTCCTATCCAAGGTCATGTTTTCTTGGTGCTCAGGTACTTGTCTACTTCCTTGGTTATTTAGTGAGACTATATGAGAGTAGCCTTGTATGTTAGGACAGCACTTCACTGATGCCTGTCTTGTCTTCTGTTACAGGTATCCTTTCCCTGCTGACCCTACCTTTACCCATCCCACATTTTTTATTTTAGTTTGTTATTTTTCTCCCCCGCCTAATGGCTCGAACACCCTGTGTTTACACTTCTGGGTGTTGGTGACATTTGGAGGTGGAACCATATTTGCATCGACTGGATCACGGGGAGTAAACCTGACACCTTCCAGACCAACCCCATTGAGTGTTGTTGTGAATGGATTTATAGTGACCAGCAAGGCTCCCGGGTATCTGGCTACAGAGACCTTATGTTGAATATCGTTATCAATAATTCCACACAGGCCCTGTACTGTCGCATTCTTTCTTTCCACAGTTGTCGAATGTACTACTTACTTTTCACTGACATGCATGCAGTAGTGCATGCACTTTCAAAGATTGATGGATAGGTTTGTACCCAAAGATTTGTTTATGTTCACAATTGTTTGTCTATGCTGTGCTATTTTTTCTTGTCTCCCAAAACCTTTCCCAAAAACCCCCGTACCCATCCATTTTTCAAACCCTAACCCTCTTCCCCCGGGCTGTGTGGTTTTGATTGATGTGTGACTAAATTATTATTACAGCAATAAATCCACACACTTGCTGGGGAGGATAAGGTGATAGCAACAGGCTGGTGAAGAAATCCGAGGATATATTCTTACTCTGCTTGACAAAGAACCATTGCTAATGTGAAAGAACTTCAACCGAATTAGTAGTTATACTTTACCATTTGTTAGGCTACAATGTGGCACTGCTCTACTGTACTTCTGTCACCTGCTATATTCTCAGTTGTACCGTTGAATTGCTCAGGAGGACAAACCAGATTTCATTTTCTTTTTTTTCATAGGCATGCAACTGCCACTGTGTCACACCACTAGTACCACCGCTATGAGGAAATTTTATCCGACCAAGATTGCCAACCTTATTCGGTGTTTCCCGTGGAGCCAGCCCTGGGTCTAGCCCTACTTTCAAACACAAATTACAGGTAAGATAAGCGTTTGGTGGTTTTGGGGTATAATGGAGTATTAGTACGAGAGACGAGAGACTGAAGGTAGTACTACTAAAGTCCTAGGACTCTTGGATTCACTTCACTTAGTCTGTGAGAGGCACTTAGTGTTGAAAACATTTGGGCATTTACACTTAAAGGAAGAAAATGGAACTAAACTGTAAGGAAAACAGTCAACGTTAAACCCCCACCCACCAGGCAAGCAGTAAAAAACAGGTATGCTCAGATAAAGTTTGAAAAAGTATATTTATATCCCTAACAAAATAATCTCCCGCAAGACCCTCCCTAACCCCAACGATTGTCCTTCAAAAGTCCCCAAAAACCCAACTCCCAATTCCCACCCCCCAAAAGTCTCTAAAAAAGGGGCAAGGGACACTATGGGTGGATGCTGTTAACTTTTTGGGCCAGGGCATCATGCTCCTCGCGGAGCAAGGCGAGCTCCTGCTGAAGGCGGGACACCATCAGGGTAGTGCGGCGCAGGCGTGCCTTCACTGCCTTGCAGGTGCAATGCCTGTGAGAGGCAGCTGTTGGCCTTGCTGCTCGGCGGTGGCGTTTGCCTTTGGCAGCCCGGCTCAGTCTGGGTGGACCACTGTGCTGGGTGGCAGCCCGTGGGGCCACGGAGGCCGATGCAGACGACGTTGTTGTTGTTGTCGACTGCACACTTTCCTCGTCCTCCAGGGCCACCAGCCGCCGATATTCCGCAACAGTGGCCTCGATCCTCCGTTGCCGGGCCGCTCTAGCCAGCTCCTTCCTCCTTGTTCGTTTGGAAGGAGCATCTATATGAAGAAAGAAAGACATAGTCTGTAACCAATGCTCTTTAAGATTAACTCAATCATTCAGCAGAAATTTGTGTTGCAGTACAACTAGCAACTTGCAAGCGCATTACATAACTATTGAGGCCAGTATCTATCTAACCTCACACTTCTTCATCCTTGCTCTAACATTAGTGGGAGTTTAAGGAACAAATTCTACGAGCACTGTGGACTTCCATTGGAGTCGACTATGAAAGTACACCAGTCTTATTCTTCTTCTTATCTCTTGTTTTGGAAAATTGGTACGTTATTTTCTGCAAGCCGGCATAATGCCAGCGCAGTAAACTTGCACCCGAGAAAAAGAGACGCACGCCATGAGGAGTGACCTAGACTTGCGTTGCGTTACTGTACCCGTCCAGTACATGCAGGTGGTGAAGCTCTTACTTTTCTATTACGGGTGGCACTGAGAATACTCTGTTACAACTCAAGGGCTACTGCTTAATTAATTTAACTTTCACCCTACAGTGGAAATAAGTACTAGAAATGGAAAATTGAAGAAGATAAATAATCTGATTATCTATCACTTCACATGGGATGTTTTTGCTTATATATGGGATGACTTTAGGTGCTTTGCTTTTTATTGAGTGACCAGTGATACATCCACACATGAATGACTGAGTACTACTAAACTTATTAAGAGAGGTAGGGAGTGGCCACCGTAATAACCGGATCTATGCAGTGCTTGCAATACAAACTACTGCTACTATTTATGGTAGGATTTGGACAAAATTAAAAGTTCTTTTCCTTGCCTTTCCTACACTGGAACGGACGTGCGGGTGCAGTGTTACATGCTCTTCAAAGTTACACTTAGTTCATCCACTGACCGTCTACTCTCTCTAGATCATGGGTACTCACAAACTTTCTCTCAGGGGCTACATTTACAGTGTAGTTTGGGGCCGAGGGCCGCACTGGTGGGGGCGGAGTCAGAGGGGGCGGGGCTAAAGCAAAACGATAACTTGTGACCATGAGGTTGCACACAGGTCCCTGCAGCAGATGCCCTCATCCACTGAGCCACCAGACCCAGCATTTACATACATCTCTCTCCCTCCTGCTCTCCCTCCTGCCCTCCCTCCATCTCTCTCTCCCTCCTGCCCTCCCTCTCCCTCCCCCTCTGTCACCTCACTGTGTGTGTGTCTATCTGTGTCAGCCTTCAGCCCGGGTTGAGACCGCTTCCTCAACGCGCACACACAGACAACAACACCAAAGTACTTAACAGGTCTTTAAAAGACCATTAACATATTATTGAGGCTTTGTTTGTTGTAGCGCCCCTGCTTCTCCACCCTGACAATCACTGCTTGCCCGGCCCCACAGAGCAGAAGCTTTGTTCTATTTCACCTCTTTGTGGCCTTGCATCTCCACTCTGCTCTGTGGGGGCCGGGGGAGCAGTGATTGTCAGAGTGGAGATGCAGGGGCGCTAACAGGTGAAATACAAAAAAGCCTCTGCTCTGTGGGGGCCGGGGGAGCAGTGATTGTCTGCAAGGTCTGCGCACCGCCAAGGAAGGCTTGCCGGGCCACCACCGGCCCGCGGGCCGTACTATGAGTACCCCTGCTCTAGATACACATGTGCTATCTAAGAGTCAGATAGTAGCATGATCCAGGTATATGGACACATACAGTTTCTGTGTCACCCACCCAGGCTGTTGTCCTTCCACCCATCATTGCTTCATCATTCACCCAGCCATGCATCTCATATTCTTGCCTTCCCAGCTAGTCTTCAATCTCAATAAGTAAGGAATATATAAGAGCTTACCTCTGGCCGCCGCCACCACCGTCTCAACTCTCACAGCCGTCGCCTCCTCCCCTGAAGAATCGCCCTCCGCCTCCGTGTCGAGCACCACCACCTCCACACTGGCCCCGCCACCAGATGTTCCACCTACAAAGTACATTTAAGAATGTTAGAATAAAGCACTCACTAGTCTTTGGTCTAGGAATGAAGACATGTGAAAACAATGTAATTTGTGACTGTCTACGTTAAAGTTAAAAAAAATGTCCCTTTTTCCAGGGAAGGTTGTCTTGCTGCACTTTTTGGCACAACTGATGAAGGCTGTTTTTTTAACACGCACCATTTTTCTCCACACAGACAGAAGATGGACTTCTAACAACAAGATCAAGTTGAAACCAGGTGAGAGCTCGGCTCGACCACAAGAAATGTCTTCAATTAATCGTCAGCACTAACCACTTTTCCATTATCAGTTAAACGTTTAGTTTTATTATGACTTCATTTTAATAAATGTGTTTACTTTTAATAAAGCTTTTAAACTTAAATACAATCTGTGTTTTTTGGTCCAGACTAGAGTGACTGAGCGAAAGGTTTTGCAATTTTTGCAAGCATGAGTCCAGATAGAACACTTCAAAAGACATTATGGACAATCCCAGAGGACTGCACTAAGTTGATAGAGCTATTGCTGACTAGAATCATGGGAGTTTCGCCAACCGTGCAATCTTAGTTAGCTACACAGACAGACTAATAAGAATAATCTAGTAATACCACAGGGAGTCATAGTAGAGGCAGGATAAGAATTTGGATACAGTCTACAAGAAGAGCAAAGACAATTTTGAAAAAAGTCAAATGAGGAACGCTAGGAAAAATAGGTACTAGTCTAAAATGAAAACTTACTGGGGCCAGCAGAGGAGCCCTCGCCTGCCCGATCCTGGCCCTGTTGAACAGCATCCGCCGCCTGCTGCTCCTGTGTCCTCCTCTCGCCCCTGGGGGGAGCTGACGTACAACATGAAAGAAAGAACAGAAAACATGGATGATTGTTGCTTGTCAATGTCAACCAAATCAAACATTTCAAAAGAACAATAACAAAATATTTCCGCGAAATTATATTGATTATGGTTACTTTTCATTTATTTGCGGACCTGTGACTTCGAAAGTCACGTAACTCACTAAACAAAGTACTGAAACGTTCACCTAGGACTGGCAGGCAGCAGTCCGCAGGCAAGACGCAAAGTGACAGACAAACTCCATTGTGATTTCAGTCAGATCAGTGACAACACTAACAGTTGCCTGCTACATTACCAGTCATTTAAATAGTCAAACTATCAATCCACCGCCACTATTTTTCTTATTGTCAGGGGTACAAAGGAAGGGGCAGATTTAAGCCCTTGCGGCTCTTTTGCGCCGTTCTTGCGTGACTTTTGTGACGCAGCAGCTAAACAAAAAAGGGCGCCATGGTGCGGCGTATAATATTATAACAACGTGACGCATTTGGGAGATGCATCCCGTTATAAAGCCCTGCGCCATCAGGGGGCGTTCCGGCGCAAGGGAGGGCATTCCTGCGCTGGAACACATCCTAATAGTGGCTGAGGGAAATCTACAAAATATCAATCAGTCACCTTTAGGACAATGATGCGTCACACAAACCCTGCACCTGCTTGAAGCAGACGTACGGCTTGACCCAGCATTGGGGAGATAGGGTACCCCAGAGCATTGATGGAGCTGCGCCATCGTTGCGACGCAACTCCAGCAGTAAAGCTTCGGTGACGTTTTGGGCCCATGGTGCGCCGCATTGCAAATACGCCGCACCATGTTTGGTGGTGGTAGCGGGCCGCACAATTAATGGCGCATCCCTGCTACTTTGCAGGGATGCGACGGTAATTGCAATTCTGCCCCTTAGGGGCATACTTACTTACGCGTTCTGGCGCATCTCCAGAGATGCGCCAGATCAAATGCGTCACGCAAAACTACCCTTGCGACACGGCAGATGTGCCTCATTTACAATGCGGCGCGCCCTGGTGCAAGGGTAGGCACTTGCGTGACGCATCTCGTCACGTAAGAGCGGCGCATCGCTGGAGTCACGTCGCCAACGCAATGCAACTCCAGTAATGCTCAGGGCCACCCAATACTTAACATGCTGTGTCAGTCCTTTCGCCTGCTTCGAGCAGACATAAGGAATTGAATTGACGTAGCAGCGTCGCAGAAGTGCCTGCGTTAAATCTTGTAGATTTCACGCAGGCAATTTTGCGAGGCGCACAGCCACTGGACCGCCCACCCTGCGTACTAGGAACGCACCCATTGTGGTGCAGGCCCATGGCTTTATAACGTGACGCATCTCCCTAGATGCGTCATGCTGTAAATGACTCGCAGGGATGCGGCACGTTTACGCCGCTGTTGCGTCACGCAAGGCAACGTAAACGTGGCGCAAGGGGCTTGTAAATGTAATCTGCCCCCTAGTGTCTAGCATTACGCAGTTCTGTAAAGTACACTCATACATAATAGTTACTCAGGCCAATGAGACCACGAAATAGAAAACAAATAAGCATAGTAGCAACGCCACTGAGAAGGAGAGCAGTGCACCTGAAATGCACAGAAGATTTTGAAATATAATTTAACTACAATGTAATCGTCATCAGCGGCATTATTGGCTTGCTCCATGTAAAAAACAAATATTTGCAATACAACAACACAGAGCAGGAGAAAACATCATAGTAGTGAGTGATTAAATGGCTACTACTACTCACCAAGCCCGGGGATCTCCAAGCCGAGCTGGTCCAGCAGGTCGCGCTCGCGGTCCAGGAGGTCCGTCCAGCGATGGGTGACCTGGCTGTAGGTGCGCTGGACCCCGTAGAGGTGGGATATGGCCCAGCACACCTTCTCCCACCGCTTCCGGCGCTCCCGCATGTTGTAGCCGCCGGCCGCGATCCTGCCGCCTCCCGCGATGGTCCTGGGCAGGCGGCGCTGGACGAAGTAGACCAGCGCGCCCACTTCCTCCGGGCTGAATATCTCCCGTCGCGTCACCTGCTCCCCCCTCAATCTCCCGCATGCTGTCCTGCCACTGGGTCCAGCACTACTCCCCGCCGCCGCTGCGGCCCTCAAGTGCCTGGGCAGCTTCACGGCGCCTGGCTTGACCATGGTCTGGGCAGGTAAGGTAGGAAGAAGTAGAAAATTAAGAAAGAATAGGATAGGGAAGAAGAAAAGAAAAGAGTTTAAAAAAGTAGTTTAAAAGTAAAGAAAAATAGCAGAAAAGACAAAAATATACAGCTAGGAAAAGAGAGGGATAGATAAGAAGCAAAATCGTAAAAAAAAACTGAAAACAAGCAAAGGATGGCAAAGATACCAAGAGGATTAAACACCATGCCCAGACACAGGAAATGAATGAAAAACAAGATGGCCGGCGCCCGTTCACGAGCGCGAAAGTAAGTTCGCGCGAGATTTTCCTCGCGATCTCGTGCGAACCTCTAGATTTCCCGCGCGATCTCGTGCGAACCTCTACTCGCAATGCGCTTACTGCGCGAGATTATACATAGCGGGCGGAAACGGAAATACGTCACGCAAACAAAATGGCCGCGCCCGTACTCGACCTTGGGGTAAATTCGCGTGTTGCGCTGCAAGCGGCTCGCGAATACTGCAAAAAAACTCGCGAAACAACAAGCCGCAAAAAAATAAAATTCTCATTCGCACGAATTGGCGGCTTCCGCGGTCGGTTTCGCACGACGCCGCGCCCCGCGAATAGCGCGAAAAAAACCGAAAAACGATTTCAGCAAAAGCAAAAGCAATGAGCAGGTGCAAAAGGTCAACCTCATGATTTGTAACGATTCTTTGTAGTGCTTCCTGAGGGGGCCCTCCAGAATTCGGTTGCCTGCTTGCAACTATTGTGTGACCCTGCTCTGACCTTAACTGTATGCCACAAAGGTCCTGATTTACAGCTAAAGGAGCAGACAAGCAGGTGCCAGGCTGGAACTTTAAATTCTTTCAGTGACACATTAATTAGCCCCTAATTCATTATTGTCAGTTGGGGCAGGGCAGGTGTTGTTAATAAACTAACCCCAAATTAATTCATGTCAGTTCAAGCAGGGCAGGTGGGCTTGCTTTTCCCCCCCATCTTCTACAGTGATGATGAACCAGAGGGTGGCATTGATGTAACAGAGGGTGGCATGGGTCAAAGAGAGGGTGCCAGTGGTAAAACAGAGGGTGCTGGGAGGCTGTGATGATGAACCAGACGTAGAAACAACATAGTCGCGACCGTTGCGAGCCGACAAGTAAGTTCGCAATTGCAAACTAGTACCAAATCCTCGCGAACTGGCAGAAACAATTGCGAACACACAAAAAAAAAAAATCCGCAAATTCGCGGGAATTCGCGGATTTTGCGGATTGCGAGTTCGCAAATCCGCAAAATTCGCGAACGCGAGATCCGCAAAATTCGCCCATGCTTACCCATGTGTCTTGCTTGCAGGCGCTGCACCCGCAACATCTGGGACTCCACGCCACCCCACACATTTGGAGCCTGGTCATCATGAGCAGCAATGCGGGCCCTTGAGCTGCGCCTCCGTCCACGTTGGACCTGTGCCTGGGGTGTTGGTGCTGTATGCACATGAGGCTGGCTGGTCAAAATAGTGGGTGCAGGATCCAGCTCAGATTCCATGGGCTGCAGTGATGGAACTTGTGCCCTGTGTTTTGTGGTTGCAGGAGGTGTGCTTGCTGGCGCAACTGGTGTCTCCACATCAGTCTCTGCAGGAGTCTCCAAGATGTGTAGACATTCACTTTCTTCAGGGTTTCCTTCAGCTGCATCTGTGATGTGAAACAGTGTAATGTTATTTTGTGTTAATGTTACTGTTGTGTGACATTAAGCATAATTGGCTCACATTAAAATGCCTTACTGCAATCACTGACTGCCATGCTTGTTTTACTTGCTATTGTTGTGTTTGACTGCCCACTTGACTGACATGTCAACTCCCATAATGCATTGGGTGTATGAGCGTAAAGGTGGGCTGGAGTTTGACCTGTACACTAGGGTTAGACTGGGGGTATGTGCACAATTGAATAGTACTTTGAAGTGTATGGTTGCATGCATCTTACCTTGTGGGGTACTAGCCACGCTGGATGTGTCCAGCTGAGTCCCTCCCACCACTGTTTCAGGCTGGATTGGGGCCTCCACCAGGTCTGTGTTGTCTGGAACTGTAGATGGGCCCCCTCCAGTGCTCCTGGCCTCCTTCAGCCTTTCTGCAATTCGCTCATTGGCAGGGCTATGCAGGTCGTACCACCTATTCTTGAGATCATCTATACTGCGGTGTGTGACACCCACAGTATTGACCTTGCTCTTGATATGCAGCCATATCCTGCATTTTTTCTGCCTCTGGCACTTTCAGGGAAAGCTTCCCAAATAGGTTGTCATGGCTTTTGGACACCTCCTCAATGAGGTTTTCCAGTTCCCTTTTACTGAATTTCAATTTTCTCTTTCTGGGCGTGGCACTCTCCCCTGTTGTTGTTGGATCCATTCTGGTGCACAGAAAGTTACTGCAAATAAAGTTGGATGATGAATCAGCTCAGCTCCAGCACTCTGCTTCCTTCCTTCTCTCAATTCCTCTGTGCACTGATTGGAGCATGCGCTGGATGACTTCCTGGTTGTGATGTCATCAGCATGTTTCCAATGCGATACGCTATTTGCCATTTCACTATTTGCAATTTCGCTAAAAGCAAAATCGCAAAAGGTGTTTTTCGGAATTTGTGCATCTCTTTTGTGAAATCGCTATTCACATTTGAGATTATTACCTATTCGGTTAATTTTCACAAACGGGTTAATGCATTGCGGATAGCGATTTCTACATAGCGATTCCTTATTAATTGCTATTTAGGAATTGCTATAACTGATTTTGATGCATGTACCCGTAAAAAACTTCTAACTCCTTCTGGCACCCAGGGACTGTAACTGGGTAAAGGCTAAAGTGCTTTAAGGACACAGAAACCAGAAGAACTCCTAATCCACGAGCATCTTTATGTCCACAGAGGACACCAATTGTCCTACAGAACACCTGGTGCTTCAACGCCCATCTTGAGGAGCTACAGTCATCAATAATGACCATGAGGAACTATTTCAGCCTTTGACAAAGTTGGGACTCAATTATTTTTTCCACCTCTGGAGGCCAAGAGAGGTCACACCTAGGAAAATAAATGTGTTCTGCATGGAACTTTCGCTGTTCTGAAAAGTGGTTCAGTAGGACTTTGTGGCAAAGGTATATGACCTTCTGGAGCACTGCATGTCTATGGCTTATATCCTTGCCTCAATGTAAGATTTTGACTGAAAAAATTGTCTCAAACCTCAGACCAAGGTGAGAAGATGAACAACTCCTGAAGCTATTTCAGCAGTTTTGAAATCCTGGTTTGTTTCACTTTAAGTCTTTGCCACTAAAACCAATAGCTTCAACAGAAGCTCATCTGTTTCGTATGGGGCTTGCTAGCCAGGGTCTTGGATTTTGGCTACCTTTTCAGAGTCAAAGTCCAAAAGAATACATTTTGATTGGGACAACCTGCTTGGTGCAGCTACCCTTTGTACCGCTGTAGTCAGCCTAAAATCACACACAGATCATAGCCTACCACAAACAGTGACATTTGATTGGAACTTTACTTATTCAACTTGTTTATGGTGCTTTTTGTCATAAAACATTAAAAATCTCTGGTTCCCCTTAGTTTATTTTAATGATCTTAGTGTCTTTGTGCTGAGTGATCTTTTGTCTATTTACAGTGGATTTATTAAGTTGGTATGGGCAGCCCAAACTAAATTAATGACAGTGTTAGCACCATACCACCTCCTCTATCTTCTCATTAGTAATTGAGAATTGGGAATTGAGTAACCCAGTGGTCGAGGTGATCAATTAGCGACTGGCAGAAGCCTGTAGGCTATGCACTCAGTTCTTAAAAATACTTGGAAAGCTGCACCTGCAGAATCCTGACTTTACCTGGATGGTAATTTCCAGTTATTTGGAGTTCACAACCCTTTTCCGGGTTGTTCCTGTAAAGCTGTACTAGTTGTAACTTTACAGAAGTAAAGTAGATTCTGTGAAATCCTTTTTTTGTGAAATCCTTTTTGCATGCAAACCTTTGCACACTAATGTTTTCACACATGAAGTAAAACATATCAAGTTCGAACACACTTGTTGACTTAGGGGCATATTAGCAAGGGCTGGCGATATAGTTATCGCCGCTTTAGCATCCGTTTTTGGGTGATAAGCAGCAATAATTATATAGCAATATCATCAAGGACACACTAGCACCTGTTTCTTTGATGTAGAGCCCGTTTTTTCACAGCCTCCCATTGCTAATGAGATGCAAAGAGATGCGAAGGCAGCTTTGCTATTTTAACAAGGAGGTGCAGCAATAAACAAAATCGCACTACCTCGGCCTTAACGCTGGAATTTAACGTCTGTTAAATTCCAGACTAAGGCATACTAATAATGGTAGGTGGTAATGTTATTGCTGTTTTCCATGGAACATCGCAGGAAAACTAGCGATGTTCCATGGTAAACACCGCTATCACTGAAATATTATACCCATAGCGCTATGCATTGTAAATATAGCGTTATCATGGCGATAATTTTCAGCGATAGCCGGTGATAATATTTCTATCGCTATGTAGGGTCAGCGATAAATATCGCTGGCCCTTGTTAATATGCCCCCAAAAAAATTTCCAGGGTAAAAACATGCTCCTACATCCCCATTGTTAGATCTGACAACTTTTGGTGTGGGCTTACTCCAAACATTTTGGCGTATCATCTTGTTTGCACTTTACCACTGCTAAACAGTGCTGAAGAGCTTGTGCTCACTTGTTTAAACATGGTAAAATTGGCTCACACCCAATTGATATATTGAATTAACTTATAAGTCTTTAGTAAAATTGGATTACATGTATACTACATGTACCCAGGATACATGTAGTATACATGTAATACCACATTTTAAATTAAATGCTACTAGTGGGTTGCAGTCGTTATTGTGTCATCTACTTAATTTGAACTTTAAAAAATGTCTTAGGACTGCCAGTGCAAGTTAAGTGCGGTTTTAAACTGCCAGTGTGACCTGGCAAAACAACCCTTTCGCCTGGCATAAACCACCTTTTTTAATACATATAAGTGATCCCTCAGGTAGGCCTTGAACTGCCCCTAATGCTGATCAGATTTTGTTTTAAAGGTAGTAAATGTGGTTTTAAGTTTGACATGTCCTGGAAGTGAAGAGTTCCCAAATTCGGTGAACCCGACTCTTCATGCTACAGTGATCACCAGCGATGACCTGCAACAAAAGATCTGCACTTTGCACTACAGAAACAACAAACTGCAGTGACCACCAATTCGAAGTTCCATTAGCAACTATCAGCGACCCCGGACTGCTTCTTCATGCTACAGTGATGTCCGTCTACATCGCCAGGTCTGTCATTTGTACTACAGTGCACCATCTGTGACATGCACCTCGCAGTCCTTCCCACCACAACTGGACTCTTCACACCAGACTTTGAGAATGTAACATCTTCAGCAGGACTAACCTGTACCCTTTATCCTGCCTGTGCTTCGTCTTGGTTGGCCTGCTCTTGAGACGTTTCCCTATTATAGCACGAATAGAGTGTGTGGCACTTGGTACTTTTACATGCTATCCTTACCTCTACATTTGACATTGCATATCTCCTGTTCTACCAATTGGATTTTTGCCATTTTGGTATAATTTTATTTAATATATTTTACTCTAGTTTTCAAATGTGTTGTATTTTTCTTGTGTTGTGTTTTCACTTTATTATTGCTTGTGTGTGCATTAAGGTTTAACACAGTGTCTCTAAGTTAAGCCTGTTGCCTTTGAGCCAAACTACCAAAGGGTTATGCACAGGTTAATTTAGAGACTTTTTTGGTTCATCTTGACAGGGATAGTGGTTGTTGCTGGAGAAGTGTCTTCACCCCCCCCAATCAAAAACCCAATTTTCTATAAACATGTTCTGGGCATGGTGCCTCTCTTTTTTTACCCTGCAAAGAGATTTACTTCTACCTTGGACACTATACCATACGTAAATCTCTGAACATTTCAGAATCGAAACAAGTTAGAAATGGGTTTGTGAATACCACAAGCAGGAAAGATGTTTGGTGTTAACAAAATTCCTGAGCTCTCCCACACAATGTAATTACATTTCCTGACCAACAACGGGACATTTTCTCACAGGAAAATCTCCAAGTAATTGAATTATTTTATGAGTGAGAAACTGGCTTATATGAGCTGAGTTATAAAAATCTTTTTTTCTTTTTAAAGCATTTTATTGGATTTTCATCATTTCAGAAGCAGTACACATTGGTATCAATCATAGGTACAGGTAAAACATCAACAGCATATTAATGATACTAAAGCATTGTTACAGGCAATAGTTATAGAAAGGGGCAATGCTGGAGATTATAGTGATGCCTCATAGGAGCTAGTCCTTCCTGGTGAAGGGGGTTTTCCACCTATGTATGTACCCAAGAAGAAAAATAGGGAGAAGCAACCAACTACTATCTTGAGGTATAAAACAGGGATATATATCAAGAGGAGGGGTGGGGTGAGTGGGCAGTTCTTGTTGATGGTTACTCTGCGGCTAAGGGTGGCGGCCTAGGTGAGGGGTCGGGGAGAGTGGCATTGCAGGGTGTACCGGTGCCCAATGTACATGTGTGCAGTGTAGATGACTTTGGAAGGATAGCCCTGCCTCTGACCCGAGAGGGGCATTCAGCAAGTTGCCCGGATGAATCCTACTGTAGCAGGAACGCCAAGTCGTTATTAGTTGCTCGTCGAATTGCAGGAGTAGCATAGCCCATTAATTGGAGATGGGACATCAATGTACTATGCTTGCCTCCTTGTGATGATCGTGCCCTCTTCTGGCACACCCCACTGACAAGCTGCCCCTATCCAGGCCGTAAACAGAGGCCCCGCAGGTACACTTCAATGTATTGTGTTTCCTTGCTTAGATGAAAGTAAAAACGGGGCTGTAAACCGCATCTGGACTTTGTGGTGCTACCGGCGTCGGAATATGCCTAACGAGCAGGCCTTCCAGGAGGTAATGTTAGGCCACCCTGTGACCTCATGCATTGTGGCATGGATAGCACCCCAGTAGTGCTGCAAGGCTGGACAGTGCCAGAACACGTGTAGAATTTGAATTTTGAATTTAAAAACACTTATAGAGCGCGCTTTTACCTAGCGGTTTCTTGGCGCTAAGGACTTTTTTGAACCCAAATAGCAGCTATGGGAGGACTAGGCTGGGAATGCTTGCAGGAAGAGATAGGTTTTTAAGGCCTTACGGAAATCAAGGTAAAGTGGGATAGATCGAACATTGAGGGGGAGGGAGTTCCAGAATGTAGGGCCAAGGACCGCAAACTTCACCCCCCCATCCTCATCTTCCTGAAGCGAGGGACGGAAAGAAGGGACTGGGAAGAGGAGCGGAGCTCTCTAACTGGTGTATAGCTGGAGATAGCCGAATTTATGAAGGCAGGGGCAGTTCCAGCTCGGGCCTGGAACGCAATGCAACCCAGTTTGAAAAGAGCCCTCTCCCTAATGGGCAACCAGTGCAAGTTCTTTAGTACAGAGGTGGCATGATGGAATTTAGGGAGGCCATAAATGAGGCGTGCCGCTTGGTTCTGTACCAGCTGTAGGCGTCGAAGAGCATAGGCTGGGACGCCATTGTACAGGATGTTACCGTAGTCCAGCCGTGATAAGACCATTGCCATCATGATGAGTTTGAGAGCGGGAAGAGAGAAGAATCTAGAGATTTTCCTGATAGTACGGAGAGTGAAAAAGCAGTCAGGCACCACCATACTGATCTGAGAGTGCAAAGTTAGATTTTGATTTAACGTGATCCCAAGTGTTTTAACAGAATGAGAAGGTGAAGGGGGGGAACCAAGTGAAGGGGGCCAAAACATAGAAGTCCAGGGACTGGATGCACCACCAGTCAAAACCAGCTCAGTTTTGTCTGGGTTGAGTTTGAGGTGGTAGAAGTTCATCCAGTCCCTGATGAAAATCATGATTGATTGGAAATTAGAGATAGATTCAGGAGAGAGTGAAAGGTTAAAGATCAACTGGAGGTCGTCCGCATAATTGAAGACGGTGACCTCCAGTTTTTGTAGAGCAGAAATAAGGGGGAGAATATAGAGATTGAATAGAAGAGGAGAGAGGGAAGAGCCTTGGGGAACACCGCACTGCACCTTACGTGGGGGAGAGGAAAACCCTTCTAGATGGACGGCCTGGGTACGGTCCCTCAGGAAGGAGGTGAGCCAAGCCAGGGAACGGATGGAATGGTCAACCGTGTCAAAGGCAGCGGACAGATCAAGGAGGACCAAGGCCTGAGGATGGCCCCCATCCATTCCCTCCCTGAGGCTGTCCAGGACCGAAACCACGACCTTCTCGGTAGAGAGGCGAGGGCGGAATCCAGCCTGACAGGAGGCCAGGTATCCACTGTCCTCCACAAAAGAGCTGAGGACAGTGGCCACGTGGCACTCCAGGATTTTCCCCAAGTAAGGGAGAAGGGAAATGGGGCGGTAATTAGTCAGGGAAGCAGGGTCAGCGCCGGGTTTTTTCAGAAGGGGGATGATTATGGCTGATTTGTGAGGCTTTGGGACTGTACCAATCTCAAGTGTGTCATTCAGGAATGTCAAGGGAGGAGAAGGGCAAGCCCGGAAGATTTCTCTCAGGATGGTGCGATGGACAAACATCTGAAGGGGAGCCAGATTTGACTTTCACCGCTAGAGAAGATAACGTCTCTCTAGTCAGTTGAGGGATATGGTCTAGATAGAACCTATTGGGAGGGGGTTCAGGGGCCGGGGGGAGTGTGTGGGGGGGGGGGGGGGTGGGGGTATGTTGGCTTTGATGGCTTCGATTTTCTCCACAAAGTAGTTGTTTAGGGAGTCACAAAGGGCTTGGGAAGGTTTAGGGAGGTTCTGTCTGACAGGGCCAGCTCATGTACGATGGAGAAAATTTCTCTGGACTGGTTTCCTGATGAGAGTATTTTGTCGGAGAAGTAGTCGGTCTTGGCTGAGAGGATTGCCTTTTTATTTACGTTGAGCAGAAGTGAGTAGTGGGCTTTTAAGATAGGGCAGTAAGAGCGCCTCCATGCGCGTTCGGCATGGCGGGCAGCTAGCTTCCTTCCCTTGAGTTCATCAGTGAACCATATATTAACGTTGTGGGCGCGTTTCACAGCAATGCGTTTCAGGGGAGCTACCTCATTGCAGGACCTGGATAGCCAGTCATTAATAGTGGTGACCTACGATGACGGGGAGAGTTCCTCCAGGGCCGGGTGGGAATTTTGAAGAGTGAGACAAAGGGCAGGAATATCGGCCTTGTTCCAGTTGCGGGCCCAGATGTTCCTGGGAAGGGCTGGGCGTTTGGGTCGGTGAAGGTTTAAAGTAAACGAGATCAAGAAGTGATCGGACCACAAACATGGTGTAATGATGGGGGGGGGGACCGGAATATTCAATGACCAGATTTGATCTAGGACGTGGCCCTTTGAGTGAGTGGGAGCAGATACGTGAGAAATAAAATTTAGGTTAAGGAGGGAATCTGTAAAATTCCTAGATGCTGCATCTTCTGCAGGATCAGAGGGCCAAAATTTGAAGTCACCAAGGACCAAAACAGAAGAGTTGTTAACTGTTAACGTGGCCAGTAGCTCCTCGAACTCAGTTAAGAAGTGAGGGGCGGAGCCAGGGGGACGGTAAACAAGGACGCAAGTAATGGGGGTTTGAAAAGACGCTGAATGCATCACCATGCACTCAGTTCCCTTGATGACCGGACAGGAGAGAATTTGGAAATGGAAGTCCGACCGGACGATCAGAGCAACTCCTCCACCTACCCTGCCCGGCGGTCGGTCGGCCCGTAAGGCATAGTAAGTGGAGGGAAGTGATGCAAGGATGTTAGGAAGGGAATCAGGACAGAACCAGGTTTCAGTCAAGAATAACAAATCCGGTTTGTGGCAATCCAAAAAGTCAAAGAGTTCAAGTTGATGTTTCACAGCTGATCTAGTGTTTAAAAGGTAAGCCGAAATAGTGGCTCCTGGACTAGACGGCTGGCCAGGTTCTGATGAGGGGTGGAGCAAGGGTGAGGTGGGAGAACAGGTGGGGGCCGTGGGAGGGATAGACTGGGGCCGGGAGAGGCCGAGGTTGGAGATGGTGGACACTGAAGCAGCACTAAGGGTACCATAGCTTTGGTAAGCGTGGAGTTCGTCTGAGGAATAGGATAAAAATTGGGCATAGTAAGGTGCCCCTTGCCCTGGCCAGCCGCGGACGGGCGCAGACGGGCTTGCCTTTGGCGCGCCTTCGGCGCACCACCGGTGTGCCCGCTGCGCGCGTCCGCTGCGTGTGCGCATGAGGAAGCAGCAGCCAGGTAAGAAGATACCAAAATAACGGTTTTAAAATTCCGCGCAAATAAAATAGTCAGCGAGCCCACGAGCACCGCCGCAGCCGCGAACCAGCTGCCACCAGGTTCAAATGCGTCCACGAAAAGAAATCCTGCACAAGGGGCCTGACAATGGGGCAGGAAAACTGTGAGTCCGGGTAGTAACGCTGAAGTTGAGCCAGCATTAGGCAGGCTTGGAGTAGAGTAAAAAAAAAATTGTTTTTGAAACTGGCGTTTTGGGAATTCTAGGGCACGCTCCCATTCTTTATCATTAAGTGGTCTCTCAACTTCCTCCTTCCATTTTTGTCTCAGTTGGGCAAGTGGTGAAGATGGCAGTACATCTATACATCTATACATACATTATATCTATACATACAAGTAATTAGGTGATGGGCAGAACTATGTGAGCACTGGGTGTGTCGCGGGCTCGACCCCAGATGCATCCCAGAGACAACGGCAGTCCAGTATGGTTTGCTGGTAGAGAAGGAACTGCCCTAGGGAGACCCCGCTCTCTTCTGCCAATTGGTCAAAAGGGAGAAGTTGGTCTTTAGTAAAAAGGGACTCCACTTTGCGAAGCGAGAGGTCTGTAGGCCCACCTGCAGCAACATTGGGGTGTAGAGTGGAGTCACTCGGGAGAGGCGATTGAACCGGAGCATCCAGAACATTGTCACGGCTACCTGAATTGAATGGGTCAAAGTGGGTCGGGCTCCTAGCAGGAGCAGGCGTCGGATTGTCGGTAACAATAAAGGCCTAGCATCAGAGCAGGCCTCTCCCAGATATCGCCTTAAATCCAGCACGATAGCCACTAAAGCTGTGCCATGAGGAAATATGCTTAAAATGACGGGCCCTTAGATCTCTCCGGTTAACTGTCAGCTGCAGCTTAGCTAGAGCAACTCACCAACGACCACCTCCCCAAATAAGGGAGCAGAGCAGGGTATCCAGTTCCTGAAAAATGGGGTGGGTGGAATTACGGGAAGGTCCGAAAGTGATAAAGGAGGCGAGGTAAAACAACCATCTTTGCCAGAGCTATTCTCCCTACGGGTTCCAGAGGGCGGGTCCTCCAAAAACCAACCAGTGAGTGTGCCCACCAGTACTCTGCGGTGATTGCCCTCATAGAGATTGCGGTGAGTGTGGCAGAGTCAGACACTCAGACAGCGAGGTCTGTCTATCCTGTCTCGTCCCTGGAGACAGACAGTCAGGCCTCCACTGCCAGGGCAAAGAGTAGGGGGGAGAGCAGACAACCCTGATGCTTGTCCCACAACACAGGAAAGGGAGACAAGATATAGCAGCCCAAATGGACCTGGGAGGTAGGATTCAAGTACAGTAGCTTTGTATAGGCCAAGAGCGTGGGTTCTAATCCGATGTGTTGAAGCTCTGCAAATAGATAGGGCCAGGAAAAGGTATCAAATGCCTTTCTCCAGGTCCAGGACCAGGCAAGCGGCATGTGGGAAAAGGCCCCTCACCGGATCCTGGACGTGGAAAAGATGGCAAATGTTCTGGGAGGTGCTCCTGCCTGGGACAAACCTGCACTGGTCTAGCTGCGTTATAAAAATCTTATCGCATTTGTAAAGATTATTTGCATATATAAGTCAGACATACATGCAAAATAGCTTAGTCAATGAAGTCCTCCGATCCTCGGCACATTAGTTCTATGATTTGACGCTTGGTCAGAAGGTAAGCTCACAAATAATGAAAGCATGCAACCACCCGTTGCAATTTCATTAACACTTGTTTTCATTTATGAACATCACTGCTTCCATATGTTAATATATATTTGAACATTTCTGTTTCATATGTAATCACTTTGTTCCTCCTGTAATGTTTATTACTTTTTTACTTCATGATTTTAAATCCTTGTGTAAATTCCTATTCAGCTCCCTCCACCTGCGTTTATTGTGAATCATTGTCATGTATATTGCTATTTTGACACTTCAGGATTTCAAGATAAAACTATAAAAAGAAGAAGCAAAATAGGGGAACAGCCAGATTCACATGCTTTTTCCAAAAGGGTCAGTAGTTAGCTTTTACAAAACTAGTTCATCTTCTCTGCAACGTCCATTTGTCTTAACCTAACCGGTACCTAAAAGACTACAGTTTCTGTTGCACTTCGAAATAAGGACTTTTTAGAAACTTACTGTAATCACTGATTTCAACAATTAATTTTCATGACGCCTATATAAGTACCAATGCTCACTTGCAAGCTACATAAATGCAATTCGATGCTGTTGCTCCAACCTGTGTTGATGGGACCTATGTTTTACAATGTCCAGCTTCTGGAAAAGTGATATTTGGAAATATAAAGACTGTACACTTTTTAAATATATGAGTAGTGTTCAATGGCACACACCTAGAGTTTGGAAGAGGTGATTGTTAGGTAGTTAATTTTTAAATTTAATTCAGCTTTGTGTTAAATGACCTGGGGTATTGTCATAGCTAAAATGTATTTCTAGAAATTTCAGGTGACAGTGGCTATATCTTACAGCATGTATCATGAGACCATACTTTAATCCACTAACACACTAACACATAGAAAAGAGAAATTCAATGCGGATCACAAACCAACCAGAAGTATTAAAGAGCAACATTTGGATTTTTGAATGGCAGATTCTGCTATCTGCTAGGTGTGCCTTAGAATATTAATCAGGATTATCTTGTAAAATCATTGCATCTTGTGACATGCTGCTTTCCTTAGCCTTCAGAAAGAGACTACGAATGGCATCTGTAAGTGGGGAATTTGATGCAGTCGACATTGAAAGCTCTACCAACTATTAACCCAGGACAAGATATGGTAAGAACTGCAGAGGGAGGTGTGCACATAGATGATGTGACAAACAGCTACTTTTGAAGTACACATCATTTAAACAACATCTAAGAATTTCCCAACAATACATATTGATTGGTAGACAAAAATGCTCTGTTTTTTCACAGATTGTATTAAAGAAGATAGGAAAAATATTGTACATCGAAGCATATCATTTTGGATTGGACACTTTTTGTTTTTAAAAAATGAGGTGATTATGCACGAAAAATAACCAAATATGTTTTTTTTTTTTATTTCCACCTTTGCTGTTCAGATGTTGGTCTTTTAGTGTAATGCTGTGACTTGCTTACTCTTCTCTACTGTGATTTTTGTAGTGCCTTGAAGTTGCTGGTTTTCCAGAAGACATACTGCCCATATTTAAGCCCTCCTCAGTTTCTCCTTGCACCTTTGCATCCCTAATTCAGGCAGTAGCACCTTGCATTTCTTCTAAAGTGCTTGGAATTTGATCTAGGCTCCTTTTGCGATCCACTTTGGGGGAGTAGCTCCACCTGCATTTTAGGATTTCTTCGATATGTGGTTGCAGTGGCGTTAGCCAACCCCTTAACAGAATATCTACGTTTGGAAACACCTGTGTGCTGCACAAGTGTGAGACTTTTGTGTGCCGATATCCTTTATAGCCATTGTTCATTCCTGAAATACACATCTAATGGCTGCATTTCATACTAAGATTGCTTCATCAAACGTTTCCACCCTTCTACTCCTTTTTAAGATAACCCTGTGCAGTTCCCTTTGAATTTTACGATGCATGAAATTGATGAGCTGGAGTACATGACCTTACTTTGCCTTGACTGCACCTGGACCTTACTGTATCCCTTAAAGACCTTCTTTAAATGACTTCTTTCTCCAAAAATAATGGAAAGGGTGGTGTAGGAGGATTAATAGAAACTGAAGATACACAGTTGCTGATAGTTGTGTTACTGCAGGAGTGGTTGTGTTTCTGCTGGGATAGTGCTTTGGCTGCGGGGTGGAATAACGTCCTGTGTAATTAGTGTTGGAGTTTCTGTTGCTTCTGTAGACAAAATGAAATTAAATTAAATGATCCCCCAACATCCTCTATTTATGTTATTGTCAGAGTAGGCTGAGCTGTCGACATTAAAAAAATAGTATATGTAATGTTTATTTTTACTTGGTTTGTAGTGAAAAAAAACATTTTATAAAAGAATGTCATTTAAGATATATATTATATTTTGATAAGTAATGCCCTTGTTTAAAAGTATTTTTAATTCAAGTATTGTATTGGTAGACACATGAAGATCCTATAGAAAGCAATATAATTCTTAATTAAAACTGAGGGTGTGAGACACATGATTTACATTACCTGTAAAGCATTGCATTGGCCTATGAGTAAAAACATTATAGAATACTTCACAGCAATAATTGGTATTTTTTAAAGCTATCCTCACAGTATATGTAACATTATAATCAACTTGTGGACATCTCTACAGCTCTGTTACTTTATTATTTGTAACCAAAATATGTGTTTAACTCTTTTAGCATTACTATACATTAACATGACAATATTTTCAACACCCTGCCTAGAGTATCAGATGTAGGGTCTTATGTATCCATGGTGTAAACTCATGAGAACGTGTCCCCCATGAATTCTTCCTTATGAGTGGGTAGTGGAGCTGTACTGCAGCTGAAGCCTCCTGTTGCCTTGTTACAGAGATCACTGACAGAATATCGGCAAGCAAAAATATTGTGTGGACAGAATATTGTGTCAAAAATATTGAGCACTAAAATATTGAGAAGGGAAGTGCAAATAGGCAATTATAGATTTACTATTCTTAACTCCACATCTACGTATCTTGAAGATATGTATATATGCATCATCAAGTTACATATACGTAGTGTTATGTATAGTAAAACTTTTCTTACCTATAGAAACTAAACTTCACTACATTTTGTCTGCACAATATTTTCCTCTCACTTTTTTGACTAAAAGGCCTTCTTACAATATGTTATTTGGTGCTGAAAAGCAGGTCACATCACCACAGAATATGTATTCCTTGCTGTATCCTGTTCCAATTTTGTTTTTGTTAGCCTCTGGACATTAATCGTGGATTCATCAAAAAGCTACTTATGTTCTGAGGAAACTCTTCCACAAGAATTGGCAGCTCTTGATCATTAGAGTTGTATTTTCTCTTTCTTCTGAATGCCTCTTTTGGCTCCGGGATAGGCATGGTGGCCAGCATTCCTCCAGTGATAGCAATGAGCTTCTCTCTGTTCTCTGAAGCTGAAACTAAAGTTACTTACTTGAATATAGATATCATCATTGGCTGCCGGTTGGTGGTGCAGTTGCTATTCATAATTTCCTTTTGGTATTTGCCTGAAATGATTCATCACAAATGACCATTTTAATGCATCAGGCCCCCAGTGCTTACAAGTTGGATGGTATTTGAATGGAACTGACTTCCAGTTGAACTTTCATGGCAAAGTAAATAAAGATTTGAAAATGTTCTGAGTCTGATGCCCTATAGTATGTTTATAATAAACAATAAGAGATTTTGTGTCCAGATACAATTTACGGTGTAATCAGTAAATTGGTGTGCATTACCTGTACATTGCTAACACAATTTGTCAAATATTGTGTCATGTGCCATATGGCTATATTAAAGTGCATTAAGTATAACGTTTGTACATTTTTAAGAATAGATCATATAGTTTTGTAAGATTGATTGCACTCAGGGGCTGTATGATAGAAGCACAATTGGTTTTTACCACACATGCCTCTACCTTGTAGCCGAACCACGAATGCGTCTTTACCACACATTCCTTTACCAAGCATTCCTTTAGCATAATATTTCATGGTATAGGCATGAATGGTAAAGGAGTATGTGTGTCTAAGGTCGCCACTATCCCACCTCCCCCCACCCGTAAACCCCCCACGCTGTCCCTTAGACTACCCCAAACCCTTCCACTGCCCTAAAACCTACCCGACCCCTCCAACACGTAAAACTACCCATTCCCCTTCCACTGCCCTATGGCCTAAAAAGCCTACAATACCCCAACACCCCTGCAGCTCCTTAAACTACTGTAACCCCATCCACTATTCTTACAAGTGAGCTATAAACTGCTGTCAAAGAGTTTCATGCAAATTGCATTGTACAGGTTAGAAAGTTATGCTTTTACCTGTTTTGCATTATCCTAATGCTGCTAAAAAGAGTTTGTTTGGTTAGAAATAGACTCTTATGAGTAAAGCCAATCCTAACCATTGTGTTACATTCAGAATCCAGTATTGTTCTGCTCCAGACCAAGCATTCCCAGAAAATGCCTACCAGTATGGATGACATGTGAATCCTACACCTTGTAGTCAGTCCCCTTTGTCTTATGTAACATTTTCTATACACTGAATTACACATGTATGATTTACTGCCTCTATATGTGTGTGTTTGGTGTAAAGTGCTCTGACACCCTACACTGGTGTAAGAGGTGCTATAAGGCAAATGATATACATGTGAGAGAAGCGTTATAGAGAGATGAGAGTCACTATTGGAGGGTGATAGTGTGGAAATCATTGAAGAACCCAAGAAAAGATTGTTGTATCCTGGTGCACTATAATGTCATCATTTACTATGCTTTAAAAGCTCTTACAATTGAATATATTTATATAATGAAATATGTGTTGTAGAATGCACCATTTTTGTTATATTATCCCTGATTTTTTTGAGGGGAGAACCCCCAAGCCTCCCTTTTAGTGGTCAGGCTCGCTTGCTGCGCATGCTCACTATGCATCATATGGGGGCTGGCTTGACAAAATTTGCCAGGTCTCCTTTTGGTTCCCAGTCTGGCCCTGGGACTGGTTCCCACTGAGATAGGGTTGTGGTGTTCGATGCAGTTTGAATCATACTTGACAAAGTTACCGATTTTGTAGAAAGCAAGTGGAATACCCCAGACAGCATGAATGATACCAAAGTTAGTACAACACCAAACATAATAGGTAAAAAATAAAATGGGCCTACCACTTACCCTACAATCTCATTGTGTGACATATGTTACCACTTTTGTAGTATGGAATGTCGATGAGGGAATACTGAGGTCACACAAAATTGTGATCAGAATATTGAGATCCAAAAGAGAGATTTCAAGAGATATTCTGAGACTACACTGGTTGCCACATTTCTGGATGAAGACATAAAAAAGAACAAGAATAGGATGTAGAGAATACCTTTATAAATCGATAAAAGGAAAAGGAAAAAGGATCACACCTTTGAAGGAGAAACTGGGGGTTCTAGTCATTGAGGGGCATATTACCAACAAGTAGCGATATTTATAAATAGATTTTTTTATTCGCTACCTTTAGCTGGATGTTAGCGGAGAAAACATGCTATTAGCAACGTTTTTCTCCATTGTGCTAAAATATGCAGCGATAGCGGCGAAATGCGTGAATATCGCTGAGAATACAGCGATATTCACGCATTAGCGACAAAATGCTCTTAGCTATGTTATCCACCTCCCATTGGATAACATGGCTAAGAACTAATCTGGGCAGGTGTTAGTATTTGGAGATATTCGCGCTTAGCGTGAATATTTCCAACGCCACGCCTGCCTTGCTAATAGGCGATAGCGACGTTAGCGACTGCTTTCAGTCGCTAACTGGTTGGGTACGTCCACTTTGCATGTCATTAGCGATAAACATCACTGACATGCAAAGCGGGCCCAAAACCGCTCGCTATCGCCTAAAAACTGTCGCTAACATCAGCTTGCTAATAGGGCGATAGAATTATCGCCGCTTAGCGGCCGAAAACGGCCGCTAAATCGGCGATAATTGCCTATCGCCCCCCCTTGGTAATATGCCCCTATATTATTCAAAATATAAAGGCCAGTAGGTAACATCCAAGTAACTTTTTTCAAATACTAACCTCGAGTGTCTTTTCCCAGCTCTTAATTGGTCTATATTATTAAATTACTCCGTCTTCTCCCAGCTATCCTTTTTCTATTTTACCCTGAAACATTAACATCTTCGCTTTTTTCCTCTATCTTTTCGACATCCTTATTTTCTTCTCCAACATCGACCCAAAGTATAATTAATGCTCCCTGTTGTCCGTTTTTAGGCATATCTACAGATAAATACAGACAGAAAACAATGTGTTTTCTATCTGCATTTATTTTTATAAATGGATAAATACAGAAAATGGTGCTTCTTTCAATTGATTCTCCATGCTGTCTTTCATGAAATATATGCCAACAGCTGAGGAGATGGACAGCATGGGAACTTAGAAAACCGGATGACATTTTTTTAAATAATGGCATATGTTTACATTGCATTTATATCGCTGTGTTTTAATTTCTGAGTTTATTTCTGGGTTCACTTACCAATATGTTTACCTCTCCTTTCTCTTTGTAGTTACAGATTTTCTGTTGCTTCTTCATAAAAACATGTTTAGTTTCAACAGTTGCTTCTTTGTGAAGTGCACTGACATCGAATACTTTCATGACGTATGCTCTATATAAAGCAGGTGCCTTTGCAGGTTATTCTTTGGTAACGATTTAGACCCAGAGGCAGCAGCAAATACATGTTCGCGCGTAGATCGAAAGCTTCTCCCTAAGGTTCGTATGTTGAAAATATTCCAAGTGTCAAACAAGTAGCAGCTTTCAAGCATAAGAAGATCAGAGTGCCTATCAAGCACCTTAAAGCAAATGTGAAACAGCAAGATAGTGATGATCTGGTCTGCTCTCATCCACAGTCGAGGGGCTCTCACTCAGACTTCAGTGACATCCACTGGCTTTTACCTCCCTTTGAGTCCATCCCATGTGGTTTTCTAACTCGCTCTTCTGTCAGAGACCTCAAATGGAACAGACATATATTAACTTTTATTTTCAACTTAACTGAGCAGGAATCGCTCGTTTCACATCCTTTCACAGTTTTTCATGCTGTGAAGATTTATATCAGCCAAGACATCACAGTGTATTTTTCTATGAACCTCTCTAACTTCATCTGTATTTGTACCTGTTTGTGGTTGTTTGCTTATTGAAAACATTACTACCACCTTCTTGTTTATATGCTTTGTTTTTTTACAGCACCAAACAAGTCCTTTTATGGCCACTTCGGAGCGTTTTCTATCTATCTTTCTATCTATCTATCTATCTATCTATCTATCTATCTATCTATCTATCTATCTATCTATCTATCTATCTATCTATCTATCTATCTATCTATCTATCTATCTATCTATCTATCTATCTATCTATCTGTCTGTCTGTCTATCTGTCTGTCTGTCTGTCTGTCTGTCTGTCTGTCTTTCTGTCTGTCTACTTACCTATATATATATATATATGAATATACGAAGAATGGAGAGCCCACAGCTGAGACATCCTCTCTTGCTGACACTTTATTTGGTCTGTGCATGGCAGCATCAACTCTTTACCTTACGCGTTTCGGCGCGCATGCGCCTTGTTCACAGGTGAGTTCTGTAATGTCCTAGTGGTCTAGTAGTTTGAAAAAAACCACTTTACCCAGCATGCACCAATATTCAAATCAAATGTCTCGGAAAATCTTCTGTTATCCACGGAGCATTGCAGGTTTAAAATTCATAGCCAGTGCTCTTGGCTCCCACACACAAGGAAATAATTGCTCGAGATGAACATCAAAGTCTGTCGGAAAGAGAAGCCTCCTTCGTCTCCCTTTCTCTCAGCCAACACCCATTTGCTGCGGAAGTCCGTTATGCCGGTGTGGTGTCGAGCGAGTCATGCCCCTCAATTAAAGTACCAAACATTCCTCCACTTTACCGGGGCCACCGACTCTGCAGGGCAGGCTCTGAAGACAGGAATGGAGAATCCTGTTACAAACAACACGAAGAATGGAGAGCCCACAGCTGAGACATCCTCTCTTGCTGACACTTTATTAGGTCTGTGCATGGCAGCATCAACTCTTTACCTTACGCGTTTCGGCGCGCATGCGCCTTGTTCACAGGTGAGTTCTGTAATGTCCTAGTGGTCTAGTAGTTTGAAAAAAAACACTTTACCCAGCATGCACCAATATTCAAATCAAATGTCTCGGAAAATCTTCTGTTTTCCACGGAGCATTGCAGGTTTAAAATTCATAGCCAGTGCTCTTGGCTCCCACACACAAGGAAATAATTGCTCGAGATGAACATCAAAGTCTGTCGGAAAGAGAAGCCTCCTTCGTCTCCCTTTCTCTCAGCCAACACCCATTTGCTGCGGAAGTCCGTTATGCCGGTGTGGTGTCGAGCGAGTCATGCCCCTCAATTAAAGTACCAAACATTCCTCCACTTTACCGGGCCACCGACTCTGCAGGGCAGGCTCTGAAGACAGGAATGGAGAATCCTGTTACAAACAACACGAAGAATGGAGAGCCCACAGCTGAGACATCCTCTCTTGCTGACACTTTATTAGGTCTGTGCATGGCAGCATCAACTCTTTACCTTACGCGTTTCGGCGTGCATGCGCCTTGTTCACAGGTGAGTTCTGTAATGTCCTAGTGGTCTAGTAGTTTGAAAAAAACCACTTTACCCAGCATGCACCAATATTCAAATCAAATGTCTCACCTGTGAACAAGGCGCATTCTTCGTGGGCTCTCCATTCTTCGTGTTGTTTGTAACAGGATTCTCCATTCCTGTCTTCAGAGCCTGCCCTGCAGAGTCGGTGGTCCCGGTAAAGTGGAGGAATGTTTGGTATATATATATATATATATATATATATATATATATATATATATATATATATATATATATATATATATATATATATATATATATATATATATATACATTTTCACTGAAAAACCCAAAGGTTACAGGGACATTATAGTTAATGTCAGATTTCACTCGCACAAAACCAGTGAAATACAGCAGTTATAGTTAGATGAGCTAACTATAACTTGCGCCCCCACAATGCACTGCTTATGACCTCACATATTACGTCACTCATGACATGGTCCGTGACATCACTGATGACATGCCGCTCACTTCAGCTGCTATCTTCAAAGTTTTGTGGTGATCTGTCAAGCGGGGGCGAGAAAAAAGAAAGGAGGGGGTCCTAAAATGCATTTTTTCCATACAAATTCCCATAGAGATTTTTGACACATCTACAGCCCAAACTGCTAAACAGAATCACACCAAATTTGACCGAAAGGAAGCCGTTGGTCCAGAAAACTACCTTTTTGTTAATTTGTGTAAATCCATTCGGTAATTTTTTAGATAAGAAACAACTATTTGTATATAGGGATGTGGATCCTCCTCAACGCTCACATAGCAGATCTCGCACCCTTGCACCACAAGATGTACTGTGATTGACTGGCCGCAAATGTCTGGAGAGTTGCACCTACAATGTTGTAAACCAGGACTGTGCCCTGGAGGATAAAAATAGAGATTGAATAGTATAGAAGGGGTCAGAGTAGGGGCACTGTGACCGCTTGGGTGCATTGCAAGGGTTTGTGAATTCCTCTTATGAGTTAAAAAATGCCATTAAGTGATTTTCTTCCACGTACAGGGAGCTGCAACTCTTTCATGATGCTCAGCGCAGCCGCATTTGTAAGGTCATAACAGATCTGTGAACCTTGCCAAAAATAAATAAATATGTAGATATAATCAGTCACAGTTAGTCAGAGACACACTCCGAGACATACACCCTTACTAACAGACCTACTTATACACTCATGCATCCACTGACTCGACCACAGTTATGCATCTACTCACAGACCCACTCAAAGAGTCACACCCTCACAGAGACTGATCCACTCACTCACAGACCCAGTCAGAGACTTACGCATCTACACATAGACCTACTCAAACAGTTACATGCCCACTCGTAGACCCATTCAGCAACTCATGCACCCACTCACAGAGCCACTAAGGCACTTGTATACCAATTGACAAGCCCATTGAGAGACACATGCACCCACTCAGTGAGTCAAACACTCCCTCAAAGACCCACTGACAGACAAATCCGCCCACTAAGTGATCCACTCAGAAACTCATGCACCCACTCAAAGACCCATAGAGAAACTTATGCACCCATTTATAGACCCACTTAGAGAATTACACACCCTCTCACAGACACACTTATACAGTCACACAACCACTCACACACCCAATCAGAGACTCACACTACCACACAGACTCATGCACTCACTCAGATACTCTCTGAGAGACTAGGGTACCCATTCAGAGACCCACTCATACAGCCACACACTCACTGACAGACCCACTAACACACTCTTGCAGCCACACACAGGCCTACTGATAGACTCATGCACAAACTCACACACCTATTCATTTACTCATGCATCCAGTCACAGACCCACTCAGTGACTCAAATTCCCACTCACAGACCCACTCAGATATTCATCCACCCTCTAGCAGACAGCACTCAGACACTCATGCAACCACACACATATCCAGTCAGGCACTGATACACCCATTCAGACAATTGCGCTCGCACTGACAGACCCAGTCTCACACTGATGCAATCACTGTCTGACCCACTTAGACACTCTTGCCCCACTCACTTATACGATTTATTGTATGCTTTTATGTTATTCTGCTTTAGTCCTTTAGGGCTTCTAATCTTAACTGCATTAACTTGTGATCTCGCTCTTGTTTTTGTTAAATTCCCTGATGCTTATAGCACTTCTTTGATGCATTTCATTTTAGACTGTTTTGCTCTTTGTGTTCTAGGGCACCCCTGATACCCCCAACTCTTAACCTGTTCGATGTCCCCTTTGATGTAACTTCACCTACTGACACATTGTGTTTGTACCCTTGCTTTCACCAATTCTGTACAGCACTCTGATACCCGTTTGCACTTTATAAAACTATTCAAACAAACAAACTCATACATTCACCCTGGAACTGATATATGAACTCACACTGCTACTCAGATTTCTGCATCCACTTATACACAAACTGGCAAAATTACTCACAAAGTCTTTGTAAAATGTATAGAATAATTTTTAAATGTGTTGTTGTGCATTGAATTTGTGCTTTAGCTTTGTAGGTATGTGGACCTTCACGATACATACGTGCAGATACTCGAACCCACACACCAGGAGCACTATTATCATTGGCTGAACGCAACCTGTGTACACAGATGTGGCTTCCATTTTATGAAGCAGGAGAGGTCCTAGGGCAAGAGAACAACGATTAGACAGAATATAAGGGGTCAGGGTAGGGGACCTTTACCGCACAGGTGCATTGTAGGGGTGTCTGGGGGACCTGTTATGAGTTTAAAATTTATTTATTTATTTAAACAACTTCTAAAGTGCACAAATACCCATGTGTGTCTCAGTGCTAAGGACTAAAAGGAAAGGGGTGGAGCAGGCTGCTTATTGATCAAAAAGCCAGGTTTTTACTTGTTTTCTAAAAGCTAGCAGGGTGGGACTGGTCTTGATCTACCGAGGACGTGTTTTCCAGAGCCTGGCGGTGGCCACTATAAATCTTCTGTCACCCCACGCAGTTTTCTTAGTTCTTGGGACAAACAATATATTGGCTTTTGAGGAGTGCAGAGTTCTGCTGGGCGTGTATGAGCAAAGAGCTTTCTTCAGGAACTCAGTTCCCATGTTGTGGGAAGCCTTATAGGCAATGCATTCCACCGTCAATTTGGTTCTGCTCCATATGGGCAGCCCATGTAACTGTCGGACCACCTTGGATATGAACATAAACTTAGGGGTACCACAGAGTATCCTCCCAGCTGAATTCTGCCCCAGTTGCAGCTTGCTTAGAACCCTCTCCTGAGCATTAATGAAAAGACAGTTGCAGTAGTCGACTTTTTTCATAACCAGTGTGCTTATAGGAGTTTTGCATGCACCAAATGGAAGAAAAGGTAGAAGTTTTTTTTTATCATCCTTAGTACATAGAAGGATGAGGAGACTACTAGGTTAGTATGGTGTATGAAAAACAGCTTGTCGTCAAACATGACACACACATTTCTAACCTTTTTGACAGGGGACGGAGGTAAACCCAACACGGCTGGCCACCAAGTTGGGGACCAGCAGGGTGAAAGGTTGCCACAAATCATCACCTCAGTCTTGTCTGAGTTTAATTTAAGGCAATTATTTCCCATACAGGCACTGTTGGCCATCATTCAGCAAAAGTGATGGGATGCACACCATGATTGTTCATTTGTCCATTTAATCCAAGATACTCGTCCAAGTGTGCGTGCATACTCTAATTGTGCCTTTCCCCAGTTGCATACAGGTAATACAACATGCAGTGAGGAGCAACATTTCACTCCCAACCCAGTTGCACAGCAAAAAGTGAATTAGCAAAGTAGCACCATGTTTTTATCATTATCTTTTCTTCATTTACTCCATGTTTTATTCACGTTTGTTTGAAAATCTGCTTGAGCATCTTGTCTCCACATGCAGAGTATCATACTGTTTCAACAACTTCTAATGCTTAGAATGTGCCCATCCAGGCCTCTATAAAGAACCTGATAGAAACGTATGATTCATCAAATGCAGTGTTCTTTATTGTACCCCAATGCCTTTCGGGCTTAACACGCCCTTCTTCGGGGGTACCTGCAAACAACAATTCAAAAATCACCATTACCCCACTGTACTTAATTTGTTACACATTTTTGAAAATTCATACTGTCCTCTTTGTGTGTGATTAAACCCTCATCACCCCAACTGACGTAAAAATCTGTGTTCCTTGATAATCTATGCTGTGATGGCGGGAAGCCGGGCCAATCCCAGTGAGGCCGGCAACTAGAGCGCTGCCCACGTTTACACGACTGGATGAAAGAAATCACACACCCACATGGTGTGAGAGACACACTTAAGAATAAAGAGTTTAAAAAGTGGCAGAGGTTGCCGTACAATGCATCTAAGTAAAATGGTTTTTAAAACGATTTTAAACTGTAGCAGCAGTCACCCTAACAAATGTAAAAGAATCGCTCTGTGCAATAAAGTAGTAAGAAGAAGCAAGCTTGCTGCCGCAGCGCTAGCCTTCTATGCCACAAACCATTTTTTGTTGTGACGCCCACCGCGACCCCCGTGTAAAGTTGTTGCTGATAAAATATATAATATATATATATATATATATATATATATATATATATATATATATATATATATATATATATATATATATGTATACATCATGCTTTGAAGCTGTTATTAATGCTCTCTTTTTTTAACCATATTCTATGAAAAGACTTACCAATGAGTCAAGTTAGTTGAAAGTATTTCCTCTATGTCTATTTATGGTTGCACTGCACTTCCACTTTAAAAGCGTAGCAAAAAGTCAATGAGTTGTCATGTGATCAAGGGAGGTATCTCCCGAAACGCGTTATGGCTGCATTGGCGAAATAAAATAATGCACCTACTAGAACTGGGTCCAAGCTTGTCTGTTCGTTCAGATCAGAAGTTGAAGGCGAGTTGGACAGATATATATATATATATATATATATATATATATATATATATATATATATATATATATATATATATATATATATATATATATATATATATATATATATATATATACTAGCAGCCCGCCCCAGCGTTGCCTGGGGCAGAAAGGGGCTGGGGGCAGTACACCCGCTCCCGCCCCGACCCCCTCCCGCACCGACTCCCTCCTGCCCCGACTCACTCGCGCCCCTCTCCCGACCAAACTCAGTCGCGCCCCCCTCCCGCCCAGACTCACTCGCGCCCCCCGTCCCGCCCAGACTTACTAGCGCCCCCCTCCCGCCCAGACTTACTCGCGCCCCACTCCCGCCCAGACTTATTTGCGCCCCCTCCCGCCCAGACTCACTCACGCCCCCCTCCCGCCCAGACTCACTCACGCCCCTACCTCCTCCGAAACTGCTGCCTCCACACCTTTCCTTGGGCCCCGCAACCTTCGGGAGCTCTGAGCCTCGTTCAGTGCGCTCAAGTGCGGTCCCTCCGCTCCACCACACTCCCCGTTGTCGCCATCTCGCACACAGCTTGCTGCGGAGCCGTAGTCATAGAAGAGAGACACGGCCCTGACAAACTGCAATCGAGGCATTACTGCACCGCCCTCCTCCTTGTCGTCATGACGCACGTCACGTCGTGGCCAGCGCTAGGTCCCGGCCGGCGCTACTTTCTGGGGGGGACTACTTTGTTTACAAACATAATTTTTTTAATTTACTTTTTTTTTTAAATTTATATAGCCTATGTCCATCTACACACCCTGACATTTTCATAGATGTATCGGGTGTGTAGATTGGCGCTGTGGTTCCTGAGTTTACCTTGCCAAAAGGTGCAAGTTCTCTCTTTATAATAGTAGTATATATATATATATATATATATATATATATATATATATATATATATAATATTCCAACAAAGATGCCCCAGAACTTGAGGACGCCACTCCACGGGGGATGGTTTACAAAACCTTTTTATTCTGAACAGCTCGTGCAGCCCATATCTTGCAGTCCCTGATGCGTTTCGGTGTAAAAAACACCTTAATCATAGGGGGAGGCGGAGCTTGACAAGATCCGGTTGGTACTTCAACCTTTTATTTCCCAAGTACGTATTCACTTCCAGGTAAGTGGCATGCTGGGTGTTGAAGTTCATTAAAACCTTCTAGTAGGGTCCGTTTTCCTGCCAAATGTTTATCAACCCCAATTTCTTGAATCTTCCAAGAAATCGTGAGCAGACAACCCACTGGAGGGTGCAACCGGCCCGCTGGGAAGTCGGGCGGCGGGGTGGCGGCCATTATCCGCTCTGAACATAAATTTTCAGAGCTCACAGTGACATCTATTCCGAAAACTGAATGCCTCGCTCTTAAATTTTCCTCTGCCAAGTCCTCCTTTATTTGTGTTCTCGCTTACAGGCCCCCTGAATACATGCCTCTCTTCCCCCTACTATTCAGCGATTCCATCTCTCAACTTGCGATTAATCATGCTAATATCATGATTATCGGCGACTTCAACTATTGGCCATCTGATGCCCGCGAAAGCCAATCCTCCACGGAATTTACTGATCTCTTAACTAGCATGAATTTTTACCAGCACGTTCACACCCCTACCCACCATAAAGGCCACATTCTGGACCAGGTCTGGACGTCCAATCTCGACATTTCTCCCCCCGCTGTCCTCCCCTGCTCATGGTCTGACCACTGCCTCATTTCCTTTCATCTTCATCTTCATACTTCTTGCACCCCCCCCTCATAAAGAATCTCTTAGCTTGCAACCGGAAAAGGGCAAATCTGGCTGACTTCCACTCCATATTGGCCTCCACCTCACCAACCCCGCGATCTCGTTAGCGGATCAGGCTGATCATCTCGACGAATGGCTACTTCGCGCAAGCGACAAAGTTGCCCCTTTTAAAATAATCAATGCCAAGCGCCCTCACGACGCTCAACGATGGTTCTCTGACCAACTTAAAGCTGACAAACTTGCCCTTCGGCAAGCTGAACGTCGTTGGAGGCGCAATTACGACCCGCAGCTCAGACTTGTTTATGCTGACTCTCTAAAGTCTTATCAAAAATCGATCTTGACAGCTAAAACTGCATACTTTTCCCAAAAGATAATGAACTCCAATAACAAAGCCAAGGATATCTTTTCAATCGTCAACGAACTTTCCCTGCCTGATAGGGTCACTCCCCAAACCCAGCCAACCCAAACCTTGTGTGATTCTTTAAACTCTTATTTTATCGATAAAATCACAACTATAAAAAATAATATCCCCACCCTTCATTCCCTCTTCCTCCTCCCCTCCCCCCCAGGAACACCAGCCTCTTGACAGAGTTTCCGCCAATCTCTTTAAAAGAATTTTCTTCACTACTTCTTAAAGTCAGCTCAGGTTCTCCTAATGACTGCTGCCCCCCCAGGTCTTGAGGGAGGCCTTTCTGGCCTGTCCGGACCCCCCACTAGCTCTGCTTAACAACTCTCTTGCCACTGGGGTGGTCCCTCGCTCTTTCAAACAGGCAGCTGTCCTACCTATCTTAAAAAAATCCAACGCGGACCCCACAATCCTAAGTAATTATCGACCCATTTCCCTCCTCCCTTACTTAGGAAAGATCTTGGAGACTTAAGTCACCCGCTGCCTGAACTCCTTCATAGAGAAATCCTCCTTCCTGGATGCCCAACAAGCTGGCTTTAGACCCCTCCATTCTACCGAGGCGGTCATAGTAGCAGTCATGGATGCCCTCAGGCAAGGTGCCGACAAAAACATCTCTCAGGCCCTTGTCCTTTTAGACCTTTCGGCAGCATTCGACACGGTCGATCATGCCATCTTGATCGACCGTGTCCACAATGCTGGAATCCAGGGGGTGGCCCTCGACTGGCTTAGATCATTCCTCGACCAGCGATCACAAGCAGTCCACCTGTCTACCTTTGCTGCACCCTACACATCCCTAACCTGCGGGGTCCCTCAGGGCTCTGCACTATCTCCCCTTCTTTTTAATTTGTATTTGCAACCCCTTTTAGCTTCCCTCCATAATACCCCGGTCACAATCTTCAACTACGCGGACGATCTTCAGTTAATTTTTCCCATTGATTCCCTTCCTTCCGCCTGTCTTAATTTTCAGTCCATCATGCTGGCCATCGCAGAGTGGATGTATCATAGCCAACTGAAATTGAACCCCACAAAAACTGAGCTAGTACTCGTGGGGGGCCCCACTAACCCATGGAATACCACCTTTTGGCCATCATCCTTAGGGACGGCACCCACTCCAGTGAGCACAGTGAAGAGCCTGGGGGTGATAATTTCTGAAGACCTTTCGATGAGACCACAAATTAATTCAGTCACTTCATCCTGTTTTTTCCATCTTAGGCGGATCCGCAAAATCAGTAGGTTCCTCACTAGAGATGCCCTGATTCAAGTCATCATCGCTCTTATCACCTCCAGGCTCGACTACACCAACTTGCTGTATGTGGGGATCCCTGCATGCCACCTCCACCGGCTGCAACTGGTGCAGAATCAGGCTGCCCGCCTGATTTTCCGCCAGCCTAAACATCAGCACGTCACCCCCCTCCTGCGAAGTCTTCACTGGCTCCCTGTTCTCAAGCGCTGTACATTCAAGCTGGGATGCACAGTGTTCAAGGCCCTCTCTGATGCAGCCCCTGCCTTTATTTCATCTGGTCTGACACGCTACACCCCCCACAGAGCTCTCCGCTCAACATCTCTTAACTACCTCGTGGTTCCCAAATTCAGACGAAAAAAGCACGGTGGTTTGAGTTTCTCTGTTCTGGCCCCCTCCACCTGGAACTCCCTGCCATCCACACTTTGTCTCTGTCCCAGTTACGACTGTTTCCGCAGACTGTTAAAAACTCTGCTATTCCAGTCTGCATACGAGTAACTCCCTGACCCCTGATCACTGTACTTTGTCAAGAGCGCCATGAAACCGTTGGTGAAAGTGCGCGGTACAAATATTTTTTAACGTAACGTAACGTAATTTGTGCCGAAAATGACTACGTTGCCCAGCATGCAAAGGAAAAAAGGTACTGTGTACTTTAAAAAACAATGAAAGGGTGGCGAGTCATGCACGCAATTCTTTTCTGCTCACGAGGCCTCTGATGTGATGGTGAGAGTCTATCGAAACGCGACAGGCTTTTACTCCTGAATCTGGTAGGGCTTAGTCTACTTGTCCTGGAGGGCCCTGGGAGCCACAGGCTCCAACACCTACACCAGCATATCAGTCTTCTGATCATACCAGAGCTTAACTAGCTCTTGGCTGGCCTACAGTTTGCTGCATGCTCCCGTCACCTACTCTGACATGTGGCACCACAGGTCTAGCACATAATCCAGCACATCATGTTTGGGCTCTTTGAGAGGCGTCTCCCAAGCTTCTCTCACCAATTCAATGGCCCTTATACAGGATGGCCAAATAGTAGTTTAAATGGGCTAAAACCAACCCCTTTCTCTGGTACCTCTTTTGAAGCAAACCGCAGGCATGGGAGGAGAATATCCAATCTCCTCCTGAGCTTGTCAGATAAGTCCATGATCATGCCCTTCAGGGTCTTATTAAATCTTTGCATCAGACCATTGATCTGGGTATAATGAGAGATGGTGTGAACTTATAGGTAACACCACTAAGCCTGGGCAGAGTTAATTTAGCCATGCTGCGCAGAACTCTGCAAAGCGGTACAAAAACTCTGCAACGCTACACGAAGTTTCGCGAGCCTGCAGAGTTGCTTGTTCCACATGCTTGAGAGATGTTTCTGATGTTCGGCAATGCGGATTGCATGTTTGGGTGGTAATATCGCGCGAACTTTACAAGCAGTCCACATAAGAGTGGCCATCTTGTTTTTCTTGTCTGGTTATGGTTCTGGGGCCTGTTTTTCAATCCTCCCTAAATCTATCCAATTCTAAAATAAATGTCTGATCTTTTTTATTTAATATCTATCGCTCTCTCTTCAGAAGTGTACTATTAGCATTTATTTCTACTTTTTGTGTGCTTTAGTGCTTTATGTACTGTTTTTCTATTACTTGCTTTCTAATTTTTTTTACTTCCCTTATTTTTCTCCTGACTTAAGATTTTACTCATGCATTTTCTTTTCTTTTCTGCCCCTGCCCCCCAGAACCATGGCCACGACTACGAAAAGTGCTTTCTCCAGTTCCAGGGAAAACAGGAGGAGATGCCTTCCTTGTGGAAGTTGACGCTTGGAAGGGGTACAGCCTCAGGCCTTATTCTCTGAGGTGAAGGTGTCCGCACCCGTTTTTTTTCTGTGCAGCTCCACCTCCCCTTAACCATGGTAGCAGGTAGCAGGCCTGTTTTCGGGTACTTGATGCTCACAGCTGACAGTGTTTTGCTGCTCTGAGGTCTGGCGCACCCATAGCCAACTGATGCACTGGTGTTCCGACATCCTGGACCGGGAGAATGATATGCTGGACCTGCTAGTTGTTGAGGTTGTGAGGCTTGGTGAGCAGCAAATTATATTACTATTGTGTGTTCTGTTCTGTGTCATTGCAAATCATTTTTTCCCAAATAGCAAGAATGCTGCTGCTGCTACATGCAGGTATGTTACATTTAAAAATCTTATATTATGTGATTGTTATTCTTCTAGACAGTTGCTCGGTGCTACTAATCCTACTTGTTTGCAAATTTGAGCTCGCTTGGCCTGATTATGTAAGAGAGGTTAGAGAACTTAAGTTATGTGATGCAGACTAGAGAGACTCCTTTCCTTTGTCCTGTCACTAAGATAGTGATAGGTAGGTAGTTAGTTACTTAGTTACTTAGTATTAGTTGGTAATTTTTTAGTGGTCTGGGTGGCATGTCTTACTTTCACGCACTGTGCTGACTCATTAGTAGAACGTTTTGTAGTTTGTTAGTGAGTGAATATTATAGCAACTAAGCAAGCAACCAATTTGGTGTATGCAATATGCATGCACCCATCTATGCCTTTTTGAGGACTAAAATAAATGCAAACTTAGTGAATTGGCCCGTCAAAGGGGATTGATGATTGCAAATGAGATCGGAACTTAGAAGAAGCAAATATAATTGTTTGCCAATTCATTTCAGTCTTTGGAATAGGCGGGCTAGGTACTTAGGATTAGGATTCTGGAATCGGAATGGAACTGTGGAATAAAAAAGATTGGATGATCCGCAACTGTGACTACTATTAGTCGATCTGATTACATAGGCCAATTTAATTGCAATTGCCCTTTCCTGTCAAAAAATCTTTTTGGAGAAATGTTTTGATATTTATTTTACACCAATCAATTGTTGTCTCTTTAATTATGTCTTACATGATCAGCATCCTGGGGCAAGAAGTAGACAGGGTCTGCCGAGACCGGAGCTAGAGGTGCCATCCCAGAATCACTCCTCTGCAGATGGCTCTGCTGGCTCCAGTACATCCTCCTGTTGTTAATATTATTATGCATTTCCATAACTTTTAACTAACCTTATTTTTTCCAAACTATTATTTCCGTTTCCTAATTCTATTTTTTACCAAATCTTCTTCGATCTATCTGTTTCTAAATTCTTATTATCCCTGCATTAACTACCAACTTAGATATTTATATTTCTAGTGTCAGTTTTTTTACATCAAATATAACTGCCTCTAACTCTGTACTATTAGTCTGTCTGTAGCTTTCCCTCTCCCCTTATATTTTGTGGACTGCCTAGTGGTGGTACTACTGTAAGACTCAGAGAACACATTGGTCCTTACTGCTATACTACTACTAGTACTACTACTCTTCTGTGCAAAGTGCATGCCCAACTAAGGTATTCTACCCATGTTTGTTGAGATTAGAAGAAGGCTTTCTTTTACTTTCTTTCTAATGCTTAATCAGCGAATAAAATGATGGTCACGTTGGACACCCCAAAGTGGTGTATTTCACTTTTTCTTGTGTAGGCCTAGTACTATTTTTATTAGCAGCAGTTGATGGTGACCTTTGAACAACTGATTACTGTGCACCATGGATGGAAGGAAGTATGAAGAGGAGGGCACCATTATATTTTCCAACCAAGAGAGACCTCATGTCAGATTGTCTGCCCAGGTGGCCACTCTTTCTTTTTAAAAACTCAAATTCACCAATTACTCTAGCCACTGAGTCCAGTACTTTAAGTTGTCCTGTTCATGAGAGGCTTTTCGAAAATTGCCACATATAAAATGGCTGTCCAACCAGATATTTCATTATTTTTGATTAGGATAGGACATACTGCCTACTCTACTCTAGCACCCAAATTGTACTAGTGATGTGTGTGGTGCATGTATGTATTGGAGTTTCAATCTTGCTTGTGAAAAAATAAAATAGGGGGAGGTGTATACAGCATCATAAACTCTGAAATGTTTTATCTAGGCATATCAACCAACAGTGCCAGGGCCAGCGGTGAAGGCAACGCCAGTAAGGAGGGAGCAGAAGTTGCAGCAGCTGCATTGGGTGAACCAGAAGCAGTAGCGGGAGGTGGTAAGATATATTCCTTACTTATTGACAATACGCTCACTGCAGGGTGTACACTGTACTGTTGAGAAAGACTAAGTTGTTGTGAACAATGGATGAAGAAAACACCCTTTAATTAGCAATAGCAACTGCGGCGGGAGTTGAGTAACTGATGGCCTTTTCAAACTGACTTCAGCTGTCAGATACCTGAACGCTGAACTTGAATGAGACGCAGGAGCAGATGACTATTCTACTATCCTCTACCTTGCTACCAAGAACCAAAGGCTCCTGAGCAGCAAAGAGGGGGAAAGGGGAGTGGGAGGAAAAGAGAGATTGCACTGCTTCACTCTCTGGCGCTGGTCCAATGATGATCTCGGGCCAGGTCCTGAGTAGATATTCAGCTGATACCTGTAACCATTAAATACTGTAACAATTGTAAACTTTCCCAATAGTACTCAACCAATGTTCTTCTTTCTAAATACCTGTCTGTCTGCAGTGGCTTGCTGCTCTCTGAGTTTCTCAGGAATATGTGGTCACTACTCCTTTCTATGTGATGCAATTCTGGATACTCCTACAACACAATACACTGTTTAATCTGATTCTAACACTGAATACTGTAATTACAGCTCATTACAATTCCTGTTACCTGTATGCCAGTCTATTCTCTAGTAGAGAATCTTCTTTCTCAAATCATTATGTGTAGGCCAAATATAACCTCTTCTCTTCTTTCTTCTTTGTGGAATACTGATTCAGCCCCTTGGTTGGTAAGTATAATTATGCGCATATATATACTCTAATAATCATATTTACTTGTGTGTATGTCACTGTATCTGTTCTCTCTTGGATAAGGTTTCAATCTACTCTACTTGTACTACTATATTTCTATAAAGCAACATCAATATTGTCTTAGTATCTACTGACCAAATGTCTTTGGTAGTCTTTCAGTCTTTGAAGACTTAAATCATAGTCTCTAGCGCAAGGGTATCCCTTTACACCCTACGCGTAAGGTCACTGTAAGCTGACTTTCAAGTAAAGGAACTTAAATAAACTAGAGCTTACTTGAGGGTCTGCTGAGTATCCGTTACCTAAGACACAGAAGAACTGCTCACAGAACTCTTCCTCCAATGACTGGGAAGTGGAGGACAAATGCGCGATGACTCTCGTACTCACTAGTCTTCTGAGAGTCTCAACTGGTACCTTCGAATTTGTCTCTAATCTTGAACTCCAAACATCTCCAGGAACACACCCAAATGATATTTCTTTGGCTCGGATAATCTCAAGTCTCGAAATTTTACTTCAAAGCACCTCAAGAAGCAGCAGCAGAAAACTCTGCCTGCCTCAGCTGAGGAGCAGTCTTTGCAGAAAGACTAGACCGCTCACAAAATCGGCGGTGGCCATCTTGGAATTTCCGCAAGGGGAGCTCTGTGAATAACTTAAACCACAGAGCGACCTGCCTCACCGGAATGGTTCTTCTGATTCTGGTGTACAGGCAACAGGGATTCCTAGAGAAACTTGACTGCATCTTAACTCCTGAACTGTAATTCCTGACATCAGCTCAGCTGGGAAAGTTTTCAGAAGAAGACTAAGAGTCAGACGACCTTGATGGATGGGTTGATGGAAAAGGAAAAGAAGGTTGGAAGGAGGAAGGATGGATGACATGCAATATGACTGGCAGAGAAGGATGCGTGGGTGAAGTAATGGGTGCAGGGATGCAAAGGTGGCTGATATGATGCATGGGTGGTTGAAGGATGGGTGAAAGGTGAAAGAAAGAATACCTGCCGGGTGGATGAAACTGTATAGGTGAAAGGGATCCTCTGGGGGGGTTGGATGGGTCAAACTCAAAGGCAAACAAGAACGCATGGGTGGTGGTTAAAATGACTAATGTATGTTGTTGGTGAAAGGTTTGATGAGCCTTGTTATTAAAAACGATAGCCATGTACTGTTTACTACGAATGGGTGGATGCCTGGATGGTATTCAATCATAGCATAGGTGGAGACTAGATGAAGAGAATGTAAAAGAAAAATAAACTGTGGCAGAGTAGCAAAGCCAAGGGTGAAGATGAGAATGAAAAATAATTCTAGAAGAGCAATGCAATGATAAATGGAGAGATCCCTGGAAAGAAACAAGGACTGTTTTTTTTTCAAGGTTTTTGATTCTAGGTTGTATTTTAGAATACTCTCTTGACGCACAGTAGTTGCAAGTACTACATCTATATATAGTGTATGTACGTACTCACCCAAATTTTTCAATTGCCTCCTTCTGACTCTGAGGCCAAATCCCCCTCAATACTTATGTTATTTCGACTGTGTCAGCTATGGTTGGCCTATTGGCTGCATGGTTGGTTACACAATCAAACAATAGTATTACCTCACGTTGTCCTGTATGAATGTCTGACATAATATCGACAGACAGAATATCGAAATACAAAAATATCGGAGCAAAAATATCGACATCAAAAATATCCTATCTTCATAAAGGTAAGTACAAAAATATCGAAAAAATAATATCGTAGTACAAAAATATCGGAATCAAAAATATCGTTTTTTTAAATGTATTAATAATAATGTAAAAATAATTTTAAAATACATATAATTTTACAAATATTAAATAAAAATATTAAACAAAATTAAAACTAATACATATACATTTAAAATAAATAAAACACTTAATAATTTAATGTAATTTTTTTTTAATGTTATTTATTTGATTTAATGTAATATTTTTTAATTTTTACCCTGTACGCCTGTACCCCAAAAACCCAACACTGACCCTGAACCCTAAAAATATCCCTGTACCCCATAAACCCAAAACTGACCCTGAACCCTAAAAATACCCCTTTACCCAAAAACTGAAAACTGACCCTGAACCCTAAAAATACCCCTTTACCCATGAACTGAAAACTGACCCTTATCCCTAAAAATACCCCTTTACCCAAAAACTGAAAACTGGCCCTGAACCCTAAAAATACCCCTTTACCCAAAAACTGAAAACTGACCCTGAACCCTAAAAATATCCCTTTACCCAAAAACTGAAAACTGACCCTGAACCCTAAAAATACCCCTTTACCCATGAACTGAAAACTGACCCTGAACCCTAAAAATACCCCTTTACCCAAAAACTGAAAACTGACCCAGAACCCTAAAAATACCCCTTTGCCCAAAAACTGAAAACTGACCCTGAACCCTAAAAATACCCCTTTACCCAAAAACTGAAAACTGACCCTGAACCCTAAAAATACTCCTTTACCCAAAATTAATTAATATTATTTAATTACCAATTAATTATTAATTAACAATAACAATAAAGTAAATATATTAGCACATTAGCTGTAATTAATTTAATTTAATAATTAATATTATTTCTCCCAATTAATTAATTAAGAATAACAAAAAATTATATATAAAAAAATTACTTTAATTAATGTAATTAAATAATTAATATTAATTAATTACCATCTAATTAATAATTATAAATATGTACAAAATTATATTAATTAATTAACTAATTAATATAAATTAATTACCAATTAATTATTAATTAAAATATGTACAAACATATATTAATTAATTAATTATTATTAAATTACTTCCCACCCTATTCCCCTATAAACCCTTAACCCGCTACAGAACATATTTATCAATTAATCAATTAATTAAAATTAATTAAAAATTATTTCTCAATTAATTAATTAATAATTCCTACTAATTAATAATTAATTTAACATAATTAAATTACTTCCCACCCTATTCCCCTATAAACCCACAACCCGCTACAGAAGTAAAAGACAATATTTAATTAAATTACATTAAAAATAAATAATAAAACATAATAAATACAATATAATATACACTAAATTTATTTAAAAATTGATATTAGTAACATCGAAGTTATTTATTTCGATATTATTGACATCGATATTTAAAACTTCGATATTACTGATATCATACTAATATCGATATTAAGACTGTCGATATTACTTACCTTCGATTTTTTGTCCCATCGATATTTAAACTTCGATATTTTTGTATATCGATATTTAAAAATCGATATTTTGTCTGTGTACCGTCCTGTATATCATCATTAGTATTAGTAATCAGATAGTATCTGCCTTTTTGTAGTAGTCAGCGTGAAATAGAAATTGAGCAGTTGCCATTGATTTAACAGAGTATGGCTATAGTAGAAAAATAGATAGTCATGTAGTACAGGTGCCCCACCTGTAGACAGTAATAATACTGTTTTTTCTAGAGCGCGAACAGCTACCTCAACTAGGAGGTGTCCCTGCGCTGTGAGAGCAAAACAAAGCCAGACTGCCCGGTAAGCGAGCAAAGTTAATGATCCAGTGAAAATAACCAAAACTTGAGCTGTTTCCTAAAGCTCAGTTCTGACGGGGCCCTTTGCAAATCAGGTGGTAGGGAATGAACGAAGATGGGGGGAAACGTGCTCTTTAAACGGTATATGCTTCAGCAGCCTAGCCGCAGCATTCTGTACAGTTTGCAGCCGTTGGGTCGGATATTTAGGAAGACCCATATACAGGCCATTGGCATAGTCCAGCCTCGATGTAATTGTGGCATGGATCACTGTTTTCCGACAGGACTCAGGCAGTAGTTTCAAGATTTGTCGGAGGTTCCTCATTTTACTCAAGCAGCATCCAGTGACTTGCTGGATTTGGGGCGCGAAAGAAAGATTATCGTCCCATTTTACCCCAAGGTTCTTTGCCCAGTGGCTGGGGGTGGGGAGGTCCCTATCTCAGCCGGCCACCATAGATTTGCCGGGGGGGGTGCTTTTGCCAAAGAAGATCACTTCCGTTTTTCCCAGATTCAATTTCAACTTATTTGTATTCATCCAAGTTGCCACATCTTGGAGGCAGCCCTTAAAGCGCGCAAAGGCCCCTCTGACACTTCTGAGCAGGGGAAAACCAGCTGGGTGTCATCCGCGTATGATATAGCGGTGACTCCCCAGTTGGCAATGAGTGTAAAAAGTGGGGCAAGATAGTTATTGAATAGTAGGGGGCTTAAAGCCGACCCCTGCGGGACCACACAACTCAACGCCCTGCGCCTCGAGGAGCATTGGCCTAGTGTAACCTTCTGTGTTCTATTCGATAAATAGGACTGCAACCAGCCAAGTGCTTGATCTCGCAGCCCAATTGCTGTAAGCCGATGTACCAGCCTATCATGATCCACGGTATGAAAAGCGGCCGATAGATCCAGGAGCATCAGCATAGCCGACTCTCCTGAATCCAACGACCATCTTAGTGACTCGACCACTTCAATCAGCGCCGTCTCAGTACTGAAACCGGGCCTGAACCCTGACTGGGTTTCATGTAGTATATTGTTTGCCTCAATATGGGCATTTAGCTGACGCTGGATCAGCTTCTCCAACATTTTTCCGGGGGCTGCCAGCAGGGAAATAGGACGAAGAATATTCAAATCCTCCGGGTCTCCGTTTGACTTCTTTTTTAAGGGTAAAAGGGCTGCATGTTTCCAGCCCTCTGGGAACTCCCCAGTGCATATGGAGGTATTCCAGATGTGCTGCAGAGTTGGCGCGATCGAATCTGCCAACAGTCCCCATAATTTGGGAGGGCAGGGATCTTCAGGCGAGCCTGATTTACAGCGTATTATTTCTTGCCTCACCATATCCAATGGGATTAGCTAAAATTTCCCAAGGGGGGCTGTCAGCGGGCCCTCGCTCCCTATTTCCTCTTTGACCGTAGGTTTGGGCGGCCCGTAAGAATCGTAGACTTTCTGTATTTTATTATCAAAGAAGAGAGAGATTTTGTCACAGAGTGTTATGGATGGGGGGATCTCTCTCTCAATGCAGCGTGGTTTAAAAAAGGACTGAACAATTTTGAAGACTTCTTTGCTAGAATGCTCTGCCTGTTGGACAGAAGCCGCAAAGTAGACAGTAGTAAAGTAACATGAGTCTACGACTGCTACACAAGAAAGTCTGTCTAGGGTGAAAGCTGACTGAGCTGTCATGCCTAAAAGGTTAATTTAGCCAAGCAAGAGAGAGAAGAAGAAGACTTGTCTACTCCACAGTGCCTAGTAATGCCTGAAACTCTAATCACACAAATATTAGTGGCAGAGGAAGTGGGAGGATATCACATATGGTATGTACTGTGCTTGCAAGTGCTACTGTGCCACTATAATTGTATGTCAATAATTTTGTGTTACTGTTTTGCTAATAGTATTGGTTATAATTGTCTTTTTTCTTTTTTGATATAGCTACTCGTTCCCAATCACAACAACAAATTAATAGGCAGGAGTTAGCAGCCAGGGCCTGGCAACGGAAGCTGGAGGCCATCTGGGAAAAATATTGGCAGGTGGTGGTTCTGGTGGAGGTGGAGGATGAGGTGGCAGCAGCTGCAGCCTCTTCCTATGCCCCGGGCGCCAACCAGGCCAACCCAGTGCCTCCGGTGGTACGGTGCAATGGTCTGGCAGCCGCCTGCCACACTTGAAACACTGCTGCCCACTCCTGTTGTTCATGCAAACAATTTCAGCGCTGCATGCTCCTCAGAATGGCATGCTTAGAGGCAATGATAGAGGAGCGATTAAACACTCTGGAGTTGAAGAACCGGAGAGCCTGTAGCCTGTAGTCTTGACCCTGGCCTCTCTTTTAAGCTTTTTTTGGTGGGTGGGAATTAGGCATTGGGGAAAATTTGTTTTTTTAAGGATATTTTGATTTTTTCATTTTTGGTGGACAATTGGACTTACTGCTGGACTTTGGTTGGGGTTAGGGGTGGGTCAGGTGTTGTGGTTTTCTTTTTCATTCTAGTTTATTTGTTAGGGGAGTACAATATTTATACTTTACATATGATATGATGCAAATCTTTTGCGAAGGGTTACTCTTTTACTTCGCACTGTTTCCTTTTCTGCAGGGCCTCAGCCTGTTTTTGATTTAAATCTGCTGATAGTGTAACACACCAACAGATAGATGCGGTACCCTCACTTGTCCTACTAGTACTGTCAGGCTCTCCTCCTAGTCTATGGACTCAAAATGGTGTGGGTGTGTCAATTCATTAATTTCCATAGTGTATAAATTATGCCTTCGCACACTTCTCCTATCTGTGATTGATGTTTATACTTTATTGGCAAAGCGATGGCTGCATGGTGATGGTTTGGTTTCCCAAGGTACCGTGCCATGGAGATGGTAGTAGTGCGTAGTAACAGTAGACACTGACAGTAGCATTTGCAAAAAAAAGAAAATGAGACAGGCACCTGAGGGAGACAAGGGAAAGAGTAGTAGAAGTACAGTGCACAAGAAGAAGACTGCCAAACAAGAAAACATAAATAAAACTTAATGGAGGGCTAGCCTAGTGCAAGTTACAAACTGAAGTCGACTTGAGCTATGAAGTGGACAAAAGGCTGCGTAACCCTTAGTGCTGGAACTAGGATGATGAATCAATGATGAATTATGTTCCTGTGGAAAAAAATGAATATTGAATACTGTGCATGGGTGGGCAATCTAATCCATATTGCCATTGTGGCTATAGTATATATACTTAGAGCAGAACAAGATCCTCACCCTGCCTTGAGTTAGTGTTGCTTTCACCACATCCGTACCGGGAAGTGTGTGATCAATTATTGGTGTAAATTTAATTTAGTCACACCTCAATAAAAATCACACAGCCCGGGGAAGAGGGTTAGGATTCGATGAATGGTTGGGAAGGGGAATTTGAGGGAAATGTATTTATTTTTATTTTTTTTATTTAAAGAGTTTTATATAGCGCTGGCTAGTTCCGAAGGTATCAGAGCCAATCATCAATGTTACAGAAAAAGTTCAACAATTACACAATACATCAAAAGAATAAATAGGCAATACAATTAGGAGAGGAGAGAAAGGAGAGAGAAAAGTAGTGGGGGGGCAGGGGAGGTAAGAAAGGCAGGATAAGGGAAGAGACAATAAGGAGAGACAAAAAAGAAGTCTACCTAAAGACCCACTGGGTAGGTGACGACCAAGGAGGGAACCCACAGCCCATGTCCCCTATAGCTAAACCAGGTAGCTCCACCGGGTATCAGGCAAAATAGTTCAGTCTCAATACATTGAGAGGGGAGAGAAGGAGAGACATAGATAGAGTAAGGATAAGAGAGGAGACGACAGGAGAGACAAAAGGAAGTGCAACAATGTGGTTCAACAATATAACAGAAAAAGAACAACAGTTACACATTACATCAAACAATCAGCAATACATTAGGAGAGGAGAGAAAAGAGAGAGAAAAGTAGTGGGGGTTAGGGGAGGTGAGAAAGTGAGGATAAGGGAAGAGACAACTGTAGAGACGAAAGGAAGTCTGTCTAGAGACCGACTGGGTAGGTGACGGCCAAGGAGGGAATCCACGGCCCATCTCCCCTATAGCTAAACCAGGTAGCTCCATCGGACATCAGACAAAATAGTTTGGTCGAGAAAAGAGGTTTACAGAAAAACGGGGTGGGGACAAAGGCAGGGGCAGGTGAGGGCAGAGGACAGAAGCTGATAAGAGTAGGAGCAGAGAAGTGAGAGGGTTGGGGGAAGGGAGAGGGGGAAGATAAGGTCAGGAGAGACGCTGGAGCATTTGCCCGAAGTCTGGCTGGGTAGGTGATAGTCAAAGGAGGGAGTCCAAAGTCAATCTCCCCTATAGCTTGTGAGATAGCACCAACGGGCATCATACAAAAGTAGCTAGGTCTCAGCTGTCTAGGGAAGTAAGCAGGGAAAAGGACCAGGTGGGTGACCTTTCTGCCATGGTTGCATTGACTTGATGAGTAGTAATAGACGAGTACAGGGAACTATATTATTAATTATACAATTGCCTCGCCTGTCTGCCCCCAGCAAGACCAAATGTACTTACATTTGATGTTCTGTTGTACCGGGATGTCTTTAAAAGATAGCAAAAAAATGTAAAAATATCTATAGGAGTCAAATATATATATAAGCAAACATAAACAACACACAGTTGAATAGGTGAAGAGAAAAACTGAATCAAATGAAATGTGACTATATATTGCCAAATTGTTGCATCTCCACATTCCTCTTGGTCCTCCCTTGGACTGTCCATCCATCAATCTTGGGTGCCTGGCAGATGTAGTTTGGTAAGGTAAGTGTGAGTTGTTTTTCCCAGTATGGCGCAGAATAAAGGCAGGGCTGCAGAAGGGAAAAAAACGGATATTGAAAAATCAAGGAGAAAAGTTAAACTGCATAATTAAAGGGGAGTGTAACAAGAAGACTTCCAGAGGTGCCATAGCTAAATTATGTCTGTTTCCCGCAGTTACCTCCAACAACAGGAGCAGGCCACCCCGCCCAACCTTCACTTAGCTTCAAATTTGAGCCAGGCACTGCAATGAGCACACATACACACACAGCAACATAGCATTTTTTTAAATTAAGTAACAAAACGAAGTGAACCGCTGTCAGTCACACTACACTGCCCTCTACCACTACACAGATATGTAGGTCTAGTGTTGTTTACCTTTAGGCCACTTCACGTCCCAAGTTTTTCCGTCAATCATCTCCAATCCTCCTCACTCTGACTTTGAGTATGGTATGGTGGTCATCATGGTCACTTTTTTTGTGTGTACAATACTAATAGAATTCATGCACAACAAACACCAATCACTCAGCGTGCACTGCATGCCATCACATTTACCTGTTCTTCTGGGACAGTCACTTTAGGCTCGTAAAGGATACATACATAGTAGGGCCCTGGTTTGGAGGCAGGCACACATGTCACATTTATTGTATGTATTTTCCATCCAATGTCTAGCTTGAAGGAAATGGATTTAGGGTGAGTCAGGAGGAGTGAACTTACTTCTAGGCTTGGGCGTCAAATTCCGTTCCGCTCACGGAAATTGCGATAATTTGACATTTTCGCGTTCCGCGGAGAGCGCAAAAATGCCAAAATGTCCATGATCCGCAGAGTACCGGAATTTTTTTCATGTTCGCACTGTAAAAATACGTTCTCGTGATCGCCTTACCTAGATCCCCACGTTCGCCGACAAGTTTTCCCGACCCGGTTGTGTGCTCCACGAGATGTTGGATTGTTGGTAGCCATTTTGTCTCAAGAGAGTTCGCGCCTGCGATCACGTCATTTCCTCTCGCGATCATGCACCACGAGAGTATGAGATCTCAAACACGTCATTCTCCACCGTGAGCGAAAGCGTGAGGACGCGATCACGTCATTTCAAATGTGACAAGGAGCAAGAGAACCCAAACACTTCATAACCAACGCGACAGCGAGTGAGAGAACGCGAACATGTCATTTTGGACGCGCCATCTACTTCCGGCTTATGTAATGGGAAGCTCGAGAACTCGAAAATGTTACATTTTCAATTTGGAGAAGAATATCAGCTCTAGCAGCATAAAACCTTCTGCAAATGATGATTTGAATGAAAAAAACTCCTCAGATTGATGTTTGGCATCCTTTTTTGTGCAAGGAGTTCTTTTTTAACATGGAGGGAGAGGGAGGAATTGTCACATAATCTCCAACTTCCTGTTCCTGTCCAGCAGGTTCCTTCCAGTGCTTTGTCCATCTCCTGCTCATTCTGCCTTTGGATTTTGAGCTGGAAACATCACTATATTTGTCTGCCTCATCATTGCAATTGGATTTGAGGATGTTTTAATTGGATATTTTACAAGTAAGTGGTTGTTGTGTCTGTTTGATTGTGGGCATTGCAGTTGTTGCAACTACAATTTAATTTTGGTAACTATCATTCCTTTTTTTTAAAAATGTTGAGGGTAGTAGTAGTCAGTAGTAGGCCCAAGCTAGTCATGGCCTCATGGGTGTGTGCATGATGAAGCAACTGTTCCTTAGGTGTTTTTTGAATGTATTTCATTTTCAAGCATCATTTAGGGCCTTGGATTGAGTTGAGGAAATGTGTTTTTTTGGGATGGGCTTTCTGTTGTTGGGCCAGGGCCTTGTGGCTGGTCGCCATTTAGAATCCTAGGCCTGCACGCTTGTCTGGCCTTGTCTGCCAACAGGCCTGCTTTCATCCAATAGGCTCAGAGCAGGTAGCCACAGCTTTATTATTCAAGTGTTTCTGTGTGTTCTGTTGAATTTAGACATCATTTAGGCCATGGATGGCATTGGATTAAGTTGGGAAATGTATTTTTTTGGGGGTGGGCTTTCTGTTGTTGGGCCTGGCCATGTGGCTGGTGGCCGTTTTGAAGCATAGGCCTGCCAACAGGCCTGCTTTCATCTAATAGGCTCAGTGCATGTAGCCACAGCTTTATTAATCAAGTGTTTCTGTGTGGTCTGTTGAATTTAGACATCATTTAGGGCATGGATTATTGGATTGAGTTTGGAAATGTGTTTTTGTTGGGGTGGGCTTTCTGTTGTTAGACCTGGCCATGTGGCTGGTGGGAATTATTAGTGTCCTGCTTTTGCCATATAGGCCTGCATGGTTTTCCTATTGGCGTACTGCTTCCATCCATCCACCCCCTTTGCCAGCAGCAGCTCCATGAATGATGTGATGCTCAAATAATTTAATGGCAAATAGGGTCCACCCCACTTCCATTACATTTTTATTTTGGTGGTTCTTATTCTCTTTCCTATCCTTCCTGAGAGTGTAGTGTATGACTGTACTACTGTGCACTAGTACAGTAGTAACTGAACCACAACAACAAATGCAACATTTCACTGATGTGCTTCTCCTTGCTTATTTGCTTTTAGGTAACTCTGATTGCCTTATTTAGTGTATTTATTCTATTAATTACTAAAATAAATAATTTTCTTTTTGTCTCAAACGCGCGCAGAACAACATCCTCTATATGTTCTTTCTTCTTATAAAAAGCAGATCTTCTTTTACAAACTTTCTCCTTTTTTAATAAATTTGAAACTACTCTGTTCTAAAACATACGCTTCCTGATTTCCGTAAACTGATTTGTACATGTTTTACTGTATATTTTTTCCTCTCTGCTGATTCGAGAAACATTTGAATTTTTTGTAGCATTTCTCCTTCTAGATACTGATAACTGTTTTTCCTTTTGAAGATTATCGTTTACACTTTTCCTTTGACATAATCTTCTTAAAAAATCTTTGCTTTTCTTACCAGGAGCACTCTTCTTTTTATCCGTCCTTTGTTGTTTTGATAATTCTTGTAATTCTTTCCTCTTCAAATGGTATGTCCGTTTATAGAGCTTTCTTTTTTCATTTCTGGTTGGCATACTAATTTATGTTTCTGATGAAAATGACTATCTGTAAAACACAAACATAACAAATATTATAGTTGGCTACTAGCATATAACATACAAATTAAAACCACAGATTCATTTTCTAAGTAGAATAAAGACAAAGAAACAGTCTCTGAACAGAGTAGGAAATCCTGTAGTGAATGTTGGTTCTAAATTTATGACAGTCCATAGCTGTGTCAACATTATAGACGTATTTTCTGATTCTAATTTTTAAAGCATACAAACAGTACACTGTTTTTCAAGAACTGTCGGTGATCCTAGTGCTTTTTTTTTTTTTACTATAATGTCTTATACACTTCATGAGAACATGTATTGTCACTCTCATAAAGCAGTTCAACAACGAATAGGACAACGAATAGGACAAGAAAACTGTCTTCAAGAATGCTTTACTATCCAAAATAATTTTATTTATTTAAAGTTCATAATCTAAAAGAACTTGAAGCATAACTTTATCGGGTACTTCTTCCAATTCTTGACCCTCATCCTCCAAACTCTCCTCTTCCCCTTCCACCATCTCTAAATAAGCACTGTCCAATGTTATATCCATAAAGTCCTCATTTTCAAAAAATTTTTCGTCCTCAAACACTCCTTCTAGTAACTCCTCCAGCAGATCATTTACGATTTCAAAATTTATTTGCTTTTTTTCAGAATAATTCTCCATCTCTAATTTATTTTCTTTCTTCTGTATCCTTTTAAAAAAATATAAAGACTAAATTATATCTTTTTCATAAATAGATAACTTAAAAGTACCTTTACTAATTTTTAAACTACATACATTTTTATACTTTCTAACTCATTAACTACATATATTAAGATAGCACCTTCCGCTTCTTTTGAGAACAAATTGACACTATGAGCCTAGACATTAACACTGTTCCTTTTTTTCATTAAATAATTACTGCTGTAAAAAAACATCTTACTGTAAAATTTGTTTTTAGATTTTCTGTATATCACAACTATTGATAAACTTTATAATTGATTTTTAAGGATCCATTTTCTGAGTTCACCACTACAAACTGCTATTCAAACTATATACAGTCTGAAAGGGGAGGCTCACATTGTACAAACCATAACATTCACTTAACAGATTACTACTTCCCACAGAGACAGTTGCTTTTATGTTTCAACAGCATACTCAGCATATGAATTTCATAGCATGTACAAAATGTCATGCTAACCATGAGGAACCACATCATAATAAAGCTCTGCAAATGTATGTAAAACAGTGCACACAGATAGTACAGTCACAGATATGCAGAAAAGATGCCCATCACACCAAGAGCCATATCATAATACACCTCTGTAAATGAAGAAAAAAGACTGCCAAAGATAATAAAGCATGAGTTTGAGAAATAATGAACACTTTGCAAGATTTATTCCATGGAAATCGCAAATAATTATAGTCAAAGGATAGATGAACCAGAACTGCATCGAAAAGAACCCATGCACCAGGCCCATAAAAAGATAATATCAACTGTCAGTGGAAAAATATCTCAAAATACATATCTAGTACAAGCAGATACAGACAAAAAATAGAAGATAAAATCATGCTCCAAACCGAAACTTTGCAAATATTTTAAAAAATCTTGCTTGTTATTTTAATGTGTACCCAAAAAAAATTGCCTTTCAAAAATACCAACTCACCTGAAAAAAAGAATATGATTCCTGAAAAGTGTGTAAGGTAGAAGGCAGGTTGTTGCTGTTCAGCACCAAACACTATAAAAAAGAGAAATAATGAAATTTAATTCACATATTACAGACATATTTATTACATAACATAGAGCCATTGTAGCAAACAACAAGCCTAACACATACATTACCTAAGATTCTCTACCATTAGATATCCTAATGCCTAACTAAGTTCAATAATTGTTTTTTGAACACATGACATAACGAAATATTAAATAAAATATTAAATATAGAGTTGAAAATAGATACAGAACAGGAGAGATACAGACTACAGGAGAGAGAGAAACAGTAGCAGGAAGAGTAACATACAGAGACAGACCAGCATTCAAAGCACAAATGGAGAGACAGAAAAATAACAGCAGCACTGAAAAGTCAAGAAAGAAAAATATAACCATGCAGAGGGAGTCACAGAGTAGAAATAACAGACAGAGCACAAAGAAGACAAAAGACAGGAGGCACAGGGACACAGAGGACAGCAGGCAAACACTACAATAGGGTGAGAGAGAGCTGAAGGAACATAGAGATGGACAAACAAAGCAGAAGAGAGAGAAAGATGGAGAGAAGAAGAGTGAATAAGAGGGAAAGACATATACACCACCATACAGACAATGTAGGAGGAAGACTGAGAACAGGACACAGAGAAAGATACAAAACGAGCACGAGAAAGAGAGAGATATCACAAGGAACAGTGAAGGTAAGAGTGCTTTCAGGCCAGAAAAGAAAAGAATGACAGAAATGAATAAATATAGTGAAAAGCACAACAAAGACAGAGAGAGCAAGAGAAACAAAAAGAATAGGACACAAAGGGTCTCATTTATGATAGCCTTGCGCCACAGATGCGTCACTTTTTCCCATGTTAAAAGTGACGCACCACCGGCGCAAGGCTTTCATACATAAAGCCCCATGTGAGGGAGAACAACAACTGCATAGAGAGAAAATGTATGAGAGACAGGAACGGTAAAAATCAGAGGATAGGCAACATGGAGAAAAACTGCACAGTAGACAGAGATACAGAGGGCGAGCCAGACACACTAAAATATATTAAGTAAGCAGCACAAAAACAGTATGTTGAGAAAACGAAAACAGCAACATAGATATATGTATACTGACTCCACTAACTTAGTGCAAGAACGTATCTGTTACAGGAACTTCTGCATAATCTTCACTCACAACTCTTTGTTTCCCTTTAGCCCCAACCCTTTCACCTCTGAACTCTCACCCACCATTGCAGCTCTCGGCCACAAACCACACTGTAAATTTTGCCCTCCATATTTTTACATGTAGGTATGGTACAACACGTAACATCATACCTACAGCAACTAAGTACTAATACCTTTGACACAGATTAATAGCTGCACAAGTTAACTAAAAAGTCTGTCTACGCCCGGCCTCAAAGGTGCAGCCCGATAGACAGCAAGCCTACCTTTAAAAAACTGCCTGTGCTGAGACCCGAACAGACCCGGCCAACTTAAAGCCCTGAAACTATCTTAATTTTCCCCTCTCTCTTTAAACCATTACATTTCATTTTCAAACCACGTTTGCTTTCCATGACACATGTTTTTTTTCAATGTTCCACATTCAACGCCTAGACACTTTTCCCTTTTTAGTATCCGAAGCCGCAACTGCAACATGGCTAATGCACGAATTAATTAGTCTACCTTTCGCGTTTTTTCAGTGTTCAAATTCTATAAATTTCTTCACATAAATACATACCAGCGGCTCAGTACCTCCTACAGTCATAAAACCAAGTCGCTCCCTTTCACTTACAAATGCCTTGGAGACGGCAAAAAAATGTCGGGCAGATTCACAATCCCCTTACACCACTTTAGCGTCACTTTTAACATGGGACAAATGAAGCAAAAGTGCCGCACGGAGCATGTTAATCTGCCTCTATATCTGTATAGAGATGAGTGTACTGAAACATGTAATTAGTCGTTCACATCCAGGCACTTTCAATTACATGACTTATTTAACTAGAAGCGCTGTAATGTTGCATGTCTTTTCAAAGATACACCAGTGCCTGCTATAATGCCGACTTTTTCCTTATTCTTCAACAGTGGTTATTTTTTTTTTCATGTAATGACAATTATTATGAGTTTTTAAACGGCAAAGCTTACGCGGTAATAGTCACTCTGCATATGCTTCCCTGTAAGAATGTAGTTTATCCACCCCCGCATGGGAACCTTTATGTTTCCATCTGGCCGCGAATTCCGGCCTTGAATTCAAAGTTGAAACACAAGACATGAACAACAGCCTTATTGTCACAAAAACAAGTTACCCTACCATCTGTTCACAAACATATCTCTTTCACTTAGCTAATATTCACAGAGAAGTGCATTCCTTATAAAATAGTGACCTTCCTTACAATTTGCTGCGGTGACTCCCATAATCTTTAACGCATCCTTCACTTCAAGGCAGGCCTATTTTTTTTATAACTACTAAGCAATGGTTTAGTGACTTATTTGCCAGAAATTATTTGCAGTCATTCTGCTACTCTTCACTCCATAGTCGGCGACCTATTTTTCTGGACTTCCTGTTCTATTACCAGTGGCTGCGACTTTTGTGTTCCTATTTTATTTATTACAAAATGGATGTCCCTCCTGTCTTCGCAAACGAGCCGGAGCACTTAGAACTGTTTCGCCAGAGGACGCTTGAGTACTATGGCATCCTGCCACTCGCGACTTTGAGTGCATCATATGCATTATCATTTCGATTTTCCTATTTCACCTGTGTGCAGCCTGTATTTCATTGCCTGAGCTGTGATTTCATGTGGGCCCTGGACTTATGTCTCTGCAACTTGGTGTCTCCTGAAGTGAATTACAATCATCTCATGAATCCGTTAATTGATCATGAACAGCTTTGTTCCGACGGACGGATTATGGCCTTTGCAGCGATACATGGAGTTCTGGGTCATTGGAATATATTCGCAGCGGCGCAAGATTTCTTGGCACACAGCTACATAGAAAAGACACTGAGTTGCCCTCTGATGGTACTAGAGGCTCCGGTAATTCAAGACCATGTATGTTCTTTTCCTCTTTTCAATTGGATGGCTGACATGTTTTCAGATGATAACAGTGACTTCCTTTTAGAAGCGGTAGCTGCTTATTTCGCCTACTCTGTTGTTGGATGACTCTTATGCAAGCCATTGACGTCTACATTTTGTTTTCCCTCCCTATCTTTTTCATGTTTTCTTGGACTTTTTTTTTCTATCAACAGACCTATTGGCTTTACTAACAGTGGAGATTACAATTTCCTGCTGGTCAGATTTTCGTGTTTTATGTGGACTACATTTTTTTTCCTCAGGTACTCGATTTCGAACTTAACTTTTTATTGAACTCTAATTTCAACAATTCAGTTGCATATCTTATCTTATCTTATTTCAAACGTACTCGGAGCAGAGCAGGCTAATATATGCTACATGTGCCCTGATTAATGTGTAAAGTTAGCATGAGTTTTTTATAAGTTTAAACGCCATTTCCCCTTTCAGCTGCCTATTTGTGCCTCACACCCCTCTGCTGCTTTAGTTTTCCATGTACTGAAATATTTTTAATTCATACGAGAAAAATATGTTCTTACACTAATATTTGCATTACTTTTCGAACTGTATTTCAGATGGAGTACTGAAACCTTCAAAAGATATGTCAATACAGTAGTTCTTCTCAATACTGATTTTTGAACATTCCAACAGATTACATACATGCACCTCCAGCCAACTTGTCGCTTTTGGCGCCTTTTTTTTTCCCTTACACAATAGCATAACACAAAGTTGATAGTGCTTCGCATGCAGAGAGCTGATTGTTAATGAGCTGATGTCTACCACTAGCATTTTCATGTATTGTTGCTAAACTTAAAGGCAAGACACCTTCTTAGATTTAATAAAATGTAATGTACTTCCTCATAACGGTGTAGAATAAATTTTGGTACACCGTATTCATTTTACATCAACTATACCGTTTGTATTCTATCCTATGGACTAGTGACTATGCCGATTACTTTGTTTCTTACAATATCTGTACTCGTATTAGATAAGAAACTTGCCTTGAAATCAGTGCATTTCTGAATAAACATTTCAAATATACACGTTCTCTCTTTTAATCCATATTCTCAACTGAAATGATTGTATACTGAAAGAGTATTCATGTGTTCCACGTAACCTCAGCTGTACTAAGTTCATGTTTTCTTTTGTCGACCTGAGTTACTCATACTAGAACCTGCGGGCCTATGACGGCCCGTCAAGCCTTTCTTAGCGGGTCGCGGACCATGCAAACAGTCGTACCTCTGGCAAGAAAATAATTTATTACTGTTACCAAGCACCGCTGCAGTTCCGCTTCACTCACAGTGTTAATCACTACTCCCACGCTTCTACAGACCAGACGCTATGTCGTATTTCACTACTTATCACGCTTTCATCTCCAGTATCACAAACACTTCTCCGCAAGCCACCAGAGAACAGAGTGGAAAAACAAAGGCACTAAGAAGTCAAATACGACATACCCTCTGCTCTGTGGAACCAACCGAGCGGTAATTGTGAAAGTAGACATTCAGTAGCGCTTCAAAAAAGCATCTCAATTATATAAATAGTTTTTTGAAAACCTGCCAAGTACTTTGATGCGACTATCTGTGTGTGCCTGCAGAGCAAACTTCCTCAGCCCGGACTGAAAGCAGACACAGACAGACACACACACTAAGATAACACAGGGCAACGGAGATGGAAAGCAGGAGGGAGATAAAGATGGAGTCAAACGGCAGGAGGGAGAGAGATCTAAGTATACTCGGTCTGCTACCTCAATGTATGAAGACATGTACTACACAAACCTGTGTACAACCTCATGGTCACAACTTTTCATTTTTTCTTACTCCGCCCCCTCCCCCTCTCACCTCACCCCCACCAGTGCAGCCCGCAGCCACAAACCACACTGTAATTCTGTCGTCTGACAGAAAGTTTATGAATACCTTAAGCATTAGCACTTTTTGACGACGGTTTCACATGTGTACTGCACAAACCTGTGTACAACCTCATGATCACAAGTTTTCATTTTATTTTACTCGACCACCTCCCCCTCTCACCCCACCCCCACCAGTGCAGCCCGCGGCCACAAACCACACTGTAATTTTGTCGTCTGACAGAAAGTTTAGGAATACCTTAAGCATTAGCACTTTTTGACGAGGGTTTCACATGTGTACTGCACCAACCTGTGTACAACCTCATGATCACAAGTTTTCATTTTATTTTACTCGGCCACCTCCCCCTCTCACCCCACCCCCACCAGTGCAGCCCACGGCCACAAACCACACTGAAATTTTGTCGTCTGACAGAAAGTTTAGGAATACCTTAAGCATTAGCACTTTTTGACGAGGGTTTCACATGTGTACTGCACCAACCTGTGTACAACCTCATGATCACAAGTTTTCATTTTATTTTACTCGGCCACCTCCCCCTCTCACCCCACCCCCACCAGTGCAGCCCACGGCCACAAACCACACTGTAATTTTGTCGTCTGACAGAAAGTTTAGGAATACCTTAAGCATTAGCACTTTTTGACGACGGTATCACATGTAATGTACCATTTCTCTCTCTATCTGCATTATCTGTGTCTCTGCTAATACCATTTTTTCATCTCAAAACCAACTTCTCTCATTATATGTAAACGCTTCAAAATCACACAAATAATTACTGTCTATATTGAACATATTTTATATTCCATTTTTTGCTGTTCACCAAAATGATATACAAAACTATAATTTACACTTTAAAGAATGTGAAGAAAAGGCACACAACCCCCGTTAAATTCACAGGACTTCAGGCCCCCACCCCCTCCCGTCTGGTCTGGCAGCCCAAGGTAACATATATATTCCAGATACACACACAGCCGCACCTGAACGTTTCACATCTCTGTAAACATCCATTTAAATGTTAATTAGGCCTTGCAGTTGTTTTACCCCTTCTAAAAGCCCCTGCAGCTTTACTCTGCCTTCTAATTAAACATTCCTGTATGCCTAACAATTTTTTTTTAATTTGCTCCCCCCAAAATTTCGTTCCAGTTTCGTCTCTGACTAACAGTGAATTAAAAAAACTAACAGTAAAAGATTACATAAGAACATGACTAAAGACCATTCAGCTTATTGAAATTTATTATTCAAAATGTTAAACTAATAATTGCAAACAAATAATGTCGTTAAAGAGTGATGAAACGAAATGGAAAAATAGTTTTAAAAATACAAGACATTGTCACAGTCAAAAATGAGGTTACTCAGAGACTGTGAGGAAAATGAACCAATTATAGTGACTAAACCACATTTTACGGTACATGACAAAACAAACAGTTACAGACTTACCTTTACCAATGCTTTGTACGATGTAGAACAGTGACAGTCACAAAACAGATATTCGTTTGCGGAACTCTGAATAATGCTTCTATCACTGCAACCAAAATTCAATGGCACAGATATCCTGTCAATACAGACTCATATATGTCTCTTCAACCAATCATATTTGTTCCCGCAACATTTTAAAATCAAATTTACATTTCAGTTGGTTGTCCCTTACAATATTTTCAATGTCACATAAAAGTCACCCATCACCCACTGCCTTCTCTGGCTGTTTCCATGGTAACACCTCATTCTACACCTGGCTGAAGGCACAGGTCAAAAGTTCATATCTCAACGTTCTACATCAAACCAAGAATGCTGATTTCCCTCCAAAAACTCCTGCCTATCCACTGCTCTATTACATGTCATTTTTTTGACACCCAATAGTACTTTTCGTTTTACATAAACATTAACATGCAACGTAGTCTTCAATCTTGAGGTATTACAATCAACCAATCATTTTTAGTTTTTCAACCACACCAAGCCTCATCCATTTTTTTATCCTGACTTTCAGCTTCTAACTGCCATTCCACTTCCAGAACCCATCGGAGTACTATTGCATCTGCCTTGAAAATGAAGGTTTGGCTTTTAGGACACCGCTATATTCACTGGAGTGGAAAATATGCAGCAAACAGACAAATTTCCAACCTTGATTTGCTAAATGTGCAGATAACGTGGATTGGCCAGAGAGGATTGAGATGTCACCAATTGATACCATTGGTGAAAACTTTTATGCATCTCCCAGAACCTGACCGTATAATTGTGCACTGTGGTGGGAACGATCTAGGCACATTGACTGGGGTAGGTCTGAAAATGCTTCTAAAAGACACCTTTCGGCAATTGATGACACTTTTTCCTTGAACTGCCTTGGTATATTCCAATATATGCCAAAGACAGAAATGGAATTGGTCCAATCAACATTGTCCACAAATTGAGAAAGCAAGGAAACATGTAAATAAATCTGTTTCTGCTTTCCTCAGAGATTATAGCATGGGTCTATTTACCACAACAACTTGCGTTACAACATGCAAGGCATCTATAGGAGAGATGGTGTTCATTTCACGGATGAGGGAAACAGAATCTTCCTCTGTAACATGAGACTCTGCATCGGTACTTACTTATAAATGCAGAAAAAAACTCAATTACCACAAGGGCTCTTTTCAGAGCCACCTTATATCTAAACACTCAAACTTCTGATTTATCTCCATTTTCACACTCTTGTAAATAGGTGTGCGCGACCAAGTGCGCGCACCCCGCAACTTTTTTTTAAAGAAAAAAATAATTCTTTTCGCGTTCAAGGGCCTTACTGCACCCCCTGAGAAAACCTACGCGGACAGAAAATCTCTACCTTGTCCCCTTTCCATGTTTCAACGCTTTGAAATGTACAATATATTCACTCGCACTAACAAAATGGCAGTCAACACTTCCTGATTTCCTTCAAATCGAACGTTCACAGACGTTACACACCAAAACAAAAATTCCGCTCGCACGCAGCCGCATTAGTGCGAGCACCCGAGCGCGCTTATAGATATATAATTGAGTTCAACTTTAATTTTCTCAGCAACAACTGAACGGATTTACACCATTCAAACAAAAGCGTAATCTGCGACCCGGACTCTACCTTTTTGCCAAATTACTTATAAATCCATTCAGCCGTTCGAGCTGTAGCCGTGTCTAAACGTCCTATGGAAAATAACATGGAGAAAACACGTTTTGGGACCCCCCTTTTATCTCAGCCCCCACTTGACGAATCCCCCCCAAACTTTCAGGGAAGGAGCGCAGAGGACCGAGCCATCTTCTTTGAGAAATTCGCAAAGATTCATCCACCGGGGCCAAAGTTAATCCAAATAGAATATTGAGGATTTCCCATGGAAACTAGGTCCTAACTATAACTACCTACTGGCGACCGATATATATATATATATCTATATATATATATATATATATATATATATATATTACCTACTGGCGGTCGCCAGTAGGTATATATAGTTAGGATTTTTTCTCTATGGAACTTTTGAAAATTCTATGTCTAATAACGTTGGCGTTTGTGGACGGAATCGGCTGAAATTTTCAGGAAAATGGCACATTTTGTTTCTGATCAGCCCCTGAAAATTTGGCGGGGTTTTGTCAAGGGGGGGCCGAGAAAAAAGGGGGTCCCAAAACGCGTTTTTCCCATTCATTTTTCCATAGGGCCTTTGGCCTCACTTTTAGCTCGAACGGCTAAATGGATTTACACGAAACTTGGCAAAATTATAGGGACTGTTAGCCCGATGTGCCTTTGCTGGGTCTCAATATATGTGCTCCAGTGGATTTTGAGAAATTAACGTTTAAAAAAACAGATATATCTGTGACAGCGTCCTAGATAGCGCACCAGATCACGTACTTTTCGCGTAACGGAGCTTTGCGTAGCGAAGCTGATTGGCTCTCCGGTGTCTGCCAACATTCTAAACAGTCCGTTGCGGCCGCCATCTTGTCTCTCGGTAGGATCGAGAGACAAGAGGAGGAGAAAAACGAAGGGAGAATTTAATGAAAGGGGGCAAGGTAGATCCTTCTTGACCCCCTAGGAATGATGTTGGGGTTATTAAAGGGTCCTGTGGGGCAAATATTAAAAATTTGATTTTTCGCGGTAGAAGCGCTTCTCGGTTCGCGAACCGGGTCGCAAACTGGTAGCGAAACGTGAATTCGCCATTTTGTGTTTCGATTTAATTAAATTACTAGGTATAAGGGGGTACGGGAGACGTATCCTGACCCCTTATGTTTTCTGAGGGTGGCTGAGGAGGCTCATATATGTTGATACATGTCTTCCAGCGGCTGTGCGTGAGCATTTTATTTTTTTTGCCGCTTGACTTCTGTTAACGTTCGATTAGATGGAAATCAGGAGCTGTTGACCGCCATTTTGTCACTGCGAGTAAATATTTTGTTAAAAATAATTGTTATAAATTAATCCTTATTGATAAACATTGTTTGCGCCATCTTGCCTTTTTTGCAATGCCACACTTTTGTTGAGCACGGCAGCCATTTTAGATGCCTTGACCAGACCCACTCTCTGAACGCCCCCGATCCTTAGCATGGCTCCCCACCCTCGCAAGCATCTCTCCCACGCATTGGTCACCCCCGCTCTCTCTTTCATGCATGGGCCATAAACCTCCCCCCATTTGCGCTGCTCTTCCCTGAGAATCACACCCTGTGCCCGCCCGACACCTCCCTTTCACCCTATTCACTACCGCACCCTCTGACACTCCTCTTCCTCTGTGTCCGATTGTCCAGGCCGGTCCCAGGCTATCACCTAGCCCTGCAGATGTAGTTTATGGCCCCAGCTGTAGAGAATCACCCCTCTTCAAAGGAGTTACAATAGATTAAGGCCCCCACCCGACGAGATCCGTCACACCACACGCGTTCCTACTATCTGATAACCATCCTGTATTGTGCTTGGGGAGGGGATTCTCACTGTGAGGGTGTGTGGGTCCGAGCCTGAAGCGGAAGATTCCAGGGATGCCTTTTTGTACATCAAAGTCTTCACAATTATGTGTCATATTAAAAATATATAGCACTCCAACAAAGTTGTAGGATTATAACACTTTAATAACTTAAAAATATATACAACGCTCCAACAAAGTAAACACGTTAAAAAAAACTTTTTAAACAACTATTTACATGACATTGCTTTAACCAGGATAGACAAAGAAATGACACAGTGATGTAAAAGTTTCTGAAAGAAATGCCAAGAACGTCCCATGTGAAAGTGAATTTTATCTGGCAATTTTTTTCTTTTCCTTCTCATGAAAAGAAAGTTAATGCCAGGTTCGTTACCTGCCTCATCTGCAAAAAAAAAACTCTCGAGAGGGACCGAAAAAAAATATAGCTATGATAATCATACCATGCATTGGCACATGGAGAGGTGGCACTCTCTTAATTATTCTAAAGCACAACTTCGAGATTTGGTGGATAATCCCCGACCGGCAAAAACATCCACCAATGACTTAGCAATAAGTGAGTCAGAGGCAAGGGAAACGGTCCCAAATCTGTAAAAGAACTTTAGGCAGATGAGATTGACTTGTGTAGCATGTGGAAAATGAATTTCATGCGGAGAGATGAAAATTACTTTAATAAATAGATCATATGAAAATCATCAATGTCCAAAACGTTCTAGAAAGTAATTTTTGTCATTTTTGAGGAAGAGAGATAACCTACAGAGGTACGGGGTCGTTTTCGTTCGTATTAGGGGGGCCAGGTTACATTCGTTCGGGGTGGCTTAGGGGCATTTAAAACAACTTCCCTGATACAGGTAGCATATAAAGTAGAGGCTAAATACCAGGATCTTTATCGATTGCTTTATGCTGTAGAAAAATGAAAAACACACAACAAACCTGGACCATTCATATTTTCAATGTTTCTGCGTACTATACTTTTTAACCCTTAACTAATTGAGCTGCTTCATTTCACCTGCTTTTTTTTTTTTTTTTTTTAAATCGGAAACAGTGGCCATTTCTTCGAAACTTACCAATCTATGTGTTACAACTATGTTTGCTTTTTCAAAAACCTTTAATAAAAATGTTGGTGCCCAAATACGGGCTTACAACCCCGTGGGCCGGCCACGGAGCAGGCTGGAACTGAAAATGGGGGGGGGGGGGTATTTATTTGTGGAAAACATAACAGAGTAAGTGGTCGTTGATTTCATAGTAAAAAGTGCGACAAGTGCAAAAAAATCATATCGATAATTCATTGTGAGCAAGTACCAAAAGTGTGGACAATTCGAACCTTCAATAATAAATACAGTAATCAATGATGCATTAGAAGTTAATATCAGTTCATTGTTCGAACGTGTAATCAGTACCCGTCCCATGTCAATTCATTGTTCGAACGTATAATCAATACCCATCCTGGATCAATTCATTGTCCGAACATATAATCAGTCTTATCCCATATCAATTCATGTGCTAAAAACTGCATACATATCTCATGATATCAAGGCTGAGCAATCGGGGCACAACAAGGAGTTGAGAGTTTCATTTGTACCGGCGCCATTTTGGGTGAGGTCAGGAAGGTCTAAGTATAGTCAAAATGTCTCCACCAACTCGTGGTTGGACCGGGACCTCTTTCGGCAGTCCAAAAGTTTTCGTTGAAGGGTAGCAGAGGGGACTGGTGAAATGAACCATCAGTGAAAGTGGGGTGGGAGGAAACAATCTCTCCTACCGGGTCATACTGGTGTCCCACCGGAACTGATCAAGTTGGTAGTCTTGCAGGATTTTGGTGATTTCAAGACTGAGGCCGGCGCCGGCATGAGCGCGCCGACGTTCCGCAGCTAAGTCGTGGTCGTTCCGTGGGTGATCATGGCAGTCATTCCCCATCGGGGGTCGGGGGCCCCCGTGGCTCTTATAGAATCTTCAAAGTTGAGGAGAACGTTTCTGGTCGCAGGAAACTAGAAGCGTCGTTGCACCGCAACAGTGGACGAGACCCCCACTGGGTGAGCGGAGCATCATTGCCTCGCAATAGTGGACGAGACCTTTTGTCTGGTGAGTGCAGCGCCGCTGCATCGCAAGAGTGGAGGAACCCTTTTGTTGGGTGAGTGGAGCGTTGGGGGTGCAGCTGAGGGGCCCTCACCTGTGGGGGTGGGAGAGGCTCTTTCGCGCCGCCTCTCCCTCCCAGCGCACCCCACGCCGACACCTGGCGTTGATATCCATGATGTCCGGACCAGGCGATAAGAGGGGGGGGTCGGAGGCAGAGGCAAGACATCCCCCCCTGTGGCCTGCAGGGCGCCGCTTCAGGACCGAACGGGGAGCTCATATCAAGCCGGGGCCAGACCAGGAGATACGAGGGGAGAGGGGGGGGTCGGTGGCATGTGCAAGACATCCCCCCCCAGTGTGGTCCCAGCCATTATTGAAAAAAGAAGAAGATACCGTCGGCCTCGGCTCCTCTCCTGGTCCACCTTATGCGACGACCCTTTTGTTGGGTGAGTGGAGCGTTGGGGGTGCAGCTGAGGGGCCCCCACCTGGGGGGGTGAGAGAGGCTCGTTCGCGCCGCCTCTCCCTCCCAGCGCACCCCAAGCCGACACCTGGCGTTGATATTCGTGATGTCCGGGACCAGGCGATAAGAGGGGGGGGGGGGTCGGAGGCAGAGGCAAGACATCCCCCCGTGGCCTGCAAGGCGGCAGAAGAAGGGAATCGGGAGACCAGTACATTTCGGGCCATCCACCCCACGGCTGCCCTGCACGTGTCGAGGCCTCATCTTCCGGATGGGCGTAACCGTGGCCCTGTTGCACTTCGGGAGTTTCCGGAATGGGGGTAGGTATCTGCTGATTTGTATCTATTTCATGTTACCGTTAATGGGCGTGGCGGGCGGTGGGACAGACTTGCTTGGAGCAGTGGGGGGGGTGGCGGAGCCTAGCTACCTCGTGGCTGCCGTAACGTCAAGCTTGGCTTTTTTCACCACTTCCATGTTTCTTAAGGTATTGGTGATTTATACTTCTCCGGAAATTTAAAAGTCACAAATGTTTTATTTGTGTAATCGTTTCAGGTCAAATGGATTGTGGGACAATGTTCAGAATGGAAGAGTCACCAAAAGGAGAAATTGTTTTTGATGGTAAAATGATGTGACTCCTGCAATGTGTCCTTAGGGCTTGTCTGTGTGCCACATTGCACACATGCCCGTTTTGGGGGTGCTTGATGGTGTCAAAGTGATACCCCCTGCACCCTTGACAAATTCGGTATTTACCGATTCGGTAAATACTGAATCGGTATTTGAATTGAATCCTATGGGCTTCAAGGCCCATAGGATTCAATAGCAAATACCGATTCGGTACAGAATCGGTAAATACCGAATTTTTAAGGAATCGGTAATAAATCAGATGTTGGTACTTACATCCCATTTACCGATTTTGAAATACCGAATCGGTAAAATTCGGTAATATTCGGTATTTCAAAATCGGTAAATGTGATTTACCTACATCTGGCACTAGGTGTATTATTGTATTACATAAAATGTTTTAAAACTTTGTTTGAAATCAAATGCATGCACACTTAGGGCCAGATGTAGGTGGTCGTTTCAGGCCATTTACCGACCGGTTACGGCCGTTTTCTGCCGTTTCCGATCGTTAAATGGCAAATCGGTATGTAGGGGCTTAAATCCAAGGCCACGTGTAGGTAATTCTACATTTATAGCATCGGAAAAAATTATTTGTTCGGTAAAATACCGAATCGGTAATTTTACCGATTCTGTTAATTTGTTATGTAGGGGGGAGTCTTCTCAGTCCCAAAGACCTTAACGAATCGGTATTTTAGCATGAAATCAAACTTCATGGTAAAATACCGATTCCGGTGTGCATGCACATGTGTGCTCGCACACCTATGTCATGTGAAAGGCAGACCTGCCCTTAGGGCTGGTTTGCTTACCACATGGCACCTGTGCCTGTTTTGAGGGTGTCAGAGGGTGTCAAAGTGATACCCCCTGCACCCTTGTGCATACTTTTTTTTTTTTATAGCATTGTCGAATCTAGTTCTTACTGTTATTGATTTACTGTTTGGTAATAGTGGTTAATAACATTTTTTATTATATTTCACCACAGATTCAGCTGCAGATTATTTGGGAATTAGACAATGCCGTCTAAGGATAGAATTCGAAAGGCTACAAAACGTCAAAGACAGCTTGACCCCGGGAGCCGGCCGCCTATGTCGGGTGCGATCTCAGGCTACACCAGGGCTACAAGATTGGGGAGGGGGTCGGAGCCAAGCGTCTTCTCCGAGTCCGTGCCATGACACCGCCCCTCGGGGGCCTCCATCAAGCGGTTTAGGGAGGTACCGTATCACATTGTTTTCAAATGCAGTCAGGTCCACAAACGGCCCCCACTTACTTTGAGAATAGTGAAGCTGCAGCAGGTGCAAATAAGGTTTAGACAGTGTTACAAGCGCTGCTCAGAACTCTGAAGTATGGCACCCAACATCCAGGACTTATGCCATTTGTGCAAGGCAGTGAAATCGAAGCAACTCAGGGACCAAAACCATGAACGAACACTCATGTATTAAAATGTTACTATTGATGCTTGACTGAGGCAAAGGAGATCAGAGTGCATGAGTCTCATGCTCGATCGATTGAGCTAGCCGGATCGGGCAACTAAAAGTATAAAATAGTTATGTAAATAGTTATTTAATAAAATGTTTTACCTTGTTACTTTGCTGGTGTGTTGTATATATTTATAATATTTGCATAGGGTTTGTCGTTATTTTGGGTGGGGTGGGTGGCGGAGCCGAGCTGTCTTGCAGCCATCATCGTGTGGAGCTCAGTTCATCTCACTAGTTTCGTATTTCTCATGAGGGGTTGTTTTTAATGTTTCTATTTTAGCTAGGTCAAAAAGAGATCCCATTAGTGGCCTACTGATTTTGCTCGATTCCTTTTGTTTTTTAAAACGATTTTTCACTATCTGCAAAGACTAAACAGAGTATTGCGACTCTGTGCTTGTTTGTAAATAGAGAATGAACCAAAGAGAACCAATTCTAAAACAGTAAATGCTTGGATAACAATCAATCAAATGGAGAGAGAAGCAGACACGACGGATTAGAACGGGGGCAAAGGCCTGCGTTAACTACCCTTCACTATCTGCAAAGAGAGAGTACTGCTAAGAGAAAAGCGAGGGGGGGGAGAGGGGGGCAGCGTTCAAAGTACATCAGCGTGCATAAATACGAAAATGTTTTTACCTATCACGTACTTCACATTTGACAGCTTTTGATATTTGCTATTAAAAAACCATTGAAATTCACTGAAAAAACCATAGGTTTTAGGCCATATACAGTTAGGGGTTAGCATTTACAAAACCTTAATTTACTCGCACAAAACCATAGAAATTCGCATATATAGTCCACTGCTGATGATGTCACATATTACATCATTAATGACATGGTCAGTGACATCACTGATGACATCACTGATGACATCTCAAATGACATCACTGATGAAATCACTGATGACATCAATCATGTGATAATATGATCAACCTCTTCAGACTCTAATATAACCTTAGATACACTCAGAGTAAACAGACACTCACAGACTGTCAATCATCCATGGAGTTACTCACACACCTAGTCAGTCATGCACTGAATCAATCACACCTCCATTTCATCAACTATACAGTAATACACACCTTACTTATTCAAACATATACTAACACATATTTACTCTCTTATACAATTCCTGATACAAGTATTCAATGATCCATTCAGCCACTCACACATTCACTGGCTCTTATACACAGTAATTTATATATGTGAACTCTCACATGTATTGTGTTTTACATATTTACTTACTTTGACATGTAGCACTGAGATATCCATTCACTCACCAATACACTCGTACACAGTCAACCACCCATACAGCATATATATATATATATATATATATATATATATATATATATATATATATATTCACTGACAAAACCATAGGTTATAGACCATATATAGTTAGGGATTAGCATTTAGACAAAACCATTGAAATTCGCATATATAGTTAGTTGCACTAACTATATATCGCGCACCCGCAATCCACTGCTGATGATGTCACATATTACATCATTCATGACACGGTCAGTGACATCACTGATGACATCACTGATGACATCATCCAGTGACTGCATGTTTCTGTAAAGTTAAAATATGTCTTACATATTGAAGAATGAGTGGATGTATAAGTGTCTGGATGAAGGATTTAGTAGGTGCATGACTGACTGTATGAGAGAGTGATTAAATGTGTCTCACTGAGAGCATGGGTTAGTGACTAAACTGTCTTAATTTGTGCATCATTATATCCGCTGTTCTGTAAACTGCTGCATGTGTTGATCAGTAGCTATATGATTAACTATATGGGTTATTGATTGGTTGCCCAAGTATTTGTATGGGAGAGTGAGTGTGTGTGTGGGTGGCTGGAAGGTGTGTGACTATATATATATATATATATATATATATATATAGAGAAGTGAGCTAAAGAACGATGATGGATTCAACTCAGATCAGTGACTAGGGGTGAGTGTCTGAAAAGTTAAATCGCTCCGTCCATCATCTCCTTGTGTTTGCTTTCTTTGCTTTAGGTTGGTAGGGTATGCCAAAATGTATGTCACTTGCTCACTTTGCCACTGGATTCAAGCTGGCCTGGCTGCTGAGGGGTGTTACCCCACAACTGGTCCCAGTATGCTTGTTTCCTTTCCAGTGAAGACCTGGTTTGGCAGTTCAAGCTGGAGGCACAGAGTCAAGACTGATTTGCATATGGCTGCATCTGCACTGTGGTGGCGAAGTGAGCTAAAGAACGATGATGGATTCAATCCAGATCTGTGACTTCGGGTGAGTGTCTGACAAGTTTCAATGCTCCGCCCAAAATCTTCTTGTGATGTAGCATATTCTAGGACAGGATTGTCTCCTTACGAGGTCACGTTTGGGCGCCTTACAAATGTCTGTGATGTCCTGTGTCCTCGTAGATTTTCTGATATTGAGTACCCTGTGTTGTTTGATTACCTTGGCCAGTTAACAGAAAGTTTTAGTTCTATTCACCAACACGTGTGGGACTCCCTACGTCCTACACCAGAGGGGCCAGCCACAACATTCAGTTTGAAGACTACATCTTGATAAATTATTTTCAGAGGAAGAAGAGTTTGGAGCCGTGCTGGAAAGGGCCTGAGCAGGTTCTATTGATGACAGGCACTGCTGTTAAAGTTGTTGTAGGTGAGAAATGGGTCAACGCATCGCACTGTCACTGGATTCCTTTGGCATTGCCCTACGATCAGTGGGTCAAGGATGGAGTAGGGGGCATTGAGTGTGAACGGGTCCCCAGGTTTGTTCCTTTCAGCGATGCAAAGCTAACGTGAACCCAGCCCGACAAGGAGAATGAGGAGTATCTGAATGAGGCTGTTGCCCCGGAAATACGATCTATCCAAGAGCCTTTGTTTATTGTTCATACAGTGCCTGGGGTTGCCTGGTACAATTTGTGCCCTTGGCTGAGGGATATGTATTCCAAGGAGAAGACAGATTAGGGATGGACTATGTAAGATAAGTTGAACTGAGTTGTGGTACCAACGGAATTAGTTGAAAATAGTGTTGAACGTTTTGATCACTTTTTCTTAGTAGTTTGAACATTAGTTATGAAAGACTGAAGTATACTGTGAAGATATACCATCTTGTTCAATGTGGGATTCATCCAAAGAGCTTAGGACAGAGCAAACTCCACTGCCGGTGCTCAAAGGCTCCAACGTATTGATGGATAATAGGAGCCTGTACCCGTGAGGTTCTGGCAGACACTGGGATCTTACATATTCTCCTAGCATTCTGATCCCTTATTTATTATTCATTATGTATCCTTATGGTAGACCGGTTGCTGAAGAAGGGCATCCAGTGATTCTTACTGCCCAGCAAAATATGGTGTGCACCCACTAACACAAAATAATATGTGTTGCTCTTGTGGTTTAGTTGCTAAAATACTGTGTGGCGTGTCATGGAGTATGGACAATGATTACAATATGCCTTACGTAGTACTGGTAAAGTTATTTCCCCAAAAAGAAATTAAAGGACAGTTCTAAGTAATTTATTTCTAGATACACGTAAGAGGTTCTTTGGCGAAGGAACATCTTGTTACCCCACTGAATCTGTCACTAGTTTATGGTTGCATGCTCATTGTCACTTGCAAACCTTACATATACTCATCCACCGCAATTTACAGAACAGACAGGAGTTTTTTTTAGCTATCCAGGTACTTGTTTATATTATAGACAGCCACTTGGAGTGGGTTAAATAGCTTGTGATATCAACACATATTGCGACTACTTCTACATAGAAGAACAGAATGTCACACTGGTGGGTTGGCATTACAAGGAATTGATAGTCATCCGGGAGGCTGGTTATTATCCTGCGTGTTGCCCTATTGTGAATAGTATGGACACTTCTTTGTATATTATTTGTTCTGGAATAATATTGTACAAAAATACAATTCACTTAGTGAATGACAAAGATCCAAGTACTTTAAGAATGAACACCAAATATGATGTAGTAGAATATGAAGGGCCAATCTATGCACACTTTTACTTTCTGTCAAACGGTACATATTCCAATGTTGATAATGGCACAAACAATGTGGCTCATGGGATGTGTTGCCCTTAGTTGTACCCTGTAAATACACTAAGCCTAATGTCCGTTCGGTTAAAAGGACTTTTTGACCAAAGAATTCTGTGAGCGAGTGACAGATATAGAGGTCAATAATTATAGTAATGGGATCACTTTTGGATACATCCTTTCTTCCATTTTTACTTTGGGTGGTACTTGTATGGCTAGGGGTGAAAAAGCTAGAGAATATTTTGGGTGCAAGTTACAAATTGTATCTAATACTAACGAGGGTAGCTTTAGGCGACATTACCACTCAGTTGGAATGTATGCGAACATATTCAGAACAGAATCGATATGCAGTTGATTTTATCTTAGCCAAGAGTGGTGGTGTATGCGTGGTAGTGGGAGAACAGTGTGTGGTACGCATCAAGAATATGGAAAAGAATACTACCAAGCGCATTCTCGACATCTTTGAGAATGTCAAGGGAATGGAAAGTGGAAATTGGAGTTGGTCTCTGTTGGAAATGGCCCTTTTTGCAGGGTTATCCCCAAACTTTTTAATTTGTCCTCCTTTATTTTTCCTGACCTGTGGTTGTTGGCAATAGGACTCTGGGAACTTTACCACTGCTGATCAGTGCTAAAGTGCATATGCTCTCTGGGTAAATTGTTATTGTGATTGGTTATCCATGATTGGCATATTTGTTTGACCAGTAAGTCCCTAGTAAAGTGCACTGAGTGTGCCGGGGCTGGCGATTCAAATGCTATGTGCCACCCACATGAGTAGCCCTAAAATGTTGTCTCAGGTCTGCCACTGCAGTGCCTGTATGCAGTTGCTAACTGCCATGCTGACCTGACCAGTGTCCCTACTGGCCAGGCCCAACCCTTCCCTTTTTGTGCACATTGGACACCCATATGTATGGCCCAAGGTACCCCCCTGGGCAGGGTGCAGTGTATGTGAAAGGTAGAGCATGTAATAATGTAGGTGACATGCCCAATACTGCCGTTTTTCACTTTCGAAAGGCTATTTTGCCCATAGGCTATAATGGGGAATGCTGTGTAAAATGAGTACCTGAATATCTTCCCATAGGAGCAAGATAGAAAATAAAAGTCTAGTATCCCCGAACTCAGCATTTAATAACCCATCTTTTAGGAAGGATATTTTTTAAATCCTGTGTTTGAAAACAGCACTTTTAGAAAGTGGCTGTTTTCTTGTCTGACCTTTCTGTGTGCCTTGGCCTGTTTATGAATTGACTGTCTGGTTTGTGAGTGACAGGGGCTGGGGTGGCTCCAGGAGGCTGAGTGAGTCTGCCCTAGGCTGAATAACTTCATCTGCATCTTGAATGGTGGGAGGGGACAGCACCTGGGCCGGAATAGGGCTGTGCCTGCCTTCCACAATGCTGGCTCCACCTCCTGCTTGGTGGCTGACGACCCTGCCCCTCTCTCTCAAAGGAAAGAAGGAGTCAGGTAAACACAGTGCTCAAGGACTGACCAGAACTGGTTTGGATTAGGCCAAGGCCTCTCTGCCCTCTGAGAACAAAGAGAATATTGGTATAAAAAGGGATACCCAGACTTCAGAAAATTAGATCATCCTGGAATCAAGAAGGAACCTCTGCCAAGGAGAAAGCTGGAAGACTGAAGAGGAAGGACTGTGTGTTTGTGGGCTGACCTGCAGTTGCTTTGCTTCCAAAGAGAGGGGAATGACTTTGCTGTTGCTTTGTCCCCTTGCTTGAAGAGATCTTCAAGGGCCTGAGAAGAGCTGAGCTCCTGTTAAGAAGTCCAAGGAACAAAAGGACTTCACCCCCAGCTTCCCCCTGAACTCTTCTGTGTGAGTTCTGACCGGCCTAGAATGCTTGATCCATTTGTGGGGCCTCTGGAGGTTGTTTCCTGCTGTTTGGGGAGCTGTACAAGAAGAAAAGAAGAAGTTCTACAAGTTGCACGCATTGCTCGCTTGCAGATCGCATCGTCAACAGTGAGAGAAATTTCCCGTCGCTGCAAAAATTATCCCAGCGCTTGTTGCCGCTGCAAGAACTGACGCGGAGCGCATCGCCCCGGTGTGGGAAGATTCCTGTTGCTGGGAGTATCGTCACAGAACCTGTTTTCACTGTGAGAAACCGATGCACCGCAGGCTTGCGGGCTGCATCCCGTCGCTGCGAACATCGGCGCAGAGTCAACGCATCGAGGGCCAGCAACAGGAGAAGATCAATGCTGCGCCGTGCATCACCGCCGCAGAGAAAAACGACGCCGCCCCGAAGATTGTCGTATCGTACCTGTGCGAGACGTTTCCTTCTGAGAAACCTGCAACCTGAAATCCATACAAGGTATCGCATCGCTCCCCATACTGAACGGATTTGTCGCAGCACGCCTGCTGCGTGCAGCAGGGTTGTTGCATCGCCTCCCCAGGGTCTTAAGAGTGACGCATTGCTTGTTTTTTGATGCTGCTAGGAACTTTTGTCGCATCTACAGGTACTTTGGGCGAAAAGTGACACAACTGTGCATTATTTTGACGCAAACCCTAGAACTCTTTTAAAATCATATTCTTGAACTGTGTATGTTGGATTTTTGTCATTTTGGTCTTGTGTAGTGTAGATAAAGATACTTAATTTTTCTAAACTGGTGTGGAGTCCATTTGTGGTTTTTACGCATGTGTTACCGTGAGTGTTTGTACAAATACTTTATACATTGCCTTTGGGGGACATTTTCTAGCGATATCGGGCTGAGGAGGGGAGCAGGCACACGCACTTTCCCTCACCTGCTGCTGGGGCCCTGACGCTGCTCGTTCCCACTGCCGCCGTTGTTTCCAGCTCCTCGGCCGCAGCTGGGGGGAACTACAGCTCCCAGCAAGCCTTGGGTAAAGTTCCGGTTCCGCCCACGCATCCTGAGGACCAGCGCGCCCGGAGGCGCTCAAATTGAGGAAGCTCCCACAGAGGAGCGGGAACATTTTCTAGCGATATCGGGCTGAGGAGGGGAGCAGGCACATGCACTTTCCCTCACCGGCTGCTGGGGCACTGACGCTGCTCGTTCCCCCTGCCGCCGTTGTTTCCAGCTCCACGGCCGCAGCTGGGGGGAACTACAGCTCCCAGCAAGCCTTGGGTAAAGTTCCGGGTTCCGCACACGCATCCCGAGGACCAGCGCGCCCGGAGGCGCTCAAATTGAGGAAGCTCCCACGGAGGAGCGGGGACATTTTCTAGCGATATCGGGCTGAGGAGGGGAGCAGGTGCACGCACTTTCCCTCACCTGCTGCTGGGGCCCTGACGCTGCTCGTTCCCCCTGCCGCCATTGTTTCCAGCTCCACGGCCGCAGCTGGGGGGAACTACAGCTCCCAGCAAGCCTTGGGTAAAGTTCTGGTTCCGCCCACGCATCCTGAGGACCAGCGCGCCCGGAGGCGCTCAAATTGAGGAAGCTCCCACGGAGGAGCGGGGACATTTTCTAGCGATATCGGGCTGAGGAGGGGAGCAGGCACACACACTTTCCCTCACCTGCTGCTGGGGCCCTGACGCTGCTCGTTCCCCCTGCCGCCGTTGTTTCCAGCTCCACGGCCGCAGCTGGGGGGAACTACAGCTCCCAGCAAGACTTGGGTAAAGTTCCGGTTCCGCCCAGGCATCCCGAGGACCAGCGCGCCCGGAGGCGCTCAAATTGAGGAAGCTCCCACGGAGGAGCGGGGACATTTTCTAGCGATATCGGGCTGAGGAGGGGAGCAGGCACACGCACTTTCCCTCACCTGCTGCTGGGGCCCTGACGCTGCTCGTTCCCCCTGCCGCCGTTGTTTCCAGCTCCACGGCCGCAGCTGGGGGGAACTACAGCTCCCAAGCAAGCCTTGGGTAAAGTTCTGGTTCCGCCCACGCATCCCGAGGACCAGTGCGCCCGGAGGCGCTCAAATTGAGGAAGCTACCACGGAGGAGCAAGGACATTTTCTAGCGATATCGGGCTGAGGAGGGGAGCAGGCACACGCACTTTCCCTCACCTGCTGCTGGGGCCCTGACGCTGCTCGTTCCCCCTGCCGCCGTTGTTTCCAGCTCCACGGCCGCAGCTGGGGGGAACTACAGCTCCCAGCAAGCCTTGGGTAAAGTTCCGGTTCCGCCCACGCATCCCGAGGACCAGCGCGCCCGGAGGCGCTCAAATTGAGGAAGCTCCCTCCGCGTCGCGGACGCCGGGCGAAGCCCGGGCAAAGGGCGGGCCCTCTGTGGCCCTCAGAGGCACGAGGAGGGCGGGATGAGCCCCCCATTCGATTTTTGCCCCTTGCTCATTGTGAGGTAACAGTGTACTAACTAATCCATTGATGTGACTGTCATTAAACTTTCTTTGGCATCCCCTACTAGTTTACCCTTTTACCTCCCTGTTGTCAGAACATTGGTGTACATGCGTTTTTGCTTACCCCTCTGCCATATATATATATCTTCAAAAAGCTACCCATATTATGACAGATAACGGGCTCCGCACGAATAACATCCACCAGGGGGGGCAACGGAAAGGGACACTGGACAATTATTTAATTAGGACCACATCGGCTATCGAGTCCGTCATTGAAAGAGCAGAAAAGTGTCTCTGTATAGAAACCACATCCAGCAACCACTCAGCTATGGAGTCAATAGACCAAACACAAAATTTTTCTTTACTGGATGAATTAAATCTGCTCTGTAAGACTGAGTATACCAACGTCGAAATCGGGAATAACTTAACAAACGCTCCTGTAGGTGCATTGCGAAATACTAGCCCCCATTCTGTTACCACATTACAATTAAATTTAAGCCATCCTGGTACTCCTTCTCTACCAACACCCACAGACTCTACACAACAACCAGTAAATGTTCAGGTACCCTATCCAAACAGAAAGCACAAAGGGCCTAAACAGAGGGGAAGATCAGCTAAAATACAAAGATTACACCAAAGCCCCCTTTTAGGCATTAACAACACCCTAAAAACATCTGAGGTATGTCCAAATCTGGAGTTAACCACACCACCTGAACTATTGGCCCAGATTGAACTCTTGGTCAGGTCTTTGATTTCCCCACTGGTAAAAAGAATTGAGGCTATAGGGGAAACGCTCTGCTCCATAGAGGAAAACACTAGGGCTAACCTAACAATTATAAAAAGTATTGAAAACAAGAATCGAGTTAAGACCCTGGAGACTACTGATATCCCCATCCTCCCTGTAAAAAGCAATATCATACGAACTCATGCACTGCCCCCAATAAATCTAACACAATAGTCATATCAAACCCTCCAATATCCCAGAATCCTGCATCTAGAGATAGGCAGATTAAACCACTCACGCCGAAAAAGGGGAAGTTTAAAAACTATGGTAACATGCAAAGAAGGGCTAAACATATAGATTTACCACCAGAGGCAGCACCCTTTGTATCCATCCTCTCGGGCGTCCCCGAGCTCAGTAACAATAAAATTGAAAGATCAGCAGACTTGGCAAACAAGGTGTCTTTCTGGTTGACAAAGAATAGACCCCTACCACCCAATATCGATGGAACGATCTTAAATGTTAGAAGGGTAGGGTGGTTGGGATCTATTCCCAAGGACATACCGGGAGACCTGGTTTTGGTCAACTTTAGGGACCCTCGAGTCATCCAACACCTCCGAAGTTGGCAGCCACAGATGGGTGATGGCTCAATCGGAACATGGGAACTGCATGACTTTTACCCAAGGACTACATACATGTCCCATGCAAGATCATACAAATAAGCTGCATAATATTTTAAATCAGAGAATAATGCTTCTACAACCTGAATATCCCAATCATCAGAACATATATTTTGTTTAATCACATCCCCCATGTTTACTCTAAGCACATTCGGAACATTAATCACTTCAGTGGGTCCATGTATCTGAAATCTAACCGCATCCCACACAATCCCATCAAGGACATGCCAAGCAGTAATGTTGACTGTATTCAAGTCTCGTTTCAGTCTGTGTGCTGAATGTGAAGAGGAAAGAGGGGCCAATGTTCCATTAAGGTACCGAATTCCTGTTCTTTCTTTGACATAGTGGCCATCGATCAGGCGGAAAAAATAAAACACAAAACCAATCGACATAAAAAGGTAAAATGACAATAAAATCAACCAAATGTATGTCCAAGGGGGAATTTAAAAATGTTTTTTAAATAGAGTGGCATATTTTGCAATAGTTGAGGGTTTCTTTGAAAGTTCCGAAACAGAGTCAAAAGAGAATCTGGATTGGTCGGCCAAACAAGTCTGCAAACCTGGCATTGATAAATCAGCAGGATAGGTGTATTTCAGCTCATCAATGTTAGTAACAGGAATAGTATTTAATAAAGGACTGGAAATAGCAGGCATCTCGAGGGACACCTCCGGTTCTGCACCAGAAGTAATAGCCAGCACAGAATGCCTCACCATGGAAGGACAGGATACAGCCGGTGTCATGCTATGAAGAATCGGCCACCCTGTGTGTCTTGACATTGTCAATAGAGATAAATCTGTTTTCCTTACGACCTGGAAGTGGTGGTAATACGACTGTTCTCGTTCCCTTCACTACAAGAACTCGAACCGGTGCACGATATGAGGGACCAAACTCTTTTTTGTTATCGATCTTCTCTCGAACTAGTTCTCCAACTTGGGGTAGCCAACCAACTACCGGGATCTGCAACGCATCATCCGATGTGGAGGGCAAATGTTCCTTTGCTAGACTGTCTCTGGTCTTTTGTAGATCCTGTAAAACATTGCAATGTTCATCTACGTCAAAGGCTGCAGCCTGGGCCTTGCAGTCTAGACCGTCGAGGTCAGGGACGTACATCTTGATACCAAAGAGCATTTCGTATGGGTCCGCCCACCCAGAGACCTTCTAGGGAGGTTATTAAGCGCACACTGCACGCCATTGAGGTGGGCTAATCAGTTTCTGACAGTGCCTATAACTCGAGCTGTCAAAGATTGCTTTAAGTCACAGTTCATTCGTTCCACTACAGTTTCCCTCGGGTCAGTACGGAGACGAAAACTTGACTTGGACCCCCAACGAAACCATAGCATCTTTATACGCCTTAGAGGCGAAAGCCGGACCCTGATCCGAATGGAAGGTACCACAGGCAAAAATCCCTACAAAGACTCGCAAATCCTTAATGACAGTCAGTGAATCAGCGCTCTGATGGGGCCATACCCACACAAAGCGTGTGCATGAATCAACTGCTACTAAGATGTACTTATATGCAGTATCAGAAGAAAAAGGACCGCAGTGATCTAAGTAAACACACCCCAGTGGTTTATTAGAAATGTACAACTGTGTCTGAGGCGGACGCGCAGCAGTCGAAGGTTTAATCTGCTGGCAAATGTCACATTGAAGGACATAATCGCACGTCTGTTTGTACAGTCCCCGCCACCAGAACCTCTGTTGTAGCTGAGTTACAGTGGCCGAGATGCCCGCATGCGCAGACGCCACACCTTCATGAGCCGCTGTAATCAAAGAAGCTCTGCGATCCGAGTTGGGAATTAAACGTTCGCCAACTTCAGGAATTTTCACATAAGGAACCTTATCGGGACTTAAGTGGTACGTGTACTTCGAAGGGAACCCCGCAGGATATTTACCTCCCTTCTCAGTGGCAGCAACAGCCGCCAAGATGTCATCATCTATCTTACTTTTGGACCTCGTGACTGCTGCAACTAAGTATTTAGACACTGCTGACTTCGCTGCTTCATCAGCAAGCGAATTACCGACAGCGTGGACTCCCACGCGCTGATGGCCAAGAGTATGAATCACAAACACGAGTGGCAACTTTTCTTTGAGTTCCGCCACTCGGACCCAGATCATTTTATGTTTTATTGTGCTACCTTTGGAATCACGAAATTCATTCTGAATCCAAAAGAACAAGTTCTCATTGTAAGACTGGACACAGTAGTAAGAGTCACTTACGATCAAAGTCGTCACACTAGGATCCGCGTACTCCAATGCAAGCATCAGAGCACGAAGCTCTGCCAATTGTGTGGTGCAGTCCCCAAGCGTCTGCGTGTGCACGACACTGGACTTGAACTCATCGTTCACCATGGCACCGACCACAATGGCGCAAGCGGAAACGTAGGCATGTTTAGAGCCATGCGCAACCTGCGCCGAACCATCAGTGTAAATGATGCAATGGAAATCCTCCAACGGCCGCATTGCTAAAGGAGCAGGATGAACAAATTCATACTGTAAGTACTCCTGCGACCGTAAAGTGGCGTCAAAAATAAACGTGACATCCTGGGATGACAAGGATGCAGCCCATTGAATCCACCGAGGGTTCAAAGCTTTAGAATTTGGTACACTGGCTTTCGTAACTGCCTCCAAGGCAGGACACGGGGTAACAACCAACATGCGTTTTCCCTGTGACAGGGCACGTTCCTTGAGAATTGCCATCTGCACAGCCGTCAAAACTTTCTCCACAGTGGAAAAGCGCATTTCAGCCGAAGTGTACAAGTGTGACTTGTAAGCCATAGGTACTGTATCTCCTTCATTAAAAGTTAGGTACGTGAAACCTACCGTCCTCGGGACAATTCTTATCACCAGGTTGGTCTGGTTATCACGAGTCTGTAAGTATTCAGAAGCGAGCAAATCAGCTTGCAAAGACTGCAGAATAGCTGAATGCTCAGGCAGCCAGCATGATTTGGAAAAAGATGGTTGTATCAAAGCATACAAAGGCTTGATACGCTGGGCATATTCCGGAATGTATGTTCTTCCGAAATTCAAAAAGCCCAGTAAGGATTGTAATTTTTTCAGTGTTGTCGGAGAGCACAACTGTGCGCATTTCTCCAGGAAGTGAGGAGCCAAGCCTTTTCCTTCATTGGTTAGTTCATAGCCTAGAAACAACACTGTGTACTCTGCAATGTGCGATTTTGCAAAATTAAACTTGTAACCCATGTCTGCAAAGTTACAAATAATACTGTTCACTCGACACAGATGCTCCCAAAGTTTGTCATCTGGGAGATAGATATCATCCACATAGGAACAAGCATCTGGGTCGACCCTCTCCAACAGAGAGACAAGGCGGGCGGAAAATACACCAGGACTATTCTTATAGCCCATTGGGAGACGCCAAAACATTTTTTGGACACCGCTGCATGTGAAAGAAGTCCATTGGAAACTTAGACCGTCCAATGAATGGGCATAAAAACCATTGGAAATGTCAAGCGTGGTTTTGAACCGCTTACGCACAATACTATTTACAAGGGCAGAGCCGTGAGTATTCTGAACTGCACAGTTACGGCAATGCGAGTTTAAATGCCGGTAATCCAAAACCAAACGGTAAGAGCCGTCCGGCTTGTTTACAGTAAAAAGGGGGTTATTCATCGGTGACACACATGTTTCAATTACACCTTGATATTTCAATTGTTCAAGGATCGCTGCGACCGAAGCTTTAGCCTCACGTCGTATGGGATATTGAGGTTGAGGCTGTGGCTGAGACCATAAAGGAATCTCGTGGCTCGGGGACAATTTATCCCAGCCACACTGATTGCGGTATACAGCCGGTGCAAGCGCCAGAGCCCACTCTTCTGCAAAGTGCAGCGCTTCCACTCTTGAAACAGTGTTCGCGAAACTGGGAAGGATTACCTCCTCCTCACGTGGAGCTGCGAGCACAAAAAGTGGGGGTCAGTCAGCCTCCGAAAGCAAAATGTCATACGTAGACGAAAGATTTTCCCAATTATGGTACGCTGTATCACCTTCAATTAACAGGACAATTTCAAAAAGTCTATCAGGGGGAGCAACTCTTGTATCAGCTGTTTCAATCACAACATAAGTGTCAGTCGCTGTCACCTTCAGTAGTGGACGGAGGGCCTCTCTCACTATGGTAATCTCCGCCGCGCTGTCCAGCAAGGTCAGAGCCCAAGTCAGATTCCGAAGCCGCGTTCTCACAATCTGGGGCATATCGATGCGCCGTTAAGGCTGCGACTTTCTTCTTGGCAAACTGCGGTCTCTGAGGCGTAGAGCCCTCCTGCTTGTCTGCACCATTGCGCGGGCGGGGCTGACCACATCCTTGCTGGCCACCCCGGCCCTGCCGCCCCCTCCACCACCGGTTGACGGAGCCGATGAGTCCTGAAAGGAACGAGGAGAGCGTTGGTCAGAAGCCTGAAAACGTTCAGGTGATTTAATCATCGCGCGGTCGCGCAAATCATAAACTCGTTCCGACTGCGCAGGCAACGGAGACGCAGGACGCGAAACCTGTGTTTGTTGTTGTTGCTGTTGAATACCCTGATTCTGTTTTTTAGGCCAATTTTGTTTCTTGGACTTGGGTTGAACGTCAGTTTCCGAAGCTTGTCCCTGGGGCTGCTTCTTCTCCTTAGTAGAAAAAGGCTTATTACCCTTACTATTGCGACCTACGGTTTTATAAGCCGCCACAATTATCCTCGCAAACTGTCGGGGTTTCTCGGCATTGGGAACCAGCGCTAAAGCGTTAGCCACCTGAAAGTTCACTGCATCCCCCTTGACATTCGCAAGGATCAGATCCCAAACCACATCTAAGGAGCCACACAGGCGCATACCCAACTCAACAGCCGATTCCGGCCCGTGATCATCTTGAACACGTTTAAGGACCGTAGACAGATTGGACACAGACGTGGAGCCAAAGCACCTCAAATAGACAGCTGCAAAAGTCTTACCCCAGGTCTCACAGTCAACAAGTTCAGGGGCCAAATCTTTCGGCAAACTAAGCGTAAGAATCCGGTGTTTTTCACCAGGAGTCGTATTAGGAAACATCGCCTCCAGCTGGTCAAATTTCTCGGCAAGCCAAAAAGGAAAATCATCCTTATCTAGGGGCTTCTTGCCCATAACGGAATTCACCATGACAGGACTGATTTTCAAACCATCCTGCCCTGCCGGAAGGGCCGCACCTCTAGGGGCTGCCCCATGAACATTACGACTTGTGTAATGCACAAGGGCTCTAATCACGGCAATGGCGACTACATGAAGTCGCCTAAGGTCAGCTAAGTTACAAGTGGCGTGATTAGGGTGAGGAGTAAATCCGGTATACACCTGTTACAACGCAACTTTTACAACTACCTACTATTACAACGCAACTTTTACAACGCATACCATTACAACGCATTGCGCTGGGGGGCGCTCTAGGATAGGGAATAAGTATAATTTACTATCCAACACCTTCCCTAGTGTCCACGGGGACTGGAGTTGGAATAGTAAATTATACTTACCACTATCCAGCACCTCTAAGCGCTATGCGTTGTAATGGTATGCGTTGTAATGGTCGCGTTGTAATGGTAGGTAGTTGTAATGGTATGCGTTGTAACATGGTACATCCAGTAAATCCAGCCAAAGCGGGCCAATTTTTGCCCGGAATGGACAAAGGACCTAATCTCGGAGCGGTTAAAGAGTGGGGTAGGGCGCCACCAAACCAAACTCCATGCTGCAAAACATCAATAGGTACTTCCTGTGCTCTGTATGGAGCATATTCAGCAGGTACAGGTGATGCAGTGTACGAGTGGAACACACCAGAATTTGTGCCCACTGCCGGAAATGTCACCCACGAATAAAACAGTTCGTACGGGTAAGCATGTTCCGCACTCACCACCAGAACCACAGCCAAGCCTTCAGCAGGTACATCATAAGTCTGCAAATGATCACGCACCGCAATGCGACTATGCAGCAGGATGTCCACGGCTTGTGCCATGACTGCACAGGAACGTGAAAAAACAAAGATCACTTTGTAGCACAACTGCGTAGTAATTCAAGGAAACCGTTTTAGATAGATTCAAGCTTGAAAAGACCTATTTCAAAAATAGGTAGGTTTTTCCGACACCACCATTTTCCAGAAACGGGAATGAAGGGGTTAAGGTTTGAATGATATACTACTCGAGTGTCATGATATAAGGCCAACACTGTATGGGCGCCATGTAGCGGGGTTTCCGTTCTCCCACAGAACTGTGCACAGAGATCTAGAACCTCGGTGAATTAGGGTGACCCAAAACCCACCTTAGTATCCAAAATCCCCTTACCGAACTAGCTACAGTGTCTCATTGGTCATAACAAACTCCCAATGACTTAGACAAACCAGAACATGAACTTGGGTTACCTCAGGTATCGTGGAACACATGAACACTCTTTCGCTCTATAATCATTTCAAACCAGAACGGGGAGTAAATGAAGACACGTGCAAGTTTGAAATATTTATTTTTCAATGCAAGGTTCTTAAACGCAGTATCTTATATAATACCAGAATACATATTATAAAAATCAGAGTTATCAGCATAGTCACTAATCCATAGTAAGCGAACGGTGATAGCATATTATAATGCAAAAATCAATAGAAATCTGTATCACCTATATTTCGCGCACCCTATTTAGCATACTATATTATATCTAAGAAGGTCTCATTTGGGTTTTAGCAGGGTGGGCCCATACCTCTAAATGTTAGTAGAAGATCACATCATCAGCTACCAGCTCTCTGCATGCGAAGCACCATCAAGTGTGTTTTTGCATTCTCAGTAACTCTATCTTAAACCCGCGTAGAGCCCAATATTGGCAGCAACTTTATTTGTGTTATGTCTAATGTGGTGCGAGGATCAATAAATCAATCAAGGACATTTATAGAGCGCACTACTTACCCGTAGGGTCTCAAGGCGCTGGGGGGAGGGGGGTGCCGTTACTGCTCGAACAGCCAGGTCTTCAGCTTCTTCCTGAAGGAGAGGTGGTCTTGGGTCAGGCGCAGGTCGGTCGGGAGGGAGTTCCAGGTCTTGGCGGCCAGGTAGGAGAAGGACCTTCCTCCTGTTGTCGCTCTTCGGATGCGGGGGACGGCGGCGAGGGCGTGGTTGGCTGAACGGAGGTGGCGTTTGGGAGCGTAGAAGTTGATTCGGTTGTTGAGGTAGCTCGGGCCTTGGTCGTGTAGGGCTTTGTGTGCGTGGGTGAGGAGGCGGAAGGTGATTCTTTTGTTGACGGGGAGCCAATGCAGGTCTCTGAGATGTCCGGAGATGTGGCTGGTTCGTGGGATGTCGAGAATGAGTCTGGCTGAGGCGTTCTGGATCCGCTGGAGTCTCTTCTGGAGCTTGGCGGTGGTACCGGCGTAGAGGGCGTTGCCGTAGTCCAGTCGACTGGTGACGAGGGCCTGGGTGACGGTCTTCCTGGTCTCGGTGGGGATCCACCAGAAGATCTTCCGTAGCATGCGTAGGATGTTGAAGCACGCCGAGGAGACGGTGTTGACTTGCCTGGTCATGGAGAGGGAGGAGTCCAGGATGAAGCCCAGGTTGCGTGCGTGGTCTGTCGGCTTGGGTGCGGTGCCAAGGGCGGGAGGCCACCAGGAGTCGTCCCAGGCGGAGGGCGAAGAGCCTAGGATGAGGACCTCCGTCTTGTCTGAGTTCAGTTTCAGGCGGCTGGTCGTCATCCACTCGGTTACCTCTTTCATCCCTTCGTGCAGATTGGCTCTGGCGGCGGCGGGGTCGTTGGTCAGGGAGAGGATCAGCTGGGTGTCGTCGGCGTAGGAGATTATGTTGAGGTTGTGTTGGCGTGCGATGGCTGCGAGGGGGCTCATGTAGACGTTGAAGACGGTGGGGCTCAGCGAGGATCCTTGAGGGACGCCGCAGATGACTTCGGTGGCCTCTGACTTGTACGGTGGTAGGCGGACTCTCTGTGTTCTTCCGTCGAGGAATGAGATGATCCACTCCAGAGCCTTCCCCTGGATTCCGACGTTGCTGAGGCGCTGTACTAGGGTGCGGTGGCAGACAGTGTCGAATGCCGCGGAGAGGTCAAGGAGGATGAGGGCCGCTGTTTCTCCGTTGTCCATAAGGGCTCGGATGTCATTGGTGGCGGCGATGAGGGCGGTCTCGGTGCTGTGGTTGGCTCGGAAGCCAGACTGTGAGGGGTCGAGGGATCCATTCGTCTCCAGGAAGGCGGCCAGCTGCTTGTTGACGGTCTTCTCGATGACTTTGGCTGGAAACGGGAGGAGCGAGATGGGGCGGTAATTCTTGAGTTCGGTGGGGTCCGCTGTGGGTTTCTTGAGTAGAGCGCTGAGTTCGGCGTGCTTCCAGCTCTCAGGGAAGGTGGCGGTGTCGAAGGATGTGTTGATGATGTCTCGCAGGTGGGGTGCGATGACAACGTCGGCCTTGTTGAAGACGTGGTGGGGGCAGGGGTCGGTCGGAGATCCTGAGTGGATGGAGTTCATCGTGCCGACTGTGTCTTCGGTGGTGATTGGATTCCAGGCGCGGAGGGTGGTGGTGGGGGGTGGTGGTTCGGTCGTGGTGTGCGTTGGTTGGTTGTTGAAGCTGTTGTGTATGTCCGCGATCTTGTTGTGGAAGTATGAGGCGAGGGAGTTGCAGAGGTCTTGCGATGGGGTGATGTCGTTGTTTCCTGCGCTGGGGTTGGAAAGCTCTTTCACGATGTTGAAGAGTTCCTTGCAGTTGTGTGCGTTGTTGTCCAGCCGGTTCTTGAATGCAGTTTTCTTGGCGGCGCGGATCAGCTGGTGGTGCTTCCGGGTGGCAAGCTTGAAGGTGGTCCTGTTGTCCGGTGTTGGTTCCCTTCTCCAGACTTTCTCGAGGGCTCGGCAGTTCTTCTTGGAGCTCTTGAGTTCGTCGGTGAACCTCTTGGAGCTCTTGAGTTCGTCGGTGAGCGGCCTCCCAGCAACCTTGTGTTAGGTTATTCTTAGAGGGTTCAGCTCTCAGTGTGCAGACAGTGTACCAAGTGTACCAAGCACAACTGATATCAGAGCAATAACAAATTATTCTCAAATAAATCACATCTTTCGTCTAGGTTGAAAGCTACAATTCCAATTATGTGTCGTGTGCAAATTGAAGCCGAAGGAAAATATGTCGTTTAAACATTTAATAAACTCATGCTAACTTAACACAATATATAGAAAAGCAGTAACTATATGACAATAGCTTATGTATTTTTCTCCTTTATACCCTCTGAAGGATATCTGCCTTAGTTTTAAACGTGTCACCATAATATGTAAATATAACCTATTTTCTTAAAACTACCGAACTATTTGAAATTGTTATGATCTCGCCTTGTAACAAAGCTGCTAGGGGTTGTATACGATGAACTGTAAAAATGATTTTATTGGTTTAATGATTTGTTGTTAACTTTGCACAGATAGTGACCTTGTAATGATTATAACTGACGTCTGCTTTTACTGTGTTTTTTATTCTGTATGCTTTTATGAATTTTTGACTGAATTCGAATAAAGCTTGTTGAATTGAATTGAATTGATAAGCCTGACTGCTCGTTCCAAGGTACCAAGGGGTGAGCAGGGGTTATCTAAAGAGTGGATCCTCCTTACCTTGACTAGAAGCAAGGGTCCCTATTTGGACATTGGTACCTACCTCTTCCATCTAGAGAACTCCAGATCTAACAATTTATTTATTACAAATGATTCTATCTTTCAAACTCGGTGGCGGGCTCCTTTTGTGGCGTGTTGTCACTGTGTTACTGTTTAAAGTGTTGCACAAATACTTTACATCTTGCTACTGAGTTTAGCCTGACTGTTCTGTACCAATCTACCTCAGGGTTAAGAACAGTTTTATTTATGGTTTTCTTGTGACTTCATCCTGAGATAAATTGTGGTTGCTGCTTGAGAAGGGTATCACCCACCCTCAAGTAGTAACCCACTTCTTGTAGCTTATGTTATGTGGATTGGTATGGCATGCTTATCATGCAGGGGGGTATCCTGGCATCATGAAAGATGCAGGCTGAGTTGTTTAAGAGTAGCCTATTTGAAGAGCCAGGTTTTCAATTTAAAGTAAAGCATGTACCATGCTTCTCTGATGGGGAGGTAGAGCTTGTTTAATGTTTTGGAGGTGATGTGAGGGAAGGATTGTCCTCCTGAATTTGCATGCTGGGTGAAGGAAATGTAAGCAAGTAGAAATCCAGCAGAACACTGGTACCTGAGTGGGACGTGTAAGCAGATGCAGTCATTGAGGTAGGCTAGACCCATGTTGTGAAGAGCAGATGCTGGGTGATGTGGGCTCGAGGCAGAAGGTTCCATATCAGTCTGGCAAGTAGAATAATTGACGAGGGTGAACATTTCTTTGGTGGAGTTTAAGCTGTTATATATGCAGGTCGGTAGGGTCAGCCTTTGGTGACTTTGAGGCATTGGTGGTATTTCCGGAAGGCTGATTTGTAGGTGGCTCTGTCAGCAGCATTGCGGGTTTGTCATCAGTGTTATTCCAGCTGTTTGCAGTGTTGCTTCGAGAGTCAGAAGTCCTAGGTGTACCAGGTGAACCGGGGGCATGTTTTGGTGGTTGGAGTTAGCTTGAACAGGGGCAGGTGGTTATCCATTTGTGGAGGTTTGAGACTGTGCTAGTCAGGTCAACCGGATAAGGGGTTTCGTGAGCCAGGAGTTTGGATATACACTTCTCCTCAAGGGTTCTGTTCATTTACGGATTTTGACTGTTTTTGTCTGGTTGGGTAGATGGATGTCGAATTGGATGAGGGGATGGTCTGTCCATATCAGAGGGATAGGTTTGTCTACATGTCCACAGAGATGTTAGGGAAGTTAGTGAAGACGTGGACAAGGAGGTAACATGGATGGAGCCATTCATACGCTGTGCAAGGCCCAAATCCTGAAGTCTTTCAAGAGTTTTGTGGAGTTGGTATCTCTTTGGCCATCTAAATGGAAGTTGAGGTCGTAGAGGAGAGTGGAGGCGTTGAATGTTAGTGTCTGCCAGACAATGGGGTCAGAAGGAGCCTTATTGAAGTTGGATCAAGGTACAGGGGGGTGATAGAGGAGGGTGTGACCTATGGTAGGGGTGTTAGTATTGTTGGTTTTTAAGGCAAGATGTTCTGTCAAGCTGTTGTCTGCAGAGGTGGAATTGCAGTTGATGATTTCATGGTGTACTATGGCTCCATCTCCTCCAGGGTTGTGGCACTGTAATGTTTGGCAATCTTGCATCTGAGGGTGTGACATCAGCTATGTCTGGGGCAGGTGTAAGGTTGAGCCAAAGTGAGGAAAGAAGGTCAGGAGCAATATGATCATAGTGGTACCAAACTTAGATGGCGTGTTCGACCAGTGAGCAAATGTAGCATCAGTCTTCTTTGGTCTGATATCAGATACCCTTTATTTTAAGAGAGACATAATTATACATCCGTGTGTTTCAAACACATTTTAATTTACAATTGATATCTTTTCCATTTTCTGTAGAATACGGTCCAAGAGATGGGCTTTCTTGACCACTTGGCACAAAGGACTTCATCAATGTGCCAACCAAAGACACAAAGATAGTTGGACTGCACCCACTCCACAACCCAATGCAATAGAATTTGGGTGAGAGGTGTTTCAGGTAATGATCCATCTTGTGAATCATTAAAAGGATGATTATCAGAAGCCAGATCCTCTTTCATGATGGAATTGCACATTCACGGACAATTGGAAGCATATTTATATGCAAGGGGACTCAAGGGTAACTCAACGACTAAGTCAGATTTATTAATCCACGCAAAGCCACCTTGCATGGCCCTGTACGGCTTGATACATCTGCAGAAACACAGTGCAGCTCAAATCATTGTATTGCTGTACTCTGCCCCATGGAGTCATTCCATGGATGGGGCGTCGGTGTTCCCATGCATCTACCCATAGATTTATTATTATTATTATTATTATTATTATTATTTATTTTTATAAAGCGCGTAGTCACCCGGAAGTATCCCAGCGCTGAGGAACCTAAAAGACATAAAACTGAGGACTGAGGCTGAGTTTACGAGAAGAACATCGGGGCTAGGGGAAAAGATGTGTCTTTAATCGTTTCCTAAAACGGAGGTATTGGGGGTCCAGACGAAGATCCCGCGGGAGGGAGTTCCACAGACGGGCCGCATGGACCGAGAACCGTCTTCCTCCTGACCGTGCTTTCCTAAACCTTGGGGCATTGATAAGATTTTCTGCATTAGAGCGAAGGGATCTTGTGGCTATATAAGGGGTAATGAAATTTCGGAGAATTGAAGGGCCTTGGTTGTTCAGGGTTTTGTGCACCAGACACAGGGCTTTAAATTTAATTCTCTCCCTTATGGGGAGCCAATGCAGGAGTTTGAGGGCCGGCTTGGCCGATGATCTGGCCGGGGTGTTGGTAATGATCCGGGCAGCAGTATTCTGGATCCTCTGCAGTTTGTTCAATGTTGCTTCCGGTGCACCCTAATAGATAGCATTACTATAGTCCAGTCTTGATATAATAAGACCCTGGACTAATAGTTTTTGCGATTTCGGAGGAAGAAGGGGCAGGACTTTCCTCAGGGATTTTAGCAGGCCGAAACAGGTCCCTACGACCTTTTTTGCTTGTGGGGCGAATGAGAGTTCCGAGTCGATCCAGACACCAAGACTTTTCACCTCTGTCTTTGGGTCTGGGGGAGGACCTAGACATGTTGGCCACATGTCTAGAGGAAGTGAGGTTCCTTTTGGGCCGAGTACAAGGACCTCGGTTTTTGCCCCGTTTAGTTTTAGCATTGATATGTTCATCCAGTGATGGACCTGCGTGAGGCAGTTAAGAAGATCGGCTTTCTGTTGTTTAGGATGGGACAAAGACACCACTAATTGTGTGTCATCAGCATAGCTGATGACACTCACTCCGAAAGGGGTGATGACCTCCTCCAATGTGGACATATATATGTTAAATAATGTAGGGCTCAGGGAGGAGCCCTGAGGCACACCACATTGGAGGGGCATTTCGGAGGAGCGGGCGTTCTTCTCCCAGATCTGATAAGATCGTTGTGTCAGGAAGGATGAGAGCCAGGATATGGCTGTGCCTTCTAGACCAACTCTTGCCAGCCTTTCGATGAGGAGCTGGTGGTCAACAGTGTCGAACGCTGCACTAAGGTCGAGGAGGATCACTGCCACTGATCCTCCACCATCTAGCAGCGTTCTGGCTTCCTCTACCGCCGCAAGGAGGGCGATGTCCGTGCCCTGTCCCGGTCGGAAGCCCGTCTGGGAGTTTTTCAGTTTGTTGTTAGCCTCTAGATATTGCGAAAGTTTCTTGTTGACGAGTTTTTCCGCAATTTTACTTACTCCTGGGAGTAAGGAAATGGGCCGATAATTCGCCAGGTTTTCGGGGTCCAGAGTGGGTTTCTTCAATAAGGCCTTTACCACCGCCTTCTTCCAACTCTGGGGCACAACTCCCTGTTGAAGTGACGTATTAATCAGCTGAGTAAGGGCAGGGATGATAGAAGGGGCTACCTCTTTAAGAATCCGAAGAGGAGCAGGATCTCTGGGGGAACCACTCTTCATAGAGTTAAACGTCGTCCGCACTTCATCTGGAGTGACCTGGCCCCATGTGGATAGGCCGGTGGGAGAAGTCGGATATGGAGAAACGGTTTCTTCCCTCGGGCACAGGGGAGGAATTGAATCCAGGATTAATCGGATTTTGTCCTGGAAAAAGTTAGCCAATTGTTGGCATTTCTCTTGATCAGCTTTAGGGTCAGAGGGGGGTCCACGATCTTGTTCTGGTGGTTTTGAGAGTTCTTTCAGGATAGCGAATGCTTCCTTCCCGGAGCCACCTGCTCTCTCTATTCTCTCCTGGAAAAACACGCGTTTGGTATTCCGGATAGCTGTTTTATAATTGAGGAGAGAGGTGGAGTAGACATTTTTGTTCGCTCCTGTTTTATCACGTCTCCATGAGCGTTCGGTCTTTTTACATTCTTGCCGTAAGGCTTTAAGCTCTGGAGTGTACCACGGAGCGGGGGATATCTTTTTAGGTTGTTTAAGGGTAGTGATTTTTGGAAGCAGAGTGTCAAGAGACGACGTAATCCAGTCACTGAATTGTTTATCGGCCACATTTGGGTCCGAGGAAAGCTCGGGAGTGGAATCGGTAAGAGAACGGGCCCAAATATCAGATGATAATTTATGCCATTGGCGATCAGTAACCTGGGTTTTAGGAATAGAGTGATTAGACATGGGAGTTTCCCAGAAAAAGGGGACCAGGAAATGGTCAGTCCATGGAAGGGTCACCGGAGGGTCGGTGGTCATCGTTGGAATATTGGTAAAGATGGGATCCAATAGATGGCCCTTCTCGTGGGTGGGCTCGTTGTTCACCAGACATACCTCTAAAGCTGTAAGGTCATGTCTAATGTCCACGGCCACACGATCCGTTGGGTCAAGGAAGTGTAAATTAAGATCACCTAGTAGCAGGAAGTTGGAGGTGGCGGAGGCTAGTTGGGAAATGGCTTCAACTAAAGAGTTGGAGAAATTGCCTGGGGCCCCAGGGGGACGATAGGTCAGAAGCCCCACTACAGTGAGGGCTGGAGTGATTTGGATGGAAAACTGGCCGCACTCGCAATTCTCAATGTCAGCGTTCGTCATCCTACAGACGTATCGTTGCCTGTGGATTATGGCTATCCCACCTCCCCTCCCTTTAGGTCTATTTAACGTTTGACAGAGATAGCCTGTGGGGAGAGCTGTGACGACATCCGGATCGGTGCAATCAGAGAGCCATGTCTCTGTTAGGAACATTAGGTCGTAATCCTGATCATGGATTAGGAGGTTTATTTCGGTGGCGTGTTTCGGAAGGGAGCGGCAATTGAGAAGTCCGGCTTTCAGAGCCGGTGTAGTGCTTTTAGGGGGGGGGACCGGATTGCAGTGTGGACAGGTCGAAAAGACCTTACCTTCCGTAACCGTGTGGTAGCAGGTCAGGGTGGTTTTTGGACGTAGGGCTCGTAATGTGTCAGCTGTATACGTCACTCGCTCCTGAGGGTCACCTGGCAGAGTAACAGGGCCAAGGGCCATCCGGGTCCGGACGGGCCCAGACGGGCTTGCCTTTGGCGCGCCTTCGGCGCGCTGACGGCGCGCCCGCTGCGCCCGTCCGCTGCGCGTCCGGTAATTGCACATTGTTTTAAGGGGTTAAGGAGGGGGGTGGGCGTGGCCTCAGGTAGGCGTGGCCTTGCTTCCTCGCCGTAAATGGCGGCGGGAAATTGTTTTTCAGGGGTTTGCTCGTTGCAGCGAAGGAGTCGCTGTTTCAGCGTGTCTCTAGCCCGCTATGACAGTTTGCCGGGTGAGTGCGCTTTTAAAAGTACAATTTTATTAAAGTGACACAAAATGCAATGGTGATAGTTTTAAAAGAAAGTTTTCCGCGTTCTCCCGGCTTCCGCCTCAGGAGTTTCCAGGTTCTGTCAGTTACACGCTTCTGATCGCGTATATGTACTGAGGGGGGTGGGCGTGGCCTCAGGTAGGCGTGGCCTTGCTTCCTCGCCGTAAATGGCGGCGGGAAATTGTTTTTCAGGGGTTTGCTCGTTGCAGCGAAGGAGTCGCTGTTTCAGCGTGTCTCTAGCCCGCTATGACAGTTTGCCGGGTGAGTGCGCTTTTAAAAGTACAATTTTAATAAAGTGACACAAAATGCAATGGTGATAGTTTTAAAAGAAAGTTTTCCGCGTTCTCCCGGCTTCCGCCTCAGGAGTTTCCAGGTTCTGTCAGTTACACGCTTCTGATCGCGTATATGTACTGAGGGGGGTGGGCGTGGCCTCAGGTAGGCGTGGCCTTGCTTCCTCGCCGTAAATGGCGGCGGGAAATTGTTTTTCAGGGGTTTGCTCGTTGCAGCGAAGGAGTCGCTGTTTCAGCGTGTCTCTAGCCCGCTATGACAGTTTGCCGGGTGAGTGCGCTTTTAAAAGTACAATTTTAATAAAGTGACACAAAATGCAATGGTGATAGTTTTAAAAGAAAGTTTTCCGCGTTCTCCCGGCTTCCGCCTCAGGAGTTTCCAGGTTCTGTCAGTTACACGCTTCTGATCGCGTATATGTACTGAGGGGGGTGGGCGTGGCCTCAGGTAGGCGTGGCCTTGCTTCCTCGCCGTAAATGGCGGCGGGAAATTGTTTTTCAGGGGTTTGCTCGTTGCAGCGAAGGAGTCGCTGTTTCAGCGTGTCTCTAGCCCGCTATGACAGTTTGCCGGGTGAGTGCGCTTTTAAAAGTACAATTTTAATAAAGTGACACAAAATGCAATGGTGATAGTTTTAAAAGAAAGTTTTCCGCGTTCTCCCGGCTTCCGCCTCAGGAGTTTCCAGGTTCTGGCACATTCCCAGAACTACCATTACTAGTAGACCTGGAAATGTGTCAAAATGCTACACCTCCCAAGGTGAGGCGTAACAGGGTGAAATATCTTGGAATGTTTTTGTGAGAGAAAGTTTCTCTTCCTGCCCTCTGATGTTAAATACACCAGATTCCTGCATTTTGCCTTTTAAGCAGCACAGCAAGGTGGCTTGATGCAGGGAGTGAAATACTGAAAAATCTACCCCAAAAGTAAGAGGCCGGAAGATTCTGAACTACAAGTGGTGATTACACAAATACATTTTACATAGGAAGATTAAGTGATTCGCCCAGAATAACACGTTGTTGAGGCTGATACCGAGGCTATGATTAGATCATTGGTCCGGAGAAAGCAGCTCGAGCCCCTATGCCACCTCTGACCTCACTGAGCATGCTAACTAGGGTTGAAGCTGTTTTGCTCAGCTCAGGTGATCTGCTTTTCCTCAACATTCCCAGAACCAGGCCCGCTTTACGTTCACCTATTGAATATCAAATTGTCTACTTAATGTAAATTTCAAAATTACCTTTTTTTAAACGATTGGCAAATACTACTACAACCACATGCAAACGTCAAAATCGAAACCGTGACTAATTTCCTCGCACAAATGAACGCTAGGTGATCACATCTATGTCGCTTTTAAGGAGCTTACACTGCGTGCACTGTATTTCTGAAATTCACAACACCTGCCCCCTCTCATTAAACTCAGACCCACCACTGCCTATTGACATGCTAATCCGCTACGCTAATTTCTTTTATCTGGAGTTTAAACAAGTATATTCAAATTACACGGATTGGTTTAAGACAACCAAAAAATCGCACCCGTAAACCATGACAAGGAAAGAGAAGAAAAGGGAATTAAAGAGAAGAAATACTCTCAGAAATGGAAAGGGAAGTCTCCTTTTATACCACCACAATGTTTCTGTCTGTGTGGCAAATGCTTTCCAATTTATGCTGTTATGTTATTCAATGTCAAGGCATTTTCCCGGTAGCTCGGTATCAGACCAGATATCAGACAATATGATACAGTGATTTGATATACACGGCGCTGTGAGACGGTAACAATTTTGATAGTTAATTGCTACCTTACTGTTTGTGTTCAATTGGTAGACGTACGTAGAACAAGAAACAAAATGTAATGCTTTATTTCCTCCCACACAGCACAGAATAGCCATGGGTTAGACCGCCAGACCGACAACAGAATTAAGCAGCGCACTCATGTACAGAAATGCGAGCTGTGATGAAAACGCACCCCCTGGCCGTCTCGGGATAGGCGCGCGCGCTGCCAAAGCCTGCTCTATAAAACAAAGGCGGAACTCTGCCGTGGCATTCTTCACAGGAGTGAAATGGGAGCGTTCAAGTAGCACTCCACAGGAGGGGGGTTCGAGAGATGTATCGCGTAAAGCTATGAGGGGAATTGTTGACAGTATGCAGGACAGAATTAAACTCCAGGGAGTAAATTAGCCGCCTGTTTCTAATTGGGCCAGCTGTGTATGATAGGGTAGTTCTACACCCCTCCTAAAATAAGTGGTCTGGCCTCAAGGTGCAGCTATAGCTTTTGGCACAACATTACAGCACCAGCTTATTTACAAGCCCCTTGCCCCGCCGGTGCGCTACATTTAATTCGGGGCTTATAAATAAGACCCCGTGTTCCTAAAAGACGCACGAGTTGTGACTGAAGACGCCATTCTAGGAGTGCATATATTTCAACCAGAGGACTATCATTGGTTCCATATTTCCACAGAGCTGCGAATTCGTAGGGCACCCTTCTCTGTTATAGAAGAGACGTAAGCCTGACAGTCACCCCGCTGAAGTTGTTTCTGGTAAATGTACTAGCTAAATAGCAGAAAACAAGCACTGCAGCTATGGCACATTAGTATTGTCATGGCCAAAGCTGTGTCTGTGGTAATGTCACATTTGTAACAGTCAGACATGGCTATAACATCACGGCGGGCAAAGGGAGGCGAGTGATATACATTAATGCACTGCACAGCATGGTGCAGAAGACTACAAAATGAACAAGTGTGATTGGAAAGAGATGCATAAAACTGCAAACTAAACTACAAATGCAAACACAGAAGGTCTGGATTTAACAGGCTAACACATGCAAACATGTGGGCATGCCTTTGTTGGTGTGTTCACAACACACACAAAGGTGCCCCCTTCTCACACTGACTTACAATATGATTTGGACAAAGACCAAATAAACAATTTCATTAAATCTGGCCTGGTACATTTATTTATACCTTTTCTTCATATATTCTCTCTGGAAACTACTGTTCTCTCAAAATGTTTTTAGGCGGTAGAAAAAATATACACCTCAACAAAGCACTTATAATCTTATTCAATCAACAAAGTGCATTTCCAAGTACCATAAATTATTACAAAAACATTCAAGGAAATAGCATCAAAGGAAAAACATAAACAGAAAAAACATCCAACAAACATTTACAAAATCATGTTCAAGAATTAGAAATACAATAAATCATTTCATTGATCACAAATCTTAACCTCTTAAGTGCTGCTGACGGCCAATGGTCGTCACGAGCGCTACCTCCGCAGTGCTGCGCACGACAATTGGACGTCCATTCAGCACTAGTTCCAATGGACAGCGCAGCACTGGGGAGGGATATTTGCGAAGCAGCTAAGGTGTTATGAAGACATAATTCATAACAAGAGCAACAGCAATTGTGTCTCTTAATCAAACAACACTTAGTGTAACAATTGGCTCTTGATGGGTTTGCCGACGCGTTTCAGATTCGGGTCATTGCTCCCCAAACCATCATCAGGGATCTGCTAATAATCTGTATCTTCTTATGTAGGTGACCATTAGTCACTGACGCGTTTCAGGTTCGGGTCATTGCTCCCCAAACCCTCATCAGGGCTCTGCTAATAATCTGTTTAGGATGCAAAAAAACATAAAGTTTTAATGACAACCTATTTGCCTCTTCTCTAGCTGTCATAACGTTTGGGCATGATTTGTTTGTACCTGTATCTTCTTATGTAGGTGACCATTAGTCACTTCTGTTAACCGATGTACCCTCTTCGTTAAGACTTGAATGGCACACCTTTTTACCTAGGGATCAAGCACATTTCGCCTCCATGTAATGGGATGTGTAACTCACTCCCCTTACAACTCCGGACCAACTCAAACCTACTCTCTTTCTGCAAACAATTGAAAACCTACCTGTTTGCTAGGCCCACTGAATCCTAATTCTCTCTGTTACTCCCAGTTCTGTCTTCATGCTTAGCGCTTGGACGCCCACTGGGCAGCAACCGCACTATATAAATAACAATACAATACAATACAATTTTTTTGTTTAATTGGGAAAATAGTAGAACTAACAATAAAATTCATACCTCCGTCCGAGCGAGCTGGCGCTGTGGGAGGGGCGAGGAAGTTGCTGTATCTCTTTATTTTTGTCTTATTTGATGGAAAATGACTGGGTGGTGCTTATAGTAGCAGTACTAGTATAAATTGCATTTTTGATGGTTCAAAAATAAGTACTACAAGCCTACCGTACCTTGTGCATAGTCCACTGTCAAGCTGTGGCTGAGCTACATCACCTTTTATCACGTAGCTACGTATTTCACCTAAAACAATAATGACGTTCTGTCAAGATTCATACTTGATGCATAATGATTCAATAAACATTCTGTAACATCATGGGCCCCTGCCCTACCTGTTTTCTTGATTGAAACGAGGTGACTCCTCACGCCCCCGTCTGCGGCCCCATCCGGGGCTCAATATATCTTAAAAACGCCTCTGCTCCTGTTCGCGAGCATCAACTTTTTCCCGAAAGAAATCAAACTGTATACAAAGGAGAGAAGCGATGTTGTATTACTCGCGTTCTCTCTCTTCGTCGGATTGCTAAAGCGCCCGCTTTGTTTATACATGGAGCCTACCTGGAACTACTGTCTGGTCGACTTCAAAAAAGATGATGCTATTGCGTCCCTTGCTCGCCGTCTCTGCAGGCGGCGGCCATTTCCTGTTACTTAAAAAGTCCAAGCTTAAGGATGAAAAGCATTATGGGGGCTGTAGTTTCAAAAAGGAATGTAAACATCACCGTGGATCGCTCGGTAATATTCGATTGTTTCTCAATTGAATGAATATTTGTTTATTGCTTTTTAGGAATAGTGCAGCTGGTATAAGGCCGAATTAGTAATAAGATTGTTGGTGTGTTAGCACATTTAAGCCAGCTCACTTCACATTACCCTTATCAGTGATCCTGATGTGAGTCAGGATACAGTGATGCAGCGGTGCCTGAGTCTCCGCTGCACATCACCCACCAGCACCATCATCATCATGATATCATCATCATCATCAATTTTATTTATGATTTTGGAACTCAGAAGAGATCCACATAAAAGAATAACAGATGCAAAATATACATTTACATTCAATTAGAAGAAAGGTACAAAATCGATGAGAACATTTCGTGCACCTAAAATATATATCTGAAAAGCTTTTAAAAAAGTTAAAATTTTTGTGGCAGAACATTTCATTAGGCGGATTACAAATGGCATCTATGAATGCAGTGGCAGTCAAAATACTTAATTTTAAACAAATTGGTCTCAGCCACTTACGCCGATATAACAGTAAAGCCGAGCATACGAACAGTACATGAGTAATATCCTGGATTAAATAATTGCAAAGATTACACATTGCTGAAGAACCGTACCATCTGGACAATAGATTATTCAGAGGAAGAAGATCCTGCCTCAATAGGAACTAAAAGCGACGTACACCGTGAGGGAGATTCCAGGAAACATAAGGTTGAATGTTCCTAATTAGGCAGGAATCAATGGCCGGAGAAGCACCTCTCTTCAAGGGCTTCCATGTCCATCCCAAAAGTTAATTTCCATGTAGCCAGTTTTAGAGTAGCCTTCAACTGGTATGCGGATAGTGTAAAAAGTGCTGATTCTTCCAATTGCAAAAGATCAACTGCAGTTCTAAAGTTCTTTACAATTAGAGAATGTTCTTTTAAGGTTCCAAGTAGTTCTTTTTGTATAAGATATCTTGGAGTACCAGGTTCTCCCTTTGCCAGGCTGGAGACCCATCTTACTATCCCAGCAAAGCCCTGGACCCAAGTACTACGCAGGCCAAATTCCAACCTAAGAGCAGCCACGGTGCAGGCAGTATTAACCGTAGATAGATACCGCAAGATTTTGCCCTCAGTGGTGTTTAGAAAACCCCATTTTCCCCGTTCAAGTAATTCAATACCATAGAGTAGAGAGGCTGGGATTTTAGCACGAAAGACCTCTAACAAATAAGCAAAGTGTCTTCTACCTGTAGATCTGTAAAAAGAGCTTAAACCTTTGCCTTGTGCCATTGCCTTCCGAGTGTTATTTGCTGTATGTGCCTTATCACTTAAATTACCAGATATTATTTTCCCCAGGAAGACATAAGATTTTACCACTTCTAACTTATGTCCACCAGCACCATGGATTGCCTTGCCCCACCAGTGCGCTACATTTAATATGGGGCTTATAAATAAGACCCCGTGTTCCTCAAAGATGCACGAGTTGTGACTGAAGACGCCATTCTAGGAGTGCATAGATTTCAACTAGAGGACTATCATTGGTTCCATATTTCCACAGAGCTGCGAAAGGAAAGGGCGGGCCGCTCGGCCCCCACGCACACATGGCTGGTCCCGGCCCCCTTCGCCCCTTAGTCCGTGAGTCCCGCCATTGACCCGGAGGCGGTTTACGCTTCCGGGTCATGGGGGCGGGACCCGTAGCAAAGGGGTGTTTAAGAGCCTTGGGAGTGCGGGAAGCGTCCTCTTTGTGTCCCGCGCTTCCCAGGCTCGCTCCTCGCCCCGCCGTGGGGCTTGTAATTTTCTTTCTTTTTTATTTCAGGTTGAGCCGGTTGAATTCGCTGGGCTATCGCGATCCGCGGCTGCGGTTATCGGCGGGCCCCCTTCGAGCGGAGGAGCAAGATTGGCGATCTTGATTGCAGCGTACTTTGTCTGGTTTAAGCGGCGCGAGGAACAGCGGGCACAGAGAGCGGGCTGCATCTGGTTGCAGGTTTATGTGGCGTAAGGTACGTTGCGGTCTTGTGTGTGCGGCCGCTAGAGGACTAGCCAGACAGAGCGGCTGGGGAGCTGCGAGGCTGATTCCAGAGTGCACGGCAGTGACGACGGTGCCAAGCAGGGTCGGCCCGGGCAGCAGGGGTGTGGGTGACCAGTGCGGGGCCTTTTGATAACAACGATCATTTATAGTGATACCGCAATCGTACGTAGCTTTAAAGGTTACCTGAAGGTCTATGAACACTCAATTCACTACATTAATTTAGCCACCAAATCCTGGTTGCTTTGGAAAATGGGTTACCGGTAGATACAACCTTGTCGACCTCAAATAATATTACCAAATCCTGGAACCAATTTACTAAGAGGCAGAGTCACAGTGTGTTGGCACCGTGCATCTGCGTAATGCGCATCAATTCAGCACAATGCTAAAGCGCCCTTCTTAAGTTTTTCTAAGAAAGGCTGCAATATCAATATTTATGAGACCCGATTAGTGTTGCAAATCCATGATAACAGCTGTGAATGCAGAGAGGGAGGGCTGCAAGGGACAGTGATGCTCTCCATCTTTGAATGTACCTTGTCTGTATACATCATGTGACCGTGTGGCCTAATGGATAAGACGTCTGACTTCGGGTCAGAAGGTTGTGAGAGTTCGAGTCCGCCAAAATGAATTTGACCTTTTAAATGGGGCATCAGGGCTGAAATGCAGGTGTGCAGGAAAACATTGTCTGCTCCAGCAGAGCCCACAGCTTTCATTCGAACAGTTAAAGCTGTGTCCTCACTCACATCTTTCATTTCGTCAATGAACAATGCTATAAGTACTTAGAAATAACGAATTCCCACCTGTGATGTTAACTTCTTGACGTCCGTGCCACATTGTATGTTTGACTCTGGTAGTTATAGGGGGCAGGACTTATGTAGGGGTGTAGCGGGCGGATTGCGGACCTGGTCAGTTGCCTTGCAGTCAATAGGGTCATTATTTGAATGGTGAAGCAGGCGCAGTGGCGCCAGGTCCAAAAGTTGTCAGAATGCCTCTGAACACTAAGTATTGCTATATTTAACTACTAAATACGCAATCTAAAATGCAGTTTCTTTACAGAACTAGGGTCATGATTTCAATGGTGCAGCAGGTGCAGTGACACAGGGGGCCAAAGTTCTAGGAACCCCTCTAAACACCTAATATTGCTATATTTTGCTACTGAACAGGCAGTTACAAGTCCTGGTATCTTGCAGACAACAGGGTCATGTTTTGAATGGTGCAGCAGGTGCAGTGACGCCTGGTCAAAAAGTTGTTAGAATCCCTCTAAACATATAATGTTGCTATTACATATGTAGTGGCGTTCCTATGCGTCCGTATAAGTTAAAAACAGTATTCTGTAATAAATACGCAATTTAAAATAATCCAACAAGTGTGTTCATTCTGCTCTCTTAAGAGCAAGCGTAGCTATTCCTTTTGGATCAATTCCACAGAACGTGCTGCACAAAGTTTCAGGATGCAGCGCATATTGCACAATAATGTATCCAACGAACACATAATGTAGTCTTCTGCTGTGGCACAACTTCACCGGCCACCACAGTGGGTTATATAAAGTCAAACAATGAGGTTAGGTGTAGCCTTTAGAGTGAGTCATCCTGTAGGCCAATGATAAACATCTTGCATCTACGTAATGCTCAAAGAAGTGTGATGCAAAAGCACTGCCTATAGCCCTGATGAGAAATGCACTGTTTGATGTTTAATGTCCTCTTCTTTATACAGGAGATGAACATTCTTTCGTTTTGAATGCAAAACATTTCATATGCGCTTAAACTAGCAGGAAAACGCGCGTTTAATGAAAACAGGTATTTGGCAGTTACGATTTCACTGTTTTGGTTGTACCTAAGCTCTGCACGACGGCATCAATTCCTGACTATTTCAATGGCACGAGCAATGCATTCTTGAGGGCAGGTTCTAAGGCAGTGAGATTGTGCTACACTGATTAGATGGGAAACATTTAATCGGGTACATAAGTAAGGGATAAATTGAGTAAGGCAAACCGTAGCAATCGGTTTAGCATGTTTTGGGAGCTTTGTCAGTATGCAGGAGACGGGATCTAGGAGCCTGAGCTGCCAGCTAGTGGTCATGTCACAATGTCGGAAATAATTCAGTAATTACATACCTTTGGCAGACAGTGGTAGCCTTTCAATCCGTGGAGGCTGCTTATTTTTCTCAGTTCGACTTAATAAGGGTAGCATTATCCTTCTCTCGTTTTTTTACTAGAATTGTGTACCTGGTTCCGGTATTGCAGCTTTCTTTTGTAGGACTCAAGGGCAGCAGTCTTGTTGTGGGGTACCATGGTGGTCGGCCAGGTAGCCTGTTCATAATGATATACAAATCATGTTTATTGATTAATTATCGTACTGGCTGTTGGCAAAGCCAGAAGTCAGGAGAAGGGGTATGATGCCTAAGTTGTATGCTTTGATGTGAGGACAGGACAAAGCTACGACATGTGCAGCGCAGTATGCTAAGCACAGTGCAACTTATGCCTGGTTACAGTGGTGAAAACCTTTGACGCCCCCAGACCAAGCTAATGCTACTTAAAATGGTAACATGGCAAAGTGGTGTACGTATTTGATATATGTAACGGTATTATTGACAATACAATTTCTGGGTCACCTGTGTGCTTGCTGATTCATGTCACACTTGCGTGTTTACTTCACAACATTTGGCATCCCCTCTTCCCCCCCACCCTTTTTATTGCCTAAATGAGTCAGCCGTACCAAATGTCAGCCAAGAAATTGCCATAGTATGCCTATTAGTTTCAAGTCATTTTCTCAGAGGACATACAGCATGCAAAGGACTCAGTATAATAGAGTAGATCTAAAAAGGAAGGTCGTGACCATGCCTAAATTCCATCCCTTATGCTGCTGGTGTTCTTATACAGGCATAAAGGTCAGACTGATTTTCATATGACCAGGTCTAACTGGGGGCGGCAGAGTGGGTTAATGAACGGTAACGGATTAAACCCAGATCTGTTGAAATGAATGTTGCATCACGATTTATGATATATGACGGTAAACTATGAAATGATGGGCAAAGTCATATGTGGTGCAGCTGGAGGGTCACCTGTTACATGCAACCTATTAAGAGAATCATGCCCATTCTGCTCAAGGTGACTGGAACGGTCTAAGTGGACTTGGGTTACTGTTTTCTGTTGAAGACTTCAGAGCAGCTCTATGGGCGTGTTGTTTACTGGGCGTAAGTTTGGTATCCTAGCAATAGTATATATAGGCTATGGTTGCCCCTTAGTTATATCACGCAAGGGTCAGCCATTGTCAAAGCCAACAGTCAGGTGTGAGGGATTTGATACTTATAATATGTATCTCTCATTGAGTTGTTGTTGGGGGAGGAAAGCTTTTATCTCACAAGTTCATCTCACTTTTAGAATTACTATCAATAGCATCAACCGAACTGATAGTTACAACAATCGTGGGAACCTCTCCATGATAATGACCTCTTTCTTGGTATCCTGATACTCCTACACACCCTGGCCCCTGTTGTCATACCTTCAAAGGTGTCCCGGCGCCAAATTGGGGCATCACATAGGCAGTGGGGGGCCGGTGTCTAAAGCCCTGGGCTCCATGTGCTGGTAGTGCGCTTTGGTATCGATAGAAAGTAATCATGGAGGGGCTATGGCATTCACTGTAGCCTACAGGTTTATTCTTAGGCAAGGTTATACTAATAGGCACCCCACGGTAGCATTGAGTTAAATGCGCACATGTGACACAAACTGATGCTATGCTGACCACTCGCAGCGGCGAGTAAGGAGGGAAATACATCTGGGGTTATTCCCGGCTAAGGCTTAGCATCTTAGGACGATGAATGCAGACACGTGTGGGGCAGCTTTCGTTAGGAGGCCAGAAACCCTACCCAACCATACAGCGCTATTGCACGGCATTTCACACTGTGTATTGTCCTGAAGTAATCATGGATGGGCTATTGCATTCACTGTGGACTACAGGTCTAGGCTTTCATGAAGGTCATACTACCTGGGACCCTCACGGTAGCCCTAATGTAAATGTTCCGCAGGTGGCACGAGTCGGATGCTATGCGTCACACTGGCAGGTTGGGTGGAAATGCATCTGGGGGCACACCTTAGCTAAGGCTTAGCGTGTGACAACAACATAGTATGGGCATGTGTACTGTATCTTTCGTCCGGAAGCCAGATGCACTAATCGTCTGTGTTTGTTTTTCATTTTATGTCTGACCGGACCCATGGTTGATACCGGGGAAGGGCTCCACACCACAACTGCAAGAGGTGGACAGCCAATGGGATCATTACACCTGGATCAGGAGTGTCAAGGAAAGGCATCAAGTGCGATGAGCGGCCATTTCAACAGTTAACGCGGTGCCGGCGGGTAAAGGTGCTACCCATGTATCATAACCGTAGTGTGTGATGGTCACTCAGTTGGGTTGCCAGGGGCAGGGCAATGCATGTCAGGTGTATGCTGTCGCAGTTTGACCAGGAACACAAATCACGGAGGGGGCGTAACAACAACACCCTAATTGGGAAATGGATACGGCTAGGGGGGCGCCTGGGCTCGCAGGCGCCTTTTTCATAAATAACACTGCGTGGTGTTAGGAGTCTCCATGGTAAGAAGGTTGGCTGGTGCAGGGCTGAGCCTAACAATGACAGTGTTGCATCAACAGCAGTTAGCATTGACGTGGGAAGTGTAAGGTCCGGTGCACCATGATGCGGATGGCGGAGGCCAGGTAGCGGCACAGAGAGGGGGTGCTAAGTGCCTATGAGTAGGCCAGCCCCAGCTTTAGACCCTGCAACTTGAACAGGATACTGAGGTAGTCGGGTGTACACGTCTAGGGCCAGGATACCACCGGTCACAGCAACTACAGGGACCCCAAAGATGGGGTCTGTCCATCCAGAATGGGGAGTGAGAGGTACTCGATAGGCACACCCCACCACCCTCAGTCATTATCTGACATGCAGGTAGTAACGATTTGGTTTAACTGGGCAGGGGGGTCCTGGTGGAAGGGATAATCTCAATAGTAAGCAGGTTAGCAAAAATAAACCCAGACTGCACCATAGGGGGTCAAAGTTGTTTCCTAGGCTGCAGTAGAGGGGGGGTGGACTCAGTAAAGAATCACTCGGTAAAGAGGATCAACTCTTGGATTGAGAAATCATTTCAAACACCTCAATTGCAGTATATTCCACATGGGTGCATCTGAGAGGGACAATTTCGATTAGTAGGGTGGGGTCCACTTGAAGGCGTCAGGCAGTGAGCTGCTGACAAATAATAGTTCGCCATGGTTGGAGGGGTTGTTTCTACTTGCGGGATGGGGTCCATTTGACAGAGTCAGGGAATGCCCTATGGATGGGGAACATACTAGCATGGGTAGAAGTTTTTGTTAGGAAGGGATGACCTTTCAGTGTAGGCAGTTGGGGGGGCAGATAGTCGGTCAACTATGCTGGCCTGTGGCGGTAAGGTCATAATCGGTGAGCAGCAATTTAAGGTCCTTAGGGGGCGGCACCATTCATCGAATGGGGTCGACCAGGGGGAGGGGCCATTGGTCTCGCCCAGAACTTCAGGGGCAGGATATCCGCATGCTTGGAAGGGTGCAGGGGAGGGAGTCACGCTTTCCTCAGGCTGGTAGCCACCCCGCACATACACTATGACGTCATCAAATGGCGGGAGTGTAAGGGCCCTCCTGTTATGGTTAATTAGAGTTCACAGTGCGTACAAGGGTAACCAGGAAAGGTACGCACTCTCCCGGTAACCAGGCCCTTGTCGCGCATGCGCGCTCATATGTGAGGGCGTAGCTGGGTAAAGGATCTGACACCGGTTAACAACCTTGCCGTAGGACCAGAAATTATTAGAATGCAAAATTGATATGTAGGATGTTAGATTTGGTTAGGAAACACGCTGTATTAGTCATGTGTTAAGGTTAGCCCATCACACCTGTCTAACTCGCTGTAAATCTAATATCTGAATGTTGCATTTAATAATTATGTAAATAATGCTATTTTATTTAATTTTTGATTTGTTTTATATTTTAATAAATACGTCTGGGGGGGTCGCGAGACCCCCTGCCTTACAAAGAATTCTGTTGCTTGATTGATAAGTTTTGTTTACTATTGATGGCATGATATGGCGGGGGGTGGCCGGCAGTCCCAGACCATGAGGAAAGGGGGGGCCGCTCGGCCCCCACGCACATATGGCTGGGCCCGGCCCCCTTCGCCCGCCCTGATTAGTCCGTGGGTCCCGCCATTTACCCGGAGGCGGTTTACGCTTCCGGGTCATAGGGGCAGGACCTGTAGCAAAGGGGGGGTTTAAGAGCCTTGGGAGCGCTGGAGGCGTCCTCTTTGTGTCCTGTGCTTCTCAGGCTCGCTCCTCGCCCCGCCGTGCGGCTTTTAATGTTCCCCACCCTCCATCTCTTTTAACGGAATTCAAGTTGAGGACATTGGTAGGTATCCTCTGAAACGCTTTGCAACGCTATAGTTATATAAGGTGTTTTTCTTCCTTAGGCCTTTTTTCCCGTTTACAGGCGATGTTTAAATTAATCTGCCTAATTGGTTGTGTTGTTACTGACGCATTCATTGTTTTTCTTTAGGCCTTTTTTCCCTTCTTAGTATAATTGTCGTATTTATTATGTGGGTCAGGCGGTAAGGTCATAATCGGTGAGCAGCAATTTAAGGTCCTTAGGGGGCGGCACCATTCATCGAATGGGGTCGGCCAGGGGGAGAGGCCATTGGTCTCTCCCAGAACTTCAGGGGCAGGATATCTGCTTGCTTGGAAGGGTGCGGGGAGGGACTCACGCTTTCCTCAGGCTGGTAGCCACCCCGCACATACACTATGACGTCATCAAATGGCGCAAGTGTAAGGGCCCTCCTGTTATGGTTAAATGGAGTTCACTATGCATACAAGGGTAACCAGGAGAGTTACGTACTCTCCCGGTAACCGGGCCCTTGTCGCGCATGCGCACTCAGACGTGAGGACGTAGCTGGGTAAAGGATCTGACACCGGTTAACGACCTTGCCGTAGGACCAGAAATTATTAGAATGCAAAATTGATATGTAGGATGTTATATTCGGTTAGGAAACACGCTGTATTAGTCATGTGTTAAGGTTAGCCCATCATACCTGTCTAACTCGCTGTAAATCTTATGTCTGAATTTTGCATTTAATAATTATGTAAATAATGTTATTTTATTTAATTTTTGATTTGTTTTATATTTTAATAAATACGTCTGGGGGGGTCGCGAGACCCCCTGCCTTCCAAAGAATTCTGTTGCTTGATTGATAAGTTTTGTTTACTATTGATGGCATGATATGGCGGGGGTAGCCGTCAGTCCCAGACCATGTTCGTAGGGCACCCTTCTCTGTTATAGAAGAGACGTAAGCCTGACAGTCACCTCGCTGAAGTTGTTTCTGGTAAATGTTTCTGGTAAATGTACTAGCTAAATAGCAGAAAACAAGCACTCCAGCTATGGCACATTAGTATTTTCATGGCCAAGTCTGTGTCTGTGGTAATTTCACATTTGTAACAGTCAGACGTGGCTATAACATCACGGCGGGCCAAGGGAGGCGAGTGATATACATTAATGCACTGCACAGCATGGTGCAGAAGACTACAAAATGAACAAGTGTGATTGGAAAGAGATGTATAAAACGGAAAACTAAACTACAAATGCAAACGCAGAAGGTCTGGATTTAACAGGCTAACACATGCAAACATGTGGGCATGCCTTTGTTGGTGTGTTAGCACATTTAAGCCAGCTCACTTCACATTACCATTATCAGTGACCCTGATGTGAGTCAGCATACAGTGATGCAGCGGTACCTGAGTCCCCACTGCACCTCACCCACCAGCACCATGGATTGCCTGGGTAGTGTATAAGTCAGGAAAATCCATGTGACAGTAGGAGGGCATAGTGGGTTACTTAGCTTTTCAGGTTGGTGGTTGGTAAGTGACTCACTAATTTTCCCAGAGGGTTGTGCAGGGCCAAAGAAATAATCTGTCAACGTCTCCCCCGCTGTTCACTACAATTTGGTAAAGCAAGTAGGCTGCATAGGGATGATGTCATGTTAGCTCACCTTTTTCAACAAAGCCTCCAGAAGACGCTGCCCACCTCTTTTAACATTATGGCGACAGGTAACCTATTTCAAGGATGTTTGAGCTGTGAGCTCTTTACAGTTATACATGAATATAGAAGTCATCTTGGAAAGGGGTTTTCTTTACATTCATTAAAAAACTCCTTTGTAGGATGTTTCAGTGCATAAGTGCCCACATAGTGGTAGTAAGTGTTTGTGTGAAAAAACCACAAACTGACTCCACTACAATTTAGAAAAATAAAGGTTTTTAAACTAAACTACACCAGACCAAAACGACAAAAATCCAACATACACAGTTCAAGAATATGGTTACTAAAGTGTTCTTAAGGTTGCGTTAAAATAATCCATAGTTGAGTCACGTTTTAGCCAACAGTACCTTTAGATGTGACAAAAGTTCCAAGTGAAAGCTGCAGCATTGAAAAGCAATCGTTGCGTCACTCCTGAGACCCTGGGGAGGCGATGCGACAACCCCACTGGACTTAGCGGGCATGTTGTGATGACTCTGGCCTGCATGGGGAGGGATGCGATACCTTGCGTGGATTCTGGTGCACAGGTTTCAGTAGAAGCGGCTCGCAAAAGGTACAATGCGACGATCTTCAGGGCGGCGACGATCTCCGGTGTGGTGATGATGCGTTGCTCAGCAGCGATCTTCTCCTCTCGCGGCCCCTCGATGTGATGGCTCTGCGACGTGATGTGGTCCGCAAGCAAGCGGTGCGACGATCTCACCCAGTGACAACATTCTCTGCGACGATACTCGCAGCGATGATAATGCGATTACTCTGGCAGCGGCAACAGGCGCTGCGACGATCTCGGCCTTCGTAGCGTCGGGAATTTCCTAGCACTGGATGCGCTTGGCAAGCGAGAAATGCGTGAAACATTGCAGAAAGTCTTTAAAATCTTGGTTTCCAGCTTCCAAACACAGGTACAACTTCCAGAGGCACCACAATTGGCCCAAGCACTCTAGGAAGGACATAACTCTCTCAGCACAGTTCAGAGTAGCTGGGGGTGAAGTTCTTTTGTTCCTGGGACTTCTTAACAGGGAGCCAGCTCCTTTCACAGTGCAGGGTGGAGACATCAGATGCACCACAAGGGGCGGAGCCAGCACTGTGGGGGGCAGGCACAGTCCTATTCAGGTCCCAGGTGCAACTCCTCCCTCCCATCTAGATGTAGATCTCTCTATTTGCCACTGGGCAGACCCATTCTGTCTCCTGGAATCCCCCAGCCCTGTCACTCACAAACCAGACAGTCAATTCTCAAACAGGCCAAGGCACACAAAAAGGTCAGACAAAAAAAGCAGCCACTTTCTAAAAGTGTTGTTTTCAAACACAGGATTTAAAAACCATCCTTCCTAAAAGGTGTGTTATTAAATTCTGAGTTCAGGGATACCAGACTTTAATTTTCTATCTTGCTCCTAAGGGGAGATTTGCAGGTAGACATTATACATAGCATTCCTCATTATAGCCTATGGGCAAGATAGCCTTACAGCAGTGAAAAACGAAAATGGCTGTAATTCACTACCAGAGCATGTCACCTGCACTACAACATGCTCTACCTTTCACATACACTGCACCCTGCCGAAGGGGGTACTTTGGGCCTTCCATAGGGATGACCAATGTGTACAGAAAGGGAAGGGTTTGGCCTGGCCTGTGGGGACACTGACCAGGAGGACATGGCAGTTCACAGACTGCACATAGGCACTGCGGTGGCAGGTGTGAGACACCATTTTAGGGCTACTCATGTGGGTGACACAATCAGTGCTACAGACCCACTAGTAGCATGTGCATCACCAGCCCTGGCACACTCAGTGCTCCTTACCAGGGAATTCTTGGTGAGACAAATATGCCAATCACGGATAACCAATTACAATCACAATTTAAACAGAGAGCATACGCACTTTAGCACTGATCAGCAGTTGTAAAGTGTCCAGAGTCCTATTGCCTACAACCACAGGTCAGGAAAAACAAGGAAGAAAGTAGCAAAAAGTTTGGGGATAGCCCTACAAAAAGGGCCAATTCCAACATAAATCAAGACCAAAATTGCCAAAATCAAGTAAGTATAACCAGAGTTATTCAGCTCAAAAGTGTTTGGTTAAAATAGCACCAAAAAAAATAAAGTGCCAACTGTGACTATTTGGTCGCACCAGACGGGGACAAAGTCACAAGTTCAGGCTAGCCACAATGGAACACTGGCTGGGTACAGGGCCCCAGTTATGCCTGATAAACAGATTACCTAAAATCTTGGTTTGTAGAACACTGCGAGGATCCATGTTGAAGATGCCTTGCACAGCGAAGCAATGTGTTGGTTTGGAGATGCGGTGAGGTAGCAGTGCAATGTTTGATAGCATTGTTGAGGACCCCATTGATGAGGGCTTATGATGCAAAGTCTGACATCGAGGAAGTGTCGCATAGTCGGGGAGATGCATTGATTTAGATGGTTGCAGTGCCGATTTGTTGTCTACCATCAAAGAAAGATAAGAGGGCCTGAGCTGACGATGCATTGCACAGAGGTCATTCCAATGCGGCAACGGGTTGTAATGCGAATCAGCACTTCCAATCCATGCTGTGCAGCGATGCATCAGTTCTGCTTGGGTCTGTGCTGTGCAGCAGAGGAAATGCATTAGTTCAGCTGGATTAATTGAGGCTGGCCGAGCAACTTAGGTTCATTTCCAAGGGTCCAGGACTGGTGTGGCACCACTTGGCAGAGTAGACTCACAGATGGGAGAGTTCAGGTGCAGGAGCAAGGTTGTTGGAAGCCTGTTGTTGCCCTGACAGTTCAGATCAGGAGGCCAGTCAACTGGCCCTTGGAGTCACTCTGGGGTTCTGGGTGCAAGAGATGCAGACCCTGTCCTTCCCACCAAGGCAAGAGGGTAGATGTCAATGGGTCAGCCCTGATTCTACTTGTAAATTAATCTGCATTAGAGCCAGTCTACAGTTCAATGTGGCAGTGGCAGATATTAAAATATGTTTGCATGCGGTTCATGTAGCTCGAACTTCTAACCAGACAGGTTACCATTTGATGGGACCCTTTTCTTGTCAGAGAAGCACACGCACAGTGATCAGTTCTCTGTAAATAATCAGAAACACAACCAATGATGATTTTTCCTTTGAACAGACTACCGGTGCAGTAGCAACTCATCTTTCTTTTGTCCTGAAAAAGCCGAAACTGAAAGGCGGAAACACGCCAACAGTTATACTGGAGGAGTCTTGCTTTATCCAATATAAGCAGATTAAGGACTTCTGGTGCACATATTTCTGAACAGGGGGAAGAATACAGTTTTTTCTCATGGTTGCACTACTTATTACCTATCTCTAATAGGGGATTGTGTTAGAATTGTATAACACAGCCACCTTTGAATAACTAATAGGAAGACTGAGAGCAGTAAAACAATACTTGTGTGCTATATTTTATGTATGTTTAAAGTTTAATTGTATGTATAGGTAACCTTGTGGTCCTTTATGTGTATAAATGTTATGTTTGACACTAAGTAGAATTTATACATCATCTTATGTGTAAGGAGTTCATTGTAACCCTGATTGTAATATTCCAAATAAATGTTCTGCAATTATATTAAAGAATCAATGATTCATTAAGGTAATGTATGTGGAAAGATATTTATATAAATCTATTCTATTCTGTTCAAGTTGTATTCAGCTCTAGTGATTCAGGATTAATAGGGATGACCCCTATATGTACTATAACAGTTCAGCCCAAGGCAGCAGTCCAGTAGAGCAGTTATCCAGCGGATTGGCAGTCCTTCAGCAGAACAGCAGTCCTTCTTCCTTGCAGAGTCCATAGGTCCAGAGGTGTACTGACTAGATGGTGTCTGAGGTCCAGTATTTATAACCATTTATGCCTCTGAAGTGAGGGAGAAGGTTGTAGAGGTTCCCCTTTGAAGTACTCATGAATCCTGCCTTCCCTTGTCCTGGTTCCAGACTAACTACCAGCGGAATGCAGCCCTTTGTGTGGATGCAGAATACCACAGATTTAAGTGTAGGAGGGACTGTGCCTTCCATCCTGCTAGTGGTGGCCCATCCAGGCACACCTAATCCCCCTACTCTGTGTGGCAGTCTAGAAAGAATACACAAAGCTCAACTGTCAACTACACCCAGTCTTGTGACCCAGGTACAGGCTACAGGCACTAAATGGCTATGGTAGGAAAATGCAGACTTTCTAAATGTGGCATTTTAATTTTTTTTATTTAAAATCCAACTTCCCCATCAGTTGGAATCTTTCATTACAATTCCACGGACTCCAAATATCAACTGGTTACATGTTCACATTTGGAGGTTACAACTTAATAAATATAATAAGGCAACTCTATTGTTAGGGTGTAGGAGAGGTAGGCCCTGCATAAGTAAAACTGAATCTAAGAGTTTTTCAGTACCTGTACATGTAAAGATTAAAAGTACATATCTTAGCTCTTAAATACACTACACTCTGTCTTCTGGGCTGTCCAGGGCCTACCCTGGGTGTGATGTACATGTGTAAAAAAGAGAGATTGGGGCTTGGCGAAAGGTTAATTTTGCCAGGTTGAAATGGTAGTTAATACCTGAACACACAGGCTCTAATGGCAGGCCTGAGATGTGTTTAAAGGGCTACTTAAGTGGGTGGCAACATTGGTGCTGCAGGCCCACTAGTAGCATTGGATTTACAGGCCCTGGGCACATGTAGTAACACTTTGCTAGGGGCTTACAAGTGAATTACTTATGCCAATTTGGGATAAGCCAATGTTACCATGTTTTAAGGAGTGAGCACATGCAATTTAGCAATGGTAAATTGTGCAGATTCCTAAGGCCAGCAAAAACGACATTTGAAAAAATAGAGGCGGAAGCCAAAAGGTTTGGGGAAGACCACCTTAAGGCTCAGAGGTCTAACAATAACTTAGCATACAATATAGCATAATATAACCTTTTTCAAACAATCCAAATGTAATTACTCTTGCAAACACACCTCAAAGATTGAGACACTAAAGCTTAGAGACTCTGGGTTGGAAAATACTTTCACTCATTAGAAAGCTGAAAGATGAATTCAATACCAGGTCTAATTCCTAAGACTTTAACTGTAAATTGTATCACTCATAGCTTCAGAATAAAATATTTCCTCTCACCAGAGCAATGTATGGCCATCAGCGGAATATTGTCAACATATATGGCCCAAGTGCTAATGACCTGACAACCTGTGGTGAAATCCTGGAGGAAATAATACTTTTGGGAACTATCCAATTAATTCCTGGTGGGTACTTTAACCTTGCTTTTGACACAGTAATAATAAATCCCTTTAAGTTCAGATAAAGAACACCTAAAGACCAACCTAGTTATGAACAACTTGCCCAGTGAACGCTGGGGATGACAAACCCATTGCTATTCTCTCTGAGAAATCTCACTCTCATCTTAACAACTTACTTACTGCCATCACAAATTGTTGCATCCCTTCAATTCTAGATATTATTAGCAGTTTTACTCCCAGTTAATAGAATATTGACTCTATGAATCTCACTTTTCTCTCACAAAGCCACATTCTAAAGTGGGTGAAAATACAAACTCAGCCTCCAAGCACCATGAATTACTAATACTTTGAGTAACAGTAATTCTGGGATTCAGGAATATCATAGTATTGTGAGTTATTTCCTCATTAGTTTTCTGACCACATTAAGATGCAGACTTACGGCAGGAAACATATGCTATTCAGTAGAGGCAGACTACTGGAAATCTGGCATTAAAACATCACTTGTAATACATGATACGTATCCAAGCTATGTTTCTGCCTGAATATGTATTCAGTCACTCCTTAAATTGAAAACCTTAATATTTATCACATTGCATATAACGTTTCAATTAATTGTAGCACAATGTGCAAACACAGTCAAACTCTTGGGATCTTTTTTTCAAATAATGAAACATGAAATAAAGACCTAAATAGTTTTAAAAGAAGATAATACAATGGATGAATGATGGCTCCTGCTTTCCCTAAAATAGGGGCGAGGAAGACAAAAACAATAAAATATATAACCTCAGCACGAGTACTATTCCTCATTAACAAATATTCCCCTCAAATGTGACATAATGTTTCAATGTTTGTTCCTATACAGAGTCCTTAATCTACCTGATATTGAAAAATGCAACAAAAACTTTACCCAAAAACAATATCTGTGGTGGATCTTTAAAAATCCTTCTAACTCGCCCAAACTGACTTCAAATATAAACATTTACCTTTGATCTCTCTCATCATAATGCACATTACCCAAATTTTGATTATTCTCTAGGTAAAAATGGATTCATTATCCTTTAGAAACTATTCTTTGTGTGTTGCTATTGTTCGGAAAAGAATGTCAACTTCTGCTCCTTGAATGAATAGACCTCTCTTGTCACAAATCAAATTCAATATATCAAATAATGAAGATTGGGGCAACACAGCATATATTTTGGACTCCAAAGTCCGTATGCAGAGCTGGGCTACTGGAGGGACCACTAGGTTGGGTTTGTAGCAATCATGATTACTCAATACAGCTCAAGATATTTGTGGGCCCAAACATCCAACTTTTCCAGTGAACAGAATGGAGACTAGAAAAATAAAATCAATTTTCATTGTGCCAGAAAGTATCTGTCTGAAGATTGCTATTTTCATGCTGCTGAATATTGTCTTCATGGCGTGTAAGCACATGTCCCATTAAAGATGTTCTTTTGAACATTAGCATTAAGAACATCATAGCTAATCAGAAACAAGCCAAATCAATTTTAAACCACTCTTGTTTCTTTTCTTTTACTTAAATTAAATTCCTCATAACCTTTGAACTTACAATACCTTTTCAGGGTCCACTGTACCAAAAACAGGATTGGGAAGTAACTGTTCAGTTTTCTGAAATATTGCCGAATTCCAGACATTTGGCCTTGGCCTTCAGGGTCCTTTATTTGGGCCGCCTGATGGTTCTGTAGTTCCACATGCCCATTTACCCAGTTCTTATTATTTTCTGGTACTCCTCAGAGGCATTCATCTGGTCCTTTGATTAATCTTTAGACCATGCTGTGAGGGGTCAGATATAAGGGATCCAGTCTAGTTAACAAATGAGGACCAGGAATTGGCTAACTGAACTACAAACTTGTGATTAGATTCATATACATAACTCTTAAGACTATGCTATACAAATACAAGACCAAATCTCTGGAAGAAATTCAGTTGGGCTATGATCATACAACCCAATAATTCAGTTAGAGCTACACATAATAGTAGCATCAGAATCTGCTGACCAGAGACCTCTCTATTAGAATACCGTTCCCTCATTAATACTATATTGGCATGTACAATCAATTATTGGAGACAAGTCATAGAAAGACAGAAATAGAATTTGATGATGATTGGATTTTTATCTGTAAATCATGAAAAGTAAAAACATCAATAACAGGCATATACATTTAGTAATGCAGAATAATCAAATAAATATATACCTGCCATCAATTTTCAAAGATCAAAGGGAAAAAGTTCAAAAAGATATGTTGACCTTATAAGCTCAAGAGTTCTTCTCCCAGGGGGAAGAAGTGTCCAGGGAGATTTCATACAGCATATGCATCAAACCAAGAAAAACCAGTAGTGTCCGCAAGAAATGAGCAATGTCTCTCAGTCTGCAAGGAAACAATCCTCAATGGAAATGGCATTGAATGGCAAATTGGCAACATGGCAAAAAAGGCATCCTCATCATCAATCCAACATGTAATATAACTTTCTAATTTCCAGTGTGACATCTCCTGGGTCACCTCATCTGGTCAGACCACTCAGTCCATTAGTCAGTTCATATAGGGTGATTGTTATGCAGCATAAAGAAGACACATTTTATGGGAAAAGTTGGTGATCATTACATAATCTTTTAAACCATTTGAAAAAAAAAGAGTATGAACAATAGTCTTTTAGCAAAGGCACAAGAGTAAGTTGAAAAGGACAGTTTCTCATGGCAGAGGTTCTCAAAGTAACAATATAGTTGTGCATAATCCTGGTATGTGGATGAGAACTCTTTTATGAAACATAGTTTCACCCAACATTGCAAATGTGTGAACTTCTCAAGAGAACAGAATCGAGGCAAAAGAAAAGAAATGCAGGCCCAAATTCAGTTTTCTTCGGAAAATACACAATATAAATGAATATATATATCCATTTCTTTCTAAGGTTTCTAAGCCCTTACACTCTTTCCTCAAATTATGTTGTTTATAAAGCAATTTAAATTAATTGCAATTTTCACATGTAACTATGACACTCTACTACATTTCAAAAGTACCAACATATAAAATGATTTAAAAATGTAAAGTAACTAAATTGCTTTTAGTAATTCTCATTAATATATATATGAGGATCATTCTCTGAAAGTATTGGTGGAATTGGAATTAGCATAAATGTGCAGCACAATTAATTTTTTCCGGTGGTGCACAAATTATCATGAACAATGTTAGGATTAGAAAGAAACTCTTCAGTAAACATTCATAAGGTTATCTAAGAAGCATTTAGTTCTGTTATTTCTTCACATACATACTTATTCAAAAGAGAATGATTAATATAACTTCTATAACTTGAGTCATCACGTTCATAATTCTATTCCATGTTGAAAGAATACACTATGGAAATTTAGTAAACACAAACCTATGTTATTCCAACATATATTTTGAGGTAGTCTACACTCTTTAACAATTCAGTAACTAAATTTCTTCATAACCTATTTCTCAAGAATCTTCAACGTATAATGCACTCACGTTGTGCATGGTTGTCATTTTTCTCTCAAAAGCTGTCAAGATCGGCTTTAAGTGTCTAGCAAGGATTCAGCAGTTTATCTGTTTCATCAATGACATAATCATCTTACTCATAATCTAGAGACATTCCTTGGTGGTCAATACTCTATCATGATTATATTTCTTTATATAAGCAGAAATAATTCCTTAATATGGTAGGGGCAGTTACAGGCCATCTTTTCCATACCAGAAGCCTGGCTACCAATATGAGATAGAATTTTTTTTTATGTTCATGCTCTCTTTTGTCCTTTTCATCAACACCAAACAAAATTATGTATGGGCTTATCTCAAACTTCGATCTAATGGCTGCAGTCATAATGTTACTTATGCCCACCAATAAGCCTTCAGGGTGGGGCAGTTTATGAAAATAAGTATGTCATCTGCATTTAGAAAGCCACACTTTTTGCACTTACTTTTTTGTGTCTACACCCATCTTGCCAGTATTCCTGGGTCTCCAGTTAGCCCTATGTAAAGTAGAAGTGAGCAGAAATGGTGGAATTTGTTTCAGTGGCGTTCTGCAGAATCACAATAAAATTCAGCAAAATTCCATGGAATTCCATGACGGGACAGGGTGGGCATTTTGCGATATTTTCTTAATGAAAAATGTGCCCTTGCCTCAAAAAAATGACACAGGTATGCATTTTATGTGAAGAAATTGCAAATACCAATAGTGCATACCCCTTGAGCGCATGCAGTGGTTTTTAAACATGGAGGGACTGCTCCCACTTCCAGCCCTGTTCCAAAATCGAACACTGCAGATTAATTGTGCCCACAGAGTGGCGGAATTTATTAGTAACACAGTGTTCCTCTTGTAATGTGGAATTACATAACACCTCGATTCGCTGCTGGAAATGATAATTCGGCCCGGGCCTAATGTAAAGTAAAGAGATGATTCCGCTTGAGGCTCGCAGAATTTATGGTGGGCTATTAAATTTCGAAAGATACTGGCCATAGTGTTTCATATCTTCATTCAGCAAGCATCTGTTCCACTTCAGGTAAACTGGCGTTTTCCCCTTATCCTCTACATCTCACAGGAGTTTATAACATTTTGTGACGTCTTTCTTTTGTGATCCGCTTAAATGTAAGTCTCATTCCACAGTCAAATTCTTAGGAACCCTCTCCCGCCTAATGCAGCAATGCATGAATTGAGTTGTAAATATTTCAGTTCTGAAAAACTACTCATAGTTCTCTGGTATATTTCTTCCCATGATTTCAGACCATTAATGTCTATAATGCCACCCCACATTACATAGTTTACGGATTAAGGATGAGGTTGAAGGCATCTTCCAAGTATTCGGATTTCCTGGCGACTCTCTGTTGGTTCCTGATCTGAGTAATATGGAATGGTCATCTTCCTGGACCTTACGCCAGACAGTGGCCCCCACATTTAGTACCTTCCGTCAGACTTTTCTAAAGTATTTAAGAGAGCCAAGCTTATGTAGGAAACACGTACTCCTACTCCGGCTTGGAGTCATTGTCTAGAACAAATGTTCCAAATCTGAGTTGTTCGGTGTTCCAAGAAGCATCCTAAAAATGTTCAGCTGGAAGGCCCAAAAATACAGTTGAATATCTGGAATCTGCTGCCCTCCCTTCTTTAGTCTACTCAAGTTTATCCAGGATATCCTTAATCCTATTCTGGCTCATATGAAGCTGCTGACATCACTCTGGATCATTTTAGGAGCAGCTTAGTTGAAACCTAATAGGATAAGATGGAATAGAAAGGATGCACATCTCTACTAGCGTGAACGTTCCATAGATGGTGAGTTTAAATCCAGGGAGATGTCTACACCTAAATACCTCATTTGAGTGCACACAGGTCTATTGATATTTTCTATATTCCAAGTAATAATCTGAGTTTATTGCTCAGGTTAAGTCAAATATAATATCAAGTTGTCCACATAAAGTACAATCCTTCCCCCGTGTCTTTGACATTTTAACAGGATTATGCTATCTTCTGCTCCCATTGCCTGAGGCTTGATGAACAGATCAAAAAGAATAGATGAAAGGGGACAACCCTGTCTCCTTCCTCTCTTTTTCCAAACCCTTTCAGTTAATCTGTTGCTTATCAGAATTCCGGCATAAGTGTTATTATGCAAAGATGTAATTGCCTTAATAAGGTTTCATGGGAACCCATAGTCCTTTAAAACACCATAGAAATTTACAGATCACATTATCAAGTACCTTGGTCACAACGCAGGTTATCAGGGCTAGAGGTAAATGAAACATGCTGGCTAAATCAACTGCTCATATCACCTAATGTACTTACTCATTCAGTTGCCTACTTGGTTAATAAAAGAACTTTTGATCATCAATCACTAATTCCCACAATACATTGGATTTTAGGCCAATATTTCTGCAAATATTTTGTAGTCATTATTCAGTAACAAAATTGACCAATAAGACTCTAGAAGGGGTTGGAGTTTTGTAGCCATTGACCAGAATACTATTAAACAACTCCAGCCACCGGGGAGAACTTCATCAGCCACATCTTTATTTAACTCCCAAGGCAAACCATCTGGGCTCATGGTTTACCTATCTTTAGTTTTGCTATGGTAGCATTTATCACCTCTCCAGAGATGTCCTGAGCTTGCTCCTGCTGGTGGTCCAATATGGTGGCCCGGAGGGGTTTATGTCAAGATTCACTCTCATGTTCTCCTCGGCCCACTTGCTCATTATATAGTGACTGTTAAAAGATTTGAATGGCCTTACCAATCTTTTCACTATTAGAGCTACTCTCCCATTCCAATTATTCTGGTACATGGGATATATTTTTAGTAGAGTTGTGTGTCCTAACTTTCTAGGCTAGGGGTTGCCCACATTTCACAACATATTTGAAATTCTGTACATTTCTGGCTTTCCATCTTTATTTCTTGTGCTATAATCTTGAGTAGCAACTTACTTTCTTGAAATTATCTGAATCTGACTTTAGTCTCCCCTGTACTGTGGCAAGCCTAGGATCAGTTAGTTGTGCTTCTGACTTCTCCATTAAGTCTATCAACCCCTTCTCCTGTCTTTTATGACCAGGAATATCTTTTGCACCACTCAGTGATAACCCCACGAATGTGTGCTATACATCCAACCCACAATGCATGTTTTGTGAACTACCTAGGTTTGTTAAAATAAAGTGGCTTGTATTAATAGTTAAGGGAGAAATCTTCATTCCATGGTCCATCTTTGAATTGCTTTTGCTTTCCAAATTTTAAGTCCAAGTTCACTAAGGCATGATCTGAGAAAAAGGTTGGACTATATTTAGCTGTTTTTACTTGTTTTAAAGGGTTACAATCAACCTATCAGAAATCTTTTCATAAACTATAGCCCTATTATTTATTATGAAAAGAATAGCCCCTCTTCTGCCCTGCTTTCTTGCTCCAGATATCTACTAAACTTAGATCCCCCATGATAATTTTTAAACATGCTGCATCTTAGGCAAGTTGCAATGCGGACTGCTAGTTAAACAAACTAATGCCATATCTATGAGCATTTCGAAGACCTGCCCCAAAAGATTGGTTCAATTATTATAAAAGTCTCCCAAAAGGCTGCCGTATAGGGTTCATGTCAACCATATTAGGCTCATAAATGTTATATGTTTTTTCGCCTCAAACCCTAAGAGTGCTACTATAACCCATCAAAGGCAAGAATATCGACATCCTATCTACAACATGGTAAGTATAAAAATATAAAAAAAAAATATAGAGATGTTAAAAATATCGATGTTAAAAATATCGGTTTTATTTTCTGTAAAAATATAAATGTAAAATAAACTAAATAATACTAATAAATAAAATAAACATAGTTAAAAATATTTAATAATGTTTAAAATTAATAAATAATACATATAATAATAATACATTAATTAAACATATACAGAAAATATATAATATATACATACTTATCAATAAGTTGTAATAATTATTTTAATAATTTATAAATTAATAAAAAATATTATAAATTACAAATACATTTACAAACATAAAACAAAAACATAAATAAGAAAGAAAGAATTATGTTTAATAAATTAAAAAAAATATGTATACTTTTAATATTTTTTAAATTAATTATATACTACAATATCTAAATTTATACAAAAAAAATGAATAGCTAAATAAAAAATTCGATTCAAAAGCCATTAAAAAATACAGTAATAAAAATGTTGGATAGCATAGAACTTAAAATTACCATTCCCACTCCACAGAGCACAACAGTAGATAAATCGTTGAATAGCGTGGGGGTAAAAATTACTATTCCAACTCCAGAGAGTGCAACAGTAGGGAAAACGTTGGATAGCGTAGAGGTAAAAATTACTATTCCAACTCCAAATAGTGCAACATTAGGGAAAGCGTTGGCTAGCGTAGGGGTAAAAATTACTATTCCCACTCCAGAGAGTGCAACAGTAGGGAAAGCGTTGGATTGCATAGGGGTAAAAATCACTATTCCCACTCCAGAGAGTGCAACAGTAAGGAAAGCGTTGGATAGCGTAGGGGTAAAAATTACTATTCCCATTCGAGAGAGTGCAACAGTAGGGAAAGCATTGGATAGCGTAGGGGTAAAAATGACTATTCCCACTCCACAGAGTGCAACAGTAGGGAAAGCGTTGGATAGCGTAGGGGTAAAAATTACTATTCGCACTGCAGAGAGTGCAACAGTAAGGAAAGCGTTGGATAGCGTAGGGGTAAAAATTACTATTCCCATTCCAGAGAGTGCAACAGTAGGGAAAGCATTGGATAGCGTAGGGGTAAAAATTACTATTCCCACTCCAGAGAGTGCAACAGTAGGGAAAGCATTGACTAGCGGAGGGGTAACAATTACTATTCCCACTCCAGAGAGTGCAACAGTAGGGAAAGCGTTGGATAGCGTAGGGGTAAAAATTACTATTCCCACTCCAGAGAGTGCAACAGTAAGGAAAGCGTTGGATAGCTTAGGGGTAAAAATTACTATTCCCACTCCAGAGAGTGCAACAGTATGGAAAGCGTTGGATAGCGTAGGGGCAAAAATTACTATTCCCACTCAAGATTGTGCAACAGTAGGGAAAGCGTTGGATAGCGTAGGGGTAGAAATTACTATTCCCAGTCCAGAGAGTGCAACAGGTTGGAAAGCGTTGGATAGTGCAGGGGTAAAAATTACTAATCCCACTCCAGAGAGTGCAACAGTTGGGAAAGCATTGGATAGTGTAGAAGTTAATCTCTCAATTAAATTCTTTGAATGTGAAAGATTCGCTCTTCGGAGCAGCAACAGAAAGGAGAGAAAATTGACACAGATCTTCTTGGGCCTACTTTTATTGGGGTTGAGTCTGAATGCGTTTCTATTGACCCTCTGGATTTCCTTTGCCAGCTCTCCTTAAAGGATCTCAATCTTTTCCTTCAGTAACCCATCTTGGATTAAAATAATCACAAATTACCTTATTTATCTCCCATTAACTCCTTCCTGAACATTCATGATCTTTATATTGTTTCTTCTGACCTGATTCTCCAGTCTCTTGCGGGTCTCATGATTGTTTTTTCATGCTCTGTTAGTAATGCCAGTCCCGGGCTTTCCTTTACACTCCAGTGCTGGTGCTAGCTACTTGCTTTCTAAGATATTACTTCTCTTGGCCAGTTACCCTATGTTTTCACCCAGCATCTGGCATGATTCCTGAATTACTTTCTGATTTGACTCAAACATGAAAAATCAATTTTTAAACTCTTCTGAGATACCTTATCAGGCCTCCTGCTGATATCCTGTTGCAAATCACCAGAGTAATCAAGCACTAAATCTTCTACCCTGATTGCCTCGAGTTGGACTAAGGTGCAGTCACTCCTTACTGTATGTTTGAGACTGTTATACTGCTGCTGCTCAACCTGAGTGTCTGTGTGAGAGAATGTTGGTGAATGGAATGTTCGTGTGTGTGAGTGTCAGTTGGAGATAGCTGAGCAGCAGTGAGGCTGTTCCTGGTGGGGCTCTCTTCCCTATAACATCTACTTGAATAAAGAAACATGAAGATACTACCAGGAATGGACATTACATTTATTACAACATATTTTGGCGACGATCTGGAAAAGAACTTGCGTGTTCCACCTGATTAACTACTGAAACTTGCATCCTGAAAAAATTCCAAGGTAAAGAACTCCTTAAAACTACCAGCTACATACTTAAAGCATACTGGTACCCCTGAGTGAACCCCACCAGTGACCCCTACATTGGTCGCCCCAACTCCTCTGTGCCAGTCCCTGCTCTACTTTCCTGCTCCCTTTCCTGCCCGTCCTGTCACTTTGGGACAGTGTTTCCACAAAGTGCATTTTCCTAGAAGAGCGTCCAGTTCTTTCTACCTGCCTGTCTTGATACTTTAGGAGAATATACCATTAGTGACCTTCAGTTTTCAAATTTTATCCTGCTGGGTTCTTCATATCTTTTTGGTGTAGACCAGCCCTGCGGCCTTGGATGAAGTGTTCCTCTATTTCTGTATTGACACAGCGCCTCCTGTCAGTGAAGTTCCCCCTGTCGAGTCTCCTTTGTTTTTTTTCTACTGCCAAGTGTACTGAATACCTACTTTGCCCTGCTGCCATCTCTGTGGTGAGCACCGTGCCTGTTCTACCTGCTCTCCTTCGCGGTGGCATCCCGCCCGCACACCGCAGGAATGTATGGCATGTATGTTATGCACTGTCCATGCTTTCCCTTTACACACTGTGACTTTGAGCCTATTTACATTCAGTGTCACCTGCCCGTGATGCCAGGCATTGAAGCTACCTTCCTGCATTTGAATGCACGCCTTCTTACCATTTTTTTTAAGTTGGTGAAACTGTTAAACTTACCTCAAGACTCAGGCGCATGTGCATGGTGCTGCGCGTTGTTCCCGAGTGCTCCTCATTGACTTCTTTCCTTCAGAAGCTCTGCAGTACGCTGTTGTCGTGAGCCATCCGGCTGAGTGTCACTGTGTGAGCCGCCATTTTAGAATTGTCCCAACACTGTTTTTCCATATTATGTGGCTTACTGAAGATCCCTGCTTGCCAACCACATTTGTGTTTGCAATGAATGTCTGCCAAAACTTCCACTCGACTTTTATTGCACTATTCTTGCTTTCAAGATGCTACTGCTGATATTGTTGGACCAGACTGGCTCAAATCTTTGATTTTCATGGGGATTATTGAGGCACTGTTCCAAGCCTTTTCTACAGCAAGATTTTCTTTGTTGATTGCGTGAACTCTTCCTTAGCTCGCGCAACGTCCTACAGCCTCCATGCTGTCCTGCCTATACATGCCGAAAGCCACCCGGTCTTCCGCCTAACGCCATTATGTTGTTTGCTAACCAAGGCAGACCCAGTTTCCTAGACCTCTCTACTGGACATTACGGATCGGCAAGATTTTCTTTTTCTTTCACCGTGAAGTCACTGTCTTCAGGGACAGTACTTAAGATACGTTGAGGCTATTTATTATTCTTTTTTTTGTATTATTCCTAATAGTATTGTGTACATTTTCATTGCATTGTTGCAGCCGTGGTCTATTTAAAATTTGATTACATCTTCAAGGGGAAAATAGCTATACAGTATGATTTTTTTTGGGGAACTTGGATATTTCTTTCAAAAATTATCTGCGATCAAGTCATTACTGGTGTTCACATTCTCCGTTTGGAACTAAATTTCGGGTGAGAGATCGCTCACTGGTGTAGAGGAGTTTCTTTATTCTTTATTTACTATTGAATCATTTTAAATATTCTGTGCCTAAATTTACTTGTCAATGAAACTTAATATTTTGTATTTTAGTTAGCTATTTTACACTGAAGGTATTGTGTGTATTGTACTTGAAACCTTTGTTGTTTTTAGGGATTTACTACTCATTCGTGTTTCCTTAATGCCTATTCCTATGCCAATGTAAGCTGGCTGTGTTTTTCGTGGACTTTGGGTTGTGTATCAGTCGTTGTAATGTTCTGGCATTGTGCACATTATTATGTGGTGGTACTTGCTTTTTTGTGAGTGTTTTTCCCTTGCACGTCTAGGTTTTCACAGTGAGTGTTTTAGTTCGGTGTGGAGTCCCTTCCACACATCACAACCCAATTTTATATTTGGGTGAAGTTTCTGCTTGGTCTGTTCATGTTACATGTTATTCTACATTTTGTCAAGTTTGCTACCAAGTACTCTCACTTTACGTGGTTATGGATTAGTGTGTTATAAGCACCCATTGTTGCACGGATGTGTTGGTTTCGTGTGTAGTCCCTTCCACACATCACATCTCAATTTGTTGTTGGGGGAAGTTTGCTATAATTGTGCTTGTTACCATGTTTTGTTTGGAGATTTTCCACGCTTGCATATGGTTTTTCTTATTGGTTTGTTTTCTTTCACACTTTTATTGTTGGTTCTCTTGTGCTTCTCGTGTTTTTCTGGCCAGCTTGTACAATTTTAGTACTTGGGTTGGTTTGTAGTCTGTGGTGTGGGAGTGTTTGGGTTGTTTTGCGATAGAAAGGAGGATGGTGTGCATGAGTCATTATACTTGTGTTATGTTTCTCCTTTATTTCTTCATTTTCTCTGCATGAATGTCCCATCTTTAATTTTTTCATGCTATCCTTCATAAGGTTGTCATCTTATTTATTTCTTGCAATGTTTCAATTGGCTTTTGAGCATTCCGTGTTTTCCAATACTGAGAAATCAAATCAAATCAGGTGTTTGTTAAGCGCAACTATTCACACGTAAGGGTCTCAAGGTGCTGGGGGGTGTGGAGCGGGGTTCGCAGGTTCCAGTCCATCAAGAAGGGGGTCTGTCGAAGAGACAGGTTTTGAGGTTTCTTGCGAAGAAAGAGGATGTGTTATACTGCTGCTGCTCACCCTTAGTGTCTGTGTGAGAGAATGTTGGTTAATGGAATGTTCATGTGTGTGAGAGTCAGTTGGAGATGGGCTGAGCAGCAGTGAGGCTGCTCCTGGTGGGGCTCTCATTCTTGTAACATCTTGCTCAAAATAAATAAACATGGAAACTTACCTGGACTGCCTATCTTTATTAAAACAGAGACAGAAAATCAAACCTACTAAAGAGTGGGATTCCAGTTTTTCTACACATCACTTTTTCCACCTTCCTTTTTCCTTCTCTCTCAATGAAAGACACTCTTTTGGGGTTGTACTCGCTGGCTCTGAAGCTCATAAGGTCTCTACCCTCTGGCTCAACTGTTAAGAGCACATCTCTCTCATTCATTGTCCGTGCCTCGCCAGACATCAAAGCTCCTCCCTTACATCTCATAGGTTGTAGTCCGTCTGTCAGAGTGCCGGTCACACGCAAGGAAAGGGGCCCTAGATTCTTAAAGAAGGTTTGTAAGGATGGTGTTGGCTTCGTGAGAAGATGCCCTACAATTGTTCTAGCAGCCCTTCTTGAAATAGAGGGATTGTGGGCTTTCTTAGAGTGTGTAGCTGTTTCTGTACTTGGTGGTACTTTAGTCAATTTGCTTGGCCTTTTGGCTGCCTGACATCCCTAAACTTGTTTGGCATTTCAGAGGACTCAACCAACAGGCCACTGGACTTCAGCTGGTAAGAACTGATTCTATTATGAGATACTTTAGGTAACAACATCCCCACAATACTTCTTATCGAATTCTTTTCCCCTAACCAAATCTAGTGGGGTAGATAAACTTCTTCTCCTTTGTGTTTTTTTGTTTACCTCTGAGCAGTCTCAGCTCTTATTGGTTATGGAGAAAGAAGTCCACTTGGTTAGAGGCTCAGTGAACTCTGACATTTGGTTTGGACAGATGATCCCACACCCAGGCTGCACAGCAACTCAGGGCTCATCTCTCTTCTAACATCACTATCTGCGCTGTGTTTATGATGTTCCTGCTTTCAGCTGAATCTACTTTGTCCAGTGCTGCCACATTTCTCGCTGATGGAAAACCTCCTTGCTACTGCTCAGCCCATTACTAGCACTTCTGCTGCACAGCCCCAACTTATCAATGTGGCCCAATAAATAGCTGAACTCAGTTGCATCATCAACAGGCTCAGCAGGCCTGACAATGCTACAATGCTGGAATCCTTCAATCCAATACTCCTACAGTCAGCAAGGGACTCGAAGGTAAGCTTTTAGAGTCCTTTTCATTGATGAGAGGGACCCAGTTGTAAGGCCAGGAGCGTCTACAACAGTGCTCAGCATACCTCCATGTTCCCTTCTGTTTCTGTCATCAGCATTCTTGAGGGATTGGAGCCAAAGCACACTTGGTGGGTCATGTGCTACATGCATTCTTGCCTTTTTTGAGTTCTACCACATCAATGCCACTCACAACCAAATCAGCGAATAATTGCAACTCTTCCTTTTATTACCGTGAAGAGACCTCTTACCAGGACAGGTTGATACTTAGAATATAGAATTACATCCCTATAATCTGAGGACTAATTACATGTATAATCAAAAGGAATCATGTGATAAACATGGGAGGGTGTCCATCTCCCTCACATGTTTGAGATTAAGTGGCAAACATGTTCTTCTGTAACCCACAATTTGCCTCAATGTAAAAACATGTAACTATACATGCAGTTCAGCGATGACATCACGGACTTCGTCAGCCCACATGCCCTCGCCTTCGAGAACTACATTCTTTTAGGAGACCTCAACTACCACCTTGAAAACAAACATGACAGCAACACCACCACCCTTCTGGACAACTTGGCCAATCTCGAACTCAACAACTTGTTGACACCCCCACCCATGTAGCCGGACACACGCTCGACCCTATCCTCACCTCCAGCAAGCACATCTCCTTCGATCGCACCACAGCTCTCCACTGGACGGACCACAGCTGTGTTCACTTCAGCTACAAAACCTTCCTGACCCACAACCGCCCTCAACCTATCCCTCAGAGAAACTGGAACAAAATCACCTCCGACCAACTCCTCACATCACTCAACCAAAACCCTCCCACCCTCTCATGGGACCCAAACCAAGCGGCCACCATCTCAAGCAATGGATCACCCACAGTGCTGATGAATTAGCACCCCTGAAAAAGCATCAGATCAATTCAGCCAGCAAAAAGGCCCCCTGGTTCAACGATGACCTTAAAAAATCCAAGAAGCTATGCCGCACCCTGGAGAAATCATGGAGAAAAAACCCAACCACCGACAACATGGCCACCCTCAAGGCAGCCACCCGCAAACACCACCAACTGATTAGATCCGCCAAGAAATCAGCATTCAAGGATCGTCTCGACAACAACACTCACAACAGCAAGGAACTTTTCAACATCGTCAAACAATTCACCAACCCCACCGCTGCATCTAACAACATCACTCCCTCCCAAGACCTCTGCAATGCGCTATCCTCCTCCTTCTACAACAAAATTGCCGACATCCACAACAGCTTCGAGAATACTCCCAGCGATCAACCCTCCCCACCCCCCTCAGATCCTACTCCGCCAACTAACAACCTTAGCGCCTGGAACCCAATCACCACTGAAGACACCATCCGCCTAATGAACTCAATCCACTCTGGCTCGCCAACCGACCCCTGCCCCCACCACATCTTCAACAAAGCGGACTCCATCATCGCACCTCTTCTCCGTGATATCATCAACTGCTCGTTCAACTCTGGCACCTTTACAGAAAGCTGGAAACACGCTGAACTCAGCACCCTTCTGAAGAAACCCACAGCAGACCCCTCTGAACTTAAAAACTACCGACCCATATCCCTCCTCCCCTTCCCGGCCAAAGTCATTGAAAAAGCCGTCAACAGCCAGCTCGCCACCTTCCATGAATCCAACAACTCCATCGATCCATCTCAAGCCGGGTTTTGAGCCAAACACAGCACCGAAACCGCCCTCATTGCAGCGACTGACGACATCCAAACACTACTGGACAACGGAGAAACAGTGGCCCTCATTCTACTCGACCTCTCCGTCGCTTTCGACACAGTCTGCCACAGCACCCTTATACATCGCCTCAGCAACATCGGCATACAAGGGAAAGCCTTGGACTGGATCATCTCTTTCCTCGCTGGGAGATCTCAAAGTGTCCGACTTCCCCCATTCAACTCAGATGCCACTGCAGTCATCTGTGGCGTACCACAAGGATCTTCACTCAGTCCCACCCTCTTCAATGTTTACATGAGTCCACTCGCCTCCATCGCGCATCAACACAACCTTAACATCATCTCTTACGCCGACGACACCCAGTTATTCCTTTCCCTCACCAAAGACCCCAACACCGCCAAAACCAATCTTCACGAAGGCATGAAAGAAGTAGCCGAATGGATGAAACATAGCCTCCTAAAACTCAACTCAGACAAAACGGAGGTGCTCATCCTAGGATCTTCCCCCTCTGCCTGGGACGACTCTTGGTGGCCTTCTGCTCTGGGCACAGCACCCACACCCACAGACCATGCACGTAACCTTGGCTTCATCCTAGACTCCTCTCTCTCGATGTCCAGACAAGTCAACGCAGTCTCATCCTCCTGCTTCAACGTACTTCGCATTCTCAAAAAGATCTTCCACTGGATCCCCCTCGAGACAAGAAAGACTGTCACCCACGCACTGGTCACGAGTCGACTGGATTATGGTAACACACTATATGCCGGAATCACAGCAAAATTACAGAAAAAACACCAACGCATCCAAAATGCATAAGCGAGACTCATTTTAGACATCCCTCGCCAAGATCACATCTCCGGACACCTAAAAAACCTCCACTGGCTTCCCGTCAACAAAAGAATTACATGCCGCCTTCTCACCCACGCACACAAGGCCCCCTACAATCTAGGACCCGAATGCCTCAACACTCGACTGTCCTTCTACAAACCCACCCGCCAACTAAGATCGTCCAATCAAGCCCTCGCCGCAGTCCCGCGCATCCGAAAATCCACCATGGGTGGCAGATCCTTCTCCTTCCTTGCTGCCAAGACCTGGAACTCACTCCCCACTCACCTCCGCCTCACTCAAAACCACATCTCCTTCAGAAAAGAACTTAAAACCTGGCTATTCGACAAATAATGAACCCCTTCCCCAAGCGCCTTGAGACCCTATGGGTGAGTAGTGCTCTATATAAATGCTCGAACTTGAACTTGAACTTGAACTTTATTTGGACTCAGTTTCCCCTTCACTCTCTGTTCTAGGTGGATTCAAGTCATTAGTCAATCACTCAAGCTTTACTGACTAATGCACCTGAACTCCTTGAATTAGGAACAAGCAATCCTTAAAGGCTTTTATTTATAACTTTCAATACATAATTCTAAACGAATATTGCTCTTCTTTATTAAATATTAAATAGCAGCAAACTGGAAGTTCAGTTCTATTCCATCCTTTCCTTTAAGAGTTCATTTAATTAATCTTCTCTTGGAGAGGTAGAGACCATTTTTTTTTAACTTAATGCAACACTTAAAGGAGGCACCGGAGGAATGGGAGTGGAGGGAAGTTGAGTGTTAGAAAATGAGTCATTATTTGTGTGGCTTGCACAAGTAATCGGTCCACGTTTGTCCACCACTGGGAACCAAACACTCCATAGTAGCACTTGACTCTCATAGGGTAGAGTTGAAGAGCAGTGCATGGCTTACTCAAGGGAGGTGGTGTAGGCTAGCAATCACCATTCACAGATACACAATAATAACACTCAGTAAATGATTGTCTAGTATGTGCTTTTTCTTTTAAATAAAAGGAAAAAGTAAATGTATTACACACACCTACTACTCAATACTGTGCAGCAATTTACAAATATACAGAAGCTGATGGAAATACTTTTGGATGACATTCTGTAATCATTCTTGCCCTTACCAAAGAGAGGGCTAGATTAACAAATGTTGTCAGAACATTCACTTGTATTAAAATGCAATATTATATTATAGCCTTATAGCCCGCCGTAGCGGGCTATACCGGCTATTAAAGGCCCGCTGAATCGTTAAAGGCCCGAGCCGAAGGCGACTGACTTTAACGAAACAGCTGGACTTTAATAGCCGGTATAGCCCTGCTACGAAGGGCTATAAGGCTATTAGAACATTCTGCCACTAGAGGGCAGAATGTTCTAACAAATTAAACAAAGGATTCTCGAAGCTCGAGGGGATATAAACCCCCTCGAACTTCGAGAAGCCTTTGTAGAACATCAGAATGTTGCTCTGCGGGCCTTTACCGGCCCGTAGAAGCAGGGAGCACTCCATTGTCTGCAATAGAGCTCCCAACATTCCAATATTCTAATATCACTTAAAATTAAATCACACTTACTATTGGCAATAAAGCATGTTTACTTGGCAAATGAGTGACTGTCAACATCATTACTTCATTAGAGCATTCACAAGGGAAAATGACTAAGCATGTTTAGGTGATTTGGGTCGTCAAAATTTCCTTTAGCAGGAAACAGGCACTTTAGACTTAGCCCCTGCAGGCAACACATTCATATTCACAACATCAATGTAATTATAGACTCTCACCCCTAGAGGGCGTTTGCTGCATACACAGTTGAAATCGTTTCAGCATAAAATACAGCCCTTTAAACATAGTCAATAAAGGATATCCATTCAGTAAATACATACTGTAATTACCAAAGTTCACCCCAAGAGGGTGTTTCACAACATGAAAACTCATATTGTACACTTTCAGGCCACAACTGTATGCAGCTATAACCTTTGCCCACAGAGGGCACAGCTTTCCCCACTATGAGACTAAAATCAGGGCTCACTAGAGAAGATGGCGGCGGCTCACTAGACCGCTGTGAGGCTGCTCCCAAGCCAGCCCCAGTAATGGAAGCAGCATAGCAGGGAAAGAATGTAAAAATATCCCGTTTTGGGGGGGGGGGGGGGTAAAGGCAGCTACTGGATTAGAAGCACTTACCCCTCGGTAATGTCGGTGATCAAGGGTGCCTGTGTCAGTGATCAGCGTAATCCGACTGTGCTGCAGCAGCGTATGTTGTTTTACACTTCATTAATTGGTGTCACTGCTCTTCACTCGCCTGCAGACCAGTGGAGGAGCTGTGTTGATCGGACAAAACGGAACTCCGGAGTTTCCAGCTCCACAACAGCAACTGCATACAGTATCACCTCTTGCGAGTGTGTCGATCACCTGCGGTGGTATGGCGCCAAAAACACCGCTGCTGTGGCCACCGCTGCAGCCAAGACAAGGGCAGCAAAGCAGGCTCTGCTCAGAGAAAGGGAGCTGGCTGTTAAACGGGGCGGCTCACGTTTGGAGAGTGGCAGCGGCGGCGGAGATGTTGCTGACCTTGATACAGGGGCGGAAGTAGGAAAAGTAAAAGCCCCGAGACGACAGCCAAGTTCATCCATTGCCGGCCCCTCTGTGATGGACTTGCTCCGGAAAGCTCCTGGTTCAACCTTTGCTCCGGGTATGAATTCAGCTCCTGTTTCACAGCCCTCAGCAGTCTTGCCGGTAACTGACATTACTCTGAATGTTAACCCAATGCCTATAGTGACACCTAGTGGGCAAAGGAAAAATGACCTAACTAAAGAAAAAGAGAAAAATGTTAATATCAATATCAATGGAAACAGCCTATTAACTTCAGGAGGGGATTCTTCAGTGAAAAACGTGGAACCGACAGATATAGCGGCAGGAATATTGGACCCTAAGGGTGGGGTGCATTCAGATGCAGACGCAGGAGTACAAGGTATGGAACACCTCTCCTTGTCTGAAACTCCTGTTTCTTCTCTTTCCATTCCGCTAAATTCTCTGATAGTGGTACCCTGTCCAGCAGGCACAATAGAATCAGTATCATCAACAGAAACAGTGCTAGAAATTACACCAACAGTCTGCGAAGCCGTTAATTCTGCAATTGTACTGGGGATATTGCCAAATCAGTCACCAGACAATGCTCTTGAGAACGATTTTGTGGCATCTGATCTTAGAGATATCACGAAAAATCTGGGGGGCTTGCTGGAGGCCACTGAAGGTAACGAGAGGAGTCGCAGAGAAGCGATAACTCCCGATCCTACTGATACTGATAGGGATCCATCAGACTTTTACTCACTATCAGAGGGGATAGAAGATGCAAGATGGTCAGAGGATTCTGAACTGGAAATTGAAACAGACACAGGCTCTGTGACAGAGAGTGACCAAGAGGCAAAGACGACAGAATCCACGGAAAATAAAAGAACTATCATACGAAAGAAGAGAGCCCAGGGGCTTTCATGGGACTATTCAACGTCGATCGCCCTGGGGGGTCAAGAACATATCAATGTACCCCGGACAGCTCAAAGGAGCTCTACGCATCAACCAGATGCCACACTCTCCACGGTAATTGATACAGTCCTTCAGGCCATTGCGTCACATCGAGAAGAAACATCAAGAGATGGGCGCAAAGCACAATCAGCGCTGCATAAGGTTCAGGGTGTAGTGCGCAAACTGTCAAGATCAGTAAATGCCTTCAATACTAGAATGACGGAGATGGAAGAAAGAATAGTCCTTAACGAGGCAGAGGCCACAGTCACACAAGAGAAAGTTGAATCTCATGAGGCAGAATTAGGTGATGTCAGATGGAAGCTCGAGGACATGGAAAATAGTTTACGTCGTAACAACCTCCGCGTACTTGGGATACCAGAAAATATTGAAGGTTCCGATATCTGACCTTTCATCATTCAACTCTTTAACCACTTCGATGCTGATGACGACCTCAGCTCGTCATCAGGCTTACCTGCCGTGCGCGGATGACGAACTGAGCTCATCACGTAACGCAGTAATTTTGAAAATGACGCACACAGCGGGAAAAGCCGCCGCAGCAATGCGGTTAAAGACACTCTTCCAGAACTCTCTTCATGGGACTGGGAGCTCGAAGTACAACGAGTGCATAGAACTCCATTTACCCTGAAACCCACTAGCAAGCAGGGGAGTTATCCACGGGCTGTCCTTGTATTTTTTGGAAATTTCCTCCTCCGACAGGCCATCTCGGAAAAAGCCAGGCCAGAAACTCGCAGGACCAGAGACACCATCTCTTATTTTGTAAGACCTGATTTCTGCCACACGACGGTGGAAAGAAGGTGGCGTCTGCGACAACTCATCAAACCCTTTATGGAGAAAAGAGCACAAGTCTACTTAAATAACTCAGCTAAACTGAAAGTTATTTACAATGGCCAGACTAAATACTTTACCTTTGAAATCAAAGCCAAAGAATTCCTAGATAGCCTCTCTTAATGATATGCTAGCGAAAATACGAGAATAGATGATTCTCTCAGTAGATACTAGGGGGGAAAAAGAGGGGGAAAAAGAGGAAATAGAGAAGTCTGATATTGGTGGCTAATCTAGTGGAATATAGAAACTATATGGGTCTATTCTGAAATTATATATATATAATTTCTCTTATTCTCGTCTTTCTTTTCAATATTGTCTCTCTTTCCTCTCTTTCTTTTTTCGCTTGTCCTCAATGAGTTTATTTTGAATTTGAACCTGGCTTGGGAGTGTCTCTCCATCACCAAAGACTCTTATAGAGTCTAATTGCCTCACATCGTGGGGGGAGGGGGGGGTGGGTTGCAGGGGGTTGGAGGGAGTGGGAGGGGGAGGGGGAGGGTAAAAGGGAGGGGGAAAAAAATGGAAAAAAGAGTGTGATCTGTAGAGCGATTTGTAGTATCAGAAATTGTGAAGAATTTTCTGTGTTTGTGAGTAACCGAAGTAATTTATGTTATATTATGACTAACCTAAATTGGGAGAGAAATGGCAACCTATGGTATTGGGCTAAAATAAACTATAGAGATGGTACAGGTTTAATCGGTTTATATATCAAATGGGGAGAGTAAAATAGCGATGCTGGAACATAGCAGGTCTTAATGATGGGAGAAAAAGGGCCCAACTTTTTCAATTACTGCGCCAAGATCCTGTAGACATCCTCTGTATTCAGGAAACTCACATAGCTGGCTGCGATAAAAATCTGTTAAAAATTCCCGGGTTTAATTTGCTAGCAGCAACATCACAAACAGCTAAAACACGAGGGGTCGCAATCTTGGCTAGACCAGGATTAGGGAACCCCAGACGCCAACTAGTTGACAAACAAGGCAGGTGGGCTGTGGTTCAAATGGAGTCAGATATAACCATTTGCTCACTTTATGGTTCAAACCTGGACGATCCACAGATCTTCACTGAGTTAGAACTAGAACTGGCCTCTTGGGTCGGCCCACTAATTCTGTGTGGAGACTTCAATATAAATATTGAAAAATTAGTAACCCAAAGTATATAAGGCAGTTTCTCAACTGATGGACAGTCACGATTTATTGGATGTCTGGGATATGCTGAAGCAAAACTGAATGGCTATACTTATTACCCGTATCCCGATAACAAATATGCCCGGTTAGATTATATCATGACATCATTACACAAGACAGCTTTAATAAATATAACTAAATCCCCCAAAACCATCTCTGATCACAATGCATTAACACTAACCTTTGAACTGGACAGTTTTAATAGACCCAACATTCAATGGTCATTTGACCGAAAGCTCCTTACCAACCCAGACTACATTAATCATATCATATTATTTGCTCAATCCTTCTTTGATAATAATCAAAACAGTGCACCCAGATTTAGTGTATGGGACTGTTTTAAGGCAGCAATCAGGGGAGAGACGATTGCATATGTGGCAAATTATAAGAAAACCCAGGATCGTACTAATAAGCAACTGAATACTGAATTAATCAATCTGGAAATAGAACATGCCAAACAGATTCAGCAAGGAAAATCAACCTCCGATATATTACAAAAATTACTGATTCTAAAAACAGAAATCAATAGTTCATTAACTCAAAAAGCGGCAGAAATTTATCAAGCGAATAGAGCTAGAATTTATGAGGCAGGAGAAAAAGTAGGGAAACAATTAGCTCTTAAAACCAGACAGAAACAAACCTATAATAGAATAAAAAATATTGAATATGAGGGTCAACAATATACTACCCCTCAAGACATCGTAGAAGTGTTTAGGAAATATTATCAAAAATTATACCAAAAAGAGAACGAACATCTATCTACAAGAGATATGAACACCTTCCTTAGAGAGTGGGTACCGGAATCAGAAATACCTAGAATACTTGACAGAGTTGATAGAGAAGAACTGGAGAAAGAGATCACAATGGAGGAAGTAGAAAACGCATTAGCAGATCTAGCTAACGGGAAGGCGGCTGGGCCCGACAAGATCCCATTAGAGCTGTATAAACTGTTGGGCAAACAGATACTACCTTACCTACTAGATCTGTTTCTAGGGGTACAATACCACTCAGATACACCTGATTCATGGAAGCACACAAACATAGCAATATTTCCGAAAAAAGGCAAACCCTCTCACCTTCCCTCCTCATATAGACCAATTTCACTCATAAACTCAGACTCAAAGCTTTACTCAAAGATACTAGCAAACCGTCTAAGGGGAGTTATCAGACATCTCGTTTCCCCATGGCAACACAGCTTTATCCCAGGGAGGGGAACAACTGATCATACTCGTAGAGTCATTGCCTTATTCGACATCATGGGCGCCACGGGGAGAGATGTCGATGGTCCTATTAGATGCTGAAAAAGCGTTCGACCGAGTCTCTTGGCGGTTTTTATGGGAAATTATGAAATTTAACAACTTTGGTCCCGGCTTCATTAAAGCCTTGAAAGCTTTATATATCAATCCTAAGGCTAAATTATCAATTGAGGGCTTTGAGTCAGAGTATGTAGAGATACAAAGAGGTACTAGGCAGGGTTGCCCTTGCTCCCCGATATTATTTGCCTTAGTAATCAATCCCTTAATCTTAAAGCTTCTTAATTCTCCCCAAATCCAACCAGTAAATGTGGGTCCATACTCTACTAAAATATTGGCTTATGCCGATGATATTGCTGTCATCCCAACCAAACCAGCAGATGCAGTAGCTGAAATAGAACAATTAACTCAACATTTTGGACTTCATTCTGGTTATTCACTCAATAGAGATAAAACCATGGTAATATGTACAAATAATATCACATATGACAGTCCCTATAAAGTGAAAAACGCAATATATCTTGGGGTGAATATCTCTCCGGAAATAAAAGAAATTAATCAGCTCAACTACGATCCATTGATCAATTCAATAAAAACAGATTTAAAGAGGGTAGATAATCTACATCTCACAATAATAGGTAGGGCTAACTATATTAAAATGAGTATATTTCCTCGAATACTCTATCTATTCCGAGCTATCCCATTGATGGCTGATTACACCATTATAAAAATCCTGGATTCAACAATCTCTAAATTCATTTGGAATTACGGTAAGATAAGGAGAGCATTACCAGCTTTAACTCTTCCCCCGAATAGAGGTGGTCTAGGAATGCCGAATCTGACATTCTATCTCTGGGCTACACTACTTCAACAAATGGGCTCACTTTTCAAATTAAAACCTCTCAATTCACCTATCACAGACGCCTACATCCCCTCTATTTTTGAACTTGGACTAGGAGATAAATGCCGAGGATTACTGTTGAAACAGCTTGAAGCATCTTATTATAAGAAAACAAAGTTTAAAGTAATTGAAGATGTATGGAAAGTGTGGAAACTTGCTTCTAAACAGTTAGGTATACCTAAAATAACAAGGTGGAGAAGTGTGGCTCACTGGTTAGAGCAGGCAGACCCTGAAGCAGAGGTCAGACCCGGGACCAGGGTTCGATTCCCGACGCGGCAGGGTGTTGAGCTCAAAATGTCCACGGACTCGATAATTCTCGCTTCGGTGCCTGACCTAATCATGGGTTCTCACTCTGCAACTCTGGGCATTAAGCTTGCTTAATCTCCACAACGGCCCCCCGCGGCGGGATGCCTGGCTTTCACCTTGGGGATGCCCTGTAGGGGCTATCTCACAGGGAAAAACCAGGACGGGTTCCCAAGGCAAGCGCGGAGATACCCCTTCGGGGGTCGATTCTGGCGCTATATAAGAAATATAATAATAATAATAAGGTATATCTCTCTCTGGCATAGTGAGATTATATCATTATCTCTAAAAGATACTGTCTCTAGGAGATGGGAAAATTCAGGTATATACACACTTGGTCATTTCTTTGGACAGAACGTTGCTCCATCCTTTGAGAGACTTCAGCAGAGATTTGATATACCAACCACAGATTACTTAAAATACTTTCAAGTTTATACCAACATTCGTAACTCTAAAGCCATCATTAACTTAGATAGTTTTGACTTCTTTTCTGTTATAGGAAAACTAGATACCAAAATAGGTACTCTATATGACTTATTCTCTCAATCCTCTAAGGATGATTTAGAAAGTGTTGAGAGGTCCTGGGCACAAAAACTTGGTAATTCTGATGTAGATATTAATAACAGTATAACTCTTTACACAACTTTATTTTTAGCACCTAACCTTAAAGCACAATACTTTAAAATCATCTACAACCTTTATTTTACTCCGGCTAAACTGTTTACTTGGGGTATGCGAGTAGATGACAGATGCCCCAGATGTAGACAGGGACAAGCTAATTTGATTCATATGTTTTCCGAATGTCCGAAACTAAATAACTTACAGACAATGATCGAAGGATTCTGGACTCAAGTTTTTGGACGGAACCTCAGATCCTCCGCCACATTATATCTTTTGGGTCACGATGAATCCTTAGGTCATAGCGTAGAGGAACAGAGAATTGTATTTTTGGGTACTGCCGTTTTCCGCATTCTTCTGGCGGCATGTTGGAAAGATTCTAATGTTCCCACTTTTCAGATGTGGCTCGGCCGATTTCTTGCCATCTACAAGCAGGTGATGGCTATATATCGCACAAGGGGTAGGAAAACAAGAGCTCGGGGTATTCAGATCTGGGCCCCAATTTCGAACTGGTACTACAATGTAAGATCCTCCCCCTGATATGATAAGGGTTGACAAGGGCCTACATGCCAAGAAAATGGGAAAAAAATGTATAATTTATAATTGACCCCTCTTTTCTTTTTTTTTCTCTGTCTCTTCTGTTACCTTTTTTCTTTTCATTGTTCTTTCAGTTTTCCCTTTTTTACTTTCTTTTTTTGTTGTTGTTATTTTCTGTATCTTTTTCGTTAAAATTCTACGGACGTTGTATTGTATTATGAAGAATTTATTCTCTCTTGTATAAAATATGTCTTTGTTTGACTACTACAGATCATGCTCAATAAAATATAAAAAAACAAAAAAGAGACTAAAATCAATATACAGATTCCTCAGTCATGAATGTGTTCCTCATTTTCCATATGATACCAGCAAAGTATGTAGCCCATATTTAATCCTAACACTCCTTCACCTCAGGATGTAATGACTACATTGCCTCATGACTCTAGTAGCCTGACACACAGTTCACCTGGGAGAATCTCTTAAATCTTCATTCGCAAATCGCACATCCATGAAAATGTTGAGATTAAATCAAGCACAGAGTAAGCGATAAGGTGGGTTGAGCCTGATGATTCACAGAATACGGTAAATATTGTATTTCTGCGTCGAAGAAGAGCCTCTTTATCCAAGCACCCTTATTCAATAATATGTATGTGGTGTTTCTATATCGTGGACCTAGCCTAAAGGCAGCGTAGCACTTTACAGGGGCAAAGAAAAGCATAAAGTTAATGAGTGATAGGAGAGGTAGCTGGGTTATGGCCTGTTAATGGATTGTGATGTAGTGTCCTTTAATGAGTTATTGATATTAAAAAAGAAAGTAGTTCTGCAGCCAGTCTTGCTCATCTAAGGCGGACCTTATGATCGTCATAAGGGCATCAGTGTGATTTCACACCAGGCGTAAGTGGGTACATTTCATCTCTACCTGAAAAGGGTTTTCCATGGGAATAATGCATTCATGGTCCGATACACTGGCTTGCTACACTGAGATGTTCAATAAGTGCAGTAGGTGTGAATATCAGATCTACCCCAAGTGCGTAGAACCACCAACTCGTTTTGTGGCAATAATGGGGTACCTATACTTTTCAATAGGTTTCTCAAAGGCTACATTCTTTTGTTTATGTCAAATATTTATCTGGAGAAGCAAGCAAAAATATGGTTTGAGAAACCTATTGCAAAGTATTGGTATCTATCAGGGTCAGAAGCCAGTGCAACTGTATGAATTATAAGGGCAATAATACCGAGGAATCCTGGTTTATGATTTCATATGGTTAGAAACTGATGGATTGCACACCAAGAAGTAAAGACCATTATAAAGTATCACCTCATCAAAGAAAATGTGTGATGTAGGTCTCCACATCTACAAATAGAACCACTAGCAAGTGTATCTAAGGTCTAGTGTGTCTAAATGGCTTAGCAGCACCTGAGCAAAGAAAAACTCAAGGGGGCATATTACCAATGTTTAGCGATATTTACCGCTAACAATGCTTAGCAACGAATTTTTTAACGCTAAGCATCGCTGGAAATTATCGCAGAGATAACTTGCTATTAGCAAGGTTTATCTCAGTAGTGATAAAAATCCTCGCGCTAACTGCCAATTGAGAGATTATTGCTGGAAAACCAACGATAATCTCTCGAAGTTGGGCGTTAGCTTGATGATAGGGGCTCACAAACTTAGCAATGCTATCCACCTTCCATAGGATATCATGACTAAGTCAGGAAAATACCAGGGGGCATATTATCAAGGGGATTTATCTCCGCTTTTTTGGCTTTAAAAGCCAAGAAAGCGGAGATAAAATTATCTCCCTATTACCTAGCTGCCGCTAACACCAGTTAGCGACAGCTAGTAGGAGATAGCGACCATCTTGGGCCCCACTTTGCATGTCAGTGATATTTATCACTAATGAGATGTAAAGTGGGCGTGCCAAGATGTTAGCGACTGAAAACAGTCGCTAACATCGCTATCTCCTATTACCAACTTTTGGAGATATTCGCGCTAAGCGGGAATATCTCCAAAAGCTAACACCTGCCCTGAGCAGTTCTTAGCCATGTTACCCAATGGGAGGTGGATAACATGGCTAAGAGCATTAGCTCGCTAATGCATGAATATCGCGGACTTTTCAGCGATATTCATGCTTTGCGGCGATTTTTACCGCATTTGCGTTAAACCTTGGTAATACCAAGGTTTATTTGCGTTAAAAATCGCCGCAGCGCTGCGGTAAATGTTTGTCTCTAACCAAGCAATAGCGATAATTATCGCTATTGCTTGGTAATATGCCCCCAGGTGTAAAAAAAGCAGTGCTAACAGCGGTTAGCGCTGCTTTTTTTATCACTAACAGGGTCAGCGAAATCCTTGATAATAGGAGAAATGTCACTTAACAACATTTCTCCTATTATTTTTCTCTGAAACGCCCCCTTTGCATCTCATTAGAGATGCAAGGAGAAGCATAGAGAAAAAGGGTGCTAACATGCAAATTTGCGTGTTAGCACCCTGTTGCTGGTAGGGAGATAATTTTATCTCCCTTTCTTGGCTTTTAAAGCCAAAAAACGGAGATAAATCCCTTGATAATATGCCCCAAGGTTCATTGAATCACAATGTAAAATCTGAATTAACTTAAGCGCCAGAAATGCAAATAGGTGAACAGAAAGATCAAAGCAGTGGTTGTACTTGTTCGGTGGATTATAGACAGCCACAGTGACGATGGCAAAATTAGGGGAGCATCACTTAATAACTAGAAACATGACATCAGGAGAAGCACAATAAAAACGGAAGTGAGACGGTTTTCCTGCTGTTGACAGTAACAGTGGTCTCTTCACCTATCTTCCCTTGTGGTAGACCAGGAAGCGTAGAAATATGTCCCCAGCATGATCTACTCCTGAATGTGTTTTTTCCATGATAAATACTTGTATTTGAGGTTCACATGAATGATGGGTTGGGGGGGCAAGCATTTAGGGATGCTACATCTAAGGCTGATGATTCTCGCCTCCTAGTGGCAGAGATACATTGGCCAAGAGCACTGTGTATGCCGCTAAGCCTCATTGCTTGTATTAACAGACCATGGCGCAAAAAACATGCCCATACCTAAATATGGTAATCAAGCCATGCAGTTGCCCTAGCAGCCAAATTCATACATACATCTTTCTTTGTCTGCACCACTGATGCTTCAAATGGAGACAAATGACCCCCAATGGAGAACTCCTGGCATGCTCTTGGCATGCTGTTGGCTCACCCACTGGGTGCATCCGATACATTGACATGCTCATGGAGAAAAAGCTCTAGCAAACTGAAAATCAAACCCACTACATGTGATTAATATCTAATGCAGCCAACCACACAGGAACAGATAGATGGAAAAAGATTGAAGATTAAAAGCTAAATGGAGTCATCAATATGGTAAAAAGGTAAATAAAGTGCGTCCAGAATCAATAGGTGTACTGATGTGCAGTCACACCGGAGGCACGAACAGCTGTGCTCCCACTGTGCTTACAAATTCCTCCCCTAACACAATTAGACATAGACCCCAGCGCCTCCTCTACCAGAACCATGGGGCATATTACCAAGCAATAGCGATAATTATCGCTATTGCTTGGTTAGAGACAAAAATTTACCGCAGCGCTGCGGCGATTTTTAACGCAAATAAACCTTGGTATTACCAAGGTTTAACGCAAATGCTGTAAAAATCGCCTCAAAGCATGAATATCGCTGAAAAGTCAGCGATATTCATGCATTAGCGAGCTAATGCTCTTAGCCATGTTATCCACCTCCCATTGGATAACATGGGTAAGAACTGCTCAGGGCAGGTGTTAGCTTTTGGAGATATTCCCGCTTAGCGCGAATATCTCCAAAAGTTGGTAATAGGAGATAGCGATGTTAGCGACTGTTTTCAGTCTCTAACATCTTGGCACGCCCACTTTGCATCTCATTAGTGATAAATATCACTGACATGCAAAGTGGGGCCCAAGATGGTCGCTATCTCCTACTAGCTGTCGCTAACTGGTGTTAGCGGCAGCTAGGTAATAGGGAGATAATTTTATCTCCGTTTTCTTGGCTTTTAAAGCCAAAAAAGCGGAGATAAACCCCCTTGATAATATGCCCCCATAATCCTCCAAACACTCGTTGCCTTTGACCCTGTAGAGAATGCTGCTGTATTTTGGCACACACATGCATACATACACACACATACATACATACATACATTAATACATACCATGCATACATACATACTTGCACACATACTTAAATACATACATGCGTCAATACATACCACACATACATGCACACATACATAAATACATGCATACATACATTCACACATACATAAATACATGCATCTATACTTGCATATGTACAGAGCCAGGAGCATCTGCTCCTTTCAATCACAGAGCAAGAGCCGCATAAAGGGAATATGTTTACTAAAATTTAGTAAAAGCAGGCAATCGCGCTCGAAATGACTATTCAACCGATTAAAATCGCTGCACTGATTCACTGCCTTGGAATGTGTTCAGATGTAGCAACTAAAAAGACCTCATCATGGGCTCAGTTCACGAGCAGTAACTACTTCTCAAACACTCCCGTGGATTGTGCCCCGGTGCTGCCTGCTTGGATGCCTATTTTGCGGCCAGATGTCTACCGGGAAGCATTAGGCAAAATGTATCCTACTGGTTGCATAGCAGCACGCTATCGAGCGAGTAATTAGAGCATGCACACAGCTGCTGCTGCGTGTGCATGTAGGGATATCCATAAGTCAAGTGTGGCGTCTGAAGGGGAAGTCAGCTGCTGGATACCTAGAGGTAGGTGGTCTGCTGAAAACTGCCTCATTCTACACAAACTGGCTGCCAAAGACATCGAGATGCGCCCCAGATACCCTCACCCAGAATCATTGCCAGACCTACTGAGGCATGGGCCAGTCTAGGGCCGATGGTAGTTCGGGCAACCTGAAACTGGGATCAGTGGTCCAGGGGATGCATGGATGACAAACCTAATTCACTTGTGATAGATTTCGTTCCTGTGTATAGTAGTAGGACTACTGGGAGGTCAATTGTATACTACCAATAGTTTCACTTCTATACCCATAGCCATAGAGTTCTGAGCCCTCCTAGCATGTTACTGGAACTTTGCTTATCCGCATGTCTCCCCGTATTTCCACTTTCTCACAGTGCCAGGTGGGTTACAGAAAGCAAAACAACCAGATTAGAAGGATTTACAACACAACATGAGTTAGGATTTGCTGCTAGCCTCCAAAACCTCCACAAAATTAAATTTCCTAACTTTTTACACAGGTTATCCACACATTAACACTGGTAATCAGGATACAGATGTAACAGATGACACATGAGCAAAGATGAAAGAATAAACTGTGCAAGAGGGAGGTATTAGGGCATGCTGCCCTGTTGCATGCCACTCGATGATAAAAAAGCGACTACAAAGTTTTGGGCAGCTTAAGGCCAGGCATTTGAAGTTTCATGATGCACACCACCATTAACTCCCAAGCATGGGCTTTAGTTTGTACTGTCTAAGAGTCGTGCTGTGTTGCCCGGTCATGTCTTACCTGATTCCTACAGATCCATATCAACTCTTCACATCATGCTGCCTGTGCCCAATTGTAATTAGCATTTTTTCGATATACTTCATAATTGTCTTCCCTAGCAACAACATTGATGTTGCAACACTCACCTAACACCCACCCTCACTGTCCCTGTCACATTGCAGGGGCGGCTCTAGGCTCATGGCGGCCCTGGGCAGGGAGCGTAAGTAGTGGGCCCCAGGAGAGGGGGTCCGGGCGGGACAGAGCCCCCCAGAGCTCAGGAGGGGGGTCAGAGTGTTAGGAAGTGGAACAGAGCCAGAGGCTGCCACGCAAATATGTATTCATCCTCAGAGGATTATTATATTAAGGATATATATTGGCATGGAGGCCCCTGGGATTTGGTGGCCCTGTGCTGGTGCACAGCTTGCACATGCCTAACGCCGCACCTGCACATTGATTCCTGATAACCGCTTCTGAGACCCTGAAATGTGCACTCTTTGACCACCCATTCCTGCTTGGGTCTTTCCTTTTTACCACCGTGCTCAGTTTTCACATGCAAAGCAACCATGTCCATGATACTTTACTCTGCTACTTTCATTGCTATGAGAGACGCCCACTGTGCTGACACACTGAGAACATGGCTATATATGTAAGCTGCCATGGAATGGGATACAATGTTACCTGTCGGTAACAGAAGACAGGTGGACATTTTCTTCCCTCAGTCCCAGATGGTAACATTGAATGGCTCCAAAATGGAAAAACATAGGTCTAGAAACAGCAGTCATGTATGTGCAGGGGAGAATTAGCTGCACATGCCATGTCATCCCTTAAGTCAGAGGCTGTATGGAATGATGTTTCTTGAAATGGATGTATTATTGCCCTTTTCTCTAACAGTTTAACTATGGTGAATGCACATAATTGCATGTGCCTCAAGTCTATGATATCAGAAGGCCACCCACACTTAGGGTATGAGATGTTCACAGACACAACTCAACATGTTGGAAGAGTAGAACATAGACCTGCCTATTTAATCCTACAATCTAATCCTCATTGGATGTGCCAATGTCCAGTACAAGCTGCAAATTAGAGAAAAATGTGGCTGGTAGTGAATGAAAACATTTAGTTATTTGTACTTAAACTTAGAGAAGGATATTAGCAGATACCATTTGGGTCACGCCGGAGTGATCAAAGTAATTTCAGTAATTTTGTGTAACTCTTTTGATCAGAAATTACAAAAAATTACCTGACTATATTTGTTCGTGTAACTATGTGCAAATACATTTGGTACAATGTTGCTACTGCAGGAGTACAGGAACAAGAAATTTAGCGAGAGCGAATGACTGCTTGTGCTTTTGTTCTATCGCATTTAGCGCTATTTTCAAAATAGCAAGAAATTATAATAATAAAGGAAATTTTATAAAGCGCCTGGTTACGCCATCTTGGCGTGTCCCCGCGCTGAGTGAGAGCAGAGCAGAAGACCCATAAGCCGGCCGACCGAGACTAGGCAGTGAACAGATAGGTTTTAAGCAGTTTTCCAAATTTTACTTCCGAACTTTCAAGCCTGAGTGATAGAGGAAGTTTATTCCAATTCTGCGCTGCCAGAAAGCGGAACGAACGACCACCCATTTTCGCCTTCTTTACCTTAGGGATTACCAGCTGACCAGTCCCGCAGGATCTAAGGGACCTTCTTGGCACATACCTGGTGACCAAGTTTCTCAGATATGACGGGCCCGCAGTCTGAGAAATACGATGACATGTAAGTAGCGTCTTAAACAGAACTCTTTTCTTGATTGGGAGCCAGTGCAGAGACTCAAGGGTATGTTTTCAAGCCGCTCTTCTGGGCAGCATTAGAGCTAGCCGTGCGGCCGCGTTCTGAAAAACCTGTAGCCTCCCCAGTCCCTTGGCTGAGGCTCCCAGGTAGAGTAAGTTCCCATAATCAAGATGAGATGTAATAAGAGCATGTATCCTCGTCTTCCTGGCACCAAATGGGAGGAAGTGTTTTCAGTAATGTTTTTAGACTCCAAAACATTTCCCCACTACGCGACGGATATGTCCGTCGTAAGAAAGGGTGGAGTCCACCCAGACCCCAGATTTTTTACCTCAGTGCAGGGTGTGGGGGTAGGACCCAGACTCGATGGCCACCATTCTGAGGTCCAGCTTGACTTATCACCACCCACCACCAGCACCTCGGTCTTGCTACCATTCAGCTTTAGGCAGTTCTTATCCATCCAGGAGGCAAGCTCCTGCATACATGCTCTAAAATTGGATGCCTCAACCGTTGGTGCCTGGGATAGGGAGATCAGCAGCTGGGTGTCGCCAGCATAAGAAACTACATCTACCCCAAAGGCCTGTACTATCTCCGCCAACTGAGACATGTATAGATTAAACAGGGTGGGGCTGAGGGCCGAGCCCTGAGGTACCCCTTGCTCCAGTTAAATGTCCTCGGAGTAGAGAGCCCCTTGTCTGACCTGGAAACTGCGCTTAACTAAAAAATATTTTAGCCAACCCAGGACTGAACCTGAGACACCACCTCTGTTCAGACACTGCAGCAAGGTGTGATGCGCCACAGTGTGGAACGCTGCACTGAGATCTAACATTATCAGTGACATGGTGTGTCCCGCATCGGCTCCCTGTCTGATGGTTTCCGTGGCCCTTAGTAGGGCAGGTTCGGTGGAGTAGCCTGCCCAAAATCCCGATTGAGAGGGGTGTAGGAGACTGGTGTCTTCCAAATGCGTCATAAGCTGTTGATTGGCCACCTTCTCTGCTACCTTAGCCAGATATGGTAGAAGCGAGATGGGTCATAGATGTTCTAGAATATCTTGACTAACATTCGGTTTCTTCCTAATTGGCAGAACAACAGCTTGTTTCCAATTATCTGGCAACATGTGTGTGGAGAATGAGATATCTAGGACATGTCTGATATAAGGCTCAAGAATCTCCAAGCTTTCCCCCATCACCTTAGGTGGAGCAGGATCTCTGGGAGAGCCAGATTTTACACTGAGACAGATACCCCCTAGGTTCTCAGGAGGGGGGACTGTGAAGTTATTCAGTCTTAACTCCGTCTTGCTATCTTCCACCTGTTCCTCAAAATCAGCCCTACTCGTTAGGTTTCCAGAAAAAGATGAGTAAATGTTCCTCACCTTCTGTGAGAAATATTTTGCCATCCTATTACATTCTTCCACAGAATCATTGGTAGGTGCTGTCATACTAGCAATGGTGGATATTTCCTTGTAAATTTTAAAGAGTTCTTTTGTGGAATTCTCAGCTTTCCCAATTCTGCCCTTATAATGTGCGGCTTTAGCCCCTCTAAATAGGCTTTGGTATTTCCTCTGTACCTTTTATATAACAGTCTGTCCTGGGTCCGAAATCCCTTTCTCCATTGCCTCTCCAGACGCTTACAGCCTGCCTTGGCCTGCTGTAGGGCGGGGGTGAACCAAGGAGCGGATTTATGTTCTCTGTTCCTAGTTTTGTTCAGGAGCAACGTTGCCACCTTATTAAGGGCATTAAGGATACGCCTCTCCAGATTCTCACTAGCAGTCTCACTGTTAGAGACACCTGGGGGGCCACCTACACTCAGATCTCTATTAAAGTTATCCTGTGCAAAGTATTTCCACTTCCTACATGGATAGCTACTCACTACCCCCTTCTGACTCTCATTTATGGACGTATCTATAATGAAAGGCACCAGAAAGTGGTCTGACCAAGGAACTGGTAGCGGAGTCAGTACCTCCACATTCTACCTGCTTGCAAACACCGGATCAAGCAGGTGTCCTTGCTGGTGTGTGGGGGAGCAAGATTTTAAATCTAAATGTACTGACTGCAAGTCCTGGCGTAACTCAGCAGAATCCTTGTGCATGGGGTCTTCAAAATGAAAATTTAGGTCGCCTAAAACCAAGCGTTTGTCACGTCTTATAGCAAGGTGGGCAATGCTTCAAGCAAACTCAACTGGAAATTGTCTGAGGGACCTGGAGGCCTATAGATCAGGATACCAGTCACTGAGGAATTCGGGCCTAGCTTTAATGCAAAACAGCCAGCCTCACTATCACTCACTGAGATGGGTTCCATGGTGCATTCAAATGGAGCCCTCCTGATCACTGCAATCCCTCCACCCTTGCCCACTGCTCTATCAATTTTAATCGTGTAGCCAGAGGGAAGTGCCTCTATGATGTCAGAATCTGAATTAGCTCCCAGCCAAGTCTCTGTAAGGAACAGGAGGTCGAGCTTTGCTTCAAAGAGAAGCTCCAAGATGTCAGTGTTATATTTACTGAGGGATCTACAATTTAGTAAGCCACCCGAAAGAAGCCTGCTTCTCACCTGGCTGGAATGGCCCCGACTCCAGGTAAAGGAGCAGTGATGACACATGCTCACTTGAGTGGCCAACATGCTATTTCTACAAGCATCCTCCATGGGGTGACATAAATTCATCAGTTCCGCCCTACCATACTGAATTACCCCCTCAAATTGGCCAGGGGTTCTGGCCCGGCCCCCGTATGGCCGTGGACGGGCACAGATGGGCTTGCGTTTGGCACGCCGCCGGCGAGCCCGCTCGCGCGTCCGATGTGCGTACGTTTGAGCATCCATCTTATATCCCTAATGAGTGTTCGGGGATGGCGACTATAGCGCTAACCGTCCCCACCGGAAGTGCCTGTCTCTACCCTTCACTCCGTCTGCGCAACGGTGCTGTCACCGCGTCGGACCAGGGCGGGAAGGAGGAAATTGAGACCAGGCTACTAGGACCCTCAGACGAGCCCCCAGAGCAGGTAGGTCAACTAACACAATAGTGTGGTGACAAGCGTTAAAAACAAGTCGCGTTTTAAAAGCAAATTATCGTGCTCAGGATTAAAACAGTTCCATTGTCGTTCTCATTGCCTAGACAAAGATATCACACCAGCAGTAAGCGGCCCTGCCACAGCCCACTCACCACGTCGCGGCCCTTTCCTCTGCGCCTTATATCCCTAATGAGTGTTCGGGGATGGCGACTAGAGCGCTAACCGTCTCCGCCGGAAGTGCCTGTCTCTACCCTTCACACCCTCCGCGCAACGGTGCTGTCACCGCGTTGGACCAGGGCTGGAAGGAGGAAATTGAAACCAGGCTTTTAGGACCCACTGACGAGCCCCCAGAGCAGGCAAGTAGCAATTTAAAAGCAAATGATCATGCTCAGGATTAAAACGGTCCGTTGTCGTTCTCATTGCCTAGACAAAGATAGCACACCAGCAGTAAGCGGCACTGCCACAGCCCAGTCACCACGTCCAGGCCCTTTCCTCTGTGCCTTATATCCCTAATGAGTGTTCGGGGATGGCGACTAGAGCGCTAACCCTCCCCACAGGAAGTGCCTGTCTCTACCCTTCACGCTCTCCGCGCAATGGTGCTGTCACCGCGTCGGACCAGGGCGGGAAGGAGGAAATTGAGACCAGGCTTCTAGGACCCCCTGATGAGCCCTCAGAACAGGTAGGTCAACTAACACAATAATGTGGTGACAAGCGTTAAAAACAAGTAGCGTTTTAAAAGCAAATTATCGTGCTGAGGATTAAAACAGTTCCATTGTCGTTCTCATTGCCTAGACAAAGATAGCACACCAGCAGTAAGCGGCCCTGCCACAACCCACTCACCACCATCTTCTATTCTATTTTGAATGCATGGGTGCATTTTGTGCTAAGCAAATAGTGCTATATGCTGGGTTACACTCCTTGCATAATTTTGTGTAAATATCACATACGTTTGCTGTTATTTCATGCAATTATGCTACAGCAAATTAAACAAGGTACTTCTACCCCTAGTGATGAGTACCTACTGTGATGCAGTGCACAGTCATGGTAATAAACTGTCTACTGGCTATGGCATCATAGCCATAATAACCTGCTCACGTGCCTCATCCCTTTAAATAGTTATAGAAATTCACAGAAAAAAACAAAGGTTTGAGAGATGTTATTGTTAGGTATTGTTGTACCTCACATACTTGGTGTGGTTTTCCCCCAACATTTGGCCTTCTCGCCTCTTGTTTTTGCTTTTTTTTTTTGCCTGCTTTAAGACTCTGAACACTTTACCACTGCTAACCATTACCAAGATGTTTGGGCTCCCTTCTTTAACATGGTAGAATTTATTTAACCCCAATTGGCACATTGTATTTACCTGTATGTCCCTAGCAAAGTGGTACCCCATGTACTCAGTGCCATTAAATTAAATGCTACTAGTGGGCCTGCAGTACTTATTGTGCCACCCACTTAAACAGTTCTTTTAAACTTATCCAGGCTTTTCATTGCAGTCTGTGAGTGCAGTTTTAAACTGTCATTTCGATATGCAAAAGAAACCTTTGCCAGGCCTAAATCTTCCTTTTCAGTACATATGAGTAGGCCCTGAAAAGCCCAAAGGGCAGTGTGCTGTACATTTAAAAATATGGACATATACTTTTAGGTTTTACATGACTTGGTAGTGAAAACCCCCATAATTAAATTTTTCACGACAGCAAGATGTACCTCTCCCATTCAATAACTTTGGGTTACCTTATTGCATTTAATAAATGATACCTTTCAATTGAGAGCAGGTGGACAGGTCAAATGTGGTGTCTATGAATGGGGACTCACAGAAAACCTAGCTGACAGATAAGACATTTCCAAAATTGGATATGTCTCAAAAGAAACAAATTGGGCAAGGGGAAAAAAACTTTTTTCTTTAGTCCCCTCGCTCACCAGAGTTTCCTCACGGTGACATGCTTCATCATAGGGGCTTCCCAACCCGCTGCGGGTTGAGGCGTGCTACGACTAACGATATTGCGTAGGAGCACTTTTTTGTGTAGACTATGTGTTGTGTCATGTAAAAAAGGGGGAAGTGAGTGGAGTGGTGAGGGTTAAAAATATCCTACTAGTGAGCTAAACAAACTTTATTCATGCGCCTAGCGAATACATTAAAAGTGGGGTGGTTTACTAGGTGGGGTGGTTCTATTATGAAAAACAGTACCCTAGTAAAAAGGTCAACTAGTTTCGAGCTGTACCCCTCAGCTCTTCTTCAGGACTTCACAGGGTCCCGCCCTGTGAGTGCCACTCCAAAAGTGTGAAAGATAAGCCTAATTTAATATGGAATTATACACACTATTTTCTCTGCAATTCAATGGCATATCTGTAAAGAAAAAGACATTTCAAATATTATAGGCTCAAAAACGTTTCTTTTCTGTACTCGCATTCAAAAGAGTCTATAAGTTCAGAGGTGTCTTGTGATATTCATAGAAATAAGCATTGTGTCCATAGAGAAGGAATTTTCTAAACTTGCACCACTTTTACATGCACCATTAAAAAAATGAGTGGTCCCAATTGCCGGAACACCCAGTGTTAACATACTGTGAAGGTATTTACATTCAAAACACAAAAGTAGCGCAGTGTCTATATGCAACACAGAACACGACGATCACAAACACAGAGGGAAAAAAAAAACCATACGTTTAAAAGGCTAAACTGGGCCTCATGGTCAATCGCGGGAAGGATATGGAGTCCCCGTAAACACCTGTATGGTGGAGTAATCATGGGTTTAATTTGGTCTTACCAAGTTGGTTCGGGTGTACCGCGTATTTCAAAACGCGATCCTCACAACAAATCCATATAGTTGTCTAAAAAAGTTCTTACTTGTTACGAGACTCTTTTCAAACGGAAAACCTACTCGGCTTCCCTTGAGACCGGCGGACGCCGTCTCAGTCTCGCGAGGTGAATATCAAGCTTCCCCGGTCGTGGTCTGGCTTCCGGTAGGTGGCTAGACCGCGTATGCTGATCCAAGATGGCCGTTCGTATTGGAACCGAACGGTGGCCATCATTGAATACTCGCAAAGGGGATAAAGTAAAAATAAAACATAAATAAAGCTACAAATACAGACAACAGAAAACACACAGTGGGACTCACGATTATTTTCAAGAATGTTCATTTTATGATCTTTTCGTGTAAAAGATAAAAGGGTAGGATTATCATGTCGTGATCATTCTCAAGGGGTATATTTATGATGTTACAAATAAGACCCTTTTATATTATTATGATTTTTTTGCCAAAAGGCCCCAAGGGATGGTATTGTTTAATCCCTTAGTATCTGTTTTCAATTTGTACACCCAACGCTGTTCTTTTTCCAGAAGACGTTGTTCCAAGTTATCCTGTCCATGTAGTTTGTCAAGGATCACCCACTTCATATCAATTGGTGTGTGGTTACATTCAATAAAGTGGGATGTCATTTTGGTCGTGTTCTTTTTCCGTCTGATATTGCTTCTATGTTCCACTATCCTGGTACTGGCTTTTCTGGTTGTCATACCAATATAGTGTAGGTTACAATTACAAGTAATCATATACACTACACCCGAAGTGTTGCAATTGGTGAAGTCTTTTATTTCCCAAGTCATGTTGTTATTGAATGTTATTTTCTTCGTGATACTTGTCAAATGACAGACACTACAGTCTCCGCATGGATAATGTCCTGTGGGTACTGTACTGATTGCTCTTTGCTTTGGGTTCCTGTTTTCCATTTTAGGACGAGTATGGACGAGGTAGTCTCTCAGATTTTTTCCTCTTTTATGACTAAACATGGGTTTAGGTATATCTAGATTCCCACAGTTCAGGGTGCCCCAGTGTACAGCTACTCCCACACCCGCTCACAGAGCCATACAACCACTCACAGACCCATGCATCCACTCAAACACCCACTCACATACCCCCAAACCACTCACACACACTCACAGACACATACAACCACTAACACACCCCCTCACTGACCTATACAGCCAATCGCACACCCATTTGCATAGATAACAGTTTACAGTTAGGATATAAAATTGCAAAAGCTTTCAAAATTTACAAAAAAAACTAAAGGTTACAGGGATCTTATAGTTAGGAAATATCATTAAAAAGCCTTAGAAAATCACTGCAGAACCAAAGGTTACAAGGATGTTATAGTTAGGAAATAGAATTAAAAAGGCTTTAGAAATTCACTGAAAAAAACAAAGGTCACAGGTATGGTATAGTTAGGAAAAAGAATTTAAAAAAACCTTAGAAATTCACTGAAAAACCAAAGGTTTACAAGGACACTATAGTTAGGCTAAGATTTCACGCACAGAAAATCATAGAAAGTAAGCAGTTATAGTTGCCTGAGCTAATTATAACTTACACCCTCGCAATGCACTGCGTATTACCTCACATATTACATCACTCATGATATGGTCAGTGACATCACTGATGACATCTCAAATTACATCACTGATGACTTCAATATATATATATTCTCCATTTCATCACTGTTTCCAACTGAGAAGATGAGTCACACTCACAATCTTTAATTTATTGCATAGAAATATTGAGTGGCAGAAAAAAGCCAGAAGCATTTCGGTCCCCCTGGACCTTGATCATGGAATGCCTGTGATCAAGGTCCAGGAGAACCGAAACGGGTCAGGCGTTTTTCTGCCACTGTGTTTATGCATTAAATTGGATAATATATAAAGATATTGCAAGTGTGACTAGTCTTTTCAGCTGGAAACAGTGCTGAAATTGAGAATATTTAAGCTGCATTGTCCTGCTGTGTGAGTGTTACACCACCAAATGAGAAACAGCACCAGCAAACATTTTTTAGTGTTGGAGGGGTGGCAGAAAGTGCAGCAGCTCCCCAGCAACATCTAAAATAAACAGTAAGTCTTCTGGCTCAATAAATCCATTACCCCAGGAGAGTTTAGTATGTTTTTTAAATCACTCCCCTTGCGGTCATTTCTATTACAACACTTTGTAGATTGAAAAATGTTTGAAAACACTCAAAGGCATGTTGAAGTTTTATTAATGTTTTTGATGACAGTCACTGCTATTAAACATTGAGCTGTGAGAATTCTTGAAGTATATATTTCATTAGAATTACTGGTCATGTTATGACAAAGACAATACATGTGTTTTATATATATTGATATTATGATCCCTTAATAAAACCAGTAGGCCCACTTTTTATATTTTGGTGTTCCTATCCATTGACATAATCAGTAGCTCTTCCTTACTTAAAATGACATTTATATTCGGCCATGTGTGTCCATAGGATTTTGGGTGCAGTCCCTGCGATCAACCCTCTGCTATGCATGGATTGTGCATACTGGAGGGTTGGGTGCAGGGCATGGCCTGGGGCCAACAGCACTTGATGTGCAACATGGAGTTGGCTGCTCATGAGCACTTGGAACTAGGTTCAGGCCACAGGCCAGGTACTGCAACACTGCCAATGCTTCATTAACCGCATCGCTGCGGCGGTTATTTTTCCACTGTGCAGCTTTTTTCTAAAAGCCGCGTTACATGACGAGCTCAGCTCATCATCCGCACACGACCACCATGGCTGATGATGAGCTGAGCTCGTCATCAGCAGCGAAGGGGTTAAGTTGACATTTCTTATGGTAATAAAAACCTTTTACCATTTTAAACAACCAAATTCATCAGTTATAGTTCTCACAAGTAGCTATAAATCGTGCCCGAGGGTAACTATAAATTGCACCCTCACCATGCACTGCCAATGACCCCCCTTATTACATCACTTGTGACATGCTCTGACATCATTGATAGCATGACAGCAACATCTGAAATGACATCGTTGATGGCAAGACAATGCGCCTGTGTTCCCATGTTTCCCCATATAGACTTGCTATTTTACATTATATATGGTTTTCTATGCAACACTTTCATAAGATCAGAGATTCGAAAGTGCTGTCTAGACTCGTGAGTGAGCAAGCTTGGCTGGAGTGTATTGTGAATATTCAAGTAACTCACCCCAAAACTTTTGGCCTTATTGGAGCACAAGATAAGCTTGTACCGATCCAAAAGATCAAGTGGCAGATTCATAACATTAGTCATGACGACAATTGGATGGTGGAAAACGTGGACTTCCTCCCAGCACTGGATCAATCAGAAGGCTGGCTAGCTGAGAGATGGCTGATGCTGATATCCACCATGAAAGGAGCTGCAAAGGCCCTGCCTTTCAATTTCCTCTACAGGTCAGACGCGGTGCTAATCAGGCTTTTGCAAAAGAAATCATGCAATTTTAAACACAACTAAATTGGTCACTAAAAATCCATTGTAACACAACCGAGAACCTTTATACTAAACAAGAAACCATTTAGAAACTTAGGGGCATATTATCAAGGGGGTTTATCTCCGCTTTTTTGGCTTTAAAAGCCAAGAAAGCGGAGATAAAAATATCTCCCTATTACCTAGCTGTCGCTAACACCAGTTAGCAACAGCTAGTAGTAGATAGTGACCATCTTGGGCCCCACTTTGCATGTCAGTGATATTTATCACTAATGACATGCAAAGTGGGCGTGCCAAGATGTTAGCGACTGAAAACAGTCGCTAACATCGCTATCTCCTATTACCAACTTTTGGAGATATCCGCGCTAAGCGCGAATATCTCCAAAAGCTAACACCTGCCCTGAGCAGTTCTTAGCCATGTTATCCAATGGGAGGTTGATAACATGGCTAAGAGCATTAGCTCGCTAATGCATGAATATCGCTGACTTTTCAGCAATATTCATGCATTGCGGCCGATTTTTATCGCATTTGCGATAAACCTTGGTAATACCAAAGTTTATCTGCGATAAAAATCGCCGCAGCTCAGCGTTAATTTTTTCACGCTAACCAAGCAATAGCGATAACTATCGCTATTGCTTGGTAATATGCCCCTTAGATCCAGATCATGGCCACTGGGCTTATGTGAAATAGGAGGACCACGTTTTATGGCAGGGTTTAATGAATTACGCAGTAAGAAAAAGCAAATTATGCAGTTTAATGCGGCACATTTTGTGATAATATTATTTCATTTTTTTAAATATTTGTTAATACTGTCTGAGCATTACACCAAAATATAACAAAATGCTACAGAAAGGTGACCAGCCAACCTTTGCAATAGTTCTTTCACTAATTGGCAATATAAGTTGCTGTGTTTTCAGTAATTTTTTTTACAACTTTTTTTTAGTTTAAATCTGAAGATGATACAGCAGATGAAGGATTCGGTGGTAAATGGGGAAACTCTATAATTATGCAAAAGACACTGAAACAGCCCAATTGCATTAGTCCAGTGGCCCTGATCCGGGCACAGAAATAATATGTGGGAGAACAAAAGGTATCACAATGAAAGAAAGTGGGTAAAGATACACATTGCAATTAAATCTAAGGAGCCCCACAAGTTTTGGTGAATCATAAATAAGGCTTTAGACGGTAAATGATTACCCACCTTAAGTAAACTCTAGGTGGTAGGTTGTTCTAAGCACATTGAAAAACTCTTTGTTCACATCGGCCAGAGAAATCTCCCCCCCCCCCCCCCCTACTAACAGAGGGGGGCTCAGACAGGGCAATACTTTTAAGTAGAAAGAAAGTAAAAAAAAGATCCGTTAAAAAAAAGGGAGTGGAGCACCAGGCTGAGATGGGCTACTGGCTTCCATTTTCAATTATACCCCTGTTAGGTGGGTACAAAAGCTAATTCTCTGGAAACACCATCCAGGACAGTTGAAAGGAGATAAAATCAGTACTGATTCAAAAAAAGGGAAATCGTATTCTACTGAGAATTGTAGACTAATTGCACTTTTTGATGTCGATGAGAAGTGTTCTTCTCTAATTCTTAAACAAAAGCAGAAAAATGAGCTCCTGCAAATCAGTAAATTCCTTACTAACAAACCGTTTTTAAAAACGGCTGCAGTATTGATGGAATGATAACCTCTTTTGTTTTACAACATTGATCAAGGAAACCATGCCAATTGAGGGGAAGCTGTTGTATGCCGCCTTTTTTTGATTTTACCACCAAACCGGGCAGCGTTGTTAGAGGTAGGTTGTGGTCTAAATTGCAGAAATTGAGTATTCCATCAGCCCTTTTGAAGGCAGTTTTTGCTTTGGGTATCTAGGTGGATAAAAGAGGACGAAATTCACACATCTTAAGCATCAAAAGGATCAGTACTATCCCTAGTGGGACTCTTTCCATGGCTGTACAAGCAATTGTCATGCCACAAGACATAAGTGCATTAAGGAAAGCCAGCAACAGTAGACGAATGCCTAAACTTTCATATTTTGCCTTTCCGATCAATCTTGCTTCCTGTCTTGATGAGAAACAATGCAATAGCTATCACCAAATTTTCCACCTTCCCTCATGCACTGGCATGGCACAATAAATCCACCTAGAATTCAACCTTCCGAGGCAGCAATTAATGCTCCTGGCCATATTCATGTCAGATTGTGAAAAGGTGAGGAGGCCATCTGGGGGTACCCTTAAGCATTACATATTCCAAGTAATAATGCAAGAAGATTCGGGGAGAGGGGTAGGAAAAGGGAAACCTAAGTTCGGATTGGCATAATGGTCGCACGTCTTGGAGGAATGTGCAAAAGTTGCACAAGACTCAGATGAAAGGAGGTATGATTAGATGGGAGAGATGCCCCTACTTAGAGTTTACATTTTGCATAGATAAGATAGCTCAATGTGAATTTGTTGGGAATGACTTGATACCATGAGGTCTGCTGGTGACTAGGGGACTGGGCTGCAGTTTCAATATATGACTGTAGCATTGTCTTTATGAAGTTTAAATGCCAATAAAATTAACTTTTAAAAAAGAAGATTGAGGTCAAACCCACTGTTTTCAGCAGACCCTTAAAAGCCTGGTGGCCAATGACCTATGGGAAGATTCCCTTCCACTCAAGCAGCTTGCATCTTTATTGTCAAAACGATCTCCACACACTTGGAAGTTGATTATCTTGCTAAAATGTACCTGACAGTTTGACAGTTATCCTATATGATCCTTTGCAACTGCCCATTTATGTAACTCAACTAATAACTAAGTTCAAGAAGCATAAATTAGTGCAGGTGAGATTTGTTTTGATCACACTAAAAGGCTACTGATATAGAAGGCAGAATAGGGCCTCAGAATAAACTTCTTGCCTCTGTGGCTATGCTGTCAAGTCACTGAGCCATGTAGTTTTTTATCTGCAGGAAGCTCATTCCTAGCAGGAAATTCTGGCTTCGTCCAATGTTCAGAATTCTTAATATTCCTACCTAAAACGACGAGGCTGAAGGCTGTTTGAAGGGAGACTCTACACAGTTGACTGAATGATTTTTAAAGTTCCCAAGGGGTGCCTGTAGATAACTGAAAGCCCAAGAACTCTTCAGAATCTGCTAAGGATTTGCTCTTATTGCGTCATAGAATTCCATGGCGTGGATTGGAGCTCACTGTGACTGTGTAGTTACTCCCACCCATTACCCTGGCCACCTTATAGCTATATATTGCCCATACTCTTTGTGATAAGTTAGGTTTGTAACTTTAATTTGGGTTCATGATGGGCTAGTATCAATTGTCACACACATCTATTTTTATTGAATAAGTTAGGATTTGCTAAAGGAATTGTAAAAAATTGGGATAATGCTTGTTGGGGAGTGAAACCCTTCTCAAGCAGCAACCACAATTCTTCTCAGGTTGAAGTTATTGCAAACCCTAAATTAACATTTGCTCAACCCTCTGGTAGCTTGACTCAGAGCAGTCAGGCTTAACTCGGGGAAACAAAGACAGAGTGAAAAACACAGCATAAAAGGATCCCATGCAATTTTAGAAAATAGATTAATGGTTAATAAATAAAATAGGACCACAATGAACTATGCTATTCCACATATTTAAGTGAAAATAGTGCCAGAAATCATCAACTGTGGATACATGGTCCCATTGGAGTGGGACAAAATCACAAGTTCAATCCGAGGGCAGGTCGGCTACTGTCACCACGTTGAGCCTGCTGTACAGAGTACCTTCAATCCCGGTTTGTGGGAGCATTGTGAGGATCCAAGTTAAAGATGCATTGAATAGCCAAAACAATGCATTGGTTTCAAGGTGCGGCAAGGCTGTCATGTGAGGTCCTGCATTTTTATCAAGGATCCTTACAACAAGGGCTTGCGATGCAAAGTCCGTCATCAAGCGTGCTTTGCACAGTCAGGGCAATGCATCGTTTTCAGGGAGCTGCGAGGCTGAGAAGTAGAGTCCGGTGTCATTGTCAAGACTATTGTTGATGAGGGATGCAAGGGCTAGCACTAAGGATGCATTGCATAGCAGCAGTTCCAAATAGACTACGGAGGTGATGGATTTCTATGTGACAGGTCCGATCCATCCCCAGCAGCTATGTGTAGGTTCTGATCGGGGTTGTGCCCCCCAGCAGAGGAGATGCACTAGATTAACAGAGGCTGGCAGGGCACCTTGGGCCCACGTCTAATGGTCCTGGACTTCTGTGACTCCACTTGGCAGGGTAGACTCACAGATGGCAGGGCCCAGGTGGTGGGTTCAAGGTTGTTGGAGTCTTCTTTTCACGAGGCTCTAGTCAGGAAGCCATCCAACTCTCCCTTGGAGTCCCTTTGGGTTCTTGGATTCAACAGCTGCAGGTCCAGTCCTTCTCACCCAGGCAGGAGGGCAGCAGGTCAGCCTAGCAAAGCAAGGCTGTAGTCCAGCAGAGCAGCCATCCAGCAGAGTGACAATCCTTAAACAGAACATTCCTTCTTCTTGACATGGTATTCCCAGGTTCAAAAGTGTACTGAAGAGTTGGTGTCTGAAGTCCAGTATTTATACCCAATTGTGGGTTTGAAGTGGGGGAAAAGCTTCTAGAGATTTCCTTTTGAAATCCCCGGCATCCTGCCTTCACTGTCCTGGCTCCAGACTAAATACAGGAGCGATGTAGCCCTTTTTATGGAGGCAGTACATAGCCTATTGAAATGTAAGTAGGGTTGTCCTCAGATCCACCCTCCAATTCTACCAGTGATGGTCCATCCAGGCACCCCTAAACTTGCTATTGTGTGTGGCTGCCTAGAAGGCAAACACTAAGCCCATCTGTCAGCTACAACTCGTAATGTTACCCAGAGATAGGCTACAGGCACTAAAATGGCTAAGGCAGCGAAATGCCAACTTTCTAAAAGTAAATAGAACAATTGATGGAAAGAATGCAGAACAATGTCATAAATTCCCTCCAGTACAGAGATCTAGGCCTACATCCAACGTTTTTTTGCTCCCCATGCTATTCCAGTTTGGACCCAGACATATGCAAATGAGTCTTGACCCTCCACCCAATGGGAACAGTCCAGCCCGAACTGCCAGGCCAGGTCCTCCCTGGACTAGAAACAGGCATCCTACAACCGGTTTTGGGCTTTCAGCCCTCATCAGCCAGGATAGCTTGAGTCCTGTGAAATGGAGAGCACGGGACCCTCGTCTGGGTTACCCATCCCACTCGGGGTGACAAATGCAAAAAGAACAATTGATGGACAGAATGCAGATCAATGTCATACATTCACCCCAGTACAGAGATATAGGCCTAAATCCATCCTTTTTTGCTCGCCATTCCAGTTTGGACCCAGCCATATGCAAATCAGTCTTGACCCTGCGCCCAATGAGAACAGTCAAGCCCGAACTGGCAGGCTAGGACCGACACGGACTGGAAACAAGCATCCTAGGACCAGTTTTGGGATTACAGCCCTCCTCAGCCAGGATAGCTTGACTCCACTGGCATGGAGAGCACAGGACCCACGTCTGAGCATACCCATCCCACTCGGAGTGACAAATGCAAAAAGAACAATTGATGGACAGAATGCAGAATAATGTCATACATTTATGGGAACAGTCCAGCCTGAATTGCCAGGCCAGGTCCTCCCTGGACTGGAAACAAGCATCATAGGACAGGTTTCGGGCTTTCAGCCCTCATCAGCCAGGATAGCTTGACTCTAGTGGCATGGAGAGCATGGGACCCACGTCTCGGCTACCCGTCCCACTCGGGGTGACAATTGATGGACAGAATGCAGAACAATGTCATACATTAACCCCAGTGCAGAGATTTATGCCTAAATCCATCATTTTATTTTTTTGCTCACCATGACATTTCAGTTTGGATCCAGCCAGATGCAAATCAGTCTTGACCCTTCCCCCAATGGGAACAGTCCAGCCCGAACTGCCAGGCTAGGTCCTCCTATTGGATGCGCCAATTCTGGGCTGAATATTCCTGGGTAAATTAAGAATAGAGGGAGGAGATTTCCTTTCACCTGAATGGGTCTGGTCTGCCTGTCACAATGCTTTCTCCATCTCCTGCCAGGAAGCTGCACCAGAGAGGACAGAAATGGTTTTGACTGAGCACAGGGCTTCTCTGCCACCAGAGAGCAAAGGATTTTGCTGTTTAAAAAGAGGGGCCCAGACTCCACACGTTTATATCATTTCTGGGACATCAAGAGGAACCTTTGCCAAGGAGAAGAGCTGGAGAAACTGGAGGAGGAGTACTGCCCCTTTGCTGTGTGCTGTCTTGGGTTGGCCTGCAGTGGCTGTTTCTGCCAAGGAAAGGAAAAGGACATTGCTGTGTGCAGTGTCTCCTGCTTGAGGAAGATCTCCAAGAGCTTGAGGTGGAGCTTGCCCCATGTACACGAGGTCTCAGGAACATCAAAGACCTCACCAAACTTCTGGGCACCGCCTCTGGAACCGTTGGTTTCAAGTTGCCAGAGAAGAAAAGGGTAACCGACTCTGTCATTGAGTCTGTCGCAGAATTCTGTGTCCTGAAGGCTCCATAGAGAGCACCGTCTTGTTTCGGAACGCAACCCTGCTCTTACTGACTCCATCAATGAGTCGCTGCTTGCACCGTGTTCTGTAGGCATCACACTCCGCAACGCTTTGCTACATGCTGCACTGACGTCATCGACTCCGTCGCTGCCCGACTCGAACATTGACCGGCTCCGTCGCCGCATCGTGACCTGCCAGCATTGCACGCAAGCCTTGGTCTCACCGACTCCATTAACGAGCCGCTGCCTGCACTGAGCCATGAGGACACCACATGCTGTAACACTTCCATCTCACTGCGAAGGTTGCCCTGCACCGGGTCGTACCATCATGTCGGCCGCAACAACAAAAGGTAATGTCTCCGAGTCTCTTGTCTCTTTAGCTAACCTGTGTTGACGCAGTTGGCTGGAATTGTTAGACTGTCGTATTCAATATCACTTTGAAAAAAGAAGATATAATCTGATGTACTAAGGTGAAACACGTGTTAATGGAATACACTTTTTTTTAAACGTTGAAGTGATTTTGGGGCATATTACCAAGCAATAGAGATAATTAACGCTATTGCTTGGTTAGAGACAAAATTGTATCGCCGACCTGTGGCGATTTTTATCGCAGATAAACCTTGGTATTACCAAGGTGTATTGCAAATGCGATAAAAATCGGCCGCAATGCATGAATATCGCTGAAAAGTCAGCGATATTAATGCATTACCGAGCTAATGCTCTTAGCCATGTTATCCACCTACCATTGGATAACATGGCTAAGAACTGCTCAGAGCAGGTGTTAGCTTTTGGAGATATTCGCGCTTAGCGCGAATATCTCCAAAAGTTGGTAATAGGATATAGCGATGTTAGCAACTGTTTCCAGTCGCTAACATCTTGGCACGCCTACTTTGCATGTCATTAGTGATAAATATAACTGTCATGCAAAGTGGGGCCCAAGATGGTCGCTATCTCCTACTAGCTGTCGCTAACTGGTGTTAGCGACACCTAGGTAATAGGGAGATAATTTTATCTCCGCTTTCTTGGCTTTTAAAGCCAAAAAAGCGGAGATAAACCCCCTTGATAATATGCCCATTTAGTTTTATACTTTTGTTGAAAGATGTCTTAAAAATTACTGTGTTCCTAAAGTTAAATGGTGAAGTACACCTTATTTGCTTATTTTCTTTTATTTTAGTTAGTGTCAATAAATACTTTCAGGTTTAATTAGGTTTGTATGAATTGCTAGTACTCTCAGCCGCCCAGTGCGGTAGTTATACTGGGATCTGCATGTGAAGGTCAGGAGGGCCGCATGTCCCCCACGGGTCATACTTTGATTATCACTGGACTAGAGGATGGTATCAATACATCCACCATCCACTAAATTCGGCGTTATGTGGAAATGCCATTATGGGTAGCCTGTCACTACACTGTTGCTTGGCAGATCTTTTATTTCAAAGGGGCATATTATCAAGAAACGGCGTTAACATTATCGCCGCTTTAGCGGCAGAAAACTGCAGCTAAAGCGGCGATAATGGGCTTGATAATATGCCCTTGTGAATTCTCATAGAAGCCCATGTTCTGGTCTGAACATGGGCTTCTCTGGGAAATCTCGACAGCGTAGTATCAAGCTCATTTTCGCCGTTTTAGCGGCAGTTTTCTGCCGCTAAAGCGGCGATAATGTTAACGCTCTGCTTGATAATATGCCCGATAGTTCTTCTAAACCTTAGTGCCCTTTATGTTGTGCAGGCAACTGCCCCCCATTGTACATTTAGTTTGACCCTGATTAAACTAGCAAATTTAGCTAAAGTTCTTAAAATCGTAGATAACTTGGGTGCCACAAAGGAGTTTTTAACTACGGATTTTATTTTCATTCTGAACTGCTGTACCTCCATCACAGGTGTTTTGTTTCATGCTAACAATGCCATTTTTTATACTGATGAACATTTATGAAAATAATGCTCACCGAAGCGAACAGAAAAAAAGCTTTTATAGGTCCGAGGCTAAGGAACAGACAAGAAACGTTATAAAGATTGATCAATACAGTTAAACTGACGGATTAATATATTATTTTTGTCTCAGTTGTGCTGAATCTGTTACATTTAAAGCAGACAGTCAGCACTCGGCCCGATAAATATGAGCGTTCTTGTATGGTAAGGATATTGAAACAATGTACTACATTGTAAAGTCTATCCATTTGCAGTACAAAATGTTCAACCAGATGACATAAATATGAAACAAAGAAAAATAATCTTGTTTTCAGTACTAGCTTGTCTGATTGTCTACTCACACAGGAACACAATAACACAGTTTGTCAAATGAATTGTAAACCTCATCATTTTGTTATTAGTGAGACAAACTCAATGTGGCCATCAAATCCTCAATCAAGGGCCTGAATCAGGCTCCATTTTGGATCAGGTTTTAAACAATCTTTGTATTTATTTGTTTGTTTATTTATTATTTATATATTTATTTTTGTATTTGTTAAATGTGAATCTTAAATAGTGCAGATTGCAGGGCTGGCCCTAGTCCAATGCGCTATTACATGAATGTGTTACCTTGCCACTATATACCCACAAAGGGAAATCCAAGGGTCTCCTTAAATCAAATAATGCTACACATAGTGCGGCAAATCTACAAGAAAGTGCCGCAGTGTGGCACCTCAAGCCCTTTGGCTGCGCCACACTGCAGCACTTTCAGAGCACAGGAATGGGAAATATCTACAATGATATGTCGCATTCCTGTGCTCTCCCCTGCGCTGGCGCACAAACAGCTGCCAGGCGCTGGTGCAGGCATCCTTGCACCATGTTGCAAGGATGACTGCGCCATGGTGACATTGTTTTTGTGCAAGAAGGGGCACCTTCCTGCACAAAAAAATCACTAGCGGCATTTTCCTCTTCCAATGTGTGCTGTAGGATGCAGCACACATTGAAAGAGGAAAAAACGAGGAGTAATGAAATCATTTCTCCTCAATGCGCCTGGCTATGACACGGTGGCGTAGCAAACTGACGCATTTCCAGGTCTACAATTTCTCGTAAATCTGGAAAGGTGCCTGGTTCCATGGGTGTTGCATGGGAACACCCACAGCAACACCCATGGAATGCCCCTTTCACACAAAGTGCTGCATGTAAAGGGGCCACTTTTACAAGAACAGGAGAAGCCACACAGGCTGGCTTTTCCTGTCCTTGTAAATATTGGGCATAGAAATGCGCTGCCAGTGCATCAAAAAAAGTGGGTACTGGCAGCGCAAGGGACTTGTAAATCTGCCCCAGTATTCCTAGTGACCTTAGTGTCTCCTAAATAACGAGCCTAGGATATCATGGGATACTAATATAGTGGACACTAATATAGTAGACAAAATATTGGGGACAAAATTAGAGATATGTGAAAGTGACATAACTTCCTTTCATGTAATTACGTGAAGTTTCAGCAAAATTATACAAAATTACATGTAATTATGCAAAATGCAAATCCGTCGTTTATTGATATAGTTTAGCGGGAAATACATCCTTCCATCAATTTTGACACAAGGGGGCATATTATCAAGGGGGTTAATCTCTGCTTTTTTGGCTTTAAAAGCCAAGAAAGCGGAGATAAAATTATCACCCTATTACCTAGCTTTCGCTAACACCAGTTAGCGACAGCTAATAGGAGATAGTGACCATCTTGGGCCCCACTTTGCATGTCAGTGATATTTATCACTAATGACATGCAAAGTGGGCATGCCAAGATGTTAGCGACTGAAAACAGTCGCTAACATCGCTATCTCCTATTACCAACTTTTGGAGATATTCGCGCTAAGCGCGAATATCTCCAAAAGCTAACACCTGCCCTGAGCAGTTCTTAGCCATGTTATCCAATGGGAGGCGGATAACATGGCTAAGAGCATTAGCTCGGTAATGCATGAATATCGCCGACTTTTCAGCGATATTCATGCATTGCGGAGATTTGTATCGCATTTGCGATAAATCTTGGTAATACCAAGGTTTATTTGCGGTAAAAATCGCTGCAGTTCTGCGGTAAAATTTTGGGGCATATTACCAAGCAATAGCGATAATTATCGCTAATGCTTGGTTAGAGACAAAAATTTACCGCTGAGCTGCGGCGATTTTTACCGCAAATAAACCTTGGTATTACCAAGGTTTATCGCAAATGCGATAAAAATCGCCGCAATGCATGAATATCGCTGAAAAGTCAGCGATATTCATGCATTACCTAGCTAATGCTCTTAGCCATGTTATCCACCTCCCATTGGATAACATGACTAAGAACTGCTCAGGGCAGGTGATAGCTTTTGGAGATATTCGCGCTTAGTGCGAATATCTCCAAAAGTTGGTAATAGGAGATAGCGATGTTAGCGACTGTTTCCAGTTGCTAACTTCTTGGCACGCCCACTTTGCATGTCATTAGTGATAAATATCACTGACATGCAAAGTGGGGCCCAAGACGGTCGCTATCTCCTACTAGCTGTCGCCAACTGGTGTTAGGGACAGCTAGGTAATAGGGAGATAATTTTATCTCCGCTTTCTTGGCTTTTAAAGCCAAAAAAGCGGAGATAAACCCCTTTGATAATATGCCCCTTTGTCTCTAACCAAGCAATAGCGATAATTATTGCTATTGCTTGGTAATATGCCCCAAGGATTTTATTTTGATCTAAGCAATAGTGCAAAAATAAAGCGCTGCAAACAACTACCTCTGGCATTCTGTTTTTCGCATGCATTAACAATACATTTTTAACACAAATGGAGCGTAGCGGTGACTTTTAACTGCAAATGCGCATAATATGCCATATGGCATAATGGCATATTTTGGGGATTGTCACGTAGCCAGCATTACACAAAATTCCTGAAATTGTGCAAATTAGTGTGTACCTCTTTACCCAGACTTAGATCAAATATAAAAATGGAAGAATGTATGGATTTTTATGCCTAACTTCACATATATGTAAAATTATTATTTATATCTCTTCAAGACACATAGATGTAGAGTGAAAAATAGTAAATATATAGTTTCTCTGTGCACTTCACTTTTGATATTTTCTCCCTTGATTTATTTTATCCATATTATTAGGTGCACAATATTCTTTTACTTATTATTTAAGAGTACACTCGTCTTCTGCAATGCAAGGCATCTTTGCAAATTTCAAAATGGTATGTGTGCTCCTTGCTTTGGTCAGTGAACGTAGGCTAAACAACCCACAGTGTTGAGTATGTGTAGGAATATTTAGAGGTAATGTTTAAAACATAAAAGGCACTAGCTTATAGGGAACCCCAAAGAGTATAACCGTGAGTGCGTGGACAAAGGGCATGGCAACAGGTGGGTAGCTCCTATTCCTTAAATAAGATTTTCTTGTTGGATAGGCAGATACCCTATTCTTTCCTTGGCATTTTAGCAAGTAATCAAGCACCAGCTCAAAACGAACCCCTTTATAACTGGAAATGGTTGCATTTACCAAATTCAGCAACTAGCCATGATAACATGCAAGCTTTACCAGCTATGACCAGTATTAACCCTTTTCTATGCCTGGCTTCCACTGCAACCTGACATGTGCCAGAAACATTTTAAAAGTTTGCATATCCTTTGCAAACACTTTTCCTCCTGTTGCTATTTGTTGTCCCAATATCCTACAACATTTCTTATAAAGTAATCTTGGTCATGCTTACATATATGACATCTGGTCCAAGATTAGGATTATGTGTTATGCTCATAGTCCATCTCTTCAGTTTCTGAGACAGTATTGTATAATTCTTTGACATATATATCGGAGACACAACTAGCGTTCTGATACGAAGATCCTTACAAAGATCCTTGCCCACATGCTAAAGCTGGATATACATAGCTTTATTTACATCTTAAGTGGAATTCATCCTGTGGAGATCATCATAAAACAACTTAGAACAACTGGCTCAGCTGCTATGGCACACTAAAGACTCTTTGAAGGTTGTTGCCATTCTTTACTTAGATGCTTCCAATGTATTTGATAGTGATGAATGGAGTGCCTCTCTCGGACGTGGGGAAGGAAGGCGCTGGGGATGAACCCATAGCTTAAGTATACTGGCTATGTAACACCCCAACCACACAAATACATTGTGGGTGTTGTCTCTCTCCCATATTCAAGGTCCACAGAGGTAAAAGACTAGACTTCCCTTTTACCCCACCTCTGTTGCTATTGGTCTTAGAATCTTTAACAGCAATGACAGGGCACTCAAACACAATCAGGGGCATCAACACACCAGTAAAGGATGTAAAAGCCATTCTCTATGCTGATGACATTGGCTACACTTGAAAAACTGAATGGCTGTCAGCACTCCCTAATGTTCACAATAGTTCTTTGGTTACAAAGTCAAATAGAGAAAGAACAAGGCCCTCCCTATGTTTAACACTGCTACCAAATTCTTTTGAGAGGTCTTGGTTTCAGTGGAAACAACTGGGACTTATGTAATTAGGCAGCCATATTAATAGAGGCCTCAATCGTGTGATTGAAGAGAACACAAAACCTCCTGATCATGAAAATGTCGCAAGACTATGCTAGGTGGTCACATCTACAAATATCACTGTAGGTGCAGGCATAGGCTACAAAAATTGTGGTAGGCCATGCTTCAACTGGTTGTTAAGCAAGTTCCCCCTAACCATCCTGAAGCAAACACCATCACAAATAGATCACAATATGCAACCATTTATCTGTAGCAATGCCAAGCAACTACTAAAGGCTTTAAACAGACAGACAGAGTCTCCTGGTAAAACCTGCAAAAACCAAAAAAAAACCTCTAAACAATCAGCTGGTACAATCCAGATCTCAGAACCACCAAGTGCAACTGCTGCTGACTCGAGAAACAATGGTGCGCCACAAGGAACCCCTCCAACAGAGCTCCTCACAAAGCATCCCTTAGCAACTACCACTTGTGCATCAAGGAAGCTAAGAGATCAGCCATCTTGACCCGAATCGACAAAGCGGCCAAACACATGAAAGAACTCTTCAAAATACTGAAGGAATTCTCCAACCCAGCAGCTACGGAGAACAAAATTCACCCCCCGAAGAACTCTGTAAGTATGGGCGAAATTTTCAAATTTGCTGTCCACGAATTAGTGCGTAATCCGCGAATTCTTGCGAATTTGGGGATTTTTTTGCGTGTTCGCAGGGCTTTTTGCGTGTTCGCGGGCCTCTTGCAGCGCACTGACCGTGAAGTTACCCATGCGGTCATACATGGGCGTGGCCATCTTGCCCGAATTGCGTATTTCCGTTTCCGGGCGCAGTTGCATGCTTGCGTTGTGTACGGGGCGCGATTGCGTGGTCAAATGCGTTTTTGTGTGCTCGCGGACGAAATATTGCGCAAACTTACCCACGCGGTCCTCTATGGGCGCGGACATCTTGTTTTTCATTCATTGCTATGGTTCTGGGCTTGGTTTTGGAATCTTTCCCTAATCTTTGTAATCCTTTGTTTCTTTAACCTTTTTTTAAAATGTTATTTGCTTATTATCTATCTACCTCTATATTTTGTGTTTTTTTCTACTTTTTGCTTACTTCAAAGCTACTTTTATTAACGCTTTTCTTTTCTTTACCTTTTCCCTATTCTTTCCTATTTTTTTTTCAGCTGTTCAGGACCATGGCAAAGGGAGCTGGGAAGAGCAAGGCGAAGGGTCCCGCACCCCGTACCCGGCTCCCATGCATGTAGTGGCCAGGGAGACTTTCACCACGGTGGAGGATGCCGCTCTTATATTTTTTGTTCTGCGCCACCTCCCTAAGACCGTGGCAGCAGGGGGCAGGCCTGGTCAAGGGTATGGCCTCCGGGAGCGTCGACAGCGGTGGGATAAGGTGTGCTGGGCCATGCATAGGGAGTCGGGGGTCCGGCGCACCTATGACCACGCGACGCACCGGTGGGCCGACATCCTCGACCGGGAGCAGGACCTGCTCCATCTGGTAGGCGTGGAGATCCCTGGCCTTGGTGAGTAGCTATTTAATAGCTACTGTGTTTTCTTCTGCTCTGTGTTATATTGCTAATATGCGTTTTTCCCGATTCGTTTACATTGCAGGTAAATTAATGTTTAAATAGCTTCTGTGGGTGCTCACCTGCTCAGTGGCGTTGCTACTATGCTTACTTGTTTGCAACTTTGTGCTCATTTGGCCTGAATATGTATGAGTGTAGTAGAACCTTTTTGTTGTTGGCTTAGTTAGTGATTTACATAACTTTCCAAGTAGACGGTCTGCGAATCCAGCAATACTGTACTAGTATCCTGCTAGTTGACCAGATCAGATAGGTCTCTACATCTAGTACAATTGTTGCTAATTTGTTTCCCCGAGATAAGTTTAGATTGTGGTCAAAGAAATCAAATATTTCAAAAAAACAATCATCCATGTTTGTGTTTATTTCATGATCATCAGCACCTCCCAGGGGCAAGAAGACAGCAACACCACAGACTCCGGCGGAACAGAGTGGGCAGGAACGGTCCTCTGCAGGCTCTTCTGCTGGCCCCAGTAAGTTGTTCTGTTGTTAATATAATTATACTTCCCTAACTTTTACAGCTCCTGTTCATTCCAAACTGTTTCCTAATTCTATTTTTTACAAATTAGTCTTTGATCTTCTTGTAGACTGTTTCTACATTCTTATTCTGCCTCTCTACCATCACTCTCTGTGCTACAACTATTTGCTATTATTATGAGTCGGTCTGTGTACGTAGCTAAGCTTGCCCAGTCGGCAAACGGTGTTAAATAAAACTCTGATACAGCAATAGCTCTAGAGGCACTCAGTGCAGTCCTCTGTGTTGCCCTTGCTGTCTATTCCAGTCTTCTTAATGTTAGTGCTTTGACAATTTCCAACAACAAAATGTTAATGTCCACCAAGAATAAGCTAGTAGTTGGCTTTTTGATTTGATAGTAGCACATACCATCCCGCTAGTGTTTCAGGGACTATTCTGCACATACATAAGTATGGACAAGAGAAATAGGACATTGTTGATGATAGGTTCAGTTCGACTTTCCACATACCTCAGTCAGAAGTAACTGTGCGAGACTCGTGACCCCTCACCTTGTTGGAACTTCAAGTCCTCCTGGTGGTGATGAGTAGTTGGTTCTGTCTGTAATTATAAAAATGTTGCTTGTTAAAGAGCAAGCATTCATCAGTTGTGCCAAAAAGAGTTGCATGTTATGGCTAAGCATATAAGTTAACACCCTCCCCAAAATCGTCACTTCTTTTCAGTCTCAGTATTTAAAAATTGTTTAACATTTTCTCTTCCATTACGAGACAAAATAGGGGGTGGTGTATGGCATCGAAAAATATGACTTGTATTTTCTAGGCGTCACAACATCGGATGCAGCACTTCCCACCAGTGCCGGGGCCAGCAACGCGAAGGGGTCCATTCCAGGGGCAGATGCGGCGGCGCCACAAGTGCTACCAGGAGGAGCTGAGGGGGATGGTTCAGCAGCGGCAGACGGTGGTAAGTTGATATTATACTCCTTACTTATTGACATTTTAGAGTAGGCTCGCAAAGGAGTGTATGATGTACTGTACAGTAGACAGTACACTACTACAAGTACACTGCACTGTTAAGAACAGTTACTGATTTAGAACTACATTTTAGCCAATCACGGAGAAGACAGTCACCCTTGACCTAGCAATAGCATTAGCGGCGGTAATTCTCGAGTAAGCAATGGCCCCCTCTATTTGACTTTAAATCAACTGGTAAACTTTTATCGTGAAGCCAACTCATATCAGATGAACTTGAGAGATGTGATTAACAAAAAGGGAAAGAACTTAGGGTCAATGGAATGACGAGCGAGTCGTAACATTTATGACTGTAAAGAATGATACGTGTTTTTGAATGCAGGCAGAGGTGGCTGATAGGAAGGAATCAGATGCATGGCTGCTTGAAGCAAGGATGGTTGGAGGACAAAGAAAAAATGGCTGCCTGTGTGGGTGAATCAGAAAATTCATGTGTTCGGTGTGCATTGCAATATATCATTTGGGTGAAACTCAAATGCAAGTCAAGACGGTGGTTTACCAAATAAAATGAAAAGGGTGTTATTTGCTTGTTGAGAAAAAGTAAAGTTGTTACAGTTGAGACATTAAGAAGAATGACAGACGTTTATTTTGGAAGCCTGGATGGTATCTTCTTCCTCATACATAGCAGAGGTGTATGTAGAGCAGACGCTCAGTGCATGAAGAGTGTTACTTTATTCGAACAGCATGCCCGTGCCAGAGTAGCAAAGCAGAGGAAATCCAAATACTACAAGTTGTGATTGTTCAGAAACTCCGCCTTGCCTAAAGTAACAGTACAGTAGTTTACTTTGCAAGCACAGCATATATTGTGTATGTATTGTATAGTTTACAATTATATCATGTCAAGTCCCTTCCTCCGGCAATTATGGTTACCACACTCACTCCCTATGTTCATAATTTTCTTTCTGCTGTGTTAATCATGGGTGGACTATTGCTGTTGATCACTCAATCTATCACAACAAAGCACCTAAAGTCATCCATCATATAAGCAAAGAGATCATGTGATCGGCTGGATACATGATCAGAAATGAATATTCTTCATTTTCCTTTTGTAGTACTGAAGGCCCAGGGGGGGCAGTGCGAAATATAAATTACATTGAGCAGTAGCCCTTGATGTAACTGAGTATGGCCAGTGTCACCCCTATACAAAAGAAAGAGCTTCCCTATCCCCACCTGTATTTACTGCTTAAAGTAATGCATGCAAGTCTGAGTCATCATGGCTTGTGTCTCTTTTTCTTGGGTGTAAGCTGACTGAGCTGGCAATATGCCGACTACCACAAGTTCACGTACAAGTAATTTCTTTTTGCAAAACTAGAGAAAAAAAGAAGAATACTGGTGTACTCTCTGACTCTCTGACTATGTATTGAGTCCATAGTGCTTCCTGGTAGTAGAATTCCTGAAACTCCCACTGTTACAGGCCGACAAAGACGGTGGAAAGATACATGCCAAAATGTTATACTGTGCTTGCAAATTGCTAGTGTTACTGTGAGACAACTTTCTGAAGAATTATTTTGTGTTATTGTTAAAGAGTATTGGTTACATTATTTTGCTTGCGGCAGGGCCATGCAGACGGTCAAGGCAGGCACCACTGAGTGAAGCAACCTGATGTAGCATACCTAGGCTCTTTGACACAGACAGACGAAGCATATCTAATTGTATGCAGCAAGCCACATAGACCCAATTTTACATGAACTGCTGTACTCTGTAATCTGCCTGGCAGAACAACACTACACTGCCTCGACCACTCCATACCACGACTAGACAGACATGTAGTTCTGCTGTAGTAGTTCTTGTAGACTGGTTTACCTGTTTGCCACTCACAAATTGGCCATAGTTCTTCCCTAAACCGACGCTGATGATCAATCCATCCCAGTGAGTGACTGTAAAGAAAAAAGATATAATATTTAAACAATCATCATGGTATAATGGCAAACAGTAAGTCCAAGGACATTTTGCATATTGGAAAATGCAACGTAGTGGCCCCTCAGTTGAAGTACAATTTGAATTAAACAAGGTAAAAAAGAGCAGAGTAGACTTGAGTTACATTTAGTGTGTAAAAGATTAAATAATAACAGAAGACATATGATTCATTTCATACACAACAAACAAACAGCAATTGCTTTCATCAGAGACAGACAGCCATTGCTGTCCACTGCATGCCATCTTCTTCTCATTCATTACTTGTTCCACTTTTTGTCCGCATCTTTTTCTGAAAGTGCGGGACAACGGGGCAGCCTCTCCTGTCAATTTCAAAAGTAACTGTCAGCAATCAGCAAGCATGTAGTCAGTAATTCTAGTCCCACTTGAGGGTACTCATCTACGAAGACAAAGTTTCTTTATTCTGCATAATCCAGCCATCTGCCTTGAGGGAAATGGATAGGGGGAGTCTGGAGGAGGAGGATAGAGGAGCATGATTGAGCTGTGAACTTGTGAACCTCAGGAATGCAGTCTACGGCACCTTCAAATCAATAAGGAACGAAGATGAAAACAGTGCTGCTGATGGACTTGTTGTGATAAGGTGATTAGAGTTTTGTTGTGGTAAAAGTTGCAAAACAAAGAAAGACACACAGGAATAAAAGTGAATAAGGACAAAAAAAAAGGAAGTCATTTTCAGGCCTCAGTGTCAGGGAAGTATAGTTTATCCTCAAACTCTATGAATTGAGACGGGAGTAGGTCAGGTAACAGAGAAGAACTTCCGTCACCTAAGTCGGTGTCCTCTTCTTCTCGCGGGCATTCTGGTGGTATGAAGTGCTGATTCATCTTGATCAATGTTAACCTCTCCACATTTTTGGGCGAGAGGCGGGTCCTTTTTGAAGTTACAACGGCACCAGCAGCACTGAAAACACGTTCAGAAGACACACTTCAAATCAATTATCTTTATTTAGATATAACACATATATCTTTAAAAGAAGGTTACAAAATTCACATTGTGTATCAATAAATATGATTAAAAAAAATAATTGAAGAATAAAAACATGGCCAGTTAACAGTCATTATAAAAACGGAAATTGTCTTCTCTTAAGCCTCTTTAAATAAAATAGAGTAGCTTGAAGCATGATGTATAGGGAAAAAAGTTGTCTCTTCCACCCTTTTATATAATACTCGGCATCGATGGTATCCTGCTTTTAGGAAGCAGCCGACATTCCTGAGGCTACTGATCGTTTTATTTTAACCTACCTAAGAGTTGGAAAGTGGGAGGGGCACTTTAGCAGGGCCTCTTTTGGTTGAAATTACGGTATGCTTGCAGAATGAAGTTTATGAGTCTTATGTTTAGGGATGTGTTTTCCGGATTTAAAGCTACCATGATAGCTTGCCTGCAAGTTCTGGCACCCAGCCTATTCCATTCTGGTTTTAGTCTCCGCCTGCATTCTGAATTAAAAGCTGGGCAGAGGCAGATCACATGCAACATAGTTTCAGCTGTTTTGCCACACCCTCTACAAGTTAAATCTTCAGAGGTGCGTCGCCAGGAGGGTAAATCTTTCAGGAATCGCCAGTCGCCCATTCTAATGGCGATAAGGCTGCGTTTTAGATGGAGTGAATATGTACAGGCCAGATAGGAGGCGGGGGCTAGCCGTCTATAAGAGTTTACAAGAGCCCAGGCGTGACTGCGTTTCAAAAAGAGTGCTTTATCGAAGATACTTGATCTCATTCTCACACCCTTTTTGATCCCTATTTTGAATGCTATCTGACTAGGATTCAGGGCCCACAAATCACTTGCTGACATTTGCTGAATGGCGTCTTTAAAGAGACGGCCGTATGTTCCACCTGGATTTTTCTGGGTTATTTCTTCCCAGACTAGGGATTCTAATGTATTGGGGTCCGCTTGTCTTAGTTTGTGACAGAGATTAAGATATGCCCCGATGTTGGAGGCATCGTAGTTTATCAGTCCCATCTCCAGTCTTATCTGTGCAGCAGATGCGGATTTTGGCAGTTGGAGAACCTTTTTATAAATTTTGGTTATGTGCTGGTTCAAGGCTGTATTCATTTCCCCCCCAAATAACTGTATGCCATACAATAGAGTAGGGCCAATTTTTGCTCTCATCACCTCCAAAAGAGGCGATAGGGTTGGGCCTGAGAGATTTTTTGCAAGCTTGCCTAGTCATACCGCAAGGGTTATTGCTTTGACTGCGATCTCGTTACGCTGCTTTCTAAAATTGTATTTAGAATCCAGGTGGACGCCTAGATATTTATATGACTGGCCTGTTACGAGGCTTATGTTGTTGAATGACCAACCACCACCTGTGTGTCGTTTCTTACCAAAAGGAACGACTTGCGTTTTTTTTAAGTTGACCTCTAATTGGTTAATAGTTGTATAGTCATGCAGTTTATCAAGGAACCTTTGTAGGCCAACCCTAGTGAGGCTAAAAAGGACAAGGTCATCGGCGTACAAAAGGTTGCTTAGACCCAAGCCACTGACTTTTGGAGAATGGCTGTTGGTATCGTCCAGGGTCGCTGACAGATCTGCTATAAACAGGTTAAAGAGAAGGGGGGCCAACACACATCCCTGCTTCACGCCGCTAGTTGTCATTATTTTTAGCAAGAGATGTGTTCCTGACCCTAGCTTCACCCGAACCCATGTACGTGAGTGGAGTTCGATAATTGCCTGTAATAGATTCTCTAGAATCCCCCACTTCCTTAATTTTACCCATAGAGCCTCCCTGGGGACTCTATCAAATGCTGCTTTGAAGTCGACAAAGCAACAAAACACTAACCTAGATGTTAGTAGTGCCTTGTTGACTATAGTTGAAATTGCTAGCAAATTAGTGCTGGTCCCTGAGTTTGCAACAAACCCTGTTTGATTCATTGGCAACAGTTTATAGTCCTTTGCCCATAACCTTAGATCCTCCAGTAGGAGGCCTGCATAATGCTTGGCTTCAATATCCAGGAGGGCAATGAGTCTGTAATTGCTCGGTTGGGCACGTGATCCTGATTTGTAAATTGGGTGGATCATGGCGCCCCGCAATGAGTCCGAGATTGTTGCTGTTCTCAGAGCGTAATTGAAGAGATTAGTTAGTGTTCCGGACCAGAAGGCAATGTCAGATTTAAACAGGCTCTGTGGCAGGCCATTTGGGCCCGGAGCCCAATCAGATCTTGCTTTTGTCACCAAAATTGGTTTTCGTGAGACCGTTTATCTTTTTTGATCGCCAGCTTGAAGGATCTTGAAGGATCTTTGAGTGGTTTGATAGTGAATTGTACGTTCACTGTTCCACCGGAGATTTAGCCAGTGCCCGCAGAGCTGTGTTTCTGGCTTTTTTAAGTGACTTGGTGTGCTGTGAGATTGCATCTGAGTTATCCTTTCGGCCTGATACTTTGCTGGAAAAAGGTGAGTCAGGTGGGAACAGAGCATTGTCCAGGTTACAGTCGGGATTGCCTCCTGCTCGGTTCCTATTCTTATGATGTCCGCACTTGCTTGGAGGATATTCGGGCTAATTTCTTCAGTCCACTTAAGGCGCTTTAGGTTTTCTTTATGTATTCCCCGGCAAGCTGATGGTGCGGTTTTGTGCTTCACAGGGTTTATATTAAAGGAAATAACCTGGGGGCTGTGGTCGCTTTCGGTTCTTGGATAAATTCGGAAGTTGGTTAAACAGTGGAGCAGGGCGGCATTGCAGATGGTATAATCCAAGTAGGATTGCTTGGTGCCGTTTGTCCAGGACCAGTTTGGCGGGGTGTCACCTACTGTTCTGCCGTTGATGACAAGGTAACCTGCACTGTAAAATTTCATCACACAGAGCTCGCCCAGTTCACTTTGAGTTTGAATGGGTGGTTTGGTTTGATTTATAGCCTCGGTGATTGGAAGCGGGAAGGGCCCATCAATGTCTGCTACGTTCCCTTGAAATAAGTAGGTATTAAAATCCCCCGTAACAATACAGTCTGAGTTCCAGTGTTCCGCGGCTATATCGTTCATGATTTCCGTTAAGCGTGTCTTTTTTTGTACGAGTGCTGGGGTTGATGTATACGTTTAAAAGGAGCAGTGGACGATGTTTCCGCCAAGCATTGATTTTAACCCCAAGTAGCCAATCTTCGTCAAGGGGCAGTCGTGAGATTGGACCTTTTAAGGTGTTTGAAATATATATTGACAGGCCACCTTTGGGGTGACCAAAGCGGCTGTCCCTAAGTGCTGGATTCCTTAACTCGATGTACCCGATGACTGGGCACCCTTGTGTGGCCCAAGTTTCCTGCAGGGCTATTACTGAATGTTCACACAGGAAAGAAAAGGTATCAGGATCCTTAATTTTTTGCTGGATCAAAAATTATTGTACAATCTCCTTGCTCCCATACCCCACTAAACTACTTGAGAAGTCCATCAACCAACAGCGCATTGAGTACTTGGAACACAACAACCTACTTGGTGCCTCCCAATCAGGATTCCATGCCAACCACAGCTCTGAGACTGTGCTGATGACAGCCACAGATGACTTCAAAACCCTCCTCGACTGCGGAAATGCGGTTGCCCTGATCAACCTTGACCTCTGCTGCGATCAATACTGTATCCCACCACACCCTCATCAACAGACTACACAACATCAGCATACAGCAAAACGCTCTAAAGTGGATCACCTCCTTCCTTACAGGACCCACAGAGGGCATTCTGCTGCCTCCAATCTCATCCAAACCTAAGGACATTATATGCTGTTGCTCCAAGGGTCATCCCTCCATCCCACCTTGTTCAACACCTACAAGACCCTACTCACTGACGTCATCAGATCCAATGCTCTCACCATAGTATCCTATGACGATTACAAGTAACTTATTCTCCTGTTCACCGAGGACAGCTCCACTACCAGAACCAACATCTGCAGCACCATGGCCAACATAGCCACCTGAATGAAAGACAAATGCTTTAAAGGCAACTCCGACAAGACACAAGTACTGATCTTCGGAAACAACACTTCCATCTGGGACTGTCACTGATGGCCAGCAGAACTCGGACCAATTCCCACACCAACAATGCATGCACAAAACCTAGGCATCATCCTCAACAGCAAACTGACCATGAAACGACAATTCAACAGTCACCTTCTCCTGTTTCCACATCCTCCGCATGCTCCACAGAATCTTACAATGGATCTCAGTCAACAACAGAAAGACCATCAACCAGCACCTCATCACCACTCGCCGCAACTACAGAAACGCTCTCTATGCCTGCATCCCTGCCCAGCTCCTCAGAAGACTCCAGATCATACAGAATGCTGTAGCCAGACAAATCGTGGACTTCCCCAAATGGACCCACATCTCACCCTACCTCAGAAACCTCCACTGATTTCCCATCCAGAAGAGATGCCAAGTCAAGATCCTCACACAGGCCTGCAGAGTTCTATACAATCAAGGACCGGCCTACATCAAACACTGACTTAACTATGTCTATCCACAAGACACCTGTGCTTCTCCACACTAGCCTGTGTGCAGACCCCTCCACATCCATTGAAAAGAAGGCCACTCCTTCTCAAGACCTGTGTTTTCAATGCAGACATGGCACCCACAGCACCCAGATACCCTAGGGGTGACAGTGCTCTGCTATTCAAATGTGGATTGATAGAAACTCAAAGCAAACACATGATCAGATAGTTTCCATTCATGCCACGTGCCATTTTATTACTGGGCACAAAATCTTTGCCACCTTGTTAAATTCCTACCTCAAATTCACTTAGAAGAAGGAGCCCCAGTTCTAACCTATGTATATCTTAGCTGCCCCCTATAAAGTAACTGACAACCCAATCATACAATTGAATAGCAGTGCATGAATATTGTTCCATATAAAGCTAAAAGTCAACCTTTATATCCACAGTGCAATGTGTCTATGCTGGAATGTTGGTGATCAGATAGACAGGGGAGTGTAAGTGGAAGAAATAGGAAAAACTGGGCACACCAACTGTAGAACATATGCTTATACCTGAATTTGTCAAACCACTTGATGTTTTGTTTAGTACAGTGAAAATAGCACTCGCCCCACGGGGTAGCATCTCTTCAATACACTGCTAAATTTAAGAAAAATCAAGAACACACAATCACTGTTTTTCCAATTGGAACTTTGCAGCGCATTGAAGGGACGCTACCCCACGGGGCAGGCACTGTTTTCATTATTTTCATGCACGTCTGATCAGAAAGCATTACCTTCCTGCCTGCCATTAGCAGAGAGAAACTTAAACAAGGCAATATACTTTTAGCCACAGATCACATTAAGGAGTGTGTGAGCCAAGCCATATTATTTGTTTACTAGAGTAGCATACAAACCTGAAAATACAATCAAATATTCCATTCTTTGAAATGTAGGCTACTGAATGTCCCTTCAGCATTACCTTTGTCCCTAATTTTAGATTATCTACTTCGAAAGGGCAGTCATTGCGGAGTGGTGTTAGAACTCTATTATTATTACTACTTACCACAAGCCATTGAAAGCACTACTCTGCAAGACACGGTAAACAATATTCCAACATGATTACACAGAAGAAGAATGGTCAGCCCTCCTCGAATGCCAGAAGTCAAACCTGCATGGGGTATGGTCAAACCTTAGTTATTTCAAAATACTATGAAATTGGACACCTGCCAGACTAAAGAAGCCAGGCTTTTTTTACCAACTCCTTGTGCTTGAGGTCTCTGCATATGGGCTGTCATGTGAAGCATGCTGCATGATCCTGTCCTATCCATGTAATTTTATAGAGACTGGGGAACACAGAGTGGTACTGGTGTGATACCATATGACCTGTCAGCCAGGCTGGGACAATTGCATGACACTGCAGAAACTCTAGGCCACAAGTGGAGATTGCTATCTACAACATCAGCCAGAACCAGTGTACAGACTTGGGCATTGGAATTGGTAAAGGACACCAGCAAGACTAAAGAAGCCATGCTTTTTTTTACCAACTTCTTGTGCTTGAGGTCCCTGCATATGGGCTGTTATGTAAAGCATGCTGCATGATCCTGTCCTGTCCATGTAATTTTATAGAGATTGGGGAACACAGAGTGGTACTGGTGTGATATCATTTGACCCGTCAGCCAGGCTGGGAAAATTGCATGACACTACAGAAACGCTAGGCCACAAGTGGAGATTGCTATCAACAGCATCAGCCAGAACCAGTGTACAGACTTGGGCATTGGTGTTGATCTGCTGTCTTGAGGCTTGATGAATTGCTTGCCGAACTTTTTCAGATGGCCCCGTACAAGAGCATAATTTACAGACTACAAGACCAGCTTTAGATAACTCTCAGGATCTGTTCCCTCATTTCTGGGCAACAATGAATGAAATGCTTTACATTAAGACCTTACCTACCCCTTCTCCTCCCTTTTTCTTCCCCGTCCACCCACATCTGCCCTGTTTGCTATTTACTTATGGAAGAGATACTCAACACTCCCACCCCCTCAACAAAAAAGACAACAGCACGCTCTTACCTATGTGTCAGCAACTTAGCGACTTGACTTTACAACACGTTGTGGGATTGCACTTGGCATAATGAACAATTGAACTTGGTGACTAGTTAGCGACAGCTAGTAGGAGATAGCGACCATCTTGGGCCCCACTTTGCATGTCAGTGATATTTATCACTAATGAGATGCAAAGTGGGCGTGCCAAGATGTTAGAGACTGAAAACAGTCGCTAACATCGCTATCTCCTATTACCAACTTTTGGAGATATTCGCGCTAAGCGGGAATATCTCCAAAAGCTAACACCTGCCCTGAGCAGTTCTTAGCAATGTTATCCAATGGGAGGTGGATAACATGGCTAAGAGCATTAGCTCGCTAATGCATGAATATCGCTGACTTTTCAGCGATATTCATGCTTTGCGGCGATTTTTACCGCATTTGCGTTAAACCTTGGTAATACCAAGGTTTATTTGCGGTAAAAATCGCCGCAGCGCTGCGGTAAATTTTTGTCTCTAACCAAGTAATATGCCCCTAAATGCTTTGCAAATCAATGTTATTACTCCACAGGCTACCATGCATTGATATGTCGGAGGCAAATTATGCTATCGAGTGGGAGATGTGCCAATGTTACATCCATACATTGTGTTAAATCACCCGCCCATCACAATGCTGTGTCACACACTGGAATTAAGTAGTGGTTGTAGGCAGAAGTACCTGACTCTAATGAATCAAGGATGGATTTAGAATTTCGTCAAAAGTTTACAATTAAATTCTTACCTGGTAAGAAGACGAATTCAGCCCAAAACCTTAGAAATTAAACACAATGCGACATCACATTCATTACAAAATCTGACGAGGTGGAGATACTTATGAACTACCTTCAATAAATGAAGGCTGCATATGTATTTCCTCTTTCACATGGACCAGCAATCATAAACATACAGAGAAAGCTTGTTACCATGTAAACTGTGAACACGTGCAGTCTGTGAAAATCTTTACTTTTCAGCTCTCCCTTAATTATTAAAACTTTCATTACAGCACAATAATCCCCCCCAAAAAAGAAAAAATATCTGGAACCTTTGAAAAATTAGAATAGGTACATTTGTCTCTTGCAGCACAGTGATAGTGCCAGTGGCCATCTGCTTGACTCAAACAGTGTACTCGAAGAGTAGTAGTGCAAGGGAAGACCTAGTCAGCTATGTTGAGGGCCTGTGTATATAACAACAACAGAGTTAGGATCCAAACAGTAATAAGCAATTACAACATTCCTTAATGCTTGTATTTTAGTGGTTATTCTTGAACAAAATAAAATCAAATATGCAATAATGGATGAACTAATTATGGAATCACTTACCTAAAATAACAGTACTCAAAGATAAAGTAGCACAATCTTTTTAAGAAATCCACGATGTTGACAGCACTAAGAGATTGTTACAGAAGGAAAACAAAGAGTCTCAACGATTATGCCACAAAATCTTCTTGGCCCGCAAAATGTATTAAAATAAAAGTACAACACATTCATACCATGTTCAAACTGAGGTTCTAATTCACTTTCAGGAAAATACAGAACTCAAAAGCATGAGGAAATCTTATAATTCCTAGAAGCGACTGTACCGAATCGGCTCTGGTAGAAGCCTAGGACGAACAGAAAATGGTGATCGACAAGGGTGGCATAAGTGCACTGATTGTATTCAATCTATCCGCCACTTTTGATATGTTCCACCATTCACTCATCACAAATCAGCTCCAATCGATGGGCTTCAGGAACTCCACATTGGCTCTGCTGGGCTTGTTTGAGTTTGAGTTTGAGTTTAAAAATATTTCTTAAGCGCATGTACACCTAGCGGTTTCATGGCGCTGTCTAGTACTGAACCCCAGAGGAGCAGAAAAACAAGAGCGCAGAAAAGGGTATTACGGGGAAAAGGCTTGTGTGAAAAGGAAAGTTATCAATGTCTTGCGGAAGAGTGAATACTGGGGACAGGATCTCAAATGAGCCGGGAGGGAGTTCCAGAAGACAGGGGCGAGTGTGGAAAATTTGGATCCTCCCCACTTTTTACGTTTGAAACGAGGGACTACGAGCAATTGTTGAGTGGAAGAACGCAGCTCCCTGGGAGGAACATAAGAATGAATTTCAGAAGTGATAAAGGTGGGGGCTGAGCCGGACCGGGCATTGAAGATAATGCAACCTAGTTTGAACTGGGCTCGTTCACGGATGGGAAGAGAGTGTAAGGTCTTAAGGAGGGGGGTGACGTGGTGAGACTTTGACAGATTGAAAACCAGGCGCGCCGCCTGGTTCTGGACCAGTTGGAGGCGTTGCAGGTTGTACGCGGGAATACCACAATAAAGGGCATTGCCGTAATCCAGGCGGGAGATTACCATTGCCAGGACTATAAGTTTAAGGGCAGGGAAGGAAAAAAAGCGGGAGACTTTACGAATGGTGCGAAGGGAATGGAAAGACGAGGACACCACTGTGCTGACTTGGGAGAGAAGTGAGAGTTGGTGATCCAGTTTAAACCCAAGAGTTTTTACAGAGGTTGATGGAGTAGGAGGGGAGCCCAACGAGGGGGGCCAAAAGGCAGAAGACCAGGGACTGGAGCAACCACCTGTTAGCACCAACTCCGTTTTGTCGGGGTTGAACTTCAGGTGGTTGTGGTTCATCCAGTCCCGGATGAAAGTCATGACAGACTGAAAGTTAGAAAGGGACTCTGAGGAAGAGGATAGGGAAAAAATAACCTGGAGGTCATCTGCATAGTTGTAGATGGAGACCTACAGCTGTTGGAGGGCAAAAATAAGAGGAGCAATATACAAATTAAATAGCAACGGGGAAAGGGATGAACCCTGGGGGACCCCACATTTGACCGGCTGGAAGTCTGCTGAGAAATCACCCAAGCGCACTGCTTGGGTGCGGTCACTCAGAAAGGAGGACAGCCGATCCACCGATTCCTGCAGCTCTGACACGGGACAGTAAGATGGAGTGGTCAACCGTGTCAAAAGCGGCAGAGAGATCGAGGAGGGCCAAGGCCTGGGGATGGTTGGTGTCCATACCCTCTCTGAGGTTGTCCAGCACCGATAGTACAACGGACTCCGTGGAGTGTGAGGGACGGAACCCAGCCTGCCGGGGGCAAATACCCTATTCTCCTCCACGAAGGTGCTGAGCATTCTAGTTACATGGTGCTCCAGAACCTTCGCCAAAAAGGGTAGGAGTGAGATGGGGCGATTGTTAACAAGTACTGAGGGGTCCGCTCCGGGTTTTTTTAAGATAGGTAGGATGACGGCCGATTTGAGAGATGGAGTGACGATGCCCTGTGATAATGAGCTATTGAGGAAAGAGGGGGGGGCAAGACACAAGCAGAGTAAATCTGTTTCAGAATATGTGCAGGGCAAGGGTCTAGAGGGGAACAAGATTTGACCAGCGGTAGAAGAGAGAGAAAGGATTCTTGTGTGAGGAGGGGGATAGAGTCGATGCATGCTGTGATGGGGGGCATTGGGGATTGACAAAGGAAGGGGAAGGAGGGGGGATATTTGCTTTAATGGTGGAGATTTTTTCGAGAAAAAAAGAATTGAGGGAGTCACAGAGATGCTGGGAGGGAGAGGGTTTGAGGGAGGCCCTGTCAGAGTATGCAAGATCATGCACAATAGTGAAAATTTCTCTGGACTGATTTTCTGCGGCTAGAATTTTAGAGGAAAAATAGGTGTTCTTGGTCGCCAAGATAGATTTTTTATACTGGGCCAAAAGAGTGATGTACTAGTTTCTGAGTGTTGGGCAGTAGGCCCGTCTCCAGGAGCGTTCTGCCCGGCGGACGTTGAGTTTTTGTGCTTTGAGATCCTGACTGAACCAGCGATTAGCGTCTTTGGTTCGTCTGGATGATACCCCCCTAAGAGGGGCGACTGAGTCGCAGCCTGAGCACAGCCATAAATTGATGGACTCCGCTTGTTCCCGAGATGACAACCCGTGAAGATCCGGGCAAGAAGCGGAAAGTGTGGTAGACAGAGAAGTCACATCTGCATGGTTCCAGGAGCGCGCCCAGATGTTTTTCGGGAGGGAGGACTTGCAGGCTAAACTGAAAGGTAACGAAAAGGAAATGAGAAAATGGTCAGACCAGGTACAAGGGGAAACAGTCAGAGATGAAATCGGGCAGTTGAGGGACCAAATCTGATCTAGGATGTGGCCCTGACAGTGGGTTGGGGAATTCACAGCTGGGGCAAAGTTAAAAAAACGGGGAGACTCCGAGAATTCTTTCGATGTTGAACATTCGGCCGGATCTCCTAATACCAAAATGGCTGAGTTATTTACGACTAGGGTGCCCATCAAGTCTTGAAAGCTTGCCAGGAAGCGTTGAGGAGAAGAGGGAGGGCGGTACATCAGCACACAAGTGAGCGGAGTGCTGAAAGAGAGTGTACGGGCAACTAAAAAATCTGATGAGCAAATAAGAGGAACGGCCAAAAGTTGAAAAACAATTTCTCTACGGGCAATCAGGGCGACGCCACCACCCTGTTTTCCGGGGGGACGATTGGCAAGAAGAGCATAATATGAAGCAGGAAGCATTGCTAATAACGAGGGAAGGGAACTGTCACTAAACCACGTCTCCGTAAGAAAAAGGAGATCGGGTTGGTGCAGGTCCAGTAAGGTGAAGAGTTCATGATAGTGCTTGACTGCTGACCTGGTATTAAGGTAAAACGCAGATAAAGTGGTAATGGGAGAGTAAACTGGCGAAGCAGAGAGGGAGCCAGTGGTAGGTGAAGGAGATGGGGAAGGGGAGTGAAGGGAAGCGAGTGGAGGGGTCAATTCCAGTTTGTTGATTCGTGCGGTCACAATTTCATCCAGGGGCCACGTACCTTGGAGGTTAAATAGCTGTGCAGAGAAGTATTGTGTGGACTGAGCATAGTGGCTGGCCCCTAGCCCCGGTCGGATGCGGACGGGCGCAGACGGGCTTGCCTTAGGCGCGCCTTCGGCGCGCAATCGTCACGCCTTCGGCGCGCAATCGTCACGCCCGCTGCGCTCGTCCGCTGCGCGTCCGAGAGTGGCACATAATTTATAGCTGGAAGGGGCAGGGCCGGGGGGGACGTGTGATAGGCAACAGCTCGTGGAGATGGTGATTCCAGTTCCTCCCCCTTCTCCCTCCCTTGTGGGGTGCAGCAGGGGTCCTCTCTGAGCCACACACTTTTTAATATTTCTGTGTCCCATTCGATTATTCTCATTTGCAGTTATGGCCCTGCAGACTTCTCTTACGTCGATGACACACAAATTGTGGTTTCTGTGTCTTTTGACATTAAAGAGGAGGCAAAAAACGTCTATCTCACAATGCAAAGTGGATGCAAAGTGGATGCAAGGTAATTGCTTGAACCTGAACTCAGAAGAAACAGAGGTCTAGCTTTTTGGAAATGAGACTACCTTCTGGAACTCGTCATGGTGGCCCTCTGAGTTAGGCCCTCTTCCTTTGCCAACTCAAAAGGGTGTCGTCTTTGACACCAAACTGTGCTTCTCCGAACAAAAAAAGCAGACCACCTGCTTGAGTTTTTTTGTGTTCAGGATCCTAAAGAAGATCTTTCCGTTCATTCCTTCGGACTTACAAAAGACAGTGATGGTGCCACTCATCATCTTGAAGGTTGACTACTGCAATGCCCTGTATTTGGGCACCTGTAAGCACCAGGTGAAAAAACTTTAATCTCTACAAAATGCAGCTTCCAGAATGCTTTTAAAAATTCCCAAGTTTGCACCCATCTCTTAATCTTTGAATGGTTTGCACTGGTTCCCTGTCAGGAAGAGGATTATTTTCAAGGCACTGTGCCAGGTCCATAAAGCCCTTGATCGGACTGGTCCAGCATACTTTCAGAGATTGTTCTCTTGGTACATTTCCAGGAGGTACCTAAGATGTACCACAGCTAGAATGGTAACTGTCGCCAGAATAAATAAGGCAAGATGGCGTTGTAGGACATTTACCTTTTGTGCGGGGAAACTCTGGAACTCATTTCCACTAACCCTATGCTCCCAACCCACCTACTGTAGTTCAGAAGGGTGTACAGTCAAAATATCGAGTTTTTTATATTGAATTACAGTAATATAGATTCATAAATATAGAATGGACACAATATCGAATTGACAGAATATAGACTACAAAATATCGACTAGAACAGCATTCTTATCAATTCCAAAATATAGAATGGGCAAAATATCGAATGGACAGAATATAGACAACAAAATATAGAATTTTGGGTAAGTAAGTTAATATCAGTTTTTTAAAGTGTTTTTTATTTTACTATATGTGTGAAAAGTATATATTTATTTTGTAATTAATTTTAATTAATTATTTCATGGTATTTTATTTTTGCGTAATATAAATTAGTAGTGGGTTGTGGGTTTATAGGGGAATAGGGAGGGAAGTAATTTAAATATAATTAATTAAATATGTTAATTTATGTATTGGTATTTATTTTGAATTACTTGTTAATTAATTATTAATAGGTAATTAATAAAAATTTAATTGGTAAATTATATTAATTAATTGATTAATTGATAATTAAGTTAATTATATGAATTTATTTTCTGTAGCGGGTTGTGGGTTTATAGGGGAATAGGGTGGAAAGTAATTTAATTATAATTAATTAAAAATGTTAATCAATTTATTGGTATTTATTTTGAAATAATTTTTCATTAATTAATATTTAGAAATTAGTTAAAATTTAATTGACAATTATTTTAAATTAATTGATTAATTGGTAAATAATTAAAATATAATTGGTAATTGATTGTTAATTAATTTATAATTGGTAAGTAATTAAAATATAAATGGTAATTAATTTTAATTAATTGATTAAATGTTAATTATATTAATTATTTTAATTTCTTTTCAGTAGTGGGTTGTGGATTTATAGGGGAATAGGTTGGGAAGTAATTTAACTATAAATAATAACATTGTTTGGTTTATGTATTGGTTATTTTTGTATTCATTTATTTGTATTTTTAATGGATTAATTAATGTATTTAAAACAATTATTAATTATCTTAAAACAAATTTATTGGTATTAATATTTAATTATTTTCATTCATATATTAAGTATTAACTTTCCCTACTGTTGCACTCTCTGGAGTGTGAATAGTAATTTTTACCTCTACGCTATTCAACGCTTTCCCTACTGTTGCACTCATTGGAGTGGGAATAGTGATTGTTACCCCTACACGATCCAAAACTTTCTCTACTGTTGCACTCTCTGGAGTGGGAATAGTAATTTTTACCTTTACGCTATCCAACACTTTCCCTACTGTTGCACTCACTGGAGTAGGAATAGTAATTTTAACCCCTACGCTATCCAAAGCTTTCCCTACTGTTGCACTCACTGGAGTGGGAATAGTAATTTTTACTCCTACGCTATCCAACGCTTTCCCTACTGTAGCACTCTCTGGAGTGGGAATAGTAATTTTTACCCTTACGCTATCCAGCGCTTTCCCTACTGTTGCACTCACTGGAGTGATAATAGTACTTTTTACCCTTACACTATCCAGCGGTTTCCCTACTGTTGCACTCACTGGAGTGGGAATAGTAATTTTAACCCCTACGCTATCCAACGCTTTCCCTACTGTTGCACTCACTGGAGTGGGAATAGTAATTTTTACCCCTACGCTATCCAACACTTTCCCTATTGTAGCACTCTCTGAAGAGGGAATAGTAATTTTTACCCTTATGCTATCCAGCGCTTTCCCTACTGTTGCACTCATTGGAGTGGTAATAGTAATTTTTACCCCTACACTATCCAACGCTTACCCTACTGTTGCACTCATTGGAGTGGGAATAGTAATTTTTATCCCTATGCTATCCAATGCTTTCCCCACTGTTGCACTCTCTGGAGTGGGAATAGTACATTTTACCGCTACGCTTTCCAATGCTTTCCCTACTGTTGCACTCACTGGAGTGGGAATAGTAATTTTTTTATCTCCCGCTATCCAACGCTTTCCCTACTGTTGCACTGTATAAATACATTAATTCGGTCTTGCTTCATGACCCAAATACTGATGGTGCCTACTGATACGGCAATGGTACAAGAAACTTGTTATAATTCATAAGTTGATAGTGTGCAAAACTTAGCCAAAGCAGCAATAGATAATAAAGTGCTAAATAAATGTGCATATACATGTGCAAAACACGCAAGAAAAAAGTGCAATACTGTCAAACATCAAGAGATAAAATCCTAAAGAAATAAGAAACTTCTCAGATCCCTGAGATAAGTAGACTGTATAATATCAATGAGTAAAATCCATCTCTTAAAACCAAACAGTAGAAAAATATCAAAAGTTTAAAAGTCCACAACCTGATATGGAATTCATGGATAATGAATAAATACAAAAACAACCAATGAATATTATATCCGTAAGGATAATCATAAAAAAATGTTTTTAATAATAAGTAGTCAGAAATTCATCCTATCTATAAATGTACAGTCAATACAATGATTTCAAGGAATAAATAAGACCCATCATAAATACAGCACTCAATAAGAAAATATATACATGTATATAAAAAAACATATACATAAAAATATACATATAAATACATATACATGCATAAAAACACGCAATCCAGTTACAAAAGGAAGAATATATGGTGTAGGAGGACAGATGCAGTCTAATAGATAGCACGGTCACTAGCTCAACCTCGAAATAGGAAACCTAACTAGGATGGTGTCAATAGAAAATGTAGTGCAATAGTCTGATCTAGGGAAAGAATAACAGAAAGTTTCTCCACTTCTATAAAAAGTGGTGCATTTCCTCAAAGTTATTCAATCCATTAGGCCAACGGCTGTCGAGTTCAAGAATCATTCTGAAGCTGTCTCAATAATAATTCCCGGTCTCTACCCCTTTTGAGATGGGGAATAGCACCAACTACAAAATATTTGAGACAAGATAGGTCGTTGTTGTGGACTCTCTTGAAGTGGCGGGCAACCGGGTAGGCCGAATCATTATGCAAAATTGCACGTAAGTGCTGTAAAATCCTGACGTGCACCTGGAGCTTGGTGCTACCCACATATCTTAACCCACAGGTACACGTCAGGACATAAACAGCGTGATCAGTTTTGCAATTATAGTTTCCATAGATATGCCTAGGATCCGCAGCAAAAGGAGTGGAATAGTGCAAAGTATTGATGCCAAATTTACAAGCACGACAGCTTGAACACTTGAAAAAACCTCTAGACAGTTTTAGCCAAGGAATTTTAGATTTGAGTTCTGGGGCAGCTTTATCCAAAGTCATGCCCATACTCCTGGCTCGTATAAAGGTGATGATAGGGTTGGCCGGTAATATAGTGTTCAGAACATGATCACTTAGAACAATAGGCCAATTCTTTTTTAGTATGGCTTTAAGTTTCCTGTCCTCATTACAGAATGCAGTAATCATACGTGGACACTCATCCTGCGGTCCAGTACTGATTTCCACATCAGAATCGGAAAGAGCCTCCGGAAAGAGACTCTGCCTAGACCTAGACTTAGACTTCTCGACAGCCTGGCTCAGGATGGCGTCAGAATAACCTCTGACCTTCAGTCGTGCCAACAGATCTTTCAGGCATGATTCATAGTCAGATGGAGAACTGCATATCCTTTTTAGCCTAAGAATCTCTCCATACGGTATCCCCGCGATGGTGTGCTTAGGGTGCATACTAGCTGCATGGAGAGTCGCATTCCCAGCTGTAGGTTTCCTGTGCAGGGTAGTATTAATCTTAGAATTAGCAATATATACATCAACGTCCAAGAACTGCATAGTGTGTTTGTCAATATGGGCTGTGAAATTAGGATTCATGGAGTTGTCATTGATGCTTTGGATAAATAATAAAGCCTCGTCTTTAGTACCCTTCCATGCTATAAAGATATCATCTATATATCTTAAATAGCATTTGACATGGTTGCTCATCCAGCTCCCATGTAGTGCGGTGAGGACCTGCTCCTCCCACCAGCCTACGTGCAAGCACACATAGCTGGGGGAGAAACAGGCCCCCATCGCTACTCCTCTCATTTGTTTGAAGAAGTCTTTCCCAAAGGAGAAGTAATTATTGTGCAAACACCATTCTATGAGACACAAGATGACTTTGTTGTGCTCATAGTAAGCCATGGGTCTTTTGGAAAGGTAATGTTTGACAGCAGAGAGGCCTTGTACATGATCAATGCTAGTACATAGCGCTTCTACGTCCAGTGAAATTAGCCACATACCTTCATCCCATTGGATGTGTTCAATTTTGGACAAAAAATCACTGGTGTCGCGGACAAAACTAGGTACATTTTTTACTATGTCTTGAAGAAAAAAGTCTATATACTTCCCACTTTCTCTCCCATACTTCTAATAGCAGAAACAATGGGCCTGCAAGGCACCGGTTCAACACCTTTATGTATTTTCGTAATTAAATATAGTGCTGGCTGAACAGGGAATTCAATGTACATAAACTTAAATTCTTCAGACGAGATGAGTCCTTCTCTTTTCCATTGTCCTAGCATTTTCTGTAATTTACCTTTAGCATCCGCGTACTCTTTTTGTGTTGATGTCTTGTTGCAAAGGGGGGTCGGACAGTTGGCGTTTGGCCTCTTTGATGTAGTCCTGCTTAGGCCAAATAACCAAATTACCCCCCTTGTCTGATTTTTTGATCACTATTTCATGATTTTCCCCAAGTTTTTTCATTAATTTCACATATTCTCTTTTTATATGAGGTATTTTCTTATTAGTTTTGTTGTTGGTCCTTAAATAAAATGTCATTAGTGACACATTCGTGGAACACATCAATGGCATCCTTAGGCATTAAGGGAATATATTTGGATTTACTTTTAAACGGGCTGAGACCTGCTCCCTTTTGAGAAATGTAGTGAGAATAGTAATTTTTACCTCTACGCTATCCAATGCTTTCCCTACTGTTGCACTCTCTGGAGTGGGAATAGTAAACTTTACTACTACACTATCAACGTTTTCCCTACTGTTGCACTCATTGGAGTGGGAATAGTAATTTTTACTGTAACGCTATCCAACGTTTTCCCTACTGTTGCACTCATTGGAGTGGGAATAGTCATTTTTACCCCTACACTTTCCAATGCTTTCCCTACTGTTGTACTCACTGGAGTGGGAATAGTAATTTTTAATCTCCCGGTATCCAACGCTTTCCCTACTGTTGCAATCACTGGAGTGGGAATAGTAATTTTTACCCCTACGCTATCCAATGCTTTCCCTACTGTTGCACTCTCTGGAGTGGGAATAGTAATTTTTACCCCTACGCTATCCAATGTTTTCTCTACTGTTGCACTCACTGGAGTGGTAATAGTAAATGTAACCCTCTTGCTATCCTACGTTGAAACTATTGTATATGTTTTGTTAATAATATGTATATATAGATATATATCTATATATATATATATATAGATAGATAGATAGATAGATAGATAGATAGATAGATAGATAGATAGATAGATAGATAGATAGATAGATAGATAGATAGATAGATAGATAGATAGATAGATAGATAGATAGATAGATAGATAGATAGATAGATAGATATATGTATAGATAGAGAACACCAATCCCACTTTAATGAAAACGGGTCCGACACATGCTTGGAATCTCTTCAGGAAAACTTATTTGCCACCATCTGGAAAAAGAAAACACCTGGCAGACGCGTTTCGGCGTTTGCCTTAATCATTGCCAGCTTTGTGTTTAGTCTTTGTTATCAGCACGGGTCTTTAATATGCTGCTGGGTGTATTTCCATTGGATGATGACGTAATCCAATCAGAGGCACGATGTTTCAGACCTCAGTGTGCGGCATGCGCAAAGGTTGCTGGTAGATGTAGTCCCCACAGTGCGTTGCAATCCAAAGGCTCACTCAAACAGAACATGCAGGCCTTCCCACATCGCGAGCTCAGGTACAGTGACCGCTTCGTGCATTAAGTAATGCCCTGACTGTGTCAGCTTGTGAGTCCGCCCAATCCCGGCTTTCTGAGCATGTGGCGGCAATGTTCTCCTGAAGGTGTCCCAATCAGCAGGGGTCTGCTGTTCACTCCCTGATACCATGAGCGATGTCTTGGGCGGGGGCGCGCCGCTGTGTGCATTCAGCATGTTACACCAGGGAAGATGTCAGTCATCAGCTGAGCTCCAGAACGAGAGGCGCATTGGTAATGCAGCACCGACTGCTGCAACAATATAGAACACCAATCCCGCTTTAATGAAAACGGGTCCGACACATGCTTGGAACCTCTTCAGGAAAATGTATTTGCCACCATCTGGAAAAAGAAAACACCTGGCAGACGCGTTTCAGTGTTTACCTTAATCATTGTCAGCTTTGTGTTTAGTCTTTGTTATCTGCACAGGGCTTTAATATGCTGCTGGGTGTATTTCCATTGGATGATGAAGTAATCCAATCAGAGGCACGATGTTTCAGACCTCAGTGTGCGGCATACGCAAAGGTTGCTGGTAGATGTAGTCCACACAGTGCGTTGCAATCCAAAGGCTCACTCAAACAGGACATGCAGGCCTTCCCACATCGCAAGCTCAGGTACAGTGACCGCTTCGTGCATTAAGTAATGCCCTGACTGTGTCAGCTTGTGAGTCCGCCCAATCCCGGCTTTCTGAGCATGTGGCGGCAATCGTCTCCTGAAGGTGTCCCAATCAGCAGGGGTCTGCTGCTCTCTCCCCGATACCATGAGCGATGTCTTGTATTAAAATGATTACATTTTTTTTAAGTTACATTAATTCTTTATTCATTTTAAGTTTATTTAAGTATTTTAAGTATGTTTAAATTAATTATATTTATTATTATATTACTTTTAAATTACTTTTAAAACATTTAAAAAATTCGATGTTTTGACTGTCTATATTTTTTACAACGATATTTTGGAGACAATATTTTTGTACTTACCTGTTTTGAAGATAGGAAGTCGATATTCTGGCATTCTATATTTATTCCACGATATTTTGGCAGGTCGATATTTTGCTCCTCGATATTCTGTCAGTGATCCGTTTAGAAGGCAGTTGAAGACCTGTCTCTTTACTGAATCAATGGGTCAAGTTTAGTGTTCTGCATCCTTGTCACTGTTCCATCGAATGTCAGACTGCAAGAGCTAAAACACCCATGTATAATGGGGTGCTATATAAAACCAATTTACATTTACATTTACATCCCAAAACAAAACCACCACATTTACTTGCATTCCTAGTGCTCCTTCCGTTCTTTTGGAATCATGAGATATTTAATCCAAAGGCTTGAGGGCTTTCATTTTAATGCTTCAATTTATGTCCCCTACACAAGTGCACCCACTGAAGCTGTCACTAGAGACGGGTGTGTTCTTGTTTTTGCCCTTTCAAACATATATTTGATGGGGCATGGCCTGCCATCATGGCCACTCGGACGTGAATCCGATCGGCTCTGGCCCAGACCCCCATGATCTCAGCTACCTTAAGGGTGTTAAACATCCTGCTGTGAAGAACTCCTGAATTCGGCCCCTTTTTGGGTTAGGTGGCAAAGATCCTGTTCCGATGTGGCGCCTTGCAAAATGGCGACTGATCGCAGGTGGCACCCCTGGAGCTCGTGAAGCTGCTCCTTCACAGCTGGCACAGCTCTAATCCCCGGCCAGTCATTCAGCACGGTGGCATGCTACTGAGGGCCCCCCCTGAAGCGGAGCAGTGGTCCGTTGGGATCAAACCCTGGACGGGGGACACCGTGATGGCACGGATCGAGTGAGTGAAGCGCAGGCGGAGACGAGACCAGTCCATCGGCAGCCCCATCCCTGCTCCAAGAGGCTGCCCCCTGGTAATGCTCCACGAGACGAGGAGCCCCAAATTGTGAAGTGCGTCAGTGTGTGGGAGGTTGCCTGCCTGACCCCAATATGGTGGCGGGCGTGTGCAGGGATTCGCCATTTTATAGCGGGAGGACTCCGGTCAGCGTCACTCATCCGCATTGAAACCTAACAGTAGCCGCCCACTGCCCAGGCCAGGGGCCCTCCTCAGTTTCCACAGCGTTGGTCCCAACCCACCTACTACACCGCAGTCTGGACCCCTCTCCAAGCACCCCAACTCTCTTCAGCGGTGGCTTTAGTGGTCTTTCGTGAGTAAACCAGCAACACGTCGCCAAGTCCAGCACAGAGCCTACGAGTCCGTTACCCCGGGTAGAGTGGACTGAGGGGCTGGATGGATGGACTGGTGAGGGAACCTTCCCCACGATAAAAGCAGCCTGCCATTAAGACACAAGTTCTGTGATCTGGGTCCCTAGTTGATCTGCATGGCCATCCCGCCACAAGGGACTCCCCGCTGGAGAGCTGCGCCAAATTAACATGTTAATAACCGATAGCCTAAACACCGAGTCAAAGGTCCGGACCATGGAGACCCACAGGAGCAGACCAGTGAACGCCCGAGTAAAAATGAATAAACTCCCTAGACTACTTTACTTGTTTCAAGGCCTCCCGATTTCTGTAGATTGGGAATTTTTTGTTGACCTCAAAAAAGAAGTCACCAAATGTATCTATCTGGCAGGATTGAAGAGCCAGACTCTCACATTGGATTCTGGCCAGGCCCAAATCAGAAGGGGGCCTGGCCCTCCCAGATTATAGGGATTAATTTTGAGCAGTCCAGCTCAGGGTCATCACCGAATGGCTGCTTAGGGAGTCTGAAAAGCACTGGTTGCATATGGATCGCCAGATAACAGGAAGGACCATTTGGGATCTTTTGTGGTTAAAAAACAGCTCAGATCACCAAACGCCTACATCAGTACCCCCACAGTCACTACTAAGGCTGGGCGTAGTGGGGCTTCGCGAAGCTACGCGAAGTGGGCAAAAAACGACGTCCACCCACGCACTTCGCGTAGCCCCACTACGCGCCACCGGCCTCCCTCCCGCCCTCCCTAAATGCTTTAAATGACTATATAAATGAATAATAAAACCACTTACCTTGTCCACAGCGTCCCCGGGGCTCCCGCTCATCATTGCGCCGCCGGCGCCGCCATCTTAGATACTAATGCGCATGCGCGGCCGCACGCGCATGCGCATTAGTATCCAAGACGCGCGCGTCGGCGGCTCGATGACGAACAGGAGCCCCGGGGACGCAGCGGACAAGGTAAGTGGTTTTATAATTCATTTATATAATCATTTAAAGCATTTAGGGAGGGCGGGAGGGAGGCGGGTGGCGGGCAACGGGCAACTTTGCAAAGGGCGAAGTAGGCAACACTACGCCCACTTCGTGGGCGTAGCGAAGTTGCCCGCCAAGGGTTAGTCACTACCCTGAGAGTTTGGGATCTGCTTACTAAAACGCTATCCCTATCTACCTTTCCCTCACCCTTCACCCCCATCCATTTTAATCCTGACTTACCTCCGGCCATGCAGGGGGGCTTTTTACGCAATGGGAACAGGGGGGATGTCTAATGATCTCCCACCTATATACAAAGAGGGAACTAATGATGTTTGTGGAATGCACCTGGGAGTTCCAGTTAGAGGCACATGAGGGTTTCCACTACATGCAAATCAAACACTGGGTGCAGCGACCACAGGAGCGGCTGGCCGCTACCAGGGCCCTGCTCCCAATAGAGAAATTTCCACAATCAGGACCCTCCACCAAGGGCAATATCTCTTTTTTGTATGCCCTTATCGGGTCATTGGGCCCTAGGGAGAGACAGAAACACTGAGCTTTCTGGGCCGCCACCTTGTCTAACCTGTAGAGGAGAAGCAGTGGACCCACCTATACAAAGACATAACAAATCATAATCGCTCAATATGCCTCCGGGAAGCTCATTACAAAATAATGTTTGATTGGTACATGTACCCACAGAAACAACATAAAATATTCCCTAACACTTCTTATAGATGTTGGAGGGGCTGTGGTTTATTGGGATATTTTAGACACATTTGGTGGGACTGTCCATCCATTAAGCTATTTTGGAAGGAAATTCTGTCTCAAATAAAACTGATCCTAGGGTATCCCATACCAGAGACCATTGCAGGCATAAGAGACCTTCTACTGAAGAGACAAACAAACAGTGACCGAGCCATCACGTGGTTATGCCTCAAAGCAGCTAAGATGGCGGTCGCAGCAGCTTGGACAGACAGAGGCCCCATCCATCACACCGTGGCATGTGCGATTGTAGCGGGCGCTGACTCTCGAACAACTGACGGACATCATGGAAGACACTAGGGAAGACTTTGACTACATTTAGTTCGCGTTAGTGACATACCTCTTGGAGGGTCTACCTTTATTTGCATGTAGCTGCAGACTGAGGGCTCTTCACCTCTTTCACATCTGACCAAGTGGGGAGTCCCCCTGGGAGGAATTCTTCCCACCTTGAGATGCATCTGGACTCAGCCCACCACCGACGCCACACGGCATATCATTCTACACCACTTACACCATGATACATTGTTTACATTGTTTTTCTTTCTTGTATCCTTTTCTTTACTTTTACTAGTTCATCTGTTTTAATGGAGATCATGGTATGGACAGTAGGCGTTCACATTCTCACTTAGTACCCCTTCAACTGGGTCGCTATCAAGAAGATTTACTAATGAAAGCAAAGGGAGTAAGATGGGGCCTAGAAGCATAGATGTGTACTGGGTTGAATCCTCGTTCACAAGTAGTGTTTACTTGGGAGATCTCTATAGCATTTGTCATCATTACTATATGATTGTACTTGCCATGTTTTTTTTACTACTGTGATGTTCTGAATAACTTCAATAAAAAGATTTTGAAACAAACACATTTTTGAGCAATATAAATTCGGCTCTTTCAAATTTGCAATGATTTTCCCTCCGAACTGGGTGATTGAAAAAGTGGAAACTTTGTACTATGCTGATGATTTCATGCTTTTTGCTCAGACAGCGTGGGTCTGTAGAAGATTGTGCACATATTGGCTAGTTACGCTGACCAATGATCTCTAAAGATTAAAAAAAGGCACTTTATACATTTAAATAGTTTTTATTTGTTTCATTAAATTGACCTTGGTGCACTAGTGACAGGCATATAATACAGATCATAAATCATGTGCACTACATATACAGCAATTTGTTTTAAAAAAGTAGATAGACTTCAGTTACGGGGTCTCTAATAACTGAGAGTAAAGGGATAGTAGAAGCCTTCCACACTTTTTTTGAAGATACATATAGGGAGGATTTACACCCAAGGCTAGAGGAGATAGAGGGATGGCTGCTGGAGGTGGAGCCCCTCGCTGAGGATCTGAAAGTGGTGCTAAATAACAACATAACGGTAGAAGAGGTGGTGAAGGTCATTAAGGAGAGTAAAAGGGGGAAGGCATCAGGACCAGATGGCCTCCCTTCTGAAGTCTATAAGACCCTAGTAGAAGAATTGGCTCCGGTATTATGTAACTTATTTAATCAAGTCTTTATGGGTGGAGCAGCTATACCGTGTACATGGAATGAGGCCATTATTACTTTCCTAAGTTGATAGACCAAGATCAAAAAGGCTTCATTAGAGGTCGTTACTTAAAAGAACTAACTTTTGCTCATATTGGTACTATAAATATGGCAGTCACAAACGATCTTCCCTTGGCGGTAATCGCTTTAGATGCCGCCAAGGCTTTTGATCGAGTTAATTTTGTTTTCTTAAAAACTCTTTTACAACATCTTAATTTGGGAAAGAGATTTACTGACTCTATTTTTTCTCTCTATGATTCTCCGACATCCAGGGTTCTGGTTAAAGGATTATTAACTCCACCCGTGCAAATTATGCGCGGTACGAGACAAGGGTGTCCTTTGTCACCACTATTGTTTAACTTATATATAGAACCACTGGCTTGCAGAATAAGGAGCTCAAATAGGATTCTTTTGGGGTGGAAAATTGGTCCAAAAAAATAGGCCTCTATGCAGATGACATTGTTATTTTCTCTGCAAATTTGCATAGCTCTTTGGATGCCCTGACAGATATTACTAAGGACTTTGGAGCTGTCTCTGGTTATAAGATCAACCAAGAAAAAAACTGAGATTATGGCTTGGAACTTACCCACAGAGGGTTAGTCACTAAGGCGGATATGAGATACCCGGGGGTAAGGGTTACTCATAATATTGCGGATGTGGCGAAAATACATTTCTTTAGAGTTAAACAAGAAGTTTCAGCCATGCTTAAAGGATGGATGAATTTACCTTTGTCGTTATATGGCAGAACAAATTTAGTGAAGATGATGATCCTGCCAAAGGTAACTTTTTTGTTTGAGGTTATCTCGCTTGGATTTCGAAAGGAGTGGCTAGCCAAGCTACAGAGCGAGATAGCTTCTTTTATTTGGGCATCAAAGGAGTCACGACTTTCGCGGAAAAAAATAAGAAGGAGGCTTTGTAAAGGAGGATTGGCTGCCCCGGACTTGCAAATTTATGCATGGGCTTTTGGGTTGTAAATTGTAGGATGCTATTGGTCACCAATAGGGGATCTATTTGGTGTGATGTTAAAGAATGGTGGTTATACAGATTTTGTTTTTTTGTATAAGTTCTCAGATCCTAAGTTTTTTAAAAAGATCAGGCTGAAAGTTCTATATGATTTGGCGGATTTGTGGTACAAGATTAGGAAATTCTTAAAGATACCATATTTGAGTTGTATGGCTCCAATATGGGACTCACCAGGTTCTCCGCCTTGGACAAAGGACTTATTGGCAATTTCATTGAAGAGAGAGGGTTCAGTTCGGAGATGGAATGCCAACAAAGGTGGGGGCAAGTCCTCTCAAGGTATAAATACTTACAGATTCAGAGCTGGGCGAAGGGCGCCGACATTCGAATTGGGATACAAAATGATTTTGAGGCAAAACTGGCGATGGAGGGGTCTTTTAAGAAGGAGGTGGCCTTGTGGTATTGGTCAATGTTGGAGATGGAAGATGGCCCTTTTCTACTTCCGGAGGTCCTGTGGAAGCAAAGCTTGCAAAAGATTGCAACAGAAAACCAATGGCAAGTATCTATGGCTATATTATACGGAGTGGTTAAACCTGCGAATTTAAGAAGAAACCCTCTGTTCACAATCCACAGGGCCTACTGGACTCCGCGCAGATTGACGAAACTTAAATCAAGTGGAGTGGTGGAGTGCGCAAAATGTAAGACCCCCAACGCCGATGACCTCCATATGTTTGCCTTTTGCTCGGAAATAAGAGGCTTTTGGCAAGATGTGAGTAACTGTCTATCACAAGCTCTGAACCTTCAAATAGAGGTATGTCCCGAACTTATAATTACTGGGAGGAATGACCTAGAGGAAGATAGAATTAATGACAATGTGAAATTGATTTTTTATGCTATACTACTGGCACGTAGAGAACTTTGTAAGTTGTGGGTCTCTCCCCTCTCTCCAAATGTTTTGGACTGGATAAAGTCAATGAGATGTACAGCTAAATTAGATATGTTGAACCACACTAGCAAAAAACTAGCATTTTGGGTACCGTTTCTTCTACATTTTGGGTGATTGGCATGTGGTAAATTTTGAATTGTTTATTGAACAAAGCAACATCAATCCTATGATTAAGCCCCACGCCTATCTCGCTAGTATTTGGGTTGACACTCAGGCCCCAGGAATGAGGATTAGATGGGCTCACCGGGCGGGTCAAATGGCATTAAGGGCTTGGATAATACGCTGGCCGGACTCTGTGGAGGTGAGCCCGATGTCTCTTCCTCGATATACTAGCATATGAGATACAAAAAACCCAGCAGGTGGAACAGTTAGTAAATTGGGTGGCGAGTTGGCAAATGAGGATAACAAAAAAAAAAAAAGTAGATCGATAATTATAGTAAATAGATTAAAATGTAAATTAAAAAGGAGAAATACCCAGCTAACTATAATTTACAGATTAAAAGTGATAATCAATGTGTATCATATGACATACATTCCACAAGCATTCAAGCATATTTAAACTACTGTAAATTTCATACATATATTAGGACTACTAATAATTAGTACAATAAAATATAACATCAATCCCCCAGCCACAGTTACCCCAATCATGTAAATCAGTCATAAGTAAAGTGTAAAAATATTCCTCAGCGACAAGTAAATCACAGTAGCATCCATTATCACCCAATTTATGAGTACTGAACTAGATTTCCCTTCTCTCACCAGCAAGGACTCAGGGACCTATTCTATGAATCTGCGTCTGCTTCTGTGAATAACAAACTATCCACCAGATGTTCCCATGCTTTAAACCTTTCAATTTTCCCTCAAAATCTTTTCATCTCAACATATCACTCTCTAGGCTTGCCCATTTATCCATTTCTTTACGCCTTCTAGTAATTTGAGGACCAAGCGCCGATTCTCAATGCATAGTGAATTCTCGCTTTGCCAAAATCAAAGCTAAGTCAGTTAATCTATTAGTCGTTTTTTTACATTTTAGGGTGAGGTCATGCCCCTAGGAGGCAGACCAAGAAGAAAAGGCACTTTATGATATATGGTCAGAGTTCTATCAAAGGGAACAGCAATATAGATGAAATCACACTTATCAGTGTTGTTTGAACTGGGGGACTTTACTTGCCAGCATTCTAAGCCAATGGCCCTAAATGTGTTAATGCAGCTTCAAAGGCAAGTATGGGGGCACCTCCCACCCTTTAGTTGTCATTTAGTACTCTAAATTACATACATTTTCAGTTCGGAAGCATAGGTTTGGCTACACTTTACAAACACAAGAATCAATAGCCTAGGATGTCCAAATAAAAGAAAATTCAGGCCTGCTCTATCAGAATCCATACAATTTGAGAAGGGCTTGAACATCACCTATACTGTGGTAGTATTAACAACACTATAACAATTTCATACTTTGAGTAGAGCACCTTAAAATTCCTTAGAGCATCATAGTTGTCTGAGGTATGTAGTTGTCAAATGTACACCTATTAACTCTCAAATTGAGGCCTAAGACTGCCATACGTTCTTGGGCAAAGTGAGCTAAAGAATGATGATAGTCTCAACCCAGATCTGTGACTTGGGGTGAGTGTCCAAAAAGTTTCAGTGCTCCATCCATCAGCTCCTTGTGTTTGCATACATTCTCTATAAAAACAAATTTGTTCTTTGACCATTGTCTTCTAAACATTTGTATCTATGATATCGTGCATTCTGTGTGGGACATTTGTTTTTCTCAGTTGAGTGATTCAAGTGAAATTTGAAAGCTAATGAGAATTAGGCTCATATTTTGCCTTTACTTGAAGTGTTGGGGCACAGCATAGCCAGTATAAGTATAGTAGACTTACCAGACCCTGCCATAGCTCCACTGACTCTTCAACACATGCTATGGTTCTCAGGCTATATAATACAGCCAGATCGTGACTGTCGGTAGAGATTTAAAACCAGCTGAGATTATGAATGAAGGATACACATAGGTTGGAGACTCTTTTTTATTTTAGTGATAATATTATTGATGTACTTGCAAAACAATGAAAAATAATGTTGTGAGGCTTAACCCCTTTGATGCTCATGACGGAGCGGTTCCGTCAAGAGCATCGGTTGGGTTATGCTCATGATGTAACCGCTCAATCATGGCACCCACACATGGGGGAAGCGTTGGTGCTCCCTCCATTGGCAGCCCAACATGTTGCCACAAAGGGGGATGGCAGCTGAAGGGTTTCCACGGCCACATCGACCACCCCCCCTCGGCGATCCTGTGACGTCAGTATGCACAGCGTGCACCAACGTCATCAGGAAGGGCTGGGACGCCTGAAAGCCATTTGCTTTCAGATGTCATCAGAGAGAGGGTGAGTGCTGTGTGCTCCGGTGGGACGGGGGGCCTTTTGCAGTGTATTGAGGCATCAGGGAGAGGAAAGAGCATTTCCTCTTCCCTGATGTCTCAATGCAGGTCATTCCTGCAGCACGATCAGATTGGCCCAATTTTCTGCCCTTTTTAGGCGGGAGGGGGGAGGCAGAAAACCCTACTAGGCACCAGGGGTTTATTACTTTTGCACGGGGGGCACATTTCTGTCTGCTGTTTTCTTCCCCACCTGGGGTACAGATTGGCCTGGCAGACAACCTCACCAGATCCCTTGGGCAAGATAACCCCCCATTTGTCTCAGCCCTATTTGAAGGCCCGATTTACAAAAGGGGGTGGTGATGAACAGAGTGTCTGAATTGAGCAGACCACTCTTACCCAGTCCAAAGATCAGGGCTTGATCCATCACCGTTATTTATCTCACTGCCCCATCCCAGCTCAGAACCTGGCTATATGCAAATCAGTCTGTCCCTGGCCCAGTGCATCATGGGAACAGGGCAGACTAAACTACCAAGCCAATTCTTTACCAGAAAGGAGACAAGCTACCGGGGACCGGTTTCTGGCATTTCAGCCTCTTCGGCCCGGCTTGCTTGAATCCTGATGGAGCAGTGAGAAAGGGACTCATGTCTGAGTATACCCTGCCACACCTATAGTGGCCAAAATCGATTTACAAAAGGGGGTGGTGATGAACAGAGTGTCTGAATTGAGCAGACCACTCTTACCCAGTCCAAAGATCAGGGCTTGATCCATCACCGTTATTTATCTCACTGCCCCATCCCAGCTCAGAACCTGGCTATATGCAAATCAGTCTGTCCCTGGCCCAGTGCATCATGGGAACAGGGCAGACTAAACTACCAAGCCAATTCTTTACCAGAAAGGAGACAAGCTACCGGGGACCGGTTTCTGGCATTTCAGCCTCTTCGGCCCGGCTTGCTTGAATCCTGATGGAGCAGTGAGAAAGGGACTCATGTCTGAGTATACCCTGCCACACCTATAGTGGCCAAAATCGATTTACAAAAGGGGGTGGTGATGAACAGAGTGTCTGAATTGAGCAGACCACTCTTACCCAGTCCAAAGATCAGGGCTTGATCCATCACCGTTATTTATCTCACTGCCCCATCCCAGCTCAGAACCTGGCTATATGCAAATCAGTCTGTCCCTGGCCCAGTGCATCATGGGAACAGGGCAGACTAAACTACCAAGCCAATTCTTTACCAGAAAGGAGACAAGCTACCGGGGACCGGTTTCTGGCATTTCAGCCTCTTCGGCCTGGCTTGCTTGAATCCTGATGGAGCAGTGAGAAAGGGACTCATGTCTGAGTATACCCTGCCACACCTATAGTGGCCAAAATCGATTTACAAAAGGGGGTGGTGATGAACAGAGTGTCTGAATTGAGCAGACCACTCTTACCCAGTCCAAAGATCAGGGCTTGATCCATCACCGTTATTTATCTCACTGCCCCATCCCAGCTCAGAACCTGGCTATATGCAAATCAGTCTGTCCCTGGCCCAGTGCATCATGGGAACAGGGCAGACTAAACTACCAAGCCAATTCTTTACCAGAAAGGAGACAAGCTACCGGGGACCGGTTTCTGGCATTTCAGCCTCTTCGGCCCGGCTTGCTTGAATCCTGATGGAGCAGTGAGAAAGGGACTCATGTCTGAGTATACCCTGCCACACCTATAGTGGCCAAAATCGATTTACAAAAGGGGGTGGTGATGAACAGAGTGTCTGAATTGAGCAGACCACTCTTACCCAGTCCAAAGATCAGGGCTTGATCCATCACCGTTATTTATCTCACTGCCCCATCCCAGCTCAGAACCTGGCTATATGCTCCTCACCACCCCTTGTTGTAAATATTTTTGTCCACCCTAAGCGTGGAAGGGTATTCTCAGATGTGAGACCCTTGCTCATTGCACCATCAGGATTCAAGCAAACCGGGCCGAAGACGGCTGTAATGCCAGAAACCGGTCCCCGGGAGCTTGTTTCCTTCCCAGTGTAAGAATTGGCTTTTGTAGTTTGGTTTGCCCTGTTCCCATCATGCACTGGGACAGGAACAGACTAATTTGCATACAGCCAGGTTCTGAAACTGGGATGGTGCAGTGAGCTAAAAAACGGTGTTGGATCCAGCCCTGATCTCTTGACTGGGTGAGAGCTTTCTGCTTAATTCAGAGACTCTGTCCCTCACCACCCCTTGTTGTAAATATTTTTGTCCACCCTAAGCGTGGAAGGGTATTCTCAGATGTGAGACCCTTGCTCATTGCACCATCAGGATTCAAGCAAACCGGGCCGAAGACGGCTGTAATGCCAGAAACCGGTCCCCGGGAGCTTGTTTCCTTCCCAGTGTAAGAATTGGCTTTTGTAGTTTGGTTTGCCCTGTTCCCATCATGCACTGGGACAGGAACAGACTAATTTGCATACAGCCAGGTTCTGAAACTGGGATGGTGCAGTGAGCTAAAAAACGGTGTTGGATCTAGCCCTGATCTCTTGACTGGGTGAGAGCTTTCTGCTTAATTCAGAGACTGAGTTAAACAGACCACTCCTACCCAGTCCAAAGATCAGGGCTTGATCCATCACCGTTATTTATCTCACTGCCCCATCCCAGCTCAGAACCTGGCTATATGCAAATCAGTCTGTCCCTGGCCCAGTGCATCATGGGAACAGGGCAGACTAAACTACCAAGCCAATTCTTCACCAGAAAGGAGACAAGCTACCGGGGACCGGTTTCTGGCATTTCAGCCTTCTTCGGCCCGGCTTGCTTGAATCCTGATGGAGCAGTGAGAAAGGGACTCATGTCTGAGTATACCCTGCCACACCTATAGTGGCCAAAAACGATTTACAAAAAGGGGGTGGTGATGAACAGAGTGTCTGAGTTAAACAGACCACTCTTACCCAGTCCAAAGATCAGGGCTTGATCCATCACCGTTATTTATCTCACTGCCCCATCCCAGCTCAGAACCTGGCTATATGCAAATCAGTCTGTCCCTGGCCCAGTGCATCATGGGAACAGGGCAGACTAAACTACCAAGCCAATTCTTCACCAGAAAGGAGACAAGCTACCGGGGACCGGTTTCTGGCATTTCAGCCTTCTTCGGCCCGGCTTGCTTGAATCCTGATGGAGCAGTGAGAAAGGGACTCATGTCTGAGTATACCCTGCCACACCTATAGTGGCCAAAAACGATTTACAAAAAGGGGGTGGTGATGAACAGAGTGTCTGAGTTAAACAGACACCTCTTACCCAGTCCAAAGATCAGGGCTTGATCCATCACCGTTATTTATCTCACTGCCCCATCCCAGCTCAGAACCTGGCTATATGCAAATCAGTCTGTCCCTGGCCCAGTGCATCATGGGAACAGGGCAGACTAAACTACCAAGCCAATTCTTCACCAGAAAGGAGACAAGCTACCGGGATGGTGCAGTGAGCTAAAAAACGGTGTTGGATCTAGCCCTGATCTCTTGACTGGGTGAGAGCTTTCTGCTTAATTCAGAGACTCTGTCCCTCACCACCCCTTGTTGTAAATATTTTTGTCCACCCTAAGCGTGGAAGGGTATTCTCAGATGTGAGACCCTTGCTCATTGCACCATCAGGATTCAAGCAAACCGGGCCGAAGACGGCTGTAATGCCAGAAACCGGTCCCCGGGAGCTTGTTTCCTTCCCAGTGTAAGAATTGGCTTTTGTAGTTTGGTTTGCCCTGTTCCCATCATGCACTGGGACAGGAACAGACTAATTTGCATACAGCCAGGTTCTGAAACTGGGATGGTGCAGTGAGCTAAAAAACGGTGTTGGATCTAGCCCTGATCTCTTGACTGGGTGAGAGCTTTCTGCTTAATTCAGAGACTCTGTCCCTCACCACCCCTTGTTGTAAATATTTTTGTCCACCCTAAGCGTGGAAGGGTATTCTCAGATGTGAGACCCTTGCTCATTGCACCATCAGGATTCAAGCAAACTGGGCCGAAGACGGCTGTAATGCCAGTAACTGGTCCCCGGGAGCTTGTTTCCTTCCCAGTGTAAGAATTGGCTTTTGTAGTTTGGTTTGCCCTGTTCCCATCATGCACTGGGACAGGAACAGACTAATTTGCATACAGCCAGGTTCTGAAACTGGGATGGTGCAGTGAGCTAAAAAACGGTGTTGGATCTAGCCCTGATCTCTTGACTGGGTGAGAGCTTTCTGCTTAATTCAGAGACTCTGTCCCTCACCACCCCTTGTTGTAAATATTTTTGTCCACCCTAAGCGTGGAAGGGTATTCTCAGATGTGAGACCCTTGCTCATTGCACCATCAGGATTCAAGCAAACCGGGCCGAAGACGGCTGTAATGCCAGAAACTGGTCCCCGGGAGCTTGTTTCCTTCCCAGTGTAAGAATTGGCTTTTGTAGTTTGGTTTGCCCTGTTCCCATCATGCACTGGGACAGGAACAGACTAATTTGCATACAGCCAGGTTCTGAAACTGGGATGGTGCAGTGAGCTAAAAAACGGTGTTGGATCTAGCCCTGATCTCTTGACTGGGTGAGAGCTTTCTGCTTAATTCAGAGACTCTGTCCCTCACCACCCCTTGTTGTAAATATTTTTGTCCACCCTAAGCGTGGAAGGGTATTCTCAGATGTGAGACCCTTGCTCATTGCACCATCAGGATTCAAGCAAACCGGGCCGAAGACGACTGTAATGCCAGAAACCGGTCCCCGGGAGCTTGTTTCCTTCCCAGTGTAAGAATTGGCTTTTGTAGTTTGGTTTGCCCTGTTCCCATCATGCACTGGGACAGGAACAGACTAATTTGCATACAGCCAGGTTCTGAAACTGGGATGGTGCAGTGAGCTAAAAAACGGTGTTGGATCTAGCCCTGATCTCTTGACTGGGTGAGAGCTTTCTGCTTAATTCAGAGACTCTGTCCCTCTCCACCCCTTGTTGTAAATGTGTTAGATGAGGACACTGATGTGCCAATAGTGCGGCAAGAGGCATCTGGGCTGCAGCCTGAGGCTGCAAGGCTCCCCGTTGAAAGTACTGACCTCTGGGTTGCCCATGCATGGTGCAGCCAGCATTGCTAGACTTTATAGGTTTTCCAGGGTGTAGAGTGAATACTGAAAACATTTTTCCGATACATTTTTTTCAGTTGTTTATGGACGATGTATTTCTGGCAGAGATTGTTGAGCAGACTAATTTGTATGCCAAACAGTTTTTGAGGGACAACAGTGCCAACCTTAAGCTCCACTCTAGAGCTACCCGGTGCACTCCCACAAATCTGGAAGAGATGAAGAAGTTCTTGGGTTTAACTTTTTTGATGGGCTTGCTAAGTAACCCATCAATGTCTTCATATTGGTCTACTAGTCCCTTAAGGGCAACCTCTGCTACGGATGCTGCATTTTGTCGATAATGGTTTAGAGTTGGCACAAGATCATCCTGATTGTTACAGTCTTTTTAAGATTTGGCCTGTCATTGATCACTTTGTTGATCGGTTTTCTGAGATCTATGCTCCAGGGAAAGAAATAGCAGTGGATGAGTCTTTGGTGTTGTTCAAGGGCCGCTGATTTTTAGGCAATACATTTCTAGTAAGAGGGCACACTATGGAATTAAGCTGCATATGCTGTGTGACTGTAGGACTGGGTATGTCTTTAATTTCAGTGTGTACACCGGAAAGTAATCCTGGATTAACCCCCCTGGTTGTCATTCCTTTTTGGAGTGACTAAGAAAAATTGTGTGGGAACTTGGTAGAGGACTTTTTAACAAAGGTCATCATTTATATGTAGATAACTTCTACACTGGCATGCGGTTGCTCAGGAAATTGGCCAAAGTAGGCACTATTGCTTGTGGCAAAATCCGCTCTGACCGTAAAGGTTTCCCAAAAGAACTTCCTTGTCAAAAGCTTGTGCAGGGACAGTGCAGTGTGTTGCGTTGCGAGGAGCTTCTAGCTGTGAAGTTTTCAGACAGGAGAGATGTCTACATGCTGACTACCATCCATGATGAAAACACATTCACCTGTGACTGTTTGGGGTCAGGTTGCAAACCTGTGTGCATTTTAGACTATAATAGGCACATGGGTGGAGTTGATAGAGTAGATCAGAGGTTTGAACCTTACGCTGCTCTTCGTAAGGCATTTGGTATGAGATGTTGGCTATCCATCTTTTCCACTTGGTAACCTTTAATGCTTTTGTTGTACTCAAGCATTTTTGTCCTGAGTCAAAGATGACTTTTGCTAAGTTTCAGGAGTCTGTAATAGGCAGCCTTGTTGTAGTAGAACGGGCAAGTGTTCCTAGAGTTGGAGTGGTGGAGGATGTGGCTAGATTGAAAGATTGACACTTTCCTGATCACATTCCTCCCACATCCTCAAAAGACTTTCCCAGTAGGAGATGTAGAGTCTGTTGGCGAAGAGGTATGCAGAAGGAGACTTGTATGTACATCCCCGAGTGTCCTTCTAACCCTAGCCTGTGTGTGCCTGCTTGTTTTAGAATATACCACAGGCAAAACAATTTTTGGGAGCATTCATGAGTGGTAAAGTGAACTGCCAAGTCTCTATTGTTTTTTATCTTTTGTTCAGTTTCAAGGTTGGCATTTGGGTAATGTATGTAGTTTCAGATTTTGTGAGTAGATTTGTATCTATTTGCAATTTGTTTATGTTTTCTTTTTCTGTATAAAAAATCCTAAATGTAATGGCGGTGTGTGTAGGCTATAGTAAGAGAGAACAAGGGTACCCTGATAAGTGAACCTGGGGTTGTAATATGTTTAGGGAGTACAGTGGTTCTGGGTTGGCCTTACTAGGTCCAGAAAGATAGAGACACAGTTTGTCTGTATATTTGCCCTTATAGGGAGTGGTACATTCAATGTAGGCATGGTATTTGATCAAATAAGGGAGCAGTGTTGAAGAGAAGTAGTTTATTCACATTTAAACACATTAAGGGTCAGAAATACGGGATCACTGAAATAATATCTACTGCCAAAATATTGAGTTGCCATAATATCGATGCCAAAATATCGAGGGACATAATATCGACTTTCAGTTTCTATCTTCACTAAGGTAAGTACAAAAATATCGAGTTTAAAATATCGAGTGTTAAAAATATAGCCTGTCAAAATATCGTTTTTTTTATGTCTTTAAAATAAGTTAAAACTATTATAATATTAAATATATTTAATATAAACATTGTTAAAATTATTAAATAAATGTAACATTATTACATAGTTAATGTAACTTAAGAAATTAATAATAATAATACATATATATATTTAAATACATGTTATTAATAAAACATATAGAATATATTTACCATAGCATAGCAAAAGGTTTAAATTTAAAGTAACCACTCCAGTGGGTGCTACATTAAAGAGATGGTTGGATAGCGTAGGGGTAAAAATTACTATTCCCACTTCAGTGGATACAAGAGTAGGGAAAGCGTTGAATAGCGTAGGGGAAAAATGTACTATTCCCACTCCAGTGGGTGCAACAGTAGGGAAAGCGTTGGATAGCGTAGGGGTAAAAATTACTATTCCCACTCCAGTGGGTGCAACAGTAGGGAAAGCATTGGATAGAGTAGGGGTAAAAATTACTATTCCCACTCCAGTGGGTGCAACAGTAGGGAAAGCATTGGATAGCGTAGGGGTAAAAATTACTATTCCCACTCCAGTGGGTGCTACAGTAGGGTAAGCGTTGGATAGCGTAGGGGTAAAAATTACTATTCCCACTCCAGTGGGTGCTACAGTAGGGAAAGCGTTGGATAGCGTAGGGGTAAAAATTACTATTCCCACTCCAGTGGGTGCTACAGTAGGGAAAGCGTTGGATAGCGTAGGGGTAAAAATTACTATTCCCACTCCAGTGGGTGCTACAGTAGGGAAAGCGTTGGATAGCGTATGGGTAAAAATTACTATTCCAACTCCAGTGGTTGCAACAGTAGGGAAAGCGTTGGATAGCGTAGGGGTGAAAATTACTATTCCCAATTAATTATTTTAAATTAATTTCCAATTATATTTTAATTATTTACCAATTAATAATTAATTTAAAAATATTAATAATTTACATATTTATTTATTTAAAATTAAATTACTTCCCACCATATTCCCCTATAAACACACAACCCGCTACAGAAAATAAATTACAAAAATTTAATTATTTATCAATTATTTATTTTTAATTAATTACCAATTATATTTAAATTAATTACCAATTATTTAATTAACAATTAGATTAAATTTACATAATTAATTAATTATAATTAAATTACTTCCCACCCTATTCCCCTGCAAACACACAACCCGCTACAGAAAATCAATTACTAAAAATATTTATTTATCAATTATTCATTTTAAATTAATTAACAATTATATTTTAATGAATTACCAATTATTATTTAATTAACAATTAAATTAAATTTACATAATTAATTATTTATAATTAAATTACTTCCCACCCTATTCCCCTATAAACCCACAACCTGCTACAGATTTATTTTACACAAATATTATTAAATATTAATAACTTACCTTATTTTCGATATTTTTGTTGTCTATATTTTATCTAGTCTATATTTTGTCTAGTCTATATTTTTGATTCAATATTTTGGCTATTCTAGTCGATATTACTTGATATTTTTGTTGTCTATATTTTGTCTAGTCTATATTTTGTCCAGTCTATATTTTTTGCATCGATATTTTGTCCAATCGATATTTTGGAATCGATATTATGTCTGTTTACCAGAAATACGTTCAGGTGCTCACTTGAGCGGGTAGGTGCATATTGTGACTAAGTGAATAGTGACATAAAAAACATAACATCACATTGGCAACATGCGGGTACTCCAAATAAATATAAACATGGGAAGGAGTACAAGTTGTAAAGGTCGACGGCGTTTCGATCTATATCTTAGTTAAGATCTTCTTCAGTACAAAGTGTGAGCAATCTGAAACTGAAGAAGAGCAAGAGAATGTCACCTAAACGTCTATTGGTATTCCTGTACAACATATAGTGACTGTGTGTTCCCAGTGATTCCAATTAACCAATTTATGCAGATATATCTGATATATCATGGTTCCTAGTGTAGTTAGGGGGAATCAGCCAGTGCTGGATTAGTGGCGCGCTAGGATAATAGGGTACTAAGGGCTGGGTGAGAATAGCAACCGCGACACAGTGCGGGGTTTCACTTACTGTGTAGCACTTACGTAATGCTTGGGGATGGATGAGCAAAGCAGGTGATTAGTCTAGCTCTTCATGTTACTGCTGTCAATTAAATCAATCTGCTGGAGGAGAGGGAAGGGTAGGTGGTGAAAAAAACTTTTTTCCTGAGACCGTGGCTACTCATGGGGGTGCTTAGACCAATAGAGACTCACATGTGTTGCTCTGGGTGGTGGCGTAATTAGGCGCGTTGCTTAGTTTAGCTGAGAGTCTGCAGATTCCTATAATTAGGCAGAAGACAATGATCATTCATGCTTACTTAGGAATCAGGCGCTTGTGTGTGAGAGCGAAGTCTAGTCATGGGGTCCTTGGAATCCGGGGAAGCCTGCGGGATTCCCGGTGGACGCCCTAGTTTCGTCACTAGCAGTTATTTGGGTTTCCTATGAGGAAAGTCACGTGAGTAAAACAAATTATTCAAGTTGCAGCAATCGAGAGCGCCTAATCCTAGGCGTGCAGTAGCTTAATCTCTTTAAGCACTTTCAGCAGTTGGTAGGCCGTTCTTCAAGAAATATTGCAGCATGCACTGGGTTGTCTGCAAGGAAAGTGAGGCACGAGTTAGAGTGAACTGAGTCTAATAGCTGCTAACTGATGGGGTTAACACATGTCCTTAACAGTAAAGTTTGAGATCGCAGTTAATTGGTGACAGAGAACAAAGGTGAAAATCATGTTGTTCGCTCTTTATTAACAGCAAGATTTAATTCGGGAGGAGAGTCCCGGAGATTGTACCTGACGTGCTTATGTCATGCGGGATCTTCAGTGATTAAAACGGAACCACTATTTACAGTTCAAGCAAATTAAACAATCCTGTCCTGCAGGGACCTTTAGGCATGGAGGGGAAAAGAATAAAATCAGGGCCAGGCCTGTCTACATGGTGTGCTCATGGGGCAGTGATAAGGGAGCCGGTATGGGGGGACTTACATAATCAAGGCAGCTGTGGTCATGGGAGCACCTTCCTGGTCTGCGTGCAGCAATCAATGAGTCTGCAGCAGCGGAACAAGAAGTCTGCTTGGTGTGTATTTAAGGTTGTGTACACATTACGGGGCATTCGCAGTTGGGGGCTGGGTATTTCGCATTGAGGAATGTTGCGCATGCGCATTGGTGAACACGGAAGTGTTTGGAGAAGTAATCGGTTATTCCTGCGATGCGTGTTACTGAGGAATGCTAGTACGGTCAAGACCAATCCTGGCAACACCAGAACTCGCACGTTCACATATTCTTGCTAAGTAATGCGGTATGTGTTGGAGTCAAGTGTTGTTTTTGCAAACAGAAAAAATACATAAATAAAAACATTTATACACAGTTAGCAAACTGACTTATTGGGGGGAAACCTTTACTTGCAGACTGAACTCGTCCATTGTCAGCAGCATTGGATAATAGCCTTGGGGAAGCACGGTGCTGCCAGCTGATCCGCCGAGAAATCACCAGCTTGTCTCCCGCTGACCGACGCTCAATCACCAGCAGGAGCGAGGCAGTCAGTACAGACGAGCGCGAGGCGGACCACAACCCCCAGAGGGCTGTGCGCTGTGCCGCGTTACCGCTCTGCGCCAGGAGGCGCTTAAAGGTGACATCATCCCCGTCTCGCGGGACGCCCGGGGCGAAGCCGGGCAAAGGGCGGGCCCTCTACGGCCCTCCAAGGCCAGACAAGGCACGGCTCGGCCACTCCCCTAACGTGAGTAGCCTCGAATCGATTTTGACCGTCATTTCCTGGTTATCCTTCCTGCTACCCTGCTTAGGTGTGTAAAATCTACAGCGATGGCAGATGCAGAGGGACACACTCCTGTAACAGGAACGCCCATAATGGGTCCCCTAGATAAATTCTTCTTCAGGACAACTGCGGATCTCGATCGAGAGTTGGCCATGGCAGAGCGCCGTATTGCCCGACGACAATCAATTGAGTTACTGAAACACACCACCTTAGAACCCACTCCGAAAGTGATTGCTGAGGTTCAATCCTTAAATTCTATCCAGCCTAACATAGATGCAGATCTGTTCAATACGGACAATCTTCCTTTAATTTTCCAAACTAGTCCTCTGCCTTCCTTTCAACCTGAGCAACCATCATCCGCTAATAACAATAATAATATCATCAATCTCATTGACCTTGTCACTCCCAATTTACCAAACTCTTCTGAGGTCATAAACGTAACCACAACGCCTATTACCTCAAACACTTCGGAAGTATTACTATTACCTCCTGATGGTAAACAGTCCACACCTCCTGTGCCTCTAAATACTGTTTCCAATAAAAATCAAACTTCATGCAATCAAACTAAAAGGAAACAGGAGACTATTATTAGAACACCCCCAAAAAAGCGCAGGAAACGAGGTTCGGTTACATCGGACACTCCTATACACAAAAAACCACTTCCAAAGGATTTACTTAGACAAGAGCTTCTACAAATAGTGGAAGGTGTTCCCACTGCTACCAGAAAAAACTTTGACGGCAAACGTAGCACCCTCCATTAAGGATTTTGTGGATGCAATGGAACACCTCTTAAAAGCCCTACTCATTCCAATAGTAGAAAGAGTAAAGAGAATTGGAATACAATTGGAAAACCTAACAGGAGGCTCTATCCATAATACTACAACTAAACAGGAATTACCAAACACCAAGAATGTAAAGGCTGATGAAAGAATCTCTAAGTTGGGAAAACCAACTGTAGAAAATAAAATCATGAAGGAAACAAATCCTCAATCAAACAAACACCTGTATCTACATCTAAGCCAGTAACTAAGGCCCCTATTGCCCAACATAAATCAACGCAAAATAAAATGTCGCATTCTGCACAAATTTACTCCCTTATAAACTCCGCCAAAATGGGGAATGATAAAAATAACTCAAACAACCAAAAGAGCGACTCCTATAATAGCAGGCCATCCCGGATAAGAAATGCAGATTTACCTCCTGCAGCCTCACAAAATGTAATTGTTTTAACTGGGGTTCCTCCACTACCAACAACAGGAGTATATGAAAATCATGCCAGTCTCAAAAATAAGGTGATATATTGGCTCAAAAATAACAGGCCTCTTCCACCCCATCTTAATGGAGACATTCTTATGGTGAGAAGAACGAACTGGGTGGGTATACGCCCTAAAGATATAGAAGGCGATGTCATGATCATTACATTCAAAGATCCCAGCGTTATGTCACACATCAGGGATTGGTATTCAGACTTCCATAATGGTCCGATTTCACCTAAATCCCTCTCTTATTTCTACCCTGAAGCTCTAATGCGCCCGAAACAACATCAGCCCAAGCACCATTTTGGTAATCTTACCCTCCAAGAACATAGAAGACCATCTTACCATAGCTGTCCATCAAGAAACGGAATTAGGGAAAATATCTTGCCATTTCATAGTCTCTATCATAACACAGGTAATCCATGGAATACTAAATATCCCTTGACGCCCGGTTACACTCCAGTGGGATATGGTCAATTATTTCCACCTCAAATTCCTCCATGGAACTTCCCCTGTTATAACCAATATGAGCCACTCTATGGCTTGGATGACATAGAATGACTTACTCCAAAGAAAGTGGCCTATCAACCTAGGGAGATTTTACCTGCCACTTTATCTAATGATACTTTGACAAAGCCCTCTATGACTAATAGTACCCCAGACCTACAAATAGAAAACACGATAGAAGGAGGGGATATAGCAGAAACATCAACGACACAGATAGACCAGGAAAGAACACCAAAAAGGCTGTCTATCAGGGGAGGGCATAGTAAATCTACTGATACATTAGAGATTCTTTGTTGGAACCTGGCAGGTATTAATTCTAAAATCATACTACCAACTTGGTTGGAGGTGGTAAATCAATACCCTGTTTTGTGTTTCCAAGAGACTTGGGCGCTGACACCTACACATTTACTGGGCTACCAGACTTTCCACTCACCTGCATTACCCAGTAACCAGGGTAGACATAGAGGGGGTCTCTGCACCTATATAAGTGTCACAATAGGCCATAAGATTGTCAAAAAGATATTAAGGACATCTTACCAAATAATTGCCATGGATGTTGGCTCCTCCATGACACTGCTGATAATTAACTTTTATAATAATATGGCCCCAGAACCATTGGAAAATGTATTGGAAGAGTTGCACCCCTCAGTGGTCACACTTAAAGAATTACGTGGTGGCGAGTGTGTGACAATCTTTATGGGTGATTTTAACTGCTACATATGCCCAAATGCCATGAAGGGCATGTGTGACATCTCTATAGAAATGGATTCCAGTATTACTAATCACACCCCTAACCATCATTTTATACATTCAAACTCAGGGGACTTACTAAATAATTTTCTAGCCTCTTTTAATTTAGAATTTGCTAATAATTTAACCCTCCCACCTAGACCTTTTGAACCCAGTTTCCATGGCAGAGGTATAAATTCGACTATTGATTTCATTCTTTTTCCACAGATGTATGTCCCTTTAATATCCTCGTGGAACACTTTGGATTATTTATATGGGGATCATTATCCTTTAGCCCTATCTATCGTGTTGCCCTCTCCAGTTTCTATGCATACCAACAATCCCAAACTTAATTATGAGGTACCAATTGTTATGGGTTCTCAAAACGGATATACCATCAAATGGGAGAAAATCAATCCTAGTAGACTGTTGAAGGACTTATTGACGATGAGGTGGGAGGAGATACATATCTGCCTCTCCTTAAATGAACTGCCCCACTCTGTCCGAGATGCCTTCTTGAGTATACAGTTCAGCCTCAGAAAATTGCTTACACGACAGTTTAAGGCAGGCCCATCCCCTCCAAAGTCTGGTTTGATAAACATTGCTCTATAGCTTTAAAGACATTAAAGAATCTGTTGCACAAAACTCCAAAACCAATCACGGAGATTCGGCAAGCCAGACTTAGTTATCGTATGGCTATTAAAAATAGAAAAAAAAGTATTGAAGGAGGAAGCATGGCAAAAATTGGTGTCAACCAGCGAAAATAGAGATCTCTCGGCCTTCTGGAAATTTATAAATAACCCGCTCCCTTGGGTAAAGATGCCGGAGAGAAATATTGACCTTGCAATTGATGGTGAAACGTGGGCTGCTTATTTTCAAAATCTATATAGTCAACCCACATGGACGACATCAGAACCAAAGGCCTCATCATCTTTAGACCTCTTTGATGTAACGCATTCTAACATTGTCTTCAGGTGGGAAGAGGTGGAGATGGCGATAAGTTCAGCTGGCAAAGCACCAGGGCCGGACGCCATCCCCACAGATGTTTTCAAAGCAGAAATATCCTTTTGGGCACCAATATTGACATCTACCTTGAACGCCGCAACTATGTCGGGCCACTTCCCTTCCTGGGACGAGGCCGTAGTGATACCCATCTTCAAAAAGGGTGATAGGCATTCTCCATCTTGCTATAGGCCTATCTCCCTCCTCGATTCCCTAATGAAGATTGCAGGCCGCACTATTTTGAAACGTCTTGAAGTATGGGCAGCGGAGAAGAACATACTTTCAACACTCCAGTATGGCTTCAGATCAGGGAGAGGTACAGTAGAACAAACTCTGAACCTACATCTTATTATGTCCAAATACGTTGATACAAAAAAATGGAAACCTGTATGTTACTTATGTGGACTTAAGCTCTGCTTTTGATTGTGTAAACCATGAACAACTTTGGGACATTTTGGAACTTTTAGGAGTAGATCCATCAATACTCATCTTTATAAAGAATTTGTATAGAAACGCAGGAGCTAGAGTTAGATACGGCCCAAAAGGAGAGTGCTCGCCAAGATTCTCCATAAATAGAGGGGTTAGGCAGGGATGTATATTAGCCCCAATGCTTTTCTCCCTCTACATAGAAGCAATAGAAGATCATTTAAAAAACTTCGAATGCGATTATCCCAAGGTGGCAGGGCAATCAATCCCTATCTTGCTCTATGCCGATGACGCGGCTATACTTTTACAAACTAGAGTGGGGTTACAAAAAGTAGTCACGGCATTCAGGGATTTCATGTGCGATAAAGGCCTGAGAGTCAACATTAAGAAAATCTACTCAATGGTCTGTAAAAAAAAGATAAACAAAAGATCATGCCCCATTCATATTGAGGAGCAAAGACTAGAGACAGTGGACAATGTCACGTATTTGGGCATTTCTGTAAATCAACACACATCTTGGAAGTCGGCAGTTAAAATGAGAAAACTTGCCCTTGTTAGAGCTGTTGGTGGGCTCAGAGACTTTGCCGGAAGAATAGGTGGGAGGCCTGTTAAACAGCTAATTATTTTATATAAAATAAAATGTATTTCAACAGCTATTTATGGGGCTGGCCTTTGGGGCATCGAAAAAAACATTACCTCTATTCAAATTGAGGAAAACAAATTCCTAAGGTATTTATTGGCAACACCTAAATCAACTTCAGTATACATGATGCATATTGAGTTAGATTTATCATTTATTTCTGATTTAATTAAAGTGGAACCCCCACTTTTGTGGCATAAAATCTGGACCACTACTGAAACAGACTTAAATCGCGAAGTGATACTGGACATTCTCAAACAGGAGGGGGTAAAACATACGAAATGGCTGGTCTATATTAAAAACTTTTTCGTGGAAATTGGTCACCCAGAGTACTTTTCTGATCCTTTGACCTTGGACTCTATATCAAGAAAAAACTTAAGAAAAACTCTATTGGATCACTTGGAGTCTAAAAGATGGAACCATCAAAAACAAAATACAACTCTCCAGGCGTACCAAAGGGTGACGCAGCACAAGGGCCTCCAAGCATACCTGTCTACAGATTTTTCTTGTTATGCTAGAATGCTTCCTGCCAGATTTAGACTGGGCTCTTTTTTTCGTCTTATAACTTTTCCAGTAAGAAGTGATTGGTCTCGAAAACTGAGTTTTTGTCCATGTGATGATACCTCTGTACAATCAAATATTCATACCATCTTATTTTGTACTTATTATGCGATTCCCAGGAAAACATTATTAAAACCCCTACTAAAGAGATGGGGCCTGAGGTCTTGCAAGGACGCGTATGAGCGCTTACAGACGCTAGAGGATAAAGAAGTTATAGGTATCATGGAACAGTACTTGAAGTTGTTGATCAAATTTAGGAAATCTCTGCAAGGCCCTACCTAAATATGCTGTTTTTTAGATCTCTTCTTTTTTTTAATTAATTTTTAAATATCCTAAGATTGGTTCTCCTGATCTCGCTTTTTAAATGGTAATGATTTCTCCGATACACTTTTCCATTTCAATTTACTTATTTTAATGAAATGATCAAATTGTTTGTTTTATATTATCTCTGTAATTGTATGCTTGTATGATATTTTATGAAATATCGAATAAAGCTTATTTGATTTGATTTGACTTATTGGGTCTGTTAGAACTAGTTATCACCAACATGATTGTGTCTCAGTGATGATGGTGAAAACGAGGCAATACATAGTACAGTGAAAACCCTGTTGTAGCTCTGTGGAGATGTTTTAAAAGGCATAACATTATACAGTCAACAACACAGTTGTAGCTCTGTGATGATGGTTAGAAGTCATTACCTGGTACAGACAAGCAATACGGCACATGGAGTTATGGGCAAGACTGCCACTCATCAAGTGAATTAAGTCCATTCTCAATTGATTTGCCGTTATAAATCCACTTGCATTCCAAACGGTTCATAGTGGCTTGATGATTACCGCCCCTCACATTTGGTACTAGATTGTCTATCACCTGCCAAGTGAGATCGTTTTCAGAGTGTCCATGTACCAAGAAGTGTTCCACTAGGGGTGCAGTAAGTACTTTGCACCTGATCCAGCTTTTGTTTTGACTTGTTGGGTAGTTTGGCCTATATGACGTAGTTTGCAGGGGCACTCAACACAGTAAATCAAATTTTTAGAGTTACAGTTGGTAAATGACTTTAAAACATGCGTGCAATTACTGTATTCAAATACTTTTGTGTTCTTAGTAGAATTGCATGCCAAACAATGGTTACATTTGTAATGTCCCAGCATAGATGGTAGGTTGAGGTATGTCTGGAGGGACCTGTCCTTTCTTGTTGGTGTGAATGCCCTCACTAGATGATCCTTTATGTTGTGCCCGCGTCTAAATGAGAAGAGTGGTGTCCCTGTTGTGAGTTCTAGGGGATCCAAGACGGATCAATGTTTCTTGACCAGTTTGGTAAGTTTATTGCTCACTGTGCTGTAGGTAGTAACACAGATGATTCTGGTAAGTGGTGTTTTTTCTCTAGTTTGGAGCAAATGTTCCCTATGGTAGCCCCACCTTCACGTCATGGCACGTTTGACCAGTTTCCTGGGGTAGCCTCTGGCTGTCATTTTTTTGCAGAGTATTTCTGCCTCTTGGAAAAAATCATCCTTGAACTTGCAATTGTACCTGATTCTGAGAAATTGGCGGGAGGGTAGGCCATCCCTAAGAGCCCTAGGGTGTGCGCTATGGTATTCAAGTAAGGTGTTTCTCTCTGTTGGCTTTCTGAAGAGGGTTGTGTACAGTTGGTCGTTTAGGCATTTATTAGTAATATCCAAGTAATCTACCTGGAGTGTGTCGTAGTTGAATGTAAATTTTAGATCTGGTTGGGAGCTGTTCAGCCACTCGCAGAAGTTTTTTATTTCAATTTGGTTACCACATCAGATCATAAGGACATCATCGATTAACTTATGCGAGAGGCGGATTTTGTCACGGTGTGGGTTGGTGGTATTCAGAATGATGTTAGATTCCATATTGTCAACGAACAGGATGGCAAAGTTCGGAGCAAAAATTGCGCCCATTGAAGTGCCTGTGCACTGTCTATATTAAGGGGTCGATTACGATCGCGGACGGACTTGCGTCCGTCCGCGACCCCAGAGCAGGAGGGAACCTCCGCATGGCATGCGGAGTTCCCTCCTGTGCAATCAGGATGTGACCGCCACCCTGGCGGTCACACCCTCTATTTTTAACATTGCCGCGGGTGCAGCTTCAAGCTGCACCCGCGGCAATGTTAAAAAGGCACGCATTGCATTTGCATGCAGAAAGAGGCAGGCACCGCGCGGTGCCTGCCGCCTTCTGCATGCAAATGCAGGGGGGTACCATAGGTACCCCCCATGTGCACCCCCCACACCCCCTTCACCTAGGGGGCCCGCAACGGGCCCCCGCAGTGAAGTTCCGTATGCTTTTCCGCAGCGGAAAACCCGCAGCGGAAAAGCATACTTTACTGGCCATCCTAATATGGTGGACGGTGTCTGGAAGACACCGTCACCATATTAGAGCTTTTCCGCCGCGGTTGTAATCCGACCGCGGCGGAAAAGCTGCGGACGGAAACCAGGACCCACCAGCCATCCTAATCTGGCGGTGGGTCATTGGTCAGTCCGCAGCGGATTTTCCGCATCCTCGGGGCCGGCGGTGGCTTCCGCCGGCCCCGAGGATGCGGAAAATCCGCTATCATAATGACCCCCTAAGTGTCTTGGAAAAGGAAGTAGGGTCATATATTTTATCAAGAAAGCGCCATACGTTATCACCGCTTTTTTTCAGCAGGAAACTGCTGCTAAAATGGCGATAATGGGCTTGATAATATGCCCTTGTGAATTCCCATAGAAGCCCAGGTTCTGGTGTTATCCTGTGCTTCTATGGGAATTCACAAGGGCATATTATCAAGCCCAAAGCGGCAGTTTCCTGCCGATAAAAGCGGAGATAATGTATAGCCCTTTCTTGATAATATGGCCCGTAATTCTTAGTGAGTGCGATCTCTAGTAGAGTGATGATAAATTCAGTTGGGGTGCTGGGCGATTAATTAGGTGTTTTTTGATCACTTCTATACCTTTTTGTTGGGGAATGTTGGTGTACAGGGACTCTATGTCAAGGATGACAACGAGTTCTGTATTTGGATCAAAAGGCTCATTTTCAATGAGAATGATCAGGTGGGTGGTATCCTTGACATAGGTGAGTGTAATTTGTACAAGATTTTATGAAAAAGTCAATGTATTTCCCTAGGGGTTCTAGTACAGAACCGCAGCCAGAGAGGATGGGTCTGCCAGGGGGTGCCTCCGGGTTTTTGTGTACCTTGAGTAGTGTGTACAAGACAGGGGTGCGGGGTTACTTATTGTTAAGAAACAGGAACTAATTTTTACTGATGAATCCATTGTCTAAAGCTTCCTTTGTGACATAAAGAATCTCTTCACTAATCTTTTTAAGGGGGTTGCAACTCAGACGTTCGTAGTGGGACGTGTTGTGTACCTGTCGTAAGATCTCAGTGTCATAGGTGGCTTTATCCTGGATGACAATTCCACCCTCTTTGTCACAGGGCTTTATTACAATATTCTCATTCTGTTTTAATGTGTTCAGGCTGCTCTTTTCCTCTAAGCTGACATTGTAGGGAGTAAATCGATAGTTATCCTTCAGTTTGGACCAGTCTCTGAGGACAAGGTGTTCAAAGGTGATAACTTCTGGGGCATAGTGCTGCTAGAGGTGTAAAATGTGGAGGCAGGCCGTAGTCCTGTGGTGTATGTCTTTTGAGGGGTTTCTTGACCTTGAAAGAATGCTTGAAGTCTAACTTTCCTAAAGAATTGTAGCATTTCTGTCTGTATCGTGTTGGTGATAACTAGTTTTAACAGACCCAACAAGTCCATTTGCTAACTGTGTATAAATGTTTTTATTTATATATTTTTTCTGTCTGCAAAAACAACACTTGACTCCAACACATACTGCATGACTTAGCAAGAATATGTGAACGTGAGAGTTCTGGTGTTGCCAGGATTGGCCTTGACCATACTAGCGTTCCTCAGTAACACACATCACAGGAATAACCGATTACTTCTCCGAACACTTCTGTGTTCACCAATGCGCATGTGCAACATTCCTAAATTGCGAAATACACAGCCCCCAACTGTGCATGCCCCGTAATGTGTACACAACCTTAAGTACACGCCCAGCAGACTTCCTGTTCCGCTGCTGCAGACTTATTGATTGCTGCACGCAGTCCAGAAAGGTGCTCCCCTGACCACGGCTGCCTTGATTAAGTAAGTCCACCCACTCTGGCTCCTTCTCACTGCCCAACGAGCACACCATGTAGACGGGCCAGGCCCTGATTTTATTTGTTCCCCCTCCCTGCCTACAGGTCCAGGCAGGACAGGATTGTTTAATTTGCTTAACCTGTAAGTATAGGTTCAGTTTTAATCACTGAAGATCCGGCATGACATAAGCACGTCAGGTACAATCTCCGGGACTCTCCTCCCGAATTAAATCTCGCTGTTAATTAAGCACGAACTACGTGGTTTTCACCATTGTTCTCTGTCACCAATTAACTACGATCTCAAACGTTACTGTTAAGGAATTGTGTTAAACCCATCATTTAGCAGCTATGAGACTCAGTTCATCCTAACTCGTGCAACACTTCCTTTGCAGACAGCCCTTTGCATGCTGCAATATTTCTTGAAGAACGGCCTACCAACTGCTTAAAGTGCTTAAAGAGAGTAAGCTACTGCACACCAAGGATTAGGTGCTTTCAATTGCTGCACCTTGAATAATTTGTCTTACTCACATATAGCTTTGCTCATAGGAAACCCAAATAACTGCCCTTGACAAAAATAGGGCGTCCGCCGGGAATCCAGCAGCCTTCCCCAGATTTCAAGCACCCCATGACTAGACTTTGCGCTCACACACAAGCACCTGTTTCCTAAGTAAGCATCCCTTGGCCCCTGCTTAAGCTACACCAAAATTACCTGTAAATACACGAATGATCATTTTCTTCCTCCTAATTATAGGAATCTGCAGACTCTCAGCTACACTAAGCAACACGCCTAAATATGCCACTACCCAGAGCAACAAATGCGAGTCTCTATTGGTCTAAACCCCCCCATGAGTAGCCAAGGTCTCTGGAACAAAGTTTTTTAACCCACCTACCCTTCCCTCTCCTGCAGATCGATTTAATTGACAGCAGTAACAGTAAGTACTAGACTAATCACATTCGCTCATCCATCCCCAAGCGCTACGTAAGTACTACACAGTAGTTTTTCGCATAAACTAGTCTCTGGTGTTTGTGGGCTGGCACTTGGTTGGTGGTGTGTGTGGACTGGTGCTTTGCTGGCAGTGTGTGTGGGCTGGCGCTTGGTTGGCAGTGTGCGTGGACTGGCGCTTGGCTGGTGGTGTGCCTGGGCTGGCGCTTGGCTAATGGTGTGCTTGGACTGGCGCTTGGCTGGCGGTGTGCCTGGACTGGTGCTTGGCTGGCTGTGTGTGCGGGCTGGCACTTGGCTGGCGGTGTGCCTGGACTGGTGCTTGGCTGACGGTGTGCGTGCACTGGCGATTGGCAGGCGGTGTGTGTGGACTGGCACTTGGCTACTGGTGTGTGTGGAATGGCGCTTGGCTGGCTGTGTGTGTGGACTAGCGCTTGGCTGGCGGTGTGCGTGGACTGGCGATGTGGCTTGACTTGCACTTGGCTGGCGGTGTGGGTGGACTGACGCTTGGCTGGCGTTGTGTGAGTAGTGACTTGCTGCTGGTCACTACACACACTGCTGGCCAAAAGACACTCCACGCAATCCTTGAGCTGGTGTGGTTGCTGTGTCAGGAATGTAGGTGTGTGAAAGTGATGGGCCCTTCAATGGCGCAGTCTGCTGGTGTGAGTGTTGCAATGTGCTGGCCCTGCTGCTGGCAGTATAAATGGTTTTGTATGTGTCACACGTATGAAAGGTGTATGAATGGCCTGTAAAGAGGTTGGTGCCTTGTCGTGGCTTTACAGCTCATGAGCTGTGAGTCAATGGTTCAGTTTCTCATCCTTTCAACTATTAAGAGTGCATTTCATTTTTGTGAAATCTCTGCTTAATACAACTGTACATACTGAACCATCACTTACCCTCATGCCAAATCCAACCAGTATGTATATGTGCTTGTGGAATAGGTGGCTGTGCAGAAATATTTGTCTTTTCTGTTTTTGTCAAGCAGGATGTACCTTTTCCCTTTTTGTGAATGTTGTAATGTGTTGGTTTTGTGCCTGGTGGTCTGAATGGTCTAATGTATATCATGTATGAAAGGTGTGTGAATGGCCTTTAAAGCGGTTGGTGCCTTGTCGTGGCTTTACAGCTCACGAGCTGCGAGCCAATGGTTCAGTTTTTTGTCTTTTCAATTATTGACAGTGCATTTCATTTTTGTGAAATTTCTTGTTAATAACATTTTATATACTGAACCATCACCCGCTCTTCTGCCAAATCCAACCAGTATGTGTGTGTGCTTGAGGAACAGATGCCTGTGCAGTAATCTTTGTCTATTTTGCCTCTCTGCCAAGGTGTACATTTCATCTAAGAAAAACCTACCAACCTTAGATTTTGTTGAAAATAAAACACCCATGGGAGTAAATGGTGTTGTCTCTCTTGTGGATCCCAACAAGTTTTCTTACCCACAATGTCCTGCAAACCTCAAAATGTGACTGTCACATTTTCCTTGCAATAATGTGCACAAATTTTCATGCTGCAGAAAGTAACAACAAATTTCCATCCCCCCAACATTTCTTCAAATATCCCATAGAAAAGGTACCTTACTTGTGTGGGTGGGACAAGTACCCACGGCAGGAAAGAACCCAAAATCTGTTGATGCAACATCAAAATTACCTATCACAAACCAACCTCATTTTGCAAGGAGGTCCCATTAGATTTTAGCCTGGGGCTCGGCGGCCATCTAGGGAAACCTACCCAACTCACACATTTTTGGAAACTGGACACCTACGAGAGTCCAGCGAGGTATGGCTTGAATGGGTCTCCCAACATTCTCCTACACAGAATCCCCTGCAAATCTCACATTTTGCTGAACAAAAATATCTTTTTTCTCAAATTTCTGTGTGGGAAAGTTCTTGAATCTGCGTGGATCCACAAATGTTCTCCCACCCACCGTTCCCCCAGGTCTCTCTATAAAAATGGTGCCTCACTGGTGTGGGTAGGCATAGTGGCTGCAATAGGAAATCATCCAAATCGTACTGTGGAGACTTCAAAATTACCTATAACAAAACTACCTGGTTTGGGGGGGGGGCTGAGATTTTGGCCCCGGGCTCGGCGAACATCTTGGGAAAGTACAAAACCCAAACATTTCCGAAAAGTAGACACCTGGGGGATTTCAATGAGGTATGGCTTGCGTGGATCCCCCAACGTTTTTTACCCAAATGCTCTTCGTGGGCACTGTGTATCGATCTTCTGTATACCAATACAGGTAGGAAAACACAGTCACAATGATGTAACATATCATCTTCAAACAACAACTCATCTGAATTGAATGGTTGAAGGCTAACTACTTTTGCCATCCTTCCTTAGCATACTCCACCACCTTCATAAACAGAGCATCCTGTTTCAAAGCCTCACACCACAGATTTTGAACACTGACTTGCCAACTGTAAGTCTGTAGCAGCTACCGAACAATGTTCCATCTCACCCTCATCATCATAAATCAACCTTATTCTCTTATTTGACAGTAAATCTGGAAAATAATTGTGCTCTTTTATTCTGAAACCATAAAATGTGCATAACTTCAAACTGATTTTGCAACAATTTAGAACACAGTCTGCCTTTTTTGGTGCGCCTTCTTTTCCTTACCACCCCATATATATGTACTAAAGAGTTATGGTCTGTTTGTAATTGTTTCCTCTCCACAAAACTGGAGGGAACTTTTCTACAGCCCGGCAACACACTAGCAGTTCCTATTCAATCACGGAATAATTGGGATCCTCATCCTTTAAAACTAGTCACAAACCTTACTGTGATATCACTATCCTTATACTTCTTAGAAAGTGCTGCCCTAGCCCATGTTAAGAGGCTTTTACCATGGGAACCTAAGGCTTCAAAGCCTTCACTATTTTCATTTGCTTTTTCACCTATTCAGACATAAATTGAGAGTGTTCATCTCAAGAAAAATTCCCATTCCACTTAAACATATTGAATGATATATAATTAGGAATAAGTCTGGCTCAAAACCCTCAAAGGGCCTGAAATTATTTCAATCTCTCTTTTTAGGGTGAGCTGCTGTCCAGCGAAGCCTCTATTGTTAGCGACTTGCTCTGGGAGTGGGACTGGGGATGGGCACGAGCTTTCGGCAATTTCGGCATGCGCATGCGCACGTACAGCCACGCGCCGTGCACATCTCCTGTCCCGCTTCCGAGGCAAGTCAGCCTCCTACAATAGCATCATTTTAACTAACACACACACGCATGCACACACACACACATGCACACACAGGTACACACACATGCACACACACAAACGCGCACACACACCCCCCAGCCAGTGCATGCAATTTGTTTTCAAACAGCCTGCAAGCTCTCACTTACTGGCTCGGTCATATCCCATCTCTTGGCACTCTGCGGGGCTCTCCTCACCACTCTGGAGCCCCGTGTTGCCTCTGGTGCCATGCAGTCTTCGCCCGGTCCCTCTGATGGGGCCAGGCACTTCAGCATTCAGCCTGCAGGGTTCCGGACGTTGTCCCAGCGGTTCCTTCCTGTTTCTTTTGCAGGCCCCGCCCACATCCCAATGAAGGCTGCCTGACTTTTGCGATGTCGCCTCAGTTCTTTAAGTCAGTATGATCGGCATTTGTAATTTTGTTTCTATTGCTTGTTTTTGTTTGTCTTACATTTTATAGAATTTGGGACCTTCGTTCGCCCCCACCATTTTCGTCACAAAATGCCTGTTTAATTTCGGTGTGTTTTTCTTACGTTTTCTAAAGCTTGTTGCGTCAGGGTGCTTTACATACATATATCTCCATTAAAACACAATTCCACATATAAAAATGGAGGGTACTGTAATGCTTATCAATATTAGTACATTTATTTTAACTCAACACAATGCGCATTGGAAGCTTTTAACTTTTTTTCCCCACAATATACCCGTACTATTCCGTTCTCGTCTGGACGAAAGTTCTTGAAAGTCGCAGACGCAATGAAGAAAATCTGAGAGACAGATTTGTCGGTATCCCTTGTTTATATATTTATATAATTTCGTTTACATTATTTCAGTTTGTAGCTCGTACTTACCCAGGGGTTGCTAGGCGCTTCACGCTGAACATGGAAGTATTTATTAAGGGGCGCCTAGTTACCTGGCTCAACCCAGCGACACATAATAGGAGCTTATCAAGGGTTTAGGGGTTTGGAGAACATGTGGGGTGCTAAAGGTTCAAGTAGGATCAGTGTGTAAAAGGTAGGAACACTGTGAATTCACCCGAAATCGATTAGAGCAAGGGAATACTATTCTCTCGTGTCTGTACCCAGGGCAGAGAGGAGCGTGTGGCGAAGCAATAGGTCATAAACCTTGGTTTGTGCAGCGCACATTCACCACCAGTCGCGTGTTGGCGCTATGGGAAGAAGATGTGTCTTAAGGGCCAGAGCTGTCGACTGCGGAACTGGGGATCCAAGCTCGACGTTGGCTCAAAATTCTGTGATTCTGCCCAAATCATGCAATCTCTCCATGCCTACCAAACAGGAATGTGTCCTTGTGTAATGTAACTGGTTCTCATGTATAGCTTCGGGTCGAGTTTGCGCTGTATAAAACTGCAAAAAAACAAAACAAAACACAGGTAATCGATGTTTACTGTTTGCACACTCCGGTACTCTTTGCATCGACCTCTGAAGAATGAAAGGGTGGTGTCATCGGACAGGTTTGAACCTATGATTATGAAGTTAAAGGCACGTCCCCACAGGGGCTGCATTAGCCCACTGATCTACCTGCAGGGGTGGTTGGTTGTTTTTCATGGGAAACCGAATTTTTTAGGGGGGGAAGAATACAATATATCTGCAGCTCAGGGGAACAATTGTGTCAACACGACTGTGATGAGGAGTGACGCTGCCTGGTTCAGTTCACGCTTGGCGTCTCTAGGTGTGATTTTAGAGCGGCACACAAGGGGCCACAGGAAAAAAAAATGCCCGAGCCACGCACAACGGGCGATCACGACAAATATGCGCATGCGCATATCTCACACCTCTTCCCTCTTCTCTGCACCCCCTTTTCACTTTCTTCTGCGTATACTTCCTTGCATCTTCCTCAATCCACAAATCTCCTTGCACACTCACAAAGCACCCACTATCAGAACTCGCTGAATGCTTCTTTAACTTTCACCCTGTCAGTTTCTTGACAGCTGTGTATCTCATTGACATACTTTTGCTTATAATTACAATTACAATTGGCGCAGCTATCCATGGCTCTATGCAATCTGCAGAGAGGCCAAGGATTGAATGAGTATGTTTTCCAAACCTAGGGTAACCAAGCTTCCAGGATTTGCCAGGACAGTCCCATTTTTTGATCATTTGTCCAGGCTGAATCCAAATGTACTAAATTACTGTCCCGGTTTTCACAAAGTGGCAACTGCACAAACTTTTTTGTGTTATACTACAAAATTTGGTACCTGTCTTTTCATAAACCAATCTAATTAGCACTTACAATAGTCTGTGCAAAATATGTATTTAACTTATTTCCCTAAGTGCCTGTATATCTGTGTTTTCTACATTGATAAGCATTGTCTTTGAAATCATTCTGCACCCCTTGATCGATGTGAAATTGTAGTCCTACTTCAATTTTAGTGACATGCCCTGGTTTTAGGTTTTGAACATTTGGTCACCCTATCTGGCTCCTTTAGCCCCTTTGGCCAGCACTGTGAGACATTTGCTTGCATTCGATCTGAACCCCACAGATCTCAACCGTGCCCCCCCCCCGCAATGTGAACTCACACAGCTATGTAGGAGTGACTCTTATCAAACTACACCCAATACATGAATAATATGCTGTTTGAAAAAAACGATAGAAACACACCAAAGCAAATACTGAGAGGGAATGCAGGAGTAAGTCAAATGTCAACAGAAACTTCGCTCTTCTCAGGCTGAGAGGGCAGTGTCTGGTTTGGCTGCAGCTGTCGCTGGGTGACATTTGCAGCTGGGACACCAGCCCCCTCCCGCACCAGTGACACCACTGCTTACACGCATTCACAAGCTCTTCTTTCCCTCTGACCCTACTGCATTTTACCTCCTGTTGGGGAATTATTCAGTTAAGGACTGGTGAGGCTAGAATGAAAATGAACTGTCAACAAGAGAGTGCATCCCAGGTCATACATTTGCATGAGTTTCTAAAATATGAATCTACAAAGTCTTCATTTTGAGCATGTAGCAGCAGAACGACAGGAGCGCCGCCACAAAACAAGAGCACGCGGATGAAGTAAGCTCGACTCAGCCCAAAGGAGGAAGCAAAGTTCAAGAAGCCGCCCGACAAGGCTAACAGTCCTTTGAACATGGTAAGATAGACAGAATACCTTGTAAGAACCAGTCCGCAAAATAAGGCTCCGACCAATTTACCACCCTGGAAAACGTGTCCTACGAGAACACCTGCCCTGAGACAACATTCCCTTTATCTGTAGCCCAGGCCCACCCCAGAAGGTCGAAACGCATCGGTGTAATCATCATTGAGGCCAAGAGCTAGGATTTATTGCTACAGTCAGTGCACAAACGGCTGTGCACCACAGGAAACGCAAGTTGGGATGATACCCGGTTTAATATCAAATGCTCTGACCTCTATGGCTCCACAAAATAACATCGACACATACATAACAGAGAGGACCTAAGGGATTTAAGTCCCTAAACAATTACCCTAAGGACACCAGTTAGGCCATAACATTTGCTGTGCTTTTCACATACAAGATGAATCCTCAAAGGATGTGAGGTGTACGGCACACCCTCACACACCCTCAACCCCCTCACCCTCACACCCCATCACCCTCACACTCCCACACACCCTCTCACCCTCACACATCCTCACACACCCTCACTCACCCTCACCCTCATACACCCTCACCCTCACACAACCTCACCCTCACACCCTCACCCTCACCCTCACCCCCCTCACCCCCTCACCCTCACACACCCTCACCCTCACACCCCCTTACCCTCACACACCCTCACACACCCTCACTCACCCTCACACACCCTCACCAGCATAGCATAACAAAACATAGCATAGCATAACAAACACAGCATAGCATAGCGTAACAAAAAAAGCATAGGATAGCAAAACATAGCATAGCATAACAAAACAAAGCATAGGATAGCAAAACAAAACATAGCATAACAAAACAAAACAAAAAATAGCATAGCAAAACACAACAAAGCATAGCATAGCATAACAAAACATAGCATAGCAAAGCATAGCAAAACATAGCATAGCATAACAAAACATAGCATAGCATAACAAAACACAACATAGCATACCATAACAAAACAAAGCTTAGCATAGCATAACAAAACATCGCATAACAAAGCATAGCATAACAAAACATAGCATAACTAAACATAGCATAGCATAACAAAGCATAGCATAATAAAACACAACAAAACATAGCATATCATAACAAAACATAGCATAGCACACCAAAGCCTAACATAGCAAAACACAACAAAACATAGCATAGCATAACAAAACTAAGCATAAGATAGCAAAAACTAAACATAGCATAGCATAACAAAATAAATCATAGGATAGCAAAACAAAACATAGCATAGAATAATAAAACATAGCTTACCACAACAACACATAGCATAACAAAACATAGCAAAAAACTCAACATAGCATAGCTTAACAAAACACAACAAAACATAGCATAGAAAAACAAAACATGTGATAGCATAGCAAAACATAGCATAGCATACCAAACACAACAAAACATAGCATAGCAAAACAAAGCATAGCATAATAAAACACAACAAAACATAGCATAGCATAGCATAACGAAAGATAGCATAGCATAACAAAGCATAGTATTGCAAAGCATAGTATACCATAACAAAACATAGCATAGCATAACAAAACAGAGCATAGCATAGCACAACAAATCAAAGCATAGGATAGCAAAACATAGCATAGCATAACTAAACAAAACATAGGATAGCAAAACAAAACATAGCATAGCATACAGCATCACTCAGCACCACCACAGCATCACTCAGGGGCACCACAACATCCCTATGCGCTACTACAGTATCACTGAACGCCACAGCATCACTCATTCGCCACCACAACATCACTCAGCGCCACCACACCATCAATCTGTGCAACTATTCAACAACAACTGGTTCAAATATGTTCTCTCAATGTTTCAAGCTTTATTACAAATGTAACAAAAAGATGTTAGTATTTCACTTCTGTTCTTGGATTTTGGTCACAAGAAAATACACTGAACATAATCTTCACAAAAGTTATTTACAAAAGTTTAAGCTATTGCCATTATAAATTACAATAACTTTTATTTAAGTATTAATTTTTTTAAGCAATTAAAAGCCATTGATATTTGTAATATCAATACATGTAAGTGACGTAAATACGACACATACTGCATTACAAATGCTACAGGTGTCACATTTGCGAAAGTTATAACTATTGGCATTTTAAATGACAAAGCTATTAATTTCGCTATTTTCAAAAACAAAACATAAATACAAAAATTGTCATTTACAATACCAATAGCTCAAACTTTTCTAATGCGAGACCTATTGCATTGCAAATGTTTGTTCCTTCACCAATGAAGCTGCCATAATAGCCTTCATCAGCCCTTGCCGTAGTTCTACACTCTTTTTGGAAATGATGTGACACAACAACTCCATGTTTTCAAACTTGGCACTTCTCTCTTTTTACAACCACACTCCAGTCTGTAAATATTTTCAAAGCTATCCAAAATCCTATAATGCTTCTCTTTCATAACCAAAAATTAGTATATCATTTTGGAACATCAAAGGACCTTTTACCCTCTGAGTAGATGAAACGTGATAAGCTGAAACACTGACACAGCAGAAGTCATGTGCCAAAATTAGAACACACCTGTGGGTGAGACAAATCATGTCTAATAACAAGACAAATGATCTAACTCTACCTGATAATTAGATGAGGCTAAGCCAGTCTTACTGAACCATTCTGCTCACTATAACGCACCTGGGGCCAGATGTAGGTAATTCTGTTTTACCGATTCTAAAATACCGAATTTTACGAATTTTAGAAATTAAAAGGGGGATGTGGGAAAAAAATCTGTAAAAATTACCGATTCGGTAAAATTCGGAATCTTCGATTCAGTATTTTCTGAATCGGTAAATACCGAATCAGTAAATACAGAATCGTTAATTCCTAATCATTCCTATGGGCCTGGGTGCCCATAGGAATGAATGGGAATTACCAATTAGGTATTTACCGATTCGGTAGTTAGCGATTCGGTAAATACCGAATCAGAGATACAAAAAACAAGCAATTGAGCTAACAACCAATCACGTGCCTCCACCCCACCCCTCAACCAAGCAACAGAGGAACCAACCAATCCTGTGCATCCACCCCACCCCACAACCAGGAAGTGGCCACACCCTTGCAGGTGCAGACTAACTGAACATCCAGGAGAGCTGTGGGACACTGACTGGCTGTTCTGAGCTGAGCTGTGCAGAAGTGCAGGATGGATTCACAAGACTCCCAGAGAGAAGATGCTGACAGGAAAAGAAAACTAAAGTTCAGCACAGGTGAACTCCAGGTGCTGGTGGAGGAGGTGGTAAAACACCACACCCAGCTGTTTGGAAAACAGTCTCTGGAGGTAGCAGAGGCTGTGAAGAGTAATACCTAGCTGGGTATTCAGGCTAAGGTGAACGCCATAGGGGTGACTACAAGAGAAGTGGATGACCTCAAGAAAAGATGGTATGATCTGCAGATCATCACTAAGAAAACGTTGGCTTCACAGAGAAAAGAGGCCAATGTCACAGGTGGAGGAACTGCCCTTACGGATCTGGAACAGCTAGTGGAGTCCACCCTGGAGCCAGAGAGCATATTTGGTATTGGTGATGCTGACAGCTCAGCCCGAGCTGCAACAAAACAAGGTAAGGGACATGTCCATAATTCCTCCCCCCTTGCATGTCTCCCTTCCCCAATGTGGCTGTGTGTTACACACTCCAGTACAGGCTTTTGTATCCGCCAGCAATCCATCATAGGAGTGGTAGTCATTTCAACATACATCAGTGCAGTCATCATGAAAGAATGTCAGGCTTGCCACGCACTACATTTAGAGGCAGTTGAGTACAATGAAGAATTGTAATTTAGTATAGAAATACACGGTGAAAGCAGCCCTAAGCCAATGTCCATATCTATCCACAGGAGAGTCATCGCGCAAGACTGCGCAGGAGAGGGAGAAGAGGGCACCCCAAAGGGAGAGGAGTGAGGATGGAACCAGGAGTGCAGGGCCCAGCACTGTAACACCTCCAGCACCCTGTACACATGCAGCTGCCACACCAGAGGCAGGCACCATACAACATCCATCATCGCCTCTGCTCTATGACTCTCCACCGCAGGACCCACAAACACATTCTCCATCAGCAGCCTCAGAGGTGTCGGAAGTCTTCAGGCCCAGGAGGCATGATGTTCCCCTGCTACAAATCCTTGCAACCTCCTCTGATGAGGAAAGGGAGGATGAGATCCAAATGAGTCTGTGGAGGCAAACATTGCTGGTCTTCCGTCCACTCCTGTATCTGTGCACAGAGGAGCAAGATGCCGTATGGTCCGGGAGGGAAGCACAAGTGGCCATGGTGACTGGGTCTTCCGTGGGCTGGAGGCCACGATGGTCAAGGGACAGCGCCTGCAGGCAAAAGCAATTACTGCAGTACAAAGACAAATGCGCCACCTGAACAGTAACAAGGATAAGATGAACCGGGGCAACACCTCAATGGCGGATAGCATGAGGGACATGGCAGATGGGATGAGGGACACATCCCATTGTGTCATGTCACTTTGTGAAGAACTGCATGAAGACCGCACACAGAGGCGCAGGGAGAGGCAGTGCATGCAACATCAGACAAAGGCCATGAATTGTCTTGCAACAGCACCTTCCCTGTTATGTCGCCGTTCTGTTGCAATGCAGGAGGGGCAAGTGCACTGCTGCACAGATCTTACCAGTGGTATGGGGAGAGTTACAACAGGGATGGAAGTGCTGCTGACAAACCAGTCAGCCAACGCAGGAGATGAATTGTATGGGACACTGATGACACCACTAGCAGGAGCAGCAGCAGCACCCCTATACAGGACATTAGGAGGAGCAGTCGACGTCAAACTACAGGCCCTGGCTGAACAGCCAATGTTCAATCCCAACCACAGGCATCCCGCAGTGTTATGCGTGGGCGCAGACAGTAATGCTGCCCAAACTCCAGAGGACATGTTAGGGTGAGGTAACCCGTGTCCGCCTAGTTAGGCTAGGCAGAAGATGTGTCATTGAACATTAACCGTAGTGCCCATTAAACTATGTCTTTCACATTGAACCCCTGGCTGTGTCTCCTTACTTACTTAAAAATAGCTCAATGTCCTCATGATGTGTTATTTCCACTTCTGTGCCTTTCTTAGTGGCCAAGTTGTGCAGCATGGCATAGGCAATGATTTTACAGCAAAGGATAGGAGTGTACTGCCGTGCACCTCCACTCTTTTGGAGGCAGCGGAACCTGCTTTTTAAAAGCCCAAGTGTGCATTCAACAGCGTTGCATGTTGCTCTGTGTGCCACATTGTAACGTCTCTCACTCCTTGTAGATGGATTCAGGTAGGGGGTAAGGACAAAGGACCGCACAGCATAAGCGCTATCGCCTAGGTGGAAGAGAAAGTGCCATGAGTTACATACTCAAAATACATTCACGTGCATTATCAATCAGGGTGTGTCACGGTTATATACCTAGCAGGTATCCTTCCCCAAAATCACCGGCAGCAAGGCGTGTTTAGATTCGACTGTTCTGGAATATGTACGAGTCGTGGGTGCTCCCCGGAAATTTCGCCACAATGTCTGTTATAATGTTGCCAGCATTGCATATCACCTGCACATTGATTGAGTGCGTTGACTTTCGGTTCCTGTAGATGTATTCTGTGCCTGCAGGTGGGCAAATTGGGAAGTGGCTGCCATCTATACAACCTATGACGTGAGGGAACTGTGCCAGTTGATAGAACTCAGTTTTGGTCTTGAGTAGTTCCACATGTGTGTCAGGGAAGCTAATGTAATAATGCATTCTCTGCATCATGGACTCCAGGAACTTACGGAAGAAACGGGACAGGCAGCTCTGGGACACCCCACCTACCGCAGTGATCACACTCTGTTAACTCCCAGATGCAACCAGGTGTAGGCTACAGAGCACCAGCACATGGGGTGGGATGGCGTGTGTCCTTGGTGTTGGGTGCTCCAGTAGTGGGTGCAGGTCCCTGATCAACTCCAGGATGGTTTGGGGGTGTAATCTGTAACTTTGTAATATCTCTGGCTCAGTTAGTTGGAACAGCGTAATCCTCTGCCTGTAGACTTGCTCCTCCCCCATGCATACCCCTCTCCTGCTGCCTGTAGCCGTAGCCGCCTTGCAATGGCATAGAATGCGGTCATTATGTTCACAGTGTTGCATTTTGGGGCCTTTTTAATAGCCTGCACATGGTTACCACCTGCTTTCACTCCATGGTAAATACTGACTCTTAAATACCGAATTTCATGAAATTCTGTATTTTTGAGGATTCCTACATCTCAATATAGATTTTTTTACCATTTCTTATTTACTAATTCGGTAAATAAGAATTCGGTAAATTCCGTTTCGCTAAAATACCGACTCATATTTACCGAATCGGTAAATTTTTTACTCCTACATCTCAAAAACACAATTCCGGTCGGTAAAAGGCAGAAATTCCGTAATTTCAGCCGTTACCAACCGGTAATTGCCTACCTACATCTGGCCCCTAGTAATTTATTTCACTTGGCCAGCGGGTGAGAATCTAGCCACAATTCTTTGTTCCGTCTGTGTAAATGGATGCACACCCTCAGTCCTTCTGACCTTTTTTACACCACACCTAATGGAGACATTTATAAAATAGACTTTACACATTCTTTGACCATTTACAACAGCATATTTCCAATATTCCACTGAAAATCTTCCCTAAAACTAAATTGAACACAGCAAAACGTATATTTATTTGGAACTGCCCTTTCCTTTACTTTCACATTGTTTGAACACTTTAGTTTTACCACAGTCTTCTTTGATTACACTCTGAAACTTGTTGACCAATTCTTCTAGATATTACTCACTTCTGATCACCAGTACTTGTTCTTCTCAACCAGGTCTCAAGGCCATGTCAAATAACCCCTAATGATACCATCCAAGAATATTTTGACCATTTTTACCCACAAGAAGTTTTGCTTCAGTCTTCCTTCCCTTCAATTCACCAATATCTTCAAAATAGCCAACTACTTCTATTTTTCTCACATTAAATGAAACTGGGTCATGGTCATGCAGCTAAAACTCCCTTCACCCCAAGTGCTTGAAAATATTTCCTGAGTAATCATGTGTAATTCTTGCTCTTGAATTTACTAGTGAATTTAATATATTGTAACATACTTTAATTTCATTATATGGATCAGCACATTCACTGGGATTCCCTCTGCTTAACTCAGCATCTGAAACTACTAATATTATATATTGCATCTCCTCACACATTTGTTCACACTCATCACGCTTCTTTTGATCCTAAACAGCTGCGACTTATGCTCTACAAATGCCCAAAGTGTGATTAAAATACTTCCGACTTACCTCGATTGCATATTAAAATGGGGTTATAAACCACACGTTTCCTTGTTCTTCTTTTTCGGACCTACTTATTTTTCATGCAGAAGCCTTTCTTTTTTAATATTCTCTAACTTTCATATTGCTAAACAAAATATGTATTTGCAGATACAGCCCCAAATCATTGATATATTGGTCTTCCATTGCCATAGAGCCATCTGGTGTGCTACAGTTTCTCTGGGCTCCTAGTCATTTCCCAAATGGGATACTGCTTTTCCGTCTTTTTGGATGATTGCTCAGAATATGAAGCATAGCATTTCTGGCATTCTTTTTTTTTTTTATTTTTTTTTTTTAAACAATGTTGTGTCTCTAAAGGTTTCTGTAGCCTACACCTTTACATTCCCACAGTATGTATCTTAGCAGTTCAAATCATTGACATTCAGTATCTTGAGTGGTACCATTCATAAAATATACAAACCCTCAATGTATTTTAACCATACCACTAGAGACTCAGTACAATTCTCAAGTTCAGTAGAGCTTTCCATCTGCCCCTTCCACCAGGCCAAGAAAAGAAGGGTACAAACTGGGGGTGAAGGCGATGTTCATGGCTGTCCATCAAATTTTTTTGTAAAATATATCTTCAAACAGAAGCACATTTTCATTCAAGTAAACAGCAATATTTTCCAAAATTATGGATGTATGTTCAAATAAATTAGGTGATCTTGCCCTCTGAAAATACTTATATTTATTGATAGAGTATGTGTGCAGATACCGCTGTACAAATAATCAACATAAAATGTTGCCATTGCATTTATTCTCTCCCAATTGATATTCTCAATTTTAGAAGTGTAATCCAAGAAATCCCTCACATACGACAGGACCCTAAACAAATGGGAAAAGAAAGTAGTCAAAATATGCTAATGTAGCTTCCTAATAGCTCTCAAAATAAACTACCATGGCCGTTATGAGTGAGTCAGCGTTTTTTGACCCCTGTGTAAACCCCTGTTTACTCAGGGAGTGGAATGAAGAGTTGGGTGGTATTTACTGCATCCGTTAATTATTGGGAGTAATAAATATCTCACCCTTCATAAAACATTAGAAGGTCAGACTGGCCGGAATTAACAGTAAAAAGTTTACAGTATTTACTGTACCATGTGGATTTTGGTGCAATAAAAACCAACATCTGTATGTTATTACCTAGAAATTCATAATACATGCTATTTATCAGATGCAATAACTAACATTTTCCAGGGTATTGTTATTTATCTGGTAGAAAAAAGCACCAGAATTTTCCAGGGGAACTGTTGGGTTTTATGTATCTTTGAAAGGCAATATAGGGTGGATGCACGAACAAATTCCTTTCTAAATAGGGTTTTCTCTTTGGATAGTACTGTGACATTGCCGGCACTATGTTTACCAAATCACATGGTATATGTGTTGAAAAGGTTTAACTTCCTCAAAAAAAAAAAAGAAACATATCTCTACAGGGCTGTATATACTGTAGGTTGCTGTCTGGACAGAAAGACAACCCCATTTTTAGCTGACTGTTTCAGTGAAATTGGGCTCTCTCTCCATTAGTTATTTTTCTTTTGACCCATTGATCTTCTTATCATGCGCTTTTTGGGCCTCCTGCAGCTTCATTACAAGTCATTTTTGGTTTCACTTCCTCAACCTCATCCTCTTCCTCTCTTTAGTCATCCCCATTGATCTGTTCCTTGCGATTGCTCAGACCTTAAAAAAAAAATACTTCTAACAGATTTGGGCCCGGATGTAGGTAAATCTGATTTACCGACTCTAGAATACTGAATTTTACCAATTCGGTATTCTAGATTCGGTAAATCAGATGTAGGTAAAAATTCAGTAATTTTTACGGAATCTGTATGATTCGGTAATTACCGAATCGGTATTTACCGATTCGGTAATTGACATTGATTCCTATGGGCCTACAGGCCCATAGGAATCCAACCTTCCTATGGGCCTGCCTACATCTCACCCTAGATCCTTTTTCCTGCTGTCTCTGAGCTAATTTCAGAGCTGTGGTCAATGTGAGTCTGTTTTTGCAGTCACAAATTGTGCTCTCGCTTTCCTAATCTCATTGTATGCCCATTGAAATAAAAAATGCATACACTTTCATAGTGAATTTTATCCCTAATAAACATTCTCTGTTGCCTCAACTTCACGTCTTCTACAAATTTCTTTAATCAGTAGCTGTTTTTGCCTCTGTGATCAAATTGTGGGGCATATTATCAAGGAGGGCGATAAGAGAATATTGCCGCTTTAGCGGCCGTGTTCGCCCGCTAAGCGGTGATAATTCTATCACCCTATTAGCAAGCTGTCGCTAACAGCAGTTAGCAACAGCTTGTAGGTGATAGCGAGCGGTTTGGGGTCTGTTTTGCATGTCAGCGATATTTATCGCTAATGACATGCAAAGTGGACGTACCCAACCTGTTAGCGACTGAAAGCAGTCGCTAACATCGCTATCGCCTATTATCAACGCAGGTGTAGCGATGGAAATATCCATGCTATGCGCGAATATCTCCAAAACCTAACGCCTGCTCAGACCAGTTCCTAACCATTATATCCAATGGGAGGTGGATATTATGGCTAAGACCCCATTGGCATTCATGCGTGAATATCGCAGTATTCTTAGCTTTGTTCACGCATTTCGCCGCTATTGCCAGATATTATTATTATTATTATTTTATTAATATTTTTATTAATTAGTAAATATTTTTAATATCATATTTCATAGCCTTTGTTTCAATTTCATAGTTAAGCATTATGACTATTACTGCCATTTGTATCAATATTTATACAGGTAAGCGCATTTTCCCTGAACAAAATCTTGCGTAACTGCTAGTTGTTTTGATTCATGTATTTTACATTTTGTTTTTCCATCCGTGGGTAAGTTTCAACATCGTCCAAGTAGAAAATGTTTTGCAGGAACTGTGAAACTGTGGTTCACTGTAGGGGCAAAATATTTCGCAATGTATCCCTCTCCTTTTTTATTTTTTATAAATCTTTTATTTTGGCAAGCATGTCATACAAAAAAAACATTATATCCAAAACAAATTTTTGAGTGATTTCAGGGAGAGATCAAATATACAAAGTATACAAAGTAACACACAGTATTCTTACACATAATACCGCATCAGCCTGACAAAAATACTAAATATAAGAAATATATAAGAAATCAAAATAGACAAAAAGCATTCAATCTTCAAAGTTCAAAGTCCCTAACAATTCATCTTGTATCCTATAGGATTTATACAAAATTAGCCCATATCCTTTCCATTCTTTCTACTGCCTTTCGGCTACTATTCTTAGCAAGAGCCTTTTCCATAGAGTATATTTCATGGATTAAGGTTAACCATTCTGTCCTAAAAGGTGGATTCGGTGAAATCCATGCTCTAGCTACCACCAGTATTGCACAAGATAGTGCTATATTTAGCCAACCAGTATACTTATTACTTCTCGTATTTAAAGCAAGTAAGACCATAGGTGCAGTAAGTGGGAAGCACGCGGCGGTCGGAACACGTTCGTGGATAGACGAACACGGAGTGAAATCAAGATCGTTGATAACAGAACACATTGGAGATACAGGAAGACTCCTGTTTATGAACATTTTCTAAAGGAATAGGGGTCTTATACTTCACCATTAGAAGTAAGGAGGAAAGAGACTATTTCAAACTACGAGCTTTCATAGATACTGAGATTACGCCCTGAGAAAGTCGTTGTGTAAATAATATACGAGACGAAACACGTGTTGGCTGAATTAATCCAATGACATCTGTACATGGAATGTGGAGAAGTTACATTTGAAGAGAAGTAAAAATAAAGACTCATGATCTGAAGGACTTTGATATATCATTTTGGATTACCCACCTGGGACTGCTTTGGATATATTGGAAATACTATTGTATTTTGTGGTATTGAATTGCATAGACTGTGAGTGCTCAGGAAAAGCAATTTGACTATTTTATTAATATTAACCAAAGCACTAGATATGTTCTGTGGTATCACATTTATTCCCAATTCTATAGTCCATTTTTGTGCCAGTCTCGGGCAATCACCCACGTTATGTTGGCTTAGGAGTTTGTATCCAGAGCTAATTAAGTATTTCTTTTTTGTACTATACAAGAAGTCCCACATATCCAAGCTTGTGATTTTATTCAGCTTCATTTTTCGTATTAAGTAGTCCTGAACTTGCATATATTTGAGTAGCATTTCCACTGGCAACTTGTAAAGTAATTAGAAGGTCGAAAACTGAAGAAAACCATCAGAACCATAAAGGTGTCCCAGTATCTTAATCCCATAAATGGCCCAATCTCTCCCAACTTTATCATTAAAAATGCCTGGTAATCCTAGATTGTCCCATAATGGTAAATCTGTTTGAAAAAAAGAAGTATCACAGAATTTCATGATCTGGTTAAAAATCGCTACCGAGTCCCTTGCTATCTTAAATTTGACTCGTTTAAAAAAATTAGGATCTTGTACTCTTGCTAGACATTGAGATGAATTAGTGCCTAACATAAATTGATAAAAAAAGAAATGGGTTTCGTTTTTATTTAGTAAGCTCCTAAGCCGTCCTAGAAAGGATGCATAAAAGTAAGACTTAAAGTCCGGAAATTCCAATCTGCCTTTTTCTAAAGATAATTTTAGTATCGTCATTGATCTCCTAGGATTTTTGTAGCTCCAAACAAAACTGCTGCAGATTCCCTCCAGTTTCTTAAAAAATATATTATTAACTCGAAGGGAAATAGAACGGAAAAGATATAAAAATTTGGGCAAAATATTCATTTTAATCAAATTAATTCGGCCCAAGATATTAAGTGGAATTTTGTGCCATTTTTTAAGAACCGTTGAAGTGTGTTTAAGTAAAGGATCATAGTTTAATTTGTTTATTTCACTAGTTTTAGGAGAGATTTTCACCCCTAAGTACACAGCTGAATTGCATAACCCAGTGACTGGTTGATTAATTTGATAGTTCATTAAGGTTTGAGTTTTGTTAAAATTTAATTTGTAGCCTGAGATAACCCCAAATTTTTTCGCTTCTTCTGCAAATCCGATTAATGCTTCTATTACATTTGTGGTATATATGGCTAAATCGTCTGCATATGCAGTAATTTTGAGTATTTTATGTTCATGATCTAATGGTTTTATATTTTCCTGATTCTGCAGGGCATTAATAAAAGGTTCCATGGAGAGAGCAAACAGCAGGGGTGAAAGTGGACACCCCTGCCGAGTCCCCCATAATATTGCAAAAGTTGGTGATAGTAGCCCCGCATAGCTGATTTTAGCATTGGGTTCCCTATAAATAGCCTGTATGCCTCTAAGGAAACGATCTTTAAACCCAAACTGAGTTAACACTTCCCACAAATAATCCCACCCTACCCGGTCAAATGCTTTTTCTGCGTCCAGAAGTATCATGCCGAGTGGGGTGCGATTAGTAGCAGCTATGTCAAATGCCGTAATTGCCATATTGGCATGCGCTGTGGTATCCCTACCAGCTACAAAACCATGTTGTTGTTTGTTTACTAAGTGAGGCATAAGGGGTGCCAGTCGTAATGATACCAGCTTAGAGTAAGCCTTAGCATCAGTATTTATTAAGGAAATAGGCCTGTATGACCCGCATTGCGTCGGAGGTTTCTTTTTTTTCAGAAAAAACATAATTTTCGCCGTTCTCCAGGATTCCGGAGCCTTACCTGTTGTGGCTATTGAATTCGCAACTAAGCACAAAAGGGGAAGTAATTCTTCAGCACAAATTTTGTACAATTCAATAGGAAGCGTATCCTACCCTGCCGCTTTATTGGATGGGAGAGAGAATACTGCTAAACGTAGTTCTTCAATTGTGTATTCCTCTACCAAATTATCTAGGGTGACCTGATCTACAAATTGTTTTACGGGGAGTTTATCATTTAAGTAGGATTGGATCTGAGTTAAGCTGGCCTTAGTCTCTGGAGTGTATAATTACTCGTAGTAAGAGACAAATTGCTCCATAATATGTGCAGGTTGCGTATACAAAATATCATTGGGGCCTTTTATGGACTTGATCAGTGTTGATGCCCGATCTTCGGCCACTTTATACGCCAGAAGTTTTCCTACACGATCCCTGCATTCATATTGCGAGATTTTATATTTAAGTATCTTGCAGCTATGTTTTTCCTTGAGAGAGCTTTTGATGTCTGAGCGTAAAATCAGTAGTTTATTTTCCAAAAATATTATATCGAGCCTATTCCTAGCCCCATCTCTTAGGTAGTCAGCTAGTTGTTTCTCTATTTTTAAGATATTATTTGTCATTAGTTTTGCTTCTTTTTTCTTTATTGCATTTTGTTTGAAGATATATTGTTGTGCTATTCCTCTAATAGAAGCCTTGCAGGCATCCCAGACTGTAAGAATGCTAGCTGTGTCCATATTATGTGCAATAAACTCCTTTATATGTTTTTTAAGGGAAGTTACAAAGGCCTCATCCGTTAATAAGTATCTTGGAAAAGTAAATGGGCGCCCTTCTTTTGCCCTTACAATTAGACCAAATGTAAACATTATGGGATTGTGGTCAGAAGACATTTTTGGCATAACCTGCATAGATCCCTGACTCATTAAATCGTCTGAGGCCCAAGCCAGATCTATCCTAGAGCAGAGTTTATGGGGAGATGAGTAATAGGCATAGCCAGGTAAGCTTGGGTAGAGACTACGCCATACATATTTGATGTTGTGTATTTTTGCTAGCTCCAGTATTGCTGCTCTAGTTTTACGCATACGTATCCCTGTCCCTTTCTTTGTTGCATCCTGTGAATAGTTTAATACACAATTAAAATCCCCCACTAATATGAGCTCTCCTTCCCAAGATAGTAATTCAATATTCAACCAATCAAATAACTCTGGTTCATCTTTGTTAGAACCATATACGGCACAGAAAACATACATACTATCTTCTAGCCGGATTTGCATTATTGCCCAAGGTTCAACCTTATCTGCTGCAGTTTTAATTACTTCCCCTTGCCAGTGTCTTTTCTTTAAAATTGCAACCCTTCTTATAGGCGAGTTTAAGGTGGTGCAAACCACCAAATCATATCCCAGCTGTTTCAAAAGTTTTTTATCTTTATAGCAAATATGCGTTTCTGTTAGCATGACTAACTGTGCATCATACATTTTCAATTCTTGAAAAACTAGATTTCTCTTGGTCTTATTGTTCAGGCCGGATACGTTCCAGGCAAGACAACTGCAGTACATCATTTTATGTAAGACCAATCAAAACACACTCTCCCTTTCTTATCACTCTTCCAAGTTTCCTTCCTTGCTAGAAATATTTTAGCTTTATTTTGATTTGCCATGCCAATTTTAATTTTCTCCCTCTCCTCCCTCCCACCCTCGCCCCCCGATTCTATCTACCCACCCTCCCCCCGTACCATAGGAAAACACCCCCCCTTTATACCTACTGTCATTGATAGGACAGCCTCTTGAAGGTGTAGCCAACTACCTGCCTCCCACCTACCTCATTGAGTATATAATTCCCCCTTTAGTAATCAGCAATTTGTGCTAGATTAATCAAAGTGGACAGGCCCTTCCGGATAGCAATCACGTAGAATTGGCCATTCTAAAAATATATACCTAATAGCTTATACATTAGTAAATTTTCCTAAGACCATTTCTGCCTCCTTGACCTGATTAAAATAGTATGTATGCCCGGCTTTAATAACTTTTAAAAATGCAGGTTCTTGGAGGAAAACCTGAGACCCCACAGCTTTAAATGGGTCTATTAATTGACGCAAGTTCCAGCGTCTCTCCATAGTAGTTTTGCATAGGTCGGACCGAACAAAAAAAGTAACATCTTCTGTAGCAATAGGAGAGTTAGGTTTGGCTTTTAAAGATACAGCTTGTCTAAGTAAAAAGTTTCCAAAATAAATCAAAAATGGGCGAGGCAACTTATTGTTTCTGTTTCTGTTAGCTATTGGCAACCTGTGAACTCTTTGGAGCTGAGAGTCCCAATCCCAGTCTGCAAGATCCGGAAATGCACGTTGAAATAATTTTACTATATACGCTCTTTGATCTGCCCCTTCTGCCCCTTCAGGGACCCCAAAGAGCCTGAGATTTTGTCTTCTCTGTTTGTTCTCCATGTCTTCAATCTTAAATTGTAGAGCCCGGATCTCATCCCCATAACTGGAGCTTTTCTGCTCATTTTTGACTGAGGATTCTTCTATGTGTGCAACTCGATGTTGTAGCTCTTCCACTTCTTGCGTTATCGTATTCATATTACTATTAACTTCATATAAGTACAATTGGATTTTAGTATTGTCCTCCTTCAGTTGCATAAAGTGTTGCTGAGCCTCTTGTCTCTGTTCGGTGAGCATATTCAAGATTAATGCATGAGAAGGGGCCCCCAATGAAGCGTCAGAAAGTGACGCTTCCCGATATGGATCATTGGTACCCTGCGTGGCATAATCTGTTTCTTTTTCTACCGGACACACAAGATCACTTAGACTGGAGGCCACTTCATTAGTATCTTCTCTTGCCATAGAGTCTTGTTGCCGAAGGCTCTGTGTTCCCAAAATCAGGTTTGATGGACTTGGGGGTGTAGCTAGAGTTGCATTATCCACATCTTGGTTCTCTTGGTTCTCTTGTAATGGAGTTGATGGCCCTGTGGAGCTGGTTCCAGAAAGACGTAAAGCCATTGATTTTACCCACCCCCCTTAGCTTGTATCCACTTGCGTAGTGGACTGTCATCAAAGATTGGTTTGCCTCTATTATTGGTATGAGTTATGGCAGAGGAAAGAGTAGAGGGATTAATAATCTTCTTATTTTTTAATTTACTTTTAGCTTTCCCTCTTCCTTTTTTCCGTGCCACTATTTTCCATTTGTCCTGTGGGAAACTCTCCTCAGTATCCCTCCTCATCAATCAGTTCCTCATATTCATCATTGGATTCTGTCTGTTTCCCATTAGTTGAAACTAGATTGATTGTATCTGTTGTCTCATCCAGCGAAGTATCCACCAAGGTATCGCATGCCAACTGAGTGAGTGAGGTGATAGCAGGGTCAATTCTTAACCCCATTTCTTTGGCAGTGTCCGAGCTTTCTATTAGCTCAGTGTTTGCTGAGTCTAGGGATTGTACTTGTTGCTTAGCTTTGTCTTTGTCCTTTTCTCTAACTGTATCATTATCCTTCTCATTACCATTTCGAGAAGCTATTATATCTGTATCAGAAGGTGTTACAACCGGATCTGTGGTCACCGCATCAGTCTCAACAGTCTTAACATTGCTAATACCAGTTCTTATAGCACTCCGTGTGTCAGACACCATAGCCACATTGTTCCCCTTGTTTGTCTGCATAGTGACCTTAATATTGGTACGTTTTTCTAAGACTACTTTGGTTAAATCTATATTGGCCCCTATAATTTGAGTGTCATTATTTTTACTAGCGGTCGACGCTACAGGCACAAGCGATTGCAATTGCTTACCAGTCATTATTGCTGCTTTATCTTGTTTCCCGGTAGCAGCCAGATCCTGCAATCCTGTAGCTCCATCCTTCCCTTGAAGCTTGACTGGAGTTTTCACTTTATCAGCCGCATTGTCCTCGGGATTTGAGACCGCTTTTGTGGTCCTAGTTTTCCGTGGTTGGTTCTTCGGAGCCATGCCCGTGTTTAGACTCTCTGAGCAAGCCTCTGCGCAAGAAAAATGTCTCAAAGTTAGGGAACCTTTTAACTCTCGGTCCGTGCAGCAAAGAGCACTGGTTGCACGTCTCATGCTGGTTAATACTCCGGTTCCCGGATCTGATCAGCCAAGCCAGGTTAGCAGGGTCCAGCGAGCCCAGCGCGGGTAACCGGTTTCCGCCCCCAGCCCGCGGTTGCCCCTACCGCCGCTGCTTGCAAGCACGAGCCGCATCCAAATTCAGCTATGTCCTCGGCTCTCTTCCAGTCGGTCAGGGGTTCGCTAAGCTTCTCCATCACCCACCGCAGTGAAGTGAGTTTCGGCAGTGTCCTCAGCAGTGACCTTAATTAGGGAGCTTTTTTGGCTCTCGGTAAGTGCAGCAGAGGGCGGTGACCACTCGTCTCATACCAGGCTAGCAGGATTCAGCGAGCACAGCGCAGGTAATCCGTCTCCGCCCCCAGCCCGCGGTCACCTCTGCTGCAGCTGCTTGCGAGCAGGAGCCGCATCCGAGTTCGGCTATGTTCCGGGTCTGACAAGCCACGCCAGGTCCAGTCTCTGCCCTAAAAAAAACTCGCTAAGCCCATTTAGCAATAAATATCGCTAGTTGTTGGCAATATGCCCCTTTGTTCTTTAATGTTTCCTAAAATCGTTAATTATTTCTGCAATTTAATTTACAGCTTCTTTATCACCTCCCCATGCACTTTTTATTACGATCCTGAGTATACCAGGGGAACGTCTTGCAGAATATTCTGCTGATTCATCAAAGATGTCTGGATTTGGCTTTTCTTGTGATGGAATAGTAGAAATTCTCAGACCACTTGGAATTTTCTCTACGTTGTATTTCTGTAGAACATTTCCAACCACTGAAATTGATGTGCTAGGGTTAATTTTGGGCTGTTCGGGCATTGAAAGATTCAGAGGCAGTTGCATCTTTCTCATCAAACAATCGATCAACAATACCTGTGCTGACTCCCATTGTCTAGCATCCACATTGTCCACCATCATGGTGATACCTCTGCTTGGTTGCCATTACGCGTAATAGTGGTCATGCCCTTGCCATTGATACTGATTTATATTTGTGCAAGGGTCACGTGAGGGAATAAACTACCATAGGCGCTCCATCGAGACCCACACCGATAGCCCTCATCCAGGACTCATCTCTGCATGGGTCTAATTTGCGGGTATGGGTGAGCTGTATCCTGCTTTCTTTTAGTCACATCATCCTTCACTGCTCCTATATTCAGGAATATCCCCTTGTGGGATGAAGGCTGTTTGGCAGCTCCGGATCCTCCCTCACTTCACATGAAAATGAGATGACGCATCCCATACATAAAACAGACAGTTGAACCACTTCCACTGAGATTTGATGTGGTATTGCTAATTGCTTTAACAATATTTTGATATTGATTGACACAATTTATTTTCTGTTAAAACCGTTCATTAAAGGTTAGAAAATTCTCTGGTGCTCCAGTTCTTTTTTTGATGGTGCTCACCTTGCTTGTGACAGAAATGTGTACAAGAGGGACTGTTGCAATTTTTACCTTGACCCATTGTCAGTAACCTACCCCACCAGTTCATTTCCATGAGAGCAAAAGATTTTAACTGTAACATTCTCTGTGGTAGGCAAAATATCATTGCTGTCTTATTCCCTCCTCGACAATATATGGTTTTGAGAGTTACCAATAACGAGTACACTCAGAGGATATGCTGGCAATACATCATGAGATGATTTATTCTTGACCATGGTCTTTAATGGACTCTGATGGTTCTGAATGATACATATGTGGGTTACTGAAATACCCTGTTTTCAAAGATTGTATTTAATGGAAATGAATGCATTAGACAGTAGCATTATCGGACAATGTCTAATTGGCAATGTCAAAATTTGGTTCACTGCATTGTTTCCTAGAAATGACATTTTAATTTTTAACTGTATTTCAAAGGTATGCGCTCATAAGTGTATCTCGCCGAATGCTGTGACTGCCTCATTTCCATCTAGAAATATAATCAGATCTCGGAATAAAAGGGATCATACATGTTTTAAGAAAATCTTAGTCAACTGATGAGTGATGCAGGATGGAAGGGAATTGCTTTTCTGATGGAGTTTACCTTGATTGATTGTAATTACTTTTCCATTTTAGCTGCTATGTTGATTTCTTTAGTTATCATTGCAATATGTACTTATTTATTAATTTCGGAATAGTCTAAAGTAGTGAATGTTACTTTGCAGTTACTATGGAGTTTTAATATTGGTGCATTTTGGATTTAATTTCCAATCCGTGTAGGGGAGGTCTCAGTCATATAGGAATTCCTCAACCTCCAAGTGAGGTGAAAAGGTTGTAGGAAAGCTGAAAATGGTCTCACAAATTGTTTCCTCATGCGCATAAAATTTGTTTTGGCCTTAAGGATTGGGTGTGGGGAATTCCACAGCTCAGACCCTGGACTCCTAGGGCCTCATTTATGAAAAGTGACGCATCGCTGCGTGAAAACAGCGATGCGTCACTTTTCACTGCGCACTCCTTGCGACACCAATGATGCGTCATATTTAATGTATGACGCATCATGTCGCAAGGACTTACAGATACGTCAGTATTTCTGACGCATCTGTAAGCGCAAAAGTGACGCATTGCTGGAGTGTGTCGCAAAAGTGACGCATCTCCAGCAATGCGTCCTTTCACATGGGGAAAGCCCCATGTGAAAGGGCTTGCGTCAGTCTTACGCCTGCTGTGAGGCAGGCGCAAGTTTTTGACGCAACCGCATCCTAAAAGTGACGCAGTGAAATCTCATAGATTTCACTGCGTCACTATCACGAGGCTTTTTGCGGGGGAACGCCCCCTCTGCATACATTATACCTGATGCAGGTATAATGTGGCGCAGGGGTTTAAAAAGTGACGCATCTACCTAGATGCGTCACTTTTTAAATATGGCGCAACAAGGCGCATGTTTTACGCCGCAGATGCGTCACAAAAAGTGACGCATCCGCAGCGCAAAACTGACGCAAGGCTTCATAAATGAGGCCCCAAGAGTCTCCCCTCAGTGTTTCAACTGTTTGAAGACTCTTTGGTGATCAGGTGTGCAGTGGTTAATCATATGGTGCTCTGTAAGTCATAGTGGAGACATTGTTTCTGTAAGCACAGTGAGCACCTGTCCCAGTATCCTCTGCGCAGAGAACAAGGAACTTTACATTTTATTGTAATGTCCAAAATGAGCTTGTTGGGAAGTGCTTTCAAGTCTAATTTGATATGATCTCTCCTCTGAAATTTCAGATACTTTCTCAAAGCATGATTTTTACAGCTTTTGCAATCTAGTGGCGAGATTCTCCATAAAGTAGTATAATACATATTGCAAAAATCTAGGTATGCCTTCCCTAATTGTCTTATTTGGTGTGATGAATTCTGGAGTTTGTGTTCTGTGAGGATGGTATTTCAGTGTTTGTATTGCTTTGCCCACTTGCGTAATCCGAACTTACACACACCATTTACTCACACAGACACTCCAACACTCCTCTGGAGGTAAAAATGAGCTTTTTTAATATCGTAGGCAAAGGCAATAAGTCACTGAAGCTAGTATATTCTTAGGCACTGAGTGAAAGGCAATAAACAATTAATACACCACAATATATATATAAATATATGAAACTGTGAATACAGGTATATAAACAGTTAATGCACTAAGCACCTCACCAGATGCGTCTGCACCAGAGACTTCAACATCCCTGCCCAAGCACCAAAAAACACCAAGTCGGGAACCCTGTAGAGACTGGGGCACATGAAGTAATCTCTCCGGGCACCAAAGTTGTCACACGAGTGTGTCCACTCCAAGACTGAGTACCTGAGCTCCACCCCACAGACACCGCTTCGCTTTTTATAGTTTAAATCAACATGTTCAAGAAGCCTCTAGCAGGCGCTCTCGCCCATCTATTCACAGGTGCTGGTCCCATCTCTGCATCAGATCCACCCATACAAACCTGGCCAGATTCTGTTTGGGTGCACCGAGGCAAAAGACATTCCTTTCCCTATCTCCGGCCCTGGAGAGCTTTGCCCAGTGCATCCTCCCTCAACAAGCTGAAGGTACAACATAACCTCACGAGATACCTCGCACCAACTTGTACTGGTTTGTGTGAAAAACATGTTTGTGTTACTGCTGGAGTGTGAGTACAGGGCAAGGCAGCAAAATATGGAAGTGCGATGCAACAAAATGGAAGATCAGAGCATTGCATGGAATCAAGGTCAACATGTAATTTAGCATGTGTAAAATGGCAAATGCAGTACATTCCACCCCTTGACCTTCGTATCACCCATCATACCCCATTGGCCTAAATACCATGGATCTGGGACAAAGAAGGGAAAGAAGATTAGGAATGCTTTGAATGCAACTACATAATGAGATAAAAACGCAAATAATCACTATAATGACACCCAAGATATAACGAAGCTGCCCATAATCAGGTAGCCAAGCAAACAACCAATCCCACCATTCTTGATCAACGTCTTGGGTAACCCCTTTTACTAAATCTTTTAAGGCATTAATATGTGCATGGATAGATGTAGAATGATCAGATAAATTGAAACAACAGTCCCTCAAAATCCTCGCAACCGTGGGTGTGTTTAAACAACAAATAGTCTACAGCTGCCCAATTCTGCAAAACAGCTTTTCTTGTTCCTTGAACATCTAATAATACTTCATCTAAAGCGGCAGAAGTATGATTGAGATTCTTCACAATTAAACAGGCAAGCGGAGCAATAGTTCTTGCATTATAAATGGACAGTCCTGGCACTCCTATAATGCAAATAGCCAAACTAGTGTACTCTGTTCTAGAGCAGCTCTAGAAGAGCGAATACGTGTGACAGAATGCATGGGAAAAAGCATAAGACCTAATCGTGCTAAGGCACAAGGTCCTCCAGTTATATTAGCTGGTATGTAAGTGTATGAAATATTGCCACACGGGAACAATCATCCCTTATGTAATTTCACGTGGTTAACATGGCTAGCGGTTAATACTGTGTGATTACAAACCATGTAATTGCTAACATTACTACTGTCATGTCATGACTGACATAATGTTTGTTAGTCAGGGGTCAATTGTTTGCTTTTCTCTAGTTTCAATTGGCCACATTTGCCAATTTTGGCCGGGTCGCAAGTTAGTTGATAGCAAACGTCTCCAGTAGAGATATTGTAGGTAACAAAACTCGTCATGTTCCTCCAAAGGTTATCTGTAACCTCCTGGCAAAAGCGACACTACTCATAAAGACTCAGATGTGTTCAAACATCAATTTCCTCCATTACCCCATCAAAGTTGGTTTGGTTGAAAATGTGCAGAAGCACATGTGCAGGGGTAGGTACGGCAACAACAAAAGTTGATATTATATCAGCTGTACTCTGAAGATTTTTCATACAGAAGTGGGAAGTGTTCAGCACATTCCTGGCCAAGTAGGCCCAGATGTTATCCGGTTGCTGCAACAATGCTATCATCCGACTCGAGTGGTTGAGCCCCTTCGGCATCCCTAGGCCCTTCCGGACCCCTCCAGACACGCCCAAACACCAACCCCACAGCGCAAGCGTTGCAGCAGCAAGCCATACTGTGATCTAGAAATAGAAAACAAATGGAAAGGGGCGACCACTCGGTCCCCCTGAACGTATGGTGGAGTGCCCCGATCCCCCCGGGAAGCCATTTTTGGGCGGGAGGCGAGTCTCGGCTGGTATGCCCGAAGCGGCGTAGCCGGGGCGCGCCTTTTCCCGCCCAAGAGGGGGTTGTCCTAGACACCTACACCGCTGGCCACGCCCCGGAGGCGGATTGGAGGAGGGTCCACGCCCGCCCGAAGAAGGATAAAAGGAGCAACAAGCCAAGGAAGCATCCTCTTGTTCCTGTGCTCTGAAGCTGCACCTCCCCGTTGCACGTGAGCTCGAGACGGAACGAAGAGCCAATTTTGAGAATTTAATTTTGTGTTTCTTCTTTCAGCGAGTCCGGAGCTTCCTGACCTAGGACCTTGAGGATTATCCGTTGGACGATGCCTGGCAAGAAGGTCGGAAAGAGGGTCGGGACTGATCAGATGCTTCGTATGCTGGTGAAGGACATGGCGGACATGAAGAAGCAGATGGCGGCAATGAATGGTGCGGGGGGGCCAAAGAGAGTCGTCGGACCAGCATTGCCGGGAGTGGTCCCTAATGGGAGAGGTAGAAGGGCCAAGAGGGGAGCGTCGGGTGGGGAGGCCCCAGTTACCGAATTACCTCCAGCGCACCCGGTCACCCCGATTGAGGCCCCAATTCCGGTCCCGAACGCGGGGCAACCGATCCCTGTGGTAGTCACTCCTGTGAACGGGGAGGATATGCCTCCTGAGCTGGCTGCCCAGTTGGCGGCATGGTTGGGCAGAGAGAATGAGGGGGCCACGGCGGAAGAAGCCAGGTCGATAATGAAGCAGTTGCGGCAATCGAAAGATGCTGCGAAGGCACCGTGTCCTCTTGTTTCCCCGCAGGCTCCCGTGGAACAACCAGTATCGGGCGTTGGATCGGCAGCGACAACGGTCACAGCTACCGGTTCAGGTAAGCAGCCATTGCCAATGGCGGGGGAGGGATCGGTACCCTCAAGGAGGGAAAAAGTTGTTCAACATATCCCGATTGATTTAAAAGAAAGGATATGGGCGGATAAATATGTGAACATGTTTTCCTTGTTGATCGATCACTATGAGATTGAGCATGTAAAAAACCAGAAAGAGTTTTTGCATCCTGGTGTATGGCGCGCAAAGATGGCCGGTTTCAGAGTAGATGAATCGATAGCCAATTGGGCCAGAGCGTTCGGAATGTTCACTGCAATTATGGGGGAACGTAGGCCCGAATTATTGGTGGAATTAGCCGTTTATCAGACACGTATCATGGAATTTTATGAAACATATGGGGGTAATCAATGTTTTTGTTATGATAGCATATTTTGTAAGTCCAAGGAGCACGACTCATCCCTGACGTGGGATTGTTTCGACTCCATTTCCTGGCAAAAAATTGAGAAGTCGAGCACGGCGAAGTCGCCATCTTTAGGTGGCAACGGGGTTGAGCCTTCCCGCCATTCGGCAGAGGCGCCCTTTCGGGCAGGTACAAGCAGTGATCAGAACACGAGGAATAATGGTAACTCAGGTAAGAAAGGGGTCTGCTGGAGCTTTAACAGAGGCAAGTGCTCTAGGCCACAGGGGTCTTGCAGGTTCAGGCATGAGTGTGCAGGGTGCGGACAGACCTCGCACCCGGAGAGTACGTGCAGATCCAAGACTGGTGATACGGGAAGTAGAGGAGGCGCCAAACAGGTCTGAAGTAGTCCGAGGGGCGCCTTTACCTACCCCGGTTGATATCATGGCACTGATCCCTTGGCTGAACGAATACCCTGATCATATCTCCGCCGGGGTGTTGCGAGACGGTTTTTCGTATGGTTTCCGCATCCCGGCGGGGGATTTTCAGGGGGAAGCACAATGTAAGAACCAACTATCGGTTCAACAGAATACGGCGGTGGTACAAGCAAAGATTGGGAAAGAGGTGGCCCGAGGTCGGGTTGCTGGACCATATGACATCCCGCCAGTTGGCAATTTTGTTTGTTCACCTCTGGGAGTGGTCCCCAAAAAGGACCCAGGGGAGTTCAGGTTGATACATAATTTGTCAGCTCCAAGGGGCCTTTCGGTAAACGATGCGATTGACCCGACATCGAGTCGGCGTTCCGGTTGCTCACGGTACACCCAGATGATCAGCGTCTCCTAGGTTTTATGTTTCAGGGACGATATTACATGGATAAATGTATGCCAATGGGTTGCTCCATCTCTTGTGCGTATTTTGAGAAATTCAGTAGTTTTTTGCAATGGGTGTTCACAAGAGCCACGGGCTTTACACATGTTATGCATTATCTTGATGATTTTCTGTTTCTGGGGGCAGCCGGGGACACAGAATGTGCGCAGGCTTTGAGGGAATTCTGTAATCTGATGGAGGAGTTTGGCGTGCCGTTGGCACCCGGTAAGACGGTAGGGCCATCTACTACACTCGAGTTTCTGGGAATTGAACTCGATTCTGTGGAGGGGTGCTTCCGCTTGCCCAAAGAGAAGGTGACGAAGTTCAGGGCCTCGCTAGAAACATGTCTTGACGAAAGGAAGGTAACTCTCCATCAGTTACAGCAGGCTGTGGGTCAACTGAACTTTGCCCTGAGAGTTATACCGATGGCTCGCCCCTTTTCCCGTTCTATTGCACAAGCCATGGTGGGCCTCAGTGAAGGGCACCACCGGACAAGACTGTCAGCAGAGGTTCGCCAGGATATGCGCCTATGGCTGGCATTTCTGGCGGATTTCAACGGTCGTGTGGTCTGGACCGAGCCACCTATTTCCTCGGAAGAACTGGGGTTGTGGACTGACTCGGCGGGGAGTGTAGGTTTTGGCGCCATATTCGGCAATCGATGGTCGGCACGGACCTGGCCAGACTGGTGGCACAATAATGGACTCACTGGTAATATTGGGTTTCTGGAGCTGTTTCCCATTCTGGTGGCCTTGGAAACCTGGCCTGAGGGGTTTCGTGATCGCTCTGTGGTGTTCTGGTCTGATAATATGACCGTGGTTGAGTGTATCAATAGTCAGGCAGCTCGCTGCAAATGGATCTTGAGATTACTGAAGGAAATTGTCCTGCTATGTATGAGACTAAACGTCCACTTTAGGGCAAGACACGTGCCAGGGGTACTAAATCAGGCAGCTGATGCGCTTTCTCGTTCCCATATGAAGGCCTTCTGGGGTTTTCTGCCCTCAGCGGACCCGGTGGCGGCACCATTTCCCGAAGCTCTCTGGTCTCTCGGTGCCCCGGACTACAAAACCTCGTGGGAGAGAGTCTAGCACCCAGGACAAGGAAGGCATATGAAGGGGCGTTCCGTTCTTATTGGTCCTTTTTGGGTTCAGCTAGGGGGGAGCTTTGGGGCCAAGAGGAGTATGTCCTGAATTTTCTGTTATCTTTACATCAGGCAGGCAAATCAGTGGCTACGGCCAATAGGCACCGGGCCACCATTTCTTTCATGGCACGGGCTCATGGCATCCAGGATCCCACATCGTCTTTTCTAGTCCAAAAGGCGCTGCGTGGGTGGCAACGCCTTGAGGGTCGCAGAGTGGATGAGAGGCACCCGATAGGTCTGGATAGGTTGGCCCTGCTACTGTCCGTACTCCCTGCGACATGTTCATCTCAATCAGAGACAGTGCTATTCCGGGCCGCTTTTGCATTAGCATTCCATGGGGCTATCCGGGTAAGTGAACTGGTAGCGAGGAACAAGCAGGATACGGGGGGAGGTCTGTGCCGAGAGCACATTCAAATTAAGGGGGAGACAATGGTAGTCTCATTTGCCAGGTCCAAGACCGATCAGGGAGCGATGGGGGACAGTGTAGTAGTCCAGCGGATTCCGGGATCTCCCATGTGCCCGGTAACATGCGTTGAGGAGTATTTAGCACAAAGGGCGGCATCATGGAGGGGAAGCTTGCTGAGGCATGCCGACGCCACCCCACTGACTAGGTTCCAGTTCCAGCGGGTGTTAACAATGGCAATCACAGCTGCGGGCTTGAACCCGTGCGATTTTGGGACCCATTCCTTCCGGATAGGGGCTGCTACAGAGGCTACAGCCCGGGGTCTGAGTGTGGAAAAAGTGAAACGGTTGGGGCGTTGGTCCTCGAATTGTTATAAAAGGTATGTGCGGTTGCACATGTTATGAAGCTAATGTCATGCACTCACGCTTCTTGTCTTTTGTTTGGTTTACAGTTTCGCGAGCTTGCGAGGCGGGGCGGACTGTGCAGTCGACCCGACACCTGGGAACCAGCGGTCAAAGATCACCGGCTGAGGAAAGAGTGGTGTAGGTCGTGGGCCACTCATACGTGAGGCGTGCCGCAGACGTATTCAAAGCAGGTGACATGATTCACATGGCTGGGGAATACGGGTACAGGGTGACCTTCCACGGAAGGGGCGGACTCTGTATTGACCAGTTTCAAACTTTTATGGAGGGTTTGTTAGGGTGGACAAGGTCACCGCCATCTGTACTCATAGTGCATCTTGGGGGCAATGATTTGGTGACCACTGGTCGACGAGTACTTCTCGAATTGATACTATCCACAGTAAGTTGGTTGGCGAGAAGGGTTCCGGGGTGCACGATTGCATGGTCCCATATGATTCCGCGGAAGGTTTGGCGGGGGGCTAATTCTGTGTCAGCTTTAAATCATTCGGTGAAGAAAGTGAATAACAAACTTGGTAGGTTGTTCTGTACAAGTACATTGCATTCTATTCCTCATGGATGTATCAGGGGGGACCATATGTATCTAGAGGATGGGGTCCATTTGTCCCGGGTGGGGAATACTTTACTCATAGGAGACTTCGTAGCTTGGTTAAAGAGTTTGTGCAACCATGACCTTTAAGTAGGAGTTTTTGTGGGGGGTCCGGATAGCCGGTCAACTATCCGGCCTGTGGCGGTAAGGTCATGATCGGTGAGCAGTATTTGAAAGATCCCTAGAGGTGGGGCGTCACCCATTATGGATGGGAGCGCCCGGGGGGAGGCGGCCATTGGCCCCTCAAACGGGGAGGCGGTCCCCTCTAAGGATGGGGACGCCGAAAGGGAAGGCGGTCATAGGTCCCTCCCTGGGGAGGAGGGGCTACGGGCCCCTCCTGGGAATTTCCCGGGGCCAGGACATCTGTGACGGCAGATGTGGTAAGCAGTGTGGGGTGGGAGGGGGGTCTACGCTACCTTCTAGACACCTCACACGAGTCCTCGGACGACCACTAAGATGGCGTCGAGTTAACAGGGGCTCCCGCTAAGACAAGGGAAATTGGAAGTGGACACAGAGGTACAGTCCTCTGTGCGCCCGCCCCTCACAAGTGAGGGGGGAGTTCTGGTATTAGGGATCTGACACCGGTTACGACCTTGCCGTTGGCCCGTAATGTTAGGATGTACAATTTCAATTTTGAGAAATGCATTTACAGGATGTTTAGTATCAGCTAGGAGAACCTTTGTATTAGAGATGTGTTAAGGTCAGCCAAGAACATCGTAATGTGTAAATGAAATTGTACATGATATGAAACTGTTATTTTAATGTTTTAATTTTGTTTCATATTTTAATAAATACGGCCGGGAGGGTAACTCCCTCCCGCCTTCCAAAAGTTCAGAACCGTTTCCGTATTCCCATTCTTGGGGATTGTGTTGAGAGGGGGTGGCGGGTATCTCAGCCATAGGGAAAGGGGCGACCACTCGGTCCCCCCGAACGTATGGTGGAGTGCCCCGATCCCCCCGGGAAGCCATTTTTGGGCGGGAGGCGAGTCTCGGCTGGTATGCCCGAAGCGGCGTAGCCGGGGCGCGCCTTTTCCCGCCCAAGAGGGGGTTGTCCTAGACACCTACACCGCTGGCCACGCCCCGGAGGCGGATTGGAGGAGGGTCCACGCCCGCCCGAAGAAGGATAAAAGGAGCAACAAGCCAAGGAAGCATCCTCTTGTTCCTGTGCTCTGAAGCTGCACCTCCCCGTTGCACATGAGCTCGAGACGGAACGAAGAGCCAATTTTGACCCACCCACCAGCCCCTGATGACAGCGATTTGTTTGAATAAAGTCGCGTGACGTGATATTATTCTTTTACAGGTTATTGTGAATAAAAGTTGGTAATTTGGTATGTAATAAAGTTGTTGCTGTTTCAGCAGGTTTTTTCGGCAAAGTAGTTGCACCAGAGTTAAACAGTGATGCTTAGTAGAATTTATTCTTTGAATTGCTCAGTATAATTGTCTTTTTCATCCTCTTTAGTTTTAAAAATGTCGTATTTATTTTTGGGTCGGGCGGTAAGGTCATGATCGGTGAGCAGTATTTGGAAGATCCCTAGAGGTGGGGCGTCACCCATTATGGATGGGAGCGCCCGGGGGGAGGTGGCCATTGGCCCCTCAAACGGGGAGGCGGTCCCCTCTAAGGATGGGGACGCCAAAAGGGAAGGCGGTCATAGGCCCCTCCCTGGGGAGGAGGGGCTACGGGCCCCTCCTGGGAATTTCCCGGGGCCAGGACATCTGCGACGGCAGATGTGGTAAGCAGTGTGGGGTGGGAGGGGGGGTCTACGCTACCTTCTAGACACCTCACACGAGTCCTCGGACGACCACTAAGATGGCGTCGAGTTAACAGGGGCCCCCGCTAAGACAAGGGAAATTGGAAGTGGGCACAGAGGTACAGTCCTCTGTGCGCCCGCCCCTCACAAGTGAGGGGGGAGTTCTGGTATTAGGGATCTGACACCGGTTACGACCTTGCCGTTGGCCCGTAATGTTAGGATGTACAATTTCAATTTTGAGAAATGCATTTACAGGATGTTTAGTATCGGCTAGGAGAACCTTTGTATTAGAGATGTGTTAAGGTCAGCCAAGAACATCGTAAAGTGTAAATGAAATTGTACATGATATGAAACTGTTATTTTAATGTTTTAATTTTGTTTCATATTTTAATAAATACGGCCGGGAGGGTAACTCCCTCCCGCCTTCCAAAAGTTCAGAACCGTTTCCGTATTCCCATTCTTGGGGATTGTGTTGAGAGGGGGTGGCGGGTATCTCAGCCATACTGGTATAATCACTCTCGCAAATAACATTTTTCAGCAGGTACAGTTTCCCACTTTTCCTGTCCAGGTTTCATGATGACAAGGATATTATCCTTGCCCTTAGCGGCCCATTCTGCAGATTCAGGAGGTTTGTTTGGGGACTTTACCCACAATTTTGCCCCCCGGTTCAAGTCAGTAGATCCGAACCTGCCCTTTCCTCTCACAGTTAGAAGGGCTGGGGCCGTTCCCTTCATGACATTTCCTCCATAAACCGGTATGATGACCATTTGGGCAAATCAGTCACAGGGTTGCACAATTCAATCCTTGTCTCCACTGTTCAATAAAATAACTTTGATCTCCCCCTGGTAATCGACATCGACAACCCCTGCGAAAACCTGGATGCCTTTAAGGGCAGCCCAGATCGAGGAGCAATCAGCCCGAAATGTTCTGGGGGAATTAGAACTCCAATTTCTGTCTCAATCAAAGTAATGTCTTGTGGTTGCAATCAATGGAGTTTCAAGGCATATAAATCAAGACTGACAGCATCTGGTGTGGCACGATATGGAGCCAAAGCTCCGGGAGCTGTCTCCCAATACAGAATCGTGTTTGTGGCCACATGGGGCTTAATCTGCAAAGCTGGGGTCACCATGCGCATCAAAGGAGTCTCTACATTAGCAAGGGGTCGGTTGTTCAAAATCTGCAATGCATCAGGCTAGTGATCCCTTCACCCCTTCAATGACTCATCAGACAATTTTTTAAACTGCACTTTCTTCAAACCATTCATTCTCTCAACCAAACCGGCTGCCTGTGGGTCATAGGGTATGTGATAGATCCACTCAATGTTATGCTGCACACAAAAATCTTGCACCATCTTTCCTTTAAAATGTGACGCATTGTCACTTTGGACCTGCAATGGAATTCCGTAATACAAAATTAACAAATTCAAAGTTTTCAGGGTGTTAGACTGGGTTGCTCTCTTGCATGGAAAGGCGATGAGATAGCCAGAATAGGTATCCACCACCGTGCATGCATACTGACATCCTCGACTCATTGGCATTGACCCGATGAAATCAATTTGCCATATTTGCCCTGGCAACTTCCCTCTGCCTAGCTGGCCTCTCACTATCTGTGGAACTGGTCTATGCTGAGTATGCTGACAAACAGGACAGTGAATGATCGCAGTCTTAATCAAAACTAGGGGAATATACATCCCTCTACTTTCAGCCAACCTGCTAGTGGCTCGCTCGCCCAAATGTCCGCTTTTCTGATGCGCCCATTTAGCCATGCCCACCAAGTCAGAATCCTGTGTCTCCACCTCAGCTTCACGAATCTTTGCTTCTTGGTCTGCAAAGGAATTGCACCAACGCTCTAATGAGTCAATCGGGCAATGAGCATCGACATGATAAACTGTGACTGTACACTGGGACAATAATTCCCATATTTCCTGCCACAACTCCTTTCCCCAAACCTCCCTGTTGTGAATCATCCAATTGTGAGCATGCCATGTGGGAAGCCTAGTGGCTAGCCCATTGGCCGTAGACCATGAATCGGTATAAATGTGACATGTACTAGGTAGCTCTTGCTTTAAGGCCTGGTAAACCATGTACAATTCTGCAAACTGACTACTTCTTCCCTCTCCGGTAGTCGACAACAACATTTTGGTCACAGGATTGTATGACACTGCCTTCCAATGTCTCTTGGTCCCCACATATCTGGCTGAGCCATCTGTAAACCACATATGCTTTTTGTCCTCCACGGACAACTCTGAAAAAGGCCCTTCCCATTTCACCGGGGACTCTCTCACTGTTTGTACATCTTGCAACATTTCTGCATCTGCTACGGGAGTCTGCGCCACTTGCTCATGCAGCACTGCGGTACCTTTAGGACCAACTCATGCTCTGTCTTGTATATACCACTTCCGTTTTATGACGCTAGCCTCCTGTGCATGCCCAATCCTGTGTGTCTTGGGTGAGCTCATCACTCATTACATGATAGGTATCTCAGGTCTCCAAAACACATTGTGCCCTAGGGTCAACTACTCGGTATCGACCAGAGCCCAATAACATGCCTACAACCGCTCCTCAAAAGGAGTGTACCGCTCTCGAGCATCAGGTAATTTCTTTGTCCAAAACCCTAGGGGCACCTTCTGTCTCTCCTGCTTTTGCCACAGGCTCCAGGTTGCATATTGACCCTGAACATTTACATTTAAATCAATGCTTCCCTCTCGTATGGGCCTTAAATCCAAGGCACACTGTATAGCCTCCTTTGCTGACTCAAACGTCTGTTGCTGGGCCTCTCCCAACTCAAACTCATGCTTCTTCCGCGTAACCTTATACAGAGGGGCCAAAATCGGACTCAAATGCGGAGCGTGCTGTCGCCAAGAAACCAAACAATCCAATGAAATGCTGCGCCTCCATCCTGTTTTGTGGCACTGCAAACTCTTTGATCTTTTGCCTCACTTGTGGCAGCACTTCTCTGTGTCACTGATGCCATTGAATGCCTACAAAATTCACACTCTGGAAGGGTCCCTGCACCTTCTCTGGGTTAATCACCCACCCTTTGCTTTGCAAGTACTCTACAATTCTGTCTAGTTGAGCCTGCACCTGTTATTGGGTCTCTCCTTGAATCAACACATCATCCATGTAATGGCAAAGTTGTACTCCAGGAATAACTGACACCTCATCCAAATCCTCTGCCACCAGCTGGTGACAGATCGTAGGACTATGTAAATACCCCTGGGGCAGGGATGTGAAAGGGAGCTGCCTACCATCCCATGAGAACGAGAATGGTTCCTGGGACTCGGGGGAAATTGAAATTGTGAAAAAAGAATTGGCAATATCAAGTGCTGCATACCATGTCCCATTGTGTTTCTGAATTTTTTCAATCAAAATGATGGTGTCGGGGACCGCAGCTGTCAACGGGGACGTATGCTCATTTAGCTAGCGGTAATAAACTTTGATGCGCCAGCTCCCATCTGGTTTGCGCAAGGGCCACACAGGGTAATTCCATGCCATGGTAACCGGTCTCACCACCCCCGCCTCCATCAAATCCCGTATGGTTGAGGTAATCTCATCATGTCCCCCTCGAATTCTGTACTGCTTTATGTGAACTACTTTTCCTTCTTGGGGCACCTTCACTGGGAGAATCTTCAAGCGCCCCACCCTCACAGCAGCCACCAAGAAGTACTGATTTGATCCAAACTGATAGCATCCATCACCTAAATATAGGGTCATACCTAAGGGTCATACCTTTTAGAATGTCAATGCCAATGATGTACGCTCTCTTGGGAAGTCTGCCTATCTTCATCTGAATTACCGTTTGCACTGCTGGTGTTTCCTGTCCACCACAACCTGTGATAGTAAAATACTGTCCTTTACATTTTCGTGAATTGCCATGTATCAAAGTGGCCTCCGCTCCGGCGTCTACCAAAGCATACACCTCCTGACCATTTCTATTTTTTCAATAGATCTCAACCCTCATATGTGGTCTATTATCTTTGCAAGCACATCCCTGCACCGGAGCTTGGCACATTTACTAATCTAATTTTTGCTGTGCGGCTCTGCATCGGCCCGAAGCAGGTCCCGGCGCAGATCTGAATACAATGTTGGGTAACGCTCAGGGAACAACTCCTCCTCTTCCCGGTCCCGATATGAATCTGTGCAAACTCGGTCCCAACTTTTCTCCTTTGTCACTCTCACATGAGATTCCCTCTCTCTCTCTCTCTCTTTATCCTGACCTGCTTTTTCGTGCATATTCTCAGGCTCCGCTTTCCTGCGATTCACTTTCTTGTTATCTTTTCTATTCACATATCTACTCCCCTCCTTCCTTTCCAGTCCTCACTTATGGTACATTTCCCACATGCTCTTGATCTCAATATCATCAATCTCACTCCTTGTGTCAGGACTGCCAAGATACCTGCTAGAGGGCGATTTTCAGTGAGCTTAATTTCCCTTAAGAAGAAGGTCAGGAAGCAGAAATATTCACAATCTCCCGACCTTCCCAAGATGGCGACTGCTAAAGGGAACTCTATTACGCGCTCTAGTTATTTTTCGCAATTGGTAAGGTCCAGGTGAGGAGACCGCTCTGTGACGCACTTCACCTGAACTGGAGAGCGGAGAAGACGTACTTCGCGCGTTTCCTGTTGGCGTTTACCTGAGGAGCTTTTCCTGTGCTTCATTGTTGTACCTTGGTACACGACTGGAGGCGCGCCGTCGTGGGAGTTATTTTTGAAGAGTTTTGGGCAACTGTTTGTGAACCGTCAGAAAGCAGAAAGCCAGTAAGACTGTTCCAAATGTCTCCAGTGTCATGCGCATAGATAGATTAGTTAGGGGATTTCCAGCATGTGGATTGAATTCCTATGTGACAGTTAACCAAGCAAAGTCAGCACAGGCCATTTTCTGAGGAGACAATATCATACTTGGGAGAATGGAATTTTTCTTGCATTTTTGAAGTGTACAGTAAAATACCAATGCGTTAGAAGTGAATTAACTACTGATATTCTATAGCAAATTTAAGATAAGAGTTCAAATGAAAAAAGGACGAACTAGTGACCAGTAGAAAATAAGGATAGTTATATTATTTTTCTACACACAAAACATCATCAATGATATTTGAGGAGAGAAACCAGTGGTAAAAGATAAGGAGTTTTTGAGTACAGGACAAAGGATTAATTATTAAATGTTATTATTGCAATTACAGGAATTCAAGTCAAGAAACTACACATAATACCCAAGTAGAGGAGCTTAGTGTACACCACTTCAGGGTAGGTCTCAGTTATTGAGAGATTGAAGTTAGAATAGGAATAGAACAGGAAGATTTTGGAGTCAAAATTTATGTATTGTCTTGCAGCTAAAAACCACGTCACCTGAAGAAGACGAGCAGCAGACGTCTGAGGATAAAGGAAGAATCAGACGGGTGTGAGCAGTCTCTTCTTTGTCCCATCCCCATTTCCCCCAGGGGTTTCCTTGGCGTTGTGTATATCTACCTTGTGCGTCGCTTTGAAACCTCGGGCGGGCATTGGAAATTAGCAACATTCTGCTCCTGTGCTTGTGGTGTACCGACCTTGACACCCCATCCTTTAACAGAGCCAAAAACATATCACGTCGGGTCACTCGATTGTTATGAGTGCAGCACTCTGGGTGTGAAGCCCTGTCTGGCTTGGCCCATTCCCCAAGCTCTCCCAGCTCACGGACCGCCTTGACTACTTCTCCTATGGTATTACCAGTTTGATTAATTAACAAAGTCATTATCACCGCTTTGTATGCAGGGGGCGCCAAACGAATGATTTTGTTCCGCATCGACACAGTCAATAACTGACCCATCAAATTTTGCGCCTCACCTACAAGAACTGCCAGCTTCATCCCCTCCTCCTTAATTCTCTGCAAAGAATCTCTTAGAGTGAACCATGGTTTTTCATTCCCAGGCAGTCTGAATCTGTGGGGTACCTGTGACCACACCCCGAGCAGCTAGCTGCAACAGTGTAATTCGATCATCACTGTGGAAAGTCCGGAAGTATCCCTGCACAGTAGGATCAGTACTGAGAGTACAAAATTTGGCACCATCCCCATTGTCTAACATGACCCCAGAAGTGCTGTTGTCATGAAGGTGCACCATCCAAGCTCAAAGCGTCTCGCCAGGCTTCCGTCTAAACCTCACTAAAAGATCACTGATTTCCTGCTGAGTAAAATCCTCCAGGCTATTTAGCATTACCCCATCCCGGTTCCTTGGAGCGATTAGAAGTTTCCCTCTTAGAATGAGCTACGCTTCCACTCGCTTAGCATTTTTTCCCTCCTCCTCCTGACTCTCCTTTTGAGGAGAACTCTAATGATTCCCAGATGTTGGAGTCCCAGGTAGATGGATCGAAATCTAAGCCTGCTTTGGCAATCGCTAAATGGACTTTCCTCTTGCTCACTCACCCCCTCCTTTTCCTGTATCTATATTCAGCGACACCGACTGCAGCCGTTCTGATATAGTTTGATATGTTTCTAACTTATCTTGTAATAACTTATTCTGACAGGAATGCATCATAGAAATATTCTTAGCTTCAATAAGTTGTTTTTCTAAGCTCAACTGTTCCCACTGCAGAGATGAACATTTGTCAAAAACTTGACAGTAGGCACGCAACAGAGCCCAACCTCTGCAAGCCACAGTACATAATTGTTTACCTTTATCCACAGGAACCTTCCATAAACAATTTAAAACATATTCTGGCGTTGCTTCCCCCAAACAGTCAAACCAGCTCTCAGTTATTCCTGAGCTTTTAGCATACTCACGCACAAGCGTGGAGTACGCTGTCACCTCCCATCCAGGAATTTGCATGGGGGCTAAAGGGATTTCACTCGGTGCCAAAGAATCAAAACCTCCTTTCGTCTTTTTAAACATGTACCTCCCCACGTAATTTACAAATCCTGCCACCGACTACGCCAAAATGTATTGCTTTGCCCACTTGCATAATCTGAACTGATGAGTGATGCAGGATGGCAGGGAATTGCTTTTCTGATTGGAGTTTACCTTGATTGATTGTAATTACTTTTCCATTTTAGCTGGTATGTTGATTTTTTAGTTATCATTGCAATATGTATTTATTTATTAATTTCGGAATTGTCTAAAGTAGAGAATGTTACTTTGCAGTTACTATGGTGTTTTAATATTGGTGCATTTTGGATTTAATTTTCAATCCGTGTAGGGGAGGTCTAAGTCTTATAGGAATTCCTCAACCTCCAAGTGAGGTGAAAAAGTTGTAGGAAAGCTGAAAATGGTCTCACAAATTGTTTCCTCATGCTCATGTAATTTGTTTTGGCCTTAAGGATTGACCGTGGGGAATTCCACAGCTCAGACCCTGGACTCCAAGAGTCTTCCCTCAGTGTTTCAACTGTATGAAGACTCTTTGGTGATCAGGTGTGCAGTGGTTAATCATATGGTGCTCTGTAAGTCATAGTGGAGAGATGTTTCTGTAAGCACACTGAGCACCTGTCCAAGTATCCTTTGCGCAGAGAACAAGGCACTTTACATTTTATTGTAATGTCCAAAATGAGCTTGTTGGGAAGTGCTTTCAAGTCTGATTTGATATGATTTCTCCTCTGAACTTTCAGATACTTTCTCAAAGCATGATTTTTACAGCTTTTGTAATCTAGTGGTGATATTCTCCATAAAAGCAGTATAATACATATTGCAAAAATCTAGGAATGCCTTCCCCAATTCTCCCATCAGGTGTGATGAATTCTGGAGTTTGTGTTCTCTGAGGATGGTATTTCAGTGTTTGTATTGCTTTGCCCACTTGTGTAATCCGAACTTATGCACACCACTTACTCACACAGACACTCCAACAATCCTCTGGAGGTAAAAATGAGCTTTGTTAATATCGTAGGCAAAGGCAATAAGTCACTGAAGCTAGTATATTCTTAGGCACCGAGTGAAAGGCAATAAACAATGAATACACCACACTATATATATAAATATATGAAACTGTGAATAAAGGTTTATAAACAGTTAATGCACAAAGCACCTCACCAGATGCGTCTGCACCGGAGACTTCAACGTCCCTGGCCAAGCACCGAAAACACCAAGTCGGGAACCCTGTAGAGAATGGGGTACAGGAAGTAATCTCTCCGGGCACCAAAGTTGTCCCCCAAGTGCGTCCACTCCAAGACTGAGTTCCTGAGCTCCACCCCACAGACACCGATTTTTATAGTTTAAATCAACATGCTCGAGAAACCTCTAGCAGGCGCTCTTGCCTATCTATTCACAGGTGCTGGCCCCATCTCTGCATCAGATCCAACCATACATACCTGGCCACTGTTGTGTAGTTTCTAATAATACATTAAGATGCAGCCTAGAGAGGATATTTGTTGAGTGCACACTGAAAGACTAAAATAAAGGGGAAACTACAACTGTAGGGTGACACTCTAAACGTCTCCACAATTGGCAGAATACTTTTTAAACCCCTTTCACTCCTTTATCTATTTATAACCCTCCAATTTCCAATTTTTATAGCTTATCTCCTCTAATGAAAGGAGGTACAGTATTACCGCACCTCTGCCCAGACATATGAAGACCTCATAAAACAAAAGCAAAGGTGAGCCACAGAAAACATACAAGACCGTTTTCTACCAATTTCTAAATGGGCACTAATTGGACATTTTTAACTATTTCACTCCTATAAAAACAAAGCACGTCACATAACGGTCACAGATTTCTTTACCCTTACTATTCTTTTTCAAAGCAATGTTTGGACAAAGAGTCCCATATGACAAAAAAGAAGAAAAAAACGTCAATAGTTGGAGAGAAAGTGTTTGATTTGATTTGATTTTATTTGTCTTCATAAAGTGATTCTATAAAGCAACCTGTGGGTCTTGACAAAAGCCATCGACCCATAGGATGCAAAGTTGGCTGAAACATGTTGACCTGGTTCTTCCAGAGATAGATGTGAGAGACACCTAATATCTCTCTTTTCACAGCCCGCATTTTTTAATCATACCACTAACTTGAATCTTTCTAAAGGTAGGAAGTATTTTGTAACTTTTTTTCCTCACATGGTGGATCCCATATGCTCTCTGATTAAAGGGACGAACCCTCTTTGTGGAGGAAAAGACATAATGGTGTACTGATAATTGGCTAAGTACCCGAATGGGAGACATGACTTTGGCGGAAGAGCACTTTTGAGGGTCTCACAACAGTTTTGATGTTGCCCTCCCCACTCCCTGTCTCAGCACAACTCTTCCACTCCTTTTGATTTTACGTGTTCATGGAAGGGAAGTTGAGTGGAACTTTAACTTCTCCCTCCCTCTTTTGGTTTTCAAGCCATGTTGAAAAATAGACAAATCTTGTTCTGTTATATCTATTGCAGAAGACAGAATGTTGCCCAGGGAATAAATGGTGGATGTCAGTAGGCCATGCCATTGCCGATCACTGTCAAAGCCTTTTCTAGGTTAACGCTGTCAATCTCAGCCAATCTCTCAGCAGCCTCCTGCTGGGAGATTTCCCATACCTCGTTGTAAATAGCATAAAAGAAGTATTATTAAAGTGGCTTCTGGGTACCTAACAAAAACCTAACAAACAACCCCTAAGATCCATGTCATCTGAGAGTAAGGACAAGTGTTTTTTCACTCACCTGGAACAGTGTTGAGGTTCCTAGCCACTCTAGGCATAACTTCCCAACAATGTATGTTAAATTTCATGTTCTGTTTGTATATGTCATTGGTCAGGCCTATGGATACTAAAACCTTTGGTGGTACCCCAGAATCTTGACTGACATCTATTCATGTCAATAGGCCAGCCTAACCATCCCTGACCTAACCATGCAGGCGGTGGCGGTCGGTCCGCCATCCGTCACCGTCCTCCAGCAATTTACCCCCCACCATATTACAATGGCGGGGGGACCGCGGCAGACGAAAGACAGTCCGCCGCTTTTCCGCCACGGTCGTCTTGCGACAGCGGCGGGAAAGGTCTAATATGGTGGCGGTGTATATCAGACACCGCCAGCCATATTAGGATGGGCTTCGGGGTATGCCTTTCTCCCACGGAAAGGCATACGGTCTTTGCTTTGGGGATCCCGTTGCGGGCCCCCAGGGTGAAGGGGGGTTGGGGGATGCACATGGGGGGTACCTAGGGTACCCCCCAGCATTTCAATGTACAACATGACAGGCACCAAGCTGTGCCTGTCTTGTTGTGCATTGAAATGTACAACGTGCATTTTTAGCATCGCGGCCGGCGGTGCTGAGAGCACAGCCCACCACAATGTTAAAAATGCTGGATGCACCCGGCACTGTGGCGGAGACATCATAATTGCTATGGTGTGATCGCCGCACACGTGGCAGATGGTCCCGTTTCCAACGGGATCGCAGACGGACTTTGTCCGTCCGCCATCCTAATGGACCCCTTCATTGTATATAGTTTTGCCATCCCTTGAAAAGTGTAAGTTAGGGAATCCATGGTGTGTTCATGTCCATTATCCTGGCTAACCCAAAACAGAAAGTCTGTTGCACTGTGTTGTTCCCCACATCCGGCGATAACCACCACCCCGATAATACGGTTCCCAGGCTACTAAGCTTAAACTCCTGTGGCTACATACGGCATTACCCGCCGTCAGCGCAGCATTTCACTTTGCAAGATTACCACACACAACGCACCGCGGGGTGCCCTTCTGTTTGTGTGCCAAACACGACTAGGACCGGGTTGGAATTATCACCGGTCCCCCGACTCCACTTTACCCGACCCGTTTACAGCTCTGAAGAGTCACGGGTTAACACCCTTCTTGACGAAACACGTGTCGGCTGGTTTTCTTGTTCCAACCACCCACCCTCCAATAAAACGACTCAAAAAGAACACGTTTGTACGACTCCATGCTTGACATTTGTCTGTGATCAATCATATCACACGGACTTGTTGTATGAACTGGACTTTGCTTACATTTTACTACAAGGGAGGACTCTCTCCACCCTTGGTTCTCAGAGTTTAGGGTTTTCTCTGACCAAGTTGCACCAACCATAACCACCAATTCTTTTGACCCAACCACTACCTGTTGTGCGCCATCATACTTCTGAACACTCATAAACCCTTCGCTGAACTCTAACCTGTTTAGGAAAATAATTTGCTGTGGTATGAGTCATCCTCTAAATAAGGCCTCAGCTCCTTCCAAGTGCCAATCTTTAGTCCCCCAGACAGATTTTGTGTCTATGTTGTCCCTCCTAAAGTCAAAACCCTATGAAGACTGTTGGGAAATAAAGGAAGCAGAGTATATCTGTTTCGTATTGGTGAGCATATTTTTCTTTGCAGGTGTAGGCACAAACTAATAATAATAAGATCTTAGGTCTGAAGTGCTAAACCCAGAAAAATAAGCAAATCATTGTGTAAATGTAGTAACTACTCTTTGGCAGAGTTGGGTAATGTTCCCATTGATGGTAAGAGAAACCATTACATGGGAAACTAGCTTTGTGCAAGAAATTATACCATAGTGTTGGTAACAATATATGATGTCAAAATCAGATGTATCCCCATGCAATGCATTGCGCGAAAATGCAGCAGATTGTTCTAAATCAGACAGCATAGTATTTACAGTTTCAAAGTCCCAATCATTAGAGAAAGTACTGGAGGTGATGATATGACTTAAATAAATTTTAAACAGGTGTGGCATTTTTAAAAGTTCGATTGAACCATATACATCATATGAAATCCTGTCCTAAGCTGTTCCTTCAGGATCTCTAACTGCTGTAATGCTCACTAAAACAGGTCTATTTGTTCATGGTGTAATGATGCATGTGGTTTCAGTACCAAGTTCACTTCATTGAGCTCCTGCAAAACAGCCAAACGATCATTGATATCAAATGGTTTTTCATCGGCCGCTGCACTGCCACAATCGTGGTCGGGTACCCACATTCTAGTCCTAAACAGGACTTCATATTGAGTACGGACCCCTAGGGATTTTCTTTGCATGTTATTAAGTGCCCTTTGGACCCCATATAGATGACTGACACAACTGCTACCCGAACCTAATAGCCTTGCTTTTAAGAATTGCTTTAAGTCTCAGGTTTTCAACTCCACAATCACATTTCCCTCTGGATGATACAGAGAGGAGTAACGCAAGACCACACCCAAACTTGCCATGGCTTCTTTGTAAGCAGATGATCTAAACGCAGGACCACAGTCATAATGTAATGTGACAATTGCGTATGTCCTTATAAAGACTGGCAAATCCTTTATAACAGTTTGAGCGTCAGCCGAGCACTGGGACCAAACCCACTGCAACCCAGAGCATGAATCCACTGCCAACAAGATTTACTAGTAATCCGCTGCCCCAGAACATCAGGCAAGCCGACTCCCTGATAGGTTTTAGAAGGAGCGTAAAGACCTGGCTATTTGCCAAAATCTGAGATTTCAGTACCCACTATTCAGTCCTGCCATCGGCCGGCTCCATCTGATTAGGTTCTCTCAAATAGCACCAGGATACCCGTAGGGTGGCAGTTGCGCTATATAAGCACTATATACAATACAATACAATTGTAAGGGGCCGCAGTGGTCTGCATTGCAATCTTCTTGAGACTGCGTCTGCGTATTGCTAGGATAGAACTTGCCGTCCCACATGCGTCCCTTTACAATCCCATATGCTGCACTGTATTGCTGTTTACTTCCTACGCCCGACTGGGCAGATCCATCAGTTTAAATTATGTATTCATACTGATCTAGAGGCATTATTTCATCCGGGAGAGGATATTCATGTTCGCAGTGCAAGAATGCTTGTGTTTTCAAAGTCGAATCAAATTTGTCATCTACATCTGGTGCAGTGAGAGAATTAGCCCGCTGTATCCATTGTGGATGCAGTGTTTTTGCGTTTAGAATGCTTGCCTTGGTAAAAGCCTCTAAGATTGGTACTGGAGTCGTGACAAATATTAGTTTCCCTGTGCTAGTGATCTTTGTCTTACTACAGCAGTCTGTACTGCTGTCAGATTTTTTTCTGTGGATTCAAAACACATTTCAGTGTTTATGTATGCAATGGGCACTGTTTCGCCTTTGTTGAAGGTTAGGTATGTGTATCCTGAAGGACCCGCTATTACATAGATCACCCAGTTCATAGTGTTCACACGTGTGTTTAAGTGTTTGGAAGTTATAATGTCTGCTTGTAAGGAATGGAGCATTTCTGTATGCTCCTGTGTCCAATGTCAAACTGAAAAATCAGGTCTTATTACGTTGTGGTTAGTTTTACTTTTTCTGCGTCATCCAAAATGTATGTTCTGCCAAAATGTAGGAATCCTAAAATGGATTGTAGACTCTTCAGAGTCTTTGGAGGATGGAGCAGAGCATATTTTTGTAAACAATTAGCTGGCAGGATATGTCCTTCACTTGGGAGCTTATATTAAAAAAAATAGGACATTGAGGAGGGCAATTTTCCATTTTTTAAAGTTAAATTTGTAGCCCATGGTGGTGAATCCCAAAATGACTGTGTTCCCCCTGTTCAAGTGTTCGAATCAATATATGTTGTTTATGTATTTAACGTTTTTGGTTCCACATGTACACTTGGGACACTGTGCACCTTTTCTCTTTTTGTGTTCACATGATTATGTAACAAGTTGTATATAACTGTACAATCTTGTGAGTAGTTTTTTGGTTTATAAACAATATTGAGTACTTTCTCAAATTGATGGTGCAGCCTTTTTTGACATTCCTGATAGCCCTTTTTGTGCGATCTGAATTGCTATTTAGCTATATAGTTAATTATATATTTCTAGTACTAGTCCAGAGGAGCCGTTGTCTTTTGATATAAGTGCTTTGTTTCCAGCCAGAATATAAAAGAAGAGCCTCCTTTTGCCTCAAGCATGCCCACTGTAATATTATGTATGTTGGTATAGCTAGTATGGCCTTTGTAAGAGGTAGAATGTGATAGAAAAGGGTCAAACATGTGCTGGTGTCCCTCGGTAGGAGATGGGCTCTGAGTTTAAGCTAGGGATCCCTCGAGATTTCTATGAAGTACTTTTAAAGAGCCTCAATGAATGAGGTCCCCATGTATACTTTGAGTGAGACCAGTGCCAACCCAGGTAGCAAAACGGCTGTTTTTTTCAAAAACAATTTCTGAAAGGTGAAACCTGCAGGGTATGAAGTGACCATGGATTACAATGACTGCTCTATGGCGAGGAAGACGATGGACAGTGGTTGGTCACAGCAGGGCTGCAGTGTGCCCACACTAAGCTAGTGACTGCTTCCTGGACAGATAATTACGACAGGGGATGTAAGCCAAAGGGTGACAGATCCATGGTTATCACACCACAGGTTTTCGAGGGTACTGATTTTGAGATTAGGGTGTAGAGGCTCAGGAGGAGAGTGAGGGTTGGGAGGTGGATCTGATCTACTGTTGGAGGACCAGTAAGCCAAAGGTTACATTCTCTAACTAGAAAGGACCCCAAGCCTGGATCGTGCAAATGCACCTCTATCCTGGACGTGCTAACTGTACTGCCAGAGAGGCAGGGAACAACACACTTTAAGTCATAGCAGAGTCATTTGAGTTCTTTTAGCAAAGGCCATTTCAGCTGGCAATTGAAATATCACAGACTGCTTTCCAGCAGAATGCCTTAAGTCAGGACAATCAAACATATTCCTAAATGCTTGAAAGAAAGAAAGTTGGCCAAGCCAATGGTAATCCAGTAAAACAATAAACCAGGAAACTAATTTTTACTAAATCTTGAGTAACCTGTGCAGGATGAAAAAGGCAACATGCGCCATAAAAGAATCAAGAAACTCTCTTAAAGTAACTGGACCCCAGAAAATTGCAGGGAACTTACATTGACTAATAGTATAAGTATAGACTGAAATTCCAAAGTCTGCATTAGTATCACATTCTCAAGCCGGCATAGTTGTTGTGCTTGGTCCTGGTTCCAGAAGTCATGGTGTTGCAGTGTTTTAAGAAGTACATGGTGGGAAGTCTTTTGAGTCTCCTTCTTGATTGCCTGTGACTAACTCCTCCTCTAGCCATTGTGCCACCATGCACTGCATATTTCACTTGAAAGGTGTCTGGTGTTACCCTAGGAGGGTTGCAGAAAACAGGGGGAAAACAAAGGGAAAAACACCGCTTTGGCAATCTTCTAGCTCTTGGCTAAAGGATTAACACTGATGTTATTAGCATAGCATCAAATGTCCTCTGACATGAGGGAAGAGGAAAGAAATTAGTTCTAGTACAAGTTCCACTTACCAGAAGCAACATCTATAGACAAAAATAGTAGTGAGTGGGTGAGGAATTCGAACGAAAAAGGAGAGAACAAATGTGTTGCAACACAGCTATTATTTGTAAATACCTCATTATAGATTATTTCAATAGGAACTAATATCACAGGAAAATACTCTACTTCATCTTGGATTTGGAAACCTCAGAGAGACTCCACTTCACCCTGCATTGGGACCCACTGATAGCACTCTTAGAAGAGTCCACAACCTTGTAAAATCTTGCGCATGGCCTTTGCTTGAACCTCATGGCATTCGGTTGGCACATGAAAAAGAAGCCCAAGGTCCACCTCCTTTGGCCCATGCTGAATTTGCAGGCCTCCTGCCGCTTTTTATTTGTGACTCTCTAAGCGGCTCATGGAGCACTCTGTTGGGTGACCATGATCATGAAATGCCTGAGTGATATGGTCAACGCAGAAGATTAGCCAGGCATAGAGTGTGGCATGCAGCAGCATGCTGCCTGACACAAGGAGTGATCTGTATTCACCTGAACACGTGGGATTTCAGATATGCTCTCAACAAACGTCTCTTAACTAGCTCATTTCCAAGCCCAGATGTAACACCATAATGTCTCTGTTTACAGTTGGGATCAATCTGTTTCAAGAAACATTTATTGGAAGTTTGCCAAGGGGTAAACTTCATTTGAGTAAAACAAATACTGAGTGGAGCTTAGGAGCACTGCTCCCTAGAACAAGATTCCTTCCTTCTTGGAGGACACCAAGAGCAGGGCACTTTAAGATAGTTAGCAGATAAACAGTGAAGAACTGCTGATAAAGTTTGAAGGGAAGGTTGAAGGAATTATTATGGAATTGAGTCAGAGGATATAACCAATCATTAGCAGGTCTGTGTTAAAAAAAACTGCCACCCACACAGACTCATCATGTCTGGACCTGATGAAGACTTAAAAGAAAGATGTACGATTTGGATCTGCATCTGAAGAAGACTGAAGTGTGTATGCCAGACTGGAGCCCTATCTGGACTTTATTACAAAGCCGAGAGACAGGACTCTTTTTATCCAGTTCAGGATGGGTACCCTTCCTCTTCGTAATCGTACCAGTAAATGAAAGCCCACGCACCAAACGCATGCGGATTGTCCAAATTGTGTAGGAGTCGCTGAAAATATCCCTCACTTTGTCTGCCCAGCCTATACAAAACCCAGACTGAAATGGCTTAAACCTGTGTGCCTGCAGCTTGTAACTAGGGACCACTCTGTTGCACTTAGAATACTTAAGGCTGATCCTAGTACAACTCTAGCCTGTGGGGTGGCTAGATTCATAAGCTGGGCATGGTTGATCAGACGAAAGGTTTTATAAAGAATTTGTGGTATTAACTGTTTTTAATCATTCGCAAAGCTGCTAATGTTTAATATATCTTGTACTTACCCGCTGTAAAAAGTATTTTAGGTGAAATTTCTTTTTTATGTATTTATTATGAATTGTGTTTTTAATCTCTTTTTGTGCTTTTATGATATCAAATATCGAAATAAAGCTTTGTTGAGTATGCCAGACTAGGTTAAATAAAGGAGACCAATGGGATTATCCAATTTCTACAGAAAAAGTGGGACTTAGTGATTTTCTTTGGACTGTTAGTGGACTGCGACAAGACATCCAGGTTTCCGAACTTTGGCTGCTGAGGTTGCTGATTTGTTCTACTCAAGTCATTTCAGTGAAGTTTAAAGGCTATTTAGTAGGAAGTTTACTAATTTTTGGATCCCTCAACAATCAAAGTGTTTGAACTCGCATCCCGGGAGGTCTTCGAGAATCATGTCAGGGACAAAAACTCTCATGTGAAGTGTGCTGTGCAACCCACACATCTGTTGGGTCAGTGGAGAGTATGGCCCTCTCTCTCACCTGGTGGAAGCCCGCCACTAGATTGAGAGATATACACCTGCCTGAGGGAAAACACTGTGTCATCAGTGAAACTGCTGATATAGCGGCTCACTTAGAGGCCGTCATCCTTTGGTAAATGGGTACCATATTTAGTATGTCCACTCATCAAAGTATCTTGTTCTGCAAGAATAAACTCCTAAATCTGTATTTTCCTATTGCAAAACAGACTAACAATAGTTCAAAGCACAGGAAACTTTATTCATGCTCAAGAGGACCATTGTGTGATTTCCTTATACAGGAACACCATGTCACCGATGCCAGTCCCAGGGAAGGGAAAGCAAACGATGAGCACTTCCCTCTATGCAGTGAAAAGTGGCAGCCTCTATGAAAGGGAGGTCCTGTGGTGGACAGGCTATCAAGTTATGCTAGGATGACTAATTAAACCATCTCTCCAAAAGGAAATTGACTTTAGAGGATGTTTTAGCATTTATAACAATATTATACCTTTCAGTCAAATGCCTAACCTAACCATCAGATAACATAGTGACCTAAATGCTCACTGCAGAGATATGAGATGGTCTACAGATCATGAGCGTAAATTCTGGCAAGGCCCTTTCAGCCTTTAATTATTCTGTGGCTAAATTGGCTAACAGTGGCACTTGCTATTAACAGACCTTAGACACGACAGAAGTGCATTTTGAAGCACTGCAGAAAAACAAGTTGATGGTGATAATAGGGTTTGTCCTTGGGGTTCACTTCCTGCATTCCTAGGGAATTCCGTAAGTAACACTCTGCAGTGATAACACCATTTAGGTATTAGGCTGCAGTAATATTTTAATATGCATTCATAAAATTGAAATGCAAAGTTCCTTTACTTTGATACACTGTCTTTAATATAAGCGTAAAGTTTAACACTTTAAGAGGCATATTCACAAGCCCCTATTGTCACCACAACGTCACTTTTAGTGACGTTGTGGTGGCGATAGGGGCGTTGCCTTATTCACAAGGCAGCGTTAAGTCACTTAACGTGGCTTAACGCTGCCTTGTGAATTAGACACCTGTCATGCTGTGTTTAGTGTGAAAGGGGCGTGCCATAGGTGTTGTGTTGGGCGTTTCACCGCAGCACCCATTGATATTTACGCTGCCACCTATTCACAAGGGCAGCGTAAATAGGAGCTAACGGCAAACTTAAGACCAGGAAAACCCTGGTCTGAAGTTGGCGATACGAGGATAAATGCTTTATTTCACCTCGTTTTTGCATTTTCCATGTGTGCTACCTTCTGCAGCACACATGGAAAATGCAAAATGCCATGGTTTCCCTTCCTGTACATAAACCAACCTTTTTTGTAAAAATGCCACTTCGTAACTTACATGTGTGCTGCATGAAGCAGCACACATGTAAGTTACGAACTGGCATTTTAGGTTTGTTTATGTGCAGGAAGGGACACCTCCCTGTAGATAAACAAAACTCCCTGCTTGCAGATACCCTTGCACTCTGGTGCAAAGGTGCCTGCGTTAGTGCTAAGTTCTGAAACTTAGCGCCATCACATGGGGGAAAGCAAGGCTGCACCATGTCCTTGTGAATAATGTGCAGCCTTGCTTTTCCAAAGTGGCAGAGAGAGGCGTTTAGCCAAGAAGGCTAATGCCTCTCTCCCCCACTTCCTCGTGAACATCCCCCGTAAAATGCAGTATTAGGCCAAGTCTCTCTTTAAAACTTTTCAATGACAACATCAATTTCAATGTAAGACTAGAATACTCTTTTTCTGTAACTTGGTCATTGTATGAAAGGTTGATGTTACCCAGTCTGAGTTTAATATTACTAGGAAAACTTGTCAGTTCACAAACAAAGCATAAACTTATTTCAGAACCTATTCTTCTACCTAACAGACACACCTTACCCTCTTCACTAAACCAACAGCAAGAAATTCACTACAAAAACACAAATACATTCGTTTTAAAAAAAAGTCATACTATGTTTGCCTTGGCATTATAAAATAATATTTTAAACAGGAAAATGCCAGGAAATAAGATCCTGAGATGCTTTTCTTTCTTGTATTGTCTGTTCTGACATCTCTCTACTCTCCGAAGGCATATTCACCCAACCTTGGGCACAAAGAACACAAACAACACGAATCGTGGATGTCTTCCCTTTCGCAGGCATACAACATCAATCAACTAAGACATTGACAAGGAAATATCCAGCTCCCAAAACAAAACATAATCACCAGAGGCCAATCTCTACTGCAGTGTGTGTTTTCAAAAGAAGGATGAAGCCACAGCGCGCGCCATGTTTATTATGTTCATGTTTTATGTCTCTGTTGTTCATCCAGCGACAACAATCCAGCCGGGATTCAGTGTACTCGGAAAAGAAAGAAGAGGTGATCTGAACGGCCTCGCTACTGCTTGTCGATAGCCTCTAAGCATTACTAAATAAGGCATTTGTTTTTTTTTTGGCCGAAAACTTTCTTGAGGAATCAGATGAGGTTTCTAACTTTAGGAGACGTGAGAGGCAATGTGCCTAGTTTAAACAAGGGATGGCTAGCCTTGTGTTCAATATATTAGGTGTCACACTGGATTGTTTTGGTGGTGGGGCTTGTCAGATCAGGGGGTCTCTAGTTGGCAGAGGTAGGCACCACTATCCAAATAGGGACCCTTGCTTCTAGTCAGGGTAAGGGGGATACACTATTTAGATAACCCCTGCTCACCCCCTTGCTAGCTTGGCACGAGCAGACAGGCTTATCAAAGGCAATGTGTAAAGTATTTGTACCAACACTCATAGTAACACAGTGAAAACACCACAAATGGACTCCACACCAGTTTAGAAAAATAAAGTATCTTTATCTAAACTACACAAGACCAAAATGACAAACATCTAACATACACAGTTCAATAATATGATTTTAAAAGAGTTCTAGGGTTTCCGTCCAAATAATCCACAGTTGCGTCACGTTTAGCCCAAAGTACCTGTAGATCCGACAAAAGTTCCAAATGGAAGCTGCAGCATTGAAAAACAAGCAATGCGTTACTCCTGAGACCCTGGGGAGGCGATGCAACAGCCCTACTGGACGCAGCAGGCCTGTTACGACGAATCTGGTCTGTAGGGGGAGGGATGCGATATCTTGTATGGATTCCGGTGCGCAGATTCGGTAGGAAGTGTCTCGCACAGGCACGATGTGATGATCTTCGCGACGGCGTCAATCTCAGGTGCGGCGGGGATGCGCAGCATAGCGTCAATCTTCTCCTCTCACGGCCCCTTGATGGCTCTGCGACGATGTTCGCAGCGACGTGATGCTGTCCGCAAGCAAGCGGTGCAACAATCTCACCCAGCAATGACAGCCTCTGCAACGATACTCGCAGCAACAGGAATCCTTCCGAACCGGGGCGATGCGTTCCGCAAGTGAACAATGCGTCGGTTCTTGCAGCAGCAACAGGCGCTGGGATGATCTCGATCTTCGCTGCAGCGGGAATTTCCTCGCACTGTTGGGGTTGCGCCCCGCAAGCGAGCGATGCGTGCAAATTACAGATCTTATTCTTTTCTTCTTGTCCAGCTCCCCAAACAGCAGGCACAACTTCCAGAGGTCCCACAATTGGATCAAGCACTCTAAGAAGGGCAGAACTCATACAGCATAGTTCATTGGGAAGCTGGGGGTGAAGTCCTTTTGGGGCATATTAGCAAGAACCTCATTAAAATTATCGCTGTTTTAGCAGCAGGAAACTGCCGCTAAAACGGCGATAATGGGCTTGCTAATATGCATTATAGAAATCCAATAGAAGCCCAGGTTAGATGTGCAGGACATCTAATCTGGGCTTCTATTGGAATTCTATAACGCATATTAGCAAACCCATTATCGCTGTTTTAGTGGCAGTTTCCTAATGCTAAAATGGCGATAATTTTAACGAGGTTCTTGCTAATATGCCCCTTTGTTCCTGGGAGTTCTTAACAGGGAGCCAGCTCTCCTCAGGCCCTTGGAGATCTCTTCAAGCAAGGGGACAAAGCAACAGCAAATTCCTTCCCCTCTCCTTCTCAGCAAAGCAACTGCAGGTCAGCCCACAAACACACAACAGGACAGTCCTTCCTCTTCAGTCTTCCAGCTTTCTCCTTGGTAGAGGTTCCTTCTTGATTCCAGGATTATCTAATTTTCTGTAGTCTGGGTAGCACTTTTTATACCAGTCTTTTCTTTGTTCTCTAGAGGCAAAGAGGCCTTGGCATGGTCACACCCAGTTCAGGTCAGTCATGAGCGCTTTGTTTTTCTGTCTTCTCCTCTCCTTTCAGAGAGAGGGGCAGGGTTGTCAGCCGCCCAGCAGGAGGAAGAGCCAGCATTGTGGAATGCTGGCAAAGCCCTATGCAGGCCCAGGTGCTATCCCCTCCCACCACTCAAGATGCAGATGCAGTCATTCAGCCTAGGGCTGACTCATCCAACCTCCTGGGGGCTACCCAGCCCCTGTCACTCACAAACCAGACAGTCAATTCACAAACAGGCCAAGGCACACAGAAAGGTCAAACAAGAGAACAGCCACTTTCTAAAAGTGCTGTTCTCAAACACAGGATTTAAAAACCACCTTTCCTAAAAGATGTGTTATTAAATTCTGAGTTCAGGGATACCAGACTTTAACTTTCTATCTTGCTCCTATGGGAAGATATGCAGGTAACATTATACTCAGCATTCCCCATTATAGCCTATGGGAAAGATAGCCCTTTTAATAGTGAAAATGGCTGTGATTCACTACTAGAGCATGCCACACACACTAGTACATGCTCTACCTTTTATATACACTGCACCCTGCCCAGGGTGTACCTAGGGCTTTCTACAGGGGCGTCTAATGTGTACAGAAAGGGAAGGGTAGGCGTGGCCAGTGTAGACACTCGCCAGGACAGCATGGCAGTTAGCAACTGCACCTAGGCACCACAGTGGCAGGCTTGAGACACCATTTTAGGGCTACTCATGTGGGTGGCACAATCAGTGCCGCACGCCCACTAGTAGCATTTGAATCACCAGCCCTGGCACACTCAGTGCACTTTACTAGGTACTTCTTGGTAATACAAATATGCCAATCATGGATAACCATTTACAATAACAATTTACTCCAGGGGCACTTGCACTTTGACACTGATCAGCAGTGGCAAAGTGCCCAAAACATCTAAACCACCAAAAACGAAATCCAGCACAGCATCAAAAATACAGGAGGCAGAGGCAAAAAGTCAGGGGAAACCACCTCAAAGATGCCGGTTCTAACAGGACTTATCATTAATTTTGTGGTTAATAATACCTTAGCATTACATCTAATACCGCTGGTAGGTGCACATACATGTATTTTTCATGGTGGCTGTATCTGCTAAGGTAGGTTAACACCCACACATACAATGTTTACTTGCATTTATGCATTTAGGTGCATCCCTATAAATAAAAATGTACTCAGATGAAGTTGTGTGATTCCTGTTTGTGAATGACACAAGAACATACCACCTTTATTGGGTTTAGGATGCAGTTCTCATCTATTTGCAAAATAAATTTCCCTTGATGGTATCAAAAATGTTAAATGTCGTTATGCTATTTGCATCAGATATGTGCAAGTACCTTTAAGAACCCAACAAAAGTTGGAGGTTTGCTCTAACGATAGGGGCTATACTATAGTAGAACATTTAACATTTTCAAAGTCAGTACTTTGCAGGTCAGGCCAATTGTGTCTCTTTTCCTGACTCCTCGAACTACGTCCGCTTCATATTTTCTCACCCCTGATCTCTCCGTTGTGGCAGCTTGTGATTTTAGAAAATGTTGGGGTGTAAATTTTGACTGAGCAAGACAGAAAAGCGAAAGAGCTAAGGGGCATATTAGCACGGCTGGCGGTATAATTATCTCCACTTTAGAGTCCGTTTTGGGGCGATAAGCGGCGATAATTATATCGCAATATCATCAAGGACACGCATGTGCGTGTTTCTTTGAGGTAGAGCCTGTTTTTTCACAGTCTCGCATCGCTAATGAGATGCAAAGAAGGTGTGGCTGTGAAAACAACACATGAAAATATTGCGAAGGCAGCTTCGCGATATTAACAAGGAGGTACAACGATAAAAAAATCACACTACATCGGCCTTAACACTGGAATTTAACAGTAGGTGGATTATGCTGATATGACCACAGGGTCGTATCAGCAATGTTATCGCTGTTTCCCATTGAACATCGTTGAAAAAACAGGGATATTCCATGGTAAACACTGCTATAGCTGAAATATTATCGCCATAGCGCTATGCATTGTAAATATAGCGTTATCATGGCGATAATTTTCAGCGATAGCCAGCGATAATATTTCTATCGCTATGTGGGGCCAGCGATAATAATCTCTGGCCCTTGTTAATATGCCCCTAAATTTTTGATGTGGGTAGGTGGAACAGGAGGGCCTTTGCCTCTAAAAGTTTGATAAAAGCGAAGGAAAATGGAGCATTTTACATCACAAGTATCTCATATATTGACATTAAAATCTAGACAATGGGAGAGCCAATGCAGGCTTGAACCAGATGCCAGGATCAGCTTGAGGTCTTCTTTGAGCATCAAGATGGAAATAGACCAAGGTTTCATAATACTACTGCCAGCTACACACACTCTGACTTCAGGCCCAAGAATGAAAGCAATGCAACAATAACAGTGGTTCGGCAGGACATAACTCATTTCTCATCAGTTAAATGTTATAAAGTATGTAACTGATACAACAATAAGCTTACAAACAAGTGCTCTGTACTCAAGTAGGCATACTGTGTACATTACCAAACCAATAAACATGTGTGTATAGCATATAAAGGCAATATAACAAAAGGACAATTCAGTGGTCTGAACAATGTGCATATCCAGGCATGTATGTAATAAAAACAGTTCATTGATTTAATGCCCTCCTTGCCAGGGATGTTGAAGGTGTCTCAACCTAGCATTATTTAGGGGTCAAAATCAGGACTAGAAAAATTGTTTTAGGAGATGCTAGCACGAAACACTGGGGCCATATTCACAAGGAGCTATCACTGAATTAACGGCACTTTAGTGCAGCCAAAGTCGTGATAAATTTACCCCATCATTCACAAGCTGGTTCTAACAGCAGACATCATCAGAATTCCCGCGATAACAGTCCCAAAACCTTACACCACGGCGGACACCACAAACTAACGCTAATGAGATGCAGAGTAGGCGTTCCCATGCAGAAACATACAAAAAACAACAACACCACTTTCACAACGAACTGACAAATCCCCGAAGCGAACCGAAAACAGGTGATAAGCCGTGGTAGCCGCAGGTATTTAACACCTGCCTCAAGCAGGTGTAAAGACTGAAGACTACCTGCAGTAGGCAATGGAGCCCCGCACACAGACACACCCGAAGAAAAAACAACGCCATGGAGCTACTCATCATGCAGCTCGGAAACCCAACAGTGCCACAACACCCACTGCCAGCACCCCCTGGACCGCCACCATCCCCAGGACCCGGACCCGCCCCCTGACCACCACAGAGGCAGCGCACAGTAAGACAGCAGACCTACCGAAAACGCACCACTCTCACACACCTTAAGCCTGAGGAAGTCATTGCACACTACAGGCTCAAAAGGACAATCATTCACCACATCATGACCCACATTGCCCACAGGCTGACGGTCCCCACACAGCGGAGAACCAACATCCCTCCATAGACAAAGCTGTTGGTTGTGCTGCACCTGTTGGCCTCTGGTACCTTCCACCCAAAAAGTCAGAGGGATCTCACAGCCAGCCCTATCAAAATTCATCACACCTGTCCTGGATGCCATCCTAGCTTCATACCCCAGTACCTTCACTTCCCCAGCACTTCACAGGAACAGCTGGAGACAAAGCAAGGCTTCTACACCATAGCCGGAGTCCCGGCTGTGTAGGGGGCAATTGACTGCACACATCTCCCACTTGTGCCCCCTGCAGATACTGCACACCACTACCGCAACAGAAAGAACACACATTCCATCAATGTGCAGGCAATAGTGGACCACCGGGGGCAATTCACCAATGTCATTGCCAACTACCCAGGCAGTGTGCATGATTCCTTCATCTTCCGACAGTCCATCATCAACCAGCGCTTCCAGGATGGCACATATGGAACTGGAATGCTCGTTGGTAAGTACCAAGTCAACACACCACACATCCCAATGCCTCTAAAGCACAGTGCAAAACTGTTGGGATGCACACATTACCAAACCACAATCACCATGTCACACTACACGACCACCTACAAGACACTACCACACCACTCCATGGTTATCCTGGCCTACCCCTGCACTCAAAACAGACATTTCATGGCACCACAGCCACACAACAGTTGAACATGTTGAGTTGCGAAATGCAGCCATAACACATTTGAGGCACTGCTCTCCCCCACATGACCCTACCCCAGTCTCCCGCAGGTCAGGGTCCCATGGCGGTGGGCCCGTTTCAGTTGCTTTGCATCCGAGGCCACTAGCCCTGTGAGAATTGTGTGATCCCCCCTTGTGGTTCTGACATTGCATTTCAGGGTGCCTGATGACTGTTGGTGTAGTTGCCAGCATCAGATTTTCCCTGAGGGCTGGCTTACACTCACCCCACTCCCAGCCAGCACAGGAGTCACTGGATTGGTGGACCTGCCATCAAATTCAGAAGAACCAAGTATTGACTCTTTTCTCCCTGCACTGTCACAGGTGATCAAGTATATGCACTCTGCCCTTGGATGATGACACCCCTCCGAGATCCAAACACACCTGCCCAGAGGCAGTACAATGCGGCCCACATACGCACCAGGGGCATCGTGTAAAGCACATTTGGCATGTTGAAGTCACGTTTCAGGTACCTGGACGGCACAGGTGGGAAGCTCCTGTACAGCCCGGACATTGTGTGCAAGCTGATCATTGGATGTTTTGTGTTGCACAACATCTTTGTTCGCACCAGGGCCCAACGGATCCCAGTACCAGAGGTACTAGACAATGATGGTGATGATGGGGCAGGTGGGCAACATCCCACTGCAGCAGATGCAGGAATGACCCATAGGAAAACCATCATTGACACTTACTTTTTATGAGCACGTCACAATGTGGCCATCCATGGCAATCAAGCAAAAGTAGTAAATGTCCAAATGCACTGCATGTGTGAATAAAACATATCTGCAGGTTTCAGCTTGTACTTGCACATTCTAATGTTACTTTTCCCTGCGATGTCAGATGTGATTTGCCAGGTCATGCACATTTGTGGAATCAGTTGTGTCCTGTGTTCAAATGTGGTGGGGGTGCTGTTTGTACCGGGATGTTGTCAATGTCGAGGTAACCACCTGCCTATGTGCGTATGCTGCACGGTGGGTGTGTCGCTCATGTGGCTCTGATTTGTCTGCCACTGGTCTCTTTCATGTGGTGTGCCTGTCGGTTAGGTTCTTCCATGGTGCTAGGTAGTTGTGGTGTACATGTGGTCCTCTGCAGTTGGCCAGGGTTCATGAATGGTATTCCGCTGTTGTTGGATTTTGTTCTTTGCCTTTTTCAGTATGCTGTTCATGCGCTTTTTCCCACATTGCGCGTGTGTATTGCAGCCCTCGTGCTGGTTGTCACTGTTTTCTTATTGCACTTTTTGCCCATTGCAGGTTTTTTCGCATTAGGGTTTGTGTTTTTATCTCCGTCAAGGTGGTTGTGTCGCTGGCATTTGCCGCGGTGTCAGCATACTATTGCATACTACCGCCGTGTTTGAATTCCACGTTGTCACTGAGTTGTTTTCCTGCGATGGGCTGCGATGTTGAAAGTTGTGTTACGCTACTCTTGAGTTATTTATCACACGTTGTTGTGAATATACCCCTTAAAGTAAAAAAAATTGAAAGAATGTTAAAATGGGGACAAAGTAAAAAGATATTTGTGTAAAGACATAGGTTAATGACCTCAATGCAATAATCCTCACTTGCAGGAGCAAACAAGTAATGATCCTAGGTGGTTCCGAAGAACTGTGAGGACTGCAATGAGGGTTGCGTCGAGGCTTTGTTCTGCAATGAAAGTTCCAGTGAGAAGCTGCGAGGTCCGAATTGGAAATGCGTCATGTAGCGGCAGTTCCAATGAGCTGTGCAGGCTGTGATGTGGGCTTGTGTTGGGGCTGTGTCGTGCTGTATTGGTTCAATTGAGGTACTGCAATGAGTTACATCAGGTTTGCGTTGCCCTGCGTTGGCTCTTATGAGACCACAGCTGGGCTGGAAGAGTAGCTTTAACCCCACTTCAAAGAATTCAGGACTGGTGAGGCATCATTTGGGATGTTAGAACACACAGCATGTGGAGTTCAAGTGCAGGGTTCAAGATGGTTGGAGCCTTTTCTGTCTTTGAGGCTCTGAGCAGGAGGTCAGACAACTAGTCCTTGGAGACTCTCTGGGGGTCCTGGGTTCAAGATGCAGGTCAATTCCTTCTTACCTGGGCATCAGGGTGGCAGAGAAGCAGGGCAGCAGAGCAGTCCTTCTTGAAGCAGAGCAAAGCAGTCCTTCTTTGGAGTCTTCCACAGGTCCAGAAGCTGGGTTTGAGTGTCCACTCTTTATACCTAGTGTCCATTTTGAAGTGGCAGAAGCTTAAAAAATCGTTCCCTGTCTCCCTGCCCTGGCCCTAACTTGTTGGGGCCACAAAAAAACAGTTTCAAACCCTTTGGGAGTGTGTTTAGACAGAGTCTTTGTGATGTGCAAGTGTAGTAGGTGACAGCTTCACACCATATCAAGTCAGAGATGGCCCATCCTGCTATCACCTACTCCTCCTTTGTCTCACTATCTGGGAGTAATTCACAAAGACCAACCATCAATGACACCTAGTCATGTGACACAGGAAACTGGCTGGAGGTGCCAAATGTTAGGAGAAGAAACGTTCTAAAAGTGGCATTTTCAGAATTGGGACTTAAAATCCAACTTTACCATTAAAGAGAGTTTTAAATTGTCATTCTTGAGAGACCAAACTCGTCTTTCCTACCCGCTCCCAATTCATAGTTATCACCTATTAAATGTAATAACCTAATGTTATCCGATGGGAGAGGCCGGCTTTGCAGTAGTGAAACACAAATGTAGGAGTTTTTCACTAACAGGATATGTAAAAGTTCAAAGTAACTGTCCAACATTTTAAAATACACTGCACCCTGCCCTATGGGATATTTAGGGCCTAAGCTAGGGGTGACTTATATTTACTAAAAAGGACGTTTTGCATCTGGCAAAGGGTGGCCAGGTTGAAATGGCAGTTAACAACAGCTCACACAGGCTGCAATGGCAGGCCTAAGATGAGATGGGTTTACAGTGCTACCTAAGTGAATGGGGCAATGAGTGCTGCAGACATACTAGTGGCATTTAATTTACCTTTACAGGCTGTGCCGTTCATGTAGAATCCCTTTACTAGGGACTTACAAGTATATTACATATTCCAATTGGGAATAGCCAATTTCACCATGTTTAAAGAAGAGAGTATACACATCTTAGTACTGGTTAGTAGTGGTAAAGTGTGCAGAATTATAAGGCCGACCAAAAGAAATTTAACAAAAACAGGAGTACAGGCAAAACCTTTGGGGGAAAGTCAACCCTAAGGCTGACTGGGCTCACAGCACTGTACAAACAATTCTCTTGTGTTGGATTAATTTGACTATAATGTTGCTTCATGTCTAATAAGAATCTAGGCCACAAATAGGATGCAAATTATAGCAGGCTTTCCTTTTAATTAACTAAAGGCAATGCCATTAGGGGTAATTGTATGTTTCTAAGTTCATTTTTAAAAACATGAGACAAAGTGGCCTAGTAGCTTCCACTGCTACCATGCACCCATTTATCATAGCAGTTTCGAATCCCAGGCAACCTCAATGTACAGTAAAATGTAATATGTATATGTCATGGGTAAGGTTCACTCTATGCAAAACTACCAGGAACAAAATCTGAATTCTAACTATCACTAATGTTCTAATCTAATTCTCCAAGAAGTAAGGACAAAACATTAACATTTGATGTAAAAAAGTGGGACCCATGTGCTGACTGAATTGCAGTGTGAAATGTGTGTTATAGAAATTCACTTTATTGTGATTTAGGGCAATTTATTGTACACGAACATGATCTTTGCATCATGATTTGCATGTCAAATACTTTTAAGGCTCTCATCGGTTCTACCTGTTTATTTGTTGGCTGCATGATTGCAGACAGACACATAAACATGCTCTTATTTATACACACAAGATGGAAACTCATCTGGGGTAGTAGTTGACATTCGCTTTGCTCTGCACTTCAACCAGCTTCCATGATTCCCAACTTCCACAGTCGAAAATAGGAAACCAAAGTGAGGCTCACAGCCCTATAGCAATCAGAAGCTCAGATAGGATGTGAGGCTGTCTTTTTTCTGATAGGGCTTAAGTGTGAATGACTGACAGGCCTCAAATCACTATTATCTGACATGCTGCACTGCATTGTGCTAGTGCAGCATGTCAGCTATGTATTGTGTCTGTGTTAGGATGAGCTGTAACAGCCCCCAGCTGAAAGACGGGCTATAACAACCCTCTACTGAAAGAAGTGAAATACAGCCAATGGAGACCTCTTTTGCTGCAAAGTGATATTACAGCTGTTACATGTAAACAAATGATGAATTAGATAATTTGTTTTCATGTAAACACTGTACTATGTAAGCAATGGGACGCAGAGTGAGGCATGATGGTTTAGTGGGTTACCACTCTTGCACCCCCTATAGAGCAGTCTCTGCTGGCTCTCAGTCACTGTATTTCTGTTGTCCTCCTGTTTCAAAAGGGTAAAAAAGGCTTGTCCCTCTCTCTTTTTGCCTGTGTCCTTTCACTCCTTCACATGATCATCGAACAACTACCCATCCCCCACCCCACCAGCTTTCTGTCTCTAACGTCCCACAGCCTTATTTTTAACCGCTGACGGAGGCCCTTTTAATAAAGTATCCTCACCCCAGGGACCATCCGCCAAGCCGTTTTAACTTCACATACCTGAACACCCTACACCGCACACACAGTGACATACCTGCTCTGCTGTAATCAGGCGTCGAAGCACACCCGGGACACGCTAGGTGTCACTGGGTGGGCCCGATGATGAAGCATGCCACCAACTAGGTTGGTGGGTGAGGGCTTTCCAAAGACACCCAACAGGTGCCACTGCCAATTGGCAAAACGATACTGAGTCGCTATGAAAATAATAATAATAATGTCAGACTAACCCCATCTCTAGCTAGTCTCCTTTTGATATACTAACATATAAACCGGGGATCTGGACTAGCTTTCTGGTCCTCTCTCTCCCTCTTGATTCTCGCGTTTTATTTGTAACCTTTCTGGCGATGTGTTTCGAGTAACGTGTACTCTTGATCACACACCGATTAGTCGGTCACCCTGTTATTTTTAAATACTTAGTTTCCCTGACCCCTTCTATGGGCCACACCTCCTAACATGCATGACCATTGATCATAGGCATAGAAAAGGTGCAAATGACAAAATGGAATACAAACACGGACAATATTTCACATTATGTTCAGTTCAAAAAGTACTCTTTCCCTGAAAACAATGCAAATTATGAAACAAGTCAATCTTGTTTTCAAAATTACAATCTGTCTTATAATTTTAGAATGACTAAAATTAACATTAAAACATTATTCACATTTAAAACGTTGCACAAATCTCATTGACATCCTCAATAATTATCATAACTGGGTAAATGCAGATACCCCTAGGTCTAATAAAGTGACTGGTGCTTTTATCTTTGCTGCATGAATGCATATACCATTCGGTATATAAAGTAATCAGTACTAATTGATATTGAATAGCAATCAGATTTATAGAATTGTTCCCGCCCTGAATCAATCAAATCATGTGACATTTAATGTAAGTGTGGTGGCACTCCACCCTAATACCCACAAGCTCATGTCCTAAATATTTATAAAAAATTCAGATTTATTGAATTATATACATCATAAATACTAAGACCTGTTTACACTATATATACTTAAAAATCAAAGTATATGTGCTTTTCTGTACATGTGCATACTAATAAGTGAGAAAAAATAGGGAAAAAACGAAGTGAAAAAATAATAAGGGCTGATATGAAGTATACATTTTACAACCTATGTACAAAATTTACAAAAAGAGAGATAAAAATACATTGACACATACAGTACTTGATCTGGTGTGTTGATTTCATAATACACCAATGCGTTGCTTGATGGTTATTGTTAATAGGCTCAAAATACCTATCGGGTGGACCAGGACTTATAATGTAAACCAAATATGAACTACAAGTGGACAAGTAAAGGTGATATTTACAGAAAGTTGTGAAGATCTTCAGTCGCGTTTAGCCCATAAGACTGTTTACTATCCAACGCGATAATGTACTGAGGGGCCGATTCACAGAACTAACTTAAGACAAAATCCTAAACTTACTACTTTTGGTATTCACAGAAGTTAGGATTTTGTCTTAAGTTTGTCTTAAGACAAACTTAAGACACACTTAAGACAGACTTAAGACAAAATCCTAACTTAAGTCTGTCGTAAGTCTGTCTTAAGTTTGTCTTAAGACAACATCCTAACTTCTGTGAATACCAAAAGTAGTAAGTTTAGGATTTTGTCTTAAGTTAGTTCTGTGAATCGGGCCCAGCGTTTCCAACTTTCTCAACATTTTATCCCTGTCTCCACCCCGTCTTTGTAAGGGCACTGGATCTATAACATAATAACTCAAGCACGACAGATCCCTGTTGTGTGTTGAATTAAAATGCAGTGCCATGGGGTAGGCTGAGTCATGATTTACGACTGCCCGGAGATGCTGCAGAATTTTCACGTGCACCTGCGACCTCGTGCTTCCCACATAGCACAAGCCGCAGGTGCACGTCAGGACAGACACAGCAAACTCCGTGCGGCAGCTGAAGTTGCCCTTGATTGCAATTTTGGTGCCAGAAAAAGGATTGACATAGTGTGTGGTGTTTTGCCCAAACTTGCACTTGCACGGCAAGAACTGCACAATACACCGTCAGTTTTAAGAATAGACCAGTGTCTGTTAATGATGGATTTAATCTGACGTTGTTGCTGACTGAAAGTGATAATTAACCTGGGAGATTGGTCACCACTCTCGACTTCAGCGGGCTTGGGCACAAGGAGAGATTTTCTTGATCTTTCCTTGGTTTTAATTATTGCTTTAGAAAACGTTGACTCACTGTAACACCTAGCCCTCAGACGTCTCAACATCAAGGTTGCTCCCTCATCAAATTTTTCAGTACTGTTACATATTCTTTTCAACCGCAGAAGTTCCCCCAGAGGTATACTTTCGATTACATGACATGGTCAGTGACATCACTGATGACATCACTGATGACATCTCAAATGACATCACTGATGACATCACTGATGACATCTCATTAGACATTACTGATCATATCACTGATGATATCATTCATGTGATAATACATTGAACCTCTTCAGACTCTAATATAACCTTACATACACTCAGTGTAAACAGACACTCACAGACTGTCACTCATCCATGGAGTTACTCACACACCTAGTCAGTCATGCAAAGAATCAATCACACCTCCATTTCCTCAACTATACAGTTATACACACCTTACTTATTCAAACATATACTAACACATATTTACTCTTTTATACAATCCTTTATTGAAGTTCACAATGATCCATACAGCCACTCACTCATTCACTGGCTCTTATGCACAGTTATTTATATATGTCAACTCTCACATGTACTGTGTTTTACAAATGTACTTACTTTGACATGTAGCACTGAGATATCCATTCACTCATCAATACACTCATGCACACAGTCAACCACCCATACAGCTGTTTCCACATGCAGTTTTGAACCAATGTGGTGATACAGGCACCCTTGCACCATGGTGCAAGAATATCTGTGTCATGTGGAGTTTGTTTTTGTCCAAGAAGACACAACTTCCTGCACAAAAACAATCAGTGAAGGCATTTTTCTCCTACAATCTATGCTGTGCATTGTAACATATATTGGAAGAAAGAAATGAGCAGAAATGAAAATAATTCTGCGGCAGATTTGCAAGCTCTCTGCGCCACCAGTACGTCCCATATTTAAAAGTAGAGAAATAGTTACTTTGCATGACTTTTCCTTTCCTTAGAAATACGGCCCCTTCATACGCAGCTCTTTACGTATATATATTACTTTATTCATGACAGGGTTAATGACATCACTGATCACATTACTGATGACATCTCATATGACATCACTTATAATATCACTGATGACAACATCCAGTGAATGTGGTTTGGATTGTTATTTAAATATGTATTATATATATATAACAATCTGCATTACAGAATGAGTGGATATGAAAAAATCTGGATAAAGGGTTTTGTAGCAGTGTGATTGATTGTTTAATTGACTAATTTATAGTGTCTCATTAAATATATTGAATAGTGACTAAACTATGTGAATATTTGTATTACAGTGACAGTTGTTCTGTAAATTGCTGCACCAGTTGATTACTAGCTATGTGAAAGTCTATTAATTACTTAACTAAGTATATGTATGGGAGAATGAATTTGTGTGTGGTTTGGTGGGGGATGTGTGACTGCCCATTCGCCCCCCCCTGCTTATTTGCTGCCCTGCTCCCGCCACCCAGCTGCTCCTCCCTCCCGGCTCCTTCTTATGTCATCCCCACGTACGCGCAGCGTTGACGCGCAGCGGGGGTGCCGATTGTGCGCTGAAGGCGCGCCAAAGGTAAGCCCGTCTGTGCCCGTCCGCGCCTGGCCCGCGCCCAGCGCCAGGACCCATGGCCCCCGCCGATGCAAGACGACCCGCCTGACCTACGATGCCGCCGGCCTCAACGCACTCAATGCCGGCTGGAATCCCCCCTGCTGCTGGGCCACCCCGAAACACTTCCACAGACCCTTCACCTGCCTCCGATGCTGCACCGCACCCGACAAGCCGAGCACCAGCAGAAACCACCTCAAGTGCATCCTGCTCAACACCCGCTCCGTCCACAGACACGCCGTGGAACTCTGGAACCTGCTCGACACAACATCACCAGACATCGCCTTCCTCACGGAAACCTGGATGAACGTCTCCTCAGCCCCAACATCGCCATCGCAATCCTGGACGGGTACAAGATCATCAGGAGGGACCGCGTCAACCAGACCGGAGGAGGCATCGCCATCGTCCACAAGAACACCATCCGCATCAGGACCGACCACGACGACACCTTCCCCGCCGCCGAGCACCTCCACTTCCAGATACACACCGACCCTAAGACGACGCTCAGAGGCACCCTCGTCTACAGACCCCTGGGACCACGCACACAATTCAGCGAAGACATTGCCGACTTCATCAACCCGCACGCCCTCCCCTCCGCTGACTACATCCTCCTAGGGGATCTCAACTTCCACCTGGAGAACAACAAAGACTGCAACACTGTCGCCCTGCTGGACAACCTCGCCAACCTCGGACTCAAGCAACTGGTCAACACCCCCACCCACTATGCCGGCCACACGCTTGACCCCGTCTTCTCATCCAGCAAGCACATCACCTTCAGCCACTCCACCGGACTCCATTGGACCGACCACAGCTGCGTCCACTTCAGCTTCAGAAGAACCACCACCCACCACCACCCGCAACAGGCTCCTCACACGAGCTGGAGCAAGATCACCGTCGACCAGCTCACCACCTCCTTCAGCCAGAACCCACCCGCCAGCACCACGGACCCCAACGGAGCAGCCCGCAACTTCACGCAGTGGTTGACCGCCTGCGCCGACGACCTCGCACCACTGAAGAACCCTCCCAGCAGAACCAGAAGCAAGAAGGCCTCCTGGTTCACCGACGAACTCAAGGACTCTAAGAAGAAGCACCCTCGAGAAAACCTGGCTCCTTGACCGGACCACTGACAACATGACCGCCCTCAAACACGCCACCCGCAAGCACCACCAGCTTATCCGCACCACCAAGAAGAAATCACTGAAGGAACGACTGGACAACAACGCCCACGACAGCAAGGAACTCTTCCGCATCATCAAGGAGTTCTCCAACCCCAGCACCGGCACCAACAACATCTCTCCTTCACAAGATCTCTGCAACTCTCTTGCCTCGTTCTTCCACCACAAGATCGCCGACATCCACAACAGCTTCGCCGCACCATCCACGCACCCAACCGGAGAACGAACGCCCCCCACCGCCACCCTCCGCACCTGGACCACGGTGACCACCGAAGACACAGCCCGCACGATGAACACAATACACTCCGGATCTCCGACCCACCCCTGCCCCCACCACATCTTCAACAAGGCCGACTCCACCATCGTACCCCAACTCCGGAACATCATCAACACCTCCTTCAACACCGCCACCTTCCCGGAGAGCTGGAAGCAGGCCGAGATCAGCGCCCTACTGAAGAAACCAACAGCGGACCCCACCGACCTCAAGAACTTCCGCCCCATATCGCTCCTCCCTTTTCCTGCCAAAGTCATCAAGAAGATCGTCAACAGACAGCTTGCCGCCTTCCTCGAGACTAACGGATCCCTCGACCCCTCACAGTCCGGTTTCAGAGCCAACCACAGCACCGAGACCGCCCTCATCGCAGCCAACGACGACATCCGAGCCCTGCTCGACAACGGGGAAACAATGGCACTCATCCTCCTGGACCTCTTTGCAGCGTTCGACATGGTCTGCCACCACACCCTAGTTCAACACCTCAACAACATCGGCATCCAAGAGAAGGCATTGTAGTGGATCACCTCGTTCCTCGCCGGAAGAACACAGAGAGTCCGCCTCCCCCCGTTTTGATCCGAGGCCACCGAAGTCATCTGCGGTGTTCCGCAAGGATCATCACTCAGCCCCACCCTCTTCAACATCTACATGAGACCTCTTGCAACCATCGCACGCCAACACAACCTCAACATCATCACCTATGCCGACGACACCCAGCTGATCCTCTCCCTCACCAGAGACCCGACACAGCCGCCTGAAACTTAACTCGGACAAGATGGAAGTCCTCATCCTGGGACCATCGCCCTCTGCCTGGGACGACTCCTGGTGGCCCCCCGCCCTGGGCAGCGCACCCAAACCAACAGACCACGCACGCAACCTGGGCTTCATCCTGGACTCCTCCCTCACGATGACCAGACAAGTCAATGCCGTCTCCTCATCATGCTTTCTCACCGTCCGCAAGATCTTCCAATTGATCCAGACCGAAACCAGGAAGACGGTCACCCAGGCACTCGTCACCAGCCGACTGGACTACGGGAACACCCTCTATGCTGGAACCGCAGCCAAGCTATAGAAAAGACTCCAACAAATCCAGAACGCCTCCGCTCGACTCATCCTGGACATCCCCCGACGCAGCCACATCTCCGGCCACCTGAGGGACCTGCACCGGCTCCCCATCAACAAGAGGATCACGTTCCGGCTCCTCACCCATGCACACAAGTCTCTCCATGACCTGGGCCCCAAGTACCTCAACGACCGATGACATTCTACATGCCCACCCGCCAGCTACTATCTACTAGCCTCACCCTCGCCGCCGTGCCACGCATCCGAAGAGCCACGGAGGCAGATCCTTCTCCTACATGGCGGCCAAGACCTGGAACTCCCTCCCCATCCACCTTCGGCTGACCCAGGACCATCACACCTTCAGGAGACCACTCAAGACCTGGCTGTTCGAGCAGTATTGGACCCCCTCCCCCAAGCGCCTTGAGACCCTGCCGGGTGAGTAGTGCGCTATACAAGTGTTATGATTGATTGATTGATTGATTGACTGTCTAAAGATGTGTAAATAGTTGATTCAGTAAGTATATGACGTTAAAACTAAATGTTATAACAATTGTTTGGGTGAGTTAACATCTTTATGGGTGTGGTGATTAGCAAATATATCTCTCAATGGTACATGTGTAATAAAGTACAAAAATAAGAAGCAACGTTTGTGACATTTCTTATATATAAAGAAGTATACATATGACTCAGTGATTGCATCAGTAACTGTATAGGCCTCTGACCGCCCGCATGTTTTCCCACTGTTTTCCGCTCCTTCCCACCGGTGCATCCCTGCGGCCCTGCCCCCCTGCTCCCCATTGGCTACCCCGCTCCCGCCTCCCAGCTGCTCCTCCCTCCCTATCCCCCTCTTATGGGGGGCGCACAGCGGCAGCGTGCTGCGGGTGCGCCGCTGGTGCGCTGAAGGTGCGCCAAAGGCAAGCCCCATCTGAGCCTGTCCATACCTGGACTGCGCCCAGCGCCAGAACCCCTGGACCCCGCGAACGCCACAACACCAGACTCTGCTATGATGCCAGCACCCTCAACACCACCGAACACCTGCACTTCCGGATACACACTGACCCCAACATCACCCTCAGAGGAACACTCATCTACAGACCCCCCGGACCCCGAGCTCAATTCAGCGACTCCATCACCAACATCGCCAGCACCCACGCACTTACCTCCACAGAATACATCCTCCTTGGGGACCTGAATTTCCACCTGGCCACACTGGACCCCGACATCTCTACAGGCACCCACGTCACCTTCGACCACACCACCGAACTCCACTGGATCGACCACCGTTGCATCCATTTCACCTTCAATAAACAAACCACACACCACTGCACCCAAGAGCTACATCGCCTCTGCTTAAGCAAAGTCACTGAAAACCAGCTGATCACCACTCTCGTCCAAAAGAATAATCACGGCCATCTAGCTGCTGGGCGTACCCCAGTACCTTTGGCGTCTGTGGCGACCGCGTCTTTGGCCGTGATTATTCTTTTACGAGCCCGGTGGTGATGCCTGATGGGGCATTTACTCTCCATGGTTAATGTGACTCAAGGATTACATTTCTAGAATTATTATACACGGTCACAACTTCACAAGCCCTTGATTTTCAGTGACAGCATCATTGGATTAACCGACTAGATCATTGTGCATCTGCCCTTGAAATCTTCGCTTGTATAATATTGGGACCTATATTATCACAAGATCCCACATGAAGCAACACTGTTACTTTCCTCTTCAAAGAGCCAATTATATATCTTCCTCTTGAGAACATTGGACTTCCTCTCTCAATATTTACATGGAGGACTCCAAATTGAGGCATAGCGCGTTCTTATTGCAGTCTCTAAAGAAACACGATGTACTACTCCTAAACTGCCCTGAAGAAGTCCCAAGTTGGGACGAAAGGCGTCGGCTGTACTGTTTTTTCTACTTCACAACAGAATAAGGAAATCGAAACTGAGGAGCTTTTTTCTCATGTTATCATTTGGATTTACATTAGTTTAACAGTTGGTATTCTGTGGTGCACCTGTGCTTTTGTTTATATTGTTGAGTTCCTGTTAGAACTAGCATTGTGACGGTGGGTGTCAACCAGTGTGCATGCATTTCCCTATGTTGATAGGAAGGCAACTTTACTATTAGAGTAATTATAGGTTAGGTGCTGATACTAAGAAAGTTCCACTGTCTTCCTGTTTTTTTAGTACCTTCTTTAATATACACAGAATCTCTGAGATTGGTTTGTTTTGGATTCACCTCTTAGAGCTACTTTCAGGGTGCTGATGAGCTACCAGTAGCTCCCGAGCTACTGGTTGGAGACCCCCCGGTATGTATAGTGAGTGGGGAATTGTAGTCCTCAAGCATAAATATAAAGGTTTGAATCACTGCATTCCCTAAAGCCTGACTCACTGCATGAGTACATGCTTCCTTAGTGAATGATTACATTAATATAAGTAAATACACTGAGTGAATTCTTAATTGGTTAACTTTTACTTTACTGAATGAATGACTATATGGTACCAAAATATTCATTTTCAAATTGCAACAGGAGTCACACTGTGTTAGCTGGAATATATAGATACTGACTGGGGAATTGTAGGCCTGACGCACAAATGTGAAGGTGGTTACACAAATACATGCATAATGCATAGGAGTTTGAAGCACTGCAGGCCCTAAAGCCTGGCTTACTGCAAGAGTATACATACTTGTGTAACTGCAAACACATCAACCAACAAAATCAATCTCTCTCAATTTTGCCAAATGGACACTGACTCCTAGTGTTATTTTACACAAATAAAGAACAGATTAAACATATGTAGGTAATTGCAATTTACAGACTCTTAAATACCGAATTTTACAGATTTGGTATTTATGAGTCGGTAAATGCAATGTAGGTAAAAAAATCCATATTTTTTACCGAATCTGTAAAATTCGGAATCGGCCATTCGGTATTTACCGAATCAGTATTTACCGAATCGGTATTCCCCATTCATTCCTATGGGCGTTTTGGCCCATAGGAATGAATTGGAAATACCAATTCGGTAAATACCGATTCGGTAAATACCGAATCGGAAAGCAAAGAAAAGTTAAACTGAATCAGGCAGCCAATCAGGTGCTACCACCCTCCCCCTCCCTACCAGGAAGTGGCTACACAGGCAGATGCAACTTTTAGAAGCTTCTGGAGAGGCAGTTGGAGCTGAGCTGAGTCCCTGGCAGCAGAAAGAGTTTTGTGCACTTTTAAATTTGAAAAATGGCAAGCAGCACAGACAAAGATCAGCCAGAGAGGAAGAGTAAACTAAAATTCAGCAGCATGGAGCTGCAGGTCCTTGTTGAGGAGGTGGGGAAGGAGAACCAAAAACTGTTTCTGTTTGGCAGGCAGTCCCTCACTGTGGCTGAATCTGCCAAAAGTAAAATTTGTCTGTACATTCAAGAAAACATGAATGCAGTTGGAGTGACTCCTAGAGATATAGAGGACCTTGAAAAGAGGTGGTACAACCTCAGGAGCCTTACAAAAAAAAATTGCAGAACACCACAAGCAGGCAAGCAAAACTGGTGAACCCAGCACCCCTCCTTACTGACCTGGAGGAGATGGTGGACTCAACCATAGAACCTGAAAGCGTCTGCGGACTGGGAGATGTAGACAGCTCAGCCAGAGCTTTCAGCAGAAAAGGTAAGACGCATGCACAGCAATCCCCCCCACACCATCATCCTTCCCTTTACCTTATGTGGCTAAGTGAACCCCAGTCCAGTACAGCTAGCACTATACAGGAGCAATGCATTATGGGACATGTAGTCAGTAAATGAAAGACCATGTCATACAGCACAGCAATCATCAAGTTAGGGAAATTAATCCAGACAGAATGAAGCGCAGGCAACATGTACATTGTTGAAGTGAAAATTATTTAATTGTAGTGGCTGTGAGGCAGTAGCGCTTAGCTAATGTACGCTCATATGTCCACAGGTGAGACATCTCGCAGGCGTTCCCAGGAGACTGAAGGCACGGCACCAGAGAGGGATGAGAGTCAGGATCCAGGTCCAAGTGCACAGAATGTATCAGAGGACACAGGTGCACCAAGTACACAGCCACCATCCCAAGACTCAGAAATGGCTCCAGAGTCGCACGCGTCTCCAATATGTACACAATCCCCTCTGTTACTTTCATCCCCAGAAATGCCTGCATCACTGGCTGTGACAACACCTGCATCACAACAGAGCAGGAGGCATGTTGTTGCCCTACTATTGGAAATGGAGTCATCAGCAGGTGACATGGAGGGGGAAGACACACACACCTTGCCTGGGGAAGGTAGCTCTGCCACACCGCAGTCCAGTGCAGAGGTGTCCCATACTGGTACCAGATGCCGCAGGCTCTGAGAAAGCAGTGGAGCTGCATGTGTGGGTGGTCCCAGTGTGTTCCGTGGCCTGGAGGGGAGCATGGTCAAAATCCAAACGATGGAGGGAAAGGCCATCATGTCTGTTCATGCCAAATGAGGAACCTAAACAACAATATGGAAGACATAGGGAAGGGCATCAGAGAACTAGTTGATGTCAACAAGGAGATGGCTGCAGGGATGCGTGGTATGTCACAATCGGTGCAGCTTCTGTGCACCAAACTAGATCAGGAAATGTCATCAAGGCGCAAGGAGAAGCAGCGTGCGCAGCAACAAAATACAGCCATCAACCGCCTGGCCACAGCCACTTCCCTGCTATGCAGGAGAAGCATTAACATGCAGGAGGGACTCACGCAAAATAGTACTGAGGTGTCTAGGGGATTTGCTAGGAGGACCAGTGCTGTTGGGGTGCTGATAAATGCACAAACAGCACAAACTGCTGCTCTGGATGTGCCAGAGAGTGAAGGGAGCACAAGTAGGAGCAGCATGGCAAGCCCCCTTGTTGTAGAGACACGGAGGAGCAGCAGGCGCCACGGTGAGGCTACAGCCCAAACGCTAAGTGAAGGCAGCCAGCCAAAAACATCTGGCAGTGGAAGATGTGGACGCAAATGAGTAGTTCAGTTAATGGGGAAGTGACCCAGGACTAACATCATTGAATTTATATAATTTGTGTTGCACAATTGTGCTTTAGAAACCTGCATAGTGACAAAATTAAACTACGTTGGGTGCATACTCCACCTGTCCGTGTCTCTTTACTTACTTAAAAGTAGTTGCGTGTGATCTCTTCCCGTCTGTGTCTGCCATCAGTTGGTGTTGCTACTCCAGCAGTTTTGGGTTCAGGCAGTGCTTGTTTGTCATCATGGTCCTCATAATCAGATAATTCCACCTCGGTGCCCTTCTTCATGGCAAGGTTGTGCAACATTGCACAGGTTGCAATCATCTTACAGCAGGTCACTGGTGTATACTGGCAAGCCCCTCCAGTTTTGTGGAGGCAGCGGAACCTGCTTTTCCACAGCCCAAAGGTGTGCTCAACAATGTCCCTGGTAGATTTGTGTGCCCTGTTGCATGTCCTCTGGCTGGGGGTTGAAGGGTTGAGGTAGGGAGTAAGGATGAAAGACCGGACCCCATATGCTCTATCCCCTATAAGTAACAGAAAAAGACATTACTCATACACACATACACATACATCTGCAATATGTATCGAGGGAGTGTCACACAGTGATTTATCTAGCAGGTATCCTTCGCCAAATTCCCCTGCTGTCAGGCATGAGTATATTCCACTGTTTTGAAAGATGTATGAGTCGTGGGTACTTCCAGGAAACTTGGCAACTATGTCCGTGATGATGTACTTTGCATCACAGATTATCTATACATTTATGGTGTGGGTAGACTTCCTGTTCCTATAAATGTACTCTGTGGCTGCAGGGGAACATATTGGTATGTGGGTGCCATCAATACAGCCAATGACGTTGAGGAAATGTGCCATTTGATAAAACTCTGTCTTGGTCCTGAGCTGTTCTGCGTGCGTTGCAGGGAAGCTGATGTAATAATGCATTCTCTGCATCATGGCCTCTAGGAATTTCCTAAAACAACGTGACAGGCAGCTCTGGGACACCCCACCTACCGCAGCAACCACACTCTAGTAACTCCCAGAGGCAAGCAGGTGTAGGCTACACAGCACCTACACATGGGGTGGGATGGCGTGCGCCCTTGGGGTTGGGTGCTCCAAAAGTGGGTGGAGGTCCCTGATTAACTCCAGGATGGTTTGGGGGTGTAGCATGTACCTTTGTATGATCTCTGGCTCAGTCAGTTGTAATAGGGTGATTCTCAGCCTGTAGACCTGCTCCTCCCTTCTCCAGACCCTCTCTTCTTCTGCCTGGAGCCGTAGCCGTCTCGCAATCACGTAGAATGCCGCCATTCTGGTCAAACAGTTGTATTTTAGGCCCTTTTTTATAGCCTGCACCTGGTTACCACCTGATTTGAATCCATGGTAAATACAGACTCTTAAATACCGAATTTCATGTCAATTCGGTATTTTAGAGGTTACCTACATCTCAAAAGTCATTTTTACCATTTCTTATTTACCGAATCGGTAATTTTACTGATTTGGTAATTTAACCGATTCGGTAAATTTTCCGATTCGGTAAATTTACCGATTCGGTCAATTTACTGATTCGGTAAATTTACCGAATTGTACAATTTTGTGACCCCTACATCTCAAACACCAAATACCGGTCGGTAACGGCCGAAATTCGGTATTTTCGGCCATTACTGACCGGTATTTGGCTACCTACTTCTAGCCCTAAATGTATTAAAACTCATAGTAATGGAATTAAATAAAAAATACTCAGATATAAATTAGAATACTCAAAGTTTAATAGAGAGTATCTCTTGCACGGGATAAAGGGAAAATAGGGGTTTAGAGTAATGACGAATATTAAAAATAGTTTTACAAAAAAAAGGAAGTTACTAGAAAAATAAGTCGAAGAACAGGAGGATTATCTTCGCAAGCCCTTTTTTTGAAGAAAAGTAAAATAATTGTGTCTTCAAATGTTAATAATTCTTTTCCATTTTAAAAATGATTGTTAAATTTAATAATGACATGCAATGTACATAAAAAAATAAAGATAAAGTAGTGAGGGAGTGTTTGTCTTGGCACTTCTATTCTATTTTATCTGAAAGTAAAAAAAAGCCCAAACATTTATAAAAAGATGATGGGTCAACACATATATCTTGTTAACATAAGGAATGAGTGTGTATGATAAAATTAAATAAATGTGGTCCAACGCGTGATACCAATGAATGTAAAATATTTTTTGCATTTCACCCATATGCTGAATATAAAATACTCAATAAACATTTTTTGAAAACATGAGCATTTTTCTTTCAAGGATGTTTTGAAGAATTATACATTATATAAAGGAACATAGTACTCCACTCTAAAGGAGAAAAGTCAGCACAATTATGATAGAATAGAAAATAGAATAATATTTTTAATACCTTTACAGTCAACAAACTCATAAGCACAGTACACAGTTAAAGTTAAAAACACCCTACCACAACTAGTTTTTGAAACGCATAGTAAAATAAAGTGCGTCACAAAATGGGCTACGTACATGGTGAGTGTATCGTAACGTCACATAGAAAAAACAAGCCAATCAACATTAGGATCATGGAGGTAGACTTAACCACACAACAGCCAATGAAATGTTTTTCAAAATCTGCGCAAGGAAAGGGATTGGTCGCTAATATGTCTTCTTACAATGCTTCACAATCAATCAAAAAGAGGTGTAGAAAGTTTCTGTTTTTAACATACGCGCAAATCAGATAACCTTGCAAGTACACGCAGCGAGAGGCAATTATTAAAGATGATTTGCTTGCGCAAGACCCACAAAGACTTCTTCCAGAATAAGTACACACTTCACTGCCAGACCCCATTTAATGATTATCCAGGCTCTCAAGCCTAAACACATCACAAATCATCTCTCGTCACTTTCTCTTCTTCCATGTTCACGTGAAAGTGTGTGTCTCCTTCTTCTTTAACTCCTTTCTTTTTCATAGTAATTGTTACTCATACACTATCCTGCAAATACCCCACAGATGCAACCCCCTAGACTTGCAATAGTACTTGTTACTCATACACTATCCAACACATACCCTACAGATACACTACCTTGGGGTTGGAATATTTCCAGCACATTCCGTACAGATGCACCCCCCTTGTGTTAGAATAGTAATTGTTACCGCTACACTAACCTGGACTTACCCTACTGATGCACTCTACTCTCTATTTCTAAATCCATACCAGATTTACAACACCCTTGCACCACTTTCGCGTCACTTTTCCCGTCTTAAAAGTGATGCAATAGTAACCCAATGAACTTGTAAATCTACCCCATGCACATTACGAGCAAAACAAGTACACATCTCATTCACTTCTTCATCGATCACAATTGAACTTCAATAAATACTTTGTGCCTATTTAAAAGGAAGACAAGATTGTCAACATTACAAAACTTAGTGGCATATTTACAAAGACAGAGTTAAAATTGTCACTGCTTTAACACCTGTAAAGTACAAAACAAAACACAGAAAATGGACTTCAAAATCCTTTGTCATCTTATCAGAAGATTTTCTCAACATTGCTGTTTCCTATACAAGACTGGGAGCCACCACCCGAGGCAATAAAATAAATGGTTGTGGGGGACTCCAATGACCCCCCTTCAAAATTAAAAGGTCAGGACCTCAACGACCCTTCTCAATCCCCAGGAACCACCACCCACGGGATTTAGTGTATTGTGCGAGGCAGATTGTGTGACCCTATGCCTAGAGCCCTCGAAAGCCCTGGAGACCGCCACGCCCCAGGGCCGGCTCCTGCAGTGTCCCGGGGTGCCTACCCCCGGGACACTGCTGTTTGCTGTGAGAGGGCGTGGGTCTCGCGCCTTCCGCCCTCCCATAGCAAACTTAATTTGCATTTTGAAAGACACAACAGTGAAATCTGTTCTCACTTTCAAAATCCAAACCAGATTGCTTTTCCACAAGCAAGATAGCATTACAGTAAAATTAGAAGCCACGCACCCAGCTCAGTGCGGCCCCCTGGTGGGCACGCGCTGGATGCACGACTCATAATCTGTAGGGTGCGCGGCTCCAGCACCTTTGGTGCACAACTTCTACGCGTTTGGGTGCCGGCATTGTTTTTCCACCTGGAGACCTACTAACATGCAGCTCGCCATGTGGAAAAGCAATCTCATTTACATTTTGAAAGAGAGAAACGTTTTCCTTGCTATGGGAGGACAGGATAGACACCCCAAGACACTGCAGGAACCGGCCCTCCCACAATACATAAAGCCCCGGGAGTGGTGGTCCCAGGGGCTTTGGTCACCTTGCAGCCCCCCACTCCCTCACATCCATTTATTTTTTTTGCCCCGGCAGTGCAGCCCCCTGGTGTGCATGCGCTGCATGCATGACTCATAATCTGTAGGGCAGGGCTGGCGCTAGGCATGGGCAGCGTGGGCAGCTGCCCAAGGCTTCCCGCTCAGCCTACCAGCATGGGGCCCGAACCAATCGTGCGCCCTGTTGTTTCCCAGTCTCCTTGCAATTAGGGTCCAGGGGAGGCCCCCCTCTCCCTGGGCCTCTCAGGGATGGTGCCTGGAGGCCTAGGGGAGGGAGACACTTCCCCTAGTCCCAATTGCAAGGAGACCCATTCAGAGATACTGCGGGAGGCCCATTGGACAGAATTTACGCTCCTAACAGTGTTGATTCTCAGCCCACAAGCAATTCTTACACCTATCAGGCTGATAGTTAAAACTATAGGGGCACTAGAATCCTGTACAATGGTCCTCCTGCGGTGTCTCTGAATACTTTGCAAGGGGTCACTTGAATAAATTAGAGGGGCATCACGTATTCCCTTAAGTAAATTAGAGGGGCTTCACGCATTCCCTTTTGGCCCAGGGCCTCTCAAATCATAGAACCGTTCCTCCTGTAGGGTGCATGAATCCAAAGCCTATGGTGCACAACTTCTACGCGTTTGGGAGCCACTATTACGTTTCCACATAGGGAGCTACTAACATGCAGCTCTCCATGTAAAAAATCAATGTCATTTAGATATTGAAAGAGAGAACACATTTTATTGCTATGGGAGGGTGGGATGGGCACCCGGGACACTGCAAAAGCCTGCCCTCCCACAATACATAAAGCCCCAGGGAGTGGTGGTCCCTTGGGCTTTAGAGACCTTACAGCCCCCCTGCCAACCCATGAATTTTTTTGTAGCCCAGGGGGGTAATGGGGCCATTGAGTGCTCCAGGAGGATAGCCATATAGTCCCCCCTCCCACAATACATAAACCCCGAGGGGTGATGATCCCCGTGGCTTTCAGGACCTTCGACCCCTCCCCCACCTATTTTTTCTTTTTAGCCCTGAGGGGTGACGATCCCCAAGGCTGGGGGGCCCCTTTAGGCCCCACAAAAATGTAATAATTTTGCCCCCGATATTTTACCCCCAGGAGACGATTTATTAAAAAAAAACTTTTATTTTATTTATTTTACGGCACAGTCCACGCACCCTACAAGCACCTACCAGATTTTTTTTTTTTAAAAGGTGAGCCCTGGGGGTCCTTCTGGGACCCCCTAGGCAGGTCCTGCTTTTGAATGTTTACAACAGCTTGACAGCCAATTAGCATTGAGCGCGTGATAGGGACGGTGTGCTTATGGTATGATGCCAATCCTCGCACAAACCTGCAGATCCACCGCGCCAATATATATATAAATGACTTTAACCATAATTTTCTCAGGAACTTCTGAACAGATTAACACCATATAAGCAAAAGACACAAGTGGGAACTGAGGTCTACCTCTCTATCAAATTTGGTGTAATTCCGTTCAGCCGTTCGGGCTATAGCCGTGGCTAAAGGTCCTATGTGAAATTGCATGGGAAAAACACGTTTTGGGACCCCCCTTTTTTCTCAGCCCCCGCTTCACCAATCACCCCTAAGCTTTCAGGGACGGAGAAGAACTGATCTGGCCAAATGTATGGAAAATTCCGAGAAGATTCCTCGATCGGCACCAAAGTTATTGGCAATAGAATGCTGCAGATTTCCTATGGATAATAGGTCCTACCTATAACTACATACTGGCGACCGCCAGTAGGTAATAGAAACATATATATATCAATCCAACGCTAGTGCAGCAGCACTAGCAATGCCTCCACCTTGCCTCTTATGATGAAGGTCCGTGGCGAGGCAGGCAAGTATGAAATATAATACTCCAGGCCATGATCAAGGGAGAGATCCTGAAACGCGTACAGTGGTTGACATTCTGCCTGTCTTTGCAAAAAAAAATGCTGGCTGCTTTAAAGTACTTTTTGATGTCTGTGGTTTCTGTGCTTTAAGGAGCGGCGGCGTGGAGTTTTATACTATATAAATATATATATATATAAATATATATATATATATATATATATATATATATATATATATATATATATATATATATATATATATATATATATTCACTGAAAAAACCATAGGTTATAGACCATATATAGTTAGGAATTTGCATTTACAAAACCTTATTTTACTCGCATAAAACCATTGAAATTCCATATATAGTTAGATGTGCTAACTATATATATCGCGCACCCGCAATCCACTGCTGATGATGTCACATATTACATCATTCATGACATGGTTAGTGACATCACTGATGACATCACTGATGACATCTCAAATGACATCACGGATGACAACATCCAGTGACTGTATGTTTCTGTAAAGTTAAAATGTGACTTACATATTGAAGAATGAGTGGATGTATAAGTGTCTGGAAAAAGGATTTAGTAGGTGCATAACTGACTGTATGAGAGAATGATTAAATGTGTCTTAATGAGTGCATGGGTTAGTGACTAAACTATCTTAATTTGTGCATCATTATATCTGTTGTTCTACAAACTGCTGCATGTGTTGATCAGTAGCTATATGAATAACTGTATGGGTTATTGATTGGTTGTCCAAGTATTTGTATGGGACACTGAGTGAGTGTGTATGGGTAGCTGGGAGGTGTGTGACTCTGTACATAGATGTGTGAGTAGTTGATTCACTATATGTATGGGTTCAAAACTGCATGTAGAAACAGCTGTATGGGCGGATGACTGTGTGCATTAGTGTATTAGTGAGTGAATGAATATCTCAGTGCTACATGTCAAAGTAAGTACATATGTAAAACACAGTACATGTGAGAGTTGAGATATATAAATAAGTGTGCATAAGAGCCAGTGAATGTGTGAGTGTCTGTATGGATCATTGTGAACTTGTATCAGGGATTGTATAACAGAGTAAATATGTGTTAGTATATGTTTGAATAAATAAGGTGTATATAACTGTATAGTTGAGGAAATGGAAGTCTGATTGATTGTTTGCATGACTGACTAGGTGTGTGAGTAACTCCATGGATGAGTGACAGTCTGTGACTGTCTGTTTACACTGATTGTATCTAAGGTTATATTAGAGTCTGAAGAGGTTCATGGTATTATCACATGAATGATATCATCAGTGATGTGATCAGTAATGTCAAATGAGATGTTATCAGTGATTTTATCAGTGATGTCATTTGAGATGTCATCAGTGATGTCACTAACCATGTCATGAATGATGTAATATGTGACATCATCAGCAGTGGATTGCGGGTGCGCGATATATAGTTAGCACATCTAACTATATATGGAATTTCAATGGTTTTATGCGAGTAAAATAAGGTTTTGTAAATGCAAATTCCTAACTATATATGGTCTATAACCTATGGTTTTTTCAGTGAATTTTCAAGGTTTTGTAAATGCAAATTCCTAACTATATATGGACTATAACCTATGGTTTTTTCTGTGAATTTCAATGGTTTTTTAATAGCAAATATCAAATGTCAAGTACGTGATAGGTAAAAACGTTTTCGTGTTTATGCACGCTGATGTGCTTTGAACGCTGCCCCCCCCTCCCCTCTTTTCTCTTAGTAATACTCTCTCTTTGCAGATAGTGAAGGGTAGTTAACGCAGACCTTTACCCCCGTTGTAATCCGTCGTACCTGCTTGTCTCTCCATTTCATTGATTGTTATCCAAGCATTTACTGTTTTAGAATTGATTCTCTTTGGATCATTCTCTATTTACAAACAAGCACAAAGTCGCAATACTCTGTTTAGTCTTTGCAGATAGTTAAAAATCGTGTAAAAAAATAAAAGTAATCGAGCAAAATCAGTAGACCACTAATTGGATCTCTTTTTGACCTCGCTAAAATACAAACATTAGGAACAACCCTTCATGAGAAATACGAAAATAGTGAGATGAACTAAGCTCCACACCATGATGGCTGCAAGACAGATCGACTCCGCCACCCACCCCGCCCAAAATAACAACAAACCCTATGCAAATATTATAAACACACCAGCAAAGTAAAAGGGTAAAACATTTTATTAAATAACTATTTACATAACTATTTTATACTTTTTGTTGCCCGATCCGGCTAGCTCAATCGATCGAGCATGAAACTCATGCACTGATAGCAAGCGTTGCTGCTGATGCTATGCAGACAAAAACTGGTTTTCAGTTTGTACATTCTTTAAGATTTTTCCATCCAAGGCTGGTTGAGAGTTTGTAGAACGATGGCTTCAGATTTTCTACATACGGTGTGGTGGCGCGGACTGGGAGGGGGCGCTTCGCTCCTGCCCCCTCCCCAAGTAAGATTTTCATACATGAGTGTTCGTTCATGCTTTTGGTCCCTGAGTTGCTTCGATGTCACTGCCTTATACAAATGGCATAAGTCCTGGATGTTCAGTGCCATACTTCAGAGTTCTAAGCAGCGCTTGTAACACTGTCTAAACCTTATTTGCACCTGCTGCAGCTTCACTATTCAAAGTAAGTGGGGTCCGTTTGTGGACCTGACTGCATTAGAAAACAATGTGATACGGTGCCTCCCTAAACCGCTTCACGGAGGCCCCCGAGGGGCGGTGAAATGGCGCGGACTTGGAGGGGGCGCTTGGCTCCTGCCCCCTCCCCAAGTCGTGTTGCCCTGGTGTGGCCTGAGATCGCCCCCGACATAGGTGGCCGGCTCCCGGGGTCCGGCGGATTTTTTTGCCTTTTGATGACTCTTCCATTCTGGACCTTGTCCCACAATCCGTTTAACCTGAAGACACGCTGTAGTGGGGCGCCCCTTTACCGTTTTAGTTGCCATTTCTCCCGCTTTTGCTACTCTGTGCCTCTTCCGCCATTCAGCTGTTTACCGCCCGCTCTTGCGACTACAGCGTCTCGCTCACCATGTAGTTGAGTTGCTCCCGCTCTTGCGATTTAACAGAACTTTTTGGACTGCTGAAAACGGTTGTACTTGGACCGCTGGTTGGTGGAGATATTTTGACTATATTCTGGACCTGCGTTGTCGCGTAATGCGTCATATGACGCGCCGCGTTAGCGCACCCGGAAGTGCTCCGGTGCGCAAGGCGCAGCTTCCCGGAAACGATCCAGAGCGCGCCGCGCAGCGCGTAACGTAAGCATAACAGGTCATGTGACTTGTTAATAAAACTTTTCATTGGTTCATTTTACTTTTGTTTTCCTAATGATGTAAGACTAGGTCATGTGACCTAAAAATAACACTTTTCATTGGATTAAAACATTTTTTTTCCCAAACGATGAAAGCCCCACCTTGTTTCTGGATGTTTCATGCTGAAGCTGGCGTCACCATGAGAGCACCACCATCTCGTAGCTCCATCGTGGCCATTCCGCAAGCAATCATGGCAGCCGCTCCCCACCGGAAGCCTGCGGGAGTCGAGGTCCCCCAAGACTTTTGTAGAAACTTCAAGGCTAAGGGGACGCTTTCGAGAATGGGACCCAAGCCCTGGCAGACAAGCGTCCGAGTTCCAAGGTGTCCCAGGGCCATTTTACTGGACCAGGCCCAAATCCGATGAGCCGGCCGCCATTTTAAGAGTCCTGTGGCAGCCGCCTATCGCTGCACCGCAAGAGTGGGAGCAACTCAACTACATGGTGAGCGAGACGCTGTAGCCGTAAGAGCGGGCGGTAAACAGCTGAATGGCGGAAAAGGCACAGTGTAGCAAAAGCGGGCGGAATGGCAACTGAAACGATAAAGGGGTGCCCCACTACAGCAGACGAGCCTCCGCCATGTGCTTCAAAACTGCATACGTATCTCGTGATATCAAGGTTGGGCAACCAGTACACAACAAGGAGTTACGAGTCCCATTTATACCGGCGCCATTTTGGGCGAGGCCGGGCAGGTCCAAGATCTACTGAAACATAACAAATGAGGCTGACGTCTCTGAAGCAGTTGACGCACAGCAGGACATAGCAAATAAACATGAAGTCTCTAAAGCTGTTAACTCACTGCAGGACAAAACAAGTGAACCTGAAACCTCTGGAATAATTGTCGCTCAAAAGAACAACACACAAAACTCTGTAGAGCCTGAAGAAAGAAAAACAGAAGGGCACTGTAGTTTCAGACACACTTAACACTAATGACTAAACAAAGATATCGTCTGTTTATGAAGCAGTTTTCATGTTCACAGAATTGACAAAGAAGTGTGCAGACACCAATGCTATTAAGAAACACAAGGAAATCCCTAACGCATCAGCATTCTCGGAAAAGGTTGACACAGATAACATCTTAAGGAACGAAGAAAGACAAAATAAGGATGAGGAAGTTATCACTTTAGTTTTTTCATCAGCTAGCGACAGCAAAAAACACATTGTAATGGAGATTAGAGAGGCTACGGATGGATAACTAAATTATCAAAAGAAATAGCGACTCCCCCCTTTAGCAGATTAGCTAAATCTTTGCGTAATTTGGACATTAAAGTTATATTATTGTTGTTGTTGTTGTTATGGTTATAGTTCTGGTTAATTTCAGCAAGAAACACATTGCAATGGAAAATAGAGAGGCTACGGATGGGTGAATAAATTATCAAAAGAAATGGCGACTCCCCCCTTTAGCAGATTAGCTAAATGTTTGCGTAATTTGGGCATAAAAGTTATATTATTGTTGTTGTTGTTGTTATCGTTATAGTTCTGGTTAATTTCCATTCAGACTGTCCTACACAGCACCACTCTAGTAAAACACTACTTTATGTAAAACCTGCACTTAGTTGGTCACCATGGGGTTTAAAAAAGGGATGGTTCTTCACCTGGGTGCCGTCCACAACTCAGCATGTTGTGCTGCCTTGGGACTATTCGCACAAAAGACAGCTTCGGACCATTGTTGGTTTTTTTTGTCAAAAAATGTTTAAATATATTTACAGTTTTTGTTGCGTTCGTTATATTTAAAAGTTAATAAAGTTTTATAATCCTACTTTTTTGGAGTACTATATATTATTAAAAAATCGGGTGAATGGGGCCTTGAATCGGGTTATTGTCATGTGTGTGCTTTGCAAGTGTACTGCTACAGGATCGGACATTTCAAACTCAAATGCACGTTCTTTTTCTTACCTTTCCGAAGCATGGAGCGCAATAGCAGGCAGAGAAAGGGTGATGCAAGTGTTGAACACTGCCTGGCCTGGCAAGTTGCTGGCAGTGCCCCCCCCCCCGCCCGCTCCTGAAAGAGGGCACACACACACCGCCGCCCTGAGTACTTCACAGATCTTTAAAAGACCATGCGCTTGTTCATGAGGCTTAAATGGTTTATCACCCCTTCTAGAACCCCTGCATCGACCCTCTGACGTTTCCAGGAAGAATTAGCACGTAACACAATACCAAGCCCTGTCAGCTGAAACCCCCGAGGAATCGTGGAGCATATTATCAAGGGGGTTTATTTCCGCTTTTTTGGCTTTAAAAGCCAAGAAAGCGGAGATAAAAGTATCTCCCTATTACCAAGCTGTCGCTAACTCCAGTTAGTGACAGCTAAAAGGAGATAGCGACCATCTTGGGCCCCGCTTTGCATGTCAGTGATATCTATAACTAATGACATGCAAAGTGGGCGTGCCAAGATGTTAGCGACTGGAAACAGTCCATAACATCGCTATCTCCTATTACCAAATTTTGGCGATATTCGCGCTAAGCGCGAATATCTCCAAAAGCTAACACCTGCCCTGAGCAGTTTTTAGTCATGTTATCCAATGGGAGGTGGATAACATGGCTAAGAGCATTTGCTGGATAATGCATGAATATCACTGACTTTTCAGCGATATTCATGCATTGCGGCCGTTTTTTATCGCATTTGCAATAAACCTTGCTAAAAGCAAGGTTTATCTGCGATAAAAATCGCCGATGTGCGGCGATAATTTTTGTCTCTAAACAAGTTAGAGACAAAAATTATCGCTAGTTGTTGGTAATATGCCCCCGGGGTTTTTGCTTGCAGGAATCGGGAGGCGGGAGACTAGCACTGAAATCAGTAGTCTCACGCCTGAATCGGGAGGGTTGGCATGTCTGGATTCTCTACAGCTGGGGCCATAAACTACATCCGCAGGGCTAGGTGATAGCCTGGCATCTAAAATGGCTGCCGTGCACGACAAAATTGTGGCATTGGAAAAAAGGCAAGATGGCGCAGACGATGTTTAACAATAAGGATTCATTTATAACAAAATATTTTATCGCACTGACAAATTGGTGGTCAACACTTCCTGATTTCCATCGAATCGAACGTTAACAGACGTCACGCAGCAAAAAAAAAAAAGCTCACGCACAGCCGCTGGAAGACATGTATCAACATATATGAGCCTCTTCAGCCACCCTCAGAAAACATAAGGGATTAGGATACGTCTCCCGCAGCCCCTTATACCTAGTAATTTAATTAAAACAAAGCACAAAATGGTCTCCCGCACCCCCTTATACCTAGTAATTTAATTAAAACGAAGCACAAAATGGCGAATTCCCGTTTCGCTACCAGTTTGCGGCCCAGTTCGCGGCCCGGGAAGCGCTTCTACCGTGAAAAATAATTTTTTTTTTATTTTCCCCACGGGACCCTTTAATAACCCCAACAAGATTCCTAGGGGGTCAAGAGGGGTATACCTTGCCCCCTTTCATTAAATTCCCCCTTCGTTTTCCACCTCTTCTTCTCTCTCGATCCTACCGAGAGATAAGATGGCGGCCGCTCCGGACTGTTTAGAATGTTGACAGACACCAGGGAGCCAATCAGCTTCGCATCGCAAAGTTCCGTTTCGCGAAAAGTAAGCGGACCGGAGCGCAGCCCGGAGCGCTGTTACAGATATATATCTTGTTTTCAACGTTAATTTCTCAAAATCCACTGGAGCACATATATTGAGACCTAGCAAAGGCACATCGGGCTAACAGTCCCTACAATTTTGCCAAGTTTCGTGTAAATCCATTCAGCCGTTCGAGCTAAAAGTGAGGCCAAAGGCCCTATGGAAATTAACATGGGAAAAACGCGTTTTGGGACCCCCCTTTTTTCTCGGCCCCCCCTTGACGAAACCCCCCCAAATTTTCGGGGGCTGCTCAGAAACAAAATGTGCCATTTTCCTGAAAATTTCAGCCGATTCCGTCCACAAACGCCAAAGTTATTAGACATAGAATTTTCAAAAGTTCCATAGACAAATAATCCTAACTATATATAGCTACTGGCGACACGCCAGTAGGTAATATATATATATATTGGGATAACTTTTACGTTGGATGTATTTACCGGCTGGTCCCAGTCGGTGAGGAGCCCTACCACATGGCAGTGGTCCAGGCTGCAGCTATAAAGCTAACAGCGTGAAACTGGAAGGAAGGTCGTTTTGCAGGTGAAATAACACGGCGCAGGTTAGAGATGAACAAGTTGCTGGCTCACTGGAGTTTTAATGTTTTGATTTATGGACATTTGGGGAGCAGCGCTGAATGCGTGATGAGATGACTACAAGCACCACCATGCTGTGCGAGAGACAACGCCCACTGGGGCAGGCACTAATGATCGAAAAACTCTGTGGCTCCTTTCAAGTGTTGCACAAGCCTCTGAGGAAACGCTCGTGAGAGCGTGAAACGCGTCAGGCTTTCAGATTCAAACAGAACTTTGCTGATTCCTTCCTGCGCTGTCAAAACCTGCAAATAAAAACGTATTTTATACCTACCTGATTGCTGGCTCCTTGAAAGTTGGGATAACTTTTACGTTGGATATATATATATATATATATATATTCACTGAAAAAAACCATAGGTTTCACACCAGTTATAGTTAGGAATTAGCATTTAAAAAACCTATTAAATTCACTGAAAAAAACATAGGTTTCACACCAGTTATAGTTAGCTGCAAATTTTACTGATATAAAACCATTGAAATTCCCACGTTATAGTTAGTCGGACTCACTATAACTTGCGCGTGCAATGCACTGCTGATGACATCACATATTACATCACTCATGACATGGTCAGTGACATCACTCATGACACCATCCTTGTGACATAGTAACAGACCTCCTTTCACTATAATGTAACCCTTGAGACTCATATTCAAAAATAGAAACTGAAATTTTTAAAAAAATGGAGATACCTATATCAGTTACAACAAGCAATTCAGTAATTCCACTATCTATATACACATCCACTCATTCACCAACAGTTCTATATAGTCACTCATACATATACTCACTCATCATATGAAGTGATACACCTATACATCCTGTTACACACCGACATTCATCCAAAAGTTACTCACACACATATTCACACGTGCAAATAAACTATTGGACATCCATTTATTTGAATATAGAGTTATACACACACTTCCACCTTACTTCTATTTAAAATTACACATATTTATTCTCTTAAACAATCACTTATAGAAACACATACTTATTTAAACAGGAACTCTTACAATCTCTTACTCTCACATATACTCACTTATATACATCAATATTCATATATACTAGATTAAAACATATGTAGTTACTGATAAAGACACTAGTGAGACAGTCATTCACTCACTAACAAACACATATAGACACTCATCCACCCATACAGTCCTGTACATATGTTGTCTTCAAAACACATACAAACAAAGAGTCAGTCACTCATGCATCTATGTGCTAAGTAATACCCCCACCAAACCATATAGACACTCATACTGATACTAATAAAAATATCTAATAACCCATATACATACACATGAGTGGATGTGTATTAGATGGTGGTATTACTGAATTGGTTGTTGTATCTGGTATGGGTATATCCACTTTTTTGAAAATATTAGTTTCTATTTTTGAATATGTGTTTCATGGGTTACATTACACTGAAAGGAGGTCTGTCACTGTGTCACAAGGATGGTGTCATCAGTGATGTCATGAGTGATGTCACTGACCATGTCATGAGTGATGTAATATGTGATGTCATCAGCAGTGCATTGCACGCGCAAGTTATAGTGAGTCCGACTAACTATAACGTGGGAATTTCAATGGTTTTATATCAGTAAAATTTGCAGCTAACTATAACTGGTGTGAAACCTATGTTTTTTTCAGTGAATTTAATAGGTTTTTTAAATGCTAATTCCTAACTATAACTGGTGTGAAACCTATGGTTTTTTTCAGTGAATTTCATAGGTTTTTTAAATGCTAATTCCTTACTATAAGTTTCACTTTATAAATAAGACTGTTAGCACTCTAGTTGTTCTTTTTAACACTCTGGTACATTCTGTCATTGGGCTACAGTTGTGCTACATCTAGTTGAATTTTGGGCTACATTTACAATTTTTGATCTCTGGTGGCCATCTTTGGGCTTCATTGGGCTACTTTGGGCTACATTTGGGCTACATTTTGGCTCTAACATATATTAAGCCCAATGTAGCACAATACATATTTTTATAAAGTTAATTTTTTTACAAACCACTTCAGAATAGGGCTACCTGTCTCTACAATTATCCCATTTTTTTTTTTTAATTTTTGGGGGGAGCGCTCCCAGAGCGCGCCCCGGAGTGCGCCCCGAAAAGCGTATTTCTGAAAAGCGCCCCCGGGCGCGCTCCGGGGAGCGTCTCGTGAGCGCCAATATCGCAAACGAAAACATGATCGTGACGTATCGCGTAGCCGCGACCGCGTGATACGCACGGCGTAAGCGCACCCGGAAGTACTCGAACGAATACGATCGCAAAACGTAAACTTCCGACGCGCTTACGCTGCGCGCCCCCGTGCGCGTAGCGTAAGCGCGTCGGGTCATGTGAGCAGAAAATAACACTTTTCATTGGTTCATAACAGTTTTAGTTTCATAATGATGAAGCCCCTGGTCTTGTGACCTGAAAATAACACTTCTCATTGGTTCAGGACAGTTTTGTTTTCCAAATGATGAAAGCCCCAACCTTTTTTCCTTATTCTGACTTTGTCCTTTGACTGAGGAAGATCTGTTTGGAACTCTCTGTACCTTTTTGTACTTTAAAATGGCTTCAGTAGCAGCAGCAGCAGGTGCATCTCAGCCACCACCACCACCACCACCACCAAGAGGACCAGCTCCAAATTATATTGGTGGTCAAGAACAGGAGGAGGAGGAAGAGGAAGAGGAGGAGGGGAGAAGAAGATGGCTGCCTGAAGAAAACACACCTTATAAACCCAAACCACACTTCATTTGGCAGTTTTTTTCATTCCCAGAGGGGCAAAAAAAGGTGAATGCGCCCAAAGTCACTTGCCTCATCTGCGATGATGAACTTTCACGGGGCAACCCAAATAAGAAATATTCTTTTGGTAACTATACCATGATTCGGCACATGACAAGAAAACATCCAAACAACTACTCTCGCGCAGAGTTCCGGGAACTGGCCAGTAACCTCCCCCAGTCATCAAGGACCCCCTCCCAAAGAAAACAACCCTCTTCCTCGCAACCAGAAACATCTGAGGTGATGCCTACCATTCAGCCAAGATTTGCTGATTTTAAAATTACTTGTAAGGCTTGTGGCAAGCTTATCTCCTATGGGGAACAAAGTGTTAAGCTCATCGTCCTTGCAGGTGATAATCACAAGTGCCCCAAAAAGAAATAATTTTTTGGGTTTTTTGTTTTTTTGCTCCAGTTGAGCCAGTTTCAATTCCCTTTTTTTGTTTCTCCCCCTAAAAAATACAAAAAAAATATAAAACTGTTTTGAAAAGCCAAAAAAAGTTTAAAAAGTTCCAAAAACACAAAAAAAATATAAAACAACAAAAAGAAGAAAAAAAAAAGTTCTTTTAAGAACTACCTCCAATTTCTAAATGAAAACTTCATTTTTTTAAAACTCTGTCATCTTTTTCCCTCATTTTACGCTCCCCGGTGCGCTACCTGGTGCGCGCACCGAGCGCTTCCCCCGCGCAAAACGAAAAAAAAAAAAATATTTTAAATGCCCCGCGGGGCCCTTTTATAGCCCCCACATCAAACCTAGGGGGTCAAAGGGGTCTATCCCTGACGCCTTATGGTCAGTTCCCACTTTGTTTTAGCCACCTCTTATGTCTCGATTTTACCGAGACACAAGATGGCGACCGCTCTGGACTGTTTGGAATGTTTACAGACACCCGAGAGCCAATCAGCTTTCCATGCGCACCTCGCGTGTCGCGCCTGGAGCGCACTCCGGTGCGCGCACCTGTGCGCTGCTATAGATATATATATTTTTTTGAACCTAAATTACTCAAAATCCACTGGAGCACATATCTTGAGACATAGCAAAGGCACATCGGGCTACCAGTCCCTACAATTTTGCCAAGTTTGGTGGAAATCCATTCAGCCGTTCGGGCTAAAAGTGAAATCGACCGCCCTATGGAAATTAACATGGGGAAAACGCGTTTTGGGACCCCCCTTTTATCTCGGCCCCCGCTTGACGAATCCCCCCCAAACTTTCAGGGAAGGACCGGACCGCCATGAGACCATTTTCCTGAAAATTTCAGGCAGATTCGTCAACCGGCGCCAAAGTTATTCAAAATAGAATGTTGAGATTTAACATTGAAAATTATCCTAACTATAACTACCTACTGGCGACCGCCAGTAGGTAATATATATATATATATATATATATATATATATATATATATATATATATATATATATATATATTCACTGAAAAAACCATAGGTTATACACTATATATAGTTAGGAATTAGCCTTTAAAAAAACCAATGAAATTCACAAAAAAAAACATAGGTTTCAGACCTTATATAGTTAGGAATTAACATATAAAAAACCATTGAAATTCCTCCTATATAGTTAGCTGGACATTTTATTGACATAAAACCCAATGAAATTCCATATATAGTTAGTTGCAATAACTATATATCGCGCACCCGCAATCCACTGCTGATGATGTCACATATTACATCATTCATGACATGGTCAGTGACATCACTGATGACATCACTGATGGCATCATCCAGTGACTGTGTGTTTCCGTAAAGTTTAAATATGTTTTACATATTGAAGAATGAGTGAATGTGTAAGTGTCTGGATGAAGGATTTAGTAGGTGCGTGACTGACTGAGCGAGTGAATGAATGTGTCTTACTGAATGCATGGGTTAATGACTAAACTGTCTGAAAGTGTGCATCAATATGTCTGTTGTTGTGCAAGCTGCTGCATGTGTTGATCAGTAGCTATATGAGTGGCTATATAGCTTATTGATTGGTTGCCCAAGTATTTGTATGGAAGACTGAGTGTGTGTGTAACTGGCTGGGAGGCGAGTGACTATGTGCAGATCAATGTGTACTTGTATAAGTAATTGTATAAGAGAGTAAGTATGTGTTAGTATATGTTTGGAAAAGTAAGGTGTTCTGTGTTTAACTGTATAGATGAGGAAATCGAAGTGTGATTGATGCTTTACAGGACTGACTAGTTGTGTGAGTAACTCCATGGATGAGTGGCAGTGTGTGAGTGTCTGCATAGGTGTATGAGTGCATATGACAGTGTTGTAAAAATGAGTGACTGTATGTACGAGTGATTGTATGGGTGAATGAGTGAATGTGTGCGTAGACGTAGGAATCAGTGAGTGCGTATGTAGTAACTGGTATTGGTGTGTCATGATGTCATCAGTGATGTCATTTGAGATGTCATCAGTTATGTCATCAGTGATGTCATTTGAGATGTCATCAGTGATGTCATCAGTGATGCCACTGACCATGTCATGAATGATGTAATATGTGACATCATCAGCAGTGGATTGCGGGTGCGCGATATATAGTTATTGCAACTAACTATATATGGAATTTCATTGGGTTTTATGTCAATAAAATGTCCAGCTAACTATATAGGAGGAATTTTAATGGTTTTTTATATGTTAATTCCTAACTATATAAGGTCTAAAACCTATGTTTTTTTTAATGAATTTCATTGGTTTTTTAAAGGCTAATTCCTAACTATATATAGTGTATAACCTATGGTTTTTTCAGTGAATTTCATTGGTTTTTTAAATGCTAATATCTAGATATGTAAGGGCAGAAACCTATGGTTTTTTCAGCAATTGGTGCCTAAGTGGTAGCTGCAATTTAAAGAAACAGAGTTTAAGTTAAATACCCCAAAAAGCATGTTATATAAAAATACAAAATAGGTAACGGGTAACATGGTCTTATAATGCCGTATATGAGTTCTGTTGACATTTACAAAACACTCTGCCTTTGGCCTCTTGTTCTTGTGATGTCACTAGAACACCTTGGTGGCAATATTGGACAACATTCGACTGTTATGTTATATATATATATATATATATATATATATATATATATATATATATATATATATATATATATATATATATATATATATATATATATATATATATATATATATCAACGTATTTTCATTTTCAATAAGGGTTATACGGTAAATAGTTAAATACCAATGCCATGAATGCAGAGTTTTCGTTGCTAACGGTAAAAAGAACCGAAAAAAGAATCGTGAACAGTTTACTCCTCTTTCATAAAATTTTTTTTTTTTTAATAAAGTTGATATGAATATTTAAATACCAATGTCATTAATGCAGTGTTTTAGCTGCTAACTGAAACGGATTGTGAAACGAATTGTTAACAGTATGATCCACCTTCATCAAAAGCTAAAACAGTTTACAGAAAATATTTCCACAGTACTTTGATTAGGACAGACATTTAAAAATGCCAAATTCTGCCACATTCAAGACCCGCTTACAGTCTGGCACCGCAGGGATAAGTTGACTTCGGTGCTGTCGGGATGGTATATCTGTTTCCAAGAACATTTTAAATGAGGGCTTTCCTTGGTGCTTTAAAATCTACGCCTGTTTAAAAGACTGAAGAATAAAGGCAGACCCAGGGTCCAAATAGCGGAAGATACTGTGACCTGCTTGAAACTGGTACACGCTGTTTCATAACGTTCCGTTCGTTGATGAGAAGGCCGACATTTTTTTATAAATATGGCTTTGAGCAATTGCTAGTAATGTGTATGTTGTCTCTGATTGGCTGATAACTTGGTCCAATTAGATTTTTTTTTCAAGCTCATTGGCTGACAGGATGCGAACTGTGAGGCCACCGAGTGCCCCTGTGGACTCCTAGTGCACGGACACAGTGCTCCAAATCCGAATATATTTAGGTGCACAGAAACGCCAACAACAATGTGCACCTAACAAATGTAAGATTTGGAGCGCAAACGGAAAACTCTTACTGCGAATATACAGTAAGAAACAGCTCAAATATTCATTCGTTGTTAATGGTTAAATAACCCGCGTTTTCAATTTCTCAAACTGACATTTCTTCTTGAGCCGAAATAAATGTGTGTGTGTATGAGTATGTGAATGGAAGAGCGTGTGTGCGTATGTGCGAACGTGGGGTTATGTGCGCGTGGCTGTAAGCGAGTCTTTGTGTAGGGCTGTGTTTCTGTGTGTGTACTCTGCGCGAATGTGCATGTTTCTGTATGTGCGTGTACCTGTGCCTGTGTCTGGTCCTTTGTGTGCCTATCTGTATGTGTGCTTTCTCGTTTATGTGTGCGTGATTTTTTGTGCCTGTGTGTGTGTGTGTGTGTGAAGAAACTATTACACAGCAAAGGCAGGGGGAAGCGGAAACCACGTCCTCCCGGCCCCGCCCACAACCAGGTGGCGGCCATCTTAAGGCAGCTCGGGCGGCGGCGGTGATCTCGGGGGCAAAACGAGGGGTGGGCACCCTCGAAATCACATTAAAAACAATAAAATGAAAGAGAGAAGCCCCCCAAGCCCCGCCCCCCAATCCCCCCCCCCCAAAAAAATCGCGAAAAATCACGGGGTGCGCGCACACGTTCGCGCTTATAGATATATAATTGATTTCTCTTTGATTTCTCTTCTAATTTTCTCAGTAACCACTGGAGGGATTTACACAATTTCACCAAAAGCGTGATCTGCATACCAGACACTACCATTTTGACAAGTTTGGTGTAATTCCCTTCAGCAGTTCAAGCTGTAGCTGAGTCTAAAGGTCCTATGGAAATTAACATGGGAAAAACACGTTTTGGGACCCCCTTTTTTCTCAGCCCCCACTTGACGAATCCCCCCCAAACTTTCAGGGAAGGAGCGGAGCGGAGCGAGCCATCTTCTTTGAGAAATTTGTGAAAATTCATCAACCAGGGCCAAAGTTATTCCCAATAGAATGTTGGGGATTTCCTATGGTAAACCGTCCTAACTATATATACCTACTGGCTATTGCCAGTAGGTAATATATATATATATATATATATATATATATATATATATATATATATATATATATATATATATATATATATATATATATATATATATATATATATATATTTTCCAAAGCAAATGAAATGATACACCGCACTCTTCTAGGTTTTGATTAAGCTTCTTTAATCCATCAAGGAAAAACTTCCTCACCTACGCGTTTCAAACAGATTACTGTTCTTGTTCACGGTAGTTACAAGTCCATTTTTTCTTTTTACTATTTATACCCTCCTGCCCATTTGGCAATTAGGATGCATTATGGGAGGGGTAGTTTCTGGTGAAAACAAATCATGTCAGGTCACTTTCGCAAGTTATCAAGGTCAAATTAATTGACTTAAGATGACTAGTAATGGCTGAGTGCCTGTGGTTTAAATAATTTAAACCATTTACCAGGCGAGATGAAGTTATGATCTATCTCGCTGTATGAGTGTACAATTAATGTACACACTATGTGATAGCTGAGTGCTACACGTAGAAGTCAATGACTTGTAACTTGCTCCGGGACTCTGACATTATTTAAAATAAACGCTGGTAATAACAAACAAAAAAGTTTAACTTATGTATTCAGTTATACCCTATCAATTCTACTTCTAAGCATTGTGTACTCTAAGGCATCAAAAACGTATAGATTAGGTTTCAAGCTTGTATTTCAATTCAATGTTAATTTAGATTCAAACACTACTTTTTCTCAAAAAGTAGTGTTTGAATCTAAATTAACATTGAATTGAAATACAAGCTTGAAACCTAATCTATACGTTTTTGATGCCTTAGAGTACACAATGCTTAGAAGTAGAATTGATAGGGTATAACTGAATACATAAGTTAAACTTTTTTGTTTGTTATTACCAGCGTTTATTTTAAATAATGTCAGAGTCCCGGAGCAAGTTACAAGTCATTGACTTCTACGTGTAGCACTCAGCTATCACATAGTGTGTACATTAATTGTACACTCATACAGCGAGATAGATCATAACTTCATCTCGCCTGGTAAATGGTTTAAATTATTTAAACCACAGGCACTCAGCCATTACTAGTCATCTTAAGTCAATTAATTTGACCTTGATAACTTGCGAAAGTGACCTGACATGATTTGTTTTCACCAGAAACTACCCCTCCCATAATGCATCCTAATTGCCAAATGGGCAGGAGGGTATAAATAGTAAAAAGAAAAAATGGACTTGTAACTACCGTGAACAAGAACAGTAATCTGTTTGAAACGCGTAGGTGAGGAAGTTTTTCCTTGATGGATTAAAGAAGCTTAATCAAAACCTAGAAGAGTGCGGTGTATCATTTCATTTGCTTTGGAAAGTTTTACGAGTCTTGTCCTTGACTCGGCACCGGCACCAGCTGATCGGTCGCTCCTCCTCTAGCAAGGGACATTTGCTCTAACATATATATATATATATATATATATATATATATATATATATATATATATATATATATTCACTGAAAAAACCATAGGTTTAACACCAGTTATAGTTAGCTGGAAATTTTACTGATATAAAACCATTGAAATTCCCATGTTATAGTTAGTTAGACTCACTATAACTTGCACGTGTAATGCACTGATGACACCATCCAGTGAATGTGTGTCTTTCAGATAAATAAATATGTTTTATATATGTATGTTAAGGTCGATGGAAGAATATTTGTTTAAATTATTGTCTTAATGGATGTTTTTTAAAAAAAAATAATTGGATATCTGCCTTATTAAGTGTATCTTAGTGAATACATATATTAGCGAGTGAAAGTAGGTCAGTCTCTCTGTCATCAGTGATGTCATGAGTGATGTCACTGACCATGTCATGAGTGATGTAATATGTGATGTCATCAGCAGTGCATTACACGTGCAAGTTATAGTGAGTCCAACTAACTATAACGTGGGAATTTCAATGGTTTTATATCATTAAAATTTCCAGCTAACTATAACTGGTGTTAAACCTATATTTTTTTCAGTGAATTTGATAGGTTTTTTAAATGCTAATTCCTAACTATAACTGGTGTGAAACCTATGGTTTTTTCAGTGAATTTCATAGGTTTTTTAAATGCTAATTCCTTTGTATATCGAGTTTCTAACCTTTTTTTTTTTTTACAATTTGCTGGTTTTTTTTAAGTATTCATTTTTTTTATATAATTTTTTTCTTTTGCGCTCTGGGTGCGCGCTCCGGGAAGCTTTCAGCTAAGCTCTCCGGTAAGCTTTTCCGTGAGCTCACCTGAAAGCGCACCCAGAGCGCTACTGTCGTTCGTGAAAAAAATGTGAATGAAAAGTTAATAATAATGCAAAACATTTCGTACCATACAAATAAAATTAGTTTTTTTTAATAAGGAAAATGATTATGCATGTCTGTAAAAGTTTGATGACGTCACTTCGGCGCGCAACGGAAGTGCCCTCGGAAGCGCCTACGTTCGCGCCGCGTAAACGCACGCAAAAGCGCCTCCGATCGTGCCACGTTTGCGCCCCGGAAGCGCCTACGATCGCGCTGCGTAAACGCACCCGGAAGTGCTCCGGAGCGCGCAGCGTAAACGCGTCGGGTCATGTGATCCTAAAATAACACTTTTCATTGGTTGCTAACAGTTTTTTTTACAATGAATGAAATCCCCACCCATTTCCTTCACTTCTTCTTTCACTTTTGTGACTGAAAGACCTGTTTTTTGCACCTGGATCTTTTGTGAATTACCATGGCTGCCAGAGAATCCAGCAGTGAGGATGAACCTGAGTTCATCAATGAAGAGCCTCCTACCCCAAAGGTGAAGGAACATTTCATATGGAAATTTTTTAAGTTTCCAGCAGACCAGAAGAAGGTGAATGCACCAAAAGTGGAGTGCAGGATCTGCAAACAGGTCCTGTCACGGGGTAACCCCCCAAAAAAGTACTCTTTTGGGAACTTTACGATGATCCGACATGTGGAGAGGAGGCACCCCCAGAATTTTGCCCGGGAAAGTGTCAGGGCTCTGGCACAAGAGGTTCCCAGAGATGGGGCCTCTACATCAACCGGAGGAGCAACTTCTTCTGGGAGAGAGCAATCGCAGGAGCAGGTGCCAAACATACAACCTGCATTTAACCATGGGGTCGTCAGATGCAGATACTGCAATCAACTCCTCACCTATGGGGAGCAAAGTGTCCAGCTCATGGTTCGAGCATTGGAGAACCATCGCTGCCCTTCCCACCCCTAATTTTTTTGTTTTCTTTTTGCTCCTGTTGAGCAGTTTCCATTCCCTATTTTTGTTCCTGTTCAGTTAAAAGAAGAAAACCAAAAGTTCTTTTCAGAACTACCTCCAATTCTCATCAAAGAGCTATATTCTTAAAAAAATGAAGAGTAAGTGAAATATAGTGCATTGATAATTGAAAGGAGAATGAGTAAGAAAGAACAGAAAGGTATGAGAGGTGAAAGGAAGTGAAGTAGGAGGAATGAAAGAAGGTGAGTGTTAGAAAAGAAAGTTATGACACAGTGAATAAACTGGAGGCCTCATTTCTGAAAAGTGACGCATCGCTACGTGAAAACAGCGATGCGTCACTTTTCTGGACGCACTCCTTATGACATTCCAGATATGTCATATTTAATATATGACTAATCAATTCGCAAGGAGTTACAGATATGTCAGTATTTCTGACGTATCTATAAACACAAAAGTAACGCATTGCTGGAGTGCGTCACAAAAGTGACGCAACTCCAGTAATGTGTCCTTTCACATGGAAAAAGCACCATGTGAAAGGTCTGCTGTGAAGCAGGCGCAAGATTTTGACGCAACAGCATCCTAAAAGTGACGCACTGCGTCGTTATTACCAAGCTTTTTGCGGGGGAACACCCCCTCTGCATGCATTATACCTGACGCTATTTTTAAAAAGTGACGCATCTAGGTACATGGGTCACTTTTTAAAACTCTGCGCCACATTATATCTGCGTCAGGTATAATGTATGCAGAGGGGGCATTCCCCCGCAAAAAGCTTGGTAATAACGACGTACTGAAATCTATGAGATTTCTCTGCGTCACTTTTAGGATGCTGTTGCGTCAAAATCTTGCGCCTGCCTCGCGTCACTTTTATGTTTACAGATATGTCAGAAATACTGATGTATCTGTAACTCCTTGCAACATGATTCGTCATACATTAAATATGACACATCTGGAATGTCATAAGGAGTGCGCACAGAAAAGTGACGCATCGCACCAGCAGTGTAAAAAAATGTGCCTCGTTGCACTATATTTAAAAAGTGACGCATCTAGATAGATGCGTCACTTTTTAAATATTGCGTAACAATGCACATTTTTTTACACCGCTGGTGCGTCACAAAAATTGACGCACAGGCGGCGCAAAACTGGCAGCGCAAGGCCTTCATAAATATGGTCCTGGATTTTCCCCGTGCTTCGCTTCCCGGTGCGCGTACCATCCGCTTCCCCCGCGCAAAACGAAAAAAAAAATAAAAAATGTAATGCCCCGCAGGACCCTATTTTAGCCCCCACATCAAACCTAGGGGGTCAGAGGGGGTCTACTCTTCCCCCTTATGGTCATTTGCCCCTTTTTTTTTTCAAACCCCTTGTGTCTCGATTTTACCGAGACACAAGATGGCGGCCGCTCCAGACTGTTTAGAATGTTTACAGACACCCAAGAGCCAATCAGCTTTCTGCGCACAAGTCGCGTGTCGCGCCAGGAGCGCACTCCGGTGCGCAGAGCGCCTATAGATATATATATTTTTTTGAACGTAAATTACTCAAAATCCACTGCAGCACACATCTTGAGACATAGCAAAGGCACATCGGGCTACCAGTCCCTTCAATTTTGCCAAGTTTGCTGGAAATCCATTCAGCCGTTCGGGCTAAAAGTGAAATCGACCGCCCTATGGAAATTAACATGGGGAAAACGCATTTTGGGACCCCCCTGTTATCTCGGCCCCCGCTTGAAGTATCCCCCCCAAACTTTCAAGGAAGGACCGGAGCTCGACGAGGCCATTTTCAGGAAATTTCCAGGCAGATTCGTCAACCGGTGCCAAAGTAATTCCAAATAAAATTTTGAGATTTAACATTGAAAAAAATCCTAACTATAACTACCTACTGGCGACCGCCAGTAGGTAATATATATATATATATATATATATATATATATATATATATATATATATATATATATATATTACCTACTGGCGGTCGCCAGTAGGTATATATAGTTAGGATTTTTTCTCTATGGGATTTTTGAAAATTCTATGTCTTCTAACTTTGGCGTTTGTGGACGGAATTGGCTGAAATTTTCAGGAAAATGGAACATTTTGTTTCTGACCAGCCCCTGACAATTTGGGGGGGTTTCATCAAGGGGGGGCCGAGAAAAAAGGGGGTCCCAAAACGCGTTTTTCCCATGTTAATTTCCATAGGGCGGTTGGCCTCACTTTTAGCTCGAACGGCTGAATGGATTTGCACGAAACTTGGCAAAATTGTAGGGACTGTTAGCCCGATGTGCCTTTGCTAGGTCTCAATATATGTGCTCCAGTGGATTTTGAGTAATTTAGGTTCAAAAAAAGATATATATCTGGGCGGAGCCTAACCACACATCTGATCTGATTGGCTGTCAGCACTTCATCCAAGAAGTGTTGGCAGCCATCTTGGGACCAATATACATGATAGCACCTCATTAAAAAGCATTGTAGTTAATAGAGGGTTTTAGGACTTTAGTTACATTATAAATCATTTGTTGATGGTACCATACTCGTTTTAGGAATTGTGGTGGGTTCTAAGGTGATTTTACCATGTGAAAAAACCTTCTGCTGTGATATCATGAATATTGTTTGAAAGAAAACTAATATCTCATGATTTTCCCACAGTGGTTTGGAAGGGGATCTATAAGCTAAACTGAAAGCATATTTTCTGTAAATTCACATTATCTTTCTCAGTCATGTGAAAATGAAGTCTGACATTCTCAGTAAAACATGTACATCCAACAAGGACAGAGACTGTCAGTTGATTCCTTTGTGTTCTACTGCAGCCTCCTAGAGTGTTCTAAAGAACAACTAGAGCGCTAACAGTCCTACTTATTACAAAGGTATGGCACACCTGAAGCCATCTTGATTGGAATAAAGTGGTAACTCTTAAAACATTTAATTTAAAAAGAAACAACATGAGGGGGTATATTTTGCCATAGAAAGTATGATTAGTGCTGCAGAATGAAAAATTAGGGCACATTTTGAGTGATTTCTCAAATCCTTTTCTATTTCATTAAAACATTCTGACATGCAGTCTCCCAAAATGGCCACCAGAGACAAAAGAGCCCAAATGTAGCCCAAATATCACCCAGATGTAGCCCAAGTATAGCCCAATGACAGAATGTCCCAGAGTGTTCTAAAGAACAACTAGAGCGCTAACAGTCCTACTTATTACAAAGGTATGGCACACCTGAAGCCATCTTGATTGGAATAAAGTGGTAACTCTTAAAACATTTAATTTAAAAAGAAACAACATGAGGGGGTATATTTTGCCATAGAAGGTATTATTAGTGCTGCAGAATGAAAAATTAGGGCACATTTTGAGTGACTTTTCAAATCCTCTTCTATTTCATTAAAAAATTCTGACATGCAGTCTCCCAAAATGGCCACCAGAGACAAAAGAGCCCAAATGTAGCCCAAATATCACCCAGATGTAGCCCAAGTATAGCCCAATGACAGAATGTCCCAGAGTGTTCTAAAGAACAACTAGAGCGCTAACAGTCCTACTTATTACAAAGGTATGGCACACCTGAAGCCATCTTGATTGGAATAAAGTGGTAACTCTTAAAACATTTAATTTAAAAAGAAACAACATGAGGGGGTATATTTTGCCATAGAAGGTATTATTAGTGCTGCAGAATGAAAAATTAGGGCACATTTTGAGTGACTTTTCAAATCCTCTTCTATTTCATTAAAAAATTCTGACATGCAGTCTCCCAAAATGGCCACCAGAGACAAAAGAGCCCAAATGTAGCCCAAATATCACCCAGATGTAGCCCAAGTATAGCCCAATGACAGAATGTCCCAGAGTGTTCTAAAGAACAACTAGAGCGCTAACAGTCCTACTTATTACAAAGGTATGGCACACCTGAAGCCATCTTGATTGGAATAAAGTGGTAACTCTTAAAACATTTAATTTAAAAAGGAACAAAATGAGGGGGTATATTTTGCCATATGAATTATGATTAGTGCTGCAGAAAGAAAAAAAGAAAAATTAGGGCACATTTTGAGTGACTTCTCAAACCCTCTTCAATTTCATTAAAAAATTCTGACATACAGTCTCCCAAGATGGCCACCAGAGACAAAAGAGCCTAAATGTAGCCCAAATATCACCCAGATGTACCCCAAGTATAGCCCAATGACAGAATGTCCCAGAGTGTTCTAAAGAACAACTAGAGCGCTAACAGTCTTACTTATGACAAAAGTATGGCACACCAGAAGCCATCTTGATTAGAATGAAGTGGTAAGTCTGAAAACACTCAATTTAAAAAGGAACAACATGAGGGGTTAATTTTGCCATAGAAAGTATGATTAGTGCTTCAGAAAGAAAAATTAGGGATCATTTAGAGTGACTTCTCAAATCCTCTTCTATTTCATTAAAAAAATTCTGACATGCAGACTGAAACATGCACTTTGAATACCAGCAGCAGACGTCCCTGGTAAGCAGTAGCTTTACTACAGTGATCTAATGTGCAACTAGAGTGCTAACATTCAGAATTTATGGCAAATGTGTGACACATCTGAATGCCTTCTTGATGGAACCAAAGTAAACAAGCATTGAAAATGCAATAGATCTCGCCCTCGTTTAAGTTAAAGCCATTCTGTTTGTAATGAGGTGGCTTTTTAGCTTTGCTTTTATTAGTGTTTTTTCAACTTTCATGTAAATAACATGCATCTGTATGCATATAAGTATATGTATGCATGCATTTATGTTTGTATTTATATAGATATACAGATGATATATGTTTATATATGTATGTATATATATATATATATATTCACTGAAAAAACCATAGGCTATAGACCATATATAGTTAGGAATTAGCATTTACAAAACCTTGAAAATTCACTGAAAAAACCATAGGTTATAGACCATATATAGTTAGGAATTAGCATTTACAAAACCTTGAAAATTCACTGAAAAAACCATAGGTTATAGACCATATATAGTTAGGAATTCGCATTTACAAAACCTTATTTTACTCACACAAAACCATTGAAATTCCATATATAGTTAGTTGCACTAACTATATATCGCGCACCCGCAATCCACTGCTGATGATGTCACATATTACATCATTCATGACATGGTCAGTGACATCACTGATGACATCACTGATGACATCTCAAATGACATCACTGATGACATCTCAAATGACATCACTGATGACATCACTGATAACATCTCATTTGACATTACTGATCACATCACTGATGATATCATTCATGTGATAATACGATGAACCTCTTCAGACTCTAATATAACCTTAGATACAATCAGTGTAAACAGACACTCACAGACTGTCACTCATCCATGGAGTTACTCACACACCTAGTCAGTCATGCAAAGAATCAATCACACCTCCATTTCCTCAACTATACAGTTATACAAACTTTACTTATTCAAACATATACTAACACATATTTACTCTCTTATACAATCCCTGATACAAGTTCACAATGATCCATACAGCCACTCACACATTCACTGGCTCTTATGCACAGTTATTTATATATGTCAACTCTCACATGTACTGTGTTTTACATATGTACTTACTTTGACATGTAGCACTGAGATATCCATTCACTCACCAATACACTCATGCACACAGTCAACCGCCCATACAGCTGTTTCCACATGCACTTTTGAAACCATACATCTAGTGAATCAACTGCTCACACATCTATGCACAGAGTCATACACCTCCCAGCCACCCACACACACACTCAGTCTCCCATACAAATACTTGGGCAACCAATCAATAACCCATATAGTTACTCATATAGCTACTTATCAACACATGCAACAGTTTACAGAACAACAGACATAATGATGCACAAATTAAGACAGTTTAATCACTAACCCATGCACTCAGTGAGACACATTTAATCACTCACTCATACAGTCAGTCATGCACCTACTAAATCCTTCATCCAGACACTTATACATCCACTCATTCTTCAATATGTAAGACATATTTTAACTTTACAGAAACATACAGTCACTGGATGTTGTCATCAGTGATGTCATCAGTGATGTCATCAGTGATGTCACTGACCATGTCATGAATGATGTAATATGTGACATCATCAGCAGTGGATTGCGGGTGCGCGATATATAGTTAGTGCAACTAACTATATATGGAATTTCAATGGTTTTGTGTGAGTAAAATAAGGTTTTGTAAATGCGAATTCCTAACTATATATGGTCTATAACCTATGGTTTTTTCAGTGAATTTTCAAGGTTTTGTAAATGCTAATTCCTAACTATATATGGTCTATAACCTATGGTTTTTTCAGTGAATATATATATATATATATATATATCCCCATGTCGCTTCTTTTCACCGGTGCTTACAACGCTCATCGCGGGTGCGATTTCCTGAGGCAGAACCACTCCTCTAATTTATTCACTTCCAATTCCCCCAGACCAAGGAAAAATGGGATGCACTGCTTTAGTCGATATCAGCATTCAATATTTATTGCCATATTTTCATCTCCTGGGCAAAAAAGCGAGCAGATCTAAGCGTTTCGGTAACAAAAAAAGCCGAAGGTGTCACCAGCTTGTGCCTAAAAAAACACGAGGTGGTGACAGGGAGAAACTTCTACGTCAGAAGGAATCCCGCCACATCTTGAAATTACGAACTCTGAATCCGCATGGCCTTAACCAGTGAGAGGAGTTGTACATTTATTTATAGCACGGACATGAATAAACGTTCACAAAAACAGAAGGAAAGGTATCAAAAAACTTTAAGGGGATACTCATAGAGGATATTGTTTAAAGAAAGAAAATATTGAGAAATGGCATCAAAACAAAAAAATGAATCCCCACTGGAGGGGAAGAAAAAGATATAAAGATATAAAGACTAATGAAGATGCAACAATAAGAAGCCCCACTGGAGGGCACGAATAAATATTAGCAAGATAACATACAAAAAATGGGACTTACTAATAATAAAGTACAATTATTTCTTTCCCCATATGGTCATTAGAAATCACCTTATCAGCTTATACATTATGCAGTGACTTTAAGCTTCAGCTTAATAACATCTGTATTTTATAAATAATGAAAAACTACAGCATCCATAAAGCACTTCTAACGCTCAAAGCACATGACAGGAAATGATGTTATTTGTTTTTGAAATGGTTTTAAACATCGAGGAAATGAGCGTTAAGTTGATCGAGAGCAAGGTATCAGCGATACCGAAACGAGTAGATCTGCTCGCTTTTTTGCCCAGGAGATGAAAATATGGCAATAACTATTGAATGCTGATAAGGACTACAGGAGTGCGTCCCACGGTCTGGGGGAATTGTGAATGAAAAAATATATATATCAAGGTGAAATGTCCAGCTAACTATAACAGCCCTGAAACCTATGGTTTTTTAAGTAAATTTTAAAGGCTTTTTAAATGACAATTTTTAAATGTAATGATAGTTATATTTATTTTTTTAATACTGATTTTCTACATTCTTTAAACTATTTATTTGTACATATTTTATTTTGTAAATTACATAATATATTTTTAATATAAATGGAAACAAATATTTTTTAAAATATTGAAACTCGAATATTGTTTTTATTTTGTTTTATATTTTTATTTGAATGTATTTATAATATTTTCTTTATCTTTTATTTTTTTTCACATTTTTTGGGAGAGTCGGGCACCCAAAGAGTACCTTTCTCGATCACTGTGTGGAACCTAACCGCCATTTTTGAATGTTGAGAAGGATCCGCATAGGGTGTGCGACGGGTATGTATTTTTGTGCTGGATCGCTATGCGACCGGTACGCGACTCCAGGCGCATACGCAACACATATGCATTACTTTACGAGACTCTCTCGTGCTTCCGCGTGAAGTCATATACATGTTCGATGTGGTGGGTGCGCGACTCCCGCGAAATTTTTAAATGTCTAAAATGATATATATATATGTATATGTATTTAATATACATATTAGGGCAAGACATTATCTAAGCTAATCATAAAAATAACATATTTTTACTTTTAATAAACTTATATTACTTTTAAATGCAATTTCACGAAAGTCGCGTTGGGGGCGTGCTGCCTGTGCGCACGGTGCATGGACCACATTTGACCTGAAAAGAAAAGATTTGATTGGTTCATAACATTTCATATTGTAACTATTGAAGGAACCCACCCATTTCAATCATTCTTCTTAGAGCTTCTTTGGAGAAACATCTCTCAGCTGAGAAGAAAAAAAATAATCACAAAATCGTTCACAAAACTACAAAAAAAAAGAAAACAAAAAAATATTATTTTCAGAACTTACTTCTCTGGTTAAAGAAAGAGCAATATTTGTATGATAGTGTCTGAAATTTTGGTTGAATGTATGCACATGACATAATTGAAAGAATGCATTAGTAGTGTATGGTGGATGTATAAGTGCCGAACTATAAGGAAGTGCTGCTGCATGACACTGTTAGCTCTTGAGCTACAGTATGTTGTGGTACTTCTGAAGCACAGGGATGCAACATATTACATAAATATGCTTCCCTCTACACTGCTGCTTAAACTGCAGCCATGCAGTGACACAGGCACCCTTTACCATCGTGCAAGCACGTCAGTGTCCTGCGGAATTTTTTTTGTGCAGAAAGATACACCTTCCTGCACAAAAACAATCAGCGAAGAAATTTTTCTGCTATAATGTATGCTGTGTAATGCAGCATATATTGAAAGAGAAAAAAATAGGAGTAATGAAAACAATTCTCCTTGTTGTGCCTTGCTACACCAACTGGAAGATGGAGCAGCATTCACACACATCCCCAGATTTATGATTTATGATAAATCTGGAGACGTGTCTGTTTTATGAGTGTTGTGTGCAAACACCCACAGCAACACCTATGGAACGCTCCTTGAATGCAAAGTGGTGTGTATTATGAGGTTGTATTTATATGGAGAAGAAAAGCTACACAGAGTGCCTTTTCCTCTCCTTGTAAATATGAAGGAGCGTCTGGCGCCATCACTATGTTACAAAAAGTGACATATTGTTGGTACAGGATGCATCTGAATCTTCCCCATAAGTGCTTAGGTATTGGCAGACTGTTACAATAAGAACATATTGCTAGTTGATTGATTGAAAAATTGCATGAGAGTGACAGGAGGTTAGCACAGAGATATCTCTCCGAAGATGCTTAAAGTACAACGTTTGAAATGCTTGCAGTCCTTCAATAGGTACAATGGAAAATGTTATGAACCAATCAAATATTTTTTTTTAGGTCACATGGGATCCTTCCAATCTTTCTTCACCAGTGTGAAAAAACAGCTCATTGTGTGCTTTAATACTTAGTTAATCTTACCTGAAGAGTAGACGATTTCAAAAAATGCTAAACATTTTTTTCAGATATTTTTTATAATTTACATTTTTGAAAATGTTATACTTAAGAATTAGGATCTGTGAAAGAAAAGAAAAAAATCTGTTATAATATATAATATTTTATTTTTTATAACACAACATAATTTCAACATTAAATTAAATATTTTATTTGTCTTTTTTTGCTGTTGAAATATTGAATTTCACTACAAACAGTGATTTCAATGTTACTCATCACATAACAGAGGGCACAAAAAACAATCAATAAGATTGTGAAAAAAACAAATGTATGTAAAAAATTATTTATAGTTTGCTCAACTATTTCTCATCATTCCATAAAAACAACATCCTCAATACCATACTATATAATACAAATCTCATATATATTAAGTGCTTTCTTCTAAAGAAAATTTTCTTTCTTCAATTTCAAAAAACTGAATTATTAATTAAATGAACAATTCTTTATCATGTTCATATACTTTAAATTATGATCTTTAATAATATATGCTGTAAGAATATTGAAGAAAAAGTCTTTAATCTAAATATATACCTTTCCTGTAGGCCAAACGGTATTCCTGAAATCCTTTATACTGAAATTGTTCAATAGTAATTGAATTAATACTTTGTAACATATTCCTCAAAAGCCTAAGTGTCTTCTTAAAACTTTGGCTATAAAAATATTAGATATGAATTTGGTAATTCGCTAGGTAAACATTGTTTCCAAAACCAATTGAGCATCTTTACAATATGTCCATCCTTTACTGCATAATAAATAGACAGTGTAATGTCCAGATGTTGTTGAAGGACCATCATGGAAAATAATTGCCACTGCTTCAAAAGTTCTTCCTGATAGTGATACTTGACTTGCTACAAAATGTTTAATTAACATTTCCAATTTTCTTCCATCACCTGTACGTTGTGTCATTAAAATTATATATTGTCCATATCTTTGTATAAATAATGTTGATAACATTTCTGTTCTGCATTGGCTACACTCCATGTTTTGATTTGCTGCTTTAACTAGTTTGTTGAAAGACGCTGTTATACAGTCTGGTAAAGTCAAATATATAAATCGTTCAAATCTATGTTAGTTTTACATGTAAACATACAATTTTCACATTGATGTTCCCATTTATAACAAAGGCCAAAAAGATTTTCAATTTCTATTTCTTCATTTTCCAATACAGCAAGCATATACTTTCAAAATTCCTGAGCATCTTGTTGAATATTCTGCGTAAATTGTGTAGAACCAGAACATATATCCAAACGATTACGAATATCAGAAAAGCTTTGCATTTTACTTTGATCAGTTATCAATGTTTCATAAACACAATGCAACAAGGAACAAAGGGTGCATATTATCAACAAATAGCGATATTTATCGCTAAGTAGGGTTAGCTGCAATTTTTTTATCGCCGCGCATTACAGTATTTTAGCACTGAGATAACGTGCTATTAGCAACGTTTATCTCAAAAGCGATAAAATTTCTGGTGATAGCGGCAAAATCCGTGAATATCGCTGAGAATACAGCAATATTCTCACATTATCGCTAACAGGGTCTTAGCCATTATATCCACCTCCCATTGGATATAATGGCTAAGAACTGGTCTGAGCAGGTGTTAGTTTTTGGAGAATATTTTCATCGATATGCCTGTGTTGCTAATAGGCAATAGCGATGTTAGTGACTGCTTTCAGTCGCTAACAGGTTGGGTACGCCCACTTTACATGTCATTAGAGATAAATATCAGTGACATGCAAAGCGGGCTCCAAACCGCTCGCTATCGCCTACAAGCTGTCGCTAACTTCTGTAAGCCACAGCTTGCTAATAGGGCGATAGGCAATTTTCACAGCTAAGCGGCGATAATACTATCGCCCGCCTTGATAATATGCCCCTAAATCTTTTGTCACGATTCTCCATAATTTGCTGTTGCAAACTTTCAAGAAAAAAAACAACATTGACCACTACATTGGCATAGCAGTTGATACCTGAACTATTTTCTAACTGATAACCAACAATTTCTTCAATAGTGTTCTTTTTCATTTTGCCTGCAATCTTAACATTATCTTGATTGTTTTCCTTTCCTATAACCTCACTACAGATATTCTCATGTCTTCTTTTTCAACCTACTACATGCTTTTCAAACACAGGATATTCACCTAAATTGGGAGCGTACGCTCTTCTTAACCTATTATACTCGTTTACACAGTTTGCATCTGCAGTAATCTTTTTCTCATCAAAATCAATTAAAAACAAACCAGATAAAGTTCTGACTCAGGACAAAGCAACATATGCCACACCCTCTTTAAATACGGTACTTCCAATGTTCACCAAAGCACTGTCTACACTTAACCCTTGAGATTTATGAATAGTCTCTGCATTTGCCAGAAAAAATGGAAACAGTTTTCTATGAACATATAAATCTTTAACAAGCAAAAAATGAACAGAACAAGGACCAATTTGTTTTACTTCTTCAATGTCATCAAATTTTATTTTTAAAAATTCAATTCCATCTTTATTTTGATAATTAGTAAAATCAACAACTTTACCCATTGCTCCATTTACTAAACCTTTTTCTACATCCAAATTGCGCCTTAAAATTACACCAAGTTTATACATATGTATAGATTCTTTTCTAAAGCAGCAGTTTCAGATATCGATTTTTCTAAAGAATCACATTTTTTTTTCAATGTTGCTGTCAAAATAATAGTGATTCTTTAATGCTCTATTTTATCAATGACTTCCATTTTCATTATTTCTTCATTATCCAGCTTTAAAAGTTCTTCATTGAATGTAGAACACTCTCACAGTGTTGGCATTAAGCAGATTATAGATTTGTTTTCTGCAATTTTCATATATGTTTTCTCAGGAATTATATTTTCATTTGGAGACAAATTCGAAAGTAGTTGACTTTGCAAAGCTTGTTTGCCATGTTCTGTCAGTATTACAAGTCTTCTATCTTGAAGAATAGTTCCATAATCAACATCATTTGCCTGTCGCATATTTGTAATGAGTTCTTTGTATTAAAAATATGACCAAATATTAACATTTTCAACACTTTCCAAAGACTTTCTGGCTTCTCGTGCTCAAGTGTTTTAAATACTGGTTGCTCTTTTACTGGAGCAAGTTGCAGTAGATCTCCAAAAACTTTCCTCCAAATAAGACATCATACTCTGTTTTAAGAATTTGCTGCATTCTTAAATGCACAAAAGCAAGCATTAAGTTTGAGACTATGTTTCCTTCATCAATAATTAGAAGTTTCATATTCTTTAGCACTCTTGAAACTTTATAACCAGCTTCTCCAGATAGCTTGTGATATTCCAATTTGTTTTCATGTTCTACAGGTAGCATAAGTAAATGATGCAATCTGATTCCTTTAATGTTGTGTGCTGCCAACCCAGTTGGAGCAGTTACAACCCAAGACAAATGTGAATCAGTTATTTTCTGTAGATAACTGGTCAAAACTTTAAATAAGAAACTTTTTCCTGTTCCAGCTTGACCACTGACAGTCATTCGGATAGGTTGAAATGATGAGCATGTGCATTCTTTCTTTTCATGAAGAACTCCGTGGTCAATCTGTTGTCTCACTTGGTGATATATTTCTTTCTGTTCAACATTTAGTTGTTCTTCCAAATTTCCTTAGTCCTTTATATCTTCTTGTGCTTGATGCATTACTGTTTCCACTTCATTCATGATGATTGCTGCTTCGTTTTTAAGAATTGGTTGTCCTAGTGGATCTTGACTCAGTGGAGCAGAACTTTGACTGTCTTGGGAACTGTCTCTAGCAAACTCAGCTGCAATAGTAGCTTCTTGATCAATTTCATTGTTCAACATTTTGAGATAATTTACAAAAACAGTACATTCTATGGTATCTTTACAAGCATTGAAGGAATCTTCATAGCTTTTAAATTCTCCATGTAATTCCAATTCTGTACGCCATGGCTTGAACAGCTGCAAAAGTGCCAAATAGTAAAATTCCCTTTTATCAGGAGTATCACAACTCAGTTTTCTATGATTAATCAAATTTCCTTTCCTTTGTTTCACCAAACATCCTTCGGAACCATCATTTATGATTTTCTGTAGTATTCCGTTTAAAAGTGTAAGATTGCAGCACTTCATAGAGACATGTGTTCTCAAGATGATGACTTCTATTTGGATAGTATGTATCCCGCATGTTTGTTTTGACAATATCTGTACTTTCTGGATATTTTTTGCTAAATATTTAATTTTTTGTACAGATTTAAGTACTCGATTTCGCATCGCAGCAAGACCTAGACTCACCCAAACAATTCTTCTCGATTTTGAATATGAACTTGCAGATAACCAATCTGAGCAATCATACGCTCCAATTTCTTGATGGGATAACATCTTCAAACTGAAACTGTATCATTTCTTACTAAATCTCTTCTCTTGAGAAATGTCTTCTCACATTTCTTTCAAATCCGTCTTTTCTGATTTTATAATGTAGGACGTCACATACCAGGCAATGCAGTACAAAAGGGGGTGGTGATGGACAGAGCATCTGAACCAATCAAACTCTCACACCCAGTCAACATATCTGGGTTTAATCCATCACCGTTCTTTAGCCCACTCTGCCACCCCAGTTCAGACATGGCCATATGCAAATCAGTCTGACCCTGTGCCTCATGGGAACAGTCCAGTCTGCACTGCCAACCATGCCTTGCCTGGACCGGAAACAAGCTTCCTAGGACTGCTTTCTGGCATTACAGCCGTCTTCAACCAGGCTTGCTTGAATACAGTGGCAAAGTGAGCAAGGGACTCACGCAAGAACACTGCAAGTTAACTGCCTGGGTGAATGTATTAGTGGTTAGGTTTTGGCACAATAAATGGATTGGTACATGGTACTGAATGGGTCACTAGAGGAGTGCAAAGTGAGTATATTACTTTTTGAAGTAGTAACAAATCTCGCTAGGGTAGGTCACACATGCACACAATGTAAGAGCTCCGTCCGCGCACCATGAAAGCTTTGAGCTCTTACCCACAAAAGTTTTATAAACTTTAAATCGTTATATCTACGTATTCATTGCACAATGTAAAGGTACACATTATTTGGGATAATAAAGAACATGTTAATTTAAACTTTTAAAGACCATATATAACTTTATTTAAGCAATTATAAATCTCGCGAGGGTGCGTACCACGTAAATGCATCGTAAGATTATGTTAGAGCTCCGTAAATAGAGTGTAAACGCAACGTAAGCTTACGTAAGCGCTCCGTAAACGCAACATATGCGCTCCATAAGCTTACATCCAACCATGTGACCTTAAACCAAAAGATTTAATTGGTTTATAATACTTCCAATTCCAAATGTTGAAAAACCCCTCCCATGTTCATCATTCTTCTTTGGCTTTCAGAGAAGCAACACCTTTTTTCTACAGCTCCTAGCTACAGAAAAATACTTCCAAATGGCTGAACATCCAGAGTCTGACCATTCTTCTAATGAAGACTTTGTTGAAGAGAACCCTCGCCCAAGTAAGAAGAGGGAGTCCATAGTCTGGAAATTTTTCAGCTTTCCAGAACATCAGAAGAAGGTAAATGCACCACTGGTCACCTGCAAGATCTGTGACACAGTGTTAGCAAGAGGAAATCCAAATAAGAAATATTCATTTGGAACCCACACCATGGAACGCCATGTAAAAAATATACACCCCAACAATTGGAGTAGAGCTGTGGTGCAAAGATCTCAGGAGGAGGACTCTTCTCCTAGTACATCCACAGCAAGAACCGGAGTACCACCAATGCCATCTTCAATGGTGCCGAACATTCAGGCAGAACTGAAAAATGTAATGATGCAATGCATACATTGCAGTAAATTAGTAGCCTTCGGACAACAGTCCATTGAAGTAATTTTACAGAAGAGAAGAAGCCACAGATGCAGCAAATAATCTTTTTTCTTTCAATTTCATAGTTTGTTCCTGTTGAACATTTATTTTGTGTTAAAAGTTCATTTTTCTACGTTTTTCAAGCAAAACAAACCCCCCCAAAAAAACTTTTCTTTTTAGAACTACCTCTACTGGTTAAAGGAAGAACTAAATTTCTATCTTTGTATGTAAAAGTTTGTCATAGTGATGTCAAAGTGCAAAACTATAAGGATGTGGTACAGCATAAACCTATAAGGTGTTTACCTATAGTATACTGTACTACTTCCAAAGCACTGAAATGTAACATATGTTTATAAATATGTTACAAATCAATGGGCCAGATGTACGTAATCTCGATTTACCTACTCATAAATATCGAGGGCCCGATATAGGTAATCCCAGATTACCACTTCTTAATTACCGAATCATACCGATTCGGTATTTAAGAACTGGCAATGGGGATGTAGGTATTTTTAACGAATTAATTACCGATTTGGAAAAATCCGGTAATTACCGATTCGATAATTACCGAATCTGTATTTGCCATTGATTCCTATGGACCTTGAAGCCCCACAATATGCACCATTCAATTAACATTATGGAAAAAGGTGAAAATATAATTCCTTAATTCACACAGACACTCACTGTGATACTTGTCAAAAATCTTTAAGCCACACATTTTATCAAAAAATATTTAGCATGGTAAATCATTTTACACACAGAGCACAACCCATTTAAATGAGCACTACACTACAATGCAGAAACCTGACTCATTTTCAAAATACAACAGTAATGAAGCCCAATATGCTTGTTATGCTTCCCAATACTGCAAACAGCACTCTCTCTATATTACTCACCTTTAAAATCGCTTTTGAAAATGTAGAACAGTGTGAAACACACACCAGATTTTCTTAAGCAGAATCCCTGAACTGCAGCTCAGACACTGGAAACAGAAATGGCATTTTCCCACTCATACTTCTCACTTATTTCTGCTCATAACCAATGAAATGTCTTCCCACACTATTTCAAAACTAAACTAACATTTCAATTGGTTCTACATTTCCACACTTACAAACTCACATAATATTCACCTGTTAGACTTGGCTGTCTCTAGATGGCAGAGGTATACACTTCTAACAAATAGGGACTCACCTCCTCTAGGCAGGGCAAGGGGATCACACACTTAGATAACCCCTGCTCACCCCCATGGTAGCTTGGCAAAGCAGACAGGCTTATCTCAGAGGCAGTGCGTTAAGCATTTATGACCACATACAATAATAAAGTGAATACACTACAAATGGACATGACACAGTAGTATTATAAAAAAAAGGGATTTTTATATAAGGCTTAGCACAAGACCAAATACCGACAAAAAGTATACCACAATCTTATAAATACTCTTGGAAGGAAAAATAATAGTTCAAGTGTAGTTTCTTCTTAGCACAAAGTCTTTAGCAACAAATCAACTCTTCTTCTTTAAATCAAAGTTCTTGGCAACAATGTAACCCACACGGGAGTCACACGACGTCGAGGCAAAGTTAATCCAAAGGTTCGGCGTCGACCGCAAAGAGCGCTACGTCGAGCCCGGAGTCGAACAGACCCCCACAACACAGTACCTTGGAAATGCGAAGCACAGGATGATCAGCGGCATCGAGATGTCCGGCGTCGCGTCTTCGGCGTCGATCGGGCCTCGGAGTCGGGGCGATCTGCAGCGGCGTTGACAGATGTCAGGCAGGAGCAGCGCTCACGAGGTGAAGCAGGATACGGTGTCGTCGTCGATGTCGATGATGATGTTGCAAGAGTGAGCAGCGCTCACGGGGTCGAGAGGGCTCTGGGTCGAGGCGATCACTGGCAGCATCGACATGGGGTCACTTGGAGCTGAAGCCAAACTCACTACTCACTGGCGTCTCTACTGGCATCGATCGGGCCCGGCGGCCAGCGTCGAGGAAGCGGGACACTGGAGCCGTTACTCACGATGTCGAGCTGAATTCGGCAGCGTCCGTCGGTGTCGAGATTGCTGGATTCTTCAGAGGTGCTGGATTTTCAGGTTCCAGCAACAGGCACTTTTAGCAAATAAATGAAGTCCTTTGACCCTGTGACTTCAACAGGAGGCTGGCACTCTTCCAACCCTTGGAGATTTTCTTTAGCAAAGTCTGAGAGTACACACACAGTTCCTTTCTCCTGGTTCCTTGGCAAAAATAAAGAAGTGACTGCAGGATTACCCCCAGCAAACAGCACTCTGGCAGAAGGGGTAGGCAAGTCCTTGGATCAGCAGGCTTCTTGTCCGTGGTTCGGGTTTCCTTGTCAGAAGCGATCTAAATTCTTGGTTCAGGGGTCCTTGTCTTATACCCCTTTTTGGCTTTGATCCCTTTGTCCATGCAGGGGAATTCCCCTCATCCTGGGTTTGTTGTGGGTGTAGCCAGGCAGAGGCACCTGGCATATTTACTGTGCAGGGCAGGGTCCTCAGATGCCCAGCAGGAGGTGGAGCCAGTAATCTCACTGGCAGGAGCAGAGCCATCAGTCGCCCGGCAGGAGGTGGAGCCAGCATTTTGTCAGGCAGGGCAGGCTATCAGGAGCTACTCTTCCCCTACTCTCAATGCAAATGCCTCACTCACCCCACACTGACTCATTCAGACTTCAAACCAGCAGAAACCGGTAATAGTTAGACAAGAAAATAGCCACTTTCTAAAAGTGTTATTTTCAAACCCAGAGTCCAAGAACCATCCACACAAACCGATGCGTTATTAAACCCTGAGTTCAGGGATACCAAACTCGACATTGTACCATGCTCCCCGAGCCCGCTAGGATTATAACTTTTAATAACCCCGGCAGCCCATTCTAACTTATGGAGAGCAGGTAACCTTACAATAGTGAAAAACGAATATGGCTGTAATTCACTATTAGGACATGCCAACCTAGTCAGGTTTGTCCTACCTTATGCTTACAATGCACCCTGCCCGTGGGCCTACCATAGGGGGGACTAACATGAAGTTAAGGGAAGGTTTAGGGACTGGCAAGTAGGTGTACTTGCGAAGTCTGCGTGACAGTACTAGACTGCACGTAGGTCTAGCAATGGCAGACCTTTAGACATACATTTACTAGGCCGCTCTTGTGGGTGGCACAACATGTGCTGCAAGCCCACAAGCAGCATTTGTATTTGCAAGCCCTGGCACTCCTGGCGCACTAGACTAGGGACTGACAGTAAACCAAATAAGCCAAACATGGAATTCAATCAATACAGTAATTTCACATAGGGAGCACTTTCACTGTGGCACTGATCATCAGTGGCACAGTACCCAAAGCAATATACCAGCAAAAACATCGTAAACAGAGGAGGCAAACAGAAAAAAATGGAGGAGAGACTCAGGCCAATGATGTCAGGTCTAACACACCCATCCCCCTACTGCTCATTCAACCTGTTACCATGGTATTTCCCATCTAAGGAAGAACAGAGTTTAAAAGTTCATCATACTATGTTGCAAATGAATCCATCATGGTTGTTAGAGCTTTCAATATAACAGCTATCATGTGCAATGTTCCTTTCAATGACCTTTTCTGAACCATTAGAATTGCTTCTTTCAAAAAACAAAACTATGCACCCTAATATGCTGTTTTGCATTTTCAGAAAGCACCAATCATTTCTTAAGCTCCTCCTCTTTTTTTTCTAAACTGCAAGCTTTCACTACTGCCATTTCATTTACAGCCCTCATCGGAGTACAACCAGATCTGCCTTAAACATGTTTTCAGTATGGTTTGTAGGACACAGCTTTGTATTCTGGTCAAAAAGGTATGCAACAAACAGAGGAATTTTAAACCTTGATTTACCAAATGTGGATATTTTATGGATTGGCCAGAGAGGATTGAGATGTCACCAATTGATCCCATTGGTGAAATCCTTCATGCATCTCCCACACCCTGACCTCATAATTGTGCACTGTGGTAGAAATGACTTATGCACTTTGACTGGGGTTGGTCTGGAAATGCTGTTGAAGGACATCTTTGGACAATTGATGTCACTTTTTCCTCAAACTGCCTTTGTCTATTCCAATATATGCCAAAGGCAAAAATGGAATTGGTCCAATCTATTTTGTCCTCAGATTGAGAAAGCAAGGAAACATGTAAATAAATCTTTTTCTGCATACATGAGAGACTATGGAATGGGTTGTATATATCACAACAACTTGCGTTACAACATGCAAGGCATCTATAGGACAGATGGTGTACATTTCACTGATGAAGGGAACAGAGTCTATCTCTATAACATCAGACTCTGCATTGGTACTTACTTGTAGGTACCAAAAAAAAACACTTTGAACACAACGGCTCTTTTTAGAGCCAACAAACATGTAAACACTCAAATATGATTTTTAACTTTATTTTTTTTATTAATTTTTACCGAGGTCCGTGCACCGAGCACTCACCGAGCACTCCCTGTGCGCGGACATATCGTGTTTTCTGTTATTTTCTTAAAAATAAACATTATTTTTAACGTTAGGAGTCCTTGAAGGACCCCCTGAGAAGGCCTAAGGGGACAGGGACACTCTACCTTACCCCCTTCACACGTTTTTAAGTTATATTTTTCACTCTCTTCTGAAACCACAAAATGGCGGCGATAGGGTTCGCGCACCGTGCATTTACCGAGCACTCACGTTGTCGGGACCTATTGGATTTAAAAAAAAAAATAGAACAAAATTTTCAATGGGCATCGTCTCCTCTGTAGATACCTTGTATGTTGTAATGCAAGTTAATGTGGTATATTGAATCCATACTGTAGTCTTTCAGGAAAGCAGAAACAGATTTATTCACATGATTCCTTCCTTTCTCAATGTGTGGTCAGAATTGGCGTAGGGAGTCATGAGTTCCTACTCTGGTTAAACACACTTGCTCTTCTATATACTTACTTATGTTGTAAACTAATGCATCAGAGACAGTCAGTGAGAGAAGGGATGCAAGACATGAAGAACACAAAATTGTATCACTTTGCTACTACCTCATAAATTAAATTTAAATAAGTACAATTTTCAAAACAATTTTTCTTTACTAAATTAAAATTAATTTTCTGAATTTTCATAATCTAAAAGAACTTGTAGCATTTCTTTATTAGGAATTTCATCCATCAAAGTGTCTGAAAATGATTTGTCATACTCAACAATGTCTACACATCCATTAATTCCATATCTAGTGTTTCATCAAAAAAATCTGTCACTGTATCTCCTTCATGATTTGTTTCATCTATAGGATCAATAAACACCACAGAACAAGTTGCCTCAATAAATGTTGCTGTTATTTCAAAGAAGTTGTTGGTAGGCTCCTCATTTTCATTCATCATTTTATGTTAGTGTACTATTAAAAGAAAGAGAAACAGCGCTTACTGCATGATCATCCTCAATAACAGTCACAAAAATTTCTATACCGATGTCAAATGACTCTTCATTTTCAGCCATCATTGATGTTAGTGTACTATTAAAAGAAACAGAAAGACAGTGAGATGGTGCAGGGGAAGAGTGAAATAGGGCAGAGAAAAACTATTTAATTCTATTAGAAGAGTCACTACTGTGTAAATCTCACACCAAAAATTGAACACCAAAATTTCCTCACAAAACTATCTCAGACACTATAGTCACAAAATGTCCGTGTTTCCCTGGACAGTGTATAGTATCAAGCAAGAATTAAAAATATAAACCACTGCATCTGATGTTGCCCTACTCAATCCATAAGTATAAAAGAAAAACATTAAATAACTAACAGAAAACATTTTTCCTATAAACTTAAAGGGAACAACAGAGTTCTCCTTACAAATTAACAACTCACCTTCTAGAAAACTGTTGAACAGTAAATTCTGTCTCAATCTCACACCTCAGAAGAATACCTCAAACACTAAAATCTCAAAATGGCTGTGTTTCCCTCTCATTTCTCATACATATCCAGATACCCAGCCAACCAAATTTTATCACACACAAAATCAAAACCAAAGTAACATTTTAATTGTTTCAAATTATCAACACTTTCAAACTCACATCATCTTCAACCTAACCCCAATGCTCTCTACCAATTACCATACTAACTCTCAGCAAAACACATACCTAAACCCAAAGGTGAAAGAGTCATCACTCAATGTTGCACTCAACCAACATCTAAACACTGAAACTTGTTATTTTAATGTATTTCTTTTTTGTCTATTTGAGCCGCAGTCCGCGCACGATGCGCGGACCCCGCGATTTACATTTTTTTTTTTCAACGTTCAGGGTCCTTTACAGACTCCATGACACAACCTAGGGGGCTCAGGAATCTCTACCCTGCCTCCTTGTCAACTATTACACTTCGGTTTACAACCACTATCATCTGCCCCAAAAACAAGATGGCTGACAACACTTCCTCATTTCGACTGACTGGAATGTTGACAGACGTCCAACAGCCAATCAGAATTCCGCGCGCGCATGCTAAGGTCCGCGCACGTGCAAAGACAGTGCAAGGATTGTGCACGCCCGTGCGCGCACCGTGTCCCGCCTATAGATATATAATTTGAAAAAAGTCGATTTTCTCAACAATTACTGAAGGGATTTTCACCAAACATACAAAAGGCACTGCTGCATACCAGTCCGTACCATTTTGCCAAATCTGGTGTAATTCGGTTTAGCTGTTCGAGCTGTAGCCTTGTCAGAATTCCCTATGGAAATTAAGATGGGGAAAACACGTTTTGGGACCCCCTTATTTCTCGGCCCCCGCTTGACAAATCCCCCAGAAACTTTCAGGAAGGAGCGGAGCGCAGCGAGGCAAATGTAAAGAAAATTACAGACAGATTGCTCAATTGGTGCCAAAGTTATTCCCAATAGAATGTTCAGACTACTGGCGACCGCCATATATATGTGTATATATTTATATACACATATATATATATATATATTCAACACTAACTGTCCTGTCGCAGAGGGAGCGCTTAGCAGGTCGGTGCTGGAGTCGAAGCCAGGACAGGGCTCCGTATTTGCATTTCTCACAATAAAGTATTCCAGCACTCCGTTGGTCATAAAGTTTTGATTTATTCAGTGCAAATGTACAAGCCTTGTACATTTGCACTGAATAAATCAAAACTTTATGACCAACGGAGTGCTGGAATACTTTATTGTGAGAAATATATGTATATATATATATATATATATATATATATATATATATATATATATATATATATATATATATTCACTGAAAAAACCATAGGTTTCATGGTTTCATACCAGTTATAAAAAACCTATTAAATTCACTAAAAAAACCATAGGTTTCACACCAGTTATAGTTAGCTAGAAATTTTACTGACATAAAACCATTGAAATTCCACGTTATAGTTAGTTGGACTCACTATAACTTGCGCGCCTGTAATGCACTGCTGATGACATCACATATTACATCACTCATGACATGGTCAGTGACATCACTCATGACATCACTGATGACACCATCCAGTGAATGTCTGTCTTTCTGAAAAATAAATATGTTTTATATATGTATATGTAAAGGACGATGGAAGAATAAATGGTTAAATAAGTGTGTAAAAAAGTGATTGGTTAACTGTCTTATTAAGTGTATCTTTGTGAATACATATATTAGTGAGAAATGTTTAAATATTTAAATACATGTATTAGTGTTTCACTTTGTGTATAAGTGGCTGCATGGGTTTGTGAGAACTTACATATGTGTGTATATGGGTTATTAGATGTTGTTTTTAGTATCAGTATGAGTGTCTGTATGGTTTAGTGGGGGTATGACTTAGCACATAGATGCACCAATAACTGACTCTCTGTATGTGTTTTGAACACAACATATGTGCAGGACTGTATGGGTGGACGAGTGTGTATATGTGTGTATTATTAAGTGAATGACTGTCTCACTAGTGTCTTTATCAGTAACTACATATGTTTTAATCTAGTATATGTGAGTATTGATGTATATAAGTGAGTATATGTGAGAGTGAGAGATTGTAAGAGTTCCTGTTTAAATAAGTATGTGTTTCTATAAGTGATTGTTTAAGAGAGTAAGTATGTGTAAGTTTCCTTAGAAGTAAGGTGGTAGTGTGTGTATAGCTGTATATGCAAATAAATGGATGTTCAATAGTTTATTTGCATGTGTGAGTATGTGTGTGAGTAATTTTTGGATGACTGTCGGTGTGTAACAGGATGTATAGGTGTTTCACTACATATGATGAGTGAGTATATGTATGAGTGACTCTATAGAACTGTTGGTGAATGAGTGGATGTGCATATAGATGGTGGTATTACTGAATTGGTTGTTGGAACTGGTATGGGTATGTCCATTTTTTCAAAAATGTTAGTTTCTATTTTTGAATATGTGTTTCAAGGGTTACATTACACTGAAAGGAGGTCTGTCACTCTGTCACAAGGATGGTGCCATCAGTGATGTCACAAGTGATGTCACTGACCATGTCATGAGTGATGTAATATGTGACGTCATCAGCAGTGCATTGCAGGCGCGCAAGTTATAGTGAGTCCAACTAACTATAACGTGGAATTTCAATGGTTTTATGTCAGTAAAATTTCTAGCTAACTATAACTGGTGTGAAACCTATGGTTTTTTCAGTGAATTTAATAGGTTTTTTAAATGCTAATTCCTAACTATAACTGGTGTGAAGCCTATGGTTTTTCCAGTAAATTTCATAGGTTTTTAAAAGGCTAATTCCTAACTATAACTGGTGTGAAACCTATGGTTTTTTCAGTGAATTTCAACGGTTTTTTAATAGCAAATTTCTATAGCTATGAAATGTAATATTTTTTAAAATAATGAATCTTATATTGTATATTTATGGAATACTATTTTTTTTATGTATAATCATATTTATTTATTTTTTTTCATTTTTTTGCTCTGGAGCGCTCCCGGTGCGCGTACCGGGGCGCTCACCGGTGAGCCCAGTATTCCGGCGCGCCCCGGTGCGCGTACCAGGGCGCGTCCCGGTAGCGCACCCAAAAAAAATTATGAAAGAGTGAGCCTTAAGAAAAGGGACAGAAAGAGTGGTCTTAACTTCGAAGCCTGATCAACCATCTTCTCTACACTTTTCTTTTTCTTGTAGAAAGCAGCTCTCTGTGTACCTTTCTTCATATTTTTTAACAAATGTAAAACTACCCTGTTATGAAACATTCGTAATTCATTTACGAATGTCCCTAAAATGGTTTTGTCTTCTATTACTATACATACTGTTCGATGTCAATCTGTGGTAAACAAAATATTAACACATTATAGACCACTATTAGTAAACAACAAAGGAATGACAATAAGCAAACAATATAAACACAAGTTTACAACATATCTACATGATTGCACATTTTACCTGTGTTTCCTCAGATTAGTAAGCAGTTTGTGCAGATGAGGTGAGGCCTGTCCAGAAGCGCAGAGGAGGTAAAGCCTGTCCAGGGGAGCAGAGATGGTGATGCCTGTGTCTAAGAATGCAGTCGACTGGACTTCATGAAGCCTCTCCCCCACTGCATTCTTAGACACAGGCCTCACCTCCTTTGCACCCCTGGACAAGCTTCTCTCCCACTACACTCTTGAACACAGGCCTCACCTTCTCTGCACCCCTGTACAAGCCTCACCTCATCTTCAACCCTAAACAGGCTTCACCTCATCTGCACCCCTGGACAGGCCTCACCTCATCTACACTATTTATTCCTTCTCAAAAATATAAAAGCCATCCATTTAACCCAAAATCTTTTTTTAAATAACATTTTACAAACACAGCACAGGTCATATGTATAAGCATTCCATGTCACTAGTGAAACTTCTCAATTTTACATAAAGCAATTCCTCTATGCAGCAAAATCTATTTGCCAGATTAGGAAGCGCACATTAAGCTTTTTTATTCTTCCTTTCTGTCATAATTCTTGAAAATACTTGAAAAAAATGTTAGTGTATAAAGAAATTGTAATTTGTAAAAAAGTGAGGTTTCATAAGTATAATGAAATACTTGTACATATGACCTATGCTCTGTTTTTTAAATGTTATGTAAAAATTGATTTACAGCACATGAATTGATTTTACATTATTCACAAGGTTTAGATACTGAGTACATGATTGCTCGTTTCACCTGTGTTTCCTCAGATTAGAAAGCAGATTGTGCAGATGAGGTGAGGCCTCTCCAGAAGCGCAGATGAGGTGAGGCCTGTCCAGGGGAGCAGAAGTGGTGAGGCCTGTGTCTAAGAATGCAGTGGACTGGACTTCATGAAGCCTCTCCCCCACTGCATTCTTAGATACAAGCTTTACCTCCTTTGCACCCCAGGACAGGCTTCTCTCCCACTATACTCTTGAACACAGGGCTTGCCTCCTCTGCACCCCTATACAAGCCTCTCCTCATCTACAACCCTGAACACCCTTCACCTCATCTGCACCCCTGGACAGGCCTCACCTCATCTACACTTTTTATTCCTTCTCAAAAATGTAAAAACCAAACATTTGCCCCAAAATCGTTTTTCACATCCTATTTAAGAAACACAGCACAGGTCCTATGTACAAGCATTCAATTTCAGTACTGAAACTTCACTGTTTCACAAAAGACAATTCCTCTATCTTGCATATGTTAATATCAAGCATTTCCAAAAAACATACCACAAACCAACAAGAAAGAATCTCAATCTGCTTCCTAATCTGAGGTAATGCAAGTGACATCATTGTAAAAGGTTCAAATATATTTATTTAATGAGGCAAACACTATTAATTTCTTTTCAAAAATATAAAAGCCATCCATTTACCCCAAAATCGTTTTTTAAATAACATTTTAAAAACACAGCACAGGTCCTATGTACAAGCATTCAATTTCCTGCTGAAACTTCACTATTTCACAAAAGACAATTCCTCTATCTTGCATATGTTAATATCAAGCATTTCCCCAAAACATGCCACAAACCAACAAGAAAGAATCTCAATCTGCTTCCTAATCTGAGGTAATGCAAGTGACATCATTGTAAAAGGTTCAAATATATTTATTTAATGAGGCAAACACTATTAATTCCTTCTCAAAAATATGAAAGCCATCCATTTACCCCAAAATCGTTTTTTAAATAACATTTTACAAACACAGCACAGGTCCTATATACAAGCATTCCATGTCACTAGTGAAACTTCTCAATTTATCATAATGCAATTCCTCTATGCAGCAAAATCTATTTACCAAGCATTATCAAAAAACATGATACAAACCAACAAGAAAGAAGCTCAATCTGCTTCCTAATCGGAGGTAACGCGGGTGACTACATTGTGAAAGGTTCAAATATATTTATTTAATAAGGCAGACACTATTGAGGCAAGATGGCTGCCGTGAGGAAGGCTGTGTAGGCAGCTAGCTCCCTCGCTCCTGGCATTCCTAGTGAAGAGAAGGAGAAACTCAGCTATTCTCCGTGATTAATTGCGCGAGAGCCGACTATGGGATCCTCTGCCAATCTTGCGGATAATTTCAACTAACGGGCTCATCTTACCTGGTGACGGTGGAACACGTTGGTCAGTTCCGGCCGGCTACTGCCACTGCCGCTGCCGCTGCCTGTGGAAGCTGCCCCGGGCCGGGCTGCTCGGAGAGACGGAGACGGAGCTGCGCGGAGCTAGAGAGGCGTTTACCATTTCCTGATCGGAGAGTCGGACACGGAGCTGCGCGGTAGCAGAGAGGCGTCGACCATTTCCTGAGCAGATTCCGACGTTGGTGAGAGCGTTTGATAACCGACACTGACTTTACCGGTGTTTGACTCGTGCAGGACAGACAGAGCCACGGAAATAGAACGCATTAAACCGGAGAAGAGTTAATCACACCGCGCTATACTAGCATATAGCAACAACAAACTGCTACAAACTATCCCTGCGACAGGCGGAGTTCACGAATGTTGCTAAACTTTCTCGAGTTCAATCGGCGGTCCCCGCTGTGGCGTGCTACACTCTGTCTGTGTTGGGCACAGAGAAGCGTTTTTCCTGGCAGAGGCGGTTCACGGAAGAAAAAGAGGACGCCACTTCCACTTTCTATTGCCACACGCAGCAACAAGAAAAACGGCCCTGGGTTCGATCTGAAAGACGTGGAGCAAGAGAACGAGGAGATCGAGATGGCAGAGGCAACACCACTGATCCCTGGCAAAACCATCACAAAACAGGGTAAGAACCCTAACAAGGGGGCCGCTATTAAATCCAATGAAATACCTGGCATAAAAAGTTCTGCGCTACAAACATTGCCAGATTTGTTTGAAAAGCATGCTGCAAAAAAGAAAATAACTGATAATGATAATCAAAGTACTGATATGACTGTAACACAATCCTCTAATCAACCATCTACAAGTGGTGATAATCAGAATAATTCTAATAATCCCTCAACTCTGATACCAACTCTGATACCGACTGATTCTTTGAGGAAGGGTATTATGGGAATTGCAGTTCCAGTTCCAGGTGGAGCTATCACCAATCGAGCATGCTCTCTTCCATCGCTATCATTATTATCAAATGATTTACTAAGTGATTCACGAAATGCAAACGAAACCATTGTGCAGCAGCATAATCAGGAGCTCCCTGAAAATTTTTACTCCTTATCAGAACTTTCATCCGATGAAGCGACGGGTTTAAATAAAGACTGGGCAGACTTTAGCTGTGAGAGCCTATCTTCTGAGGGTGAGATTAGTATGAGCCCTGATAATACCAATGCGGCTACTATCATTAAAAAGAAGCTGAGGAAGAAGAGATCTCTTCGTGCAGCGAGTAAAGAGACCGTTCCTAACTCACCAAACGACGCGAACTTCCTATCTCCTAACCTAATATCTACCGCTTCTGCTGCCAATGATACTTCGGGGCCTAGCCATAACTCTATACCTGATCCAACTCTGCCACAAGATAACAATGAAGAGATCACATTGAAAACAATATTTGACACCATGATGAACCATAGGGCAGAAAGTAAGGCCGAGAATCAACGCACGCAAATGACATGTGCCAAAGTTAAAAACGCAGTACGACGTGCAATTAAACTATGTTCAGAGACTGCTGACAGGGTCACTGAAGCAGAGGCCAGGATATCTGTGCTAGAAGAAGAATGCATGGCCCAAAGACAAGAAGTGGGAGATTTCAAAGCACAAAAGGAGGATTTATCTGACAAGCTAGATCATTTGGAAAACCAGGCCCGTAGAAGCAACTTGCGTTTTTGGGGGATCCCTGAAAATAAAGAAGGAGGTGACCCGAGGAGGTTCATCATCAATTTATTAAATGATGCTTTTCCCGAAATTACTGATTGGGACTGGGCTCGGGAAATACAACGAGCACATAGATTCCCTTTCACAACGAGGAAACCACGACAAGGTCAAGAAAATTATCCCAGGGCCATCTTGGTGTCATTTAATAACTTCCTTGCCCGTGAAGCTATTTATGTAAACGGAAGACCAGATAAGAAAGCGGATGGTCTAGGCTGTCAGTTCTTTGTGCGACCAGACTATTGCCAAGCTACTGTGGCTCAACGATGGCAATTGAGGCAATTAATTCATGATTTTCAGAAGAAAGAAGTAGCAGTATTTCTTCAAGGTCCTGCAAAACTAAAAACTATATTTTAAGGCCAAACAAAATACTTTATCTCTACAATTAAAGCCAAGGAGTATTTGGATTCTCTTTAAATAATCATGAAGAACTTTGATGTACAGTACGATAAATTCAGAATTCGCGCTTAGTAATTATATTGTTTAATAATTATTTAAATGCTGGACCGTTATGCTTCTCTATTCTATATTTTTCTTATTTCTCTTCTGAATTTTCTCCTTCTCTTTCTTTTTCTTTCTTTTTTTCTTTTTTTTAGTAAGGACGCTATGGGTTAGGGACACGGCATCCATACGTTTCAGGAACTGAAAGTTCCTGTGCCTCCTATAGTGGGGAGGGTGGGGGGAGGGGTTCTGGGAATAAGGGCGGGGGTGGGCAAGGGCAGGGGTTGGTGGTGGGGGTGTAAGGCAGAGGTGTTCAATACAGGGATGAATATAAGGCATTCAAATGATAATACCGAAGAGCAAATGCTAGTGATGATGGTCAATAATTTTTTTCTTCTATTATTTTCGACATGTATAAAAAGGTGAAAATATGTACTATTAATATTAATAGTCTTAATGACTTAAAGAAGATTGCTATGCTTCGAACAATGCTCCAAACTTTGAATATTGATCTGTTATGTATCCAGGAAACTCACATTTCATGGGATAAACGTTTTCTTTTGGATAATTTGGGATTAGAAGTTTTGATTACATCTAAACAAATGGGTATTAAGAGAGGCGTTGCAATTTGTATGCGAAAGGGAATAGGGAAGTGTTTAAAAACACTATCTGATAAATGGGGCAGATGGGGGCTTGCTGAATAAAAAATTGGAAGCTGCAAATTTACCATATGTTGCATTTACGGCCCCAATCTGGACGATGCTGAACTGTTTAATACTATGAATACAGAGCTATCCATCTGGACACAACCGAGAATAGTCTGTGGGGACCTAAATATACATATGTCAGCCGACTGGAATATCAAATCAGGGAAGAGATATACGGGTCGTAAGATCAAAACTTATAAAGCACTTAGAGACCTGGTACTAAGTAACGGCATAACTGATGTCTGGAATAAATTCTATTATAATGACCCTGGATATACTTTTTTCTCTATTCCTCATCGAAAATTTGTCCGTTTAGATTACTTTTTTGTATCCTCAGTTTTTTTGGAGAAAATCCGTATTGAAATATTACCACAAGTCATCTCAGACCATAACCCCATAATTGCTGAGATTCAATTTCCTACTGATTGTCAAAACTCAACTAGATCCTGGTCATTCCAGAGAAATGTATTATTAGATGAAGATTACCTTCAATTTATGGTTACAATCATTAAAGATTACTTTCTAATAAACAATGATACTGCCTCCCCACAAGTAGTTTGGGATTCTTTCAAATCCATTGTACGGGGCGAGACAATCAGCTTCGCAAATTATAAGAGGAAAAAAAACCAAACAGATTTTAAGGATAGGCTAAATAAGATCAGGCTGGCCGAGATGGAATTATCTACTGCATGCAAAAATAATGTTAGTATAGAGGATGCACAAATACGATTAACCATTGAACGTTCAGGTCTTCGTATACATATTGCCGATGAAGTAGCTGCAAAATTTAAACAATACAAAACTGAACGTTACGAATTTAGTGAACGCACGGGGAAAATTTTAGCACAGCGTTTACGACAAAAATCTTCTTTTAACGAAATACAGTGTGTTAAAGACATAAATGGGGTCTCTCACGAAAGTAAGGAAGGAATATTAGAGGCATTTCATGGCTTTTACAAGATGCTGTATAACGATCATAATAATGAAGTTGATAAGACTCTTAATCCCATAAATTATCTACAAAACACTAACCAACTTTCTTTGTGCACAGATGATATCGATCTATTTGCTAGGCCAATAAGCTGGGAAGAGTTCGAAAAGGCTATTATGAGTCTTGCAGCTGGCAAAGCCATGGGGCCCGACCAGATTCCCCTCGAATTTTATCGGACATTTAGACATTTGCTGAAACCAGAGTTGTTAAAAATCTTTAATGTAGCATTCCAAGACAAATCCCCTGATTCTTGGTCCACTGCCACTATAGTTGTTTTTGTAAAAAAGAACAAGGATCCAAAGGAATTAGGCTCGTATCGTCCCATTTCCCTTATTACGGCAGACAGTAAGATTTATTCTAAAATCCTCGCAAATAGACTAAATGATGTTATGGCAGGCTTGGTTTCTCACACTCAACATGGGTTTATTAAACATAGGGACACTACAGATCACGTTAAACGTGTTATTGCACTGTTGGATTGGGCTCAAGCAAAGGAATCCCCAGTCGGAGTGATCCTACTTGATGCTGAAAAAGCGTTTGACAGAGTAGACTGGGGGTTCCTTTGGTCTGTATTAGAATGGAAGGGTTTCCCATCACAATTTATTAAAGCTGTACAGTCACTTTATTTTAATGCAAAGGGTGTAATAAGACTAGGCACGGATATCTCCAGACCATTCTCAATCACTAGGGGGACCAGACAAGGTTGCCCCTGTTCTCCACTTTTATTTGCACTTTATTTAGAACCTTATTTGAACAGATTAATCACAGAACCTGGCTTCCCACCAGTCCGACTTCATGAGGTTGATCACAAAGTCTTAGCATATGCAGACGATGTGGCCATTGTAACCTCTGATTCTTCTACCGCTTTACCTAAAATAATTGAAGTTGCTAGTGAATTTGGTAAATTCTCTGGATACAAACTAAATATCTCAAAAACCCAAATTGTACATTCTAAAACTGGCACACCCACTGATATTCCATTAAACTCTACTGCCACATACCTTGGTGTAACTATATCATCTAAAATAGATGACATTGTTGGACTAAATTTGGATCCTTTACTTATATCCACTAATAGAACTTTAGAAAGGAGAAATAATTTACATTTATCTTTATTCGGACGGACCAATGTCATTAAGATGTTGATCTTTCCAAAATGTCTTTATTTTTTCCGTACTATTCCCCTATTTTTTTCTATGTCTCTTTTCAATAAAATAGATAGGATGTTGTCCAGATTTCTATGGGGGTATCGCCGCTCAAGAAGATCTTTAAAGTGGTGTACCCTCCCGCAAGGGCGTGCTGGGTTGGGATTTCCGAACTTTAGAATATATTATTGGGCTATCACTCTTAAAACAATTAAGGTTTTACTATTTCATGACCATGTCAACGAAACCTTTATGGCACCATCTATTTTTGAAATGCTTATGGGTGCTCATGTGCGCCAATGCTTATTGATATTCATGGAGCCGAGCTATTACAAAAAAACAAAATTTAAGGTTTTTCTTTCTGCTTTTTTGGTTTGGAGACAAATTAACAAAGCTTTACGGATAACCTCAAAATATAATTTTTATACACCTATCTGTTGCAATATTTCATTATCAGGAATTTCTCAAGATATCCCCACCCATCGACTTCGTTTGGGACAGATTCATTCAATTGGGCAACTGTATCAAAATGGGGTTTTAATGTCCTTCTCTGAACTTCAAGATACATTTGGCCTTTCCAGAAACACATTTTTCAAATACTTACAAATTCGTAGCTTTTTGGAAAAAAAAACCTCTTATACAGTGACGCAATGGAGACTAATGATGTCTTAGAGAGCGGTAGGAGGGATAGCCGTATTGGCACAATTTATCAATTAATGGTTAACAGGTTGCATGATGATCTTGATCAACAAGCCCAGAAATGGGAAAGAAAACTGTGTATAGAAGGGATAGATTTGGCAAGGGCGTTCGAGATTAGCAACAAAACACTAATCAACAGCTCTCTTAAAAGTCAACATTACATGGCTTCTTTAGATCTTTACTATACACCTGCTAAACTGGTTAAATGGAAAGCTACGAAAGGCATCAATTGTAGCCGTTGTGGAACTTTAGCAGCAGACTCATGTCACATGTTTTTTAGTTGTCCTAAACTAATTGTATATATAGATAAGACAGAAAAGTTTTTGACCAATTTGCTTAATGTTAATATCAAATTATGTCCTTCTGTGAATATCTTTGGTATATATTTTCCATCCGAGAGTTTATCTGCTGATCAAGAACATTTTCTTTTTATTGGAATGTCCATTTACCGTTTTTGTATTACTTCAAGATGGGTAGATGTCGATCCACCATCATTTGAGCAATGGTTGGGAAAGCTGTTAAATGTTTATTGAATGGACAAAGCAGTTTATACACTGAAAGGACAGAGAAAGAAGATATTTGCTAGGAAGCTATGGTCTCCTATTGACAATTGGATCTAATTCAATAATGACCACATCTGTAAAGAGATATTTTACGTGCTACATGTTTTATCTTTTTTTTCTCTTCTTTTCCTTTTTTTCTTACTTAGTTTAGTTATTAATGTATCAGCAACTATGTGAACGATTGTCATTGACTAAATGCTGTCTTCGTCCTTGTATTTTTTATGCCTCTGCCATTGAAAATAAAAAAATAAACAAAAAAAAATAAGGCAGACACTATTAATTGCTTCTCAAAAATATAAAAGCCATTCTTTTACCCCAAAATCGTTTTTTAAATAACTTTTTACAAACACAGCACAGGTCCTATGTACAAGCATTCAATTTCACTACTGAAACTTCACTATCTGCTTCCAAATCTTCTCCATAGCGCAAACAAGTCTCTATCTAAATTAAATGAATCATTATTTACCTTTACAAATGCTCTGGGAAATTGAGAACAGTGTCAGACACACACAGTAATTTTTCTTTAGCAGAGCAAAAGGTATGCACTCAATACACTGCAACCATGACTGGCACAGAAAACCTCTAATTCTACAAACATATGCCTCATTTCAACCAATCAAAACTCTTCCCTCACTATTTTCAAACCAACAACCTTCCCCCTCTCAGACCTTTCTACCTGTTACCATAGCAACTCCATCCTAACTGAACTCTCAGGTTCACAGGTTTATTCTACAATGTTGCAAATGAATTCAGCAAGGATGTTTGACCTCTCAATACACCAGCTTATCCGGTGCATTATTGCTTTAATGGACTTTTTCATAACCATTCAAATTGCTTCTTTCACAAAACACAACCACGCGCCCTAACTTTTAGTTTTCAACTATCTAAATCCACCAATCATTGCTTGTGATTCAAGAGCAGGGAAACTCCACAATTAATTTTTTGTAAACTCATACTGTTCCAAATGCCATTACATTCCCACACTTCATCTGACTGCACCAGAACCTTCTCTCACCATGTATTCTGCCTGGATTATTGGACATAGCTACATCCACTGGGCTCAATGGTATGCAGCTAGCAGAAATTTTCACAACCTTGATTTATCAAATGTGGAAATCAAGTGGATTGGCCAGAGAGGATTGAGATGTCACCAATTGATACCATTGGCGAAAACCATTTTGCATCTGCCAAACCCTGACCTCTTAATATAGCACTGCGGTGGAAATGACTTGGGCACTTTAACTGGGGTAGGTCTGGAAATGCTTTTAAAGGACACCTTTGGTCAATTTATGACACTTTTTCCACAAACTGCCTTGGTATATTCCAATATATGTCAAAGACAGAAATGGAACTGGTCCAACCAATTTTGTCCACAATTTGAGAAAGCACGGAAACATGTGAATAAATCTGTTTCTGCTTACATGAGAGACTATGGAATGGTTCAACAACATGCAAGATATCTACAGAGGAGATGGTGTGCACTTCTCAGATGAGGGGAATAGAATATTCATCCTGAATTTAAGACTGTGCATTGGAACCTACTTGTAGGTACCTAAATCAGACACAGAACCCAAAAGCTCTTTTCAGGGCTACCCTACCTCTGATCACTCAAAATGATTATTTTGCTCTAACTTTTTTCACTATTTTTCACCAAAGTACGCTCCCCGGTACGCTCCCCGGTGCATATGGCTGAGATACCCGCCACCCCCTCTCAACACAATCCCCAAAGGAGGGAAACCGGAAACAGTTCTTGAAGTTTTTGGAAGTGGGAGGGAGTGACCCTCCCGGCCGTATTTATTAAAACAAAAAATTAAAAACATTTAAACATTAATGTACAATTTCATACCACATTGCGATGTTTGGCTAACCTTAACAGATTCTCTAATACAGAGGTTCTCCTAGCCGAACTAACATCCTACAAAACATTTACTTGAAATATTGAAATTGTACATCCTCACGTTTAAGGGCCAACGGCAAGGTCGTAACCGGTGTCAAGATCCCTAACCAGACATACCCCCCCCCACTTGGAGGGGCGACAGCACTGAGGCGTACTCAAGTGCAACTACTACCAATTTCCCTTGACTTGACGGGGGCACTTATCAACTCGACGCCAGTTAAAGGTCGTTCGAAGACTCGTGTGAGGTATCTAGAAGGTATCGTAGACCTCCCCCCAACCCCACACAACTTACCGCATCTGCCGTCGCAGATGTCACTGGCCCCGGGAAATTCCCCAGGAGGGGGCTGTAACCCCTCCTACACAGGAAGGGGCCTTGACCGCCTTTCCTCTTCTTTCGGCGACCCATCCTTAGAAGGGACCGCCTCCCCGTTGAGGGGCCAAAGGCCACCTCCCCCGAGCGCTCCCATCCGTGTTGGGTGACGCCCACGCATAGGGATCTTCCAATTAGTGCTCACCGATCATGACCTTACCGCCCGACCAAAAATAAATACGACAAATGATAACTAAACGAAACTACATTGGCCACTATGACCGAAAAAACCTGTTTATAAATGGACCTTACAACCGAAGTTCTTTAATCACAAACTTGTAAAATTAGACCAATCTTTATTACACATTCAACATCAACACAACACTACAAAACCTGAAAACGAAATAGAATAATTGATCAAATTTATTAAAACAACTGGCTGTCCTCAGGGGCTGGTGGGTGGGTCAAAATTGGCTCTTCGTTCCGTCTCGAGCTCACGTGCAGCGAGGAGGTGCAGCTTCAGAGCACAGGAACAAGAGGATGTCTTCTGGTCTTGCGTCCCTTTTTATATATCTTCAGGGCGGGCGTAAACCCGCCCCTGCCTGCCCCGAGGGCGTGGCCCGCCGCGTCAGTGTCTAGGCCAGCCCACTCTAGGGCGGGAAAAAGCGCGCCCCGGCTACGCCGCTTCGGGCATACCAGCCGAGACGCGCCTCCCGCCCAAAATGGCTTCCCGGGGGGATCGAGGCACTCTGCCATACGTGCGGGGGGACCGAGTGGTCGCCCCTTTCCATATGGCTGAGATACCCGCCACCCCCTCTCAACACAATCCCCAAAGGAGGGAAACCGGAAACAGTTCTTGAAGTTTTTGGAAGTGGGAGGGAGTGACCCTCCCGGCCGTATTTATTAAAACAAAAAATTAAAAACATTTAAACATTAATGTACAATTTCATACCACATTGCGATGTTTGGCTAACCTTAACAGATTCTCTAATACAGAGGTTCTCCTAGCCGAACTAACATCCTACAAAACATTTACTTGAAATATTGAAATTGTACATCCTCACGTTTAAGGGCCAACGGCAAGGTCGTAACCGGTGTCAAGATCCCTAACCAGACATACCCCCCCCCCACTTGGAGGGGCGACAGCACTGAGGCGTACTCAAGTGCAACTACTACCAATTTCCCTTGACTTGACGGGGGCACTTATCAACTCGACGCCAGTTAAAGGTCGTTCGAAGACTCGTGTGAGGTATCTAGAAGGTATCGTAGACCTCCCCCCAACCCCACACAACTTACCGCATCTGCCGTCGCAGATGTCACTGGCCCCGGGAAATTCCCCAGGAGGGGGCTGTAACCCCTCCTACACAGGAAGGGGCCTTGACCGCCTTTCCTCTTCTTTCGGCGACCCATCCTTAGAAGGGACCGCCTCCCCGTTGAGGGGCCAAAGGCCACCTCCCCCGAGCGCTCCCATCCGTGTTGGGTGACGCCCACTCATAGGGATCTTCCAATTAGTGCTCACCGATCATGACCTTACCGCCACAGGCCGGATAGTTGACCGGCTATCCGGACCCCCCACACAACTCCTACCTAAAGGTCATGTTTCAACGACGTTAACCATGCTAAGAAGTCTCCTAAGAGTAACTCATTCCCCACCCAAGACAAATGCACACCATCCCCCAAATACATACTGTCATCATTAATACAGCTATGAGAAATAGAATGCAATGTCCTGGAACGGAACAACCTACTCACTTTATTGTTAAGCTTCCTAACAGAATGGTTCAAAGCAGGAATAGAGATAGCCCCCCGCCACACTTTTCGTGGAATCAGATGGGACCATGCAATCGTGCACCCCGGAACTCTCCTCGCCAACCAACTTACAGTGGAAAGCATTGCCTCCAGGAGTAGTCGTCTACCGATGGTGACCAAATCATTGCCCCCAACATGCACTATAACTATAGACGGCGGTGACCTTGTCCGCCCTAACAAACCCTCGAAAATGTTTGAAACTGGTCAATACAGAGACCGCCCCTTCCGTAGAAGGACATCCTGTACCCGTATTCCCCAGCTACGTGAATCATGTCACCTGCTTTGAATACGTCTGCGGCACGCCTCACGTGTGAGTGGCCCACGACCCACACCTCCTTTTTCACAGCCGGTGATGTCTGACCGCTGGCCCGGTGTAGGGTCGACTGCATAGTCCGCCCCGCCTCGTAGGCTTGCGTAACTGAAAACCAAACAAAAACAAGAAGCGTGAGTACATTATTACAGCTTCACAACATGTGCAACCGCACGTATCTTTTGTAACAATTGGAGGACCAGCGCCCCACTCGTTTCACTTGCTCAACATTAAGACCCCTGGCTGTAGCTTCCGTAGCAGCCCCTATCCGAAAGGAATGGGTCCCAAATTCGCCCGGGTTCAAGCCCGCAGCTGCAATCGACATCGCAAGCACCCGCTGAAACTGAAATTTCGTCAGTGGGGTGGCGTCAGCGTGTCTTAACAAAGTCCCCCCCCATGATGCCACCCTTCGTGCTAGGTAATCCTCTAAACACTGTACCGGACACATGGAGGACCCAGGAATCCTGCGTATGATGACGCAGTCACCCATCCAATCTTGATCAGTCTTGGATTTTACAAAGGAGACAGTCATTGTTTCTCCCCTGATCTGAACGTGTTCCTGGCACAAACCCCCTGCCACATCCAGTTTATTCCTTGCAACTAGTTCGCTTACCCGCATTGCTCCGTGAAATGCTAGCGTAAAAGCGGCTCGGAACAGCAACGCCTCAAACTGAGATGAACATGTGGCCGGGAGTGTGGCCAACAACTGGGACAATCTATCCAAACCTATCGGGCGCCTTTCATCTACTCTGCGACCCTCAAGGCGTTGCCACCCACGTAGCGCTTTCTGTACAACGAAAGACGCTGTTGGGTCCTGGATAGCGTGTGCTCTGGCAACAAAGGAAATGGCAGCACGATGCCTCTGGGCCGTAGCCACCGATTTCCCAGCCCTACGTAATGACATCAGGAAATTCACTACCCATTCCTCGTGACCCCAAAGTCGCTCTCTATCACTCCCCAAAAAGGCTAAATAGGCCCGAAACGCCCCTTCGTATGCCTTCCTCGTCCTTGGTGCTAGACTCTCTCCCACGAGGTGACGAAGTTCGGGGCACCGAGAGACCAGAGAGCTTCGGGAAAGGGTGCCGGCTCTGGGTCCGCTGAGGGGAGGAAACCCGAAAAAGCCTGCATTTGAAAACGAGACAGTGCGTCAGCCGCCTGATTCATCACCCCCGGAACATGTTTTGCTCTGAATAGCACGTTCAATTGCATACATAGTAAAACAATTTCCTTAAGTAGTCTCAAAATCAGTTTACAACGTGCTGCCTGACTATTGATGCACTCGACCACGGTCATATTGTCAGACCAAAATATGACAGAGTGATCTTTGAACCCATCGGGCCATGTTCTCAAGGCCACCAAGATGGGAAACAGTTCCAGGAAAGCAATATTACTCGTCAGACCATTCTCATGCCACCATGACGGCCATCTTTGTGCCGACCATTTCGTGCCGAAAATGGCGCCAAAACCTATGCTTCCTGCTGAATCCGTCCACAGCCCCAGCTCTTCAGAAGACACGGCTGGTTCATTCCAGACGATTCTACCATTGAAGTCCGCCAGAAATGCTAACCAGATACGCATGTCCTGGCGGATCTCGGCCGATAGTCTCGTGCGATGGTGGCACTCTTTAAGGCCGACCATCGCTTGGGCAATTGAACGGGAAAAGGGGCGGGCCATTGGTATTACCCTCAGGGCAAAATTCAACTGTCCCACCAACTGCTGTAATTGTTGCAGCGTAACTTTTGATGCATTTATACACACTTGCAGCGCAGCCCTGAACTTCAACACCTTCTCAGCTGGCAAACGGAAACACCCTTCAATGGAGTCCAACTCGATCCCCAGAAACTCGAGGCAAGTCGTAGGACCCACTGTTTTACCCGGCGCTAATGGCACACCAAACTGTTTCATTAACACACAAAATTCGGCCAAGGCCCGGGCACATTCAAGATCCCCGGCTGCCCCAAGAAACAGAAAATCATCAAGGTAGTGCATTACATCTTGGAAACCTGTTTTCTTTGTGAAGACCCATTGTAGAAAACTACTGAATTTCTCGAAATAAGCACAGGATATAGAGCACCCCATTGGCATACACCTATCCATGTAATAACAACCCTGAAACATGAATCCTAGGAGACGCTGGTCGTCTGGGTGTACCGGGAGCAATCGGAACGCTGACTCGATATCTGACTTCGCCATCAGCGCCCCGGGCCCCAGGCGATTTAAAATGGCTACGGCCTCATCGAAGGATGCGTACCGCACCGAACACACTTCTGGATCGATTGCATCATTTACGGAAAGACCTTGTGGAGCTGATAAATTATGAATCAGTCGGAACTCACCGGGGTCTTTCTTGGGGACTACCCCTAAGGGAGAACAAACAAAATTCTGGACCGGGGGTAAACTAAACGGGCCGGCGACCCGACCTCGAGTCACCTCTTTCCGGATCTTATCCTGTACTACGGTCGTATGCTGCAGGACGGAAAGTTGATTTTTACACTTTTCCACACCCTGAAAGTCCCCTACCGGGATGCGGAAACCATACGAAAAACCGTTCCGCAGCACCCCAGCAGAAGTACGATCCGGGTATTCACTGAGCCAGGGAATCATCGCCAGGGTATCAATTGGGGTAGGTAAAGGCGCCCCTCGGACTATATTAGACCTGTTTGGCACCTCCTCTCCCCCCGTTATCACCCGTTTTGGCTCTGCACGAGGACTCAGGATGGGACGACCCACAACCACTACATTCATGTTTGAATTTACACGATCCCTGGGGTCTAGTACATTTACCTCTGTTGTAATTAAAGCAGAAACCCCTTTTTCCGGTATTGCCGGCAGGTTTCGAGTAATCGTCGGCACCCGTACCTGATCGAAAGGGCGTCCCCGCATATTGCCGGGAGGATTCGCCAACATTACTTCCCACCAACGGCATTTTCAACATTCCTGACTCCTTCATTTTATCCCAAGTCAAGGAATCATAACAATCCCAGGTTAAACTTTTATTATGCTCCTTTTCCTTCCTGAACAGATTATCGTAACAGAACCAATGATTACCCTGGTGCGATGTCGAGTACCCCATGATTCGTGATTGATAGATTGGGAACTCGGAAAGCAACTCAGGTCTACGTTCCCCCAAGATTGATGTAAAGATTCCCCAAGCATTGCCCCAATTGCCGATATTCTCATTCACTTTAAAGGCGGCCATTTTTGCGCGCCAAACACTCGGATGCATGAGATCCTTCTGACTCTTCACATGCTCTACCTCATAATGATCAACAAGCAGTGAGAAAATGTTCACATATTCCCCCGCCCAAATCTTTTCCTTAATTGCCAAAGGAACATGTTGCCCCAACTTTTCTCTCCGAGAGGGTGTTGACTCATCCCTCGCGATCGGCAATGGCCGCTTACCTGCACCTGACGCTGCCTCTGTGGTCGCAATCGTCCCTGGTGTCTTGTCCCCTACTGCAGCCGGCACGGGCACCTTGGCTGCTTCCCGTTTCTCACGCAATTGCTTTATCAGCGCCTGCGCATCGACAGCCGTGGCGCCCTCGTTACCTTTACCCAACCACGCTGCCAATTGTGCCGCCAGCTCGGGCGGCATATCATCCTCGGACACGGGGGTGACCACAACTGGAATTGGATTCCCCTCCTTCGGCACGGGAGTTGGAGCCTCGAGCGGGGCACTGGGACCCGGGATGTCTTCACCCGCTGCCCCCCTCCTGGGCCTCTTGTTTTTTCCTCCCGGGGCTGCTCCCGCCAAAGGACGTTTTGGACCCCCTTCCTCATTCTTGTCCACCCGCTTCTTTAGCTCGGACATCTCCTTCATGAGAACGCGCAGCATCTGGTCAGTAGTCATGCGCTTTCCCACCTTCTTCGGCATTCTCCAACAAAGTAACTGTAAAACAAACAAGAACGATTAAAACGCTCAAAATTGGCTCTTCGTTCCGTCTCGAGCTCACGTGCAGCGAGGAGGTGCAGCTTCAGAGCACAGGAACAAGAGGATGTCTTCTGGTCTTGCGTCCCTTTTTATCTATCTTCAGGGCGGGCGTAAACCCGCCCCTGCCTGCCCCGAGGGCGTGGCCCGCCGCGTCAGTGTCTAGGCCAGCCCACTCTAGGGCGGGAAAAAGCGCGCCCCGGCTACGCCGCTTCGGGCATACCAGCCGAGACGCGCCTCCCGCCCAAAATGGCTTCCCGGGGGGATCGAGGCACTCTGCCATACGTGCGGGGGGACCGAGTGGTCGCCCCTTTCCACATATCCAGGCGCTCCCCCGCAAAAACTAAAAAAAAATTTTTTTTTTTTGCCTATATGAGCCTCCTAAGCCCCCCTCAGAAAACCTAGGGGGTCAGAGGGTGTCTACCGTGCCTCCTTTTACCCATTCCGAATGTTGTTTGTCCTCCATCTTGTGTCTCAATTGTACCGAAACACAAGATGGCGGACTCCCGTAGTGCTCCCGGTGCGCGTACCAGAGCGCGCACTGGTAAGCGCTCCCTAAAAAAATGTGGGAAGTTAATTTTCATGAAAACCTCTGGAGACACTTTCACCAAATATAGAATAGGTCCTACTACATAGCAGTCCCTACCATTTACCCAAATTTGGTGGTATTCCATTGAGCCATTTAGGCTGTAGCCCTGTCTAAATATCCTGAGGTAAATTACATGACAAAAACACATATGAAACTGTTGGAATTTACAACCAATTAAAATGTTACTTACATTTTGTACTTTTATGTGCTGACATTTGATTGGTTAAGTACATGAATATATATGAGAGGGAAACACAGCCATTTTGACTAATACTACCTGAGGTACATTTGGAAAGAATTTTGACAGAAAACTTCAACTACTTTGAAAAAGGTAAGTTGTTAATTTGGAAGGGGAACTATGTTATGCAATCAAATTCGAGGTAAAAAACTCATAAAAGCATAAATACAAACACGACATTGTTACTGCTCCATAGTTACAGTAACCGCTTTGGCAGTTCTATTAAAAGCAGGGTTTATCATTAATATAAAAATCCTTTTGATCAATTGAATTTAAAATACACATAAAACACTGGTATGTTAAAAACATTGTTATACAAATTAAAAATTTAGACATCACCCAGGACAAAATATCATTCAGTGGAAAGAAATTCATTTCTGATGGACCACATCTAGCCCAAGAACTTTGCAACAGCGAATGTGATGACTGGTAGGCTGCTGGTGGAAATTAATCTTAATGCCACCCTACTGTCCCTAGTCCCTAATAACTTGCACATTGCTTTAAGCCAAATTCATCTTGGATTAGCGTAGGCCCTGCATACAAAAATAATATGTGCAATAGTCTCTTTTTCGTTGTTGCAGGCCGGGCACATAATAGAATTGCCAGCCGCCCATCTCCAAGTTAGTGCTCTTATTGGGAGAGACCCCACTCTGAACTGGAAATAAAGCTTCCTGTCCCTAGGTTTTGTAATACAGTCCCAAAATGGCTCAAAACTAGGTGAAGCCTTAATTTCCAAAAAAAGGCCCTCCATAGTAGAAGGGTCAGTGGCATTCCAATTTCGATGAGCGACCATTTCCCAGTATTTTTCCTTTAAGTTATTTTTCGATGGGAAGTGAGCTAGCTCCGGGTTTTCCCACAGCCCCTTCAACCCCATTTCCCCCAGAGCTTTACTCAACTCCTTCAACCACACTATCTTGTGAAATTTGTCCATTTTGATTACCTCCAAAAAATACTGGGAGTATTGAGCGAGTTCCGGGGTGGCCCAGATTCTCCGCCAATATAAAAGAGGTCGTAATCTGACCACATCGGCTAATGGCAATATATATATATATATAACCTACTTGCGGTCGCCAGTAGGTAGTTATAGTTAGGATTGTTTTCTATAGGAAATCCGCAACATTCTATTGGGAATAACTTTGGCGCCGGTTGAGGAATCTGCCTGTAATTTTCCTTAAATTTGCCTCGCTGCGCTCCACCCCTTCCCTGAAAGTTTGGGGGGGATTCGTCAAGGAGGGGCGGAGATAAAAGGGGGATCCCAAAACGTGTTTTCCCCATGTTAATTTCCATAGGGCGGTTGGACTCACTTTTAGCCCGAACGGCTGAATGGATTTCCATAAAACTTGGCAAAATTGTAGGGACTGGTAGCCCAATGTGCCTTTGCTATGTCTCAAGATATGTGCTCCAATGGATTTTGAGTAATTTAGGTTAAAAAAAATATATATATCTGGGCGGAGCCTAACCACACCTCTGATCTGATTGGCTGTCAGCACTTCATCCAAGAAGTGTTGCCAGCCATCTTGGGACCAATATACATGATAGCACCTCATTAAAAAGCATTGTAGTTAATAGAGGGTTTTAGGTCTTTAGTTACATTATAAATCATTTGTTGATGGTACCATACTCATTTTAGGAATTGTGGTGTGTTGTAAGGTGATTTTACCATGTGAAAAAGCCTTCTGCTGTGATATCATGAATCATGTTTGAAAGAAAACTAATATCTCATGATTTTCCCACAGTGGTTTGGAAGGGGATCTATAAGCTAAACTGAAAGCATATTTTCTGTAAATTCACATTATCTTTCTCAGTCATGTGAGAATGAAGTCTGACATTCTCAGTAAAACATGTACTTCCAACAAGGACAGAGACTGTCAGTTGATTCCTTTGTGTTCTACTGCAGCCTCCTAGAGTGTTCAAAAGAACAACTAGAGCGCTAACAGTCCCACTTATTACAAAGATGTAGCACACCTGAAGCCATCGTGATGGGAATAAAGTGGAAATCTTAAAACATTTAATTTAAAAAGGAACAAAATGAGGGGGTATATTATGCCATAGAAAGTATTATTAGTGCTGCAGAAAGACAAATCAGGGCACATTTTGAGTGACTTCTCAAATCCTCTTCTATTTCATTAAAAAAATCTGACATGCAGTCTCCCAAGATGGCCACCAGAGACAAAAGAGCCCAAATGTAGCCCAAATATCACCTAGATGTAGCCCAAGTATAGCCCAATGACAGAATGTCCCAGATTGTTCTAAAGAACAACTGGAGCGCTAACAGTCCTACTTATTACAAAAGTATGGCACACCAGAAGCCATCTTGATTGGAATGAAGTGGTAAGTCTGAAAACATTTAATTTAAAAAGGAACCAAATGAGGGGGTTCATTTTGCCATAGAAAGTATGATTAGTGCTTCAGAAAGAAAAATTAGGGATCATTTTCAGTGACTTCTCAAATCCTCTTCTATTTCTTTAAAAAAATGCTGACATGCAGACTGAAACATGCACTTTGAATACCAGCAGCAGACTTCCCAGGTGAGCAGTAGCTTTACTACAGTGATCTAATGAGCAACTAGAGTGCTAACATCCAGAATTTATGGCAAATGTGTGACACATCTGAATGCCTTATTGATGAAACCAAAGTAAACAAGCATTGAAAATGCAATAGATCTCGCCCTCGTTTAAGTTAAAGCCATTCTGTTTGTAATAAGGTGGCTTTTTAGCTTTGCTTTTATTAGTGTTTTTTAAACTTTCATGTAAATAACATGCATCTGTATGCATATATGTATATGTATGCATGTATTTATATTTGTATTTATATAGATATACAGTTATATATTTTTATATATATATGTATATATATATATATATATATGCATACACATACCTATATATAAATGCATATGCATATATAAGCATATATATATGTGTATATGTGTGCGTGTAGAGAGAGGTAGAGAGGTAGAGGTGTAGAGGTAGAGAGGTAGAGGTAGAGAGGTAGCGGTAGAGAGGTAGAGACTAGTAGAGAGAGAAGTAGAGAGAGGTAGAGAGTAGAGAGTGAGTAATACAGAGTAGAGAGTGAGTAGTAGAGAGCAGTAGAGAGAGTAGCAGAGAGTGAGTAGTAGAGAGTAGTAGAGTGAATAGTAGAGTGAGTAGTAGAGAGTAGTAGAGAGGGAGTAGTAGAGAGTAAGTAGTAGAGTGAGTAGTAGAGAGCAGTAGAGAGTGAGTAGTAGAGAGTAGTAAAGAGTGCGTAGTAGAGAGTAGTAGAGAGTGAATAGTAGAGAGTGAGTAGTAGAGAGTAATAGAGAGTGAGTAGCAGAGATAGAGAATAGTAGAGAGTAGTAGAGAGTGAGTAGTGGAGTGAGTAGTAGAGACTAGTAGAGAGAGTAGTAGAGAGTGAGTAGTAGAGAGTAGTGTAGAGTGAACAGTAGAGAGTGAGTAGTAGAGAGAGAGTAGTAGAGAGTGAGTAGTAGAGAGTAGTAGAGAGTGAGAAGTAAAGAGTGAGTAGTAGAGAGTGAGTAGTAAAGAGTGAGTAGTAAAGAGAGAGTAGTAGAGAGTGAGTAGTAGAGAGTAGTAGATAGTGAGTAGTAGGGTGTGAGTAGTAGAGAAAGAGTAGTAGAGAGTATTAGAGTAGTAGAGAATGAGTAGTAGAGAGTGAGTAATTGAGAGTAGTGGAGTAGGAGAGAGTAAGTAGTAGAGAGTAGTGGAGAATATTCCAAAGTTTGGCACAGCACCACTTGCACAATAAATCCAATCAAATCATATCAATTAGAGTCCTTATTGAAGCGCTGAATCTTGGTGTATATTCAAATGCTTTTATTTTCCTTAAGTTTATGTACCACAGCCAGCCGAAACGTTTCCTTCTGTACAACAGAACTTCTTCAGGGAGTTCTTATTTCCTTCAAGTTATGTCGGTATCCTGTTGTCATATAACTAGATATTTCTTCCAAATGTTAGATGAGACGTAAGTACATTCTTATTCAAAGTGACTAGGTATCAATTTTACCCACACAATTCGGGCAGACTTGAGTAATTTATAGCATCCTCAAAGTCAGTCTTTCAAAAATTCCAAAGTATAGGACATGATAATCCAAATCCAAATGTTTCTCAAGAAAAGTCATTTTCAATCGTTCGGAATATCGGTGTATGGGCAGATATGAACCAGGGACCCCCAGTATGCAAGGGGAATTAGTCCCCCCTCTGCAAACGTGCCAGTGGCCTGCGTTGCAGAGAGGTGTAAAAAGGGGCATAGCCTCATTACACCTCTGTGCAATGCAGCCCCCTGGTGCATACTGGAGGTTCCAGGTGGGCTAGTTGGCCCCAAGGGCCCCCAGTATGCAAGGGGAATTAGTTCCCCCTCTTCAAACATTCACGGGGGCTGCGTTGCAGAGAGGTGTAAAAAAGGGTGTGGCCTCATTACACCTCTCTGCAATGCAGTCCCCTGGGGAATACTGGAGGCTCCTGGTGGGCTAGTTGGCCCCTAGGGACCCCCAGTATGCAAGGGGAATTAGTTCCCCCTCTGCAAACGCGGCAGGGGGCTGCATTGCAGAGAGGTGTAACAAGGGGCATAGCCTCATTACACCTCTGCAATGCAGCCCCCTGGCGCATATAGGAGGTTCCAGGTGGGCTAGTTGGCCCCAAGGGCCCCCAGTATGCAAGGGGAATTAGTTCCCCCTCTTCAAACATGCACGGGGGCTGCGTTGCAGAGAGGTGTAAAAAGGGGCGTGGCTTCATTACACCTCTCTGCAATGCAGTCCCCTGGCGCATACTGGAGATTCCTGGTGGGCTTTCTTATATAGTTAGGAATTAGCATTAAAAAAACCTTTGAAATTCAATGAAAAAAACATAGGTTTCACACCAGTTATAGTTAGGAATTAGCATTTAAAAAACCTATCAATGCGGGAAAATGCTATGGACTTCTGAAGGTCCTGAGGAAAATCCTGGGCCTACTGCCCCCCAGCTCCAGAAAAACTATGGTACACGCCTTGGTCACCTCCCATTTAGATTATGGGAACTCCCGCCTATGTGGACTTAGTAAAAAAGGCCTAACACAGCTACAACGCGTCCAGAACGCAGCTGCTAGGCTGGTCCTTAACCTCCCTAGGAGAGCCTCTGGGAAACATGCATTACGCTCCCTTCACTGGCTCCCAATAAAGGAAAGAATCAAATTTAAAACTATGTGCATCACCCACCGTATAGCTCACAAAAAAGCACCTCCATATCTTCAGGACCTGCTTCCAGTCTATCGCCCTTCACGTCCTTTGAGGTCGATGGGTAGCATGCTATTAGTGGTGCCTCGGATACATAGAGCAAGGATGGGAGGACGTTCCTTTAGACACCATGCCAGCAACGACTGGAATAACCTACCTATCGAATTGAGGATGGAGCCGTCTGAAACCAGGTTCAGACAGAGGCTGAAAACCCATCTTTTCCCCAAGATAAACTCAGCATAGTTCGCCCGTGTCCCTTTGCTCACCCTCTGTGAGCTAAGCTGAAGAGATGTAGGTAGGGTTGTCAGCGCGGGGACGCACTGTTCTCTGTGCAACCAAGCGCTTAACAAAAGTCATAAACTAAACTAAACTAAACTATTAAATTCACTGAAAAAACCATAGGTTTGACACCAGTTATAGTTAGCTGGGAATTTTAGTGACATAAAACCATTGAAATTCCCACGTTATAGTTAGTTGGACTCACTATAACTTGCACGCCTGCAATGCACTACAGATGACGTCACATATTACATAACTCATGACATGGTCAGTGACATCACTCGTGACATCACTGATGACACCATCCTTGTGACAGAGTGACAGACCTCCTTTCAGTGTAATGTAACCCTTGAAACACATATTCAAAAATGGAAACTAAAATTTCCAAAAAAATAGAGATACCCATACAAGTTACAACAACCAATTCGGTAATACCACCATCTATATACACATCCACTCATTCACCAACAGTTCTATATAGTCACTCATACATAAATTCACTCATCATATGTAGTGAAGCACCTATACATCCTGTTACACACTGATAGTCATCCAAAAGTTACTCAAACACATAATCACACATGCAAATAAACTATTGAACATCCATTTATTTGCATATACAGCTATACACACACTACCACCTTACTTCTAAGGAAACTTACACATACTTACTCTCTTAAACAATCACTTATAGAAACACATACTTATTTAAACAAGAACTCTTTCAATCTCTCACTCTTACATATACTCACTTATATACATCAATACTCACATATACTAGATTAAAAACATATGTAGTTACTGATAAAGACACTAGTGAGACAGTGAATTACTCACTAACACACACATATACACACTCATCCACCCATACAGTCCTGCACATATGCTGTCTTCAAAACACATACAGTGAGTCAGTCATTGATGCATCTATGTGCTAAGTAACACCCCCACCAAACCATACAGACACTCATACTGATATTAAAAAAACATCTAATAACCCATATAAACACACATGTAGCTGCTCACCAACCCATGCAGCCACTTATACACAAAGTGAAACACTGATACAAACATTTAAATATTTAAACAATACTCGTTAATATATGTATTCACTAAGATACACTTAATAAGCCAGTTAACCAATCAATTTTTTAAAACAAAACATCCATTAAGACACCTATTTAAACATTTATTCTTCCATCGACCTTTATATATACATATATAAAACATATTATTTTTCAGAAAGACACACATTCACTGGATGGTGTTGTAGGAGAGTAGGGTCTGCAATCCTATGATCACCCAGATTTTTTGCTTTTGTTTCACTGGTTTACGACTTTCTCTGGCTGTGGGCCTGACAATCAGACCCACAGCCTGGCTGTTCTCTCTCTAAATTACAACCTGTACCCTAGGTGCATTTACCAATTGGTACTGGGCCCCCTTATCAGACCTTGTAACTCAGGGCATAGGTGTACCCAGGGCCTACCAGGGGCTGAAGCATGTATTATGCCACCCCTGGCTGGCCTCCTAAATTTGACACAACTGGCTGCATGACAGCTGGGGCAAAGTTGTGTAATCACCCTTTGCTGTAGGTGTAGTATACCTATACCTAACCCTAAAATGGACACACAGATTCCTATCCGTCAGTCCTATGGCAGGCCTTGACAATCCTGAAGGCAGAGTGCTTGGAATCGTGTGAGATGGTGCTCTGGCATGAGCTGAGCCTGTCTGCAGCTTGCGGAATCAAGTCCCAATAGCTGTTCCATGATATCGCATACCATATACTCTTAAGTGCATTATAATCCTCGCGGTTAAATGCTATCTTTGGTATTGCTTTATCAAAACATGTCGAGTAAGGTGTCTTACGAATTGGAATACTAACCCCTCGCCAATTCTGGCGACGGGGTTAGCATTCCACCCTTCTAGAGGGACACGACATGTATGTAACTGTGAACCCCGGTTAAAGTTAAACGAAGCCTCAGCTCCACAAAATGGATGCTGCCACCACAGACACAAGTCTGACCCCCTGCAGCTGGGAGTCCTTCCAGCGAGGGGAGCCTGGACAAAGGGTTTCCTGTCAGGGGCGGTGCTAGCACCGTCCCAGACATGGTTTTGTGTATCCTGGGTAGGCAGGGCTTTTCAGGAAGGTGACTGCTGAGTGGCACCCCGGTGCTCACTACGCATAGGCCGGTCAGAACCAGTTCCAGGGGCACACCAGCCCCTGGCCTGGGGAAAGTCCAGCATGGCAGAGGGGTGTAACCACCCCCCTCCTAGTCCCACCCATAGGCAGGACCTAGTCACCGGCTCAGCCCCCTTTTTTAGTATAAAGATGGGAGCGGGCCCCCTGTTCAAATTAGATCATCTTTGGAATCAAGACCCGACTTTCTGCGAAAGACATCAAGATTTCCTTCTTCAAGATTCTCCCTTGTGGCTAAGGAGTAGTCACCCTGCATCCGCAGGCACCATCCTAAGAACACTGCGGTCTGCTGCAAGTCCTTCTTCACGAATCCGACGACCCAGCTCGACGAGACCCGGCTTCCCTGGCACCTCTGACCTCTACTCACCTCTACAGCAAAGCTGAGAACTGTGAGTGCGACGAGACCTCGAGGGACCGACGATCGCCAAGACTGCACGACTTCTTTGTAACAAGCCCACCGTGTGCTCCACTGGTGAGTGCTTTGGGGTCCGAGAAGCCCCAACCCTGAGCAGCTCCAGCACCGAAGATCAGCCCTCCAGCATCTCCACGATCTGCGTGTGGCCCTTCTGCTTTTGCGTGCTCACCGCGCTGTGTGGCTACTAGCCGGCTGGCTTGTGGCCTTCTTCACGACGCCCGACGACATCACTGCTGCTGGTCTGGTTGCTCCAGACTGGCCCTTGCTACCTTCTTCAAGAGAGGCACCCCGGACCCTCCTGGTCCACTCCAGACGCCATTTTGAGTCCACCGCGTGGGCTTGAATTTGCCAAGGCTTTGTTGCCCAATCCTGGGTCCAGCGACGCCGACAGCTTCATCCATCGTGGGACAGCTCGCTCCTCCATCCTGGTCGCCGACAACGCCTCCTGGTCCGTGAGATCTGCGAGCACAGCGTCACCCACTCACCTAGTCGAGGTGACTACCATCCGGTGCCCTCCTGGTGCCACCTGACTACTGGCTAGTAGTCTCGAACTTGGTCCCCTCTGCTTTCAGGTGTCATCTTCCTTCGATCCAGGCTTGGATCCATCGAACTTTCTTCACTGGTTGCCTGCCAGCAACTTCTTTCTTCCAGGCTCCTGGTCCGTCTACGAGGATTCCCGACGTCTTTTGAGACCTATGCAGCTGCAGCCCCTGGGCTAGGTAACTTCGGCATTTCGGTGCCCCAGCATAGCCTCACTATCCAAGGGTCAGAATCCACTTTCGTTTTCCTCCTACCAGGTCGGGTTCGCCCGAGAACACTAACTTTGCAATTACTAGCTACCATAGACTTTGTCCCGCATCACGCGTGAGAGTGCACACTCTGCACCCGAGTCCCCTAGGCCTCCTAGAAGTAATCTGAAGATTCTATAGTCAAGTCCTAGCGATTCCTAAGCCTATTAGTACTGTACTTACCTGCTAGTAATTTCGCATTCCACTTTCAGAGTATATGGTTTTCCGTGCCCCTCGGGCATTTGTATATACTGTGCTAACTTAAGTATTTTCGTAAGAGTTTTGTTTTGTGCTTAGTACCCTGTCCTCATAAAGAGTACAGGGCTGTTGTGATTCTTAATAAATATCTTGTTTATTTTCATAACACTTGTGTGGTGTCCTTTCACTGGGTATTCAAGGGGTATATGTGTGGTAAACAGCTGGCTTAACACGCCCTCTCGAGTCTTTAGCCTTAGACTGCTCGTATCCACGCTACTAGGATAGCTGGTCTATAAGGTTGACTTACAACCAATCATCAATAAGGGTTGCTGGACTGATACATAGTGTTCACTAGAATAGTGAGCACTGCATATCAGGCCACCTTCTCACATTGGTGAGCAGCGGTTGGGATTTGAGCTTGCTGTTGTTTTACCACACGTATCCTAAGAATATCTTGTTGAAAGATCACATAAGTACTGATAGGTACATATAACTTAGCTTAGAATACTCTGAGTTCTACTGAACCAGCTGTTGCAGCTCCTCAAGGCTTAGCACACCTTGGCTGCAACTCTTAGCAAGGGATCAGTAGGCAAACACATAGTGTAGGTAGGTGCATCACTTACACCACACTAGAAACAGTATGTCAGACAAAGGAGGAAACTCTGAGTCTCCCCTTGTGTCAGTGGACCCTCCACAGGTCCTCCCTTCCAGATATACTGTGCTTAGCTTCCATGAGTTACGACAGGTGTGTACCTCTAGGAAGATAAAGCAGGGGTCTAACCCCACAACTTCCTTTCTGATTGGTCTCTTAGAGACTTATGATGCCAGAAAAGCTGAGAAACTCCTTAGCTCTTCTAATCCAGATGGAAGCATGCCTCCCCTTGAGGGAACCAGAGGAGACCCTGACCTAATCCACCTCTCAGCTGAGACTGAAGAGGGGGAGGAGGATGAGGATCCCTCTGGGGATGAGGCAGATAAGGGACAGGTAGAAGTCAGCAGACTAACCAGGTCCAACTTAAGCAGACATGAGATTGGTACAGGGGGACCCCTGGGGCCACTCTCAGGTCAGCTTAACATTGGGAATGGACGAGCCAGATCTCTATCAAGAGGCTCTGGCAGATCTATTCAAACCAATGGCTCTCAAAGCTCTTCTCACAGAGGGATGACTTCCCCTCAGAGGAGAGTGTATGAAGCTAAAGAAAGGGCAGTCAATCTGAGGATTGAAAGGGAAGAACTTGCCCTGGCCAAAGAGAGGCTTGCCTTTGCTAGAGAGCAACAGTTAAGTGGGGTAGTCCCCACTGGTGGCAGCATTATACCTAGCAATAGGCAACGGAGTTTTGATACAAAGCACCTGGGTAAGATAGTGCCCCCCTTTAAACAAGGGGATGACATCCACAAATGGATTACTGCTTTGGAGAGGGCCTGCACTGTGCAGGGTGTTCCCCAGAGTCAGTGGGCAGCTATCTTGTGGCTCTCCTTTGAAGGAAAAGGTAGAGACAAGCTCCTCACTACTAGAGTGGAGGATGCTAACAATTACCAAATCTTGAAAAATACAATGATTGATGGGTTTGGCCTAACCACTGAACAATACAGGTTGCTGTTCAGGGATACCCAGAAAACTCAGTCTCAAGATTGGTCTGACTTTGTAGATTGTGCCACTAAGGCTTTGGAGGGCTGGTTGTTGGGCAGTAAGGTTACTGATTGTACAGGATTGTACAATTTGATCATGAGAGAACAAATTTTAAACAATTGTCAGAACCAGTTGTTGCATCAGCATCTTGTTGACTCAGATCTGACCTCTCCCCAAGAATTGGGAAAGAAGGCAGACAGATGGGTCAGAACAAGAGTTAAACAGAACCAGGGCCAGAATCAAAGTGGTCAGAAGAAAGCAGACCAGAAGGGTAAAGATTCTAAGGGGGAACAAAATGACCAGAAGTCTTCGACAGGTCCCCAGCAACCCAAAGAGGGTGGGGGTCAGGCTCCCCAAAAGAAGAAAGAAGGCCAATCTAAAAGGTGGTGCCAATACTGCAAAAGTAAAACTCACTGGTTTAGTGAGTGCACCAAGAAAGGAGGAGGGCAGACTCCTGCCACTGCAGCCCCTAAGCCACCTGTGCCCCCTAGTACAGTCAGCAGTGGTAGTGCACCTCCCAAGGGTTTAGTAGGGTTAACCCTGGGTTCTGAGGGGTGTGACAACTTAGTTGGCACACTCACTCAGGCTGTCCTTGTTTGTACAGGGGATGTGGATATGTCCCCTGATATAAGTCCCAATACTTTGGGCAAATACAGACAGACACCTTTCATTAATGGAAAAATGGTTCAGGCCTATAGGGACACTTGTGCCAGTGTCACAATGGTGACACCTAACTTTGTGGACCCTGGACAGATCATGCCAGGTACAGAATTCCTGGTGACCAATGCAAGCAATGTCACTACCAATCACAGTATGGCAATTGTAGCTTTCTACTGGGGAGGGGTAACTGGCCAAAAGAAGGTTGTAGTTAGTTCAGACCTCCCAGTGGATTGTTTGTTGGGCAATGATTTGGAGTCATCACAATGGTCAGAAGTGGAGCAGAGGACTCACATGGAAATGTTAGGCTTGCCAGCACATGTGTTTGCTGTGACCAGGTCACAGGTCAGGAAATGCCCCACTGAACAGGTGCTGGATCCTGGAACAATGGACCAGACACCTTCCAAGAAGAAGAGCAGTAGGGTTAAGGCTGTGCCTTCCCCCTTGCCCCAGGTTGTGGATCAAGTCTCAGAGGAGGCTGACCTACAGGAATTGAGGGAAACTGAGCCTAGAGAGTTTGAACTTGATCAAGTTGAATTCTTGGGTTCAGGGGGACCCTCAAGGGAAGACCTGGGGAAGGACCAGTTAGACTGCCCTTCTCTTGAACCCCTCAGACAGCAGTCTGCTGCTGAGGCTGCTGGGAACGCCACAGGTACCCACAAGGTATACTGGGAAGATGGACTCCTGTACACTGAAGCAAGAGACCCCAAGCCTGGCATGACCAGGAGGCTGGTTGTACCCTTGTCTCAGAGAGGTTTCCTCCTTACCTTGGCCCATGAGATTCCCTTAGCAGGTCACTTAGGCCAGACAAAGACTTGGGACAGGCTTGTCTTACACTTTCACTGGCCTCACATGAATGAGGATACCAAGGAGTTTTGTCGCTCCTGTGTCACTTGCCAAGCCAGTGGTAAGTCAGGTGGCACAACAAAGGCCCCCCTTATACCAATGCCTGTGGTGGGGGTGCCCTTTGAAAGAGTGGGGATTGACATTGTTGGTCCAATGGAACCCCAGACAGCATCAGGGTGTGGTAAATTTAAATTACCTATACTTAATTTATGCGGTAAAGTTCAATAAGAATAACTCAGTCAAAAATGAGAGACAGAATCTGTGGTATTTGAGGTTTTTTAAAAGGGGTTTTATTCCTTAAAAAGGAATTGGTTCGAACCAGGCAATCATGTTCCATCACCACGAAGGTTCAGGAAGGGATAGACAATACTTTATTGATAGGATATCATATATATAGTAAATGCATTACAGTAGAGATAGATGCAGGAGGCGTAACAGCTGAGAGAAACGAGATAAGGACATATGTACGTAACAGAAGGCATGCATGAAGGCGTACACGGAGGTGTGTGCTAGACAACGTCACTTGAAACGTATCACAGGTGGGTGGATCCATAGGAGAATCCTGCAGTGTCAGCAGAAATATGTGGCAGAGATGCGCGCGCAGCAGCATGACGTGTAATTGACGTATAACTGGAGGGTGAAGGGGACTTGACATTTAGCCCTACATGAGGAGACAGAAGTCTAGGGTGTCAGAACAACCTAATCCCAAATCATATCTAATATCTGGTGTTTGAGGAACTGTATTATCTAGAAGGAAAGGTCTCTCGGGCAGAGGCTATTCTATACTGACTGCTAGTGCGTGCATATGCGACTACGTGTCTACATGAGATGCGAGGGGCCATGGGCCTACCATGGTAACGGGAGCTATGAATTACTTGCATGGAGACAGTGAGGCTGGGCCCTTTGCTCTGCAGCTGGGAAGGATGTTTTCCTAAACTACTAGACAGGAATGTATTTTCGAGGAGCGGAGCAGATAACTTGAAGGCTGAATACAGTCTTGGCAGGCAAGGCAGGCCGAGCCAGGCACCGCTCGCCGCGCAGGGAGTAAGTCAAGGGTCAGGAAGCAGCAGACTGCGGCTTCCAGAGACAGAGGGCAGAAAGAGCTCGATGGCAGGAATCAGGGCCTAACTCGCCAGAGCTAGTAAAACAGAAAGTGCATGATATAAAGACGTTGGCAAGGCACACTTAGGAACGGAATATCTGACCCATTCATGGTGGATCTGAAAGAGGACATGTTAACGTTGGACGCAAATGTATTTGCGTCTTCATAGCTGGAAGTGGAGGGAACATACATGTACTTGAAGCACGTACATGGAGCCGGTGGGGTCTACGATAGGGGACACAACTGACCATAAAATTTCATATTACCTCATTCCCTCCTTGTCCCCTACGGACCCTTCATGATATATCAATCCTCATTAATCTATCAATCTGTTCATGTAACATCATTTGCTCTTCTTTCTTCTTACGGCGTTTTGAATGAGGACTTGAATGAGGAATACATGATTTGGCGCACAAGCCGCAAATCGCTGGCCCACATTGCAGACATAGGCAGCAACTGAATACTATGAGAAGGGCAATACCTAGGAAGGATAGGACCTTCCATCCCCAGGCTGACAACACGCTCCAGAACCAACCGGACCAAGTCCAGGTGCCTGGATTCTGGTGTATCTGACTTGCAATCTTATGAAGACGGGTGATGGCTCTATATACTGATGGCGCGTTTTCTGGAATGAAAACACAGCAGCTCGACCCGATGACTCTACAAGCTCCGCCCCTATCGGCCAGGATGACGTCAAGGACGAGACGATTTTGAAGAACAACAATCCGCATAGCAGACTGCTCCTCTGTTAAGTTACCTAAGGCGGAAGTAGTTTCATTCACTACTGCTTCGAGGCTTCTGGTTAATTTTCGTATCAGTTTACTATTAAAAACAGCACCTAAGTAGGGAAAGAAACCTTTATTGAAGTCTGTATATTGTTCCCATGCCGTTTCAGTGTAGTCGACAATCGGGAGATCTCTCTGTGGTCTATTGTGTACTAGATGGGTGTCTCTATGATAATCAGGAGGGGCTAGGAAAACAGGTGGCAGAAGGAATGCAATGTAACAGGTACCATCCCAATCTAGAGGTAAGCGTATATATGCGGTATGACCACAAATGAAGTAGGAATGACGTGAAGCTTTAAATGTAGACTTGCCCTTATCACTGAATTCGATCACAGTAGTACATTTACTATGACCCAGGTGTACCGAACCATTCTTTCTGATACATAATTCACCTTTGACTGGTAGTACGGACATAGCGGGCAAGACTGGTTCGGTTTCGGATTCAACATTCAGAATCATGAGGTTAAGTGTAAAGTTACCTAATCCATATACTTCATTTTCTAGATCAGTCCCTGTCCTTTTTGGTAGACCCTCCTTGTCAGGGAAACATACTTTATGCAGAACGGTGTTCAGATTTCCCCATACCCAGTTGCCCTGGTAAACTACGAAATTGGAATCTAGTGAATTCATTAAACTAAACCATGCCCCACAGGAACCATTGTGTGTAAACGGGTACGGGAAGAGGGGCAGAACTCCCTTGTATTTCTGATAGGGAGGGAGTCGGCCACATATCCAACAATTGGTAGCATTGCTGGTCTGATGGGAATGATGTAACATACTAATGAATGTGTTGTTGCGCAGCGCAAGTCGGTAAGATAATTCATGCGGGGGCAGTTCACTGAAAGAGTGCTCGGCAGTGACATTGAAGGGAGAATGTGCACGCTTGAAAATAGGGTAGTACATATGCAACAGTATACTTGCAGCAATAATCAAAAGACTTAGAAAAAACATAATCAATAGTGTCACGATGCAGTGGCTGCGAAGAGATTTACTATATTCATGTTTCTTGAGCTGTTTCTGTCTATCTCTCTCTCTGTTGGGGTCTAGGGGATACATGTCAGAAACACGTCTAACCGATTCACCTAGGGGAGGACTTAAACAATTAAACTGTCTGACTTGCTAGACCTTAATTTCAGTTTATATTCCTGGGAGGAAGTTTTCTCGACCAAGGGGAGTTTTGAGTCAGTCTGTGGAGGAGGGCCGGGCTGAGAGTTCAAATCTGGAGGCAGTCCATGAAACTTTTTTATATGACTCGAGTGAAGCCAGCCCTTGCGGCCCTCCACTTTTACAGCTGTCCTTGTGGTCAAAAGTACTAGTCTTGGTGCTTGCCAGCGGGGCTCCAGCGGACTCCTCCTGTCGAAATTCCTTATGAAGACGAAATCTCCTGGAACCACTTCATGGGGCTTCACCTCGGTGTTGTCGGGAAAGGCTGCAGCAACCTGTGAACGACATGATTGTAGTGCAGACATCAAGGAGGCAAGGTAATCAGTCAGCATAATACAGTCAACATCGGTTATTTTGCGAGGCAGAGGCATCTCCCACATATTCGGTGGCCTACCAAAGACCACCTCGTACGGGGATAGCCCTGTTCTGGAGTGCGCGACCATTCTTATGTAAAAGAGTGCGACTGGCAAAGCTACTATCCAGTCGACTCCTTTCTCTCTACAAATCTTGGCAAGGCGAATTTTCAGAGTCTGATTGTGACGTTCCACGAGGCCTGCTGCCTCGGGATGTCGGACACAGTGGAACTTCCACGGTAGCCGAGCAGGAGAGATACCTGCTTCATTAGCTCGGACGAGAATGGCTGACCGTTATCGGAGTATACGATGCGGGGCAAACCATATCTGGGGAAGAATTCACGAACCAGCTGCTTGGCAGTGGTCGGAGCAGTGTAATCTGGGACTGGATATGCTTCTGTCCAACGGGAGAGTGCACATACAACTACGAGGACATATTTGAATCCTCGACAACGTTCCATCTGGATATAATCCATCTGGAGGACTTCAAAAGGGTGATCGGGAGGATGAAATCCACCTTGCTCTACGGGAATGCTTTTACCTGGGTTGAACTGACAACAAATCATGCAAGTACGCACTTTCTGTTTGGCTGCCGCTCGTAAATGTTTATTGAACCATAGGTTCTGAATACTGTCTAACATGGCTTTTTCTCCTAAATGTGCAGGACTGTGTACTGTATTAATGATTACTTGGACCATAGAGTCAGGGAGAAACCATGTAGATTTTCCCTTCGTCATCCATCCTTGATCTGTCTGGATCCCTCCTAGTTCAATCCATTTCTTTATTTCGTCTGGTGTAGCATGTGTCTGCATGTCAATTACATCTAGGGCGGGATCCTTAACTGTCATGCAATGTGTCGGTGTCTGGACTATTGTCTTTGTCAGATCAGTTGTGTAAGTCTGAGTCTGAGCTGTCTGCTTAGCTGTTCGGTCTGCCAGGTCGTTACCCTGGGAAATTGTATCAGTGACTTTTGTATGTGCCTTGCACTTCATGATGGATATTACTGTAGGCAGATGTATTGCATCTAACAGAGTCTGAATGAGGGGACCGTGTTGAATTTTGGCTCCGTGAGAAGTCAAAAAACCTCTCTCTCGCCACAGGACACCGAAGTCGTGTACAACTCCGAATGCATAACGTGAATCTGTGTATATATTAACTCTCTTGTTCTTGGCTTGAATACAGGCTTGAGTCAGAGCGATGAGCTCTGCTGCTTGAGCTGACAGGGTGTCAATACAATTTGTTTCTATTACTTCAGATTCTGTCGTGACTGCATAGGCGGCCACTAATTCTCCTGTACTTGTTCTCATGCATGAACCATCCACATAAAGTGTCAGGTCTGGATCTGGTAATGTGGTGTCTGTCAAATCTTGTCTAGGTTTTGTCGTAATGGTAATGACTTCAATACAATCATGTGCTAATGGGTCTGTCTCACTTAATGGCAAAAGTGTAGCAGGGTTCAATGTATTGCAACGTCTGATTTCTATGTGTGGCTGAAACAATGTCAATTCATAACCTGTCAGTCGTGCTATAGTCAAGTGCTGGGTCTGTGTTCGGTTTAAAAGAACTTCCACGGAGTGTGGAACTTGTACTGTCAACTGGTGTCCTAACACTATGGAATCACTTTGTCTGATTGCTAGAGCTGTTGCTGCTACTGATTTCAAGCACGCAGGCAGAGCCTGGGCTACCGGATCCAATGTACTAGAAAAATAAGCACACGGTTTGTGTGAACCTGCTTGATCCTGAGTGAGTACTGACAATGCAGTACCTTCACGTTCTGTGACAAAAAGTGTAAAAGGCTTGCTGTAACATGGTGTCGCTAAAACTGGTGCTTGACATAAAGCTTTCTTTAAGTCGTCAAAAGCTTGTGTGTGTTCCTGAGTCCAAGAGAGGGCAGTCGATGTCGCTGCCTCCTGGGTTGTCAACTGTATGAGTGGCTTTGCTAGAAATGCATACTGAGGGATCCATTGTCTACAGTAAGAAGTGAGGCCTATAAAGGCTCGTACCTCCTTTTGGGTCTTGGGCTGTGACATGTTTACAATTAACTGAATGCGGTCAGGAGTTAGCTGTCTCCCCCCTTTGGACAGCAAGTGCCCAAGGTAAACAACTTGCTGAACACAGAATTGCAGCTTCGAAGGGGACACCTTGTGTCCCTTGTCAGCCAGGAAATGTAAAACCGTCAGTGACGCTTGCTCACATTCAGGTTCGCTGCAGGCGGTGATCAACAGATCATCGACGTACTGTAACAGGGCAGTGTTGTCAGGCATGTGTATACTGTCTAGTTGTGTTTTCAGTGCTTGGCTATAGATGCTGGGGCTCTCTGTGAATCCTTGAGGTGCGCGTGCAAATTTGAAGCTTCGTCCATTTAAACAGAATCCGAAAAGGTATTGGCTTTCCGAATCAATTGGGACACTAAAGAAGGCGTTCTTCAGGTCAATTACAGTAAAGAACGTGGCCTCGGAATCAATGGCAGTCAATAGAGACGAGATATCTGGGACCACAGGATATTGTGGTACAATGCATTTATTTAATTCGCGCAAATCGATAACTAATCGATAAACTGGGGGTGCATTCGGATCAGTACGTTTAAGAATTGGAATGATGGGGGAGTTACATAGATTCGAGTCGGTTTCTACAACCACTCCTTGTGCAATGAGCTCGTCAATGATTTTCAGTAAAGCCGCTACAGCATCTGGAGGTAACTTATATTGTCGAATTCGTGGTAAGACTACTCCTGGTCTGAGTGTGACTCGATATGGTGTAGTGTGCATACAACCTACATCAGTGGGGCCTTGTGCCCATAAATGTGCAGGAACATTCTGTAATCTGGGATCAATATCTCTCAACACATAGTGACCCTTAAAGTCACGTAAAAACAGTCTTACTCCTTTCCGGAGAACAGCAAATCACAGCTCCTAGAGCTTTCAGTGTCTTGATACCTAACAAGTTTTCTGGACATGATTTCGTTATTAACAAATCTGTAGTACGTGTCAATGGACCAACTGCAAGGGGAAGTGGTTGCGATACTTCATTAACAATAGGCTTTCCTGAAAATCCAAGGGAAACATTCTGTGAGCCTGAGAGGGGTGCCCCTGGAACCTCATCGTGACTTATAGTTGTCCTGCTTGCCCCTGTATCAATTAAAAACTTACTGTCTTTCCCCAATACTTTACTATGTACATAAGGACCTTCTTGATCTACAGGAACCTCAATAGGAGGCAAGCCAACTTCCCTCTCTAGGCTGTTTCATGTGTATCGCTGATAATCGGGATAGTCATTTTGTGCATACTGGTACATCTGTTGCGTGGCATGTTGTGTTGCGGCAATGGGTTGCAGCTGTGGAACTGCTACGGTCTGTACTGTCTGTTGTGAAGCTTGCATAGGCTGGATATTCTGGGGTACTTGTTGTTGGGCCTGGTCCTGTCTAGGGGGACGCGGTCTTTCTTTAGTTTTACCCGTAGCTATATTATGTTTCAAAACTGCACAATCGTTTATATAGTGGCCTGGCTGTTTACAATAGTTGCATATCCCTTTAACAGGAGCCGCTGAATTATTGGACTGTGCTATACCCTTTTTCTGACCGTCAGCTGGAACTGACTGAGCAACTAACATTTTCATTTTTGTGTCTTTCATACGTCTTTGTTCGTGATCATGTTCTTCTCTAATTCTGTTCTGGTGGTACTGTAACATTTGTAACATTTGTGAAGGGGTATTAGCTTGCCATGTGCTCTCGACTTTCAGTACTCTGTTCTTAACCTGGGGCAGGGAATTCTCGACTAATTTTGTTACAAAAAGATGTGGATATGACTCGCTACTTGCTTTTAGGCCACTATTAATACCAAAACATTTCTCAAATCGGGAATAAAAATCACTAGTGTCTTCATCGGGTTTCTGTTTGCAGGCTGAGATTGCACCCCAGTCTTCCTTTTTCGTTGCTAATAATCGTGGCAATACTTGTACTAACAATCCTGGTAATGCTTTAGTTTTGTCCCCAAGCCCTAGGCCTGGGGTTCGAGTATTTTCTTCGTTCTCTAATTCAGCCCAAACAATCTTTTGCTCTCCCACCTCCCATTCTTTTTCTTTGAGTTTCTCGTAAATACCGGCAGGCAGTAATACTTTTAGGATTTTCATAATGTCGGGATAGGTGTAATCACCCATGAGTAACATGTCTTTTATTTCACGGTGAAAACCTGCTGGATCTTTGTCATGGCTGGGCACTAATTTCTTCATTTCCAATAGTTCTATTTAAGTTATGGGCGTGTACACAAACACGCGTCTAAGAGTATTATCATCATTCCTGACTGGGTGCACTTCTCGCAAGGGATTCTGTCTGTCTATGTAATAAATTTTTCTGTCTACGGGTGGGGCTGGAGCAAACTGTGAACACAGGAAGGCACTATATCTGTGCCGATGTTCTAGAATTATTTTTATTAAATCGGTACCTAAACCTCTCCATTTATTCATGAGTAGTTCTATTAACACATCAGGTAGGGGACCAGGATCAGAGTGTTGGTGTTTATACAATATAAGGAGGTGTTGTATCATGTACATACCAGCTAAACGCTGTTCATCTGGAGAAAGATTCAAAAACGTTTGTGCTAATGCGTCATCACTATATTTATCAGAACTGTCAGCCCATTGTACTGCTGACCTGGCTAATTCTTGTTCATCCATAGAATTGAGTACATGGTACCCCATTCGTTCTTGTAGTATTTTATCGGTAGCCTGAAATAGGTGTTCTGGCGTCTTCGGGTTTGACATGGCAGCTTGAAAAAGTCTCTTACTTTCTGGACGTACCGGACGCGTTGAATTATTAAAGGGTCTTCCCTTACCTACATATGCAATCATTTCTCTAGCTGGTAATTGTAATGTTCCTGTTGTCGTTTCTGGTTGTTCCTCCTCCTCCGAGGATTCATTCTTGTCTGCATCTGTTTCTCTTTCAGGCTGTCCTCTTTCATGTATTTGTTCTACTGCTTTTCGGATCCTTCGGTACATATTTTCTATACTACTCTGTTTATCATGTTTTCCGTCTGCTATATTCTGACCCCATTTGTTAAGTGCTTTCATTTCTTCCTGGCCTACACCAGGCCTATCTTGGTTTCTTATCAAGCAGTTTATGAAGAAACGTAATATCATTTTTTGAGTGTCAACTTTCTGGTATGCCATGGCCTCGCCAATACTTTCAGGACCTTGCCCTGTTTGGACAAAATGATATATTCTGTCTAGATGATCAATCATTCCTGGTAGTAACATTAAATAGTTTGCAACTCGTCGTAGACGTACTGATGATAGCATCATTCTGTCGTCTTTACCGGGTACTGGATCATATCTACAGTCTGTAAGAGGCTCTTTAAGTATGTTGTAACTCGCTGTTTGAGGTGTACGTTGTTGTGCTAAATCCCTATAAGTCAATCGATGTGTTTGTGGTGGTGTTTGAAAACCTCCTGCGGCACCTCCTGAGGTGCCAGGTCCAAAAGGATTTGTTGGGTGCATGGTAGGGAGAATAGGTGCAGGAAGGGGTGGAGGAACAGGCGGAGGATGTGGAACGGGAGGAGGAGTATGTTGTTGCAGAGGTGGGGGTAGATTATCTCGGGGTGGAGTGCCGTCAGCAGGTGGTGTGCGTGGCAGCGGAATATTAACGTATTCGGGGGCTACATCGTCTAAATAGGAAGAAAGAAAAATGTCCTTTGTGGTATTGTCACGTACTTTAGTCGGGAGCAATGGAGGTGGCAGATCTTTTGGTATTTCCGGGGTGGCCTTAGGTAAACCCTCGGCCAGAAGAGGATACATACCATTCATAAGAGTATTTCGTTGTCTGTCTACTTGTTCTGCTTTTACTCGTATACCTTCCTCAACTAATACGTTTTCTCGGGCCTTGTCTGAATCCTCTCTACTTTTCTCTGCTTTTCTGAGTGCTTTCTCTGTCCGTCTGTGTGATTCTTTATGCCATAATTCAATGGCATCTTTGACTGTCTGGCTTTCTTTTTCCATAATGCTTCTTCTACTCTCATGATGCAGTCGGCATCCCATGTCCCAGCAGCGGGCCATCTCTGATTCTCCGCTAAATCTTTGGTGTAATCCACCCACAAATCGAGATATAATACAGCATCTAGGCCGTGTTTGTGGTACATAAAGTACCCTGGAGTGTCCCTAGGTGGAATGGGAACAGCTTCCTCTAGTATCCCTTTTCTAATTTTTATTTGTCTTAGTTTGGAGAACAAAGGCATGTTTCAGCCGTGCTACTTGGTACTTGATACTTACTCGAACTTGGACACAATTAATACAATATACACGATAGTGTAGATCGAACAATCACTCATACCACAACATTAAAACACATTTAAACATTTTGAAAACGAACAACAATAACTAGAATAAAACTAGCTACCTGCATTCTCGATATACTGCTAAACAGTACAGATACACCGCTAAAACAGTGCAGACCGGATATACTGCTAAACAGTACAGATACACCGCTAAAACAGTGCAGACCGGGTCTGTGTACCCAAACCCGTCTTGACCGGGCACAAATTAATGCACTCGTCTAGATGCGTCCCCAGCAACGGTACTCACCGGGAAGCACGGAAACGGAAGGCCTCGGAAACTCGATACTGGACTGGACCGGACTGGACTCGACTCGTGACATAGGTACTTCGGAACTTCGGAACTGGTGGGCCTCTGAATACCTCGGACTTTGCTCTCTCAGCTAGGCTCTGGTCGGGATCCTCCGCACTCCTCACCGCCTCGTCTGGGTGTCGATCGAAGCCTCAGTCACCTCCGTTGGCCTGAGGGAGATACAGGAAATCCTGCGGGTATGCGTAGTTGTCCGTCCGGCTGTGGCAGGGGACCGAGCCTGCAACGCACCGCCGGCGCGTGGGGTGGGGGAGGGGTCCCTGTTCGGGCGCCAATTATGTGGTAAATTTAAATTACCTATACTTAATTTATGCGGTAAAGTTCAATAAGAATAACTCAGTCAAAAATGAGAGACAGAATCCGTGGTATTTGAGGTTTTTTAAAAGGGGTTTTATTCCTTAAAAAGGAATTGGTTCGAACCAGGCAATCATGTTCCATCACCACGAAGGTTCAGGAAGGGATAGACAATACTTTATTGACAGGATATCATATATATAGTAAATGCATTACAGTAGAGATAGATGCAGGAGGCGTAACAGGTGAGAGAAACGAGATAAGGACATATGTACGTAACAGAAGGCGTGCATGAAGGCGTACACGGAGGTGTGTGCTAGACAACGTCACTTGAAACGTATCACAGGTGGGTGGATCCATAGGAGAATCCTGCAGTGTCAGCAGAAATATGTGGCAGAGATGCGCGCGCAGCAGCATGACGTGTAATTGACGTATAACTGAAGGGTGAAGGGGACTTGACATTTAGCCCTACATGAGGAGACAGAAGTCTGGGGTGTCAGAACAACCTAATCCCAAATCATATCTAATATCTGGTGTTTGAGGAACTGTATTATCTAGAAGGAAAGGTCTCTCGGGCAGAGGCTATTCTATACTGACTGCTAGTGCGTGCATATGCGACTACGTGTCTACATGAGATGCGAGGGGCCATGGGCCTACCATGGTAACGGGAGCTATGAATTACTTGCATGGAGACAGTGAGGCCGGGCCCTTTGCTCTGCAGCTGGGAAGGATGTTTTCCTAAACTACTAGACAGGAATGTATTTTCGAGGAGCGGAGCAGATAACTTGAAGGCTGAATACAGTCTTGGCAGGCAAGGCAGGCCGAGCCAGGCACCGCTCGCCGCGCAGGGAGTAAGTCAAGGGTCAGGAAGCAGCAGACTGCGGCTTCCAGAGACAGAGGGCAGAAAGAGCTCGATGGCAGGAATCAGGGCCTAACTCGCCAGAGCTAGTAAAACAGAAAGTGCACCATATAAAGACGTTGGCAAGGCACACTTAGGAACGGAATATCTGACCCATTCATGGTGGATCTGAAAGAGGACATGTTAACGTTGGACGCAAATGTATTTGCGGCTTCATAGCTGCAAGTGGAGGGAACATACATGTACTTGAAGCACGTACATGGAGCCGGGTCTACGATAGGGGACACAACTGACCATAAAATTTCATATTACCTCAAGGGCACAAGTTTATACTGGTGGTAGTGGATCATGCCACCAGGTATCCTGAAGCTATTCTACTTAGGACCACTACAGCACCTGTAGTGGCAAGGGCCCTAGTTGGAGTGTACTCCAGAGTGGGCTTCCCTAAGGAGGTTGTCTCTGACAGAGGTGCAAACTTCATGTCAAGCTACTTAACTGCTATGTGGAAGGAACGTGGTGTCAACTACAAGTTCACTACACCCTATCATCCACAATGCAATGGGCTTGTTGAAAGGTTCAACAGGACCCTAAGGGATGATTCATGGACTACCTGAAAAGCTCAGGCATAGATGGGATGTCCTGATTCCCTGCCTTCTGTTTGCTTACAGAGAGGTCCCACAAAAGGGGGTTGGCTACAGCCCTTTTGAACTTTTGTATGGGCATCCTGTGAGAGGCCCCCTGTGTTTGGTGAAGGAAGGATGGGAGAGACCTCTCAAAAAGCCTGCAACCAACATAGTGGACTATGTACTTGGTCTCCGCTCCAGGATGGCTGAGTATATGGAGAAGGCATCTGAAAACCTTAAGGCCAGTCAATAACTTCAAAAAGCTTGGCATGACCAAAAGGCTGTCCTGACTGTCTACCAGCCTGGACAGAAGGTGTGGGTGTTGGAGCCAGTGGCCCCAGCAGCACTCAAAGACAAATGGTCTGGGCCCCACACAATTCTTGAGCAAAAGGGAGAGGTCACCTACCTGGTGGACCTTGGAACTCCCAGGAGCCCCCACAGGGTGCTCCATGTCAACAGGCTCAAAGCATATGTCGACAGGAAGGACATGAGCTTGCTCATGGCCATAGATGAGGGACAGGAGGAAGAGAGTGACCCTCTCCCAGACCTGCGCACTCAGAATCCTGATGATGGGTCAGTAGATGGTGTTGTCTTTTGTGGCAGCCTCTCTGAGCATCAACAGAAAGACTGTAAACAGGTTCTTCAGTCTTTCAGACATATGTTTTCTCTGACACCCAGTCAGACCAATTGGTGTACCCATGAGGTTGACACTAGTGACAGTCTGCCAGTTAAGAGTAAAATCTACAGGCAGCCTGATCATGTTAGAGACTGCATAAAAACTGAAGTGCAGAAAATGTTGGAGTTGGGAGTCATTGAACCCTCAGATAGCCCTTGGGCTAGTCCAGTAGTTCTAGTGCCAAAACCTCACACCCAGGGTGGTAAGAAAGAGATGATGTTCTGCGTAGACTACAGGGGTCTCAATGCAGTCACTAAGACTGATGCCCACCCAATACCAAGGGCAGATGAGCTTATAGATAGATTGGCTTCTGCCAACTACTTAAGCACATTTGACCTGACAGCTGGGTATTGGCAAATCAGGTTAGCTGAGGATGCCAAGCCCAAGACAGCATTTTCAACCCCTGGTGGGCATTATCAATTTTTGGTAATGCCCTTTGGTCTGAAAAATGCACCTGCCACCTTCCAAAGGTTGGTGAATCATGTTCTCACTGGGCTGGATGACTTCTGTGCAGCATATCTAGATGATATTGCTGTCTTTAGCTCCACCTGGGAGGATCACCTGGTCCACCTGAGGAAAGTGTTAGAGGCTCTGCAAGCAGCAGGCCTCACTATCAAGGCCACCAAGTGCCAGATAGGGCAGACACAGGTTGTATACCTGGGCCACCTTGTAGGTGGAGGCCAGGTTCAGCCACTGGAGAGCAAAATACAGTCAATCAGGGACTGGGCTCCTCCAACCACCCAGACTCAGGTTCGAGCTTTCTTGGGCCTGACTGGTTACTACAGAAAGTTTGTCAGGAACTATGGATCCATTGTGACTCCATTAAATGAACTGACAAGTAAGAAAATGCCAAAAAAAGGTTCAGTGGACAGCAGGCTGTCAAAAAGCATTCGATGACCTAAAGCAGGCCATGTGCACAGCACCTATCCTTAAGAGTCCAGACTACTCCAAACCATTCATTGTCCAAACAGATGCTTCTGAGTTGGGTGTGGGAGCTGTTCTATCTCAACTGAATTTTGATGGTCAAGACCAGCCCATTGCTTTTATAAGCAGAAGGCTGACCCCCAGAGAGAAGAATTGGTCAGCTATTGAGAGGGAGGCCTTTGCTGTGGTTTGGGCCCTGAAGAAGCTGAGGCCATACTTGTTTGGCACTCACTTCAAGATTCAGACCGACCATAAGCCCCTCTTGTGGCTAAATCAGATGAAGGGTGAAAACCCCAAACTGCTTAGGTGGTCCATTTCCCTACAGGGGATGGACTATACAGTGGAACATAGACCTGGTACTGATCATGGCAATGCCGATGGGCTCTCCAGATATTTCCACTTAGAACAAGAAGACTCACCTGGTCAAGGTTAGCTTATTGTCCCAAAGTTTGGGGGGGGGTGTCATGTAGGAGAGTAGGGTCTGCAATCCTATGATCACCCAGATTTTTTGCTTTTGTTTCACTGGTTTACGACTTTCTCTGGCTGTGGGCCTGCCAATCAGACCCACAGCCTGGCTGTTCTCTCTCTAAATTACAACCTGTACCCTAGGTGCATTTACCAATTGGTACTGGGCCCCCTTATCAGACCCTGTAACTCAGGGCATAGGTGTACCCAGGGCCTACCAGGGGCTGAAGCATGTATTATGCCACCCCTGGCTGGCCTCCTAAATTTGACACAACTGGCTGCATGACAGCTGGGGCAAAGTCGTGTAATCACCCTTTGCTGTAGGTGTAGTATACCTATACCTAACCCTAAAATGGACACACAGATTCCTATCAGTCACTCCTATGGCAGGCCTTGACAATCCTGAAGGCAGAGTGCTTGGAATCGTGTGAGAGCTGAGCCTGTCTGCAGCTTGCAGAATCAAGTCCTAATAGCTGTTCCATGATATCGCATACCATATACTCTTAAGTGCATTATAATCCTCGCGGTTAAATGCTATCTTTGGTATTGCTTTATCAAAACATGTCGAGTAAGGTGTCATACGAATTGGATTACTAACCCCTCGCCAATTCTGGCGACGGGGTTAGCATTCCACCCTTCTAGAGGGACACGACATGTATGTAACTGTGAACCCCGGTTAAAGTTAAACGAAGCCTCAGCTCCACAAAATGGATGCTGCCACCACAGACACGAGTCTGACCCCCTGCAGCTGGGAGTCCTTCCAGCGAAGGGAGCCTGGACAAAGGGTTTCCTGTCAGGGGCGGTGCTAGCACCGTCCCAGACATGGTTTTGTGTATCCTGGGTAGGCAGGGCTTTTCAGGAAGGTGACTGCTGAGTGGCACCCCGGTGCTCACTACGCATAGGCCGGTCAGAACCAGTTCCAGGGGCACACCAGCCCCTGGCCTGGGGAAAGTCCGGCATGGCAGAGGGGTGTAACCACCCCCCTCCTAGTCCCACCCATAGGCAGGACCTAGTCACCGGGTCAGCCCCCTTTTTTAGTATAAAGATGGGAGCGGGCCCCCTGTTCAAATTAGATCATCTTTGGAATCAAGACCCGACTTTCTGCGAAAGACATCAAGATTTCCTTCTTCAAGATTCTCCCTTGTGGCTAAGGAGTAGTCACCCTGCATCCGCAGGCACCATCCTAAGAACACTGCGGTCTGCTGCAAGTCCTTCTTCACGAATCCGACAACCCAGCTCGATGAGACCCGGCTTCCCTGGCACCTCTGACCTCTACTCACCTCTGTAGCAAAGCTGAGAACTGTGAGTGCGACGAGACCTCGAGGGACCGATGATCGCCAAGACTGCACGACTTCTTTGTAACAAGCCCACCGTGTGCTCCACTGGTGAGTGCTTTGGGGTCCGAGAAGCCCCAACCCTGAGCAGCTCCAGCACCGAAGATCAGCCCTCCAGCATCTCCACGATCTGCGTGGGGCCCTTCTGCTTTTGCGTGCTCACCGCGCTGTGTGGCTACTAGCCGGCTGGCTTGTGGCCTTCTTCACGACGCCCGACGACATCACTGCTGCTGGTCTGGTTGCTCCAGACTGGCCCTTGCTTCCTTCTTCAAGAGAGGCACCCCGGACCCTCCTGGTCCACTCTAGACGCCATTTTGAGTCCACCGCGTGGGCTTGAATTTGCCAAGGCTTTGTTGCCCAATCCTGGGTCCAGCGACGCCGACAGCTTCATCCATCGTGGGACAGCTCGCTCCTCCATCCTGGTCGCCGACAACGCCTCCTGGTCCGTGAGATCTGCGAGCACAGCATCACCCACTCACCTAGTCGAGGTGACTACCATCCGGTGCCCTCCTGGTGCCACCTGACTACTGGCTAGTAGTCTCGAACTTGGTCCCCTCTGCTTTCAGGTGTCATCTTCCTTTGATCCAGGCTTGGATCCATCGAACTTTCTTCACTGGTCGCCTGCCAGCAACTTCTTTCTTCCAGGCTCCTGGTCCGTCTACGAGGATTCCCGACGTCTTTTGAGACCTATGCAGCTGCAGCCCCTGGGCTAGGTAACTTCGGCATTTCGGTGCCCCAGCATAGCCTCACTATCCAAGGGTCAGAATCCACTTTCGTTTTCCTCCTACCAGGTCGGGTTCGCCCGAGAACACTAACTTTGCAATTACTAGCTACCATAGACTTTGTCCCGCATCACGCGTGAGAGTGCACACTCTGCACCCGAGTCCCCTAGGCCTCCTAGAAGTAATCTGAAGATTCTATAGTCAAGTCCTAGCGATTCCTAAGCCTATTAGTACTGTACTTACCTGCTAGTAATTTCGCATTCCACTTTCAGAGTATATGGTTTTCCGTGCCCCTCGGGCATTTGTATATACTGTGCTAACTTAAGTATTTTCGTAAGAGTTTTGTTTTGTGCTTAGTACCCTGTCCTCATAAAGAGTACAGGGCTGTTGTGATTCTTAATAAATATCTTGTTTATTTTCATAACACTTGTGTGGTGTCCTTTCACTGGGTATTCAAGGGGTATATGTGTGGTAAACAGCTGGCTTAACACGCCCTCTCGAGTCTTTAGCCTTAGACTGCTCGTATCCACGCTACTAGGATAGCTGGTCTATAAGGTTGACTTACAACCAATCATCAATAAGGGTTGCTGGACTGATACATAGTGTTCACTAGAATAGTGAGCACTGCATATCAGGCCACCTTCTCACAGGTGTCATCAGTGATGTCATGAGTGATGTCACTGACCATGTCATGAGTGATGTAATATGTGACGTCATCAGCAGTGCATTGCAGGCGCGCAAGTTATAGTGAGTCCAACTAACTATAACGTGGGAATTTCAATGGTTTTATGTCAGTAAAATTTCCAGCTAACTATAACTGGTGTCAAACCTATGGTTTTTTCAGTGAATTTATTAGGGATTTTAAATGCTAATTCCTAACTATAACTGCTGTGAAACCTATGGTTTTTTCAGTGAATATATATATATATATATATTATGCTGCCCTCTTGGCAACCAAAAACTCACTGATGCCCTGAGGGCACCACATCTGCAATGTAAATAGGCACAGAGTTTCCCTGCAGTAAGGGTGCAGTGTGTGTGACTGCCCCTTGGAGGGATATAGTTGGGAGATCCATGAGACCCCATTCACCTCATTCAAAGGGCACCATCGGGGCGCTCTGACTATAAACCTCCTCTTGGTGGTTCACAGTAATTTCTCCTCTTGGCAGTCCCTATGTCTGTGCGCTCAAGTCCATAATATAGCACAGGTGCAGAGGCAAAGTGTTTGTCATCATGGGGTCACACTCTGTGTTAATAATGGAACATCCCTCAAGATAGCACCGGCACTTAAGGGCTGATTACAAAGTCGAGCGGAATTGCCTCGGCCTGACATTGTCTCGGTCATGGGACCAACCGACTCCCGGTCAGCGGTCCTGACTGGCCCATTAGGATGAAACCAAACACAGTTTGGTCACATTCCTACAATGAGAGCATGCATTCCGTCCGTAAACCGGCCGGAATCCATGCTCTTACTGTACTCACGATGCCTGCCACGGGGTGCTGAGATCAACAAGGGTGCACCATGGGTGCCCCCTCCGCCTCCAACTGGAAGTTCTGACAGCCTTTCTGTGTCAGAATGGCCGGCATGGAAAGGCTGCCAAAACCCAGCATCATAATGCTAAGGGGTGGGTTGAATTTGCATAATCGCGTTACGCAGATCTCTGCAAAATGGTAAAAAATGTTCGAGAACACGCAGAAATTCTGCGAACACGCGGAATTGCTTGTTCGCAATGCTTTTTTACTGTTCGCGATCGCTGTTTGCTTGCTCTGGGGGAATATCTTGCAAACACACATTTTGAGAACACGAACAAGGAAAACAATTCTCGAAGTTGCGGAACGCGGAAAGAATTTTGGGCCAATTTCCCATTCTCTGCGGAACGCAAAATTATCCAAATTCCGCAAATTCCACGAACGGAACGGAATTTGCGACCTAGGCCTAGGCATAAAAAGCCTCTCTTGAGATTACAGGCTGCATTCCGACTGGCCGATGGGCTCTCCAAGCCTCTCGGAAGCCAGCCAGAATTAGCGGTTGGATTCCTTTCTGACCGCCTCTATCGTAATGAGGCAGTTGTAAAGGAATCCAACCGGCATATTTCGATGCTGTCATAAAGGCTCCGACCAAGAGTCGAAGCCTTTTACGACCACATTGCAATCGCCCCGATATGTGCTCCAGCGCTATCTGTATTACAGGAGAGGCCACACAAGCATATGTAACACCACAGGAAACAGAAATACAAACCCATTGCCCCCCCTCCACCCAGACCACTGGTGTAATACTTCCCCAGATGTCCTTAGCCCTTCACATGCTGGATTCCTGTTTGCAAAGGCTCTTGGAAGGAGAACACAGTATTTGTGTAAACTTTGTCTTTCAAAATGCATGATGTTTCTTAGTTGAATCATTTTGCTGACTTTTCAAGAGCCTTTACATTTCCGAACAGCTGAATTTATCCATAAATATAGCTGATGAAAACTATCTAAAAGCAGGAATTATGAAAATAACGGGAGATTATTTTTAAACCAACCCTTGTCTAGCTTTTTTCCCATTTTCTCCAGAATCTACAAAAGACATCTCTAGCATAACATGTCTTACAAGTGCAACTTGTAAAGCTTCAAGGATGCCTGTTACAGTTGTGTCAGAATAACATTAACAAAAATATAGGGGCATATTACCAAGGGGGGCAATTATCGCCGATTTAGCGGCCATTTTTGGCCACTAAGCAGCGATAATTCTATCGCCCTATTAGCAAGCTGTCGCTCACTGATGTGAGCAACAGCTTTTAGGCGATAGCGAGTGGTTTGGGGCCCGCTTTGCATGTCAGCAATGTTTATAGCTAATGACATGCAAAGTGGGCGTACCCAACCAGTTAGCGACTGAAAGCAGTCGCTAGCGTCGCTATCGCCTATTAGCAGGGCAGGCGTAGTGTTGGAAATATTTGCGCTAAGCGTGAATATCTCCAAATACTAACACCTGCCCAGACCAGTTCTTAGCCATATTATCCAATGGGAGGTGGATAACATGGCTAAGAGCATTTAGTCGCTAATGTGTGAATAACGCTGTATTCTCAGCGATATTCACGCATTTGGCTGCTATCGCTGGATATTTTAGCACAACGGAGAAAGACTTTGCTAATAGCATGTTTTCTCCGCTAACATATCCAGCGATAGGCAGCAATAAAAAAATCGTCGCTAAGCCTATTTAGCGATAAATATCGCTACTTGTTTGGTAATATGCCCCCACGTTTTCAGCATATTCTCCAAATTTAGTTGAGAGTGGCATAGCATTGGATTTCAATCAGTTTTATGTGTATCCCGAACAATTTCACAGTTGCTAATCACACTCTGCATAAAAGGAACAGAAAAAAATAGAGAAAAACATAAAGGATGCCATCTAAAAATTAGGAGATTGTAAAAAACATTTCCAATTTAAATGCATGTAACGTTTCAGCAATAGAGCGTGAGAAGCTGCTGGCTGTTGCTGTTCCTGTTCTGTTGCATTTAGGGAAAAGTTCTTAGATCAAAATACATCACCTGGTTCATTTTGGATGCAATGGTGCATTTTGTGCTAAGATAATAGCACTAAATTCAGGGTTATGCTCCTCAGGTAGTTTTGCATACTCTTGCATAATTTTGCTGCCATTTCAATACAGAAACTTACATGAGTTACTTTTAACACTTTGATCTCAATATCCAGATGCTCCATAGCTAGCACAAAAAAGCAAGAGGGCAAATGCATGCAATTAGAGTGCATCTCTAATGCTGAACCTGTGTTTCAGGTCATTGGAAAAGATGCTCTCAAGATGGTTAGAAACATCACAAACAGAGAAGGTGGAGGACGGAGCAATGGAAGATGCAATAATGGAGGACAGAAACTTCTTTGGGTTGGATCTAAAACATGCTGGGAAAGTATTTGACATTCAGGACAGAGGAAGCAGAGTCCTTTGATATTTCAGCTGATCATTGTTGGCACGAATTATTCCTACCAAAACTGTTGACACTAAGGGCCTCATTACAATTTCAGACTGAAAGGATTCCAACCGACCCCTTGTCATAATCATTTCTGTCCAAGTTGGGTTCAGGGAGTTCGACTGCCAGATTATGATGGTTCAGAACGCAGTTTTGTCCGACTCCCTTTGACTTCAATTGGAGGCTGTGTGCTGACCGACAACACAGGCTCCCATTGAAGAAAGGGGTGGTTGCGGAAAACCTTGCACCCTGTGCCAGGCACCCAATGGTGTCTGCCACACTGTGCCTGTTGTAAAGAGTGTCCCACGGGTACTCCCACGGGCCACAACCAGAGGCCTCCAGGTGAAAGGGGGCCCGCTACGGGCCCCCAAATTCAGTTTCCGACAGCTGTTCCTTGTCGGACAAACTGAGTCAGTAAGGCTGTCTGAATCGGACATCATAATACGTTGGTCAGAAACGCTGTGCATGTACCTGTACAATTCAGCTCTGACTGACTCGGTTACTCCGAATGCCGGTCGGAAACCGAGTCGGAAAGACCAAACGGTTACCTTCTATCATAATCAGTCAGCCGGAAATATTTCCGAGTTGGGTGGAAACATGGGTTCTGACACGGGTTAGGAAAATCCAAATGCCTTTAGGAGCCTTTCCAACCAACATCGCAATGAGACCCTAAATTATTATTGTGAATTCCTGTGAATGATTACACCAAAACAGAGATAAATCAAGTCAAAGCAAACTTACACCAGCAAAGGTTCAAAGTCAAAATCATGAAAGTTTATTTAAAATTCTGAATTCTTACAGAAAGCAAAAATAGTTAGTTAGTCATTTCAAATCAAATATCATTATATTCTCAAAATGCAAAGTGATTGGAATTAAAATAGGGCTCAGACTCTATTCTAGTTAAGTAGCCAGAACCCCATACACTCTAGCACAAGAAAAAATATTGCACAACTATTCAAAGCATAGTGACAAATGGCAGTCCATCATAGGGACATAAAATCTCTATGTATTACATCAACAATGTAGACAAAATAAGTTAAACAAGCAGCACTTTATATATTATTTCAAACAGAGAAATCACACAGTCGACATGGTGTGATACACAACAATATCCAATGTTGCTGTTGTACTATTGCTTCTATTCTAGTTAGGTAAACAGAACAGATACAGTCTAGCAAAAGGCAAGAAATATAGAGTCAAAGAGCAATCTGTCAAAGGAACATGATCAATAGAATCTCAGAAAGACTAAAGAATCTCTAGCTATTGCATTAAAAATTCAGACTAAGGGGGCGTGGCTAGCAGCCGAGCATGGCAGCAGCCTAAAAGAAGAGCTCCGTAGACCGTACGGCCTCTCCTAATATCCGACCACTTATCCGTGCAGAAAAGAAGCTCTAACGGAGGGTTCCGAAGCCTAGGACCGGGCAGGACCCAGGGCAGCAACTTTGGAGACTGTCCGACATTGGAGACGGAACTTATGTCGTGACGACCCTGAGGCCTGGACGTCCATAACAAGCCGGGATCTATCCTGAATTATCGGCCGAGGAGATGCGAGGGAAGCTCGGTTCGACCCCACCGAAAAAAACGACCACTGTCCAAAAAGTTGGTCATGAGCTCGATAACAGCGAGAATTGCTCGAACAGTCTTAATTAGACTCTGCCACATATAAGAAGACAAACTACAAGCGATCAGAAGAGAATTCCTCCAGACGGCAGACAGGTGAAACCGAAACCTAAGGAGAACAAAGGGTCGGTCCGCCATCTTAGCACATAGTACTCAACGCATCGGTCGCCTTTGAACACCATCGCCTCACCACCAAGATCGACCTTATGAAAGTGGGACCTCTGTCCTTATTATATCGGCTCCCGACTCGCTTGGAGACTTGCAGAGTTCCACACTGCATGGGCCTGTGCGTATTGGGAGGTATTGGCCTACTATCCACGCGAAGAGAAAGGTGACGACCAGTTACATACCAGACCCCACGAAACCCCGGACGACTGGGAGATATACCCAGCAAGACTTTTAGGGTGCGAAGGCGTAAGGATGGCTGGAAAGAACGCGAGAGGAGGCACTACGCAGACCCGAATTGATAGATTTGCCAGTGGTGGGGCATCGTCGTCCTCCCTGTCGGCCCCAGCCGGCAATATGGCGGAAGGGGCGAACACGCAGAAAACGACACTGGACGACATCATGAGAGCACTAACTCAAGTAAAGGCCACGGTGGGCTCAATATCCACTGAAATCACATTGATCCGTGCCGACTTTCAAAAAATGTCTGAAAAAGTGAAATCGATGGAGGTGGTCACGAAGTCCCTAGTGGAAGATGTCTCCGAGCTCCAAACGGCGATGCAACAATTGGCGGTAGAGAACAAAACACAGCGTGAAAAGCTGGATGATCAGGAAGGTCGCTCGAGAAGGAACAACATAAGAATTCTTGGTGTACCGGAATCTGAAGGCAATAGAACAACCGACCTCTATGTGGAGGAACTGATTAAAAAAGAGCTCCAACCAAAGGGACTATCTGCCTTTTTCTCTGTGGAAAGAGCACATCGAGTACCGGGGGGTAAACCTAAGCAAAGGCGCGACGCCAAGACCCATCTTGGCCCGTCTCTTCAACTTCCGGGACAGGGACGCCATTTTGCAGGCCGCTAGAGTGTCCCCTCCGATGAAGATCCTCAACTCCACACTGGCCTTTTTCCCGGATTATACGGCAGAAGCTGCGTGCCGTAGGAGGACATTTCTGGAGGTTAAGAAGGAACTAAGAGCGAGAGAGATCCCTTACTCCATGCTTTTTCCGGCAAGGCTGAGAGTGGTATCGGACAACAAGACTTGGTTCTTTGACACTCCTGAACTTGCGAAAGACTGGCTCGATGGATGGAGACCGGCGACACAGCCCCACAGATCCAACAGATCGAAAAAGGACAAAAACATGGGGCTTCCGGGGAGCTCGCAAACGTCTCACAGGACGGAGGAAGAAATCTCACAAGACGGAGATGTGATGAAGGAGGGCGCCAGCAAGGAACACTAATCTCCAAAGAGGACAATCAGAAACTTGATTTTATATTTTGCGTTCTGCCTGAGGGTCGGCTACAGGACAGTGGGCTGAGGGCTTCCAAGGAGTGTATGAGGGGCAGCCAGCTCCGGAGAATCTTCACCCCGCGAGCAAGTATTTGGTGTGGGGAATGGGACAGGCACTCTGCTAAGTTGGGGGGGCGGGCGGTTTTGTGTCCGTACAGTAGGGGGCCAGGGAGGGGGGTTGTTCAGGGTGTTGGGGGGGTTCCTGGTTTTTTGTTTTGTTTGACTCAGGGAAATAATATGCAACACGACGAACTGAATACTCAGATGGGTATATACCGAACACTATGGCAAGCAGATATTGCAATGTACAAGCTAGACCTGATAGGTATGCAATGGCACACAACTCACAATCAGCTACTCTAAATGAGAACACATGCACGGGTCCGATAAATCCATTACAAGTGATGTCCTGGAATGTGAGGGGCCTAGGGGACAAGATAAAAAGGGGGCTGGTCCTGCAGGGTATTAAGAGACTAAATCCAGATCTAATTCTTCTTCAGGAGACACATCTAGTGGGGACGGCGAGCAAAGCCCTGGACAGACGTGGATATAGTATGATAGTGCACTCGGACTTTACCTCCGGGTCTCGTGGAACGGATATTCTAATGAGAAAGGCGTCCCCCTTTATACTGCATTCCACGAGAGCCGATGAGTATGGCCGTTTTGCAGTGGCGATTGGGTAATGGGAAGGCAAGCCGCTCAACGTTGTCTCTGTATACATTCCACCAGCACTGCACGCGACCACTCTACCCAAGCTGGGGAAATTACTGTTAGATCTTCCGGAAGGTAACCTAGTAGTGGAAGGGGACTTCAAGGCAGTGGCACACAACACACAGGATAGGTTCCCGACCCGAACGCACACACCTGGTCCGTCCCGTTTTCAAGAATTTATCGAGGCACAAGGGCTGCTGGATGTCTGGCGACACCTCAATCCAGAGGGCCGACAATACACATACTACTCTGCAACTCATAATAGTCTGTCCCGCATAGACTACTTTCTAGCACTAGGGGACGGTCACCTTACAATTAGTGATGTGCAGATTAGACCCAGGGGTATCTCGGACCATTCCCCCCTAACACTAAACATCTCATGTTCGGGGAGAGTTCGAAAAAGGTTATATCCAATTTATCCAGGGTATATTAAGGTTTCGGTGTCGTCCCCCACTACCTTATGGGAAGCATAAAAAACAGTTTTGAGAGGTCATGCCATTACAAGAATAATAGGGCATAAGCGCACGCAGCAACGGGAGTTGAGGGGTCTGGAACTGAACCTTGAGGCAGCAAACACGGCACACATGGAGCACCCAACAGAGGACACATTACACACACTTAATCTATGCCAACAAGCACATACTGATCATATACAACAACAAACGATGGAGAATATAACAGCGACAGCGACTAGAGTATACGATATAGGAGACAAGGCCAGTAAACTATTGGCCTGGCTAGATAAGAGAAAAGAAGGTAGCAGGACCATACTGCAATTGGCATACCCGAGTGGGAAGCTGCACTCGCACCCTTCAGAAAAAATTGATATCCTCGCGGACCATTTTCAGGGAGTATATACTCCGGAAAGGGAGGTCACGGCGAATGCTGGCCCTCCAAACTGTGCGCACCCCGACTTTACCCCAAGACGCGGTGGATGAACTGGAGGCGGACCTGACGGTACAAAAGATTCAGGCAGCAATCAATACACTACACACAGGGAAAGCGGTAGGCCCCAATGGTATCCCGATTGAATGGTACCAAACGATGACAGACACACTAAGCGAGCCGTTGTTGGCTATGCTAAAGGATAGCTTGGAGCGGGGGGTCCTGCCCTTGGATCAACGGATGACCACTGTTGTTGCCATCCCGAAACCGGGTAAGCCTCCTGCCGAATGTACATCATGCCGGCCAATCTCGCTACTCAATGCGGAAGCCAAGATATTGGCGAAAACTTTGGCTACCAGATTGATGCCTCACCTATCCCTCCTGATCCATCCAGACCAATCCGGTTTTATGCCCTATAGGAGCACGGCACTGAACCTCCGGAGAGTACATGGCGCACTGGCGCGGGCCCCCTTATTGACGGAACCAGCAGTCATTTTTTCGTTAGACGCCAGGATGGCGTTCGACTTAGTGGAGTGGCCATACCTTTTCGCAGTCCTGGCACACATGGGCTTCGGCCCTAAATTTATTGCATGGATAAAACTCTTATACACAGAACCTGTCGCACATGTGACGGCCAATGGACATATTTCACGAGACATACCGTTGGCTAGAGGAATTAGGCAGGGCTGCCCGCTCTCCCCTGTGCTGTTTGCGTTAGTTCTGGAGCCACTAGCAACTGTCATTAGAGACACTCCATTACTGAAAGGGGTGAGTTGGGGGAGCACTGGGAGGACAGAGTCTCCCTCTACGCTGATGACATGTTGATATACCTGTCCGATCCAGCCGCTGGTATCCCTATATTGCTTGACTTATGCAATACACATGGTATCCACTCTGGTTACACCATAAATTGGTCAAAATCGATTATTTATGAACTGAAGGGTCCTCTGCCACATATACCCAGCGAATGCCAATTGACTATTGCAGACCCCTCGTTTAAATATCTAGGAATTTACGTCACCCGAGACGCCTCGATCAATTTTACTCAGAACCTGTTACCTCCACTCACTCGCTTAAAGGCAGATGCAAGATATTGGATACATTTACCATTGACACTTCTAGGTAGAGCGGCTTTATTTAAAATGAAGGCACTTCCACGTTTTTTGTACACATTGGAGAATACACCGACCCTAGTCCCACCCTCGTATTTTAAGAAGGTGACAGCAGTCCTTTAAGGTTTGGTATGGGGAGAAGGCCCGGCTCGGGTGGCACACATAAAACTTAACCGCGGATGGTATGACGGTGGGATAGCACTGCCAAATATACAGTTGTATTACTGGGCGTCCCAACTCAAGGTGATAAACCAGTGGATCCACAGAGCACAAGAAGACCCAGCTTATATGGCTGACAGAACACAGCTAGGCACACACAGTCTACTGGCGCCATTATATAACAAACGTCTGACAAACGTCACACCGGACCCGCGGGTCTGTTTATTGAATATATGGGGGAAGACGGATCTAACACGACAGGGGCAGTAGTGGGTAGTGATAGGAGCCTTGGCGGCCAAGCGCGACATAGCGCAAAAATGGGGGGCGGCGGGCGCACCGACATTGGCACAATGGTGCAAACACATGGACAGATTGATGGTAACCGAGCGAGCGGTTTATAAGATAAGAGCCAACCCTCGCAAATGGAACAGGATATGGCTACCTTGGAATAAGTATAGGGGTGACCTGTGTGAACCTTTACCAGAAGAAGGAGATGATGGCTCTGATGAGGAGGATGAGTTTGAAAACTGATGCATACCCGTTGACGGGATACTGGGAGGGATACGGGTGTGGAAGAAGGAGACCTTGTGGAAAACTCACAAGACAAGATACAGTATAGTACATCGGTAAAACCCACTGATATAGATGATTGACCGTGTATAGAAGCCCTAATATATTGTTTATTGTTCCTAATGAGTCTATGGTTATGTTCAAAACAAAACAAAAAGTTAACAAAAGTAAGACTATTAATTCTTTACGCATTGAAGGAATGTCTCGCGCACAATGTTCTTAAATCCTGCCGGACCGGAAGGTTGTCGGCTAAATAGTTGTGTATTACAAGCATCGAAATGAATATGGCGTGAAAACTGTCCTCTACACAAGCAAATGATGTAATGTGCAATTGACAACTGCTAATAAAGTCTTACAAAAAAAAATTTCAGACTAATGTGGAGACTACTCTTCTAAGTAAGAGGAAGAGCTTTCACTGGCAAACATTTCAAAACAGCATGTTATATAATTTTTCAAACAGAAAAATCACACTGTTAAGATAGTGTGAAGCAAATGATACACAGCAATATCCAGTGTTAAAGCAGAAATACATCACATGGAAAATTACATTTGCTCTAGTACTAATTAACAACCTGTATTATGCTTCCCAAGAGAATCACAGGCACATTTAAAAGTATATACTCAACCTCTATTAGCCAGAACAAGTGACCTTCTAAGGATACAGTCAAGATCTGCTCTTTCATCCTGGAATATCTTTACCACAGTGAAGAATTCATGTTAAACTACTTGAATTAGAGATATTTTACAAAATGCTGAAGGACACATTTGAACTCGCGCTGTACAGAAAGAGAAACAAAAAAACATATTTATTTTAAAATGTATTGGCAGTTACAAAGCAGCTGAGGGCATCGCTGGACAAGGGCAACACCTCAGTACTGGTACTACTCGATCTGAGTGTGGCCTTTGACACGGTGTCCCATGAGAGTCTGCTCCAACGACTCAGGGAGATCCGGGGCAGCGGCATGGCCTGGGCCTGGTTTGCATTTTTTCTATCCAATCGCTCTTTCAATTCACGCCCCTCCGAACCAGTCCAGTACTCACCCCCTCAGCAGTGGTGTCCCCCAAGGCTCTGCCCTGAGCCCCACGCTGTTTAACGTGTACATCAGCCCTCAAGCCCTCCTGGCAAAGCCTGGAAAATTAATATGATATCATACACGGATGACACACAACTGCTATTCACTTTCTCCAAAAATCCTGCCCAAGACCATTTGAAATTTCAGGAGGATGTCTTGGCCATCTCAGATTGCATGGCTGAAAATTACCTCCAACCTAATTCCTCTAAAATAGAGGTTCTTTTGGCTGGCAGGGACCCCCATAAATGGGACTACCAGTGGTGGCCCGCTGCACTGGGTTCTCCACAACAGCCGAAAAGCGCAGTCTAGAACCTAGGGGTCCTGATGGATAACCCCCCTTTCCTTCGAGCTTCACGCCAAAAAAGTGGCAGGTACATGCTTCAGCCTCCTGCGTGGGCTGAAACCCATCTTGGTGTTTTTTAATGTGCCCACCCAGCAAGTGATCATTCAATCGGTAGTTCTGTTACGTCTCGATTACTGTAACGGACTTCTGTTGGGCCCGGTTACGAAGAGACTGCAAAGGGCACAGAATGCATCTGCCTGCACTCTTTTTGCCCTCCCTAAGCATTATCATACCTCCCATCTCCAGTACCGCCTACATTGGCTGCCGATCGAACAGATAATTCACTTCAAAACTCTTTGCACCACCCACAGGATCGTACATGGTCAGGAACCCCCGATTCTGCAGGCGCTCTGCACACTATACGTTCCAACGTGAGCACTGCGCTCCACAGATTTGCATCTGGCCTGTAATCCTAGGGTGCGCAGGAGCAGAGCGGGGGGGTGCTCGTTTAGGTCCCTGGCCCCAGCCCTATGGAACTACATTCCTATCACGGCACGCAGCACACAAGATCATTGGGCATTCAGAAAACAGATTAAAACCTGGCTGATTTTTTCTATCTAGCTTGGGATGTGCAAGCACGCTGCGCTCACGCTCCCCGGGCTTTTAGAAATAGGCATTTCATGGCTGTCTTCCCATCTCGTTAGGTGTTGCCTTCTTTGGCTACCTGTCCGCAAGCGCTGGGACGCCTCGTTGCTGGGGCAGCCCTGCTCTATATAAACACTTCTAACATAACATTAAGTGCAACAAATGAAATTGAATTTGAAGCCTAGTCATGAAAACTTAAAAAGCTTTAATATGTTAAATACAGGCGTCAGTTATATTATTTAAGATCTAATAATGTTAATTAAATGCACATTATTTATGAAATCTTATTCACTTTGACACCCATAGACTGTTGTCTGGCACCATCAGTTATTTTGACTTGTTCCCTTTTCCTAACACTTCACACCTGCATTCAATCCCTCCCCTTATTTGTTTTTGCCCTTTCAGTTTCCCTTTCTTTGAGCTTTCTCCTCTGTCTCTCTTGTTTTAGCAGTGTAGGGACTTTAGCGTTAAACTCCCTTCCATGTATATAAAACAACTCTACTTTATGGTGTGGTGGAGCACCTCCCTCCATAGTTCTGGGGCAATATTCCAGGTTTCCATAGGGGCTAGTTAACGTGAAGCTCCTCACTTCACTGGGTACACATTCAATGTGTTCATTGCGAATGTCTTTGACTTGTGAGATCCATGTTTGTCACCATGTTCGTACAGTGATGTGCTCCATACCTCACATCTGTGATTCTGTGTAAACTGTAACTTAGAGAGTTTAGTCCAGATATTATACCATCCAGCCTGTTGGAACAAGTCTCTCTCACAAACACACACACACACACATGCTATTTTCCCTTTTAAATATACGTTTCCACTGTTCTAGATGAAAATAGCATGCTACAACGCATGCTTTTACATCGCCTTCCATTACAATGCGGTCATTACAACGACCGCGTTGTTAGAACGTGATACTTTCAAACAGAAGTCATTAGATCGACTTGCACTAGAAGACGCTCCAACATTAAGAATAATATTAACTCCATCCTGCTCAACAGTAAGGAAGGTGTTGGAATAGTAAATTGTACTATTCCTTAGGTTGGAGCACCATCTAGAGCAAGTTGATCTAATGACTTTCATTGTAATGGTATCGTGTTCTAACAAGGTGGTCATTGTAACAACCGCGTTGTAATGGAACATGATGTAACAACTGCGTTGTAATGGTTGTTTCCCGTTCTAGACCAGTGGCGGCTGGTGACATTTGAAAGTGGTAGGGATAACATTGGGCATGCGTTTCATACAGCGAGCGATGTGAACAGGTTTAATGGACACACCTGGGATCTAGGGTGGGTCCATCTCCCAAGAAAGAAATGAAAAAAAGATTGCCAAATGGTACATTTCAAAGCAAATGAATGTAGTGATAAAGCAAGGCTTATAAAGCAGTGGGAAAGTATAGTCTTGAAATATTAAAACATTAAAAACTGCCCCATATCTTACTGCATCATTATGTTGAGAAGTTAATGTAATGTGTAAATTGTACAGCGTGTCAACTTTTGCACTTTAAAATGTATGCTTGCCCATTGTCTTGCACTGCATGTAACATTAAATTTGGAAACAAATGGTCTAACCACCAGGCTTCAGGAAGCACCCACAGCTGCTGGCTGCAACCAGTCATATAGAAGTAAGTGCAGACAGGTCTTTTAGTGGGATGAAAAAGTAGGGGGTCTGAAGTGACAAAAACAATCTGAGAAGTTCCGCAAGTGGCGGAGTGCAGTATGAACTGCCATTCGTGTTGATTTCCCTAAAGCTCCGGTAGAAATTCTACCCAAGCCGCAGCTCACGCTCACAAACTTACTGTTCGTGAGTGCAAGCGGGTAAAAAACGACACTGCACTATGCGAGCGGAGTTCTCTGCACTCTGTGAGCTTTGCGGAGTGCAGAAAACTCTGCAAACGGAGCAAATGGAGCAAACTGAGAAAACGGAGCAGACGTCACAGCCCAGGCCTATATTTGTTTGCAAGTCAATCCATGTTTTTGGCATCAGTGTTAACTTAGGGCCATGAAGCCATGGGCAGTTTTAATGTCACACATAAGAGACCTGTCCACTGTAAGCACATATTTCACACCTTTCTTGACTCAGATATTTGGATCAACTTCGCTGGGGGAACACGAACAAACCCTGCTCGTTATTTGGATCCATTCCGCATTGGAAAAAATGCTGCAGCTCCACTTCTAATGGGGCCAGTGACGTGCAGTCAGGGCCTGGGGTGCCACAGTGGGGGAGGTTGGCATGATGAGGGGTCTCAGCACAATATACACAACACAACTTTAGCTTGCAAACACTTACCATTACAGAGAAAAAGCACCAGATCAGACGTGTTTGCATCCACTTTCACACATGCCAAAAGGTTGGGATCTATGCCTTTAAATGAGAGCCGTCTGAAGTCACGCAGGGATAAAGATCTGATGCCCGGACCTGTGATGCTAATTGCATCACTAGGCCACAGAGTGCATGCTACCATACACCTAATCAATCAATCACGACATTTGTATACCACGCTGCTCACCCGGAGGGTCTCAAGGCGCTTGGGGAGGTGGTCTGCTACTGCTCGAACAGCCAGGTCTTGAGTTGCTTCCTGAAGGCGAGGTGGTCTTGGGTCAGGCGGAGTCGGGTGGGGTGGGAGTTCCACGTCTTGGCCGCCAGGTAGGAGAAGGATCTTCCTCCCGTTGTGGCTCTCCGGATGCGAGGGACGGCGGCGAGGGCGTGGCTAGTCGATCGAAGCTGGCGTAGAAGTTGAGGTGGTCGTTGAGGTATCTTGGGCCTTGGTTGTGGAGGGCTTTGTGTGCGTGGGTGAGGAGACGGAACGTGATTCTCTCGTTGACGGGGAGCCAGTGCAGATTTCTCAGGTGTGCCGAGATGTGGCTGTGACGGGGGATGTCCAGGATGAGTAGAGCTGAGGTGTTCTGGATCCGTTGGAATCTTTTTGGGAGTTTTGCAGTGGTTCCGGCGTAGAGGGAGTTGCCGTAGTCCAGTCGGCTGGTGACGAGGGCCTGGGTGACCGTCTTCCTGGTGTCGGTGGGGATCCAGCGGAAGATCTTCCGTAGCATGCGCAGGATGTTGAAGCATAGCGAGGAGACGACATTGACTTGTCTGGTCATGGAGAGGGAGGAGTCCAGGATGAAGCCCAGGTTGCGTGCGTGGTCCGTAGGTTTGGGTGCGTTGCCAGCAGGAGTCGTCCCAGGCGGAGGGTGACGATCCCAGGTTGAGGACTCCCGTCTTGTCTGAGTTCACTTTCAGGCGGCAGTTCATCATCCATTCGGCTACGTCTGTCATCCCTTCGTGTAGGTTGGCCCTGGCGGTGGCGGGGTCGTTGGTGAGGGAGAGGATCAGCTGGGTGTCGTCGGCGTAGGAGATGATATTGAGGTTGTGTCGGCGTGTGATGGCTGCGAGGGGGCTCATGTAGATGTTGAAGAGGGTGGGGCTGAGCGATGACCCCTGTGGTACGCCGCAGATGACTTCGGTGGCCTCGGGTTTGAACAGGGGGAGGCGGACTCTCTGTGTCCTCCCGGCGAGGAAGGAGATGATCCACTCCAGTGCCTTCTCTTGGATCCCGATGTTGCTGAGGCGCTGTCCTAGAGTGCGGTGGCAGACAGTGTCCTATGCCGCGGAGAGGTCCAGGAGGATGAGGGCCGATGTTTCTCCGTTGATGAGCAGGGCTCGGATGTCATCAGTGGCTGCAAGGAGGGCGGTCTCGGTAATGTGGTTGGCACGGAAGCCGGACTGCGAGGGGTCGAGGGATCTGTTTGTCTCGGGGAAGGCGGTCAGCTGTCTGTTGACGGTCTTCTCGATGACTTTCGCAGGAAACGGGAGGAGCGAGATGGGGCGGTAGTTTTTGAGGTCAGTGGGGTCATTTGAAGGTTTCTTCAGGAGGGCGCTGAGTTCGGCGTGCTTCCAGCTCTCCGGGAAGGTAGCGGTGTCGAAGGAGGCGTTGATGATGTCTCGTAGATGGGGAGCGATGACGGAGTCGGCCTTGTTGAAGAAGTGGTGGGGGCAGGGGTCGGTTGGAGATCCGGAGTGGATGGAGTTCATGGTGCGGATGGTTTCTTCTGTGTTGATCGGGGTCCAGGCGTGGAGGGTGGTAGTGGGGGGCATTGGTGCGTCGTAGGGTGCATTGGCTGTGTGCTGAAGCTGTTGTGTATGTCTGCGATCTTGGTGTGGAAGTACGTGGCGAGGGAGTTGCAGAGGTCTTGCAATGGGGTGATGTCGTTGTTTCCGGTGCTGGGGTTGGAGAGCTCTTTGACGATGTTGAAGAGTTCCTTGCTGTTGTGGGCGTTGTTGTCCAGCCGTTCCTTGAATGCTGTTTTCTTGGTGGTGCGGATCAGCTGGTGGTGTTTTCGAGTGGCGAGCTTGAGGGTGGTCATGTTGTCTGGTGTCGGGTCTCTGCGCCAGGCTTTCTCGAGGGCACGGCAGTTATTCTTGGAGCTCTTGAGTTCGTCGGCAATGAAAGGCTTTTAAATTAAAAGTTCTGCGTCCTGCATCACAGTTCTGAATGTTGATTTACTGCCTGGCTTCCGTCTCCGGCTTCAGAGCGAGGCAGAGCAGGCAGCCTGAAACAGACAGCCCAGCCAGACTTAAATTCATCAATTTATTTAGAGATACAACTGTATCTCTAAATAAATTGATCTATTCAATATGTTATTAAGTAAATGTGTAAGAATTTCAGATGAGCGCAGCCCCACAGCCCTAATGGAGAAACCGCCCCAATCTATTCTTACATATAGGAAATGAGCTACAGTGCAAGGAGAAGGTGGGACTGAGCTTCCTGCCAATAGCAGGAGATTCAAGGGCTTTGACTCTGAGTACAGTGTGGGAGGTGAGGTCGGATATACAGACGCGGAGGCTGAATATATTGGCGAACAGCACTTTTATTGTCAGGAAACAAGGCTTTAGGTTTCACGACAGGGTCTGAACTTCCACATGCGGCACCGAGCTCTCCAAGGTTGAAGGGGTCTGCCGTGGTAGTCGATGTTTCTTCCTCTTCGTCCAAGGGTCGTTGGTCCTGGGGCGACCACGTCTCCGTGGTGTTGGTTAACCGGAGGTACTGAGAGGGAAGAAGAGAAAGGGACCGTCAGTGATCTGGTTGGTTCGAAACCCTTGCTCCTACACCGTAAAGTAGTGCACGAAAATCGGGTATGGTGAAGGGGAGTGCGTAAAGGTATTGGAAGTGGTGGGTAAGGGAATAGGGAGTGAACGGGTACGGAATAAGGATAAGAATGTAGAAATGGTTGAGTCATAGACCAAAGCCCTAATCCCAGTCCAGTAGCTTAAGTGAAACAGTAGGTATTACTCTTTTACCAATGCAAGTTTCGTAGTCCCCTTTACAAAATCCACCCACCACCCACAATGTGCTCCCTACCTCCCACCTCCCTTAACACACAACAGTTTCCCCAAAGGGCTTCGGTTCAAAGTCACTCACCGGCCCCGCCGTAACTCTCCTGAGTCACGGCACGTTCTCCAGCCTCCTCCGGGGGACACCACCACTCCTCCGTCCAGCGGTCTTCGGTTTCCCCCGCCTCCTCCTTTAGGTCAGCAACGCTGTCTTGACTCTCGGCGTTCAGCTCCGGCTCCCGGTTCCAAGATTCAGCGTCCTCCTCGTGGTTCGTCTCTGGTCCCGCCTCCTCGACGTTCTGCGACGACCCAGCTTCCTGTGAGGCGTCTGTTTTTATTCGTCCATTGTTCGTAGCACCTCATCTAGCCGTTACCTCACGCTGTGGAAAGAGAGGAGAGATATCGGTCTTCGTCCAAGTTTCAGGTGAGACGGAAGGCCGCCATGGTCGAGCAAGGGTGTCTGGGCTTTGTAGTTCCGCCTTAACAGGGGTTCCGACCCGATCTTTCTCACATCCCCTTTCCCTTGGTGTCCTGTTACTAGGGTTTCTGTCCTGTGGATACCTGGACAGGAAATCAACATTCCCTTGCTCTGACCCTTTCCGATGTTTAGTATGAAATCTATAGGGTTGCAGTGCCAAGAACTATCGTAATACACGATTGTTGTTTCCTTTGTTGCGAGATAACCATTCCAAAGGGGCATGATCCGTGAATAAAGTAAACTCTCTACCTTCCAGATAGTACCGCAGTGTTTCTATGGCCCACTTCACTGCCAGGGCCTCTTTTTCAATGACTGCGTAATTCTGTTCTCTAGGAAACAATTTTCTGCTGATATATAAAATAGGCTGTTCTTGTCCCTGGTGAGTTACTTGTGAGAGCACTGCTCCTAATCCCTGATCTGATGCATCTGTCTGTAAGACAAACGGGAGGGAATAGTCAGGACTGGCTAGTACCGTTTCAGATGTTAGGGATCCTTTTAGAGTTTGGAAGGCTCTAAGTATGTCAGGGGTAGGATGTTTTAAACGCTCCTCAGTATTAGAGGTCTTTTGCAGCAGATTAGTGAGAGGCGATGCAATTTGGGAAAAATTGGGAATAAATTGTCTATAATATCCCAAAAGGCCCAAAAAGGCCCGTAGGTCTTTCTTGTTTTTGGGAAGTGGAATTTGGGAAATAGCTGCCGGGTTGGAATCTTGTGGTCTAATCATTCCCTCTCCCAAGAGGTATCCCAAATATTTCACTGTTTGGGCTGCTAGATGGCTTTTTGACGGATTGATCTTCAATCCATTTTCTCCTAGAGTGATTATGACTTGCTTCAGGTGTTGAACGTGTTGGTCCCATGTCTCACTGAAAATGACAATGTCATCTATATACGCACCGGCATATTTTTCGTGGGGGCGTAGTATACAATTCATTGCCCTTTGAAAAGTGGCTGGTGCCCCGTGTAAGCCAAAGGGCATGACCTTAAAATGGTACAATCCCTCCGGAGTGGAGAAGGCTGTTTTTTCCTTATCTTGGGGACGTAAAGGGATTTGCCAATAACCTTTACACAAGTCCAATGTGCTGATGTACTTAGCTTTCCCTATCTTTTCAATCATTTCATCCACTCTTGGAAGGGGATAAGTGTCAAACTCCGATAACTTGTTAACCTCTCTGAAGTCGATGCAAAATCTGACCGAACCATCCGGTTTCGGAACCAAGACAATTGGGGAGTTCCACTCACTAGATGATGGTTCGATATTATCCATTTCCAGCATCTTCTGGACTTCCTCTCTTATAGTTTGACGACGGGCCTCGGGTATCCGATAGGGCCGAAGTCGTACCCTTTTACCTACAGGGGTTCTGATGGCATGTTGTACTAGGGTTGTCCTTCCTGGAGTTAGGGAAAACACTCCTCCAAGGGGAGCGAGATTCTGCATTAACTTTTCTTTCAGAGGGTTTGGAAGAATAGTGTCAATACATTGAGAAAATAAAGGTACCTCATTCTCAATTTGGGCATTTAGAACAGGTTGAGGTCCTTCCCATTTTTTTAGCAAATTGATGTGATATATTTGTGAAGTACCCCGGGTCGCATCTAGCTCTATCCTATAAGTCACAGGGGTGACTTTCTCAGTAACTTTATACGGGCCCTGCCATTGGCCCAGTAGTTTGTGGTCGGATGAGGCCATCATTAACAAAACGAGGTCACCCACCTCAAATTTTCTCTCCTTTGCCTTTTTGTCATATTGTTTCTTCTGAGCCGCTTGTGCCTCTTCCAGATTATTACGGACAATAGTTCGAATCTGACTCAGATGCGTTTTAAGAGTGGATACATAATCCACTAAGGGCTTAGCGTTATCGGGTTCATTCTCCCACTTTTCTTGGGCCATGTCCAAGAATGTTCGTGGCTGGTGTCCGTATAGTAGTTCAAAAGGTGAATAACCTGTACTTTTCTGTGTTTTGCACCGTATGGCGAACAGTGCCAACAGTAACATATCCTCCCACTTTCTCGTTTCGAGTTCCAACACTTTTTTAAGGGTTGTCTTAAGCGTAGCGTTATACCTTTCGACTAACCCGTCAGTCTGAGGGTGGTAAGCCGCTGTTCTAATTTGGTGTATGCCTAGTTGGGTACATACTTGCTTCATGACCTTGGATATGAATGGGGTTCCTTGATCTGTCAGGATTTCTTTTGGAAACCCCACCCTGGAAAACACGGTTATCATTGCTTTGGCAATATTAACCGCATCTGGGCGTCGTAAGGCAATGGCCTCAGGAAAGCGGGTGGCGTAATCCACCAGCACCAGCACAAACCTACAACCACTCCTTGAGGGTAACAAGGGCCCTATATTGTCCATGCCTACTCTGGTAAAGGGCTCTTCTATCACCGGGAGTGGATGCAAGGGTGCACGAGGAGGTATGTACCTACTGTGTTTTTGGCATATGGGGCATTCCCTGCAATATTTTTTTACCTGTTGGTATATCCCTGGCCAATAGAATTTCTCTAGGATTTGTTTCTCAGTTTTGTCCGGACCAAAATGTCCACCTAGCAAGTGACTATGGGCTAGAAACATTACCTTTTCTCGAAATGGGGTGGGTACTATTAACTGGGGGTCCTGTGTAGGATTTCCCTTCCTATAGAGTAGCCCGTTTTTCTTAAAAAAATATGGACCTACATGAAGGGGGTCTTCCTGTTCTAGTGCGTTCTTCCACGCCTCTTGCAGAACCGGATCCTCTTTTTGTGTGGATCGAAAACTTCTGTCTGTTTCCCAAGGATTCTCTTCACGTTTAACAGGCAACACGATAGGTGGTTTCCCTTTTTCTATTCTCCTCTGTTTCCTACTCTTTCTCGGTTTCGATTCAGGCCATTCATGTTCGTCTGCGTTAGAAAAAGGAGCTTCATCCCACCAGTCTTCTCCTTTGTGCTTATCATATGCTAACATGTGAGATAGCTGGGGATAGTCGTTACCCAGAATGACTCTCTCCGGTAAATTAGGGATCAGACCTACTTTCAGGGAGGTTCCGGGGTCGTTGGTGTGTTGAATCGTAACTTGGGAAGTTGGGTATTGTTTAACGTCCCCGTGTACACATCGAATAGCCACCATCTCCTCACTGGGTACTACTCTGGGTTGAAAATCTTGGGGCCGAACTACACTCTGTCGACAACCCGTGTCGGCTAACGCCAAAGTAGGCTGTCCATTCACTTTCACTTCACAATGATAGGGTGGCAATGGTTCTCTCGGGTTAGAACAATAGTAGTTCCTGGCTATCCCTATTTCCATTGGTTCCTCTTTTTGGGGACAAAATTTAGCAATATGTCCCATCCCTCCACAATGGAAACATTGGGGTCCCGGGTTTGGGGTTCTGAACACTGGGGTGGGTATCATAGGTCCAGGTAATAGAGCCACGGGATCTGGTTTTTTAGGGGTAGAAGTACGAGTCGGTCTGTGATGTCCCGGTCCGGGGGTTCTCCACTGGGTATCCTCTCTGACCTTTTGAAGTTCTTGGGCCCTGTTATAAGCACTTGCAATTTCTACGGCAGATTCGAGGGTTAACCGTGGTTGTTGTCTAACCCACCTCTGGATTGGAGGATGAAGAGAGGCCAGGTATTGCTCAAGATATATTTTTGACATGATACCATCCTTATCCGAGGTGGCAGGCTTCAACCACCGGTCAGTCATATCTTTTACCCTGAAGTACAAGGCTCGGGGTGTTTCTTGTGGACCCTCTTTTATCTGACGTAACTTTATCCGATAGGACTCATCGTCCACCCCCAACCTTTCCATTATGCAGCGTTTGATATCCGCATATGGTACGGTCCCTTGTATGGTAGCCGCTTGATAGGCTGCTTGTAGATCCCCTGAAAGAAGTGGCCCCAAATACTGTCCCCATTTGTCAGCAGGCCATGCGGCCGCAGTAGCTATACGTTCGAAGTTCATGAAAAAGAAATCAGGGTCCTCTCCACTTACATATTTTTGCATGACCATTGAGGTAAGTGTGGTATGTCCTTTTTGATTCCCGAGTATTTCAGCCAATTTGTCCATGGCTGCTTCATGTGTTTGACTCTGTCCCGTAAGGACTTTCTGCGTTTTCTCTCGGTCTTCCTCTACAACATGTAAGAACTTTTCCATGACTTTTCCAAAATGTTCTTGATGTTCAGCCATTTTGGTAATTGCAGCCTCCATGTCTCCGTTGGATCCCACTTCTGACACCACTTGTGGGAGGTGAGGTCGGATATACAGACGCGGAGGCTGAATATATTGGCGAACAGCACTTTTATTGTCAGGAAACAAGGCTTTAGGTTTCACGACAGGGTCTGAACTTCCACACGCGGCACCGAGCTCTCCAAGGTTGAAGGGGTCTGCCGTGGTAGTCGATGTTTCTTCCTCTTCGTCCAAGGGTCGTTGGTCCTGGGGCGACCGCGTCTCCGTGGTGTTGGTTAACCGGAGGTACCGAGAGGGAAGAAGAGAAAGGGACCGTCAGTGATCTGGTTGGTTCGAAACCCTTGCTCCTACACCGTAAAGTAGTGCACGAAAATCGGGTATGGTGAAGGGGAGTGCGTAAAGGTATTGGAAGTGGTGGGTAAGGGAATAGGGAGTGAACGGGTACGGAATAAGGATAAGAATGTAGAAATGGTTGAGTCATAGACCAAAGCCCTAATCCCAGTCCAGTAGCTTAAGTGAAACAGTAGGTATTACTCTTTTACCAATGCAAGTGAGAGAGCGCAAATTTGAATAAAAGTTATGTATAGGCCATATTTACAAGCACATTGTATAACGTAGGAATGAAATGCATATCGTAACATGAAGTTGACACTTATAGCATAAAGTTAACTGATGTAATCAACGTAATATAGGAAATGTAACTGTATTCACTTTAGAACTTGCATTAGATTTAGAAGGCCTGTATACGTAATGGGCTAATGTAGAAATGTATAGAAATGTTTACGAAATGTAGAACGTGCAAAGTAGAATTCATGTACGTGTGTAACTTTAAATGGAGAAACGGCGTGAAATGGAACATGAAGAAATGTGCAGAGAACATATACGGCGATATAGCGAATGAGAATATAAAGTTATACTCTATGTAGTTTGTATTCTATGTACCATATATTTACTTATATGTAAGGATTTGCTAAATGCGATTGTATATAAATGTGTGTTAAAGGTTATACTGTGTAGAAAGCTTCTTGTAAGGATGTTAGAAGGGTTTAGGTCATTTGTGATTGTAACCTAACTGACCAAGGGTTCGCAGGAGTGTAGTCCGCTGTTTGTGATTTAGTGGGCTCACAGGAGTCGTGAATAGCCTTGCTGTGAACATGCGAGCCAAGGAGTCTAGCGCTTACTAGATTTAGGGTGACAACGCTGGACAAGGTTTATGGCCTGAACGTGATAAGAAGCGCTTGGAATTTGAGAGTTGTTTTGAGAAGTCCATTCACAGGACCAAGAAAGGTTATATACATAACTATAAAGATTAAAGTTCTGTTGAGGTTGTTGACTTGTGCTCAGAAAATGTCAATTGTAATATTGAATGAAGTCACCAACAAGAAGACGAAGATGACATCGGAGGAGAAAGGTCAACTTAACGGACGGCGAAAGAGACGAAGCAAGGAAAAAGCTAGAAGATGACCTCACGGGGAAAGTCTGTGGTGGGCGTCGAAGGGGCGTTTCACCCGCACCATGATTGTGTATTTTAGGGACAGCACCCCGGGGAGAAAGGGGAACAGCGAAGGCGATTAGCCAAGGCGAACAGCTCTGAGCAGAAGCCATCATAGGGAGCTCAGAGTAGATGACTTGAGCAGATGCGCTGAGAGAGATCAGAGCGCAAGGGAGCAGTAGGCCGAGGACCCTTAGAGAGCGGATGGGTAGGCAGCAAGGGTACTGCTTCTTAAACTTAAGTTACCTTTAGAGGCTAAGAGAGTTTGAACTTCTTTGGGAGTCAAACTGCTGACACCTTTTTAGGTTAGGAACTTGCGAAATAGGGATGTCACTTAGTATAGAGTAGGGACAGATTTAACTTGATACTTTTCACTTTCTGTAGATGACGCAAAGGAACCACTTCACATCGATGCTTTAAATTGCTGATTCTGGAATTGATTTTGTATTCTTTTGTATACTTTTGGAGATTTATCCTAAGAGGATTGTATTCGCATTTAAATTTGACTTTTATATAAAACTTTCAAAACTTTATCAGTTGTAAGTGGTTCTTCAGAGTGGCGTCAGTTTATGGGGTTGTTCTAACCTATGCGGGGTTTGTCTTTTACTCAACGACAGAAATCAATCGATCCAAAATTTTCGAATGAGATAAGTTATTAAATTGATCATAAATTGATATCAAAATCTCATTCCCCGCAGTTGGTAGCAGAGAAAGATGGTTTTCTTCTTGAGGAAGACAACCTAGGTCAGGTCTAGATTACCCCAAGGTCCCTAGTCATCGACGACCAGAAGAAGAATCGCAGCCGAAGACGGGGCTGACGGTGTGTCGAGAGAAAAGCAGCAGAGTCGGTCGAGAGTGAGTATAAGGGTCATGCGTTGTAAGATTGCGGTGTTATATGTCGTTCCTGTGTTGTAATGTCAAGCGGAGTTGAATGCCTGTAGTGTGATTGAGGGAAGGTTGTGAGCGCGCGCAACCGGATGAAATCTTAAGCTCCAGAGAAGGACTTAAGTGGTTCGGGTGTATCGAACACCCAGAGTAATTTGACTACCATTGAAAGGGGGTCATGAGGTACCATTGATCGCCCGACAGACCGATGATAGGGGGAGCGTAAGAGAGAGTGAATGAGTAACGGACGCTGGTCGTACGTTTACTGTGTGTAAGTAACCTATCAGTTGAGGCGATCGTCCGACCGTCAGAGGGAAGACGTTTCGCCAGTTGAGGTAGCAATTACAGTTAGACTGTGGCCGTACAGTCAGAGAAAAGTGATCGCTTGGACGGAAGTAGTCATTTTTCAGTGTATGAATGAAAACGCATGCGAAATCGTGAGACGAGTTGAGAAAGAAGGAGAATTGCTGCAGAGGGAACGAGTGACGTCAGCATAGAACCGTGCTGAGATTGGTTAGTTTGTCAGACGTCAGCGAAGAACCGTGCTGAGATTGGTCGGTCAGCGTAGAGTTGCGCTGAGATAGGCCGATTAGCGAGATCCGCGTAGGGATTGGTTGGTGGTTGTCATCGGGACGTAAACAAGGAAGAGTAAAGGGAAAATTGTAGATTACCGAAATGAAGTGTTTTAAGAGTTTAAGAGCACTCTTTAGGAGGAATAGAAGAAACTTATATGCCGGAGAAGAAGCTCCACCAGAAGGCACACCAGCTTATCATATGGCAGTAAATGTAGGCTTACACTCGATACTATGGATCTCCGAGTGGAATAAGCTAACTGAAGGGAATAAGGAACTGACGTTTCCGAGATTCGGAACGTTTAAGCTAGACGTGTTGAACGAACTAAAAGCGGTAATGCTTGCAGCAAGACCTCTACCGAGGCCAACACAGTTTGAAGCCCTTAGTGCATGGTTTAGAGCAGCACACGAAAAGAGCGTAAAAAGGCGCCAAGAAAGAGTGAGAAGATCAGTAAAGGCAGTGCAGGATGCCAAATGGGACGAGGAAGCGAAAAAGTGGAGAGTACAAAAGATAGAAGCAGACAAACTGTACCCCATGCTAGAAGTGACGGGAGAAAAGAAACCTCTAGAGGAAGATGAGGAAAGCGAGACAGAAGAGGATCTGATAGAGAGGCTATTAACCGATAGACCACCTCCGTATAGCGGAGGGGCCGCAAGTCCCATATTACAACAGGAAGACGGAGCTAGATGGGGGGAATATAAATCGATCCCAGTAACAGAGTGGGATGCCAAGAAAGATGAGGAGATACCTTAATCTAGTTCCGAACAGAGAGTAGTGGGAAGAGTAGTGGTCCAGAAGGTGCCAGAGACACAATATGCAAGGTCCTACCAAATGCCAGACGCCTTACAGGTACCTGTTACTATAGGCCCTATTGTGTCAATCTACAACCCAGAAGGGGTCCAGCAGGAGGAACAGGCACGATGGGACAGGGAAAGGGCAGAGATGGAGAATAGGAATACCATGATGAATCCCCAGAGACAGATACTAGTACCGATGAGTCGGAGTACCCCATTAGATGCCGCAATAGGTCCCTGGGTAGAACAAGGGGGTCAAAGAGGGCCAATGGACTTAAGGGGACCAAAACCGAAAACCCATAAGGAATTAAGGGAATACCTGAAAGAATGGGATACTGCCGAAGAGGCTCGGAATAAAAGTTTAGAAACAGGAGCAGAGTGGAGAGACCAGGATAACCGGATCCTCTCTCATTGTGCAGCTGGCGAAAGCAGCCCGGAGTGGGAGAGAGGGAGCCAGGAAAGCAGAGGAAATAATTGTCCTACTATCAGCGGCAATAGGCAAATGTGCGATGACAGGAGTGCAGGGTGTGGCGAAGTGCCTCGCGTCACCTTTAGTGAGGGGGAACGAAGGACGCAGGAGTACCGAAATACTTTCAGATGCACTCACCATACCCCGGGTGAAACGGTGCAACATTGGAATCACGGGAACATGGAGAGTCGTGAAGGGTCTCGCCATGCATCCGGTGATCGCGAGCGAAGTCACGAGAATATAGGGAGTCGCGAAACGTCTCGCCATACTTCTGGTGATCACGAACGAGATCACGGGAGCATGGAGGGCCATGAAGGACCTTATCGTTTATTGAGCGACACCAGACAGCAAGCGAGTTACAGTGATTTTGAACAGAACGGTGGATCCTATCTCGTATCTGGAGAAACCGAGCCGAAAAGACGCAATGTAAGGCTGGGGGATGGAGTAATGTTCCACCACACCCCACGGGAAGATGGAAAGGCTTGGGATCTAGAGAGGTGGGAACAAAGAGATGGAAGGAAAACTCCTCATAACTCACCTGTGTTTAGGCGTAGGGCGCATAGTGGAGGTGAGAGGGGTATGAGCGAACCACCTAGGACTGATATACTGAGAGCTGAAATAAAAGCAAAACGGCTCGATGTAATGAGCTTGAAGTCAGACTTAGATGAAATAATTGATGGCACAGTGGCAATAGAGAGATTAGAGACGTACGCACCAGATGAAATATTGTTCTTATCCAAGGATGTTACTCGGAGAGCGAGGTCAGCTCATGAAAATTTATCTAATTTGGCAAATAGGTATATGATAGACCTGTCACGAACTAAAGCTTTACAGGGTAACCATAGGCTAACTTGCACGGATCAGGATCTGGATGAGCGTAGAACGATCGCGCTGAAGGTACACATAAGGGAATTGATTCAGAGTATTAGATTGTGGAGGAATTTGGATAAATGGGAGGAAAGATGGTCTAAAAAGGGATCCGTCAGAAGGAGTTCACTTACAAGGTCCCCGGATACAGACCTAATGCGAATGGAAGCTTTCCCTTTGCGAGAAATCGCGAACGGAAGCTATGTTCATGTACCCTGGAGTAGGGGGGATTTAGCGGCATTTACTAATTCTTTCCCCAAGTTAAGAGAAAACCCCGTAGAGTGGTACAAGCAGGTAGAGAGGTTCGTGAAGATCTCTAAGGTGCTGTGGATCGATTTGAACACGTTGTTCGATATCGTAGTACCCGGAGATTTATGGACGGCATGCAAGCTTAGTGTTGAATGGCCCGCTTGCGAGCCTCCGAGAGATACCCGGACAAATGGTCCATCAGTTAGAGTCATGGAAAAATACGAAAGAGTAATAACATGGCTAAAAGAGAAAGTGCCAGTGCAAGACATAGACTGGGTTAAGATAGATCGAACAACTCAGGAGCCCAAAGAGACAGTTCACGAGTTCTATGAGAGGTTACTGAAAGCATTTAAACAATACAGTGGGTTAGACGTAATGGATCCTAAGGACATAGGACAGTTTGTGTCGAAGTTTGTTTTAGGATTGAGACCAGACATAAGCCTGATGATACAACAGCATTTGATCTGTTGGCAGAACAAACCTTTAGATGAGATTCTGAGGTATGCAAGGTACTGTAGCGACGAAATAGATTCGAAGGCAAAGAAGCTCAAGGAAAAGCTAATGCTGGTACAAATGCAAGCAGCTGGAAAGGGTGGACAGCGGCAACAGGGAACAGGAACGCAAGCAAAGAAACAGAATAATCAGAGCAGAGATGAGGAGGAAAGACCAAGGCCGAGAATGGATATTGCGACACTGAAAAAGACAACGAGGTGTCATCAGTGTAACGAGGTGGGACATTGGCGACGCGAGTGCCCTTACAATGTTGAGACAGGGGAATTAGAACAAGAGGAGGAAGAGGTACAGAATAACGTGGTTAAGGGAGCCGCAGTCCCGAAGGGAAAGTTTATCAAAGTGGGGACTCAGACTCCTCGAGCCCCGTTTCCTCAACCACCTCGCATTACAAATGGAGGGAAAACCTATAGACAAATGCCATTGTTTGTAGGAGGAGAAGAATGCTACTACGTTGATCCTCTTACAGGGCAACGAGTGAATAGGGAGGAAGACTGTACTCTAGGTGCAGCCCTGGAAGTAGATCAGAGAGGACCATACGTAGAGGCTGAAGTAGCTGGATGTCCTACAACCTTTTTGGTGGATACAGGGGCCACTCGATCCACGTTGAGATCAGCGGTAGTCCCAGGTCTACCAATATCGGGAGAGACGATTCAGGTGGTAGGAGTCGCAAACAAGAGGATGACGAATCCTCTGACCGAACCAGTGTCAGTAAAAATAGGGAATTACAGTGACGAACATCAGTTTGTGATCTGTGATTCTAGCCCTGTGTGTTTGCTAGGAAGAGATCTGTTGTGTAAATTGAATTGCACAATACATTGCACACCTGAAGGAGTAGAAGTGCAGACCAATGATGAGGATGCCGATTTTAAGGTTGTAAACTCGCAAGAGTGCGTGGAACTATATCCTACCTTAACACTGGAAGAGCTTCCACAGGATTTGAGGGAGAAAGTGTCAGCTGAGGTGTGGGATTTTACTGGAGAAGAAATAGGACTGGTCAAAGGAGTAGAACCAGTAAAGATCTTGGTAAGACCCAATGCTGAGTATCCAAGAACTCCACAATACAAGTTGACTCCAGAGACGATTGCAGGAATAAAGCCTGTGATCGAATACATGATTAAACAGGGAATACTGAAGGAGATCGTGGGTAGTCCATGTAACTCCCCGATTATGGGTTTGCAGAAGCCTAGTGGGAAATACAGGATAGTGCAGGATCTTCGAAAGATTAATAACATTGTTGTCTCATGTTGTCCAGTGGTACCGAATCCATCAGTGATATTATTTCAGATACCATTCCAAGCTGAATGGTTTACCGTGATAGATTTGTGCCAGGCTTTCTTTTCGATTCCTTTAGATGAAGAGAGCCAGTATCTTTTCGCTTTTAAGCTGGAAGATCGCGTCTTAACATAGTGTCGTATCCCTCAGGGGTATACAGAAAGCCCATCGATCTTTAACCAGCTATTAAAAAGAAATCTTGAAAGTCTAGTACTGCCCAAGAACTCGGTTCTAGTCCAGTACAGAGACGACCTCCTAGTTGCGTCAGAAACTGAGGAAGCTTGCAGGGTAGACACCATAACCTTGCTGAATCACTTGGCCGAGAACGGACACAAGGTGTCTCCAAGTAAACTGCAATATTGTATGACCGAAGTGCAATACTTGGGCCATAGGATTGAAAAGGGAAAACGGAAGGTGTCTCCAGACAGAATAGAGGCGATCATGAAAATGAACGCGCCTACAACACAAAGAGAAGTCAGGATGTTTCTAGGCATGGTCGGTTATTGTCGGCAGTGGATAGCCAACTTTTCACTAAAGGCAAAACCGTTATTACAACTGACGCACAAAGGAGTAAGTGATCCGGTACCATGGGACAAAGATTGTTTGATGGCGTTTTTGCAGCTGAGGGAGGACCTATGTCGTGCCCCGGCTTTAGGAATGCCTGATTACACAAAACCATTTTTGCTTTACTGCTGCGAAAGAGAGGGATGCGCTTTAGCAGTTTTGGCCCAGTTACATGGAGATGCGCGTAGACCAGTTGCGTATTTTTCGGCTACATTAGATCCAGTAGCCGCAGCGTTGCCCGGATGTCTCAAATCCGTAGCTGCAACGGGTGTCAGCATTGAACGTTCTGAAAGTGTGGTAATGGGTCATCAGTTAGTAGTGTACGTACCACATTCTGTAGAATTGTTAATGACCAGGACTAAGACTCAGCATCTGACAAATAGCAGGCTCACACGCTACGAGCAAGTCATACTGGCTGCCGAGAATGTGACCCTAAAAAGATGCTCCGTCTTGAATCCTGCAACTTTGATGCCACTTCCAAATGAGATTGACGACGAAATTTGTACAGACCATGATTGCCTTGATGTGACTGAACTATGCACCAAACCGAGACCCGATATTGTAGATGAGCCATTGACTGACCCCGATGAAATATTCTTTGTCGATGGTTCATGTGTAAGAGACAATATCGGTCAGCTGAGAGCAGCTTATGCAGTTTGCACAATTACGAGAGTAATAGAAGCCGCTTGCCTGGAAGGAGTACACTCCGCTCAGGTAGCTGAAATTGTTGCTTTGACGCGTGCTTGTTTAGCAGGCGACAAACTTCGAGTCACCATATACACCGATAGCCAGTATGGTTTCGGGGTAGTTCATGATTACGGGCAGTTATGGTCTCAAAGAGGTTACATGACCTCCTCGGGTTCTCCCATTAGGAATGGAGAATTCGTGAGACTATTGTTAGAGGCATTGCAAGGCCCAACAGCTATTGCAGTGGTCAAATGCGCAGCGCATACAAAAAATGTCGATTTTGTGTCTCAAGGTAACCGCTATGCGGATGAAGTAGCGCGTTACTGCGCAGAACAGGGATATTCTCACACTGATGTAAAAGTGGGGGGAATCCAAGAAAGAACTGAATTGACAATGTTGTTGGATACTGTAGATACGTGGGATGAGCTAAGGAGTGTTCAGGAGAATGCACCAGAAGATGAGAAAAAGAGTTGGGAAACAGCTGGTTGTTCCAGAAGTGAGATGAATTTCTGGATATCTGCGGATGGGAGAGCAGTTTTACCAAATGAACTTGTTAGTCCAATGGCAAGGAAATTGCATGGATCAGCACACATAGGTAGAGATGCTATGGTGAGAGTATTCAGACAAACGTGGTTTAATCCAAAGTTTAGAGTAGCGGCAGAAGCAGTGTGTCAGAGATGTACGATCTGTCAGCAGCTAAACGTGGGAAAGAGAACACCAGTCACATTGAGTCATATTGGGAGGTCTGGGGGGCCTTTCAATAGAATGCAGCTTGATTTTATAGAAATGCCTAAATGCAATAGACTCAGATACGTCTTAGTGATTGTTTGCATATTTTCTAGATGGGTTGAGGCTTACCCTACACGTAGGTGCGATACACTTACAGTAGCAAAATTGTTACTTAGAGAGTTAATACCGAGGTTTGGGGTGCCATCCTCTTTGGAATCGGACAGAGGAACTCATTTTAACAGCGAAATAGTGAAGATGCTATGTTCAGCTTTGAGTATCGATCAGAAACTTCATTGCAGCTATCGACCAGAAGCTTCAGGGATTGTAGAGCAAATCAACAGCACAATCAAGTCCAGACTTGCCAAAGTTTGTTCAGCAACATCCCTGAGTTGGCCAGACGCACTTCCAGTGGTTCTTATGAGCATACGTAGCACACCAGATAGGAAAACAGGTCTCTCTCCTCATGAAGTGCTAATGGGGAGAGCCATGAGATTGCCATCGGTTCCGACTGCAGCCCTAGTGAGCATCACAGACGATCTGATCTTGGACTACTGTAAGGGACTATCTGATGCCGTTAATTCTGTGTCCCTCCAGGTCCAGGCTGCAGAGGTTCCATCAGCACAGGATTTGTGCCATGACCTGGGTCCGGGGGACTGGGTTTTGGTGAAAAAACATGTCAGGAAGAACTGCTTAGACGTGCGCTGGAGAGGACCGTTTCAAGTCATACTTGTGACGAATACTGCAGTAAAGTGTGGAGGCCTGCCAAACTGGATACATGCCTCACACACCCGAAGAGTGCCAACACCTCTAGAAGAAACAGCTCCTCTCTCGGATGAGAATCCAGCGGAAAGCGGAGAAGCCACAGAGGGGGAAAGCCAAGCTGTGGAGGTGAGCGAAGAGGCTGAGATTGAGACGGAACAGGTCGACGAAGGTCAGGACACCAGTGAGACCGAAGTCGCCTCAGGAGAAGAGAGTAATTGGGAGATCGAATCAGATACTGAACAAGCAGAAAGTGACCAAGAGACAAGTCCAAGAACAAGGAGCGGGAGGACAAGGAGTGATGAAGCTAGTTGGCCAGAGAGAAGGAGAAGGCCAAGCTTAAAAGCAGATCAAGAAAGAACTCTTGTCCCGATCGCTGAAGAATCGGATCAGGAAGAGGAAACTACAGACTCAGGAACTGAAAGTCCAAGGAGATCGAGAAGGGTACGTGTGCCCTGTAGAAGGTACGCCACCCCAGAGTGGACTTATCTAGCAGATGTCTTGGGGACAGAAATCTGGGAGAGTGAAGAAAGTGAAAGTAATCGATCACGATCCATTTGTGGCAGTGGAGATATGGATGTTGACGCATGGACTCGAGACTGAGGGATTACTGACTTTCACACTTCCCATACCCCCATATTTGAGTCAAATTCAAGATCTAGTGCTAAATAGATTACAGTTTCCAACTTTTGGTCATCAAATTCCAGAGGAAGAAGAAAAAGTCATCCGTTTTGAATTATTAGAAATTGTTGTGAAAGCTGCAGGTCCGAGAATAATTGTTGATGCATAAAAGACTTTTGTATATAAGCTATAAAGAAGAAGATAACCTAGCGCCGAGTGGAAAGAAGAATAAAATTAGGGATTACATTTAGAGGACGGAGAAGGGTTAGGGTTGTCTGTTGCTAAAAGAGAAAAGACATTGTTGCGAAAAAGAGACTTTGTTGATAAAGAGCACTTTACAGACTGAGAAAGCAAATAAAGCGAACAAAGACTGGAAAAGAAAAACATTTTGCAAAGAAGGAGCTACGCTGTTTTGATAACATGGAGAACGGCAACCCAAACCGAAAAGCTAGATGCATAGTAGGTACACTAATAGCAGTAGTAATTTTTCTCATAATTACAGTAGTGACAATATCATACATAATAGGACATGAAAGCGATAAAGAAACAGCAGATGTAAAGCCTGTAACGACTTTGAAACCTGCTCTTGTGGGGAAGCAGGAGGAGAGCAATGTAATACGTGAAAAGGCGTTATTGGCAGATGAAGCTCGTAGGTTACACATAGACGAGTCACAGGGAAACTTTAGGTCAAATGCATATGCTAAACTATTGTACGAGTATATCGATGCCATGGAGGCCAAAGAATGCTATGTTTGTATGCAATTGCCGGCTTCTGTAGACGAAGGCATCCGATATCATCATCTCCCACTGACTTATGGGATAACATGTAGTTTACTGCTTAGTATATTTTATGGTAGAGAAGGATTTGAGTACTACTTTTCAAATTATGATTCGGTACTGCCTGAAGTTCCGAATTATAAACAAATGAATAAGTGGGACTATTACAAAAAGGAGGATCGATTAGCCAAATTCTTTCTTCCTTGGGATACATTAGATACATCATATGCACGTAGAAATAACCTAACTTGCAAAGTGTCGGAGGTAGAGAAAAAGTTTATAAGACAAGTAGATGACAGATACAGAAGGCAGAAGATTCTAAAAATGTCAGGACAGTGGAAGACGGATTGGACCAAAGAAGAGAAAGCACATAAAAAGAAAGGTAGCAATGGTCCAATAGCTTTGGATAGAACGCAGAAAGGAAAGTTATGTTTAACTCGAAGCAAGACGTATTATGAGAGTGTATTTGTAGGTGAAGTAAATTGTGAACATGCTTTTAGATTAGAGTACTATACGAAAGATTTTATGAAAGGAATGCAAGCTATTCCGAATGTGTATTTTGTATGTGGAAGAAATGCCTACGTAAAACTACCTGACAATTGGTATGGTTCGTGTTACTTGGCAATTGTCTTCCCCAAAATATATCATGCCAAGGATATAGCGATAATAGAAGGAAAGGCTTCGAAGAGAGCGAAAAGGGAAGTAGGAGATGCAGAAGTAGTAGGAGATGTATTTGGAGCGATGTTTCCTATGTTAGGTTTAATACTTAACGATGTTAAGATCAGGAGACTAGCTACAGTTGTAGATAGATTATCTGCAAGTACTGCAAGGTCATTAATGTTAGTAGAAGGCGAGATGCAGTCGATTAGAGCAATGGTTCTTCAGAACCGACTTGCTTTAGATGTACTGCTAGCAAAAGAAGGCGGAGTTTGTAAGGCTTTGAAGGTTCAGGAATGTTGTACTTATATTCCTGATAATTCAAAACCACTTGAGAAAGTCATACAGAACATTACACAGATTCATCAAGAAATCGAAGATTTATCAAAAATAAACGTTTGGGAAAAAGTAGGACATGGAGTAGGAAAGGTTGGGAGTTGGTTTGCCAACCTTGGTAAAAGCATAGTGTGGTATATATTAAAACTTGTATTAATAGTATTAATTTGCATAATCACATTGTTAGGTTTAGTAAAATTGTATAAATGGTATAGGTCGAACCGGTTACAAAGATCCATGAGAGAGCAAGAAAGGAGATTAGCTGCTTTACAAGATCAACAGTACAAAAGCTTAAGAGCTCTCGAAACGATGAAAAGAGGGAATATTGTAACTAGTTCTGTGTAGAGATGTTATTCAAATTGCATTTAGTGATGACTCCTAGAAGTCATCAAAGGGGGGACTGAGAGAGCGCAAATTTGAATAAAAGTTATGTATAGGCCATATTTACAAGCACATTGTATGACGTAGGAATGAAATGCATATCGTAACATGAAGTTGACACTTATAGCATAAAGTTAACTGATGTAATCAACGTAATATAGGAAATGTAACTGTATTCACTTTAGAACTTGCATTAGATTTAGAAGGCCTGTATACGTAATGGGCTAATGTAGAAATGTATAGAAATGTTTACGAAATGTAGAACGTGCAAAGTAGAATTCATGTACGTGTGTAACTTTAAATGGAGAAACGGCGTGAAATGGAACATGAAGAAATGTGCAGAGAACATATACGGCGATATAGCGAATGAGAATATAAAGTTATACTCTATGTAGTTTGTATTCTATGTACCATATATTTACTTATATGTAAGGATTTGCTAAATGCGATTGTATATAAATGTGTGTTAAAGGTTATACTGTGTAGAAAGCTTCTTGTAAGGATGTTAGAAGGGTTTAGGTCATTTGTGATTGTAACCTAACTGACCAAGGGTTCGCAGGAGTGTAGTCCGCTGTTTGTGATTTAGTGGGCTCACAGGAGTCGTGAATAGCCTTGCTGTGAACATGCGAGCCAAGGAGTCTAGCGCTTACTAGATTTAGGGTGACAACGCTGGACAATGTTTATGGCCTGAACGTGATAAGAAGCGCTTGGAATTTGAGAGTTGTTTTGAGAAGTCCATTCACAGGACCAAGAAAGGTTATATACATAACTATAAAGATTAAAGTTCTGTTGAGGTTGTTGACTTGTGCTCAGAAAATGTCAATTGTAATATTGAATGAAGTCACCAACAAGAAGACGAAGATGACATCGGAGGAGAAAGGTCAACTTAACGGACGGCGAAAGAGACGAAGCAAGGAAAAAGCTAGAAGATGACCTCACGGGGAAAGTCCGTGGTGGGCGTCGAAGGGGCGTTCCACCCGCACCATGATTGTGTATTTTAGGGACAGCACCCCGGGGAGAAAGGGGAACAGCGAAGGCGATTAGCCAAGGCGAACAGCTCTGAGCAGAAGCCATCATAGGGAGCTCAGAGTAGATGACTTGAGCAGATGCGCTGAGAGAGATCAGAGCGCAAGGGAGCAGTAGGCCGAGGACCCTTAGAGAGCGGATGGGTAGGCAGCAAGGGTACTGCTTCTTAAACTTAAGTTACCTTTAGAGGCTAAGAGAGTTTGAACTTCTTTGGGAGTCAAACTGCTGACACCTTTTTAGGTTAGGAACTTGCAAAATAGGGATGTCACTTAGTATAGAGTAGGGACAGATTTAACTTGATACTTTTCACTTTCTGTAGATGACGCAAAGGAACCACTTCACATCGATGCTTTAAATTGCTGATTCTGGAATTGATTTTGTATTCTTTTGTATACTTTTGGAGATTTATCCTAAGAGGATTGTATTCGCATTTAAATTTGACTTTTATATAAAACGTTCAAAACGTTATCAGTTGTAAGTGGTTCTTCAGAGTGGCGTCAGTTTATGGGGTTGTTCTAACCTATGCGGGGTTTGTCTTTTACTCAACGACAGAAATCAATCGATCCAAAATTTTCGAATGAGATAAGTTATTAAATTGATCATAAATTGATATCAAAATCTCATTCCCCGCACAAGTTTCGTAGTCCCCTTTACAAAATCCACCCACCACCCACAATGTCCTCTCTACCTCCCACCTCCCTTAACACACAACAGTTTCCCCAAAGGGCTTCGGTTCAAAGTCACTCACTGGCCCCGCCGTAACTCTCCTGAGTCACGGCACGCTCTCCAGCCTCCTCCGGAGGACACCACCACTCCTCCGTCCAGCGGTCTTCGGTTTCCCCCGCCTCCTCCTTTAGGTCAGCAACGCTGTCTTGACTCTCGGCGTTCAGCTCCGGCTCCCGGTTCCGAGATTCAGCGTCCTCCTCGTGGTTCGTCTCTGGTCCCGCCTCCTCGACGTTCTGCGATGACCCAGCTTCCTGTGAGGCGTCTGTTTTTATTCGTCCATTGTTCGTAGCACCTCCTCTAGCCGTTACCTCACGCTGTGGAAAGAGAGGAGAGATATCGGTCTTCGTCCAAGTTTCAGGTGAGACGGAAGGCCGCCATGGTCGAGCAAGGGTGTCTAGGCTTTGTAGTTCCGCCTTAACAGGGGTTCCGACCCGATCTTTCTCACATACAGGTCTTGTAATGCTTTACAAAGCTGATACCTCAAGCTTATTACTTGAAGAGTCCGGAAACAATAATACTAGTGCATACATGAAAGGCCTTCTGGGTGTCAAAGCTAACCATTGCATAATCAGATCATCTTCGTTAAGCACTCTGAAGAATTTTGATTTTTTGACAAATATTATTATATCTATATATTCCAATCAATCAATCCACAAATTAGACCCTTGATACTTTTGCATAAGATTGGGAAGGGGTTGCTGACGTCTTTTGTCTGCACTTTGTTCAATATCATGTGGTCTTCATCCAACTAAGAGATTGATCTGTAGCGCACACAAACACATCCATTCCCTCATCATGTATCTATAATTTGGCAACAGGATGACATCACATTGTGTCATAGCACTATTTAAATTTTACAGAAGACAGTGGGAAGAGGAAAGTTTCCTTCACTAGCAAAAAATAATTAATTGGCATTATCACCAGGTTTCGTGGCTTTCCAGGGGGAAAGAATTGATATTTCAAGGTGATTGCTTGTCCCAATAAAAGTGTCTGACTCATCATCTGAGGCTTAAGCCTGTTAGAAACTTTTGTAGGGCTTGGGGACAAACCATTTGCAGGTGCTAGAAATGGGGTTTCTGGTTGGCTAGGGTATGCTCCTATGCCAGGCAGAACCCACCACTCTAGTCAGGGTAAGGGAGTTACACACCTAAGATAACCCCTGCTCACCCCCTTGGTAGCTTGGCAGAGGAGTCAGGCTTATCCCAGAGGTAATGTGTAAAGCGTCACACACAGACAAACACCTGTGACACAGGAATAACACAACAAGATTATATAAAAATATCTCATATATTGTATATAAAACACATAGACCACAGTCATATAATAATAATAATAAAATAATAGGCACATTTGTAAAGCGCATGGTTACACTCGGCCAGTGTATCCCCGCCAACTAGGCAATTGCCATAAAACATTTAGGGCAATAAGTTAAATACTCATGAGTTGCATACAGAACAAAACATCATATAAACAACAATCTCATGCATAATATGCAGCTGGACATAACATATGGTACTCTGACCAGTATAAGGCCTACATCCTAACATCAGGGCCTGAGAATACAGTTAGGTTACGCAGGGGGTTAGCAGATAATCATGGTGCCTAAATCACCACTTTGTACTTTACTATGCAGCCACAGTGCGTCTTGTATGGGCATCACAGTAATTGCCAGTCCACCCATAGGGCAAAGGGATGCCTGCACACCTAGCAGAGCCTTTGCATCAACTGTGGGGGAGGCGCAGGAAGGGAAACTTCATCAAGGCTTTAACCCATCCTGCAATGTGGGTCACCAGGCAATGCCTGTAGCTTTGTGGTGCTCATTAAGCTGGTGGGCAGCTGTACTCCATTCGCTGAGGTCCCTCTGCACTAGAGGAGCTCAAAACAGAGCCTGACTGGCAGGGCGTGTTTGCTATATGTCAGGGTGACAGCAGGACTCAGTCTGGTGCGGCTGGGACAGCCTAGCAATCTCTCAATGAAGGTAAAACCCAGGAATCTTCAGCACACCCAGCACCACAAAATTCCAAACACGAAGGGTGACAGACACTTTTAAAAATAAAGTGAAAGCACACATGCTAGATGTTATGGAGGGGGTGAGAGCATTTCCATGCGTAAGCTCTCCTCTCCTGATGGCCTAGAGCACATAGTAATGCACGCCGAACACACTTATTTCGCAAAGGGGGTTGGCCAATAAAGCACTCACCAAGCACTGTCTGTCCTACCAGGCAGCTTCCTTCTACTCAAGATGAGAAATACAGCTCTCACTATGCGCTGTTTGACAATTTGCAAAAGAACAGTCCACTCCTTTTTTCTGCTCCAGGCAGGGGCAGCCACTGCAGGCCTGCCTATCTCACACACAGCAGGGGTACCCTATGTACACAGCTCTTTTAGAGGTGACTTTTAGATCCAGAAAGGATCTTTCCCATGAAGTCTTTGATTTCCATGAAACTTCCAACAGGAGGCAAGCATGCACAAGCCCTTGGAGTCTATAAAATAATCTGGATACCACAGCAGGGCAAAAAGAGTCAGTCCTTTTCCTCCACAACTGAGAGAAGCAGCAATAGCAGGCCAACCCACCCTTCACACAGAAAAGGCAGCGGTCCTCATACAGCTCTTCAGCTCTTCTTCTTGTTTCCAGATGGATATCACAGAAGAGGAAATCTTAACTGCTGTAGCAACGCTGCCGTCAGGTAAAGCTGCTGGAGACAACACTTTACCTATATAACTTCAAAAATGTAATACTCCCGCTTTTTCAGGTGGTCATTAAACAAATTGGAGAATGCAAGCAAGCTCCTAAGCCGTGGGACATGACTCATATTGTTTTTTTCTTAAGAAAGGGAAGAGCGCTGATGACAGTGGGTCTTATCGTTCAATCTTGCTCATTAACTCTGATGGCAAAATATTTGTCAAAGTGCTTTCTAATCGTTTGGCACCATATATGCCTCGCTTAGTATCTGACACCAGAAAGAGGCAGGAGAGGTGCAGAAAGAGATAAGAGAGATGCAGAAAGAAGCAACTGAGGTACAGAATGAGGGAAGAGAGGTGTGGAAAGAGGCAAGGAAGTTGAGCAAAGAGGGAAGAAGGGTGTAGAAACAGGAAAAAGTGGTACAGAAAGAAGCTAGTGAGGTACAGAAAGAGGCTAGAGGGGTGCAGAAAGAGGCAAGAAAGTTGCAGAAAGAGGCAAGTGGGATGCAGAAAGAGGGAAGATGGTTGCAGAAAGAGGCAAGAGGGATGCAGAAAGAGGCAAGTGAAATGCAGAAACAACAGAGGTGCAGAAAGAGGAAAGAGAAGTGAAGAAAGAGGCAAGAGAGGTGCAGAAACAGGAAGGAGAGGTGCAGAAAAAGGGAACAAGGGTGCAGAAAGAGGCAAGAGGGGTACAGGAAGGAGCAAACGATGTACAGAAAGTAGAAGAGTGATTTGCACACCATTAGTACCAATTTAACACCCACATTTAGCAATAAGTACCAGAAGACCATTCTAGGTTTGCAAAGGGCCTTCCACCATGCTGTAAAACTTGTCGCTGCATTATTGGTAACATTTGAGCCGTTTGAGCTAGAAACAAGGCTTTTTTTTCCAAATCTGAAAATTAGGCAGTGGATGATGGATTATGTGGCTAATGCAGAAAATGTATAATTGTGAAAAAGTCGGTGCAGCCAAACAGTCGCATAATTCCAGTGGCCCTGCTCTTGCCTCTGACTAGGTCCAGAAGTGCTCCTCAGTGATTCCTTCTTTTTTTTGTCTCATTGAGTTCATAATTTAGCTTAATTGGAAATGAGGAAGACTAAACCTGAGGTTACCACTCCACAACACAGACTACCATGCCACATAATTACTCTCCATAACACATAATCCCAATCTACATATTTCCTGTACACTAAATACCACATACTTTCTATCCACATAATTTCACTGCACAACATACCACATAATTCCACTACATACATCGTACATCCATTCCACTCCAAAAAACATTAGTAAAAAACTTTTAGATTTACAACGCCAATAGCTCTAACTCTTGCAAATGCAAGACGTATTACATCACAAATGCTACTTTAACTCGCAGTTGTGTTTGCAGAGTGGTGGAAAAAGGGGGCTGAGCCTCCAACCAGTGCTCAGGAATTCTTCTGCGTAGGACTTACAGGAGGTACCAGGAGGACTACTTGGCCACCAAAGTCCCTCAAGAGTAAAGTGGACTTCATCCCCCAACCAGTACTGTGCCAGGAGGCGCATTTGCAGAGTGGTGGAGAATGATGAGCGTGGCCTCCGAAGACCTCTCAGCAATCCCATTGTGTGGGACTTAGTGAAGGTAACAGGAGGGTATGGTGCCCCCCAAGGTGAACCTTGGGGGCCAACTACACCTCCTATTAGCTCCAGTAACTTCCACACAGCAGGATTGCTAAGTTCTTATAACAGGCCATGCCCTTTTTCCCCACCACTCTGCAAACGCACTTCCTGGCACGCTCTTGGATGCGGATTAAAGAACCTTTTACTGCTGGGGGTACTTAGGGGCCAACCAGCCTACCTGATACCTCCAGGATGCCCCAGATAGTGGAATTGCTGAAAGGTGCTTTAAACAAGAGGAACCAGGAGTAGTTTTTTGTCCAGGTAATGCACACGTACTCCTAAATTTGGACTGGTAGCGCAAACTAGTGTACAATTCTTAAGTGAAGATGGGAGTGTTCAGGTCTGTAATAAGGTGCCCTCCCACAGCCAGAAGGATGTCATGCTTCATCATTGGGCTTGCTCCTCGTCGGGCCAGCACTGCAATGCCCGACGGGCACCCGCGAATGAGCTCTTTAGCAGGGATCTTTTTTGAAGAAGCCATGAGGTGCATGCGGTTGTGTGAGTTAGGAAGAGGAGTGAGTGTGGAGTGATGGTTAAAATAGGTACAGGGCAACCGTATAGTCAAAAAAATGTCCCCAAGGTACACTAGTCTAGCTAAAAAACAGTCAGCCCTACTTGGATGCTATGGTACTAGAGGGCGAATGTGGTGTGGGAGGCCTACATTTTTCATGCCTAGGACTGCCGTAACGGGTCAAATGGCAATTCATCAGGACCAAAAGTTGAATAGAGGAGATTTCCAACTCTAGCACTACTGAAATGCTGGGTCTGGGACCTCGGGTACCAGAACGAGGGATAGAATAGAGCTAATTGCTGCACCACCTTCCTTCTTAAGCAACAACACACTCTAAAAAAAAAAGACCCATCAGATGAGATCTGCATATTCAGGGGTCACAACAACACTAGGTCAACTGGACTTGGTGTTGACTTGCAAAACTGGTTACTACTTCATTGCATCACTGCCAGACCCAGCATTGCGGTAGTGCTAGGGTCCATTATCTAATCCACACACCTGCATGCACCTTACGGCTTCATCAAAAAAGATCTCCGCTAAAGAGCCCCTTTGTGGGTGCCTGTTGGGCATTGCAGCACCGGCCCGACAAGGAGCAAGCCCAATGATGACGCATGACATCCTTCGGGGTGTGTGAGGGCACCTTTTGACAGACCTTCCCATCTTCACTTAGGAACTGCACACTAGTTTGCTATACCATTGCTGAAAGGTGGACACAGGCCATGCCTCCTTTCTCCACCACTCTGCAAACGCGCCTCCTGGCGCATTCTGGGTAGGGAGATTAAGTCCCCTTGAATCCTGAGTTTCCATAGCGGCCAACTAGCCCACCAGGCACTTCCGGTAAGCCCCACACAGCTGGATTGCTGAGAGTTGTACGAGGCCATGCCCTCTTTTACACCACTCTGCAAATGCACCTCTTGGTGCACTGCTGGTGGGGTATTGGGGTCCTCTTGTGTCCTGAGGATCTCAGGATTAAAGTGGACCTCATCTACCAACCCAACAAAGCAAAACAGTGTTTGCTATAGCAGGGCGCGAGCTGTGCTACATCCCTGCCATGGCAAATGGCAATGTCCTGGGGGTGGGCCCCCTGGGACATTGCAGGAACCGGCCTGTGGCTGGTGGTTCACAGGCCATTGAGGGCTCGAGGAGGGGGGCAGCTTGGCCCCCCTCCCTTCATCAAAATCACCTAGGGGAGGTAATGGGTCCCAGGGCCCGGGGACGGCAACAGACCCCTATATTTAAATAATTAGTGCCCCTTGGAATTGGTGGTCCCTGGGGCAGCGGGGTGGGTAGGAGCCCCCCACACTTTATAATTTTAATTTAAGCCCTGAGAGGTGGGGGTCTCTTGGGCTTTGTGGGGCCTTTGAGGCCCCCTGCCCCTAATGAACAATGCCCCTAGAAGGTGGCGGTACCCGGGGCAGTGTGGGCGGCAGGAGCCCTCAACACATCTTTTTTACAAGCCCCAGGGAGGTGGTGGTCCTCTGGCTTTGGGGGGGACCCCGTGGGCCCGCTAATTTATTGCTTATAGAAAATGAAGCTCTGAAGCCCACGCTTCATTTTTTTATCTATTTTCTTGACTGGAATCGCGCACCCAGCACAAACGATGTGGTACACCTTGAGCAGGCCTAGGGGGTCAGGGTGTTTCTACCCTTCCGCATTTTTTGTTTTTTAATCTTTTGTTTTACTGTCTTGTGACTCGTTTTTACCAAGTAACAAGATGGCTGGCAACACTGCCTGGTTTGGAATGTTGGCATCCAATCAGAAGTCATTGTGCTTGGGAGGGTTCACGAATCCTCCTTGGTGCTCAGATATTAATTTTTTTTATTTTTAAATTTCTCAGTAAATATTGAACGGATTTCCACCATTTAAAAAAAGTGCGCTTTCTGACCAAAGAGCTTCTTGTTTGCTAAATTTGTTGTAATTCCGTTTAGCAGTTTGGGCTGTAGTCTGTTCCAAAATTCCCATAGAAATTAACATGGAGAAAATGCGTTTTGGGACCCCTTTTTCTCTCTGCCCCCGCTTAACGAATCACCACAAAACTTTCAAGACAGGAGCTGACCTGATTGAACCATTACTTTGATAGAGTTTGCGAAGATTCGTCAAACAGCGCAAATGATATTGGCTATAGAAAAAACGCATTTTGAATAGAAACAAGGTCCTAACTATAACTACCTACTGGTGACTGCCAGTAGGTAATATATATATATATATTTATTTTCAGCGAAAGAAAGGTGCCAAAGCCCAGAACTGGAATCCAAAGTAATTTAATCACAGGTAAAAACCAAGGCTGACGCAAATATATCCTTATCACCCTGACACATTTCGGCAGTAACGCCATGCTCACAAGAAAGGTTTCTCCCAGTTCACACTGCCAATGTAATTTCAAACTCCAAAGTCACTTGCAAAAGGGTAGCGGAATACTACAAGTCCCATAACAGAGTTCTTGTGCAGTGAAGTGTTTATCTTGCCTCAAAGCGTTTTGACTACTGCTATTTAGTAAAACTTAAATTAAATTGCACCTGCAACAATTATGGGTTAATGAAATGAATGAAATGAATTGTATTTATATAGCGCACTTCTACCCTCAGGCCTCGTAGCGCTGTATTCATACCGCAGAGGAACCCTTCCTGGCTTTCCATGTGAAGTGTCCACTCCTGGGCACCCCCAAGGTGAAGCCAGGCATCCCCTGCGCTGCTGGGGCCAACGTGGAGATTAAGCAAGTTATTGCCCAGAGTCGCAGCGTGGGACCCATGATTAGAATAGGCACTGAGGCGAGAATATCAGGTCCAAAGAGTTTTTGAGCGCGAGACCCGCCGAGGCGGGAATCGAACCCTGGTCCCGGGCCAGAGCTCTGCATCAAGGTTTGCCGCTTCTAACCATTGAGCCACACTTCTCCACATAACAGGGCATCGTGAATAAGGTTTTTTCAATTGCTGCTGACTCGAAAAATATTTGTTTAAACACGATGCAAAAAATTCTTGTTGTGGCCCTGGTGGTCCCTTGTGAGACCCCTTGAGCAGGTCTAGGGGGTCAGGGTGTTTCTACCCTGTTGCCTTTTTTTGTTATTTAATCTTTTGTTTTACTGTCTTGTGACTCATTTTTACCAAGTCACAAGATGGCTGCCAACACTTCCTGGTTTTGACTGTGTCAGCCAATCAGAAGTCAGCTAGTGCTTGGGAGGGTTTGCGACTCCTCCTCAGTGCTCAGATATCGATCTTTTTTATTTTTACATTTCTCAATAACTATTGATCAGATTTCCACGATTTCCACTATTTAAAAAAAGGGCGCTTTCTGAACAAAGAGCTTCTTGTTCGCCAAATTTGTTGTAATTCCGTTCAGCAGTTCGGGCTGTAGCCTGTTTCAAAATTCCTAAAGAAATGAACTTTGAGAAAATGCGTTTTGGGAACCCCTTTTTTCTTGGCCCCCGTTTGACGAATCAACATAAAACTTTCAAGACAGGAACTGACCTGAGTGAACCATTAGTTTGAAAGAGTTCGCAAAGATTTGTCAAACGGTGCAACAGATATTGGCAACAAACAAATGCTTTTTGAATAGAAACAAGGTCCTAACTATAACTACCTACTGGCGACCGCCAGGAGGTAATATATATATCTTTATTTAATTTCAGCGAAAGAAAGGTCCCAAAACCCAGAACTGGAATCCAGAGGAATTTAATCACAGGTAAAAACAAAGGCTGCTGGAAATATATCCAGATCACCCTGACACATTTCGGCAGTAACAACCTTGTTCACAAGAAAAGTTTCTCCCAGTTCACACTGCCAATGTGATTTTAAACTCCAAAGTCACTTGCCAAAGGGTAGTGAAATACTACAAGTCTCATAATACAGTCTGTGTGCAGTGAAGTGTTTATCTTGTCTCAATAGTGTTTTGACCACTGGGATTTAGTAAAACTTGAATTAAATTGCACCTGCATCAATTATGGGTTAACAGGGCACCATGAATAAGGTATTTTCAATTGCTGCTGATTTAAAAAATGTTTGTTCTAAATGCGATGCAAAAAAAGATAACAGCCCTTACCACAGCACAAACCCACTGTGTTTCCCTTTCTTTTGTCTGTATTGGCAATCAGAGGCAAATCTTGTAATCCAAATGGAGACAAGTGAGCCATCCCCCCCACACATAATTCCTCATGTGGTCTCCGACATCAGGGGCACCGGCCCTGCAGGGCGGCTGTGGCAATAGGGACGGCGGATCCCATAGTACAATTCCGCGAAAGAAAGGGGCCCAAGCCCAGAACTGGAATCCAGATGCATTTAATCACAGGTAAAAATGAAGGATGCAGCAGATGTATTCTTATCACCCTGACGCGTTTCTGAAGTAATGCCTTGTTCACAGGAAAGGTGTCGCTGAGTTCATACTACCCAGGTGATTTTAAACTCCAAAGTCACATGCCAAAGGGTAGTGAAATACTACAAGTCCCATGATATAGTTATTGCACAGTGAAGTATTTATTTTGCCTCAGTAGCATTTTGACCACTGCTATTTAGTAAAACCTGAATTAAATGGCACCTGCAACAATCACAGGTTAAAAGGGCATAGTGAATAAGGTATTTTCAATTGTTGCTAACTTGAAAAATGTTTATATATGCATGTATGGATGTATATATTATGAGCTCACACTTACCTGGTAAGTTTTTACCACGCATAGGTCTTTGCCATATATGACTCAACAACGCTTATTTCATTGTAAAGACGTGTGGTAAAGGCATATGCATGGTTAAGACCAGCATGCATACGTGGTTCAGTAACACAACCTTGAATGACCACTGACAAAACCAGTAAGCCATATATTTTATTAACCCTCTTGTTTATGGTAAGGAACATAGGGTACATTGGGCCATATTTAAGGCCAAGTGAAGCAGTGCAGTGCAGCAAGCCACCTTGCTAAGCTGCTCTGCATGGCAGGGAAAGGAAAGGTACGGGCTGTATTTAAGTCAATGCAGTGCATTCCTGCCTTTTCCCCTGCTCTGGCGCCTTTTTGGCTGCCTGGTGTCAATGCAGGCATCCTTGCACCATAGTGCAAGGGTGCCTCTGTTGTAAGGAGGATTGCTTTTGTGCTGGAAGGGGCATCATCCTGCACAAAAACAATCACCTTAGTTTTTTCCTTTTTTTGCAGAATTCTGCACACATACAAAGAGAAGGAAATTAGGAGAAATAAACATATTTCTCCTCATTATGCCTCACCTGTGGATGCATAGTTTTTTCTTGCATTCCCAGGTCGCCAAATCTGGGAATGCATCAACATCCATGGACGTTGTGTAAGAACACCCACGCAACACCCATGGGAACGCCTCCCTGATGCAGGATAATGAAATGCAGTGATTGGCACTGCATTGCATTACTAGAGATTTATGAGGCCACTCTGGGCCACACAAGGTATCATTGCGTGGCATCATAAATCTGCTTTTTAATTCGCATCGCTCTTGCACCAAGTTGCGTAGTGCAAAGAACATTACAAAGGATCTGGTAAATATGTCCCTTTGTGTTTCTAGGGTTTAGGACTTGCTTCTGCACAAACTGATAAAGGTGCCTCTTGCATTGGGAGTTAGGGCTACATTTAGGGGGTTAATATGCAACTTGTCACAGTTTATGAGGCCCCTTTGAGGGTTTTTATCTTGGAATTTCTATCTGCCACTGTGCATGTATTTGTTAACTTGTGCTTAGCATTTAGTTTGCGTGTAATAAATTATTTTAGCTTTTTAGAAGTAAAAGCACTGACTGGGTAGCAATTTTTAAAGTGCTGTTTGGTATGTTGCTGGTTTCTGAGTATCCAGGCACTTTCATTGAATAAAGCTTGGATTATCCAGGCTCGCTACCTTGAGAGTCAAGTGTGAACATGAATACTTATCAGTTTGAAAGACAGTACATGGGGCCACAGTGATAGGCCCCAGGTGTCAACACCACGGCCCAGCCCCTTCAGCTGTGAAACCATTTGGCCTGGATCTATCACACATACATTTATATACATAACGTTGAGCTTTTAGCAAAGGGAAGCTACAGCCTCGCCACTCTCCTGCAAGGTGAAATTCAAATGTATAAGAAACAGTTGATTCCTGAGTTCTGCTTCATTTTAAAATAAAGAGTGAATAGTACTTAGACTGTTTATCACGCATTTGCAGTGATTTTCTGTATTTCACACCTTTTACGAGAGGTCATGTAGGTCAAGAATTGAGGACTTTAACCAGTACAGTGTGATGAATGGATAATGTAATATATTGATTTACACTTTGCAGACAGACCCAAGGGTTAAAACATGACTGGGGAATTGAAGAATGTATCAGGGAAAATACTGTTTATGGATAACGTGGGTCCTTAACCTCTTGGCTACAAACTGAATACATTCTTGGAAATCAATGGCACGTGTGATGTCTTACCAGCTCTCCCCCAAGCAAAGTCTAGTGTTGTTTTTAATGCTCTGGCTATAATTATTTGCTAGTAATCTCATTTCTAGGCATGTTTGCATTTCCCAGGCATTTCTAAGGTGTTTATAATGACCACCTTCTCTGCAGACACACTGGCCATCGACAGGCTCATTAAGCCGATTGCAACAGAACATCTGGGAAGATACAACATGTTTGTCGCTTTTCTGCACTTGTTTTTTTATTAGCAGTTAGTTGATGATGACAAGTAGATCACTTCTTTGATCTAGTGTGTAATTACCCCAATTCTCATAATATGCGGCAGTGGCTAAAAACTATTTTTTTCGCACGCCTCTGTCCCGGTGTCCGCACTTCAAATGAAGTCCCCAGCGAGGGAGCAAAAGGCAAGAAATATTCAAAAATATGTTTTATTCTTGTCTTTTAGCATTTATTCTTGCGATCATCTGTCCAAGAAAGTGGCTCTCTAGACGTTGAAGTCTAAGAGGAAAAGGACATCATCATTTTCGATGTTATTGCAGTCTGCCTTCTATTGCAGGGATGCAGCATGTGGACCAAAAATAATAACTAGAGATTCCAGTGTTATAAAACTGGGAAGATCTATCAGGTGCTCCAAACCACGGTTGCCTGAATGCAGAATATATAAACCACCGGCAGACTTATAAAAAATAAACATGTATTCCCATCATGGATCAAATTTCATTAGGGATGACTTGTGTCTTGGCTTTTGGGCTTGACCAAAGTACACGCTGCAGAACACCACATTATGCATTGTGTGTTTTGTGTCAGGAAGCAGATCACAGATGACCATGTTATCCAGGTCCACCAGCACTCCCGATCTTTCCAAAAACACTCTGCGCAACCTCTTTGACCATGTCTCCCATAGGCTCCCTAGTTTGGGGGAGGCGACTTTTCACCCCCTTTTGGGATCATGAAAACATTCAGTCCATTTTTTATGGACATAGGCCTAAGTAGAAATACATAAGATTGTATTTTTTGACCCCTGACAAAGTTCACTCCTATTTGCACAAATTGCACACGTCTCTCCCAAACCTAATTGGTGCTTCATTTGTGTTTCCACTAAAATGTCTCCATCTCTGGCCTCTGTTTTATGTGTGGTGAATGCCATTTATTCAGAGTGCTGCCCGAAGATCTCCACCAGCATTTTCAGTGTGACATAAGAGCTCTAACACCAGGTAACAGAAAAGTCACTGTCAGAGCACTGACCACAAGCATACACAGCTCTGAATGTTAACCACATTTCATATTAATTACTTTGCATCTGAATGTATTAATAATGTGGCATAAATGCAATACTAAATAGTTATTGAACTTAAACCTTTTTTGTATTAATTTTATAAGCATATTCAGATATCTGTGTTCTTTGCATGCCTTTCCATCCTGCTGCCTTAAATCAGAAGCTAAAGGCATCTTCCTTCACAGATTCCTCGCTAAATAACTTATGAATAAACTGAAAGGTAATGAACTTAAAACTGAAACTAAAGACCTACAGCACACCTCACAATACTTGAAAGTATTGGTATTACTCTTCTAGGAAACCAATCTTCCAACCTGCTGTTTATGCATTTTCATCCCTCACTTTTCGATCACATTTAATGAATTTTAACAAAGAAGCTGACTCTGTTGTATTAAATAAGAGGCCTTTGAACTGACTACTGCTTCATATATATGTGGACAAATGACATGTCACATGTTGGATTCCAAGAGGATCAACTTAGAATACCATTTTTCCCTGCCAATGAACACTGCTCAATATATGCCGGCTTAGCAAGTCAACTGCCTCTGATAAAATGCCTTACACCAGTTATTATTGATATTTAAAAAATACTTCAATCTTTCCTGGATACAGTGTTTATCTTACTAACTGTATGTGGCCTGCATAGGTCTGACAACAATAGGATAAGATCTTAAAGCATCCAAGGCAGATAGAAATAAATATGAATGACCAATGTCTAGCTTACTAGTGTGGCAGCCAACAATTATAGATCTGCAATTGACACTCCAGTTAACATGCCATCTACTAACTTATAGCCCAATTGCCAAGGTGCCTAGCTTCAATTAACTAGGTATGCTATTTGACGCAAACCTGTGTTGGGGAAGGCTCACATTTATAAGTACACAGAAGATGGTGGCTTTGTGTGAATCCATTTGTAGATTTGCAACAAAGCTAGGTTATAAGCTCCTCAGAGAAATGGTTACAGTCTATAAGAGTAAATATCTTACATCAGGTACATACGGCGTGGGTGTATGGGGGTGTGCTGGGTTGGGTAACCAACAGACAGCTGAAAACAGATGTTTGTGTAGACTTCTGACCATCCCGAAAATGACACCTAGTTTCATTTCTCATTAGGAACTTGGCCTTGGCTTTTTTGAGGACAAAGTAAGAGTTGCCCCACTTTAATTGTGACTTAAACTGTGGTCTACCTCTTTGACTAGCTTCTCACATGAGATAATAGAGAACTGCATGAATCTGAGTCACATGTCTGCTATCCCCTGGCTAGCATATGTAAAAAACACTTTTTCTCAACTGGGGTTTATCGGTATCTTTGACCATCCAGGAAGTATCAAGATGTTAGTGAAAGAAAGGTTTCACGAGGACAGAGAAAAGGCAAGAATAGCTAAGGCCCTCGACATGGTCTCGTTTGTTAGGTACGTGCTGATTTCTACCTCCACAGGGATGGAGCAATACTTAACCTGGGTTGTAAACACTGAAAATATATTTTATCTCACACAACTCTACCTCAACATGGTCCATTTTTAGGTTGCTTTTCCCAGGACAGGTCCTTGGTTCATCATACTCCTGTGTTGTCCCTGTGATGCTGTCTCTGCCCAAATCACCATGCACTCTATGCTTTTCTGCACACAATACTGCACGTTAAGGGCATGTATATTTAACCCCATCCTGAGAGAAGAGATTTTTATGACCCATAAAGCGGATTTGTCCTTTTTGCAAGGTTTACCCGCTCCGACAATCTGTTTCTGTGTCTTAAATTTTATTCTTGCTGCTTTGAAGCTGAGGAAGAAATATGCTGTATAAAGATGTCTCAGCTATGACGTAATCTGTATTATGTATTGTTTGCTCTTGTGGACAGAGATGTATTAGTCTCCTGAATCTTGTGGTTTTATGTTATTGGAAATACAGACCCCAAAAAATTGAGGAGGATTTCAAGGGGCTATATTTTCCGATTGACTTTTGTCATGCTATTTTTAAAAGCATTTAGTTGTTATTTAATATTTTTAATTAGAATTGGCTTTTTGAATATGTGATTTCTTATCCATTAAACCTTGTAATGCATTCATTTTATCTGATGATTGATGTATTGTGTATTTTACTGTGCACTTTTATTGTCAAATTCTGCTCGAATAATGATTATTCACTGTCAGCCTCTTGGCAAATTGCCAATCCTGACAATCCATTGGCGCTGAGATGGACATTGTTTCAGGGATGTGGCTCCGGAATATCAAATCTGTGATACTCTGGGGAACTACTATCATGGACAAAATATGAGGGGTAAGTTTGTTTAGACTTTGTATACCTAACTCCATGTATATGTACATTGAAGATAGATCTTCAAGATACGTATACGTGGAGTTAAAAATAGTAAATCTATATTTCCCTCTGTGCATTCACCTTTCAGTATTTTATCCATTGATAGTTTGTCCTCGATATTAATGTGCCATAATATTCTTGTACTCAATATTCTAAAGTTCAATCTACTTCCGATGCATTAGGATTTTTACTCCAGTTGGAATTCCCATCACGATTGAACAATAATTATATGGGACCTGACTGCAGCATATGACCCTGTAGACCGTGCCATTTCGAAGAAGGTGGCCAAGGTACGCGCCTGGCTTCAGCTCTTTCCTGAGAGTCAGTGGCAACATGTGAACTGTGGAGGGAATTTGAGATAAGCTGTGGTTGTGAGATAAGCTGTGGGGCACAGCAAGGCTCCACCCTCCCTGCCAGTTCACTAGAAACCTTGTATTTTCCCGTGTTAGAGGTAATTCATGGTCCTTGTCTACAAAGTCAGGTTCATGCCCAAAGCACGTAGATCATTGTCGATCTCTACACCAGTTCAGAAGATGGAACACCAGTTGATGACTTCCTCCTGGAGATTCAAGGCTAGATGTAGAGCAATTAGCTCTGCCTTAATGTATGCACATCTGCGATTGGGCTAGCCAGTGACAGAACACTGGGTGAATTTTAGATTTTGTAGCTAGATGTAGTATGGGAAAAATCAGCAAGAGCATCTTAGGTTAGAAGAAAACAGGATGTCTCAGCGAGCCGAATGATTGCTATGAAGTAAAGCTGCTTTCTGGAGATTATAAGTGTGAATTTGGGCAAGGCAAACTCAGCCTTTGGAATTTTTCAACAAATAACACTATTCTTTTTACTGAACAACATGGCTTTCAGACACTCATTATTGTTCGAACTATACATACGAACATATTTTAGTAAGACTTCTCCCGCTTAAGATACAATTTTAGCATTTTTGTAATTTTTAGATTTTTTACGCACCATTTCATGGACTAATTAGTTGTTTGCGTACAATGCCTATAAGTATATTACATTTCAGTATATCATCCAGTCGGATGAGGAGTGGGTGTTATCTTTCATATAGGTATCCCAATTTAGTGCCATTATACTATTTAACGGTCTTGGGAATGACCTTTTACCTAGTTACAGTACTGCTTAAAGGACATGGGGTTTTCCCTGAAAACTAGCATCATTCATTAGGCATGACGATTCTTGGAAACTCAGCAGGACTACCATCTCCTGCCTAATACTATGTATAAGGGTCATTCCTTCCTCATCCTAAGTCCGACATGACACAGCAAGGAAGATCCCCTAAGGGTACCACTTAGGGTATACAAACACCATATCTTTGCTGAGGTAGAGAGAGGAAAAAGGACTTCCATGCTGACACACTGACATAAGTCGCTGAGGCTCCTGCATGCAGACACTCCAGCTCACAGTGATCTGACATCCCTCACAGGGTGTCCATCTCAATACCACAACGGGACCCACAGTCTCGCACTTTCGGTAATGGGGTTGACTTTATCTTTTTTTTTTTTTTAAATATATTTTTATTGCAGAGTTATAAACCACAGGATACAATTAGTCAGCCAGTTCACTCGTGACATCCCCCCGTTCAGTAGTAAAACACAGATCGTACACAGCCATTCAGCCCGCATCCCGGAGGCCGGGCGGCATAATACTCCAGTCAAGAGGAAAACATCACGGTGCACGTCCCATAGGGACCATGGTTGATATGTCGTTTTACGTATCTGCTTTTACCCCCCCACCCTCAACATTGCTCCCGTCAGCCATCCCAGTGGTAATCAGTGGTACTGTCCCTGTCGGGGCCCGCCCCAGGTACTGTATATCTATCCTGCCTGGCCGCTCCCCCCAGCCATTCCTCGTTCCACGCAGTACCCCACCAACCTATTAATTCCACGGTGCCCTGGGGGGCCACCATCCATGCGGCTTCCAACCCCCCCTAAACTCCCATTAACCAATCCCCCCAAAACCCCCCCTGGCAACTGCTAAGGTGTATGCCTCGTCCTAACAAGTTGGATGGATCCATTACAGTGCGGGTTATGATACTGTTTGTGTTCGCCCCGCGGTGTCCACCGGCTTAAGTCTCACCGTCCTCATCTTCCACCATAGAATCACGCAAGGCCTGCACCACTAACTCCCATGCACGAGCCGCATCCAATGCCCTCTCATTCCCCATCTTGACGGCCTGCTTCATCCGGAGCACACTCTCGCAGTCAGACCATCGCAGCAATTCATTCTTCCATCTACGCAGTGAGGGTCCCCCCCTGGACTTCCAATGCCACGATATTTCCCTCTGCGCCAATATCAGGCCCAGATCAATGAATTTACTCGTCACCTTGGTGTGTTTGGTGTGCGGGAACCAGAGCAGCAGGCACGCCGCCATATCGAATTCCACCTCCCTATCAGTCACTTCGTTCAGGAGGTCCCCTACCTCCGCCCAGTAGGCCTCCAAGTGCGAGCACCCCCAGAACAAATGGTCCATGTCCGCTCCCAGAGACGAACACCGTGGGCATCGGGCATCCGGTACCTGAAAGTACCGCTGTAACTTCTCAGGGGTTAAGTAGGCCCTATGAAGCACATAGAAATGTACTTGCTGAAAGCGCGCATTTCTCGTGCCCTTCCACGTGCGCCGCAGGATATGGCCCCACGCCGTGTCCGGTATGGGCCGGCCCACACTCTCCTCCCATTTAGACTTGAGCCCCTGGAGCGGTTCCAGTCCCTCGTTCAGCATCCTACCATGGAGGCACATCACAGCTTTGAACGTGCCTGCCGCCATTACCACGTACTGGCACGCCATAGTCGTTGTCGGTTCCATGAGTCCCCCTTTCCAGTGCTTCTGTATGGCAGCCACCACCGCCGCGTGCAGGAGGAACCCCCGTCGGGCAGCCCAAACTGGTCCCGGAGCGCTTCGAACGGTGCCAAAGCCCCGTCTATGTATAGGTCGCCTATTACCTGTAGGCCCGCCTCTTCCCAATCCAGCAATGGGGACCAATCTCCCCCGTGCGGTAAGGCCGTCAGCATGCCGATCGGGATCTCCGGAGCATAAGGCTGCGAGGCCTTCGCTCTCCGAAGGCTTCTCTGCCAGCACAGCCGGAGTGTGCGTTCCTCCATAGTAAGGCCCCTCAACTCAAGCCTCTGTTGCATGATAATATAGGACAGTACGTGGCGTTGTATCCCCCGATCCCGGTCCACCTCTGGACCCCGAAACACCCTAGCCACGTTCTGCATAAGGACCTGCAACTGCGCCGCTAGATAGTACAGCTCGAAATCGGGCACAGCCATGCCCCCTTCTATCTTGGGGCGAAGTAGCGTGCTCAGGGCCACTCTGCGGCGGCCTTGCCCCCATAGGAAGCCAATAATCATTGACCTCAGGTCTCTGAAGACCCCCTGAGGAATCCAGACAGGCAGCGTCCGGAAATAGTAGAGGAAGCGGGGGAGCGCCACCATTTTCAGAAGTGCGATCCTACCCAGCACCGTCAGCGGGAGGGTCGACCAGAAGGACAAGCTGCCCCTCAGTGCCCGGACACATCGACCAATGTTGCCCTCCAATAGGTCCGCAGTCGCGTGGTAGATGCGGACTCCCAGATAGGTGATACAAGATGGCTCCCAGACCACGCCTAAATCGCCGCCGGGGTCTGGCGATCCCGCTCTCAGTGGAAACACACAGGTCTTCGCCCAATTGACCTTAAGGCCCGATAGCCGGCCAAACTCCGACAACAGGTCCATTGCCCCGTCCAGTGCCCGCGCCGTGTCAGCGAGGTACAGGAGCAGGTCATCCGCATATAGCGATATATAGTGCCATTGCCCGCCGCTGGCTATCCCCGCGTACCTGTCACCCGACCTCGCATGGACCGCCAAAGGTTCCATCGCCAGAGCAAACAATAGGGGGGATAGGGAACACCCCTGTCGCGTGCCCCTGCCCACCGGGTACGCCGCAGACACCAGACCGCCCAAACGCACCCTCGCCATCGCCGAGGTATATAAGACCCTCGTCCACCTGCGGAACCCCTCGCCCATGCCAAACCTCTCCAACACTCCATCCAGGAAAGGCCACTCTAAACTGTCAAAGGCCTTCTCAATGTCCACGGACAGGGCCGCCGGAGCTCCCTCCCCGTCCAAGATGGCGTCCATTATTCCCACCAGGCGGCGAATATTCAGCGCCGTGCTCCTCGTGGGTATAAACCCGGCCTGGTCCCTGTGTACCAAACCCGTCATGTGTGGGGCCAGCCTGGTGGCTAGAATTCGGCTCAGAATCTTGTAATCCACCGTCAACATGGATAGCGGGCGATAGGACCTTACATCCGTTGCATCCCGGCCAGGCTTTAGGAGCGGTACAATCAAGGCCTCTCGCATGGACCCAGGCAATTCCCCAGCCTCAAAAGCTTCCGTATACACCACCAGAAGCCTGGGAGCCAAGCTGTCCACATACTGTTGGTAAAATTCAATCGGCAGTCCGTCCACCCCAGGCGTTTTGTTACGGGCCATATGTTTGATGGCCACCCGTATTTCTGCAAGCGTGATCGGGCCGCCCAGCTCCCTCGCGTCTTCCTCGTCCAGGACCGGAAGCTGCCTCTCCCCTAGGTATTCCGCAATGTCCTGAACCCCCACCCCCAGCTGACTCTGGTACAGTTCCTCATAGTACCCCCTAAAACATTCCAACACCGCTGCCTGGGAGTACACCATCTCCCTCCGCGCATTACGAATGCTGAGGACCAGGCAGCCCCTAAGTTCCGGGTTAGCTAGTCTGGCCAAGAGGGTGCCCACCTTGTCCCTCTCCGCATGCGCCCTGATGATATACTGCCTGTAATCGTAGCACCTCAAACGTTCTGTCTCGGTAGCAACCACTTCCTTCGCTTCCAATAACTGGGTCTGCAAATCCGGCCTAGCCGGCCTGCGGCGCTCCAGGTCCCTCAAAGTCTCTTCCGCTTTCATGAGTGCATTCAACACAGTCGTACGAGCATTCGAAAACCTACCCAAACACACCCCTCTCACCTCCACTTTCATTGCATCCCATTCAGTGGACCTACTCGTGGCCGTGCCCTCATTCACTCCGAAATAGCTATCAATGCCTTGCTGGACCGCATCGCTGAACACAGAATCCTCAAGCGTCTCCGGCCGAAGCCGCCATGTTGGTATCGCTGAGCGCTCCCGCTGCCACTGAATTTGTACCAATAGAGGGTTATGATCTGAGATGGTCCTAGCCAGGTACTCCGCATGAGAGATCAATGGGGCTAGGGACCCACCGCAGAGCACCGAATCGATCCTGACATGCAGGTCATGGAGAGCAGAATAAAAGGAGTAATCCCTGGCGTCCCTGTGCCGCTCCCGCCAGACATCCAGCAACCCCCATCTATCCTGCCAGTCCTTCCTGTGCGCGGCCAACCTGCGCACCGGGGAGTCCACCAGGGGGGGATGGGACCTATCCAGAGCCACATCCGTGATCGAGTTGAAGTCCCCCCCTAACACTATCGGGCCCGCCAGGAAAGAGGCCAGGGACCCCGAGAGGCCATCAAAATACCGAGCTTGATCAGTGTTCGGTGCATACACAAAGCAGAGAACCACATCCCTTCCATATAACCTCCCCTCCACCGCCACAAACCGGCCATCTGGATCCACCATTTGATTCAGCACTTGAAAGGGTATCCCCGCCCTCACCCAGATCAACACCCCCCTGGCATACGCCGAGTAAGTGGTGCCAAACACCTAGCAAAGCAGTGCACTCTTTTTTGGTGAGATGAGTCTCTTGTAGCATAGCAATCTGAACCCCCCTACGCACTGGGTACGCATGAACTTTGTGGCATTTTATCATAGTTCGCAGCCCCCGGACATTCCACGTCAGGCACTTCAAATTAGGTAATGTCCCCATTCCAACTTCGAGCAGTCCGATTCAAATAACGTAGGTTCATAGCCCCCCAATGCAGTAACAAAAAAACTCCCCAAACCCCTCTCCCCAGGACAGAGCACACGAACCCAATGTCAGCCCCCATCCAAACCTTGATCCACCTTCCCACACTCCTACCCTGTGGTCTACACCACAGGCGGCCTTAAGGGCCCAAGGGGGGTGAGTCACCGCCGACCCCAGCTAGCGGAGCCCGCGCCCCGCGTCTTCATCCCCTACTAAGCACTCAGCCCCCCCCCCGGCAACCCGCCCTCCACCAACAGGATACCACCCTACCATGAAGTCTCAATCAAGTCCCAAGGCAGTCTCAGCCGCAGAATATGCCATTTGATGTCTGTGGGGTCACTATCGGCCCCTTCGAGCTTTCCGCCTTTGAGAGTTCTCCTTCCGTTCTGCTGCCTTCCCCGCCCGAGTCCGATTCTGCCAGTTCACTGGTCTGTTGCGACCCCGTAAAGGCCGCCGTCACTGCAAGTGCATCCCTCTTCTCCGCCGCCATTTGAGCCTCCCGTTTCTCCCGCTGGCGCCTGTTGCGGGACCTGATGCGCTGCGATTGCCTCATCCGGGGTGGCTTAGGTTGATCTCGCCTACTTTTATGCGATCTGTCTGTCCCCGCTCTATACAGCTCCAGCCATTGCCAAACTTCATCCGGAGTCTGAAAAAAGTGCGTAGTGCCATCCATTATGATCCGCAGCTTGGCCGGGTAGAGCAAGGAGTACTGGATGCCTTCCTCCCTGAGCTCCTTCTTCACCGCTAGGAACGATGCCCTATTCTTCTGGACCGCTTGGGTGTAGTCCGGGAATATCGTGACCTTACTGTTCTCCACCTCATATGGGCCCGACATCCTGGCCCGCTCGATGAGGAGATCCCGGTCCTTGTAGTGGAGGAGCCGCACCACCATCGGTCGTGGGGGGCGGCCAAGCCCCGGCGGGCGAGCAGGCACCCGGTGAGCTCGCTCCAGAGTGAAAAAGGGAGTAAGCCCCTCCGGCGCTACCACAGTACGGAACCAGTTCTCCATATAGGCCACCGCATCCTCCCCTTCAATCCTTTCCGGCAGGCCTACGACCCGCACGTTGTTCCGTCTATTGCGGCCTTCGGCATCCTCCGCCCGTCGTTCCAGCGAGTCCAACCGGGCCAATATATCTGTGATCCTGTGTTCCGCGGTCACCACCGATGGCTTCAGGTCCAGCAACAGTTGATCATGGTCCTTTACCCTGTCCGCTAGCTTTGCGTGGTCCGCTCGTAGCAGCCCCAGGCCCGTGGCCACTTGGGCAATGTCCTGGTGCAGCGCCTCCTTAGTCGAGGTGATCGCTTCGAGTATGGCATCCAAACGCCGGTTCAGCCGCTGTTCCTGGCCCAGCTCCGGGGAGGGAATCTCGCCCAGCCGGGTTGATGTCGCCGGGTCCCCCTCAGCACGCTCCTCGGCCATCGACCCTCCGATCGCCGCCATTCCAGGGTGCCGCGTCACAGGCCCAGGAGCCCGTCTGGCGTCTGCTCTCTTAGTTCAGTGCCAGCCCCCTGGCTCCGGGCAGTGTTCAATGTCGCCACCGATGCCCCCGGGAGCAGTGACCCGCTCGACGAACTTCGTTCAGCTGACCCCCTCGGTAGCCTGAGGGGGGAAGGATGGGTCCCGGGACGGCGGCCAGCGAGGGTCCCCAAGATCCGGGCGAGGCGGTTCAGCGTCCCCTGGTCTCTGGGCACAGCACCGCTGATCCCAGTGCGTCTAGCAGACGATTGCAGGATCTCTTGCCAGTCGGCGACAACTCGGCTCAAAGCGAAAGTGCGGGGCCGCCCAGCCTCCTCGCCGCCATTTTCTTCGCACCCTCGGCAACACCTCAGTCGTCTCTTCGGCTCGATCTCCTCGGGGCCAGTAGTCCCCCAGCGACTCTCCGATCGTGCCCGGCTGTCCCCCTACACTTCAGAGGGCAGGAGCGTCGTCTCCGGGTCGCCCAGGTTACCGAAAACAGGAGAATTACCGGGATTCCACGCGGAGCTGCGAGCTCACGCCGCCATCCCGATCGGCGTCCAAGCCACGCCCCGGGTTGACTTTATCTTTGAGGAATTCTTGGCTCTACACCTACATACATGCTAGGTACACTTAGGTAAATCTAGTTAGGGTTGCATCGTAGGAGTATGCATTATTACTGTCATGTATTTATATACCTGCTTGTATTTAATGTTTTAGCACTATGGTAGGAATCTACCACCCTTTTAGTTTACTGGAGCTTATAATCATCTATATCTGTTTCTGTCTTTTGGTTGTTTCAGCACACCTATTTTACATTAGAATGACGCTGGTTCAATAAATGCTTATTGAAAATGTCCCCACCGTTTATTCTCTGTATCTCTCTGAGACAAAGTGAGCACGAGCGACAGAGCGAAAAGTACTGTACTGTAGTGGCAGTTGGTGACATTTGAAAGTGGTGAGCCATAAACGTTGGGCATGATTTATATATAGCAAGCAATGCGAACAAGTTCTATTGACAAACCTGGGGTCCAGGGGGAATTGCTCTCCTGAAAAAGAAATAAAAAAAAAGATTGGCAAATGCTGCATTTGAAGCAAATGGATGCAGCAATAAAGCAAGGCTTATTAAGCAGTGGGATCATATAGTCTTGAAATATTAAACACATTAAAAACTGTCCCATCTCTTCTAGCATTAATTTGTTCAACAGTTACTGTAATGTGTAAATTGTTCTGCATGAAATCTTTAGCCTTTTACAATGTATGCTTGCCCAATGTCTTGTACTTCATGCAGCATTAGCTTTGAAAAAATATGCTCTGACCAGACTTTGAGAAGGACCCACAGATGCTTGCTGTAACCAGTCATATAGAAATATATGGAGACAGGTCCTTAAGTGAGATGACAAAAGTGGGTGCTCTCTATAAAAGAGCATGCCAATTACATTTCTGTGATTCCCATAGAGTGCATCAGACCAGTATTTTGGTTTCTCTCTGAGATGTAATTTTATCCAGATAAATAGCACAGCAACTGACATACGCCTAAAACCTGTCAGTATGATTGGCTTTGTCACTGGGTGTTAGCTGTTTAAGATAAACAAGTAACAACAATGATTTCTTATAAATAATTAACATTTGGAATGTTTAAATTTCGAAATAGTGGGTCTGTGAATTAAATAGCATTGAGGCCTGTGGAAGGGGGTTTGGCATTCAATTATGTGTGCTTTATGATAGATACGTATCCTCTTTTTCTCTGCATATCTTGTCCATCTGCACATCTTTAACGCCCTCTTTTTCCTCTTCAGCAACCTCTTTTCACTCTTCCCCGAATGCCCTTCCTCGCATCTCTGTCACATCACTGCCTCCAACATGCACTGCACTCCCTCAAATTTAAGTACTTTCATTTCTCTTACTTTTGAATTGCAAATATGTTGACATCAGTATATCCCTTTCACACACATATCCACAGAATTTCAGTTGCAAATGGAATACACAAACATTGTTCTGTGTGCTCTGCAGGGAGGCCAACCCACTGACAGGCACTTTGTTTGGCCTTAGCCTTAGCGCCTGAGCATTCAATCAAAGCCCCTCATAAACACCTTGCATGACTCAACCTGAAGCTTCAAAGTATGCACAGAAAAAATACAGATAAACAACAACATTATAAAATAGCTAACTCATGGGGAATGCAAGATTAAGCATGTAAAAAAAGAGAGGAACTAAATTGCTGAAATGCATTTCCCCGACGTTTTTAACATTCATTGCAAGTCAATACATTTTTTAGCATCAGTGTTAACTTAGGGGCATGTACACAGGGTCAGTTTTAATGCCATACATCAAAGAACTTACCACTGTACGCACATGTTACACAGTAAGCACATATCTCTTGCTTTGGGCCTGACTCGGATATTTGGATCCCTTTCGCAAGGGAACAAGAGCAAAACCTGCTCCTAATTTGGTTCCATTTTACAAGGGATCAAATGCTGCAGCCCCACTTCTAAAGGAGCAAGCAATGTGCAGCGAGTGCCTGGGGTGTCACAGTGGGGGAGGTCAGAGTGATGAGAGGTCTCGGCACAATCTACAGAACACAGCAGTAGCTTGCAAACGCTTACCATTACAGAGACCAAGGCACCTGATCAAAAGTGCTTGCATCCACTCTCACGTATGACGAAAGGGTGGGATCTACTTCTTTGAATGACGAATGTCTGAAATCACACAGGGATAGTAGGCCTCCTACGCCCGAAACCATGACGCTTATTTTGTCACTGGCCTACAGTGTGCATACAACCAGAGACCCCAATGGCAATGAAGGGCTTTAATACAGAAAGCCCTGCGTCGAATGTCAAGTTAAGAAAGTTTCATTTAGTGCTTGTCTTCCGTCTCCTGCTTCGGAGCGAGGTGAGGCAGGCAACCTGAAACAGACAACCCAGACTTAAATACAGCAATTTATTTAGAGATATGATCGTATCTCTAAATAAATAAATCTATTATATATTTTTTTATGTAAATGTGTAGGAATTTTTAGAGGGGCACAGCACGCAGCCCTGATGGAGAAACCGCCCCTGCGTACTGTTTCACGATCCCTGATGGTACAGAGTTGTCATGTTCGATAGTTGCCCAGCACTATTCTCTCCTTGGTAAGAGGGGTTTCTAGTGGCACTGTGAGAGAGATGGTATACAGGCTAACATACCCGATGGGGGTGTCTGGAATCAGTCTGGACACCAATCCTACAGTCTATGTTGTCTAAACCTGCAGATCCTATATAGGTTTATAGGAAGCACATGACACTCTAAGGTAAGTGGATTGAATGCCTTAAATTGGGTGAAAGCCACACTACAAGTGTTTCTTAAAAATGCTTTATTACTGACTGTTTGTTGTATTTGATCATACTATTCAGTTGTAGCAGTAGGCCTCTCATATATATAATCCTTGTGGGTTATTTATCATTGATTTTCTCTCTCAATTATTTGATTATGTCTCTATCTCTTTTTCTTTATTTTTTTTTTGGTTTCTCTTTCTCTCTCCATTTTTCTTCTTAGGGTTATCGTTTATAAATTTAATATGATCATTTGTAAGCAGGCAATATTTTGTTGGTGCTCTATATTCATACTTTTTGTTCATTTATTGCTTGGAACAAATATTCTTGAGTAATATTACTAAATTTAAAATGTTATGCTTTGCACAGTTTTTGCATCGCTCCAAGAGTGCAGTTTTATGTACTTTATGCTGTACGTTTCATTTGGGTTTTATTATGAAAATGTTATAAAAGTATTTGAAATGTAAAAAAAAAGATACGTCTGCTACTTGCAGTGCTTAGAAATGGCAGAATTGTGGCTTTTATCACTATATGATCTATAGCATCTTGCCTGATGTTTTGACCCTTGATCAACAAAATAGTATATTATTGGTCAGTATTAAGAATAGTGCTTGTTATTTCTCAAGCTTATTTAATCTTTAACCTATTAAATGAGACAGTGTTTTCTTCTCAGTCTGCAAATGATGCGAATTAGAATAGAATAATCAGAACTAAACTGTATGGTGACAGCTACAGCTTTATTTGTTTGTTTCAGACTTTTTTGACGTACGATAAAAAAACATTGCATCCGTCTGCCTGTCACTCCTTTCAAAGTGTATAAAAAGCAAACACCGTAAGAATAATAAGGAGAGTACAGAGACAATTCTTATTATTATGTAAGCTGCACATCTCATAAACAACAGATCACCATGAAAAGGTAAAAACATCCTTCAGAATCTGAAATGTTTATCTTGTGTCAACACATTGAACAATTCTGTACCCAGCCGCTGTCGCCTTAGAATGAACCCCTGGGCAAGGTACCTTGATCAGGACTATACAGGCGAGAATAAAAGTAGGTATCCATTCTTACTTCTGGAGTAGAGTTTACAAAGTGGCATGTGCTGGTCACTCAGGGGCATCAGGCGTGTAATTTGGCCGGCTCCAGTCTTATACTTGACCAGATTGGACGGAGGGGTGCGGGGGGCAGTGAGGTTTGAAAGGCTGGGGGAAGCGGGAGAGACAAATCCATTCTCAACATGCAATCAAAAGAAGCAAACGCAAGCTAAGAGTTTGTAAGTGAAAATCCAAACAACACACCATTATAGGACTAGTTACATTTAATCAAAATAGTGGGGTCGAATTGAGAAAGATCACACTGAGAATTACCAGTGAGCTGAGATTCTCGCCACCTGAAGCAATCTGTACATTATACAACAACTGGCTTCTTTGCGCTGAGACCCTCATCACGAGTGGCCTTGTAGTTCTGATAGAGCTGGTGGCAGTAGTTACTCGCTCCATCGGAATTATGAATTCTGTGGGAACTCTGCGGATCCTGTGAGTTTCATCAATTTACAATTTGGCTGATTAAAATATCCTCCTAATTACTGAAGGTCAACTGGGAAAGAGTTCTTCAAGGCAGTTGCTGCCTCAGTAGACGATTGAAAATGGTGGTTTATCCTTATATTAGTGGTGTGTGTGTGCAGGTGTAGAGCACCCCTGTCCTATCAGTAAGCTTTTGGTCCAAATAAGCAGGTTAGTCCTGTCTTAAAAGACTGAAAACTCACCTTAACTGAAATACCTGGTCCTGCAGGGGGACAAATGCATTTAGGGGCATATTATCAAGGGGGTTTATCTCCGCTTTTTTGGCTTTAAAAGCCAAGAAAGCGGAGATAAAATGATCTCCCTATTACCTATCAGGCGCGGTTCGTCCATTGGGGCGTGGGGGCGTAGCCCCCCCTGCCCGACACCGCACGCAGCTCCCTCATAATAATCATGTACAATCATGTTGATTCATTGGCATGATTGTACAGACGGCAACATAAGTACGCATGCGTGGGGACGGAGGGTGAATTTTTACCCGTGCCCACGCATGCGCACTTGTGTTTTGGCGGCGTTGCACATGCCCATCAGGACCCCTAATGGGCGTGCTGCGGGCGAGAGGGTACCTGTGCCCCTGGCGCCAGGATTGGCCAGGGGCGCTGTGAGCCTGTGACCTCTGCGGGACCGGCAGCAAGGTAAGAGTGTGTAATTTTCGGTGTTCCAGTAAACTAGCTTGCACAAATGACTGGAGATAGTTCAGTGTGTTAAAGCATCTGCTGCAGAAATGTGTGCGTCTATTCCAGGTCACCCGTTTATTTCACGGCATGGGGTTTTGGAAATGTAAAAATTCTCAGAATTTCTTTTTTGATAGTTGCAATAACAGCCTTCAACAGATTTCATTTTATAAACATTTTCCAGAAAATGAGTTAACAAGTGTCACCACAAATATAATGTACTCTTTGAACTAAGGTTATAAAATTTCAAAATGTTAACAAACGGTAGAGGCGGAATAGCATGATATATGCATTTATTATTGCATGCATGTTGGTGTATGTTTGTATGTGAATTTGCATAGTACATACCTAGGGCTTACAGGATGGCAAATACATGGGCGGTAGAAGGTTTCCAGCATAAAAAGGTTGGGGTGATGTAATATGTAAACTGGCACATCCTTCAACATCGACCCTAAAGGCTTGTTAGAGTCCATAATTTATTTTTATATGGTCATAAAAATACATGAATGATGGATGGATGCAGGGTGGGTGCATTAATGATTGTTCGGTGGATGGGTGGGTGGATGGGTGCATGGCTGGATGCATGCATGATGGGTGGATGGGTGCATGAATGATGGATGCAGGATAGATGGGTGGGTGGATGCATGAATGAATGATGTATGGATGCAGGATGGGTGGATGGATGGGTGGATGCATGATGGATGGGTGGATGGATGGATGGATGGATGCATGAATGATGTATGGATGGATGCATGGATGCATGCATGATGGGTGGATGCATGATGGATGGATGGATGGTGGATGGATGGATGGGTGGGTGCATGAATGAATCATGTTTGGATGCAGGAAGGGTGGGTGGATGGATGGGTGGATGCATGAATGATGTATAGATGGATGCATGCATGATGGGTGGATGGATGGATGGATGGGTGGATGGATGGATGGGTGGGTGCATGAATGAATGATGTATGGATGCAGGATGGATGGGTGGATGCATGAATGATGTATGGATGGATGCATGCATGATGGGTGGATGCATGATGGATGGGTGAATGCATGAACGAATGATGTATGGATGCAGGGTGGGTGGGTGGATGGATGGGTGGATGCATGAATGATGTATGGATGCATGGATGGATGCATGGATGCATGAATGATGGGTGGATGCATGATGGATAGATAGGTGGATGGGTGGGTGCATGAATGATGGATGGATGGGTGGATGGATGGATGGGTGCATGAATGACGTATGGATGAATGCTTGCATGATCGGTGGATGCATGAATGATGTATGGATGGATGCATGCATGATGGGTGGATGCATGATGGATGGATGGGTGGAAGGATGGGTGGGTGGGTGCATGAATGAATGATGTATGGATGCAGGATGGTTGGGTGGATGGATGGATGGGTGGATGCATGAATGATGTATGGATGCATGCATGCATGATGGGCGGATGCATGATGGGTGGATGCATGAATGAATGATGTATGCAGGGTGGGTGGGTGGATGGATGGGTGGATGCATGGATGCATGCATGATGGGTGGATGCATGATGGATGGATGGGTGGATGGGTGGGTGCATGAATGAATGATGTATGGATGCAGGATGGGTGGGTGGATGTATGGGTGGATGTATAAATGATGTATGGATGCATGCATGCATGATGGGTGGATGCATGATGGATGGGTGGATGCATGAATGAATGATGTATGGATGCAGGGTGGGTGGATGGATAGATGGGTGGATGCATGAATGATGTATGGATGGATGCAAGGTGGTTTGAGCTCGCTCGCTGCGCTCGATCGCTGCGGTGCAATATGCAAATTAGTTTACGCCCCACCACTTTCAAATGTCACCAGCCGCCCCTGTTACCTAGCTGTCGCTAACACCAGTTAGCGACAGCTAGTAGGAGATAGCGACCATCTTGGGCCCCGCTTTGCATGTCAGTGATATTTATCACTAATGACATGCAAAGTGGGCGTGCCAAGATGTTAGCGACTGAAAACAGTCGCTAACATCGCTATCTCCTATTACCAACTTTTGAAGATATTCGCGCTAAGCGCGAATATCTCGAAAAGCTAACACCTGCCCTGAGCAGTTCTAAGCCATGTTATCCAATGGGAGGTGGATAACATGGCTTAGAGCATTAGCTCGGTAATGCATGAATATCGCTGACTTTTCAGCGATATGCATGCTTTGCGTCGATTTTTATCGCATTTGCGTTAAACCGTGCTAATACCAAGGTTTATTTGCGGTAAAAATCGCCGCAGCTCAACGGTAAATTTTTGTCTCTAACCAAGCAATAGCGATAATTATCGCTATTGCTTGGTAATATGCCCCTTACTCGTTAAACTCGTGGGCACACATCAGCAGAGAAGAGCTAAGCACTTAGGGGAAGATTTACAATAACTGGCGCATTCCCAGGGATGCACCAGTTATTGTGCGCCGCAGCTCCGCCACCCATGGTGCGCCGCATTTACAATGCGGCGCACCATGGGCCAAAAACGGCACAGATGCGTGACGCATCTGTGCCTAAAGGTGACGCATTGCTGGAGTTGCGTCGCAAGCGCGATGCAGCTCCAGCAAGGCTCGGGGGTGCCCTATCTGTCCAATGCTGCATCAAGCCTTACGCCTGCTTCAAGCAGGCACAGGGTTTTGATGCAGCATTGGCCTAAAAGTGACTAAGTGAAATCTTGTAGATTTCACTCAGCCACTTTTGCAAGGCGCACCTGCCCCGGAACGCCCACCCTGCGCCGGAACGCTCACATGTGGCGCAGGGCTTTACAACGTGACGCATCTGCCTAGATGCGTCACGTTGTAAATAGGTCGCAGGGATGCGCCACGTTTACGCTGCCGTTGCGTGGCGCAAAAGTGGTGCAAGTCTAACATAAATCTGCCCCTATGAGGCTTATTTACAAGCCCCATGCACCACTTTTGCATAATTTTTACCATTGGGAAAAGTGACGCAAAAGTGGCGCAAGGGGCTTGTAAGTAAGCCCCTTAGAATTCTCGCCACAACCAAGTTGATCTTGTTCATAGGTGGGCGACCAATGCTTGGACAGCTATTCTCAGTTCCTAGTCTGTAAAAAGGCTTTCTCTGTTGTACCCATGATTTGTGTCATAAACCGGAAACATAATGCCAGCGCAGGGCTCTGTGCAAAGTAAGCAGCCTTCATTATATGGAACAAAATACCCTGGCACAGTGCATAAGCAATGCATTGTGAAAATGTTGTGGTTGAAAATAAAGGTATTTTATGAGGAATTTATAGATACCTAACTCATCATTACTAGAAGGGGTTACAATGAGTGAGTAAGAGGATCAGACCAAGGGCATATTGACTATGATAAAAAATCAAACTGAGATGTACAATAGGATGTATATAAAATGTCATTTGTATTATGAAATCGGTATTATTAGGTTCAACATATTTGATAATATGAAAGATTGATTTATAGATTCATGTTTTTATTATTTTTTAGAACTGGAACTTATTATAGCAGGAATGATTGGTACAATGCTGTAAGAATTTTAATTAATCAAACAATAAAGAATTAATTGACTATGATAGAAAATAACATTATTAAAATCATGTTTTCGGCCAAATGCGGTGAGGGGAGTAGCAACTCGGTTGGCCAAATAACCACATTGACTTATTATTAGAAAGTCTTCAGTCAACAGAAGGGTAAGAATTCTAATGATACTTAGAAGAAAATATTTTTGTCAGACAAACCATTTCAAAGATCTTCTGACAAGTAAGGAGTCCGATGCCAGCTTCATGCGAGGCCTGCAGCAACAATAACACTAGGGGGGCAATTATTGATCCTAAAAGACACAGGCAGTCCTTCATAGTTTCTTACCGCATGCATAAGAGGAACTACTCTCCATTCTGTAATAATATGTTTATTCCTTCCCCTGCTGAGGAAAATCCATGATGTACTATTCCCCTCGTCAGGCATGTTCTTGTACCAACCATGAAGAGGCATATGTAAGAAAGTGTGTTATCCAAATATCTTTCAGAATCACATGTAATAGGTGTAGTGTAACTTCAAATGGGTCAAACAATGCAACATCACAGATGCGTTAGCAAATGGTTCTCGTGTGAGTACGTTTTGGAAGCTGCAACAGACGCAGACTCCAGGGGGCCTCATTTTTGAGAAATGACGCATCACTGCGTGAAAGCAGCGATGCGTCACTTCTCAGTGAGCACTCATTGCGACATTCCTCTTTTTTGTATGACGCATCATGTCGCAAGGAGTTACAGATACGTCAGTATTTCTAAGCGCAAAAGTGACGCATTGCTGGAGTGTGTCACAAAAGTGACGCAACTCCAGCAATGTGTTCTTTCACATGGGGAAAGCCCCATGTGAAAGGGCCTGCATCAGTCTTACGCCTGCTGTGAGGCAGGAGCAAGATGTTAATGCAACTGGATCCTAAAAGTGATGCAGTGAAATCTCATAGATTTCACTGCGTCACTTCTACGACTCTTCCTTGCGTCAATACGCCCCCCTTGCATACATTATACCTGGCACAGGTATAATGTGGCTCAGGGGTTTACAAAGTGACGCATCTACCTAGATGCGTCACTTTGTAAATATGGCGCAACAAGGCGCATTTTTTACGCTGCTGGTGCGTCATAAAAAGTGACGCATCAGCAGAGTAAAAGTGACGCACTGCCTCATAAATGAGGCCCCTGGAGTACTGCTGGAATCTGCAAGTCAGAAATCTGTCACAACCACAGAAGCAACAGAGGGGCAAAGACCCTTTGTGAATCGGGTCGCATGTTTTCAAGCACATCTGAAGTGGGAACAAAAAGTCTAGAAGCAACAAATTATCAAATGTATGGTTTTCAACATAATATCTAAGTACACAGCGTATAGCATGGGGTCAGCTGCATAACAAAATTGTAATTTGAAGATTTGTAATAGCTCAGCATATCAGCCGTGAGGGTATCCAGGCACTTTCCATGGACACCGTGGAAATTGGTTGATTTACCAAGAATCACGGGATGTTGAACCGACGCGTGAGCCGCTGGGCCACATCTTCTGCCCCATACTTTACAATACGTTAACCTGGAGCAGGGCTGTATGGAGTTTGTTGCATAGTGCTTAGCACTGACAGGGCGGAACAAAGTTGCTGCATAACTTGTGAGCACAGAGTAGGGGGCTGCATGGGGTTTGTTGTTTAGCACCTGCGCAGAGAGCAGGGCATCACCTAGGTTTTTGCAGGGTGCTTAAGCATAACCATAGGCAGGGTTTTATGGGGTTGTTGCATAGTTCTTGATTGCATTGTAGAAGGGCACCATGGGATTTGTTGTGTAGCACTTGAGTGCATAGCAGGACGGCCTGGGGCCTATTCAGGGTACAAGTCAGGGGTGCACGCAGGTACACAGCGTCCACCCACTCTTTTCACAGGGTGGAGAAGTTGGGCTCCACAGATATATGCTGAACTTGTCCCGGTGTAATTAGCAGACATGGCGACACATTAAACAGCGCCTGCAGGTTGTCTGCTTTCCATTCCCAGCAGCAACCTGCAGGCAGTGAGGGAGATTTTTTTTCACCCCCAGCTGGGCCGAAGTTAAGAAGCCAGCAGGCCTCTTTGTATTTGAATAACCAGGCTGGACGTGGCCTGGAAGCTCACACTCAAATGCAAATGTCATGGAGGTGAACCAAAGGCAAATAGCTTGTTATCTCTTCACAGGTACTTAAGAGAGGCCTGATTTTGCCTTTGTTCAGTCCCTGTACATAAGAGATGCATGCACTGTCAGAATGTCAGGTGTGTTGGTCTGTCCAGGTATTTATACAAATAATATTTTCAATAGCACTATTTTATTTCTTTTATAATGCTACGCAATCCAATGCAGGGTGTCAGACCTATTTATGTAACATTTATGTATACATTGACAATAAATCATGTATTTGTGTAAATTATTGTACAATATGAGTTACATGAGACAGTGAGAGTTACAAGATGTAGGAGTCACATGTCCTTCATACCTCACTGTGGTCTATTAGAATGATTACAATTTATGAACTGCAGGTAACAAAAGGATCTCTGTGTTAAAAGCAGTTAACCCACGGTACTTTTTACATAAAATAAAATTCTGTCATCCGCATGTTAGATGATGTGCCTTGCAGGAGACACATTTACCTTCTCTGCTACTTTGATTCCAACCTGGGACTTCACAAAACAGATCTCTCCAGTAAGTGCGTTAACCCCCAGAGTTATCTCACCATTATTACTATTACCTTAGATTCACTGGGCACCTTTACAGCAGATGTCTTAACCCAATCAAATATTTTAAAATGTAGACTTTCCAACCTTTTCTTTTAAGTTCGAATATCTTTATTGAAAATAATTATAAGTGACTGAACACAATATGCAATATAAATTGTATACCTTTACATTCCAAGCTCATTCCATACAGAATAAAAGCATCGGAGTAATTATGTGAAATTGAAACAGAAAAATGCAAAGTAAATGAGAAATATATGCCATCAAGGTACATAGAAGAAACTTATAGAACTATTAGGGAATCTAGGGTGGTTTAGGGACCTCCTGTTGAGAAGGTTTTGGTAACGAACATTGGTTAGCACTTGTAGCAATAAATGTTGTGACAGGCGACCACACGTCAGAGCGTTTTGTAGCCATGCGAAGAGGGTATACAAAGGCAGTATCTAACTTGTGATTATGGCAAACATTGTACCACCAAGCTTTATCAGAAATTTTTGATGAATCTTTCCAGTTGACTGTAATTTTTTGAAAGGCAACTGCCAATAATAAATCAATAATCTTGACATTAAGAGGAGTGTCATCCCAAATAGGGGAAAGACTACCTAAGAAGATGTTAGTAAAAGAAAAAGGAAACTTAGTATCGTAAACTAAGTTAATCTGAAACCATCCTTTTTCCCAGAAGCTGTGTACCTGTGAACATTTGAATACCATCTGAAATGAATCAGCGTTGGGAAGAGAACATGTCCAATATATATCTGAGTAGATGAGAATTCTTTGGATAGGATAGCTGGTGTGAGTAACAATCTATTATAGACAAAGAATAATGTTTGGTTAATATTTGCTGCTTTGGAGGCCTTTCGTAATTTGGTCCATATTCCTGTCCATAATGATAATGGCCAACCTGTATCAAATTCTCGTTTCCAGGCTTCTTCAATTTCTGTCTTCTGTCTATTGGTGTCAGTGCCTTGTAAGTATCTGTAATTAACAGAAAACTTGGGTGTGGTCATTAACAAGGTCTGAGGACTGGTAGGGAGTTATGGGTGGGTAGAAGTGTTATGTAAAGTGGGCAAATGGGAATTTATATTTATTGATAAAGGAGGTCGGTAAATTGAATAACTGTATGAGTGTGTCAAAAGGTATACATTGTGATTCTGAGAATAATTGATAAATCCATATTGAGCCTCTTTGTCTCCAACGTTTCCAATAAAAGGGTTTGTTTTGGATCAACAACTTTTTATTATGCCAATTCGTTGAATTTAAAAAGGATTCTCTAGATTCATGGCTAGAGTGTGTAAATTTAGAAGTGTGCTTTATTATAGGATTTGAAATGGATTGTGGTTTGCGAGAGAAGGAAAGATATTCTCAAAATTAATTAGGAGCTAAAAAGAGGCATTCCATTAAAGTCCAGAGAGGACAATCATCAAGCAACCATAAAGAAGCCTGACGCAATAGGAAAGCTTTCTGATAAGCCTGGAAATCTGGGAAATTGACTCCTCCTTCTGTTTTGGGGTGGGTTAATTTTAACAAGGACATTCTAAGTTTGTTGTTACCCCACAAAAAAGAAGAAAAAATAGAATACATTGTTTTTATAGTTTAGTTGTAATTGGGACTGGGATATTCGAAATAGTATATAAAACTATGTGTGATAGCATCATCTTAATGGTGTCTAAACAACCCCACCAAGACAGATACAAAGGATGCCATTTAGAAGTCAATTCTGGTATCTTTTGAATACACTTATTCATACATAAAGTTACAGTTTCTGAGATTGAAGAAGTACAATCTAGGCCTTAATACTTAATGTTATTTGGATTCCATTTAAAGTGCGAAATTTGAAATTCTGAGCTAAAAGAATATTTTGTCAAAGCAATATTTCGCATTTGTCGTTATTTAATTTGTATCCGGAAATGAAAGAGTAAGATTGCACCTCCACTAGAGTCAGAGTCAAAATCACTTTATTCGATTATTTTAAAATCATAAAAGTATGCTATACAAGTACATTGGAATATTAAGAGCAGTAATTAGTTAAAAAACAATTTAGAAGTTAAAAAGATTAAAATTCAGTATATACACAGTATTCAGTGGCGGTTGGTATGGACTAATTGCTGATTTGAGGAAATTTTTACAAACTTTACAAAATCCCATAAAATGATGATCTCAGCAATTCTTTTAATACACTAATCATGTAAGACAACTAGCACTGCTCGACATCTACATAATGTGAAGCTGTAATCGTCCGAAGTCTATTCTGTCTAGAACGAATAGAGGCAGTCCAAAAGTTGGCTACCCCGAACATGACTAGTGGAGACTCCATGAGTTGTAGAAACAGCAAGGCAGGTTTTATCTGCTTAAACCCATTGTTCTTTAATAATGGCTTAATGAATTTTTCCCTGTCAGTCTTAAAAAAGGGGCAAAAAAACACAAAATGCAGTAAATCCTGGTCAGAGAAGTCGTCACATTTACATGGTACATTCTCATGAGGCTTACACCCCTTGTCATAAGTACCCAACAGAAAATGCACCTGATTAAAACGGAATTTTGCAAGAAGCCACCGATGGAATGGTTTCGTAACAATCGTCAAATATGATTGAATAGACATTGACGTGATCAAGATTTAGGGGTCGATTAGGATCGCGGACGGAAACGTGTTCCGTCCGCCGAGGAAGGTGGCAAGATACTCCGGACCTGTCCGCGGGAAAACCGCAATAGCGATTAGGATAAAATATGATTGAAACACCGTTCGCGGCGGACGGAGCACACCAATCCCCGTCCGCGGCGGTCGAAGTACACCTGAGCCCGCGGCAGGGGGACAGAACCGAAAGAACACTGACCGCCGCCTACGCACATGACCGCAAGAACATCCACTTCCCCCGCGATACCTACGTAGTGTCCGTGTCCGCAATTAGGATAACTCTGCAAGTACCCCGGTAGCCACCGCGATCCACGTCCGCTGCAGTACCAATGCTACGAGGAACCGTGCTCCACAGCGGAAGGCCAACACAAACAACATCCCTACCGTCAAACCAATGCCATACATTGCGACGGAAGTTATCACCAAACACAGGAAAATGAACGACCACCCACCTGAAACATCAAAACCAATCACAAGACACAATGATCCACCCCCAAGTATCACATAATGCACACCTGCCAACACACCCACCTAGCACCTGACTGCCAATAACCATTCAGACAGGGCCAAGACACAGACTATAAAATAACTCCCACCCACTCCAGAAATCCTCTGCATCACAGCATAGCTGCTAGCAGGAGACACCACAGAACTTACAGCAAACACAGATATCTTACACATAACCCACACCCAAACACACCCACTACACAAAGACCCACCACACCATTCATACACACCACACACCTGCACCTCCCTATTCACTCAAACCCACACCCCGAGCACCACACACCATGGCACCAAAAAAGAACCCCAAATTCACTGACACTGAGTTAAAGGTTATGGTAGATGAGATAATACGTGTAGAACCCCACTTATTCGGGGCCCTAGTGCAGCAGACCAGCATAGCCAGGAAAAACAACATGTGGGACCGGATAGTCACCAGGGTGAATGCGTCTGGGACAGTCCCGAGGACGAAGCAGGAGATTCAGAGGCGGTGGCATGACCTCAAGACCCGAGTCAAATCCATCCGAGCAAAGAACTATCTCCGGGCAAATCACACAGGCGGTGGAACCCCCCCGGAGCCCTTACCGTACACCGAGTGGGAGGACAAGGTGCTGAGCATCCTGCACCCTCAGACCCTTGATGGACTTGAGGATGGAGAAGAGGCTGGTAAGTACAAACCAAGCACCACGAGCACAACAACATGGTGTGCCTCACACAACTCTGAAGACACATCTCCCAGACCCCAACCCATGCATGCAGTCCACATACTCACCAACGTCTAAACCACTCCAACAGGCCCCCATGTGCATAGGAATGGCGGTGGTGGTGGGTGGGTTTTTTGGGAGGTCACTAGTCCAACTCCCAACAGGCCCCCATGTGCATAGGGATGGCGGTGGTGGTGGGTGGGGTGTGTGAGAGATCACAAGTCCAACTCCCAACAGGCCCCCATGTGCATAGGGATGGCGGTGGTGGTGGGTGGGGTGTGTGAGGGGACGGCACTACAACTCCCAACCGGCCCCCATGTCCATAGGGATGGCGGTGGTGGTGGGTGGGGTGTGTGAGGGGATGGCACTACAACTCCCAACAGGCCCACATGTCCATAGGGATGGCGGTGGTGGTGGGTGGGGTGTGTGAGAGGTCACTAGTCCAACTCCCAACAGACCCCCATGTGCATAGGGATGGTGGTGGTTCTGGGTGGGGTGTGTGAGAGGTCACTAGTCCAACTCCCAACAGGCCCCCATGTGCATAGGGATGGCGGTGGTGGTGGGTGGGGTGTGTGAGGGGACGGCACTACAACTCCCAACAGGCCCCCATGTCCATAGGGATGGCAGTGGTGGTGGGTGGGGTGTGTGAGGGGACGGCACTACAACTCCCAACAGGCCCACATGTCCATAGGGATGGCGGTGGTGGTGGGTGGGGTGTGTGAGAGGTCACTAGTCCAACTCCCAACAGGCCCCCATGTGCATAGGGATGGTGGTGGTTCTGGGTGGGGTGTGTGAGAGGTCACTAGTCCAACTCCCAACAGGCCCCCATGTGCATAGGGATGGTGGTGGTGGTGGGTGGGGTGTGTGAGAGGTCACTAGTCCAACTCCCAACAGGCCCCCATGTGCATAGGGATGGTGGTGGTTCTGGGTGGGGTGTGTGAGAGGTCACTAGTCCAACTCCCAACAGGCCCCCATGTGCATAGGGATTAAGCATGGGCGGAAAATCCGTTACGCTCGCGGATTTTGCAGATTTTTGGGAAATTCGCAATCCGTGAGATTTGCGAATTTCCCGCAAAATCCGCAAATTCGCACGCAGCGGATTTTTTTTGCGGCTCGCGTCGCTGGTAATACAATTTTTGCGGCGCGCGGCAGTTATCATCGTTTGCCGAGTTGTTTTTCTCGATATTTTGCGAGTGCTGCGCCATTTTGGATCTTGCTGTGTGATCCCGCGGGAATTTGGCGAGCGCGATTACGTCATCGCGGCTTGCCAACTTGCACAGCGAGAGTTTGTCAACGCGAGTACGGCGAGATCACGTCTCGCGGTACTTCGCAATTGCGAGATTTGAGATGCGGTGAGCAGCAACAATCTCGCTCAAGCAAAAATATGAAATTGGCAATTCTGCACAAGAAATCCACCAGCAAGCAGCATAAACCTTCTTGAAATGATGATTTTTATCTGAATAACTCCTTAGGTTGACATTTGCCTGCACTTTTTTAGCGAGGAGTCCATTTTGGGGAGGGGGGAGGGGGGGTGGGAGGAAGGAAGTGCCCCACAGTCTTCAACTTCCTGTTCCTGTCCAGCAGGCTCCTCCCAGTGCTTTATCCATCTCCTGGTCACTTTTCATTTGGATCTGGAGCTGGAAGGATTACTTTTTGTGGATGCTGCTGGATATTTGGATTTGAGGCCTTTTTGACTTTCTTTGGATCACTGTTGGATTAGAAATTTTACAAGTAAGTTTGTTTGGGGCATTACAGTTGCTGCAACTAAAATTTTGGAATTTTCGATTTTTGGGCTGTTTTGGGGCCTTTTGCCCAGGGGTACTCAGTGGTGGGTGGACTGAGTCTTTCTGTGGGTTGTCTTGAACTTAAACATCATGGAGGCCATGGATGGAATGGGATTGTGCTGATTTTTCAGTGATTTTCGTTTTTTGGGGCTGTACTTGTGGCCTTTTCACCAGGGGTATTTGAGTCTAGCATGGGCCTAGTCTTTCTGTGGGCTGTCTTGAACTTAAACATCATGGAGGGCATGGATGGAATGGGATTGTGCTGATTTTGCAGTGTTTTTCGATTTTTGGGGGTGTTCATGGGGAGGGACAGGCCATGTGGCTGGTGGCCATTTTGAGTGCTGCTACAGGCACTGGCCATGTGCTGGGAGAGGCAAGTGGCCATTTTGAATGCAGGCTTTGTTGTTAGGCCTGCAACCATTTTGCCTACTTTTCAACCTTTATGCCCAGGGGTAGTGAGTCTTGCATGGGCCTAGTCTTTCTGTGGGTTGTCTTGAATTTAAACATCATGGAGGGCATGGATGGATTGGGATTGTGCTGATTTTTCAGTGATTTTCGTTTTTTGGGGGTGTACTTGTGGCCTTTTCACCAGGGGTATTTGAGTCTAGCATGGGCCTAGTCTTTCTGTGGGCTGTCTTGAACTTAAACATCATGGAGGGCATGGATGGACTGGGATTGTGGTGATTTTGCAGTGTTTTTCGATTTTTGGGGGTGTTCATGGGGAGGGACAGGCCATGTGGCTGGTGGCCATTTTGAGTGCTGCTACAGGCACTGGCCATGTGCTGGGAGGCAAGTGGCCATTTTGAATGCAGGCTTTGTTGTTAGGCCTACAACCATTTTGCCTACTTTTCAACCTTTATGCCCAGGGGTAGTGAGTCTTGCATGGGCCTAGTCTTTCTGTGGGCTGTCTTGAACTTAAACATCATGGAGGGCATGGATGGATTGGGATTGTGCTGATTTTTCAGTGATTTTCGTTTTTTGGGGCTGTACTTGTGGCCTTTTCACCAGGGGTATTTGAGTCTAGCATGGGCCTAGTCTTTCTGTGGGCTGTCTTGAACTTAAACATCATGGAGGCCATGGATGGAATGGAATTGTGCTGATTTTGCAGTGTTTTTCGATTTTTGGTGGTGTTCATGGGGAGGGACAGGCCATGTGGCTGGTGGCCATTTTGAGTGCTGCTACAGGCACTGGCCATGTGCTGGGAGAGGCAAGTGGCCATTTTGAATGCAGGCTTTGTTGTTAGGCTTGCAACCATTTTGCCTACTTTTCAACCTTTTATGCCCAGGGGTAGTGAGTCTTGCATGGGCCTAGTCTTTCTGTGGGTTGTCTTGAATTTAAACATCATGGAGGGCATGGATGGATTGGGATTGTGCTGATTTTTCAGTGATTTTCTTTTTTTGGGGCTGTACTTGTGGCCTTTTCACCAGGGGTATTTGAGTCTAGCATGGGTCTAGTCTTTCTGTGGGCTGTCTTGAACTTAAACATCATGGAGGGCATGGATGGATTGGGATTGTGCTGATTTTTCAGTGATTTTCGTTTTTTGGGGCTGTACTTGTGGCCTTTTCACCAGGGGTATTTGAGTCTAGCATGGGCCTAGTCTTTCTGTGGGCTGTCTTGAACTTAAACATCATGGAAGCCATGGATGGAATGGGATTGTGCTGATTTTGCAGTGTTTTTCGATTTTTGGGGGTGTTCATGGGGAGGGACAGGCCATGTGGCTGGTGGCCATTTTGAGTGCTGCTACAGGCACTGGCCATGTGCTGGGAGAGGCAAGTGGCCATTTTGAATGCAGGCTTTGTTGTTAGGCCTGCAACCATTTTGCCTACTTTTCAACCTTTTATGCCCAGGGGTAGTGAGTCTTGCATGGGCCTAGTCTTTCTGTGGGTTGTCTTGAATTTAAACATCATGGAGGGCATGGATGGATTGGGATTGTGCTGATTTTTCAGTGATTTTCTTTTTTTGGGGCTGTACTTGTGGCCTTTTCACCAGGGGTATTTGAGTCTAGCATGGGCCTAGTCTTTCTGTGGGCTGTCTTGAACTTAAACATCATGGAGGGCACGGATGGATTGGGATTGTGCTGATTTTTCAGTGATTTTCGTTTTTTGGGGCTGTACTTGTGGCCTTTTCACCAGGGGTATTTGAGTCTAGCATGGGCCTAGTCTTTCTGTGGGCTGTCTTGAACTTAAACATCATGGAGGGCATGGATGGAATGGGATTGTGCTGATTTTTCTGGTTTTTTTCCGATTTTTTTTTGTGGTGTATAACTGAACTGATGTTCCTCTGTCTTCCATTGTTTTTAGGTGCACAAGACTCAAGAGAACCACCAGTGCCAGGAAGAAGTCCTGCAGCGGTGTGTGTGCGTGCAGCATAACGTCACGCGACGTCACGTCTGGCCTCAGACAAATCTACAATTCGTGCAACTGCGGCCTGCTGTCTGACCTGCTCTGAAGAAGATGGCCCCAAAAAAAGTTCTCCGTAGCTCCTCTAGCAAGAAAGTTGCTAGTAAGGAGCAGAAGAAGCAAGTTACCAAGGAGGCTAGTGTGCCAACCGCCACGTTTTTTGGGAGAAAAAAAAAGTACGCCTGCAGCAGCAGCAGGATCTGCTGGGGACCAAGCTGGGAGCAGCACCCCTGCTCCATTGGGTTCAGTGCCTCCACCACCACGCCAACTTAAGTCAAAGCCCTTGAGTGCTTCAGAGGCAGTCAGTGTACTTCTCCAATCACCATCGACCAGTGATGTTGGCTCATCACAAGAAAGTAGCAGCAATGTCCCTGAATCAACACAGGTTGTTGTAACTCATCTGACAAGTGTTGAACAACCACAGCCGCAACAACAACATGTGCAAGTAGTACAAGCCCAAGTACATGTGGAAGGAGAGGCAGCGCAAGGAGATGCGAAAGCAGAGGTGCATGGAGGGTCACAAGTGCCCACAATAGTTGTTCCTCCCGAAGTAGGGGCACATCAGGAAATTGACAATCAGACCGAGGTATCATTTGAGGAAGCCACTCCTCCTGATGATCATTCATTATCTTCCACATCCCTAGCAAGGAAAAGATCAAGAGGGGTGTCTACATTTTCTTCAAGCTCACCTCCTACTGATGATCTGGATGACGAATGGGTACCACAACGGCAGCCTGAGAGTGAGGCACACCATGATCTGACAAAGATACCTAAGCGTAAAAGGAAGGTCGTCGAAAAACTCATACCTATGGAGTGTGATGAGGCTCAACAAGAAGTGACAGATACTGCTGGTGATGAAGCCTCTCACGATGACGACGAGCCAGTCATCACAAAGGTCACTGCAGCCCCACCGGGCATGCAGCAAAGAGACATTTTGACCCTATCCCGAGAAGCTGCTGAGCGTGATGATGATGTCGACGAGGAGGCAATGGAAATGGAAACACAACAATCATTAGATTTGGAGTTAAGTAGTACACCAACACCTACCGCTTCCATATTTCTTCCTTGCAAGAAGGTACCCACCTCGACCTCAATTCGTGGTGGTGAAAGTGCAAAACGTACTGAAGTTCGGCAATCCACATCCTCCACTTCATCTGGCATTAGCAGCAGGACCACCACCACCAGTATCGCCGCCTCCTCCGGCCCCCAAAGACATTTCAAGTCTCCAGTTTGGGACTTCTTTAGTGTTTGCCCAAAAATGGAAAACGTAGCCATTTGTAGCATTTGTAAGCTTCGAGTTAGTCGTGGTAAGCTTGGTTCTAACTATGGTACCGGCGGCCAGAGAGGTCATCTTGAGAGAGCGCACCCTGTCCAATGGTTTCCGCACCTAGAGGTGGTCAAGAAAGCCGGAATTCCATGTAATGAAAACGTTGATTTTTCATCTGATGATGACGAGGAGGAAGAAGACGATTCAAACACTTCACTTACACCCAGTACCCCTGTCAGCAGCACACCCCATGTGAGGCACACTAAGAGTGTGGGAGAGAGTGAGACATCAATGCGGAAAAGTTCATCAGCGAGCGTAACTGGGTCGAAGATATCATCATCATCCCGTAAGTCCTTGGTCCAGGGCAACATTAAAAAGATGTTGTTTACAGAAGCGCAATATGAACGCAACCACCCACTGACGCGTCTGTATAACACTAAGCTGGCTAAAATGCTAGCTCTGGACCTTCTCCCTTTTTCTTTTGTAGAAGGGGTTGGTTTTCTAGAATTAGTGGCAGCGCTCTGCCCTAAATGGAAGGTTCCTAGCCGGTTCTATTTTGCCCGAGTTGCGGTTCCAGCACTACATGAAGATGTTCTGAAGGTGATTGGGGCCGCTTTGCAGAAGAGTGCTGTTCACACTATACATATGACAACAGACATGTGGACCAGTGGCGCAGGCGCTAATTACATGTGCATCACTGCACACTGGGTCTCTTTTTCAGGGGCTAAAGCAAAGCTAAACACAGGTGTTGACACGGACATTGTTTTTAAAGCTGCTCGGAAACATGCAACACTAGCCATGTTTGGTTTGGAGAAACGTCACACAGCAGAAAACATTTTGGATGTCTTTAACACAAAGGTCCTTAACTGGCTGTCCCCACTAAAACGCCAGGTTGGTTATGTTTCCACGGACAATGGCGCCAATATAGTTAAGGCCATGAGGGAAGGTAACTATTTCAGAGTGCCGTGTTTGGCGCACTGTATAAACCTGGTTGTCCAAAAATTATTGGGTAATAAAGGCAGTGCAGCGTACAGCGTATTGGACACCTGCCGAAAAATGTGCAAGCATTTCAGCCATTCTTTTAAGGCCCGGAAGCAGCTGAGGAGCCTGCTATATCAACGTAAAATGCCAGTGAAAGCACTCATCCAGGAGGTGGTAACACGTTGGAACTCAACCTTCTACATGCTTGAGCGTCTGTATGAGCAGTATACGGAACTTGATCAATATTTCCTTACAGAGGGTACAGAGGAGCTGAGGATGGGTGCGGCGCAATGGAACATAGTTCAAAGCCTGACACGCATGCTTCGTCCTTTTGAGTTCTTCACGCGTGCAGTCAGCAAGGAGGACTGTAATTTGGGAAAAGCTATCCCATTTTTGTACATGCTGGAGGACAAACTGAAGGAGGTGTGTTCTGTGTTTGAAAAAGATGTAAGAAACCAAGACTCTTTTCTTCTGGCTGAGAAATGATTAGAGCTCCTACAAGGTGATGAACGCCTTAAAAAGATCCACTCAGAAGAGCATTACATTTGTGCTACTATTCTGGATCCATGCTACAAAAAGGCGCTGGCAGGCCAAGCATTCTTTCCTTTTGATGATGAACATGTTCCAAAGTACAAACATTGGCTAGCCTTGTCAGCCAAGAGGTTTGAAAGAGAACGGCTGGAAATTGAAGGAAATGGCAGTACATCGGCAGGCCATCCCCAGTCAAAACAATCCACTTCTGCACCTGTGAGTGTGGCACAAGTGACCTCTCAGCCGTTAAAGACATCGGCAACCGGATCATCTGCACGAGACACAACAGAAACATTGGAGGCTGAAGAGGATTGGCTAGCTCTGCGTGGGTTTGGTTCTCAAAAGATCAGAGGCACAGCAAGAGCTAAGCAAAGTGGAGGAACCTTGGATGAGGAGGACCTTGAGTCGATGGTGAAGGACTATCTGAATGACTCAACAGAGGTCTATGTTAATTCTGACCCATTGGCGTATTGGCATGGGAAAAAAGAATTGTGGCCACAGCTCACCAACCTGGCTTTAAACTACTTGTCTTTCCCACTCGCAAGCGTGTCTTCTGAACGGGTTTTCAGTGCTGCTGGTGGCATTGTAACTCCCAAACGGAGCCGCCTCTCGCCCAAAAATGTGGAGAGGTTAACAATGATCAAGATGAATCAACACCTCATACCACCAGATTTCAGAGTACGAGAAAGCGTGCTGGATGAAGAGGAGGTGGCCAGCAACACAGATGAGGGAATTTCTACTCTGTCAGGTGACACTGAGCTCACCCTGCCTGAATTCGCAGAGTATGATGACGAAGCCTTATTCTCATTCCAGGACCGTGATACCGAGCCCTGAAAATGAGACAACGAATCAATAACTTTCTTTTTCGTCCTTATTCACTTTTATTCCTGTGTGTCGGTCTTTCTTTGTTGTGCACAGTTAATATATTTCAAACTTTAATCAGATAATCACAAAAACAAGCCCATCAGCAGAGCTGTCTTCACTGGTTTGCTAATTGATTTGAAGTTGCCGCAGTCTGCATTCCTCAGGTTCACAAGTTCAGAAGAACATGCTCCTCTATCCTCCTCCTCCAGACTCCTATTTCCATCAAACCAGAGGGCTGGTTTACGCCCAATGAAGAAAGACTCAGCACTTGTGAGGGTGTTGTTGTACCTCTTTGCAGGTGAGTTGACAGCTCTGGGACCATTGTTGGGAAGCTCTAATACCGGATAAAAGTTGTTTGGACCAAATCCCAGGCGGAATTTTTTTTGTGTTTTTGATGACTTGCTTGCCTTTGAGGTGCTCTTAGGGGGGGTTCCGTCTGTTTGTGGGTGAGTTTCATGGTCTGGGAGCACTGCTGGGACACTCTAATCTTGATTGCATTTGCTTTTCAGGAAATCCGTGGTGGCAACCCCGACTTATGGCCTAGCTACGCAGCGCGTTTGGACCGAAGGCCGAGAAATTTTGCAAGTATGAGATTTTGCTTTTGGCCTGCTTGGGGGTGTTATGCTTCTTGGCAGGTGGGTTGGCGGGTCTTGGGGCATTCCTTGGAAGGTCTAATACCGGGTAGAAGTGGTTGGGACAAAATCCAGGCCGATTTTTTTTTTTGGCTATTTCTGACATTTTGCTCAATGTAGCGTTTTCGGGGGCCTGTTTGGGGGGCTTCCTGGTGTTTGTGGGTGGGTTTTGGGGTCTGGGCGCACTGCTGGCTATAGATACTTTACTTTGCAAGAGGTTTGAAGCAAATCCATGGTGGCAGAGGGGAGTTAGGGCCTAGCTGCAGAGCGCGCGCGGAGTGATTTGGGAAATTTGTGAAAAACTGACAAAGTCCCCATTTTTGTACTTTTGCTCTTTGGCTGTTTGGGGGTTTTCTACTCGTTTTCTCCTGGGTTGACGGCTCTGGGGCCATTGCTGGGAAGCTCTAATACCGGATAAAAGTGGTTTGGACCAAATCCCAGGCGGAAATTTTTTTGTGTTTTTGATGACTTGCTTGCCTTTGAGGTGCTTTTAGGGGGGGTCCGTCTGTTTGTGGGTGAGTTTCGTGGTCTGGGAGCACTGCTGGGACACTCTAATCTTGATTGCATTTGCTTTTTAGGAAATCCGTCGTGGCAACCCCGACTTATGGCCTAGCTACGCAGCGCGTTTGGACCAAAGGCCGAGAAATATTGCAAGTATGAGATTTTGCTTTTGGCCTGTTTGGGGGTGTTATGCTTCTTGGTGGGTGGGTTGGCGGGTCTTGGGGCATTCCTTGGAAGGTCTAATACCGGGTAGAAGTGGTTGGGACAAAATCCAGGCCCATTTTCTTTTGGCTATTTCTGACATTTTGCTTAATGTAGCGTTTTCGGGGGCCTGTTTGGGGGGCTTCCTGGTGTTTGTGGGTGGGTTTCGGGGTCTGGGCGCACTGCTGGCTATATATACTTTACTTTGCAAGAGGTTTGAAGCAAATCCATGGTGGCAGAGGGGAGTTAGGGCCCAGCTGCAGAGCGCGCGCGGAGTGATTTGGGAAATTTGTGAAAAACTGACAAAGTCCCCATTTTTGTACTTTTGCTCTTTGGCTGTTTGGGGGTTTTCTACTCGTTTTCTCCTGGGTTGACGGCTCTGGGGCCATTGCTGGGAAGCTCTAATACCGGATAAAAGTGGTTTGGACCAAATCCCAGGCGGAATATTTTTTGTGTTTTTGATGACTTGCTTGCCTTTGAGGTGCTTTTAGGGGGGGTTCCGTCTGTTTGTGGGTGAGTTTCGTGGTCTGGGAGCACTGCTGGGACACTCTAATCTTGATTGCATTTGCTTTTCAGGAAATCCGTCGTGGCAACCCCGACTTATGGCCTAGCTACGCAGCGCGTTTGGACCGAAGGCCGAGAAATATTGCAAGTATGAGATTTTGCTTTTGGCCTGTTTGGGGGTGTTATGCTTCTTGGCGGGTGAGTTGGCGGGTCTTGGGGCATTCCTGGGAAGGTCTAATACCGGGTAGAAGTGGTTGGGACAAAATCCTCGCGGAAAAGCCTTTTGGCACTTTTTGTAACTTAGGGTTCGTTAGGGTTAGCCCTAGCAGCAGGATTGCATGTGTTTCGGGGTGTTCTAGATTTTTGCAACTGAGTTCTGGGGTCTTAGAGCACTCGTGAGAATGTGTAATTTTGGTTGCAAGTCATTTGAAGAAAATCCATGGTGGGAAAGGGGGGATTTGGCATAGTTAAAGAAAGCCTTTGCCACTATTCTTAACTTAGGGTTCGTTAGGGTTAGCAGTATTTCTATTGCATGTGTTTGAGTGGGGGGGATTTCGAGTCTTGGAGCGATGCTGGCTATGGATACTTTTGCTTGGTTGCTTGCAAGTGGTTTGAATGCAATCCAGGGTGGGTAAGGGGTAATTAGGAAGGGGGTACTTCGGCCTACTTTTACTTTCAAAGTAAGTTTTGTCACCAGTTTTCTGCTAGGCCTCGTTTTTTGAGATTTGATTGGGGGTCTTCTACATTTTTGCGACTGGCTTTAGTAAGGGTCTGGGTGGGAGCACTGCTAGGAAGATCTAATTTTGTTCTAAAACACAGTTTACAGTACACCTAGCTTGAGGGGAAAGATCCGCTACATTAATTTGCCCCTACTTATTTATCCTTCAAAAGGTGACTCAGACAGAGTACGCACTTTTAAAAATATTGTACTGTCTACTAGGAAAATCAAATTGTGACTTTTTGCACTCCACAGCCTACATACCTTATATTTATTTATCAGTGGTGTTGTAATATTATATCACTTCCTGTTTTTGGTTGAATAATTACAGGCCGGGTTTCAGTCTCTGCAATGGGGAAAAAAGGATGGAGTCAGGCTTCACATTAGCGAGCCACAATTCAGCATCAGGCAGGCAGTGGACAGGGTGTCTTCTGGTGACCAACATCGATGGATGAAGCGTCGGCTGCAATGGAGGAGTGCCGCTAATAAGAGATTTTTTTTCTGTAGACAACTTACTTACCACTTCCAACAGGACAACTACAACAACATAGATACAGTATCCCTTGCCTTTTTCTCTGACTGTGACTGCATTTCTTGGATCTCTCTCTGCTTCTAAATTGATCCCTTAACACATCACTTAGTCCACTCCACTATCACATCTGCACCACACATAGTCATTTGTAAGTGCTCCTACGTAATTCGCAAGTCGCAGCACGCCCCAGCCCGTAGAGGACTGGGATGGCCCCAATGATGAAGCATGTCACCAAGGGGCAACCCTGGTGAGTGAGGGGACACCTAGAAAAAAAGCAATTTCTCCTTTTCTATCTACTATACCTTCCAGACCAACCCCATTGAGTGTTGTTGTGAATGGATTTATAGTGACCAGCAAGGCTCTCTGGTATCTGGCTACAGAGACCTTATGTTGAATATAGTTATCAATAATTCCACACAGGCCCTGTACTGTCACATTCTTTCTTCCACAGTTGTCGAAAGTACTACTTACTTTTCACTGACATGCATGCAGTAGTGCATGCACTTTCAAAGATTGATGGATAGGTTTGTAGCCAAAGAATTGTTTATGTTCAATTGTTTGTCTATGCTGTGCTTTTTTTACAGGGTGTCTTCTGGTGACCAACATCGATGGACGAAGCGTCGGCTGCAATGGAGGAGTTCCGCTAATAAGAGGATTTTTTTTCTGCAGGCAACTTACTTACCACTTCCAACAGGACAACTACAACAACATAGATACAGTATCCCTTGCCTTTTTCTCTGACTGTGACTGCATTTCTTGGATCTCTCTCTGCTTCTAAATTGATCCCTTAACACATCACTTAGTCCACTCCACTATCACATCTGCACCACACATAGTCATTTGTAAGTGCTCCTACGTAATTCGCAAGTCGCAGCATGCCCCAGCCCGTAGAGGACTGGGATGGCCCCAATGATGAAGCATGTCACCAAGGGGCAACCCTGGTGAGTGAGGGGACACCTAGAAAAAAAGCAATTTCTCCTTTTCTATCTACTATACCTTCCAGACCAACCCCATTGAGTGTTGTTGTGAATGGATTTATAGTGACCAGCAAGGCTCTCTGGTATCTGGCTACAGAGACCTTATGTTGAATATAGTTATCAATAATTCCACACAGGCCCTGTACTGTCGCATTCTTTCTTCCACAGTTGTCGAAAGTACTACTTACTTTTCACTGACATGCATGCAGTAGTGCATGCACTTTCAAAGATTGATGGATAGGTTTGTACCCAAAGATTTTTTTATGTTCACAATTGTTTGTCCATGCTGTGCTACTTTTTCTTGTCTCCCAAAACCTTTCCCAAAAACCCCCGTACCCATCCATTTTTCAAACCCTAACCCTCTTCCCCCGGGCTGTGTGGTTTTGATTGATGTGTGACTAAATTACAGCAATAAATCCACACACTTGCTGGGGAGGATAAGGTGATAGCAACAGGCTGGTGAAGAAATCCGAGGATATATTCTTACTCTGCTTGACAAAGACCCATGGCTAATGTCAAAGAACTTCAACCGAATTAGTAGTTATACTTTACCATTTGTTAGGCTACAATGTGGCACTGTTCTAGTGTACTTCTGTCACCTGCTATATTCTCTATTGTACCGTTGAATTGCTCAGGAGGACAAACCAGATTTAATTTTCTTTTTTTTCATAGGCATGCAACTGCCACTGTGTCACACCACTAGTACCACCGCTATGAGGAAATTTTATCCGACCAAGATTGCCAACCTTATTCGCTGTTTCCCGTGGAGCCAGCCCTGGGTCTAGCCCTACTTTCAAACACAAATTACAGGTAAGATAAGCGTTTGGTGGTTTGGGGGGATAATGGAGTATTAGTAGGAGAGACGAGAGACTGACGGTAGTACTACTAAAGTCCTAGGACTCTTGGATTCACTTCACTTACTCTGTGAGAGGTACTTAGTGTTGAAAACATTTGGGCATTTACACTTAAAGGAAGAAAATGGAACTAAACTTTCAGGAAAACAAAGTCACTGTTAAACCCCCACCCACCAGGCAAGCAGTAAGAAACGGGTATGCTCAGATAAAGTTTGAAAAAGTATATTTATATCCCTAACAAAATAATCTCCAGCAAGACCCTCCCTAACCCCAACGATTGTCCTTCAAAAGTCCCCAAAAACCCAACTCCCAATTCCCACCCCCCAAAAGTCTCTAAAAAAGGGGCAAGGGACACTATGGGTGGATGCTGTCTACTTTTTGGGCCAGGGCTTCATGCTCCTGGCGGAGCAAGGCGTGCTCTACGCGGAGCCCCTCCAACACGTTTGAAAAGTGGTGGAGCTCCTGCTGGAGGCGGGACACCATCAGGGTACTGCGGCGCAGGCGTGCCTTCACTGCCTTGCAGGTGCAACGGCTGTGAGAGGAAGCTGTTGTCCTTGCTACTCGGCGGTGGCGTTTGGCTTTGGCAGCCCGGTCTGGGTGGACCACTGTGCTGGGTGGCAGCCTGTGGGGGCACGGAGGCTGATGCAGACGACGTTGTTGTTGTGGTCGACTGCACACTTTCTTCGTCCTCCAGGGCCACCAGCCGCTGATATTCGGCCACAGTGGCAGCGATCCTCCGTTGCCGGGCCGCTCTAGCCAGCTCCTTCCTCCTTGTTCGTTTGGAAGGAGAATCTATATGAAGAAAGAAAGACATAGTCTGTAATCAATGCTCTTTAAGATTAACTCAATCATTCAGCAGAAATTTGTGTTGCAGTACAACTAGCAACTTGCAAGCGCATTACATAACTATTGAGGCCAGTATCTATCTAACCTCACACTTCTTCATCCTTGCTCTAACATTAGTGGGAGTTTAAGGAACAAATTCTACGAGCACTATGGACTTCCATTGGAGTCGACTATGAAAGTACACCAGTCTTATTCTTCTTCTTGTCTCTTGTTTAGGAAAATTGGTACGTTATCTTCTGCAAGCCGGCATAATGCCAGCGCAGTAAACTTGCACCCGAGTAAAAGAGACGCACCCCATGATGAGTGACCTAGACTTGCGTTGCGTTACTGTACCCGTCCAGTCAAGCTCTTACTTTTCTATTACGGGTGACACTGAGAATACTCTGTTACAACTCAAGGGCTACTGCTTAATTAATTTAACTTTCACCCTACAGTGGAAATGAGTACTAGAAATGGAAAATTGAAGAAGATAAATAATCGGATTATCTATCACTTCACATGGGATGTTTTTGCTTATATATGGGATGACTTTAGGTGCTTTGCTTTTTATTGAGTGACCAGTGATACATCCACACATGAATGACTGAGTACTACTAAACTTATTAAGAGAGGTAGAGAGTGGCCACCGTAATAACCGGATCTATGCTGTGCTTGCAATACAAACTACTGCTACTATTGATGGTAGTATTTGGACAAAATTAAAACTTCTTTTCCTTGCCTTTCCTACACTGGAACGGACGTGCGGGTGCAGTGTTACATGCTCTTCAAAGTTACACTTAGTTCATCCACTGACCGTCTACTCTCTCTAGATCATGGGTACTCACAAACTTTCTCTCAGGGGCTAAATTTACAGTGTAGTTTGTGGCCGAGGGCTGCACTGGTGGGGGCGGAGTCAGAGGGGGCGGGGCTAAAGCAAAACGAAAACTTGTGACCATGAGGTTGCACACAGGTCCCTGCAGCAGATGCCTTCATCCACTGAGCCACCAGACCCAGCATTTACATACATCTCTCTCACTCATGCTCTCCCTCCTGCCCTCCCTCTCCATCTCTCTCTCCCTCCTGCCCTCCCTCTCCCTCCCCCTCTGTCATCTCACTGTGTGTGTGTCTGTCTGTGTCAGCCTTCAGCCCGGGCTGAGACAGCTTCCTCAACGCGCACACACAGACAGCCACACCAAAGTACTTAACAGGTCTTTAAAAGACCATTAACATATTATTGAGGCTTTGTTTGTTGTAGCGCCCCTGCATCTCCACCCTGACAATCACTGCTTGCCTGGCCCCACAGAGCAGAGGCTTTGTTCTATTTCACCTCTTTGTGGCCCTGCATCTCCACTCTGCTCTGTGGGGGCCGGGGGAGCAGTGATTGTCTGCAAGGTCTGCACACCGCCAAGGAAGGCTTGCCGGGCCGCCACCGGCTCGCGGGCCGTACTATGAGTACCCCTGCTCTAGATACACATATGCTATCTAAGAGTCAGATAGTAGCATGATCCAGGTATATGGACACATACAGTTTCTGTGTCACCCACCCAGGCTGTTGTCCTTCCACCAATCATTGCTTCATCATTCACCCAGCCATGCATCTCATATTCTTTCCTTCCCAGCCACGTCTTCAATCTCAATAAGTAAGGAATATATAAGAGCTTACCTCTGCCCGCCACCACCACCATCTGAACTCTCACAGCCGGCACTGGAACCGCCGCATCCTCCCCTGAGGAATTGCCCTCCGCCTCCGTGTTGAGCACCACCACCTCCGCATTGGCCCCGCCACCAGATGTTCCACCTACAAAGTACATTTAAGAATGTTAGAATAAACCACTCACTAGTATTTGGTCAAGGAATGAAGACATGTGAAAACAATGTAATGCAGCACTTTTTGGCACAACTGATGAAGGCTGTCTTTTTAACACGCACCATTTTTTTCCACACAGACAGAAGATGGACTTCTAACAACAAGATCAAGTTGAAACAAGGTGAGAGCTCGGCTCGACCACAAGAAATGTCTTCAATTAATCGTCAGCACTAACCACTTTTACATTCTCAGTTAAACGTTTCTTTTTTTTATTATGACTTCATTTTAATAAATGTGTTTACTTTTAATAAAGCTTTTAAACTTAGAGAGACTCTGTGTTTTTTGGTCCAGAGTGACTAGAGTGACTGAGCGAAAGGTTTTGCAATTTTTGCAAGCATGAGTCCGTGCCTCTGATACTTCTTGACTCTGACTCCGTACTCTTCAGCTACGTTGGATAATAATCATCATTGGGGATCAATGATCGATGAATTCGGGAGGTAAATGACTGTGCCACACTATGTAGTCAGTCAGTAAGGACATTGGGGGTTCAAAGTCTGTTATCACAGAGGTATGTGGAAACTCTAACAGCGCCTATTATAATTGATAAGCAATGCACTATTTATTGTCCATAGTTCTGTTTCTGCAGAAGAATTGTCCGCGCCACTGTAGTGGTATGGATTGTTCTCCTATCCAAACCAAAAGGTAGTATCTTATTCTTTCATGGTGGTCATTCACAATTTATAGTTGGGAATTTTCAAAGCAGATAGAACACTTCAAAAGACATTATGGACAATCCCAGAGGACTGCACTAAGTTGATAGAGCTATTGCTGACTAGAATGGGAGTTTCGCCAACCGTGCAATCTTAGTTAGCTACACAGACAGACTAATAAGAATAATCTAGTAATACCACAGGGAGTCATAGTAGAGGCAGGATAAGAATTTAGATACAGTCTACAAGAAGATCAAAGACAATTTTGAAAAAATCAAATGAGGAACGCTAGGGAAAATAGGTACTAGTCTAAAATGAAAACTTACTGGGGCCAGCAAAGGAGCCCTTGCCTGCCCGATCCTGGCCCTGTTCAACAGCATCCGCCGCCTGCTGCTCCTGTGTCCTCCCCTCGCCCCTGGGGGGAGCTGACGTACAACATGAAAGAAAGAACAGAAAACATGGATGATTGTTGCTTGTCAATGTCAACCAAATCAAACATTTCAAAAGAACAATAACAAAATATTTCCGCGAAATTATATTGATTAGGGTTAGTTTTTATTTATTTGCAGACCTGTGACTTCAAAAGTCACGTAACTCACTAAACAAAGTACTGAAAGGTTCACCTAGGACTGGCAGGCAGCAGTCCGCAGGCAAGACGCAAAGTGACAGACAAACTCCATTGTGATTTCAGTCAGATCAGTGACAACACTAACAGTTGCCTGCTACATTACCAGTCATTTAAATAGTCAAACTATCAATCCACCGCCACTATTTTTCTTATTGTCAGGGGTACAAAGGAAGGGGCAGATTTAAGCCCCTTGCGGCTCTTTTGCTCCGTTCTTGCGTGACTTTTGTGACGCAGCAGCTAAACAAAAAAGGGCGCCATGGTGCGGCGTATAATATTATAACAACGTGACGCATTTGGGATATGCATCCCGTTATAAAGCCCTGCGCCATCAGGGGGCGTTCCGGCGCAAGGGAGGGCATTCCTGCGCTGGAACACATCCTAAAAGTGGCTGAGGGAAATCTACAAAATTTCAATCAGTCACCTTTAGGACAATGATGCGTCACACAAACCCTGCACCTGCTTGAAGCAGACGTACGGCTTGACCCAGCATTGGGGAGATAGGGTACCCCAGAGCATTGCTGGAGCTGCGCCATCGTTGCGACGCAACTCCAGCAGTAAAGCTTCGGTGACGTTTTGGGCCCATGGTGCGCCGCATTGCAAATACGGTGCACCATGTTTGGTGGTGGTAGCGGGCCGCACAATTAATGGCGCATCCCTGCTACTTTGCAGGGATGCGACGGTAATTGCAATTCTGCCCCTTAGGGGCATACTTACTTACGCGTTCTGGCGCATCTCCAGAGATGCGCCAGATCAAATGCATCACGCAAAACTACCCTTGCGACACGGCAGATGCGCCTCATTACAATGCGGCGCGCCCTGGCGCAAGGGTAGGCACTTGCGTGACGCATCTCGTCATGTAAGAGCGGCGCATCGCTGGAGTCACGTCGCCAACGCAATGCAACTCCAGTAATGCTCAGGGCCACCCAATACTTAACATGCTGTGTCAGTCCTTTCGCCTGCTTCAAGCAGGCATAAGGAATTGAATTGACGTAGCAGCGTCGCAGAAGTGCCTGCGTTAAATCTTGTAGATTTCACGCAGGCAATTTTGCAAGGCGCACAGCCGCCGGACCGCCCACCCTGCGTACTAGGAACGCACCCATTGTGGTGCAGGCCCATGGCTTTATAACGTGACGCATCTCCCTAGATGCGTCATGCTATAAATGACTCGCAGGGATGCGCCACGTTTACGCCGCTGTTGCGTCACGCAAGGCAACGTAAACGTGGCGCAAGGGGCTTGTAAATGTAATCTGCCCCCTAGTGTCTAGCATTACGCAGTTCTGTAAAGTACACTCATACATAATAGTTACTCAGGCCAATGAGACCACAAAATAGAAAACAAATAAGCATAGTAGCAACGCCACTGAGAAGGAGAGCAGTGCACCTGAAATGCACAGAAGATTTTGAAATATAATTTAACTACAATGTAATCGTCATCAGTGGCATTATTGGCTTGCTCCATGTAAAAAACAAATATTTGCAATACAACAACACAGAGCAGGAGAAAACATCATAGTAGTGAGTGATGAAATGGCTACTACTACTCACCAAGCCCGGGGATCTCCAAGCCGAGCTGGTCCAGCAGGTCGCGCTCCCGGTCCAGGAGGTCCGTCCAGCGATGGGTGACCTGGCTGTAGGTGCGCTGGACCCCGTAGAGGTGGGATATGGCCCAGCACACCTTCTCCCACCGCTTCCGGCGCTCCCGCATGTTGTAGCCGCCGGCCGCGATCCTGCCGCCTCCCGCGATGGTCCTGGACAGGCGGCGCTGGACGAAGTAGACCAGCGCGCCAACTTCCTCCGGGCTGAAGATCTCCCGTCGCATCACCTGCTCCCCCCTCAATCGACCGCATGGTGTCCTGGCACGGGGTCCAGGACTCCTCCTCCCCACCGCCGCTGCCGCCCTCAAGTGCCTGGGCAGCTTCACGGCGCCTGGCTTCACCATGGTCTGGGCAGGTAAGGTAGGAAGTAGAAAATTAAGAAGGAATAGGATAGGGAAGAAGAAAAGAAAAGAGTTTAAAAAAGTAGTTTAAAAGTAAAGAAAAATAGCAGAAAAGACAAAAATATACAGCTAGGAAAAGAGAGGGATAGATAAGAAGCAAAATCGTTAAAAAAAAACTGAAAACAAGCAAAGGATGGCAAAGATAGCAAGAGGATTAAACACCATGCCCAGACACAGGAAATGAATGAAAAACAAGATGGCCGGCGCCCGTTCACGAGCGCGAAAGTAAGTTCACGCGAGATTTCCCTCGCGATCTTGTGCGAACTTCTACTCGCAATGCGCTTACTGCGCGAGATTATACATAGTGGGCGGAAACGGAAATACGTCACGCAAACAAAATGGCCGCGCCCGTACTCGACCTTGGGGTAAATTCGCGTGTTGCGCTGCAAGCGGCTCGCGAATACTGCAAAAAAACTCGCGAAACAACAAGCCGCAAAAAAATAAAAAGCTCATTCGCACGAATTGGCGGCTTCCGCGGTCGATTTCGCACGACACCGCGCCCCGCGAATAGCGCGAAAAAACCGAAAAACGATTTTTGCAAAAGCAAAAGCAATGAGCAGGTGCAAAAGGTCAACCTCATGATTTGTAACGATTCCCTGTAGTGCTTCCTGAGGGGGCCCTCCAGAATTCGGTTGCCTGCTTGCAACTATTGTGTGACCCTGCCCTGACCTTAACTGTATGCCACAAAGGTCCTGATTTACAGCTAAGGGAGCAGACAAGCAGGTGCCAGGCTGGAACTTCAAATTCAGTGACACATTAATTAGCCCCTAATTCATTATTGTCAGTTGGGGCAGGGCAGGTGTTGTTAATAAACTAACCCCAAATTAATTCATGTCAGTTCAAGCAGGGCAGGTGGGCTTGCTTTTCCCCCCCCATCTTCTACAGTGATGATGAACCAGAGGGTGGCATTGATGTAACAGAGGGTGGCATGGGTCAAAGAGAGGGTGCCAGTGGTGAAACAGAGGGTGCTGGGAGGCTGTGATGATGAACCAGACGTAGAAACAACATAGTCGCGACCGTTGCGAGCCGACAAGTAAGTTTGCAACTGCGAACTAGTACCAAATCCTCGCAAACTGGCAGAAACACTTGCGAACACAAAAAAAATTCAAATTTGCAAATCCGCAAAATTCGCTAACGCGAGATTCTCAAAATTCACCCATGCTTAATAGGGATGGCGGTGGTGGTGGGTGGGGTGTGTGAGGGGACGGCACTACAACTCCCAACATGCCCACATGTCCATAGGGATGGCGGTGGTGGTGGGTGGGGTGTGTGAGGGGACGGCACTACAACTCCCAACAGGCGCACATGTCCATAGGGATGGCGGTGGTGGTGGGTGGGGTGTTTTAGGGGACGGCACTACAACTCCCAACAGGCCCACATGTCCATAGGGATGGCGGTGGTGGTGGGTGGGGTGAGTGCCAATGCCGACTGAATAGTCAACAAAATGAAAATAACACTTAATGCCCACATGACTCATCTTCACATTTTTGTTTTGCAGGTGATCGTAATCTGACAGCTGGAATCACCACCCGGCCTCCAGACTCGCCTCACTCAGGAGTCTCAGGGGACGACTGCCCAGCCAGCTCCGGTGCTGAGGATGGTGCGGGCACAAGCAGGCAGCCAGGGCCATCTGGCTCCCAGGTCACACCTGCACTGACTACTACGGCCTCTGCCATTCCCACAACACCGGCCACTGTGACCTGCACAGCCACCACCAGCACCACCACCACCACCACCAGTACCCCCACTCCTGCCCCTGCCACCCTGGCCAACCCACCACACGACACCGGGCCTGCGCCATCCCAGCCACACAGGGAGAGTGGGAGACAAAGCAGAGATGCAAGGCCACATCCGGCAGGCAGGACCACAGCACAAAGACGTCCTGAGGAAACAAACCCACCCAATGCCATGCAACAGTCACTGGAAGCACTAGCCAGGGTCCAGGAAACCTATGAACGTGGCCAGGCACAGGCAGACCGTGCCTACCAGGACTCTGTTGAGAACACTGCAATGTTGGGGGCCATTGAGAGTCGGCTTGGCCAACTAGTGGATATATTTACCCTGAACAATACCATGTGGATGCCATGGATAGCCGTCAACACCACCCTCCCCACACACCCTCAAACAACGCCACGGGCACCAACACCACCGCCACCGCCACCTGCGCCCCTGGAGACGGATGTGGTACCAGATCAGCCTGCGCCCCCAGCTGACTCCGTCCAGACTCAAAGATGGAGAGGCTGTCCGAGGCTGGAAGTGGGCAAGAGCAGTGTGGAAGCTCCTTCCACACGCTCCAAGAGGAGCCGACAATGACTGTTACATTACCTGAGCCTGCCATTCACCCTGCCAACTATCTGGTCCCACCTAGCCAATCATTGGCACGGGCCTGCTGCACTAGGCAGACACCACCCTATGTGGTGTCAGCACGGAAATTTCATCTGCCATAACCTTTAACTCTCACTCCCCCACCCCTTCACTCATTTGTAAATATGCACCAACACCTATGCACTATCTGTAAATAAATACCACTTACTCACTCAATGATGTGTTGCCTCCATGATTATTCACATGATTGCATCAGAAACAGACGTTACCAGGTTCAGGGATCCAACTCGTACAGAATCATGCCACAGCGGGAGTGACCTAGGGAAATATAGAAACCGCAAAGACACGTCAGGAAACAGATTCACGCTCATCACAACACACTGCAGTGCAACATTCCACAAACCACACTCATAACAACATGAATGGATGAGAGTACACACATCATGGAGAATTACATGTACAAAGAAAAGAACACACACACACATACACATGCATACATCACATTGCAGAACACATAGATGATGCACACCACAATGACACAACACCAGCAAACATACACAGGGCATACACAAGCAGCACAAGAGGAGCACACTTACATTCAAGGGAAGTAGCGATCAATGAGCTGGCGCCTCTGGTCCACACCTTCCTCCTCACCACTATCCTCATTAGTCGACATGGGTGGGTCGGGAGGGCGAGGAACTTGCTGTTTCTTCAGGGTCCAAGAGCAGTTCAATGTTATTGTGCACAGCCAGGTTGTGGAGCATGCAGCAGGCAATCACGATCTTGCATACTTTGCCTGGTGAGTAAGGCAGGGCCCCTCCAGTCTTATCCAGGCACCGAAACCTAGACTTAAGCAGGCCAAAAGTACGTTCTACCACTCGACGTGTCCTTCCATGGGCATCATTGTATCGCATTTCTCCCGCTGTAGTTGGATTGCGAATGGGACTCAGCAGCCAAGGCCTGTTTGGGTAAGCCGAGTCGCCTATGTTGGTGGAAGAGAGAGAGACACAGAAACATCACAACCTGAATTGGTGGGCACGCCATGCCACACAGATATCACTCCTGTCACCACAGCATACTCACCAACAAGCCACGCTTGTGCCGGACGCAGATTTGCCATCAGTTGGGGGACAATGCTGCTCCGCATGATGTGGGCGTCATGTGCAGAGCCTGGAAATCTTGCACACACATGTGATATTATGTTGTCGGCCTGGCACACCACCTGCACGTTGAGGGAATGGAAGTGCTTCCTAAACACCTGCTCACGTGCCCGTGGTGGAATGATCGCGATATGCGTGCCATCAATGGAACCCACAACGTGTGGTATCCGACCCAGTGCATAGAAGTCTGCTTTGACCGCTGCCAACTCTGCCGCCTGTGGGAAATGAATGTAGTCATGCTTGTACAGCATCATGGCTCTCAGTACATCCCGAAGTACCATGCTGAACATGGCCTGTGACATCCCCCCGGCATGTCCAACTGTGTACTGAAATGTGCCTGTAGCAAAAAAGTAGAGTGCCGCCATCACCTTTGCCGTGGGTGTAATGGAACCTGGATAGGTTCTTCGCGGCTGCAGGTGAGGAGACAATTGGTTCACAAGCTCCATCAATCGACATCGATCCAGCCTGAATTTCCTGATCTCCTCCTCGTCCACCATATCCTCCAGCACAGTGTATGGGCGATGGACATTTGGAGCCCTCCTGTGTGGGAGTAGATGGAATGGAAGTCAATTCACATACAACGCATGTCTGTGCAACTCACTCACATGTCAACGAACTCTACTCTATGCAGTGTATAATTGTCATATGTGTGACATCACTGATTGTCACTACAACATGGATTGCCGTAGCAACAATGTGCAGCCACTAGCAACATGATGTGTCTCAACATGTGCAATGTACTTTGTCTAAGCTCAACATTACTGCCAACAAGACAAGTGACATGACCCACACGTGTAGGCACAACATCACATACACACATGCAAGTGCATGCACACAAACGAAAAGATACACACACACACACCATTTCATCATGCACCAATGGCAACACCAATAATGGTGGGCATACGTACATCACATGCATGGTGGCACAATAGGCAACACACATGCACTGAACACAAGTGTACCCCCACCATAGTCATTATCTCACATATACCACTCACTGACAACTGAATCAGAATATGCCGATACATCCGGGATCTACTGTGTAGATGTGAGGTACGACAAACTTGTGTAGGGAAATACCCGATGTCGACATGCACATGTGATGCACATTTGTGGCACACCGATGGACATGGTATGGACACACATGGGATAGAGCATGACATGTGGAGTCACGCAATCACGCACACAACCGTCATCAGGCAGCTGCAGACAATGGAACAAGGTGCATCATCAGCAAAGATACAATCATTGGCCCCGCCATGGCGGTGCACTGCTTCCGCTGTTTATGACTGGGCATACGCGGCCCGCGTTCCACCTTCCCATCGGCTGCATGTGCACGGTCCGTCACGCTCACACACCGGCAACTGCCTGTGCTAGGCTCCGGGACGGATGCTTCACTTGCATCAATGTTCAATCACTGGAACCAACAAGGCGGGGCACGTATTCGGCGGGGGAGGTGCAGGCCAACACATCCATTAGCTGATGTCAATGGACATGACAGGTCATGACCCCCCTTACAGTGACATTGCATCATCCAGCATATACCGGCCGGCCCAGCCCGGCCCAGGACCGCCGTGCCGCCAATGTCAACTACCGCCATTTCAGGCCCCGTCCACTACCGCCGTGCCAGGCCCTGCCCAGGACCGGCGTGGCGGCCATGTCAACTACCGCCGTTTCAGGCCCCGTCCACTACCGCCTGCCAGGCGGGGCGTGTGCCCAATCGAATGTAGCGTAAGCTGTACACCGCAACACCAGGGCCAGTCATTGGCCCATTTCCAAACACGCATCCTGGGCTGACCAATGGCTGGCGCCGTATGCCACTGACATGCCCACAGGGCCCTATATACGTGTGATATGCAAAAGCACACATTCTACGATGACCACCGACTGCTGCCTGTGACCATCACCTCCACCTGCTGCTGGGGAGCTGACCACCGACTGCTGCCTGTGACCATCACCTCCACCTGCTGCTGCGGAGCTGACCACCGACTGCTGCCTGTGACCATCACCTCCACCTGCTGCAGCGGAGCTGACCACCGACTGCCGCTCTAGTGCCATACTCCGTGACCTTGCCATGTCGAGAGTCAAAGAGATCCGGTCTCGTCCCTTCACCGCCGCGGAGCTGGATGTCCTCGTGGACGGTGTGCTCCGCAACTACGGACGCCTGTACGGCGCACCCGGACATGTGGTAAGTGCAGTGGGGGACATGTTGGTGTGCATGAGGTGGTCCATGACACCTGGGCTCTGGAATCTTGGCGGTGTGATGTGGGACCAACACATGAGTCGAAATGTGCATGGCTGCTGAGAGAAACATGTTGCCCCTATCTGTGTGACTGGCCAACTGTCCACTGACTTGCACCCTTTTGTCTCCCATCATGGTAGGTCAAGCTGCACCTTCGCAAGGACGTGTGGAGGAGCATTGCACGTGATGTACAAGCAGTGGGGGTGTCCAATAGGCGACATACACACTGCCACAAATGCTGGGACGACATTTCCAGGCTGAGCAAGAATGTAGCGGAAGTGACACTAGGGATGATTCCAAGAACGGCACATCTGGCCCGACCCTCAATGACCCCTCTCATGCACCATATCATTGCTGTGACGCATCCTGACCTGTCCGAGCGGTTGCGTGTGGATGAACAGCAACGTGGCGGAAAGCATACTGTCAGTGTATGTTGCTTGTGAGTGCAATGCATGTATTGTTGGCCAGACACATTAGTGACTTACGTGTATCGTGTGTCTCGTTGCAATGCCATTTTGGTGACATTGGCGCAGTGAAATGTCACTTCCAGGTCCGGCATGTTGACACTCCACTCGCTAAGCAGTTGAGTGTTGATGCACATGCTGTAGTGCTCTGTCACCCCATGGCAAGACTGGTGTGCAGATGTACGTGCTCATGCCCTGTCCGCATGCTGTACATGTAGCACGGCCAACACCACTTATTTCCTGTGAGGATGACTGGTAGGGGTGGCCCGTGTGCAGGTTGGGGGATCGATGTACATTGTCATCAATGGCATTAGGGATTCCGTTGCAGTACTGTACGTGAGTGGGCCCATGACTCACACCCATTTCCTGTGCATTTCAGCATTGGCAGAGGGCACTCAGCCACAGACGGAGGAGATGATTGAAGGCAATGCATCCGGATCAGACGTCGCGCACACGCAGACTGACACAGAAGAGGCCAGCGCCGGAGAGGGGGACAGGACCGTCCCGGAGGACTCGCATGTGGAGACAACATCGTCATCATCTTCCGACAGTGTTGGTGAGTCAGCACTGTTGTCACAGACTGGGAGTGGGCAATCAACACCTTCGGTTGGGACACAGCACACAGGGCCCGCCCTGGCGCCAACTTCACCATGTACTGTTCGTACACGCAGGAGTAGGGGGAGCAGAGAGGTGTTCGGTGTCGGCACCGCTGCCCCAGCCTCGGTGAGCCAAAATGCTCTTTGTGCAGAGGCTGTTGATCTGCTGCGACAGCTGTGTGTGGGGCAGACCAATATGATAAATGCTTTCCAAGACCACGATAGGAAGTTGGGGCAGGTGGTGGCTTTCATAGAAGGGATGCATGGCGATCTGGCTGGTCTACACAGGACAGTGCAGTCATTGGCTAACAGTGTGTCGTCTGCCATTGTACAGTCGCATGGACTGGGTGCTACTTCTGTTCCACCATCTACAACACTGGATGTCTCAGGGGGAGTGAATATTCTGACCAGGACTCTAATACAGGTTATTGCACTAGAAGCAGCGTCAGCCAGCACGTCAAGGCACGGAGGGCTCAGACACCATCCCCTAGGTCAGCAAAATCTGTTCACAAAGACAACGTCAGATACACTGGAGTACACACACGGGATCCAAAAGAGGGGTTGGGTGTAATGGCTACACATGCTGCACAGGCATCCCACACACAAGGTACTCCCAAGGCAAGCCTCACTCCCAGTTCCATGGACACTACCTTGGACAAGGACAGTCAGAAGACGAAGGCACCTCATGAGAGCAGGGACACTCCCAGGGACAGGGAGACTAGGAAGGAAGGAGCCACTCCCAAGGCCAGGGAGACTAGGAAGGAAGGAGGCACTCCCAAGGGCAGGGAGTCTGGGAAGGAAGGAGGCACTCCCAAGGGCAGGGAGACTGGGAAGGAAGGAGACACTCCCAAGGGCAGGGAGACTAGGAAGGAAGGAGATACTCCCAAGGGCAGGGAGACTAGGAAGGAAGGAGACACTCCCAAGGCCAGGGAGACTAGGAAGGAAGGAGACACTCCCAAGGGCAGGGAGACTAGGAAGGAAGGACCCACTCCCAAGGGCAGGGAGACTAGGAAGGAAGGACCCACTCCCAAGGGCAGGGAGACTAGGAAGGAAGGCGACACTCCCAAGGGCAGGGAGACTAGGAAGGAAGGACCCACTCCCAAGGGCAGGGAGACTAGGAAGGAAGGAGCCACTACCAAGGGCAGGGAGACTAGGAAGGAAGGAGCTTCTACCAAGGGCAGGGACAAGGACAGTCACAAGACAAAGGGACCTAAGAAGAGCACGGACACTCCCAGGGGCAGGGACACACACAGGGAGAAGGTGTGTTCTGGGGATATGTACACCACAGACGAGAAGTCTGCTGCCTGGAACAGGGCACCATCCAGTGAACAGGGAAGGTCCACAGACAACATTCCTCCTACGGAAATGGAACATCCAAGGGCCAAGGCATCTCCCATGGACAGTGGCGCTGTCAAGGACAGGCATACATCACCCCTTGATGCACTGAGGCTGCTGTTGTTGAGGGAACGGAATACAGATGTCTCCGCAGTGGAGTCACCCCTTACCTCCACTCCCATCAGGGCCCGTCAGGAGCGGATGCAGGTGGACCCTGTAGTAGCATCCCCCATGACACATGTTGCAGAGGCCAGAAGGCAGCCACACAGCAAACGACAAGCAGGCTCCAGCATGTCCCCAGAGAGCATTCCCCCGCCAGCAGATGCACCTCCCATGGTGGGTGATATTTCTTTTCAGTCCGGCTCACTTGCCAGTCCTGTCCTGTCCAGGGTGCAGTCACATGTCCCCAAGAAACGTAGACACACAGCATTGACACATGCCCAACCCGATGTCGGCCAATTGCAACTATCCCCCGCTCCCAGAGCCACCCTGCCTCCTGGACCATACAGCCCTGTGGCTCATCATTTCAGTGGTCTCAGTGGCGCCGCTGCAGTTGACTCGCATGTGTCAGATAGTGGCACTGTGTCTGTTGTTTGCTGTCATGCATCATGTAGTGGCACTGTATCAGTTGTGCCCTCTCCTGTTTGTGGTGCTGGCAGTGTGTCTGGGTCTATGGCCCATGTGTCAGTCACTCAGGCTGTGGCTGTGTCTCACACTCCTGTATCAGGTGCTGGCAGTGTATCTGGGTCTATGGCCCATGTTTCAGTCACTCGGGCTGTGGCTGTGTCTCACACTCCTGTATCAGGTGCTGGCAGTTTATCTGGGTCTGTGGTGCATGTGTCAGTCACTCGAGCTGTGGCTGTGTCCCACACTCCTGTATCAGGTGCTGGCAGTGTATCTGGGTCTGTGGCGCATGTGTCAGTCACTCGAGCTGTGGCTGTGTATCACACTCCTGTATCAGGTGGTGGCAGTGTATCTGGGTCTGTGGCTCACGTGTCAGTCACTACATCTGTGGCTGTGTGTCACACTCCGGTTGCTGGTGCTGGCAGTCTGTCCAATGCGGGTACTTCACGCAATCCACCTGATAGTGTGCTGTAAGGTGCTGTTGTCTTCACTCACATGTCATTGTACATGGTGTGTACATTGTCCATTGTAAACAGTCTTCCACTGCTGTGGTCCTTGGGACGGGTTAATTGTGATTCGTACTTGTGGTGCCTCAGATACTGCATTGTGCCCTCTCATGTGCTGCCTCTGATGGACCTGCTCTGGTGTCCACAATGCCCTGTTGCTGTTCTGATACTGCTGTATGCCCTCTCATGTGCTGCCTCTGATGGACCTGCTCTGGTGCCCACAATGTCGTGTTGCTGTTCTGATACTGCTGTATGCCCTCTCATGTACTGCCTCTGATGGACCTGCTCTGGTGTCCACAATGCCCTGTTGCTGTTCTGATACTGCTGTATGCCCTCTCATGTGCTGCCTCTGATGTACCTGCTCTGGTCTCTGGTGTCCACAATGCCCTGTTGCTGTTCTGATACTGCTGTATGCCCTCTCATGTACTGCCTCTGATGGAGCTGCTCCGGTACACAATGCCCTGTTGCTGTTCTGATACTGCTGTATGCCCTCTCATGTGCTGCCTCTGATGGACCTGCTCTGATGTCCACAATGCCCTGTTGCTGTTCTGATACTGCTGTATGCCCTCTCATGTACTGCCTCTGATGTACCTGCTCTGGTGTCCACAATGCCCTGTTGCTGTTTTGATACTGCTGTATGCCCTCTCATGTACTGCCTCTGATGGACCTGTGCCTTGCCATGGACTGTTGGTGCACTTAGCCCCTCTCATCTACTGCCTCTGATGGACCTGTGCCTTGCCATGGACTGTTGGTGCACTTAGCCCCTCTCATGTACTGCCTCTGATGGACCTGTGCCTTGCCATGGACTGTTGACGCACTTAGCCCTCTCATGTGCTGCCTCTGATGTACCTGCTCTGGTGTCCACAATGTCCTGTTGCTGTTCTGATACTGCTGTATGCCCTCTCATGTACTGCCTCTGATGGACCTGCTCTGGTGTCCACAATGCCCTGTTGCTGTTCTGATACTGGTGTATGCCCTCTAATGTGCTGCCTCTGATGTACCTGCTCTGGTCTCTGGTGTCCACAATGCCCTGTTGCTGTTCTGATACTGCTGTATGCCCTCTCATGTACTGCCTCTGATGGACCTGCTCCGGTACACAATGCCCTGTTGCTGTTCTGATACTGCTGTATGCCCTCTCATGTGCTGCCTCTGATGGACCTGCTCTGATGTCCACAATGCCCTGTTGCTGTTCTGATACTGCTGTATGCCCTCTCATGTACTGCCTCTCATGTACCTGCTCTGGTGTCCACAATGCCCTGTTGCTGTTTTGATACTGCTGTATGCCCTCTCATGTACTGCCTCTGATGGACCTGTGCCTTGCCATGGACTGTTGGTGCACTTAGCCCCTCTCATCTACTGCCTCTGATGGACCTGTGCCTTGCCATGGACTGTTGGTGCACTTAGCCCCTCTCATGTACTGCCTCTGATGGACCTGTGCCTTGCCATGGACTGTTGACGCACTTAGCCCTCTCATGTGCTGCCTCTGATGTACCTGCTCTGGTGTCCACAATGCCATGTTGCTGTTCTGATACTGCTGTATGCCCTCTCATGTGCTGCCTCTGATGTACCTGCTCTGGTGTCCACAATGCCCTGTTGCTGTTCTGATACTGGTGTATGCCCTTCATGTACTGCCTCTGATGTACCTGCTCTGGTGTCCACAATGCCCTGTGGCTGTTCTGATACTGCTGTATGCCCTCTCATGTGCTGCCTCTGATGTACCTGCTCTGGTGTCCACCATGCCCTGTTTCTGTTCTGATACTGCTGTATGCCCTCTCATGTGCTGCCTCTGATGTACCTGCTCTGGTGTCCACAATGCCCTGTTGCTGTTCTGATACTGCTGTATGCCCTCTCATGTGCTGCCTCTGATGGACCTGCTCTGGTGTCCACAATGCCCTGTTGCTGTTCTGATACTGCTGTATGCCCTCTCATGTACTGCCTCTGATGGACCTGTGCCTTGCTATGGAATGTTGGTGCACTTAGCCCCTCTCATGTACTGCCTCTGATGGACCTGTGCCTTGCCATGGACTGTTGGTGCACTTAGCCCCTCTCCTGTGCTGCCTCTGATGGACCTGCTCTGGTGTCCACAATGCCCTGTTGCTGTTCTGTTACTGCTGTAAGCCCTCTCATGTACTGCCTCTGATGGACCTGCTCTGGTGTCCACAATGCCCTGTTGCTGTTCCGATACTGCTGTATGCCCTCTCATTTGCTGCCTCTGATGTACCTGCTCTGGTGTCCACAATGCCCTGTTGCTGTTCTGATACTGATGTATGCCCTCTCATGTGCTGCCTCTGATGTACCTGCTCTGGTGTCCACAATGCCCTGTTGCTGTTCTGATACTGCTGTATGCCCTCTCATGTACTGCCTCTGATGGACCTGTGCCTTGCCATGGACTGTTGGTGCACTTAGCCCCTCTCATGTGCTGCCTCTGATGTACCTGCTCTGGTGTCCACAATGCCTTGTTGCTGTTCTGATACTGCGGTATGCCCTCTCATGTGCTGCCTCTGATGTACCTGCTCTGGTGTCCACAATGCCCTGTTGCTGTTCTGATACTGCTGTATGCCCTCTCATGTGCTGCCTCTGATGGACCTGCTCAGGTGTCCACAATGCCCTGTTGCTGTTCTGATACTGATGTATGCCCTTTCATGTACTGCCTCTGATGGACCTGTGCCTTGCCATGGACTGTTGGTGCACTTAGCCCCTCTCATGTACTGCCTCTGATGGACCTGTCCCTTGCCATGGACTGTTGGTGCACTTAGCCCCTCTCATGTACTGCCTCTGATGGGCCTGTGCCTTGCCATGGACTGTTGGTGCACTTAGCCCCTCTCATGTGCTGCCTCTGATGAACCTGCTCTGGTGTCCACAATGCCCTGTTGCTGTTCTGATACTGCTGTATGCCCTCTCATGTACTGCCTCTGATGGACCTGCTCTGGTGTCCACAATGCCCTGTTGCTGTTCTGATACTGCTGTATGCCCTCTCATGTGCTGCCTCTGATGTACCTGCTCTGGTGTCCACAATGCCCTGTTGCTGTTCTGATACTGCTGTATGCCCTCTCATGTACTGCCTCTGATGGACCTGTGCCTTGCCATGGACTGTTGGTGCACTTAGCCCCTCTCATGTACTGCCTGTGATGGACCTGCTCTGGTGTCCACAATGCCCTGTTGCTGTTCTGATACTGCTGTATCCCCTCTCATGTACTGCCTCGGATGGACCTGTGCCTTGCCATGGACTGTTGGTGCACTTAGCCCCTCTTATGTGCTGCCTCTGGTGGACCTGCTCTGGTGTTCACAATGCCCTGTTGCTGTTCGGATACTGCTGTATGCCCTCTCATGTACTGCCTCTGATGGACCTGTCCCTTGCCATGGACTGTTGGTGCACTTAGCCCCTCTCATGTACTGCCTCTGATGGGCCTGTGCCTTGCCATGGACTGTTGGTGCACTTAGCCCCTCTCATGTGCTGCCTCTGATGAACCTGCTCTGGTGTCCACAATGCCCTGTTGCTGTTCTGATACTGCTGTATGCCCTCTCATGTACTGCCTCTGATGGACCTGCTCTGGTGTCCACAATGCCCTGTTGCTGTTCTGATACTGCTGTATGCCCTCTCATGTGCTGCCTCTGATGTACCTGCTCTGGTGTCCACAATGCCCTGTTGCTGTTCTGATACTGCTGTATGCCCTCTCATGTACTGCCTCTGATGGACCTGTGCCTTGCCATGGACTGTTGGTGCACTTAGCCCCTCTCATGTACTGCCTGTGATGGACCTGCTCTGGTGTCCACAATGCCCTGTTGCTGTTCTGATACTGCTGTATCCCCTCTCATGTACTGCCTCGGATGGACCTGTGCCTTGCCATGGACTGTTGGTGCACTTAGCCCCTCTTATGTGCTGCCTCTGGTGGACCTGCTCTGGTGTTCACAATGCCCTGTTGCTGTTCGGATACTGCTGTATGCCCTCTCATGTACTGCCTCTGATGGACCTGCTCTGGTGTCCACAATGCCCTGTTGCTGTTCTGATACTGCTGTATGCCCTCTCATGTGCTGCCTCTGATGTACCTGCTCTGGTGTCCACAATGCCCTGTTGCTGTTCTGATACTGCTGTATGCTCTCTCATGTACTGCCTCTGATGGACCTGTGCCTTGCCATGGACTGTTGGTGTACTTAGCCCCTCTCATGTACTGCCTCTGATGGACCTGTGCCTTGCCATGGACTGTTGGTGCACTTAGCCCCTCTCATGTACTGCCTCTGATGGACCTGCTCTGGTGTCCACAATGCCCTGTTGCTGTTCTGATACTGCTGTATGCCCTCTCATGTACTGCCTCTGATGGGCCTGTGCCTTGCCATGGACTGTTGGTGCACTTAGCCCCTCTCATGCACTGCCTCTGATGGACCTGTGCCTTGCCATGGACTGTTGGTGCACTTAGCCCTTCTCATGTACTGCATCTGATGGACCTGTGCCTTGCCATGGACTGTTGGTGCACTTAGCCCCTCTCATGTGCTGCCTCTGGTGGACCTGCTCTGGTGTCCACAATGCCATGTTGCTGTTCTGATACTGCTGTATGCCCTCTCATGTACTGCCTCTGATGGACCTGCTCTGGTGTCCACAATGCCCTGTTGCTGTTCTGATACTGCTGTATGCCCTCTCATGTGCTGCCTCTGATGGACCTGCTCTGGTGTCCACAATGCCCTGTTGCTGTTCTGATACTGCTGTATGTCCTCTCATGTGCTGCCTCTGATGTACCTGCTCTGGTGTCCACAATGCCCTGTTGCTGTTCTGATACTGCTGTATGCCCTCTCTTGTGCTGCCTCTGATGTACATGCTCTGGTGTCCACAATGCCCTGTTGCTGTTCTGATACTGCTGTATGCCCTCTCATGTGCTGCCTCTGATGGACCTGCTCTGGTGTCCACAATGCCCTGTTGCTGTTCTGATACTGCTGTATGCCCTCTCATGTACTGCCTCTGATGGACCTGTGCCTTGCCATGGACTGTTGGTGCACTTAGCCCCTCTCATGTACTGCCTCTGATGGACCTGCTCTGGTGTCCACAATGCCCATGCTCAAGCCTAGACTGTGATGTTACCCCGATTATGTGTAAATAAACTTGTCAATCATGTGTCGTGGGTTGTCGGAGTCATTCTTGCGTGTGTGATGCTGGTGTGTATTTGTATTTACTCCAAGGCAGTGGGTTCAGACACATGTCACTCCCCCCTACCTACATCACGACCCTTGCAGGTGCTGCCCTCCACACGAATCAGTGGTTTCCGGTACATGTCAATCCCCCCTCCCTACGTCACGGCCCTTGCAGGTACTCCTCTCCAGACAGCGAATGGTTTGTTGCCTACCTGCGTTGTCCTCGATGGTGGGCCAAGACTAGGACGTGGTGGATCGCGAAGAGTATCGGGTAAGCGTGTAGTGCAGGAGCCATGTCGGCGAGCGGCTCGTGGTAGGTATGGTCGCTGTGGGGCATCCGCAGTGTTCAGGCAGGTTGTTTTTCCGCAGCGCTTTTAAGTGTATTTTCCGCCATCTTGATTTGGAGGACGGTCCTAGACGTCAGTCCGTACGGGGGAGTCTCTGGATTGGTTACGTCCGCCGCGTGGTTGGGTGTAGTTGGGCGGCGGACCGTGATCTGCCGCCGCGGACGGATTTTGGCCCATATTTCCTATACTGATCTGGCGGATGGAGTGTCCGCGACGGGCGGACGCAGAATAGCCATGTTCCACATGCTCCGGGGCTGCGGAGGCACTTCCGTCCGCCATCCTAATGAGCCCCATAATGTGACCTCCACTAAAAAGGCAGGAATTGATTTCTCTGGTTTGGATATAAAGAGTAGTATGTCATTGGCGTATGCTCCAAGTTTAATGTAAACATTCGATGTTTGAAACCCATAAATACTAGGATTTTGACGTCATTTGGACAAACATAGTTCAATGGCCAAATTAAAGAGGAAAGGCGAAAGAGGACACCCTTGACCCACTCCTCTGCCTAAGTTAAAAAATGGGGAGATTAAACCGTTAGCAAATATTGCTGCACGAGTGTTAGAGTAAAGAAGGTACAATAAAGTTATAAAATTTGGGCCAAATCCAAACCATTTTAGAGGATAAAATAAATATTTCCATTCAACTCTGTCAAAAGCCTTTTCGGCATCTAGCGCTATTGCCGCCAGAGAATGATTAAGATGTGATGATTTGAATAAAACATCGAAAAAAAGTTGAGTGTTATCAGAAATGACTTGACCCTTAACAAAGCCAGATTGTATGGCCGGGATGCCCGCCACCCCCTCCCAACGCCAATTCCCCATGGGAGGAGACAGACACAAATTTGAGCTTTTGGAAGGCGGGGGGAGTTACCCATCCCCGGCCATATTTATTAAAATATGAAACAAAATTTAAAAATGTAAATTAAACGTTTCATAAATTATATACAATTTTACTTTCATTACATTTTGATGAAGACATGTTCTTTGGCTAACCTTAACAGATCTCTAATACAAAGGTTTCCTAGCCGAGTCTAGCATCCTGAAAATGCATAACATTCTAAAATAAAATTGTACATCCTAGCAATAAGGGCCAACGGCAAGGTCTTAACCGGTGTCAGATACCTACTACCAAATTCCCGCCATCACGGTGTGAGTGGCGCATGCGCAGAGAACTTTACCCGCGTTGCCAAGTGTAACTTCCCTTGTCGTGCGGGCCCCCCTTCACTCGACGCCATCTTAAAGGTCGTCCGAGTTCCCGTGTGAGGTATCTGTAAGAAGGACAGCGTGGACTCCCCCCCCCCTTCCCCACACTCTCTTCCGCCAGAGCGGATATCCGGCCCCCGGGAAATTCGTAGGAGGGGCATCTAGCCGTCTCCCCCCTGGGAGGGGCCTATGGCCGTCTCCACCTAGGCGACCCATCCGTAGTGGGTGCCGCCTCCCTGTGGGAGGGGCCAATGGCCGCCTCCCCCCAGGCGCTCCCATCCATACTGGGTGGCGCCCCCCCTAGGGACCTTGAAATCACTGCTCACCGATCATGACCTTACCGCCACAGGCCGGATAGTTGACCGACTATCCGGACCCCCCACACCTCCTAAAGGTCATGCCTCCTTAATCCCCTTAGCCATGCTATGAAGTCTCCTATGAGTAAATCATTCCCCGCCCTGGACAGGTGAACCCCATCATTCAAGTAATAGTGATCACCCCGAATACACCCATGGGGAATGCTTTGCATATGTGCGGAACAAAACAATTTCCCAATTTTATTGTTGACCCTCTTTACCGAGTGGTTCAACGCTGTTACAGAGAAACCCCCCCGCCAAACTCTCCTGGGGATCATGTGGGACCAGGCAATTGTGCACCCCGGGAGCCTCCTAGCCAACCAGCTGACTGCCGACAATATGTGTTTCACTAACACTCGTCTTCCCAGTCTCACCAAGTCATTGCCCCCCAAGTGCACTATGATTACAGATGGCGGTGACCTCTGCCGCCCTAAGAGTCCCTCCACAAACGCTTGAAATTGGTCAAAACAGAGTCCTCCCTTCCCATGGAAGGTCACTCTGAACCCGTATTCCCCAGATGCGTGAGTCGCGTCACCTGCCATGAATACGTCCCCAGCACGCCTCACGTATGAGTGGCCCACGACCCATACCACTTGATCTCCAGACGGTGATCCATGACCGCTGGTCCTCTGGTGTTGGGTCGATCCCAAATTCCGCCCCGCGTCACAGGCTTGCGAAACTGTAATCCAAACAAAAGACAACCAGCGTGAGTGCATTTCATCAGTCTTTCACAACATGTGCAGTCGCACATACCTCTTGAAACAGTTCGAGGACCAACGGCCTAACTGTTTCACTTCTTCCGCACCCAGACCCCGAGCCGTAGCCTCAGTAGCGGCCCCTATTCTGAATGAGTGGGTCCCAAAATCGCACAGGTTCATGCCCGCCGCAGCAATTGTAAGTGCCAGCACCCTCTGAAACTGAAATTTCGTCAACGGGGTGCCATCCTTGTGTCTAAGCAGGCTCCCTCCCCATGTCGCCGGCCTCTGTGCCAGGTAGTCCTCTAAATACCTTATCGGGCAACTGGGGCTCCCTCGAGCACGCTGCACAATAACACTACTCCCCAAAGCTTCCTCGTCTGTCTTGGGCCTGGCTATGGAGATTAGCATCGGTCACCCCGTATTTGAATGTGATCCCTGCATAGGCCTCCCTCCATATCCTTCTTGTTCCTCGCCACGAGTTCACTTACCCGCATGGCCCCATGGAATGCCAATGCGAAAGCCGCTCGGAACAGAACTACCTCGGAAGGGGAGGAGCATGTCTCATCAAGTTTTGCTAGTAGCAGAGACAATCTCTCTAAACCAATTGGGCGCCTTGTATCTTGTCTACGACCCTCAAGGCGCTGCCATCCGCGGAGTGCCTTTCTGACTAAGAAGGAACCCGTCGGGTCCCGTATGCCGTGGAGCTGTGCCATGAATGATATGGCCGCCCTATGTCTGTTGGCAGTTGCAGCTGATCGGCCTTCCTTATGAAGCGCCACCAAGAACCCCAGGAAGGATTCCTCGTGCCCCCAGCTATGTCTCCCTGCCGGCCCTAAAAAGGCGCAGTATGAACGAAACGCTCCCTCATAGGCTTTCCTCGTCCTGGGCGCTAAGCTGGCTGCCATGAGGTCCTGTAATCCGGGGCACCGATCAGCCATAGTGCGTCGGGGAACGGTGCCGCCACTAGATCCGCTGTAGGTAGATAGCCCCTGAAAGCCTGCATGTGTAAACGAGAGAGTGCATCAGCTGCATTATTCAGTACACCCGGCACATGTTTTGCCCTGAACTGTACATTCAATCTCATGCAACGTAATACAATCTCTTTCAACAGCCTCAAGATCCACTTGCAGCGTGCTGCCTGCTGATTAATGTACTCGACCACTGTCATGTTGTCAGACCAAAACACTACTGAGCGGTCCCTAAAATCTTCTGGCCATGCCAACAGAGCCACCCAAATGAGAAATAGCTCCAAGAACCCAATGTTACCTGTTAGGCCACTGGAGTGCCTCCATGTCGGCCATACTTGCGCCGACCATCAGTTACCAAAGATGGCGCCAAATCCCACGCTCCCAGCTGAGTCCGTCCACAAACCCGGTTCGTCAGACGATGCTGGGGGTTTGTTCCACGCCACTCGACCGTTGAAGTCCGCCAGGAATGCCAACCAAATGCGCATATCCTGGCAAACCTCTGCCGACAGTCTCGTGCGGTGGTGTCCCTCCTTGAGGCCGGCCATAGCCTGTGCAATGGAACGTGAGAAGGGGCGAGCCATCGGTATTACTCTCAAGGCAAAGTTAAGCTGGCCCACTGTTTGTTGTAACTGGTGCAGGGTCACTTTTTCTTTGCCCAGGCATTGTATTAAGGAAGCCCTGAACTTGGCCACCTTCTCCATTGGCAGACGGAAGCATCCTTCCACAGAATCGAGCTCAATTCCCAGAAACTCCAGTGAAGTAGATGGCCCCACTCTCTTACCTGGTGCCAATGGGACCCCAAACTCCTGCATGAGAATGCAGAAGTCCTGCAGTGTCTGTGCACATTTCGTAGTGCCTGCCGGCCCTAAGAACAGGAAGTCGTCTAAATAGTGCATCACCTGTCTATGCCCGGTGGCCCCGGTGAACACCCATTCTAAAAAACAGCTGAACATTTCAAAATAAGCACAAGAAATTGAGCAGCCCATGGGCATGCATTTATCCGTGTAATACTTCCCTTGGAACGTAAATCCTAGCAAGCGCTGGTCCCGCGGGTGTACCGGGAGCAACCTGAATGCTGATTCGATGTCCGATTTCGCCATCAGAGCCCCAGGGCCCAGGTGATTCAGTAAGTCAACGGCATCGTCGAACGATGCGTATCGAACTGAACAGACTTCCGGGTCAATTGCTTCATTCACCGAGGCCCCCCTCGGGGCCGACAGATTGTGAATGAGTTTATACTCCCCTGGGTCTTTCTTCGGAACCACTCCTAGAGGTGAACACACGAAATCCGCCACTGGCGGGCATGGAAAAGGTCCTGCTACCCGCCCCAAGCTGACCTCTTTGGTAATTTTCTTGGCTGCCACTGCCGGGTTGTGTTGAACAGATAGCTGATTCTTACAAAAGGGGTTCCCCCGAAAATTCCCCGCCGGGATGTTGAAGCCATATAGGAAATCATTCCTCAAAATCCCGGCGGATACATGATCAGGGTATTTGTTCAGCCAGGGAGTCAAAGCCATGATGTCGATGGGTGAAGATGATTGCTTCCCAAGCATCACATCAATCCTGCTTGGATCCCCCCTTTCCTCCCGAACTACCGCTCTTGGACCTACAGTTACTTTCCGGGTGTGAGGAGTTTCCACAGCCCGCACAAGCATGCCGGAACCTACATGTTCCCTGGGGCCTGTTACAGTTACCTCTGTTGAAACCCCAACAAACCCCGCGCTTGCCCCCATTTCCGCCGGTCTTGGGCTGTGATTCGCCACCGGCGCTTGCTCGAAAGGGCTGCGCCGGCCTTTGTTGAACTGCCCCAGGCCCGCTCCCGCCAAGCGAGGACGTACCCGCCGATCCAGGCAGGAGCTGTTTGTGCCATGACACCGTGTCGAGGCAATCCCACGTTAAAGTTACATCAAACTCTTTAGACTTTCGAAAGTGAACATCATAACCTTTCCATTTATTCCCCCCGTACATGTTATAAAAATCCATTATCCTGTTCTCGTAACAAGATAGATCGGGCAACACTTTAGGTTTTCGTTCCCCCATTACTGCCGTAAATATAGAGAAGGCCTTCACCCAGTTCGCTATGGTCTCGTCGACCCTAAATTCCGCCATCTTGGCCCGCCATACGCTGGGGTGCCATAAATCTTTCTGGGTCTTTGCGCACTCTATCTCACGATGATCGGTCAACAGTGAAAACATATTAACATATTTGTCCCCCCATATAATTTCCTTCGTGGCCGCCGGGATGTGCTGGGCCAACCTTTCACGCCTCGAAGGCACTGAACTCTCCCCTACCATTGGCAACGGGTTCTTACGGGGTTCAACCGCCGTGTCTGCTGTCTTTTCTCGGCCAACCGCCGTCACTCCCGGTGCCACCTGTGGGGGAATAGAAGGAACATTCGCCGTCCCGGCTTATCTTGACTGCCGTAACTGCTCGATTATTAATCTGGCTTCCTCGGCCGGATCCCCCGCAGCCACTGCCTCCCCTGTTTTCTTCTTAAGCCAGGGTAACACTGCCGCTAACTGAAGGGCCATTTCTGGGGACATCTGATCATCCTCAACCGGAATTATTACAACAGGGATTGGTAAACCCACATCCGAACTCGGTACCGGGCTGTCCACCGGTGTGACGGGGCCTGCTGGGGGTACCTCCGGGACTGGGCCCTCCCCGGAACCCGCCCTCTTCTTACTACGTTTCCCCCTACCCTTAGGGGCGACTCCCGGCAAGGCCGCTCCTATCACCTTCTTAGGCCGCCCCGAGAGGTTGTTCTGGGCTGCTATCTGCTTTTTAACCTCCGCTAAGCCCCGACCGATCGAATCCACTTTACCCAGTTTTCGGTCCATGACCGCCATTCGGTTCGACAAAGTGCGTAGTATCTTCTCCAACTCGGAGCTCTTTCCCACTTTTTTGCCGGACATGACTTCGTTCACTTCGTTCGACTTGATCAACGAGGTCCTAGATCCTACACACGCCTGATACTGAAAGAGAAACAACAAAGATTACAAATTCTCAAAATTGCTGCTTGTTCCGTCGAGGGCTCACGAGCAACGGGTGGTGCAGCCTTCCGAGCACTGGAACAAGAGGCCGCTTCATTGGATTCCCGCTCTATTTATCCGTCTGCGGGAGGGCGGGGCCCTCCTTGGGTACGCCCACCTGGGCGCGGTCTTCCGGGCGGGTGTCTAGGACAACCCCTTCTGGGCGGGAAGGGCGTGCTCCGGCTACGCCGCTTTGGGCATTCCAGCCGAACCACGCCCCCGCCCAAAATGGTTTCCCGGGGGGATCGGGGCACCCATCCATACGTTCGGGAGGACCGAGTGGTCTTCCCTTTCCATTCTTCCCCTAGTAAATTCCGTAAATAAGGATCTAGACATATGGCTAACGCTTTTGAAAATATTTTTAATCAATGTTAACAAGTGAGATAGGTCTATAGTTTTTACAGTACTTGGAGTCTTTACCCTCTTTAGGGATAAGACATTATAAGTGAATGTAGTTTGGGAATTAAAAGCTTCGAGAAATGGGTATAAAATTCAACAGTAAAGTCGTCCGGGCCTGGGGCTTTGTCTTTTTAAGGTGTTGAAGAGCATAAAGATGTTCCTGTTGGGAGATATCTGATTCTAATAGAGATAAATCCGGGGGTGCCTGCTAAGGCTTTTGGATATCAGAGAAAAATTCAATAATGTGTAATCCATAGGTTGAGTTTCTGAGGAATATAAGGATTTATAGAAAAGAGCGAATTTGTTTAAGATTTTAGCATCTTTAAACTTTAAAACTGAATGTACGTCAAAGATAGAGTCAATGTTCAATTTGTTTTGGCAAATCTTTAAATAGTTACCTAGTATTTTCCCTGCTTTATTTTTACCCCCATAAAACTTTGAGCTGGATTTTAACAAGTAAAGTGAGGTGTCTTCTGTTGACCTCTTAATAAATTTCAATTTAGCGTTGATAAGGGTTTTTAAACACTCCTCCGAATTGGATGTGTATAATGAATGTTCTAATGCCTTAATATCTTGGATGAGATCTGTTGTAATCATACGTGCAGATTTTAATTTTTTTGCAACAAAGTTTATCATAAAGTCTCTTGCTGATGCCTTAAAGGCATCCCAAATAGTTGTGAGTGATAAAGATTTTGTATAGTTTCTCTCAAAGTAATCGTTAAAGAAGGAGGTAAAAGATGCTAAGAAGTTGGGGTCTAAGAGGAGAGCATTGTTAAAATGCCATCTTCTAGGAATGTTATTCCTGGGCAATATATCAAAGCCGATTGAAATGGGTGCATGATCAGGTAATAGAATGGGACCAATATCTGCAAATGTGAGGGATTGTGAAATGTTATGGGAGACAAAAACATAATCAATTCTTGATTGAGTATGATGTGTTGAGGAATAAAAGGTATATTCCCTTTTGGTTGGCTTACAAAGGCGCCAAGCATCAAGCAATTTATGTTGAGACATAGTGTGAGTAAAATACGTGTGTGTTTTATTAGGGATGAAAGGTATTTTAGAGTTCCTATCTACAAAGGGATCTAACACTTGGTTACAATCTACCGCCACAATAAAATTATCCTCAATACAGTTGGACATTTGTGTGGCTAGGGCAGTCCAAAAGGAGGTATCTCCCCCTGTGTGTGCATAGACATTAAGAAAAGAAACTGGAACACCTTTTAGATATAAATTAACAATAAGCCACCTTCCTTCGGCATCTGTTTCTTGTGACAATAATGTGACTGGAAGAGACTTGCGGCATAGTATCACAACTCCATTCCGTTTACCATCCCCAGGAGAAAAATACGCCTCACCCACCCAGCCCCTTTTTAATTTCGTAGACTCAATATCCATAAGATGTGTTTCTTGTAAGAAGACAATATCAGCATTTAACTTAGCTAAGTGAGCTAAAACCCTCTGTCTCTTAATGGGGGAATGTAAACCCCTAATGCTCCAGGAGACAAACTTAAGTGGCATAACAAACTAAAACAAAGTGCAGGTAACAATTTAAAACAACAGATCAATTCAAAAAAGTGGAATAAGCATCAATAAAAGAGTCCGATCTTGTAATACTGAATTACAAATCCATATAAAAACATTGTAGATTGTTAAAAGGAAAAGGAGAAAAGAAGGGAGGTAAAGTGAGCTTAGAATGAAGAAAGTTATGGAAAAAAGATTAGCCTAATCAGGGATAAAGAGAACGGAAGGTCACAAGAGAAACAATTAGTGCAGAAAAGGCGATTAAGGAAGGATATAGAGGAATGTTGTGCAAGACATAAAACAAAAGACAGAACCTACAAAAGGAAAACTCAGGGACAAATGTGAGGGGGAATGGAATCACACAGAGTGGACGGCGCGTCTGGGGTTGGCTAAGCGGGGGATCCATGAAAGCCACGATACAAGAGTGGGTAATCTGTGAGGACGATGAATCATGAGGGTTAGAATAAGTATTGAAGCATACAAATATGATATATATTAAAACAGTCAATAACAGAAAGATCAGCACTAAACTGATAAGCTAGAATGAGCAAAACGTTAACATGTAGACTATAAAAACAATGGGCGACAAGTAAAGGGGAATTTGATAAAATATGAAATGAACAAGAAAACACGAGATCAATGAAGACCAATAAAGCGAACAAAATTGAGGTCAGGCAGACAGTAAGAAACATAGCCCAGTCAAAATGAAGAGACTACTTGTATGCAGAACTTCCCTCAGGAAAGGTTGGAACCTAAAAAACTTGGGAAAGATGTGTAGGAAACCAACATTAAATAAATAATGGATCAAAGGGAGATTAAACCTTTAACCCATGAGTGGTTAAGGACTATCTAACTTCAGGAAGTTCATAAATTCAAGGATTCTCCGATGTAGAAGGGATGTCAATAGCACTTGGGTTGCATAAATTAATAAAACTCTGTAACCTTACCGGATCTTCATAATTTATTGTTTTGTTGTTGTAGGTAACCTTAAATAGGCACAGATGAAAGAGGCCATAATGGGCACTAAGCATGGGCGGAAAATCCGTTTCGCTCGCGGATTTTGCGGATTTTCGGTAAATTCGCAATCCGCGAGATCCGCGAATCTCCCGCAAAATCCGCAAATCCGCGAGCAGCGGATTTTATGGCTTGCTCGCACTGTTCACGTGAGTTCGCGGCTTGCCAGTACAACTTCGCACCCCGCGAGTAAGTGCTAAATTGCAGAAATACGATCTTAGCAAAACTGAAACTACTTACCAGGTTCAAAAGTTCAGGCTCATCATTAGTAGCCATTTCCTGTAGTGCTTCCTGAGGGGCCCCTCCAGAGTTCAGTTGCCAGTTGCAACTATTATGTGACCCTGCTCTGAACCTCAGAATAGTTACACATATGCCACAAAGGTCCTGAATTACAGCTAAGGGAGACAAGCAGGAGCCAGGCTGGAAGTTAAAATCCATTAATCAGCCTCTAATTCATTATTGTCAGTTGGGGCAGGGCAGGTGTTGTAACTAATTTTGCAACAATGAAAGCACTTAGCAAGTGCAAAAGATCACTAATCAGGAAGCACTAAGGAAGCAGGTGCCAGCTAAAAAAATATTCTGTGACACATTAATCAGCCCCAAATTAATTCAGGTCACTTGAGGCAGGGAAGGTGTGCTTTGCTTTGCCGAAAATAATGTACACTGGACAACCAGAGGGTGTGGTGATGAAACAGAGGGTGGCATGGGTGGGCCAGAGGGTGGCATGAGTAGTCAGAGAGTGGCAGTGGTGACAGAGAGTGGCAGTGATGAAGAAGAGTGTCCCAAACAGGCTGGACACGTAGAAACAACAAGTTCGCAAAACTTGCGACCCGACAGGTAAGTTCGCAAATTGCGAAATTGTAAAAACCCTCGCGAACTGGCAGAAACACGCGCGAACACAAAAAAAAATAATCCGCAAATTCGCGGGAATTCGCGGATTTTGCGGATTGTGAGTTCGCAAATCCGCAAAATTCACGAACGCGAGATTCGCAAAATTCGCCCATGCTTGATGGACACCTAATGACCGGAGAGCTGGCCTCAGATTGAGAAAAGCTTTTTGTCCGTTAGCAGTAGCCTTGGCATAGTGCTGCGTGAAAAACAAAGTTGAGCCAGACCAGGTAATGCGTTGAGCAGATTTGACCAAAGAAAACACCAATAACAGATCTGTATACTGCAGAAAGTAGAGAATTACTCCTCTTGGTCGTTGTGAAGGCGACATGTTGGAGGAGGGATGACCTAGTCTGTGAGCTCTTTGAATGTTGAGTGATGTGCCCTCTGCTAGGTGTAGCACTTTAGGGAGAAAGGATGTAAAGAAGTTGAGGGGGTCTGACCCCTCCACTCCCTCCAGCCAGATCGTAAATACGTAGATTATTTCTTCTACTGCAGTTTTCAAGGTCTTCAATCTGAATTTTTAGAGGGTTGAAACTTGAGATTGAAGCTGAGAAACGTTTACACTTGTGTCCCTAAAGGTAGAGATACTTTGTTCAACTGCAGTAACTCTTGTGTCAAGTGGAGACCAATTATCTGTGAAAGGTTTTTAGCTTAGAATTGGCTTTTTCCATAAAGGGCCGTAAGGCTCTTATCTTGTCCAACAGCATCTCCATAGAGACCGGTGAGGCTGACTTAGGAGGAGAGGGGGATTATGCTTTAGGCGCTTAGTGAGCGTCTTCCCCTGTGGTGTGGGTAAAGGATCCATGTCCGCCTCAAGTGAACTTAGTGTAGACTGCAGAAAATCCTTCAACTTGGAATATGCAGTGAAAATCTTAAAATGTTTTATGAAAATTAGCTTCTGTTGCAGTTTTGTAGACGAAGCACATTTTGTTCTGCCCATAGAAACTCTAGCGCAGTCTCTTACAAAAATGGGCATAGAAAAATTTGTCTTTATGATGTAGAGATTAGGAGAAGAAAGGGAACTTTATGAGTATCAGCCAGATTTGCAAATATGGCAGCCAGATCAAATCTAACGTGCTCAATGAAACCTAGGCTGAATGAAGAAAATTTACTGTTGTAGCAATATATGATGAAAAACATGAAAAACATAAGTCAATGTAGCTCAAACATTGAAAATTGGTGCTACAGCGCCTGGGTCATCATAATACCAAACATTTCCAGTATACTGAGGTAATTGCGCCATAGGAATTAAAAAAAAAACATTCAAAATTGCCACCAAGATTTCCTTTTAGTCACAAGGGTGAATAAATTATGCAAAATACTCGATAATATCTGTAGTAAGATGCTCTTATACAGAATATGCCAAGGAAAGCACTCTAGAAAGTGTAAATGGCACAAGAGGCATCAGCGCGATGAGCTTGTGAGGAGCTGCCGATCTCGAGCACCCAAAATGGCGGCCGCGATTCCGCTTTACTACTGTGATGACTGATTTGCAAAATAAAGACATTTCCTTGATGTTCTTGACAGCGCCAAAATGTAGATGATGGTCAGTGCACTTTCCGACGTCTTGTGCGCATCTTGGTTTCATCCGAGGTTGCTATGAAGCGTGGAGACTCACAGTCCCGCTGCAGCGCCTCAGCCAGATGCTGCCATTCACTACGGACGCCAAGCCACGCCCACTAGCCTTTCCAACCTATTAAGCATAACAGATCTACTACCATACTTCTCCTTGTTGCCAATTGCTTTGTGGCAGGGTTTTTAAAATTGTATTACTTGAGGCCCAGATTTTACATCAGGATTGCGCCACTTTTTTTAGCAGAACCCTAACCCCAAATCTCATTAGTTAAATCTCGTAATGTGCTTAAATGCACTCACGATATACCTGTTAAACTTGTGAGAGGTCTTAATATCTGATGTCACTTCTTGTGATGTCACTTCCAGTGAGGTCACTTACTGTGATGTTATGTGCAATGTCACGTGTCATACCATCATGTGCTGTCATGGCACATGTCATGATATTACTTGCATACTGCCAAACCTGGTTAGTACCCCCACTTCTTTTTTTAGTAGTTGTGCCCTGGGCCTGTTGCATAGTTCTTAATCTTAAGCAGGTGTGTGTGGGGGTGTTGCACAGCACTTGATCACATTGCATGAGGGTTCCATGGTATTTATTGCGTATCACTTGGGCACAGAGCAGGGTGGCTTGGGCATTGTTGCATAGTGCTTGAGCACAGACCAAGTTGTACAGGATTGTTGCTTAGCACTTGATCGCATTGCAGGAGGGCCTCATGTTTTTTTGTTGTGTAGCACTTGAGTACAAAGCAGTAATGTATGGAAGTGAGATACGTAAGGAGCAGTTTCCATTTTGACTCCAGAAGGATGACAGACTCTCACACTGAAAATGCATTATCTGCTTTCCATACCTAGCTGCGCTCTTCATAATTCGACTGAGCACCAGCCCATGCAAAACATCCCATCACCTTTGGTTTACCTTTGTGTTCATCCTCTTTTTATCTTTAAGGCCTAGCTGGACTAAATGTGTGGACAAAATGAATTTATTCTCCAATTTTTTGTGCTTGCATCTTCACACTTCGAATCTTGCTTAGCAGTTTCCAAATATGTTGCCACCAAAACAGCCTTCGGGTCTGTTCTGCCCCAATTTTTCAAATGTGGCCGAGACACAAATGCTATTTATTGTGCCCTGGCAATACATCCTGCGGCCTTGGGGAAAGCACTGAATCCATGTCATTAGTCAAGGACGAAAGTTAAATCTTTGATATACACATTACTTCCACACTCTGGCTGCCCCTGTGGGCCACTCGGATATTGTATTGCCAACACTCTGTTGCTGACCAGTGAAGCGAGGCAACATTCACATATTGCCTACATCAGGGCACAAGAATTCCTTTTGCGGTGCTTCGGCGTTTGTATGTTTTATATATTTATACCTTCATCTGATCATACCGAAAAAATCATAAAACTAACACTCCAATGTAATTGATAAAAGCAACTGAGACATAATGGTTTCTTAAGTGGGAATAATGTAGAATAAATTGTGTATACATTATAAAGAACAAATAAATGACCAAATGGTTGTTTGCAAAGAAATAAAATGCATTAGGCTTGCTTTAAAAAAAAGAAAAGAAATATTAGGGGCCTTATTTATGAAGGACTTGCGCCGCCGGTGCGTCACTTTTAAAATGGGAAAAAGTGACGCACCGGTGGCGCAAGGCCTTCATAAATAAGGCCCTAGGTGCGGCAATGGGATACCCTAATACCTTTCTACTCACAGTGCCATGGCCAATAAATCAATTGTACAATATTTTTCTATCTTGTTTCTGCAGTTCAAGCCGTATCTCTTGCATTTTAAGAGGGAGGACGGTGCATACCCTGTTTACCAGTCTGAATTATGTTTGTTTTATTTCAGTCCCTAAGCCTATAGTGATTTATGAGGGCTATTTAATGACCACAATAAATAAAATGCATACTCTGTGTATCCAGAATAAACACAATGGGTTCTCCACAGCCGTTATCCCTGCAGGTAAGGCTATTTGTTTTATTTATTTTAGTTTTATTTTATTGGATATTTTTAAAGTGCAGAGTTCCCACCCACAGACCTATCCATGGGTAGCTTCGAGTTCCGGCATTGCGAGGTTTTATTTCTTTGTTTAAAAAAAAAGTTTGTATTGGTATTATTAAAAACATTGGGGGAAATGCACAATGAAGTGGCAGGGCGGGTCGTTAGCCTCCTGGGCTTAACGACACGCTCCACCACTTCTGAAATGCAAGGCTGCACCATATTTACAAGAATGTGGTGCAGCCCTGCATTTCCTCCTGCGATGGCGCTAAATTTAAAAACTTAGCGCCCACGCAGGCACCCTTGCGCTAGAGTGCAAGGATGTCTGCGTGCAGGGGAGTATTGGTTATCTGTAGGAAGGTTTCCCTTCCTGCACATAAACAATCCTAAAATGCCATTTTGTAACTTTCGTGTGTGCTGCTTCATGCAGCACACATGAAAGTTACAAAATGGCATTTTTCTAGAAGGTTTGTTAGTGTACAGGAAGGGACACCTTCCTGTACATAAACAAACCATGGCATTTAACTTTTTCCATATGTGTTGCACAAGGCAGCAGCATCACACATGAAAGTTACAAAATGGCATTTTTTAAAAGGTTTGTTTATGTACAGGAAGGGACACCTTCCTGTACATAAACAAACCGTGACATTTAGCTTTTTCCATGTGTGCTGCACAAGGCAGCACACATGGAAAAAGCAAACACGAGGAGAAATAATGCTTTTCTCCTTATTTCGCCAACTTAAGACCAGGATTTTCCTGGTCTTAATTTTGGCACTGCTTACTATGTACGCCGTCCATGTATATAGGGGGTAGCATCAAATATGAGTGTTGCGGTGGAACGCCCACCACAGCACCCACTGCATGCCCCTTTCACGTTAAACATAGCATGAAAGGGTGCCTTATGTACAAGGCAGCGTTAAGCCAAGTTAAGTGGCTTAACGCTGCCTTGTACATAAGGCAAGGCCCCTATTGTCACAGGAATGTCACAGAAAGTGACGTTCCCATGGCAATAGGGGCTTGTACATATGCCCCATTGTGTCTTGTACAAACTCCATCAATAACAACGTGCACATGTTTATTATATACATAAAATATGTTCAACATAATATGGAATTTCAGCATTATATACGTTAAGGCTGTATGTACATTTCACACAACGAAGTAAAGAAATCTGCTTGTTTTCCAGAGGGGTCAATCTCTACTGGAAGCCCAAAAATGCATAAAGAATCACTGGATCAAGGATGTACTTAAAACCCCTCTCACCGCTCCCTCACTTATGTGAGAGAGTAACCTCTCTGGGGAGTATTATATACAACATTCAGAATAGATAAGGCTTTTGCATATACCCTAGCCTTTTAAAATGAGTCTTAAGTCTAAAACCTGGCTTGTCTCGTCTTTCAAAATTCCGTTTTACCATTCTAATCTAAACACATTTTGAAAACTTGACTTCTTCTTGCTTTTCACCAACTTCGCTCACCATTGTCTGGCTCGATGTAGCACACCCCCAACATTGAAGATACCCGCTTGATGCAGTTCCAAATATTACATACAGGGACCCATAATGGCAATCTGTTGTATATTCACAACTGTACAACAGAAACATCTTTGAAATACAATCATTTGTTTGCCCTCCTCCTTCTTTTGCTGTTGAGGACAGACTGACGAGAGATCTTTAAAGGCAATCTTCACTGTTAAATCGAAAACAATAGGAAGAAGGTTAATCTTTAATATGTGCAGATATTCGGGCGTGACACTCATTTATAGTAACAAGGACTCTTGACACTAAAGTCCCATGGACGGGAGTTGTGACCACCGATCCAGTTATGTAAATGAGAAAATGTTGCTGGCTGCTTTTCCTGTCTGGTGTATTACCTACTATAGAGCCAGCAAAAAGTGGAACTGTTTTGTTTTGTACTGCTGTGCTTTTTCTCTTGGCTATATTTCAGGGCTGTGCAAAATTGTATTATGAGTCATTTACCATGCCTGCATGGGTGGTGCAAAATGTGCCATACCAATGGGGGGGGGTGGGATTTTTGATCTCTTATCTGATCACTCTTGATCTAAATCCCTGCTCAGGTCGACTGAATCTTTGTTGCCTGTCATTGAGGAAAGCAAGTGATCCACTACCAGGTTAATCAAGCCAATAATTGCACGACTCTGAAGAACCACTTACCACGGATCAGTTTTAAAGTTTTATTGTAAGGCCAAAGTCAGCTGAAGGTATAAACATCTCAATATCAGGTTCAAAACGTACACTGGCATCAACAGAAACATGAATTCTCTGAATGATCTTAAAGGACAGAAAAATACCACCAACGCTAGTTCAAGAATTAATAGATTTGCCAATATAGACACAAGCTGAAGCTTGTGAGACATTTACAGAATGAAGAAGAATATCAGGTTAGACTGTCCCTACACTAGACTAGGTGACATCCCTACTCGACAGAGTCTTACCCTAAAAAAGGTGTCAGCCGTGGTGACTTCCAAAGAAGTTCACGCACTTCCCTTAGTCTTAGATGAAAACCTATGTATTGCAGTCATGCCCTCTCTGCCTACCCATCCGCTCTCTTAGGGTCCTCAGGCCATCTGCTCTGCCTCCACCCCAGGGTGCTGTCCCTAATACAAAATCACAATCGAAATTTGGAACGCCCCTCTGAGACGCCCCTCACGTGGTTTCAGTTTCTGGTTTCTTCCATGATGGCTCTCCTCTGGGCCTCTCGTTAGCGTTGACCTTGCTTCCCAGGCTCTTTCTCCAGCTCGCCGGTACCCCCCAGAACATTCCAATACACTCCTCCAGGCCTGTGCCTGTCTCCCTGGACAGAGCTCTATTCATCACCCTCTTGATTGGAACCCCCTCACACCTGCAAACAGACACCCATGAATAGGGCCCCAAATTCCACTCTCTGGTTATCTATCTCCGGCCATAAACTTTACAAAGGAATGACAATTTATGCTCTAACGAGACTCGATTCTAACTAACACGTGCAGATCAAAGAAGCCACTTTATCTTTCCAGGCCTAATAAATTATCTTGCAAGCGGCCTGCACTCCATGAAGCCTTATTTCTAAAACTAAAACAATTCTTGTTAATACACTCTGGTTATATAAAGCACTTCTATAAAACATGAATATATAAAACACTTCTATAACATGATTCTTAACATGTGGGCATCAATTACTGAATAATGGTAAATCCATGTCATGTCAATATGTAAGTACACGTTGTCGATTTTCATACACTGCCATGAGGCCTGCACATTTCTACGGTTTGCAGCATCACATATACTTCAATAGCAGCTACATAACATGGATTCTGATTAACACTTCTAATCAATTTGGAAATTACACACGTTTCTACATTAGTCTCACACTCTATATGATTTTCTATATTAACTAAACAAACATTCAGATACATATGTGATTATATGATTTTACTTAAGTACTTCATCTTAGTTCGTGCAGCAAGGTTGTAAATATGGTGCACTTATACGTTTTCTCAGATTTGCGCTCTCTCAGTTCCCCCCTTTGATGACCTCTAGGGGTCATCACCATTAATACATCCATTTTGACTTATCAAACAGCGCTTATTGCGAGGTTCCCTCTCTTTATCGTTTCCAGAGCCCTCAGACTCCTGTATTGATTATCTTGCATAGCAGTTAATCTCTGTTCCTGTTCTCTCATGGATCTTTGCAACCTGTTTGCTCTGTACCATTGATACAGCCTCACTAATCCCCACAATATGAGTATGCAAATTATTATTATGAGGATAGGCTTTAATATGTACCAAACAAAGCTCCTCCCTATGTTGGCAAACCAACCTCCAACTTTACCCATTCCATGACCCACTTTTTCCCATGCATTTATTTTTGTCAGATCTTCAATTTCTTGGTGTATCTCAGTTATATTTTGTATACCTTTCTCAAGAGGTTTTGAATTGTCTGGAATGTAAGTGCAACATTCCTGGACCTTCAAAGCCTTACAGACTCCGCCCTCTTTGGCTAACAGAACGTCTAAAGCAAGACGGTTCTGAAGAACCATTGCCCTTATCGATTGCATCTCTCCTTCCACCAGCATTAGTGATCTTGCAGTACTTGCAGACAATCTGTCTACAACTGTAGCCAGTCTCCTGATCTTGACATCATTAAGTATCAATCCTAAAAGAGGGAACATAGCGCAAATACATCTCCCACTACCTAAGCATCACCTACATCTCTTCTCCCCCTGGCTGAGGCTTTTCCCTCTATGATCTCTAAATATTTTGCATGATATATTTTTGGGAAGACAATTGCCAAATAACATGAGCCATACCAGTTGTCAGGTAGTTTCACGTAGGCATTTCTTCCACATACAAAATATACATTAGGAATCACTTGCATTCCCTTTAAGAAATCCTTTGTGTAGTATTCTAATCGAAAAGCATGTTCACAACTGACTTCACCTACAAACACATTCTCATAGTAAGTTTTACTTCTGTGTAGGCATAACTTCCCTTTCTGTGTTCGATCTAAAGCTATTGGACCATTACTACCCTTCCTTTTGTGTGCCTTCTCCTCCTCGGTCCAATCTGTTTTCCACTGTCCTGACATTTTCAGAATCTTTTGCCTTCTGTAACGGTCATCAACTTGTCCTATAAACTTCTTCTCAATCTCTGATACTTTGCAAGTTAGATTGTTTCTGCGTGCATATGAAGTAGCTAGAGGGTCCCAAGGAATGAAGAATTTCACCAATCTATCTTCCTTCTTGTAATAGTCCTATTTGTTCATTTGCTTATAGTTCGGGACTTCTGGTAATACTGAGTCATAATTTGAAAAGTAATATTCAAAACTTTCTCGTCCGTAAAATATGCTAAGCAATAAACTACATGTAATGCCATAAGTCAATGGAAGATGATGGTATCTAATGCCCTCATCTACAGAAGCAGGTAGTTGCATGCAGACATAGCAATCCTTGGCCTCCATGACATCAATGTACTCATATAACAGTTTGGCATAAGCATTAGTTTTAAAGTTTCCCTGCGAATCGTCTACATGTAACCTACGGGCCTCTGCTGCCAGCAACGCTTTCTCTTGAATTGCATTGTCCTCCTTCTTACCAGCAGCAGCAGGTTTCGATGTCACTACAGGCTTTGCATCTGTTGTTTTTGTTACGCTTGCATGTCCCACTACGTATGATACAGTAACTACTATAACTATAAGAAGAATCACTCCCGCTAATAGTGTGCCTACTATTCATTTTGCCTTGCGGTTCGGGTTACCGGCCTCCATGTTCTCAAATAGTATTGTTTTCGAAAGGTCTCTTTTTCGTGTGTTTCTTCAATCAGTTTCCTTTTTGCTTACTCAGTCTGTTTCTTACATTTGGAAGCTGATAAACCCCATTTGCAACTAAGGGCCATATGTAGGTAAATGGCATTTACCGAATCGTAAATACCGAATTTTACCGATTCGGTATTTACAATTCGGTAAATGCCATGTAGGTAATTATTCTGTAAATATTACCGAATCGGTAATATGCGGTAATTACCGAATCGGTATTTACCGATTCGGTAATTGCCATTGATTCCTATGGGCCTTGAGGCCCATAGGAATCAATGGCAATTACCGAATCGGTAAATACTGATTCGGTAATTTTACCGATTTGTCAAGGGGGACAGGGTGTCACTTTGACACCCTGTTGAACCCCTGATTTTGGCTTGTGTGCAATGTGACACACATACATGCCCTTAGGGCATGTATGTGTGCCACATGGCACAGGTGTACATGCACAGATGTGCATGTACACAGAAATTCGTTATTTACCATGCCATTGTATTTCATGGTAAATAACGAATTTCTAAGGGCCTGTGGCACTGTTTCCAGTGCCACCTACATCCCAAATTACCGATTCTGTACATTTACCGAATCGGTACTTTACCGATTCGGTAAAATTACCGATTCGGTAAATATACAGAATCGGTAATTTTCAGGCCCCCTACATCTGGAATTACAAATACCAGTCGGTAACGGCCGAAATCGGCCGTTACCGACTGGTATTTGGCCACCTACATATGGCCCATAGTCTTTTATTTTTCAGCAACAGACAACCTTAGCCCTTCTCCGTCAACTAAATGAAACGTCCCTAAGTTTTCTCTTCTTCCACTAGGCGCTAGGTTATCTCCTCTCTCTAGCTTGTTTACAAAGTTTTTAACAGTCCACTACAATACGCGTTCCAGCAGCTCTAATGGCGTACTCTAGTATTTCCATGTGAAGTATGAACTTTTCATGTTCTGTTACTACTGTGCCAAACGTTGGAAATTCCACTTCATTTAAAACCATGTCCTTTATTTTGCTTAGGTAGGGAGGGTTGGGAATATTGAGTGTCAGTAACCCTTCGGCTTCGACTCCAGGCACCAACAACTGTACTTCCACTTTGATGATGGGGTCAATGCTGACCACTATCACTGCCCTCACCCTCCCGGATCTCTGTCCCCACGACATCTGTTGCCAGGTAGGTCCACTCAGGAGTAGCGTATCTTCTGCAGGGCACACGCACTCTCCTTGACCTTCTTAGACTCTCTGCTTCTGAATCCAATGCACCTTCGTCCAAGTCTGAGTCTTCGGATATCGGAGCGAGAGTACTCTCTGGAGCTGGTCTTAGGCTTGGCCTCCTCCTTCTTTCTGGCCAGCTAGCCTCTCCACGCTTTTCCCTCCTGCTCCTTGTCCTTGTACTTGACTCTTGATCACTTACAGCTTGATCAGTGTCTGTTTCGTATTCACAGCTATTTTCTCCTTATGTGGCGACGTCAGTTTCACTTGTGTACTGTCCGTCTTCAGCTTGGTCAGACATACTCCCAGCTTCCTCTGGCACCCCCACAGCTTGGCTGGTCCCCTCTGTGGCTTCTCCGTTCACAACTGGATTCTCATCGAAGAGAGGAGCTGTTTCTTCCAGGGGTGCTGGAACTCTCCGAGTATGCAAGGCGTGTATCCAGTTGGGCAGACCTCCACACTTGACTGCAGTGTTCGTTACCAGTATGACCTGGTAGGGTCCACGCCAGCGCACGTCTAAGCAATTCTTCCTGACATGCTTCTTCACCACGACCCAATCCCCAGGGCACAGGTCGTGGCACAAGTCTTGAGACGATGGAATTTCCGCAGCCTGCACCTGAAGAGACACAGAATGAATGGCGTCAGATAGTCCCTTGCAATAGTCCAGGATCAGATCATCTGTGATATTTAACAGTGCGGCAGTAGGAACTGATGGCAGTCTCATTGCCCTCCCCATTAGTACTTCGTGAGGGGAGAGTCCTGTCCTTCTGTCTGGTGTACTACGTATGCTCATCAGGACTAGTGGCAAGGCATCGGGCCAACTTAAGGATGTTGAAGAACAAACTTTAGCAATCCGGGATTTTATCGTGCCATTGATCTGTTCCACAATTCCTGAAGCTTCTGGTCGATAGCTACAGTGCAACTTCTGGTCTATATCCAGAGCTGAGCAAAGCATTTTCACAATTTCGCTGTTGAAATGTGTTCCCCTATCTGATTCCAAAGAGGTCGGTACCCCGAAACGCGGTATTAACTCCCTAAGCAATAACTTTGCTATTGTGAGTGTGTCACACCTGCGTGTAGGGTAAGCCTCGACCCATCTAGAAAATATGCAAACAACCACCAAAACGTATCGAAGGCGATTGCATCTTGGCATCTCAATGAAATCTAACTGCATCCTATTGAAAGGGCCACCGGACCTTCCAATGTGACTCAGTGTAACTGGTGTTCTCTTCCCTATGTTCAAATGCTGACAGGTGATACATCGTTGGCACACTGCTTCTGCGGCCACTCTAAACTTAGGGTTATACCGGGTTTGTCTGAATATCCGCAACATAGCTTCTCTACCTAGATGTGCTGGACTGTGTATTCTCCTTGCCATTGGACTAACTAATTCATTTGGCAGTACTGCTCTCCCATCTGCGGAAACCCAAAAACCCATTTCACTTTTCACACACCCTGCAGTTTCCCATGTCTGCTTCTCAATGTCTGGTGCCTTTTCTTGCATGCCTTTTAACTCATCCCAAGTGTCTACAGTTTCTAGTACCATAGTTAATTCTGTCTTTTCCGGTATCCCACTCACTTCCACCTCTGTGAAGGAATATCCTTGCTCTGCACAGTATCGTGCGACTTCGTCGGCATACCTATTACCTTGTGACACAAAATCTGTATTTTTGGTATGTGCTGTACATTTAACAATGGCAATTTCTGCCGGACCTTGTAATGCTTCTAACAATAAACGTACAAATTCCCCATTTCGGATTGGTGATCCTGAAGAGGTCATGTAACCTCTTTGAGACCACAATTGCCCGTAGTCGTGAACTACCCCGAAACCATATTGGCTATCGGTGTAAATGGTGACTCGAATTTTACTACCTGCTAGACAGGCACGTGTCAATGCAATGATTTAAGCTACCTGAGCGGAGTGTACTCCTTCCAGGCAAGCGGCTTCCACAACTCCAGTAATGGTGCAAACAGCATAAGCTGCTCTCAACTGACCAACATCGTCCCTTACACATGAGCCATCAACAAAGAAAATTTAATCGGGGTCAGTCAATGGCTCATCCACGATATCTGGTCTTGGTTTGGTGCATAGTTCAGTCACATCAAGGCAATCGTGATCTTCACATCCATCATCTTCTATATCATTTGGAAGTGGCATCAAAGTGGCAGGATTCAAAACAGAGCATCTCTTAAGGGTCACGTTCTCTGCAGCAAGAATGACTTGCTCATAGCGCGTGAGCCTACTATTCGTCAGATGCTGTGTCTTGGTCCTGGTCATTAACAGTTCAACAGAATGCGGTACATACACCACTAACTGGTGTCCCATAACAATATTTTCGCACCTTTCAATGCTGACACCCGTTGCAGCAACGGATTTGAGACATCCGGGCAACGCTGCGGCTACTGGGTCTAATATAGCCGAGAAGTATGCAACTGGTCTACGGGCATTTCCATGGATTTGGACCAAAACTGACAAAGCACAACCTTCTCTTTCACAGCAGTACAGTAAGAATGGCTTTTCGTAATCTGGCATTCCTAGAGCAGGGGCACGACATAAGTCCTCCCTCAACTGCAAGAATGCCATCAAACAATCTTTGTCCCATGGTACCGGATCACTCACCTCCTTGTGCGTCAGTTTTTGTAACGGTTTTGCTTTCAGTGAAAAGTTAGCTATCCACTGTCGGCAGTAACCAACCATTCCTAAAAACATCCTGACTTCTCTCTGTGTCGTGGGCGGATTCATTTTCATGATCGCCTCTATCCTGTCTGGTGACACCTTCCGTTTCCCTTTTTCAATTCGGTGACCCAAGTACTGCACTTCTGTCAGACAGTACTGTAACTTGCTCGGGGACACCTTGTGCCCGTTTTCAGCTAGGTGATTCAGTAAGGTGATGGTGTCTATTTTGCAATCTTCCTCAGTTTCTGACGCAACAAGTAGGTCGTCTATGTACTGGACTAGAACCGAGTTTTGTGGCAGTACTAGACTTTCGAGATTTTTCTTCAGCAGCTGGTTAAAGATCTATGGGTTTTCTGTATACCCCTGTGGGATACGACACCATGTTAATACGCGATTTTCTATTTTAAAAGCGAAAAGAAATTGGCTCTCCTCTTCTAATGGGATCGAGAAGAAGGCCTGGTAAAGGTCTATCACTGTGAACCACTCGGCTTGAAATGGTATCTGAAACAATATCACTGATGGATTCGGTACCACTGGACAACACGAAACAACTATGTTATTAATTTTTCGAAGGTCCTGCACTATTCTGAATTTCCCACTAGGTTTCTGCAAACCCATAATCGGGGAGTTACATGGACTACCCACGATTTCTTTCAGTATTCCTTGCTTAATCATGGATTCAATCACGGGTTTTATTCCTGCAATCGTCTCAGGGGTCAATTTGTATTGTGGCGTTCTTGGATATTCAACATTTGGTTTTACCATGATTTTCACTGGTTCTACTCCTTTGATCAGTCCTATCTCTTCCCCGGTGAAATCCCACACTTCAGATGACACCGCACCTCTCAAGTCCCATGGAAGCTCCTCCACCGTCAAGGTAGGATACAGCTCCACACATACTTGTGAGTTTGCTACCTTAAAATCGGCATCATCATCGTTAGTCTGCACCTCCACTCCCTGAGGTGTGCAATATATAGTACAATTTAGTTTGCATAACAAGTCTCTTCCCAACAGACACACAGGGCTGGAGTCACAGACCACAAACTGATGTTTATCTCTGTATTTCCCTATTTTCACTGATACTGGCTCAGTCAAAGAACTGGTAATTCGTCTGTTTGCTACTCCTACCACTTGAATGGTTTCCCCTGACATGGGCAAATCCTGGACTACTGCTGATCTTATAGTGGATCGAGTGGCTCCTGTCTCTACCAGGAAGGTCGTAGGACATCCTGCAACTTCAGCTTCTACATACGGTCCTCTTTGGTCCACCTCCAGAACTGCCCCAAGGGTACAGTCCTCCACATTACTCACACGCCGTCCAGTCAATGGATCAACGTAATAGCATTCCTCTCCTCCTACGAAAAGTGGCATTTGTCTATAGGTTTTTCCTCCTGTCGCTATTCTGGGTGGTTGAGGGAACTGGGCTCGAGGAGCTGGGGTCCCCCCTTTGACCACCTTTCCATTTTGCATCGCTGTCCCCTTTACCAGACTGCTCTGATCCTCTTCCTCCAGTCCTAGTTCTCCAATCTCAATATTATAGGGACACTCGCATTTCCAATGCCCCACCTCGTTACACTGGTGACATCTAGTCGTCTTTTTCAATGTCGCAATGTCTAACCTAGGTCTCGAATTTGAATTTTCCTCGCCGCCTTTATTCTGGTTATTTTGTCTCCTACCCATGGTCCCTGTTCCCTGTTGCTGCTGTCCACCCTTTCCGGCTGTCTGCATCTGTACCAACATTAGCTTCTCCTTAAGCTTCTTTGCTTTGGAATCTATCTCGTCACTGCAATACCTTGCATATCTCAAAATTTCATCTAATGGCTTGTTCTGCCAACAAATCAAATGTTGCTGAATCATTAAGCAAATATCAGGTCTCAATCCCAAGACAAATTTCGATACAAACTGTCCTATGTCCTTTGGATCCATTACATCTAATCCACTGTATTGCTTGAGCTCAGCACATGATAAGATCCCTCACAACTCCCCATGTTCCCGCGATCCCGTTCCTGTCCGTGATCGTTGGACACATGGCGAGACACCTCGCAGCTCTCCATACTCCCGCGACTCCAGTGTGGCCTACTGTCGCCAGGTGCATGGTGAGTGCACTTAAAGCTATCCCTGTACTCCTGCGTTCTTCGATCTCCCTCGCTGTGAATGGGGCGCGGCACCCCTCCACATCCTGTACTCCTATCTTCCTGCACTCGTCTGCTTCCACCACTGGTATGGCGGGTATCTCCTTTACCTTCCTGACTCTTCCCGTCCCACTCTGGACCGCTTTCGCCAGACCCACAGTGAGACAAGGTTCTGCTGCCTTGGCTTCCCCATTCGGCTTCCGCTCCCATCTTGTTATTCTGAATCTCTACGGCAGCATCCCATTCCTTCAAATACTCCCTTAACTCTTTAAAGGATTTCGGTCGTGGTCCCCTTAGATCCGTCAGCCCTCTCTGACCCTCTTGGTCTATAATGGGATCCCCTGCTTGGTTTAACGGAGTGCTCCAATCTCTTGGACCTGACAACTGCCTTTGGGAATTAATCGTGTTGTTCCTATTCTCCATTTCTGTTCTCTCCCTGTCCAACCGCACCTGTTCCTCCTCCCGTGCTCTCTCTGGATTGTAAATCGATACTACAGGACCTATAGTAACAGGTACTTGGAGAGCGTCCGGCAGTTGATGGGACTTAGCACGCTCTGTTTCCGGCACCTTTTGTACCACAAACCTTCCGACCACTGTCTGTACTGGACTAGGTTGAGGTATTTCCCCACCTTTCGTGGGTTCCCAATCTGTTATAGGGAGTGGTCTATTTTCCCCTTTGCCAGACCCATCCCCCTTTCGGAGCTCAGCACCTTCCATCTCTCTATTGTACGGGGGTGGTCTATCCAGTAATAACCTATTTATCAGGCTGTTCTCTGTGTCACTCTCTTCGTCCTCCACTAGTGGTTTCTTTTCTCCTGTGACTTCTATTACTGGGTACAGTTTATCTACTTCAATTCTCTGTATTCTCCACCTTTTTGCTTCTTCATCCCATTTAGCATCCTGCACTGCTCTTACCGATCGTTTTACTCTTTCCTGGCGCCTGTTCAAGGTCCGGTCGTACGCCGCCCTAAACCATGCATTAAGGGCTTCAAACTGTGTTGGTCTGGGTAGAGGTCTCGTCGCGAGCATTACTGCTTTCAACTGATTCAATGCTTCTAACTTAAACGTTCCGTATTTCGGGAACGCCAATTCCTCGTTCCCTTCTGTTCTTTTACTCCACTCGGAGATCCACAATATAGTATGCAACCCAACATTCGTAGCCATGTAATGAGCTGGTGTACCCTCCGGCGGGGCCTCTTCCCCGTCTACCGATTCTCTATCGTCTCTCTTAAAGGCCGCCCTCAAGCGCCTAAAGCATTTCATGATCAATTCACAATTTTCCTACTTCGTTACGTTTGTTTACCTCCTAATGACAATCCACCAATCCTAGCGCGGTTCTTGCTAGCGGACCTATCACAGCGCGGCTCTTGATAATCGGCCTATCCCAGCGCGGTCTTACACCAACCGGCCTATCACAGCGCGGCTTTCTCCGACGTCACTCGTCTCCCCTTTGCAGCGGTTCCCCTCCTTTCTCAGCTCGTCTCCCGGTCATGCATGTGTCCCATTCATACTCTGAAAAATGATTACTTCCGACCAAGCGATCACTTTCCTTGACTGTACGCCCACAGTCTAACTGTAATTGTCACCTCAACTGACGAAACGTCTTCCGTAATACGTTCAGACGATCGCCTTAACTGATAGGTTACTTACACACAGTAAACGTCCGTCCAGCGTCCGTTACTCATACACTCACTCTTACGTTCCCCCTAGCCTGCGGGCGATCAATGGTACCTCATGACCCCCTTCACAACGGTTGACAATTACTCTGGATGTCCGATACACCCGAACCACTTAAGCTCTTTTCTGAACTTAAGATTTTCACCAGGTTGCGCGCGCTCACAACCGTCTCACAATCACACTATTGCATTCAACTCCGCTTGACATTACAACACAGGTACAACACAAAACACCGCAATCTGACAACGCATGACCCTTTATACTCACTCTCGACCGTCTCTTCTGCTTTTCTCTCTCTCGCACCGTCAGCACCTTCTTCGGCCAGCGATTCTTCTGCTGGTCATTTCTTGATCTCTAGGGGCCTCGGGGTAATCTTAACCTAGTCTAGATCACCTTCCTCAAGAAGGCAACCATCCTCTATAGCTACCAACTGGGGGGGTGGGATTTTTGATCTCTTATCTGATAAATCTTGATCTAAATCCCTGCTCAGGTCGACTGAATCTTTGTTGCCTGTCATTGAGGAAAACAAGTGATCCACTACCAGGTTAATCAAACCAATAATTGCACGACTCTGAAGAACCACTTACCACGGATCAGTTTTAAAGTTTAATTGTAAGGCCAAAGTCAGCTGAAGGTATAAACATCTCAATATCAGGTTCAAAAGGTACACTGGCATCAGCAGAAACATAAATTCTCTGAATGATCTTAAACGACAGAAAAATACCACCAACGCTAGTTCAAGAATTAATAGATTTGCCAATATAGACACAAGCTGAAGCTTGCGAGACATTTACAGAATGAAGAAGAATATCAGGTTAGACTGTCCCTACACTAGACTAGGTGACATCCCTACTCGACAGAGTCTTACCCTAAAAAAGGTGTCAGCCGTGGTGACTTCCAAAGAAGTTCACGCACTTCCCTTAGTCTTAGATGAAAACCTATGTATTGCAGTCATGCCCTCTCTGCCTACCCATCCGCTCTCTTAGGGTCCTCAGGCCATCTGCTCTGCCTCCACCCCAGGGTGCTGTCCGTAATACAAAATCACAATCGATATTTGGAACGCCCCTCTGAGACGCCCCTCACGTGGTTTCAGTTTCTGGTTTCTTCCATGATGGCGCTCCTCTGGGCCTCTCGTTAGCGTTGACCTTGCTTCCCAGGCTCTTTCTCCAGCTCGCCGGTACCCCCCAGAACATTCCAATACACTCCTCCAGGCCTGTGCCTGTCTCCCTGGACAGAGCTCTATTCATCACCCTCTTGATTGGAACCCCCTCGCACCTGCAAACAGACACCCATGAATAGGGCCCCAAATTCAACTCTCTGGTTATCTATCTCCGGCCATAAACTTTACAAAGGAATGACAATTTATCCTCTAACGAGACTCGATTCTAACTAACACGTGCAGATCAAAGAAGCCACTTTATCTTTCCAGGCCTACTAAATTATCTTGCAAGCGGCCTGCACTTCATGAACCCTTATTTCTAAAACTAAAACAATTCTTGTTAATACACTCTGGTTATATAAAACACTTCTATAAAACATGAATATATAAAACACTTCTATAACATGATTCTTAACATGTGGGCATCAATTACTGAATAATGGTAAATCCATGTCATGTCAATATGTAAGTACACGTTGTCGATTTTCATACACTGCCATGAGGCCTGCACATTTCTACGGTTTGCAGCATCACATATACTTCAATAGCAGCTACATGACATGGATTCTGATTAACACTTCTAATCAATTTGGAAATTACACACGTTTCTACATTAGTCTCACACTCTATATGATTTTCTATATTAACTAAACAAACATTCAGATACATATGTGATTATATGATTTTACTTAAGTACTTCATCTTAGTTCGTGCAGCAAGGTTGTAAATATGGTGCACTTATACGTTTTCTCAGATTTGCGCTCTCTCACCAACATTACTGGTTACATCTTGTGCTGAAAATAAACAAAATGCATACTTTTCTTCACATGATTTGGCGTTCAGGTCTCCAACCTGGTCTGGAAGTCCCAGTGAGGGCTCATTCAAAACTTAAAGCCAAGTCAAGGCTGTAAGAAGCCAGATACACTCTCTTGAAAACACCGAGTCGCAAAGCGTCTGCAACAGGGTTCCACAGGTCCGGGAAGCTATCCCCTAGTTGCTCTTGTTAAGAAACTCTGACTGGGCCTTAGATCAGAGCTCTAGCTGACCCAGAGGTGGAAGTTTCCAGCCCAGGGTGCCATTCTAAAACCCACTGTGTAACTTGAAACCCAAAAACATTGTCCTTCAGGCCCGGGGAGGTCTCTCTTACTTTAGCCGGTTCAGAATCACTGACTGGGCCGTAGGTGAGAGCTCCAGCTGGCTCAGTGCCTGGGACAAAGCCCCGCAGCGTGGGGTGGTCTCTCCTACTTTTCCAGGTTAGGAAGTTCCTACCAGGCCCCAGGTTAGAGCTCAAGCTGGCCTAGGGGTGGAAGCTCCTGGGCCTGGGCTCCATTATTTCGCCCTCTGTGTCACTTGAGTCCAAGCGGGGGTCCAGCAGGCCTGGGCAGACCTCCCATGCTTGGCAGGTTGAAAACTGCTCACTAGGCCCTGGTCAGACTTCCATGAGGTCTCCTTGCAGCATCATGCTAGTGGCCGAGCTCGGGCTTCCAGAACCTATCCCAGGGAGCCCATGGCCCCTTCAATGGTCAGCCAAACCTGATATACAAGACATGGTGTGACAAGATGGCTGTCATTCAAACCCAGCCTTCTGGTCGCTCTAACCCTTCTATCGGGTCATGCATGCCATATGCATGAATTATGTGCCAAGATGACTGGGCATTAAGAGAATAACTGCCTCTAACAACCTGGAAATTATGTTTCCAAAGAGTTCAGCATCCCCAGTGGACAATAGAGAGAGTTGTATTTGGCAGCTTCAAATGTTGCTTTATGTCCTGACTGAATCCGGAAATATTGCTTGATTAATCCCACTCATTGTATTGGAAGACTATTATTTACCTCCGCAGCACATTGCTTGCACCACTACTTACTCCAACAAGGCACCATGTGACCTAGCTAAAGCCAATTAAATAACAAATATGTGTACTCTGTTTCTTTTTAATGCTCTTCCTACCATACCAGCAACAACGGAGGAATGAACCCAGCGGCCGTCATGCATTTATGAAAGCTTTAGAACCTGTAGAATGTAAAATGTGTGCTCTGGTTTACTGGGCCTCCTGGTGGTAAGTTCTAGGCATTCTCTGTTAACTCCTTTGTTAGTGTAACCTCTTCTGCAGGGACTGCAGTGCAGGCCCTAGCAAACTCCCTCAACCAATCCTGGCCTGGTCATGTGCTGGTAACCAGCATGTGAGCAGTGCCCTGACTGGAGGGAGTGGCCTCTGTCAGCGCCCCAGAGGGCACTGGATTCCTGCACATGTTCTCAACCTAGCTGTCTCAAGACAGTTTGGTTGAGAGGTTTAAGGTAAACATGTCTGGTTAGCCGTCGCGTGACAGCTGGCCAAAGGGACATGCACACTTTAAACACTTTAAAAAGTGCAAAGGCAGCCCTCTGCCCACCACTCTTCCCTGCTGTCACTCAGCAGCCACGCCCATCCTGATGCTCGGTTCAGGATAGGATGATGAAAAATAAAATGGTAATGAATTACCGTTTTATTTTTCCTCTCTGGGGCTTTGGAGGGGGCACTTAAGTAGGGGGTTGCTCCACCACTCCAGTGGAGGAACCAACCCTGATCTTTTGGCTAAAGATGAAACAGAAGTACCAACAGCCATTAAGATCAATCCAAAGTTGGGCCATTCTACTCTAATAGCAGAGAAGGTCTCAGTCACAGATTTTGTGTATAGCTCAGTGAAAGCTTCAATGTAGAAGGTTTATTTTGCTCTGAATCTGGCAATTAAATCAACAATTTATTCTATATATGCTGCTTAATCTCTTGTTAAAGACTTTCAAGCTATAGCTACAGCCATCCAGGAGGGTTTGTAGTTTTCTAATTTATTTGTGATTATGGAAGTTTGTAGATTTTTAAGTCATCATTCTGAAGTATCAATTTTTACTGCCCAGTGACAGATTTATCTCAGATATTAGAAAGCAGCTGGAGGTCAAAAAGTGGGTTTGCTCCATATCCCCTTGTCTGGGAGCAAATTGGTTGGGGAACAACTAGAAGACATTTTGCATAAGGCTTTCAAGAATCAAAAACATGCAAAAAAATTTAAATCTCGAATTAAATTGGACGTTCCTCGAAGAAACACAATGAGGATACAGCAGAGAGGTTTTCAATTTCAGTCCTAGACTGAGGAAAATAAACTCAATTAACCATTTCCATTAACATGAGCATATTATGGCTGATATTGGAGGATCATGGATTCTTGATAAATAGGGAGAAGTCTCATTTGATGACTGCTTAGTAATTGACTTAATATCTAGCTGCGCCCATTTTAACATACATCAGGATTTATAAACCTGCCTCAAGTAAGAGTGCTGAATATGCGGAGCTTGCTGCATGATCTAGGACAACTGACAGTAATTTCTCTGAGAAAATGGCACAGAATCCAGTGTCACATGTTGAGTTTTTTCTTATATGGGGATTTATCTCTTGTAGTATTGAATCACCCATTTGGAACCTGTAAGAAAGTGGATTATTTATTAAAGTTCAGAACCCACTCAAATGATGAAAACAATGCTTGTCAGGGTGAACAGCAAAATTCACTAATTGAACCTGCGTTTAACCCTATGGTTTATTTGCACAAAAGCAGTCAGGCTTTACTCAGAGGTAATGTGTGAAATATTTAGGCAGCACTTCAAATGGGCAATAAAGTGGAACACAACACAAGTAGAATACCACATCAATTTAGAAAGCTTGACAATTATCTAACAAATAATTTAAGACCAGAATGAGATATGCAGTTATAAAGTTTTAAGTGAAAATAGCACCAAAAAGCAGAAAGCACCAACTGTGGTTATCTAGTCGCACTGGACTGGGACAAAGACACAAGTTCAGGCTGATTGTGAAGGAGCCAGGGCTAGCTACAGGGACCAAGCTTAACCCATTGAAATACAGTGCCTTAAATTGTCATTGGGGAGCGTTATAAGGTCCAGCGTCGAGGATGCATCGAGCAGCCGAGGTGATGCGAGGTCCTGGAGAGTAGGTGCATCATGATTCTGTGGTTCTGGGAAGTTGTGAGGCTGCGATGAGAGGTCCTGCATCATCGTTGAGGATGCCATTGATGTAGGGCTTGCGATGCAAAGTACTGCTTTAAAAATGTGTCGCACACCAGCTGGTTCAAAGACGCTGCTAGGCATGCAATGTGGAGTCCTGCATCATCATTTAGTATCCTGCCAACGAGGGGCTTGTGATGTGAAAACCTTCAGCAAGGATGCACCTCACAGCAGCAGGTCTGAGGAGGATACAGGATGATATGCGAAGTCCTGCATCAGGGATACCTCACACAGTGTGCTGTTCATATCTGGAGTTTAGTGAGATGATGTGCTGTGTAGGGACTGCGATGCAGATTTTCTGAGAGGCAAAGCATCACAATGTGAAACTCTGACAGTACCACAGTTGAGCTAGCAGAGCACCTTCAGGTCCATGGCCAAGGGTCCAGCACTGGAGTAAACACATTTTCGAGGGTAGGACTGACAGCTGCAGGGTTCAAGACAGAGGAAGCCTGGTCTTTCTCTGAGGCTTATGATCAGGAGTCCAGCAAGCTAGCCCTTGAAGTCACGCTGGTGATCATGGGATCAAGATATGGTTCTAATCCTTTTCACTTGGGCCGGAGGGCAGCAGGGTAGTAGACAACACAGTAGGGCAGCAGAGTGGCAGTCCTTCTAACAGCAAAGCAGCACAGCAGTCCTTCTCCTGAGTTTTCCTCAGGTGCAAATGTGTACTGAACATATGGCATCTGAGGTCCAATATTCAAACCAGTTGCCCTGGATTTCCAAATGTCCCATCCTTTCACCATTTCAATAGCTTCTGAAATATACAACATTCAGAAAGGGGATACAAGAGGGGCCCTACTTAAGCATATGTCTCACACCTTGCACCAGATAACATTGCACCGAGTGCACAGGAGGTTAAATGTAATAGTGGATTTGTTCATTAACCAGTAGAGTGCACATCAGGAGGTGTTCTTGTAGTCAGCCTTGACCCTGTTCCTAGTGGGAACAGTCCAGCCCGAACTGCCAAGCCAGGTCCTCCCTGGACCAGAAACAAGCATCCTGGGATTGTTTTCAGGGCATCACCCTTCATTAGCCTGGCTAGCTTGAATCCAGTGGTGTAGTGAGCACGAGACCCACGTCTGGGCATACCCTTCCCAGGGAGGACCTGGATTGGCAGTTCGGGCTAGACTGTTCCCATAAGGAACAGGGTCAATACTGAGTTGCATAGGGCTGGGTCCAATCTGGAGTGGCGTGGTGAGCAAAAGAATGATGAATTAAAGCCAGGTCCTTGCGACAGGGGGTGAATGATTGCATTGTCCAGCATTCCGTCCATCAATTGTTTCTTTTGCATATGTCGCCCTACGTGGGAAGGGTATGCCCAGACGTTGGTCCCATGCTCACTACACCACAGATTCAAGCTAGCCTGGCTGATGAAGGATGATTCCTTTAAACCGGTCCCAGGATGCTTGTTTCCGGTCCAGGGAGGACCTGGCTTGGCAGTTTGGGCTGGATTGTTCCCATAAGGAACGAGGTCAAGACTGATTTGCATATGGCATATGGCTGGGTCCAATCTGGGGTGGTGTGGTGAGCAAAAGAATGATGGATTAAACCCAGATCCTTGGGACTGGGGGTGAATGTTTGCATTGTCCAGCATTCCGTCCATCAATTTTTTCTTTTGCATATCCCAAGAAATAACTGTCACAATTCATAAAGTTACTTGCAAATGTATTTCTGCCTTACAAGGACAAATGCCTTTAATTTTTCACTATAGCTGAACTTGCACACATACATTTTTGGGACAGGAATGCCTGCTGCATAATGTAGTAGTGATTCCCGTCCTACATGCCTGAACTGACCCTTTTTTAATTTTTGATCATGCCACAAGCTAATTCTGTATACATGCATTGACCTAGGCTCAATCTTTTGATCCTTGCCATCGCGACAGAAATGCAAGCTCCAAAAAAGTAAATAAGTGTGTATGTAGAAGTCTTCAACTGACAAAGGCACCTTAATAGCTAGTCATCGAGGGACCTTCCTTGAGTGTGAATTTTGAATTCCTCTCACTCTGAGCTTTCTCACCAAAGTCAGCTGCTTCACCAGCCCTCGTCTGATGGTTCTCTAGTCTTGGGGAGCCCTTTTCGGGCACTGCCTGCCACCTTGACTAGCAGGATTTTTATTTCAGAGAGTAAGTAGAAAGGTAAAACTTCTGACTGGTTCGAACCTAGTTTCTATATCTGACCTGCCCTCCACATCATTCGGCTTAAGTCATGCCTAGACCCTAGTCGAGGACAACCATGCAAACATGGTTGATGCTTCATGCTTTCTGGTTGTATTTTTATTTAAAACTTTGGAAATTCATAATTTTGTTCATTAAAGTATTCTCTATTTTCACATGCTTCCTGGGTGGATCAGGATCAGGAAGGTTATCACTATTTTTAGACTTTCTTAGGGTAGAAAATGTAATATCTTTTTAATCATCCAAAGAGTAAACAAAGTAAAAGTAGTCACAGCATTCACCTGATCTCCAAAGGTGCGTTTGCTATCAAATACTACTCCTAAGTGTTTTGCTTTCCTAACAGGAGTCGGTAGAGTACCTAACTCATCTGGCAACCATCTAGGTGACCAAAAGTTGGCATTATTTCCAAAAATGATCAATTTGGTTTTACCCAAATTCATCTTTAAACAGTTTTCACTCATACACATTTTTTTCTGACTGCAGGCAATCAGGGGATTTGCCTCCTGTTGTTTCCTGGTTTGGCAGCAGTGACACCACTATTTGTGTGTCATCTGCATAAGATTTTAGGTGAATTCAAAATGTTCTGATCAATTGCACCAAGGATGACACATATACATTAAATAATGTAAGGCTAAGTGATAACCCCTGAGGGACCACACAAAAAAGAGCAAAAGGTTTTGAGACAAATGTGTCTATGGCCACAGTTTGCTTCCTTTCCATGAGGAAGGAGTGCAGTAGTTTCCAGGCCGTGCCCTGAATGCCACACAGATACATGCGATCCGTCATCAGTGTGTGGTGAACCGTGTAGAAGGCCGCTGAGAGATATAGCATTGGAATATTATAGTCCCATCCCTCTAGAAGATATGTTAAGCCAGCTAGTGGGTCCTGGAGTTCATATTTGTGTACGGCACATTCTTATCAGTAAAGTTGTTACATTTAGAAGTTGCTCAGAAGCCTGAAATTTTCTAAGACATAACCTGGATCTGCATGTGTAAAATGCATTTCTGGGGCACTCAGGACCCTTGAACAGTAAGGACTAAAAGAGATTTGAAGATAACATAAGTCAGATGCTTTGGTTCCGAAATAGCTTATCCACTAGAACACATTGGGTTTTCATGTACATTTTTCATGTATGTATGAACAAGTACACAGGGAATGGAAAGCAGATTTGTTTGAGAAAACTGAGTTGGCTAATCCTTTGTGTGCTAAGTTTAAAAAAGGAAGAATACCTACATTGTTGACGAACAAAATTCATCATTATCTCTATGTAAGTAATTGGACTATTAGTTGAGGGGGTAAGAACTCACCTCAAATGATAATCAAAACCTTTTTCAGAATGAACCATAAAAGTCACTAAATATACATGTGCTTAATCCTCTGGTGGCTTGGTAGAAAAATAGAGGCAATGTGTAAAGTATTTAAGCAGCACTCAAACATTAATCAAGTAAAACCTCAACACAGAAAAATCCCAAGCCAATTTAGAAAAATAGAACATTTTGGAATCAATAAATGACCCCAAAGTGCTGAAAAACCTATATTTAGAACCAGAAAAATGAATTTTTGAAGTTCGGATTAAAAATAGCACCAACATGCACAAAGCACAAACTGTGGTAATCTGATCACGTTAGACCTAGTCTAAGTCAGACGTTAATTCCATCCGTGATGGATTGCCAGTCGAATAGAGGGACCAGATTCACATCAGTGGAAAGTTTATCATCTGACTGATAAACCTTTGCGGAGAAAAAGTGATCATCAACAAGCTGTTGGCAGGGAAAGCTGGATTAGAAGTGGGGCAGGCTGTTTAAGCATGCTGTGCCAGTGCAGTTATTGACCAAGGTAGAAAGCTTTAAGCGGGCGAAGTCCGGATTGTGTGCCTACTAAGTCCTCGACATTGGTCGGCTGTGGCTCAGAATAAGTCTTGGTAAAGCCCTGTACATTCAGACTGATAAACTTTTCTGGAAGTCATAGCTCCATGAACCAGTGAAACCAGCAAGATACGGCTACCTGACGGTTCATCGTCAATGGTGGTTAGGACTCAATCCATCAGAGGACAGCAGCAGGGCCCAGGTCAGGTCCAGTGGGAACTGATCAGCTGGGCAGTTGCAGAGAGAGAGGCCTATGGACCCTTTGTCTACCCACTTAACCAGCTCTCGTCAATTGTTTTACTCGCACTAGGTTTTTATGATAGCCTGATTAGAGAGACAGAACTGAAGTAGCCCTAGGTGTGAGCTTCATCCTCCAGTGGAAAGCTAGGCATCCTTTAAAGCTTAGGAAGGGGCCTGGTACTGCTCTCCGGGCCATCTTGTCAAATGAGTCATCCTACCTGTAGGAAGGTGGTATCTGACTGCATGGTTATCCCCACTTTTTTTCCTGGTGTTTTGCTGTTTTTTACTAGTCTGACTGGGATCCTGCTATCCAGGACTCCAGTCAATCTGCTTTCTCCCTTAAATTGATTGCATGTACACTCCAGATTGAATACTGCGGTACCCTTATTAGACCCTAGTATATGGTACACCGTGTACCCAGGACATAGGTACCCCAGAGGCCTCCCAGGGGCTGCCACCCCTGGGAGACCATCCAAAATGGCACCACAGGTCTGCTACTGCAGCCTGTGTAAAGTGGTGCATGCACCCCTTACTTAGATATAGGTTACCTATATCTATTCTAAATCACTGCACATATAAACCTATCAGTCACCCCTATGGCAGGCCTTATCAATCCTGAGGGCAGGGTGCTGGGTTTTGTGTGAGAGGGTGCCCCTGCATGAGCAGAGCCCCTCTGCAGCCTTCAGACTCTATTTTCCAGGGTTGTCTATGATGCAGCCAAAAAATATATACTTAAGTGCATTATAACCTCGCGGTAAATGCTAACTTTAAAACCATTGCTTAGAAACATGTTGTGTTTGGTGTCAAACACCTTGGAATCATACCTCCACAGCAGTAACTGGTGTGGGAGGTACAAATCCGTCCCCCTTGAAGAACCACTAATGTGGAGGACCGGTCTACCCGGTACCAGCTTTCTCGACCTGGGCAACACAAAACGAATGCTGCCAGCCACAGACACGAATTTCCCCTCCTGCTGCTGAGCTGCGCTCGAGCAGGAAAGGCTTGACAATTGGGTTCCTGTCACAGGAAGGTGTGACTTCCTCCCAGACAGGCTTTAGTGCAACAGGGCTGGGTGGGTGCACTCTGAGAGTGCCTGAAAGGCTGCACTGGGGGTATATTTGGTGTCCCTCTGCATAGTCCAGCTCAAACCGGTTGCAGGAGCCATTTGCTCCTGCTCTGGCGCTAAACTGGACAAAGGACATGGGTGTAACCACCCCTCTGTCCTGTCCCTCCCCTAGGAGGTTCCCCGGAATTTGTCCAACCCGTTCCTTGGCTATAAAGTAGGAAACCTGACTACAGGACTTTAGATTTTACCTGGACTAAACTCTGCTAGCAGAAACGAAGTACTTCGACGGTCTACACTTGGAGTAAAGTAGTTACTCCGCTGCTGAAGCAGGCACCTTGACGCATCTGACCAGTTTGCATCTCCTGAGCTCCTGAGGACTCCGAAGATTTCTACAGCACAGGAGGTGAGCTTCCGAGCATCCCTGAGGTTGATCTGATCTCTCAGCAATTCTGAGACCAGTATCCCTGGTGGGGACTGTGCAACCCAAACCCCTGTGCACCCGTACATTTGCCGCAGCACATGCTTTTTGACCATCCCTAAGGCTGTGCTTTAGGCTATGTTTAGTCCTAACCCCAAGCCATATTTCCACCAAAGATTTCTGGGCTCCACTTCACTAGTGCTCTGTGGGCCTGTACCTTGTAATTCAGCTCGAGGTCCCTTCGCGATCCCTGGTCCGTTGGCCTGTGAGACTCTGTGAAGGATTTCTATTGGAGTGCTTGGTTGCTCCAGATGTGTCCTGACTTCCCGTAGCTTGGGGAGTTGCCAGAAGCTTTCTGGTCCTCACCGTAACCTGTTTCATCTGCCCACGTCGGTTGCATTTGCCAAGGCTTGTTGGTGATCAATCCAGACACTGACCCCTCAGAACTCGACATCCTCCATGGGACTCCTCACCTCCCGACTTTGGTCATCGTCAACATCTTCTGGTCCCAATGGCTGCAGAGTCAAGCATCCAATCTTCTCACCAGAAGCACCCGACATCGGTGGGCATTCATCTACCGACCCCTGGTCACCCTGAAGTGACCCAGACTCTGTCCCCTCTGCTTTCAGATTCTTCTCACCTCAGATCCTGGTTTGGATTCCACCTGACACTTTTCATCTTCCCAGCAGCAGCACTTCTTTGAGCCACGCCATCGAAAACGGTGAAGGTTTCTGACACCCCTTGACCACTATGCACCCAGTTCCTCTGGGATAGGTAACGCGAGTACCTCAGTACACACAAGAGTGCTGGCCTTAGAACCTTCTATGTTTCAAAGGGTTTGTTGAAGTCCTCTCCAAAGTGTCCTTAAACTGTAATTTTCCAACTCCGACTTTCCCATACAGTTTTCGCGTCTGTATTCACACACTGCACCCGTCCTCCATGGGCTTCCTGTGTTACTCCTCTAGGTGTTTCCTTGGGGTCCCAGTGGTTCTACGTGTTCTAGGCACTGTGTCTAGTGAATTCATTGTTGTTATACCATTTTTTATTATATGGTTTGGTCTCCCCCTGGAGACTGCTGTGTATTGTGCTATTTACTCTTGTTCTATTGATTGAGTATTGTGTGCCTTGTGCTCTAATCTCCTATAGAGATTAGTAGAGAGTGCTTAGTAATAAATACATATATTTTATATATCTCTTGTGTGGTTCTCCTTTCATTTGGTTATTCAGAAGGTTCAGATCCGGTAAAACAAGCTGCTTTACATTCCTTCAAGACTTAGCCTGAAAGGCTGTTCTTCATAGCTTACATCTAGGATAGCTTTCATAAAGGTTATCTTTGACTTATCATCAATGAGGGTCATTTGGACTGTTACAGGGTGACCACTTTAATTAGTGGACAGCATATACCAGGCCAAATACTCACATTGGTGTGCAGCGGTTGGGATTCAAGCTTGCTATTGTTTTACCAGATAAATCTCATTGAGTGATCAACTGAAAACCACTAAAAGTATTAGGTACATATAACACTTCAAGGTTGAATAAGGAAGTTCTACTGAACTTGGAGTTGGGTAAGTCAAGGGTCTAGCACGCCCTTTCTCCAACTCAAGAGAGTTTGGTCTCCACTAGGTTAGGTAGGTGCCTACAACATATAACACTAGTATGTCTTCTAGCGAAGAAGCCAGTGGCTCTTTGTCAACTAGATATGATAGTCTCTCATTTCAAGAATTGAGAAATATGTGCACATCTAGGAAACTGAAGACAGGGAGATGTGCCAGGACTCAACGCCTCATGGAGCTATTGATTCTAGATGACCTCAAAAAGACCCCAGGGTCTGATGAGGTAGGTAGAGTGGCTGGGACAGCGGATGAGGATAGAGCAGGAAGTGAACACTTCTTTGATCTAGAATCAAACACTGGCAAGGGGGATCAAGATGATTCCAACCTGGAAAATTCTACTTTGCCTTCAGATGGAGGAGAAGGCCCCAGTGGCCCTCTCTTTTCTCCCCCAGAAAGTATACAAAGTTTACCTAGAAGATCAAAAACTCCCTATGTGGAGTCTAATCATTCAGGTACTTCTGTTGGGACCTCTGCTTCTCATAGAAGGGAATTCTCATTTGACAAGAAGTACCTATTTCTAGAGTATGAGCGAATCAAGCTCAGGCTCCAGAAGGAGCAATTGGCCTTAGGCAGGAATCCCTAGAACTCCAGAGAGTTCCCAGAAGGTTGGGACTAGAGTCTCATGGTGGCAGCAACAGTGTCCCTATAACTAGAGGGTATTCTCATGAGCATAGGAGCCTGAACAAGATAGACCCTCCCTATCAGAATAGGGATGACATCCACACATGGTGGATAACTGCACTAGAGAGAGCCTGTAAAGTACAGAGGGTCCCTCAAGAGCAGTGGGCAGTTATCTTGTGGCTCTCCTTTGCTGACAAAGGTGGAGATAAGCTCCTCACTGTAAGAGAAGAGGATGCTGACAATTACTCAGTCTTGAAAAGTGCTCTCATAGATGGGTTTGGCTTAACCACTGAACAGTACAGGATTACTTTAAGAGACACCCAGAAGGCACATACCCATGACTGGGTTGACTTTGTGGATTGTGCTACTAAGGCTCTGGAAGGTTGGATACATGGCAGCATGGTGCATGACTTTTTAAGATTGTACAATTTGATTATGAGGGAGCAGATCCTTAATATTGTCAAAAACAGCTTTTACACCAGTACCTGTTGGAGTCAGATTTGACTTCTCCCCAAGTATTGGGAAAGAAGGCAGATGAAGGACCAGGGTGAAGCCAACGAATCAGGGTGGTGACCAGAAGAAAGATTCTTCCAAGAACCAAGAGAAAGGTGGGGATAAACCACAAGATAAATCCACTACATGGCCCCAAAAGTCCTCTTCTAGTGGTGGGTCCCAACCTCCTTCCTCCCTGAAAAGAAATCTTATTGCTTTATCTGTAAAAAGCCAGGGCACTTGAAAAATGATTCCAACTGTCCAAAGGTCAGCAATAAGGAACATTTTTCCCTCAACACTACTTCCACTCCCCCTGGTACTACAAGTGGTATGCCCCAGGTGGTAGCAGTGCACCCAAAATGTTAGGTTGGTTCTCATGGGGAACTGAGGGGAACCCTAGGTTAGAAAGGTACCCCTTAAAGGCCTCCTCAGTCTGTGATGGTGGCATGGGATTTACCACTTTTACTGTCATTCCTAATTCCTTTGGCAAATATAGAAAGGAGCCAATAATAAATGGTCAGAAAGCTGTGGCCTTTAGAGACACAGGGGCTAGTGTCACCATGGTGACAGGGAACCTAGTACCTCTCAACAGCTTTTACCTGAGTACCAGGTGGCCAATATTGATGGTATCAGGACATATCATCCCATGTCTATACTCAATCTCAGGTGGGGAGGGGCTACTGGCCCAAAGAGAGTGGCACTGTCCCCAAATGTGCCTGTTGGTTGCCTATTGGGTAATGATCTAGACATTTCAGCATGGGCTGAAGTTGAAACCCAGGCCCATTTTAAAATGTTGGGCCTCCCTCAGAAAGTTGGTGGGACCCTTAGGGCCTCAGCCCAACCCCAGAGAAATATTGTTAGAGTGGATCCTGAAAGAATGGCCCACTCTACTCCACCAGAGAGCAAAGGGATTGAAGAAAAGTCTTCTTCCCCCAGACTATGGGTAAGGGTCAGCTTCCTCAGGGAACTGATCCTACCCCTTGTGGAAGAGCTGCCCCAGAAGTGGTCAGGCCTGTCCTGGCAATCCCCCTGATGGCAGTGGACCCTTACAAGGTAGTACCCGGTCTGGAGCAGGTATCCTGCCCCTCTCTACCCTGCTTCAGTCAGCCTAGAACCGCAGAGGTCGGGGAGGTCAGTAGACCCCTCTGAGCCCATTGTCTAGATTAAGGACAGCCAGTCTAGTAGTACTATCCAGGTGAAAATTCCTCAACACACTGAAGGATCCCTCTTACCCTTAGGGAGTGACATTGTCAGAATTCCAAAAGGATACGTCTTGCGTAGCTGCACAGGAACAGAGATGCTAGCTCTCAAATCCACCCCGGGCAACAACTCAGAGCTTATAATATACAAGTCTCTAAACTATTACCCCAGGGGGAAGGGGGAAATTGGATAAAATAATAAACAGCAAAAGAAGAGACTTTCTTGGCTGGTTCCTCTTGTCAGTCCGACCTGCAGACCGCTTCTTGCAAAGAACCCTGAAGAAAACAAACACAGTTACCCTTGGCTCTAAACCCTACTCTTCCTTATTCTACTCTTGCCTCCTGACTCACACCTACCATTTACTTCCAAGAGTCTTGCCCTCTCTTCTAAGCTTCCTTTCTTGGCATCGTGTGACAGAGTTCCTTTAATAACATCTCCTGTAATGCACAATTAGGATTTTTCTTATTAGTGTGTTATTATTCTATTAATATTCACTTAATTTCTGATTCTCTCTCTTACTCACTTCTTCTCTGTCTTTCAGTTCTTTTATCCTAGATGCCTCTTATTTCTCTGATGTCTATTTTGCCTGTAAATGTGACAATTAACACGACTGTGGTTATTGTTTCTTTTCGAATATTCTAACTAAGCCTTATCTAATTATATGTTTATAAGTCTGACTTACTGTGTTGATACTCTTGCCCAGATGCATCAAAGAAAATTGCATTCGCAAACGGTGCGATTCGCTAAATTCGGCCGTTTGCGAATGCAATTCATGTGTTTGGAATGCATCATTTTTTTCCTGTGTTTCGCATATTTAGGAATCGCTATATCATTTGCGATTCTCTAAAAAAATTGCTAAAATTGCGATTCCTTGAAAAATTGCGAAAAAATGCAATGCATCAAAATTAGCAATTAGCGATTTTGTTGAAAATCGCAATTAGGAATTCCTAAAAGTAGAAGAACTTGAACCTGGTGCTAATTTCAGTAAGTGGTATAACTGGATCTGTCAATCACCTGTACAGCATATAAGGACCTCTCAGACCTTGACCCAGCCTTTCAAGATGGCTGCACTTTACTTTTTGGCACGCAGGCAGAGGCTGAGAGCAGCTGCAGGTTGGAGGAGACGGCTCATAGAGGAGAGAATCTTCAGAGTGCGCATAACCTTATTGGGGCAGACTGAGGCTGAGATATTTAAGAAATATAGGCTGAATGCCACTTTAATATTAGATTTAATCCAGGAATTGGACCCAATCCTGCAGAGGCAAACACGCAGGACACAAGCCATACCTACCCATGTGCAGGTATTGTGTTCATTGCACCTACTTGCATCTGGGTCATTTCAGGGGGTAGTGGCCATTGCTGGTGGTGTGTCCCAGAGTTCCCTTTCCAGATTTTTCGATGCCTTTTTAAATGCCATGTTACAAAGAATAAGGTTTCATATCCAATTCCCAAGCACACAACAGGATTTAATGAAGACCAAACTGGATTTCTACAACATGGCTCAATTTCCTCATGTAATTGGCTGTGTAGATGGTACACATGTCCCCATCTGTCCTCCCTCAGAAAATGAATATATTTATCGCAATAGGAAATGCTTCCATTCACTTAATATTCAAGCTGTCTGTAATGCTAAAACCATAATTACAGACCTAGTTGCTAGTTACCCAGGAAGTGCCCATGACTCCTTTATATTTAGACATAGTGCCATTCATGCTAGACTGCTTGCTGGTGAATTTGGAGATGGATACCTAGTAGGTAAATGTTTCATTCCACTCAACAAACTTATAATTGAACTGCACACATGTATGCTTACATTACATTTACATTGCTTTCCATTGCAGGAGATAGTGCCTATGCAGTGAGGTCTTACATCTTAACTCCATACCTAAACCCAAGTACAAGGAAAGAGCAGCACTACAACCAGGCACACATATCAACAAGGAATGTCATAGAGCGGACCTTTGGAGTGATGAAATCACGCTTCAGGATTCTTCATAAAACTGGAGGAGCATTGCAGTACCAACCAGACATTTGTTGTAAAATTGTAGCAGCATGTGCAATGCTACATAATCTAGCAACTGACAGAGGAATAGAACTTGATGAGGACGATGTTTTACCTCCAAATATAATTCAGCCTCCACAACCACAACCAAGAGCACATGGACCAGAGGCAGTAGAGGGCAGAAGGAGAAGGGCAGACATCACACAGCATTACTTCTAAATGAGGTAAGAAAAACTCTGAAAAAGTACTTTGTTTGCAAGGAATGTGAAATTTAATTGAAAATGAAAAGGAATAGCTGTATTTTTGGAACTTAAACTGTATCAAAAACTTAATTTAGGCCTTTGAAATCAGGCATGTACAAATGAAAAGCAGTGAATTTCAAACAAATTAGACTCATGAATACCCTGCAAGATGCATTGAAATGTCATTTTTTGTGGCCACGCACTCCTAATGCCTTCCCAGGACTTTTCCCAGTGTGCATGTTGGCATTAGTGGCATCATTCTGCTTCCTAATACTTCTCCGTGTGCCACTCAAGCTATGCTGAGATGTGCCACTTTCAGCACTGTTGTTAAACCGCTCCTCCATTGGCATTAGCTTTTCTGGGGATGCCTTGGACTGTGATTTTGCACACCTTTTTGAATGTGTTTAAAAGTTTTCATCAGGAGTACCTGTGTTGATAGGGTTTGCTTGCAGAGGGCACGGGTACAATTTGTAAGGGAAGTCATCTCCCTGTTATGGGCCAGCATGTTGTTCAGGAGTTTAACCTGCCTTTTAGCACTGATCTTTTGATGTTTCTGCATCAATGTGCACATTGTCTCCAACGAGTTTGCAATACGGTCAAGCTTCATTGCAGTTGATTCATGGCCGGTTTTCATCACATTGATCATTGTATTCATACTGCTTGCCAAAGTACCCATTTGTTTGCTGACATGCCCCATTTTGCCTTTTATAATCCTAATGTCTTTCCCTTGCAGACGCTGTACCTTTAAAATGTTGTCCTCTACAAGATTGCCAGTGAAGGTACCCTCTCCATCCTGACCACTTTCATGAACAGTACTTCGACGCATTCTAAACTGCTGCAGTCTCCTTCGCCTACTCATCGTTGAATTAGTGACTGCAGGAGTACTTTGAGGCTGGCTTGGTGTTACATTGACATTCTGCTCTTTTTCTGAATCTGTCTGGAGCAGTTGTCGCACTCTCTGTCTTTCACTTGGCTGTGAATTGGCAGAAGAAGTACTGGGAGCATTTTCCATTTGATTTTCAGGTACATCTTGGTTGTGCAAATCCCTTAAGTCCTGCTCAATTAGTTCTTGGAGTTGCTCTATGATTTAAAAAAATTCAAACATATTGTTACTTTTGGTTTGCACTACCCTTACAATATGTAATAAAGTTTACAAATGATTTCACTAGAAATAATGTAGTCTCATTTTTACTATTTGCTTGTAACAATGTTTTGGTATAATGCAAATGTTATCCTTTGTGTACTAAGTCTAAAGAACTACAACTACTACAATGCACTGCTTCGAGTTCATTAACATTACTAGGAGGATGAATGTGACTCAGTCACATCATTTGTTATCCAAGTTATTTACAATGTTGAACACACATCAGCACTTTAAAATTAATGGTCTCCATTCACACTTTTTGAACCACATACAATTCACTTACCTTCAGTAGGAGTTGGAATCTCTGATGTATCAATGTTTGTAACTCCAACTACAGCCTCAGTCAAAAGTGTGGCTTCCACCATTTCTTCCAGGGGAGTGTTGGGTGTATCCCTGGGTGTTCCGCCTCCAGTAAGCTTAGCAGATTTAATTCTCTTTGCAAGCTTCTCTTTTGCACGGCTGCGCAGGTCATACCACCTTTTTTGGAGATTATTAATATCGCGATGTGCCACTCCTACTGCATTGACTTTGGATTGTATGGCAATCCATAGGTTCCTTTTCACAGCCTCAGGGACCTTAAGAGACAGCTTACCAAAAAGCTGCTCCTGTCTTGCAGTCACCTCCTCAATGAGTATTTCCAATTCTTGATCAGAAAACTTAATTTTTCTTTTTCTAGCTGGCCCCTCTTCAACTGGATTTTCATTTTCCATTTTTAAAGACAGAAGAAAGGCACAGACTGCAGCAGCAACCTCCAGGCAAAGCTCACACAGCAAACTGCCAGACCACACCTTCAAACTAGGGAGCAGCTGCGCCTGATTGCTGTACTGGCTTTCAGGCAGTTGAGTCAATGAGATGCATCATGTGTGCAAAATCGCAATTTGCGATATCGCAAAATGCAATTTCGCAATTAAGGAATCGCAAATTTAATGCGATTCGGTAAAAAATTCAATTTTTACCGAATCGCAATAATTTTGCGAAAAAAATGATTGATAGCCATTTGCGATTCCTTATTTGCGCAAATAAGGAATCGCAAATTAAAACGTTGATGCATCTACCCATCTGTTCTTTCGTTGTACATATTGTTGTCTTCCTATTTATATTCTTGACTAATGTCTTTTCTCTTTTCCTTTTTAGGTGAACAGTGACTGATTCCTATCCTGCAACTATTAGGCGTCTCTGATTTAATTATAAACTATATACAAGGTAAGTTCAGCTTAATCATTCTGTTGCTTAACTTTCTCACAGATATATCAAAGACTGAAATGAAGTTTTCACTTATCGTCTTTTCTTCCTCCTCAGATGCTTCAAAATGTTTCCTGCAGCCTCGCTCGCGGTTTCGTTTCTTACTGACAAGATGCAGCTGCTTTGTTTCCTTTAACCGGTAACCGCTTCTATTCTCAGGGTTTCATGTCTGGACTTTCCTCGAACGAGGAAATGACTAGGGAATACTCTTATACGGAAGGCTCTTGCAATGGAATTCTTGACCAAGATAAACGCACCGCTTTAAGCTAATATGCGGTCATTTGCATAGAAAAACCAGAGCCTTGCTTTTACTCGCCGCGTTTATTCTAACACGCGGAAAATCATGCGCTAACTAACTAAGGGCTTTTCTTTCTCCTCACGGACGTTGACGAATTGTCTCCTCACCGGGTCAGCTCCCTGGTGAAGTGCGCATTTCTCAGTTAGCGCGCGCCTCACCTGGACTCGGTTGATGATTCTGTCCCAAACACTAGACCTCGAACTTCGGCTCCAGCCTTTTGGCCATCCTTTTCTGACCATGAGCTCCCTGTTAGGTTCTGTGTGCTATATCGGTAACTCTGGTGTGAGATTACCGCTACCTGGGGGTTAAAGGTCCTGACAGTACCCCCGACAAGGTAAATTCTCTCCGTCTTTGTTTTGAAGGGAACCGTTGATGAAAGGATTCGACCAATCTTGGAGCATGAACGTCCTCCTCTCGCTCCCAAGACCGTTCATCAGGACCATAGCATTTCCAGTCCACTAAATAGTACAATTGTCCCTTTGAGCATTTTAAGTCTAATATTTCCTTAACTTGGTACTCAGTTCCAGTTTCTAAGTTGAGATGTTTTGGAGGTAGTGTCTTTCGCAAATTACTTGGAGCCTTTTCAGCAATGAAATATGAAAGACTGGATGAATCTTGAGTTTTGATGGCAAGATGAGCCGATAAGTCACCTGGTTAATCTTTTTCTCTACTGGGTAAGGACCAATGAATCGGGGTTGGAACTTTCGATTTCCTTTCAGTCTTAGATTCTTAGTGTTTAACCAGACATTGTCCCCTTTTTCCAAGAGGGGACCTTCTCGTCTTTTCTTGTCTGCATAGTTCTTATACTTTTCCTTTGCTACCTTCAGACTTTCCATTGCCTTTTGGTGAATCTGTTCTAGGTGAGACACTACATCCTTACCAGCTGGGACTGAGATGTCAATTTGTCTGAGGGTGGAATTTGGATGCCTCCCATAAATCATGTAGAAGGAAGAGAAGCCCGGGGACACGTTCTTGGCATTATTATAAGCAAACTCTGCTGCCCATAAATACTCTGACCAGTTTCCCTCCTGCTTCAAAAGGAACAACCTTAAATATTGTTCCAATTCTCGGTTCACCCTTTCTGTCTGACCATCAGTCTCTGGATGGTAACTGGTAGAGAATCTCACCTCTGTCCCTAAACTTTCCATAAAGGATTTCCAGAAATGGGAAATGAACCACGGTCGTCTGTCAGAAATCACGATCTTGGGAATTCCATGAATTTTTACTATTTCTGTACTAAAGTGTGTAGCTAACTGTTTAGCTGAAGGAAGCCCTTTTAAGGCTGTAAAATGTGCCATTTTGAGAAGGAATCCACTACTACTAAAATAGTGCAATAGCCCTGACTAAGTGGTAAGTCAGCAATGAGGTCTAAGGTGATTGTGTGCCAAGAATAGGGTGGCGTGGGCAAGGGTTGTAACAATCCCTTCGGGCCTGCCGTTCAGATTTTCCCTGTGCGCAAATCTCACAAGTCTTGATGTATTCCTCAATGTCCTTAGCCATACCCAGCCACCAGTAGTGACGCTTTATCAGCTCCTTAGTCTTCGCCTCTCCTTTATGCCCAGCCAACTTTGCATTGTGACATTCTTGCATGACTTGTTGCTGCAAATCTTTAGTGGGAATATACAAGTGGTCTTGAAAGTAAGGAAGTTGACGAATAATTTTTCTACCTTCTTTTTCCTTAATCCACTCTTGCATAGCTCTGGACTCATCACTTCTGAAATACTTGTTTCTAAACTAACAGAAGTGGTAAAGCCTATTATTTTCTCCATCGGGATGATAGATTGGTTTTCTAATGGCGTCTTTTCATTTTCAGTATCAATTCTAGATAAGGCATCCGCCTTTCCGTTCTGTGTTCCCGGTCGATAGGTAATTACAAAATCATAATCGGTGAAATACAGTGACCATCGCAACTGTCTTGGAGTCAATGTTCTGGCAATCTTTAGAAATTTTAAGTTTCGATGATCCGTAAATACTGTCACCTGTTGCTGGGCCCCCATAAGATGATGTCTCCATTCCTTAAATGGGTCTTTTATTGCCAACAGCTCCTTCTCCGTGATGGTATAGTTACATTCAGCCGGAGACGACTTTCTAGATCTGTGAGCTACAGGATGCAGTTGCCCAGAAACCTTGTTTCGTTGGGATAGAACACCTCCCACTGCTTGGTCCGAAGCATCGGTTTCAACATAGAAGGGTTCCGTTGGATCAGCATGTTGAAGAATTGGAGCCGACGTGAAATCTTGCTTCAACAAATTGAAGGCCTTCTCAGCTTCTTCAGTCCATTCGAATTGAATTCCTTTCTTGAGCAGTTTCGTGAGTGGCAAAATCTTGTGGGAGAATTCACTGATAGACCTTCGGTAAATGTTCGCGAAACCAATGAAACTTTGAACTTCCTTGACACTTACTGGGGATTTCCAACTAATCACTGCTTCAATCTTCCGCTGGTCCATCAGTATGCCAGTTGGAGAGTTGACGAAGCCCAGAAATTCCACCTGTGTAACATTGAATGTACATTTTTCCAATTTAACAAACAGCCTGTTATCTTTCAATTTCTGTAATACCCCTCGGACTTGATCTTGACCATTCTCCTTGTCTGCAGAATAAATAAGATTATCATCAATGTATGCGATGGCACACTGATCTATAAATTCCTTCAGTACATCATTGATGAAATGTTGAAAGGCTGCAGGGGCGTTGCATAGGCCGTCAGGCATCACCTGGTATTCGAACAGTCCAAATCGGGTTCTGAAGGCCGTCTTCCATTTGTTGCCTTCTCGCATTCTGACCAGATGTTAGGTTCCTCTCAGATCAAGTTTTGTATATATCTGTGCCCCTTTTACTTGGTCTAATAACACTGATATAAGAGGCAACGGGTACCTGTTCTTTTTGGTAATTCGGTTGATCGCTCTATAGTCTATACAGGTTCTCAGATCTCCCTACTTCTTCGGCAAGAAAAACAAAAGGCGACAAGACAGGGGATTGCGAGGGCCGGATGAAACCATTGGCTAGGTATTTGTCCAAATACTCTTTTAGGTAGCAATGTTCTTTTTCAGTTAGTGCGTACACCCGACTGCAGGGCAAATTGGAGCCATGTTCTATCTCAATCTTACAGTTGTAGACTCTGTATGGACGTAGTTCCTCTGCTTCCACCTCGTTAAACACATCCTGGTAGTCTGCGTACTCGTCTGGAATCTCTGGCGCATCTATTACACATATTGATCCTCCGTTGTGGCACAACGAGTGAGCCAGATTGACTTCTTGCATCTTTTTTTTATTTCCAAAACAGTTCTCAATACAATACTTGGAATCCATCTTTATGGTTCTGTTACTCCAATTGATTGTCGGATTATGCTCGGTGAGCCAAGGCAAACAAAGGATTAGTTCAAACTGGGGAGCATCAATTAAGTTAAACTGGATCTTTTCTTCATGACCATTGTTTGAAACAAGATGAATGACTTCTGTATGGATCACTGTTGGACCTGAAGATAGATTTGTTCCGTCCACTGCTCTCACTGGTTCACTCTTGTTCTTTATAATTACTTGTATTCCTACTTTTCGTGCAAATTTCAGGTCACAAAAGTTTCCCGTGGCTCCGGAATCTATCCGTACTGAAACTCCAGTCAAGGTTGAGTGTCTGAACTTAACTTCCATTGATAAACTCAAATGAGGAGCAGCAGACTATAGAGTGTTGGCCACTCTACGTTCACCAAGAGTTTTCTCTAGAATCGCACCCACCTGTTCAACTCCTCCAACAGGTGGTGCTATTAGTTTTCCTTCGGCTTGTAGCTTGTCTTAGGTTTTTTGGGGCAATTTCTGACAAAATGACCCCCAGCTCCACAATACATACACAGATTACTACTTCGTCTCTTCTTCTTCTGTTCTTTCGACAGAGGTCCACGTATTGTTCCGATTTGCATAGGTTCTACCCAAGAGGGACCTTCATTACTTCGACTATTTTCTAATCTGATACGGTCAAATCTTGGAACCGTTGACCTAAATTCTTTTCTTTTTTCACCTTTCCTTTCTCCTGTCGAAAGTCTATTTCTAATACAAGATCCACCAACGCCGCAATTTCGGTGGGTCTGTTAGGAATCCCAGCCAAGGCATCCTTTAACTCGTCTTTCAACCCGCGGTAGAAAACTGCTGCTCACTTGCTCTCCGGCCAATCCGTTTCTACCACAAGTTTGTTAAATTGTGCCAAGTACAAGACCAGATCTCGATTCCCTTGCTTCAAGTCCAGCAATTAGTTGTCGACCACTTAAGATATTCTCCTCCTATCAAAGATCCGCAGAAATTCCTGTTTAAATTCCTCATAATTCCTTAAGATCGGGCCATTTCTGGTTATGAGGAGCATGGACCAGGCCGCTGCATCTCCGTTCAGATAGGACGAGGCGAAAGCGACTTTGGATTGCGCATCGGGGAAAATTGAAGGGCGGCACAGGTAATGTAATGAACATTGGGTTACGAATATTTGTGCCTTTTGGGGATCCCCACTATATATATCTGGAGCTGCTAAAGGGATAACCAGGGACAATGAATGGATCACTTTAGTGGTCATTCTATTAGCACTCTCAGCTAAGGGATTTTGAGCATCCTGTCCTGAACTAAAGGGTTGTCTAAATCTCTGTACTAAATCTGCCATTTCTTTTCTGGAATTCACTATCTCTAACTTAAGGTTTTGATTTTCCTCTCTGACTGCACTTAGCTCCTTCTGGATTGTATCTAAGATTACTCCTAACCCTTGCAGGTCAATTCCTTCTGCCATCTCTGTTCAGGTGCAAGGTGCAACTTAGGCACTTCACTCTGTCAGAATTCCAAAAGGATACGTCTTGCGTAGCTGCACAGGAACAGAGATGCTAACTCCCAAATCCACCCCGGGCAACAACTCAGAGCTTATAAAAAACAAGTCTCTAAACTATTACCCCAGGGGGAAGGGGTAAATTGGATAAAATAATAAACAACAAAAGAAGAGACTTTCTTGGCTGGTTCCTCTCGTCAGTACGCCCTGCAGACCGCTTCTTGCATAGAACCCTGAAGTAAACAAACACAGTTACCCTTGGCTCTAAACCCTACTCTTCCTTATTCTACTCTTGCCTCCTGACTCACACCTACCATTTACTTCCAAGAGTCTTGCCCTCTCTTCTAAGCTTCCTTTCTTGGCATCGTGTGACAGAGTTCCTTTAATAACATCTCCTGTAATGCACAATTAGGATTTTTCTTATTAGTGTGTTATTATTCTATTACTATTCACTTAATTTCTGATTCTCTCTCTTACTCACTTCTTCTCTGTCTTTCAGTTCTTTTATCCTAGATGCCTCTTATTTCCCTGATGTCTATATTGCCTGTAAATGTGACAATTAACACGACTGTGGGTATTGTTTCTTTTTGAATATTCTAACTAAGCCTTATCTAATTATGTATTTATGAGTCTGACTTACTGTGTTGCTTCACTGTTCTTTTGTTGTACATATCGTTGTCTTCCTATTTATATTCTTGACTAATGTCTTTTCTCTTTTCCTTTTTAGGCGAACAGTGACTGATTCCTGTCCTGCAACTATTGGGGGTTTCTGATTTAATTATAAACTATATACAAGGTAAGTTCAGCTTAATCATTCTGTTGCTTAACTTTCTCACAGATATATCAAAGACTGAAATGAAGTTTTCACTTATCGTCTTTTCTTCCTCTTCAGATGCTTCAAAACGTTTCCTGCATCCTCGCTCGCCATTTCTTTTCTTACTGACGAGATGCAGCTGCTTAGTTTCCTTTAACCGGCAACAGCTTCTATTCTCAGGGTTTCACGTCTGGACTTTCCTCGAACGAGGAAATGACTAGGGAATACTCTTATACGGAAGGCTCTCGCAATGGAATTCTTGACCAAGATAAACGCACGGCTTTAAGCTAATATGCGGTCGTTTGCATAGACAAACCAGAGCCTTGCTTTTACTTGCCGCGTTTATTCTAACACGCGGAAAATCGTGCGCTAACTAACTAAGGGCTTCTCTTTCTCCTCACGGACGTTGACGAATTGTCTCCTCACCGGGTCAGCTCTCTGGTGAAGTGCGCATTTCTCAGTTAGCGCGCGCCTCACCTGGACTCGGCTGATGATTCTGTCCTAAACACTAGACCGCGAACCTCAGCTCCAGCCTTGCGGCCATCTTGGAATTCCGTGTTCACACCTTTTCTGACCATGAGCTTCCTGTTAGGTTCTGTGTGGTATATCGGTAACTCTGGTGTGAGATTACCGCTACCTGGGGGTTAAGGGTCCTGACAGACATCCCCTAGATGGACTCTGTTGGGCAAAGGCAAACCTGTAACTAAATGGTTCCAAACCTATCATGTCCCTCCAGTGTTCCAACCAAAGGGGCTCAACCCCCAGCTATAGGCAGCCAGAGGTGGACCCCTAGGGCCAAATATAAGTCAGTCATGGAAAGAAAGGCCTCCATGGTGACCAGTGCTCTGAGGAAGCTGAGACCAACATATATAGGGCCTCACTTCTCCACTCAGGCACCCACCAGCCTTTTTTGTTGCAAAAACACCCTACAGGTAGTAATCTCCAATTTAGGAGAAAAACTTATACCCTTAGGGGTAGGGACTCCTTAGTGGACCATAAGACATGGGGTGTCAATGCTCGTACAGGATTTTCCTTATATGGCCACTTAGTTAATAAAGTCTCAACTGGGCAAGGTTAGTCTTATCTCCTTTCATTTGGGGGGTTATGTAGGAAGGTGGAATCTGACTGCATGGTTACCCACACTTTTTTCCTGGTGTTTTGCTGGTTTTTGACTAGTCTGACTGGGATCCTGCTATCCAGGACTTCAATCTATCAGTTTTCACCTTTAAATTGATTGTATGTACTTTAGGTACACTCCTTTTCAGTCCCTAGTATATGGTACACGTTGTACTCAGGGCATAGGTACCCCAGAGGCCTCCCAGGGGCTGCAGCATGTACTATGCAGGCTGCCTTTCCGTCTGCATTGTCAGATTGGGGGTAGGTTCCCACTGAGCAGAATTAGATTTCACAGTTGTGCTGGTGCGGCGGTTCCCAGACAAAGTTAGTCTGTTGCAGTACGCGCTCAATAATGCACCATCACTGTAGCCATTGGATCGATGCTAGTAGAACACACCTGATGTCTATTGCCCAAATGAAAAAACCTGCATGCCACACTATAAAACTCACCCCTTTCAGACCCTGATACTTTGGTATTCCAGCTCCACTACGACATTTGCTATGTGACGCCATAGCAGTAAAGTGAGTTTTTTGTTTTAAATTCTCCCTGTCTCTTGTCCCTTTATTCTCTTTCATTTAGTCCCTTGTGGTCAATTATTGAAATCTTTTTTTGCACAATTCCTGGCCCCAGATATCCACTTTTTACTGAGGGAGTATTGTCAGTCATCGTGGATTAAATCCTAAGAGTAGAGCCACAATTGTTTGAAGCCCAAGTGCAAAATACACCCCTATCCCGAAAAAGGAAATGTAGTCCAGAACAGTCAACATAGTAAATGCTGTAACAACCAAACTGCACACACAGGAGGAAATTTAGAAGAGGTGAAACGACCTGCGGGAGAGGTAGCGTTCCCTGGTCTCTAAGTGTTACATGGAGACCAACAGGACTGGTGGTGGTTCACCCAGGGCCCCATTACCATGCATGCCCTTGCACAGATTCTACATACTGAAGGCTTGTCATGAATACCTGCCAGAATGGAGTCTGGTAAGTTACATTTCGCAAATTCTCAATAAACCTCAATGTCCTGTTTGTTCTCAACTCAGCTGTTGCCAATGTGGCCTGTACGAATGTTCCTAATCTGCAAACCGCAAAGTATCAGTATCAGATCATTTATATTGTTTACATGAATGAATTGTTTTGCATGTAAGATTACAGATGTCAATCTCCATTACAAGTCACATGAGGATATGGTGCCTGTAACTGTTGGAACACCAAATAATCGATTACCGATATGTGTGTCAAAATTTAAGTGTCTGGCCAATTCAATTTCCATTGTATATAATCCACAGGCATGTTCCAGGAACCATTTTGCAAGTATTGGAAGGTTGTCTTTGAAATGGCTACAACTACTACAATGCCCTGTTTCTGTTTCTCAAACAAATATTTCTACGAAATGTTGCTCCTTCTCTCTTTCAAAAAAGATTTCAACATATGGTAAAGTGTCATGCAGTGATCAATTCCTATTCAATGCTCTCTTCTGAAAATCCTTTGTGTTGTTTTCAGAATTTGTCCTGTTCTTCTCAAACAATTGTATTGATGTCATGAGTTTCACTATTCAAACTGTTTTGATACAAACATTTTCAGGTATTCAAATGACTATGCTGAATATAAATGGTACTTGCAATAAATGGCACTGCTCTGTCCACAGGATGACTTAAGCCAGACATCCATCCAAGTAATGGAAATGTCTGTTTTGCAGTCAGCTAAGCCTTTGGAATTGGCAATTACACATTTCACTGTGTTGGGCTGAATGTTTGGGAGATGCTAGGTATACTCCCTAATCACTTCATGAAAAATTTCAGGACATCTTATTATCTGCTGATTTGAAGTTGTATTGTTTCAAATGTATAAATGTTAGGGTAATATGTGCAATATCACTGGAAGTTATCATCACAATATTCACTATCTATTTGGTCTTCTAGGTATCTACATTATTTGTTTCTAAAGATTTGAACATAACAATATACAATTTTACTAATAGGAATGTTCTCCATTTCTCAATAGGTCACACTGGCAGAGTGCTTGGGCAAGATTCAGTCACTGAAGAAACTTCCTCTTCAGGCCAGGACTAAGCCATCAGTGAGGACAGTACTCCTTGTGATATGGATGAACTTCAAGAGCTTGGTACATCTGTCCAGTTTGGTCTGATGGCTCCTGTGACACCCCCTGTGCCCACAATGACACCTCTCACAACAGCTGTGACACCCAAACAATCGAAGACTCCACTTCCGTTGTTTCTTCCACTGTAGCAGTGATTGTGTGCCCCCCAGTCACGGGTGAAGTTGAGACCACACAACCACCAGCCTCAGCTCACCCAGGAACTAGTCGAATGGGGCACTCTAAGGCAAGGGCAAAGGGTAGTGGGGTTAGTGGTCATGGGAGGGTGTTTGTGGGCCAGCATACTGAGTCCACTGGGGTCACTGACCTCCAGACCACCATCAACCAAGTCGTAGGAGCCTACCAACAGTCCCAAAACATGATGGGCCAGGTACTCAATGAGATTTTGGAGATGAACTAGTTGCAAAGGAAGCACAACCAGCAGATGGAGGCCCACCATAATTCAATTGTAGGCTTCCTCATTGGGGTTCTGCAGCACATTTACACCTGCATATGCAGGGCGTTCCCACCAAACTACCCCTTCCTGTGGTCCTACACTATCTGAGACATCTGCATCAGCCACAGCCACAGGAAGGGAGGCCCTGCCACTAGAAAAAAACAGCTACAGCTCCCGTAGCCTATGCAGTTATGGATGTCACCCCCCAACCCCAACGGCAGGGGATGTCCACGCAGATCACCAGTAGGTTAGGATGGCAAGACCTCTGTGTGAGAAGTTGACCTGGCATATGCTGTCCACTAGTTACAGTGGGCACCTTGTACCAATCAAAATAACCCCTTAGAGCCCTTCCCTCTTCAACCTGTACGTGCAGCCTCTTGCTGCAGTGGCCAAAGAGTGGGGGTTGACGCTGGTGGTGTATGCCAATGACACCCAGTTGGTCATCACCCTCACGGAAAGCCCCTCCATCGCGGCCTCCAGTTTCAGGAATGGCCTTGCAGCGGTGGCCCAGTGGATGACGGATAACTATTTACAACTTAACGAGGGAAAAATGGAAGTGCTACTCCTTGGCAAAAACACCAGCCTCTGGAATGAGCACTGGTGGCCTTCATCCCTAGGCCCCATTCCCCCCCTAAGTCTCTAGTAAAAAATCTAGGAGTCTGGATGGACGCCTCACTCAGCTATCAGACTCACACCAAGAAGGTGGCCGCCACTTGTATAAGTCTATTGAGAAGTCTCAGCTCTATACTTGGCTTTTTCGACTCGAAGGTTCGCCAGCTGATCGTCCAAGTGACTATCCTTTCTCGCTTGGACTACGCTAATGTCCTCCTCCTAGGCGCGAACAAAGGAGAAATTGCAAGACTCCAACGCGTGCAAAATGCGGCGGCAAGAGCTTTGGTCGGCCTTCCCCGCAGATGTTCAGCCAGAGCTACCATCCGCAAACTTCACTGGCTACCCGTTGACTCCAGAATTCAATTCAAAGCCCTCATCATGATCTTCAAAATTTTTAAACTGGGAAGTCCTACTCTCCTACAAAATCTCCTCATTCCCTACGTTCCTGGACGTGATCTGAGCTCCTCCAACCAGCACCTCTTGAGCGTTCCCCGCACAAAGCTTTGCCGCATCGGAGGCCGCTCCTTTAGGGTCTTAGGACCTAAGCTTTGGAATGCTCTGCCTCCTAACATCCATTCCCTAGAAAGCCTTCCAACTTTCCGAAAAGCCATTAAGACCCTCCTGTTCCCCTCTGGTTAGTTCTTCGCTCTCCCCTTCCCCCTGCTTAGTAGGTTTCTGTGACTCTTCTTAGCACCGGGACGCCTCTTCGCTGGGGCAGCTGTTGCGCTTTACCAAACCTTAGAATAGAATAGAATAGAATAGAGGTGATAGGTTAAAGACAACCTTTATTGAAAGCTATCCTAGTGGTAGCTATGGAGAGCAGCCTTCAGGCCAAGTCTTGAAGGAATGTAAAGCAGTTTGTTTTGTCAGTCTATAATCTCTTAAATGGCCAAATGAAAGGAAATCCACACCGGGTATATATATATATAAAATATATGTATTTATTCTAAATGTAGGAAGGTGGAAATCAGACTCTATGGGTACCCCCACTTTTTGCCTCGTGTTTTGCTGGTTTTTTACTTAGTTGCACTAGGACCCAGTTATTCAGGGCCCCAGTCTATCTGCTTTCTCTATAAAATGGACTCCATGTACTTTAGGTACATACCAGACTGGTTACTGGGTCACCCTTTGTGAGCCCCTCTATATGGTACCCTCGGTACACAGGGCATAGGTGAACCCGAGGCCTACTAGGGGCTGCCAGCATGTATTGTGCCACCCCTGTTTAGCCTTCCAAACTGACACCACAGGTCTGTACTTACAGCCTGGGTGAGGTGGTGTAATCACCCCTTACTTAGATATAGTATATCTATATCTACCTTACATATAGACACATAGTAACCTATAATTCACTCCTATGGCAGACCTTGACAATCCTGGAGGCAGACTGCTTGGTTTTGTGTGAGAGGGTGCACTAGCATGAGCTGAGCCCCTCTGCAGCTTTCAGAAACATCTCCTAATAGCTGTTCTATTATATAGCCATACCATAGTTCTATTATATAGCCATACCATATACTCTTAAGTGCATTATAATACTCGAAGTTAATGCTAACTTTGGTTTGGCTTTATCAAAACATGTTGTGTAAGGTGTCAAACACTTTGGAATACTACCCCCCGCCAACTCTGGTGGCAGGGGTAGCATTCCACCCTTCTAGATGGAGAAGACATGTACTTACTGTTAAAGCCGGTTAAAGTTAAACAGAGCCCCAGCATCACAAATTGGATGCTGTTGCCATAGACACAAGTCTTCCCTGCTGCTGCTGGAAGAAACTCCGGCAGGGGAGGCCTTGACAATAGGTTTCCTGTCCAGGAAGGTGCTAGCACCTCCTCAGACAGGCTTTAGTTTATTGGTGCTGGTAGGGTTGCCTTCCGTAAATGCTTTTCAGGCACTGCCTGGGGCACCCAAGGTGCTCCATGCATTTTTCAGTTCAAACCGGTTGCTGGGGCACTAAGCCCCAGCTCTGGTATGAAACTGGACAAAGGGGAAGGGGTGTAACCACCCCTCCCCAGGTCCACCCATAGGAGGGATCTTAGAGTTAGTCCAACCCCTAAACTTACTATAATTATAGAACCCCAGTCCCTAGGATTTTAGATTAACATGGATGAAACTCTGCAACATATACCTTGGACCTTTGACATTCCATATTGACTAGAAGTCTGCATTTTTTAGGCTCCCGCCGGATCCTGAAGAATCTGCAACACAGTACATAGACTTCCAGACATCTCTGATGCTGACCTGCGCTCCCACCAAACCTGAGACCTGTGGCAGACACGAGAGACGTAGGACCAGAACTCCTGGAAATCCTGTATTTTGCAACCTGTACCTGCTTCCCGAGGTATCCTGAAGTTGTGCATTGGGGTGCTTGAATCCCCCGCCCTGAGCACCTTTTGCACCGAAGCTCAGAGGCTAACACTCCACGAGTGTCCTGTGGGCCCGCTTTGTGCATTTCAGCTCAACGCATCTTTGCTGTTCTTAGTCCGTTGGCTAGTGAGCCCCAACGAAGACCAATCTTCACTTTCTTCAGCTTTCCTGGTTGCTCCAGGCTTGCTCCAACTCCTCTCCAAATGGGGAGTTCCTCAGAGCTTGCAGGTCTGCACCAAAGCCCATCTCGACATCTTGCGTGGATTGCATTTGCCAAGACTTGTTGGTTCCAATCCAGATACCGACACTGCAGTCAAATAGATCCTTTGTGGGCCAGCTAAAATCCAGCTCCTGGTTGTCATCAATGCCTCCTGGTACTCGTGGCTGAAGAGACAAGCTTTACCTTCTCACCTAAAATCACCCGACATCGGCTGGCATCTTCCTGTCGCCATCCTGGTCACTGGCTAGTGACCCAGACTCTGTCTCCTCTGCTTTCAGGTTCTTCACATCTCCGATTCACCCTTCGATCCACCCGGACACTTTTCCTCTGGTCACCTGCATCACTTCTTCGCAGCTCTCCATTGGAATCGACGACAAAACCCGACACCAAAAGGCACCTATGCACCCGGCTTCCCTGGGTGAGGTAGCACAAGTACTCCAGCGCTCCCGTGGGTCTTGACTTTCGAAGTGTCCTAGTCTAAAAGGGTTCCATCGTAGTTTACCTAGAAGTACCCTTAAACTGTAACTTTATAACTTGTTTGTTCTCCATAGAAAGTCAATGGTAACCCGCGGCTGTGTTTAGACACTGCACGCGTCTCCCGTGGGCCTCCTACATCCTAATTTTTGGTGGTCCTAGGCAGCCCCAGCTTTCCACAGGCCCTAGGCCTGCTTTCTAACTCTCAAGTGGTTCTTATACCACCATTTTAGTATATTGTTTGTGAGGCCCCTAGGGCATAACGTATACTGTGCAATGTATCGTGTGCTAATTGAGTTCCTTGTATTGTACTTTTACCTCCGACCTCATAAAGAGTGCAGAGGGGTTTTGTTTAGAATAAATACATATATATTTGATATATCCCTTGTGTAGTGTGCTTTCATTTGATCATTCAAGAGGTTATAATTGGTAAAACAAATTGCTTAACTCGTCTCCAAGTCTTAGCCTGAAGGCAGCTCTCCACAGCTACCACTAGGATAGCTTTCTATAAGGTTGACTTTATAACCTACCATCAATAAGGGTTTTTTGTACTGGTGCAAGGTGCCCACTAGAATAGTGGATATCATATATCAGGCCAACTTCTCACACTAAACACATCCTACTAGTCTCTTTATGAGGCTAGAGGTCAAAACACATAAGTTACACTTAATATCACTCTGTAAATTAGCACAATATACGTTGAGCCCTAGGGGCATACCAAACCATACATTAACCCCTTCCATGCTCATGACGAGCTCAGCTCGTCATGAGGCACAGTTGAGCTGTGCTGATGACGAGCTGAGCTCGTCATGAATAATAGGATTCAAGGAACTGCAGCACAGAGGGGGAATTACTGCAGCAGTCAAGGTGTTAAGAAAGTGGTATAAGAACCATGACTTGATCAGACACAAGGCCCAGAGCCTGTAGAAATGCTGGGACCACAAGGAACCACCCAAGGTAGAGACACAGGGGACCCACTGGGGACGCGTGCAGTGTGAGAACACAGCTGCGAATCACAGTTATCTTCTATGGGGAAAGTCGTGGTGGAAATTTAAAGATTAAGGGCACTTAGGAGAGGACATTGAGCAAACCCCTTTAGAATTAGGGGTTCTAGGGCCAACACCCACAGGATCACCGGAGTACTCGAGTTACCTCACCCAGGAAAGCCTGGTGCATAGGTGTCTTTTGGTGTCAGGAATCGTTGTTGATTTCAATGGCGATCTGCAGCAAAGTGCTGCTGCCGTCCAAGTGGAAAGTGTCCGGGTTGATACAAGCCTGGATTGAAGATGAGAAGAACCTAAAAGCAGAAAGGACAGAGTTTGGGTCACTTGCCAACGACCAGGGGCACGATAGTCGAATGCCCACCGATGTTGGGTGATTTTAGGTGAAAGAGATGAAGATTGACTCTTTAGCCACAAGGACCAAGAGGTGGCAACGATGACCAGGATCTGGAATTGACCTGTCCCACAAAGGATGTCGAGTGCTGCAGTGTTGGTGCCCAGATTGGACCCAACAAGTCTTGGCAATAGCAACCCATGTAGGAAGTAAAGAAATGCTTTGGTGTGGACCAGCAAGGTCCGAGGGACTCACCTCATGGTGGGGTGTCATGGCACATCTGGAGCAACCAGGCAAGCCCAAGGAAAATCAGAGTTGCCTTCATACAGACCCACCAGTTGACGGACCAGGGATCGCAAAGGGGCCTTGAGTGGAAATGCCAGAAGCAGGCACATGGAACACTTGTGGAGTTTAGACCCACAGTCTTCAGTGCAAAAGGTGCTCAGGGCTTGGGCTACATGTAACCCAGTGCACAGCCTCAAGAGACGTTGAGAAGCTGATGCACTTTGAAATGTGCGCAGTGTCTAGGGATTCCGGTTCCACATCACTCACAAGGGCTGCGGGTCTCAGCTTTGCTGGGGACTCGGATTGGCCTCTGAGAAGTTTGGAAATCCACATCTGGTGTTGCAAAGTTGTCAGCATCCGGCAGGAGCTTAGGCAATGCAGACCAGCAAGATGCGTCTTTGGTGCCTGCCAAGCAAGGGAGTCACTCCTTGACCCCATGGGAAATTCTTCCGTCCTCTAGTTCTTGAGTAGAGTGTTGAGGTTCCAGGATTCCGTTGCAGAGTTTCATCCAGGTGTAATCTAAAGTCCTGTTTCCAGGGGTTCCTTACTTATACCTAAGAAAGGGGTTGGACATACTCTGGGGACCCACCTATTTGGAGGGTCTGGAAAAAGGGGTGGCTACATCCATTTCTTTTGTCCAGTTTTGCGCCAAAGCAGGGGCTGGTAGCTCCTGCAACTGGTTTGAACTGGGCTATGCACAGGGATACCAGATTTACTCCCAGTGCAGAATTTAAAGCACTCTCAGAGTGCACCCACCCAGCCCCAATACACTAAGGCCTATTTATGAGGTAGTTACACCTCCCTGTGACAGGAAGCCTATTGTCCAGGCCTCCCCTGCCGCAGTTTCATTCGGCAGCAGGAGGCCAGACTCGTGTCTGTGGCTGCAGCATCCATTTCGTGATGTCAGGGCTGTTTAAAACTGTTACCGGGTATACCAGTGTGTACATGTCTCTCCCTCTAGACGGGTGGAATTCTACCCCCGCCATCAGGACTGGCAGGGGGGTGGGTAGGATTCCAAAGTGTTTGACACCAAACACAACATGTTTTGGTGCATCCATTCCAAAGTTAGCATTTACCGTGAGGTTATAATGCACTTAAGAGTATATGGTCTGGCTACATCACAGAACAGCCCCAGAGAATAGGTTCCGAAGGCTGCAGAGAGGCCCTGCTCATGCATGAGCACCCTATCACACATACCCAGTACCCTGCCTTCAGGATTGATAAGGCCTGCCATAGAGGTGACTGATAGGTGTATGTGTGTCGTGATTTAAGGTAGATATAGGTAACCTATATCTAAGTAAGGGGTGAATGCACCACCTTACCCAGGCTGCAGTAGCAGTCCTGTGGTATCATTTTGGAAGGCTTCACACTGGTGTCATAATACATGCAGTAGGTCCTGGTAGGCCTCTGGGGTACCTATGCCCTTAGTACCTATTGTACCATATACTAGGGACTCACAAGGGTACCCCAGTAACCAAACTGGAGTGTACCTATAGTACAGAGAATAAAATTAGAGAGGAAACAGCTAGGCTGGGGTCCTGAATAGCTGGGCCCCAGCCAGACTAAAGTCGAAAAACAGTGAAACATCAGCAAAAAGTGGGGGTAACCATAAGAACAGATCCTACTCTCCTACACTCTGCTACCACCAACAAGAAACCTCAGCATTAATTTGCCCCAGTGTATGCCTACCCTTCAGTCTGTGGACTATTTCTTGTGCCAGTAGTATTTTAGACATTGGACTTAAAACAATTGTTGGTCTCCAGCAATGGTTTCATTCACCATGACTGACTTCTCTTTTTGCTTTGCTTTTGTTTTGTTGACCCTCTTTAATTTCATCATGTTTAGTACAATAAATTCACAATCAAAAAGTCATAGGCTGGTGTTGTGTATCGCAACTCTATCAATGCATTTGTTTTATTCCATCATAACTTGACAATGACAAAACATCAAAAGATTATGTCAACATAGATGATTTGCAAGTAGATAATGTGTACTTAAAGTTCCCAAAGATGACTCACAGAATATGTCATACCATTCAATCATGAACTACTAAGTTTATCTCATTTGACCAATACTTGTCTGTCAACATTTACACTAACATAATAATCCATACATTACACTAATACTCAATGCATGTTTGCACATTTCCAGTTCCAAACCTTGCAGACACGGAAGAAGGGAATGTGTCCAAAACAATAAGATAGCACAGTCAAATTATCACTGATTGATGTCATCAGCTGGAGCCAGATCTTCTGGCTCACATAAGGAAGTCCAAATCAATACCATATAGAGACAAACCCATGGAAGCACTAAACTTTGTAGACACAGGATCATACAAATCACTGTTCCAGTATCTGGTGAAATCAATGTCACCATCAAGTTTCAGTGATGTGCCACGAGAAATATGTTTCACAATGATGTGACACATCAACACCCACATACACTTTACACACAATGAGGATTTTACCAATGTGAAGGGAAATTATCATGATTTTTCTCCACTACCACATATTTTGACCACATGAAGCACACATATTGCTTTAGTGCCAATATACGACAGAGAACAAGTCCAATGTAATCTTCAAATCTCCCATTCAATCACAGTGTAAATTGCTTTGGTACAAGATTTGTACATCAAATGTCTGTGTCTGTCTTGCCCAGGAATAGCCCATATTTCCTTTGTAATTGGAAACATCACCATTTACCTTCAGAATTTCATAACTCTGAAATGTCCAAATGAAGATGACATGGTGAAGAAACCTAAAACAGATATTTTTTAATTACCAATCACACAGAACATGATGACCATTCTACAAAGTCAATATTTATACAAGACAGTTTCACATAATACATGGAACTGAACACAGTATGCAATATGTCAGCATTTTGATCTACAAACACCTTGGGCCTGATTTCCCCTGAACTCATCACCACATCAATAGTTGGTGTAACGGTGAAAGATATGACATGTAAAGATATACTTACACTCATGAGAAGTTGTCAATGACATTTGGAAATAAGTCAACTACAGTACTTTCTCTTCACCACTATCCGCTTCATTTGGCATATCAGGATCCTCACCTGGAGCCTCTTCATGGTCTCTATTCTCTGCGATGTAAGGGATGTTCCATCACAGGGTGATGTTGTGGAGCAGGCCACAGTGATTTGGCACACCTTAGGGGGTGAGTATAGGAGGTCCCGCCAATTTTGTCCAGACACTGAAACCTGGCCTTTATGAGCCCAAGTGCCCGCTCCATTGGACAACGTGTTCTTACATAGGTCTCATTGAAGCAGATTTACCCTGGCTTTGTTGCCTCAGTGGTGCCAACAACTGGCTCAGTTGGTATGAGCTGACTCTCCTAGAAAGACGACAAAAATGTCCAATAACATGTAATGCAATTCCAGATTATGCAACTTGAAATGCACCCAAAAATATAATGAAATATTCTTCTGACTAACTAGTCAGGCACTCTTGGGTCCAAGTTAAGATATTTGGGTGTGGGGATGTTCCTTAGAACAAAGAAATCATTAGCAAAGTCATGGAAATGGGCACAAACTCTTGTGATGTACAAATCCAGTTAGCAGACATCATCAATATGTGTTGCATGTTAAAAGCCAAATATTCAAATTGGTCCGTATGTAGAGATCTATGCATATATACGTTTGAAGTACTTGTGATAAGATGCCGATTCATATCATGGTAAAAGATAAATACATAATATATGCGTTACACCTGGAGATACGTATGTACTGTGTAAAAAACAATTGAAAATTATGTTAGCTATGTTTTATGTCCCACAAATCACCAAAATGTAGTCTGAGAGCTCCCAGTAGTTCCCAGACTCCTTCAGAGTAACATACAGCCTTGAGGTCACGTATTGGATTGATACAAGATGACCCTTGTAATGTATAGATTCAGGAAAGGCAGTGTTTATGTGACATCATGATCATCTGGATGCAGATAGCAAGTCCTGCCATTGAGTCACATAACAGGTTATGTGGGGGTCCCTTGGCTAGATGATGTCGCAGGCCTGGATCTGTATGTTTAGACCATGACATGGGATGAGGATGGGCAACAGGTCAGTTTTAAAGTGCGCATGAATATATTGATTTAGGTCAGTATGTGACAGTAAACGTGTTGTATGCTAACCTATGAGTTATGATAATGATAGTTGTAGATAATTTTTGTGGCAGAAATACAGACAAACAAAAAGTCATAATAACATTGTTTGTTCTTTTATGTATCCATACTGGTCAACACTCATCAGAAAAGTGAAATATGCAAGGCCATCATCCAGAAGGTGTGGACCGTGGGGATCTACAAGCAGTGCAGCATTCATTGCCGCAAGAGGTGGGAGAACCTAAGATGCTGGACCCGAAAGATTGCTGAAATCTAGCTTGGGAAGTCCTATCATGGTGTGAGGAGTGTATGCTGCACCCTGACATCCCTAATGGCCCGCATTCTTGATGTGGCCTATCTGGATATTGATGGGCAGTTGAGGGCCCTATAGCAACTACAAGGAAGTAATGGCCCGATTACAATGGTGGAGCAATTGCCACCGCCAGCATGGCGGTGGGGGTCCCTCTGCCATTTGCATGCCCTTTTCTCCCGCCAGATCAGGACGGCGGGGGAATCGTACCAGAAGTGTGGCGAGCATAAAGACCGCCAGCCATGCTTCCGACCTGGCAGAACGGAAATAGGCTTGGTTATGGGGTCGGTGCTTCGAAGGCACCGCCAGCCCGGTCACAATGCTGGTGAAGGCCAGCCTTTCCATGGCAGTGGAACCGCCATGGAAAGGCTGGGGGAGGCCGGCTTCAAGGGGCTCGTTATGGGCCCCTTGGGTGGGAGGGCACTTGTGCACTGGGGGGTACCCCCCTCCATTTCCATGCACAAGGTGGCAGGCACCACACAGCGCATGCCATGTTGTGCATGGAAATGCACAACATGGCCATTGGACATTGCGGCAGGTCCTGCAGCCAGCAGCACCCGCCACAATGTTAAATTGCCAGATCATTATCAGGGGCGCAGGACCGCAGCATGGCAGGCGGGTGGTCCTGTTACCGCGGACTGAAGTCCACCCGCCATCCTAATGACCCCCCAATTTCTTATCAGAGTTATAAATGCTGCATGACCCATTTTTTGTTACAGCCAGGATTTTTGCCATCAACATTCGGGGTGACCTATGTTGAACACTCAAGAAGAGTTATTGAAGGTGTAAGGCTTGTACATGGTGCATGATAGTATGCTTTGTCTATTGTTTTTCGATAATGATCGCACTTGATTCCTGTCTACAACCAATGAACTGTTCTGAGCATAAACATGGCTGCCTAAACTCCACATACACATCAGGTTGTTTGATGTAATGAGGGACAGTTGTAACAAACAGGCAACTGCTCTTTATTGTGTCAAGTGTGATGTTCCTTCACTGATGTAGATTATGTCATTATAGCCCTATTATAGGTTACAGAGCATACTGGGCACTTACGATACAGTGGATGTTACAACCATTACATTGGGAAGTTGGTATTCTATACAAACCAAAGTGAGAATGCGAACCCTAATGACTAGTGATTGCAGAATTGATGGCTACATATAGGTGTCAAGACATATCCAAATTGTGTTCAGCATCAGAAATACTCTTTCATACATGTTAAGCAGTGACCGATTTGCATGATGTCATACTGCTTCACAAATGTTTGTGTAAAGCAGTCTAATTTATGCCAAATAATTGAGATAGGCATGCATGTTTGGATGAAACACAGGCAGGAATGTGTACACAGTGGTGACAGAGTAGCAGATACCCCAAACCATTCCTCAATGTCCTTTGTCATGTCCAGATGAACCATCAATGATAAAGTAAAATGGGAAACTTGAAGGTATTTTGGACGGGATGTTCCATCACATATATGCATGAGTATCCCCTCATAAAATTGCAGATTCAGGCCAAACTCATGGCTCATTAGGCAAAAGGTAAATGCATAAAAGTGTAGTATGTTAAATATTGTGATGCACATTTCAATATTTTAAGCACAGTTCATATATGAATCATTGCATTTAATGGATAGTCTGATGTCCTACAAAGTTTTGAGAACAATTAAACCAGCATATTTAGTGAAGCCATTTCACAAAGATACAACAAGGTAAAAAATAACTTGAAATATTTAGGAGTCAAATGTGTAGATGTTTTTGCTCTGTATTGAAGTGTTTAAGAAATGCTTCAAGTGCTATGTATTTACTTTGTTGTAGAAGTCATTTGTCAATCCCCCATAATATCAGTTTCAGACTGTCTTCAACAGCGTGGTAAGTAGATAGAATGTGACACATTGCTAAGCTATTTCAGTACAAAATTCACGTATAAATTTTGACACTTGACATAAACTTTAGTGACTTGAAGTGAGTGTTACCATCATAAAATGTCCAAACAAAGGTAACTTGTTTCAGTTTTTGCTAATATTGGTACAAAATTGCAGATTATGTTGAAAGACATTGATTCTTATTTTTCTTATTCATAATGAAAAGTACTCGGATTTTAGGGCCTACTGAAAACCCAGTACAAAGGTATTGTTGGTGCATATCCTATTAGGTTACATCAGTTCAGCATTCTGAACAACGAAGGCCAACCATTCTAAGGTATGGAACAGTTCCTGGAGTGACATAATTATGGGTCATCCTATATGATATAGGAGCTTTCGTGAGGGATGACATGGCGAGCAATCAAAATATCGAAATTTTAATATCGACCTACACTAATATCGATTGTTTAATATCGTAGGATCAGAAAATCGAAGTCAAGAATATCGTTGATCAGAATATCGACTGCAAGGTAAGTAATATCGATTCATTTAATATCAAAGTAAGTAATATCGAAGTAAATATTATCGTTAGCAAAAATATTGTAAATATTATCGAATAATTTCTTTGTGTTATGTATTTTAGTATGTATTGTATATGTATGTTTAACATTTTTTTAATGTTTTTTCATTAATTTTTAATATACATATTAAATGTTTAGAAAATAGTAATAAAAAAAAGAAATACGTTTTAGTATCAGAGCGGGTTGTAGGTTTATTGGGGAATAGGGTGGGAAGTAATTTATTTATAATTAGTTAATTAATATGTTATTATTTTTTGTTATTGATTGTTAATTTATTGTTAATTGTGTATTAATTTGTAATTAGTATTTAATAATTGGTTAATTTATAATTAATTTATTTTCATTTGAATGTATTGTTATTGTTAATTAATTTATTGTAAATTAAATATTAATTGGTGATAATGTTTTATTAATTGATAACTAAATTAATAATGTTATTTTTAATGTGTAGTGGGTTGTTGGTTTATAGGGGAATAGGGTGGGAAGTAATTTAAATATAATTAATTATTCAATATGTTTTTATTTATTGGTATTGAATATTAATGTATTGTCAATTAATTAATTGGTAATTAATTTTTATTACATGGTTAATTTTAAATTCTAATAATTATAATTAGTGTATAAAGAATTTTTATTTTTTGTTATTGGTAATTAATAGTCATTTTAACCCCTACGCTATCCAACACTTTCCCCACTGTTGCACTCACTGGAGTGGGAATAGTAATTTTCACCCCTATGCTATCCAACACTTTTCCTACTGTTGCACTCACTGGAGTGGGAATAGTAATTTTAACCCCTACGCTCTCCAACACTTTCCCTACTGTTGCACTCACTGGAGTGGGAATAGTAATTTTTACCCCCACGCTATCCAACACTTTCCCTAATGTTGCACTCACTGGATTTGGAATAGTGATTTCATGTCCTCCACTATCTAATATTATTTTTAAATATTTTAGGTAATGTAGTGTATAATTAATTTAGAAAAGATTAAAACATTTTTTTTAATTTGTTACATATATTTATTTAATTTGTATTTATATTATTGCTTTATGTGATTTTTAAATATGTTTAACTATGTTTTTTTTAATTATATGTATCACTTTATTTTACAATATTTTTGTTACTTAAATTACTTAAATAAAAAACGATATTTTTAACAGTAGTGTTGACATCAATATGTTTTTTGCGATATTTTTGTACTTACCATAATGTTGATTGGATGTCGATATTCTTGACTTCGATATTTTTGTAGGTCGATATTGTGACCTTCTATATTTTGGCAGTGATTCGGATGGCATAGCTGTGACAGAGTGTCTTCTGAAAATGTTGCCTACTTGCATGTGCTTATGTTAATATAGAACCAAAGTTTGAGAGGCTTGAAGCAGGTGATATCTTAAAACTTGGTAACCATTTTGTGGTCACAGATCATGATCTGCTATATTCACACAAATGCAATAACAATATTGCAAATGTAATTTCACCATCATCTGAGGCAGGTGAAGAAGAAGTTGCAACGGAGGCCACCAGCGGCTCCACATCTGCGGAAGCCTTCTCAAGCAAGCACTCCCTAGTGGTGACAGACCCTACTGCTCCAGTTACACCTGCATCCTTGCCCACCACCCAGAGCACCATCTCCTCCCGGCCTTCCTAGGGCTGCTAAGAGGCCTGGGATCGTCTTTGCTGCAGGCACCGAGCCCCTGTCTCCCTGGATGTGCTGAATAAGGAGGCTTTTGACCTCCTCCAGAGCATCGCTGTAGGCCAGACTGCCCTGCTGAATGTGATCCAGGGGCGTAGCTGCCATATGCAACACATGGCAGATTACCTAGAAGGCATTTACAGTGGTATGTCTGTCCTACAGAGGTCATTTCAAGCTCTGGCCTCCTCATTGACTGCAGCCTCTCAGCCATCCCAACCTTCTGCCCCGAATGCCACCCCATCCCCATCCCAATTTCCTTTTCCCAGCTCTGTCCAAATCCCACTCACACCATTTACAAGCACCCACTCAAACAGGCACAAACAGCATATATATATATATATACAGAAACACCACAAAAAAACTCAGGTGCGCATCCAAACATACAGACCACACACCCACATCACACATACAGGGATCACACCCACAGACAGCACACCGACCGGCAGCACACTTACCCCCATGCACACATGTACCACACCCACAGACAGCACACCCACCACCACACACACATGCATCACACCCACCACCAGCATATCCATAGACATCACACGCATTCCCACCACATGCACCACATCCCCCACATGTACCATAACCACACCCAACACTTCCACTGCACAAGCATACATAGACCCTACTACCCTAGACTACACACACAAAAAACACAGACACTCACAATTAAACACACAACAGACACCTATACCACAAGGCACATCCAAATAAGCACAGTATACACTAGACCCACAGGCACCTGCCCCCTCAACAGAGAGAGCCACATCAGACACTGCCATCCCTCTAACTCTCAAACCCCACTTCCCTCCAACAGGTTTTTCATTGAGGATCTCAGTTTTAGCTTTGTCCTAAACCCCCCCATACCCCAACCCCCTTACACATCCCAGTCCACCCCACCAGACAGAAATTCACACCCATAAAAACACAGGAGCTCTCTTCTGAATACCACAGCCCCCTTCCAATCCCAAGGACACCCCTCTCAAATGCAAGGGCACACCTAACAAACGCAAGGGCACCCCTCACAAACCCAAGGACATGCCTCTAAAACTGAAGGACACCCCTCCTAAACTCAACCCCCCTCCCAAGTAAGATCTTTAAGATACCTGCTCTGCCCACTAGATGTCCCTTTCTGACGAGGTCCCCTTTGAGAGTTATCTAGGAAGCAAGCTGAGTGCCACAACACAATAGTCCTCAGGACTTTTAGGGCAAGGAATGGACTGCCATACTTACTTTTTTTTTACATACTCTCATCCATATGAATTAATACCTATTTTTTTGTTTCATCAAGTTTGTCCTGGTGTTATTTTTGCTTAGCAATTGTTTGATTCCTACCAATGTTTATGAGTAAAATGTGAAGTACTTATTTATTTTTCCAATGATAGAAGCTGATACAACTGATTTATTTAATGTCTACTATGTTAAGTGCATACACTGCTCAACGTTGTATGTGATGGTCATTTGAATTTAGATGCAGGCATTCATCATAGTAATTGCCACTTGCCACATGCCAATGGCCACCAACTATTTGATTTTACAAATCTGTTTGGGGTCTGTTACTACTGGTGTGTTTGTTTCACCTTGATTACTGATCAGTATGAGCACATATGCATTACTCTGTAAAATTTCAATTACAACTATTGATATTGAACTTGCGCTAGATATGGGAAATGTTACATGTGTGTATATGTTGATTACTACTAGTTTGTGACTGGCACACATTTTAATGTTAAAATACAAGGCCAAGGCAACACCTTGTCTAGCGCAATTTAGACATCATGTTACATTGCACTTATCCAATTAAGGTGCGTGCAATATGTTTTTAATGTTGGAATTTTCAACAGTTTTTAGACACACCTGTATGGTGACTTTTTTATTTTTATTTGGCTATCCTATTTTTTTGCAAGTGTCCATTTTTTGAAGGTAGCTTTCACCAAATGTATACATACAATGGGGCACATTAGGTTGGCGGGCAGACTTTGGCAAGACGCAAAATGGGAGGGCGAGGGTTTCGTGGGGGCCATAAGGATGCGCCCGCCACACTGGCGGGCGCATCCCGCATTTTTAACATTGTGGCGGGCGGTGCTGAAAGTACCGCCCTCCGCAATGGTAAAAATGCACTTCATGCAGTTCAATGCACAACGTGACAGGCACTTCGCAGTGCCTGCCACGTGGTATTTTGAAAGGTACCATAGATACCCCCCATGCGCACCCCCCAGAATCTCTTGGGGCCCGCAACGGGCCCCCACAAGTGATTCCTGCATGCCTTTTGTAGCCGCCATGGAAAGGCATGTGTCCACCACCATCATAATATGGTTGGCGGTGTCTAGCAGACACCTCCACCATATTAAACTCTTTTCCGTCCGGTCGACTTGTCAACCATGCGTTAAAGCGGCGGACGGTCTTTCCGTCCGCCATGGTCCCCCCGCCATAGTAAAATGGCAGGGGAAATGGGTGGCCGGCAGGGACGGATGTCAGGTGGATCGCCACCACCATGCGGGTGGTGGCGATCCACCCGACATCCTAATAGGTGTCTTTCTTTAAATTTCTAAAACATCAACATTACAGACATATGCATTGCAAATTGGTATGCTATTGCTTGTACACACAATTTCAAAATGCACCAGTCCTGTGCAAATGTTAACAAACAAGTCAATGGGTAACCGGTAACAGTTTAGCTTACCATTTATTGCATCCAAGACGGTGTTGGTTTTGTTCATTCTCAAGCAACAGCAGCAGAACTTGCCAGATCAGATCCATGGCAACACAGCAAGTGTGAAAGTGTGAAAAGGTGATTTTCAGCCATATATCATTTCCATTCTTCCATGTCAGGTTTGGAGGTATGACTGCCACAGTCCCGTCAGCAGGGAGCCATCGTGATTAGGCCAGTGGGGAAACAGGCGGTCCAGTCTCTGATAGCCACTTTTGCCTATCCTGCCATCAAGGCAGTTGAGATTTCCTGGCAGTGACGGAGGGGGCAGGACGGTCTTTCATCTATGGACCCAGTAATATCTAAATAAGATGAGCCGACCGCCAAATAGATGGATGAGAAGACTTTTTATACTTCTGCCTTAGGGGTGAATTTTGATTATTAAGAAGGAAGGTTTATGCTTGATGAAAGGTTTGTTTGGCATATCAGAATGAAAATGTAACACTGCACACCCATGCTGCAGTAGCAGGCTTGGAGAAATGTATTACAATGCTTATTTACTGGGTGTCACACTGAGTGCCGCTGCACACTAATAGCATTTAATTTGCAGACCCTGGGTACATCTGATAACATAAACTAGAGAAATACAAGAACATTAAATGTGCCAATTAGGGGTGTGTAAATTCTAACATGTTTGCAGAGGAGAGCACAAGCACTTTACCTCTGGCTAGCAAGAGTAAATTGCACAAAGTCTTATGATTAGCAAAAATTAGCTCTGCAAAAGAAGGTAGAAAAAGCTAGGGGAATGCCAAGCAAAAGATGATCATGTCAAACAGTTTCCTTTTTCTGGTTGCACTGTGGAAAGAAAACAGACTCAGCTAGTGCCAGCCCAAATACCTTTGGGACTCTCCCACACTGGAATGTGACCTTTGTAATAATTGATGAAGAATCCCTGACCAGAGTATCTGGCTCAAAAAACAGGTTACTTTATAGAGTGTACATTTGGTTGATTGAGAAATGTACATTGTAGTAGCTTCCTTCCATCAAGATTCCAATTCATACATCCCAATTGTCAATACCAATGCAGAGGTGGAGGTCAAGATTTTGCCCGCACCACCAGCCATCAAACACCTGACATGACAGGAACAGTTGGAGCTACTCAGTGCCTGATTTTCCCTTGAGGGGCTGAATGGTGTTCAACAGCAATGGAATGGCAAGTTTGCCTGTGATCTCAGAGCAACAACACAGAATTCACCAGGAAAGTCACTTGGAATTCCCAAAGCCATGGGCAAGCAACTCCCGTCAATGTAGCCTTCCTGATTGACATGACAATCCTTCAGAGACAGTGGGAGTCTTCAGAATGTTCTTGCCGATACCATGGCTGCGATTGTGAGTCTCACAATTTTAGATTTTTTCAGACTTTGCTATTTGTCCTTATAAATTGGAGCATTTATTTAGAATGATATTCGCTCCTGAAATATAGGGACATATTTTGAACGTGTATTCCGATGAGAACAGACAACAATCACCTTTCCATCTAACCCAGTTACTTTCGGAGAAGGATAAAGTAGTGATCTGAATCGTTCTGATTTACGTTGTCTTTAACTTTATTGGATATGTGTAAGGCCTGCATATGTTGTGAGCTTGTATTAAACACAAGGTTACATACTGTCAACCGAGGGCTGCTAAGTCCCTGATTTCAAATTGGAAAGTATTGGCTAAGTTCACACAGCACATGAGGACTTATTATCATAATGATGTAACACTGCACCAGTACCATGCTATTATGAGTTCAAATCTGTGAAATGGGGAATACCTGTGTGGAATAGGTTTGACCAATTGAAAAACACAGCAAGTCCAGTACCACAGAGTTTAATGCAGATATTTATTACCTGATCTGATCAGGTGTAAATGTATGTGGGGGCCTCTTTGTGCAGATGGAGTGGAGAGGAGGCGGTGTGGGGAGTAGGAGAGAAAAATATAATCTAAGGGGCATATTATCAAGCCCCTATCGCCATCATAACGTCACTTTTTGTGATGTTGTGGTGGCGATAGGGTCAGTGCCATATTATTTTTGCATATTATCAAGACAGCGTTAAGCCACTTAAAGCCACATTAAGTGGTTTAACGCTGCCTTGATAATAGAGCCTCTTTCACCCTAAACTTAGCATGAAAGGGGATGTGCAGTGGGTGTTGGGGTAGACGTTCCACCGCAACACTCATTGAAGTCGATGCTGCCACCTATTATCAAGTTTGGCGATGATAGGTGGCAGCGACAAACTTAAGACCAGAAAAATGCTGGTCTTAAGGTTGCGAAATGAGGAAAAATGCTTTATATCTCCTTGTTTTTGCTTTTTCCATGTGTGCTGCCTTGTGCAGCACACATGGAAAAAAAAACAAAGCCATAGTTTGTTCCTTCCTGTACATAAACAAACCAGTAGCGGCCTGTGGTGGGAGTGCTCCCGGGCGCTGACGTGGAGCCGGGGGTAGTAAACTTCGGATTACGGCCGAATAGAGGTAAGTAAACATATAAATAAATAAAACAAATTTCGTTGTGCGCACTGCATTGCCAAATGAGACTTTGTATGGGGTGTGAGCTACAAAATTACTTTTAGGTCTGAATTGTTTGTATTCAGGTTGATGAACGATCGCAGGTTCCACATTAGAGAAGAAGTACCTGAGTCTCAGTTTCCTGAGAAATGTATACAACTCAATTTCTGTGTCTAGTGCTCTTGCTTGAAAGGTGGGCACAAACGATATACCTTTATTAAGAACCGATGTTTGTGCCTTTGTTAGTGTTGTTTGGGAAATGTTCACCACTAATGCTTCTTTTGTCTTTGGCCAGGGTTTGTTTGCCTTGAGGTTTCCACTACCTCTGGAGGTTTTGCCGTGTCTGTTTTTGCTGACACTTGACCTGTAGGTGCTTGGTTTGCTGCCGGGCTTGTACCTAGTCACTCTCAGTAAGTGCTCGTGCATAATGCTCAGTCTCGTGTGCCGCATATATTATCTGTAATGAAGAGCTCACTGTAGGAATCTGAACTGTAAGTGAACTAAGAAAATGAGCCGAAAAAACCCTATCAACCTGTCCAAGTCTCACCTGTCATCCATAAAAACGTGTCATTTGGCAACCATCATTGCAAGTCTCTGTACTACATCGGAAATGTAGGTACATCCAAATATTCGCTGTTAAGAGAATTTAAACAATACTGCAAATCAGGTGATGATAGCCTATCACCTCTATCCCCTACCACCAATGTGAGTCTTGGACGTGCATGATACCTGTACAGTCCAGAAATCGGTTAATCAAAAGACAGGAAGAATTCTTAAAGATGCTGTGTGCTGTCTAACTCAAAAACAATTAAATCATAAGGTTCTGAAACCACGTAGGATGCCCCACTCAGCGTGAACCATAATGCACTCGAAGTAATGCTAACTTACTCGAAAACGGGTGACGAAGCCCTTGTAGCCCAACCTCTGGCGTCAGACTCACTCATGAGATCCGTTCTGGTCTGTTCCCAATAAAGCTTCTTCCCGCCGGGTTCGCATGAGACGTCAAGAGTCACCGAATAAAAACGAAGGACCCACTCATGTGAGAAGTATTAGACAAGTGCGGCAGCCATCTTAAAGGGTTAATGTGTCCGGTGTAAACCCGAGTTTTGACCAGAAAACACCTCACCAATGGTATAAATTCCTATGTGGCATGCAAACTAACTGTCCCTTAAATTGCTAATAAAAGTAATACAATTTATACAGGACTAAATTCTAACTGCTAGCATGCGTGTGTGTTGCTATTGTAATTCAGCTGGAATTAATAAACTGTGTATTGCATTGTCCAGTAAGCATCACATTGTGAATATAAGTATCTCCCTGCTGCAAAGTATTGCGTAAAAGCAGAAATTATTACCAGTTTGTTGAACATATGAATCAAGAATGAACCATACCAATAATTCATGACTCCCAATTACTAGTACAAGCATATTGTACAAATACAGACAAATGTTTTGTGAGCTTAACATGTATTCACGTTTGTAGTTGAGTATAATAATGACAATAATAACATCTCTGACATTGAATATGCGCATGTGGCGATTAAAAGTAAAAACAACTATTAACTAAATTGCAGGTACCAAGCTAATAACGTTTAATCAAAAAGAGACTAGCTTAAGTAGAGGGGGAGGATTTACAACATTTAATCTTTAAATTTAAATGACTCAGGTATGTTTTGTCAGGGGGTAGTGGCACCTGGTAGGTGTGCTCATGAAGCCCTCACCCACCAACCTAGTTGGTGGCATGCTTCATCATCGGGCCCACCCAGTGACACATAGCGTGTCCCGGGTGTGCTTCGACGCCTGATTACAGCGGAGCAGGTATGTCGCTGAGTGTGCGGTGAAGAGTGTTATGAATGTGAGTTTAAAACGGCTTGGCGGGGGTCCCAGTACCCGAAGGTGAATTAAACTTTATTACCTGGGCCACCGTCAGCGGTTAAAAATAAGGCTATTGGATGTTAGAGGCGAGTTACGACCTCCCACATCCTTAGATGAGTCAACATGTTTCAGCCAGTGCCTTATGAATATGCTGGCTTTCTTCAGGACCGATTAAAATGTGTGTGTAATTAAAACTAGTGGGTGTGTGATTCAGACTATGTGTCTACACGCCCTAAAGTGTTTATCTATGTGTGAGAGGGGGATTCCCTTCTCAAAACACGCTAGTTTTAAGGATTTTTTGCTTCAAGGTTTTGAAGTGGCAAGTGGTTGACCAGCTTTTCTGGCCAAAGCCTGCTTTGGACCTGTAGTGCCTCCTTCGCAGAACGCTAGGTGTCACTGGGTGGGCCCGATGATGAAGCATGCCACCAACTAGGCTGGTGGGTGAGGGCTTCATGAGCACACCTACCAGGTGCCACTACCCCCTGACGAAACATACCTGAGTCATTTAAATTTAAAGATTAAATTTTGTAAATCCTCCCCCTCTATTTAAGCTAGTCTCTTTTTGATTAAACTCTATATAACCCGGGGATATGGACTAGCTTTCTGGTCCTCTCTCTCCCTCTTGATACATGACCAAGCTAATAACACAATATATTCTCAGTAGGCCAATTGTGATTGGCACCAATTATTGGTAAATTATGTGTGTTTCACTTATAAAAAAGAGATAGGTTACTTTGGGATACTAACAACGAAGCACTCAACTAGCTGAAATATAAAATACCAAATGTACTTTTTATTCATCTTGAAAATAAAAGAAATTCAGGTACATTACGTAAGGTCACAATATGTTCCCTATAAATAAATCAAAATGATACTGATTACTAATCTGTATTCCGCTTATACTAATCAGATGGATTACTTCTCTGGCAATGTCAAACAACGACAATCTCCTGACTCAAATGAAATATTAGGATCCCAAATGTGCTTGTTGTAAGTCAATGTGATGGGAAGCCGTTGTGCATGGTAAGGCTAGAGAATTTTGGTCTATAGTTGGCAAGGGATGTGGAGTTAGAACTAGCTCTCTTCCCATTCCCATTTCTGAAGAGGTATGGTCCTCTTTTATTTCGAAGCTATATGCTGGGAATGGCACATTGGTTGAGGATAGTGGGTTTGTCCAAGCAGCTGAGGGTCCTATTGACTAACCCTTCAGAGAAAACTATAGAAATGGCCATTAAGAACATGCGCTCCTCGGGAGCAATGGGACCTGATGAGTTACCCATATCGGTTTTGAAGCAGGATCCGTCCTTATGGAGTAAGATACTTTTAACATTGTTCAGATCCTGTTTCGTCTCTAAAATGGTGCCTGCTTCTTGGAGGGTAAACATACTGGTCCCGCTATTTAAGAAGGGAGTTAGCGTTCGACAAAGTAGATCGTCGTACGCTGTGGAGAAAATTAGCAGCACTGGGTTTGCCATCCCACTTACTGGATCTTGTACGTGCTCTTCATACGGATACTTGGTGTCGTGTGCTCCAAGGTGGAGAAAGGGGTCTATCTCAATTTATTCCATCTTTAATTGGACTTAAACAGGGTTGCCTTCTGGCCCCATTACTGTTCTCCCTGTACATTGCAGATCTCCCTGCTTCCCTGTCTGCTTGTGCGGGCATTGCCCAGGTTGTGGGGGGGTTTCCTATTTCCTGTTTGCTGTATGCAGACGATATCCTCATCTTAGACTTAACGCCTAAGGGTTTGGCAAATCGTCTGCAAGCTCTACATTCTTTTGCTAAGTCCCATTTTATGAAGATAAATACATCCAAAAGTATAATTATGTGCATTTCAGGAAAAGAGAAATGCAGATCAGAAAATTTTGGATGGTCTATAAGTTGGCCAGAAATTAGAGGTAGTTAGATCCTATACTTTTTTAGGTAAAATAATTTCGGCCAATCTGAGTGAGAAGCCCCATATTGATCATAGCTCGCGTAAAGCCCTTGCACATGGCAAAGGTCTGTGTTCCCTTTACCTTGCCACAGGGAAAATACATTTTGCTTGTTTATTCGAGGTGTTTAGGGCAAAAATTCCTGCTACGCTTTTATATGGAATAGAACTTGTAGAGCTGAAGCATTGGGGTTTCTGCCACACAGTTGAAGGAAAATTATTAAGATCCTTATCTACCCTTTACACAGCTTGCTCGGTGGCCGCATGTAGGCTTGATTTCAGCCTTAGGAGTAGCTGGGTTCAGGGATTATGCGCCTTGGTAAGATGGATGGGAGGACAAGGGGAGCTTGGCCCTAGTGGACAAGTGGGGAGGCTGGGCCTAATAAATACAATCAGAAAAAGGAGTGCCTCTCCACAACTCAGTAACACCCCTATTCATGGGCCATCGAAAACTCAAAATGTCGTTTCCAACAAGGTACTTTTATTTATACCATTCAATTAGGCATTTATAATTAATTTGTCGAAAAAAACCATATTAAATGCAGACAAGACCTGTGTTAAACAAAAGTTCAAACCAGAATGAGACATTTGAACACACAACAGTGTAAGCACAATTTAACAAACACACTATGCATAAAAAACAATGTATGAAAAAAAACAATGTATAGACAGACAGTGACATTTAAACATACATCACACTAAATAGTGAATATATTTTTTAGCATTTGATTGAAGCAAAGCAGAAAAATGAAGAAGGAAAGGAAGAAATTGAAAGAAGAATTCGAGAATCTTATAACACCAGTGGTAGCTGGTGTGTGAATTGTCTTTTTTCACATTAGCCGACGCGTTTCGAATCCTGGAAATTACTATCCGGATTCTCTTCAGGGCATGGTTATTCTGTCTGTGGAGTTATCAAAAAGACAATGTATGAGTATCTTAAAGACGAGACAAAGTCTCCCTGCGTAGTGACACTAAGCATAAAGAGGACCTACCGCTATTTGAATGAGGCTAAATCGTTGAACGTATGGCAGTGCAGATTGTGGAGGGGTCCAAGGGAATGGAACTACCTACAACAAAGTAAATTGACATTGTACCAATTAGAGCACTAATGGGTAGACTAGAAGCGCGATATGAATTATTTATAGTTGGACATACCGTCATTTATTTGAAGATCATGTAGGCGGTTGTCTTTAAGTTGAGTGCAGGTTCTTCGTCACACTTAAATGAGTGAACTGGCCTGTGGCGCTGTGTGCGAGAACAATGATGTGAGTCAAGATGGGGGGAGTTCAAGAGAAAGTTGACTGTTGGACTGGTTTGCTAGAAACATACCTTTAATTCAAAGTTGAGGCGGGGAAGTCCTAGTTGCTCGGAAGCATTGTTGGTGGTTGGAATAGAACTTGTAGAGCTGAAGCATTGGGGTTTCTGCCACACAGTTGAAGGAAAATTATTAAGATCCTTATCTACCCTTTACACAGCTTGCTCGGTGGCCGCATGTAGGCTTGATTTCAGCCTTAGGAGTAGCTGGGTTCAGGGATTATGCGCCTTGGTAAGATGGATGGCATGTTTGGCCAGAGGAGAACCAGGATTGTTGAGAGCTCTTCTTAAAGGAGAATTGTTGGGCAGCTTTAAAGAGTTCTCTCAAATAGTTAGGAATTTTAGAAAAGCTGTGACACTTTTAGAGTTGGATGGAAGTACTCTATTTATACATTCCCCGACTCAGCTAAAAACCTTGCTGAAACAGGCTTCGTGGGAACTCTGCTTTAAATTGGATACGAATGTACTACAAGAAAAGAGGTGTTGTGATCTCCTTCTTAATTCTTATTCTATGAAGCTTGCCCAACCATATGTCACATGGAATATTCCACATGGAGCTCGAAGACTATGGTTTCTCCTAAGATATGATTTACTACCTTTAAATCTTCTTTTATCTAAATGGTATGGATCTTCTCCGATATGTAACCTATGTAATATGAGTGTTCAGGATCAAACTCATGTGTGGTTTGTATGTCCTGCACTGCGCTCAATGCGATTGAAATGGTTAAAGCCAATATGTCTTCAACTCGGCATTTCTAATGTAAATATTTTCTTGCAGGCCTTGTATTTCCCCCCAAATGAAATGTTTTGCTTCTGTATTTTTAATTTTTTTAAAGGTTTTTTAGCTATTTATTAATGAGATATGGAGGTGTCTGCTGTTGATTATTCTTGTCTGATGTTAATTGTTGTAAACTGTCTTTTGATATTCTATTGCATCTTATCTTATGTCTGTAATTTGTATTATGTATTTTTATGTGGCCCTCTTTGAGAGCCAAAACATAATAAAATAAATTGAAATTGAAATTTAAATCAATGTGATGGCCATTTGAAAAAATCAGGTGCAGTACATAAGTTTACAGGAAACAGGATAGCTCTAGTTTGTCGTTAAGTCCATTTGGAATTAAGGTATTCAAAGGTTTGATCCAAAAAGTCTCCCTCTGAGTGATGGCCTTAGTCATGTCCCTGTCACTGCGACGTGGATAAGCGTGGCTCAATGGTTAGAGCGTTAATGAATGTCCAATCCGAACTCGGAGGTTGGGATACGCACTTCCTGTTTTTCTTCAAGAAAGTTCTTAGCAAGTGGGTGGTGCCCGTGGGGTGGAACCCTCCGTACACGGGTTGGGAAAAATGAAAATGATGCACTCTTTCCTCAAAAAAAGTGTCTCCCCAGAGCACTCAGAAGCAACTTTTCAAAAAATGTTCACAAATTTGAAGTTAGGTTCATAATGTCTTTTAATTTTCTTTAAACACGTAGTTCATTTGAATGTCTTAACATGATTCATCTCATGATTTAGCATTTCAACTCGTTGGCCCAATGCATTTCGGGCTAAGCCCTTCTTCGGGGGCCCTGTGTGCAAAATAATATGAATACAGTATCACAAAGCAAATTCATCAACATGTCCTTTTAAATTTTCTACCTTAGTACACATGCAAAGGAAGAGAATTGTCAGTGTTTCTAATATCAATTATTTTCTATAATAACACGGGTATAAACGCGGTAAGTGTGTTAAAATACTGGTGTGGTAATTCAAATTACATGCCACAAGGGTGATGGTGGGGAAGGTTGTGAGGTGGGCGGAAGATAAAAACAAACACGGTGCTCGATAGTGCTCTAAATCGACGTCTAAATCTGACCTGTAATGGGACAATGTTTGCCACGTAGTTCATAGAAGATAACGTGGATCTAAAAAGAGTAATAGTGCAGTCAGAATACAAGTCTCCGCGGATAACGGAAAAGTCATTCTTAGCATAAGCTAAGACTGTGTGGCTTACCGGGTGGTTTGTACGCGACGTGGTAATAGAATGTCCGGTAGGAAAATCAATATTCGGCCGGTGAGTTGCGTTCGAGTTTCAAACAAGAGTCCGAAGACTCTGAAACTATATACTCGTTGCTGATTTGTTCAGCTGACGTTAAACGTGTCGCTCGATGGTAGGACGAATACGATTGGCTATTGTGGGAACACGTGTAAAAACAAACCAAAAGTCGAGGAACGTCATTCGCTGAATACGTTCAATATAAAGTAAAGGTGTCATAAATAATAGAGTATCGGGATAATGTACAATGATGCGGACACCAATAAATTATGATATCATGGGTGTAATAAGGAGTCTCGTGACAATTCTAAGTCAATACGTATTGCTATTTTTACGGAACTTGGGGAGTGTGTTGAAGATGAAGTGGCATGTAAAAAACATCTGCTTCAATACACACTTTATCTAAAATATCTAAAACTGACTATGGTCTGATATGCTCAAAATAATAGTTTTTACAAGGAAAATAATTACATTATTCATACTCCATGAAATTCTCCACATTATTATCATGTGTTGTACCTGAAACGTTCAGAGCAAGTACTTGGTGATAGTCTTTCTCTATACACTGAATAGTTCATAAATTGTATTAAGCTATAGGTAACAGCTGTATTCCAAACGTTCATTAAGCCCTCTCGGAGCTGTCGAAGATAATCTATTGATCCAGTAAAGTTCACGCCTTAATAGATGTTGGTCATTATCTCTTCCTGGGAGTAGTGGTACCATCTCTAGAATACAAAACTTCAGTTGGTTTGGGTTATGTTGATGATCATTAAAATGTGTTGCTACAGTAGATTTGGTGGATTTGAGTCTGATGTTACTTCGATGTTCCGTTAATCTGGTCTTTATTTTTCTCGAAGTTTTGCCCACGTATGGTAGTCCACATGGGCACTTGAGCATGTAAATTAGGTTGGTGGTATCACAGGTGCCGTTAACTTTTAATTTGATTTTGCTACCACTCGATGGGTGGTTTATTTCATTCCCTTTTATGATTGAATTGCAGCTGCCGCAATTGTAACAAGGCAATGTTCCTTTGAAGGATATTGTGGGCTCTGTGCGTTTGAGTTTCAAAAGTTCTTTTAGGTTTTTTGTTCTTTCGTATGCAAATCTAGGGTTTGCAGAGAAAATTCCCTTAAAGTCTTCCTCTAGGGCCAATAACGGCCAATGTTTCAGGATGGTTTTTTTGACATTGTAGCTTCTTGTTGAGTATTTAGAAATAAACACTGATCTTTGCTCTTCCTTTGGACTGGATGGTGTCAAGAGTTGTTGTCTATTCATTTGTTTTATCCTGTCCACAGCTAGTTCCAGTGTGGCTTCCGGATATCCTCGATCCTTAAATTTCTTAATCATTTGTTCCTTTTGATCTTCGTATAGTTTCTGAGAGGAGGCAATGCGTTTTACGCGTAGCAGTTGGGAAAATGGAAGGTGCTTTTTTAAAGACGGTTGGTGGAAACTCTGATAGTGCAATAGGTTGTTTTTATCCGTTGGTTTCTGGAATACTGTGGTGAGTAATTTGTCTTGTTCCTTGATGATTAGTACGTCTAAAAATGACAGCTGTTTGTTATTGATATTGTGGGTAAATTGGATTCGGTCATTCACATTGTTGAGTTGTTCGATAGCTAGCAGAAGTTGGTTTGTTGATCCTCTCCATAATAGAAAAATGTCATCTATGTACCTCTTGTACAGTATGAGGTTTTCTTTCCATGTCTGTTTGGTTAAAATGTGCTCTGTTTCAAAATAATGCATAAAGATGTTGGCGTATGCCGGAGCGGCACAATTTCCCATTGAGGTACCGTTGCACTGTGCAAAGAATTCATTCTTCCATTCAAAATAACTGTGAAATAATGTAAAATGCATCAGTTCCATAATAAGCAATTTCAAATCTTCGTCTAGTTCACTATTGAGTAAAATGTTCTCTAGTGCTGTTAATCCTAGCTCGTGGGGTATCGAGGTGTATAGAGATTTTACATCAATGCTGGTAAGGATCATCTCAGTAGTGAATGAAGTCTTGTGTGCTTCCAGGGTATTCAAAAAGTGGGTAGTGTCCTTGAGATACGTTGGAATCTGTTGCACAAGTGGTTGTAAGTGTCTGTCAATAAATTTACCTACAGGTTCATGAATAGAATTGATGGTGGAAACGATGGGCCGGAAAGGGGGTACTGTCGGGTGTTTATGTATTTTAGGAATCATGTAAATGTAGGGTATTGATGGATTTTGTTTGATTAGGTATTGTTTTTCTTTGTTGCCGATGGTTCCTTGGTCAATTGCTTTCTCGATGATTGTCATCAAAACTTTCTTGTATTCATTCGTGGGGTCTCCCCTCAGTTTCGTGTAGGTATTAGCGTCACTGACGTGTTCGTTCACATTTTTGTCATAGAAGTCAGTGTCCATGATTATAAGGGCTCCGCCCTTGTCTGCCTGTTTTATGGTTAAGTTTTTATTTTTCGCCAAAGTTTGTATGGCCTGCCTCTCTTTTTGCGTGATATTTGTTCTTTTTGGTCTTGGAGCTTTGAAGATTTTGACTATATCTTGGTTAACAATTTTCTCAAAAGCATCCAGTACCTTGTGGCTTACTGGTGCTACGAAGCGGCTGGGGTTCCTTAGTCCCATCAACTTATTTGGTTCTGTGTCGGTGATTGGTCTCTCTACTACGTTTGAGAAAAAATGTCGAAGTCGTAAATTCCTTAAGAATTTATATACACAAATTTGTATTTCCAATAGGTTGGAATGGTAGGTGGGTACGAATGATGTACCTTTTTGTAAGGTTTTCAATTGAAATTTATCTATGTTGTGGCTGGAGATATTTATCACTAGGTCCTTTGACTCCTGGTGTTCCGTGCTACACTCTCTGGTTGTTGTCCTTTTGTGGTTCCTGCTCCTGCCCCTCCTGGTTCTCTTGGGCGTTCCTGGCCTTTCTCTAAAAAAGGGTCTGATGTAGTTGAAGAAGATGCTGTTTGTTGTTCGCTAGAGTCTAGTGTTTGATTTTCATCTCTTGATCTAGGAGCATTCCTTGCAGTTGGACGATCTCTCCTGTTTGAATGTGAATCGTCCGATGCTGTTTCATCTGAAGATTTGTATTGGGGTTTTTGTTGACGCCTTCGGGCGTATATGTCTGCCCAATTGTAAACTTCACCTGTTCTGTAATCAGTAGTGTCCCTTTTAAATTTTCGAATTTTGCGATCATTTATCTCCTTAGTGTAGGCATCCAATTGTTTGTTTATGTCTACTATTACTTCATCCCATTCCTCCTTGGATAACATCGTGTTTAATTCGTCTTTCAGTAGAGCTGTTTCTTTATTTAAATCCTCAATTAGTTTTGCTAGTTCTTCTATTATGAGCAGAATGAGGTCTAAGGAACATTTGTTGAGTATTGCGAACCATTTCTCTGTAAAGCGTGCATTGTTTTTGCACAAAGTAGATTTTAAGGATATTCGTAGGCCTTGTGGAATTCGCTGAGCCTTGTGGTATTTTATTACGGTACTGGCGTGAAGACGTTGGTTAACTATTCGTTTGGACATGTATATTAATTGTTTGATGTTTGCTTGTGTTGAACCTGTACTGGTACTAGGGCTTTCATCCTCCTGAATTAGAGCATAAATGCGTTTAGAATCTTCTGTTGTAAATGCCAAAGTTTCTGCTCTTTGATCCGTTGGATGTGTCATATCGTCAAATTGCATATTTAATGTGGGTGCAGTATCCACTGTATTTGTACAGGGGGTTAATGAATGTCCAATCCGAACTCGGAGGTTGGGATACGCACTCCCTGTTTTTCTTCAAGAAAGTTCTTAGCAAGTGGGTGGTGCCCGTGGGGTGGAACCCTCTGTACACGGGTTGGGAAAAATGAAAATGATGCACTCTTTCCTCAAAAAAAGTGTCTCCCCAGAGCACTCAGAAGCAACTTTTCAAAAAATGTTCACAAATTTGAAGTTAGGTTCATAATGTCTTTTAATTTTCTTTAAACACGTAGTTCATTTGAATGTCTTAACATGATTCATCTCATGATTTAGCATTTCAACTCGTTGGCCCAATGCATTTCGGGCTAAGCCCTTCTTCGGGGGCCCTGTGTGCAAAATAATATGAATACAGTATCACAAAGCAAATTCATCAACATGTCCTTTTAAATTTTCTACCTTAGTACACATGCAAAGGAAGAGAATTGTCAGTGTTTCTAATATCAATTATTTTCTATAATAACACGGGTATAAACGCGGTAAGTGTGTTAAAATACTGGTGTGGTAATTCAAATTACATGCCACAAGGGTGATGGTGGGGAAGGTTGTGAGGTGGGCGGAAGATAAAAACAAACACGGTGCTCGATAGTGCTCTAAATCGACGTCTAAATCTGACCTGTAATGGGACAATGTTTGCCACGTAGTTCATAGAAGATAACGTGGATCTGAAAAGAGTAATAGTGCAGTCAGAATACAAGTCTCCGCGGATAACGGAAAAGTCATTCTTAGCATAAGCTAAGACTGTGTGGCTTACCGGGTGGTTTGTACGCGACGTGGTAATAGAATGTCCGGTAGGAAAATCAATATTCGGCCGGTGAGTTGCGTTCGAGTTTCAAACAAGAGTCCGAAGACTCTGAAACTATATACTCGTTGCTGATTTGTTCAGCTGACGTTAAACGTGTCGCTCGATGGTAGGACGAATACGATTGGCTATTGCGGGAACACGTGTAAAAACAAACCAAAAGTCGAGGAACGTCATTCGCTGAATACGTTCAATATAAAGTAAAGGTGTCATAAATAATAGAGTATCGGGATAATGTACAATGATGCGGACACCAATAAATTATGATATCATGGGTGTAATAAGGAGTCTCGTGACAATTCTAAGTCAATACGTATTGCTATTTTTACGGAACTTGGGGAGTGTGTTGAAGATGAAGTGGCATGTAAAAAACGTCTGCTTCAATACACACTTTATCTTATTACTTATATAGTTTCAGAGTCTTCGGACTCTTGTTTGAAACTCGAACGCAACTCACCGGCCGAATATTGATTTTCCTACCGGACATTCTATTACCACGTCACGTACAAACCACCCGGTAAGCCACACAGTCTTAGCTTATGCTAAGAATGACTTTTCCGTTATCCGCGGAGACTTGTATTCTGACTGCACTATTACTCTTTTCAGATCCACGTTATCTTCTATGAACTACATGGCAAACATTGTCCCATTACAGGTCAGATTTAGACGTCGATTTAGAGCACTATCGAGCACCGTGTTTGTTTTTATCTTCCGCCCACCTCACAACCTTCCCCACCATCACCCTTGTGGCATGTAATTTGAATTACCACACCAGTATTTTAACACACTTACCGCGTTTATACCCGTGTTATTATAGAAAATAATTGATATTAGAAACACTGACAATTCTCTTCCTTTGCATGTGTACTAAGGTAGAAAATTTAAAAGGACATGTTGATGAATTTGCTTTGTGATACTGTATTCATATTATTTTGCACACAGGGCCCCCGAAGAAGGGCTTAGCCCGAAATGCATTGGGCCAACGAGTTGAAATGCTAAATCATGAGATGAATCATGTTAAGACATTCAAATGAACTACGTGTTTAAAGAAAATTAAAAGACATTATGAACCTAACTTCAAATTTGTGAACATTTTTTGAAAAGTTGCTTCTGAGTGCTCTGGGGAGACACTTTTTTTGAGGAAAGAGTGCATCATTTTCAATGGTTAGAGCGGCAGACCCTGATGCAGAGGTCTGGCCCGGGACCAGGGTTCAATTCCCGCCTCGGCGGCTCTTGGACTCAATCTCCCCGGACCTGATCATTCTTGCCTCGGTGCCTAGTCTAATCATGGGTCCCACTCTGTGACTCTGGGCATTAGCTTGCTTAACTCCACAACGGCCCCAGCAGCGCTTGGATGCCTGACTTCACCTTGGGGGTGCCCAGGAGTGGACATCTCACAGGAAAGCCAGGAAGGGTTCCATAGCGGTATGAATACAGCGGTACGAGACCTCTGGGTAGATGGCGCTATATAAATACAAACACATTTACATTTTACATTTACATGCGTCACCACCTCGAGAATGGTGAATTGAAGTTGAGCTATGAAATGATGTGCTTCTGTCCAATGGCTAGCCAACGGAGAACTCAGTGTGCCGGGTCTTATCCTACTTTTATGTTCTGTTATTCGTGTCCTCAATGCTCTTTCTGTCTTCCCCACATAATGGAGTGAACAAGGACAACAAATCATGTAGATTAAGTTCTGTGTGCTACAATTGGCTGTGAACTTCAAAACTATTGGTTTTCCTGACCACGGGTGTTGTATCAATGAACCAGTGAGGACACTATTGCAGTGAGAACAATTATAACACTTTTGCATACCCTTATGTTGCTCAGTGACTCTTAAAGATTTTTTGAACCATTGTGCCAAAACTCTATCAAAATTCTTAGGGTGAGTTGTAGAGTGTAATACTAAGGTAAACAACTATTCCTTGTTACTTTTACCAGCTTTACTTTGACAACGCCAATAGTGAGAACCTTAGAGGGTTTTCCAGAGTTATTCTTGAACACCCTCCATTAGTTTTATCTTGTTAGGTGTCCCATTTTTTTAAAAACATATTTTATTGATTTTACATAACAAAGAAAACCAGGAGACATTAGCTGGTATCACTTACACTGCAACATTAGAGTTCCCATAGGGAAGTTAAGTGCAATCAAAGATAGAGTGTAATGCCCCTCACAATCAACCACATCATTAATCAACATTGGCAATAACATGTAGACATATGTCAACACTTCTTGTCCGTCATTGTACTATATGTTCTTGTCGCTAATGAACAGGTAATGGGGCATATCCTACAGTAATAATAATCCCTGGTAACCCTTCCTCTCACACAAGGAGAGGCTAATTATTAGGTGTCCCATAATTTAAATTTGAGTGGTTTGCTTATTCCCTTATCTGATCACACAATTACTTTGTTGGACCTATGGTGGTACTTTATGAGAAATGTTTATTCTAATTCGCCTCTATCCAAAGGTTTATTGGAGTCTATCCTCTAAGGAATCTAAAGATAAGACATTTCATAGTTCAGGTTTTTTTTCTTTGCCCTAATTTGTTTTTTAGTGGGCGATCCTGACCTTTAATTCCCTCTAGCCCTCCTCATGTGTTTTTAGATGCCTTCTAGTGTCAGCGTTTGCACTTTAGATAGCTCAGTGCCGGTACGTTTGGTGGTGGCGGTAAGAAATGTGCTTTGTATCCTTTGCATTTTCTGTTTCAGTTGAAGCTGGCTTCTGTTGTTTTCACGTCATTTGTCCCTTGAAAACCTCTCCTCTATATCCAAGTTGTGAATTTGCGGATTTCAGTGGGCCTGGGATAGATTTGGAACAAGTCTGTTTTTTGACGGTAGGCTCCCTGGCTTATTGGATCTAAAGAATCTTCAATTACTTTCTCCTCTGCTCTCAACCGTTTGTAGTGCTTCCTCTTTTATAATACTGGCAGGATTCCTGACCTTTTGCCTTCTGAAAAAAATTCTCTAAATTGATTTATTTTCCTTCCCTTTTGGTGATTTTATGGTTTCGTAACAAGTGCAGATGTAGGTAAATCATTTTTACCGATTCTGAAATACCGAATTTTACCAATTCGGTATTTTAGAATCGTTAAATGAAATGTAGGTAAAAATTCAGTATTTTTTACCGAATCGGAAAAATTCGGAATCTGCCATTCGGTAAATACCGATTCGGTATTTATCGAATCGTTTTTTCCCATTCACATTCCCATACCAATTCCCATTCCCATTCATTCCTATGGGCCTTTTACCGACCGTTTTTTGGATACCTACATCTGGCCCTAAATTCCCTCGTCTATTAATTGTGGGGTGTTACTTTGCTTTTTTCTTTAGGGGTATTTTTATTTCACATTGCATTTTTATTCTTGCTAGTATAATTTTTTTGTGTGATTATTTTTAACTCACTGTTGTAGTTTTGAAAAGCGCCTGTCTTCTTTAAGTGTGATGGTTGCTCTTTAAAAGTGTCAAATAGAAAGTAAATCCTATATCGACCTCGAAAACATTCCCTTAGCCCTACTTTTTGGGAGTGAATCATCTTTTTAACCATTTCTGACAGAGACAGTTAGTTTATGCATAAGCTTCATTACAGTGGGGCTGTATTTTCCGTTTCAGCTGGTAACTCCTGCTACCGACCGAAACAGGAAGTAAAACTACCGCAGTAAAACTCGGACGACCTTCAGATTCCTCGACCAAACACCGCCAGTACCGTTTCTGGAGGCAGAATAGAGATGTGGCACTCCCTGCGCACCTATAATGAGGCAGCCGAATCAATAGGGATGTATTTTATCATCTGGACATTTGATAGGGCTTCCAGCAAACAGTAGCATAATCAGCTGCAAACTATTAAAATGTATCTGATTGCCACGCAATGATTGTTCATAATAAACATTTTCATGGTTATTAGAGCTACAAGGATGGGTGACATTGAGATAGTCTGCGATCTGATTACACGCATATATTATTCTTCTCGACACTGAGAGCCCAAAAGCGAATAGAAACAAACTATAAATCTGCTGAAAAAAAATGGATCCAACAGCAATAAAATGTTCTTTCTCATTTTAGGCAACTGCAAACTTTCGCTCTAGTCGTGATGGGCGTGGAAAAAAATGTCACTTGTGTTGTATTGCTGCATGGAAATGTCTTTCTGCGTTTCCAGCACCACTTGAATTCAAGCAATAATGTGATTTAATTATCGTGTTAGTGTGCCCTATTATCGATGTGCAATGCCTTAATTGTTATGTCAAGTGAAAAGCATGCATAATAAACAAAAGCAGAGTGAAGGTTATTCGGAAGACAAGCAGTCACTGTTACAAACATTAAGGATGATTTGCTGGCGCCTAACTCCGGAGAACATATGCACTGTACACGATGCATCATTGCGGGAATATTAAAACAGTGTGTGGCTCTGCTGTTTTTTTTTCCTTCTGATGCTCCAGTTGGAGGGAGGATGAGGGAGAGAGGCGCCGATGAGCAGTGGACCAGAACTGCTTCAAAGACCAGGTTTTGATAGTCAGCACAAAGAGGAAACTCGGCCTTCCTAAAGTCATGCTTGCTTGCGTTTAGGTAACAGGCATCCTTAAATAACCAGCACTATTCAAACAGCTCAGAGCTAAAAAAAAATGAAAAAATGACGGGTCAAGTATATGCATTCAATGAAAAAGAGGACTGAAGAAAGCAAGAGAACTGCAAACAAATGCAAAATAGGAACCTCGCCATTAATGCAAGAAACGTGTCATGATTATGGTAAACAAATATCAAGAAGCACCAATAAAAAAGGGGGATACGAAGATGAAAGGCATTTATTGTATTGCAATTCCATTTATATAGCGCTTGCTACCACTGCGGAGGAGTTAAAGCGCTTTGTGACAGGTAGTCCATACCCCGGAAAGCCAGGTTTAGTGATTATTCCAGTGGTTATTAGCCATTATTATTTATTGGGGTTGGTCTTCTTCTCCCTGGAAACTGTTTTGTGAATTTCTTGCAGTTTCTCTGGGAGAATAAATGCTTACTTCAGAGTTTGGTAGAGGGGTACTTTGCCACAAACCTGACAGATATATTATAAGTGCCATAGCATATATAGGTCCAGTGGTTAATTTGAGCCAGTTGTTTGTGGTGCTTGACCCTGGCACTTAATTGTCAGCACTGGCTAATGTGACAGCCTGCCACAATGTGGCATTATCTAGTTAATTCAGAGATAACCACAACAACAGTTCATTATTAATTCAATATACATTAAAAATGACTATTGCCTGCCCCCAAAAGCCATTCTTATAGCTTTGGGAGCCTTGAATAGTCCACATTGTCACACTTGTAGGAGTGTGATGGTTAGTAGTTGTGTAGTTACTACATTGGCAGCATGGCAGGGGCAATATTAGGTGCAAGCTGCAGTGGCCTTTGTAGGAGAGCCCTGGAACTAATTTATTTTTACAAATTAAGCACTGTATCGTAGTTGTAATAAGATGGACAGGGTATCTGTCTTTTTTGTGATGGAGTGACATGTCAGCTAAATGCTACATCAGGCCCTAAGTTAAAATAAGGTTGATGAGGCCATAGAGTGATACCATTCAGAGGCAGAGAGGGATGAGAAGATATGTATTGTTAGATTAAAAAGACTGATTCCACAGGAACGTTTATGATCATTAAGAAAAGGCATGGTCAGACTGCAGAAATAAAGGGGAGAGTGGGACAGACACAAATGCGTTAGGGTAAGCTAGAGGCAGAGAGTGAGACATGCAGAGGATGGAGGATAAGGAGGAGAGACAATGAAAAGGAATGGGAGAGATGCAATCAATAGATCTAATCCACAGTCAGTTTTCATGCATGGTTTTTGGAATAAAGTGGCAGTGGAGTCTTTTGAGTAAGAATGGAATCTGAGGATGTAGAAAGTGTAGAAAGAGGGGCTGATGGTTATCAGCTATGAGTAGATGCTATGTGATATTGCATCAGAGATTGTTCTATTTGGCTGTCACTGGTGTTGAAAAGTTTGTCCGAGTTCTTTTTAACATAATAACTCAACTTAGTATGAGTTGTGAGATCTACATTGACCCTTTGCGCGCTTGAGGAACTGTGCCCCCACAGGGCTACATCTAATTTGTTCTCAAGCATGACATGGAGGAGGCAGCTGGTCATATGACCTGAGGTTATATCCCAGCCTATGGTGTAATGTCTCTTAGAATAGGTACTGTTATTTACATTTGCAGATGCTAAAACACATCAAGAGAATAAAAATGTCTATAATCACCATTTATCACCCCTCTTTCCTACTTTCAGATTACCTGGATCATAACATTCCAGAACACAACACAATCTATTATGGAAAGTGCTGAATATTAACTCAATCAGCAACTCTTAATGCTCTTATTACTGTTTATTCATTAGTTGTCTATTTGTATCCTTGATTACTTATAGCATTCAATAGATGCTTGTATTAAATGTCTGTGTGTTTTCTGTTGTTGTCTTACCTTCTTTGGAGGTCACTGCACCTGTCATCTTGGCCAATAGGATTGATCTCCAGTGGTTTTGATTTGCATTCTTTGATATAGACTGCATTACCGTTTTTTTCTATGTTTCTCAGTTTGATATTGTGCACCATAGATATAATTTAGGAGTTGCCAGAGGTTGCAGTTGCGAACTCTGGCTTGCCTCTAGCAACCCAGGGCACTGCCTTTGCAACTCCTGTACTCAAAGTTGGCAACACTACTGCCAAAACATGGGGTGGCTGTGCACTCCTTGTTTTCTGTTAATTTTTGTATTATACTAATAATGTGTAATATGTGATTATTCGCTACTAGTGTAATTAAAAAGGGAGCACAATTAATTGGTGCCAGATAAGGTGAGCAAAAAAAATATTTTTAATTAGTTTTGTGTGCATGCTTGCTGGTGAATGTGTGCTTATGTGAGAGACATCATGTGTACATGTGAACATGAGTTTCTACGTTTAAGCATGTATGTGTGAGTGAAAGTGAGTGAGAGTCAATGACAGATAATGAGTGAGAATGTGTGAGACTGAAAGTCAGTAGATAGAAGTGTGTGACAATGAGTGAGTGAGATTATGAGTGACTGCGTGTAAGAATGAATTATTGTTAGAGAGTGTTAGAGAGTGTGAGTGAGTGTGAATGTGGTGTTGTGGAGATGAGTCTGTCATTGATACACATACTGAAGGTAATTCGTGCCTTTCTGAAAACCTCATGGCAAAATATTTGCACTGGCATACTTGAGGCAATTTGTAACAAGAGAGACATCTGTGACATAATTGTAGCACTGGTAATTATTGCATATGGGGCACCCATGGGAAAATGCTGGCATACTTGAGGAAAAGCTTGGCATGAGGATCTCCATGGCAAACTACTAGTCCAAGCTCATTAGAGGTAATTCCTGGAATAATCAATCCATTTATTGTTTCAGCATTAAGCCGTAACATAACACACATACCTTTTACACTTTGAAATTAAATTAATCAGTAACACAATTCTGTATACATTTAAGTTAAAGGCTAAATTCTAGACAGACATATACACTTTCAGCTAAAAGAGTTTAAAAGTAATAACAGCCTACCTCTATTTACATGAAATGGCATTATCGCCCTCTACTATTAATGTGGGAAACTTCCTTGACAATGCAATCATTACATCGCACTGCTTTTAGAACGCAACTGTTACAACACAACTACCTTTATATCACATACCATTACAATGCGTGTCATTACAACGCATGTCCCTACAACACATGCCATTACAATGCATACCATTACAGCGCATAGCATTACAATGCATTATAAGGTAAGTAATGGAGATTTTTTAGTTTTAGGGTGGGGATGAGTTTTGGGGTAGATGGGGAATAGTAATTTTTACCCCTACACTATCCAACACTTACCCTACTGTGCACTCACTGGAGTGGGAATAGTAATTTTACCCCTACACTATCCAACACTTACCCTACCATTGCCCTAAAAGTATTAGCATTGTAATGGTATGCTTTGTAAAGGTATGCATTGTAATGGAATGTGTTGTAAAGGTAGTTTTTAAAAATGCGTTGTAATGGCATGCATTGTAAAATTATGCGATGTAATGGTGGTTGCGATGTAACAGCTGCGTTGCAAAAGCATGCTTTGTTATTGTTTACATTGTAACATCATATATTCTTTTGTTATCAATTCAAACACAGATTCTGTACATTTAATATGCTAAATCACATACAGATCAAATTTTAATAGTGTTATCAGTAATCTACATTGTTTAACTGCCTTGAAATCATTAACTATGCTACACAAATCCTATGTACAATACAACATCAGATTGCAGATACTAATACAGTAAATTGCCTATGCCAAATATAGTGGAGGTCGGGTCATATTAATGATGACAATATTCTACAATTTTAAGAGCCTTTCAATCTTTAGTTGTGGTACACAAATTCTAACAATATTAAAGTACAAATACTGATACCTTATCTAAGGCACTACCCATCAGTTGTAAATTCTATAAGCCAAGCATCTCATCTTCATCTCACAGCTCCAAAAAATGCTATGCATTACTGTGAGGCTAGTTAAAATCCTCTCTTACACATGGCCAGGCGGATGTCACTCATCTGTCCTAAGACAGAAAGCTAGGGCAGTGCTAACGTGGCCTATATCATACTACCTAAACATGGACAGCAACCATCTTTTATGAGGAATAGTACATTTTGTGCAGAAAAGCAAAAGGTGCAAAGTCTTTTCTTTTCCCCAGGCTTACAAATCCAATATTTGATTCCTTTCTGAATTCTTGCACATCTAACAAGATAGTCCGTGGTAGGTAGACACAAATCCAAATCCAAATCCAATCTCCGCCTGAGCACACTCCCTGCAAGCCCACAGACCTGATGGAACACCTTCACTTCAAGATACTGGTCAACCCTACCACCACCCTCCAAGGACCCCCATCCAATAACTCCTGGACCCCGCTGACTTTTCACCAACTCCATCACGAACCTCATCGCCCCGCATGCCATCGAGTCCACCAACTACACCCTACTGGGAGACCTCAACTTCCACCTTGACAACCAACTGGACCCAAGCACCACATCCCACCTGGACAGCCTCCACAACACAGGACTCCGCTAGATGGTGACCAAACACACACACTCAGCAGGACACACCCTCTACCCCCTCTTCACAACAGGTAACTCCATCACCTTCAGCCGCAACACCAAACTCCCATGGACTGACCATTGATGCGTCCACTTCACCCTCATAACACCCACCATCCACAGACACCTGCACTTGTTCCCACGAAGAAACTGGACCAGAATCACCGACGACCAGCCAGCCTTATCACTCAGCAACTCCACCCCAACCATCGCGGAAAACGACGACCGCAGCACAGCAGCCCAAACCCAGCACAGATGGATCTCCGACAGCGCCAACATCATAGCCCCCCCCCCCTCAAGAAAAATGAGTTCCTGTGGATGATGATGATTCCGCCTCCGGTTTGGTTGATGCGGTCCTTCCGGGTGATCTTGTAGCCGTCCGGGATGGCTATGGCGATGTCGGGAGCTGAGGAGGCATTCATCCAGGTTTCCGTGAGGAAGGCGACGTCCGGTGCAGTTGTGTCTAGGAGGTCCCAGAGTTCGATGGCGTGTTTGTGTGCTTGTGTGTACCATATTTATGGTGCATCCCAGCGCATCCATGTGCCTGCCCTTGTGCAAGTGCCAACAAATACTGGCAGTGCCAGTGTGGCACACTAGGGCCTTGTAGCAAGGGTGACTGCACCGCATAGTTATTTATTCTGTGCATGAAGGGACACCTTACAGCGCAAAACGAATCTAGCAAGGATATTTGTCTCATCCATGTGTGCTGCAGCATTTCGTGGACAAGAACCATCCCACAAATGATATCTATTGGACTGTGATCGGGCAGGTGCCGAATGAGAAATACCTATTTGAAAAAGAGCAACAATGGGTGCACTGCCTAAAGACCAATGAAAGAGGCCTTAATGATGAGATTCCCTGGAGCCAACAGTGAACCAATATTTAGAATGACACTGAATTCTGTCTATATACAACATTTAAAAACCTCTAATGATGTTTTACCAACACTATTGCCTTCAAGCAAACCAAACATCAGAATGACAATTATGCGCAATACATGCCTTCATGACAACAACCATACGCATAAAAAGACAACCTTTGAAACCTATGAAGAAGAGATAAGGAGAGCATAGTCTATCGTAGGACTGAAAACAGCATGATCATTGGTAAAGAATATGCTACGGTTTATTTCCACTCAATAGAGGATTCTTGACTCATATATGATGAACTGCAAATTGCCCGGACAATAGAGTTATACATTTTTCCATTGACGATAATAACTACCTATATATGTAAGAACCTACAAGAGAATAATAATGTACAAAAAGCCTTCATTATAAATACTGCCCGTATGAAGTGCAACCTTGAATCTTATGTATGTAGATGGAGATAAATTTGACATACCAATAACTGCATAATGTTAGGGAACTTATGTTGTTAACATCAGCCTACATACAAAGAAACGACTTGCGCGTGGCACTACCTCTCAATTAGTTTGATGAAAGATAATAAAAGCCATTTTTGAAACAATTAATGCAGTATGAGGTACTACCAAGCTTGTTTCCCCATTGCGAACAACATGATAACTTAAGGCAGTGCTTGATAACAAGAATCAAGTGCAGCAACTCATCACGAGGAATACACAGAAGTGGTCTTCTAAACCATAAACCGAATGGGCCATGAGAAGCAGCCATTTTTGTTGTCTCTCTAGTCTTTGTTCAGTCGGTATATCGAGGAAAGTTTGCTACCGAGATTAGCCTCCTAAGAATACACATTTTTATAAGACAGCTCCACGAATTACGAATACAATTTTGGTCACAAGCAATCCTTCAACCAATTATGACAACTTTATACTATAACTCGTGTTAGTCCGGAATAGTCTTTTTTACAATTATATATCCTGAAGCGTCATGTGACAGCCTTCACAACAGAACAACCAGGTGCAACTGATTAAAGAGAATAGGCAGACAATCATCCAATCAGGCAACATATAAATATCCAGTGGTACCCGAAGATGCTTCAGACCACGGAACAGCACGGAGGTCCTGGACGGATGAGGGAGTATCATTGTATGCGTAAGTCCGACTCTAACCAAGTCGTTAGGTCGCCTGGCTTAGATATCTTAAGAGGAGGCTGGGACTCCTTAACTCCCCTTCTTTTTAATTTTTCGAGCACAGCCAACCAGATCTACTTGTTTTCACAGTTACTGAAATTACTAAAGAACCCTCCCCCACCCCAGCGCCTGCTCATGTGGCACGGTGAACAAAAACAAGTGTATGTATTGCTCATTGACCTAAATATTACAGCTTTTTGTTTCATTGTAAAGACTTATAATTTTCCTCGATGTGTGCATGAATGAATGTCGGCTTGAGACAAAAGTGTGCATTTATATAAGGTGATGCCTACTTCTTAACAAACGCATAAAAATACCCTCCATGAGAAAAATGTGGGTTAATGGCATAATATTGGCCTGATATGCTTGAAAATATGAAAAATATATCATGAAAAATATATCAAAAAGTATGTACTTTTTCACAGGACGAAATGAACAAGATCAACATGATATTAGAATTTTTAGTAAATATATCCACACTATGATGATGTGTCATATTGACAACCAATACGTTGTTTATCGAGTTTTGTTTGTTTCTTTCCTTTCTCTCCACAGGTACCAATTTGGTAAACCTTTTTGAGGGGGTCATTCTGCCTCCACAGTTTTCTTTTTAGTTGACCAGCCTATTTTTGCGGTCAGCTAGTTATGAAATAATACGCATATAAGACATATAAACTATTTTTCTCTGAGTGCAGTAGGGATCGTAATAGGTCCTGATGAGTAAAGCAGTAGGGGACTTCTTATGAAACATGTCGACCGAATAGAGAGTATAACTTACTCAAACTTTCTCTCTTCTTCCCCTTTTTAATGTTCCCAGCCAGAGATATGAATAAAGTATATTTTTTCTACTAGCTAGGGAATTTTTAACGTTTTATGTCAATTTGCACCTTCTCCCTACCACTCATATCACCCTCACCTACTACTCTTATAGTCTATCCACACAATATCAAGCGCTCCCGCGTAGACGTAGGTCGAAGCACGCCCAGCCCTATAAAGGGACGGGAAGACCCTCATGATGAAGCAAGACACTATGAGATTCATAGTGTGTGAGGGGTATTTTAAAACACTTAGTGCTTTCCCCGTACATTTGATGGGTATAAGCTAAAGTCACATATCACAAGCAAAATATAAAAACCTAAAAAGAAAAAGGATAGAATCCCGTTGTTGGTTTACATTTGACACAGCCCCAGATATGTGAATCTGGAGCCGCATCAAAAGCTATGGATGGTGTTCCGTCAAACCCAACACTAATTGACCCCGCCCCTTTGCTGTAGCAGACTGCTGTGGTAATGCAAAAATAAACAAGGCATAAATCAAGGTTAACTGGTTTTGCGCAACCCTGTAAATATGCACCACAAGAACATGAACAACAGTGATGTCCTACAGTAGTTTGTGCCTTGTATGCTTCTCCTCAAATCTTTGACCCAAGTAGTACATTCTTGGTTGACACATATGTGTGCCTCACCCCATGAAAGTGGTAAACATCTTACTGGAATGGGATAAATACTTGCCATATATGTAGTCACATATACAACACATGGAACACAGTGTAACCTGTACCGTTGCATGCATTGTGAATCAAACAGTATGACATATGGCACAGCATGCATCTGTGAAGGTTTGAATGTTGAGATCCCTGAAACATTTTGAACCAAAGACATCTCACTAATGAAAGCCACATTCACAACATATGCCACACGCAATAGCCATAGAGTGTTGCCAGGCATGCAACAGATAAAAAAAGGAAACAAATGCAGGTCAAATACCACTTAGTAATTAATTTATTAGGCACATTACATGTTAGTGTGAAGTTTTCATAAACGAAATAAAAAAACAGACTGAGCACATGAGTTGTCAATGGAAATTCAACTCCCACCCGTTTGCGGCACAAAAATTCAAACAAACTACAGTGGACTGCCATCTCCTCCAGTGGGCAACCTGCTTAGTTTTGCACTTGGCATGATGCCAGCACCTCGTGCAGTCCATCACTGTCCTCTTGACTTCTGCAATGGAGTTTGCCTTGTTGACAATGGAATGCCATCTAGCGTTTTTGATCCTCAATGACTTCTTAGAGGTGACGAAGCGCTTGTGTTGATGCTCAGTCACCTTCGCAATCAGGATATCATTCTCCTCCTGACTTAATCTCTGTTTCTCTTCCTCTTCCCCATGGACTCTGGCTGTTCATCTGACTGTTGGGGGGGGGGGGGAAGGGGTTTGGGTGGAGAGGTTGTTGTCCTGTGCTGAACTTGGTCCAGGCTCCTCCGTTCTGCTTTCAGGTAATTTTCTATTTCCTTAGCGCCGTATTTGTAAGCACTCTTTGCTGCTAGACTATGGGCTGACTAGCATGTACCTTTTTGGTGCTATTTGGCAGTCTGTCACTTTTTCTCTGCAACATCCATTGCTTTTTAACACTGCACTAGATTTACAAGGCGAAAGCAGCGCCAAACACTAACATCATGGAATACCAGGCATTAGAACGGCAACATAAAGAGAAAATGAATAATTTCTCCTAGTTTTTTGCTCTTTCCATGTGTGCTGCAAAAGAAACAGCAAATCGCATTAATGATTATTTATGTACATCCAGGTGTTCCTTCCTGATCATAAACAATTGTCCCTTTGTTTTACATCAGCTCTAAGGGAAATACAGGGGTGCATCATATTCTTGTAAATACAGCGCAGCCCTGTGTTTTAAAAATGTCAGTGCGCGGTACTACTAAATCTGGCACCGCTCAACGCTATGAAATTTTAGGGTAAACATGCCCCCTAGTTTAGTAGACAAGCTTTCTTTTTCAGTATTTCTCGTTGGTTCCTGTCTCATCGTGATGGGATCCCCTCTTAAGTAATAAGTAGGATGAGTACAATTAGGACAAGGAGTAATGGTGGTTGCAGTTGGGTAATCAGACCATTAAACTCTTTTTCAGCAGAAAAACACATGGTCTGCACAATCACATTTAGTCAGGTGGAAGATCAATAGGTGGGTGAAGGCAAAGCCCCTACCCACTCTTTTTTTTCTGGTGATCACTTAAGGTCTTTTAAGAGCTGTGCTCTTGAGATAGACCTATCGCAGGGCCGGCTCTAAGCATGTGCAAGCTGTGCACCTGCACAGGGCCACCAAACCCCAGGGGCCACCACGCCAATATATATCCTTAATATATTAATCCTCTGAGGATGGATACATATTTGCGTGGTGGCCCCTGGCAGGGATTTGGCGGCCTCCGGCTCTGTTCCACTTCTAAACTCCCTGACCCCCTCCACTCTTTACTGGCCTGCGGGCTCCGCCCCGCCCGGACCCCCTCTTCCGGGCCCCCTACCTACGCTCCCTGCCCAGGGCCACCATGAGCCTAGAGCCGGCCCTGACCTAGCGAGTAACTTGTCCATGATTCTGGAGGCTGAGTTGTGCATTCTTGTCTAGGTCTTTCCAATAGATGACTGAGAAATGAGTAAGGGCATTGTGAGGGCTGTACTCGTCATCTCCCTTCCATGGACGACCCCATATTCCACGAGTGGGCACCCTCAATAATGTTGTGAACCCAATTAGATGCTTGTGTTTGCATGGTATCATAGTTTACTGACCAATTATGCACTCAGGGTCATTAATTTTGCAATGTATTTTGGTGACTGTAAACGACCAGTCCCTAGATAAAGTAAATCATGCAACATGTGAATGATGCAGAATTTTCTCAAAATGACCTGGGACACCCTTTTTCATTTTTTGTGCTGATGTAGAAAAAAAGCACCTGCCATAGAAGGTGCTGTGTTAGCTTTATTTGCCTATCTCCTGGAGGTTTGTCATCACAGATAGATGGGTAAATGACTCTGGATTTTAAGCAGATATTAAGCATTAGGGATTTAGCTACACTCTGTTACACAAAGTGCCACATCCTGCTTTTACAATGGCACGTTTGAATGTGGTGATGTTGCAATTTAAAATAACATTTTAAGGTACACTGCTCTTGTTATTCTCGTTTGTTCACAAAATGGAAATGTTAAGGGTGACCAGTTCTGATCTTGCTGCAACACAGGGGACAATTTGCAAAGCAAATGTACCAGTTAATCATAAATGCGAACCCATGTGAGTTGAAATAGCTACCTGTCATCTGCACAAACATAGTTCACATAAATGTTTAAATTAAATGTCTCTGCTTTCTGGGTTGGCTACTCATGAAATACCTAAATATTAAATCACTTTTTTCTTTCTGTAAATAAAATCACAAACATCCATGGATTGTTCTTTTATATAACTAATCTCCTGTCTGCCTGTCCCAGGTTGATTCATTTTGCTGCAGTTTCCCAGACATCCCAAGAAATATCTGAGTTTGACGTTACACACAATCATGATATTATATTTGCAGTTTTACACTTAGTCCTTACAAATATTGGTTCTTTATGTTCTGAATTTAAATATGTTTATTTAATAAGCTATCTCACCAAAGAGAAATGGGATTTTCTTTCATGTGCATTATGCTTTTCTTCCCACTACCTTGTCTCTGCATTAAACTCGTCTAAACCCCAGTGCAATTTAGTCCCCTAATACGTTGCTTCACAGAAACATTGCATTGGGGCCCATGGAAAAAAATGAGGGGCATATTTGCAAGCCCTTGCACCGCTGGTGCGTCACTTTTTGTGATGAACCGGCGGTGAGGTGGTGCTCCATATTTAGGAGGGCAAGTAAAACCACCCTGCATGGCTTTTTGTGTCCTTGTTAATGCGGCCCCTTTTCACTCAGCACTTTACGTGAAAGGGGTGTTCCATGGGTGTTGCTGTGGGTGTTCTCAGAAACGGTATAACTACAACGACTTGACTAGACACAGGGCCAAGGGCACTTAGAATCATAGGACCCCAAGGAACCACCCAGAGAGTGACACAGGGAGCCGATGGAGAACAAGTGTAGTGAGGTAACAAAGACATGTGCTCCGTATAACTCTATGGGAAAGTCGCTGTTGCAAATTTAAAATTTAAGGACACTTCTACGAGGACTTTGAGCAAACTCTTTGGAACATAGGAGTTTCTAAGGCCAACCCACCAGTGAGTACTAAGGTACCCGTGTTACCTATCCCAGAGGAGCTAGGTGCATAGGTGTCAAGTGGTGTTGTAAACCTTCGTCATTTTCAATGGAGAGCTGCAAAGAAGTACAGCTGCCAGGAAGGCGAAGAGTGTCCAGTGGAATCCAAGCCTGGATTTGAGGTGAGAGGAACCTGAGAGGAACCTGAAAGCAGAGGGGACAGAGAATGGGTGACTTCTGGTCACCAGGGGCTCGGTAGTCGAATGCCCAATGAAGTCGGGTGCTTCGAATGATTGTTTGACTCTGCAGCCACGGGGACCAGGAGATGTCAAGGATGACCAAAGTCCGGAGGTGAGCAACCCACAAAGGATGTCAAGAGCTGATGGGTCAATGTCTGGCTGGAGCTCCAACCAGCCTTGGCAACTGCAACCCATGTGCAACCCATGTGTCAGAGGAAACAGGTTACGGTGTTGACCAGCCAGGTCCATGGGACTCTCCAAGCAATGGAGAGTCAGGGCACATCTGGAGCAACCAGGTAAGCATGAGAATTCACAAGGTGACCCTCGCTAGGACCCACAGGCCAACAGACCAGGGTTCGCCAGGAGACCTCAAGCAAATCTGCAAATTACCAGCCCACAGGACACTCGGAGAGTGGATGCCAGGAATCTTAGGACTCCAAAGCACAGGCTCAAGAATTGTCATTAAGCACATGCACTTGTCCTTAATGACACAGGGGTTCGGGTTGCATGGTCCCCACGGGGGATACTGGTCTCAGAATCGCTGAGAGGGCAGATTGAACTCAGGAACCTTTGGGAACCTACCTCCTGTGTTTCGAGTCCTCAAGCAAACCTGTCAGATCCGTTTAGGTGCCTGCTTTTGCTGGGGAGTAACTCCTTTACTCCAAAGGAGATTCTTCAGTCATCCAGCATCGTGCAGGTCCGTCGAAGTACTTGGGGCCCTATTTATGAGGCCTTGCGACTGTTGCGTTTCCATGCGTCACTTTTTGTGACACATCGGCTGCGTAAAACATGCCTCCTAGTGCGCCCTATTAACAAAGTGACGCATCGAAGCAGATGCATCACTTTGTAATTCCCTGCGTTACATTATACCTGCATCAGGTATAATGTATGCAGGGGGGCCGTTCTCACATAAGTAAGCCTCATAGAAGTGCCGCAGTGAAATCTATGAGATTTCACTGCATCACTTCTAGGATGCAAATGCATCAAAAACTTATGCCTACTTCACAGCAGGTGTAAGACTGACACATGCCCTTTCACATGGGACCTGCCCCATGTAAAAGGACACATTGCTGGAGTTGTGTCACTTTTGTGACACACTCCAGCAATGTGTCACTTTTGTACCTGTAGATACGTCAGAAATACTGACGTATCTGTAACTCCTTGCGACATGATGCGTCATACAGTAAATATGAGGCATCCATTATGTTGCAAGGAGGGCGCACTGAGAAGTGACGCATCGCTGCTTTCACACAGCGATACGTCACTTTTAATAAATGAGGCCCGGTGTCTTCTTTGCAGAATCTTGTCCGGGTTAAATCTAAAGTCCTGTAGCCAGGTAACCCACTTTATACCCAAGGGAAGGGGTTGGAAAGATTCTGTGGACCCTCCTAGGGAGGGGCAAGATAGAGGCGTGGCTACACCCATGACATTTGTCCAGTTTCGCACCAGAGCAGGAGCAAATGGCTCCTAGAACTGGTTTGAGCTGGACTATGCACAGGGACACCAAATGTGCCCCCGGTGCAGACATTCTGGCACTCTAAGAGTGCGCCTACCCAAACCCAATACACTAAATACTCTCTGGGAGGTGGTTGCACCTCCCTGTGACGGGATGCCTTTTGTCATGCCTTCCTCTGCACGAGCTTAGGTCAGCAGCAGGAGAGCAGAATCTTGTCTGTGGCTTGCAGCATCCATTTTTGCTGCCCAGGTCGAGAAAGCTGGTACTGGGTATACTGGTGTCCCACATATGTCCCTTCAGAAGGGTGGAATCATACCTCCCTCACCAGCTACTAGTGTAGGAGGTATGATTCCAAGGTGTTTGACACCAAACACAAAATGTTTCTAAGCAGTAGTTTCAAAATTAGCAATTACCTCAAGGTTATAATGAACTTAAACTTATATGTCTGCCTGCACCACAGGCAACCCCGGAGAATGGTCTCCAAAGGCTCCAGAGGGGCTCTTCTCATGCAGGGGCACCCTTTCACATAAAACCCAGCACCCTGCCTTCAGGATTGATGAGGCCTGCCATAGGGGTGACTGGTAGGTATTTAAGTGTATTAATTTAGGGAGATATGGTGAACCTATATCTCAGTAAGTGGTGCAAGCACCAATTTATACAGTCTGCAGAAGCAGGCTTGTTGTGTCAATTTTGATGGCCTCTCATGGGTGGCGTAATAAAAGCTTTAGGCCATGGGAGACCTCTGGGGTACCTATGCCCTGGGTAAATGGGGTACCATATACTAGGGACTGATAAAAGTACCACGTAATCCAATCTGGAGTGTACCAAAGAACATGTATATCAATTTATAGGAGAAATCAGATAGACTGGGGTCATGGATGGCAGGATCCCAGTCAAAAACCAGCAAAACACCAGCAAAAAGTGGGGGTAACCATGTAGTCAGATCCTACCTTCATGCAGGTGCATGACAGCAAATTGTGCACCAGCACAGGGGAGAGGTCAGGGATTAGTCATATTGTTATAAATATGACTCATTCCTTTGCTTCGAAAGTAACACAGCATGTCCTAGGGCACCATGCTGCATTACTTCATTCTAAATATAGCCCTACGTTTTCACCATTTTGTTTCTGAATATGCATTATGAAGAGCACAAATGGTATAAGCTCCAAATAACTTATCTGCACCAGAAAAAAACACGGGTGGATTGATTTCTTGTGACTGAGGTTACATTGTAACAATTAGCAAACTAAATAAAGGTTCTCAGTTTTCAAAGATGGGAATATGTTTGATGAAATATCTGTTTGCTATATTTTTACTGCATTAGTAGCAAAAGTGTGCAAAACAAGTTTTATTTTTCTTTAAAAAAGGTTTTCATTTGTAATATCTATATTACACAGCTTATATAAGTAATACATTTCATATATTTTTTACAACATCTCCAATCGGTTTTCTTCATTTTTGTCCCAGTAAAAAATAAATCTATCAGATGTACAGGGCTGTTTCTGTCACTTATAAGAACATAACATGAACAAAGAAAATCTCTGACAACCCTGGGCCCTCATCCTCTCTCTTTCTCATTTCATATTCCACTTCCCGCTTTGAGGTCTTCACTGATGACAGTTACTACCTGAGGACTGTCAATCTGCTCTGGAGTGTTAGATGTCTCATATCAGTCCTGCAGGATCTGCTTATTCACCAGGTTAGTGTTCTGACAATTGTTCACACCAAAATGGATGTATAATAAATTACTTATTTTCTTTACACAGCTAAAACATCTACATTAGAATATCCTTATATATGTCATTTGAAATGTTGCAATAAGTGAGCAACACACTTTAATGAATATTTGACTTTTAGTTCATTTAAGTCGTTCACATCAACACATAAATAACTCCAGAATAACCAGTGTTTAAACTGCAATTAGATCAGAGTGGCATTTTGATCATACCACCATTTCATTTCTTCCTTGCTGGCTTCCAGATTTGCCTGAGCGAATTGTCTGAAGCGCTTAGTCTGGTTCCTGAAGGCCAGCATGTATCTATATGTATCCTGGAGAGGTTTACTAGGAGCTTTCTCCCAGCCTTCTTTGACCATACTCATTGGTCCTCTTCCAGGATGCCCATGCAGGAGCTCAAAGGGACTGAACCCTAAGGACGTCTGTGGTACCTCTTTGTAAGAGGACGTCCCAGATACGCCACATGGGCTCTCCAAGACCCATAATCATGCCTTTTAGAGTCCAGTTGCATTTCTCAACCAGATCATTACCTTGGGGGTGGTAAGGAGTGGTGAACATATAGGTAACACCGCACTCCTACCACAAGGACTTCATATACTTGGATATGAAGTTGGCACCCAGGTCGGATACCACCTCTCTGGGGAACCCAACACGGGAAATGATCCCCATCAATGCCTTGCCCGCTAGGGGGGGTCGTGGTGGTCCTGAGAGGGATAGCCATGGGGTACCGGCTGGCATGATCCACCAAGACCAGGATGCACCTGATGCCCATGGCCGGCTTAGGATCCAGAGGCCCCACAAAGTTAATACCCATCCTCTCAAAAGGGGTGCTGACCACAGGAAGAGTAGGAAAGGAGCCTTGCAATTCCTTCAACTTTTATCACTTGCCTGGCAAGACCTACAATGCGTGTCAGATTTCTTGCACGTTTGGGACCAGTAAAAGTGGGTGACAAGCCTTTCATAGGCCTTGTCTTTCCCCAAATGCCCTGCCAAAAGTACATCATGCGCCAGACTCAGTAGCAAGGCTCTGAAGCGCTGGGGTGCCACCAGCACATGGGCTGACCCATGATCAGCAACCTTAGGCTCACTATACAGGAGAACATTCTCCCAGTAAATTAAATGTGATACAGACTGATAACCTGCTGCCTGGTCTGTAGTCTGCTGCCACAAACCAACAAGAGAAAAGCATTCCTGTGGCTCCCTGCAGAATTTCTCCCTGGAGTGGACCTTTTCTGCTGCAATGGGTAAGCTCAGGCAGGCCCCCCAGTTTGGCCACTTGCTCCCCTGTAGGCTCCAGGGCATCCCCCTGAAGGTTGGCCTCCTCCTGACCTCTGGGAACTTCAGGGGCTGGTTTCCCATACACCCTGCTTCTTCTCTTTCTATCAGGCACCTGCGCCACTCTTTCAAGCTTGAGGTCCTCTTGATCGCCCTTACCGGCTGCCATTGACCGAGTGGTCACATGCACCCATTCAGGAAGACCCAACATCTCCGGATGACACCTGTGCTCCACCTTCTCTCAAAGGGAACTCTTCAGGTCGTTACCGAGCAGACAGTCAACAGGCATGGCTGGTCTCGCAACTACTTTCAAGGTACCTGAGACACCCCCCAACTCAAAGGGAACCTGTGCCACTTTGCAGAGACACTTTGCATTGTCACCTGCAACTACTGGGTAAAGTACGTTTGGGACCACCTGCTCTTCAGACACTAGCCGACAACTGACAGCTGTCACACTGGCTCCAGTGACTCTCAGAGCCTGCACCCTATGGCCACTTATAGTCACCCACTGCCCGTATTTCTTAGTGTTTGCAGGCAGATGGGACAATTGGGACACTTAGGGTCCCCTATGAAGTAACCCACCTGATCACAAGCATAACACTTGCACGTACTCTTCTCTGCAGGCTTACCTGAAGAGACACATGGTTTCTTATCAGTAGGGGGCTGGAACCTTTCCCTTGGTTCCCTCTGGAATTACTTTTGGGCCCTTTCTAGAACTCCTTATGTTTACTCGTATCCCTCCCTTTCTTCTGCTGGGGCCCCTGCTCCCCCTTGCCTGAATCTCCCACATGCTTCTCTTGGACCCTGGCGCTGACCCAGCGGTTCACCTCTAAAGCAAGCTTTCTGAGGTTAGTCATCTTACTGTCAACTGTTGACATAGCTCTGGAAAACTATTAGCAGACAAGTGCTCCCATGCAACCAAATCATAGAGCCCCCTGCAAATCAGTTACTTGGCTATCCTTCAACCAACCATCCAGTGGTCTGCAAAAGTAGGCAACATACTCAACCGAAGTGTGTGATTCAAGTTTCTTACAGGCCCCAAACTTTTGCCTATATAGTTCTAGGCTCAACCATATCACCTGATTAAGGCTTCCTTCATGGGAGCATGAACCATCTTATCCTCTGTTAAGGCTAGCGAGCTATCCCTCCCCTAGGCCATGAAGCAGCTCAACAACCCCGCGACCCAGTTTCTCTCAAGGATTCTGTGGGATCTCATTACTACCTCATACCCCCTGAACAACTGACCAATGTCATCACTCTTCACATAATCCTTGATCACTTCCTTGGGGAGGTATAGCCTCCCTTCTCCAGGCACTGATGACAAGCTGCCACCATTTGAACTGGACTCCACACTCTTGGCTTTTATGTTCAGCTCCTTCAAACCTCTTTCAAGCTCTAAGAGCATCCTCTTTTCTTCCTGGACCAGTTTCTTCCTCTCCAACTCCTCCTTCCCCAGCCTGAGCTTTGCGAGCTCCAACTCATGCACTCACTTCTCTCTCCGTCCTCCAGCTCCTCTGGAGACATTACCTTTGAAAACACACTGCTGCCCCCCCTGGAAGGTACCCTTTATCCAAACAGACCTAATAGTCCATCCAGTTGCCCATCTAGATTATCTGTCTCCTCCCTAGGCTCCTTTGTATGCTCACTGGCATTCCTTGATTCCAACTAGGCCCTCAGCGCCTTTTGGTCTTTCTCCTTTCTGTGGGGCCTCTTACTGAAATTTACATTTTTTTGCAGATGGCTTTCAGTTGCTTCACAGTGTAGGTTTCCACACTATCCTCTTTGAATTCAATATCCACAGCTGCAATTGATGCTGGTTTTGTCATTTCAAAAATTGGCGGTATTCAAGTTACAAAAAATTCCAAAAGAAAAAGTTCCATCAATTGTATAGGGTCTTGAAATGGTCTGCACTATACTTGTATGTACACCAATCGTTGTATGTAGCGCACAAATGCAAGTCTAGATCCTCACCGCTAACCACCAATGTTAGAAATGGTGGTCTCTAGTTGGTAATGGTTTGCCCCATTGTCCAAGAAGGGAACCTTCTTCCTAGTTAGGGTAAGGGGGATACACTTTTAAAATAACCCCTGCTCACCTCTGCTTGGCAACTTGGCCCGAGCAGACATGCTTATCTCAGAGGCAGTGTGTAAAGCATCTGTTCACACATACAGTAATACAGTAAAAATACTACAAATGGACACCACACAAGTTTAGAAAAATATGTAATGTTTAGCTAAGCCAAATAAGACCAAAACAACAATAATCCACAATACAGTAATCCAAATGTACTTCTTAGAAAGTACAAACAGTTCTGTCCATAGCAAACTAAAGATGCAACACTTTCAACACCAAGTACGTTGGAAAAGGCAAAATCATAAACAAAAACTGCTGCAAGGAAGGTGATGCTTTGATTCCTTACAAGCAGGGAAGTTGATGCATGAGTTCCTTACTCCAGCGGAGGTGATGTTTTGTTTCCCTACTGCCACACAGGCGAGGTGATGTCTAGGTTCCTTACTGAAGGGGAGGTGATGCGTCAGTTTCTTACTGTGCGGGGAGGTGATGCATCTGTTTCTTCCTGCGGCCCCGGTGTCCTTGTAGATTTGGCGCCCCGGTGCGAAGGGCAGGGATCGGGGATGCATCAGTTCTTGATGTCGTAATGCACTACATTGGTCTCTCCAGCCGGGGTCCCATGATGCGTTGGTTCTTGCAGCCGCACAACAGGGCCTGCATCATAATCGGTGCTGTGAACTCGGACTTTGTAGATTGGTGCACGTGATGCAAAGTGCGGCGATTTCTCAAGCCATGGGCAGGCGCTGAGTCGGTTTCTTCAGGGGCCTGATGGCGATGCATCGGAAACAGGTGTGGATGCATCACTCTTCCCGTAGTTGAGTCTCTTCAAGCTCCCAATAGCAGGAACAACATCCAGAGGCCCAACTCAGCAATAGGCACCTCTTAGCAGGTCAGAACTCCCAGCAAGGAAGTTCAGCGGAGCTGATGGTGAAGTCTTTGTGTCCCTGAGACTTCAGAACAGGAGGAAAGCTCTACTTCAAGCCCTTAAAGATCTTCCTCAAGTAGGGGGCAAAGCACACAGCACAGTCCTTGTCCTTTCTTTGGCAGAAATAGTCACTGCAGGCCAAACCCAGACAGAACACAGCAAAAGGGAAGTACTTCTCCTTCAGTTTCACCAGCTCTTCTCCTTGGCAAAGGTTCCTCTTGAATTCGAGAGGTTATCTAAAGTTCAGGGGTCTGCACCCCAACATTTACAATCCATTTATTTTTGTTCTCTGGTGTCAGAGAGGCTCTGTGCTCAGTACAAACAAGTTCTGTCCTCTCTGGTGCAACTTCCTGACAGGAGGTGGAGGCAGCATTGTGTAAGGCAGCAAAGGCCTATTCAAGTGAAAGGAAATCTCCTCCCCCTATTCTAAATATAGCTTAGGTCTATTCAACCCAGCCCTGACTCATCAAGGAAAGGCTGGACACACCTCAACCTCCCAGTGGCTGTCTATAATAAATGTACATCCCCAGCCCATGTCACTCCAAAGCCAGACAGTCTATACACAAACCAGCAGAGGCACACAGGATGGCTACTCAAAAAAAATACCTACTGTCTAAAAGTGTTATTTTCAAACACAGAAGGTAAAAATCATCTTTAATAAAAGATGTGTCTTAATACTTTGAGTTCAGGCATACTAAACGTTACCTTCCCATCTGGTCCCAACGAGAAGTTATATTTATAAGATGTTAAAAATAAACTGCCATTCTATCCAAAGGGAAACATAGCCTTTGCATAGTGAAAAACCACATTCACTGTAGTTCACTATCAGGAGATGTTACACACATCAGTACATGTGGTACCTTTCACATATACTGCACCCTGCACACAGGGGTACCTTGTGCCTACCTTAGGGTGACTAACATGTAAGAAAAGCAAAGATTAGGGCCTAGCAGGTGGGTGCACTTGCCAGGTGGACATGGCAGTACTAACTGTGCATAGACACTGCAATGGCAGGTCTGAGAACATTTTGCAAGGCTGCTTGGGTAGGTGGCACAATCAGTGCTACAGGCCCACTAGCATCATTTGACTTATAGGCCCTGGGCATACACAATCCACTGTACTAGGGACTTAGTAGTAAGTCGAACATGCCAATCACGGAAAAAACAATCCATAATCACAATTTACAGAGTGAGCACTTGCAATTTGGCACTGATCTGCAGTGGCTAGTGCCCAAAGTATCTAGACTAGCAACAAGTAAGCTCAACACACAACAAAAACACAGGAGGCAGAGGTAATTATGTAGGGGAAACCACACAAAGGATGCTAAGTCTAACAGTAGGATTTTGGCATAGGATACTGCATAAACATAAAGTAGATTTTTATATAAATTTAGACTCCAAAATGAAGTCTATCAGATATTTTGAACTGTAGTTAAAAATTTAAGAGTGCAAAAAACAATCAAGGGAATTGAATACTCCCAACCTTTAGAGTTGCAGTCAATGGAGAAAGCACTATTGACAAATGGTCACTTACAGGTCGAGTTGCATGGAAAACACTGGGGGTTATGGTGATGAGGGTTACAGGACCAAATCACAAGAGTCAGTTCAATTTTACCTGATCCAGAATCCGGGTGCAGAGTTGTCCTGACTGTCCTTGGTACTAAAATGGGAGCCATGGGGGAGCTGGCTTTACTGCTGACACGGTGATGGTGAGGAAACAGGTGCAAAATGTCAACAATGAGGCCACTGCTGTAATCGGATGAAGCTTTGCAGAGGTTCTTCGAGTTGCAGCATCAGGGTAAAGGTGGTGGTTGCTGAACTGGCTACCAACATGTTTTGGCTTTGCCAATGTGCCACATTCCATCCATCATCTTGTGTGTTTTGCTGTTCGCCCTATCTGGGAAGGGTATGCCCAGACGTGGGTCCTGTGCTCACTATGTCACTGGAGTCAAGCTATCCTGGCTAATGACGGCTGATAGCCAGAAACCGGTCCTAGGATGCTTGATTCCAGTCCAGGGAAGACATGGCTTGGCAGCTTGGGCTGGACTGTTCCCATGAGGCACAGGGTCAAGACTTATTTGCATGTGGCCATGTCTGAACTGGGGTGGCGTGGTCAGCAAAATAACTATGGATTAAACCCAGATCTGTGATTGAAGGTGAATGTTTTGCTAATGTGCAACATTCCGTCCATCATATTGTGTGTTTTTCTGTTTGCCCTATGTGGGAAGGATATGCCCAGACATGGGTCCCGTGTTCACTATGCCACTGGAGTCAAGCTATCCTGGCTGATGACGGCCGATAGCCAGAAACCGGCCCTAGGATGCTTGATTCCAGTCCAGGGAAGACATGGCTTGGCAGTTCGGGCTGGACTTTTCCCATGAGGCTCAGGGTCAAGACTGATTTGCATATGGCCATGTCTAAACTGGGGTGGCATGGTGAGCGAAATAACAATGGATTAAACCCAGATATTTGACTGGAGGTGTATGTTTTGCCAATGTGCAACATTCCGTCCATCATCTTGTGTGTTTTGTTGTTCGCCCTATGTGGGAAGGGTATGCCCAGACGTGGGTCCTGTGCTCACTATGCTACTGGAGTCAAGCTATTCTGACTGATGCCGGCTGATAGCCAGAAACCGGTCCTAGGATGCTTGATTTCGGTCAAGGGAAAACATGGCTTGGCAGTTTGGGATGGACTGTTCCTATGAGGCACAGGGTCAAGATAGATTTGCATATGGCCATGTCTGAACTGAAGTGACGTGGTGAGCAAAATAACAATGGATTAAACCCAAATCTGTGACTGGGGTGAATGTTTTGCCAATGTGCAACAATCCGTCCATCATCTTGTGTGTGTCATTGTTTCTATCTACTGGGAGTGATCACACCTCCTGGCAGGGGATCAGATTCCTTTCTTGGTGGAAGCAGCTGCGGGCTGACATCCAGAGCACAAGAAAGGCTGGGGCAACCAGGTAGGCAATCTCTAAGGTAGCCACCTGGGTGCATGCTACATCAACCTTGGAATGAGAATCATGTCAATGGTGCTGAGGCAAGTTGTTTGATAACAAACATGACATATTTCTGCAGTACCCTAATGGAGGTGGCAACCTTAGTGGGTGCCCGGGTGCCAGCACATGTTATCCTATGGACTAATGATCACTTACAGTAGCTTTTAATTGAAAGAGCTGCTATAGGGACACACAAGCTTGCACTTATATGTTCTCATGTTTAATATAAAGCACCCTGCCTCCTGAGCTCAGCAAACCTTCCTTAGAGTAGACTGGCATATAGTAAAATGAGTGCTTTGGCCTTGCTGCACATGGTGAAGGAAAAGTAGAGTATGAGCAGTAAGCACTTCTCCTTCTGTCTTCAATGGCAATACTGCTGTTGTCTGTTACTTTAGTCACTCGGGTGGCCCAAACAGTGCTTTAGGCCCTGTTGACTCCTTTACCTCCCATGCCCTGGGTACCACTGGTAACCTATACCAGAGATTTATAAGGGAGTAAAAGACCTTGCTAACTGGGGTTACCGATTCATATACATCAGTTTTACGGAGAGCGCACCTGCACTGGGGCCTGGGCAGCAAGCTCCAGAGCAGTTCAGGGTCATAACCATCAGCATTAGGGCAAAAAGTGGGGGGTGATCATACAAAAAAGGCACTTTACTACAAGAACAGGTAGTCAGATCGGGCCCCATTCACAGAATGAACTTAAGACTCAATCCTAAACTTACTACTGTTTTGGTATTCACAGATTGCACCCACTACTTTTGGTATTCACAGAATGAACTTACTACTTTTGGCATTCACAGAATGCACTTACTACTTTTGGTATTCACAGAATGAACTTACTCATTTCGGTATTCACAGAAGTTAGGACTCCTAACTTTAGGACTCCTTAATGCCTTCTGTGAATACCGAAAGTCCTAAAATTACGATTTTTCTCAATTTAGTAGTAGTAAAGTTAGGACTACTAACTTTAGGACGCCTAAATGCCTTCTGTGAATACCGAAAGTCTTAAAATTAGGATTTTTCTCAATTTAGTAGTAGTAGTAAAGTTAGGAGTCCTAACTTTACTACTACTAAATTGAGAAAAATCCTAATTTTAAGACCTTCGGTATTCACAGAAGGCATTTAGGAGTCCTAAAGTTAGTAGTCCTAAATTTACTACTACTAAATTGAGAAAAATCGTAATTTTAGGCCTTTCGGTATTCACAGAAGGCAATTAGGAGTCCTAAAGTTAGGAGTCATAACAAGCTCCCAACAATATGAACCACCACCCAGATGCAGATGGGGCTAGCCCCTGATCTCCAAGGGGTGCCCCTCAGGTCTTGGACTATTGGTTTGGCCTCAGTAGAGTTGAATTGAAGGTTTTGGACTCTCCATGGCTATGAATGGGCCCTCTGGTGCTGAAACCATGTCACTCACACAGCCCGCTAATGCGAAGTCCCGTCAGACTCTCCTCTCTACAGCATCAACTTCTCCTGGGGAGTGCCACAGTGAAGCTCCAGCCTCACCATTTGCAATAAAACCAGGATCTTTGTGCTTCACCGGTGACTGTCCACAATTCCAGGCTTGCTCTTCGCACTACATCGACGACTGTCTGCAATGCTCTCCTGTTTCTCGTGGCCCACTCCACAGTGAATGGGATTCTTTGCACTGAACTGAGAGAGTAACTTTTCCTTGGGACTGACGAGTCCCTATATCTCACCTGTACTCCATTGCGGTCATCCTGAATTTGTGAATTTTTCTTGGTCTCACAAGCCCAGATAGCTGCAAGTGATGCTTTGGCTTTTTCCGGCCCAATTTTCGCATAAATCTTTAAAATCGCATTTCTCCAGTTCTCATGATTGGATTTGCATCATTTTGGTATTGATTTATTTATAACCTTTGCTCTATTTGTCTTAATTAACGTGGAATTTTCATTTTATTATTGTTTAAACTGCTGCATAAATACTTTGCCTCCAAGCTAAGCCTGACTGCTCTGTGTCACGCAACCAGAGGGTTGAGAACAGGTTGATTCAGGGCTTTTAGTACCTCACTCTGACAAGCATTATGGTTGCTGCTTTAGTAGGGTTTCACCCCCTTAAACCAGTAACCCAGGGGGTGTGTTACCGCTACAACGCATCTTTTACAACGCGTTCCGTTACAACGCGTTTTTTACATCGCAAATACCATTACAATGCATGCCATTACAACGCATGGCATTACATAGCAGATGCTATTACAACGCATGGCATTACATCGTAAGTATTGGTAAGTATTTTTTTTTTTTTATTATTTTATTTAATATTTTATAATTGATTTAATTATTATTAATTATTTAAAAATATTTATTTCGTTTTTAAATATTATAAATTAAATATATTAATTTAAGTATTTTTTAAAATAAGTATGAGTATAGGAGTATATGTTTTGGGGTACTGATGTATATGTTTTGGGGTGTTTGGGTGTTTTTAGGTTTTAGGGCAGGGTTTGGGTTTTGGGGTACAGGGGTGTTTTTAGGTTTTAGGGCAGGGTTTGGGTTTTGGGGTACAGGGGTGTTTTTAGGTTTTAGGGCAGGGTTTGGGTTTTGGGGTACAGGGGTGTTTTTAGGTTTTAGGGCAGAGTTTGGGTTTTGGGGTACAGGGGTGTTTTTAGGTTTTAGGGCTGGGTTTGGGTTTTGGGGTACAGGGGTGTTTTTAGGTTTTAGGGCAGGGTTTGGGTTTTGGGGTACAGGGGTGTTTTTAGGTTTTAGGGCAGGGTTTGGGTTTTGGGGTACAGGGGTGTTTTTAGGTTTTAGGGCAGGGTTTGGGTTTTGGGGTACAGGGGTGTTTTTAGGTTTTAGGGCTGGGTTTGTTTTTTGGGGTACAGGGGTATTACGACTTTATATAAATTAAATTAATTAAATTAATTTTATTTTATTTAATTAAAATAATAACTATATTTACAATTTTTAATTATTTAATTGTATTAATAAACGATTATAATTAAATTATATTATTTAAAAATGTTTAATTAATTAAATTCTTTTAATTTTATTAAATATAATTATATTATGTATTATTTATAACTTAATTAAATTATAATTATATTTATTGTTATTAATTACATTATATTATTTTCTATTTATAAATTTTTTATATATCATTAATCATATTATTTTAAATATATTAAATTAATATCAATTTTAATATTAATTAAATTACTATAATTAAATTAATTACTGTTTTAAAAATGTTATATTATTTTTATTATTTTAAATTAATTTAATTAACTTTATTATATTTTTTTCTAAAAAGATATACTTACCTATACTTACGATGTAATGCCATGCGTTGTAAAAGTATCTGCTATGTAATGCCATGCGTTGTAATGGCATGCATTGTAATGGTATTTGCGATGTAAAAATCGCGTTGTAACGGAACGCGTTGTAATACATCGCGTTGTACTGACACCAATCCACCCAGGGGCATATTACCAAGCAATAGCGATAATTATCGCTATTGCTTGGTTAGCGTGAAAAAATTATCGCCGAACTGCGGCGATTTTTATTGCAGATAAACCTTGGTATTACCAACGTTTATCGCAAATGCGATAAAAATCTGCCGCAATGCATGAATATCGCTGAAAAGTCAGCGATATTCATGCATTACCGAGCTAATGCTCTTAGCCATGTTATCCACCTCCCATTGGATAACATGGCTAAGAACTGCTCAGGGCAGGTGTTAGCTTTTGGAGATATTCGCGCTTAGCGCGAATATCTCCAAAGGTTGGTATTAGGAGATAGCGATGTTAGCGACTGTTTCCAGTCGCTAACATCTTGGCACGCCCACTTTGCATGTCATTAGTGATAAATATCACTGACATGCAAATCGGGCCCCAAGATGATCGCTATCTCCTACTAGCTGTCGCTAACTGGTGTTAGCGACAGCTAGGTAATAGGGCGATAAAATTATCTCCGCTTTCTTGGCTTTTAAAGCCAAAAAAGCGGAGATAAACCCCCTTGATAATATGCCCCCCAATTTCTCACAATCGTTATTAAGTCTGCTTTATGGATTAGCCTCTTTCAACCTAAACAGTCTGGCGTTTCACTTCTATTTTAGCTATGTGTAATGCATGTTCCTGACTAATTTAAGAACCTTTGGGTTGATTTGGCTATATACATGGGTAGAGCAATATTTGTTAGCATAGTTTTTTACATGTCATTTACAGAACATTTCATAGAAGTGTTCACATATATTTACAATGTCTTCTAGCAGATTCCCAGCTTTTTCTAGATTGTTCGAAACCTCAAGGAAACAAGATTTACTTTCTGGGAGACACCGTTTCATACATGCAAATATGATGCCATTCTTAGAACTGAAGATTCTTATTATGTTATGCATGGAACAATGAACACATATTGGGACTGATTCACAAAGGTAAACTGAGACGAAAGTCTAACTTTACGACTTTCGGTATTCGCAAAGGGCGTTTACGAGTAGTAAAGTTAGACTTTTGTCTTGGTTAGACTGAAGTTTTGGTCTTAAGTCTTACTGAGACCAAAACTGAGACAAAAGTCTAACTTTACTGCTCGTTAATGCCTTTTGTGAATACTGGAAGTCATACAGTTAGACTTTTGTCTCAGTTTACCATTAAGAATGGGCAGAAAAAATTATTAGCATTTGGAATTCCATCTGCCTAGACAATGACTTGGTTTTAGGTCTGACGTTAGCCAAGACCTTTAATTTTGATAAAAATGTACATACATATAAAATGTACATACTTAAGGGGGCTTTTCTTCAGCTATCTTCATCCATTAGTTTTCTTAACTATCTTTGACATTTTGCTTTCGCCCACCTCAGCACACAGTATAGGCAATGGGTCAGCGTATTTGACCCCTTGGTTCCTTTCTTTGTGAGTGATAACATTGGAGCACAATGGTGTTGCCCATAGAGAAAGCAGTTTCCTTCCATGCCAGGTACTTGTGGGGCATTTAATATCTGTTTTTTTTTCTAAACGTTTATTTATTTAACATATTTTACCAGTTTGTGAGGGCCTGGATGCTTCTCAGACACTGCTACGAGGTCATCGCTGCTCCTTCTGGTGTGCTGCTTCTCATGTGCACTACTTATGGCCCCATGCTTTGAAATGGACTTTTGAATCAATTCTAAAATGGCCACCCTGGAATGGGATCTGCTTGCATGTGAATGTATGGGTAGCCATTTTTTAATGGACTTTCAAACCTTTTTCAAATGGTTGCCAATGTGAGTGCATATACAAATATGTGCATGCAATTGTGGACATCTTTGCATGTTTTCATAAAATTCTTTGGCCAATGCTCATTCACACCTATACACGCAAGGACAGCCAACATTCAATGGTTTTGTAAAACTTTATTTCAAAATCCTTCAAAAACATTCAAAGAGGACTACCTGTGCATCCACATATATATGTCCATCAACATGCAGACCTGTTTTTATGTTTTTGTAGCAAAGCTTTGATAACACTAAAAAGCATTGGTTAAACCAATTTGCTGGCAACCAAAGTCAGAATTGTTGGCTGTGCCTCTGCCTATTTTTTCTTGAAATTTTAATGTTTGTGTGACTACTAGATAAGTGGTGCCAGTGTTGTGTATTTGCCTGTGTGGCCATCATGTATTTTCCCTTTCCTTATCAGCTGGAATCCTGTTGCCTCATCTACCTTGAATCCAGTCTCATGTTTTATGCCACGTTTACAACATTATACAAATTACCCAATGTTTAATCAACAAGGCCACAAAAGAACTACATCAACCAGTGCCAAATCAACACATCACTGATCATGATAGTAACTTAGAAACGCTCAGCAACGCAACAGAGAATCACCATAGCTTGCAATCAATCAGTTCCACGTCACATAAAAAAACTGATTTGATACCAACCACAGTCAAATAGTCCAAACATTCTAATTTAGAGCCAGCAAGCAATTGACCCAATGGATCATTATATGTTTTGCCCAATGATACCTCGAATGTATAACAGAACATAGCAGAGTTGTTACTTTTTTTGTAAAGACACTTTTGATTTCAACACCTAACAGTTCTCTTCCAACTAATCAAAATTATACTCAATTACAAATATTAGCAGATGTTACCAAGCCATCACAAACTGAGGGGCATATTAGCAAGAACCTCATTAAAATTATCGCAGTTTTAGTGGCAGGAAGTTATTTAACAATGACATGGAAGCCTCACTATCAAAACTGGGGCAATCACATCATCCAATTAGGATCCTATAACTGCAATTGCATGGAACCGTGTCTGGATAATAGTGGGGCATATTAACAAGGGCTTTATCTCTGCTTTTTTGGCTTTAAGCAGAGACAAAACTAGTGCCCCATCATCAAAAGGGTGCTACCACGCAAATTTGCATTTTAGCACCCTTTTACTCTACGCTTCCCCTTGCATCTCTAATGAGATGCAAAAGGGCCTTCCAGAGTAAAATAATAGGAGAAATGTCGCTAAGTGACATTTCTTCTATTATCAAGGATATTGCTAACCCTGTTAGCGATAAAAAAAGCAGCGCTAACCATGGTTCACACTGCTTTTTTACGTCAGGTATTTTTCTGACTTAGCCATGATATGCTATGTAAGGTGGATATCATGGCTAAGTATTTTTATCCCTATCATCAAGCTATCGCCACACCTTGTGGGATTATCGCTGTATTTCCAGTGGTAATCTCACAATTGGAAGCTTGCGTTCTGAATTTTATCGCTTTGGAGATAAGCGTTGCTGATAGCACGCTATCTCCGTGATAAAATTCAGATTTAGCCAGCGATAATTATCCTAGCGCTAAGTGCGCTTAGCGATAATTATCGCCTGGCCTTGTTAATATGCCACATTATTCCTAAAACTCCTGTATCAACATGTGATAATTTTAAAAAATCTCCGCTAGATCAATGTCCAAAATATAAATCAGATGGACATCACGCTAGCTTAAACTGCCATAAAACCCTAAAACTAATTCGATATTTATCTGATTTAAAATAAATATACTCTAGTGATTTAATAAGTGTGTAGCATGCAATTTACATGCCCAGAGCACATGTAGTGCACTTTACCAGGGGCTTGTAAGTAAATTAAACATGCATTTGGGGATGGACCAATTTCACCATCTTTAGTGAAGAGATTACATTCACTTTAGTACTGATTAGCAGTGGTAAAATGAGCAGAGTCCTAAAGCTAGTTAAAGCTAGAAAAACGAGGTTAGAAAAAGGGAGGAAGGGTGGCAGGCAAAAAGTTAGAGGAAGACCACCCTAAGGATGCCAAGTCTAACATTTATCAGTTTGGAGATTTTTTCATTTCCAATCAGATATGGCTGGCGCTCTGCGGGTGGGGGTATACTGCCAAGCACACCCACGGGATGTGCCTTGGTGTTTCAGCAAGACGCACCCAACAAGTGCATCACACAGTTGAATTTGGGCACATTAGGCAGATGCTTCCAAACTTACCTTGGGGGTTTCTGGCTTTCTGGCCTTCTGGCTTTCTGGCTCTGGGGGTGGGGTGTCTTCTCTGGATATGGTAGCTCAGGGGAACGGAGGCCTACACACCATGCCACCAATGGAGATAGTTTATGTTGTTATGGTGGCCAGGTCCCATTATGTATTCCACAGTACATCATGGCTGCCATTCAGTCCTTTCCCTTGGGAAATGCCCAACCCAAGATAGAAGAGGTTTACTTCCTCTTCCTCCCTACTTCTTCTGATTATTGGAGATGATATACAGGCCTCAAGTAGGTCTTTGCAGTGCCTTGCAACACTCCCTTTACTTCTTCTCTATTATTTTGGTTGCATCTTTGCTTGCTGTGCTGGTGAATTAATGAGTTTTTTTCTGCTTGGTTTTACCTCCTGGAAGTTTCCTTAGATGGCATATTCCAGCATCGTTTCCCCTTCACTGCCTGGCAGGGCGGCTACCGAAGGCGATTGTCTGAGCTTCAGGTCTCAAAACATCTAGTCCAGATGATCCCACTAGCGTCTAGTCTTTGAGAAGGACCACATTAATTTGCCTAGGCTAAAAAGGACATAATATTGTCTATTTCTCCTGAGTAGTGAAGTAAAGGAGAAAATCAAAAATCAAGAACACGTAAGAGCTGATATTTAACCAAAAAACGGTTATCAAAAGGCCATCCAACTCAGTGTGTGAGATTGAGCAGGCTACATGAGACACTTTTATGTTGGGGGATTAGATTCTTACTTCAGGTAATTTATACACTTTTTCCTTTTTTTGTGATATAGATCATGATACAATTAACTTTTAATGTATCAGTTATTACTACTTTACAACACTTCAGGGGCTGAATTCAGAGTCAAAGGATATCTTTTATCAGAGCACCTGGGCCGCAGGCTCGTCTAGTAGTAGTAGTATTTAATATTTCATTGATCACATTGATTACAATGAACACACAATAAATAAAACTGGTGCTTAAAACCTTTTTCCTAAAAACAGACATTGAATAATTCTTTCAATGTTTGTGACCCTAGTTTATGGAAGTAGAACATATTTAATAAGATCAGACAATTTAACGTGTTTGTTGCATCATAATGTAAGAATGTCATTAAGTTACCATTAAAAATAGGGGCATTGCACCATAAAACAATATTTAATCCCCTCTGTAAGTATTCTAATATTTACCTCTCTAAAGGAGGCTCTCAGGTAAAATACCCTTAGATGTAGCAGTTTCAGACAGAGACAAAAGGTATGGGCTTGAGTTTCAGCTTTGTAGCCATGTAATCTACGCCCACTTTTTCCTTTGCCTCTAGGATTCCATGTCCTCTTAAACTCATATTTCAGTTTGGTCTGGACTGTTCCCATGAGGCACGGGGTCAAGACTGATTTGCATATGGCTGGGTCCAAACTGGAGTGGCGTAGTGGGAAAAAGAATGATGGATTTAACCCAGATCTTTTGACTGGGGGAGAATGTTTGCATTGTCTGCATTCCGTACATCATTTGTTTGCTAAAACTCTCAAATTTATAGAACAGGATATACGATATTCTGAACCTCAGGTATTTCCACTTTTGAGCATATTTCAGGTTTGACTCAACATATTCCTGTTTTACAGTTAAGTAAGACTTATATATCAAGTCTGAGTGTTCATATTTCATCAAAGTCAGGCAATTTTTTTTTGCAATTATTATACATTAAACTTTTCGGTAGTAACTTTTTACATGAAGTATGTGAAAATGTGGCAAGAAACTGTGGAAGCTTATGTTCGGTGATAACACTTTTGATGATTACTAAATTTATTTCCAGATTATTGTAATGAATCCATTTCAGTTCTTCCAAAAGTAACAACATGTTTGCTGTGCTACGCTCACATATGTAATTTATTAATGCAAAACTGATGATTTTACCTTGTGTCATGTTAAATGAAGCTTTGGAAAAAGTTTCAATCAAATTTGGATATATTATATTGGTTCCTTTTGGTTCTTTCTATAATCTGCTCAAGTATTGTCTCAGATAAAGTGGTCATTTGGTTTTCTATGTGCCATAGTTTCATGACCAATCAGAGACAAGAAGTTTAATGTTATTTGATTTACTTGCCGCGACAAGTTGAATCCTAGCTTCAGATTACTGATTTTTCATTATTCATTTTGTCTTTTGCTTATATTGAAGCTCTTCGTGTCTAGTCTGATTATCACGTTCATTTGAAGGAAGATTTTTTAAAAGGGCTTAACATACTTTCAGATTGCTCATTTTACACTATGAAAAGAAGGATCACATTTGTGGTATTGTTGAGCATCATTTCTGCTAATAATAAAATGTTTGTGTTTGGTTATAATACAATTGAGTATTGATCTTGACAATAATTCCCACTCAAGAAGCCAGTCCTTTAGTTACTCTACATTTTCAGTATCAGTTGTTATTTTTGATGTTATGAAATGTTGTTTCAAAACAGTGATGTCTTTAAATTAAGCTCACCATTCCAGCTTGTTAACTTATTTGCTTAACATCTGTACATTTATTATTTAACGGTGTTATTCAATTGTCATTCTGAAGTTATATTTCTCATAACTGAACGGAAATAATTTTTCATGTGGCTCATAATTACTCTCTGCCTGGAGTTAATTAAAAAAATTACATTTGTAAAAACTGGAATAGTAAACAGAAGTATAATCAATTGTGCTCTTTGAATTTGATGCTTTGAACGTTATTTTAGCCCATCGATTGTTCTGACAGCCTGCCATTTAACGTGAAATAATGTAGCTCATGAAAAAACCTTATAGTGAATTACTATTAAGAATGCACATTTTCCTTTGTATAGAGCCTGTTAATTGTGGTTGTTGTACTGCATTGAATAGTATGCTACATCTGGAGAAACTTCCGTAAGAGGGCCTCATAAACATAGTAATACAAGATTTTGCTTAAAATTACAAGTCACAATGATAGCAAGTTTAGTATGTTTGTACAGAACCCATTCTAATTCCTCTAGAATAGAATGCCATTTTGTTTTGTTTTGTTATTAAAAAAGATGGGAAATAAACATTAACTATGACGCAATAGCTGATATTTTGATCACCATTTAAGACCATTAGTGACTTAAATTTTTTTTAGAAGCTTTTCATATCAAGATTGTTAATCACTAAGGTTACGTTTTGCATGTAGTGAAATGTGATAGGTAAAATGAAATATTGTGCCAGGATTCTTGGATGCAAACCACTTGATGGTCTATATATATCTGAGTCTTTTTTCCACTAGATTTAAGCTGGTTTTCTATACATGCAATATTTCAGGATCAGTTTGAGAATTCAGAGTCTATATATTTTGATAAGTGTTAGAAAAAGTTTATAAAAATGTATAATGAATTATGTACATTGTTTGCATTTACAGTGCATGATTGATCTGGGGTATTGGCTCAATAAGATATTTAGGTCCTTTAAAGTTACATGTTCTTTTTAGTAAGAGCCTAAACTGTTCTTGTATTCAATTATTTCTGGTAAAATATTACAGATGTTTTATTTGTTTTACTAGAGATACTCTAGCACCCTATTCCACCAACCTAGTTCTTTTTGCTCCACTTTTTGATAGACTAGTACCTGATGCCCATGATATTTGCTCATGATATTTGGATGATTTCATTATTATGATTCTTGCTTCAAACAAAGCACACACTGCAGTACTGATTGTGCCACTCCCATAAATACCCCTTACTCATGTCTTTTCAGTGTGTGCAGTTTACTTCCACTTCAACTTGGCATTTAAATCTACTTGCCAAGCCTTAAGCTCCCCTTTTATTATACCTAATCACCCAAAGAAGCCCTAAGTTCAGGGTGCTTGTAAGTAAAAGTTAGGACTTGTACTCTTAACTTTTACATGTTCTGGTAGTGACAAACAACTCAATTTGTTTTCACCACTGTGAGGCCTACTCCTCTCATAGGGTAACTTTGAGAATCCCTTAACACACTTTTAAGCTGTAATTCCTGCTCAGAAAGGAGTAGCTCTATTATGTTTTATATCTTTGGAATGGTAATGATAAATCCTCTGTACTAATAAAGTTGGATTAACGTTACAATTTCCGAAAAGCCACTTAAAAATGCCAGGCAGACCCTGTACTCCGACTCACCCAGCAGATTCCTGGCGCCGTCAAAATTGGTTACCTACCACGACTCGCATAGCAACTCATCCCGGGTTGCGGTATTCTCATCCGGTTGCCTCCTCTTGCCGGCATAATCGTAGTACCCTGGTAATTAGAGGCTAACAAAGTTAGGGCATTATTCCAATGTCCTGATGATGGTCCCCATAACTAATGGGGGGACCGAAACGCCGTCGACCTCTGTGACACCATATACAAAACGTGATTACTATGTAATGTAATGGTGTTCATGTGATTTCTTTGTACAACTGCATTTACTACACAGAAAACGTTTGTTTGCCTTAAAAAGCCTTTCCTTGTGTGTAAATCTACCTTCTGTATTAAGACCTGTTAGTGTTGGGCACAGGCTTGTGTACCACACAGGTGATCAGTAGAAGGTATTGTATTGGATTTGAAGTGTATACTCAGTAAAATTATAGACCTCTGTCCGGCTGGACATGTCCTTCAGAATATAGAATGGATTCTCTCTATATTTATTACTCGTTTCTTTATCTCTTAATGCATGGGACCACTGTTGTTTGAAAGACTTAAAAAAAGGGGGGATTTCTCTGCTCTTGGCTGTGTGTGCCTTGCCGCCTGCCTTCATTAAACATTTAAGGTGGGTGACAGCTACACTTTGTGCATCCCCTCTAGACAGCCACAAACAGGGAGAGGCTAGGTGTGTCTGAGTGCCCGTCTACATACATCTGTTTTTTATGGCTCTTCCTGGGCAGGAAGGGAGGGAAGGGCTGAAACTCACACTTTAATAGCCAATGTCCTGTTCCCACACATAGGGCTGATTACCCCCTACTGATAGTCTGGAGCTAGGGCTGGGAAGACAGGACATATATGCACTTCAAATCCCCTTCTTTGAAGTCACCCGCACTTCAAAGGCACATTTGGGTATAAGTACTGTGTCCATATCTCAACTTCCACATAATGGATTTTTGTTGTTTCTATCTTGTTTTATTTATAAAGTCATACATTATTTTTCTAAACTGTTGTGGAGTATTTTTGTGGTGTTTTCTCTGTTTTACTCTTTAAGAGTTGCACAAAAACTTTACATATTGCCTCTTAAGGTAAGTCTGACTGCTCTGTTCCATGCTACCATAAGGTGAGCACAGGATAATTTAGCCACATCAAACCCCACCTGAGAGACCTGCACTGGCTTCCCCTCAACAAGAGGATCAACTTCAAGCTACTCCCCCATGCACACAAGGCACTCCACAACACCGGACCAGCATACCTCAACCGATGACTCACCTTCTACACCCCCAACCGCCAACTCCGATCTGCCGACCTCGCCCTCGCCACCGTCCCCAGCTTTTGAAGAGCCACCGCCGGAGGCAGATAATTTTCCCACCTCGCCGCCAGGACCTGCAAATTGCTCCCCATACTCCTACGGCAGACCCAGGACCTACTAACCTTCAGAAGATTACTCAAGACCTGGCTTTTCGAGCAGTAGCAGCACCCCCTACCCCACAGCACCTTGGGACTCTCACGGGTAAGTAGTGTGCTTTACAAATGTTCTGATTGGTTGATTGATTGATGTGTAGTGGCTTACCTTTCTAAGGACTGTGGCTCCTGCTTTGACAGGGTACACACTACTCTGCCAACCAGAAACCCTATTTCTAACAATCACTAATAAGATAACCCTTCCAATTGACCAAGAATTCCAATTTCCCATTTACAATACAAGAGTCACAGATATCTGAAACCTCAAACGCAGAAACCCCTCTGATAAGGAAGGCGGTGACAACCCAATATGATGGAAACGATCTGCAATAAAGGGCTTCAACTGGGAGACGTGGAATACGGGATGTACCATCCATAAAGGAGGGGGATAAAGAAGAATAGCATCCTGATTAACAATCTGAACAATACGTAAAGTACCAAGGAAACGTGGACCAAGTTTAGGCAAAACAAATTAGGATAGCCAAACCTTATCCCCAACTGTATAAACAAGGGCTGGGCAGCAACATTAATCATCTTTTACTTTCATCCTGTCACAATCTGTGGACAAACTGTCTCTTACTGTGTCACTTACTGACACTAGGTGTTGCAACAATTCTATAGCAGTAAGTACTAGGGAATCAGCAGAAACAGTGTCAGGACACCACTTGAGATGGAAACCCTGTAAGCAGTAAAAGGGTGACACCCCAGTGGCATTATGTGTGTCATTGTGTAGGAGAATTTCTTGAGGTGCAAAGAGGAGCCCAATTATAATAAGTAGCATTACAAAAGCCGCACCTGAACTTTTAAAATGTTTGGTACATTCTGTGAGGCCATTAGTTTGAGGGTGGAATTCTGAATTTAAGGCTCTAGATATGTCAAGAACTAAGCACACAGCTTTCCAGAATCAAGAAATTAATTGGGGATCTCTATCTGAAATGATGATTGACAGTATACCATGCAAGCAAAAGAAAATCAGATATAAATTATTGCGCCATCTCCACAGTTGTTGAGACCTCCAGAAAGGGTGAAAAATTAGACATCCTGGAAAACTGCTCAATGGTTACCATGATAATAGTGAATCCTCTTGACATGGGTAAGTTGACAATAAAATCTGTGGATATGGTGTGCCAAGGTCTGGGGGCCATTGGAAGAGGATAAAGAAGGGCACAGTGTTTAGAATGAGAGGCCTTATTTGTGTTTTCATATCGTATAAGAAGATACATAGGATTCTACATCTTTAGCTATGGTAGTCCACCAGAAGGATAAGATCCAAAGTATTGTTCTTGCCACAGTGACTGGCACTTATGGTTTCATGACACTGATTTAGAAATGTCCATTGCAGCTTAGACATTGGAACAAACAAGGATTTCATAAAGAAGTATAATTCCCCTTGTTTTCTCACATGATACACCTCACAAATGTTTCTCAGATCCTCAGCCTTCAAGGCCAAATATGCTAGTTTAACTTTCTCTTGAAACAAGGCAGCTATATGTAGTATTTGTTATGCAGCCAATACGGTTTGTGGCTGAGAATCCTGACTACGAGAGTCTTGACAGGATAGACAATCAGTTATGATGTTAAGGGATCCTGGAATGAAGGTGAACACCCAATTGAACTGAGGTAAAATATATGCCCAACAGACTTGTTGACTATTTTGACACTGAAAGTCTTGCAAAACCTGTAGATTTCAAGGATCCATCTTGATTTCAAAAGTATGCCAACTTCCTTGAAGATGGTATCTCCATTCTACTCACTCTACACAGGCTTCTTTCATGGCTGATAATTCTCTCTCGATTGCTGAATAATTTTGTTATGAGGATGAGATGGTCAGAAATATTAAAAGATGGTTTTTTCTAGTCTATCACCAGCTTCAATTGCAAAAGCGCTACGCCCAGTGCTTTTCCTGGTGCATCAATCGTCGTGCTTCAACATCCTGCGCATGCTACGGAAGATCTTCTGGTGGATCCCCACCGAGACCAGGAAGACCGTCACCCAGGCCCTCGTCACCAGCCGACTGGACTACGGCAACTCCCTCTACGCCGGAACCACCGCCAAGCTCCAGAAGAGACTCCAGCGGATCCAGAACGCCTCAGCCAGACTCATCCTCGACATCCCACGCAACAGCCACATCTCCGGACATCTGAGAGACCTGCACTGGCTCCCCGTCAACAAAAGAATCACCTTCCGTCTCCTCACCCACGCACACAAAGCCTTACACGATCAAGGCCCGAGCTACCTCAACAACCGAATCAACTTCTACGCCCCGAAACGCCACCTCCGATCAGCCAGCCACGCCCTCGCCGCCGTCCCCCGCATCCGAAGAGCGACAACAGGAGGAAGGTCCTTCTCCTACCTGGCCGCCAAGAACTGGAACTCCCTCCCGTCCGACCTGCGCCTGACCCAAGACCACCTCTCCTTCAGGAAGAAGCTGAAGACCTGGCTATTCGAGCAGTAACGGCCCCCCCCCCCCCAAGCGCCTTGAGACCCTATGGGTAAGTAGTGCGCTCTATAAATGTCTTGATTGATTGATTGATTGATTGATTGATCAATCTCCACTATAAATGTCTTCATGGGGTCTAGTTGTCTCAAGGCTGGGCTGATGTAAAGGCCTTCTTTAACCCTTGAAAGACATTCTCAGTGTGATGTTCCCAATGAAACTCTATTCTCAGATTCACTTTCCTAAATAATCACAAAATCTGGGATGAATACTCAGGGAAATTGTGAATGAAATGCAGATAGAAATTAGTAAATCCCAAGAAAATTTGAGTCTACTTAATTGAAGAAGGTGTTGTCCATTGTAATATGGCCGGGATGCCCGTCACCCCCTCCCAACACAATCCCCAAGGATGGGTAGTCGGACGCAGTTCTGAACTTTTGGAAGGCGGGAGGGAGTCACCCTCCCGGCCGTATTTATTAAAATATGAAACAAAATTAAAACATTAAATAAAAGTTTCATATTCATGTACAATTTTACATTTATTAAATTACGATGAAGACATGTTCTTTGGCTAACCTTAACAAATCTCTAATACAAAGGTTTCCTAGCCGAGTCTAACATCCTGCAAATGCATACATTCTAAATTAAAATTGTACATCCTAGCATTAAGGGCCAACGGCAAGGTCTTAACCGGTGTCAGATCCCTACTACCAAAACTGTCGCCCTCACGGTGTGAATGGCGCATGCGCAGAGGACTGTACCCTCATTGCCAACTGCAATTTCCCTTGTCTTGTTGGGGGCCCCCCTTTTCCGCTCGACGCCATCTTAAAGGCCGTCCGAGCTCCCGTGTGAGGTATCTGTAGGAAGGACAGCGTGGACTCCCCCCCCATCCCCACACTCTCTATCATATCCGCCGTCGCGGATAACCGGGCCCCGGGAAATTCGTAGGAGGGGCATATAGCCGCCTCCTCCCCTGGAAGGGGCCTATGGCCGTCTCCCCTTAGGCGACCCATCCTTAGTGGGTTCCGCCTCCCAGTGGGAGGGGCCAATGGCCGCCTCCCCCCGGGCGCTCCCATCCATATTGGGTGGTGCCCCACTCTAGGGACCTTGAAATTACTGCTCACCGATCATGACCTTACCGCCACAGGCCGGATAGTTGACCGGCTATCTGGCCCCCCCCAGACTCCTCCAAAAGGTCATGCTTCCTCAAACCCCTTAGCCATGCTATGAAGTCTCCTATGAGTAAAACATTCCCCTCCCGGGTCAGGTGAACCCCATCATGTAGATACATGTGATCACCCCGAATACACCCATGAGGAATACTATGCAACTGTGCAGAGCGAAACAATCTACCAATTTTATTGTTAAACTTCTTCACCGAATGGTTCAGTGCTGACACTGAAAGGCCCCCCCGCCATACTTTCCTGGGAATCATGTGGGACCAGGCAATCGTGCACCCCGGGATTCTTTTTGCCAACCAGCTAACGGCAGACAAAACTTGCTCGAACAATACTCGTCTACCCAGAGTCACCAAGTCATTGCCCCCTAGGTGTACTATGACTATAGATGGCGGTGACCTCTGCCACCCTAAGAGGCCCTCAACAAAAGATTCGAATTGGTCAATACAGAGCCCGCCCCTTCCGTGGAAGGCCACTCTGTACCCGTATTCCCCAGCTGCACGAGTCGCGTCACCTGCTTTGAATATGTCCCCGGCCCGCCTCACGTATGAGTGGCCCACGACCCAAACCACTCTCTCCTCAGACGGTGATCCATGACCGCTGGTCTCCTGGTACTGGGTCGACTGCAAATTCCGCCCCGCATGACATGCTCGCGAAACTGTAAATCAAACAGAAGACAAGAAGCGTGAGTGCATGTCACTTGACTTCACAACATGTGCAATCGCACATACCTTTTGAAGCAATTCGAGGACCATCGTCCCAATTGTTTCACTTCCTCTGCACTCTGACCCCTGGCTGTAGCCTCAGTAGCAGCCCCTATCATAAAGGAGTGGGTCCCAAAATCGCACGGGTCCATGCTCGCCGCAGCGATTGTCAGTGCTAGCACCCTCTGGAACTGAAACCTCGTCAGTGGGGTGCCATCGATGTGTCTCAGCAAACTCCCCCCTCATGTATCCGCCCTCAGTGCCAAGTATTCCACTATACACATTATCGGGCACGTGGGGGACCCTTGCACGCTCTGGACAACAACACTGTTTCCCATAGCTCCCTGGTCAGTCTTGGACCTAGCTATCGTGACTACCATCGAATAACCCCTAATTAGGATGTGATCCCTGCACAAGCCTCCCTCCACATCTTTCTTATTCCTTGCGACCAGTTCGCTCACCCGCATAGCCCCATGGAACGCTAATGCGAAAGCTGCCTGGAACAGAACTGCTTCGAATTGGGAGGAGCATGTCATGACTAGTTTCGCCATGAGTAGGGACAACCTTTCTAAGCCAATCAGGAGCCTCTCGTCTTGCTTGCGACCCTCGAGGCGCTGCCAGCCGCGAAGGGCTTTCTTCGCCAAAAAGGAACCTGTTGGGTCTTTGATGCCATGCACCTGCGCCATGAATGAAATGGCCGCCCTGTGTCTATTGGCCGTTGCCGCTGATCAGCCTTCTCTGTGCAGTGCTACCAGGAACCCTATGAAGGAATCCTCCTGACCCCAGTTCTGATTCCCTGTCGGACCCAAAAATGTTATGTTATGTTATGTTATGTTATGTTATAACATTTATAGAGCGCTCAGCTGCCACAGCAAAGTGGCGTCCCGGCGCTACAATGGACAAAATAACACAACCGGATGAAGGAATTAATTGGGACCAAGTGGAAACAGAAAAGTTTTAATAGCTCTTCGGAAAGACAGAATGTCAGATATGGCACGGATGTCAACAGGTAATGTGTTCCAGAGACTCGCTGCCAGCACGCCAAAGGAGCGGCCGCCCACTCTGGCCCTTCTGAAGCGAGGAACACAGGCCAGAAATTGACCCGTTGAGCGTAGTACTCTAGCAGGGGTGTAGTAGGTAATAGCCTGTGCAAGAATAGGAGGTGAAGAGGCCTTTAGAATCTTAAACGTCAGGCACAGAGCTTTGAACTTAATCCTCTGTCCGACAGGCAACCAGTGAAGATCATGGATGGTGCGGCTGACGGAACAGAATTTGGGCAGGCCTACTAGCATTCTGGCGGCTGCATTTTGTACACGCTGAAGGCGTGTTAATTCAGCTTGGTTAACGCCCAGGAAAAGCGAGCTGGCGTAATCCAACCTAGAGAGTACTATAGCTTGGACAATGAGTTGTCTAGTTGGAGCATCGAAACATTTAAAAATGGGTCTGAGGCTCTGCAGAACCCCAAAACAGGTGCCAACAACTCTTTTGGTATGGGGGATAAAAGTGAGGTTGGAATCAATCCAGACCCCGAGGTTCTTGGCCTCAGTCACAGGAGTGGGAGCTTGGCCTAGCTCTGGTGGCCACCAGTGGTCTCCCCAAAGATGAGCCTGTTTGCCCAAAACTAGGACCTCTGTTTTAGATGCGTTGAGTTGGAGACAGTTCATCGTCATCCAACAGGCTACCTCCTTTAGGGCTTTCTGGAATTTTGGGGCTTCAACCGTAGGGTCCCCATTTAGTGCAACCGCTAGCTGGGTGTCGTCCGCGTACGACACCATGGTTAAACCACAGTTTTTTGCAATGGTGGCTAGCGGCTGCACATATAAATTAAAAAGAGTAGGGCTGAGTGCCGAACCCTGCGGGACTCCTTGGGAGATATTGCGTGGGGCAGATTCAAAAGGGGGGGTGGAGCCTTTAAAGGTGCGTCCAGATAAAAAAGAGCGGAACCATTCTAATGCGGTGTTCTCTACACCGGCCTCTTGTAGCCGTTGTAGAAGGATGGGATGGGAGACAGTGTCGAAAGCGGCACTGAGATCCAACAGGATCAGTGCCGCCGTCTGTCCTGCGTCTATCAGCTTCCGCAGATGCTCCACCATAGCTAACAAAGCAGTTTCCGTGCTATGGCCTGCACGGAAACCATTCTGGGATGGATCTAGAATGCCTGAGTTTTGAAGATGGTTAGACAGGACTTTGTTAGCATGTGCCTCCGCAAGTTTGGATACCCATGGGAGGAGGGAGATGGGTCGGTAGTGTTCAGGCTTTAAAGGGTCCAAGGTGGGCTTTTTTAAAATAGGAACAACCGTAGCTTGTTTCCATTTGCTGGGAACAGTTCCGGACTCAAAGGATAGCCCGATTAGATCAAGCACAGGAGTCAAACAAATCTCGGCAGATTCGTTGAATTGAGTGGGTCTTAAGGGGTCAGCCGGTGAGCCAGATTTAACTTTTATAGTGAGAGCTTTAAACTCTTCCTGAGATGGCTTAGGTATAAGCGAGAGAGACCTAGCGATCATGGGATTGCTTCCTGAATTAATTGTAGGTGCAGTTTGTGGGGGGAATGATCGATAGATGGCCTCGACCTTCTCTACAAAGAAGGCCGCTAGCGTTTCGCAATGGTTCGAGGAGCGTTTTCCTGCACAATAGGAACGAAACGCTCCTTCGTATGCCTTCCTCGTCCTGGGGGCTAAGCTTGCTGCCACAGGTCTTGTAATCCGGGGCACCGATTAGCCAAAGTGCTTTGGGGAATGGTGCCGCCACTAGGTCTGCCGTAGGTAGATAACCTCTGAACGCCTGCATATGTGAACGAGAGAGTGCATCAGCCGCATGATTCAGTACACCCGGCACATGTTTCGCCCTGAACTGTACATTCAGTCTCATGCAAAGCAGCACTACTTCCTTCAACAATCTCAAGATCCATTTGCAGCGTGCTGCCTGATTGTTAATGCAATCAACAACAGTCATATTATCAGACCAAAATACCACAGAGCGGTCTCTGAACTCGTCCGGCCATGCCATCAGAGCGACAAAAATAGGGAATAGCTCCAGGAACCCAATGTTACTTGTGAGACCGCAGGAGTGCCACCACGCCGGCCATGTTTGCGCCGACCATTGGTTGCCAAAGATGGCGCCAAATCCCACGCTCCCCGCCGAGTCAGTCCACAAACCCAGCTCGTCCGAAGACGCTGGCGGCTTGTTCCACACTACTCGACCGTTGAAGTCCGCCAGAAATGGCAACCAAATGCGCATATCCTGGCCAACCTCTGCAGACAGTCTGGTGCGGTGGTTTCCTTCTTTGAGACCAACCATAGCTTGTGCAATAGAGCGTGAAAAGGGGCGGGCCATTGGTATCACCCTTAAGGCGAAGTTAAGCTGACCCACTGTTTGCTGTAACTGGTGCAGGGTCACTTTCTCCTTACTAAGGCAAAGTTGCAGGGAAGCCCTAAATTTAGCTACCTTTCCCACTGGCAAGCGGAAACATCCCTCCACAGAATCGAGCTCAATTCCCAGAAACTCCAGTGAAGTAGATGGTCCAACCGTCTTACCTGGTGCCAATGGCACTCCAAAATCCCTCATGAGGATGCAAAAGTCCTGTAGCACCTGCGCACATTCCGTGTCGCCGGCTGCTCCCAAGAACAGAAAGTCATCTAGATAATGCATAACATGCCTATGCCCTGTGGCCTCGGTGAATGCCCACTCTAAAAAACAGCTGAATTTTTCAAAATAAGCACAGGAAATGGAGCACCCCATCGGCATGCATTTATCCATGTAAGATCTCCCTTGGAATGCAAAACCTAGCAAACGCTGATCTTTTGGATGTACCGGGAGCAACCGGAACGCTGATTGATATCTGATTCTGCCATCAGTGCCCCGGGGCCCAGGCGATTTAACATGGTGACGGCATCATCGAATGATGCGTACCGCACCGAACAAACTTCTGGGTCAATAGCATCGTTCACCGAGAGGCCCCTTGGAGCAGACAGATTATGGATCAGCCTAAACTCCCCCGGGTCCTTCTTCTGGACCACCCCTAATGGGGAACAGATGAAACCCGCCACTGGCGGGCGCTGAAAAGGCCCTGCCACTCGGCCTAGGCTCACTTCTTTAGCAATTTTTCTTGCCACCACACCTGGATTATGCTGTGCTGATAGCTGGTTTTTACAAAAAGGTTCCCCACGAAAATCCCCCGCCGGGATGTGGAAGCCATATAAGAATCCCTTCCTCAACACCCCGGCAGAGACATGATCAGGGTATTTGTTTAACCAAGGAGTCATAGCCATGAGATCAACGGGAGTAGGCAATTGTTCACAATGATCTACCTCAGTCTTGCTTGGACCCTCCTCTACCTCCCGACCCGCCATTTTTCGATCTACATGAACTCTCCGGGTGTGAGGAATTCCCACAGCCCGCACACACATGCTTGAACCTACATGTACCCTGCGGTCTGTTACAGTTGCCTCGATTGAAGCCCCAACAGACCCCCGCTTTCCACCATTCCCGCCGGTTTTCGGCTGGTGATCACCACCGGCGCCTGCTCGAAAGGGCACCGCGGGCTTTTGGTGGGAAACCCCCGACCCACTCCCACCTGGCGAGGATGTCCCTGCCATCCCAGGCAGGAGCTGCTTATGCCAAGAAATTGAGTCGAGGCAATCCCATGTCAGAGAGGAATCATACTCTTTGGCTTTACGGAATTTCATGTCGTAACCTTTCCATTCGTCCCCCTCATACATTTCATAAAAATCCATTATACGGGCTTGATAAGAAGACAGTTCGGTCAATACCTCGGGCTTACGTTCACCAATAATCACAGTAAACATTGCAAAGGCCTTCGCCCAATTCGTTATTGTCTCCTCCACCCTGAACTCCGCCATCTTGGCGCGCCAGACGCTCGGGTGCCACAAATCTTTCTGTGTTTTAGCATATTCCATCTCGCGATGGTCAGCTAACAACGAAAACATATTGACATACTTGTCTGTCCATATCAATTCTTTCGTGGCCATCGGGATATGTTGTACCACCCTCTCCCGCCTTAAGGGTAATGAGCCCTCCCCCGCCACTGGCATAGCGAGCTTACCCGGTTCGGTCGTTGTTCCCTCCGTTTTCTCGAGACCAGCTGCCGGTCCTTCCGGTGTCACCTGTGGGGAAAAAGAGGGAGATTCGCCTTCCCGACATCTCGCGACTGCCGCAACTGCTGGATTAGTAATTTGGCCTCTTCGGCCGTGTCTCCGGGCGCCGTAGCACCCCCTGCCTTCTTATTGAGCCATGCGGCCAACTGGGTGGCCAATTCAGGAGGCATATCCTCATCGTTAGCGGGCGTAATCACAACCGGAATCGGTTGACCCACGTCTGGGGTTGGTACTGGGTCATCAGCTGGTATGGCAGGGGTGACCGGGGGCACCTCAGGAACCGGAACCTCCCCTGCAACCGCCCTCCTCTTGACCCGTTTCCCTCTACCCTCGGGGACGACTCCCGGCAATGCCGGGCCTATTACCTTCTTCGGGTTACCAGGCTTGTTCATTGCGGCCAGTTGCTTCTTGACGACCGCCAAATCACGACCAAGCGCTGGGACTTGTCCGATGTTTCGTTCCATGCTCGCCATTCTGTTCACCAACATGCGTAGCACCTTGTCTGTCTCGGAACCCTTTCCTGCCTTCTTGCCAGACATGGTTTCGATTATCCACTCCGAGTCGATCAACACGGTCCTGGATCCTTCGCTTTAAAGTCACTGAAAGAGAAACACAAGAATTACAAGTTCTCAAAATTGCCGCTTGTTCCATCGAGAGCTCACGAGCAACGAGTGGGTGCAGCCTTCAGAGCACAGGAACAAGAGGATGCTTCTTCGGATTCCCGCTCTATTTATTCTTCTTCGGGAGGGCGTGTACCCTCCTCCGGTAAGCCTACTGGGCGTGGTCATCGGTGTAGGTGTCTAGGACAACCCCTCTTGGGCGGGAAAAGGCACGCCCCGGCTACGCCGCTTCGGGCATACCAGCCGAGACACGCCCCCCCCAAAATGGTTTCCCGGGAGGATCGGGGCACCCAACCATACGTTCGGGGGGACCGAGTGGTCGCACCTTTCCATTCTGCTTGAGATTTCTTAGGATCTATCGTAATTCCACTAGGAGAAAGAAGGAATCCTGGATACTTCACCTTAACTTGTTCAAACAAGAATTTCTCGAATTTGCATGTGAAAGAGCGCTCTCTTAATCTATACGAAACTTCCTGGACAAGGGTACAATGTTCTTCAAATAATATAGAAAAGACCAACACATCATCTGAATGGATGATTGCATTTAGGTACACAAGATATGTAAAGATAGAATCTATGAAATGTTGAAAAATAGATGGTGCATGACATAGCCCATACAGCATCAATTGATACTCGAAATGTCTGAACGGAGTCCATGATGCTTTTTTCTACTCATCTCTTGGCCTTATTCCCAGTAAATGATAGGCCCCTCTTAGATCTAATTTGAAATATTCTTGGACATATCTGACTGACCCAAAAATGTCCTTGATCAATGGGAGAGGGTACCTTGCCTTAACCAGGATATTGTTAAGAACCGAGCTTGTACTGGTACAGTTTGTGTTATATGCAGTCCCTTTAGCTCCCCCTGAGCGATTTTTTGGGGATCAAAACAAATACGCTATCTTTATGAATCAATGGCAGTTGCAATTTTTGTGTCGAGCATCCGCATTTCCTGATGATTCATCTAAGGTAGCGTTCATTCTATCCTATCTGGGTGGAACCGCAGCTACATGATCCATAACTTTCGTAGAACGAGATGACCCTATTTTACATGATTTTTGCCAGTTTAAGGAAACCATGCGTAAGCTCTTTGCTAAACATCAGTTTGTCCAAGCAAGTGACAATGAACTGTTGAACTTAAGGCAAGGAAAGCAAGACTTGTTATCATATATTGCCTCCTTCAATCGACTTCTCGCGGAGACTAAATGGCCGGAAAAAAAAAGGACAACACTTTTTTATAGTGGTCTTTGTGACAACTTGAAGGATGTGATTGCACAAATTGTGGATTCTCCTACAGACTGTGCTGAATTTATTGACTTGGTGGTCCAGCTGGATCATCGACTTGGAGAGCGCAAGAGCCAAAGAACTCGAGGGGATTTCGCACGTGTGGTTATTGTTAAACATGATAAAAAGGAGCATCCTAGTATTACCCCCTCTCCTGATTCCTCAGAACCAATGCAAATGGGCGGTGTCAGAGGACCACTTTCAAAAGAGGAAAAGGACCGAAGGAAGCGTTTAGATCTATGTCTTTACTGTGGTCGTGCAGGACACTTAGTTTGGGACAGTTTAGTCAAAAACCCTTCTCAAAGGGCAGTAGGACTTACGGTGGCTCCAACACCTGTCCTAACTAATGATACCGCACTATCAGGAAACTCCCTGGCCCGATAAGGACTGAGGCCTCCTTATCAACCTCTCTGGGATACACAACCTCATTTCATTATTTGGCCAATACTACTGCAGCTACACCACGTCATCTTACTCTCATTGTTATCCTGATTATTTTACATCAAGTAAGGAAAGTAATACCTATTTTGTTAGATTCTGGGGCTACTGGAAACTTTGTAGATATCGGCTTAGCACGTACTCTTAATTAATTAATTGCAAGTTTATATAGCGCTAGGATCGACTCCCGGAGGAGTATCTCCGCGCTTCGACCGCTGCGAAACCCTTCCTGCCTTCCCTGAGAGATGGTCCCTAAATGGGTATCTCCAGGGTGAGACCAGGCATCCCCGGCGGTCTGGTGGGGCCGTTAGTGAAGATGAGGCAAGCTAATGCCCAGAGTTGCCGAGTGTGATCGCTGATCAGAGTGGGCACCGAGGCGAGAGAATTATCGAGTCCGCTGACCCTGGTCCAGAAACCTGCCGCGTCGGGAATCGAACCCTGGTCCCGGGCCGTCCTCTGCTCTCGGGTCTGCCGCATCTAACCAGTGAGCCACACTACTTCACTCTTGATATTCCCACCATCAAAAAAGAGACCCCTGAACCAGTAAAGGCAGTTGATGAGACAGAAGTATCTTCTCGTCTGATTCTTCATCAAATTGCGCCATTGTCTATGCAATGTGCAGATGGACACTTTGAAGTAATTCAGTTTGACCTAATTGACACCCCTGTTTTTGGAGCCATTTTAGGCATACCTTGGCTCCAGTTACATAACCCTAAAATCCATTGGGTTATACGCGCAGTTACACTAGATCATTCATTGCTGGCATACTTTTTATGCAAGTAGACAACAGCTGGTTACTCCTTTATATTGTGCTTCCACACAAGAGTTATCTAGACCGGCATCTCCTACTGATAAGAGTATAATTTTACAGACAATTCATGAGGATTTCCAGGGCATATTTTCTGAAAAGCAGGCAACCCAGTTACCTCCCCATAGGTCGTATGATTGTTGCATTGATTTGATTCCGGGAGCCTTGTTACCATGTAGCAGAATATTTGCCCTGTCTGAACCTGGAACTCTGTACCTTAAGAAATACCTTGATGATGTTTTTATCAAAGGATTCATGAGACACTCTACATTCCCCGTGAGATCTCCAATTTTTATCATGCCAAAGAAAAATAAAGAGTTGCGCGCCTGCATTGATTACTGCACATTATATAAGGTCACAGTTAAGAAAAGGTATCCTCTTCCATTAATACCATTTCTTCTTGATCAGGTACGTCAATCTACCATTTTTACCAAATTGGATCTGCGAGGTACATACCATTGAATAAGAGTTAAAGCCGGAGACGAATGAAAGACTGCATTATTGGAATACTGTGATGCCCTTCGGCCTGTGCAATGCACCCGCAGGCTTCCAATTTTTCATTAATGAAGTGTTACATGACTTCTTAGATGTGTTTTTATCTGTTACATTCTCATTTACTCATCCTCCACAGGAGAACATGTTGGTCATGTAAGAGCAGTGCTGCAAACTCAACAAATACGTTTTCCCGAAAGGATAGTCAATGGTGTCTGGGTTTTGCCAATTTGCCAATTTTTACTGGCGCTTTATTCCAAATTTCTCTTCCTTTGTCTCTCCTATTACCCACCTTTTAAAGAAAGGAGGTAAATATCATTGGCCCCCAGAAGCTGAACAAGCATTTCAGATGTTAAAGAAAACCTTCACCGAAGTACGCATATTGCATCACACAGACCCTACACAACCCTTCTATGTGGACGCAGATGCTTCTCAAATAGCTGTCAGAGGGGTCCTTTCCCAAAGGGATGTACAGACAGAAAGCCTTCATCCAGTGGCCTATTTCTCAAAAAAGCTCTTGCCCGCTGAGCAAAACTATACAGTGGCTGAGCGTGAATTACTAGCAATTAAACTAGCCTTCCTGGAGTGGCGGCAATATTTATTAGGGACTCACCACACTGTCACTATTTATTCAGAACACCTCAATCTCCAATTCTATCAGAATGTCAAGGCATTAATTCCTCGTCAACTATGTTGGCTTTTGTTTTTCAACACGTTCGTTTTCATAATCATTTACAGACCAGGAAAGGATCAACAAGAAGCAGACACTTCATCTCGTTTAAATTATCCCAATTCTGACGTGACAACCGTTCAATCTGAGTCCATTATTCCTGAACAGAAAATCGTTGCGCCATGTTCTTCCCAAGATTTCCTAACTCAATTACAACAATCAATACTTATTGATTTCTTGCATCCTAATGTCATCAAGAAAGAGGATTTAGCATATTTAAAGGACCCTCTATACATCCCTACAAAATCTTTACAAGAAACTATCTTACATTGGCTTCGCGACACCATCTTGGCTGGGCATCCCGGTTATAAAAAAACCTTGGAGTTACGTCAACGAAAATTCTGGTGGCCCTCCATGGTAATTGATGTTAAAAAATACATCCAATCTTGTTCTACTGTACGCAAGCAAAAGCTTCTCAATCTGCTCCAGCCGGTCTCTTACTGCCTATGCCAAATTCCACCCATGCCCTGGCATACGCTAAGTATGGATTTCATCACAGATCTCCCCCTATCAAATGGGTTCTCTATCAAATGGGTGGTTGTAGATTACTTGACAAAAATGGCACAGTTTCACCCCTTCAAGCATATGCCCTCAGCTAAGGAACTGGCTATATTATTTATCCAACAAATAGTCAAGGTACACAGACTTCCAACCACCATTATTTCCGATAGGGGACCCCAATTAATTTCTAAATTTTGGCAGCACTTCTGTTCATCCCCAGACTGATGGACAAACCGAACGATAGTACCACACATTGGAACAAATCTTGCGCTGCTTTCTTTCCACATGGACTAAGGAATGGGATATGGCCTTACCCATGGTAGAGTTTGTATATAATAACACTAAACACTCAGCAACAGGGGTTTCCCCTTTCGTTTTCTTACTAGGATATCATCCTCGAATGCTCCCTGTAACCACTATTACCGGAACCACTTCACCCCGAGCAGTACAAGAACGTCATAAAAAATTTACTACACATTCAAGCTCAGCTCTATAACATTTGACAGCTTATCAAAAACAAATGAAGACTGAGGCAGATAGACATAGACAACCAGCTCCAGTATATAATATTGGGGATCAAATGTGGCTCTCCACAAAGTATTTGAGTCTGGGTCGGTCACGCAAATTGCATCCATGGTACTTGGGTCCATTTCCAATAAGAAAAGTGATTAATCTAGTTACAGTTAAGTTAGAGCTCCATAATGATCTACAAATTCACCCAGTGTTTCATGTTTCCCTGAATAAACCTTGCTCTCCCATGACTCGAGATGGTCCTCCACCACCCCCATTAAGATTGATGACAACTGGGAGTTTGAAGTAGCTAAGATACTTGACTCAAAACGTGTGTGAGGGGTTTTATATTACCTTTTAGCTCGTAAAGTATATGGATCAGAGGAAAACTCATGGGAACCCGCATCCTCTCTTCATGCCCCCAACTAGTGCAATTGTTTCATATGCAGAACCCCAATAAACCAAGACCTGTGGTAGGGTCTTTGTGGAGGAGGACTGTTAGTAACCAGGTTGGTACTGGTACAGTTTGTGTTATATGTAAACATCCCCAGGGTTAGTTTTTAAATCATGTTTTGGTGTGTCTTTAGATTGACCAAACATGTATACCAAAAATGCGAGCATTCTTGTTGCTTGCTTTTACCAATGCCTGATTCCTGTTTAATTACTCGCAAATCTTGTCCCCTTATGCCTACTTATGTTCTCTATGGGGACCAAGACTGAATTCTGCACTGAACTGCAGGAATACTTGAGCACGTTTTGGAAACATGTACTTACATAATTGCTGTGTCACTTTCCTGACACTTTTGTCAACGCCCGTAAAGGAGGCTATAAATAGCTACACCTTTCCTCACTCATTGCTTGGCTTTTGCCTTCATCGAAAGGAGAGCTTTTGTCAGGACGCTCCTAGAAGAATACAGTTGCCGGTGAAAGAAAGATCAGCTCTTCATCTTCCACTACAGCTGTTCTTCGTCACGCTTCAGCTACAGAGTGTCACTTTCATCATCCAGCTGAAAGCTGGTTTCAGTGAAGCTTTGCATCGGAAAACACATGGAAGCTAAGTCTATTTCTTTTTAAGTGAACTCTTTGCACTTTGTTTTGGAATATTGCAATACCTTTATTTGAAAGTAAACTCTGCACACTTTGACTTTGGACATTTCACAAACTGTTTATTTTAAAGCAGAACTGGGCACATTTTGACGTTGGCTATTGAAGTACTGTTTATTTTAGAAAGTGAACTTGGCACACTTTCACTTTGAATATTGAAATACTGTTTATTAGGAAGTCTTTCTTTAGGCCTAAAAAACACAGAAACAGAGTGAACTTGGTACACAGTGACTTTGTAATTTGCTACCTTGGTTACTATCATTACTGCCTTTGTTCCATGAAAGCTCCGACATCTAAGGTGATATTAGTCTTCGCTTATATTGACAATAGCTCTTTGTAAACTTCTAAAAAGACATACCTCTCCAGTCTTGTTTCATATAAGGCAGCACAATTAACAAGGTGAGAGTCATTCTGAAATATATAGCTGATGCTGATGTTAGGGAACAAGAGAATATCAAAAGTGTGATTTATTATTTTTGTCTTTAAAGTGTATGCATTCAAGAATTATCAGAGAGAGAGAATTACTGTGGTAAATACATAGAACACGCATCTTCACATAACATTATAAGTAATACCTGATTCATAGTTTGGCAGCACAGTTCAAGAATACACTCAGGTATAATATTAGTATGTATTCCTTTCTTTTAACTCCTAGGTGCTGTTCCTGCTTGTTAGAACCCAGATCCTGGCTGGTCCAGTTGGCAGACGGTAGCAGTCTCTTCTCTTTGTTTCTCTCTCATCCCAATTCCCCTCCCTTTTGGGACAACTGCCAGGGATCCTATATTTCAGTAGCGCTGAGAGTTTTTCCAGGTGGGTTGAGAACAAAGCATCGCCTCCATAGACGTTCCTGGATTTCAGGTGAGTGGCTGGTCTCACACTTGACAGATATTATTTAATCCTCTATAATCTATGCAGGGTCTAAATTCCTTAGATTTCTTGGTTACAAAGAACAGAGAACCCCCTGCAGGAGACATATAGGGAACTATGACACTGTTTTCAAAGTGCTCATCCAAATACTGACATAAACCGTTCTCCTCAGTTTCTGAGATACACTCTAACATATGGCATTTCAGCTCAAGGTACTAGATCTGCTGTACAATCACAATTTCACGATAAAGGAAATGCTTGACCCTTCACCTTTTCAGAGATAGTGAGAGATAGTGAGAGGGAACAGCAGAGAGATGTTCCACCATCGTTGCTGGTTTTTCAAGGACAGGCTCTTCCCTTTGTTTAGAAGATAAACAGTTGTGAGTGCAAAATTCATAACTAAAGGATATGATCTGGGTTACCCAATTTATATAAGGATTACGGCATTGCAGCCAAGGTACTCCAAATATCACAGACTGATGGGAAGAAGAAATGAGATCAAATTGCAAATTCTCATGACGATTGAAAGTTCTCATTTGTAGAGGCTCTGTACACTGGGCTGATATAAAAACCATCCACAGTCTGCACAAGATCAACCTCAGCTTTAGTTTGAGAAGGAACATGGCTGGAGAAAGTTCACTTCTTATTTGGGAACTTGACTGTGGCTCCTGAATGAAATAAAGCCAAGACAGGAATAGATGTAGGTGTGTTAGTATGGTAATTGGAAGATGAAATAAATGGCCATGTTGAGACATTTTTCGGGTTTTCCAGTAGACATTATTTGAGGAAGTGATGCAATACCGAGTCCATTGTTCCTCCCAAAGACGAGGCTTACTCATTTTCCAAAAGCTTTTTGGGTAACACAAGACATTGACAAATAAAATGTTATCAACAATTAAGACTGAGCTATTTTGTCTGCATCAACTTCTTTCCTCCTCACAGATAGGTCCCCTGGTGGGACCTATCTGAATGGGCTCTTTTGAGACTGATATCGGTGACAGAATCTCAGTCTTCCTTTCTAAGATTGAAAGTGGAAGATTCCCTACAACCTCCTTTTTTCTACTTTCATCACTTAATAAGTCAGTGTTCTATATATAATACTGATTCAATTGCTTCAGTAAGAGAAGCTGGTTAGGCACATGCATGAGTTCATTCTTGATTTCTTCTTTTAATCCCCCGTGAAACATGTTCAACAGTGTTTGCTCTACCCAAGTTGTTTCAGCTGCTAGGAATCTGAAGCATATCACGTAGGAAAAAATATTTTTGAATTTTACAAAGGGCTTCTTCAGTAGAACTTTTAATTTGGTGTAAATCTGTTCAGAAGATATTGAGCAATTAATGCTTAATACCTTTTATATATAGAGACAGGGAGCCTCTAGGGAACCAACAGATCTCCTGCTGAGATCTGATTGACTGCCAAGTGGATCTGGAAACCTGGAAGTGGTGGCAGCCATCTTAAGACTCAGGACTCAGTCACATCCTTGCCATGCTCTGCTAATTGCCCCACATATTCCATTGCAGATGATATCTATAACATCATTGATAATATAATTGCAAGATTTGCAATGAAATTATTAATGAGAAAACTTTGCACGGTGGGGTTGTAATTTATAGTTATCATAGCGCACAAGGTTATATTTACTTAGGATAACTATAAATGGTGAATTTCTATGCTTTTTGTAGTGCTTAAAACATTACATTGTTACTGGACATTTCACCTAACTATATTGTTACTTTAACCTTTGTTTTTTGCAGTGAAAAAAATAAAATGTAAATTATATATTTTTTGACTTGCCTATATCTTTGGCGCCATTTGATGAATCTTCCTGAAAATTTCCAAAAAAGGGCCCTGGTGATTCTTGTTGTGCATGCAAAGACCTCGGGTGATCTGTCAAGAGGGGGGTCGAGAAACATATGTATCAAAAAGTTCCCCAAGTTCATTCCCATAGATTCTGCCACCCAAATGGATGGATGGATAGAATTATACCAAATTTTTGCAGAAAAGTAGCTTTTTGATATTTGTTATTCAATGTAAATCCGTTCAGTAGTTGTTGAGAAATTAAAAGAAATCCAAATTTGCCAATCTAGGTTTAGTATGCCTACATGAATAATACCAAGTGTGTGAAGAGATCTATAAAGCTCTGATTGGCTGCCAACACTTCAACAAGAAATTGTTGGGAGTCATCTTGAAACTCGGCTTCAGCTCTGGGACTTACTGGAATAACGCAGGTGGGCCCTGTAGACCTTCACCTCCACCGTGCTATAAACAAAAAATAATAAGATCTGCGCTGACCCTCCCACCCCCCGGGACCACCACTTTCTTGAGGATTTCTGGTGTTTTTTAGAAGAAGGGGGGCTGTGCGCCCCCCTCCCAGCCTGTTTTGGCCCAAGGACCACCAACTCCCCAGGGCAGGCCCCTTAACATCGAAGGAGGGTGGCAGCATGATCTTCCATCCTGGAGTGAATAATGGCCCTGTGGACCACAACCTCCCACAGCCATCTCCAGCTATGTCCAGGACATTGTTGTTTGCTTTTGCTTGGTGAAAGCCTTAACAGCTACCGCCAAGCAAATATTCTGGTTCCAGCAAGCGGGAGCTGTCAAACAGCTCCTGCTTGCTGGAAGAGGTGTGTTTATCCCTTTGCTGCCCACAGACATGCGGGCAGGGAAAGACATGGAAGGATTGCTCTCGCACACAGGGAGTTCATTTCCAGCAGCTCCATCTATGCAAGAATATTGCTGGCTCCCGCAGAAGGCAGAGAGCCAGCTGGGACTGCTGGGGAGCTGAAGTTTCTCCTGGGGTCCATTAGCACACTGAGTCACCTAGGTGGGCTCCAGGGCACCCATGGAGTTGTGGCTGGGCCCCAGCAAATAGGGTCCCTGGGGGTCAAAAATAGCTTGGGGGGGGGGGCTGTGCATCCACCTCCCCATTAAATTTCAGCCAGACCCCAGTGATGCAGTCCCCCAGGCTGAAATCAGCTGGGAAGGAGGGCCGTGCAGCTCCCCTTCCCCATGAAGTGGTGTTCGGTCCCCAGGCTGTTCTGGCCCTGATGCTCATTCCCAAAAAATTAAACTTCAACAGTAAGCACTTACAAATATAAACCTAGCAGGTGCTCCATATAAAGCTCCACTTCTGTAAAGGACAAATGATTTTAAATCCTGGGTTGGTGAAGGCAAGGTAAGTGTGTTTTGTCAGCAATTCCATATTGAAAGGTGATCTGAAATGCATTGTGGAGGTTAATGCATCATCCGAGGCAATCTGTAGTGACTGTCATTAATGGGTTCTTTCTTGTCCTTAACTGGTGAGAGCCATGGTTATACATCTAAATTGCAACAAGTATTCAAATGTACAAATCACTTGAAAGCTTTGCTGTTTGGCCCAACCACCTTAGTAGTATGCAAAGGTCTTCCTGCTATTTTCAACAATGATGGTCAGCTTGACAAGCAGCCTTCAGTGCATTTCCAGCTGATTTTGGTGAGGCTTTCTTGATTCCTAGGAATATAAGGGCATCTCCACCAAACAAAGAAACACATGATTCATATAGTTAACAACCCTAGTTTAAAGAAGATTTACCTCTTTGTAGTCTTGTTGTCTTCTCTCTAGGAGGATTTATGTCATCACATCATTCTAGATAAAGAAGCACCGACAACAATTACATTGCCAAAATGCACACAAGGTCACTGGTGACACTTCCTTGTGCTCCATTATGCAGCTGTAGTGTAGAATACATACTGGTCATTTACCCAAGGAGGTAGCACTTAGTAAGTTTTGTGAAAAAACTGTGGAGTCTTGCTAGATTAAGTTGCACAGATACTTAGACACTCACTCACATACTCAGACATTCACATACCCACTGACATTCTCACTCAGACGCTGATACACCTATTCACAGACTCACTCAGACACCCACTCATATACCCAGCAACACACCCACTCACACACATACTTACATACTCTAACATGCTTACTTACACCCACTCAGACAATCATGCAGCCACTCACTGACACATTCAGATACTCTCACACCGACTCAGGCTTTCATGCACCCCATCACAGAACTGCACAAACACTCTCACAGCCACTGACAGACCATTCAGATACTTATGTACATACTCACAGACCAATTGAGAGACTTACACATGTACTCACAGGCCCACTCAGACACTCATACACTCACTCACTCACAGACTGACTCACAATCTCATTGAGGTACTCGGGAGCCCACTTAGACACTCTGACAACCACACTCAGACATACTCAGATATTCACACACCCACGCAGACACACACTCTGACACTCACATACTGACTCACAGGCCCACTTAGACACTTCCACACATACTCAAATACCCACTGCGACACTTATTTAGCCACTTCCAGACCCACTCACACACCTACTGAAAAATCTACTCAGATACTCTCACACCTACTCACAGACCCATTGAAAGACTTGTTCACTCACTCACACACCCACTCTTAAAGGTTGCAGGCTACAGTTAGGAAATACGATTAAAAAAAACTTAGAAATTCACTTAAAAAACAAAGGTTACACGGAAACATTAAAACCTTAGCATAAACTAAACTTCAGAAATGCACTGAAAACCAAAGGGTACAAGGACGTTATAGTTAGGCAACAGAATAAAAAAAAAAGAATTCACTGCAAAAACCAAAGGTTACAGGGGTATTATAGGTAGGCTGAGATTTCACTCATACAAAAGCTTAGACATTCCGTTATAGTTACCTCAGCTAACTATAAGTTATGTCCCCCAATGCACTGCTTTAACCCTGGGTGTAGGACTTCGCACTATGGGGGGTAAATTATGGTTACCTCAGGTAAAAATAACTGCTGAATTTCTATGGTTTTATATGAGTGAAATCTGAGCCTAATTATAACGTCCCTGCAAACTTTGTTTTTTTCAGTTAATTTCTAAGGGTTTTTTCATTCACATTGCCATTGAAAAAGCATTGTTTGACTTGCCTATATCTTTGGCTCTGTTTGGCAAATCTTAACAATATTGTCCCCCAAAAAGGCCCTAGTGATTCTTGTTGTGCATGGAACGTTTTGGGGTGATCTATCAAGTGAAGGCCAAGAAAAAGGAGGGGGGTCAAAAACCGTGCATTTCCCATGTTAATTCCCATAGTACATTCAGATACAACTGCAGCCTGAACCGTAGAAAGGAATTGCACCAAATTTGGCAGAAATGTAGATATTGGTCAAGAAAAGTGTTTTCTCCTGATCTAGTGTATTTCCATTCAGTATTTTTCAAGTTATAAAAAAAAATAGCAATTTGTAAATAAAGGGATGCAGTTCCTCAGAGGATCCGCTAGTCACCGTGCTCAAATCTGATTGGCTGCCAACAGGTCAAACCAGGAAGTGTTGGCAGCCAATACATGTAAAAAAAAGAGAAGGGGCAGGGTAGGAATACCCTGACCCTCCAATCCTCTTGGGAGGGTCCCAAAGGGTGACCACAGGGCAAAAGAAACGTAATAAAATATTTTAGTAGGAGGCCTGCTGGATCTGTGGCTCCTGCTGCAAATTCAAAACAAAATCATGCACAAGCTCCTGCCCTTCTTTAATAATAGGCCCCTAGGTGGCCAGGTCCATTAAGGAATTAAAGGAGTGGGTGCATGGGCCCCCTCCTGGGGAATATAAAATCCCCATGGACCACCACCTTCATAGGGCTTATGTGTTAATTATGAGGGAGTTGATTGGATCCCCCGGTCCCCATATACCACCACATCCCTAGGGCTACTTAGAACAATAAATTGGGGGGCCACACAGTCCCTCCCAGTACTATGTACCCCCACCTCCCAAAGGCTTAATTAAAGGTAATGGGGTGTTGTGTTGACCCCCCAGTCCCTGAGACCACCACCTCTCTGGAGCCACATTAATATTAAAACTGTGAGGGGACCACACAGCCCCTCTCCCGGGCCATAAACGGCCTCTAGGACCACCACCTCCCCAGGGCTGTCCAATCCATGCCAAAGGGGTGCATGTGGCCCCCACCTGGAGCCAAAACTAGCCCTAGGGATCACTACTCCCCAGGGCTCGTTCCTGCTAAATACAGGGGTGCCCACCCTTTGGACATAGCCGTTTGCTGTAACTTGGCAGGAGCATTTACCACTCCCGGCAAATGATAGCACTGCATTCATCTGTTTTCCTGCCCGCTGTCAACAAAACTGTAACTAAATACCCACTCAAACAGCCACTTGCTAACCACTTACAGAGCCAGTCTCTCACTCACATAGCCATTCAGTGACCCACTCACTAATCCATGCAGTCACTGGCACACCCACTCACTCACCAATAATGCCAGTCAAAAAACACTTACTCACCCACACATCTACTCACACCTACTTAAACATCCAACCAGGCACTCACACACCTATACATGCACTCAGACACTCAATCACAAACAGATACACACAGTCAGACACATAATATATGTAACAGTCATTTGTATTACAAAATGTATGCTACTTTAACTTTTTGCCATATATTATTAACACTCATAAATGTTTACAAAACACTCACACTCACTGGATGATGTCATCAGTGATGTCGTTTGATATGTAATCAGTGATGTCACTGACCATGCAATGAGTGATGTAATATGTGATATCATGATTAGTGCATTGCGGGCGTGTAAGTTATAGTTAGCTCAGCTAACTGGTTTTGTATGAGTAAAATCTTAGCCTAACTAAAACTATTATATATATTCACTGAAAAAACCATAGGTTTCACACACGTTATAGTTAGGAATTAGCATTTAAAAAACCTTGCAAATTCATTGAAAAAACTATAGGTTTCACACGTTATAGTTAGCTGAACATTTCTATCATATAAAGCCTTTTAACCCCTTCCAGGCTCATGACGAGCTGGGCTCGTCATGGAGTAGCCTCCTCAAACACTGATGACGAGCCCAGCTCGTCATACATAATGGGAGTAACGATTTCTCAGCACAGCAGGGGAATATGCTGAGCAGCCATGGGGTTAAATTCCTCCGTTAACTTACTATACCTTGCGCGCCCGCAATGCACTGCTGATGACGTCACATATTACATCACACATGACATGGTCAGTGACATCACTCATGACATCACTGATGACATCTCAAATGACATCCCTGATGACATCACTGATGATATCATCCAGTGAATGTGTGTCTTTCTGATTTTTTTTATATATGTGTATCTAAAGGTTGATGGAAGAATAAATGGGTAAATAAGTGTCTAAATGGATGTTTTTTTTGTAAAATTGACTGTAGAACTGACTTATTAAGTATATCTTACTGAATAGGTGTACTAGTGAGTAATCTTTAAATATTTAAATATCTGTATCAGTTAAGCATGGGCGGAAAATCCGTTTCGCTCGCGGATTTTGCGGATTTTCGGGAAATTCGCAATCCGCGAGATTCGCGAATCTCCCGCAAAATCCGCAAATCCACGAGCAGCGGATTTTGCTCGCACTGCTCGCACTGTTCGCGTGAGTTCGCGGCTTCCCAGTACAACTTCGCTGTGCTAAATTGCAGAAATACGATCTTAGCAAAACTGAAACTACTTACCAGGTTCAAAAGTTCAGGCTCATCATTAGTAGCCATTTCCTGTAGTGCTTCGTGAGGGGCCCCTCCAGAGTTCAGTTGCCAGTTGCAACTATTATGTGACCCTGCTCTGAACCTCAGAATAGTTACACATATGCCACAAAGGTCCTGAATTACAGCTAAGGGAGACAAGCAGGAGCCAGGCTGGAAGTTAAAATCCATTAATCAGCCCCTAATTCATTATTGTCAGTTAGGGCAGGGCAGGTGTTGTAACTAATTTTGCAACAATGAAAGCACTTAGCAAGTGCAAAAGATCACTAATCAGGGCGCACTAAGGAAGCAGGTGCCAGCTAAAAAAATATTCTGTGACACATTAATCAGCCCCAAATTAATTCAGGTCACTTGAGGCAGGGAAGGTGTGCTTCGCTTTGCCGAAAATAATGTACACTGGACAACCAGAGGGTGTGGTGATGAAACAGAGGGTGGCATGGGTGGGCCAGAGGGTGGCATGAGTAGTCAGAGAGTGGCAGTGGTGACAGAGAGTGGCAGTGATGAAGAAGAGTGTCCCAAACAGGCTGGACACGTAGAAACAACAAGTTCGCAAAACTTGCGACCCGACAGGTAAGTTCGCAAATTGCGAAATTGTAAAAACCCTCGCGAACTGGCAGAAACACGGGCGAACACAAAAAAAAAAAATTCGCGGGAATTCGCGGATTTTGCGGATTGCGAGTTCGCAAATCCGCAAAATTCGCGAACGCGAGATTCGCAAAATTCGCCCATGCTTAGTATCAGTGTCTCTCTTTGTATATAAGTGGCTGCATGGGTTGGTGAGTAGCTACATGAGTGTGTATATGGGTTATTAGTTGTTTTTTTGAGTACCAAAATGAGTGTACGGTTCGGTGGGGAGTATTACTTAGCGCACAGATGCATAAATGACTGACTCACTATTTGTATGTGTTTTAAAGACAGCATGTGTGCAGGACTGTATGGGTAGATGAGTGTGTGTATGGGTGTGTTAGTGAGTGAATGACTGTCTCAATAGTATCTTTATGGATAACTACATATGTTTTAAACTAGTATATGTGAGTATTGATGTGTATAAGTGAGTATATGTGAGAGCGACAGATTCTAAGACTTCCTGTATAAATAAGTATGTGTTTCTATAAGTGATTGTTTAAGAGAGTAAGTATGTCTACGATTCTGTAGAAGTTGGTGTAGTAGTCGGTGTGTAGCTGCATATGCAAGTAAATGGATATTTGATAGTTTATTTGCATGTGCGAGTATGTGTGCGAGTAACTCTATAGATGAATGTTGGTGTATAACAGGATATATAGGTGTATGAGTACATATAATGAGTCAGTACATGTATGAGTGACTATATAGAACTGTTGGTGAATGAGTGGATGTGTATGTAGATTTTGGGATTACTCAATAGTTTGTTCTAAATGGAATTGGTATCTTCATTTTTTTGAAAATTTTAGGTTCTATTTTTGATCGTGTGTATCAAAGGTTATATTACAGTAAGAGGAGGTGTGCCACAAGGATGATGTCATAAGTGACGTCATTAGGGATGTCATTTGAGATGTCATCAGTGTGTCATGAGTGATGTCACTGACCATGTCATGAGTGATGTAACATGTGATGTCATCAGCAGTGCATTGCGGGCGCGCAAGGTATAGTTAGCTGAGCTAACTATAACGGAGGAATTTCAAAGGTTTTGTATGATAGAAATGTTCAGCTAACTATGACGTGTGAAACCTATAGTTTTTTCAATGAATTTGCAATGTTTTTTAAATGCTAATTCCTAACTATAACGTGTGTGAAACCTATGGTTTTTTCTGTGAATTTCATAGGTTTTGTAAATGATAATTTATAAATGTCTTAATTATTATTACTTTCTTTGTATACTAATTTATTATATTTTTATATAAATATGTATATTTATTTTATTTTTAGATTAGATTTCATATTCTTATTTTAAAATAATAACAAAACTAAATTGCAAAGTAATTTTTGGATGAATTATTGCTTGACTTCGGTTGCAAGTATAACACAGCTCCAGCAATTCTCTTTGGGCCCTATGCTCACAATGCTGTATCAATCCTTACACCTGCTTCAAGCATGTGCAAGGTTTTAACGCAGCATAAGCTCAAAAGTCACTGAATAAAATGTTATACATTTCACTCAGTCACTTTTAGGAAGCCTTGCTGCACCCCCTTCTGCACGAGAAACCCTCTTCTGGCGCAGCGCTTTATAATGTAATACACCCTCCGGATGCGTCACATTGTTAATACCACACACCATGGCACATCTTTTGCACCACCGCTGTGTCACAAAAGTGACACAACGGCTGTGTAAAAGAGGCACAAGGGGATTGTAAATCCACCCCTAAGACATACAAATTCACCCAGGCACTTTCACCAGCAACGCAAATTGAAACATAGACTTGTAACATATTTATGTACATATGATACATTCAAATGCTTCGGACATACTACAGTATACTATAGATAAACACCTTATAGATGTATGCTGTAGCAGTTCCTTAAAGTTATGCACGTTCCCATTCTCCATACACTAGTAACATGTTCATTCATTCATTTATGAACTACACATTTATTCTGACAAACTTTTACACACTAACATAGAAATATAGTTCTTTCTTTGACCAGTGAAGGAGGTTCTAAAAAGAACAGTTTTTTTTGTTTTGTATTTTTTTTGTGTTTCCTCAACAAATTCCAAGCGGAACAAAAGAATGAAAAAAAGAACAACTAATGTCGAGGACAGCAATGATCCTGAATCTTGCATTTCATCAAGTCTATAGACTGTTTCCCATAACACAAAAGTTTATCGCAATAAATGCATAGAATTTTAACTTTAGAAAAGTTATAATCAAACTGTGGGTGAGGGCTACTTGCAGAAAATGCTGCTGACGCAGTTGATGTGCTAGGTGTAGCAGCAGGTGGGTTCTCGTTCAACCTCCGTCTTGCAGCTCGAGCAAAGTTCTTGGGGTGCAAATTCTTCACATGTCGCACCATATTTGCTGTGCCAAATGAGTATTTTTTACATGGATCACTCCTTGAAAGAGTTGTTTCGCAAATTTTACAAGTTTCTTTTGGAGCATTAACCATTTTTTGACCTTCTGGAAAAGTGAAAAAATTCCAAATTAGAGCTTCTTTCCTCTTCTTTGGAGGTTCTTCAGGAATTAAATCTCTCTCTGAAGAACTGCTGGAATATGACTCAACTGCTCTTATTATTGTGATCTTCCTTCTATTTGAGAAGATTCTCCGAACAAATGCTTCTTCTTAGAAAGTCAAAGTTGAATAATTATAATGGGACGGAACTTTCAACAGTCACAATAGGAAAAGTTATGAACCAATCAAATCTCTACTTTTTAAGTCACATGGCTTTACGTACGCTTATGATGAGCTTGACAACTCTTTCAATACGAGTATGCATGATGTTCTACTGCTATTTGTGTAATTATTTTTAAAAGTAATATATGATTATTACAAGTATTAAAAAATTCATAGTTATCCCAAATGTCTGCCCTTAGTATGTACATTGAATATATACATGTTTTAAACCAAGTAGAAACATTGCCCCCTTTCGCATACAGAACGCTGTACATGTTGTCACACCGAAGCTTTAATGCGACGCGTGATGTCAAAGCATATTCGTATTGTATGCGCGGGTACACGCTGACTATGATTAGCAGTACATGTATGGTGCGATCAGCCTCTCAATGACAAATCAGAGCTCAGGGCGCGCTAAGGAGAATGATTAGAGGTGCTGACTCATTGCAGATCCGATTCTGGGCCTGCCTCTGCGCACATGATACCACCGCCCCATCTCTCTCTGTTGTTAATTGTTGGTGCACACACTCACACTTGCACATGCGCGGTGCACGCCCGAACACACTACACACATGCCACCACCAAATATGCTTGCTATCATTTAGCCTGGAAACGAAAACATTAGCCAATGGGATGTCCCCCAGGGCCATCATTCTTGCAGACCGCGAAAACGGTACCAATGACGGCCCTGGGCTTGGTTTGGTCAGCCCCCGCAGTTCCCATATAATGCGGGCACTGATGTGAGCATATTCTCTTTTGCCTGCCTCTGCTGTGATGACACACAGACTGTCGAAAACAGCCCAGACTCAGCGAAACCACAGCCTTTCAAGACACGACAAAAGACGACAAAAACAAAAGTAAGAGAAGACGTCACAACATCAGCCTCCACTGTAAATTGTAAATGCATAATACTATTTTTTAATCCTTCATATGGCTTTCCTACCCCTCAATGGTTTTAAATTTTACTTACATAATTGAAATATTTCTTTATAAGTCACGAGGTCCTATACACCTCTAATCTTAAAAATTGTGCGAGCATACATTTCTGTGTCGCATTTCTTTACTACACCATTGTGCTTAGCCCTCTAATTAATTGTGCGTCCATGATAGTATATTTTTTTCTGCATCACGAGGCCATCCCAGGCCTCTATTAACTTATTGATCTTCCTTTGTTTGCTGTAGCTGCAACACTCTTAACTATGGAATATTAACAACTCACATTAAAATTCACTTTTGATAGTAGTTGCGCAACTCCGTTTACGATGACTAATCAAAATGTCCTTTTGTTTCCTTCAGCAACATCGTTCAGAAGCAACTACGGCCTATCGACCAACAGCAATGGAATTCTCTGCAACTTAATAAATATACTTTGACGTATAGAAGCAGAGGTGAACTCAAGTTGTGAACGCCGGTGTCTGCACTGTCTATACAAGGTAAGCACAGAAGCCTATATCTACAAATCCATCATAGGAATGCATTAGAAATAAATCGGCATAACGGTCGTTAGTAACACAGTAGGCACTTCCATATAGATACCACTTGAACGCGGCACTATAACAAGTAAAATGGACCAGGTACACTGCACTCGTAAAACTGTAGTGTTAGCTTTATTTGTGAAACGAGAGAGGGCCATATTATCAAGCCTTGGCGACAAAAGTATCGCCACTTTATCGGCAGCAAACTGCCGCTAAAGTGGCTATAATGGGTTTGATCTATAATTACCTCCGAGCAATGACAACAGATAGGTTACAACAGTCTGACAAACAGATCCACAACCTTATTACGCCACTTTTGAGTCACTTTTAACATAAGTAAAGTGACGCAAGGGAAAAATCTCAACTCCAGACTCTGCGACACAGTTTTAATGTTGTTTTCTCTCTTTCTCTCTCTCACTCTCTGTGACATCATTTCTCTTTCTCTCTTAAACTTAGACACTGCTGTCTTCGACGTGTAGATGCATAGAAGTATTGTTCAGAATACGTTGTGACACCAACTGCCTAAAATGTTTACCCGCAAGGTTTATACAACGGTAAGCACAAAGGCCTAGATCTACAAAGCCTTCACAGGAATGCATTAGAAATAAGTCGCCATAACGGGTGCCAGTAATGCACTAGGCACTTCCATATAGACACCACTTGAACGCAGCACTATAACAGAACTGGAATGTATGATTCACACGGCACACGTAAAACCATAGAGTTACCAAAACTTGTAGGGGCATAGTATCAAGAACGGCGATAAAACTATCGCTGTTTCATTGGCAAGAATCTGCCACTAAAGCGGCGATAATGAGCTTGATAATATGCCCTTGTAAATTCCCATAGTAGCCCAGGTTAACACCACAACCTGCACTGCTATGGGAATTCACAACAGCACATTATCAAGCCCATTATCTCCGAATTAGCTGCAGTTTCCTGCCGCTGAAACAGCGATAATTTGTATCGCCGTTCTTGATAATATGCCCCGTAATGCTTCAGCTCATTTACTCACATCTACATAATTCTAAACTCCAATTTTCTTTTTTCTTTTGCAGATTAACAATCGGATACCTTTTGGAATTCATTTCACAATTTGTTTAAAACATTGTTTAAGTTATTTTTCCAGTTCTAATATAGATATAATTGAGTTTCGTTTATATTTATTGTTTAATAAAAGTTAATTTAAAAAAACTACATACTTCTTTTATTTTGTGGGGGAGGGGTATGACGGCCCACAATAAAAATAATGTTGAAGTACTATAGTAAAATAGTCAAGACTAGGATTGAAAAGTACTGAGTTCTAGTAAAATGGCGGTGGACGAAGTACATAATCAACGTTTGGCTCCTCGGCACTACCTTTCAAATAAATATATAAAAAATATGACTATTAATACTGTACAAAAGTACAGCAGCAGATGACACAAACCGGGAAAAGAAAGCGACAGATTTACTAACTGATCTAAAGAAAGGTTTGCTTGTTAAACTTGAAGAAAAAGAAAATGTGGGATTTGAAACGACCCTGAGCATGCAAAGACAGTACAACTGCTACACCAAAAAAGGAAAGCTTTTCATACTATCATAGAAATGAAGGAGCATATTATCAACAAAAGGCGATACATTATCGCCGCTTTTATCAACAGGAACCTGCCGATAAAGCGGCAATAATGTGCTTGATAATAGGCCCTTGTAACTTCCCATAGAAGCCCAGGTTCTGGAGTTAACCTGGGCTCCTATGGTTATTCACACAGGCATATTATCAAGCCCATTCTCGCCGCTTTATCAGCAGTTTCCTGCCGATAAAAGCGACGTTAATGTATCGCCTTTTGTTGATAACATGGCTTATTGCTCTTCTTTTGACCAGTAAACTTAGGTACATATTATCAAAGACCGGTGTTAAAATTATCGCCATTTTATTACCAGGAACTGCCGATAAAATGGCGATAACGAGCTTCATAATACGGCCTTGTTATTTCCCATAGAATATGGCAATTAATACTGTACAAAAGTACAGCAGCGGATGACACACACGAACCGGAAAAAGAAAGCAACAGATTTACTAACTGATATAAAGAAAGGTTTGCTTGTTGAACTTGAAGAAAAAGAAAACGTGGGCTTTGAAACGACGCTGAGCATGCGAAGAGAGTACAACTGCTACACCAACAAAAAAAAAACCTTTACATACTATCATAGAAATGAACGGGCATATCATCAACAAAAGGCGATACATTATCGCCCGCTTTTATCGACAGGAAACTGCCAATAAAGCGGCGATAATGGGCTTGATAATAGGCCCTTGTAACTTCCCATAGCACCCCAGGTTCTGGTGTTAACCTGGGCTCCTATGGTTATTCACAAGGGCATATTATCAAGCCCATTGTCGCAGCTTTATCGGCAGTTTCCTGCCGATAAAAGCGACGTTAATGTATCGCCTTTTGTTGATAACATGGCTCATTGCTCTTCTTTTGACCAGTAAATGTAGGTGCATATTATCAAAGACCGGTGTTAAAATTATCGCCATTTTATTGGCAGGAAACTGCCGATAAAACGGCGATAATGAGCTTCATAATACGGCCTTGTTATTTCCCATAGAATATGACTATTAGTACTGTACAAAAGTACAGCAGCGGATGACACACAAGAACGGGAAAAAGAAAGCGACAGATCTACTAACTGATATAAATAAAGGTTTGCTTGTTGAACTTGAAGAAAAATAAAACGTGGGCTTCGAAACGGCGCTGAGCATGCGAAGAGAGTACAACTGCTACACCAACAAAAAGGAAACCTTTACATACTATCATAGAAATGAACGAGCATATCATCAACAAAAGGCAATACATTATCGCCCGCTTTTATCGACAGGAAACTGCCGATAAAGCGGCGATAATGGGCTTGATAATAGGCTCTTGTAACTTCCCATAGCACCCCAGGTTCTGGTGTTAACCTGGGCTCCTATGGTTATTCACAAGGGCATATTATCAAGCCCATTATCGCCGCTTTATCAGCAGTTTCCTGCCGATAAATGCAATGTTAATGTATCGTCTTTTGTTGATAACATGGCTCATTGCTCTTTTTTTGACCAGTAAACTTAGGTGCATATTATCAAGGACCGGTGTTACAATTATCGCCGTTTTATTGGCAAGAAACTGCTGATAAAATGGTGATAATGACCATGATAATACGGCCTTGTTATTTCCCATAGAAGCTCATGTTAACACCAGAACATAGGCTTCTATGGCAATTAACAAGAACGTATTATCAAGCCCACTCTCCCAACAATAATAAAAAACCATAGGCCTTTGTAAATTCCCATAGCAGCCCAAGTTCTGATGTTAACCTGGGCTGCTATGGTTATTCACAAGGGCATAACATCAAGCCCATTTTCGCGACTTTATCTGCAGTTTCCTGCCAATAAAAGCGACGATAACGTATCGCCTTTTGTTGATAATATGGCCCATTGCTCTTTTTTTTACCAGTAAACTTAGGTGCATATTATCAAGGACCGGTGTTAAAGTTTTCGCCATTTTATTGGCAGGAAACTGCCGATAAAACGGCGATAATGACCTTCATAATACGGCCTTGTTATTTCCCATAGAAGCCCATGTTAACACCAGAACATAGGCTTCTATGGGAATTAACAATAACAAGGACGTATTATCAAGCCCACCCTCCCAACATTAATAAAAAACTCCACACAATGCAGGTACCCGCAGCTGGAAGGTCATTTTACATATCACTGCCCCAGAAATGTGGTGTTCACCGCGACGTGAACGGGGAGAGAGACCTCAAAACATATTTGTTTTTTTTAAAAGACCCGAGGGGTGCCGCTCACTGAGACTGCGGGGAGTACGACCATAACCCCCCCCGCATACTTCAAAATAAAACCTGAGGAGTTCCGTTCCCCAGTGCTCGGGGCTCCTTACAAGCCCCCATTATGCAGAAAAATTGTCCCCGTAATTTCCCCCCAGGACCTAATAAATAAAACAGACTTCTACTTTTTTTCAACTTTTCCACCGCATACAACTACTGCACGAGTACCCCGCCATTTTATTTTTTTTAAAAAACATAAAAATTGAGCCTAAAGAACCATGTACCACCCCCTGACCAAGACTATACGCTCAGAATGTTTCTACCCTGCCCCGTTTCCTTATTTCTCAACTTTGTTTTACTGTTTTCTTCTGATTCTGCTCTCCCGACAAACAACATGGCTGCTAACACTTCCTGGTTTGGAGTATTAACAGCCAATCAGAATGCAGCTCCTGCTCATAATTGTACGTATTTCCATACGCATACGCAGCGATTTTTAAAAAATAAAAAATAGAGCCTAAACATCCATGTTCGACCCCCTGAGCAAGCCTAGAGGGTCAGAATTTCTCTACCCTACCCCCTTCCCTTATTTCTCAACTTTGTTTTACTGTTTTCTTGTGACTCAGTTCTAGCGAGGCACAAGATTGCCGCCAACACTTCCTGGTTTCGAGTGTTGACAGACATTTTACAGCCAATCAGCATGCAGCTCGCGCTCGTAATTGAACAGATTTCAGTATGCGTGCTGAACTCCGTCTCTAGATATCGCTATGATTTTACTTGCAATTTTTTCAGAAACTACTGAACGGATTTACACCATTTAACAAAAAGCACAATATTCGAACACAACTATACTTCTCTGCCAAATTTCGTGTAATTCCGTTACAAAATTATAAAATTAAAATGAAATAAATTTTTATGCTTCAGGAAAAATATGTATACATTGTCAATATGATTATCAGTATGGCATAATGAAATAATCTTGAAATTAAATGTTTGTGTATATATGCATGCAGGATAAACCTATTACAAAATGGTGCCCATATTAGCTCGGAAGCGCTCGTCCTTTTCTTATTTTCATTGAAGTAACAATGAAAAACATGGCGTTTCCGATGTGCCAGTAACATCGAAAAAGTTACCACCACCGAAACGCGTCTGTTGTGCATCACGAAATAAACCTTTGAATATCACTCCAGGAGTGCGATATCTTCTTTTTGAAAACCAAAGGAGTGGAGCGAAATGTATATATATATATATATATATATATATATATATATATATATATATATATATATATATATATATATATATATATATATATATATATATTCACTGAAAAAACCATAGGTTATAGACCATATATAGTTAGGAATTCGCATTTACAAAACCTTATTTTACTCACACAAAACCATTGAAATTCCATATATAGTTAGTTGCACTAACTATATATCGCGCACCCGCAATCCACTGCTGATGATGTCACATATTACATCATTCATGACATGGTCAGTGACATCACTGATGACATCACTGATGACATCTCAAATGACATCACTGATGACATCTCAAATGACATCACTGATGACATCACTGATGACATCTCATTTGACATTACTGATCACATCACTGATGATATCATTCATGTGATAATACGATGAACCTCTTCAGACTCTAATATAACCTTAGATACAATCAGTGTAAACAGACACTCACAGACTGTCACTCATCCATGGAGTTACTCACACACCTAGTCAGTCATGCAAAGAATCAATCACACCTCCATTTCCTCAACTATACAGTTATACAAACTTAACTTATTCAAACATATACTAACACATATTTACTCTCTTATACAATCCCTGATACAAGTTCACAATGATCCATACAGCCACTCACACATTCACTGGCTCTTATGCACAGTTATTTATATATGTCAACTCTCACATGTACTGTGTTTTACATATGTACTTACTTTGACATGTAGCACTGAGATATCCATTCACTCACCAATACACTCATGCACACAGTCAACCGCCCATACAGCTGTTTCCACATGCACTTTTGAAACCATACATCTAGTGAATCAACTGCTCACACATCTATGCACAGAGTCATACACCTCCCAGCCACGCACACACACACTCAGTCTCCCATACAAATACTTGGGCAACCAATCAATAACCCATATAGTTACTCATATAGCTACTTATCAACACATGCAACAGTTTACAGAACAACAGACATAATGATGCACAAATTAAGACAGTTTAGTCACTAACCCATGCACTCAGTGAGACACATTTAATCACTCACTCATACAGTCAGTCATGCACCTACTAAATCCTTCATCCAGACACTTATACATCCACTCATTCTTCAATATGTAAGACATATTTTAACTTTACAGAAACATACAGTCACTGGATGTTGTCATCAGTGATGTCATCAGTGATGTCATTTGAGATGTCATCAGTGATGTCATCAGTGATGTCACTGACCATGTCATGAATGATGTAATATGTGACATCATCAGCAGTGGATTGCGGGTGCGCGATATATAGTTAGTGCAACTAACTATATATGGAATTTCAATGGTTTTGTGTGAGTAAAATAAGGTTTTGTAAATGCGAATTCCTAACTATATATGGTCTATAACCTATGGTTTTTTCAGTGAATTTTCAAGGTTTTGTAAATGCTAATTCCTAACTATATATGGTCTATAACCTATGGTTTTTTCAGTGAATTTTCAAGGTTTTGTAAATGCTAATTCCTAACTATATATGGTCTATAGCCTATGGTTTTTTCAGTGAATATATATATATACATACATATATAAACATATATCATCTGTATATCTATATAAATACAAACATAAATGCATGCATACATATACTTATATGCATTTTAGGGTTGTTAGGGCGTTTTCGTGTGTATTATGTTGCTTTTTTAGGGCTTTTGGGTCAATTAAGTAGGGTTCCCGGAGCCTAGGGCTGAGGGGGCAGTTCAGTTTCGTGCGTATTGGTGTTGGCAAGGTTTTGAGGGATTTTGGCGGTTTTTGGTCGAGATTTGGCCGTTTTATGGCTTTTTTGTGTGTTTGCGGGTGGGCGCGTATTCAGGTTGAAATTCGTCCCCGTTCCAGTGGATGGATTGGGCTGATTTTTGGTGAGATGTTAGGGAATCGCTGGAACTAGTGTCCAGCCAAGTTTGAAGCGGATCGGAGCAGTGGAAGTGCTTTAAAGAGCAATTTTTGTGCGGAGTAGCGAATTGCCATGTTATTCAATGGGAGTTTTTGGTGCGCATGGAGAAGGTGAATTTGGGGTGTTCCAGTTGCGCTAGAGGGACGGGGCTTGGGTGAGCTGTAGGGAGAGTGGATCGGCAGGTGTGCCGAATTTTTGGGATTTGTTGGCCGAAGGGAAGGGTGTGCTTGGGCAAAGTCGATTTGGTGAAAACGGTGCGTTATTTACATGAAAGTTGAAAAAACACTAATAAAAGCAAAGCTAAAAAGCCACCTCATTACAAACAGAATGGCTTTAACTTAAACGAGGGCGAGATCTATTGCATTTTCAATGCTTGTTTACTTTGGCTCCATCAAGAAGGCATTCAGATGTGTCACACATTTGCCATAAATTCTGAATGTTAGCACTCTAGTTGCACATTAGATCACTGTAGTAAAGCCACTGCTCACCAGGGACGTCTGCTGCTGGTATTCAAAGTGCATGTTTCAGTCTGCATGTCAGAATTTTTTAAATGAAATAGAAGAGGATTTGAGAAGTCACTCAAAATGATCCCTAATTTTTCTTTCTGAAGCACTAATCATACTTTCTATGGCAAAATTAACCCCCTCATGTTGTTCCTTTTTAAATTGAGTGTTTTCAGACTTACCACTTCATTCCAATCAAGATGGCTTCTGGTGTGCCATACTTTTGTCATAAGTAAGACTGTTAGCGCTCTAGTTGTTCTTTAGAACACTCTGGGACATTCTGTCATTGGGCTATACTTGGGGTACATCTGGGTGATATTTGGGCTACATTTAGGCTCTTTTGTCTCTGGTGGCCATCTTGGGAGACTATGTCAGAATTTTTTAATGAAATTAAAGAGGGTTTGAGAAGTCACTCAAAATGTGCCCTAATTTTTCTTTCTGCAGCACTAATCATAATTCATATGGCAAAATATACCCCCTCATTTTGTTCCTTTTTAAATTAAATGTTTTAAGAGTTACCACTTTATTCCAATCAAGATGGCTTCAGGTGTGCCATACCTTTGTAATAAGTAGGACTGTTAGCGCTCTAGTTGTTCTTTAGAACACTCTGGGACATTCTGTCATTGGGCTATACTTGGGCTAGATCTGGGTGATATTTGGGCTACATTTGGGCTCTTTTGTCTTTGGTGGCCATTTTGGGAGACTGCATGTCAGAATTTTTTAATGAAATAGAAGAGGATTTGAAAAGTCACTCAAAATGTGCCCTAATTTTTCTTTCTGCAGCACTAATAATACCTTCTATTGCATAATATACCCCCTCATTTTGTTCCTTTTTAAATTAAATGTCTTAAGAGTTACCACTTTATTCCCATCACGATGGCTCCAGGTGTGCTATACCTTTGTAATAAGTAGGACTGTTAGCGCTCTAGTTGTTCTTTAGAACACTCTGGGACATTCTGTCATTGGGCTATACTTGGGCTACATCTGGGTGATATTTGGGCTACATTTGGGCTCTTTTGTCTCTGGTGGCCATTTTGGGAGACTGCATGTCAGAATGTTTTAATGAAATAGAAAAGGATTTGAGAAGTCACTCAAAATGTGCCCTAATTTTTCATTCTGCAGCACTAAACATACTTTCTATGGCAAAATATACCCCCTCATGTTGTTTCTTTTTAAATTAAATGTTTTAAGAGTTACCACTTTATTCCAATCAAGATGGCTTCAGGTGTGCCATACCTTTGTAATAAGTAGGACTGTTAGCGCTCTAGTTGTTCTTTAGAACACTCTGGGACATTCTGTCATTGGGCTATACTTGGGCTACATCTGGGTGATATTTGGGCTACATTTGGGCTCTTTTGTCTCTGGTGGCCATTTTGGGAGACTGCATGTCAGAATGTTTTAATGAAATAGAAAAGGATTTGAGAAGTCACTCAAAATGTGCCCTAATTTTTCATTCTGCAGCACTAATCATACTTTCTATGGCAAAATATACCCCCTCATGTTGTTTCTTTTTAAATTAAATGTTTTAAGAGTTACCACTTTATTCCAATCAAGATGGCTTCAGGTGTGCCATACCTTTGTAATAAGTAGGACTGTTAGCTCTCTAGTTGTTCTTTAGAACACTCTAGGAGGCTGCAGTAGAACACAAAGGAATCAACTGACAGTCTCTGTCCTTGTTGGATGTACATGTTTTACTGAGAATGTCAGACTTCATTTTCACATGACTGAGAAAGATAATGTGAATTTACAGAAAATATGCTTTCAGTTTAGCTTATAGATCCCCTTCCAAACCACTGTGGGAAAATCATGAGATATTAGTTTTCTTTCAAACAATATTCATGATATCACAGCAGAAGGTTTTTTCACATGGTAAAATCACCTTAGAACCCACCACAATTCCTAAAACGAGTATGGTACCATCAACAAATGATTTATAATGTAACTAAAGTCCTAAAACCCTCTATTAACTACAATGCTTTTTAATGAGGTGCTATCATGTATATTGGTCCCAAGATGGCTGCCAACACTTCTTGGATGAAGTGCTGACAGCCAATCAGATCAGATGTGTGGTTAGGCTCCGCCCAGATATATATCTTGTTTTGAACCTAAATTACTCAAAATCCACTGGAGCACATATATTGAGACCTAGCAAAGGCACATCGGGCTAACAGTCCCTACAATTTTGCCAAGTTTCGTGCAAATCCATTCAGCCGTTCGAGCTAAAAGTGAGGCCAACCGCCCTATGGAAATTAACATGGGAAAAAAGCGTTTTGGGACCCCCCTTTTTTCTCGGCCCCCCCTTGATGAAACCCCCCCAAATTGTCAGGGGCTGCTCAGAAACAAAATGTTCCATTTTCCTGAAAATTTCAGCCAATTCCGTCCACAAACGCCAAAGGTATTAGACATAGAATTTTCAAAAATCCCATAGAGAAAAAATCCTAACTATATATACCTACTGGCGACCGCCAGTAGGTAATATATATATATATATATATATATATTTATATATATATATATATATATATATATATATATGTATGCCAAAGGTGTCCTGTGCTTAAAAGACGCCACTCCACAAAGGATGATTCTCCGACCCTTTATTTGCACACAGGCAGCTTCTTTTCAGAGAAATATTTACATGACTCCCTGACGCGTTTCGAGGCAGCAGCCTCTTCTTCATAGGGAAAACAGTTAGTGCGTGGCTGCACGATACAACGCTTTAGTCCCTTTTCTGCGTGCCGCTCCCACAGGGTATTCTCACAGCATGCTGGGCGTTGTAGTGCCATTGATGCCGAGCACTAACCTTCATCTTCATTTTTATAGTCCTTTTGTTACCCCTCCAATGGGGCTCTGTTGCGATAACTGCCTGTGATTTAAAAGTCCTTTGTGCCCCCATACCGGCATGATTCCGGCATGTAGACCCGATGTTTACTCCTCGGGCGGTGCATCCTTCCACGGCCGGACTGCTGCGTGTTTATGTATGCCAAAGGTGTCCTGTGCTTAAAAGACGCCACTCCACAAAGGATGATTCTCCGACCCTTTATTTGCACACAGGCAGCTTCTTTTCAGAGAAATATTTACATGACTCCCTGACGCGTTTCGAGGCAGCAGCCTCTTCTTCATAGGGAAAACAGTTAGTGCGTGGCTGCACGATACAACGCTTTAGTCCCTTTTCTGCGTGCCGCTCCCACAGGGTATTCTCACAGCATGCTGGGCGTTGTAGTGCCATTGATGCCGAGCACTAACCTTCATCTTCATTTTTATAGTCCTTTTGTTACCCCTCCAATGGGGCTCTGTTGCGATAACTGCCTGTGATTTAAAAGTCCTTTGTGCCCCCATACCGGCATGATTCCGGCATGTAGACCCGATGTTTACTCCTCGGGCGGTGCATCCTTCCACGGCCGGACTGCCGCGTGTTTATGTATGCCAAAGGTGTCCTGTGCTTAAAAGACGCCACTCCACAAAGGATGATTCTCCGACCCTTTATTTGCACACAGGCAGCTTCTTTTCAGAGAAATATTTACATGACTCCCTGACGCGTTTCGAGGCAGCAATGGCACTACAACGCCCAGCATGCTGTGAGAATACCCTGTGGGAGCGGCACGCAGAAAAGGGACTAAAGCGTTGTATCGTGCAGCCACGCACTAACTGTTTTCCCTATGAAGAAGAGGCTGCTGCCTCGAAACGCGTCAGGGAGTCATGTAAATATTTCTCTGAAAAGAAGCTGCCTGTGTGCAAATAAAGGGTCGGAGAATCATCCTTTGTGGAGTGGCGTCTTTTAAGCACAGGACACCTTTGGCATACATAAACACGCGGCAGTCCGGCCGTGGAAGGATGCACCGCCCGAGGAGTAAACATCGGGTCTACATGCCGGAATCATGCCGGTATGGGGGCACAAAGGACTTTTAAATCACAGGCAGTTATCGCAACAGAGCCCCATTGGAGGGGTAACAAAAGGACTATAAAAATGAAGATGAAGGTTAGTGCTCGGCATCAATGGCACTACAACGCCCATCATGCTGTGAGAATACCCTGTGGGAGCGGCACGCAGAAAAGGGACTAAAGCGTTGTATCGTGCAGCCACGCACTAACTGTTTTCCCTATGAAGAAGAGGCTGCTGCCTCGAAACGCGTCAGGGAGTCATGTAAATATTTCTCTGAAAAGAAGCTGCCTGTGTGCAAATAAAGGGTCGGAGAATCATCCTTTGTGGAGTGGCGTCTTTTAAGCACAGGACACCTTTGGCATATATATATATATATATATATATATATATGAAACAATCCTCAGCTACCTCTCGCCCGGAGCCCAAATGCTGGAGACCGCTGCGCAGGAAGAAGGAAGGAGACCTCAGGTGCAGTGAGCAATCTTTTCTTTATTGTACCTTCGAGGAAGCGGCACACAGCATGACGTTTCGGCCTACACAGAGGCCTTGATCACATATATATATATCTGAGGCATTTAGGCAACTTGATGATAAGCGTTGCTATACACGCGTTGAGGAAAAGATAATGATAGAAAGTCATGAAATGTTCAACGCTGAGTTAAAACAGTGGTACGATTCTTCACTCTTAACACATGATGAGTATATGTATTTGAAGATCGATTTGCCCACCACACCTGTATTTTATTTAATTCCAAAGGTGCACAAAGATTTATCAAACCCCCCAGGACGCCCTATTATTTCAGCAATAGGCAGCGCACTAGAAAACACTTCCAAATTTGTTGACTCTTTTTTGAATCCTTTGGCAAAGATGTTACCATCGTTTTTGTTAGACACTGGGGACTTTCTGAAAAAAATATACGACACACCATGGGAAGATGAATATCTGTTAATTACTATCAATGTGGCCAGATTGTACACCAGCATTAGGCATAAGGACGGTATCCGTGCCGTTAAACACTTTTTGGGTACAAGAGCCATTAGTTTGTGGTCACACACGCAAATGCTCCTGAGAATGGTGGAAAAATGTTTGACAAGTAATTATTTTTTATTTTATGGTCAACTGTTTCATCAGACGTGTGGTACTGCCATGGGCACCTGCTTCGCCCCCAGCTATGCGAATTTGCATATGGGCTGGTGGGAGGAGCAGGTGGTCCGGAAGCAGTATCAAAAGGAGTGGGATGAAAATATTATCCACTGGAGTCGTTTCATCGACTATTTATTTTTGGTCTGGAAAGGATCTGCATCTGAAGCCAAAGCTTTTATATTAAAGCTTGAGAAGAACGAGTTAAATTTATCCTTTACAAGTACCATCAGTAAAGATAGTGTCAATTTCCTAGATTTAACAGTGTATGTCGAGCAAGGTAAAATTCATACTAAACTTTACAGAAAACCCACCAGTGGTAACACTTTGTTACACGCAAAAAGCTTTCACCCTATGGCCCTCAAGAGTAGCATACCGTATGGGGAAAGCCTCAGAGTCATGCGCAATTGTAGTACTCCTGTGGAAACAGAGAAAGAACTAGAAATCTTGAGTACCAGATTTAAAGAACGGGGCTATCCCACTACTTGGATAGCAGAAGGAATACATAAAGCCTCAAAACTGAAGAGGGAACAAATCCTCTTTGGCAACACAAAAGAGCGCAAGAATGATAACCAATGCAGATTTATAACAGGGTTGTGTAAACAACATGTTGAAGTGAGAAGAATACTCAACAAGCATTGGCATATCATTAAAAACGACCCAGTGCTTGGGAAAGAAGTCCCCAAGAGACCACAAATTACATTCAAAAAAGCAAAATCCTTCAAAGACTGTTTGGTAAGCAACATGCTTAAAAAACCCCAACCGAAAAAAACCTGGCTAGATAAAAATGGCTTCGTGAAATGCACAAAGTGCAAGGCATGTAATCATGGCATGAACTGCAGTAAATACAGATTGGGCCTTTCCAACAGAATGGAAAAGATTAACAACAAATATACATGCAAAACTGATTAAGCGATCTACATTCTCGAGTGCCCCTGCGGGCTCCGGTATGTGGGCAGCACAATCAACGAAGCCTACAAAAGGATTTTACAGCACCTGCGTGCAATTAAAAATGCCGACAGGGCTTATCCCGTAGCCAGGCATTTCGAATTGATGCACAATAAGGATGTCAAAGGACTGACATATTGTGTAATTGACTCTATCCCTGCTAGCCAAAGAGGGGGCAATAGACTAAGTAAGTTAAGAAAATTAGAGTCAAAATATATAATCAAGTTGAATACTAAGCAGCCAAACGGTCTTAATATTGAAGAAGATTTGCACAGACATCTTTAATATTAACTCTTGGTGATTGACAAGTAGTTTCTGCTAAACTAACACACATGAAAATTAATTTTAATTTTGATTATGATTATTATTTTGTGGACAGTACTTTTTCATAATGTATTTTCACTTGGCAGTCAACATGAACTATAAAGATCGGACATATTATCTGTTTCTTTTTATGTATGGTACAACCGGTATGATTGCTCACTTGAGCTTTATTTTGTGCAATGTTTAAGATGGGTGTGAGACAGTAACTCATGATGTACTTTGCAGCCGAGAGTATAATTGCTAATGAACAATGAAATTTAAGAGAGGTTCAGGCTAAGCCCACATGGGCGTTATTTTTTGAACTTGTGAATGGTATTGACAAAGGGTACACAATTTGTACATGCAACGCGTAATTATGCCAATGCGCCTCATTGTCGATAAAGTTTTCAAAATTGTGTTGAAGCCAATGTGTAAAAAAACGAACATGCAACAGAGAGTTAAGTTTAAGTCTGTCTTCCCTGTCGACTGACAGGCAGTGTCAATGACGTAGTATGAACTGATACTTTTTTCTTTAAAAATGGCCGCGCGCTTCCTTAACCGTAACCAGTGATCAAGACTACTGTGTAGTCGAAACGCGTTTGGCAGCGGCAGAAATAAAGACATTTTGACAATCTCACATGGCGTGGTCGTTTGCATAATGGAGTGAAAGAGACTCGATCCAAGGAGTCTTATTGAGACGACGCAACTCTCGATTTGGTGGAGGCGGTTAATGCTTGGATAATTGCAGCATATATATATATATATATATATATATATATATATATATATATATATATATTCACTGAAAAAACCATAGGTTATAGACCATATATAGTTAGGAATTAGCATTTACAAAACCTTGAAAATTCACTGAAAAAACCATAGGTTATAGACCATATATAGTTAGGGATTAGCATTTACAAAACCTTATTTTACTCACACAAAACCATTGAAATTCGCATATATAGTTAGTTGCTCTAACTATATATCGCGCACCCGCAATCCACTGCTGATGATGTCACATATTACATCATTCATGACATGGTCAGTGACATCACTGATGACATCACTGATGACATCTCAAATGACATCACTGATGACAACATCCAGTGACTGTATGTTTCTGTAAAGTTAAAATATGTCTTACATATTGAAGAATGAGTGGATGTATAAGTGTTGGGATGAAGGATTTAGTAGGTGCATGACTGACTGTATGAGTGAGTGATTAAATGTGTCTCACTGAGCGCATGGGTTAGTGACTAAACTGTCTTAATTTGTGCATCATTATGTCTTTTGTTCTGTAAACTGCTGCATGTGTTAATCAGTAGCTATATGAGTAGCTATATGGGTTATTGATTGGTTGCCCAAGTATTTGTATGGGAGACTGAGTGTGTGTGTGGGTGGCTGGGAGGTGTATGACTCTGTGCATAGATGTGTGAGCAGTTGATTCACTAGATGTATGGGTTCAAAAGTGCATGTGGAAACAGCTGTATGGGCGGTTGACTGTGTGCATGAGTGTATTGGTGAGTGAATGGATATCTCAGTGCTACATGTCAAAGTAAGTACATATGTAAAACACAGTACATGTGAGAGTTGACATATATAAATAACAGTGCATAAGAGCCAGTGAATGTGTGAGTGGCTGTATGGATCATTGTGAACTTGTATCAGGGATTGTATAAGAGAGTAAATATGTGATAGTATATGTTTGAATAAGTAAGGTGTGTATAACTGTATAGTTGAGGAAATGGAGGTGTGATTGATTCTTTGCATGACTGACTAGGTGTGTGAGTAACTCCATGGATGAGTGACAGTCTGTGAGTGTCTGTTTACACTGATTGTATCTAAGGTTATATTAGAGTCTGAAGAGGTTCATTGTATTATCACATAAATGATATCATCAGTGATGTGATCAGTAATGTCAAATGAAATGTCATCAGTGATGTCATCAGTGATGTCATTTGAGATGTCATCAGTGATGTCATCAGTGATCTCACTGACCATGTCATGAATTATGTAATATGTGACATCATCAGCAGTGGATTGCGGGTGCGCGATATATAGTTAGTGCAACTAACTATATATGCGAATTTCAATGGTTTTGTGTGAGTACAATAAGGTTTTGTAAATGCTAATCGCTAACTATATATGGTCTATAACCTATGGTTTTTCAGTGAATTTTCAAGGTTTTGTAAAAGCTAATTCCTAACTATATATGGTCTATAACCTATGTTTTTTTTCAGTGAATTTCAATGTTTTTTTATAGCAAATATCAAAAGCTGTAAAATGTATTATTCTTTTAAAGGAAAAATATATTTTATATGTTTTTAATATAATTTTTTTATGCATCTGCCAAACCCTGACCTCTTAATAGTGCACTGTGGTGGAAATGATTTTGGGACTATGACTGGGGTTGGTCTGGAAATGCTTTTAAAGGACACCTTTCATCAATTGATGACACTTTTTCCCCAAAGTGCCTTGGTATATTCCAATATATGCCAAAGACAGAAATGGAAGTGGTCCAAGCAATTTTTTCCACAATTTGAGAAAGCACGGAAACATGTGAATAAATCTGTTTCTGCTTACATGAGAGACTTTAGAATAGGTTTAATATACAACAATAACTTGCATTACAACATGCAAGACATCTACAGAGGAGATGGTGTGCACTTCTCCGATGAGGAGAATAGAATATTCCTCCTGAATTTAAAACTGTGCATTGGAACCTACTTGTAGGTACCTAAATTAGCCACACTCAGCTACCCTACCTCTGATCATTCAAAACGTTTATCTTTTTCTAACTTTTTTCACTATTTTTCACCAAAGTACACTCCCCGGTTCGCTTATCGGTGTGCGTACCAGGCGCTCCCCACGCGATTATTTTTTTTTTGGCCTATATGAGCATCCTAAGCCCCCCTCAGAAAACCTAGAGGGTCAGAAAGTGTCTACCGTGCCCCCTTCTACCCATTCCGAACATTGTTTCCCCTCCATCTTGTGTCTCAATTCTACCGATACACAAAATGGAGGACTCCCGTAACGCTGCCGGTACGCGTACCTGGGCGCGCACCGGTGAGCGCTCGCTCAAAAAAGGTGGGAAAGTAATTTACAGAAAAACCGACACTTTCATCAAATATAGAATAGGCCCTACTACATAGCAGTCCCTACCATTTACCCAAATTTGATGGAATTCCATTGAGAAAATTATGCTGTAGGCCTGACTAAATATCCTGAGGTAAATTACATGACAAAAACATATATGAAGTGTTAGATTTGACAACCAATTAAAATGTTACTTTTATTTTCTACTATTATTTCAAGACATTTGATTGGTTATGTACCTGAATATATATAAAGAAAGAGAGAGAAACACAGCCATTTTGACTGCTACTTCCTGAAGTGCATTTCAAGAGCATTTTCACTGTCAACTTTAACTTCTTTTTCAATGGTAAGATATAATTTTAAAAATTTGAAAGGAGGACTCTGTTATGCACTTTTAATTAATTTAGGAAAACGTTTTCAGATAGTTACATACTGCCCCTCTATAAGAGTTAGTCATTGAGAAAGACTTAATTATTTAAATTATTGATTGAGTTAGGCTTCTGTGGTATAATTATGAATTTACTTAGGCTTCATCACAGGCACTTTTTAATGGTTCTACTTCCTGCCTGAAACCATGCACTGCCCAAAGATTACTTCACTGTTAAAAACTCACAAGTACCTGTCTGAACTTAAACCCAACAGTGCCCTATCTCCACTGATATATTTATTTTTTATGCAATTTACAGCAAGAAAATGGAAGCACAGCAAAAAGAAAATACAATTTAATTTCAAATTAAGATGAAAACAATCCAAATGAAGAAAAAGAAGAACTAGACTTTATGGATGAAACAGTAGACCAAGAATAATTAAAATGTGCTGAAGAATTTGATTCTTGGAATGAAAAGGAGGACATACCTGATGATTTAATGTTACAAATTCTCTTAGATTTTGAAAAATCAGAACAATAAATTTAAATTTTAAAAGTTAAAATTGTTTGAGACATTATTCTTTTTAATATGAAAATTATGAAATAGTACCCAAAAAGATAAAATATAAAGTGAGACTTAAAATATATTGTGCAACTTTTTTGTGTTACATAGTAAGTTTGCTCATAGTTACTTCCTTTCTCCCACTATATTATCTCCAATGTGTATTTAACATCTCTTTATCATCTCCTGCCTCCATGTTCTTTCTGCTTTCCTCACAGACTATGCTATGAATTCCATATACCACAATAACTTCTGAAACAACATGCAAGATATCTACAAAGGAAACGGTGTATATTTATTTTTAGACTCTGCATTGGTACCTACATGTTGGTACTTAAATAAAAAAAATACAAAAAAAAAATACAACAAAAAGAACAATCAATAAACATACAATATTTGAACATTCTTTCATTCTTTTTTCCCTATATTACGCTCCCCGGACCGCTTCCCGGTGCGCGTACCGGGCGCTCCCCCCGCAAAAATAAACGATAATAAAAATTATTTTTTTTTGCCCCGCGGGGACCTTTTAAAGCCCCCTCATCAAACCTAGGGGGTCAGGGAGGATGTACTCTGCCCCCTTATGCTCATTTCCCCTTTTTTTTGCCACCTCTTGTGTCTCGATCCTACCGAGACACAAGATGGCGGCCGCTCCGGACTGTTTAGAATGTTCACAGTCACCGGGGAGCCAATCCGCTTCTCCTCGCGAAGTTCCGTTACGCGTCAGATACGCGAACCGGGGCGCTAACCGGGACGCTGTCACAGATATATATATTTTTTTGAACGTTAATTTCTCCAAAATCCACTGGAGCACATATCTTGAGACCTAGCAAAGGAACATCGGGCTACCAGTCCCTACAATTTTGTCGAGTTTCATAGAAATCCATTCAGCCGTTCGAGCTAAAAGTGAGTCCAACCGCCCTATGGAAAACTCAATGTTAAAAACACGTTTTGGGACCCCCCTTTTTTCTCGGCCCCCACTTCAGGAAACCCCCCCAAATTTTCATGGGCCGCCAGTAGGTAATATATATATATATATATATCTATATATACATACACATATGAAGCACCTGTTTGTTCATTGTGTGGCAGGGAACGGTGGATTCGGCTCATGGATATCTCGATCTCCTCAACCACAATGAAATCAACGAACAAAACTGTTTCTCAGCACTTCCAAATCAATGATGGGCAAACAGAGAACCACGAACTACTAGATATCCTTGGCATGTAGATCTTTATTTGCTCCTCAGAACTAATATATATATGTATATATATATATATGTGTATATATATATATATATACATATACGAGCGGAATTATATATATATATATATATATATATATATATATATATATATATATATATATATATATATATATATATATATATATATATATATATATATATATATATGAGCAGAACCTTCTTCAAGCAAAGAAGAGCAGAGACCCTCGGGGAAACTTCAGGAGGCTTTTATTGTGAACATGAATGGCGGATGCATTTCTGGCTGATGTCTTGCCGTCTTCAGCGCCAACAAGCCCCCACAGGTGAGTATGCGCTCTGACCAATGTTCCGCCTCTCTTAAAACTTGTGGTTTCAAGTCCGCCCCGCCCCCGGTGCTTCAATGTCATACACCTGTGTAGCAGCCCTTGTGCTGCGGCAAAACTACACGTCCCAGAATCCCTCGTGGAGAGACTCTGGCTGTTGTTACTGGGGGGTCGGATTGCTGTTGACACCCCACCGGGCGTCCATGCAGAGTGATGGCCAAAGTGCGCCCTGGGACACACCAACCTCGTGCTGATGCGTTGACTGGCTCCAGTGTCCACAACAGAATCTCCCTCGTCTCCCCGTACCGCCTCCTCCTTTGAGCCAAGGGTTGACTGTGACAGGGGCTGCAGAGCTGTGTCCGCCGCCCAACGCGGGGTCCGAGTGACCTCGCTCCTGCCGGACTGCTTCCCCCTTGTCTCGGTGGCGGGCTCAGGAACATCCAAATACCTTTGGGAGCGAAGAACTTAACAGTTCGTGCCTGTGCGTTCCGAGCCCAAGATGGTGAGGCGGGGTTTCTGCAAGCGCGCCACAGACAGACGCGTAGATACGTGAGCAGAACCTTCTTCAAGCAAAGAAGAGCAGAGACCCTCGGGGAAACTTCAGGAGGCTTTTATTGTGAACATGAATGGCGGATGCATTTCTGGCTGATGTCTTGCCGTCTTCAGCGCCAACAAGCCCCCACAGGTGAGTATGCGCTCTGACCAATGTTCCGCCTCTCTTAAAACTTGTGGTTTCAAGTCCGCCCCGCCCCCGGTGCTTCAATGTCATACACCTGTGTAGCAGCCCTTGTATATATATATATTACCTACTGGCGATAGCCAGTAGGTATATATAGTTAGGATTTTTTTCCTATGGGACTTTTGAAAATTCTATGTCTAATAACTTTGGCGTTTGTGGACGGAATCGGCTGAAATTTTCAGGAAAATGGCACATTTTGTTTCTGAGCAGCCCTTGAAAATCTGGGGGGGTTTCGTCAAGGGGGGGCCGAGAAAAAAGGGGGGTCCCAAAACGCGTTTTTCCCATGTTAATTTCCATAGGGCGTTTGGCCTCACTTTTTAGCTCGAACGGCGGAATGGATTTGCACGAAACTTGGCAAAATTGTAGGGACTGTTAGCCCGATGTGCCTTTGCTGGGCCTCAATATATGTGCTCCAGTGGATTTAGAGAAATTAACGTTTTAAAAAATTTATATATCTGTGACAGCGTCCCGTGTAGCGCTCCAGATCGCGTACTTTTCGCGTCACGGAGCTTTGCGAAGCGATGCTGATTGGCTCTCCGATGTCTGTCAACATTCTAAACAGTCCGGAGCGGCCGCCATCTTGTCTCTCGGTGGGATCGAGAGACAAGAAGAGGTGAAAAACGAAGGGGGAATTTAATGAAAGGGGGCAAGGTAGACCCCTCTTGACCCCCTAGGAATGATGTTGGGGTTATTAAAGGGTCCCGTGGGGAACATTAAAAAAATGTGATTTTTCACGGTAGAAGCGTTTCTTGGTTCGCAAATTACCGGCTGAATGGATTTGCACGAAACTTGGCAAAATTATAGGGACTGTTAGCCCGATGTGCCTTTGCTGGGTCTCAATATATGTGCTCCAGTGGATTTTGAGAAATGAACGTTTAAAAAACAGGTATATCCGTGACAGCGTCCCAGATCGCGTACTTTTCGCGTAACGGAGCTTTGCGTAGCGAAGCTGATTGGCTCTCCGGTGTCTGTCAACATTCTAAACAGTCCGGTGCGGCCGCCATCTTGTCTGTCGGTAGGATCGAGAGACAAGAGGAGGAGAAAAACGAAGGGGGAATTTAATGAAAGGGGGCTAGGTAGACCTGTCTTGACCCCCTAGGAATGATGTTGGGGTTATTAAAGGGTCCCGTGGGGCAAATAATAAAAATTTGATTTTTCGAGGTAGAAGCGCTTCTCGGTTCGCAAACTGGTAGCGAAACGTGAATTCGCCATTTTTGTTTGGATTTCATTAAATTACTAGGTATAAGGGGGTACGGGAGACGTATCCTGACCCCTTTTGTTTTCTGAGGGTGGCTGAGGAGGCTCATATATGTTGATACATGTCTTCCAGCGGCTGTGCGTGAGCGTTTTTTTTTTTTTGTTGCGTGACGTCTGTTAACGTTCGATTCGATGGAAATCAGGAAGTGTTGACCGCCATTTTGTCACTGCGAGTAAATATTTTGTTTAAAATAATTGTTATAAATTAATCCTTATTGATAAACATTGTCTGCGCCATCTTGTCTTTTTTGCAATGCCACACTTTTGTTGAGCACGGCAGCCATTTTAGATGCCTTGACCAGACCCACTCTCTGCACACCGCCGATCCTCAGCATGGCTCCTCACCCTCGCAAGCATCTCCCCCACGCTCTCTCTCATGCATGGGCCAGAAACCTCCTCCCATGTGCGCTGCTCTTCCCTGAGAATCACACCCTGTGCCCGCCCGACACCACCCTTTCACCCTATTCACTACCGCACCCTCTGACACTTTTCTTCCTCTGTGTCCGATTGTTCAGGCCGGTCCCAGGCTATCACCTCGCCCTGCAGATGTAGTTTATGGCCCCAGCTGTAGAGAATCACCCCTTTTCAAAGGTGTTACAGTAGTTCTGTCACACCACACGCGTTCCTACTATCTGATAACCATCCTGTATTGTGCTTGGGGAGGGGATTCTCACTGTGAGGGTGTGTGGGACCGAGCCTGAAGCGGAAGATTCCAGGGATGCCTCTTTGTACATCAAAGTTTTTACAATTATGTGTCACATTATAAATATATAGTACTCCAACAAAGTAGGATTATAACACTTTAATGACTTTTAAATATATAGAACGCAACAAAAACAGTAAATACATTTAAACATTTTTTTGAAAAAAGAAGCAACAATGGTCAGTAGCTGTGTTTTGTGCGAATAGTCCTAAGGCAGCACAACGTGCTGAGTTCTGGAGGGCACCCAGGTGATGTTACCTGGGTGCCGCACTGGTTTTTGGTATCCTACAATGCAGCTCCGAAAAACGGCGTGGGGCGTCCCGGGGGGTGCGCGGGGAGGCCTCGTCAGTAGCGGTCTGTTGTGGGAATAGTCCCAAGGCAGCAGAACGCGCTGAGATGTGGATGGCATCCAGGTGATGTCCAGTAAGTTGTCGCACTGGTTTTGGCATCCTACAATGCTGCTCCGAAAAACGGCGTGGGGCGCCCCGGGGGGGGGGGGGTGCGGCGTGAACGGGTCTCCCCAGGTGGAGGCTCGTCGGCTGTACTGGGGCGCCCCTTTACCGTTTCAGTTGCCATTCCGCCCGCTTTTGCTACACTGTGCCTCATCCGCCATTCAGCTGTTTCTCGCCCGCTCTTGCGGCTTCAGCGTCTCGCTCACCATGTAGTTGAGTTGCGCCCACTCTTGCGGTGCAGCGATAGGCGGCTGCCACAGGAGTCTTAAAATGGCGGACGGCTCTTCGGATTTGGCCCTGGTCCACTAACATGGCCCTGAGACACCTTGGAACTCGGACGTCCCCTGAGCCTTGAAGATTTTACAAAAGTCTTGGGGGCTCCCGACTCCTGCAGGCTTCCGGTGGGGAGCGGCTGCCATTATTGCTCGCGGAATGACCACGACGGAGCCACGAGATGGTGGTGCTCTCAGGCTGACGCCAGCTTTAGTCTGAAACATCTAGAAACAAGGTGGGGCTTTCATCGTTTGGGAAAAAAAAATGTTTTAATCCAATGAAAAGTGATATTTTTAGGTCATATGATCAAGCCTTCCATCATTAGGAAACCAAAAGTAAAATGAACCAATGAAAAGTTTTATAAAGAAGTCACATGACCTGTTATGCTTACATTACGCGCTGCTATAAAAAGTGTAGAAAATCCGTTGGCACGTGAGGCGGCGTCAGTAGTGGACCGATGTGCGAATAGGCCGAAGGCAGCACAACGCGCCAAGATCCGGATGGCACCGAGGTGGTGTCCAGCAAATTGCCGCACTGGTGTGGCCATCCTACAATGCTGCGCCGAAATTCGGCGTGGGGCGCCCCGTTGGCCTGTGAGGTCGCGTCAGTCAGTGGGGGCTGTTTGAGAAAGGAATGTGATGCTGTGCGTCGCCCCCAAGATGGAGGCTCCTTGGCTGCAGTGGGAAGCCCCTTGGTGTTTCACTCGCTATCCAGCTGAGTTGCGTCCGCACTTGCGGCTACAGTAGGCCGAAGGAAGCACAACGCGCCGAGATCTGGATGGCACCGAGGTGGTGTCTAGCAAGTTGCCGCACTGGTGTGGCCATCCTACAATGCTGCGCCGAAAGTTCCATGGTCCGGCGGAACTTTTTTCCTTTTCCTTTCTGCATCTTGTCCCACAATCCGTTTAACCTTTAGACACGACCAGGTCCCTGAATGTGTGCAGGGGGACGCTATTGATTGAATCAAAATGGCGGCTTCACACAAAGCTGACTCAAGCGTTGCTGGTGATGCTATACAGACAAAAAATGGTTTTCAGTTTGTACATTCTTCAGGATTTTTCCATCCAAGTCTGCTTGAGAGTTTGTAGAACAATGGCTTTAGATCTTGCCCTCCCCTCTTTTGACTGTTGGTCTTGTTGCCTATGTCTTCTGTTGTCATTTAACTGAACCTTTTTTGACTGCCGAAAGGGGTTCTGGTCCGACCGCTGGTTGGTGGAGATATTTTGACTATATCCTGGACCTGCCCGGCCTCGCCCAAAATGGCGCCGGTATAAATGGGACTCGTACCTCCTTGTTGTGTACTGGTTGCACAACCTTGATATCACGAGATACGTATGCAGTTTTGAAGCACATGGCGGGCGGGAATGAGAATTGATTGAATATTTCGACATCCCTATTGATATTGAGTTCTGATGTGTTATTGATTACTGTACTATTGAAAGTTCGAATTAACGTCACCCATGGTACTTGCCCGCAAATGTATATCTAGATAATTTTATTGTAAGTGGCCCTGTCGTATTTTAATTACAAAATGTACGTCCACCGATTCCGCAACTGTTAGACACCTTAGTTCTTGCAACCTAATGGCCCGCTCGTTGCGTTCCTCTACAGTGTAAATGTCTCCTCATCATATACGATTCCAGTTTGCTCCGTGGCTGGCGCACGTGGTTATAGGCCCGTATTTGTATACTGACATTTTCACAATAAAGGTTTTTAAAACAAAACATGGTAGTAGTGTTTACATTGGTAAAGTTTTTAATTTTAGTCACTGTTTTCGAATCAGTAAAAGGCAAGTGAAATAAAGCAGTCCAATTACATGACGGATAAAAGGAATAATACGCAGGAACGCAGTAAAGATAAATGGTCAAGTGCTGTTGTGTTTTTTACTCCTGCAACATAAAGTGATCGATAAGAATCTGATATTCGGGCGTATCGGCGACTAAGACAGCAGGCCGAGCATCTTTTGCTCAACGGCTCCGTCATGGGACGAAGAAACGCCCTTTTGCTAGAAAAAGGAATATATTTTACTTGCAGGACAGTTGTAAATTTTCCGGGAAAATACATTAGCCTGGAACATTATAACATATATGTTTAAGAAAAAATAATGTTCGAAAGCAATAAAAAGCGTAATTTTTAGGTCATATGACCAAGCCTTCCATCATTAGGAAACCAAAAGTAAAATGAACCAATGAAAAGTTTTATTAACAAGTCATATGACCTATTATGCTTACGTTACGCGCTGCGCGCCGCGCCCCGGATCCCTTCCGGGAAGCTGCGTTTCGCGCACTGGAGTACTTCCGGGTGCGCTAACGCGGCGTGTCATATAACGCATTACGCGACAACGTAGGTCCAGAATACAGTCAAAATGTCTCCACCAACCAGCGGTCGGAACACAACCCCTTTCAGCAGTCTAAAAAGTTCTGTTAAATGACAACAGAAGGGACAGGCAACAAGAACCATCAGTCAAAGAGGGGAGGGCAAGTTCTTCCCTACCGGGTCACGTTGGGGCGCTACCGGAACTGATCGAATTGGTAGTCTACAGTGTTTCTGGATGTTTCAGACTGAAGCTGGCGTTAGCATGAGAGCACCACCATCTCGTATCTCAGTCGTGGCCATTCCACGAGCAATCATGGCAGCCGCTCCCCACCAGAAGCCTGCGGGAGTCGGGGGCCCCCAAGACTTTTGTCGAATCTTCAAGGCTCAGTGGACGCTTTCGAGAATGGGGCCCAAGCCCTAGCAGACAAGCGTTCGAGTTCGAAGGTGTCCCATGGCCATTTTAGTGGATCACGCCCAAATCTGAAGAGGCGGCCGCCATTTTGAGAGTCCTGTGGCAGCCGCCTATAGTTGCATCGCAAGAGCGGGAGCAACTCAACTACATGGTGAGCGAGACGCTGTAGTCGCAAGAGCGGGCAGTAAACAGCTGAATGGCGGAAGAGGCACAGTGTAGCAAAAGCGGGCGGAATGGCAACTGAAACGGTAAAGGGGTGCCCCAATACAGCGTGTCTTCAGGTCAAACGGATTGTGGGATAAGGTCCAGAATGGAAGAGTCATCAAGGGGGAAAAAGTTCCGCCGGACCCCGGGAGCCGGCCGCCTATGTCGGGGGCGAACTTAGGCCACGCCAGGGCAACACAACTTGGGGAGGGGGCAGAAGTCAAGCACACCCTCCCAGTCCGCTCCACCACACCGTATGTTGAAAATCTGAAGCCATCGTTCTACAAACTCTCAACCAGCCTTGGATGAAAAATCTTGAAGAATGTACAAACTGAAAACCAGTTTTTGTTTGCATAGCATCAGCAGCAACGCTTGCTATCAGAATGCATGAGTTTCATGCTCGATCGATTGAGCTAGCCGGATCAGGCAACAAAAAGTATAAAATAGTTATGTAAATAGTTATTTAATAAAATGTTTTACCCTGTTACTTTGCTGGTGTGTTGTATATATTTATAATATTTGCATAGAGTTTATCGTTATTTTGGGCGGGGTGGGTGGCGGAGCCGAGCTGTCTTGCAGCCATCATGGTGTGGAGCTCAGTTCATCTCACTAGTTTCGTATTTCTCATGAAGGGTTGTTCCTAATGTTTCTATTTTAGCGAGGTCAAAAAGAGATCCCATTAGTGGCCTACTGATTTTGCTCGATTATTTATTTTTAACACAATTTTTCACTATCTGCAAAGACTAAACAGAGTATTGCGGCTTTGTGCTTGTTAGTAAATAGAGAATGAACCAAAGAGAATAAATTCTAAAAAAGTATATGCTTGGATAACAATCAATCAAATGGAGAGACAAGCAGGCACGACGGATTACAACGGGGGCAAAGGCCTGCGTTAACTACCCTTCACTATCTGCAAAGAGAGAGTACTTCTAAGAGAAAAGAGGGGGGGGGGGGCAGCGTTTAAAGCACATCAGCGTGCATAAACACGAAAATGTTTTTACCTATCACGTACTTGACATTTGACAGCTTTTGATATTTGTTATTAAAAAACCATTGAAATTCAATGAAAAAACCATAGGTTTTAGCCCATATATAGTTAGGGATTAGCTTTTTCAAAACCTTATTTTACTCGCATAAAACCATTGAAATTCGCATATATAGTTAGATGCGTTAACTATATATCGCGCACCCGCAATCCACTGCTGATGATGTCACATATTACATCATTCATGACATGGTCAGTGACATCACTGATGACTTCACTGATGACATCTCAAATGACATCACTGATGACATCACTGATGACATCATCCAGTGACTGTATGTTTCTGTAAAGTAAAATTATGTCTTACATATTGAAGAATGAGTGGATGTATAAGTGTCTGGATGAAGGATTTAGTAGGTGCATGACTGACTGTATGAGAGAATGATTAAATGTGTCTCACTGAGTGCATGGGTTAGTGACTAAACTGTCTTAATTTGTGCATTATTATGTCTGTTGTTATGTAAACTGCTGCATGTGTTGATCAGTAGCTATATGAGTAACTATATGGGTTATTGATTGGTTGCCCAGGTATTTGTATGGGAGACTGAGTATGTGTGTGGGTGGCTGGGAGGTGTATGACTCTGTGCATAGATGTCAGAGCAGTTGATTCACTAGATGTATGGGTTCAAAAGTGCAAGTGGAAACAGCTGTATGGGCAGTTGACTGTGTGCATGAGTGTATTGGTGAATGAATGGATATCTCAGTGCTACATGTCAAAGTAAGTACATATGTAAAACACAGTCCATGTGAGAGTTGGCATATATAAATAACTGTGCATAAGAGCCAGTGAATGTGTGAGTGGCTGTATGGATCATTGTGAACTTGTATCAGGGATTGTATAAGAGAGTAAATATGTGTTAGTATATGTTTTAATAAGTAAGGTATGTATAACTGTATAGTTGAGGGAATGGAGGTGTGATTGATTCATTGCATGACTGACTAGGTGTGTGAGTAACTCCATGGATGAGTGACAGTCTGTGAGTGTCTGTTTACACTTATTGTATCTAAGGTTATATTAGAGTCTGAAGAGATTCATCGTTTTATCACATGAATGATATCATCAATGATGTGATCAGTAATGTCAAATGAGATGTTATCAGTGATGTCATCAATGATGTCATTTGAGATGTCATCAGTGATGTTATCAGTGATGTCATTTGAGTTGTCATCAGTGATGTCATTTGAGATGACATCAGTGATGACATCAGTGATGTCAACAGTGATGTCATCAGTGATGTCATTTGAGATGTCATCAGTGATGTCATTTGAGTTGTCATCAGTGATGTCATCAGTGATGTCATCAGTGAAGTCATCAGTGATGTCACTGACCATGTCATGAATGATGTAATATGTGACATCATCAGCAGTGGATTGCGGGTGCGCGATATATAGTTAGCGCATCTAACTATATAAGCGAATTTCAATGGTTTTATGCGAGTAAAATAAGGTTTTGAAAATGCTAATCCCTAACTATATATGGGCTAGAACCTATGGTTTTTTCATTGAATATATATATATATATATATATATATATATATATATATATATATATATATATATATATATATATTCAATATAATTCCGCTTGTTTCCTCTCAACTTGCGCCCACCATCCAGAACCACAGCACAAGAAGAAACAGAAGACCCAGAGTGCAGGTGAGTTTTTAAATTTTCAGCACACCTCGTCAGCCTAACGTTTCGGCCTTCACATAGGAACGCACCAGCCTGTCTAGCCATACAAGCAGATTAAGTACTGCAGAGTAATTGGAGTAGATTTGTTAGGTTGGGTGGAGGATGCGCCATAGGTCTTTGAGTGCCCAGTTCAAGAACCAGTCTCCGAGTGCTTGTGCATTTCACACCACCATTGTCGTGTGGGGAGGAGGAAATGCTCTGTCCAATTGAACATCAATCACCATGTTAAAATCCTTACCCAGCAGCCAAGGGAGCCCAGTGTAGGGGGTCAGGGCCTTTGATAGTTGTGTTAGGAAAGACGGTTGATCTAAATTAGGGGCATATACTGACCCCAGCAGCATCGTTTGGCCATTTAACTTTCCACGCACAAAGGTGTACCTGCCCTCCCGGTCTGTTACTACCTCTTCACAGATGAATGGCGTGCCTGCCCGCACCCATATCAGTGTGCCTCGCGCATGTGCGAAAAGGCGGTTCTGTATATCTGTCCTCTCCAACGTCTGCGAAGCCTGTCAAACTTCGCCTGTGTCATGCGTGTCTCCTGTAAAAGGGCGATACCCACTGAATGTTGCTGGAGGTAGGAAAATGCAGAATAGCGTTCATGGGTGTGTGCATGCTGCGTATATTACACGTTATTATATTAGTTTGTGCCATCGCTAAGCTTATTAGTCAACTGCAGTGCTGATTGCGGGGTTGGCACCGGTGAGCGGGCTTCATGGTCAGGGTGGAGGGTGTTGATTTGCTGCAATGAAAACTAAATAACAACTGCAAACAGCATAACAGTTGGGGCCAGTCCCACAGGGGGGTGTCCGTCAAAACATCAGTAACAATAATTGAGTGTAAGCTAGTCCAGTGTGATGCTGGGTGGGGTATGTGCACTAGCAGTGCCTTGTCTGTACTGTCTCCCCCATTATCTCCGGTGTGTTTGGGAAATGCATCATTACTCTGATGGTCTAGGGTAGTGCGCAATTCTAGTTTGGGACATGATGGAGTGCCTTCATCTACGAGCTATCGCAGTGTGGAGCGAGGTACAGTCGGACTTGTGCACGACGGGCACCTAACTGTCTCCTAAGGTATCGTGTGTGTCCATTTGCACCTTGGTGGCACCCCTGGTGTGCGGTGCAGTCTAACAACATGTGTGAAGAATACAAGTAAACAAAGCTCTACTTGCGTAGGTTGACTGTCCAGCGCACCATTATGATATCCCATAATATCATCAGCAGTTTGTGGGGTTACCACTGGCAGGTTCATATCTTCGGAGAATGCAGTTGACGGGGATGATGGGCCACTAGTTCCTGATGTATCCTGCATGTAGGGTTCCATGCGGTCACTACTGTGTGCAGTTCCAAGAGTTGCTACTGCCTCTAAGACATCCTGTTGCTCCATCCTGATTTTCTATGGGCTAGGTGCTACTGGGCCTGACCTTGCAGACTGGAGTGTCCCGCACCTTCTTCATCATCGAGTTCTCTGCTCCATCAAGTCGCCAGTATCCGGGCCCAGGGGACTTGTTCCTGTCCACAGACCCGACTCCTCCAGCCAATGCCACGCCTCCACTGGGGAGTTGAAGAAGTGGGTCCCCTCTTTCGTTACCACTCTCAGTCGGGCACGGAATAGCAGGCAGTTGGGCAACTCCAGTTCCCAAAGTTGATGCTTCACTGCCATGTAGTTGCTTCTGCGCTGCTGCATGAGTGCGGTATAGTCTTGAAAATACATGACTCAACTGCCACCCACTTTAAGGTCACCTAGTGTCCGTGTTTCGTGCATCACCACGTTCCTGTCCCTGTAGTTAAGGAGTTTGAAGAGGAACGGGCGGGGCCTGGCGCCCGGTCGTAGCTTCTGCGCCTGCACCCAATGCGCTCTCTCCACTACAAATTGCTGTGACAATGCCCCCTGAGGCAGCAGGTCTCGTAGCCAGCGCTCAACATATTGCTCCGGGCTTCTACCTTCCTACCCCTCCGGAAGGCCCACCACGCAAACGTTGTTACGGCGGGTGCTCCCTTCTGCATCTTCTACTCTGTCTTCAAGCGCATGAACACGGTCTATCATGTCTTGTAGTGCAGCAGTACAGCTCTGGGTGACAGGCTGAAGCTCTTTAATGGAATGCCAATTTACTGCAACCGTTTTGGCCAGTTTACGAAGGTCTGCGTGGAGTCTGAGGTTACTTTATCAATCCATGTTTCCAGGCACGCCTTGATCTGTTCTAGGGTGTCATCAAGCTTTCCACTTAAGGAAAGGAAAAATGTTTTTTTTTGGAAGTCAAAGAATGGGCGCACTGCCAGTATGGAAGCACTGGGCAGAAATAATAGATAATGGTGCAACTGGGCGAGTGGAACAACCATATAACCACTCAATGGAGAAGTCAGCGAACTGTCCTAATCCAAAAGTACAACAGAAGACATGCCCTATGCACACACTTAGAAAGTATAAACGGTCACTGTGTGGCCATTACTAGTTAAACGAAAATTGCAGAGAAACAACAATGTGATACAAGGTAATATGCGATTGAGGAAAATAAATGGACATTTGGTGACAACAGCGTCGTGGTTCCCTTGTTTAATGTGTCACAGCTTAAGAACAACCAGCCGACACGTGTTTCATCGCATCACGCGAATCTTCAGGGCTGGAAATGATACAAAGAAATAGACTTTTCTTGGTAACATATACACGGTATACACGGTAGATTACAATGTCTACACCACTTAAAACCGGCTTTAGAAACAAGCATCAAGTTAAACAACTTCATGCATGGATTGACCCTTTTGAGAAGGTATGCGGAAGACATCATTGGGTGTAGTGCATCCAAGATTAAGTTATTTGGAACCACAAGTGCTCTCAGTGTCATCATTTACTTTGTGAAGATATTACATACATCCACTGGTCGATGGACGACTCATGCACAAGAAAATCTCGACGAATCGTGTTCCACCTATGTGCAGTGATCTGTGAATTCATTCACAAATAATTTTTAGGTGAGGTGCTATAATACGCTCGAGAGTCATGCACAGAACATGCGTATCAAGAAGGTGCACCGTGATTGGATAAAAACATTCCAACACATACCTCTAAATGGTTGTGATTGGACCAGGAGGTCTAGTTGTAAAATAATGAAAAGACACACAAAGAGGCACAGAAAGGGGAGACAGAGAAGGGAGGGATAGAAAGGTGAGAAAAGCAAAACGTCAACATTTTGAGCGAGTAATCTCTAAAGACTTAGGTCTTATCTTATCTATTCTGTTTCAAAGACAAGAGCCCCATGGGCTGATTATAATTCAAAATTTAAAAATGAAAGAAAAAGTGGAATACGCTCACCGCTCCTCCAGTGATAATTCCAACCCGGATGGGCCCAAAACCATATGAAGTTCCGATAGTCACGTAATAATGTTAAACTGAAACCAAATATAAGGGAAAGGTTCAACCATATGAGAGAAAAGGTCTAATATAGTGACCTGTAATTACAGTATCAGTCTTCTTCCTGATTCTAGAGCATATGAGTAATATTTAATTAATCAATGCAAGGTATACCAGTTGCTATGTTGGTTATAAGATTATTGTTAAGGAGTTATTGCGTATCTGACAAAATAAGCGGCATTTAAATAGGAATCCTGCTCACTTTTGACCGTCACGAGGCCATAGAGCGACCTCTATCAGCTTCAACCAATATTTCGGGTAAGCTGCGGACTTCATCCGCTTCATACTGTTAAATGCGTACTACATGTTATGTTATAGTACAATATCACTGTACCATTCCTTACACTTCGATTCCAGATACCGAGTGTATCGGCATTACTCAATTGCCTAACTATCTCCTGGGGGATTTCAAGAGCGCATTACGCTTGAAAGGTAATTCCACAATTTCGGAATGCACATGTTTTTCGTTGAGCTAGGGTACAGTCTTTATAAATGTTTTAGGGTGTAGTATTAGTGTTATAAGGGTTATATTAGAGAATCATGAAATTCGATTATTTTGGTTATTAGTATAACATATTCCATTCAAAAGTGAGCAGGATTCCTATTTAAATGCCGCTTATTTTGTAAGATACGCAATAACTCCTTAACAATAATCTTATAACCAACATAGCAACTGGTATACCTTGCATTGATTAATTAAATATTACTCATATGCTCTAGAATCAGGAAGAAGACTGATACTGTAATTACAGGTCACTATATTAGACCTTTTCTCTCTTATGGTTGAACCTTTCCCTTATATTTGGTTTCAGTTTAACATTATTACGTGACTATCGGAACTTCATATGGTTTTGGGCCCATCCGGGTTGGAATTATCACCGGAGGAGCGGTGAGCGTATTCCACTTTTTCTTTCATTTTTAAATTTTGAATTATAATCAGCCCATGGGGCTCTTGTCTTTGAAACAGAATAGATAAGATAAGACCTAAGTCTTTAGAGATTACTCGCTCAAAATTGTGACGTTTTGCTTTTCTCACCTTTCTATCCCTCCCTTCTCTGTTTCCCCTTTCTGTGCCTCTTTGTGTGTCTTTTCATTATTTTACAACTAGACCTCCTGGTCCAATCACAACCATTTAGAGGTATGTGTTGGAATGTTTTTATCCAATCACGGTGCACCTTCTTGATACGCATGTTCTGTGCATGACTCTCGAGCGTATTATAGCACCTCACCTATTATTTGTGAATGAATTCACAGATCACTGCACATAGGTGGAACACGATTCGTCAAGATTTTATTGTGCATGAGTCGTCCATCGACCAGTGGATGTACGTAATATCTTCACAAAGTAAATGATGACACTGAGAGCACTTGTGGTTCCAAATAGCTTAATCTTGGATGCACTACTCCCAATGATGTCTTCCGCATACCTTCTCAAAAGGGTCAATCCATGCAGGAAGTTGTTTAACTTGATGCTTGTTTCTAAAGCCGGTTTTAAGTGGTGTAGACATTGTAATCTACCGTGTATACTGTGTATATGTTACCAAGAAAAGTCTATTTATTTGTATCATTTCCAGCCCTGAAGATTCGTGTGATGCGATGAAACACGTGTCGGCTGGTTGTTCTTAAGCTGTGACACATTAAACAAGGAAACCACGACGCTGTTGTCACCAAATGTCCATTTATTTTCCTCAATCGCATATTACCTTGTATCACATTGTTGTTTCTCTGCAATTTTCGTTTAACTAGTAATGGCCACACAGTGACCGTTTATACTTTCTAAGTGTGTGCATAGGGCATGTCTTCTGTTATCAATCTTTCCACTGCTGCGAGCACCGAATCCATTTTGGTTGCAAGAGTCGCCGCCTGCGATTCCATCTCTCCACCTTGTCGCGCATGTGGAGGGTCTAGGCTTCCCGTGCGCAGCTGTCCTTCATGCGACTTGTTTCGTAGCCGGCCCATTACAAGCTGCTGTGCTGTTGGCATTCATGAGCAGTCCGTAGTGTGGTTGGTCTCAACTGTCGACAGGCTACTGATCTTGGTGTAAGGGACTCTGGGTTTGCCCGCAATCATGAATCACTCGTGCCGCTTAATTAGGAATGCATTCAGTGGGCGATCTTCCCAGTGGGCTGTAGTGGTAGGTCTGCTTCAGCGCGGGGAGCCACTTAAGACTCTCTGCTACCCTGGGGGTGTCCCAATGGTGCCTTTGCGGTTTGTTCTGTCCTTTACTTGGGACGCTTATTGTTGCGCCGTTACCGTTCGCAGTTGGTGTCTGGTGAGACTGGCATGTGTTCAGAATGGTTACGTCGGGAACTCATGATAGATGTCTAACTGCCTCCCAGGTATGGGCTACTGGAGCTTGCCCAGGTTTGCACTCTGCGGGTGTCCTCCGCTGTGGTAACGTCTCGGTTCAGGAGCGGGTCTCGTGGCAGGTAGGCTTCATGGCCCGGGGTGCACCATGAAGGGGGAGTGCCTGCACCCTGCCAATGGGCTGCCGTGGTATGCCCACTTTGCTGCGTCAGGGCGGGAAGTCGCTTCTGACCTACAGTTACCCTGGGGAGTCCTGTAGGTAACCCTGTGCTTCTACCCTGTGTTTTGGCCACTTACCACATCGTAGTTAACTCAGCGATTGTGGCCCTCAAGATGGTGCTTGTTCAGTCGGTCTGTTGCTGCCCTATGAGATCCGGGGCTCCCGTGTCAGCTTAGTGTTGTTGTGGCAGGAGTTCCCAGTGATCTGGGTCATAACTGAATGGTGACCAGTTGCACAGTTGTTATCCACCTCCTTCTTCGGTTGCAGACCTGGGCCAGTGAGTTAGTCCTCCAATCAGCCTTGTGAGCCGGGTGGCCTCTGTTGCAATAGAAGATCCCAGCAGTCCCACCAGGGTCTGACTCCTGGCTCTCTCTCCCCTAAGGCTGCCTTTGCTGGTGAGCGGTTGCTCAACTCTGCTCCCAGCCGCTGATCCAAACTACCTCTCAGCCTCTCCAGTTGGTGTGTCACCCCAGCATACTCCACCACGGGGGGCAAACCTTGGCAACCACCCACTCCACATGTTTCTTGCACCCCCTTCACGGACTCGCTTCTTGCAGAGAGGTCTCATCAGGGACCTGCTCCTCCCGTTGGGCACCAATATGTCTCGCCAGTCACATGTGACAGCCCCTCGCATCATACTACTGCCTCAAATCTATTCCTCACACACGTAACATTTCACAACTCAGTTGCAAAAGATTTTGCGGTCTACAAAATGGCACCCGTCCGGTACGTCTGTTTCTGCCAGGCTCTTGTGTTACACAACAACAATTGGGCCCCACTCCCAGCTGCTGGTTTGCTCAGCCCCATGGTCTCTCGGGGTGTCACACTGCCTCAGTGTCTTCCACATCAGCAGTTATTGCCGGGAGGCGTCCCCTCAGCATGTTTCTTACAGCCACTACCAAGGCGTGCCCCCCGCAGCAGAGCCCCGCCGGGGATCCACTTCTCCCTTCAGGCAGCAGGACACCTTGTCAGCCACCGGCGATAGCTCCAGCCCAGGTCGCCTCCGCAGGACTGCAGCTCCAGCCGGTCACACTCCTCACCTCAATCACTTTAGTGGGCGGTAGTCTCCAGGGGCCTCTGATCGCTCGCAGCCTCTCCTGGGCGATCTCCGCTTACTGGCAGACGGCCTCAGGGGTCTGTCTGTTTGTCCACGGACTTCAGAGGACCCCCCCTCAACAGGGTCGTCACTGATCGGGGCGTTCTCGCTGACTCCGGCAATCATGCCCGGTGTCTATCGCTGTAGGCTCAATTGCAAGCGTCGGCCCCAGCCTCAGTCCCCCTCCGCGCATTACCTCTTCTCGCGTTCGCTCTTCCTGGGCTGCACTCCTCCCCCAAGTTGCGGCAGCAATCCCACCCAATTATTTGGCACTCCACTAGGCTTAGCAGGTGCCTCTCCTCAGTGTCTCATCACTCCCGCTTGTTGTTAGCAGAGATGGCACCACTTCAGGATCGTTTTGCCAGATAAATAGGGGATATTGGATGGAGCACTAGAGACTCGCATCCGCCATGATGGCTAGCTAGCCACCCTCTCCATGAATATTATAGCATTCACTGCCTCAAGGACTAAGAACCACTGGCTAAATGACACAGTTGTAATGACTCTCTTTGATGCCACACAAAGCAAAAAATCTGAAATATTTGCATTTTAGTTCCTGAGGATAATGAAGAAGTGCACTAGAATAGACTACAAAGCCAATAGCATTTCTCATTAACTCTGAAAAGTGTAAAGATGCTTTCAGCATACCATCTAGCAAGTGGCAAGGATCTCTTACAGGGAAGTACTTCATCAGGTCATCACACAACTTTTTCATGTACATAACTTAATCACTGCAAATACAAACAATATCACTCTAATCTTTTTTTGAATTGTTAAGAACGTTTTGCCGTAGCATTCCAAGTGACACCACATACCACATTTTCCAAAGGTCCAGCGTCATATTTTCACCACTATCCCAGATGCTTAGTGGCTGCACTCTTTTCACATATACCTGTCACTACACCTTGCATTGAATGCTTAAAGCCTGGGGTGTGTGGCAATTCACCAACTATCAATACTGACTCATTAGAAAATGGGGCTGATGTGTCAAAGGTTTTCATCCATTCTCTGTGGGTAAATGTGATGCTATACATTGGGAAAGATTCCTATGAAACCAGCCATTTTACCTACCAGTGAAAGAATTAAACATAGCCTTAAATATCAAATATGATTTTGATATTTCCTGATTCTCTACAGTTAATAAAATAATTAAATAAGACCTAAAACATACCTCTAAACCCTGAATCTTTAGGTCAAAGACCACAAAACTGAAAAAAGCAAAAGGAAGAAGAAACAATAGTTTAGAGACATCCCTAAACAACAAAACTCACGCAGGCTCATGTTAGCCCAGTCTTTCTTGCTACTACCTTGTATAACAAAGTTACAATGTATTATCCCCTTCAGGAAGAAATAAAAATGACTTTTTCCCTCTCCTTTTTTTTCTTTGAATGGCATTTAGTTTGTGGTTGTGCAGGTGTTTATACATTTATACTGGGGAGGGTTATTTCCCTTTTGGTGGGTTTTATCAGGTATTATAGATTTCAACCTAAAAGAGCCTAAATATATAGTTATAATAGTAGAATGTGTTGGTGGTCATTGAATGTCTGCTTTTGATTTCTGTTTTCGTGACGTGTCTGGGGGAATTGTGATTACCGACGTCATCACGATCTCCGGAGTAACCACAAAAACAAACAAATTGGTTTTCGAGATGGTCTTTATAGAAACTCTTTAGAAATACATGACAAATACTGTAAGAAACCCCTAGTGTGTGCAATACTGTAGTATTTGTGGCCATATTTGTTTTAGACTTTATTGAAAAGGCACGATCATTGCGTTTAAATACTTCATTGCGACTTACCGAATAACTGCAAAAAAAGTAAATACGTCTGAAAGATGGTTTTTAAAGAAACTTAGTAGAAAATCAAGAGTTTAACCATGTTTTGAAAGGAGAATGCATAAAGCAATATGTGTAGGGCAATCTACAGATTGGACTTTTTTACATACATTTTTGGTTGTGTTGGTGGTCATTGAATTTCTGCTTTTGTTTTCCGTTTTCTCAACTTGTCCGGGTGAATCACGATTGCCGATGTCAAGCAATCTTGGAGTCACCGCAAACACAGAAAATAAGTTTTAGCGATGGCTTTTTATAGAAGCTTTCTAGAAAAATATGACTGTAGAGAATACAGTAGAAAACCCCTAGTGTGTAAAAAAATTTAATGTGTGGATATATGTGTTTAAGCCTTTATGGAAAAGGCTGAATGGTTGCGGTTAATTATGTCATCATTTTGTCCCGAAGAACTGTAAGAACTGAAAATTGGTCTGAAAGATGGTTTGTAAACAAACGTACAAAAATTTGAGTTTAAACATGCTTTGAAAGAAGTATGTATATAGTAATATGTGTAGTGTAATGTTCACTATGTTTTTTTTACATACTATTTTTTAATGTGTTGGTGGTCATTGAATGTCTGCTTTTGTTTTCCGTTATCATGAAGTGTTTACAACATCGTTACGAAGACTGCCAAAACTAGAAAAAAACCTTTAGCAAAAAAACTTCACAATATTTTTGGTACAAGGTTGGCTCTGACAAGAGCCGTTGTGTTGGTTGTGTATATGGCTGTTACACATAGGACCGGATACAGAGTTTTCGGTTATTTAGAAACACCCTGTTGCTTTCATCAGTAAAGTATACTCCATCATTTCTATAAATTCCATGGATGTCAAAAAAATGGTTATTGTTGTAGATAGAGCCTATGCTATGGTACCCGAGGAATGCAGAAACAACTTTATTAACATTTCCTGGCTTTGTCAATCTGTGGACAGAATTGATTTACCACTTCCATTTTTTGTCTTTGGCATATGTTGGTGTACACCAAGACAGTGTAAGGCAGAAGGGTCATTCATTTGTCAAAGGTCTCTTTCATTGCAATTTCCAAACCAACTCCAGTAAGAGTGTCTAGGTCATTGTTACCACAGTGCACTATTAACAGGTCAGTATGTTTTGAATGCACAATACTCTCAACCAACGACAGCAATTGGTGCCACTTTAAAACTCTCTGGCCAAATCATTTATTTTCCACATTTGGCAAACCAAGTCCCTGCCAATTACACTCTTTCTCACATATTCTTTGACCCAGAAAACATAGCTGTGACCCACAATTCACACTCTAACGTTTCTCAAAAAAGAAGTCGTAGCACACATGAGAAGGCTGCAGCTGAATGTGAAAGTTGGTAGAATGAAAGACAGTTAAAATGGAGGAGTCACTAAAAAAAACAAAGGTTACAGGGATGTTAAAGTTAGAAATATGAATTCAAAAATCTTAGAAATCCACTGAAAAAAAGAAAGATTCCAGGGACTTTATAGTTAGGCTCAGATTTCATACACACAAAACCAGAGAAATTCAGCAGTTGTAGTTAGATGAGCTAACTATAACTCGCGCCACAGCAATGCACTGTTCATGACCTCATATTTTCTCTGGTTTTGTGCGTTTGAAATCTGAGCCTACCTATAGTGTCACTTGTACCTATATATATATATATATAGCTTCTGCTCGTTCTTTTGGAAGGAGGATTGTTGTGACATTACGCGCGCTTGCCAGTATCGCGCTACAGAGGCCCCCGCTCTACAAGATGGCCCAGCTCCCTGCTGGCAGCTGCTCTGGCAGGTTCGTGTGTTTTTCAAAGTGATTGGATGGACTGGGCCCGCCCTCGAACTTGGGACGATATAAGGTGGTTGCATTGAAGTGATTCACTTCAAGCCGGGTGGGTTGCATTGCCATACCTACCCCCACTCTACAGCATCCTGAGGTCGGCGGTTGGAGCGGTTCTGGGACCCGAGGAAGCTCTCATCATTCCATTCTACAGGATACAGGCACGAACATCAAGCCCTGCAATCCGCAAAGAACATACCAGCACCCGGCACGACTTTCCTGGGAGGGAGATGCACCCTGGGATTTGCAGTCCACTACACGCCCGTGGACTGAGCTTGGTGAGCCTACATTTGAGGGGCGATGCGGACGCTCACCTCTGGTGTTTGGCAGGATACAATTGGTGTTTGAGTGAAGCACCCTGGACTTATGGCGCTGACGAGGGCCGGAAAGGCCGAAATGCATTCGCCATTAACAAAAAATAAAGATGCTTCCAAATATCCCCTATGGGCTTCTGCTCGTTCTTTTGGAAGGAGGATTGTTGTGACATTACGCGCGCTTGCCAGTATCGCGCTACAGAGGCCCCCGCTCTACAAGATGGCCCAGCTCCCTGCTGGCGGCTGCTCTGGCAGGTTCGTGTGTTTTTCCAAGTGATTGGATGGACTGGGCCCGCCATCGAACTTGGGACGATATAAGGGGGTTGCATTAAAGTGATTCACTTCAAGCCGGGTGGGTTGCATTGCCATACCTACCCCCACTCTACAGCATCCTGAGGTCGGCGGTTGGAGCGGTTCTGGGTACCCGAGGAAGCTCTCATCATTCCATTCTACAGGATACAGGCACGAACATCAAGCCCTGCAATCCGCAAAGAACATACCAGCACCCGGCACGACTTTCCTGGGAGGGAGATGCACCCTTGGATTTGCAGTCCACTACACGCCCGTGGACTGAGCTTGGTGAGCCTACATTTGAGGGGCGATGCGGACGCTCACCTCTGGTGTTTGGCAGGATACAATAGGTGTTTGAGTGAAGCACCCTGGACTTATGGCGCTGACGAGGGCCGGAAAGGCCGAAATGCATTCGCCATTAACAAAAAATAAAGATGCTTCCAAATATCCCCTATGGGCTTCTGCTCGTTCTTTTGGAAGGAGGATTGTTGTGACATCACGCGCGCTTGCCAGCATCGCGCTACAGAGGCCCCCGCTCTACAAGATGGCCCAGCTCCCTGCTGGCGGCTGCTCTGGCAGGTTTGTGTGTTTTTCCAAGTGATTGGATGGACTGGGCCCGACCTCGAACTTGGGACGATATAAGGTGGTTGCATTGAAGTGATTCACTTCAAGCCGGGTGGGTTGCATTGCCATACCTACCCCCACTCTACAGCATCCTGAGGTCGGCGGTTGGAGCGGTTCTGGGGACCCGAGGAAGCTCTCATCATTCCATTCTACAGGATACAGGCACGAACATCAAGCCCTGCAATCCGCAAAGAACATACCAGCACCCAGCATGACTTTCCTGGGAGGGAGATGCACCCTGGGATTTGCAGTCCACTACATGCACGTGGACTGAGCTTGGTGAGCCTACATTTGAGGGGCGATGCGGACGCTCACCTCTGGTGTTTGGCAGGATACAATTGGTGTTTGAGTGAAGCACCCTGGACTTATGGCGCTGACGAGGGCCGGAAAGGCCGAAATGCATTTGCCATTAACAAAAAATAAAGATGCTTCCAAATATCCCCTATGGGCTTCTGCTCGTTCTTTTGGAAGGAGGATTGTTGTGATATATATATATATATATATATATATATATATATATATATATATATATATATATATATATATATATATATATATATATATATATTACCTACTGGCGATAGCCAGTAGGTATATATAGTTAGGATTATTTCTCTATGGAACTTTTGAAAATTCTATGTCTAATAACTTTGGCGTTTGTGGACGGAATCGGCTGAAATTTCCAGGAAAATGGCACATTTTGTTTCTGAGCAGCCCCTGAAAATTTGGAGGGGGTTCATCAAGGGGGGCCGAGAAAAAAGGGGGGTCCCAAAATGCGTTTTTCCCATTCATTTTTCCATAGGGCGTTTGGCCTCACTTTTAGCTTGAACGGCTGAATGGATTTACACGAAACTTGGCAAAATTGTAGGGACTGTTAGCCCGATGTGCCTTTGCTGGGTCTCAATATATGTGTTCCAGTGGATTTTGAGAAATTAACGTTTTAAAAAATATATATATCTGTGACAGCGTCCCGGATAGCGCTCCAGATCGAGTACTTTTCGCGTAACGGAGCTTTGCGAAGCGAAGCTGATTGGCTCTCCGGTGTCTGTCAACATTCTAAACAGTCCGGTGCGGCCGCCATCTTGTCTCTCGGTAGGATCGAGAGACAAGAGGAGGAGAAAAACGAAGGGGGAATTTAATGAAAGGGGGCAAGGTAGACTCCTCTTGACCCCCTAGGAATGATGTTGGGGTTATTAAAGGGTCCAGTGGGGCAAATAAAAAAAAATTGATTTTTCGCGGTAGAAGCGCTTCTCGGTTTGCGAATCGGGTCGCAAACTGGTAGCGAAACGGGAATTCGCCATTTTGTGTTTCGATTTAATTAAATTACAAGATGGAGGAAAAGCAATGTGAGTATTGGGTATAAGGGGGTAGGGGAGACGTATCCTGACACCCTTTGTTTTCTGAGGGTGGTGGAGGAGGCTCATATATGTTGTGACGTTCGATTCGAAGGAAATCAGGAAGTGTTGACCCCCATTTTGACACTGCGAGTAAATATATTGATAAAAATAATTGTTATAAATTAATCCGTATTGATAAACATTGTGTGCGTCATCTTGCTTTTTTTCTAATGCCACACTTTTGTCGTGCACGGCAGCCATTTTAGATGCTTTGATCAGACCCACTCTCTGCACGCCGCCGATCCTCAGCATGGCTCCCCACCCTCGCAAGCATCTCCTCCACGCACTGGTCACCCCCGCTCTCTGTCTTATGCATGGGCCATAAACCTCTCCCCATTTGCGCTGCTCTTCCATGAGAATCACACCCTGTGCCCGTCCAACACCTCCCTTTCACCCTATTCACTACCGCACCCTCTGACACTCCTCTTCCTCTGTGTCCGATTGTCCAGGCCGGTCCCAGGCTATCACGTATGCCTGCGGATGTAGTTTATGGCCTCAACTGTAAAGAATCACCCCTCTTCAAAGGAGTTACAGTAGATCAAGGCCCCCACCCGATGAGATCCGTCACACTACACGCGTTCCTACAATCTGATAACCATCCTGTATTGTGATTGGGGAGGGGATTTTCACTGTGAGGGTGTGTGGGACCGAGCCTGAAAAGGAAGATTCCAGGGCTGCCTTTTTGTACATCAAAGTCTTCACAATTATGTGTCACATTAATAATAAATAGCACTCCAACAAAAGTAGTAGAATTATAACACTTTAATAACTTATAAATATATACATCGCAACAAAAACAGTAAACACCTTAAAACATTTTTTATTAAAACAGAAGGAACAATGGTCAGTATACGCAAAGATTTAGCTAATCTGCTAAAGGGGGGAGTCGCTATTTCTTTACAATAATCAATAATGAAAAATCGACATCAATAGGGTTGTCCATATTCCCGATGCAGCACTATAGTGCAACATACACAGCACCTGGGGTGTCAAGAGTGAACAGGTCCTAGCTGCTTTACCAATGACTGACAAATGCTATATTAAACACTTATTATGTATAATACTTGCGTTCACAATAGTTTTACTTTTCAAAACAGAACAAAAGATGTCCCCTGTAAGTAAACCCATATTAGCTGTTTCAGTTATTGAACATCCTAAGGTTTTATGACATGGGGAACAGAAGTGATATCCTGGGCGGGTGATGGAACTGGGGGGCATATTATCAAGCCTGTGCGCTAAAATTATCGCCGCTTTATCGGCCGAAAACGGCCGATAAACGGCGATAATGGGCTTGATAATATGCTCTGTGGAATTCCAATCGAAGCCCATGTTAGATGTCTTCACATCTAACATGTGCTTCGATTGGAATTCTATAGAGCATATTATCAAGCCCATTATCGCCGCTTTATCGGCCATTTTCGGCCGATAAAGCGGCAATAATTTTAGCGAACAGGCTTGATAATATGCCCCTGGGTTTGTTAATGGAAAAACATCTACAGAGAAAACTATTGGTAAATTATACTTCTCCGGAAATTTAAAACTCACAAATGTTTCATTTGTGTAATCGTTTCAAAAACATGTACATTAAAAAACTAAATACGCTCCACTGTTTTAGAAAATCTTTACAGTTTACTACATCACCCTTTAAAGTTACAACTACGAAAACCTACTTACTTTAGCTGTTGAATTTGGCTTCAAATGTAAAGCATAAGTTCAAGCTAGCATATCATATTTTTAAAAGGTTAAACATAATTGATATGCAAATTTAAATACTACCCTTTCTTAATGGTGACACCTTATCTGTCCTATATCCCTCTATTTCCATGAGCAAAGCAAAAGAAATTCTGAGGCCCTGAAGAAATAAGGCTTACTGTGGGGTTCAACTCAATCTGGTGTTTGGACGCATTCATGTTTTGGGGTGATATTCTGTGACAGGGTGCAGGCACCAGAAGAATTTTAGCCTAGTTCATCACATTGGAGAATGAGGGTCTGGGTAAATATCTAATCTGGTGAAGAACCATCCCTTTTTTAAACCCCATGGTGACCAACTATAGTTTATTCTCTATTTCGTTTCCTTGCCATAACAAAATAAAAGTCTTGGGTTATTTATGGAAGGGAAGACTTTTTGTTTCTTCCAATTTTTAAAAAAAACAAAAGGTTTAAGGAAAGGCAATCCTTAATGTGCATGTTTTCCACAGAAATTTGCCTTTGAAAACTAGAGGCAATAAATAAGGCCGAAATCTGTATTTTGTTTTTGGATACACATGTTATTTGTGTCTGTGTATTCATTTTTATGCATGACTTTATATGGAATGGTTAAAATAACTTATGATGCAACTTAACAGGAAAGATCACAAACATTCCAATGAGTGCTATGTCCCAGGTTTTACATAAAGTAGTGTTTACCTAGAGTGGTGCTGTGTAGGACACTCTGAATGGAAATTAACCAGAACTATAACCATCTACTTCCAATAATATAACTTTTATGCCCAAATTACGCAAAGATTTAGCTAATCTACTAAAGGGGGGAGTCGCCATTTCTTTTCAAAATTTATTCACCCATCGTAGCCTCTCTAATCTCCATTACAATGTGTTTGTTGCTATCGCTAGCTGATAAAAAACTAAAGTGACAACTTCCACATCCTTAATTTGTCTTTCTTTGTTCCTTAAGATGTCATCTGTGTCAACCTCTTCCAAGAATCATCAGCGTGCATGAATACGAAAATGTTTTTACTTACCACGTACTTGACATTTTACAGCTTTTCATATTTGCTATTAAAAAACCAATGAAATTCACTGAAAAAACCATAGGTTATAGACCATATATAGTTAGGAATTAGCATTTACAAAACCTTATTTTACTCACACAAAACCATTGAAATTTCATATATAGTTAGATGCACTAACTATATATCGCGCACCCGCAATCTACTGCTGATCATGTCACATATTACATCATTCATGACATGGTCAGTGACATCACTGATGACATCACTGATGACATCTCAAATGACATCACTGATGACATCACTGATAACAACATCCAGTGACTGTATGTTTCTGTAAAGTTAAAATATGTCTTACATATTGAAGAATGAGTGGATGTATAAGTGTCTGGATGAAGGATTTAGTAGGTGCATGACTGACTGTATGAGAGAGTGATTAAATGTGTCTCACTGAGTGCATGAGTTAGTGACTAAACTGTCTTAATTTGTGCATCATTATGTCTGTTGTTCTGTAAACTGCTGAATGCGTTAATCAGTAGCTATATGAGTAACTATATGGGATATTCATTGGTTGCCCAAGTATTTGTATGGGAGACTGAGTATGTGTATGAGTGGCTGGGAGGTGTATGACTCTGTGCATAGATGTGTGAGCAGTTGATTCACTAGAAGTATGGGTTCAAAAGTGCATGTGGAAACAGCTGCATGGGCGGTTGACTGTGTGCATGAGTGTATTGGTGAGTGAATGGATATCTCAGTGCAACATGTCAAAGTAAGTACATATGTAAAACACAGTGCATGTGAGAATTGACATATATAACCTTGCATAAGAGCCAGTGAATGTGTGAGTGGCTGTATGGATCATTGTGAACTTGTATTAGGGATCGTATAGGAAATTAAATATGTGTTACAATATGTTTGAATTAGTAAGGTGTGTATAACTGTATAGTTGAGGAAATGGAGGTGTGATTGATTCTTTGCATGACTGAGTAGATGTATGAGTAACTCCATGGATGAGTGACAGTCTGTGAGTGTCTGTTTACACTGATTGTATCTAAGGTTATATTAGAGTCTGAAGAGGTTCATCGTATTATCACATGAATGATATTATCAGTGATGTTGTCAGTGATGTCATTTGAGTTGTCATCAGTGATGTCATCAGTGATGTCACTGACCATGTCATGAATGATGTAATATGTGACATCATCAGCAGTGGATTGCGGGTGCGCGATATATAGTTAGTGCAACTAACTATATATGGAATTTCATTGGTTTTATATCAATAAAACGTCCAGCTAACTATATATGGTCTCTAACCTATGGTTTTTTCAGTGAATTTTCAAGGTTTTGTAAATGCAAATTCCTAACTATATATGGTCTATAACCTATGGTTTTTTCAGTGAATATATATATATATATTTATATATATATATATATATTCCAAATCCTGAATTAGTACCCTCGTCTTGAATCACGCGCAGGAACCAAACAGGACACGGACCCGGTATTCTTTCAGTGCTTATCTCTTTATTTTAGCCATATGTCAGAGACGCGTTTCGCAGCACGAACGCCGCTTGTTCACTCGACAATTTTGTTTGTTCATGAAGGCTATTTAAAGTGACAGTGCTCTCAAAATTGTGAATCACGTGATTACTTTTTGCAGTAGACATGGATGAAATACTACAATCACAGTTAAATACATTTGTAACACCGGTCATAAAGCTTTTGGTTACATGTGCCTAATATAAGTAAAATACGCTTGCAACTTTGATAATTATTACAAGTTTACAAATAATGCACCTTTTAAAATTCTTTCTATAAGTTTCTGTAAAATACATAAATCCTTTAGCCTGTTACATTAGTTCTGTTTTCTCGTATATATCACTCACTCCATTTGTCGCTGCAATTAAATAGTAAAGTGCTCATATGTGCTGGTATCATTAAAAACTTCATTTCATTTACTGTTCTCCTTTTGTACTAACCAAATATTTTTTGTATAAATGTATGAGTCATATTGTACATCCCATAAAATATCTTACAAAAAATTAATTAATTTCATACTTTACATTATTCCTTCATGGCGCATACTTTTATCCTTTGAACATTTCACATTAACCTGGCCCATTATACATCCGTTACCTTATTCATCCCTTTAGCATGTAAACTCATCAGCTGTCTTGAGATTTTCCTATATCTCCTTCAACATCACATTATTGTATTTAATCACCTTATATACATTTGTGGATTTTGTTAAAACACAATTGTAAAATATTTACAGTTTTTAAAACCATTTATACTTCCATTGGTCATAAAAAATGCATATATACACTATTTACAGCTTAAAACACCTTATTGTATATTTATATTTTGATAGTGATGTCATCTAAATGTGTTTCCCAAGGGATATCTCACAATCTGTTTATTCTGATTGAACAGGTGACTAGTTCATAACTCTTATGTACAGTCATTATACCTCTTGATTTATTAGGATAGACAAGTATACATATCCTCTGTGAGATTCAATCCATTGGGATGTTTTGAATCCAACAGCAGAATATATCTTGTTTCTAACCTCCTCAGTTTGTTTTCTCGGTCCCCTCCTCTCCTATTTGGGGGAATTGCATCTATGAGGTAATATCTTAACCCCTTAATGTTGGCTCCATGGCAAGATTTGAAATGACGAGCCACCGGATAAGTATTATTCATATTCGTGATGGCTCGAAGATGCTGAAGTATACGTACGTGTGCCTGTAATTTACTGGATCCCACGTAATTTAACCCACAAGGGCATGTTAACACATATACAGAGTATTCAGTTTTACAGTTTAGCATCTTGTTGATCATGTAAGGTTTAGCCTTAAACGGGCTGAGGTATGTTTTGGTATTTATACCATGTGTACAAGCTTTACATGTGGGACATCGTTTAAAACCTTTTAAACTCTGGTACCAGGTAGGCTTACCAATTATTTCTGGATCAGATACAACTAGACAATCTCTCATAGAGGGACACCTACTGTACGTAATGGACACCCTCTGCGGGAGCAGGGGTCCTAATACTGGGTCGCTCAACACTATGGGCCATTCATCCTGAATGATTTTTTCTATTGTCTTGTGTTGTTTGCTGTATCCTAAGATCAACCGAAAATTCTTTTCTTCCAAATTTAATTGGCTTGCCTGATGTTCTTTGTTCTCATTATTACGCTTATCAGTTTTTCCAGTCAATAAAGTCTCCCTCACAACTAGTTTAGTTTTCGCTATGGCTTTATTTATAGTTTCTTTGGTGTAACCCCTGGCTAGGAATCTTGCTTTACTCTGTTTTTGGGCCAGCTCTAGTTCCTCATGGGTACTGCATATCCTCTTTATCCTAAGCATTCCCCCGTAGGGAATGCTGTTCACTAAATGGTGTGGGTGTGAACTTGAGGCATGCAATACAGAGTTTCCTGCTGTTTTTTTCCTGTGAAGTGTTGTTTGTAAAGTATTGTTATTCACAAACACTTCTGTGTCCAGAAAACTAACCCTTGAATCACTTATCTCTGCAGTGAATTTAAGGTTCAATTCGTTGTTATTCAATTCACCCAAGAAGATTTCAGCCTCCCCTTTTGTTCCATGCCAGATTACAAATAAATCGTCTATAAATCTTAGCCACATTTTGACTTTCGCTCTCACAGTTTCACCATGTATTCCACCGAGGACTAGCTTCTCCCATTTGCCCATATGTAGGCAAGAGTAACTCGGGGAGAAGCTAGCCCCCATGGCTACCCCCTGTATTTGGCAATACATTAAATGGTTAATCATGAATACATTGTTATGTAGACAGAACTTAATCATTGCTATTAGCATCTCATTGTGTTGGTGGAAAATAGGGTTTCTGTCTTTCAAAAAATACTCTACTGCCTCGATGCCGTCTTCATGTTTTATGCTGGTATATGATGATGTTACATCTATTGCCAGCATGATGTATTCATGGTTCCACTGAAAGTCAATTAATTTGTTTAAAAAGTCACTTGTGTCCCTGACATAGGATGGTAATGGTTTGATGTATTCCTGAAGAAAAAAGTCTACATAGACCGATGTTTTCTCCAATAAACTGTTTTTTGCACTGATAATGGGACGTCCAGGAGGTTTCCTACTGTCCTTATGTATTTTGGGTATAAAGTATATTGTTGGTACAGTCGGGTTTTCATTCTTTAAATACTTATACTCATTTTCACTAAGGAGTTTCTTATTTCTCCAACTTGATAGTTTCTTATAGTAGGTTTGATACATCTCCTTCAGTTTGCCAATATCTGTTCTGGAATAGCACTGTCTGTCATTCAACTGACTCATGGCCTCTTTCATATATTCATCATGTGGCCACAATACTATATTTCCTCCCTTGTCACTATTGCGGATTATGACATCCTTGTTGTTTGAGAGTTTCTTCATTAGCTGGAAATACATATGATCTTGATTGCGATGTTTTTGTATTTTGGCGCCAGTTCCAATTGTTTTATTTAAGTTTTTTATTTTCTGAGTAATCATTTCATGGAATGTATCTATTGCATCATGCACCATTATAAGGCAGTACTTTGATTTTGGTTTGAAGTTTGTTAAACCTGCTCCTTTGTTTGTGGAGATTAAGGTTTGCTCGTTGGATATACCAAGGTCTTCATTGTCTTGGTTCCATAATTCTTCCAACTCACGCTCCATATCTATATCAGGAAATGGTGTCATCATTTGAGGAGTTTCAGGATTTTCTTGAGATGTTTTTTTCATAGCATAAAGTTTTTTCAATTTCAACTTTCTTATACCCTTGTAAACATCCATCCGGGTATTCGGATAATCAAAGTTGTTTGGTGGACAGTATGATAAACCCAAACTTAAAGTGTTTCCTTCTTTTTGGGTTAATTTTAAGTTGGATAGATTAATTATTGTTCGTTTTGCTTCTTTTTCCAGTAATTGCGTTTCCTTCGGGGTTGGTTTGGATTTGCGCTTGTGTTTTGCTGCATTGCGCCTTTGTTTCCGCTTGATGTTGGCCCGCTTACGTTATCATGAAGTGTTTGCAACATCTTTGCGAAGACTGTCAAAACTAGAAAAAAACCTTTAGCAAAAAAACTTCACAATATTTTTGGTACAAGGTTGGCTCTGACAAGAGCCGTTGTGTTGGTTGTGTATATGGCTGTTACACATAGGACCGGATGAAGAGTTTCCGGTTATTTAGAAACACCCTGTTGCTTTCATCAGTAAAGTGCACTCCATCATTTCTATAAATTCCATGGATGTCAAAAAAATGGTTATTGTTGTAGATAGAGCCTATGCTATGGTACCCGAGGAATGCAGAAACAACTTTATTAGCATGTCCTGGCTTTGTCAATCTGTGGACAGAATTGATTTACCACTTCCATTTTTTGTCTTTGGCATATGTTGATGTACACCAAGACAATGTAAGGCAGAAGGGTCATTCATTTGTCAAAGGTCTCTTTCATTGCTATTTCCAAACCAACTCCAGTAAGAGTGCCTAGGTCATTGTTACCACAGTGCACTATTAACAGGTCAGTATGTTGGGAATGCACAATACTCTCAACCAAGGACAGCAATTGGTGCCACTTTAAAACTCTCTGGCCAAATCATTTATTTTCCACATTTGGCAAACCAAGTCCCTGCCAATTACACTGTTTCTCACATATTCTTTGACCCAGAAAACATAGCTGTGACCCACAATTCACACTCTAACGTTTCTCAAAAAAGAAGTAGTAGCACACATGAGAAGCCTGCGTTTGAATGTGAAAGTTGGTAGTATGAAAGACAGTTAAAATGGAGGAGTCACTAAAAAAACAAAGGTTACAGGGATGTTAAAGTTAGAAATATGAATTCACAAATATTAGAAATCCACTGAAAAAAAGAAAGATTCCAGGGACTTTATAGTTAGGCTCAGATTTCATACACACAAAACCAGAGAAATTCAGCAGTTGTAGTTAGATGAGCTAACTATAACTCGTGCCCGAGCAATGCACTGTTCATGACCTCATATTTTCTCTGGTTTCGTGCGTTTGAAATCTGAGCCTACCTATAATGTCCCTTGTACCTACATATATAAATATATATATATATATATATATATATATATATATATATATATATATATATATATATATATATATATATATATATATATATATATATATATATTCACTGAAAAAAACATAGGTTTCACACCAGTTATAGTTAGGAATTAGCATTTAAAAAACCTATTAAATTCACAAAAAAAAACATAGGTTTCACATCAGTTATAGTTAGCTGGACATTTTACTGACATAAAACCATTGAAATTCCCACGTTATAGTTAGTTGGACTCACTATAACTTGCGCGCCTGCAATGCACTGCTGATGATGTCACATATTACATCACTCATGACATGGTCAGTGACATCACTCATGACATCACTGATGACACATCCAGTGAATGTGTGTATTTCTGAGAAATAAATATGTTTTATATATGTATATGTAAAGGTAGATGAAAGAATAAATGTTTAAATAAGTGTCTAAATGGATGTGTTTCACTTTGTGTATAAGTGGCTGCATGGGTTGGTGAGTACCTACATGTGTGTGTATATGGGTTATTAGATGTTTTTTTTGTATCAGTATGAGTGTCTGTATGGTTTGGTGGGGGTATTACTTAGCACATAGATGCATCAATGACTGGCTCACTGTTTGTATGTGTTTTGAAGACAGCATATGTGTAGGATTGTAAGGGTGGATGGGTGTGTATATGTGTATGTTAGTGAGTGAATGACTGTCTCCCTAGTGTCTTTATCAGTAACGACATATGTTTTAATCTAGTATATGTGAGTATTGATGTTTATAAGTAAGTATATGTGAGAGCGAGTGATTGTAAGAGTTCCTGTTTAAATAAGGATGTGTTTCTATAAGTGTTTGTTTAAGAGAGTAAGTATGTGTAAGTTTCCTTATGAGTAAGGTGGTAGTGTGTGTATAGTTGTATATGCAAATAAATGGATGTTCAATAGTTTATTTGCATGTGTGAGTATGTGTGTGAGTAACTTTTGGATGACTGTCGGTGTGTAACAGGATATATAGGTGTATCACTACATATGATGAGTGAGTATATGTATGAGTGTCTATATAGAACTGTTGGTAAATGAGTGGATGTGTATATAGATGGTGGAATTACTGAATTGTTTGTTGTAACTGGTATGGGTATCTCCATTTTTTTGAAAATGTTAATTTCTATTTTTGAATATGTGTTTTAAGGGTTACATTACACTGAAAGGAGGTCTGTCACTCTGTCACAAGGATGTTGTCATCAGTGATGTCATGAGTGATGTCACTGGCCATGCCATGAGTGATGTAATATGTGACATCATCAGCAGTGCATTGCAGGCGCGCAAGTTATAGTGAGTCCAACTTACTATAACGTGGGAATTTCAATGGTTTTATGTCAGTAAAATTTCCAGCTAACTATAACTGATGTGAAACCTATGTTTTTTTTAGTGAATTTAATAGTTTTTTTAAATGCTAATTCCTAACTATAACTGGTGTGAAACCTATGTTTTTTTCAGTGAATTTCATAGGTTTTTTTAATGCTAATTCCTAACTATGAGTCTCACTTTATAAGTAAGACTGTAAGCGCTCTAGTTGTTTAGAACACTTTGGTACATTCTGTCATTGGGCTACAGTTGGGCTATATTTGAGCTATATTTTTTTTGGTCTCTGGTGGCCATCTTTGGGCTACATTGGGCTACATTTGGGCTACATTTTGGCTCTAACATATATATAGCCCAATGTAGCACAATACATATTTTTTCAAAGTTAATTTTCATAAAAACCACTTAAGAATAGGGCTACCAGTCCCTACAATTTTTCCCATTTATTTATTTATTTTTTTATTTTTTATTTTTGGAGCGCTCCCGGTGCGCGCCCCGGGGAGCACCCCGAAAAGCGTACTTCTATAAAGCGCCCCGGGGCGCGCTCTGGGGTGCGTCCCGTAAGCGCCAATATCGCGAACGAAAACATGATTGTGACGTATCACGTAGCCGCGTCCGCGTCATACGCATGGCGTAAGCGCACCCAGAAGTACTCGAGCAAATACGATTGCGCAACGTAAACATCCGACGCGCTTACGCGACGCGACCCGGGGGCGCGTAGCGTAAGCGCGTCGGGTCATGTGACCTGAAAATAACACTTTTCATTGGTTCATAACAGTTTTGGTTTCATAATGATGAAGCCCCTGGTCTTGTGACCTGAAAATAAAACTTCTCATTGGTTCAGGACAGTTTTTTTTTTCAAATGATGAAAGACCCCACCTTTTTTCCTTATTCTGACTTTGTCCTTTGACTTAGGAAGACCTGTTTGTACCTCTTTGTACCTTTTTGATCTTTATAATGGCTTCAGTAGCAGCAGCAGCTGCTGCATCTGCCCCACCACCACCACCACAACAACCAAGAGGACCAGCTCAAGATTACATTGGTGGTCAACAAGAGGAGGAGTAGGAAGAGGAAGAGGAGGATGGTGGAAGATGGCTGCCTGAACAAAATACCCCATACAAGCCCAAGTCACACATTGTATGGGAGTTTCTTTCACTCCCAGAGGGCAAGAAAAAAGTGAATGTGGCCAAGGTAACTTGCCTAATCTGTAAGGAAGAACTCTCAAGGGGCAACCCAAACAAAAAATATTCCTTTGGTAACAATACCACGATTCGACATATGACCCGTAAGCACCCTAACAACTATTCTCATGCAGAGCTCAGGGAACTGGCCAGTAACCTCCCCCAGTCTTCAAGGACCACCTCCCAAAGAAACAAACCCACTTCATCGGGACCAGAAACATCAGAGATGATGCCTTGTATTCAGCCACGATTTGCTGATTTTAAAATCACTTGTACTGCATGTGGCAAGCTTATCGCCTATGGTGAAAAGAGTGTAAAGCTCATCGTCCTTGCAGGTGACAATCACAAGTGCCCCAAAAAGAAGTAATTTTTGGGGTTTTTTGTTTTTTTGCTCCAGTTGAGCCAGTTTCAATTTCTTTTTTTTTGTTTCTCCCCCTAAAAAAATACAAAAAAAATATAAAACTGTTTTGAAAAGCCAAAAAAAGTACAAAATGTTCAAAAAACACAAAAAAATATATAAAACAACAAAAAGAAGAAAAAAAAGTTATTTTTAGAACTACCTCCAATTTCTAAAAAAAGGCTTCATTTTTTAAAAACTCTGTCATTCTTTTTTCCTCATAGTACGCTCCCCGGTCCACTCCCCGGTGCGCGTACCGGGCGCTCCCCCCGCGCAAAATGAAAAAAAATATATATTTTAAATGCCCCGCGGGCCCTTTTATAGCCCTCACATCAAACCTAGGGGGTCAGAGGGGGTCTATCCCTGACGCCTTATGGTCATTTCCCCCTTTGTTTTAGCCACCTCTTGTGTCTCGATTTTACCGAGACACAAGATGGCGGCCGCTCCGGACTGTTTCGAATGTTTACAGACACCTGAGAGCCAATCAGCTTTCCGTGCACACCTCGCGTGGCGCGCCCGGAGCGCTCCCCGGGGCGCGTACCGGGGCGCTGCCATAGATATATATATTTATTTGAACCTAAAATAACTCAAAATCCACTGGAGAACATATCTTGAGACATAGCAAAGGCACATCGGGCTACCAGTCCCTACAATTTTGCCAAATTTGGTGAAAATCCATTCAGCCGTTCGGGCTAAAAGTGAAATCGACCGGCAAATGGAAATTAACATGGGGAAAACGCGTTTTGGGACCCCCCTTTTATCTCGGCCCCCGCTTGACGAATCCCCCCCAAACTTTAAGGGAAGGACCGGAAAGCCGAGAGGCCATTTTGAGGAAATTTTCAGTCAGATTCGTCAACCGGCGCCAAAGTTATTCCAAATAGAATTTTGAGATTTAACATTGAAAAAAATCCTAACTATAACTACCTACTGGCGACCGCCAGTAGGTAATATATATATATCATATATATATATATATATATATATATATATATATATATATATATATATATATATAGATATATAGATATAGATATATATATATATATTACCTACTGGCGGTCGCCAGTAGGTATATATAGTTTGGATTTTTTCTCTATGGGACTTTTGAAAATTCTATGTCTAATAACTTTGGCGTTTGTGGACAGAATCGCCTGAAATTTTCAGGAAAATGGCACATTTTGTTTCTGAGCAGCCCCTTAAAATTCTGGAGGGTTTTGTCAAGGGGGGGGCCGAGAAAAAAAGGGGGTCCCAAAACGCGTTTTTCCCATTCATTTTTCCATAGGGCGGTTGGCCTCACTTTTAGCTCGAACGGCTGAATGGATTTGCACAAAACTTGGCAAAATTGTAGGGACTGTTAGCCCGATGTGCCTTTGCTAGGTCTCAATATATGTGTTCCAGTGGATTTTGAGAAATTAACGTTTTAAAAAACAGATATATCTGTGACAGCGTCCCGGGTAGCGCTCCGGTTCGCTTACTTTTCGCGTAACGGAACTTCGCAAAGCGAAGCTGATTGGCTCTCCGGTGTCTGTCAACATTCTAAACAGTCCGGACCGGCTGCCATCTTGTCTCTCGGTAGGATCGAGAGACAAGAGGAGGAGAAAAAACGAAGGGGGAATTTAATGAAAGGGGGCAAGGTAGATCCCTCTTGACCCCCTAGGAATGATGTTGGGGTTATTAAAGGGTCCCGTGGGGAAAATAAAAAAAAAATGATTTTTCGCGGTAGAAGCGCTTCCCGGTTCGCGAACCGGGTCGCGAACCGGTAGCGAAACGGGAATTCGCCATTTTGTGTTTTGTTTTAATTAAATTACAAGATGGAGGAAAAACAATGTGGGAAATGGGTATAAGGGGGTATGGGAGACGTATCCTGTCCCCCTATGTTTTCTGAGGGTGGCTGAGGATGCTCATATATGTTGATACATGTCTTCCAGCGGCTGCGCGTGAGCAGATTTTTTTTTTTGCTGCGTGACGTCTGTTAACGTTCAATTCGAAGGAAATCAGGAAGTGTTGACCGCCATTTTGTCAATGTGAGTAAATATATTGTTCATTTCAAAGCGTTGGAACATGGAAAAGGGAGAAGGTAGAAATTGTCTTGCTGCGTAGTTTTTCTCAGGGTGTGCAGTAAGGCCCCGGTTGTGCTTATACTCACGGTGAGGTCTTTGAAAACTTTAGCAAATGATGATCCAAGCTGAGGCAAAGGAGGGTTTCAGTTGGGGGGGGAGCAATGGTGCAGTTTTCACTTTCATGTCTAAGTGTTAAAATCTGGTTTGCGATGTCAACATAATCGGCGCCACCTTGTCCCCACTTAGGCACGTACGCTCTAGCAAGCAGCAGCCATTTTGAAAGCGCTATGGCCCCTCTGCCCCTCGCCGGTCCCCAGCGCGTCTCCCTGGCGCTACGAACACCCCCCCTCTCTGACCTCCCCCTTTCTCTCTGTGGAAAATTAATCTGTATTGATAAACATTGTCTGCGCCATCTTGCCTTTTTTTCAATGCCACAGTTTTGTCGTGCACGGCAGCCATTTTAGATGCATTGACCAGACCCACTCTCCGCACGCTGCCGATCCTCAGCACGGCTCCCCACACTCGCAAGCATCTCCCCCACGCACTGGTCACCCCCGCTCTCTCTCTCATGCATGGGCCATAAACCTCCCCCCATCTGTAGTAAGCTCTTCACAAGAATAAATCCATACATTCCTTAAAGCAACCTAGTAATAATAATTACAGTACATACTACACCATCTGCGCTGCTCTTCCCTGAGAATCACACCCCGTGTCCGCCCGACACCTCCCTTTCACCCTATTCACTACCGCACCCTCTGACACTCCTCTTCCTCTGTGTCCGATTGTCCAGGCAGGTCCCAGGCTATCACCTAGCCCTGCGGTTGTAGTTTATGGCCCGAACTGTAAAGAATCTGTAAAAATCGTTTTTTTTTGCGTGGGGAGCGCCCGGTACGCTTTTGTGCAATGGGCGGTGGTAATCTAAATGATGAGGAGAGGGGGGGGGGCAGCGTTCAAAGCACATCAGCGTGCATAAACACGAAAATGTTTTTATCTACCACGTACTTGACCTATCTCTCTGAGATGCATTCCCTTGTGTTTCGGCAATGGTAGTCTGTTCATTACATAGATCGCCCGAGGGCGGTAGTACAGACCGTGCATAGGAAAGGGTCAAAAGCCAGGGTTATAGGAGTATGCAACAAGCGAGCCATTTAATTGAAAAAACTAAACGTGACAAACGGTTGCAGGATCAGCGAAGGTTGATTTTATAATTGAAAGTATAACAGGATCAGTTACAATAAAATCGTCCATAGGCACACCATGGGCGAGTATCATGGGTAACATTACTTCCAAGCTTTATTAATAAAAAAATCAATAATGAAAAATCGACATCAATAGGGTTGTCCGTATTCCCAGTCAGTACCCTTCCCTGCCCGCCATGTGCACAAAGACCGCATACATCCCCCATTACGTCAAGGCTAAGTAACTAGAATGTCATAAGGAGTTGCAAGTCGCTCCCATACTGGCGCCATTTTGGTCGAGGCCAGGCAGGTGCAGAGTATAGTTCAATGTCTCCAATAAGTAGCGGCAGGACCAGAATCCCTTTCGGCAGTTCTGGCTTCGTCATTACGAGCACTAGAAAACAAGACATTCTGGGCAATACCACCCTTGACGCAGCTCTTTATGCTACAAGATGGTGTCTTCCATTCAGAAAATATTGTTGGCAGCATTTTGAAAGGAAAGATAAACGGCCGTTCTCCTAGTGAGTCTCACATTGTTACATTTAGGAAGAATGTTGAAGAGTAGTATGTTGAAAATCTGAAGCCATTGTTCTACAAACTCTCAACCAGCCTTGGATGGAAAAATCCTGAAGAATGTACAAACTGAAAAACAGTTTTTGTCTGCATAGCATCAGCAGCAACACTTGAGTCAGCTTTGTGTGAAGCCGCCATCTTGATTCAATCATTAGCGTCCCCTGCACACATTCAGGGACCTGGTCGTGTCTTCAGGTCAAACGGATTGTGGGACAAGATGCACAAAGGAAGAGGAAAAAAGTTCCGCCGGACCCTGGGAGCCGGCCGCCTATGTCGGGGGCGATCTTAGGCCACAACAGGGCAACAAGACTTGGGGAGGGGGCAGGAGCCAAGCGCCCCCTCCCAGTCCGCGTCACCACGCCGTATGTTGAAAATCTGAAGCCATTGTTCTACAAACTCTCAACCAGCCTTGGATGGAAAAATTCTGAAGAATGTACAAACTGAAAACCAGTTTTTGTCTGCATAGCATCAGCAGCAACACTTGAGTCAGCTTTGTGTGAAGCCGCCATCTTGATTCAATCAATACCGTCCCCTTGCACACATTCAGGGACCAGGCCGCAGGACGTGTCTTCAGGTCAAACGGATTGTGGGACAAGGTCCAGAATGGAAAAGTCACCAAAAGGCAAAAAGTTCCGCCGGACCCCGGGAGCCGGCCGCCTATGTCGGGGGTGGGGCGATCTCAGGCCACAGCAGGGCAACAAGACTTGGGGAGGGGGCAGGAGCCAAGCACCCCCTCCCACTCCGCGCCACCACACCGCCTCTCGGGGGCCTCCGTCAAGCGGTTCAGGGAGGCACCGCAGGCAGCGGTTCTTCAGGTCAGTGGCTCTCACCGGCAAGGCTCCCCTCCGTCAGCTGCAATCGTTGGCGCTGTGGTTGCGGCCGGAGGCCCCGCCTAGTCAACGCCCCGGCCTCTCCATGTTGTAGGCCGCAAGAGTGGGTGCAACTCAGCTGGCCGAGCGAGACTTGGGGAGGAGGCAGGAGCCAAGCGCCCCCTCCCAGTCACTTTCTTTGCCATGGGACCTCCTTGGCTGTTCAGGTAAAAACCTCCCTGTCCCTTGCTCCTCTTCCTCTTCTTCCTCCTCTTGTTGTAGGATGATCTGAGGAGGTGGTCCTCTCTTCCTAGGAGGAGGTGGTGGTGGTGGGGATGCACCAGCTGAAGCTACAACACTTGCTATTGCTAAGTGATGAAAAAAGGTCTTCCTCTCACAAAGATGAAAGTCAGAGTGAGGAAACAAGGAGGGGTTTTCATCATTTGGGACAAAAAATAGTTCTAAACCAATGAAAAGTGTTATTTTTAGGTCACATGACCTAGCCTTACATAATTAGGAACCCAAAAGTGAAATGAACCAATGAAAAGTTTTATTAACAAGTCACATGACCTGTTATGCTTACGTTACGAGCTCCGTGCCGCGCCCCGGATCGCTTCCGGGAAGCTGTGCTTCGCGCCTCGTGCACTGGAGCACTTCCGGGTGCGCTAACGCGGCGCGTCATATGACGCATTACGCGACAACGTAGGTCCAGAATATAGTCAAAATGTCTCCACCAACCAGCGGTCGGAACACACCCCCTTTCAGCAGTCCAAAAAGTTCTGTTAAATGACAACAGAACGGACAGGCAACAAGAACCATCAGTCAAAGAGGGGAGGGCAAGTTCTTCTCTACCGGGTCACGTTGGGGCTCCACCGGAACTGATCAAATTGGTAGTCTACAGTGTTTCTGGATGTTTCAGACTGAAGCTGGCGTCAGCATGAGAGCACCCCGTGGCTACGTCGTGGCCATTCCGCGAGCAATCATGGCAGTCGCTCCCCACCGGAAGTCTGCGGGAGTTGGGGGCCCCGGTGACTTTTGTAGAATCTTCAAGGCTGAGGGGACGCTTTTGGGAATGGGGCCCATGCCCTAGCAGTCAAGCGTCCGAGTTCCAGCGTTGCCCAGAGCCATCCCTGCAGGCCAGGCCCAAGTCTGTGGAGCCGACCGCCATTTCGTGAGCTCCGTTGCAGCCGCCTATCGCTGTACCACAAGATTGGGTGCAACTGTTGGATGGCGGGTGAGATGCTGTAATAGCAAGAGCAGGCTGCAATTCACCTGGCCGAGCGAGGCACTGTGTCGCAAGAGCGGGCGCAAGTCAGCTGGTCGAGTGAAGCGCTGCGGTGTAGTTGAGAAACTTCCACCTGGGGAGGTGGGGGAGGCTCGTTCGCGCCGCCTCTCCCTTCTAGTGCACCCCACGCCGTCTCCTGGCGCAGGTATATGTGATGGTCGGATCACGGTACCGCAGGACGTGTCTTCAGGTCAAACAGATTGTGGGACAAGGTGTGGAGCAGGCGCAATTCAGCTGGCCGAGGGAGGCACTGTTCCGCAAGAGCGGGCGCAAGTCAGCTGGTTGCGTGAAGTGCTGGGGTGTAGCTGAGAAACCTCCACCTGGGGAGGTGGGGGAGGCTCGTTCGCGCCGCCTCTCCCTTTTAGTGCACCCCACGCCGTCTCCTGGCGCAGGAATATGTGATGGTCGGACTAGGGCACCGCAGGACGTGTCTTCAGGTCGAACGGATTTTGGGACAAGGTCCAGAATGGAAGAGTCACCAAAAGGCAAAAAGTTCCGCTTGATCCCGGGAGCCGGCCGCCTATGTCGGGGGTGATCTTAGGCCACACCAGGGCAACAAGACTTGGGGAGGGGGCAGGAGCCAAGCGCCCCCTCCGAGTCCGGGCCATCACACTGCCCCTCGGGGGCCTCTGTCAAGCGGTTCAGGGAGGCACCGCATCACATTGTTTTCCAATGCAGTCAGGTCCACAAACAGCCCCCACTTACTTTGAGAATAGTGAAGCTGCAGCAGGTGCAAATAAGCTTCAGACAGTGTTACAAGCGCTGCTCGGAACCCTCAACTATGGCACCCAACATCCAGGACTTATGCCATTTGTGCAAGGCAGTGACATCGAAGCATCTCAGGGACCAAGCAACATACCATATCCAGAGTCCTTCCCACAGCCTCTGCCTTCCTTCTTACCTAGTTATTGTTCTTTCACTCCCACTCCAGGCTTTTAGTCTGTGGATGGAAAACCATGAACCTACACTCACCTATGAAAATCTTACTATTGATGGTTGATTTTGAGCCCCAAATACAAAGGCTTGTTTGGATCGATGTTGCAGCAGGCTGCCATGTAAATAGTTATTTAATAAAACGTTTTAGCCTGTTACTTGTTGATTTTGAGCCCCAAATACAAAGGCTTGTTTGGATCGATGTTGCAGCAGGCTGCCATGTAAATAGTTATTTAATAAAACGTTTTACCCTGTTACTTTTCTGGTGTGTTGTATATATTTATAATATTTGCATAGGGTTTGTCGTTATTTTGGGTGGGGTGGGCGGAGGAGCCGAGCTGTCTTGCAGCCATCATGGTGTCGAGCTCAATCCTCTCACTAGTTTCGTATTTCTCATGAGGGGTTGTTCATAATGTTTCTATTTTAGCGAGGTCAAAAAGAGATCCCATTAGTGGCCTACTGATTTTGCTTGATTCCTTTTGTTTTTTTAACGATTTTTCACTATCTGCAAAGATTAAACAGAGTATTGCGACTCTGTGCTTGTTTGTAAATAGAGAATGAACCAAAGAGAACCAATTCCAAAACAATAAATGCTAGGATAACAATCAATCAAATGGAGAGGGAAGCAGGCACGACGGATTACAACGGGGGCAAAGGCCTGCGTTACCTACCCTTCACTATCTGCAAAGAGAGAATACTCCTAAAAGAAAAGAGGAGGGTGGGGGCAGCGTTCAAAGCACATCAGCGTGCATAAACACAAAAATGTTTTTACCTACCACGTACTTGACATTTTAAAGCTTTTGATATTTGCTATTAAAAAACCATTGAAATTCACTGAAAAAACCATAGGTTATAGACCATATATAGTTAGGAATTAGCATTTACAAAACCTTGGAAATTCACTGAAAAAACCATGGGTTATAGACCATATATAGTTAGGAATTAGCATTTACAAAACCTTATTTTACTCATACAAAACCATTGAAATTTCATATATAGTTAGTTGCACTAACTATATATTGCGCACCCGCAATCCACTGCTGATCATGTCACATATTACATCATTCATGACATGATCAGTGACATCACTAATGACATCACTGATGACATCTCAAATTACATCACTGATGACATCTCAAATGACATCACTGATGACAACACTGATGACATCACTGATGACATCTCAAATGACATCACTGATGACATCTCATTTGACATTACTGATCACATCACTGATGACATCATTCATGTGATAATATGGTGAACCTCTTCAGACTCTAATATAATCTTAGATACACTCAGAGTAAACAGACACTCACAGACTGTCACTCATCCATGGAGTTACTCACACACCTAGTCAGTCATGCAAAGAATCAATCACACTTCCATTTCCTCAACTATACAGTTATACACACCTTACTTCTTTAAACATATACTAACACATATTTACTCTGTTATACAATCCCTGATACAAGTTCACAATGATCCATACAGCCACTCACACATTCACTGGCTCTTATGCACAGTTATTTATATATGTCAACTCTCACATGTACTGTGTTTTACATATGTACTTACTTTGACATGTAGCACTGAGATATCCATTCACTCACTAATACACTAATGCACGCAGTCAACCGCACATACAGCGGTTTCCACATGCACTTTTGAACCCATACATCTAGTGAATCAACTGCTCACACATCTATGCACATAGTCAAACACCTCACAGCCACCCACACACACACTCACTCTCCCATACAAATACTTGGGCAACCAATCAATAAGAAGAAAACTGGAGCCACATTCCACTCCAACCGGACGCACGGCTCACTCAGTTATAGATTCACCAACGTACTCCATAATTTTATCCATAATAAAATTTTAATATGGATAAAATTATGGAGTACGTTGGTGAATCTATAACTGAGTGAGCTGTGCGTCCGGTTGGAGTGGAATGTTGCTCCAGTTTTCTTCTTGTGTACACAGACACAAGGCACTTAGGCAGGCCACGTTACCGAGGCTGCACGCTTCAAGGACTAAACCGAAACAAATGAAACTGGATGAAATTACGATAAATTGAAAAAAGAAAATGGTGTGCACGTGGCAATTTTTCTTGAATTCAATCAATCAATAACCCATATACTTAATCGTAAAGCCACTGATCAACACATGCAGCAGTTTACAGAACAACAGATATAATGATGCACAAATTAAGACAGTTTAGTCACTAACCCATGCACTCAGTGAGACACATTTAATCACTCACTCATACAGTCAGTCATTCACCTACTAAATCCTTCATCCAGACACTTATACATCCACTCATTCTTCAATATGTAAGACATATTTTGACTTTTCAGAAACATACAGTCACTGGATGTTGTCATCAGTGATGTCATCAGTGATGTCATTTGAGATGTCATCAGTGATGTCATCAGTGATGTCATTTGAGATGTCATCAGTGATGTCATCAGTGATGTCATCAGTGATGTCACTGATCATGTCATGAATGATGTAATATGTGACATGAATAGCAGTGGATTGCGGGTGCGCGATATATAGTTAGTGCAACTAACTATATATGAAATTTCAATGGTTTTGTGTGAGTAAAATAAGGTTTTGTAAATGCTAATTCCTAACTATATAATGGGGCAGATTTATGAAGGGCTTGCGCCACGTTTATGCCGCCGTTGCGTGACGCAACGGCGCGGAAACGTGGCGCATCCCTGCACCCTATTTACAACGTGACGCATCTAGGAGATGCGTCACGTTGTACAGCACTGCGCCATGAGGAGGCATTTCTGCGCAGGGGGGGCGTTCCTGCGCAGGAACGCCTCCTGAAAGTGGCTGAGTGAAATCTATGAGATTTCACTCAGTCACTTTCAGGGCAATGCTGCGTGAAAACCCTGCGCCTGCTTGAAGCAGGCGTAAGGCTTGAGGCAGCATTGAAAGAATAGGCCCCCCCAGAGCATTGCTTGAGCTGCGTCGCGCTTGCGACGCAACTCCAGCAATGCGTCACTTTTACGGCACAGATGCGTGACGCATCTGTGCCGTTTTTGCCCCATGGTGCGCCGCATCATAAATGTGGCGCACCATGGGTGGCGTAGCTGGGGCGCACTGTGGGGCATGTTAACTGGCGCATTCCTCGGGATGCGCCAGTTAACATAAATCTGCCCCAATGTCTATAACCCATGGTTTTTTCAGTGAATTTTCAAGGTTTTGTAAATGCTAATTCCTAACTATATATGGTCTATAACCTATGTTTTTTTCAGTGAATATATATATATATATATATTCTATATATTGTATATATAATTCTATATATTATATATACATATAGTCGCCAGTAGGTAGTTATAGTTAGGACCTATTTTCCATAGGAAATCTGCAACATTCTATTCCAAATAACTTTGGCGCTGGTTGATGAATCTTCACAAACTTTTTCAAAACTCGTGGGGCGCTCCGGTTCGCTCCTATCCTGAAAGTTTGGGGGTGATTTGTCAAGCGGAGGCCAAGAAAAAAGGGCGGGTCTCAAAATGCGTTTTCCCCATGTTATTTCCCTTAGAAAATTTTAGACACAGCTACAGCCCGAGCTGCTGAACGGAATTACATCAAATTTTGCAAAAAGGTAGCCATTGGTTCAGAAAGCGCCCTTTTTTTAAATGGTGTAGATCCGTTCAGTAGTTCCTAAGAAATTGAAAAAATAGTGGTGAAAAAATAATTTTAGACACTGTTATAGCAAAAACTGCGGAACGGAATTACACCAAGTTTCGCAAAAAAAAGTACTGCTTGGCTCAGAAAGCGACCTTTTTAAAAATGGTGTAAATCCGTTCAGTAGTTTTGAGAAATTAAGGAATAAAGCTAAGAATATCTATGGCCGCCCTCCCGAGCACGAGCTTCATGCTAATTGGCTGTCAACACTCCAAACCAGGAAGTGTTGGCTGCCATCTTGTGCCTCGGTTGAACCGAGGCACAAGAAATCAGTGAAACTATGGCGCAAAACACAAAAAGGGGGCAGGGTAGAAACACCTTGACCCCCTAGGCCTGCTTAGAGGGGTCCCACAATATTTTTTGAAAATTTAAAAAATCCGCAATCATAATCAGGATTGAGAAGGAATTATTTCTCCAACTTAAAACGCGCCACAGGGCGTCTTTGCAGACATGTCATCTCAGGCCCAGCCCCCTTCCTTCACCATTGAGCAAACACGCCCCCTGGCGAGTTATAAATTGAGGAATTAATTCCTCTTCAATACAGAGTGACCCTGAGGGCCAACTAGCCCACCAGGTACCTCCAGAATATGCCAGGGAGCTGCGTTGCAGAGAGGTGTTCAGAGGCCACGCCCCTTTTTACACTTCTCTGCAATGCAGCTCTGTGGCGCCTACTAGAGGTACCTAGTGGGCTAGTTTGACCCTAGGGACTCTCACGATTCCAGAGGACTTAATCTCCCAACTTAAAAGTGACACAGGGTGCGTTTTCACAGGGGCGAAGGGAGGGGACAGAGCCTGAGGTGACATGTGCAAACATGCCCTGTGGCGTGTTTTAGGTTAGAGAAATAATTCCCCTTCAATTCTGAGAGCCCCTGGGGACCAACTAGCCCACCAGGTGCTTCCAGTTAGTGCCATTGTGCTGCGTTGCAGAGAGGTGGTCCAAGCCATACCCCTTTTTACACCTCTCAGCGCTATTTGTGGTACCTAGTGGGCTAGTTTGACCCTAGAGACCTTCAGGATTCAAGGGGACTTAATCTCCCAACTTAAAACGGACACAGGGCGTGTTTACACAGTGAGGAAGGGAGGAGACGGGGCCAGAGGTGACGTGTGCAAACACGCCCTATGGCACATTTTAAGTTGGAAAAATAATTCCCCTTCAATCCAGAGGGTTCCTGGGGGCCAACTAGCCCAACAGGTGTTCCAGTAAGCACCACTGAGCTGCATTGCTGAGAGGTGGCCCAGGCTGTGCCCCTTTTTACACCTCTCTGCAACGCAGCTCTGTGGCGGTAACTGGAGATACCTGGTGGGCTACTTGTACTCAAGGGATACTCAGGATTTAAGGGAACTTTATCCACCAAATTAAAATGGCCACAGTGCGTGTTTGCACATGTCAGCTCAACCCCCACCTTCCTTCACCAATGTGCAAATGTGCTCTGTGGCTCGTTTTAAGAGGTAATTTTAATACCTCTGCCCTATTATATACTAGGGTCTAGAGGAGGTCATGCTAACAATAACATAGTGTTCCCTAGTGTATGTAGGTGTTTTAGCTGTATTTTCAGTATCTTTTAGCATAGCACTGGCTCCAGGACTAGTTAGTCAGTTACCACCAGGACCCATCTGAAAAAGTTGAGGGTACAGGATGATTTTACTACAAGGCCTCTTTCTGCTACTCTGTTTGTTCTTTCTACATGTATTCCCTCTTTCTGCATTTCTTTTTCTTCTTTATGTGTTTTTTCTTCTTTCTTCACATGTCCTACCTCCGTAGGCATAGTTAGAAACTAGCATTTAAATAACCTTTGAAATTAACTGAAAAAAACATAGGTTTCAGGCATGTTACTCATATATCTATACATCCTGTTACACACTGACACTCATCCACAGAGTTACTCACAAACATAGTCACACATGCAAACAAGGCATTAAACATCCATTTAGTTATAAATACAGTTATACACACACCACTGAACTTACTTCTACAGAAACTTACACATACCTACTCTCTTAAACAATCACTTACAGAAATGCATACTTATTTATACAGGAACTCTTTCAATCTCTCACTCTCACATACACCAATACTCACATATATTAGTTTATAACATATGTAGTTACTCATAAAGACACTATTGAGACTGTCATTCGCTCACTAACACACCCATACACACACTCATCCATCCATACAGTCCTGCAGACATGCTGTGTTCAACACATACAAACAATGAGTCACATATTCATTCATCTATGCACTAAGTAATACCCCCACTGAACGATACAGACACTCATACTGATACTCGAAAAACCAAGTAATAACCCATATAGACACTCATGTAGCTACTCACCAACCCATGCAGTCACTTATACACAAAGTGAGAGACTGATATAGATATATACATATTTAAATATTACTCGCTAACCCATGTATTCACTAAAATACACTTAATCAGTTAGTTATACAATCATTTTTTCACAAAATAAATCATCCATTTAGACACTTATATACCCATTTATTCTTCCATCGACCTTGTATACATATATAAAACATATTTAATTTTCTGAAAAACACACATTTACTGGATGATGCCATCAGTGATGTCATTAGAGATGTCATCAGTGATGTCATCAATGATGTCACTGACTGTCATGAGTGATGTAATATGTGACGTCATCAGCAGTGCATTGCGGGCGCGCGAGTTATAATTAGCTGAACTAACTATAACAAGGGGAATTTCTATGGTTTTGTATGAGTGAAATGTCCAACTAAATATAACGGCCCTGAAACCTATTGTTTTTTCAGTGAATATATATATATATATATATATATATATTGATATATATATACTGACAAAATCAAAGGTGACAGATACCTTATAGTTATGCTCAAGTTTCACTCGTACAAAACCAGAGAAGTTCAGCAGTTATAGTTAGCTGATTATGACCGCACAGATTACATCCCTCATGACATGGTCAGTGACACCACTGATGACATCACTAATGACATCTCAAATGACATCACTGATAACATAATTTGGTGACTGTGAGTGCTTTTAAAATGTTTATGAGTGGTAAATATATACCAAGCAGTATTGATGAATCAGTCGGTGTACGAGTGCCTGTATGGATGATTAGGTGGGTGTGTGACTGACTGTATAAGTGGGTTATTAGGTGTCTCAGTGAATGAATGGGTGAGTGCCTAGGTTTTGAGAATGTCTGTATTAGTCTGCTAGATGGTGTCTAAATGGCTTTATAGGTTGGTGAGTGGGAACGTGAGTGGCTATATGGGTGATTGTTTGGGTGTCTGAGTACCTGTATGGGTGTATGAGTATATGTGTGGATGGGTGAGAGGGTGTGTGACTGCATGGATGAGTGATTGGGTTTGTCAGTGACTACATGGGTTAGTAAATACATAATTGAAGAACTGTATAGGTGACTGAGTGTGTATATGGCAGCATCAGTGAGTGAATGGATGTGTCAGTGGTATATGGGTGACTAACTGGATATGTGAGAGGCGATATACGTTAGTGTTAGAGTATGTGAGTGACTGTATGTGTGAGTGAGGGATTGTGATAGTGGCTGTATGAGTGAGCATGTGCTTGTGTCAGTGACTGTATTGTGAGTATGTGTTAGTATATGTATGAATAAGTGATTGGGTGTGTGTATAACTGTATATGTGAATAAATGGCTATATGATTGGCTATCTTGATGAGTGAGTAGGTATGTGAGTAGCTCTATGAGTGACTGTCAGTGTGTAAGTGATGTCATTTGAGATGTTATCAGTGATGTCATCAGCGATGTCAATTACCATTTCATGAGTGATGTAATATGTGACTTCATATGCGATGAATTGTGGTTGCGCAATTTTTAGTTAGCTCAGCTAACAATAACTGCTGAATTTCTCTGGTATTGTATGAGTGAAACCTGAGCCTAACTATAACGTCTCTATAACCTTTGTTTTGTAATTGAAGTTTTTTTATTTAATTTCGTAACTAGAATGTCCCTGTAACCTATGTTTTTTTCAGTGAATTTCTAAGGTTGCTTAAATGCGAATTTCTAACTATAACGTCCTTGTAACCTATGATTTTGTTCAGTGATTTTCTGTGTTTTTTTAATTCCATTTCCTAAATATAAGGTGTCTGTAGCCTCTGTTTTTTTACAGGGAATTTCTAAGGTTTTTCAAATTCCATTTCCCAAATATAAAGTCAATTTAACCTATGATTATTTTAATTGAATTTTTAAGGTATTTAAATTGCATTTTTTTTTATCTAAAATGGCTCTATAAGGTGTATTTTTATAAGCTTGTATTTTCTTCAGTGGATTAATAAGCATTGTTTTTTTTCCTTTGCATTTTTTATATTTGTGGTGACATTGCAGTACCTGGGATCACATCACAAAATCACAAAACAAATGCAAACATCAACAACCACCACTGCATTAAAAAATTATAACTTCAAGAATTCATTCTAACTATTATAATATGAACATTACTAAATTAAAGAACATGTTTGTACACATATAATTGTAGTCACTTTTTTAAAACTGTTTTTGAACCGTACTTCCTGTTTTCTCGATGATGCAGAGTCGCGAAGCCTATTGGCAACGGCGACGATCGAGCCTTTGTTTTTTAGGTGCATAGCACATACATGCACACATTTTACAGTATTATTGACACTAGAGATTTATTATTGCACTGTTAAAAACCGCATTTTAGTAGGAAGTTTGTATAAAAACAATCATTTAAACCAATTTTTAATTTTTGCAGTGATGCCGGTGTCACGATAAAATCGATAGCCACAATGATTGCGCCTTTTTTAAGAGGTATAAAACCCATATATGCACACATTTTACAGTATTGTAGACAAATCAAAGAGGTTTATTACTGCACTGTGTAAAGTCATCTTTTTGTAGTGAGTTTATATAAAAACAATAGTTTTACCTGACTATTCATTTTCACAGAGACGTCGGGCGTCGTGATTATATCAGTAGCCGCAATCGCCATAAATACATTGTGAAATGACAAAACAAATGCAACATTCAAAAGCCACCACCACATTTAAAGCTAATATTTTTCAAATGGATTATACCCAACAGACTAAACACATTATTATCTAAATGACTGTATAATAGCATGTACAATGCCCTTAATATCTCTATAACAAAGTGCATAACTTTTTTCAGTGTAATTTATATCTGCATGCATCACTGTATCAGTAAGTCTCTCATTCACTGTATAAGTATTTGAGGGAATCTGTAAGATAGTGCATCAGTCTATCACATCTTTTTTAGGGAAAATGCATGACTGCCTCAGTACATCTATGAGTGGGTGGATCAGTGTCGCAATGGGTCTGTGATTGGTTGCATAAGCCTCGTACTCAATCTATGAGTAGCTGCATGCATGCCTTTTTGCATTTTTAAGTAAGTGTAGAACTGCCTGACTGGATCAGTGAGTGGATACATGAGTGTCTAAGTGGGTATCTGACTGGGTGGGTGAGTAGTTGCATGAGTTTTTGAGTGGCTCTGTGAGTGAGTGCATAAGTCTCTCAGTGGATCTATCACTGGCAGTGTGAATGTCGTAGTGGTTCCTTCAGTGGGTTTATGGATCTCTGAGTGTAACTGTGAGTGGGTACATGAACTTCTGATTGTATACCTGACTGGGTTCATAAGTCCCTTAGCGGGTCTATGAGTGGGTGATTGAATGACTGTATGAGTGCGTGAGTGTTTGAGTGGGGCCATGAGTGCATGTATGAGTGTCTGGGTGGATCTGTGAGTGAGTGTATGACTGTCTCAGTGGGGCTGTGAGTACATACGCGAGTGTGTAAGTGGGTCTGTAAGTAGGTCCATGAGTCTCTGAGTGGGTCTGTAAATGGGTGCGTGACTCTCTGAATGAGTTTATAAGTGGGTGCATGAGGGTCTGAGTGGATCTGTGCATGGGTGCATGAGTGTCGACGTGGGTCTTTGAGTGGGTGTAGGAGCCTCTTAGTGGGTATGAGGCTGTACGCATGAGTCTATAAGTATGTCTCTAAAGGTGCATGAGTCTCTGAGAGGGTCTGTTCATGGGTAAATCAATCTCTAAGTAAAGTAAGTAAATGGGTGCATGAGTACCTGAATGGGTATGTGAGTGTGTGCATGAGTATCTGAGTGGGTATGTGACTGAATGTACAATTGTGTGAATGGGTATGTAATGGGTGTAGAAGTGTCTGAGTGAGTTTGTGGGTGCATATATAAGTGTGTGACAGTGATGGGCGAGTGTGTACAAATATATATATATTTTTTATAATACTTTTCCAAATATTCATGATGATGAGTCGGAATCACAGCATCCCAGTGATGGTACATGGGGAGGCGACGCTTGTGGTTGTGGCATTGTAGCGAATACCGCACGCAATAAAAAAAATCAATTTTGGAAACACAACTTTTGTCACTAACACTTACATTTCTCAAACACTGGGTCAGAGAAGGTCAACCCTGACCCCTTATGTTTGTTTTTGAAGAAAATATTAGCCCTGGGAACCATTCCCGATGGATAATTTCTGGTCAGGTTGCGTCCAGCCAATCACAGCATGCCTGTATCCCTGTTAGTACGCACAGTCACACTTAATCAAGAAATTGTCACAAAATATCCACGGCCAGGGATATATCCATAATTTCTGGCTTAAACTTACAAAAATGACTGTAAGCACACTCTGCGTAACAACTTCTACCTCTATACCAAATTTGATCTAATTTCGTTCAGCGACTAAGGCAGTAGGTTCGACAACGCATTCCCATGGGAATTAACATTAAAAACTGACCCTCATTGAAGCAATAGCATTTTTACATATTCCCAGGTCTATCAAATAAAGTAAATTGGAATTAACCAAAACCCATGGGTGGGAGCACCCACACTACACCCATGGAACACCCACACTACACCCATGGAACTCCTCCCCAGGGCTGAGTAATGCAAAGACAGTGACATGTGCTACCTTGCATTACTCCAGATGTACTCAGCCACGCAGAGCCATGCTAGGTGGGCCTAAGTGGCTTGATAAATCTCATTCTAGGTTTTGCACACTCTGCATCCCCTTGCGTGGTGCATGTCTGACACAAATCCTTTGATAAATCTGTCCCCTAGGTTTTTGGCAGATTTGTTATACAGGTTTGTTGGTGATTCATTTAAACATTTTGTGCAGCAGCTTGCATATGCTGAAGATTGCTTTTGTGCTAGTTGGTACAAAGGCAGGTGTGGTTGAAGGAGAGATCTTACAGTTGTGACTGTGCCTTTAGTAGTCTTGTGGTCACCCACCATTCTCAAGTCATGATAAGTGGTGGTAGTATTCTAATGCACGGGAAACCTACAACTCACTCTACATTAAAGGTGACTAATTGCAGCACCACTCGAAAATAGTGGCACTCCATCATCATAATAGCAATGTGATATTCACAATTATAACAGTCATTTTTAACGTCCGCCTACTGGAGAACACAAGCTGCCTCCTGGACAAGACCAATTGTGGGCTTACCAGGAACTAACAGTGGGTTTACAGCCTGCCCATTTCTTACCATTTGATGGTCTTTATTGTCACTCTCATTCAATTGCTTCTTATTCGCTTACTTTCCTTGTTCATCTTACTCTGTCTTGTTTGTCCAGTCAGCTGCTGTATTCTCGCTCACGTACATCTCCCCTGGTTTGCCATCCCTTGTGTACTATTCTCCCCCTCCCCACTCTCCATTGTTTCCTCTATACCCACTCCTCGTTTACCCAAGACCCCAACCAGTTCTCTTTTTTTTTGGTGAGGGAGTAGATTGCTGCTGACCTCTCAGCCTTAAAAAAAAGTTTTTGGCACTACTTTTCTTTCATTGTTTTCCAGTAAATAAAAAGAATATGATGTCTGTGCAGCTGTGCAATGCCTATAGGGCTCAGAGGACTTCACCCAACCCCCCCCTTCACCCCCCCGTTGTGTGTGTCAGCCCCAGCTGAGACAGCTTCCCAGGCGCACACACAGACAGTTTTTGAGCTGCTGTAGGCTGGCTAGTCTGGCGTCCATCTCATTGCAGCCCCACTCGAGTACTTCACACATCTTTAAAAGACCATTTACTTGTTAGCGAGGCTTTGGTGTTTTTTGTCACCCCTTCTTAGAGCCACTCTGCCTATGACTGAAAGAATTAGCCCACCCCCCCCCCAGAAATTATTGTTAACCCACCCCGAAATTTGGCTCTAGTTGTGCCTCTGTGCCTGCGCCATTTTGTAGCTTCGCCCATGCTTCATGATGCCTGCATTCACAGGCGTCAAGGAAAGGGGCGACCACTCGGTCCCCCCGAACGTATGGTAGGGGGCCCGGATCCCCCCGGGAAACCATTTTGGGCGGGGGGCGTGTCACGGCTGGTATGCCCGAAGCGGCGTAGCCGGGGCGCGCCTTTTCCCGCCCAAGAGGGGTTGTCCTAGACACCTACACCGTTGGCCACGCCCCATAGGCGTACCGGAGGAGGGTACACGCCCTCCCGAAGAGGAATAAAGAGAGCAGAAATCCGAAGAAGCATCCTCTTGTTCCTGTGCTTGGAAGCTGCACCCACTCGTTGCACGTGAGCCCTCGACGGAACAAGGAGCAATTTTGAGAACTTGTAATTTTTGTGTTTCTCTTTCAGGACTTCGAGCCTTGGGGTCCAGGACCGTGTTGAGCAACAGGGATCGAATATCCGTTAAACAATGCCTGGCAAGAAGGCGGGAAAGAAGTCTGGGACTGATCAGATGCTTTGCATGCTGATAAAAGATATGGCGAGTATGAAGAAGCAGATGGCAGCAATGAACAATACGGGTAAACCGAAGAAGGTTATAGGCCCGGCATTGCCGGGAGTTGTCCCCGCGGGTAGGGGTAAAAGGGTCAGGAATAGGACGGCAGGGGAGGAGGTCCCGGTTCCCGAGTTACCCCCGGCAAGCCCGGTCATTCCAGTCGAGGCCCCGGTACCGATCCCAGACTCGGGTCAACCGATTCCGGTTGTTGTTATGCCTGCCAGCGAGGAGGACATGCCTCCCGAATTAGCCGCCCAGTTAGCCGCATGGCTTGGCAGAAAGACAGGGGGTGCTACGGCACCGGGAGACACGGCCGAAGAGGCCAAGTTACTAATGCAGCAGTTGCGGCAGTCGCGAGATGCCGCGAAGGCGAATCTCCCACTTGTCCCCCCACAGGTGACCTCGGAAGGACCGGCAGCTGGTGTCGAAAAAACAGCGGGAACAGCAATGGAGCCGGGTAAGCAAGCATTGCCCATGGCAAGGGAGGGGTCTTTGCCCTCAAGGCGGGAGAAGGTGGTCCAGCATATACCGTTGGCCATGAAAGAATTGATATGGGCTGATAAGTATGTGAATATGTTTTCCCTGCTAACAAACCATCGCGAGATGGAGTATGTCAAGACACAGAAGGATTTGTGGCACCCGAGTGTATGGCGGGCAAAAATGGCGGGATTCAGGGTTGATGAGACAATCTCAAATTGGGCCAAGGCCTTTGCAATGTTTTCTGCAATTATTGGGGAACGTAAGCCCGAGGTTTTGCCCGAATTGTCCTGCTATCAGGCACGAATAATGGATTTTTATGAAACGTATGAGGGCGATGAATGGATGCGTTACGATATGAAGTTTCGTAAGGCCAAGGAGTACGATTCATCTCTGACGTGGGATTGTCTCGACTCGATCTCTTGGCAGAAGCAGCTCCTGCCGGGCGCGACGAAGTCGTCCTCGCTTGGCAGGAATGGGTCGGGGCCTTCCCGCCAGCAGCCTGCGGCGCCCTTTCGAGCGGGCCCCGCTGGCGACTACCAACCAAGGAATGGTGGGAATGGGGGTAAGAAAGGGGTCTGTTGGACTTTTAACAGGGGCAAGTGCACAAGGCCACAAGGGACATGTAAGTTCAGACATGAGTGTGCAGGTTGCGGAAATTCTTCACACCCCGAGAGTTCGTGCAGAGCCAAGAATGGTGATACGGGGGGTAGAGGAGGGGCCAAACAGGTCTGAGGGGGACCATTGTGTACCGCTACCTACCCCCGTAGATATCATGGCAATGATCCCCAGGCTAAACGAATACCCTGATCATGTCTCCGCTGGGGTGTTGAGGAACGGCTTCTTATATGGTTTCCACATCCCGGCGGGGGATTTTTCGTGGGGAATCTCTTTGTAGAAACCAACTGTCGGCTCAGCATAATCCAGCGGTGGTTGAGAGGAAGATTGCAAAGGAGGTTGCCCTTGGCCGGGTTGCTGGCCCATATAGGCACCCGCCAGTAACTAATTTCATCTGTTCCCCGTTGGGAGTAGTTCCCAAGAAGGACCCGGGGGAATTTAGGCTGATCCATAACTTGTCAGCTCCGAGGGGTCTTTCGGTGAATGATGCGATTGACCCGGGAGTTTGTTCGGTGCGGTACGCATCATTCGATGATGCCGTCGCCATGTTGAATCGCCTGGGGCCTGGAGCGCTGATGGCGAAGACAGATATCGAGTCAGCGTTCCGGTTGCTCCCGGTACACCCACGGGATCTGCGTCTGTCAGGCTTTGTGTTCCAAGGAAGTTACTACATGGATAGATGTATGCCAATGGGTTGCTCCATCTCTTGTGCTTATTTTGAGAAATTCAGTTGTTTTCTGCAATGGGCGTTCACCAAAGCCACTGGCCATATCCAGGTTATGCATTACCTAGATGATTTTTTGTTCTTGGGGGCAGCCGGCGACACACAATGTGCGCAGGCGTTACAGAAATTTTGCACTCTCATGAAGGGGTTCGGGGTGCCATTGGCACCAGGTAAGACGGTTGGACCATCTACTTCACTCGAGTTTCTTGGAATTGAGCTCGATTCTGTGGAGGGATGTTTCCGTTTGCCAGTGGGGAAAGTAGCGAATTTCAGGGCTTCCCTGGAACTGTGCATTAGCAAAGAGAAAGTTACTCTCCATCAGTTACAACAAGCAGTGGGCCAGCTTAACTTTGCCCTAAGAGTGATACCAATGGCCCACCCCTTTTCCCGCTCTTTTGCACAAGCCATGGTTGGTCTCAAGGAAGGACACCATCCATCGCACGAGACTGTCTGCAGAGGTTCGCCAGGACATGCGCATATGGTTGACATTTCTGGCGGATTTCAACGGTCGAGTGGTGTGGAACAAGCCGCCAGCGTCCTCGGACGAGCTGGGTTTGTGGACCGACTCGGCAGGGAGCGTGGGTTTTGGCGCCATCTTTGGTAATCGATGGTCGGCGCAAACATGGCCGACGTGGCGGCACACCAGCGGTCTCACAGGTAACATTATTATTATTATTATTATTATTATTATTATTAAGGCTTTTATATCGCGCTCTATTACTAAGAAAATAGTATCCTGGCGCGTTGAAGGCAGAGCAGACTAAGTGAGCGTAAATATCAGGAATACCAGGAGTGGGGGAGTTTAGGCTATAATATTAAAGAGATGGGTTTTTAGACTCTTCTTAAAGGAACAGAGAGTCGGTGCAGTTTTTACATGAAGGGGTAAAGTATTCCAGGATTTCGCTGCTCTCACTGAGATCGATTGACCGCCAAGTCTGCAATATTTAAATTTGGGGACAGCCATTTGGCACAAGTTGGCCGAGCGTAAAGGGCGATTAGGAATATACAGGGAGAACCTATTTCTCAGGTAGACAGGCCCAGTGAGATGTATGGCTCGATACGCCAACACTAGGATTTTAAACAAAATCCTGTGGGCAACAGGAAGCCAGTGCAAAGCACGAAGAAGAGGTCGAGCACTGGAACGCCTTGGGACATTGAACAGAAGTCTGGCGGCGGCGTTCTGAATAACCTGAAGTCGGTGGATCAGATAAGCCGGTAGGCCAGAAAACAGTCCATTAGCGTAGTCTAACCGAGAGAGTACTAATGCCCGTATGACAGTCTCTTTAGCTTCTTTCGGTAATAGAGGGAAAAACCTGCGCACAGTTTTTAAAGTGAAAAAACAGACTCCAGTGATTTTATTTATATGGTCTTCAAACTTAAGGTTCTTACCGAACCAAACCCCCAAATTCTTCACTGGGCCCGAAGCAGCTTTTGGAGGGGGTAGGTCGGTGGGCCAGAGACAGTCATTAAAATCCTCAGGGAAAGAACCATATAACAGGATCTCGGATTTGCTTTCATTACATTTTAACTGGGCATTAGCTAACCATTTGAAGACAGAAGATAGACATAATTGGGCCGCCGACGTATCTAAATTATCTTTGGGCCAGGTAAACAGCAATTGCGTATCGTCGGCGTACGCCATAATTTTTGCCCCTAACTGTTCAGCCAGGTAGATCAGAGGGGTAAGATAAATATTGAAAAGCAAAGGGCTTAACATAGACCCCTGAGGAACACCAGTCGAAAGCAGTTTAGGAGTGGAAGCAAAAGGGGGCAACCAAACTTGTTGCGTGCGATTATTTAAAAATGAGGTCAGCCAGTCCAATACGGAGCCAGTAATACCTATATCGGCTAGTCTGGAGAGTAGAAGGGAGTGAGGCACCGTATCGAAGGCAGCAGAGAGGTCCAATAAAATCAGAGCCGCTCTGCCACCCCCGTCAAGGCACTCCCGAATAGCCTCCGATATTTCGACTAGAGCCGTCTCTGTACTATAGGCTGCTCTAAAGCCCGATTGAGCTGGGTGTAGGGCCTCCGTGGATTCCACAAATTTCTCTAGTTGACTAAAAACAATCTTTTCGCATACTTTTGCAAGCGCTGGCAGCAAAGATATTGGGCGAAAATTGGACGGGGTGGCCGGATCAAGTCCATTTTTTTTTAATAGTGGGAGCAATTTTGCTTGTTTCCAACAGTCAGGGACGGTAGCTGAGTGGAGCGAGAGGTTGATAATTTGGGTAACCTCATTTCCCACCGATTCCGCTACGCCCGCAAGTACTCTGGCCGGGCATGGGTCCGAGGGAGATCCGGATTTTAAGGCAGCAACAATGGCAGTGATATCCGAATCTAATTGAGGAGTAAAAGTGGCCAATTGGGCGGTGCGGCTTGGCATTAAAGGAAGCGGAATTGTTAAAGGAGAAGAAGGGCCATTACAAACATTTTGCAAGTCCACCTGAATTTTTGCAATTTTTTCTACGAAGAACTCAGATAATTCTTCGCACCATTCTTCTGATGTGGACAGCAGAGGTTTTGAAGCACAGGGGGATACAAAGCTATTGACAATCGTGAATATTTCCTTGCTATTGTTGTTAGCTTTGCTGATGCGCCCTGCGTAGTAGTTACTTTTAGCAGATCTGATGGCTGCATAGTACTTTTTCTGTGCCGTCCGCAAATCCTTTTTCGCCTCAGGCAGGTAGGCCAGTCTCCATAGCCTTTCCAGCTTTTTACAGCCTGATTTAAGTTCTCGGAGAGCGGGACAGAACCAAGGTTTAGAAGGGGTAGAGCGAAGCCTACAAACCCGGCTGCTCTTAATTGTTGCGGCAGTCGCACGCTCCACCCATAGGTTAAAAGCGCTGGCTGCAGCATCAATGTCAGGAGGAAGCAAAGGACGAGAGGCAGCAAGACCAGCTGAAAGAGTATTTAAATTGATCTTCGGTGTGTGGGCAGTTTGAGGCTGGATCGCAGTAGAGAACAGCAGAGGCCAAGTGAATCTGATAAGTTCATGGTCAGACCACGATACTGGCTCAGGATGGGCCATGTTGATGTCGAAATTTGTGCATACCAGGTCCAAAATATGGCCGCCCGAATGAGTTGGGGCGACCACCCATTGTTTTAGTTGGGCCATGGAGAGAACTTCTGCAAGGCGAACCGCCTCTGGTAGGTCCGGGCTGTCAACATGGATATTAAAATCCCCCAGAAGAAGGTACCGGGAGTGACGCAAAATCCTAGGAACTATAACTTCCTCCAGGACCTGTACAAATTTGCCGATATGGCCAGGAGGACGGTAGACCAGCGTGCCACCAATAGATGAGTGGGCATTGAATATCAAAGAGAAGTGTAGCAACTCCGCCTCAGCCAGTTGTTCTTGGGGGTCAAAGGAGAAAATCCACTGTTCTCTGAAAACAACCGCGGTACCACCACCTCTACCCAAAAGGCTGTCAGACCTAAAAATTTTAAATCCACGTGGGACAGCAAGTTCCACCGAAGGGGCACATGTGTCCTTGAGCCAAGTTTCCGTAATAAATAATAAATCCAACTGATTATCACTCAGCAGCTCAAAGATATCTGCAGCGTGTTTGACCAATGATCTCGCATTGATCAAACCGGCCTTCACCAGTGGGGTAACAGTGGGATAGAGAGGCGGGAGGGTAAGACTGGGCTGAAAACGGAAATTGCACACCTGACAGATCCGGGACGCACTGTTAGTCACGTCCCATGCGACATCGCATAAACAAGAGGCGCCTTTCAGCGACATTAGATGCCCTCGTGCATACCGTAATAAGTTGTTGGTGGACCGTCGAGGCATGTTAGCAACATGGCTGGCCCTAGGCCCGTCCGAGGCACGGACGGGCACAGACGGGCCCTCCTTTGGCGCTCCTTCGGCGCGCAGACGGCGCGCCCGCTGCGCGTGACCGCTGCGCGTCCTAGAGTGCATTTTTATTTGTACCCACAGCCCCTCCCTCCGCTGGACCGCTAACTCGGGTCCAGCCGGGTCCGAGCCTGACCTAAGATGGCGCCCGTCTAGCCCTCCACATCAATCGGCACCTGGGAGCCGCGGTGGACCGGGGCACAGGGGGACCAAGTCTTAAGCACAATAAGGTAAGAGTATTAAAAAGGATTATTAAAAGGCACAAAAGTTAATTACAAACAATTCCTAAAATCGAAGTGCAAATAGTCTAAAGACTCGGTAATTCAGTGGGGACCGGCGGAGAGCAGAGGAGAGCCCTCGCAATCTGCTCGCCTTCGTTAAGCGCTATTTCGAGGTGCTGCCACCGCCTCCAGCAAACGCCCAGCCCCACCTACTCCAAATCTATTTGTACCCACAGCCCCTCCCTCCGCTGGACCGCTAACTCGGGTCCAGCCGGGTCCGAGCCTGACCTAAGATGGCGCCCGTCTAGCCCTCCACATCAATCAGCACCTGGGAGCCGCGGTGGACCGGGGCACAGGGGGACCAAGTCTTAAGCACAATAAGGTAAGAGTATTAAAAAGGATTATTAAAAGGCACAAAAGTTAATTACAAACAATTCCTAAAATCGAAGTGCAAATAGTCTAAAGACTCTGTAATTCAGTGGGGACCGGCGGAGAGCAGAGGAGAGCCCTCGCAATCTGCTCGCCTTCGTTAAGCGCTATTTCGAGGTGCTGCCACCGCCTCCAGCAAACGCCCAGCCCCACCTACTCCAAATCTATTTGTACCCACAGCCTCTCCCTCCGCTGGACCGCTAACTCGGGTCCAGCCGGGTCCGAGCCTGACCTAAGATGGCGCCCGTCTAGCCCTCCACATCAATCGGCACCTGGGAGCCGCGGTGGACCGGGGCACAGGGGGACCAAGTCTTAAGCACAATAAGGTAAGAGTATTAAAAAGGATTATTAAAAGGCACAAAAGTTAATTACAAACAATTCCTAAAATCGAAGTGCAAATAGTCTAAAGACTCGGTAATTCAGTGGGGACCGGCGGAGAGCAGAGGAGAGCCCTCGCAATCTGCTCGCCTTCGTTAAGCGCTATTTCGAGGTGCTGCCACCGCCTCCAGCAAACATTGGGTTTCTCGAGTTGTTCCCCATTTTTGTGGCTCTGAAGGCATGGCCGGATGAGTTCCGAGATCGCTCCGTGGTGTTTTGGTCCGATAATATGACTGTGGTTGAATGTATAAATAATCAGGCAGCACGCTGCAAGTGGATATTGAGATTACTGAAGGAAATTGTACTGCTTTGCATGAGACTGAACGTACAATTCAGGGCGAAGCATGTGCCAGGTGTACTGAACCAGGCGGCTGATGCACTCTCTTGTTCACACATGCAGGCTTTCAGGGGTTATCTACCTTCCGTGGACCTAGCGGCGGCACCATTTCCCGAAGCACTATGGCTACTCGGTGCCCCGGATTACAAGACCTCGTGGCAGCAAGCTTAGCCCCCAGGACAAGGAAGGCATACGAAGGAGCGTTTCGTTCCTATTGTGCGTTTTTGGGGCCGGCAGGAGGGGACAATTGGGGTCAGGAGGAGTATGTCCTGAAGTTTCTAGTAGCACTGCACAGGGCAGGCCGATCAGCGGCAACGGCCAACAGGCACCGGGCCGCCATTTCATTCATGGCGCAGGCGCATGGTATCAAGGACCCAACATCTTCCTTTTTGGTAAAGAAGGCCCTTCGGGGTTGGCAACGCCTTAAGGGTCGTAGAGTAGACGAGAGGCGCCTGATTGGGTTAGAAAGGTTATCCCTGCTGATGTCGATACTCCCCACGACATGTTCCTCCCAGTTCGAGGCAGTGCTGTTCCGGGCCGCTTTCGCATTAGCGTTCCATGGGGCTATGCGGGTGAGCGAGCTGGTTGCAAGAAATAAGAATGATGTGGAGGGGGGTCTGTGTCTGGATCACATTCTGATTAAGGGTGATTCAATGGTGGTCACAATAGCCAGGTCCAAGACCGACCAGGGTGCTATGGGAGAGAGTATTGCTGTCCAGCGCATGCGAGGGTCCCCCATGTGCCCGGTGAAGTGCGTTGAGGAATATTTGGCGCGAAGGGCGGATGCATGGGGGGGAAGCCTGCTGAGACACATTGACGCCACCCCACTGACGAGGTTTCAGTTTCAGAGGGTGCTAACGATGGCAATCGCAGCGGCGAGCTTGGACCCGGGCGATTTCGGGACCCATTCCTTTAGGATAGGGGCTGCTACAGAGGCTACAGCCAGGGGTCAGAGTGTTGAGAAGGTGAAACAACTGGGATGATGGTCCTCGAACTGTTATAAAAGGTATGTGCGGTTGCACATGTTGTGAAGTCAATGTTATGCACTCACGCTTCTTGTCTTCTGTTTGGTTTACAGTTTCGCGAGCATACTATGCGGGGCGGACTGTGCAGTCGACCCGGCACCTGGGGACCAGCGGTCAGAGATCACCAGCTGAGGAAAGAGTGGTGTGGGTCGTGGGCCAATCATACGTGAGGCGGGCCGGGGACGTATTCAAAGCAGGTGACGTGATTCACGCAGCTGGGGAATACGGGTACAGGGTGACCTTCCACAGAAGGGGCGGGCTCTGTATTGACCAGTTTCAATGTTTTGTCGAGGAACTGTTAGGGCGGAAAAGGTCACCGCCGTCTGTAATCATAGTACACATGGGGGGCAATGACTTGGTGACACTCGGTCGGCGAGTACTACTTGAGCGAGTTCTATCTACTGTTAGCTGGCTGGCGAGAAGGATCCCGGGGTGCACGATAGCATGGTCCAACATGATTCCCAGGAAGGTGTGGCGGGGGGCCTCTCTGTGTCAGCACTGAACCATTCAGTAAAAAAGGTCAATAACAAACTTGGTAGGTTGTTTCGCTCGGCGCAGTTGCACTGTATTCCGCATGGCTGTATTCGGGGGGATCACATGTATCTCGAGGATGGGGTCCATTTGTCCCGGGAGGGGAATGTCTTACTCATAGGAGACTTCATAGCATGGTTAAGGGGTTTGTATAAGCATGACCTTTAGTAGGAGTTTGTGGGGGGGCCGGATAGCCGTTCAACTATCCGGCCTGTGGCGGTAAGGTCATGATCGGTGAGCAGTAATTTCAAGGTCCCTAGAGGGGGGCGCCACCCATTATGGATGGGGGCGCCCGGGGGGAGGCGGCCATTGGCCCCTCACACGGGGAGGCGGCACCCACCAAGTATGGGTCGCCTAAGGGAAGGCGGTCATAGGCCCCTTCCAGGGGAGGAGGCGGCTGGATGCCCCTCCTATGAATTTCCCGGGGCCCGGATATCCGCGACGGCGGATGTGATAGACAGTGTGGGGTGGGAGGGGGGTCCACGCTACCTTCTTACAGACACCTCACACGAGTCCTCGGACGACCGTTAAGATGGCGTCGAGTTAATAGGGGGCCCCCGCAAAGACAAGGGAAATTGGAGTTGGCACAGAGGTACAGTCCTCTGCGCGCCCGCCCTCACATCGTGAGGGGGAGAGTTGGTAGTAGGGATCTGACACCAGTTGCGACCTTGCCGTTGGCCCGTAATGCTAGGATGTACAATTTTAATTTAGAAAGTATGCATTTGCAGGATGTTAGACTCGGCTAGGAAAACCTTTGTACTAGAGATTTGTTAAGGTTAGCCAATGAACGTGTCTTCATCAAAATGTAATAAATGAAAATTGTACATGATATGAAACTGTTATTTTAATGTTTTAATTTTGTTTCATATTTTAATAAATACGGCCGGGAGGGTAACTCCCTCCCGCCTTCCAAAAGTTCAGAACTGCGTCCGTCTTCCCATCTTTGGGGATTGTGTTGGGAGGGGGTGACAGGCATCCCGGGCATATCACTAATGCAAGAGCCAGCAGAATGACACCGACGTATCATCAAGCTTTTTTCGTATTGGCCATGCTGCACAGCAACCCCAAAAGGCATTGCCAAATCCAATAGGACCCACAGTCAAGAATTACTGGCTTTGCCAGTGCTTGCTTCCCTTATGTATGTATATCTGTGTGTGCAGAACTGTGTGTAGTGGGAGCCCAACTACAAAGCAACGGAGCAATATATTGTTCCTTGCCTGTTTGTCACACTTGTTTTCCCTGAGGGATGCTTGCTGCTAGGGCCGGGGTACCAAAGCTATGCAACAGGTAAGCACAACCCATTGAATCCTGATTTTCTTTAGTGGATTCCTCACGTTGGGGGATGTGGTAGCTCAACCGGAGCAGACAACAAGATAGTGACCCGGTGCCCCATAGGTCGCAAGTCGAATTCAACCAATGTTGCATCTGCATTATATTCTTAACTAAGTAGTATGCATTCTGATGTCTTGAATTGTAATTCAAGACGATAGTGCTTGCCTAAAATTGCGCTCTGCTTTTTTAAAAGGTTCCCAGCTGCTCGTTTGACTCTCAGTTGTATGAAAACAGACCGCTATTATGTCCTTTATTCTGCAATTCCCTCTGCGGCATCAGTCAACATGTTATCGGCGCCACTGGAGCTGCTGTAGTAATGAAGACGGAGTGCGCACGTGCTGAGGACTTCTGACCTTCCCAATATTTCATGCGTTTCTACAAACAGTTCCGGCTTGCTTACTGCGGCCCGTCTTCATCTCATCTCTAATCTCTCGTGTTAGAACATGCCATGCAGCCGCAGTGCTGCTGACAGATAACGACGTGAATAGGCCTTTGGAGAAACGACTGTTAACTGTGCAAGCGTGCAACGGGAGATAAAAATAGCCCCGCGCGCCGCATTTAAAAAGGAAAATATATGTAGCGCGTCTCAGCGAGAATTGCTGGTGATGTTTACAACTTTTATCAACATCGGTGGTAGGTGCAATATTTTAATCTAATTAGCAATCAGGCCGCGACGTGCTTGTCAAATTACGTTTATGGTGTAAAGTTGTTTCAGGTAGATAGATGAACGCCTAGGGGCGAGCTCTGATTACTGTGAGCAATCTTGTTGATTTTTTACTGTGCATGACAGCCAATAATGAAACATTTCAATAGCCCAGAACCTTCACAGATTTCAATTGGAACAGCAGAACCCTGATTTATAGAATCATTTTGGGATCCCACCTCTATCACAGAAAAAAGATGCCAGCGGCATGCAGTAAGGGTGGAATGTGGTTTTATTTTATACCCACTAATCCCCGTTCGCTCCATAGGCGGTGGACGTATAGCTCAAAGGAAGGTTTCACGAGCCATTGTATATTTAACATTTCATACAATCATATATAAGCATAAAGGAAGGTTTCACGAGCCGTAGAATCATGAGCATTTCATAACATTTTATATATTCAAATCACACATGAAGCTGGGCACAATATGGACAACTTTATAGGACAGCTTTGAGTTCAGACATAGTTGAATAGATCAAAACTAGACTTTCAGTTGACTGAGAAGTGAAATATCACTGTTTAGTAATATGATGTGGCAGAAAATATCAAGGACAGAGGCACTTAGGGCAACACGTAAGAAGCATTTTTGAGGCCGGTACCGGTCAACCGGGGCTTTTCCGACCGCAAAAATACTTTGGCATATGTACAAAACACAAATTGCGATTCAGTAATCTTACCGAATCGGAATTTGTGATTGCGATTCGGTATTTGGAGGGTGCGTGTCTAGGGCGCCCCTTTCAAATACCAAATCTGAATGGGATGAATGAATGTGTTGTGACAGAATTATGGTTGCAAAACATTCATATTTTACTGACTCCTTGAAGGAGGTGGTAACCCATTCGCAAATGGGAAGGGGTTCCCAGGGACCCTGTCCCTCAGTGGCGGCTGGCATCGATCGGAGGTGGCGAGGCGGAGAGCAGGGGTAAAGATTAAAAAAAAGTATCTCCTAGCTGTGTCTTGTCCCTCTTCTGTAGTCTTTACGCTGTGTCCCTCTACTGGGCAGGAAAAGAAAGCACACAGACTCCCCTGACCAATCACAATGCTGCAATGCAGCATTGTGATTGGTCTGAGCTCATTGTTTCGGATCTGCCGGGGAATGGGAGCCTGGGCATATTCTCCACCCAGGCTGTAATGCAGCCTGTGTACAGAAAATGCAAAGTTAGCATGTCTGATTGGCCGGCCACAGTTATTAGGCACTTACAGACTGCCCACCTCTCCTCCCTTTGCTCTGAGGGCAAAGCAGCCCCACCCTGCCCCCCAAAGACACCACAGCAGGAAAAAATAAAATGATTATAACAAAAAGTTATTATCATTTTATTTTTCCTTTATTTGCACTGCTGAAAGCAGTGGGGCAATGCTCCTCCGCCTTAGCGGAGAAGCCACCACTGCTTCCCCTTTTGGAATGGACAACAAATATTTTTTAAGAGCAGGCAGTGGCTCTGGACCACTGCCTGTCCTTAAAAATTTTTAAATGCTATGTTTCATTTTTTCTTTTCAAACAAATCCCATTTTCCTTTAAGGATAACTGGGTGTTTTTCTTTGTAAAAAAAGATTATTTAACTAAAAAACAATCACAGACATGTTGGTGAGCTGGCCTCAGCAGGCCACCATATCTGTGATGGATGTGAATCCAGTATATCGCAAACTGTGACATACCTCATTAACATGCATGTGGGGGTCTATTTGCGACCCACTAGAATACACTAATGAAAGTTACAAGAGTTCCATACATATGGAATACTGATTTCCTAATTGTGATATGGAGAGAATCGCAATTAAGGAATCAGTATTCCTAATGTTAGTACATCTGGCCATAATTACAAATTTTTCACGCAACACAGGGAAGCAAGCAAAGTTGCTGCCCTATGTTGCGTGAACGACTGAGAGCAGAAATGGTTCATATTTACAAAGATATGAACGATTTCTGTATTCTCCTTGCAGAGGCGCACTGTGTGTTACCTAGCACCAACACAGGTACCCTTGCACCATAGTACAAGGGTGCCTGCATTACGGGCAAGTTTGCTTATATGCATGAAGGGGCACATTCCTGCACAAAAACAATCCTTTTTTTATTTCTTATTTCTACGTAAATCAAAAAACATGACGTAGAAATGAGATGCAAATGCAGCAAAGAACACAATAAAGGTAAATAAATACAATTCAGAGATACCATATTTCCCCTACGTCAAACATTACTATGAAATTGATAACAGTTCAATCAAAAAAGAAGAGTATGCAATCATTTCTTACATGGACATGAAGTTAAACAATCCTACAAATAGGCTATTAAGATCTCTCCATGTTTGGTAATTATAGAAAACAGGGTGCAGTAAAAATAACAAAGATATCGTTAATGATCATGCAGTACAAACACCTGTGTCATCAAAATTCATACAAACTCGTCACAAATTTTTAAAGTACTGACAGAAAGAAAAAAAAGGCCCTAGTTAAACAAAACCTCGATGTTCATTCTATAGGGGCAAGTTGAGCCATCCATGTGGTTAATAGCCCCCAGATCCTCTTACCTTTAATCCTAATTCTTCTGCTTCTCTGATCACAAAGTGCTTTTTCCAGATTAAATATATCTAGGAAGCAACCTTTCCACTGCTGAAAGGTCGGAGGAGAGGAATCTAGCCAGGCTGAAGCAACACAGAGTCTGAGCATTGCCTTGCTATAAACGTGAGCTCTTGCCCAATGTTCCCATTTCGTTCATTTACCCCTAGTAGCATCAACTGCGGTGAGAGCAGGACATCTTCTTTTAGTATATGCTGCCGGAAGCCCGCTATTTCTCGACCAATAGGTTTTATTAATGCACATGTAGCAAAAATATGAACCAGATCTGCCCCATGTATCTTGCACTTGAAGCATTGGGCCCTTTCCACTCCTCCCCAGTTTGCTATTTTTGCAGGGGTGATATATAAATGAAAGAGAGTTTTAAAAAGTTGGGCCAGCAGGTTTGCAGAGCATAATATAGAGTTGCCCATCTCTAGTGACTTCAAAAAATGGGACTCCCGGATCCCTAGCCTGTCGTTCCACTGCAACCCATGCCTAACCACATCGTCTGTCAAATCTTCTAGCATATAGTTATATAATTGTGAGATCATAATGCTAGAGGGCTTTTTAAAGAAGAAAATCCCTTAATTGCAAATACTTAAAGAAGTCCCCTTGACCCATATTAAATCTTTCCCTAACCATTCCAAACAATGCTATATGGTCCTCCACCAGCATATCCTCTATCCTAAAGAAGCCATCTTTTTCCCGCCTTGCCAGACAATTATCCTGCAAATCTTTGACAATTGTTCATTACCAACAATGGGATATATCTGCTAAACCTACCAATCCCCAGTTTTTTCCGAGCACCTGCCCAGTTGCGGAATGCGGTAATCAGAGTCTTGAACCCTGTCCTTTTAAAAAAACTTGGTTCATAGATCTTTAAGAGGCATCCATTTTCCATTAGCCCGTGATCCGATCATCATCTCGTAAATTGATGGAATAAAGCTGGGGCCATATTCTTCTCTAGACCTGGTGCTGAAAAGGGGCCAATAATATTGCAGAGATGCGACACGATAATACAATTTAAAATTGGGAAGCGCCAGCCCGCCTTTGTCCCTAGGGAGGGATAGGAATACATTGGATCTTCTGGTTCTGCCATATGATCAAATGAATTGCGCCACTTCTCTCTCAATTAACCTAAACCAGTCATAGTGTATTTCTAAAAGAATTGTGCGAAAAATATATAGTAATTTAGGTAAAATCATCACTTTAATCAGATTGCATCTTCCAATAATAGACATCTTTAAACTATCCCATCGTCTCAAATAATTCTTTAATTTTCCTGCTATAGGAGCCAAGTTTATGTCGACGATGTCATCAATCTTTGCCGTGATGTGTATTCCTAGATAAACTGTGACCTCCACAATCCTACTATCAGTGAAAGTGAGAAATCTATTTGTCAAGATTTGAGTTTTTATCTTTTTCAAAGAGAACCCCGAATATACCCCAAAACTTTCTGCAATGTTTTCCACCACATGCAATGCCCTATCAGGGTTGGCCGTAATAATGGCCACATCATCGACATAGGCCAATAATTTCGTATCCCAGCCATGTAGAGTTATAGGTAACATATCTGGAGAATCTCCAGCCTTATAAGGAAGGGATCTATGTATAACAGCAAAGGAGATGAGGGACACCCTTGTCTAGTTCCCCTACTGATTAAAAAGTCCCAGAATCTTCACCCATTTTCTGTAGTCGTGCTGTAGGTTTACAGTAAAGACCCTGTACTGATCTGATAAAGGAGCTCCCTAGACCTTTGGCTTCCAAGGCCCTCCATAGATACCCCCACAAAACCCTATCGAGGGCCTTCTCAGCATTCAAAAAGGCCACCCTCATAGGTTTCGTGAGGGCCTCTGTAGCGTTAAAGCGTGAGAAGACATGCCTAACATGGTCAACAGTCCCCCCCCTTGGATAAATCCATGCTGCCATACTGAAAATAGATGGAGCCTAACCTTATAAAATTGAGTGGCGAGGATCTTTTAATAAAGCTTAGTGTCGCTATTTCAGAGTGCTATAGGACTATAGGAGCCTAGATTCATGGGATAATTTCCTTTACATAAAATAAATAACTATATTGGTGGTGCCCCATGTACGTGGTGGTGCCGCCCCTTCCCTCACCTCTTTAAATAATCCAAGTTATTCCTTGGTGACTTAATTGACAATGGTTTTATAAAATTCTGGGGGGGCGTGGCTTAGCCGGCTGCAAGATGGCCCCACTCTGAGTGGGCTCTGCCATCAAAGCTGTTAAATCTGTCATGATCCTGCGAACTCTGGCGGAGCTGACCGTTCGCCCCATGCCATCCTGATTCCCTGCATCTGGGGCCATAATCTGAACCCCTGGTGGGTGCTCAATTCCGGCGCTACACTGAGCCCTGCTGCCTTTCCTCATCCTGGGCGAGGCTGCCGGGCCTACCTGACGGCGCGCAGCCTGTGACAGGGCCGTGCTGCTCCAAAGCTGTAGACTGCCTGAACCGCCGCGTCCAGACCGGGGCACCCTACTGTTCTCCGCCCACTGCCAGCTGTCTCCTCATCCTGGTAGGTCGTGTTGCAGCTGGGGCGATTCGCGGCTGTGTTGGAGGTGCGTGCCCCGCACCGTGGGGCCCTGACCTTTCCTTCAGTTGTCAGTGCTCTTTGGTGCCTTCTGAGCCCTCCACTCCCCGCTGCCTCCTTTGGACCCCGCTATGTGGGTGGCGCGCTCCCTGCACCTTCTCCGCTGCTTTCTCCCCAGCTGAGGCGGGCCTACCGCAGTGCTCCTGCTGCCTTGCAGCGACGGTTGGGGGCTCCGCAGCAGTCCTCTTGCCTGATGTGGAGTGAGAGCCCTCTCATTGCTGCCCTGCACATCGGGCTCCTCACATCGGCACCCATCTGCCTCTATGGGTCATGAACTGAATTTGCGGTCATTTTTCTCCTGCCCCTGAGTGTGGCAGTGCCAGCCATCCCTTCATTGCTCCCTCGCCTCCTGAGGACACGTCTACTGTGCTGGTGACTGGAGTGGCATAGGCTTCTGGTGGCATCCTATCCTTGCCTGCCTGCCTGCGACGAGGTACTGCCTCTCCTCCGCCTCCCTCCCCTGCCTCTGGCACCACCAGGCTCCTCCGCCTGGCATGCGGTCTGCCCCGGCCACAACCTCTTTGATCTTCAAAGTGCACCTGTGAGGCCCGGCGACTCATCGCCTCCTACTCTGATCTGCACGGTTGATTGAGCAGGGTTCTGGCCTGACGCTGCCTTCCTGTGGTGGTCCTGACCTTGCTGGCCTGTGTCTCCTGGATCAGCCTCTCTCCTGGGCTCTGAGCCTATCACATCGTCTAACATGCCACCCATGGCCGTACTCCCTGTCGCTGGCACCTGCCTCTCTCTATGCTGCTTCTCTGCCTCCAGGTCCTTGGCGGTTCCGGCAGCATACTTGTGTGGGGACTGGGACCCGGCCATGGGGAAGGCTGACCCCAAGCAACCCAAAATGGCCTTCGATCAACGCAAGCAAACGCAACAAGATAGGGCAACGATGGATATAGGCGAGCCCGCCACCCAGGCTGGGGTTGGCCCGACCCGAGAGGACGATCTCAAAGCCATCATGTTAGACGTGAAAGCCACTGTAACCAAGCCCGGGTTGACTCGCATGGTGCAGCGCTGACGCATGTGGAAGCGAGAATTTAACATGTTGAGGACAAAGTTCTGGAGCTGATTAAGAACAAGAACTAGGATTCGGAGGCGCGCTCCCGTAGGAGCAACCTCTGTATTATGGGTGTGCCAGAATCCTCCAACATCTCCAAAATGGAAGATTTTGTTGAGCAACTTATCCGGGACCTATTTGGCAATGTTCTTTCCCCTGTTTTCATCATTGAGCGTGTCCACCACTCCCTGGGTCCTCGGCCCGCTCCTGGCCTGCCTGCTTGCACAATAATCACCAAGCTGTTAAATTTCAGGTGCTGTTCTACGAGCAAGCATGGAGAATAGTGAAATTCGCCATCAGGGGAACTCTCTTGCCTTCTACCCTGATTAGACGGTGGTGATGCAGGCTGCCTGTCGAGAGTTCCTCCCGGCCGAGGCTGCTCCAGAAACATGATGTCTCCTACTCCCTGGCTTACCCCGCTAAGCTGCAATCAAACATGGCACCCAAGTTCACGTCTTCATGGAGGCCAAGGTGGCACTGGCTTATGCGAAGAAACTAGACAAGTAGCAATGATCTACTCCATCCAACTCCCAGGCGGCCGCCAATGGCAATCTTAGTGACAATGATTGATTATTGCCTCCACTACTGAATTATTGTTACCAGATTTATTCTCATTTTCATTTGCTGTTCTCACGTTTGCTGGCCATTGGGCTTGGAGGTTTCTTCTTCTGAGGGGTGACCTATTGTTCCTATGCAACAGCCCTACCGTTACCACTCCCTCCGAACAGCACATACTGTCTCCTAATATTGGCTTCCCAACACATCATGTGCATTTACTCAATGCGACACAGGGGCGTGGCCGCTCTACCGACCCCCTTGTCTAATATCGCTGTCCGCGATCATCTGCAGCTTGGCCACCCTGTCCTTGCGGCAGTTGTGTACTGTGGGCTGTACCATGCCTCCACAAGATAATTCCCTACCATGTTTCTGATCTTCCCCTTCCCAGTTGAGGCTCCCTTGGGCGGGTGTGGTTGGCTTCTCAACCTAATTTGGGGTTGGTGTGGGTGGGGGGTTGGGTTCTAAAAGGCTTGTTGCCTCTTTCTCAAAGCTGTTTTTGTTTTGTTTTATGATGTTTTCCGCGACATGTCTTTTGCTCAGTTGGATTCTGTACTGCATGTCCTTTCTCAATTGCTCATGCTTCCTTTTGCACATCTGTCCCCATCCAATACTTACTTCTCTGGTGCTGCGATATGACGGACACCACACTCTGAACCTGGAACGTCAGGGGTCTTAACAACCATCGTAAGGCCCGCCTGGTACATTCCCACCTCATCCACCATAAGGTAGACATCTGTTTCCTCCAGGAGACCCACCTGCTGCCCGCCTCATCTTCCAGACTTCTCTCTAAATATTGGGGCGAAACCCACTCCTCCTTCTTTTCCAGATACTCTTGTGGCGTATCCATCTTAATGCGCAGAGGGATTCCCTGGCACACTTCTCAGGATATTGTAGACCCAGGGGGGTGTTTTGTTATTCTGAGCGGCACTCTCCTGGCACAACCTCTGATCCTTGCAGCGATCTATGGCCTTAACTCTGACTACCCCGATTTCTTTGCACGTGTGTGGCAGCACATATTATTCTTGGGCCCTGCTGCTCTGCTTTGGGGAGGTGAGTTTAATATCACACCCTCTGCAACCCTTGACCGACCCTGCACTCCATACTAATTGACAATTCTCAACTTGATATGTTGCGGCACACCCACTCAGGAGCCTGAGAGGGCACATGTGTGATGTGCTCGCGGGGCTACTGGTCCTGCCTGTCCCTCTGGATTACCACGCAGGACGCGTTTGCGTGGGTCACCTCCATGGAGCGTATGGCACGTACCCTCTCTGATCACGCTCCTGTGCGCCTCGGAGTGCTACTCCCGCATTCCCCACTGAGCATGTTCTTCTGGTGGCTGCCCCCTATTGCGCTCCGGGATTCGGTTTTCTGTGACTAGATCGAAATGGCAATCACTAACTATTCTTAACTCAACGTTGGGTCTGTGGATTCCCCCTCCATGCTCTGGGAGGGTTTTAAAGTGGTGATCTGGGATGAATGTATTTCTAAGCAATCGAGCGTACTTCGCTCTATTATTGGTGCTCTTAAGCGTTTGGAGGGGAGGGATCAAAGCACTGGATTCCTTGCAACTTTTGGACCCTAGCCCGACACCCTTGCACAGCTTAGGGGTAAACTCACTGACTTTAATGACAAGGCCAATACGGAGCACTCATTTCTGGGCAGGGAGGCTAGGGTGTGTCGCTTCGGCGAGGGAGATCACCCGGGCAAAACTCTTGCCAATCTCCTATGGCAGCCTCATGCTGCTACCTATATCGCTGTGCTCCAGGATGGAGGCACGGATAGAACAACCTCTCCTAAGGAGGTGGAGGCCATATTTACCGCTTTTTACTCTCAACTCTACACTGCTGGAGTTGCGTACCCGTGCACCATCCCTGCTCAATATTTTGATACTCTTCAGCTCCTCTGGCTGGGAAACAGCCACCAGGAATACCTTGATGAGCCTATCTCCAAGGAGGAGATATTGGCTGCTATCAATGGCCTACCGGGTGACAAGGCTCCTGGCTCTGACAGCCTGCCTGTTTCCTTTTACAAGGCTTTTGTGCCCCTCCTGGTTCCTCACCTTGCCACTATGTACAACATCTCTTTTGAATGTGGGCATTTTTCCCCTTCGCTCCGTGAGACCCTACTAATGCTCCTCCTGAAACCGGACAAATCCCCGAGCTCCGTGACTCCTATTGCCCTCTGTCTCTCATCAACACTGATAACAAGATCTTTGCCAAATTGTTGGGCTCCTGCCTACTCCCTCTAATGCCCCTGATAGCGTGCCCAGTCCAGTCCGGCTTTATCCCTGGCCGTGCCACCTCGCACAATCTCCGGACCATCATCGCCATCCTCCATCAAATTAACCCTGCTCTCCCGGCCGTGGCTGGCCTTTTAGATGACACCAAAACTTTTGATACTCTTGAGTGGCAATTCCTCCTATACCTTCTTCCTCGCTTAGGCTTTAGCCCGGTTGTTCTGTGCAATGTCCAGCTTCTTTACACTCTCCCCACTGCTCGCCTTTGGATCAACGGTCAGATCACGGAGCCCATCCCCGACGCAAGGGGCACAGGCTCTGGCAACATCACACCCAGAGGGGTCTCGGCTTCAAGGCTCGAGCCTTGGTCATCTCCATTTTGGCGGATGGCGTCACACTCTACATCTGCCATCCACAAGCCCCTTGGTCCATGAGGTGGTGTACTGCGGGGGTCTTTCCGGCATCCAGGTCAACTGGGGTAATTCCAGTCTTTTACCCCTCACGGACACCACTGTCCCCTTTACTCCAGACTACCCATTTGTTTGGGAGTCGGGACCCACTAGAAATCTGGGCATTTGGCTCAGCAGGGATGTGGACAAACGTTGGAAGACGAATTTCAGCCAGGCAGTGGATTGGTTGTAGACCAAGATTCTCCTCTGGCGACGTTTGCCCCTCTCTCTGGCGGGACGCATTACCATCGCCAAGATGTTAGTGCTTCTGAAGTTTCTGTACTTATTCTTGAACAGCCCCATCCCCTCACAGCTCACTTTTTTTGCAGACTCCGCTTCCTTATAATCAACCTTGTCTGGTCCGGGCACCAGCCCAGAATCGCATACATCATTCTCACACTGCCCTTATCACATGATGGACTAGATTTAATATTATACGCACTCAGCACCCAAGCCAGCCAGCTTCCTCCACTTCTGGTTGCTCCTGATGCCTTTTCAGCCTCACATTGTGGTGGAGGCTGACCTCGCTGCCCCTTGGCCACTCCTGACTGCTCTCTTTGCCCCTCTAAAACCCAGTGTAGCAAAATAGATACGGTGGAAACCTTGCGCTGAACTCTAGTATGCTCTCTGCTAATGCTATTCCCATTGCACACAACCCAGCATTCCACCCTCTGCAGACAGCTGGAATGGTTAAGCATGCAACCCAACTGGGTTTAACCATGGTGACGGGCGTTTATCTTGATAATACTTTCTTCACTCTTGCTGCCAAGTCCGTCCCCATGGACACACTGCTGCATTACCAGCTGCGAGGGCCCTGCAGGGAGATTCACCCCACATTTCCCCAGCCCCCTTCAATGGCTGTCCTTAACTTTATGTACACATCCAGCTCCCTCCGCAAGCTGGTCATCAGGATTCATGGCCTCCCGACTACTGCAGACCTCGACCTCGCCGCCTGGAGTGAGGACTTGGGCACCGATCTCTCTCAAGAGGTCTGGCTGTATTGCTGCAATCAGACTAATGCCTATCTCCCAATTACCACCTGCCCCTCATACATTTTAAATGCCTGCATAGGTTATACCGCTCCCCTGTCCTGCTGCACAAAATGGGCCTCATTCCCAGAGACAGATATTTCCGATGCTCCGCTCCCACTGCCGACTTTTCCCACCTAGCCTGACTCTGCCCAAAGGTCTCTGCCTACTGACGCGATGTGTGCACCGCCATCCCTGAGATTTCCTCCACTCCCTTCACGCCAGAACCACTGCTCTGCCTCTTAGGCTCTGTGAAGTCTTTCTAGTGCAACAAGTGGAGAGCTGGTACAATTGACTCAGGCTCCCACATGGTAAAGATAACTAATGACATGCCCAACAGTGATGTATGTTTTTATGTTTGAAGAGAGAGACAGTTGTTTTAAGTAACCAGGCAAATTTGTGTTTTTTGCACTTGACAGTCGTTTTTTTTAAAACGGCACCAGTATCCAAGATTTGTGACTAAAGACCCGCCCTGACGAAGTTGCCTTAAAGAAGTGTTGGCAATGAAACATGTCAGCTGAGAATGAGAGCGGTCTGCGTAAATGCAGCCGGTTTTAATTTTCTGAGTGAGTGCACAAGGAAAGAATAAAATTGGTAATTGTGCAACTTAATTCAGTTTTTTTTTCACTGGGTGTTGCCTGTGTGGTAGTCGTGAAGCACACATTACTGTGGTATTCTAATTTTTGGCACTAATTTTGGGACACAATATTTTTTCAAGCAAAATGGTTACCAATGATGAAAAAAGTGAGCATAGCTGGTGAGTACCAATCAGCAAGCTCGACTGGTGGTGCGCACTTGAGGTGCCATTTTGCCTTTTCACAGTTTTTTGTGAGATTAGCACACCCATATATGTGTTTTGTGTGACTGTCAGTGGCAAAAAAACGCTGTTTTATAAACTTTAGGCAAATAAAGTGGAAGGACACTACCTCTTATGAAAGTGAGGAGTGATAGGTGAAAAAAGTGATGAAACTTCCGCCTCCACTTTTATGAATAAAGAGCCTTGGATAAGCAGGTCTTTGTGTGTATGATATATATTGAGAGGAGGGTGACCTGTTCATATTCCCCTCTGCAGCTCCTTATTGCTAGAGTCTGTGAAATACTGCCCAGATGTCACCCGTGAGCTGATCACCATGCTGCTCGTCCTTACACGGCGTAGGGTCTCCATGCACTGGGGACGCAGATCTGCACCCAGGGTCAGCGCTTGGATTGAAGAGGCTGAGCATTGCCACACACTTCTGTCCGCATTCTGTGACCTGTTGCTGGTAACCAGCTGTCCGATTGACATCTGGGGTCCCTCATTTCTTACCTCCAGCGCCGGAGCGATTTGCCCTCTGTGGCCTCTCCCATGCCCTCTGCTAGTACTCAGCTTGCGGGGGTGGCCGGGGACAAACATGATGTGTGGCCCCTCCGTGCAAGCACCCCACTGATTCCTTGCTACAATTTTCATCAGCACTTGGTCTCTCACTGGCGTTCCCTTGTCCTTCCTGCCTCGCTCCACATAGCTTTTCTCCATGTAATCTACCGGGTGGTTTATGTATGGCTGTTCATCTCATGTATGTACCAGATGTGGCCATCTTTGTTGATTGCGGGATTTGGACCTGCATATATTGTAACATGTTGCGCAAGTTCTTAATAAAGATCTTTAAAAAATAAAAAAAATTAAGGTTTTATAGAATTCTAACGGAATACAGTCAGTCCCCGTGGCCTTACCTAATGGAAGAGCTTGAAGTGCTAGATGAAGTTCCTCCTGAGAAAATTCCGACCCCAGCAGGAGCCTCTCTGCCTGGGGGACCCTCATCTTTGGAGCAAACTCTCCCCAGTCAACCTGCCTATGAGGGCTCCGTACAGGTAGCACAGTATATTACTCCTCATAGAACCCCCTAAACACTTCTCTAATATCTGCGGGGTCTGAGACTATATTTCCCTCGCTGTTCATAACCTGCTTAATATGTCCTGCAGCAATTTGTTGCCTAGCCCTGACTGCTAGCAATCGACCAACATTCTCACTATATTCATAACACTGCTGCCTTTTCGCAGGAAATTTACCTGTTGTCTTCTCGGTATTAAAATCATTTAAAGAGGCTTTAGTGACAGCTATTAAATTAATGACTGAAGTGGTATCGCCTCCGTTATTCACAGTATTAATTAGTTCTACTTTGAGAAGGGCAAGTCTTTGATAGAACTCTTTAATCTGACCTGCTCCTTTTTTCTGTTTAATCAGGCTATATCAAAGAGTCTGGCCTCTTAATGATCCTTTGAAAGCATCCCAGATCATTCCAGGAGGGGTGCTATTTTTATTGTTGCTAAAAAACTCCACAATCTACCCTTTCATATACTCAGCGTAATCTTGATCTGAAAGGAGTGCTCTCTCAAAGGTCCACTTCTTATGCTCCTTTCCTAGCCCTGCCAGTGAGAACTCAAAAACAAGGGGATTGTGATTTGACATCACCCTAGGAAAGAGCTCCACCCGAGCCTCCTGGAGTAGGGATGGTGAGATTAAAAAATAATCAAGTCTTGCAAACTTACCGTGGGGTGTTGAATAATAAGTATAGCCTGTCTCCTCATCCCTCTAACTAGACCATACTTCCACCAGACCGATGTCCCTTTAAACAAATGCCATTTCCCTGGATGATTTAGGTTTCTGCCCTTTGCTGAATACCCCATTCCTCTCTGTATCTCCTCTATATAAAATCCCCGGACACTATGTACGGAGCAGGCCAAAACAGTAACTCGATTGATAAAGAATTCAGCACCCCAGGATCGTCCAAGACTGGAGCATAGACATAACATAACGTAATACTTTGTGACCCGCCACTGCATTCCATAATTATCCATCGACTATTCTTGTCTACAGCCTCTTTCTCCCATGCATAATGACCCGATCTTTCATTAGAATGGCGACCCCTTAGGCCTAACGTCTTGTGTTGTATGGGCGAGAACTTTTAAACCTAAGGAATTCAATAAATTACTGTCATTGCCAGCTATGTGGGTCTCCTGAAGACACTGTAAGTAAGACTAGCCACAAGACACACCAGATCTGCTTCCATGAATTTAAAATGTTCGCTAAGCCTCTTTGTAGCCCCATCATTTACAACACAGATATTTATAGAGGCTATACATATCTTAGCCATAGTAGCAATGTATCATCTTGCCCCAATCCCCTCAACCCCTTACCTCCCTATGCACAAGCGATGATTATGCTTCCGGAGGCCGGATCACTCTCTTTTATATGGAGGCCTATAGTGAGAAGAAAAAGACAGGAGCTGCCAAAAATAGAAGAGAGAAACGCCCAGTGAAAGAGAATGAAACAAAGATAGCCATGACTATACTACCATATGATGACTATCTAATGTACCCCCTGTCTTAAGTACTTCAGCCCAAATTGTAGAAAAGATGTTCTAGCCGAGGCAACCCTGAGGCTTTTGAGTGGGATCTCATTAAAATATATGGCCCGCCAAGTAAATATTTAATGTGCACTAGCCTTATGGTTCTGAAGCGGAATTGCCAGCATGAAATTCTGTCCCATTCCCCCGGGCTCTTCCATCATCTTTTTTGCAGTATATCCCTGAATGAAATGTTTTATCTTTCGGATGTTTGGGAATTATCCCCTTTTATATTCTTGCTTTTAACTGTGTTATCCAATTTGATGAAATTTATGGATTGATATATATTTATTTGTAATATGTGTGTAATTTCATGCTGTATGTTCTTTTTCATCATGGTATTGTTTTATTCTGTAAATGCTTTCATGATATTTTATATCGAATAAAGCTAATACAACAACTTCAGCCCAAATACCTTTGACCGACTGGTTATACATTTCTTTTCTCTGCTTTAGCCTGCACCAGATGTTCTTGTGCCTGTATTTCAGATGTAAAAAACGTTACTGAGCCTTTCACAATAGTTTTAAGTCTGTCCGGGACCAACAAAAATGCTTCAAAGCCAGCGTCTTGATAAGGTTTGATTAACTGCTGTAAACGCCATCTGCGCTCCACCGTAATGTGACTGAAGTCCGGGCGGACGAAAAAAGATGATCCCTTGTACTGCTTTCCTGCATCAGGCAGAGCTTTCTCGAATATTTCCTGCCTCAGAGAAAAGTTACCGAAAAAGATCAAAATGGCCCTTGGCTGAGTTGACTCCTGACTGTTGGTTTTATTATGGACAAAAGGAAATCTATGAGCCCTATGTATTTCCTGCTCCCAATCCCACCCTGAGAGCTCAGGAAAGGCGGTTCTAAGGAGGTCCATAATAAACAAACGGATATCATCCCCTTACAGTCGCTCTTTAATGCCCAGGAAACAAAGGTTATTTATTCTCTGGTGGTTTTCCAAGTCTTCTAATTTCCACATAACGTCTGTGAGTTGAGCCTCATGATTCTTTGTCTGTTCTCTTACAACGACGAGATCTTTTTCTACCATTGAAGTTCTTTCTTCCATAGCATGTAACCGTTCTCCAATCTCCGGGCAGTTTCCCCCACTTTCCGTACCGCACCCTCCAGCTTTTTTATGGCCTGTCTGGCTTTTTTGTCCATCAGCCCTTGTTTCTGCTTTATGTTCTCTGATTTACTCCAAAATCAAACTCAAAGGTGGATTTATGTTTGCGACAGCCTCATCCTGTTGCTTGACTGCTTAGCTTCCATTCTGCATAGACACTGAGTCCAGGGGGTCCATGATCCTTGAATGGGAGTAGTCCCATTTTAGCCCTGTGCCGGAGCTGTGTCCTACTTTCATTTTTCGGGTCTCGGAGTGACTTTTAGATCTCCTAGAACTCTTTTGAGATTTCTGGTGCTCAAAAGCAGTCTAGGGTGCATCAAGTGTGCTCCAGCCAGAGGCTGTAGCACTCTCTTCTGTATCGCTGTGCCCAGTCTTGGAAGACCCTGAATGCGAGTCCTCTGTAAGGGAAAAAAATGTATCTGTCCCATCAGAAATGATATCGACTCCTAATAACCCATCAGAGCCTGCACTGTGAGAGCCTTCAGGCTGAAGAGGCTACACATAAGATTGCAGGTCTGTTGACTACTGATTTCAGCCATAGTGTCGCCGTGCGACCCACCTCTCAGGGTGCCTTCGGGATTGTCTGCTGTTACATGATCACCAACACCAGTTTGAGGGTGCAACCTTGAGGCATTGCTTAGAGATATTTCATTATCCATACCACTAAATGGGGTTTCATTACTTTCAAAAGCATCCTCGCTTCTTGCTCCAGTAATGTCACTCAAATTTTTGCTTGAGTTTGCCTCCGGTATCTTCAAGTCAATTTTGTGTAAATATTCACTGGGCGTCTGATTTGATTTGGGCATCTGATCCCTTAGTCTTAAAGAAATCTGTAATGACTGGTTGAGGGGGACAAGGATAATGGTTACATTGTCTAAATACGATATTGCCCCGAGATCCTCTGTGGTTTTAGGTGCAGTTGTGTTCTTGCCCCCAGTCTGTCCCTGCTCCGTTATAATCCTCTGATTCCCGGCCCCCATATTATCCTGTTGTTTTTTCGAAGTATGGGACTCGCTGGGCGCACCTGCAATAACTTTGGGGATTGCTGGTGGGAACTACTGTCTCGTTCCCTGTTGCTGGGCTAGATTCTGCCGATAGCCTCCGCTCTCCGTAGGGAAGACATACCAGCCTCCTGTGTCGGCCAACTGGTCTGCATCCGGGGTCTAGTCTTGTACTCGCATGGTGGTAGCGCCTTACTCTATGGCCTTCCAGATTCCAGACCCCGAGGCCCCCTTAGGGGAATTATATGTGCCGTAGCATCTCTCATCCAGCACCTGAAGAAATATAATCTCATCATCCCCTCACTGATGGAACTCCACTGGCTCCCATTGATAGCCCTCACCATCTTCAAAACTGGCTGCAGTGTTTATAAAGCCATCACAACCAGCACCCTCACTTGTCTTGCAGACAAGCTCACAATCCTTGGTAGTTATTGGCTGAACCACAGCCAGGACGCCATCAGACTACAGACTGAGAAGTGTAGAAAAGGAAAAAAGCAAGACAAAGGGACTTTTCCATCTAAGCAAGCAGAATCAGGAACAACATCCCAATATCAATGAGGAACACTGCAGCACTGCTCCAATTTAGGAAAGAGCTGTAGACTCATCTCTTTAGAGAACACATCACAATGCATTAACCAGACACAATTCAGTTTTCTACCCTATTACTCACCAATTTAAGCTTGTTTTCACTATCTACAGCTGCCTTTTGACTGGGATCGTGCTTTAGAAATACCATATACATGTATGCACTACATACAAACATACATGCATACACAGGTGCACTGCACACACTACTCAGGTACACCAGTCAACTGCAATCAAAAAGACACACACTTCATGCTGCACTTACATAGGCTTATCGCTAACCCTACACTTACAATGACATATCACTTTCCATATACTCACATAGACAGACCACTCATCCTTATGGAGGAAAAACACCCACAGGCTCAGAGGGATAGTGATGGAAAACCCATAAGAGAGATGAGCTGAATTTGAGGCTCATGGGAGAGAGGAGATTAGCAGACCCGTCGAATACGCTGGCTCTGGAGTTCAGAAAGCCACAATGACTATGGAGCATGAATGATGACCATCCATGCCCAGTGAGGGGTGCACGATATCACCAGACCCTAGTAAATTAGTGCCCCTCTTGAGTCCCTGGTAGATCGATAATTCACTGACACATAAACTGATGGCGCGAAGGCCTCCCGATGGGCACATGATGTTGACCTCTTCTGTCCTTCTTCCAGACACATGCCCTCAGGCCACTATTTGGCAGAAACAGGGGCTGGAAGGGTGAAAATGAGGGCCAGTATGTCTACTTCCTAGAGGGCAAGTAATACAATTTACCCACATTATTGCCACCTGAAGTGGTGTTAAGAATAATAAAGTATGATCAATTAATTAAGCTGCCAGTGCCACCTTCATATGTGATCTGTTCTTAGAGGTCACCTATTTGATTTACACGGTCACTCGACTCACCACTCCAGTGAGAAGTCAAAAATGGAACTGAGACATGCCCTAGATTAACCTCTCAAGGTAACCCCTTCCATGAAAGGCCAAGAATTGAATGGGCATAGATAATAAATTCTCCTCTCACTCTTGTTGGTGATATCACCAGACGAAAACTAAGTATTGATTGAGTTTGGTGTGGGCTCTCCTGTGGCCTCTGGAGGAACCCCTTCACAAAGAGGCCATAACATGAAAGACACTCAGTCTTCTTTCTCTCCTCCAGAGAGAGGCTAAATTATGCATTGCAAACCACAGGTCTCTACTCCTTTCTGCCTTTCCACCTTTGACCCTCCAAGGTCGAAGCTGAGGCAAAATAGTGGGGTGCATGGTGGTTCCCATTTCTGAATTTAAGGTACCAATTAAGAATCATCATTATCACATACTGCGACATCACATATAAAATATTCAATAACATAAAACACAATACCATAACATGCAATAAAGAAGAATTACAAATACTGAAATATTGTGCAGTAAAGCATGAACTCTTTTGCATACAGTAATATACTTGGGCAAGAAACCACATGAAAGGCAGAAGTCTGGCATTCAACTAAATCTGTGGTAGCACTAACAGGCATTCAAGTTAGTTTCATGTAATTCAAATCTCCTAATTTCCCTAGAACCCAGTCTACGTCATCCCCAGGAACATGCTACGAATGCTCACGGTACACGCAGAACAGCACACTAAAGATGACCACTATCATTACATTGTGGAAAGACCTTGCAGAGACTCTGAAAGCCAATATTCGAAAATGGCCATAACCTACCCAATTGCTTTGGTTCTTGAGTTCACCACAGCGGGTCCCATTTTCAGGGGCCCCTGCTTTGAGCTCTGGTATAGGCAAGAAGTATGAGACCTGAACGCTGCCCATACAGTGCAAGCATTTTAGTTTGACTAGGAAGAGATAGGCTGCCGATAGAGCAGGCTGTCCTCTTCAGAATGGGCTTGCTCGACACCAGGTGTGTTGTTTATTTACTGGGCGTGCTTGGACTCGTAAACAACACCATGAGACCCTCACAGGTGAGTAGTTGTGCTATATAAACCTTGATTTATTGGTAAACTACCACGCTCCCATTATGTTTCTGGCGATGGATGGGAGAGAAGATAGCTGGTCAAAAGGGCACTCTCCATAAAGTCTGCTTAGATGGTGGTACTACTTAAAATTGACATCCGGACATCTTTAATTAATTTATAAGTTATAGTAAAGTATGATTAGCCTAACGGGAGAACATGATTTGCGCACTGGATGAAGTGCACAGATCTTGATCACGCTTCTGACACACTTTGTGGAGTACTTCCCAAGCAAATGACAACACATTCAGTCAGCCACTGTGCTGCTAGCACATGCAGCAATAAAGACTATTTGAACTGAAACTCTTGTAGCAATTTCTTATTTTTTTATTGCAATCTATGTCTACTATAAATCTAGAACTCCACTGCAGTTTGTGGATACTTTTAACTGTATTGTGACTTTTTGGATTCGCACAAGTAAGATGCAATTAAATGTTTGTAGATAGGAGGATCAACGTGTGGGCTGAGACAAAGCCCTGTTCTCATTAGTGCTTCTTAAAGTTCTTTCCTGGTGATCACAAAAGATCAGGAAACAGCTGCGCTGTCAATCCAGACCTAAAATGCTCTGTGAATTGGCACACAGTCTTTGACTGTACCATAGTATGACAAAAGGCTTCATAGGAAACAAAAAGTTTACGCAAAGCAGAATATGAAGTAATGCCTCAAAACAGGTCTCACCATATTATACACTGAGAAAACATAATCATGTATTTCTATTGCTTTAACATTAATGTTCCCCAGCACATTTGTATGACAGTGCATACTGTCATATTTTATAATCGAATCTTGATGTTGAGTTTTATTTATCTCAAGCGTCCCTTTGCGTCAATCTGCATGCTAATTTTCATGGGAAACAACCTTTACAACACAGTTGTTACAACGCACTACATTTGCAATGCAGTCATTACATCCCAACATCCTTGACAATGCATGTCACCACAGCGCATGACACTACAACACATGTCACTACAATGCAGGCATTACATCGCATGTCATTACAACGCATACCATTGCAACGCATAGTACCCCATCACTAGCCAACACTTACCCTACTGCTACACCCCATGGAGTTAGAATAGTAATTTTTACCTCTACACTATCCAACAATTACCCTACTGTTGCACCCCCTGGAGTTAGAATAGTAATTTTTACCCCTACACTATCCAACACTTACCTTAAATGCAATGTTATGGTATGCTTTGTAATGGTATGCGTTGTAAAGGTATAATGCGATGTAATGGAATGTGTTGTAAATGTAGTTTTAAAAAATTCATTGTAATGGTATTCAATGTAAATGTATGCGTTGTAAAGGATGTTGCGATGTAAAAACTGCTTTGTAAAGGTATGCATTTTTAATGTATGCATTGTAACGTCATACATTTCATTTTCATGAGCGTTGAAGGTCTAAAAGCCATTTTCCTTGAAGTTGTACATCCGCATGTTTCCTGCATCTCCAAGTAAAGCATCATCTGACATTCAGAATTGTCATTTTGGAAAATTAACGAATTTAGAAGTATGTTCATGTATTTGTATCTTATGTTCAAGTTCTTCGCACATTTTCTCTGTAAGTAAATCTTGCCAGATGCTCATTAGATATATTTTGACCTGACAAGTTTCTGTCATGTGTTTATGCTCCATAGATTTGCATTGACGGAAAAGTGTATAAAAACTTTCCAAAATTGCATACATTTTATCATTATATAGTCAAACGTACTTTTTTGGACAGGAGCTCAGGTCGGTTGAAATGACAATTGGCTCCTGATTATTTGCTGTGCTGCTTTCTATTTTTGCATTAAACAATTTTTCGGCTACCTAATATTAAGGGGTATATTCACAAGATCGTGTGATAACTACAGCAAGAGTAGCATAACGCAACTCTCAACAACGCAGCCCATAGAGGGAAAATAACCCTGTGACAACATGGAATTCACAGTGGTAGCATGCGATAGTCTGCCGCCCCCGCGGACAATGTCTGTGTCACAACCACTGCGACGGAGATAAAAATACATTCCCCAACGTGACAAAACCTGCGAGGGTCACAAGCGCGATAAAAAAACTGTGACAACCAGTGTGAGTGCTCACGCGCAATGTGGGAAATGTGTAGAAAAAAGACCAGCACACGGAAAATGCCACTGAACAACGGAGTACGACGAATGCACCTTGGCCAACTGCAGAGGACAACATGTACACCACAACATTCAAGCACCGTGGAAGAACAGAACCGACAGGCACATCGCATGGTAGAGCTCAGTGGCAGACAAAGTAGAGCCGCAGGAGCGGCACACCCACTGTGCAGCATATGCACAGAATCAGGAGTGGACCCTGGCAGTGACATCATCCCGGGTCAAACAGCACCCCCATCACGTTTGAACACAGGTCACAACTGGTTCAGCAAATGTGCCCAACCTGCCAAATCACACCTGGGATGCAGGGAAACGTAACATAAAAATGTACAAGTTCAAGCTGAGAACTGCAAAGAAATGTTTTATTGACACATGCAGTGCATTTGCACATTTCGTACTGCCGCTTGATTGCCATGGACGGTCACAATGTGACGTGCTCATGAGAAGTAAGTGTCAATGATGGTATTCCTTCGGGCCATTCCTGCTGCTGTGGGATGTGGGCCACCTGCTCCATCACCACCTTCATCGATCGGTACCTATTGAACTGGGATCCATGGAGCCCCGGGTGCGAACACAGAGGTTGTGCAACACCCAACATGCAACGATCAGCTAGCACATGATGTCAGGGCTGTTCAGGAGCTTCCCACCTGTGCCGTCCAGGCACCTGAAACGTGATTTCAATGTGCCAAATGTGCTTTCAACTATGCCCCTGGTACGCATGTGGGCTGCATTGTACTGCCTCTGGGCGGGTGTGTTCAGATCTCGGAGGTGTGTCATCATCCAAGGGCAGAGTGCATATCCTTGATTATCTGTGGCAGTGCAAGGAGAAAAGAGTCAATACTTGGTTCGGCAGTATGTGATGGCATGTCCACCAATCCAGTAACGCCTGTGCTGGCTGTGTGTGGGGTGAGTGTTTGCCAGCCTGCAGGGAGGTGCTGATGCTAGCAACTACACCACCAGTCTGTATTGGGTGCAGGGGTAGGCCAGGATGACCATGGAGTGTTGTGTTCGTGTCTGGTAGGTGTACGTGTAATTTGACATGTTGAATATGGTTTGGTCATGTGTGCATCCCCACAATTGTGCATTGTGCTGGGGAGGCATTAGGATGTGTGGTGTATTAACTAGGTACTTACCAATGAGCAGTCCCATTCCATATGGGCCATCCTAGAAGTGCTGGTTAATGATGGATTGTCAGAAGATGAAGGAATCCTGCACACTGCCTGGATAGTTGGCGACGACATTGGTAAAGCTTCCCCGGTGGTCCACTATTGCCTGCACATTGATGGAATGTGTGTACTTTCTGTTGCTGTAGTGGTGTGCAGTATCCGCAGGGGGCACAAGTTGGACATATGCGCAGTCAATTGCTCCTAACACAGCCGGGAATCCGGCTATGGCGTAGAAGCCTTGCTTGGTCTCCAGCTGTTCCTGTGCAGTGTTGGTGAAGTGAAGGTACTGTGTGTCAGGAGTCAGGCTTCATGTACTGTAGTGAAACTACATCACCCAGAAAGAGTAGAGGCAAAAAGGGGGCATTGTGCACTCTCCCATACTGCTACGTTCAGGTCAGTGGATGGGAGTATTTAAGCCAGCAGTTAATCATTGCTTGGCTTTCAGCGTTTGCGGTGACCTGCCCAGTCGTCCTGTTGAGAACTACTGTGATTTCCTGCTTCTAGTTTGGAGGTTTCTGGATTACCTGAATCCGTGTACACGGCTACCTTTTGTGGAATTTATTGTTCAATCTGTTTCTTGAGCCTGTTTTGCCTAAGAACTCTTGTTCCAGCCAGCATTCCTGTGAAGCACAGGGACCTGCTTTCTCCCCAGCCCTTATCTTGCATCTGATCCCCTCTTCATCCACTGTTGCAGCATGTGGTACACACAAACATATCCCTACAGTTCTTCTCGCATTTTGGCAGCCGCGAGGACGCATCTTGGAAGTGCGCGTGAGTTTTCTAGTACGAGGCTGCCATTCATGTGAGCGTTTCTTCCTCCGCTTTGATCGGATTAGGTCACCTATGTGCAGCGGGGATGCCCCGCCTTTCTGGATCCCACTTCACCTGTTGGGAGTAGTCCAGGCCAGATTTTCCTTCAGCCAGGTTGTGGCATTAGTTGTGGGTTATTTCCACGATGCACGTTTGCGCGGACGGCTCGAGTTTTTGAGTCTGAATTGTTTTCTTTTTGCCCGCATTCCTCCTTCTACAAACCCAGCGCAGGGGCGCAAGAACTTTCTTTTTGCCCACATTCCTATTTTCTACAAACCTAATGCAAGAGCGCAAGACCCTTCTTTGTTTACCTGGACATTTTCGTGTTTCTACATAGTAGGGACTGTAATCACCAGCGCTCATCCTAATTCTTGCTTTCTTCGATGTTCAGAAGGAGGACTTTTTTTAATATTTATTTTCAAGAGACCATCCTACTAATTCCTGCCTGTGATATACTACAAGTAAGTGTAGAAGGGTGCACAGTTGCTAGTAATAAATATAGTAGTAAACATTACTATCACTGATATAGATATATTTTGTTGTTCCCTTTATTTTGGATTTCACAGTTATTGGAAGTAGCCTTCTCCTTGCTGACTGCGATTGGGACTTCTCTGGTGGTTCTTCTTGGTCTCTTCATTTTTTGGAGATACGGCTCCCTGTAGTGTATTCTGAAAAGTCACACTGGGAGACTGTGTTTCTTGGAAAAGAAGGGATATTGTCTTCGCTCTCGGGGAACCCTTTTCGTGATGCAGACCTCGGTATTGACCAAACCGAAGCTTACACTGTGGTTTGAAGCTGAGGATGGCATCCAGATGTGATGAACTTTGAAAGGGCTGGCTGTTGGATAGAAGGTACCAGAAGTCAACAAGTGCAGCACAGCCAGCAGCTTTGCCTGCAGAGGGATGCTGGTTCTCCGCTGTGTTGAGACCTTCAGCCTGTGGGCGATGTGGGTCAGGATGCGGTAAATGGTTATAATTTTGACCCTGTAGTGGGCAATGAATTCCTCTGCCATTAGGGCTGTGAGAGTGGTGCGCTTTTGGTAGGTCGGCTGTCTTACTCTGTGCTGCCTCTGTTGTGGTCCGTGGGGAGGCGGTCCTGGTCCAGGGGGTGGTGGCGGTCAGGGGGTGGTGGCAGAGGATGTTGAGGCCCTGTTGGGGCCCCGAGCAGCATGATGAGTAGCTCCATGACGTTGTTTGTTCTTCAGGTTTGGCTGTGTGCGGGGCTTTATTGCTTACTGCAGGTAGTCGTCGGGCTTTACACCTGCTTGCGGCAGGTGTTAAATACCTGCTACTAATGCGCCCTATTGAGTGTTTTGTGTTCTTATCACCGATCTGTCTGGTCGTTGTGAATGTTGAGGTGTGGTGTTGTTGCGGCTTTTGTCACGGGAACGCCTACTCTACATCTCATTAGCGATAGTTGCGGGTGTCCTCTGTGGCGATGTTTTTTGGGGCTGCTATCGCGGGAAAAGTGGTGCTGTGGGCTGTTAGCACCTGCTTGTGAATTGTGGGGTAAATTTATCACAACTTTGGCTGTGATAAAGTGTAGTTAATTACATGATAGCTCCTTGTGAATATGCCCCACAGTGTTTTACTTTAACACCATCTAGTACATATTTACAAATGCACACAACATTTCCAAGCCACGTTTTCTATAAGTATGTGTGCTTTACTCCAGGCTTAGGTGTGACTAACTCATGAATCTCTTAGCGTATTACATGCTTACTCCTGCTATCATAACTAAGAATGGACTACTCATGTAAACTGCTCTCTGAAAATGCTTAGTAAATCAGATCAGGATATTCAGATGTAACTCACACCTAAGATAAGAATAAGACACAGCTACTCACAGGAATGCCCCAAATAGTTTAGATTGTCCTGATATGCTTATGCATCGCACCTGCTTGCTCTCTGTTCTGTGTGCTGGGACAGAGGCATTCCTGACTGCATCGACTCTGCCTTTCTGCTTTGCGCAACCTCCTACCTCCTGTCACAGTTCGCCAGACCCGCTCCGCGGGTCATGCTTCATGGAGAAAGCGAGCGTGGGCTGTGTTGGCTCAACGGGGCTGCGAGCATGAATGGCTGGGACTCCATTGACCAGGAGTCCCTGCAAGGCCAATTGGACACAACTGGCCCACTCTCCCCGGTAGCCATGCCCCCAACAAACCGGACCCGTGATTAGCAGCGTTTCTCTGCACAACTGGTGGGACCTGCTTGCTCTCTGTTCCGTGTGCTGGGACAAAGGCATTCCTGACTGCATCAACTCTGCCTTTCTGCTTTGCGCAACCTCCTACCTCCTGTCACAGTTCGCCGGACCCGCTCCGCGGGTCCCGCTTCACGGAGAAAGCGAGCGTGGGCTGTGTTGGCTCAACGGGGCTGCGAGCGTGAAGGGCAGGGACTCCATTGACCAGGAGTCCCTGCAAGGCCAATTGGACACAACTGGCCCACTCTCCCCGATAGCCACGCCCCCAACAAACCGGACCCGTGATTAGCAGCGTTTCTCTGCACAACTGGTGGGACCTGCTTGCTCTCTGTTCCGTGTGCTGGGACAAAGGCATTCCTGACTGCATCGACTCTGCCTTTCTGCTTTGCGCAACCTCCTACCTCCTGTCACAGTTCGCCGGACCCGTTCCGCGGGTCCCGCTTCATGGAGAAAGCGAGCGTGGGCTGTGTTGGCTCAACGGGGCTGCGAGCGTGAAGAGCAGGGACTCCATTGACCAGGAGTCCCTGCAAGGCCAATTGGACACACCTGGCCCGCTCTCCCCGGTAGCCACGCCCCCAACGTACACGTTCATAAACTGACGCAAACCCGCACACGCGGGACGCGCGCGGTACGAAGCGCGGGGCGAAGCCCGGGCAAAGGGCAGGCCGTTTGAGGCCGTTCGAGACTGGACTGGGCCACCCCCTTTATATCCTTGTTTGCATAATTCCTTCTGTTTTCCCTCATCATTTTCCTGGTAAGATGGTGAAGACGAGAGGTAACAAAATTAAGGCCCCGGCCGTAGCAGACAAATTGCTCGGTCCTATGGATGACTTCATCACAAAAGCGAATACCTTGATAGACCAAAGCATATCACTGATAGAGGAAAGGGTATCCCTCGATCTAGCATATGCCAAAAGATCCTCTATGGGTAATTTGGCTGATGCTAGGACACCTGTTCAAGGGAATTCCCACGAAGGGGTGGGGGCGAGCCGTGAGAGATGCAGCTTGCCTAATAATGTGGATCTGTCGGTTTCTCAGCTCGCAGACTCACAGTTGAGCACAGATCTAGAAAGAACACCTGAACTATTACCCCAAACCCCCCCACATATAACGTCACTGGAAAGAATCCAAGCTAGGGGACGGCGGGAGGGCGCGATAAGCAAAATAAGGAAAGATCAAAAAAGCCCCATTTCCATAATCACGGATCATACTCCTAGTGTCTTACAGGATCCACCTCCTAGAGCAGAACACTTAGTAGTTTCTGCGTTAATCCATCATACTGAGCATGAAACTCCTACTATAGCTAACATGGACTCCCCTATCCTTCTATCCACAAGTAAGGGCCCGCAAGACGGTGATAACTTAGAGCTGCTAAACAAGATAGCTGATCTTTTTAAACTACACTTACAACCAGTAGAACAAAAGTTAGCAGAGCTGGAGATCCAGATTTCTAAACTTGTTAACCTCCCACAACACAATCAAATAGCAGTCGGCCAAAAAACAGGGGGAAATAACCATAAAAAGCAATCTTCCACAAAACCAGTAAACGTTTTCCAGAAACACGTAAATACTCCAAAAAAAATATACCCCAGACAGTAACATCCACAACACCGATTACTAACAATACACCGAATCTAACTACAAATGTAGATACTACCCTGCAGCAGGCAAAGGCCCAGCCACCAATTACACCTGCAATAAATTCAGGGGCAAATAACAAATCAACAAACAAAGTTAAATCTAAAACTCTGGTGACTCAAACTTCGGCCCCTAACCCACCGACCCCAAAAGGCAATAGAAATGTTTCCAGAGGTCCTGGGGAGGCTAGATTTCCTGCCGATTTACCACCAGAAGCCTCACCGTACGTAGTGGTCAGGTGTCCCAGAGTTAGCGGACCACAATGCAGAACCTAGTTGGTCTCTGAAGAATAAGGCTCAACATTGGTTACAGACCAATCGCCCTATACCCCCAACATGGCACGGAAGAATTCTAACAGTACGTAGGACACCATGGGAGGGCAAAACCAGAAAAACGATCCCCGGGGATTGCATCGTGATCTCTTTTGAAGATCCTCGTGTAGCAGATTATATCTGCTCCTGGGATCACACGAATGCAAACGGAGGTATTGGCATTAAACCACTCTCCTTTTTCTGCCCCTTTAGACAACCTAACGCCTTTTCCCAGGAATATGATCCCCCATGGGCTGCACCAGCCCCACGACAAGTCAATTGTTCCAATACCAGAATTTACGGGGGCCCCCGATACCGTGAGATTGATAGTTCATGGCACCTAGTGGGACCACGTTGCCAGGGAGGAGGTTGGGAAGAATGGGGGCCGTACACGCAGAGGACAGTACATAGAGAACCGCCCCGCTGGGACCCTTAGTACAACATCCCATTGGCTAATAGATTCAGTGGACTTGAAATGGTTGATTGACCATCATTGAAAACTGAAGCTCTTAACCCTAATTCACCCCACTCGATCTCTAAAATAATTACTCCCCTGGTAATCGTAGAAGCAGCATCACCAAAAGTTGAAACACCGCCCATACCCATACTCTACTGGAATGTAGCGGGCTTACGCCCTAAGATTGAGGATGGGACGGCTCAAAATTTTCTAGAACCATGTAAAATAATTTGCCTGCAAGAGACATGGTCCACAATAGAGCTTCACTTACTGGGCTACAAAACTTACTTCACCCCAGCTGTGCGTGACACAATGGGTAGGCCTAAAGGAGGGCTAACAACATATATAGGGAATATAGGGAATACCTTGAACCATCTAAAGGTCCTTTCTCTTTTCTTCGCGAATAAGGTGACAATGCTACTAGTCAATCTATATAACAATCTAGAGGAAGACCAATTTTTGACTCTCCTTAGCAATATGCAAGAGAGATTAAGCCAACTTTATCTGTGGAAAGTCAACCAAGGGGCAACTCATTTAATATGGGGAGCGGAATTTAACCTACACCCCTGCCCACTGGAGAAATTGCCTTGTTGTGGGATTGTGGATGAATTGGAGGTCCCATTGGTGCATTTGACTCACACCAAGGTGGGAAACACCATGAATAATTTGCTCTCCGCCATGGACTTGGTAATTGCTAATCGTCCAGGTCAGCACCTAAATTCTCTTAATCCGACCTATGTGGGTTGAGGGCACCAAACGACAGTTGATTTCATCTTACTGTCCCCAGGATTGCTAGATATAGCTAAAGCTTTCCAGGTTATCGATAACCCATCGAGTGACCATTCCGCGTTAAGGATGGACCTTCATTTACCAGAGTATAAGCCCCAAAACACAGAAATAGCAGAAACTCAGGCCAAGAAAAATCTAGAGCTAGGAAGACAGAATGGATTCACAATCAAATGGGAAAAAATTAACCCCAATTAAATTACAAATAAATTGGTCAAGTTGGCCTACCCGAACATTATTAAATGCCTGGATCTTTCCGTAAGTTACGAAGAAGTTCTAAATAATTTTGGACAAATTCTGGAGAAAATCAAGGGACTACTCTTGTCCAAACCTAAGTCCAAGCATTCCGTTAAGAAAGAGTGGTTCGATCACAATTGTACCATAGCCCTCTCCAAATTAAAACTTGCCCTACACAACAAACCTAGGGATACGGGACAGATACAACTCCTTAGGCGCCTATATACTGGGGCACGTAAGCTAAGAACCAAAGAACTGAAACAGAAACTTTGGGAAGACCTGCATATGAGCGCTGTTTCAAATAATAGTGAGGCCTTTTGGCGAACGGTTAGAGCTCCCTATCTCACTGATAACAACTCCCCTAAGATTGAGGTAGCTATAGACGAAGAAACATGGGTGGCTCACTTTACTAAGATCTTTAAGAACAACACAACAGTAGACGAGCCCGCTAATTCGCTACCAAAAGTACAATACCCAATCTCGCTGCACTTTGATATACCCGACCTGATAATTGCCCTGGAAACAAGGAAAGCAGGGAAAGCCCCAGGCCCTGATGGGGTCCCAGTGGATTTTTTTAAATACAATTTGGAGCTCTGGGCCCCTATCCTCACAAGAGTATGTATGGCTGCCGCAAACAGGGGAGTTTTAAATTCCTGGACCAGGTCTATTATGGTCCCCATTTTTAAAAAAAGGGGACCGCCAGGATGTGAAATGCTACCGCACCATCTCATTGCTGGACTCACTCAGCAAGGTTGTCGGAAGAGTAATCCTAGAACAACTCCAGCAGTGGGGTGAGGAGAGAGGCATTATCTCCGATCTCCAATTTGGCTTTTGCGAAGGGTTCGGGACAGTAGAGCAGGCCCTTAACCTCCGCCTCATAATGGGTAAATATACGCAGGCAAAGGAGAACACAATATATATGGTCTACCTAGACCTGTCCGCAGCTTTTGATTGCGTTTCGCATTCAAAACTGTGGACGGTCCTAAGTCAAATGGGAGTGGAACCGCCCCTCTTGGACTTCTTGAGGGAGCTCTATTCGGGAGCCTCGGCTAGAGTGCGCTTTGGCCTGAAAGGCGAGCTGACGGCACCGTTTGGGGTAGAGCGTGGAGTCAGGCAAGGGTGTGTCCTGGCCCCCTTCCTCTTCTCATTGTACACCAACGGTTTGGAGACAGGGATGTTAAGGGGGGCCCAGGACCTCCCACGTATAAAACAACGCCTAATTCCCGCTCTTCTCTATGCGGATGACGCTGTCATCCTCGCGCGTACACCGTGCGAACTTCAGATCTCCTTGAACAGATATACGACCTTTATGGGCGGCCTCGATCTACAAGTAAACGTCAAAAAAACGTTTGTCATGATATCAGGGATTGGAAAAAAGGGAGCAAAAGAGATCTATCTCGACAACCAAAAACTTGAGACTACCCCCCAGTATCCATATCTCGGTATCATGATAGACGAACGATTGACATGGAAGCCAGCAGTGGAGACAAGATGCCACTTATTTAAAAGATCAGTGGCGGCCCTGATGAGCTTCTCCCAGAGATTGGGGAGGAGGGCACCAGTGGAGTTACTGAGAATTTATAGTGCCAAATGTCAGGCCATTGCCCTGTATGGAGCGGGAGTCTGGGGACATACGGACATTAGCCCCATTCAGGTAGCAGAAAACACCTTTTTTACGATTCCTCTTAGCCACTCCGAGAGGCACTTCAACTTATGCCTCCCACTTGGAACTAGGGATCCCTTATCTAGAGGACTTGATCAAGATCCAACCGTTGATGTTGTGGCGGCGCATTTGGACATCTGTCAAAAACGAACTGACCCAGTCCATTGTAGCTGATACAATGGCTCTTGACCAGTCTATAAAAGTAAAGTGGCTCTGTTATATTAGAAACTTTTTTAAAGACCTAGGCCTTGAGAAATATTATCTCCAACCAGAATCCATAGTCGACCTTCCCAAGAAAGCACTAAAGCAACAAGCCCTCAGTCATCTAGAGGCTCTGAGATTGGCATCTGAGTCATCAAAGCCCTCGGTCATGCACGCAAACATGGTTCAAATAACGAGCGGCATTCGGCCATACTTAAAACTGCAAATGACAACATACGAGAGAATGCTGATGACAAGATTCAGGTTGAATATTTTTTTCAGACTGGTTGTTTTCCCTTTGAAAAATGGATGGGACGCACGTCTTCCTCCTTGTCCTTGTGATGGAAAGTCTAACCAGACAAACTTACATGTGATCATGTGTTGTAAATACCATCAACCGCAGAGGAAAATCTGGTTACTCCCTACTTTGAAGCGTTGGGGCCTGAGACAATGTCGCCTCGTATTCCTTAGACTTCAAATGCTGGAATCTGAATCAGTTTGTTACATCGTTCTCAATTTTTTAAAATGCATCATGAAGCACAGGAAAAACCTGTAAAAAGCACCTTGTCACTTTATCATGATGATAAGAAATGTTGTAAAGACTTCTCCTCTTTAATTGAACACCGTTCTTTGTATGTATCTTTTTGGATCTACTTTTTAAAAATCGTATATTTGTGCAAATATGTAAATTGTATTTTTTAATGTGTCTTCTATGGTTTTCAACTTTGAAAAGCTGAATAAAGAAGTTAATATATGTATGCATCCCACTAAATAAATGATGGACTAGATTCCCAAACTCTTTTGCAGATGGTGATCCTTGCCAGCACTAACACCGAGAGCATGAATCTATTAAGAAAGGCCCTCACTGCTGGTACCTCCATATGTGTAACTCTAAAGTTTGTCCTGTATAGGTGTGCTAGTTCTTTACAACCTGACTGAGGGGGATATTCACAAGGACGTATCTTCGATTTATCTCCACCTTAACGCAAGAAAAGATAGATTTAACACCCCATTCACAAGCTGGTGCAAACTGCAGACATCACCAGTATTCCCGCGACAATTGCCCCAAAATGTATCTTCACGGTGGACACCACCAACTAACCCTAATGAGAGGCAGAGTAGGCATTTTCACAACGAACTGCCAGATCCGCAATGCGCCACAAAAACATGCGATAGCACCAGGTATTTAACACCTGCCTTTTGCTGGTGCTAAGCAGGACTACCCACAGCATGAAAGGAGCCTAGCCAAGAGCCACACCTGAAGACCTACAGATGCCATGGAGACAATGATCAAGGAGCTCTGTTACCCATGAGGGCCACAACATCCCTCGCCACCACCCCCACCCCCCCCGGCCCTCCCAAACATACACATACCTTGCACAACACAAGAGGCACAAAAATCGCATGATGACATATTTTGCCAAAATAAATACACACGTCTGGCCAGAAGAACAAGAAACAGTCACACAGCACTGAAGTAACAACCAAAAACTTTATTGAAATACAACACAAAACACCAATGTCGGGTCCATCATGGACAATCTCGACATCACAACCTGGAAAATAAAGCACACAATCAAGGCGCGTGTCATGCATGCACGCATTAAAGAGCAGGACACAGAGAAACAGAGATGGAAAGTGAGCCAGACAGAGAAAGAGAGAGAAGGAAAGGAAGGGAGAGAGTGAGAGAGAGAGAGAGAGAGAGAGAGAGAGAGAGAGAGAGAGAAGGGAGAGAGAGAAAGAGAGAGAGAGCGAGAGAGAGAGAGAGAGAGAGAGAGAGTGAAGGGAGAGAAGGAAAGGAAGGGAGAGAGAGAGAGAGACACCGCCGCCCCTGCACACTCAGGCCCCACTGTTCACCTACTGCTACCGGTGTGTCCATCAGTAGGCACACCACTTACCTGTGCAAGCTTCATGCCCCGGTCCTGCCACCATGGCATTTTCCACATCATGCAGGCCTGCCCCGCGGCCCAGGAGGTCCCACACATGACACTGAGTCCTGAGTCATCAATGGCAAAGACCACATCAGTGCACACATCAGTAACGCAGGCTGCACACCCACTCAGCTATATCAGGTGCCACTAACCCTGTGCAATGCCAGTCAGAGCCACGTGGTGGTAGGCCCGTGATGACTGTAAGGCTTTGGGTGCATACTAACCCTGTGCAACATCAGTCAGCGGCACGTGGTGGAAGACCTGTGACGGTCGCAAGGCTTCAGGTGCCGCTAACCCTGTGAGCAACAACTCATGGGGCCTTTATGATTGAGAACCATGGATTGTCTGTCATCCAGTCACCACCAGCAGAGGGGAATGTGACATTGTGGGCCCCTTATATTTGCGGGGTCACATGGCCTGTGAGGCCTGTGCTGGATGGGTGTGATGTGTGTGCAAACCTGCCCTCAAGTAGTGGCCGTGACATGCTGACAACTAGACCAATGACCTGCACACCACCAGCAAGTACACCTGCGACAGGTAGCTATGTGGGCCCCTCCACGGTGTGTAAGCGGAAAAGTCTGGCCTGGCGTACGCTGGACCAGCGCAGGGCTTGCAACAATGACTCAAGGCTCTGGGCGTGGTTCAGTCCATGTCCGGACCAGGAAGTGACTAATGCGTGTGTCCCTGTTTTAGTGTCCTAGGCACCCGGAACACAATAATATATGTAGCACATGGTGACTGGCATCCCACTAGATGAGCACCATTGACGTAAGGGAAATCACTTTCCCTAAATTCAACCACACATTCATACATGAATGTTAAAAGACATGACACAGCAGTGTGTTACTGGATGTTTATTTCACATCCAGTGGTCATGCAGCTGAAGCGGTACAGGGCCATGCCAAGCACACCACATAATATGGGCCCGTGGAGGGCCAGCCAGAGTCCATCCGGAGATGACAAGTACTGCGGATTTAGACAGGGCCATGGGACCGAGACGGCACTCTTAAAGGCCACAGATGAAATTAGAACTACCATGGACATGGGAGGAGCAGCAGTCCTAATACTTCTGGACCTTTCGGCGGCTTTTGACACGGTCGATCATGTCACTCTGATCGACCGTGTCTCAGCGCTAGGAATAAAAGGCAAAGCTAAAGATCTGATTGCCTCATTCCTAGCTAACCGCCCTCAGACCATCAAGTTGGGCAATTTCACCTCCCATACCTTCTCCCTCCCGTGCGGCGTTCCCCAGGGCTCTTCGCTAAGTCCGACGCTGTTTAATATCTATGCGTCGGACTTGGCGAGGGTTATAAAATCTTATGGAATTGCCCTCACTACTTACGCCGACGACACCCAACTAGTGTTATCGGTGTATAATAATGGAACATCTGTTGCAGCCAACTTCCAGGAGGGAATGAAGGCAATAAGCTCCTGGATGTCATCAAACTGTCTCAAGCTTAACTCCGACAAAACGGAGGTGATGACATTCGGGAGCCTGCGCCCAGCATGGTCTCCTCAGTGGTGGCCACCTCAGTTAGGACCCCCACCACAGCCGGTGGAAAAAGTTCGCAACTTGGGAGTCATTTTTGACAACAAGCTGACGTTTCACCACCATGCCAACGCCGTTGTTTCATCGGCTTTCTATATCCTCAAAAAAATAAAAAAACTTCTTCCTTACCTTCCACAATCAGCAGGAAAGACTCTCATTAGTACATTAGTGTTCTCGAGAACCGATTACTGCAATTCACTTCTTTTGAATGCGCAGGAAGGAGTTCTCAACAAATTACAATCAATACAAAATGCTGCAGCCAGAACGCTACTGTCTATCCCAAAATTCTCATCTGTTTCCCCCTTCATCAGAAAACTCCATTGGCTCCCCATTAGGAGCCGAATTAAATTTAAAGCTATGTGTATAGCGTACAAAACCCTGAATAATACTGGACCACAGTTTTTAAAAGAAGCCCTTCGTCCAGTTGAACAACTTAGAACTTTACGGTCCTCTTCAGCTTTCCTGTTAAAAGTCCATCGAACCAAAAAGGTCAACTGGGGAGACAGACGATTTACCATTGCCACGGCTAAACTGTGGAACACTCTTCCTTTCCACATCAAAACTGCTCCCACTATTCTAAAATTTCGTAAAAGCCTCAAAACATGGCTATTCTCTAGCTCTTACCCCACAGTCTAGATTCCCCTGACGCCCTCTAGTGAGTTCTGTGAATTAGCGCCGAGACACCCTAACGGGTATTTGTTTGCACTTTAAAAATTGCTAAAAATAAATAAATAAATAAGGAAGGCTACAGTCTGCAGTCTGATCGCTGTGTCATTAGTCATCAAACAGGACATGGCAGTCTATGTTGCGGTCTAAGGTAAGTGCAGTAGAGTGTATCAGGGGTCAGTGGAAGGTCATGAGGCCATGTGCGGCACCAAGCAGAAACAAGCCAGATGGCGGAAATGAATGCTAGTGACTGCTTCTGACAACAATCCCATCCACATCCTCAGATTCAGATGTGTGCTCTGCCCCACCTGTGGGTATTGCAGTATCGGCTGCAGCACTGTGTGCCACTGACATATCAGGGGCCGGAGGAGGATTTTCGGCAGCACTGTGTGGCAGTGACAGGTGCCGGAGTGGACATGCCTGCTTCACTGTGAGGCAATGACACACCAGGTGGTGGAGATGTGGATGGTGTGAGGGCAGCAGCATTCATCAGCACCACGCCTTGTGGCCGCAATGCCATGATGAGGATCTGTAGGGCATGGTAGATCCCAGCTACATTTCACTGATGTGCTGCGGTGGCTGCCAACCTTTCCGCCTCCATCCGCCCTATGTCCTCCATGAGCCTTTGCATGTGTGCCAGCTCACAGCTGGGATTGTTGGAGCCAGTCTGAGCAGACGGGTGTCCTTCTCTCTGTGTCATGACTCCAGCAATTTCAGTCAGAGCTCGTTGGAGCCATGGAGTGGGCCATATGTGTCCGTTAGGGATGTAGGCATCCATGGCGGGCGTCCAGTTTGGTAGCTATGAGGCCGAACCCCATATGCACCTGCTCAGCTGTCTCCCTCTGGCCCTCCAGCACACAGCATTGGAAGGCCATGGTTTGTTCCTGGGGGTCTTGGGAGACTGTTGGGGCTGTGGGTGCCTCCTGCTGGGTGGTTTGGGTAGCGGGTGGGGTCTCCTTGATGCATCTGGGCTGCCCTGATCCTGGAGGTGAGTTGCGAATGATGTCCATGATGTGTTGGAGGGCTTGGATGTTGATGCTGGAGGTGTCCTCATCGTCATCAGTGAAGAGTGGCTGGGACTGCTGTGCATGAGGTGTTGATGGTGCCTCTGCAAAGTGAAGGGGAGATGGTGTATTACAATGTGTCCACATGTATGTAGCCCCATGGTACATGTTGACATACAGGCAGCATGGCATTGTACATTGTGATAGTCTGTAGATCAGGGCCATGACCCAGAGTCATTGTGGGTGTGCACTGTGCTCTGCTTGAGTGTGCATGTGGCCATCTCCACACGTCCCCCCAGTACCTGGTGGTCACTCAACCTGTTGCAGCTGTGTTGAGTCCTATCGAGCAGTGTCCGGTCCCCGACTCCGGCCACAGTCTCCACACTGATGACTTTCGACACCAGCTCCTCCATGTCATCCAGCACAAGCTATTGCGCTGGGCTTCCACCTCCAGTCTGCATTGCTGCCTTCTGGTTGGCTGCAAGTTTCTCCTTGGTCTTTCGCTTGATGTCAATCCATCGCCTCTTGGTCTTGTCTATTGACCTCTCCTGCTCTCCGACGGCATTCACCTTGTCCACGATGTCCCGCCATATCCCATTTTTGGTGCCCAATGACAGGTTGGAGGTGACGAACGTTTGTTGATGGTGTTTCATCACCTCCGTGATCAGGATCCTGCTTTCCTGTAGACTGAACTTTTTCTTGTCCTTGTCCTTCCCTGTCCCCGAGGTCCCAGGCTGGTCATCCGGGGTGCTTGTGGGGTTGCGCTCATCCTTTGTGTCTGCTCCTGCTGCATCCATGGTGCTTGGGTGTTGGTCAGTTTGTGTTTGAGTTTTTTTTTCTACTTTTATAGGGATTTTTCCCACCTGCCATGTGTGTTTTGCAGGCGTGGCGGTGGTTATCACTGATTTCCTCATCCCGCTTTGGCCCATCGCATGTTTTTTTGTGTTGAGATTTGTGTTTTTATCTCGGTTGAGGTGGTTGTATCGCGGACATTGGCCACAGTTCCAGGAGCCTTTTGCATGGTACCACCTTGTTGTGAATTCCATGTTAGCACAGGGTTATTTTCCCGCAATAGGCTGCAATGTGTAAAGGTGCGTTAGCATTTTTTTGTGACGTTTGGCGCACATTCTGGTGAATATACCCCTGAGAGTGACAGTCACAATTTGAAATTTCAATCCAGGATCTTCTCTCTTCCTACATTATTCCAGAATGAAGCTGGAGTGAAAGTATGGCAAATGTCCAACCTAGGGACAGGAGCACCAGGTCTGGCCAGATTTTAGGGTTTTGCTCCTACGTGTGTTCTACATTTCATAAATCTGAATGAACCTCATTGACACTGTCAGTGGATACCATGAAAATATGGCTCGCATTTGAGCGTGAACGATATTTGATACGCCTGCTCTGTGGTGTGGTTTTAGATGATCTGTGGTAACATTTCACAGTCCTAGCAACCATTTTAATAAACATAAACTCAGACTAAAAATGTCTTCATCGAACATGCAGAGATCTCTCAAATAAATGTAGACAGTGTTTAGCAAGTGTCCCTTTAATAAAGTACTGCTTCGAAACCTAAACGTATGCAGTGAATACAATACCCAGTGGTTTAATTAAGTTATACCCTGGTTTTAAATCGTATTATAATTGCTTTAGGGAGTATTGTTTTTACAGCGCCTTGAGACTCCCATCTTTTAGTGTGCTATATTACTAAATTATTAATAAAGAATTATGCCTTCTTGTGCATGTAATTAGTGAGTCTTCCGGGGTTAAGTATACTAGAAATTGACATTAAATGCGCTCTGTTAATAGTTTCATCCAGAATCTGACATTCTATCTACCAAATGTAAAGAGCTCTGAGGCCACAATAATATATGGCACCACTGTGCCATATATTATAGATCTTTCCTGAAAAAAACAGAAGCACGTCGACAATTTCACTAACAGGCAGGATGATATAGTGGAAATTAAATGTCAATAAAAAGGAAATGAGAATACTGGAAGGCAAAAAATGGAAGCTCGTTTGTCATTAGTGGATAAAAATGCACAACAGCCGCCCAGAATAAATTGCCCAAGAATGGCGTTTTCAGATTAACGCCTGGCATACATTTTGTGTCCTAAATGTCAACATTTATAGATATTGCTACACTGGAATAATTAATACAAAATCTACACAGAATTGGATGATATTTTTAGAAACCATACTTAGTGAGATTGTCTTTGTCTACAAAAATATTACTCCATTGTAGTTAATAGAATATATAAATCAGACGATGTTTCTGTATACAATATTCTGACCTACAGCAGTACCCAGGGGCACAAGGGTGCGCGCAATGCGCGCGAGACTGTTCACAGCAAGCTGGACACACACATCAGCACCTGCCCTTCGGCCTCCTGTATTTCGCTCACTGTAACGTAAATTCATCTGTCGGAAGATTGGAGCGGCGGTCCGCGTGCAGTCCAATGATAGCTCACCACCAGCTCAAATCTGCCAGCCAGCCTTCAGAGCACGCAGCTCCTTTGTTGTGGCCGAGAGCCGCACGCTGAGGCTCGAACTTTTCTGCCACGAACGATTGATCCGTCTGCAGCTGCAGCAGTCACCATGTGCCTCTTCAAACGGCTACAACATGGCGGCCATAAATTACACACGCGCGGCCCTGCTCCAGATCACAGTGATGGATTTGGAAGGCATTGGCAATAACAGGTAAAAAGCTCACATAGTAATTGCAGCCTACGATGACAGGGGGAGGGGTGGGGGTAATTTCACACAAACAAGGGCATACGTAAGTAAGATTCTCATATCGGACCGGCCAAGTAACCCTGTGTCACTTCTTTATCCGTTTCTATTTTTAGCCCTCAGTACTTTAAGTGCGTTGGGTATGCAGCCCATATGTCGAATGGCACAAGTAAAAATGCAAATACCAGAATACAGTAGGATCTTCTTTTAAAAGCCAGGGTTGGCTAAACGTCCCACATACATCACGAGAGGTCATTTGGCATCTAAACAAGGATTGGCCTCTTTGGATTTTAAAGCCCTATCGGCACCACGTGTTCCAAGGGTTCCTCGCTGCCTCTTACTGACAACCTTAGGCTTTCGAAGAAAAACAAGGAGTAGAGCTCTGCAGTGGCAGGGCAGATGTGTCAGCGATGCAAACAGGATGCGGGTGCAGCCCAGTCGCTAAACTCGTAGGACATAACTCACAAAAATGTGTATATCAATGGGTGTGATCGTGTCTTGAAGGACATCTGACTCACTAGTCAATGTCAGGAATGCATAACCAAAAGCAAAATCTTCGTGGCTCAGTCCCAAAGTTCTGCTGCTTCGCACTCTGTCGCACACCACTGTTAACTTCGCTGTGAAAAGCTGGTCTGGAGCAGAAATGGATGCCTGTTAGCTCCTTGTTAGTTCATTGTTTTACATGAATAACTCTAGAAAACCTGCAGTGCTACAAAGAAGGTGTCATTCCCAATTTAGGTTTGGGAAAAATTTTTGGGTCTCATTTATTGTTGCTCTACCAGCACTATTGCGCCCACAAAACATCACTTTTTTTACGCTGTTGTGGCGCAATGTACCACTGGCATATTGATAAGACCACGTAAAATCATGTTACAGAACTTTTCCTGGCCTTATCAATAAGTGCACCTTTCACGCAGAAAACTGCATGAAAGGGGCGTTTCATGGGTGTTATTGGGGGCAACACTTTCCTCTAATTTTACTGGTGCTACAGGAACAAAGGCTGGTAGCACAAGAACACTACGAACAGGCTAGGGCTGATAATCTCACTATTCAGCAGGCACTAAGGGCCAGATGTAGGTCGCCAATTACCGGTTGGTAACGGCCGATTGGTTTTTGATATGTAGGGGGCCCGAATTTTACCGAATCTGTAAATTTACCGATTCTGTAAATTTACAGATTCGGTAAAATACCGACTCGGTATATTTACCGAATCGGTAATTCCAGATGTAGGTGGAACTTAAAATAGTGCCACAGGCCCTTAATAATTTGTTATTTACCATGAAATACAATCTCATGGTAAATAACGAATTCCTGTGTACATGCACATCTGTGCATGTACACCTGTGCCATGTGGCACACATACATGCCCTTAGGGCATGTATGTGTGTCATATTGCACACAAGCCAGAATCAGGGATGCAACAGGGTGTCAAAGTGACACCCTGTCCCCCTTGTAAATTCGGTAATTTTACTGAATCGGTATTTACTGATTCGGTATTTGACATTGATTCCTATGGGCCTCAAGTCCCATAGGAATCAATGCAACATAGGATAAAGCATACAATAGAATACAGACACAATGGATTCTGTATTTAAGTGACTTGTTCAGCTGGACAGTGGTCAAGATATGTTTACTTATAGCAAAAAATACAGGGAGAATATCCTTCGACAATCTCACATTGTGGGGCACAATCCTGTACCTCAATTAAACACAGACACTTTAGTACACTCAAAGTGAACAGGAAAGGGCTTTTAGGCAAAAAGTTTAAATTGTTCTTTAAATCATAGTATGAACAGATATTGTAAGATGCGCCATTACATCAACATAGTACATAGTATACACACTGTATAAGGCACATGAATTGGTCAACGGCGTTTCGATCCCACTTTTAATTAAAAGGGATCATCATCAGGACATTTGATAAGTGCCTAATAGTTGCAAGCCTCTAAAACCATGTTGCATCCATGGCTTTGGGTTGTTATGGAATAGATGAATTGAGGTCACCGGAATCTGGACTGGCCAGGAAGAGTCGGAATTTCCGATCGCTTGCAAGTTGCTGGGAGTACCAGATCAGTCGGTATCAAGTCCCGCCATCAGCAAACTGCAGATCGCATGCTCCATCCCTGGTCATATTTTTTTTAAATACCTCCAGATTAGGGACTATTTTTGGAAACATTTAGCTTTAACAACAGTATGCAGCTCTGAGATATGGGAGTTACTGCATGGGGAAAAGTTGAAATCAGCAATCAGTATTATGTATGAATACCATGGCAAATTTAGGCAGAATGGGTGTGAAAAGCTAGCCATACGATGCAGAAAGCCCCAGGGGATAAATGTTACTCCTACAATCATTAATCAGTCACTTAGAGCTATAAATGGATCAATTCATTCGGTTAGCTTAAGATTACAGCAGCTCCATACAATTTGTATGCTCTATTACACCTCAGCGAAGGTTGATAGTTGTGCTCAGGGGGGTCAAGGAGGGGACCGGGATACATGTCCAAAATGTGGGATGAATGCCACAAGCATAGTACATATGTTCGCCACAGGTCCAGAGCTAGATACATTTTGGCAGAAGATAGACCATGCTATGGGGCTATGCTTGGGGACAGAATTCCCATCCTACAGTCATGGAAATTATGTTGGGTTATAAAGAAGAGAACTATGGATTAAGACGTCTTATTACAATCCTATTAGTTGTTGCCTGACTTACCATAGCCAGGGCTTGGATTTCCCCGAAACCTCCTTCTATAGTCGAATGGTGGGCTATAGTAAAGGAAACTTAGCAAATGGACAAAGCCCGAACTTGGTCAAGAGGAACTCATTCCCTGATGAAATCAGATGCTATATGGGGGAGTTTGTCATTAGATATGGAAGATTAATAAGCTAGACAGAGGAACTGAGTAGAATGAAATTGGGAAAGGAGCCTTCCGGAATGTGGAATTTAGATGCTAACTTTAAGCTTACTTACTTACTTTTCAAATGTATTGTCTTATTTGTTTTTATGTGTGTGTTGTGTTGTACCTCTAGTGACTGTTTTTTTATGTGTTACTAGACAATTTAAGTATAAGTTGTAATGAAGCTCCCTTGTTCACAATAAAAATATTAAATGAAAATTATAGTACGTATTATTTTTTATATTAGTAAAAATATTTTGGTGCTTAATGATGTTAATAAAGGTATGTATGTGTTGTAAGATGTAATATTATTGTATTTTATCATTAGGAAATTGTGTGTGAGTATGGAGTATTGATTGTGTATATAAAATATTTTTGTTTGTTATTTATGTTCTTTAAATGTTTTTCATTTGAAGGGTATATAGTAAATATTAGCCCCTTGGTGTCTAAAATCTTCTTCAAGTAGCCTTAGACTGGAGTGGGAATAGTTGCTCTCACCCCTTTAGTGTCAAAAACTTTCTCCAAATGTGATTTGACTGGAGTGGGAATAGTAAATGTCACCCCTTTTGTGTTCAACCCCTTCCCCCAAAATGGTTAGATTGGAGTTGGAATAATGAATGTAACCCCTTGTTGAAATTTTAAATGTCACCCCTTTATTGTCCAACAGATTCCATCAATATGGTTATATTTGAGTATGAATAGTAAATGTCACCTCTTTAGTGGTCGAAACCTTCCCCTAATATGTTATGCTGGAGTGTCATTATTTAATTTTATAATTTTAGTCTGAAATTCTTTGATTGTATTTCTATGTAGTAGAACTCGTTTGTGTTATTTTATTAATGTTGTTGGTTCTTGGAAGTATAATAAGAAATATTTATTTGTATGTTTGTAGGTAATAATACCATTAATTTCATTGTTTTTTAGAACAAGGACAGATAACAAATTTTTTTCATTCTATTTTCAAACTTTATTTATTATATAATTTTACAAATGTAAACATGTATATTTAATCTTTAAAATAAACATTTATATAACGGTAAGTAAATATGATTTGTTTCAATATTTAAAAAACAAACAAGTACTGTCGATTGGTTTCCATTTCAGCACAATGCCAGTCGGACGCTCGTCCGACCGGCGTGGTAATCAGGGCCTTTGTTTTTAATGAGGAATTTGACTTTACATTGTAGCATGTCATACATTCTTTTACTTTATTTGGTAAGTTTAGGGGCAATTTAGGGAACAGATTGCTCCGTTCATAATTATTGGTAGCTTTGCTCTTTTTGTAATGCTTCTACACATTTATAGAGTGTAGGTTCGGCTCTGCCTAGTATGGATTGGAAGGCATTGTGCCTTCCTTGCACTGTGTTGCTTGTTTTGGCTTCTGGTGCCAAGGAGCTGTGATAGACATTCCGCCATAGTATTTGGATTTGGGTTGGTGTCTGTTAATACAAGTGTCTTCAAAATAATCCATTAGAGGGCTTAGTTTGTCTTCCTTTTATTGGTAGTTAGTAAGCAGTTTCTATGAGTAAATTGTGGCAGTTGACTACCTCAGTGACAGGGACGTGGGCTAGTGCTACCATTTGTTTTATTTCAAATACAAATTGCCTGTTTGTAGGATGTTCTACACTTAGGGGCTAATTGCGATGTTGGGCAGACTCCACCGTCTCGGTCCTGGGACCAACCGACCTCTAGTTGGCGGTCCCGACCACCTAATTAGGATGCGACTAAACACTTTTCGGTCACATTCCTACATTTCCCTATAGGAGCATGTATTACAGTCGTAAACCGGCAAAAACACATGCTCCCATAAGGAAATGGGAAGTGCAGTTCATCCCTGCACCCCGTGGAAAGCACCTCAAGGTGCCTGCCACGGGGTGCAGGGATCAATAGGGGAGCTCCAAAGGTGCCCCCTCGGCCCCCAACCGGAGGCCGCGCACCCAAGGGGGCCTCAGACACAAAACCATGTCGGACGGGCCGGCATGAAAACCATGCCAGAAACCGTGCATCGTAATCCCAAGGGATTTTGACCCGGTTCTGGCTGGCTGATAGGCTCCTTGAGTCTGTGATATGCCAGAAGGAATCACCTGCACGTTTACTTTCTGACTGCCAGCATTGTAATCTGGTGGTTGGAAAGTAAACCGAAGGGCTGATTACGATGCTGCACTGAAGGCTCCGGCCGTGGGTTGGAGCCTTTGTGGGATACATTTCAATAGGTCCCATAATGCACATTTTTTGAGGTTTCACCATATTCTTTGATTGGGATGATAGTGGCAGTCTTTATGGCTGTGTGAGAGTAAATTTTTTAAATGGTTTAAATCATGGCTTGTTTAAAGTCTATGATTATTTTGTGGTGGTTGTAGTTATTTGCTTTATGTTTAATGTGCTTTAAGATGTTGCTGCTTTGCTTATTTGGTAGTAGGGTATAAATAAATGGTATCTTTGTATTTTGATACTCACTATGTATAGTGTATATCTAAGTGAAATGTTTGGGACACATTTTGAAGGCCCCATCCATCATCCATTCTTGACACTGGCTACTTTTGTTAGTACATTTTTCACTGCGGTAAATATTAGGATTTGTTTCTCATTATTTAGGTTAAAGTAAAAAAAAGGATACTTTATTATGTGCCATTGTTAAATTGTCAGGCGTTTGTTTGTATGCCTTGAAATCTTCTAGGGGCAGGAGGAGTATCGCTGTTGGCTTTTTAAGTTCATGCAGTTAAACATTTTAAAGTGGAGATAGGTGGTAGTTGGCCTGTGATGTGTTCAGGGACTTCAGGCAGCATATCTTTAAGGATTTTGGTTATGGGTGCTTGTAAAATCTCCCTTTTATTTCTGTCACACATGGGGGAGTTGGTTGTGTTATTTTATATGAATTACAATAATTTCTAGTTACCCTCCCATAGCATGCATTAAAATAATATTTGATACATTTCCAGTTGATATTTTCTGTTGATGAACCTTTTTGGCTGTAGGTGTAGCCTATGTGATTTAGTAACTACCTTCCTTTCTGAGAAGTGATGTAATTTGCTGATTCTGTCATTGTATCTAAAAGTAGTGTAATAGTATAAATATATACACTTTTTAAATGTTTGTCCATTTGTTATCTACATGTAAATTATGCAATTACTTCTATTTTACATATTTACATGTATGTTCTGGTAATATGTTTCACAACGTTTTGAAGCTTTTCAGTTGCAATTTTTTTTTATTTTGGAGCTGGTGCTTTCTTTTCTGCTAGATGAAAAAAAGTTAGTTTTATTTTAAATGTTAATTTGCGATAATGTTTAGAGTTTGAGGTCATTAGGATTATTTTTACTCACTATTTGTGTGAGCTTACAAATTTCTAGTAATTTAAGTATACTTACTTTCTGATATCATTTTATTAGTTTGTGGCAGTTGTTTTTTTCTGCAATTTATTGATTTTTCAAATTGATGATTTGTCTGTTATGAAGTCTATAGACCTCATTACCTGTTTGGTGGTGTGGGAGCAGGACCACACCTGCAAACCAGTGCTTGAACCACAAGCCAGATTAGCAGTTTTCTCCTGTCTGGCGGGCAGTTCTTTGCCGTTCCCACGGCGGTGCCTATGAAATAGGTACTGCAATAGGAATGTCAAAATCAGTACCTGCATAGCAATGAAAGCTGCACTCCATGCTGTGCAGGCACTTATGTGCATGCATACAGTGGGGCCCCCTTTGTTTCCTCTTCGCCGCGGTTTTCAAAGCAGGCTCACCACCATGAAAATTGTTGCGGAGAGGAAACTTGTAATATGCCTGGTGAGACCACAGTGGTCCAGTCAAGCATATTGCAGCCTCAAGACTGTCACACCAATGCCAGGGATCTCACCCAGCTCATTTTGGTGAATGACTGGTGTATTTCTGCACTGGAGTGCACCTCCTATGCTGGTGAGAGTGGATTTGATACAGGCGTGCCCCTAACCCGTTAGTGGGTCCCAAACAAGAGGAACTGAGATTTCTGATGTATATGTAAAAGAGGAGCAGAGCACTCTGGGTATTTTTTTTTTATCAAAGTCTTTAACCATAGGATTAGCACAGTGACATCCACACACAGATACAAAAGGGACAAAGGGCCATATGCATGAACACATTTTCTCATAGACACAGAATGGGTAAAACCCTTTGATACATCTGGCCCAAAGTCTATTGCCGTTTCTACAGCAAAGCTTTTACGCCTAGGACTAGCACAGTGCTATCCATGTCAAGCTGTAAAATGGCAAAAACCTTTTACTACTCCAGGCAGAGTATTACAGATTTGAATAGATAAAATACCAACCACGTCAACCTTAAATGAATAAAAATAAACCCTGACCCGTGTTTACTCTCCTTAGAGCTCTTCAGAGAAGTATGGATTTGTCCAGACACAAAGGAGCACCCAGTATAAGTCAAAATAATGCCCTTTCAGGCTTAGAGTAATGCATACATTATGCAAAAAAGAAGCAGAGAACCCTGGGTAGTTTTCAAGTTTAAGTGGAAGTGCCACTGCTCATGGGAGGTCCAGCTACTGTTCGAGCAGGAGGCCTACCTGTTATTTGTTCAGAGCACTGTGAGAACAGCCAGGGTTTGTGGGGGTATTCACCCCAACACATAAGGAATCAGGAGTGTTGTCATCAGATACATAAAATTACAGGTACCCTGACGATGAATGTTTTTCAAAACAAGTGCATGAGGAAGAGTGTTTTAAATGAAATACAAGGAAATATTGGTCACTTAGCTCTAAATGGAATTTGATCCTTTTTGAGGCTACAAGAGTGCAATGTGTCTCGCAAATTCGATCAAAAGCATTCATGGACGTGGCACTATTAGAAGGACACAATAATGCTTATAACCATTTGCAAGGTATTATAGACTTTAGAGTTTTGTTATTATAGGGGCATTATGATCGGTATGAACCCACTCAAATATCTTTATTATGAATGCATAATCAATAAAAAATTTGGAGTACGGGTTTTGACAAATGAGAAGACTGATCTCCCAATAATTAAGAACAGCAAAACTGAATTTAAAGTAATGGTATAGGAATATAACATTTGTACTTGGAGTCCGTCCTCACTGTTTAATCAGCACAGTGTGCTTAAACACACCAGCTATTGAGTATCTTAATTTGTATATGATTAAGACCTGGCTAAGTCAAAATACGTAATGGTTCACTTGTGGGATACCTGCTGTAATAAAAAACAGGTTTTCATCTACTCCTGACAGGAGGGCTTGCCTCTCACATATATTTATATATATTCATGATCAAAGTCTGCCCAAGCAGTAAGTTGCACTCGATACAAGCTATCAGCATCAAGCTTTTATTGGGTATAGACGTCAACCATCAGCCGATATAATAAAACAGCCGTTCCAATGTCCTTGCCTGAAGCGTTTCTAATCCTTTCTTCTTCAGAGGCTGGTTGATTGGACAGATAGCATGCTGCTGTCACAGTTCCCTCGTTTAAGACATGAACCCACGCCCTTAGATGGGCCGGTCAGATGACTCGCAATGGAAAGCTTTGCAGTGGGGCATCATGGGAGCTGTAGTCCGGCTATTAAACCCCAAATGGTGGCACTTGATTTCTGTTCTCAGTCGAGGGTGTCCATCCTAAATCCCTTTTCACTCGTACTACACTGTACAAGTGTGGTAACATCCACACGAAGTGGCCCCCTCGTTCGCGGGGTGGTGCGCAACTCGGCGGCAGGGCTGCCGCCAAAAGTATTTGTGCTCAAAGTCTGCCCAGGCAGTGCGTTGCACTTGAGACGAGCTATCAGCATCAAGCTTTTATTGGTTATAGGCGTCAACCATCAGCCGATACAATAAAACAGCCGTTCCAATGTCCTTGCATGACGCATTTCGAATCTTTTCTTCTTCAGAGGCTGGTTGATTGGAAAGATAGCGTGCTGCCGTCATAGTTCCCTCCTTTAAGACATGATCCCACACCCTCAGATGGGCAGGTCAGATGACTCGCAGTGGAAAGCCTTGCAGTGGAGCATCATGGGAGCTGTAGTCCGGATATTAATCCCCAAATGGTGGCACTTGATTTCTGTTCTCAGCCAAGGGTGTCCATCCTAAATCCCTTTTCACTCGTACTCCACTGTGCAAGTGTGGTAACATCTGCACAAAGTGGACCCCTCGTTCGGGGCTGCGGTGCGCAACTCGGCGGCAGGGCGCCGCCAAAACTATTCATGCTCAAAGTCTGCCCATGCAGTGAGTTGCACTCGAGACAAGCTATCAGTATCAAGCTTTTATTGGGTATAGACGTCAACCATAAGCCGATACAATAAGACAGCCATTCCAATATCCTTGCCTGACGCGTTTCGTATCCTTTCTTCTTGAGAGGCTGGTTGATTGGAAAGATAGCGTGCTGCCGTCACAGTTCCCTCCTTTAACACCTTGGCTGCCAAGGGGTTTTCCCGCTGTGCGCTGGAAAGTGATATATACCATTGTTCATGACAAGGTCACCTCGTCATAAGCACAGGACAGGTAAAACCCATGACGAGTCGACCTTGTCATAAGCACTGAAGGGGTTAAGACATGATCCCACGCCCTCAGATGGGTCGGTCAGATGACTCGCAATGGAAAGCCTTGCAGTGGGGCATCATGGGAGCTGGAGTCCGGCTATTAAACCCCAAATGGTGGCACTTGATTCTGTTCTCAGGTGAGGGTGTCCATCCTAAATCCCTTTTCACTCGTACTCCACTGTGCAAGTGTGGTAACATCCGCACAAAGTGGCCCCCTCGTTCACGGGGTGGTGCACAACTCGGCGGCAGGGCGGCCGCCAAAAGTATTAGTGCTCAAAGTTTGCCCAAACAGTGAGTTGCACTCGAGACAAGCTATCAGTATCAAGCTTTTATTGGGTATAGACGTCAACCATCAGCCAATACAATAAAACAGCAGTTGCAATGTCCTTGCCTGACGCGTTTCGAATCCTTTCTTCTTCAGAGGCTGGTTGATTGGAAAGATAGCGTGCTGCCTTCACAGTTCCCTCCTTTAAGACATGATCCCACGCCCTCAGATGGGCAGGTCAGATGACTCGCCATGGAAAGCCTTGCAGTGGGGCATCATGGGAGCTGTAGTCCGGCTATTAAACCCCAAATGGTGGCACTTGATTTCTGTTCTCAGCCGAGGGTGTCCACCCTAAATCCCTTTTCACTCGTAATCCACTGTGCAAATGTGGTAACATCCGCACAAAGTGGCCCCCTTGTTCGCGGGGTGGTGCAGAACTCTGCAGCAGGGAGGCCACCAAAAGTAATCGTGCTCAAAGTCTGCCCAAGCAGTGAGTTGCACTCGAGATGAGCTATCAGCATCAAGCTTTTATTGGGTAAAGACGTCAACCATCAGTCGATACAATAAAACAGCCTTTCCAATGTCCTTGCCTGACGCTTTTCGAATCCTTTCTTCTTCAGAGGCTGGTTGATTGGAAAGATAGCGTGCTGCCGTCACAGTTCCCTCCTTTAAGACATGATCCCACGCCCTCAGATGGGCCGGTCAGATGACTCGCAATAGAAAGCCTTGGAGTGGGGCATCATGGGAGCTGTAGTCCGGCTATTAAACCCCAAATGGTGGCACTTGATTTCTGTTCTCAACCGAGGGTGTCCATCCTAAATCCCTTTTCACTCGTACTCCACTGTGCAAGTGTGGTAACATCCGCACAAAGTGGCCCCCTGGTTCGAGGGGTGGTGCGCAACTCGGCGGCAGGGCAGCCGCCAAAAGTATTCGTGCTCAAAGTCTGCCCAAGCAGTGAGTTGCACTCGAGACGAGCTATCAGCATCAAGCTTTTATTGGGTATAGACGTCAACCATCAGCCGATACGATAAAACAGCCGTTCCAATGTCCTTGCCTGATGCGTTTTTAATCCTTTCTTCTTCAGAGGCTGGTTGATTGGAAAGATAGCGTGCTGCCATCACAGTTCCCTACTTTAAGACATGATCTCACACCCTCAGATGGGCCGGTCAGAGGACTCGCAATGGAAAGCCTTGGAGTAGGGCATCATGGGAGCTGTTGTCCGGCTATTAAACCCCAAATGGTGGCAGTTGATTTCTGTTCTCAGCCGAGGGTGTCCATCCTAAATCCCTTTTCACTCGTACTCCACTGTGCAAGTGTGGTAACATCCGCACAAAGTGGCCCCCTTGTTCGCGAGGTGGTGCGCAACTCGGCGGCAGGGCGGCCGCCAAAAGTATTCGTGCTCAAAGTCTGCTGAAGCAGTGAGTTGCACTCGAGACGAGCTATCAGCATCAAGCTTTTATTGGGTATAGACGTCAACCATCAGCCGATACAATAAAATAGCCGTTCCAATGTCCTTGCCTGACACGTTTCGAATCCTTTCTTCTTCAGAGGCTAGTTGATTGGAAAGATAGCGTGCTGCCGTCACAGTTCCCTCCTGTAAGACATAATCCCACGCCCTCAGATGGTCCGGTCAGATGACTCGCAATGGAAAGCCTTACAGTGGGGCATCATGGGAGCTGTAGTCCGGCTATGAAACCCCAAATGGTGGCGCTTGATTTTTGTTCTCAGCCGAGGGTGTCCATCCTAAATCCCTTTTCACTCGTACTCCACTGTGCAAGTGTGGTAACATCCGCACAATGTGGCCCCCTCGTTCGCGGGGTGGTGCGCAACTCGGCGGCAGGGCGGCCACCAAAAGTATTCGTGCTCAAAGTCTGCCCAAGCAGTGAGTTGCACTCTAGACAAGCTATCAGCATCAAGCTTTTATTGGGTATAGACGTCAACCATCAGTAGTATATGATTAGAACTGTACAGGGGAAAAGGGTATTATGATTAGAAAAGCATAGAATTGTAAATATTATATTGTGGTTTGTAAAGGTTTGATTGAATATGAGTATTTTACGGTAATTTGAAAGTGCAAAATGGCCACAAGTATGTGCCGACCTAGAAACACTGTGCAGGGTTGCTGGACTAGATGACCATGGAAAGGGAAGAGGGTACTTACACATAGCACTATTTTAAAATGAGGTCTAGACTCAAGGACTCTATGGTCCAGTTGAAGGCAAGGAGCTGAAACGCGTAGACCGTCCGTTTTTGATGCACTTTATTTTGCACAAGGTGTGTAATTAAATCTGTGAAACTAACCTGTTGCTGTGCCATGTCTTCATCTGCGGGAATCGTGGGAAGAAGAAACAGAAGTAATATATATATATATATATATATATATATATATATATATATATATATATATATATATATATATATATATATATATCGAGCTCACAGTTTCCATCAGGTTTACCAAAGGAAAGAAACCACGCACTCCGGGGGTAGTTCTTAGATGGTTTAATTTAAAGTTCGCAACAGACGCGTTTCGGCGCTCCGCCTTTCTCAATGTTACAAACATTGATGGTGGGCGCCATGTTTTTAGCAGCGTTCTCACGTGATTTCGTGGCAAAAACAAACAAGGGACTGAAATTCATACACCATATTGGAAGTTGTTCATAATGCGCATCATACATTGTTTCAGTACACATTATGTTGGCGTATTGCCACAATCCGCTTATATTTACACTCTCAATTATTTGGAGCACAGTGGTGGCAGTTATAAACCGAACTTATACACGCAAAAAGTCAACATTTAACTATTGCCTATATATTGCTACAGTCAGATTATCACGCCGTGTATCGGCTGAAATATCCTGGCACGTTCTAGAAATAACCCAGCTGACTTATACTCGATTCATTAGCCATGTGCCAACGTGACTGTTTGTACTTTCACAATTTTGATGACGAAACAATATATATATATATATCTCCAAGTACACCATTCACCAGCAACCGCTCTTCGTTGTTGCGGGTGCATCCTCTGCGCGCGGTAAAACGCGCAATTAATTGCACAACTCCAATCTCTTAATTACGAAGAAACTTCTCAAAAAAGAGTGCACTCCTGAGCCATATAACGTTTTCCAAGCAAAAAGATGTATTTATTCAAGCCGTTACAGGGAAAATTGGCAAACGCGTTTCAGCGTTACCACCTTCGTCAGTGTCAACCAAAAACTTTACCAAACAGTGTTTAAATAAACAGTGAATCCATTTCATATACCTAGAAAGTGTTTGTGTGAGTAAACAATAATAAACATAAAAAGGGAGACTATTTCATCAGCCATCTTGTAATGGGGTATACATTCACATTCGCATATAGTATGCAATACATTATATATAGACATGGATTAATTGCATCTTTTGTCACTTGCGCGATTATTCGACAATATAATTTCATGTTTCCTATGCGCAAATCATACAATTGTGTGTTGATAATTATCAACACATTTTTTTCTTGAATTAAAATTACAATTCATTGGCCGGTTTGGTCCTAATTGTGCCCTGAATGGGCTACCCTATATACAGCTGATCTCAAAAATTTAAGAACAATTTCTCAGTTAGAAGACATGTTTTGTGAAATTGGACATTTCCTAATCATTCAGGTTGATCTCAATATGTTTCTACAGAAAGAAGTTAGACATATCGTTCGTTTTTACCCAACATTGTCTACATCAAAAGCTCTAATCTACATGAATCCACATTTCTTCCTCATTATTAAGTCCCTTTGGTACTTTCGTTTGTAATTTCATAATGTACCTGGACTCGAATGTGCAGAGTTTCCTTACATTGTCTCCTCCTCTCTATGACTTGGTGATCTGATCTAAGCAAAACAATTTGAGAAGGCTGCTGTTACTGCCATGTTGGTCCTCAAAATGGCGGGCTACAGGATAGTTATGGTCCTTGTTGTTTATTGCTCGTAAGTGTTCCAGGATTCTTTTTTTAGTAGAATTTATCGTGCTCCCCATGTATTTTTTGTCACATGGAAATGTCAGGCAATATACGGTGTAATCAGAATTACAATTCAATCGTTTTGTAATTGGCCCCTTTGCTTTTTTTCCTGGGACTGAGTATTCTTTCACTTTCTGGCTGAACCTGCAGGCCTTACATTTTGTGCAGGGAAAAAATCCAGTCAGAGTCGAGGATTTTTTCTTTTTCTGTTGATAGTGGCTATTTACCAGATGATCCTTTAAGGAGTTGCCTCTCCTGTATGTAATCAGGGGATAGTCTGGTAACATGTTCCCTATCACGTTGTCAGATTTGATGACCTTCCAATTCTGATTTAGAATATTGTGGATTTCTGAGGATTTTTCTATGTAGTTGGTTATAAGTCTCACATTCTTATCTTCCTTTCTGACCTTCTCTGTTAGTAGAAGACTTCTTTCTGTATTCTTACATCACGTTTCTGCTCTTTGAATCAGTCTGTGCTGTAGCCTCTTTGCCGAAATCTATCTTTGGCCTGCGATATTGCTATATTATAATCTGATGTAGTGGAACTAACTTCAGTTTAGCCAATACAGGCTGATTATACAGAATAGTAGATTGCAAGGATTTATGACAGGGGTCAGTGGCTGAAAACGTAATCTATGCTGATGATATTTGATTGAGTAATGCTGCTAGTTATGCCCGTCATATACATGTTTGAAGGTTGTAACATATCATGATACGTATTTATACATTTGCACATGACCTGAGTTACATATATTTATGATATTTCATGCTTTTATTATAGTTTTTAGGAGCGTTTTTGTATCAACAATAATGAAATGATTTTATCATAGGTCATCACATATTGTGAAATGAACTTTACGCTAAAACCGTCTTAATCCCAAATTGCGATCTTTTTATGTGTACATAGTCTGTTGTCAGTGGTATTTGACCTCTATTTGTTTAACCAATTGTAAACCATGTTAAATTAGTATCTGCACTTTAAATAGTAACCCCTCCCAGGCTGGCTTCATGTGACCAAGGCCTCTGGGCAGGCCGAAACATTATGCTGGCAGAGCGAGCTTCACTAATAATAAATTACTAATTGCTCACTTGCAATTTTGGGTCAGCTCCTCTTTCCTACATCGTCGGCAAGCTCTGAGCAACTGGCAGTTTGTTGGTGTGGACGGAGTGTGCAGCATATATATATATATAGGTTCGATTGAATATATATATATATATATATATATATTCAATCGAACCTCCTGCACAGCACAGTAACGTGAAGGAATCACAAGCCACTCCAGCCGGGTAGATTATCAGGTATTTATTCACGGGCACAAAGAAGACGCGTTTCGAGCACAGAGGCTCTTGGTCACATGACCACCACGGACATATTGTCTCTTTAAATAGCATGACACAACATAGAGTAATAGAGGTGAAGAAAAGACTCAATGTTTACATCACATTGAGCTTTCTAATGTGCTTTAAGAGGGTTAAAATAAATCATGTGAATACATGTAGAGAAAATTATTTAAATAAAGCACAGTTATAATACATTAGTGTTTTGGGGCAAAGCATTGTACAATTTATAATTCATTTAGTACAAAATTGGGGGTGTAGTACCCGATTTGTTTTATAGCTAAGGTTCTTGTTGGAGGGTGGGGGAAGGGGACATATTAATTGATTTATCCAAATTACAAAGGAACGACTGTTATTGTAACAACATATTACACTAGCTATGAGGAAATATATATCGATATGATCGAGCATAGGGTGACTATAGTTCAAAATCCCGGGTATAGTACCCATAGTGTGAACAAATTAAGAGAGAAAAATTTGCAGTTCATTAAAATAACAGATGTGTGGGGGGGTTTTCCGTGTCATGACGGCAGTAACTATCCTATGACAGTCTTAACCCAATTTCCATAAACTAATTAGCACAAGTGTGTTGTGTCTATTCAATTTGTTCATGCAGATCCGTGCTCTTATCATATTATCACTACCAGTCGGTGAACGTAGTCGTGCTCATATCAATATCTTATATCCGTGAGGTGGTTTAATCACAGTGATGCGTCCATAGCCTGTTTTCTGGAGATAAGACAGAGACAAAGAGATATTGGTCATTACATCATTATCACATAATCATTTATACAGTCTTCTCATTATATCATAGTTCATTGGATTCCGTTCTCCTACCCTTCACACAATGATTTACAACTACACAAAATGATATACCAACAAAAATATGAATGGGTGTTTTAAAAACCATATGGTCAAAAGGATCAGAGCCCCTAAAGGTTGACGGTAGAAGTTCGCAGATCAGAGAGCAATTTACAGATGAACGTACATTTCTTCATCGACGTTCATTCCCATTGTAACGATACTACCTGCCTGGAGAATGAATCTCGATTCTGCTCTGTGTAGTGCTGTTACTCTATCACCACCTCTCACGTGTTTTGGTATAGAGTCAAGGACGAAAAATTTAGCCTTAGTCCAGTCCCCATCGTGATGGCTATGGAAGTGTTTGGCTGTGCTGTATGTGAAATCTTTATTGGTGATTGCATGCCAATGCTCCAGAATTCTCTTTTTGGCTGGAAAGGTGGTGGACCCTATGTACCATTTACCACAGGGACATGTTACTACATAAATAGCAAATTCTGTATTGCAAGTGATTTTCTTGTTTATCTTCCACCTTTTGTTGACCCTGCTGAGTACCACCTCCTTCACATTTGTACTGTACCTACAGGCTTTGCATTTACCACATGTTGAGAATCCGCCCTTTGGTTCTAGCCATGTCTTTTTCTTCTCCATGTGGCTTTGTACAATTAAATCCTTAATCGATTTATCTCTTCTGTACGTTATTGATGGGTGTTTGCCTAGTTTGTCTTTTAATGTTTTATCCTGTAAAAGAATATCCCATCTTTTCCTTATTATTTTACTGAATTCTGGTGATTGAGTGTTATAGGTGGTTATTAACCTGATTGGTTCAGTCGAGGGGTCCTGTCTGCACTTTGGTGCTTGAAACAGAGTGTCTTTCCGGTCTATTGAAGAGACTCTAGCCTCACTTTTCTGTAGCATATTCTGATGGTATCCCCTTGTTACAAATCTCCCATGCATTGCTTTCTTGTGTTTCTCAAATAAATTGGGGGAGCTACAATTTCTTTTGGCGCGTAAAAATTCACCAAATGGTATTGCCCACCTGAAGCTTGGGGGGTGACAGCTAGTGGAGTGTAGCAGTGAGTTTCCTACTGTCTCTTTTCTGAAAATTTCAGTTTCAATCTTATTTTCAACGATATTCATTCTGATGTCAAGGAAGTCAAGGGTTTTTTGACTGTACTTCATTGTAAATTTCAAATTAAGACAGTTCAAATTCAAAGCATTCACAGATGTGGTTAGTTCGTTCTCACCTCCCTCCCAGACAAAGAAAATATTGTCAATGAACCTGACCCAAACATTTACATTCTTAGTCCATTCCTCGAGGGCGTCGTCTCTGAGCACCTGTTCCTCCCACCAGCCTACCACTAGATTGGCATAGCTGGGGGCAAAACAGGTGCTCATCGACGTGCCCTGTATCTGCTTATACAGGGATCCATCAAACAAAAATACATTTTCCTCGAGACATAGCTCAATCATTTGTAATAACATAGTAGAGTGCGCTTTCAAATGTTTGCTTCTGGTCTGTAAGAAATATTCACAAGCTTTAAGGCCGTCTCGGTGTCTTATAGATGTATAGAGACTCTCCACGTCCAAAGATACTAGCCAAAAATGATGCTCCCAGTTAATGTTCTCCACTTTTTGGAGAAAGTCCTTAGTGTCCTGTATGTGGGAAGTTAAACCCTTCACATAGTCTTTCAAAAAGTAGTCCACATAGTGAGATACATTCTCCATAAGGCTATTAATAGAGGACACAATGGGCCTCCCTGGGGGTGTAGTGGGGTTCTTATGTACCTTTGGCAGTAGGTAAAATGTGGGTGTAGTTGGATTTTTATTGATGAGGAACTTAGTCTCATCCCAGTTTAACAGACCATTATTATTCCATTCATGTATATATTGATGGACTCTGCTCTGTAGTTTGGTCAGGTACGTGTGGTTTACTTTTACATAACATGTGTTGTCTGACAGTTGTCTCATTGCCTCTGTGATATATAGCTTCCTGTCCCATAGGACGATGTTCCCTCCCTTGTCTGACGGCTTGATAATTACAGAGTCGTCATTTCGTAAAGATTTTAATGCCTCCCTCATTTCTGGTGAGAGATTTTGTTTCTCAGGGGATTTATGTAGGAGTCTGAGCATGTCATTAGTGACTAAGTCATGAAAGAGATCCATATTATCTCTAGGGAGCTGTGGTCTAAATCTGGACTTAGGTTTGAAGGGGGTCACAATAGTATGAGATTGGTTATCACTCTGTATGGGTGTTGTGTCTAAGGCCTGAGTTAACGTTTGTGTTGGGTCTATTGTTCCCTCTTCATATAAGTCATCTAGAATAGCCTGGAGTTCCATGCTAGATGTCATTGAAGTGCTCCCTAAGTCTGGGGTCTGACTCGTGGATTTCTTGTTAGAATGGATTTTGTGTAACTTCAATTTTCTAGTAAACATATACATGTCAATACGTGCTTGGGTGTAATCAAAACGGGAATCAGGGCAAAATGTTAACCCTAGTTGCAAAACCTGTTTCTCATGTATAGTTAGTTGTCTATTAGAAAGGTTTATTACCGTAAGTTCTTTGCCTTGTACATCCATTATTTGGCTTTTGGCATCTGGTTTTTGTTTCCCACTCCAGTATTGTTGGTTTTTCCTTCTCCGCTCTCGTCGCCTTTTGCTCTTCCCCTTCCTCCTCAGCCTTGGTATCTTGTCCTCCCTCTGATGGACTGTTCGTTGTCCTCCAGTAGGAGGCGCATTTCGTCGGAAAAAGCCGTTATTTCCGATTGTGAAACTCCATCCAAAGAGCTTGCTTCCGAACTCACACTTGTTTCTGATTGGCGTTGATTTTTATCTGCCATTCCTAGTGCTTTATCTTTCAGGAGAGAGGAGCGGGGTTTGTTGAATTTTTTCGCAAAGGTTAGGATCCTTCCAGACATATAGTCACGTTCGTCACGCTCAAATTTGCGCTGTTTCCTGGCCATAATATCTTTTTCAAATTTCTTTATTTTTTCGTCTACTAGAGCGAGAATCTTGGTCACCTCCGTTTGGTTAGTATCCTTTGCCAGATCAACAAGAAGCAGTTGTATTTCTTTAAGTAATTCATCGTGTTCTTCCCACGCATTCTTGATCAGGATCTGCATCATTACTTTGGAACATGCATTGGTATTCTCACGCCATGCTTTGAGAACCTCAGGTTTAGGTTTATTCAGCGTAGGTACTATAAAGATCCTCAGTCCTCTGGGCACACGATCCATTTCAATGTAGTTTGCCAGAGATGTCGCCTCCCACCTTCGGCTGAGTTCTTTTTTTCTCAGTCTTTCCAGCTGAATGCCCTTTTGTTTCAGGGAAGGTTCAACTTGCCTGGTGTGTGCTACCAGTTGCTGTTCTATCTGTTCCGTTTTGCGTTCTTTTTTTAAAAACGTTCTCTACTGAGGCTTCCCGCCCCTTTAGGAACTCCATTGCCCAGAGTGCACTGCAGCTGCTTGGCCGTCTCCTACCCGGTCGCGCTCCTGGCAACAGTTGCCGAGCGAGTCCTGGCTGTCGCTCTCGTTTCCACCTCCACCTCGCTCCGTGTAATTGCTTACGTCGATTTCCTCGTGGGTGCGGGGGAGTTCTTCAGGTAGCAATCACGCCGAAGAGATTTGTAATGAGGTCCTGTGAACAGCCGGCGGGCGGAGATTTCCTGACTTGCCGTCACCTTCCAAACTCGGCGCAGCTCTCCGCCCTTCCAAACGGGCTGGGGCTTGTGTCTCGAGCGGGCGCCACCGCTCACGTAGATTCAATCGAACCTCCTGCACAGCACAGTAACGTGAAGGAATCACAAGCCACTCCAGCCGGGTAGATTATTCACGGGCACAAAGAAGACGCGTTTCAAGCACAGAGGCTCTTGGTCACATGACCACCACGGACATATTGTCTCTTTAAATAGCATGACACAACATAGAGTAATAGAGGTGAAGAAAAGGCTCAATGTTTACATCACATTGAGCTTTCTAATGTGCTTTAAGAGGGTTAAAATAAATCATGTGAATACATGTAGAGAAAATTATTTAAATAAAGCACAGTTATAATACATTAGTGTTTTGGGGCAAAGCATTGTACAATTTATAATTCATTTAGTACAAAATTGGGGGTGTAGTACCCAATTTGTTTTATAGCTAAGGTTCTTGTTGGCGGGTGGGGGAAGGGGACATATTAATTGATTTATCCAAATTACAAAGGAACGACTGTTATTGTAACAACATATTACACTAGATATGAGGAAATATGTATCGATATGATCGAGCATAGGGTGACTATAGTTCAAAATCCCGGGTATAGTACCCATATATATATAGCATTACCATTTTTAAACGATTCGTCATGACAATGAATTCTTTTGCTGCAATATTCGTCAACACCAGAAATTTATATATATATTTTTATCCTAGCATTCAAGCACTATGACAAAAGGAACACTGGTGATTAAACACTTATCAGATTTCTTTGCACTAATAATTTGCACTTGCACTTTCCAGTCATAGATATTATAAATAGACTCATTTTATTAAAAGACAAAGTTTTGGATACAGAGTCGCATATATGACTCTCAGTTACTGTCGGACCAGAGGATAACAAATGTATCGTGTTAAAAAAAATGTTTTTTTTAATGTGTATCCAGGTCTAACCAATCCATATTATGTAGTTACTAAGGTATTTTAAGCAAGAATTTTATTAATATGGATTGTCAATATCTAGAATGAAAGAGTCTGTTTTTACCTACTATGAAAATATATGTAGTATGTTTTCGCTTTCTATGGCTAATAGTTCTTTCAATTTTGCAAGTGTCACTTTAAAAAGAAAAAAAAATGAAGGCAGTGATTGTCATGTGATCAAGGCCGGGACGGGCCAAAAGGCATAATGGCTGGCAAATAAACAACTTATTTACTGCACTCATTGAGTGGGGCGTGTTTGTTTAGCTGGAAATTGGCAGAAGAAAAGCAGAAAATTAAGACTGGCTTGTTTACATTTATTTTCAGCAAGGGTTTACTGTGAGAGAAGGAACTATCCACCTTGAAAATAAGGACATAATGAATGGCACCAGCACTTTCATATCTTTTGTAAAACTAAAGGGACATTTTAACCGTTGCATTATAATTGGCTAAGGCAGTAATTGCTCAATTAAATCATGGTATAAGAATGTGACACTTAGTGGTTTACGGCACTGTATGTCTATTAGTGCCCATATTGTCATAAAATCACATTATACATACAAGGATTGAGCACATGTTAGATAATCACGATTCATATATTTTTGTTTTGAAATGAAGTCAGAGAATATGACGATATTGTTATATTTGATTCGTAAGGTTTATTAAGTTCAAAGTTTGAAATACACAGAGCGATTGTATACACATTGAAAAAACTTTATTGAATGGGAGATAAAGAACAATATTGCACTGATACTTTTAGGGATTGTGAAAGAAAAAATATATATATTTCACAAAATGGCATCAGAGCATTGTTGTGAGAAAGGCAATGAAGATTGTTGAAACGTGTCACTCCGAGCCACAATAAACCTAAGAAGAGGAACCTGAGCGCATTGGCGCCTGTTTGTTATTGAGAATGGGTTTGCTGAGTAATATATATTTAGTTTGTTCAAATGTTTGTGCTTAATAGTCAGTTTATGGGGATTGCATTTGTGTGATTTAAGGTTTATAATTTATTGGGGTGAATGGTAATGTTTTTTTTATGTCATATATTTAAATTGAATTTAACAAACTGTATAAAAAAATTGTCTATTTCAATAGTTATTTTATTTATAAAGAATGTTTTAATATATATTATTAGCATTTATTTTTCAATAATATTTTAGTTGATTTTGTATGAATCTGTATTTTTGTAATCATATTTTTGGTTCTGATATTTCTGTTTTTGATATAGGTTAGCATTTATATATTTCTACAGCGATATTTTTGTTTCTCAATATTTTTGGTTTTACTAGTTAAGTATAGGAAGTCAATATGTTTGTTATTGATATTTAATTTCCGACGTTTTTGTGTTTCAATATTGTGTACATCAATATAATGTCATTGATCCAGCTAGGGTGCTGCATGCAATACCCCAGGACTCTGACGCAAGAAGGAAAATATCTGTACTGCTGTTTGATTCTTTTTTATGCACTACAAGGTCAAAGCAAGGATATACCTATTTTCCGTTCTGTTTTCTGTGAAAAAATTAGCTCCTATGGTGACAAAGGCCTCTGGAATATGACTCAGAGGCTGCAGATCAAAGTCAGGAGACTCTGTTACCACCAACATCCAACAGAGGAAGACAAAGAAAGATAATAGGAGCAAACCAGGATTTTGACAAGAGTATCTTCTAGATCTGTGGATTCCCAAAGCTTGCCATATGTGTTTGCACAACCTGGGAAAAAACCTTATGTAGGGCCCAATTGACGCTTTTTCTATTTTTCCAGTTGGCATTAGCACCTGTTATGAAGTATTAAAAGCACTCCAGAGAAAGAGAAAACATAGCATCTTTCTCCATCTATTTGTATGGTTATATACAATATTACTTCATTATTAATGCAGATAGAAAGCTTGCTTCCAATTAAAGAACTATACATTTCGCTAAAGGAGTGTGGGACACTGGAAATCTCAGGGCCTGGGGCATATTGTCTACTCATTCCTCTGGCTCACCCGCTTGTGATGGGTCTGAGATTCTCAGATCTCTCACTACATAGTGGGATCACAGGATCAGACAGGGCAGCCTTCAAGAACTCCCTCAAGCTCTATTACAGACTACTGAGGACACCAAAGATAAAGCCCTAGCTGCAAGATTTGAAACCAATGCCCACAACATCTAGGAACTTTTCAACATAGTTTAAGAAATCAACATCACCCCCTCACAGGACCTGTGCAACAACCTTGCTGACTTCTTCCACAACAAGATCGCAACCATACACAGAAACTTCAAACCTCAATCCACACTTATGGATTTTCTCAACAGATACGCTACTACTGCAACTGACACAAACAAAATACTGACTACCTGGAACCTCTTCTGCACTAAGGACACGACCTCAACATTGAAATTCATCCACTTGGGAGCTCCCACATACCCTTGTCCGCACCACATCTTTAACCTTGGAAACCAAAGGATCGCCCAAGCATTCTCCACCCTGCTCAACACTTCTATCACCACTGCAACATTTCCAGACACCTGGAAACACGCTGAAGTCAACCCATGGCTCAAAAAACTCTGCCGACCTCAGCAAAATCGTAAACTACCAGCCAATCTCCCTGCTCCCGATCCCAGCAAATGTACTGGAAAAAAACATCAAGAAACAATTGATGTAGCACCTGGAGCAGAACCAGCGACTCAATGTCTCCAAATTCTGCTTCTGCAGCAATCACAGCACCAATATCACCATGATCGCAGCCAGCGATGCCCTCTGAGCCCTCCTCGACCGAGAAGAAACAACAGCTCTGATCCCCCTCGACCTCTCAGCAGCCATGAACACCATTTCCCACCACACTTTGACTGATAAACTCCACCACATTGGCATCAAGGGGACTCGCCCAGATGGATCACCTCCTTCCTCATTGGAATTACCCAGAAGATGCACCTTTCAACATTCACCTCCGAACCCAAGGAAATCACCTGTAGTGTCCCCCAGAGCTCATTCCTCAGCCCCACACTCTTCAACGTATATATGACCTTGCCGGCCAACATCGTCTGATCCCATTGTAATAACATAATTTCCTACGTGTATGACACCCAACTCCTCCTTTCACTCACTGATGACCCCACCACCATTAGAACCTGCTTCCACAGATACATGGCAATTGTTGGCCGACTGGATGAAGAACAACCGCCTGCAGCTGAATACAGACAAGACGGAAGTACTGATCTTTGGCAACAGCAGCACCACATGGAATGACTCCTGATGGCCATTAGAGCGAGGACATGCACCCACTTCCTTAGACCCCAGCAGAAACCTCAGAATCATCATAAACAACAAGCTCACCATGAAATCACAGATCAATGCCATCTCCTGATACTGCTTTCTTACTCTGTGCATGCTTCGTAAGATCTTCAAGTGGCTACCCCTACACATGAGACGCACCACGACACAGGCCATCATCACCAGCTGACTGGACTACTGTAACGCCCTTTACATAGGAATTGCCACACACCTCCCCCATAGACTTCAGGCCATGCCGAACACCACAGACAGACTCATCCTCAGCCTTTCCTGGCAAACCCACATCACACCCCACCTCCGGCAACTCCACTGGCTCCCCATATAAAAGAGTTGCCAATTCAAGCTGCTGACCATCGAGAAGATTTTGCTCCGCTCATCTCATTATGCAAAGCAGAAGTGTAGGACGCTCCTTCTCTCACATCGCAGCAGAGACCTGGAACAGCCACCCCACTCAACTCTGAACCAACACCTGACTTCTGAAATTCTGAATGGCCCTTAAGACCTGGCTGTCTGAATAAGTCTCAGGAGCCTGCAAGCGCCTGGATACCCTACAGGGTGATTAGCCATGCTTTATAAATCCTTGTTGTTTGACTGATTATACTAATGAAGCCTGTGCGGTGAATACCCCTCCACTCACCGAGTTTCAGAGTTTTCTGCACACACGGTATGCGGAGCTCGCGGATTTACTGAAAAACTATGCGGAGCAGAGTTTTTTTTTCTCACTTGCATTCATCAATGTCAAGTTTGTCAGTGCCAGAGAGGAAAATACACCTCCTGGCGAGATTTTTCCTCATTCACGATTGTCAACATCAAGTTGGCGAGCGCGAGCATGGAAAATAGGCCTCCCGGTGAGATTTTTCAAAGTAGGGGTGTTAGGATTCTCATTGTGAGTGGTCGCGTATGTTCTTGACCGCTCACGTTGAGAAACTGCCAGTTCGCATTGAGAAAGCTGCCCCTCTACTCGAGAAGCAAAAAGGAAAGCAGCACCCGCTTGCGCTGTGCATTGGGCTGTTTGTGATGATTGCTCAGTGTGGACAAGCATCTGGCACTGAAAATCACAGCAAACAGCATTTTCTATTGCACGCCGCCGCTTGCGGAGCTCCGCGTAGCATGGCGAAGTTTTCTTTCCACTTCACGGAGTTTCACGTAGCGCAACTCAGCGAGCTCCGTCCAGGGTTACCTAATCCCTGCTTGCAAGTAAGGGTGTGCAAATTCATCTCCAACTGGTTTCCAAACAAAGATACGCTTTGGGACGTGACCCATGCACAAAGAAAACGCATCACAAATAATCCATTTACAGAAAATTGCACAATGGCTTGCCTAATGCATGTTAATTGTGCAGATTGATATTTTGCAGTGATAGTGGCCTGCAGTGGATAGCACACCTCCATCACTGCATTTTCATTTCCAATCAGGAAACTTTTTATATAACACCCTGTGTCCTTTAAAGGGACATGTCCTTTGCTTAAAAAAGAATTCATATTTGTGAAACTATTAGTGGCAGGAGGCAGATGTACTCGAATACACGCTTTTCAACTGCAGAAGATGATGATACTACTGGCTTTAAGAAGCACCATATGATGCCAATAAGAATACGATTACACCAAAGAGGCCTGGAACTGTAAAGGAAAACTAGAACATTATACTAGAACGCTAAATGTATAAACTGTACTAATTAATAGGAAAAGTATGCTTAGTAAGAGATATCATACATTTCTGTGCCACCTACAACATTCTTGCATTATAGACTTCAAATTATAACTTCAGGTAAACCCCTGGTTCTCTGTACTTACACCCAAGCTATCTTACTTTAATAACAACGCTTTTTCACAACTAACGAATATGAGAATTTCTTTTCGCACGTATGTGCATAATTAGTCTTGGTCTCAAGGGTTGTCACTAATAAAACAAGAAGTCTCAGCTCATTGGAAAGGGAACACAGTTGTACCATGTTGTAGGTGTCATTTAGAACTTATATGATATTATTCATTACTGAAAAAGAGAGCTATTGTCTTCATTTAAGAGACCAGGGTACATAATCTTTCGCTCGCTATTCATGTGTTTTCTATAGTAGGTGTGTAATGGATATGTTAGGCCTTTCATTTGGCATGACAGTCCACCACAGTTCATTGTCAATGTGTCCTTTTTCCAACAAGTGTGTGGTTAGTTGTGTTGCTACTTTCATCTACCCGATGTTGCTCCTATGCTCATTTATCCTCTTGCAGAATTTGCATGTAGTCATGCCCATATATCTACAACTACAAGGACACGTGATCAGATTGATTGCATTGGTGGAGTTACAATTAGTGTTTTGTTGTCCATGGAGTACTAAGGCCCACTTCGAATTCCTTGATTGGCATCTTCAACATTTTTTTTAATGATTTGTCTACAATAATACCTGAAGTATTATCGGACTCTTTATCATGTATCAAAACTTACATACACCTATAAATCCATCCAGATACAATCCTGAATTTAGCTATACATCAATGTTTTATTTGTACAGGCTCCCATTAAATCAAAATACATAACCTTAAATCCAAAACACAATGTCCTGATATATATAACAATGCATGGATGGCCCAAAACATCATTCCTAGTTGGGTTCATCATGAGTTAGCCCCCGTTCCGTTCTTTGTACCCATTGCCTAATATTCACATACTATGGGGCAGACTTACAAGCCCCGTATGCCACATTTGCGCCGCCGTTGTGTCACTTTTGTGACGCAGTGGCAGTGCAAAGCCAGCGCCATGCTGCAGCGTATTTACAACATGACGCATCTAGGGAGATGCGTCATATTGTAAAGCCCTGTGCCACATGTGGGCGCTCCGGCACAGGGGAAGGCGTTCCGGCGCAGGAACGCCTCCGAAAAGTGGCTGAGTGAAATCTACAAGATTTCACTCAGTCACTTTTACAACCATGCTGCGTCAAAACCCTGCACCTGCTTGAAGCAGGCATGAGGATTGACGCAGCATGTTAGGAATAGGAGCACCCCAAGCCTTGCTGGAGCTGTGTTGCGCTTTTGACGCGACTCCAGTGATGCAGCGCTAGTCCGGAAATATATTCTAAAATCATATCACCTTTCCTTGAAGAATCAAATCTACTCATCAGTGGGGCCCATAACACTGCGAGTTACTCACAAAACACTTCCATCCTACTTCATGGATCGGTGAGATTCAAAGGAGAGCTGCTGCATCATAGCGGAGTGTCTAAATTAAAACAAAATATTTATACTATTACCACCTGCAGTTTAAATGAGTTTTACCATGGTTTTTAATAACAAGACATTTTATTCAGACACACCACCATTATGGTCGATGAATCTGCTAGTAAAAAATTAGCGTAGGAAAATACAAGAGCACCTTAATTCTCCATTTATCTAATTTTTATTAAAACAAAGTTTAGCGTGTCTAACAGTTTATTCACTTTATTTATTTCTTTATTAAAAAAATAGCTTTAAAGGAGTAAAAGTTTTATCTCAAACAGGTATATTCATTTATTTCAGAGATTCAGAAATAGACATTAATATTTAGATTTCAGAACACAAATATTAGCAAAAGACAGATAGTTCCCAAAATTCATTTTCTCCTAACTTCCCTAACTAATAACCTCATCTAAAGCTCAGTTCTCACACAAAGAAAATAAAACATTTCTTAAAGAATTCTTACATCTCAGCAAAATCAGCATACCGACAACATCTCAGGAGGAAATCGGAAGAGAGTTTTCTCCTAAAGAAAATCAAGACTTTTTATACCTTTTTCACTAACGTTATCTATCTACAAAGGTAACTATCAGCCCAAACTCAAGTTCTGATTAGACAATTTGAGGGTGGATGAGCATCACCACATCATTCTAATATTCAATTTCTGTAGCATCAGCTGAATTTTAAAGAGTCCTTTGTTTGAGAAAGTATTTGGCCTAGTCACATCCTCAACTAGTTATTATAGGATCCTTTCCCACGATCAGTAACTCAAATGTTTATTCTTTTGGCAGTCATCAGAACTTCCATTAACTGCTTTTGTACAGGCACAGACATCTCACATTCAATCTCGGCTTTGGGCTGCGCATGTTCAGTTCATTTTCCATTCACAGTTAATGAAGCAGCCATCTTTTTTTACTAGGCCTCACAAGCTAGAACGGTAACTATCATAGAAACAAACACAAATAAATGTTAATTGTTTGAAAAATAGCCCTTATGTTTACCTCCCCCCATACTAAGTGTTTCCGTATTAGTTGTTACCTAGCAAATAAGCAACATATATGCATGATATACTCACTTATCTCCATGTCTTTGCCACAAAACATATGAACAGAAAGCACATTTATACCGCTTTTGATTAAATTAAAGCTTTGCATTAATAAACAACATGACGACATTACTAAATTTTGTCAGTTATACTTCTCCATGCAAGCAGATTAATATTTCCCACGTGTATTTGTGTGTGCATTCTATACTACGTTGAATAGTTTTCCATACCACACAATTAATAAAGGTTACAGTTATGAGGAAATGACTTCACACGGGGTATACAAAATTTTGTTTTTCCACCTCGCTCCATCAACTGCTTCCTTTGGTGATCTTATCACCAAATATCTCCCAAATTTTGGAAAATGTTATCCAAACATGTTTCAAGCTCTTCTTATTAGTATAATTTGGCAACTTCTCTTGGACTATGGGCTGGATAATAATCTGGTATACTTTCTGGCCTACCTCCATAGAGATTTGAAAGCAAGAGTAAGGATTAGTATGGATGGAGCGGTGTCAGGTGACATAACGGTTGGTAGAGGTGTTAGACAAGGGTGCGTACTTGCCCCTCTTTTATTCATTTTATACATTAACGAACTCCATAATGTTTTGTCTAACCTAACCCCGGATGTCCCTATAATAAATGCCACTAAACTCCCCGCCCTACTCTACGCAGACAATGCGGTTTTAATGGGTCGTACACCGAATGCCCTGAGGATTTTAGTTAGGGGATTTGTGGATTTTATGTATAGTCTTGACCTTTGTACTAATTTTAAAAAATCGTTTTTAATGTGATGTGGCCCTAAAAAACGTCATAATAATAGGATTACTCTGGACCAGGAATCGCTGCTATGCACTCTCACTTTCCCCTACCTGGGTTTACAATTCTCAGATAACGGCTCTTGGACCCCACACCTGGCCTATGGTCGGTCTAAGTTTACTAAAGCTATAAACTCAGTATTGACCCTCCCTAAGCCAAAAAGATTTGAGGTGGTACTGTCTTTATTAAAAATCTATAGAACACAATGTGTCCCAATCATGACATATGGGGACGAAATCTGGGGGATATACAAACTTAAAAAATGCACAGGGTGAGGAAAACAGATTTTGCAGAAGGCCATTGGGTTTACCAATTTCATCATCTACTTCTATAAGCCACACTGAATTGAAATTGTCTTATTTGGAGGACTACATAAAGGCTCGCCCCGTGTTGTTCTGGATCAAGGTCTGGAAAAACCCCGAAGCTTCCTTGACAAGAGAAATCTTAGCTGACTGCCTAAAATGTGATCAGGGTATTAAAATCCCATGGCTGGCCCAAGTACGGGCGAGCCTGGCAGCAGTCAATCTTGAGCATATATTTGATAGCCAAAATGAATTAGATGGGACTAATGGGAAGACTATCTGTAACATTCTTTATAAACATTATGGGGAGACCAGGCATAATGTAGAACTGGTAAAAACAACTGTGAAGCAGTATATTCAAATAGTAGGTGACATCGAATCTACTTCACCTACACCAGCTGGTTACCTTCTTAAAGAGATCACTTATTGGGAGCGTAGTCTTCTGTCTCGTCTCAGAGCAGGATCCATAAAGTTTTTCTTGTGTTTCCCTATGGGCTACCATCCTAATATCGAGAATCTGGTTTGCCCATGTCAGAACCCAGGTAAACAAACACTAATGCATTTTTTGTTCTTCTGCTCTTACTATCAAAGTAGAACGGGTAGCACCAGTGTCCACTAGGAAAGTTATTTCTACATCATTCACCTTTCCATTCACAAATGGACCAGACTGATCTACCTCAAGAGTGGCTCCAAGCACACAGTCTTCGTCCTCTCTCAGGCACCGTCAGAAACTTTCATCCGACTCACTCCCGCCTTCCTCTTGTAACCAATACTGGGGACTCACATTCACTCTGGGCGATCGGTTTACCTATTCACCTCCGCTGAATCCTGTCTCTGCACTGTATCTCTGTAGATTTACACTGTGTAGGAGTGGCGGTTTTGGCACCTGACTTTGTTGAGTAACTATCTGTTGCTGTTGTGGTTGCTGTTTAATTACCTCATGCTGCACCTGTGGATTCAATTATGTATTTTCGGGATTAACTCTTGGTGGATACTTACACTCTTTCTTCCAATGCCCTATCCTGCGGCAATTATGACAAGGGAACTTTTTCTTAAGCTCTTCCAATTTTGTTTTGTTAACATTTCCCTTAAATTTTCCTTGACTATCTGTGTTTTTATTCTCCAATTGTGCTACTTGGTGTTCTTCTACCTTCACTTGTGCCCACATAGCCTTTTCCTTTAGCTTCTTTTGTTTAGCTTCAATTTCATCACTACAATATTTAGCCTGTCTCAAAAACTCATCCACTGTACTTGATTGTCATCCTATTAAACTATGCCTAATCATATCTCCAATATCTGATCTTAAACCAAATACAAATCGATTTACGAAATGACTCCTGTCTTTTTCACTCAGTTCCTCATATCCACTGTATTGTTTAAACACCAACAGCAGTCTTTCATAAAATGCATGTACAGATTCCTTCGATTCCTGTATAGTCTATTGTAACCCAATCTGTTTCTTTTGGTGGAATTTTATTCTTCAAAAACACTATTACTTATTTGTACTTTCTCATGACTTCAGGTGACGGAGCACCTGTTATTTTGTCTCGAGGATATTCCTCTTTTGGCCAATTTACAGTTATCTTGCACTCAGTCCATAGATCTGCTGGTACAACTATGTCAAATAATCCATCCAAATCAACCCATATTACTTTTGAAACTTTCACAAATCGATCTACTTGTCGATACCGTTCTACTGGTTTTTCTCTCAATCTGGGTAAATCATTTGTAAAGGATATTAGAACATTGGAATGTTGGGAGCTCCATTGAAAACAATGGAGTGCTCCGGGCTTATAAAGGCTGGTATAAGCCTGGAGCACAAACATTCCAGTGTTTCTTTGTTCACAGCTCTGGCTGTGAACAAAGGCTTCAGGGAGCCTGAGGGGATTCCAATCCCCTCACCCTCCCGTAAGGCTTTGTTCTTTTTTGTTAGAACATTCTGCCCTCTAGTGGCAGAATGTTCTAATAGCCTTATAGCCCGTCGTAGCTGGGCTATACCGGCTAATAAAGTCCCTTTCCCTTGTTAAAGGCCCTCGCCTTCGGCTCGGGCCTTTAACGCTGGACAGGGCCTTTAATAGCCGGTATAGCCCTCTACGGCGGGCTATAAGTACAGAATATATCCTGTCTACTGCAAGGAACATTTGCATAACCTCCTCCAGGTATTTCTCTCATAGGGAATTCATTTGCAACTGTTTCTTTTTCTCTCACAGGGAACGCTAATGTAGATTTATCAATGGCCTCTTCTTTCTTTTTTGCCAATTTTATTCTCCACTTTTTTGCATCTCCTCATCTCCTTAGTAGTACAATCAATTCTTTAATCTGGGTTAGCCTTCCTGCAGTATTCATATTTTCAATATCCTTTTCTGAAAAGTCTACTCTGTAGGATTTTTGTAATGTTTTATTCTTTGCGAATTCTACTTCAAATTCATTCGCTAATCTTTCTAATTGATCATGTACAGACTTGGCTTTCCATGTTATGCTCTTGCACATGAACATAAGTTCATCATCTTGGTATGTTTGTAATCTGTCTGTTCCAATTGTTCCAATAATTAATTATTCCATATCGATTTTTAATCTTGCCACGTCTAATACTTTAGGTTCATGTTCTTTTAATTTCAAAGTTTTAATCAAATCACTTAATTCTTGTTAAAATGGTCCTTTAGGAGTCTGTGTTAAATCTATTTTCTCTATACTCTTCTCAGATGTAGCAGAGTCAGATTCTGCTCCTGTTGCATACTTATAAGGTAAACTCTGATTGAAAGTTAAGTCAGGCGGATTCACATTATTTGCTCGCTTGATTTCTGACAAATCTGGATAAATATTTTCTTTTACCTTTTGCAAACTTTGCTGTAAAGGGATTGTCAAACTTGGCTCTTTTATTCTTTGGTTTTCAAACACTGGAATTACAGGTCTTATCGTTACTGGGACTGTTACTGCTTCTATGTTTTTCGTAAGCTCTTGTATCTTTTCTGTTAATTTATTTGTAGATCGTATATATTCAGCAGTACTTGTTTGTTCTTCAACTCGTTTCTCCACTCTATTTACACTTCCTCGTTCATTATTCTGCTTGGGAGTAACGCTAAGTCTTGTTTCTGTCATTGAGGCATTTGGGATATATCTCATTTCTACTCTTTCTGGTATATCTCTAAAATTAGAAAATTACCTTGGGGTTTCATTAACTCTATCTTCTACTGGTGGAGCATTAGGTGTGGTCCATAAAGAAACTGGTTGATATGGTGGTGGTCTCCTATTTAATATTTCTTCCAGTACAGCATCCTCCGATTCACCTTGACCATAACTTTATTTCCCTGGTTCCACATTTTTTCTCTTCTCTGTACATTTCCGCCCTTCATATTCATCCACTAATCTGACTGGATACATTTCATCACACTTGGCAGCATTTCTCCATCTGCGCATTCTACTCTCATGTGTCTCTACCCATAATCCACGTAATCTACCTCTCGGTCTGAGATGTCTTTCTGACCTTTCACGTTCCATTTCATGCATCTCATCCTCCCATTCAACTAGAGCTTCAAATTGAGTCGGTCTAGGTCTTGGCCCAAGCTTCATCATCCTCTCTCTCAAGTTTTGCAAAACTGCCAAATTAAAAATCCGACTTCTGGAAAAGCTAACACACCATCTTTTCTGGTATACCTTGCCCAATTTTCTAACCAAATACATGTATGGTAACCATATTTCGACAACATATAGGAATCAGGCGTTTTTGGAGGAGAAAGTAATTTTCCCTCTCTTGTTACTATCTCCTTATCCTTTACAAACACATTTTTTTTCTTAAACCATGAAGGTTTCTTCTTTTCTTCTTCGTAATAGTAATCAATTTTTCTGTAAATTCCCTGTCTTTCAAAAGAACGCATACTTCTCTGTTGCTGTTCGGTAACACCAACTTATCACAGTGCGGTTTACACTAGCGTACCAATTAGAACAAGATACCTCTCCTTAGTGCTTAGCCAATAGTTTCGCTGTTTTCCGTGATGCACCAATCAGCCCGTACTCTGTCTTGGTCAAGAGGATCAATCCCTGTGCGACACTTTTCACGTCAGCTCCTGCTCCGGCTTCTGCAGCTTCGACTGACCCTTCCTTTACAAGATTTATCGAGAAGCCGTATTTACAAAATATGCAACTGAATCGGTTAGTAACTTACATAAAACAACTCCATTCGTCTGTTTTGCTAAATCAAAGGGATAGTTTTCTCAATCACACAAGTATTCTGTATTTCCAGTAGACAGAGCTTACCTTTTCTCTACCACCGAATTTCACACTCGCCGATAAAGCAGCACTTACCTCTACCTTTACCCTTCTCTCAAGCTCAGATTAAGCTCTATTACTCTCCCAGCAGTACATTTTAATTCAGGATACACAATGATCCTTGTACTTGAGGGTTAAGATTTTATGGACTGCCCTCGCTATGCATTTATCCTTTTACTCATAAAGGTCCCGAAATTTGTGATAGGCGACGATACAACTGTAGTATACAACAATACTACTTTTTGAAACAGACCATGCGATGTGCGACTCCACTTGGAGAAGTGTGGCTCAATGGTTAGAGCGGCAGACCCTGATGCAGAGGTCTAGCCCGGGACCAGGGTTCAATTCCCCGCCTCGGCGGGTCTTGGGCTCAAAATTCCACGGACCTGATAATTCTCGCCTCGGTGCCTATTCCAATCATGGAGTCCCACTCTGCAACTCTGGGCAATAGCTTGCTTAATCTCCACAACGGCCCCCACAACGCTAAGGATGCCTGGCCTCCACCTTGGGGGTGCCCAGGAGTGGATGCCTCACAGGGAAAGCCAGGATGGGTTCCACAGCGGTATTCGTACAAGCGCCTTGAGACCCTTGCGGGTGAGTAGTGCGCTATACAAGTATCAATTTACATTTACATTACTTGTCACACTTCCTCTGCCTGCAGACAGAGGCATCAGCTTCACGCAATCCTCGGAAGCCTTTTCAGGACTACATATAACGTAATATGAACTCAACAGATGTTAGTCATAATTCTGTACATCAAAACCCTTATATATCACTCTATACATAATCCTAGCTAATTCTATAGCAACCAATGCTCTACTACCAAGCTAATAACTCATGCAGCGCTACTCCGGAAATATTTTCAAAAATCATATCACCTTTCCCTGAAGAATCAAATCTACTCATCTACTCATCAGTGGGACCCATAACACTGTGAGTTACTCACAAAACACTTCCATCCTACTTCATGGTCGGTGAGATTCAAAGGAGAGCTGCTGTATCATAGCAGAGTGTCTAAATTAAAACTAAATATTTATACTATTTACACCTGCAGTTTAAATGAGTTTTACCATGGTTTTTAATAACAAGACATTTTATTCAGACACACCACTATTATGGTCAATGAATCTGCTAGTAAAAAATGAGGAGTAGGAAAATACAAGACCAGCTTAATTCTCCATTTATCTAATTTTTATTAAAACACAGTTTAGCGTGTCTAACAGTTTATTCACTTTATTCATTTCTTCATTAAAAAAATTGCTTTAAAGGAGTAAAAGTTTTATCTCAAACAGTTATATTAATTTATTTCAGCAATTCAGAAATAGACATTAATTTTTAGATTTCAGAACACAAATATTAGCAAAAGACAGATAGTTCCCAAAATTCATTTTCTCCTAACTTCCCTAACTAATAACCTCATCTAAAGCTCAGTTCTCACTCAAAGAAAATAAAACATTTATTCAAGAATTCTTACATCTCAGGAAAATCAGCATACTGACAGCATCTCAGGAGGAAATCGGAAGAGAGTTTTCTCTTAAAGAAAATCAAGACTTTTTATACCTTTTTCACAAACTTTATCTATCTACAAAAGTAACTATCAGCCCAAACTCAAGTTCTGATTGGACAATTTGAGGGTGGATGAGCATCGCCTCATCATTCTAATATTCAATTTCCGTAGCATCAGCTGAATTTTAAAGAGTCCTTTGTTTGAGAAAGTCTTTGGCCTAGTCACATCCTCAACTAGTTACTAGAGGATCCTTTCCCACGATCAGTATCTCAAATGTTCATACTTTTGGCAGTCATCAGAACTTACAGGGCAAGTCGTCCTTGAACTGCATTCGTACAGGCACAGGAAGCTCACATTCAATCTCGGCTTTGGGCTGCGCATGCTCAGTTCATTTTCCATTCACAGTTAATGAAGCAGCCATCTTTTTTTACTAGGCCTCACGGGCTAGAACGGGAACTATCATATAAACAAACACAAATAAATGTTAATTATTTGAAATATAGCCCTTATGTTTACCTCCCCCCATACTAAGGGTTTCCCTAATAGTTGTTACGTAGCAAATAAGCAACATATGTGCATGTTATACTCACTTATCTCCATGTCTTTGCCACAAAACATATGAACAGAAAGCACATTTATGCCTCTTTTGATTAAATTAAAGCTTTGCATTAATAAACAACATGACGACATTACTAAATTAGTCAGCTATAGTTCTCTATGCAAGCAGATTAGTATTCTATGCTAAGTTGATTAGTTTTCCACACCACACAATTAATAAAGGTTACAGTTATGCGGAAATTACTTCACAAGGGGAGTACAAAATTTTGTGTTTCCACCTCGCTCCATCACCAGCAATGCGCAGCCTTTTCGCTGGGGGGTGCAACACGCATCTGCCCAACCGTGCGCCATGGTGCACTGCTTTGTAAATGCGGAGCATCAGTGGTGGTGTATGGGTGGTTTTGCGTGACGCAACTGCTCTGGCGCATCCCTGCTGATTAGCAGAGATGCGCCAGAAGTTGTAAATCTGCCCCTTAAAATCTAATGTGATTAGGCCAATAATCCTTGCATCAATCTTCCTTTCCTATCCTAGATAGGGACTCCTCTTGAGTAAGAGTTGGTGGGGTTCGGCTAGTCAATTTCCTGCCTCTGTAGGACTAGACAAAGTAGTGTGCCCCCACTTACTTAAAGAATAATGAAATAAATAACCACATTACAGTAGGGGTCATTATCATGATCATCTTGCAAACATATTCACAAACTTCTTATAACATAGAAGATTCAAAATTAAAGCAGTGCGTAGTGTATTGTGCCTCTGTAGAACAGAAGACCATGTGTCTATATATATATAGTGACCCCTCTCCTCGTGCTCTCACAGTGTGGTACTGTGGTAAATGAGGCTCTGTCATGCAGAAGAGGAACCACCAAGCGGAAGGGTCACCAAGTCGTGAAGGAGAAAGCCATGCCTTCTCAACTGAAAACAACCCCTGCCCAGGTGGCTGTTGGTGTGGACGTATATCCAATCTCCATTTGCTGTACTAGTCACTGGCTAGTGTTGTAAAAACCATAAAATTCATTATCTAAATATGTATACACATTGCTCATTGTCAGACCTCTCACATGCAAGTCTATAGTCTGCTTACTGCATCAAATATTCTCATGGGCAGGATACTACTAGGTAAAGCTTGCTACTCTTTTGGAGGGGGAAACACAAAGCTCTTCTTAAAAGTAGCTCAAAGTGTCCAGTTGAAAGTAAAAAGAACCTCCAAGGGGTCAGCAAATATTAAAATCCTTGGCCAGTTGGCATCCGGGGGACTGGGCTCTTGCTTATGATTGAAGGGCATCAGTATTTTGTCCGCTGCATCTATCCCTTCGTATTTCTCCATAAGGGTTACTGATGCTGCCATTTATCCATAAAAATGCATGTGGGTGACCCAGCAAGAATGTAGATGATTGCAGATGGCACCAATCGATCTGCATATGAAATGGACTGACCATTATGGTCCCAAGTCGATATCAGGAGCCAATGACTGCATACAAATTGTTGGAGCCTATGATGTAGCTTAGTCTTCAGTTAAAATGGTCAAGTTTCCAGGAGCATCTCCTGGGGCCCACCTATTCAGGTGTATAATTGTATCTGATGGGAGGTCTGTGTAGGGAACTATGTCAGAAAATACACATCTATATTCATAGCTTGTCACACATTTTTAAACAAAATTAAAGAAATATCCAGATAAATGTGCACTTATTTACATAGCATAGGTATTCATAGACTTCTTTTTTTTAAAGTTCAAGTGAAGGTTTATTGAAGAATTAACATTTTTGTGAAAACAATACTTCGTACAAAAAGTTATTTATCAATGCATAAAGGCATGAAAGAATACTTGAGAATACTGTTAATATACAAAAAACCATCAAGGCAATAAAAGTGTAACATAGAAGATGAGATGAAAACATTCATAGGTTCATAAATATTGCAAATAGCAGTACATGTCCACAATACATCATTAAAGGAGTGCAATAGGGATTAACAAAATAATCAGAATTATATACAAGTAAACAGTAGGAAGTCAGGGAGGCTTGGTAACTTCTTGTATTGAGGGGTCGAGGGAGGAAGCGTTTTTTGCTGCTGCATTTAAAAAGTGTGTGAGGGGGGACCAGAGGTGTAGTCTTTTCATCGCTAGAGAGATAGGGTGGACTAGAGCTGTATCTAAGCGGTGATTAAGGCATACCACATACCACCATGCTATATAGGACAATTTGGAAGAGTCTTTCCAATGTTTTGAAATCTGTTGAAACGCTACAGCCAGTAACAGATCAATGAGTCTTAGCTGAGAATGACTTTTCCCCCATTCCGGTGCTAAGCTACCTAGGAAAATAGTGGTAAGGGATAAGGGCCCTGTGGTAAGAAAGATAGTGGTAATTTGATGCCAGACCTGTTCCCAGAATTTAAAGACATGTGTGCATGTGAATAGCATGTGTTTAAGGTCAGCTTCACTTTGGGAACATGTTCAACATGTGTTAGGATTTGTGTTACGTATCTTATTGAGGTAAATTGGAGTGAAAAATAACCGATTATACAAAAAGAACAGTGTTTGCGTCGTGCTGGCGGCTCTAGAGGATTTCCTAAGTTTTAAGCAAATTCTGTTCCATAGAGTTACAAGCCAGTTTGTTTTCAGATCGGATTCCCAAGAGAGTTCTACCACTCTTAAGCCTGTCATCAGGAGGTTCCATTAGACGAGAATAAATGTTTGAAGCTTTGGGGTTTGTGAGCAAGAGTCGTTGCCACGGAAAGAGGGGTTATGATTGTGAGAAGGGTGAGGTTGTAAGTTTAGCACATGCCTCAATTAGTACATGCTGCAAGTTCAGAAATTTAGATTTAAAGGAAAGGGGTAAATGATATAAAGTTTGTGCTTGTGTGAATTGAATGGGCGAGCCCTGATCGAAAAATTGGTGGACCCAAAGTAGACCTTTGTTCTTCCAGACCTTCCAGTATATAGGTTTCCCTTTGATAAGGATCTGTTTGTTATGCCAAATTGTGGAATTGAGAAAGGATTCTGAGTTGTGTGTAACTAAGGGGCCAATTAGGATCGCGGACGGACGTGCGTCCGTCTGTGACCCCCGAGGTGGAAAGAACGTCCGCAGGGGCTGCGGCGTTCCCTCCAGGGCAATTAGGATGTGACCGCCACCCTGGCGGTCACATCCTCAATATTTAACATTGCGGCGGGTGCTGCTTCAAGCAGCACCCGCCGCAAGGTTAAATATGCATGCTTCGCATTTGCATGCACAAAGCGTCAGGCACCGCGCGGTGCCTGCCGCTTTGTGCATGCAAATGCAGGGGGGTACCATAGGTACCCCCCATGTGCACCCCCCACCCCCCGTCACCCTGGGGGCCCGCACCGGGCCACCAAAGAAAACACAGTATGCCTTTCCACGGTGGAGAAGCCGCCGCGGAAAGGCATTCGTTCTGCCCCATCCTAATATGGCTGGCGGTGTCTGTTAGACACCGCCTCCATATTAGAGCTTTTCCGCCGCAGTCGTAAGGCGACCGTTGCGGAATAGCGGCGGACGGTCTTCCTGACCCCCCAGCCATCCTAATCTGGCGGGGGGGCTTTGAAGGCTCCGCAGCGGTTTTTCCGCATCTTCCGGTCCGGGGGACACTTCCGCCGGCCCAGAGGATGCGGAAAAACCGCAATCCTAATGACCCCCTAAATGAGGTGCGTTGGATAATAGTTTACATGATTGCTTAAGTATGGGGGTAGAGAGTTTTTGTGGTTTACCGGTAAAGGAAAGATATTCCTTAAATGAAAAGGGGGTTTTAAAAGAAAGTTCGAGATCTACCCAAAGAGGCCTGTTTTATGATTGAGAAGTGATCCAGTTTGATAGTTGTCTTAGTTGAAAGGCTTTATGATATTTAGAAAAATGGGGGAAGTTTACTCCTCCTTCGGATTTTGGTCTTGTTAATTTCTGTATCGCCATTCTTGATTTTTTACCATTCCATAGAAAAGATGTGAGAATGGAATTGATTCTTTTAAAGGAATTAGACGGAATGGGTAAAACAATGTTAGAGAGAAGGTATAGAACTATAGGTGTCAGCATCATCTTGATAGTGTCCAAACGACCCCACCAAGATAGATGCAGGGGATGCCGTCTTGTAGTTACTGATTTAAGTTTGGCAGAACATTTATCTATGTTTAGAGAGATGCATGTCTTAATAGAGGAAGAGAACCAGATGCCAAGATCTTTTATATACTTAGAATTCCATGTGAAATTAGAAATCTTAATTCATCTTTGAAGGTGTATTTGGTTAAGGGTAGTATCTCGCATTTCCCTCTATTTAATTTATAGGCTGATACTTCGCCTAAAAAAGCTGTGAGAGAGGATTGTGGTTGGGAAAATTCATAGACTTCTTAACACATGAGACTTTATACAAATCCATCTGAACAAAACATCACCAAACCACTTTATCCTCTCACCTCACAAAAATCATTCATGCACACTATGTCTCTATTCCAGAACATTTTTAGAAAGAACTGAAAAGAGGCAGCATTGTACAGGAATAGTCAAAATCACATGACGAAACATTGAAAAAATGTGAAGGAACATATGTTGGATGGGCCTCATTTAGATAACCACCATGTACCTATCAATGAATTCTATTGATACCTCATCATCGACACAGTCCTATAGATGCAGGAGAAAACAGTGTCCAAGACTCCATGAATTACTTGCTGTGAGAGGCCGCAGATTTATGTTTAAAAAGCACTAATGCATTAGTGGCTGCACCCACTAATGTACTAGAGTGAAAAAGAGAATTTTAACGTCACTCTCTAGGACATGGAATCACCAACATCTAGTTAACAATGTATTTGAAGAACCCAGTTTCTTTTCGGTTATGTGGGTCTTCTACGCATAAGTAAAAACACATTGGACATGCTCAGAACAAAAGAGTAATGAATGACTGACTTGTTTAATGTATTTTACAGCAATTTCATCAAGCCTAGAGGACCAAATTGTCACCCAACTGGGCACTGCATCATCATCCCACTAGGTGAAGGCCTGCTAGTGGTAGGAAGATGTTCACAGGATTGGTCAGTTTCCATTACAAGCACTTTACTTTGATCAAAGATCTTAAAAGCAGGATAATAATTTTACAGCTACAAAATTACAAATATTACAACACATCAAGTAATTTAGATTCACATCAACCAAATAACTTAAAATTATTAAGAAAATCGCACATAATATCATAACGTAAAGTGCTTGGAGTAATACATTTACACATGAGCTTACGGGAAGAGTTATATATTGTAAGTAAGGTCTAAAATACTCCTATTTTAGAGGTTGTAAGTAACCATCACAGAGACAAACATTTGAAGATTAAAGCAATTTTCCTTTCATAAGAGAAGAGAAATTAATTTCCTTCTAGCCCCAAAGCCAAAAGTGCAATATCACGTTTGTTGGGTGATGAAGTGCATTACCAAAGTTTCTTTGGGTAAGATCTCTATCAACTAATGCCGTCAAAAAAAGTGCTAATCAGATTGGGGTAGATTTACAAGCCCCATGCGCCACATTTACTCCGCTGTTGCGTCACTGCTGTGACGCTGCGGCGGCATGAGCATGTGCCACATTGCCACTTATTTACAATGTAGATGCGTCACGTTGTAAAACAGCCCTGCGCGATATGAGACCTGCGTTAGGTTTCATGTGGGCGTTCCCGCACAGGGTGGGCGTTCTATCACAGGAATTCAACGTAAAAGTGACGCAGTGAAATCAACAATATTTCACTGTGTCACTTTTACGTCCATGTTGCGTCAAAACCCTGCGTCTGCTTGTAGCAGGTGTAGGAAGTGATGCAGCATGTTAGGCAAAGGGCGCCCGTGAGCATTGCTGGAGCCGGTCGTGCTTGCGACACGACTCCAGCAATGCGCCGCCCTTACGCTGATTTGCAGAGATTTTTTAATTTTTTTTTAATTTGTTTTTATTGCAGAGTTAGAAACCACAGAATACAATTAGTCAACCAGTCCACTCGTGACGTCCCCCCCGATCAACAGTAAAACGTATATCATACACAGCCATTCAGCCCGCATCCCGGAGGCCGGGCGGCATAGTACTCTACTTAGTAGGAAAACATCACGGTGAGCGTCCCTTAGGGACCATGGTCGAAAGATCGTTTTATGTATCTGCATTTTACCCCCCCACCCTCAACAATGCCTCTGTCAGCCATTCCACTTACGTGAGCAATGCTACTGTCCGCTTCCGGACCCACCCCGAGCGCTGTAGAGCCTATCATGTCTGGCCGCTCCCCCCAGCCATCTCTTACTCCGCGCAGTGCCCTACCGGCCCTACTTAACTCGAACTCGCCATCGCAGACAACCAGCTACTAGGCTTCCGACCCACCCCAAACTCCCACTGAACAACCCCCCGATGTCCCCACCCCGGCAACTGCTAATGGTGTGTGCTTCGTCCTGATGTGTTGGATGGATCCCATTACAGTGTCAATGACAACTGTGTGTTCGTAAGCCCCGCAGTGTCCACTGGCCCCATTCCCTCAGTCCTCATCCTCCACCAAAGAGTCAAGCCTGTACCACCAACTCCCACGCACGTGCTACATCCAGGGCCTTCTCATTACCAAGCTTGACAGCCTGCTTCATCCGGAGCACACTCTCGCATTCAGACCACCGCAGCAATTCATTCTTCCACCTCCATATTGACGGCCCGCCCTTGGACTTCCAATGCCATGATATTTCCCTTTGCGCCAATATCAGACCGAGATCAATAAATTTGCTCGTCACCTTGGTGTGTTTGGTGTGCGGGAACCAGAGCAACAAGCACGCCGCCATATCGAAATCCACCTCCCTGTCGGTCACTTCGTTTAGTAGGTCCCCCACCTCCGCCCAGTAGGCCTTCAAATGCGGGCAACCCCAGAACAAATGATCCATGTCCGCTCCTGGAGACGAACACCGCGGGCACCGAGCGTCTTGTACCTGGAAGTACCGCCGTATTTTTTCGGGGGTCAGGTAGGCCCTATGGAGCACATAGAAATGCACTTGCTGGAAGCGCGCATTTCTCGTGCCTTTCCACGTGCGCCGTAAAATGTGACGCCACGCCGTGTCTGGGATGGGCCTGCCTACACTCTCCTCCCATTTAGCCTTGAGCCCCTGGAGCGGTTCCAGTCCCTCATTCAGCATCCTGTTATGGAGGCATGTCACAGCCTTGAATGTGCCCGCCGCCATCACCACATACTGGCACGCCATAGTCGTGGTCGGTTCCATGAGCCCTCCTTTCCAGTGCTTCTGTATAGCCGCCACCACCGCCGCATGCAGGAGGAAGCCCCCGTCAGGCAGCCCGAACTGTTCCCGAAGCACCTCGAAGGGTACCAGAGCCCCATCGATGTACAGGTCGCCTACCACCTGTAGGCCCGCCTCCTCCCACTCCAGCAATGGGGACCAATCACCCCCGTGTGGCAGGGCCGTCAGCATACCGATCGGAATTTCCGGCGCATAAGGCCGCGTCTCCTTCGCTCTCCTAAGGCTCCTCTGCCAGCACAGCCTGAGTGTCCGTTCCTCCATAGTGAGGCCCCGCAACTCAAGTCTCTGCTGCATGACGATATAGGACAGCACATGGCGTTGTATCCCCAATTCTCGGTCCTCCTCCGGACCCCTAAACACCCTGGCCACATTTTGCGTGAGGACCTGCAGTTGCGCCGCCAAATAATATAGTTCAAAGTCGGGTACCGCCATACCCCCCTCAATCTTGGGGCAAAGCAGCGTGCTCAGAGCCACCCTACGGCGGCCATGTCCCCATAGGAAACCAGTAATCATCGTCTTCAGGTCTCTAAAGATCCCCTGAGGAATCCAGATAGGCAACGTCCGGAAGTAGTACAGGAAGCGGGGGAGCGCCACCATTTTCAAAAGAGCAATCCTGCCCAGAACTGTCAGCGGGAGGGTCGACCAGAAGGAGAATACTGCCCCTCAATGCCCGAACGCACCGACCAATGTTGCCCTCCAATAGGTCCGCGGTCGCGTGGTAGATACGGACTCCCAGATAAGTGAAGCAAGATGGCTCCCAGACCACCCCCAGGTCGCGAGCAGGGTTGGGCGACTCCGCTCTCAGCGGAAACACACAGGTCTTCGCCCAGTTGACCTTAAGGCCCGACAGCCGGCCAAACTCCGATAACAGGTCCATCGCTCCTTCCAGGGCCCGCGCCGTGTCGTCGAGGTACAGGAGTAGGTCATCCGCATACAGCGATATGTGATGCTGTTGCCCGCCGCTGGCTATCCCCGCGTATTTGTCACCCGACCTCGCATGGACCGCCAAAGGTTCCATCGCCAGAGCAAACAATAGGGGGGAAAGGGAGCACCCCTGTCTCGTGCCCCTACCCACCGGGTATGCCGCAGACACCAGACCACCCATACGCACCTGCACCGTCACCGAGGCATATAAGACCCTCGTCCACCGGCGGAACCCCTCGCCCATGCCAAACCTCTCCAGCACACCATCCAGGAAAGCCCATTCCAAACTATCAAAGGCCTTCTCAATGTCCACGGATAGGACCGCTTGGGTCCCGTCCCCACCCAAGATGGCGTCCATTATCCCCACCAGGCGGCGAATATTCAGCCCCGTGCTCCTCGTGGGGATAAACCCAGCCTGATCTCTGTGCACCAGGCCCGTCATGTGTGGGGCCAGTCTGGTGGCTAGAATTCGGCTCAGGATCTTGTAGTCCACCGTCAACATAGACAGCGGGCGATAGGACCTCACATCTGTTGCATCCCTGCCAGGCTTTAGGAGCGGCACAATCAATGCCTCACGCATGGACCCCGGCAAGCCCCCTGTCTCATAAGCTTCCGTGTACACCACCAGTAACCTGGGGGCCAGGCTGTCGACATACTGCTGATAAAATTCTATTGGTAACCCGTCCACCCCGGGCGTTTTGTTGCGAGCCATATGTTTAATGGCCGCCCGTATTTCAGTGAGCGTGATCGGGCCGCCCAACTCTTTCGCGTCCTCTTCGTCTAGGACCAGAAGCTGCCTCGCCCCTAGGTACTCCACTATTTCCTGGACCTCCACTCCCAACTGACTCTGATACAATTCTTGATAATACACCCGAAAGCACTCCAACACCGCTGCCTGGGAATACACCATCTCCCCCGTGCGTTGCTAATGCTAAGGATCGGGCAGCCCCTAAGTTCCGGGTTAGCAAGTCTGGCCAAGAGCGTGCCCACCTTGTCCCGTTCTGCATGCGCTCTGGTGACGTACTGCCTGTAGTCGTAACACCTCAACCGTTCCGTCTCGGCGGCGACCACTTCCTTCGCTTCCAATAACTGGGTCTGTAAGTCCGGCCTGGCCGGCCTGCGGCGCTCCAAATCTCTCAAAGTCTCTTCCGCTTTCATAAGTGCATTCAACACAGTCGTATGAGCATTCGAAAACCTACCCAGACACACCCCTCTCACCACCACTTTCATTGCATCCCATTCAATGGACCTACTCGCGGCCGTACCCTCGTTCTCGCCAAAGTAGCGGTCGATGCCTTGCTGGACAGCATCATTAAATACTGAGTCCTCCAACGTATCTGGCCGGAGCCGCCATGTTGGTATCGCTGAGCGCTCCCGCTGCCACTGGATGTGTACCAAAAGGGGGTTGTGATCCGAGATGGTTCTAGCCAGGTACTCCGTATGGGAAATCAATGGGGCTAAGGACCCACTACATAACACTGAATCTATCCTCACATGTAGTGCGTGGAGAGCAGAGTAAAAGGAATAATCCCTGGTGTCCCTGTGCTGCTCCCGCCAAACATCCAGCAACCCCCATCTGTCCTGCCAGTCCTTCCTGTGCATGGCCAACCTGCGCACCGGGGAGTCCACTAGGGGGGGGTGGGACCTATCCAGAGCCACATCCGTAATCGAGTTGAAGTCCCCCCCCTAACACTATCGGGCCCGCCAGGAAAGAGGCCAAGGACCCAGAGAGGCCATCTAAATATCGAGCCTGATCCGTATTTGGCGCATACACACAACAGAGAACCACATCCCTTCCATACAGCCTCCCCTCCACTGCTACGAACCTACCATCAGGGTCCACTACTTGATTCAACACCTGGAACGGTATCCCCGCCCTCACCCAAATCAGTACCCCCCTGGCATATGCTGAGTAAGTGGTACCGAACACCTGGCCCCGCCATCTTTTTTGCAACGCAGCGCACTCCTTTTTGGTCAGATGGGTTTCTTGTAGCATAGCAATCTGGACCCCCCTGCGCACCAGGTATGCGTGTACTTTGTGGCGTTTAACCATAGTTCGCAGCCCCCGGACATTCCACGTCAGGCATTTCAAGTTAGGTAATGTCCCCATACCAACATCGATCAGTCCGAGGCACATAACAAAAGTTCACATCCCCCCCAAAGCAGTTTCCCCCCCCGAACACATCCTGAACAAAACAACACCCCAAACCCCACTCCCCAGGACAGAGCCTACGAACCCAATGTCAGCCCCCATCCAAACCTCAAACCAACAACCCATTCTCCTACCCTGTGGTCTCCACCACAGAAGGCCTTAAGGGCCCAAGGGGGGTGAGTTATCGCCGACCTCAGCTAGCGGAGCCCACAACCCACGCCCTCATCCCATTCTGCGCACTCAACCCCCCTCCCGGCAACCCACTCATCGCCAACAGGATACCGCCCTACCATCAGGTCTCGGCCAAGTCCCAACACAGTCTCAACCGCAAAATATCCCATCAGAAGTCTGGGGAGTCACCACCGGCCCCTTCGAGCTTTCCGCTTCCGAGAGGTCCTCCCCTGTCCTGCTGCCTTCCTCGCCCGAGTCCGTTTCCACCAGATCATTGTTCTGTTGCGACCCCGTGATGGCCGCCGTTGCTGCGAGCGCATCTCTCTTTTCCGCAGCCATTTGAGCCTCCCGTTTCTCCCGCTGGCGCCTGTTGCGGGACCGGATGCGCTGCGATTGTCTAATCCGGGGTTGCTTAGGCTGATCTCGCCTACTTTTATGGGACCTGTCCGTCCCCGCTCTATACGATTCCAGCCACTGCCACACTTCGTCCGGAGTCTGGAAGAAATGCGTAGCCTCATCCAGTATGACCCGCAGCTTGGCCGGGTAGAGCAAGGAATATTGGATGCCCTCCTCCCGTAGCTCCTTCTTCACCGCTAGGAACGATGCCCTGTTCTTCTGGACCGCCTGAGTGTAGTCCGGGAAGATCGTAACCTTGCTGTTTTCCACCTCATACGGGCCCGACATCCTAGCCCTCTGGATGAGGAGATCCCGGTCTTTATAGTGGAGGAGCCGCACCACCATCGGTCGGGGGGGCGGCCAAGCCCTGGTGGGCGAGCAGGCACCCTGTGGGCTCGCTCCAGAGTAAAGAAAGGAGTAAGCCCCTTCGGTGCCACCACTGTGCGGAACCAGGTCTCCATGTAGGCCACCGTATCCTCCCCCTCAATTTGTTCCGGCAGGCCTACGACCCGCACGTTGTTTCGCCTATTGCGGCCTTCGGCATCCTCTGCCCGTCGTTCCAGCGAGTCCAATCGGGCCAGTATGTCTGTGATCTTGTGTTCCGCGGTCACCACCGATGGTTTCAGGTCCAATAACAGCTGATCATGGTCCTTGACCCTATCCGCCAGCTTTGCGTGGTCCGCTCTCAATAGCCCCAGTCCCGTGGCCACTTGTGCGATGTCCTGGTGCAGCGCCTCCTTGGTCGAGGTGATCGCATCGAGTATGGCGTCTAAACGTCGGTTCAGCCGCTGCTCCTGGTCCAACTCCGGCGGGGAAGTCTCACCCATCTGAGACGGTGCCGCCAGGTCCCCCTCAGCGCGCTCCTCGGCCACTAGCCCTCCGGCCGCCGCCATTTCAGGGTACGGCGTCACAGGCCAAGAGGCCCGTCCAGCTTCTGCCCTCGTAATTCAGCGCCAACTCTCTGATATTGAGCAGGATCAAGTGCCACCGCCTATGCCCTCAGGGCCAATGGCCAGCGTGGCGAGCACTGTTCAGCCGACCCCCTCGGAAGCCTGAGGGGGGAAGCAAGAAGATAGAGATGGCGGCCAGCGAGGGTCCCCAAAGTCGGGGCGGATCACTGTCCTCTGGCCTCCGGAGCTGACGCCTCTGTACCCAATGCCTTGATCTATCGGCTGCAGGGCTTCCCGCCAGTCGGCAACAACTCGGCTCAAAGTTGATGTCCGGGGCCGCCCGACCTCATCGCCGCCATTTTCTTCTCACTCTCGGCAACACCTCGGCCGTCGCCCAACTCGGTCTCCTCGGGTCCAGCAGTCCCCCAGCAACTTTCCGTCTGTGCCCAGCTGTCCCCTCACACTTCAGAGGGCAGGATTGTCGTCCTCGGGTCGCCCAGGGTGCAAAAAGCAGGAGAATTAGCGGGATTCCGCGCGGAGCTGCGAGCTCACGCCGCCATCCCGATCGGCGTCCAAGCCACGCCCCCTAAGCTGATTTGCAGAGATGCGCCAGAACTCGTAAATCTGCCCCATAGGGTGCATTTGGGTAGATACATTTAAGATATTCGGCAACAAAAAACACAATATATGGTGTCCTCTCTGACCTACAGATTCTCAATGTGACCCAGGATTGGTGAGTTCCAAAGGTACAGCAAAGAGGGACAATTCAGCATTTACTTTGCCTGAAATACTTCTGGCAGAAGAACAGGAAAAATCATAATTTTGCTCCTGCGATCATGACACCCTCAGTAGGGTCCTTCCATTTGGCAGTAAACGTTGCAAGTAGTAGGAAACCTGTCTGAATCTTGTATTGAGATCTTTGGTGAATGGTGGATTAATGTCATCCATATAGGGCTCAAACCTGGGTATTGGTTTTATCCCAAGAAATCTATTTGTTAATGAGCCAATATTTTGGGATTGGGACATGATGCTCGCCTCATTTACCCAAATAATGGATTTCACCACTTGGAATGAGGAGGGAGTGATGGATACTGGATTAATCCAGAGAACAGTTTGACCCAAAGAGATTAACTCACTATGTCCTTTGACCTCTCTAAAATGTCTTTCAAACCAACACTACAGGGTTCCCGCTCAATAGTCAATCAAATCCCTAACCAATATAAAATTGGTTTTAGTCTTGATTTAGGATTAATAGATTGCATGTCCAGATCATGTTTAAAAGCTGGTGGGGACGATTTGGCGTAGTTTAATTTAAGTGCCACCCTCAGAAATTTGTTTTCAGCCACTCCTAGGGAATCAATGTCACAATGACCCCAAAGTTCGGATCCATAGCCTGCGGCTTCCTCCGCTTGCACTCTCAATATTTCTAACAAGGGAGATACAGGGTGGCTGCCGTCATATGATTTAACAGGAGTGTGCTCTTCATGATCTGGATGTCCAGGAATTACTACTAGATAGATGGATTCCCAGGCAGTCAAACCTAGGACTCAATCAAGGCTAACACTATTAAGATCCACCACCTTCCTTCTTAGGAGTTGTAACTGGAAAACATATGCTCGTCTTAGCACAAAATCCTGCCTGAAACTGGGAAAGAATCTTGTTATCCTTGATCCAAGTTAGATTATGATCCAAATTGTGCTTGCTAAACATTTTCTGCGCAGCGTCAAGAAGGCTTATTGGGTTTGTTTTACTGGTTCAGATTTATGGCTCTTCCTAAAGATGGGAATTATCTCTGTTCCCTTGCAGGTAGCTGGGATTTCGACATCTGTCATGATGGCATTGGCAATGCAGTTTAAATACGGGGCCCAAAGTGTTATCCAGCCCAGGTGCCTTACCAGCTTTCTGTGAGCAAATTGCACAATTTGTATCAGCCAGGCAGAAGAAGCCTGTGACATCATGTTGTCTCTGCCCACTGGAAGTACTTATCATTGAGGGATCACGATCTAACTCTTCAGGATTTACATTGGTAGGGGTGAATAAATCAACAGGATCAGCACTGTAGAGATCTTGAAAATGGGTAGCCCAATCCTGAGGAAGAATGTTTTTCTCTGGTCTCATTGTGATCGTTTTTGCACCATGACTTAACATGTGACAAAAAGCTGCCTAGTTCCTCCAACCAAACTGCATACAGTAAATCCTCCCAAAAAGAGGTGTCCCAAGGTGCTTTAGATTGTATCTGGGCTGCTATAAAATTTGTCCTAGCGGATTGAATTTCAGGTTGGGATCTGCTCTTAATGGCTTGAATTAGAGCGCATCTGGCTGTCCTACATGTCATTTGATACCAGTGTGGTTCTCAGGTAGAGACAAAGTACTCTTGGTTGGAGGTTTGGCATTATCAACCATGACTGAGTGTGAGGGAAGATCGGGCTTGGCATACATGGACAGTGTAGGGCCTAAATGAGAATATAGTTGGCATTGATGTCCTTGTTTTTAGAGACACACTCCCATCCTACGTTCTACAGGTTGTTAGTGATGGAGAAGTTGCCACGGGGCAGTTTTGGCTACCTGTTTATATAATCAGGTTTGCTCTGGAGTGAAAGAAGCAAGGATAATGCTCATTTTCAGAACACTCAAGTGTTTCCAAGCTAATGAGATTAGGCCAAGAGTACAAGTCCAGAAGTATATAATCAATGTTGTTCTGATAAGTATTTCTTCTAAAGGTTGAGTGCCTAACCTGGATGGAGGAGGTTCAGCCGTTACATGCTCTCAATTGGCAGGGAAAGCAAAGATCTACTTTTTGTAAAGCTACCTTAGAAGAAGGCCTGGGGGCTGTGGAATTTCTCATATCTGGTCTTCCTCAGGCGCAATGTCTCTAAGGAGAGCAGAAGGCCCAAAAACTGCATTGAAGTCCTCTCCAACAATGACAGCGGCCTCTGTGGCAGCACTTTAAATTACGTCTCTTAATTTTTAGATTTTACCTCTATTAGTTTTGGAGAATCAGGGTGGAGAATCTGCTTCACTCCTTCTTTAAGGTATCAATATCTCGTAGTGTACACTTATTTGAGGAAGGGCCAGGAGCTTTCTTATTGATTGGTTCACTTACATTTTTCAATATATTTTCTTACCCCATCTCTTCTGCTTAGTTATGTTAACCCCATTATAAGTAAATAATATTGAGATATGTTTACCTTAATAAAAAAGATAGAGTGTATGAAGTAAGGAACCTGAACTCCTTAAATTTCTCCTGGCTAACCGATATAATACTAATACCAGATCAAACAATAAACTTGAAAATGATAAAATTAAATTAAAAACTAAACCCAGTAGGGGAAGGTTTTCTAGAAAGTGTTCAACTGTCTGCGTGCATATGGCAAGTATTTCCATCTCTTTATCTATTTCCATGATCTTTTTTAACAAAAATACTTCAGCATGCACATACTGAGGGACCCCTCTGATTTAAGATGTTCGGCTAAGGCTAAAAAAAACCCTAGTTTAGGATGTCAACCTCCAAGAACACCCCAATTAAATTCATACAATAGCTTGGTCATTTGAGTTCTCACACAAGGTTTAGAGGAGATAATGAGCCCTACAGATGGTGCAAATAACTGTGGGATATGAGCACTGGGAGCACAGTACTAAGAACAGCATCATCCCCTTTGTTGATGGGGGCACCTCTTTGCGCGAGGAACTCTGGATCTTGGAGAGTCCTTTCAATTCCATGGCAAAATTGGAAAGTTAAAAGTAAAGTCTGCACCATGCTGCACCAATTTAGGGCAATGCGTTACTACAATGCGGAACTACAAGTATGTTGTCTTTGCATGTCCCAATAGCCTATGGATACCTTACAATTAATCCTAGCTGAGCCAATGCAGGAGGACAGTATTTAGCCTGTGGTGAGGTGAGAGCTAGTATTAGAAGTGCCACCCAGCAGCAACCATTGGGCACATGCTCTTTCACAAGCTCCCGGCAATCCTACCTTTCAGTTCAAAGACACGAGGATCATTCTTCACACAGTCTCAGTATAATGCAGTCAAATATTAGCACAGGGCTTGTCTCAATTAATGTAGAGAACTCCTACCTCAGGTTCCAATAAATGTCCGATGGTAGAGCCAAGGCCCTGGCTCTTTCTTATGCTGATGGGCTCAGGAAGTGCTTGTCCTTGGCCCAGGTGCGGCCCAGGCGATACGCATGCATGGCCCACACAGTGCGCATTCAAAGGCGCTTTATAGTGCTTCAGTGTGGGTGGCAGCAGGAAACAACAGGCGTCCCTCCTCCTACGAAGGATCTGGAATTGAGGGACAGTGAGTCTCTATAGTGGACTTAACAGCAGGAATAAGCAGCGTGACCTGTACCACAGTATATCAAAGGTGCTTTAGAGCACTCCAGTAATGGTGACAGTGGGAAACAACAGACAGCCCTGGAGGCTCTAAAATTGTGGGACAGCGAATCCTTATAGTGAACGAAACAGTAGGAACGAGCAGCATGACTTGAGCTACTGGAGATCAAAGTTACTTTATAGTGCTACGGTACTGGCAGCAGTGGCAAACAACAGACAGCCCTCTTCCTCCTGGAGGCTTCGGAATTGTGGCACAGCGAGTGCCTGTAGCGGCCCAAACAGCAGGGACAAGCAGGGTGACCTGTGCAGAGGGTGATCAAAGGTGCTTTATAGCATACAGTGTTGGTGGCAGTGGGACACAACTGACGGCCACTCTTCATTCTGGAAGCTGCAGAATTGTGGGACAGCGAGTTCCTAAGGCAGCCCAAACAGCAGGAACAAGCAGCATCATTTATCAATACCAAGAACCCCTCAGGCACAGAACTAACAAATTCCATACCCTGCCAGTGCACCATGAAACGGTAATAAAATATGTTGGACGTTTGTTACTCTATCATCTGAGCACCTCCAATGTGTTTTTGCGTCGAAGGCCCATCTATTTTGAAAAATACACTTTTAGAAAGTTATTATTTTCCTTCCTATGCCAAATTTGCCTTTCTGTCAGTCCCATCTGATTGGTGAATGGCTCTCTGGTGGTGAGATGTGGATTGCTACGAGACAGCAAACAAAGTCTTGAGTGAGGAGAGGTGCTTTTCTTCTTTGAGCAGAATTGCCAGGGGGTTATGCTGAGTGCCTTCCTGAGCTTCAAAGGGTATATACCCTGTTACTGGCAGATGTGGCTCACACCTAGGCCTACCTTGCTTTGCCATCCTAGTCAGCTGCGCTCCAAACCCAGTAGCATGGCTGCCACAGAACTAGTTTGTAGTGACCACAAGGGAGGTTTTGCCCATTATCATAGCCACACCTCTGGGTGGGACCAGGGAGCTATGACCAAGGGAGGAAGTGTTCTGCCTTATTGGATTTACATGGAGAAGGGCACTGTGACATATTTTACAGTAACCACACAGAAATTGCTGCAAATGTGGGTAGGGTCACACCTGGGAACCTTTACCCCACTGGTTAGGGATTGGCTAGGAGATTCCCCCACCCATAAGATGACACTGGGCATAAAGGTGACATCCCCACTACCCCTTACAGAACATTTTTGGATATGTGCAGATCCTGCTATCTGAATCCTGAAGGAAGAATGGACCTTTTTGCCAGGACCCCAGAAGTGACTCCAAGGTAATTTGACTGACCATTCAATTGAGCTAACTTAAGGGACACAACAAGCTTCCAGAGGCCTTTTACTGCAACCGCTTAGCTGCCCAACTGGACCTGCCATGAACCATTTGCTGACCTCTTTTCGAGTTAGTCCTAAGCTTCAAGTGCTTCCTCATTGGTCAGGGCCACTTGGCTGATGTTGACTCTTCCTGTTCAAACAGCAAAACCTGGGACGTATAAGCTTTCTGCCAACTTTCCTCCAAAGAACTGGTGTGAGACCGAAACGGTGGTTGAGTCAAAGCCATTAACAGGAGGAAGGAGGTCTGACTTCAAGATAAGTCCAAAAATAGGGGTCTCTACGGAGACCGGGAGTGAGTCAAAGTCGATCGCCGTCAAGGGCACGGAATCTAGACTTCGCACACTTGGAGCTTTCTTTCCTCCAGAGACCCTGCTCTACAGCAACCCACCATCATCAAGCCCTGAATTGGACTCAGCTTACACTCTGCCCTGAAGACGATTCATCGGCCACCACTTGACTAAAGCAGAGGAGACTTTCAAGAAGGGTTGTGTATCATTGGCAAATTGGCGAATCGTGATGCTGTTATTCTTCAGTAATGCAAAAATACCAGTTGATGGACTGAATGCAGAACAATGTCATATATTCACCCCAGTACAGAGATCTGGGCCTAAATCCATAGTTTTTTTGCTCACCAGGCCATTCCAGTTTGAACCCAGCCATATGCAGATCAGTCTTGACCCTGTGCTACATGGGAACAGCCCAGCCCAAACTGCCAAGCCAGGTCCTCCCTGGACTGGAAACAAGCATCCTAGGACCGGTTTCGGGCTTTCAGCCCTCATCAGCCAGGATAGCTTGATTCCAGTGGAATGGAGAGCATGGGACTCAGGTCTGAGCATACCCGTCCTACTCGGGGTGACAAATGCAAAAATAACAGTTGATGGACAGAATGCAGAACAATGTCATACATTCACCCCAGTACAGAGATCTGGGCCTAAATCCATCGTTTTTTTGCTCACCATGCCATTCCAGTTTGAACCCAGCCATATGCAAATCAGTCTTGACCCTGTGCCCCATGGGAACACTCTAGCCCGAACTGCCAAGCCAGGTCCTCCCTGAACTGGAAACAAGCATCCTAGGATCGGTTTTGGGCTTTCAGCCCTCATCAGCCAGGATAGCTTGATTCCAGTGTCATGGAGAGCGCTGGTCTCACGTCTGAGCATACCAGTCCCACTCGGGGTGAAGAATTAAAAATAACAGTTGATGGACAGAATGCAGAACAATGTCATACATTCACCCCAGTACAGAGATCTGGGCCTAAATCCATCATTTTTTTGTTCACAAATTTCATTCCAGGTTTAACCCTGCCATATGCAAATCAGTCTTGACCCTGTGCCACATGGGAACAATCCAAGCCCGAACTGCCAAGCCTGGTCCTCCCTGGACTGAAAACAAGCATCCTAGGACCGGTTTCAGGCCTTCAGCCTTCATCAGCCAGGATAGCTTAATTCCAGGGGCATGAAAAGCACAGGACTCATGTCTGAGCACATCCGTCCCACTCTGGGTTACAAATGCAAAATAACTGTTGATGGACAGAATGCAGAACAATGTCATACATTCACCCCAGTACAGAGATCTGGGCCTAAATCCATCCCCTTTGGTATCGCTTTGTTCACCCTAAGTTGGCAGGGTATGCCCAGACGTGGGTCCCTTGCTTACTCTGCTACTGGATTCAAGATAGCCTGGCTGATGAGGGTTATGAACCCGAAACCGGTCCCAGGATGCTTGTTTCTGGTCCAGGGAAGACATGGCTTGGCAGTTCGGGCTGGACTGTTCCCATGAGGCACAGGGTTAGACTGATTTGCATATGGCCATGTCTGAACTGGGGTGGTGGAGTGAGCTAAAGAATGATGATGAATTAAACCCAGATCAGTTGACTGGGGGTGAGTGTTTGATTTGCTCAAATGATCCGTCCATCATCCCCTTTGGTATTGGTTTGTTTGCCCTAAGTTGGCAGGGTATGCCCAGACGTGGGTCCCTTGCTTACTCTGCCACTGGATTCAAGATAGCCTGGCTGATCAGGGTTATGAACCCGAAACCAGTCCGAGGATGCTTGTTTACGGTCCAGGGAAGACATGGCTTGGCAGTTCTGTCTGGACTGTTCCCATGAGGCACAGGGTCAGACAGATTTGCATATGGCCATGTCTGAACTGAGGTGGTGGAGTGAGCCAAAGGATGATGATGGATTAAACCCAGATCAGTTGACTGGGGGTGAGTCTTTACTTTGCTCAAACGCTCCGTCCATCATCCCCTTTGGTATCGCGTTATTCTTGACTAAGGCACCAAGTGGAACCATTTAAATGTTGATATTGACCTAAGGCAGTATAAAACCATGGGGGCTCCATATGTGAGAGCTTTCATTTGTGACCAGGAGGTGCCCATGTTAACAAACTGGTGTCAGTTGGAAAGGTAAGAGGAGGAGCAGTAAAGGAGATTGCGAATTAATCCCAATCATGACTCGAGGGTAAATATATGGATGAGATGGTCACCTGTTTTTAAGGCAGCTAAGAGGTCCAGCAATATCAGGAGGCAAGGGTAATCTTCCTTTGCGGTGATGAGAACATCGCTTATGTTGAGTAAGGTGGGGGTCTCAATGCTCTAGAGTGATTTGAAGCTATACTGTTATTCAAGTATAAGATGGTTAGCACTAATGTAATTGTTTAGTTAAATATAGACCGCTTTTTCAAAGACCTGTATGCTGAATGGTAGATGAGTGGTTGGCTGGTAGTGTGCTGAGGTGATCAATATCCTGTATATGTTTCTTTAAAAGGGTAATCATCTGCCCAGTCTTGAGAGATTCTGGCAAGATGCCTTGAGTAACAGAGACATTGGCAGGGGCAAGTAGGGTTAAGAGAGCATCCCTAGAGAGAGGATTTATGATGGGCAAGAGTAAGAAATTACCTTCATAAAAAGTGCATTTGAAAGACTTAAGTATGTTACAAAGATTTGGGATGGATAGGGCTTTGAAGACTGATCATTGAGGGGGTTTCACAGTAAGGGTTGGGTGTGAGAGGTGAAGCAGGCTTGATATCATCAATACTATTGGATCTTTTGCATTTTATAATTCAAGAGGAGGTTGATAGTATTGCATTTTTCTGTGGAGTGAAACGTATAAGCTTTTGGCAGAGGATTGATGCTGTGCCATTTTGTATTGAATAGTGTTTTGCTTCATTAGATGGCTTAATTGATGGTGATAATCTTATAGTTTGCTTTAGTGGATGTGATGGGCTGTCTCTAAGTTGCAGGGAGGGCTATCAGTACCAAGAGGTTCTCTGGAGTTCGGTTTTTCTTCCATTTTCTTTCCTGTCTCTGAATGAATCATTTATTTTCAGCAAGGTCTTTAGAATAGCAGAGTTCTGAAGACTTTGGATTTTACTTGTGTTGTTTAACTGGCTATGGATGCTCGCATAGAGTTCCAAAAAATTGTTGAAGTTGTTTAGGAGGGTGCGGGCATCGGATGTGGAGTGGATGTGGGAGTAATAATTTATGGCATTAGGTTGTCTATGGAGAAGTTTTTGAAGGATCTAAAGGTTTCCTCTCCTCTTTTGGGTTGACCTTGGTTGGTTGGTAGTACTCCGAGCAGAGAGATAGCGATTGAAGAGTTGTCAGTCCGGTCCAAGTGTATAAGAGGCTTGCATTAGATCTCTGGTGATGCTGAGGAGACAAGATTGACAATGTATCTTTGGAGTGTATTGGTTGTGTGACATGCTTTATGACATAGAGTGTGTATCAATGAAGTTGATGTTGGTGTCTCTTGTTTTTTTAGCTTGCCTTTTCTGGGAGGTTAAAGCCATCTAAGAGGGTGGTGTAGGCTTGTTGGACAGATGAGTTAGTGAGCATATCTCAAAATTCATCAAGGAAGTCCTTGTTCTGCTTTGGAGGTCTATAGATGAGATGGAATGTTGCAGTCAGAGATGCAGAGAGAGGGAAATTACATGTCAGCAGCTCCATTGAAGTGAGAGGTATTTGTGTACCTAGTGTGCAGGGCCAGGATGAATTATGTTTGATAGTGAAGCCTCTTCCCGTCACATGTGTGCAGTCCACATGATGGTTGCTTTATCCTGTGGCAAGAAGGACATCAAGGATGTGCAAAGAGGCGGGGGTAAACCATGTTTCTGTGATTAATAAAGCATCAAGCTTGTGATAGGTGATGAGATCTGCAATTTCTGGTGTGTGGCGTAGTGCAGAGTGAGCATTAATGAGCACGAGTTAAAATGTGTGTACTGTAGTATGAAGGTGTGCAGTAGTTAGTGGGATGTGTAGGAAGTTGAGTGTGTGCATTGTGTAAAAGCTATGTGACTGTCTGGGTTGTCTACGTCACTGTGTGATTGATGGGCTTTTGCAGTATGGACTGCTGAGTGAGTCGCATGATTATAACCTTAACTTGTAGGCTTTAGCGGAACAGGGGACCTAACTCATTGCCCTTTCAGGCCCAAACAGGCAATGCCCTTGTTTATGTCCGCTCTTTGCTGGAGACGGTCTGTTAATGGGATACCCTAAAGAGTTGATTGAAGTAGGGAGAAAGGAGGAACTCATGTCACTTCCTGTGTAGTTGGATGATGGGAAATCCATTAATGTCACTTCCCGAGAATATGGATGATTGGAAATTCAGTGATACCTGCTGAACAAAGGGCAGCTTTTGTACTGACTTTTTTCACTTGCGTGTTTTTTATTTTTTATTTTCAAAAAGAAAATCCTGAAGTGGGATTTTCTTTCTGAAAATAAAAAACATGTCTCCCTTATCATGGATGTACCTGGCAGTGACAGACAGTAAAAAGTGTCTATATGTCTGCCCATCCTAATTGGGTGGATGGACATATAGGCAATTTTCCGATGACCCTGCACTCAGCAGGCTTGAGCTGTAACTGCCATAGCCATACTTATGGTCCACCCACACTTGAATCAGATGGATGGACCACTGTGTTGGCGGGGAGGGTTTCCTCTCCACCAACATCTAAATTGGGTCCTAGGTCTGAAAATAAAACCTTTGACTGGAGCAAACCCTGTTCTTATCTGATCTCTGCCCCATAGTGGTCAGCATCAAATTGCACCTAGGTCCTGGTGCATTGCAGACTGTATAACTCTTATTTCATGTATTTCAAATATTTGTGGTTCTCAGTCAAGAACTAAATCAAATAAACTTAAACTTGAACTTGTATTTTAAATAGCACTTAACTTTGTATATGCTCTATTTCCTTTAAAATGTTAGAAATTCATATGTCTGGTTCCCCTTACCCTATTTTGATGATCTTAGTGTCTGTGATCATTATCATCTGTTTTTCTATATGGGTTTGAGAATGTTATTGTGTTCTTTTCTTTAGAGTTGGTGGCATTGCTTGAACTTATCACACATGTCTCTGCTAATTTTGTGCTGCTTGTGCCAGGGGTTGATCAGAGGTTATCTCAGAATTGTGTTTTGATGTAACTACAGTGGTTGTATTGAGTTCGTTTGGGCACCACCTTCCCAAATTATTAGCCCCTTTTCTGACAGTGTTCACAGGGAGAGTGCAGATCAGTTGGCGGCTGCTTCTGGTTGGAATGTTTTTGTGTGAGCGAATTCAGACTGATAGGTCAGCTGATGGTTAGTGCAATGGTGGAAGCCATCTTCAACTGTAAAGGCTGTTAGGTTGTCTAAAATCATGGTTTAAAGTGGGTTTGAGAATGCAAAGGTTACAATTGATTATCTAGTCTTTCTCTGATCTTGTAAACTTTTGAAGGAATGATATCAGTGTAGGACATTTCTACCAGTGAAATTTATTTATTGGACATATGGCTCGGGGACTCAACTAACTAGGGTGCTGAAGGTAAGTCAAAGATGCTGTCCTTTTATCCATTAGCTATTACTTGTTTATTCTGGAATCTGCAGCTCTGTTTCAGAAGAGGCAAGAAGAGATTGACGCTCAAATACTGGGAAGTGCCACCTGGTGTTTCAATGATGAGTCCATAAAGTATATGCACCAATGATTTGCCTTATGAAGTTGGTCTCTTAAATAATTAAGTAATTGGAGATGCTTTGTGGGCCAACAAAAATAGTCACCAATTGCCACAGTCATGAGGATGTTTTTGAAAGCACTTTGGCCCAGATTTACTAAGATTTGATGCAAAGCAACGCTGCAAGATAATTTCCTGTCCAACTCAGCATCAAATGGAGAGAGCAGACATTTGCCACATTTACTAATGTATGGCATATTTTGCTCTCTCTCTGCTCTGGTGCATTATGTCCTGCTTAGCACCAACGCAGTCACACTTGTGCCATTGTGAAAAAGTGACAGCGTTACTTGCTAGTGTGCTTTTGTGCAGAAAGCAACACTTTCATGCACAAAAACAATCCTCAAAGGCATTTAAATTTGTTCTATATGTGCTGCAGAATGGAAAAAGAGGAAATAACCAGGAGTAATAAACACATTTCTCCACATTACACCTCTGTTGGGAGGGCATACCAATTTAAAACATTCCCAAGTTTAATAGTCTTAGTAAATCCAGAAATAAGCCAAAATCATGGGCGGTTGCATGCACCACCCATGGAATGGCTTTCCAACGCAGAGCAATGCAAAGCAGCAACAAGGTGGCTTTGCATGGTTTATTAAATCTGACTTAAGGGCTTGTGATGCCTTGCTTGGCACAACCCCAATGCAATTGCTTAAATCATGGCTTATGGGTCCTGAGGGTGGTGTTCCAGCCTGAGTCAGGAATGCCTGCTAGTTGTAATGTCGATTTTTGTGGTTGGTTAGTCATGTGATGTGGCCCTCCAGTCATGTAGTCGACTGACTGCTCTTCCTTCTTTACAGGACTCCCATATCTCATACCAGTATATTCAACCACCACATAGGCACCGTTGAAAGTTAACCCTCATTTCAGCATCCAATGTCTTTGGGGCATATTTATGAGCCCCTTGCACTGCTGTAGCATCAATTTCTGTGATGCTCCAATGGCACAAATCATATCTATGAGGCCAGGTGAAGCCACTATGTGTGGCTTTTAAAGGCCTCATAGATATGGCGTAAGGCAAGGCAGCGCAAATTGCTCTGTTGCAACAGAAGGTGTTACATGGGCATTGCGGTGGGCTTCCCCACTCAACATCCATGGAATTTGATTTACAAGATCATGTAAACCTGGGGAACCGCAAATCCTTACACCTCCAGGTGTGATGTAACAAGCAGAAATATCTTTATTTCCCATCACACTCGTAGAAAGTAGAAAACACCTCTCTGGGTTGTTTTTGTGAAGGAGGTGCCCCTTGCTGCACAAAAATATTCCTGCATGCAACGGAGGCACCCTTGCAACATGGTGCAAGGGTGCCTACATTGACGCCAGGCTGCCAATATGGTACGAGCACAGGAAAAAAGGATAGGGATGCACTGTATTGCATGAATCAGAATCTAAATCTAGTATTTATAAAGTGCCTTTCTATAAACAAATAAATAAGGGAAATCTATAAAGCGCCTGGTTACGCACAGATGGCATGTCCCCGCGCTGTGGCGAGTGGAATCAGCAGAGTCGTACCGCAAGGTCAGCCCGGCTTGCTGCGTGTAGAGGTGGGTTTTTAACTTCTTCCTGAAGCCAAGTTCAGATGGCTCCAGGCGAAGGTCCAGTGGCAAGGCATTCCAGCTTTTCGCGGCCAGGTATCTAAAAGACCTACCTCCCATGCGTGCCATTTTTATCCTGGGGACATTTAGTAGCCCTACGCAGGAGGATCGCAGAGCGCGCGCTGGCGTGTACCGGGTGATCAAACCCTGAAGCGGAGCTGGTGCCTTACCACCCAAGATGTGGTTGCATGTGCAAAGGGCCTTAAACTCGACCCTGCTCCTTACTGGGAGCCAATGAAGGGCCTGAAGGGCTGCCTTGGACGCTGATCTCTTGGGGAATTTCAGAATCAGGCGAGCGGCTGCATTCTGCATCACCTGGAGGCGGTTGATCGCCTTACTGGTGGCTCCCAGATAAAGCAGATTGCCATAGTCCAGGCGCGATGTGATGAGGGCATGCACCAGCGTCCTGTGGGCTGACGTGGGGAGAAGATCTAATACCTTCTGCAGGCTTTTTAGGACGCTGAAGCAAACCCCCACCACACGGCCTATCTGAGGTCCAAAAGACAGGTCCACGTCAAGCCACACTCCCAGGTTTCTGGCTTCTTGACAGGGTATAGGGACCTCCCCTAGACATGATGGCCACCATGCCGATGACCAAACAGACCTGCTCCCCCCCACCACGAGCACCTCAGTCTTGCTGCCATTTAGCTTAAGACAGTTGGTGGACATCCAGGTCACCAGTTCCTGCATGCAGGCCTTGAATCTGTCCACCGCGCGAAAGGGAGATGACCAACTGCGTGTCATCGGCATAGGACACTATGTGCAGACCATCTCTGTTGAAAGAGGCTTTCCAAGGGTGTTGCTGTGTTTGGTCCCACTTTACATCCATGGAATTTTACATTGTCTCAGATTTACAACATCTCGAAAACATGGGGCCGCACCAAAACCTTGAGCAGGGATCGCGTTGGAGCACGGCTGCTAATTGTGAACTGGTGCTGGCTGAAAGGACCGGAATGCACTGTATCTTGTAAATACGGTGCATGCCTGTTCTTTTGAATTGGTGTAGGGGAGTGCAGCAAAATGACTTGTGACGTTGCCCTAAGCCAATTCTTTGTAACTATGCCCCTTAGTTTATATCTTCCTTCCTTCTGAAGCAAGCAATGCTGGCTTCAGGGCATAGCTATTCGGCTGATAGCAGAACGTCAGGGAAAGACAGGCATCTTCTCAGCAGGCTGTATCAGCCATCTTTGCAGCTGTTTATTATGTGCCATCACTAAGCAGAGACATGTGGTTTGGAAGCAATTATTGTCAGAAAATTTCCATACTGGTAACATTCACCGCAATCGACTGTTACTGGTATGTGATGCTTCGAAATAAGCGCTTCTTACATTTTGAAACTATGTGTAAAATGCCCCTGACGATCTTTTCAATGTAAGGATTCAGTCAAAAGAACTACGCAGTCAGGTGTAAGGAAAAAACAGAGGGCAAGGAGTGAAAAGAAGCAATGTAGCGTTAAACCACTTTCCATACATGTTTATGATTTCTGTAAGATGTCGCTATGGAAACAAAACTTTCCTTTTGGAAGCTGTTTGAAGGGAGGTAGCTCTTTCTTCAAAAGAGTCATATTTGCTGCACTAATGTTCATTTAAACAGTCTTTGTTCAAGTGGAATCTGCTTGACTCTCTTACACGACATAGAGCATTCAAATAAATAAAAGCAGCATGTTAAGCAGTAAAACAAAAACTGCATGTAATTTGAAAGCACTTTAGCCTGCGCTGCCTACAAACTGTGTGCAGTGATTAGTTTTACATTTATTGCTTAGTTTAGATATAATCACATCTGGTGGCATACAGCGGGCCCCGGAAGTTTTATTCTGTGAGGGTCAAAATTAGGTCGCTACATTGGCGCAATTCCCCAGCACTCAAGAAAATGTCAGAGCCCAGAGCTGTGGCAAATTTGGCAGCACCACGCTCCCACATTTTCAAAACACATGGATGCTCCGTATTCACAAATGTTAAATGTCGTATACTTGTAAAGCGCACAGCTACCCTAGCAAAGGGGTGTCCAGGTGCTGTATACCACTGGGGAACCCATCCTGGCTTTCCTGTGAGAAGTCCCTCCTGGGCATCTCCAAGGTGAAGACAAGCATACCCGGCACTGATGGGACCGTTAGTAGAGATTAAGCAAGCTATTACCCAGAGTGGGACCCATGGTTGGCGTAGGCACCGAGGCGAGAATTATCAAGTCCGCTGACCATGGCCCAAGACCCTGCCACGTCTGGAATCGACCTCTGCTTCCGGGTCTGCCGCCTCTAACCAGTGAGCCACACCACTCCACAAGAATAAGGCACACCTCTGTGTTTTCTCTAGCGCTGGTGCAAAAAAAGCTGTCTAGCACCAGTGCAGGCCCCTTTCCACCATATTGCAAGGGTGCCTTGCTGGCTGCAGGGATGATTGTTCATGTGCTGGAAGGGAGACCTTCCTGCACATAAACAATCAATAATGAGGATTTGCACCTTCTATGTGTTGCAGCACACATGGAAAGAGCATAAAATTAGGAGAAATTCCATGGTGTTAATCTTTGACGCTGTCTCAGCCTTCTAAATCTGGGGCTGTGCCAAAAATCAATGGGTCTTGCAATGGAACGCCCACAGCAACACCTGTTGCACGCCCCTTTGCCAGAGAGGACTGTGGTGAAAAGGGGCATATTTACAAGGTGGCGTTAAGCCATGCAAAGTGGCTTAGCGCCACCTTTTACATATATGGAAAATGGCTTCGTGCCATCGGAGCATCAAAGAAAGTGATGCTCCGGTGGCTGTGAGGGCTTGTAAATATGCCCCAAGGTCGGCTTGCGCCCAGTCAGGCTACACCTGAGTCACATGTATGAAGACTATCACAATGGAAAGACAAATATGAGACAATGATAGCATGTGAGCCACATGTCTAATGAGTAACACAATGGTGGACAAAGCTAAGACAATGATGATATGCAGAACTTTCTTCCACCCACACAAACTATTTTGAGACACCAAACCTCAGCTTCCCGACATGGCTATTGCAAGCACATCAATGTATTGATAAGACATGCTTATGGTCAGAGATGAGGAGCAATGCGAGGAATGTGTGGCATACCCTCCTTGACCAACTTTTGCTTTACGTAACATTGTTGTGCATATATGTAAATCTACCAGCGGTAATATTGGAAAGCACGTTTCCCTGTGGCTGTGACATATGGAGTGGGTTATGAAGTAGGTGCATTACCCATAGTGACATGTGAATTAATTCCTGACTACTATAGTCTCCTGCCCTTTTCTGCTATTTGATTTGTGCGTTTTTCAATGTTACGGGGTGTAAAATATAACATTACACTGAGAAAAATCTTTGAACTAAGAAGTAATGTAAATGTGTCCATTTCTGAGCCATGCATTACTTGTAGCGGATATTCACATCTATTCCACTAATGCTTGCTGATATCTTCCTGAAATGGCTAAGGAGAGAAATGAGACCTCCGTGAACTGGAGTTGAGCTTGTGAGAGAAGGGTCCTTCAGGAATGTCCTCAGCTCTGTGGGTGAGGGTGGCAAATACAGCGGTGCCAGAGGACATACTGAGAGCTAAGAAAGGACATTGCAAGAAAGTGAACTGCTCTTAGAGGAGTCCCCAGAAAAGCCCAGTAGGTTTGTAAATGCTTTGAGGATCTCTGGTGAAGGCCCATGCTGTAGGTTCTGAACATTCTTGGGAGATCTTCCTTGATATTTAAGAAGAACATCTACTAGCTCAACTCACTGCAGAGGAAAGTCCTAGAGCAGAGCTTTCTGCTCTACTGGAGTAGCGTGAACAGCAGGGCAGCGAGGGGTGTATATATAGTCTATCACACTGTGTGCATGTGACTTTTTGTCAATCTCCGGTACCTTGTGAGTGTGTTACTTTAAGCTCCTATTACAAGTGGTCCATTTTCTAATGCAAAATTGCCCCTGTAATTACCAGGCATTTTTATCCCTTTCTGTTTTTGAAATCTTGACCTACTGAATTTTAACAGGGGTTGTGTTTTTTATTGAACCCGGTCTATGCTGAGTGCTATAAAAAAATGCAAATTTTTGGTATGTGTTGTGACAGGAGTTACTGCACATTGGTAAAAATTTGACCCATGTGATATGAAGGGCTTTATTTGTAAGAATGGTGCTCTGCAAACTTGTTGTGGATAGTCCATCGATATAATCATGTAAGAGACTGATGGGAATTACCCAACTAGTCTGATAAGCACAGCATGCCGTGTCCAATCCACCCATCAAGTTTAAAATCAACTCTTTCTACAACCATCGATAGCAAATTAATTTTAGTTCAGCCCAATTTGCTGAAGGATAGAACACCTGTGAACAAGGAATAACCCAATTTCGAAGCACAGATGAAGTGATATATGCAGGTTCCACTTTACGAATAACAGCATTTTCAAGCACAGTTGAAATGATTTATGTACATGTTCCACTTTACTGAAGATCATATATACTAGATGTGGAATAAACTTGACAGTGTGTGTATGTGGCATAGTCATCCACCTGTGTGTGCTCCCTGAATATGGAACCCACAGTATCGGTGGGACAGAATATCAGCGAAAAATTATCCAAAAAAAGATATTGGCTGGAAAGTATGTAAAGACTTTCCAAACCTAATTACACATATACATTCTTACGTGGTTCATAAAACATAGATGTGGAGTTAGCAATAGTAAAAATGTACTGGTCTATGTGCAATTACCTTCTGATGTTTAGTCCCCTAATATTCTGTGCTCGATATTCTTGTACTACGATGTTGTTGGGGTTAATGTTCAGTACTACGTACATCCACTGTCAGTAAGAGAAAGAGACATAAGGTCGGTAAGTAAAGCCATGTGCATTTGATTTGAGGATTGTCAATACTTTTTGTTCCCAGATTCATTTAAAAAACGATCAAGAATGTGACAGGGAACATTTATTTCTACATGAGCCCCTGATCCTTTTGATGGAGTTTTGTCTTTTATAGCCAATTTTCTGAGTACACGTTAATGTAATCCTTAATTCTTGTGTGCCAGGCTGTGAATCCTTTTAAGGCATTATCATATTTTGTTGCACGATATGTATTAACTCTTGTATGAACTTAAGGCCTTTTTTACATTTTTTTCCAATGGGGGCAGCAGCCATGCTGAGAAAAGCAATCAATTAGCAACACCATATTACAGAGTCTAGTGTCCTGAAACATGACATAATGCAGCCCTCTCCCAGAGAGCTGGCCATACACATGCATGCACCAATCCACTCACAGAAGTGACCATTGAGCTGACCCTGCCAGCTGACTGAGCTGGGTGCATGTGTCCTCAATCACCTTACCGCCAGCATTCCTGTCTCCGAGTCTCTCTTTCTTGCAATGCGGGCCATAGGCCCCTAACAGTACATTAACAATGGGGACTGTTGGAATGCACTTGACATTGGAGACCTGGCCCTAATGAAACTCGACACCAGTTGCGATGCTGAAGCTGCCACAACTCCGTGATGGTTTAGCCCTCTAGTGTCATTGGTTGGTGGAGATTATGGCAGCTGTTGATCTATCCATAGGAGGCCTACCACACCAACACAGCCACCCGCATGACTGGGCATGTTGTTTAGCAGCTGCACTGTAGCCTTTCCCCTAGTTTGTACTTTTCAGGCAGAGAAATCATCTTACTCCTTGTAGGTATGCTAAGGGTGGCTATTTAGAGAACAAGGAAGAGTGGAGTACTTAGGTGCACATTGCACCATCCATACTGAAGATTAGCAGCTCACAAATCCACCCCACCTCCTTCCAATGGAACAAGTCGATTGCTTCACCAGTGTTCCAATACATGTCAAATAAGCTACTATCCAAGAGAAGACGAGCACCCTGCAGCTCATTCCACAAGCAGTGCTAACCATAACCTCACACATCTACCAGCTATAATGGAGAGAGAGAAAGAAACCTACCTTAGCTTTTACCACACTGGCGTTTCTGCCTGAGGAGAGGAGTACTACAGCAGATTTTTCCTGATTCCTCCCAGCAATACGGAGACGTGCATCTTGCCTCAGGAGCCTCTGAGCCTCTGAGCCTGTAAGCCCCCAGCCCATCCATCCTTCTTTGCAAAGAAAGACATTATCCTGGCTTCAACTCTTGCGGCTCCCCTACAGCTTTCACTGCCCCTCATTTCAATCCCTCGAACGTCTGCAAGCAGAGAGACAATTTGACAATTTATTGGTGCACTGCACGATTACTTAAAATCTTTACAGTATAAAATAAACAAAAACTTAATGAACATCCCCTCCCCCCGACGTGTCCCATCCACACATAAAAAGTAGATATCACTTTGAGTTAAAATACTGACAGTTAATACTGCTTAGTTATCCGGAACAAAGTTCTTTTAAGAGGAGGGGAGTATTGGTTGCTCCATTGTTCCACAACAGATGAGGAAAGGCACATGAAAGTTCGGTAGAATCAATTTGTACACCAAAGCTGGATGAAGATAGATGGATTCCCCGTTGGACCCTTAAACCAACCCAAGTTAGATGACTGGGACTGATGAATTCCAGTTACTTTGCAGGCACACCCTAAATTAACTATGAGCTAACATCATTGGGGCCACTGATAGGGCGCAGACCCCATAGTCGGAACCCTTGGAATTAGTGGCCGTTTAGTGGGAGTCGAGTGCCATTTTTACCTGGTGTATGAATTTCCTGACTCTGGCTATCAAACAGGTCGTGGAGACAGAGAGGCACCAGTCCGAAGCCTCTCTGCAAGTTCTGTATCCCAAGTTCTGTAAAATCGGGAGCAACAAACGATGAAAGTCATTGGCCAACTTTGTGCAGCAACACAAGTGTAGCCAGGATTCTCTGTGATAATTGCATAGACGGCAGGCTGTGGCGCCATCCGTTCGTGCCCATTTGGGGTTAAGGTCCGCGATCCTGAGGGCCAAGAGGCGAAAATACAGAATTTTCTTTCTCGAGTGGGTGGATACTGGGTCTTGCAGGTATGTTTGGGGTTTACCCGAAATATATGATTTGTCCAGGGCCTGAGTTAGTGGGTTTTGCAGAAGGGATGCAAGGTCAAGCCCAAATGAAATGGTCTGGACTTGGCGCTTAACAGCTTGGGCCCAGGCTGAAAATGGAATTTCGTGCAGGGGCAGGCTCCTTCTCTCGATTTTCAGTGCGTCAATGGCTAATTCCACCTTGAAGTGCCATGGGGAGCCCACCTCACCAAAGATTGTTTTTAGGAAGTGCTTTAGGGTGTGTTCTGGCGTTTTCAATACTCTAATATAGAATTTTAACAGGTGCCAGCTCTGGTCGCTTGAGGCCTATTTCTAGCCTTAATCTATTGTTCCTTGCATATCTGGGGGCCTGTAGCACCATCTTGTAGGCTTTCGCCTGGGCCGCATTGACCACTTTGTCAAATGCACCTGGGTAGGCTATATGCCCCTACCAGATGGCGGGGATCAGTTTTGCCCTGAGCACTGTCAGCATTGGTTCGGCTGAGGGACTGTCCAAGCGGTGACTTAGGCGTCTTAGCGACAGTATGGTTTTGTCTGTTTTTGGTTTAAGCTCCTTCAGGTGTTTGACTGCAGTGGCACTCTCGGAAACCCAGGTGCCCAGATAGTTGTAGGATGAGGCAGTAACGAAACGGTGGTCCCCCAGGGACCATGATGCTTCTTTTTTGTGGGGGTATTTGCCAAAGATGACGATCTTAGTCATGCTCATGTTGATCCGTAAGTCATTTGCCTTATTATATAAGGCAAGGCTGCTTAAGGCTCTTTGGAGCCCCACCCTGGTGTGGTCCATGACCACTGTGTCGTCTGCATACTGGAGCGTTCCCAAAACAAGCTTTCCCTAGTCTTGGGGGTACTAAGTTGGCATCTTGCAAGGCTGTCCCCATGTCCGCAGTATACAAGTTAAAAAGCATGGGGGCCAGGACGCACCCCTGCTTAAGGCCAGAATTGGTGTCGATTCTTGCAGTTGTTATTGAAGGACTTAGTTTCACCTTGACCCAGGTGCCCTCGTAGAGCACTTGTATGGCTTTTAGCAGGACTTGGGGTAGGCCCCAGGAATCAAGTTTTACCCAAAGCCGACCTCTGTTCACTCAATCAAAGGCTGTGGAGTAGTCTATGAAACAGCAAAACAGGGGCGGCTTATTTCTCGTATTGGCCTTCTTCGTGAGGTTGGAAAGGGCTGTGATGTTATCGAGGGTGGAACTATTTGCCCTAAAGCCGGTCTGTGTGGGCGGGAGAATGTCGTTCTTGTCCACCCAATCCTCCAGGTCTCTTAGAAAAAGGCGGGCGTATATCTTTGCTTCTATGTCGAGAAGAGCTATAAGCCTGTAATTGGCCGGGTTCGTATGATCCCCCTGTTTGTGAATAGGGAATAAGATTAAACCTTTCCAGGAAGTTGGTAAAAATTGCGGTGGCAAAAGAGTGGTTAAATAATGTGGTAAGTCTCGATGCAAAAAAGGCTGAGGCAGTTTTGAAGACCTGGGCCAGAATCCCGTTTGGGCCTGGAGCGCCATCGGTTCTAGTGGCCTTAATGCACTTTAGGACCTCCGCCTCTGTGAACTTTCCGGGCCGGGTCGGATTTGGCCCTTCTGTCGTGGAACTTTCGGGTTCGATAGTTGCAGCCACCACCTTGGACCACGCAAGGCTTCCGGGGGTGGGCCTGTTTGGCTCGCAGGTGTACAGCCCCTTGGCGTACTGTTCCCACACTTTCCCTGCAACACTGTTGTCCTTTTGCATGCCTCTGGGGGTCAGACTGTTGATGAAGCGCCAAAGCTTACTGTTGTCATTTCCTTTAATTAAGAAAACACGGTGAGCCAATTCTGTTCGGACTGCAGTCTTTTATGCTCCCAGACTTTCTTTTTATAGTCAGTTCACAAAGCGGCAATGGAGTGCCTCCCTGGCAAATGAGTCCCTTTCTTTTGTGCCCTAATTGCCTTATTAAGAGCACGCTTACTCTGTGACAGGCATCGCGATTTTGAACGCCGAGACCCAGTATGGAATTGGCAGCTTCTTAGATGGTGATTATTGCCCAGACATTTCAATATGTCGGAGGACAATGTTTCCCAGAGGTATATGATGTTCTCAGTGTGGACTGGGTTAGGTTCCTCCTCCCTTCTGGCTACATAACCTGACAGTCTATGGCTGAGATTGGTTGACCATTTTATTCTTTTAAGGACTTTATGATGTTCTTCGCCCGCGGTGGTTCCAATGGCTTCTTGTGATTCTGCTTGTTCCTGCCAGGTTGAATGTGGTGCGGAGGGGCCTGTGATTGCTTTCTTCTCTGTCGTCCACTATAAAGTTGCAAAGTTTGTGGGCCAGCCGAGAGGCCATTCCCTTGAGGCTCAAATAAACACTCAGTCTTCCCACCTAATTGGCAGCTGCTGTGCATCAATGAGAACAAGTTCCTGCTTACCAAGCAGCTTATCATGTTCCCTACATTCAATATCAAGCTGGCTGTGCCTCACCAGCCAAAGGTTGTAGATGCTACAGGAAGAAGGGGTAACAGCAAGAAGACCAGGCACACCTAAACTGGAGCTGGGAAGCCAGTCAGTACCAGCATCACACCTAGTTCTCTTGATTATAGACACCTTAGGAGTGACACGTGTATTAGGTAAAAATGTGTAGGCCTTGCAAAGGTTTATTTTGACAGATCGAAATGGCAGTTTACTTCTGAGTTACAGGCTGCAGTGGCAGCCTGAAATATTTTTAATAGGCTACATTGTTGGGTGGCACTATAAGTGCTACAGGCCCAATAGTGGCATTTAATTTACAGGCCCTGGGTACATGGAGTACCACCGTACCAGGATCTTAAAAGGTAAATAAATGTGCCAATTAGGTTTGGGACAATTGTACCATTTTTAAGGGAGAGAGCTCAAGCACTCTAGCACTGATTAGCAGTGGTGAAGTGCACAGAGTTCTGAAGCCAATAAAAACAAATTCATCAATAGAGGAGGGTTGAAAGCAACAAGTTTGGGGGCCCCCCACCCAAGGATGTCAGGCCAAAATATATATTTTACCCAAAACCCTTTCTAAATGTTTTAGTCAGTAGGTTTTTACATCAATAGCCATGTATGGTTGCATGGGAAGACCCATGCACCACCCATGGAAGGCCACCTTGGCGTTAAGTTATGCAAAGCAGCACTAAGAGCTGCTTTGTGTTACTTTCAAGTGAATTTCCAGTACAAAACAAGTTTTGAGCTGGGAAATAAATTTGAAAAAAAGATTTTGTGTTGATATATGCCACTTTTGTGACACAAACACAGCCACAATCTTAGTGAATGCACCCCTCAGAGTGGATTTGAACCAAAATACACGTTACCAAGAATAAAATACGTTAGTTACAGCATTTGAAAACTGGTTGTGGTAGGGTTTTATGATATATTTTCTAATAGCCCCACAATGAAACAGAAGAAGTATTACAATCTTTCACAGTCAGAATATGAGGCTTTGAACATTAGTAAGGATGATTCCATCATAATTAACCCTTTATGGGGTAAATATTATTATGCTAAGTTGAGAACAATATCTGGCTGATTCACAGAGACAATAAAATAATAAACACCATTAAGACTTAATGAAGATCCAACTAACCTCGTCCCATAGAAGTTAGAGAATCTCGCCAAGTGCTGGGTTGAACAAGACCTAATTGATACTGAGGAAGGAAAATTCCTGTTTGCATATCTATCACCACAGCCATTTGTTACTTGAATAAATATTCATGTCTCTAGTTACTCTTCCGGGGAAACCCATAGTTAGTGGCGTTGGTATCTTGATCGTGAATGGAGCCATATTGTGAATGTAAATGTGTTTGTATTTATATGGCGCCTTCTACCCAGAGGTCTCGTAGTGATGTATTCATACCGCTGTGGAACCCTTCCTGGCTTTCCTGTGAGATGTCCACTCCTGGGCACCCTCAAGGTGAAGCCAGGCATCCAAGCCCAGCTGGGGCCGTTGTGGAGATTAAGCAAGCTATTGCCCAGAGTCACAGAGTGGGACCCATGATTAGACTAGGCACCGAGGCGAGAATTATCAAGTCCGGGGAGATTGAGTCCAAGAGCCGCCGAGGCGGGAATTGAACCCTGGTCCTGGGCCAGACCTCGACATTCAGAAGTGATTACATTTATGACTCTGTCCAGTAATCAGAGTTATAGGAAGAAATGACTAAGCACTGGAAAGTACAGACGACAGACCGAGTACACAAAAATGTGATGTCATCTTAACCATGTCACATACATGAAAAGAAAGAATCCCAAGGACAGGCTTACCAGCAGCTCACTTCTATCATCAAGGAGTAGACAGTCATAGCTCCATAGTAAAAGGAGTTATATGTGTGGGATATGCACTGTAGCTGAGTTTGTTCTTCATAAATGTGAAACTCAAACTAGGGCTAATCGTAAAACAATAAATATCGACATACATCAATTATAGAATGACATATGACACATACTTCATTCAATATACATCCCAGCTCTCATATGTGAGCAGTAAACTAAGGCAGCCTCGAGTAAGAATTTCTGAACACCCTGGAACCATCAAAAGGGCGAATGAAAGATACATCATAGCTGCTCACTTTATACCTTGTGAGAAAGTCTTTATGCTACCTTCAAATTTGCAGGGATCTGAGCTCAACATCAACATGCACAAGATGGAAATTATGAACCTCATCTAAGACATTTTGAATTCAAGATTATCATCATAATATCCACCTTAAAACTTCTGAGCCTGAACATGTATTAGAAATTGGGTACTGATTGGCAGACGTATGCACCCTTTCCAAGCAGGAACCACAACCTTAGTCATGGTAAGTGCAGCACATACGAAAAAGTTGCCTGTGCTCACCCTCTGGTAGCTTGGGACAGAGCAGTCAGGATAAACTAAAGAGGCAATGTGTAAAGCATTTGTGTACACACACAAACACACACACATACATACACACAGTAACACATTGCAAACACCACAAAAGTACTCCACAACAGTTTAGGAAAATAGCCAATATGTATCTGAGTAAAACAAGAACAAACTAACAAAAATACAACACATTCAAGTAAATATTTACATTTGGGAGATTAAATCAAAAGGCAGTTCTTAGAAATCAATAGCTCCAACGTGGGCTATCTGGTCATGCTTGGCCAGGGCAAATCCAAAAGTTCAGTCGAACCACAATGGATCCCAGGCTGGATACAAAAGTCACACAGACCCACTGACAGTACCTGGATGCATCGATGCTTGGGAACAAGTTGATCAAAAACAGAGGTGATGCATCGCTGTTGCAGACAATGCATCAGTTCTGAATTTGGGCAAAGTCATTAATGCTACTAAGGCAAGAGCACCATGCGTCAGTTATGAGGCATAGATATTCAACTTCTGAGCTGTAGGCAATGCGTTGCCGTGAAGCTGTGCACGGCGAGGAATGCATCAGAGCCAGAGATGGGGCATCACAGATGTCGGCCATGCATTGTCAGATGCTCACACAGCGGCAGTGATTTGGAGGCGCTGCATCAGCACAGTCAGGGGTGCATTGCACGTTGAGGTCTTTCCATTGTGTACTCGTCAAGCGGTGTCCACGGCTTCAGTGCAAGCAGTGGCATTGAGTCGATTTTGCAGGAAATTCACATGTTACGAACTATGCTTCAGTGTCGATGCACTGGATTTGTGGGTTGCAGCACCAACTACTCACTTCCAAAGGCCCAGGACTGGATTTTGCATCTCTTGGCAGAGAAGGAAGGACTCACAGCAGAGAAGTACAGGTGTTGGAAACGAGATGCAAGTGAAGTCTTTGATATCCCCGAGACTTCAGAAACAGGAGGCAGGCCCAAAAAAGCCATGGAGAGCCTTTAGACATGTAGGATGTAGAAAGCAAAGTTCATTCCTCTCAAATCCAGGCAAGAAACAGCAGGTAGCAGGCCAACACAGCAAAGCTAGCAGCAAAGGGGCAGTCCCTCCTGGCAGCACAACAGATTTTCTTCCTGGCAGAATGTACTCAGTCTGTGTTCTGAGTGTATAGTGTTGGAGGTCGAGTGCATATACCCATTTTAGCCTTTGAAGTAGGTCTTTGTTGTGCAGAATGCCGTGAGCTTCAATGGATCCAGACTCACTACAGGGAGGTATGTAACTCTTTGTGTGGGGACATTCTTAGCCCTATCCAGGTGTAAGTATCAGCTCCTTCCTTTCATTCTAGTTCAGGAAGATCCATCAGCTTGGTGATGGGCCATCAGGATATGCAGGGCACACCTCAGCTCACATTGTGTGTGACTGTTTAGAGGTAATGCACAAAGACCAGCTGTCACCCAAACCAGATGTTTATTCTAGGGACAGGCAAAGGCACAGAACTGTTAAAGTAAGAAATACCAACTTTCTAAAACTGGCATTTTCAGATCTGCAATTTAAAAACCAACTTCGCTAATAGAGGTATTTTTAAATTGTGATTCCAAAGACACCAAACTTACTCTTTGTATCTTTTCCCAATTGGAAATTCTACTTGTAAAGTATCAAAAGGCAGCTCCAATACTAACCTATAGAAGGGATAGGCCTTGCTGAAATGAAAAACTCCTAAGTCCATGCTGTGCAGGAACGTGGGTGAATGCATACAGGGGGCACATATTGTGCCCCATGCATGCACCCCAGGGTGCAGAGGCACCTCTTTGCCATGGTTTTCATCGAGGAAGAACACCAAGAAAACCATGGCGGAGATGGAACTCCTAATCTGGTAGTCTCATCAATAAAACTGATGCCACCTGACCACTGCACCACCGCCTGGCAAGGGCTGTTCCCTGCCACCTGTGGCAGGGCAATGGCGGTCCGACCACCCTAATCGTAATAGTGTGGTCGGGAGAACACCGCCACTGCACCCTCACAGTCTGGTGGTCTGTGGACCACCAGACTCATAATCAGCCCCTACATTTTTTACGTCCAAACGATTCTGACATGCATGACCCTAAAGTCTGAACTATTTCATTCAGGAGTCCTGAATCCAGAATCCTACCTAACTCATAGGCTTTCTTGCCATTCTTATCATGTAGTAGTAGACATGTTAGGGAAGCCTCAGAAGTCAAAACCTTCCAGAAAGAATCCCAGCAAATATATTGAATAGGATATTAGTTTCTATTTGTGGAGTGGATCTTGGCAAGCTCAGGTGTTATTTATCCGTCTTCCATTATAATGCTTGGGGAATTGACCAGATGAGCTATATTGTTGAGTAGTCAGTACGAGGTGATCATTACTGCCACCCAGTAGCGGTCGGCAGTAGGTGTTTCTATAGGGCGGTGACGTGGGCAGGAGGAGGGGCAGGGTGGGGGGAAATAATGTATGGATTACGGAGTTTTACAGGTAAGTAAACATTTAAATACATAAAACGAATTTCGTTGCGCGCACTGCATCACATTTGGTGATGCAGTGTGCGCAACGAAATTCGTTTTATGTATTTAAATGTTTACTTACCTGTAAAACTCCGTAATCCATACATTATTTCCCCCCACCCTGCCCCTCCTCCTGCCCACGTCACCGCCCTATAGAAACACCTACTGCCGACCGCTACTGCTGCCACCAATCATTCTCTTTCCTTCTTGATAGCACAGCAGAAGATCGTATCTCATCCGAGTATTCTAAGACTATGTGGTGCTTTACAAAAACTATCCAATAAAAAGTAAAATAAATCATAAATTCTCCCTTAAAATGTTTCGGCTTCATCAGCATTACTTCAATATCATTCTTCTGCATTTTTTAAAACAACAGCAAATAATGTTTTCCTTCCTGACAGGCTTATTTTGCCTTTTGTGTAATCATTTCATTGTTCAGTGCTGAAGCAGCTGCCTCTTTTATGTAGGACTTGGCTACAAATAGTACCAACATCTGTATCCTTTGTTCTACCTCCCTGTTGAACCTGGCCTTTATCACAAAACGTTTTGCCTTCAGACCTCCACTTTTGCTGAATTTGTTTTTGTTGGCCTTAGGACTCTGTGCCATTTACCACTGCTAACCAGTGCTAGAGTGCTTTCTTTCTAGCTGGAATCCTGGCGAAATTGGCTTACACCCAATTGGCACATTTAATTTACTCATAAGTCCCTTGTAAAGTGCAACACAGGAGCCCTGGGCCAATACATTAAGTACTTATTTATTTGTTGTGTCATCTTATAAAGAAAGCTATACAATGTGCAAATGATGAAATTCATGTTCTAATACATCAATACGATAAAATCGGATAAAAACAAAAAGTTGACACCATTCACTGATAAATGATCGAAAGATGAACAATCAACTTGGACAATTTCCAAACTCTTCCTAGAAGACTGGAATATCTGATAAAAAGTACAAAATGCTTAGTGCAAGTGGTAAATACATTCGGGCACTTTTGAGCATCAGGGGTACTATAACAGGGCAGATATTCAAATACTTGCCCCAAATTCACTAAGTACAGCTCTTGTCCCAAACAGGCCCAAAGAGCCCCTGTTTAAGTACCATGGATGTTAATTCGTTAATATGTTATATCAAGAGAAACTTGTTTGCGACTTTTAGACAGCACAGATGGAGCAACGATAGCCAGTGAGTCGTTGCTCAACTTAGAACAACAAAAGAAACTCATAAAGTGTACACAACCTAGATATGATGGCAAGGTGATGGCTATGCGCTCCGTAGATACAGAACTGTCTCAGGTGCATAGACTCTGAGTACACACATAAGGGTAAAACCACTAAGCTGAGTCAAAATCGTTCAAAGTTAAAAATAGAAAATTACCATTAACAACCAAAGTGCATAAGACATTCTATGATTGAGGCAATACAGTACAGTGATGCCAACGGGCTTAGGTAGAGTACATTATGTGGAAAATTGCAGGTTAATCAAAGTACATTTTGAACTTTCGAAATTGCTCAGTGATTAGACAACAGTGAGATATTAACGATTAGGCACACCTAGATCTCAGGCATTATGCCTTTTGCTTTCTAGTACAAGGTTGCGTGATTTTCCATCCTGCATCAATGTGAGAAGCCACTGGGTGAGTCAATATCAGTTCTTAAACATAAGTACATGACAGCATTGCAATATCTGATACCGTACATTTAAAAAAAAGGGTGAAGAAATCTTTTCCCATCTGGCAAAGAAAAGAAGCATAGCAGCATGAAATGCATGAGAGTCTCTTCACCGCCCTGCGGGCAGGGGCAGATGCAATTAGCCTAGAGTTGAAGGACTTGGCAGGGAGACACCCTAGCCTGTGTTATATAAACCGAGGGGCATATTATCAAGGGGTTTATCTCCGCTTTTTTGGCTTTAAAAGCCAAGAAAGCGGAGATAAAATTATCTCCCTATTACCTAGCTGACGCTAACACCAGTTAGAGACAGCTAGTAGGAGATAGCGACCATCTTGGGCCCCACTTTGCATGTCAGTGATATTTATCACTAATGAGATGCAAAGTGGGCGTGCCAAGATGTTAGAGACTGAAAACAGTCGCTAACATCGCTATCTCCTATTACCAACTTTTGGAGATATTCGCGCTAAGCGGGAATATCTCCAAAAGCTAACACCTGCTCTGAGCAGTTCTTAGCCATGTTATCCAATGGGAGGTGGATAACATGGCTAAGAGCATTAGCTCGCTAATGCATGAATACCGCTGACTTTTCAGCGATATTCATGCTTTGCGGCGATTTTTACCGCATTTGCGTTAAACCTTGGTAATACCAAGGTTTATTTGCGGTAAAAATCGCCGCAGTGCTGCGGTAAATTTTTGTCTCTAACCAAGCAATAGCGATAATTATCGCTATGGTCGCTTGGTAATATGCCCCCAAGTTCTCTTTAATGGTGGGAAAAATGGCCAATGTAATTCTCAAAGCCAAATACGAGTTTAATTTCCTGTAAGGTGTGCAGCATTTTGCCATGGAGCGGAGTACCGCAACCAATAATTCCATTTTAGTCTTTTTAGACTAGAGGGACCATAACTTTTGGGTTGGTCCAGTATTTATAGCAACCAATGCTACTTAAATTAAATACTAACAGTGGGCCTGCAGCACTGATTGTGCCACCCACATGGTAGCCCTTTAAAATCCCTCAAGCCTGCCATTGCAGAGCCTGTGGGTGCAGTTTTAACCTGCCATTTGGCGCAGGCAAAATAAACCTTTTGCTAGGCCCAAACTTTCCTTTTTGATATATATACGTTACCCCCAGGGTAGGTCCTGGGCAACTTAAAGGGTAGGGTGCAGTAAATTTAAATGAGCGTGTAAGATTTACACGTCCTGGTAGTGAAAATCTCCTAAATTGATTTGTCATTGCTGCAAGGCCTATCTCTCCTATAGGATACCCTTGGAGTTGTTGTATTACATGTTATAGGTATACATTCCAAATGTGAAGAGATAACTGGTTCATGGTTTGTGTCTCTGAATCCTAATTTACGATCCTAACTTATGGTGAAGTCATATTTACAATTCTGAAAATGCCCCTTTTAGAAACTTGGCATCTTCCTACCGTAGCTATTTGGTGTCTGCAACCTGTCTCTGGCCAAAGACTGAATGTAGTTGGCAGTTGGGGATACTATGTATTCCTCCTAGACAGCCATACACACTGGGAGCTTAGGATGGGCCATCACTGGCAAGATGAGGGGGGAGGTGGGCACAGCCATACTTACACTTAAATAGGCTGTGTCCTCTCTCTACACAAAGGGCTGCATATAACATATTATAAAGTCTGGAGCTACGGCAGGGAAGGAAGGGCACCTGTGCACTTCAAAACATGCCTCTAGGAGCTTCTCTCCACTTCAAAGGCATAAAAGAGTTTAAAAGAAGGACCTCAGACACATTCAATTCAGTACACTTCTGGACCTATGGATACTCCTGTGCCCCTGAAAGTACTGCCACTCTGCTGGACTGCTACTCTGACGTAGCTACTGCCCTGCTGTGCTGACCTACTGCCTGCTGCCCTCTTGCCTGGGGAGGATGAACTGGACCTGTGACTCATCTTGATCCCAGGACCCCAGAGTGACTCAAAAGGGACATAAAAGCCCCCCCCCAACAGCTCCTGAACTTTACCAAGTTCTTGACCCCCAGGTGCTGCCCCTCATGTCCTGGATGTTTGGTGTGGCTCAGTAGACTCTTGAATCAAGCTTTTGAGATCTTTGCAACCACAAATGTGTCTATTTGCACTGGAACCATGCCACTCGCTCGAAAAATCAGCATGAGCCACAGCCTGATTGTTTCTTTGCAAAGCAAGCATCAATCACCTACATAGACGGCCAATGCAAAGCTTCAGCCCGACAGTCCGAGATGCCCATCTTGCTTTCTGTGCCAGGCCGACCAACGCCCCGATGTCCAACATGCTCTTTGTGCCACCCCGACCACCGCCCACAACACTCTCCTTGCTTCTAGCAACACTATCAATGCAAATGGAAGTCTTGGCACACAACTTGAAAAGGTAAACCTTCAGCAGGACTAATCAGACCCTATCTGACCCACATCCCATTGCATTCCCCCTGAGCTTTTTTTTTTTTTTACCAGGTCCAGCGTGACTATATAGCTGTGGTTGGTGATATATGCTTTTAGTTGCTATATTCCAGTTTATTCTTTATAAATTCAAAAATCTGGCACTATTGATTGCCATCGTGTTGTTCTGGTCTTGTTATCTCTGTTAAATTAAGCTCTATTTTACTAACCTGGTGTGGTATCTTTTTTGCGGTGTTGTAACTTTTTGACTGTTTAAAGTGTGGCACAAATACTTTACACATTGCCTCTAAGTTAAGCCTGATTGCTCTGTGCCAAGCTAACATGGGGTTGAGCACAGGTAAATTTGGGGTTTGCTTGTGTCTTACCCTGACTAGGATTGTGGTTTCTGCTTGACCAGGGCTCACACACCAGTCAATCAGTAACCCAATTTTCAACACTCACAAACATTATTTACAGGTTATGTCATCAAAGCTAAAACTGTGATTAGTCATGCACAGACAATGACTTTTTGTGAGTTGCCAAAAATTCCAAAATTGCTCATTTACACTGGAGGTCACCATATCCTTAAATCATTTTCAGATTGCTTTCGGCACACATTCATTGCTCCAATTCAGGACTTGGTAGTAAGCCAGTCAGCCACTTCATTCCCCTTCCTGAGGGGAGCCAGTGGCTCTATGTTTATATTTGGTTCTGCAGTGCCTAGAGCCACAATATATACATCAGTGCTTTTGAGCCACCTTGCAATGACCTTTACATGAAGCCAAGGGTTTGAAGTTTTGAAGTTGCTGCCCTTTTTGTTCTGGAGGTTTTGTTTTCATCACCGCTTGCACAATGCATACTAGAGCAAAGGTACTAGATACCTAAAAAAATCTGGGCTGTTATTGGGTTCTAGACAGCAATTTCTGATTGGCTTCCTATCAACTTATCCGAAAATGCCCCCTCTAAAGACTGTTGGAGAAAACTTTATTAATCTGTGATTCCGATGCACCCGCAAAATGTATTTATTTTTTACAAAAATGCTGTGATCATACAACAATCAAACAGAGTTCGCCCCTCATTCAAAGCGAGTGATTCCAATAACTTTATTAGTAAAACCTGGGAAAAATTAGCTGCAACAGGTTACGTGATAAGGCTGATGATTATTTTGTTTTCAGAAGACTTAAACCTGGTGGTAGAGCCTTAGGAATCTAGGACCAAAACTGTGGCCCATTCTTAACCCACGGCTCCGAGCTGAGGGCTAGCATAAATTCAGGAAAGTCTTGAAAAAAGAACTGTTCATGTTGCATTCAGTTAGAGCATAAAAGTGGAACTATTATAGCCTTATAGCCCGCCGTAGAGGGCTATACCGGCTATTAAAGGCCCTCTCCAGCGTTAAAGGCCCAGAGCCGAAGGCGAGGGCCTTTAACAAGGGAGAGGGACTTTAATAGCGGTATAGCCCATCTACGAAGGGCTATAAGGCTATTAGAACATTCTGTCACTAGAGGACAGAATGTTCTAACAAAACAACAAAGCCTTTTGGAAGAGTGAGGGGATTGGAATCCCCTCAGGCTCCCTGAAGCCTTTGTTCACTGCCAGAACTGTGAACAAAGAAACATTGGAATGTTGGAGTTCCAGGCTTATACCAGCCATTATAAGCCCAGAGCACTCTATTGTTTTCAATCGAGCTCCCAACATTCCAATGTTCTAATAAAGAATACTTGTTTAAGAACAGGACATTTTATTGTGGCGGTAATCCCCTTTGTTTCTTCAGTTTCTGATTGGTCTTTGAGTACCCAGAACTGAATTAGGTAAGATGTCAGCACAACCTACAACCTTATGGGTCATATGTATCTAAAAAACATTCTGCGAGTCCTTAATTGCGAATTTTATCAAATCACTATTAAGGACTTGCAAAATGAACTGTATGTAGGGTTCGCAATATTAATTGCAATTTCTACATATTCCTTAATTGCGTATCACAAATTGCGATTCGCAATTAAGGAATACCTTCCCATTCATTCCTATGGGCCTAGAGGCGCATAGGAATAAATGGGAAGACATTCGCAATTTGCGAGTACCCATTAGGTACTCGCAAATTGAGAATTCATTTTCAAGGGTTGAAGGGTGTCAAAAAGACACCCTGTTGACCCCTGAAATATGCATGTTTTCCCTTAGGGCATGTATGTGCACCACATGGCTCTTTGAAAAACGCAAAAAAGTGCATTTTTTAAAGAAATCGCAAATTATCACTAACTTGAAGTTTGTGGTAATTTGCGATTTCTTAAGGTAAATTCACACAACGTGGTGCTTTCAGAATTGCATTTAAGGAATCACAATTTGCGATTCCTTATACGCATTTGCGAAATAGGGAATCACACATTTTCCGTTTCCCTATTTTGCGATGGCCTTTTGGGATGATACATCCCAAAAGGCTTTTTCCCATTCGCAAATGGACCAATTCTGAGAATCGGCCCGTGTGCAAACTGTAAAAAGGCTTGATACATATACCCCAATGTGTATAAAATGCAAATAAATTGCGCACAAACAAGACTGTGTGTAGATACTGTCTTCTTTACATGTTCATCAGACTGACTCTTATTGGCCAGGTACAAAGATCCACACAAAAAGTCTCCTCTTTCTCAGTTCTTGAGGAACATGAAGCTTACCATAGAGTGATAGTCCCAGACGTGCATATATGAACTAGTTTAAAAAATCCTAATTATTAAAAAAAAAACACCTTCAAAAAAGGATATAACATTTTAGAGACAATCAAGGGAAGACAAGGTCATTAAGCCATTTCTCATCAGAAATTGTTATTAGGGTGATGGAGTCCAAATAATATAACCAGTAGGAAAGTGCTGTGTAGGCACCAAGCAAAGGCATCCTGAAGTCAGAAGATAGCCCCACACTGTTGATGGCCACTGGCACCCAGCAGCAAAGACGATGTGTGGAGCTCCTTGAAGTGTGGTGCTACAAGGGATTCAGTATTATGATGGCATTCTAAAACACTGTGTGGAATAGGTAAAAGAGAAAAAGCTAAATAAAATAAGACCAAAAGATCACAGAATACCACAAAATTATCACTTGAGACAGTGGGTATGGGAAGGAGTGTCTATCAGTCTCTGCATCTGCAGACTGAGTAAGAGATGTTGTAGAAAAGATCCAACAACATAAGAAGGTAATATTCTTTGGGAAATTCCCCTTGACGTCATTTAAGAGTACACAGGGGTTGCAGCAGCGACCCCTGGCTTGCCCCTTGCTACCACTGGCACTGCTCTTTCAACCCCATGCAATAGAGTTCAAAAAGGCAACACCAGTAACAGAGAAGCTGGATACTTTGGTAACAGAAAATGCAATAAACATCTTAACTTGTGATCGGTTAATTTCTGTAAAATAAGCAGGTGCTCTGAGAGGCTTCTGGCTGAGAACAGTGTACAGTTAAAACCTGTTACTGTTAGGACCAAGTTGCCCAGCTACATGCCCTTCAAGTCTTTGCAATCTCCGTGGTCCTCTAAGCACTACAAATGTTTGTCCTGCAGGCTAAGTATTTTGATATTTTGCTTCACGGAATTCTAATGGAAAAATAAGAATTAGAAGCACTTGTATCTTCCCTTGGATGAGCCAAAGGGCCTGATTATGATGGAGGGCAGACCGCCCCTGAAAGGCTCCCCTAAGCACTGCAAATGTTTATCCTGCAGACTAAGGGCCTGATTATGATTGTGCAGCCCATCGGACTGCCCTTGCCACAGTGGCTGTGTGCGCACTGCCTCACTGGCAGTGTGACCACCTCATTATGACTTCAACAGTCAGACCACATTGGCACAACCCCAACCTAGGGATCCCTGGTGGTGTTGCGGTGGTCTTGAGGCTGCAATATACTTGGTGGGTCTGCTGCAGCCTAAATTGGCTTAGTTTGCAGTGGGAATAGTAAATCACACCCCCTTAGTATACAACTGCTTTCCGTAATTGGGTTTGATCGGAGTTGGAATTGTAAATGTCCCCCCATTTGCCGCTTTCATCTTCCCCAAATTGGTATTGATTGGAGTGGAAATATTATTTGTCACCAACACCTCCTCTTCAAATTGGTATAGATTTAGTGGGAAAAGTAAATATGACCCTTTTAGTGTCCAACACCATCATCAAATGTGTTTAAATTGGAGTGGGAATAGTAAATATACATCCTTTAGTGTCCAACACTTGGTTAAACATGGTTTATGTTGAGTGTGATTATTTAATGTTATCATCTTAGTTTGAAATCCTTTGTTTAATTTGTATTTGTACATAATACAAATAGTTAGTGTTATTTAATTAGTATTGTTGCTGTTTTTAACTATAATAAAAAATAGCTCTATGTTTCTAATAAATAATATTAATTATTGTATATATAGTATTTTTATGCATATCTTACCATTTTTAAACATATATATTTGAACTTTAAAGCAATAACTTTATATATAGATAAATAATAACAATAATAAATTGTATTATTAAATACAAAATGTAAATCATATTTAAATAGTATTGTTCGTTGTACATTTTCCCACTTTTTTATTGTTTACAATTTTATTAACATGTTTTAAATTGTTTTTTATACATATTTTCAACTTTTTAAAATATGTTTTTTCAGTATATAATAAATAATTGTATACATTTTAACCTAATATTTAATTTATACCTTACAATTTCTTTTACATTTTTTACAAAATTTTGTACACGTTTTACATCTTTAATAATTTGTTTTCAATTATTTCATATTCATTTTGGTGGGAAGACATCTTCGTTTTAGTTTAATTTAGCAGTCATTTTTTTTTACCACTGCCTGTTAATTTTTAATTTGTTTGTGTCATTTCTAGTCTATTTTCCTAGATCCAGTTTGCAGTATGGTGCAGCTGTGGTCCGAACAGGATTTATTTATGAGTTAATGCTTTATTAAGGGTTTTTAGGGCAGGAGCGCCATATGGGGAAAATCTGGAGACTAGATATAGTGTTTTATTTAGTTATTTTGTATATTTAGTGGTGTTAATAATAGTGTTTTCCTAGTTTGAAGTTTGGGGTTTTTGGAAACTACTTTTATATCACTATAATATGTTACATTTTGCAATGGTACTTATTTTATGAAGGTTAAGTGTGATACATATGTATTTTTGGGAATGTAGTGTGTTTTGTGGGTGGCCTTTCTTGTTTACTTTACAGGTTTATGTATACAAATGTGTCCTATGGGCATTGGGAGTTACCATTATTTATGGAAAGAATTCCCTTTTGGTTTATAATGAATCAATATTTTTTACTTTCATCCCCTTTTTCTGGGTTTCCAGGAGTGTTACTTTTTTTAATAAAATATTGCTTGTTATTTATGGTTCCTAGATACTTTGGATTGCTTTAAGGGATGTCTATTGGATTTGTTTTATTTTTGTACTTTTGTGGGGGGGTCTGGACAATATTTTTCGAGATTTTGGTGAATTATTATTTTTGACTACGTAGATACAGAGTAAGATCTGCAGCTACAGAACTGTAAGTCTTATTTATTTCATTTCTTGTGGGTGGAACATGTTATATTTTGTTGTAAATATTATGTCATTGTTATTTGGAATTGTGTGGTTTCTGTTTTGTATGTATTTACATGATGGATTTAATTTGTACTTTGAGTTTTTGGGTTAGTGAGCTTTATATTTTTCGTGTAAATAATTAATAGAATATTTTATTATCTCAGTCTTAATTAACGTAGGAGTTTCTTTTTTCTTTTTAGACTGATGTAATAAAATAATAATGATTTGCCTTGTTAGTTTAGATTTCGTGACAGATGTTTGGGACTTTTGTAGGTTAGTATTATTATATTTATTTTATAATTTGCTTCTGGCTGGTACTTGGAGTTGCTGCCTTCTACTCCTCTGTTGTTTATGAAGAGTTTGACTTAGAATTTTGGCATGTTGTACATTCTTTTCATTTGTTTGGTATGTTTAGGTGCAATTTGAGTAACAGATTGCACCATTCATTGTTCCAATGTCTGTTCCCTTTGTTCTGGGTTGACCACATTGGTGAAAAAATGACGCAAACGTAATGTTCTCATAAATCTGTACACTGATGTTTCCACTTCCATGCTATTTGGGGTATTGGTGGGTACAAATGATAATCCTTTACTAAGTACTTTTGTCTGTTGTGTTGTGAGCTGTTTAGATGATATGTTTTTGATTAGGTCACTTGCTTGCCACTTTGTAGGGATCTGCCTCCTTTTTCCTCGCCTTGTTGGCCGAGCGTTCCTATTGATCCTTTTGAGACTGGTGGTAATACTTGGGCCGGAGCTTGGGACAAAAAAGGCACCGTGTTTGGTGCTCGTGCTCCACTGATTCTACTGTAGGTCCACCTAGTTCAATGCACATTGTCAGTGCCATACATTAGTTTCTTACCTTAATGTGCCTTTGGGAATTCTCCAAAAATATATGGCACTGACAATGTGCATTGAACTAGCAGATTTTTTAATACTCATGACAACTTATTATTACCTTATAGTTTATGGAACGGGCATACTGCACGTGGCAGACTGTTTGATACTGAGGAAGGTAGGGCAATACGCATAGTATTACTCACCCACACAGGGTTTTTGCATGTTTAAAAATAACACATGGGTACACATGGTTGGTTCATGGTATATGACGCTAGATGTACAGTTTAAACACAGTAAATTGATTGAAACCTTCATAACCATTGACAGCATTCATTATATGTTTCATCCACAGATGAGTCCCTGAAGAAGGAACTACTCATGATTCCGAAACGCATTGGGCGCCAATATTGAATGATAATTGAGATTGTTTATCTATATATGTATAGTGTTGCTTTTTCAAATTGTGCATCAACAATGTTTTTATGAATTATAAATTGTTGTGAATTGAGAAATATAACAACAACTACGTTGAAAAAACAAAAAAGATTGTGAAATAACACAAATAAACACTGAAATACAGAGTAAGATAGTGGTTTAAGTTCTGAGTTTTTAAATACCAAGTGCAGTGTGCGCAACTGAATCAGGCAACATTGCCTGTTATAATCAGATCTATTAGCCATGGGAGATGACTACTCCCGCAGGTTGCAGCACCCAATACTAAAAATTGGATCAAAGTTTATTAAATTAGGAGTGCAACTCCAAATATAACTCAATATTGTAATTAGGGCAGTGTGACCGCCATTGCCTTGCTGCAGCTGCCAGGGAACTGCCATTCCCTGGCAGTGGTGAGGCAGTGTAGAGGCAGTAATATGCTTGGCAGTACCACTTCCTCTCCACCACGGTTCTCATGGGGGTTCCTACACAATGAACACAGCAGCAGAGATAAAACAATGGGTGTTGCGCGCCTTGTGGATGTCTCTGTGTGGATGCACCCTAGTACCTGCATTGCATTGTCTTAGAGACATAACTAAATGGATGGATAGCTCCCATCTGAAGCTAAATAGCGGAAAGACAGAGATCATGATTCTGGGCAATCAATCTCATTTCTGCCCGGAGTCCCTATGGCCCCCATGCATGCCCCCCACCCCCATCTCCCAAAAAAGAAATCAAGAGCTTGGGGATTTGGTTGGATGAGGGTCTCACCTTCTCCTACCAAGCCCGGAAAACAGCGGGTATTTGTTATGGTCTCTTACGAACATCAAGGAAAATCTTGACTCTGCTGCCTCCTAAATCCCAAAAACATTTGATCCAAGGATTAATATTGTCTCGCCTGGATTTATGGCAACGCCCTTTACCTTGGAGCCCCTAAAAAGGTTGTCTCACAACTCCAGGTTGTACAAAATACGGTGGCCCGGCTTCTAACGGGCACGCATAGTTATTGTTCAGCCAAACCCTCCCTTAAGGTCCTCCACTGGCTGCCCATGCAGCAAAGAGTGCATTTCAAGGCCCTATGCACCACTCATAAAATCCTGCACAAAAAAGCCCCTCCCACCCTGAAGAATCTTATCACGCCCAACACACCCAATAGAACTCTCCGATCAACTCACCTGCACTTCACCTCAGTGCCCAGAATCAAGAGGGCCCATTCTGGAGGACGTCTTTTCTCCTATAACGCCTCCAAACTGTGGAACTCTCTCCCACTGGACATCCGGGCTGAACCGAATCTGTTCTCTTTCCGCAAACTCCTTAAAACATGGCTATTTCCCTAAAAACTCACTTCCCCCCATGTACTTCTTCTTTCACTAGCGCTGGGACGCTCATGGGCAGCCATGCGCTCTACAAATCAGTAAATAACATAAAATAAATTGACTTTACACTCCATGTCGTGCAGGAACTGTTTTTGTGATTTTTATTGCTGTCCCCATTTTCTGAGACATTGCCCTGGGAATGTAAAAAAAAGCCTGCCAGACCTGAAAAACACCCTCAAAAATCTGGTGGGCAACTCGACCCTGTGTTTGGCGTTGTGGAGGGGCAGACTTGGCGCGGCACCGCCATACTTGTAATCAGGCCCTTATCGAGAGGTGTCTCCACATGCTTTTATTGAAATTATAGTAACTGCCTTGTACACCTGGCTGAGGGTGAATTTTTAAATGGTTTAAATTACGGCCTACTGAAAATCTATGGTTATTTTTTGTGGTTTGTAGTTTTTTGTTTTATCTTTAATGCGGTTTAGGAGTTTGTAGCAAGTGCTGCTTTGTTTATTTGGTAGTAGGGCATATGTAAAAGTGATATTTGTATTTTAATATTCAGCATTTATGGTATAGATCTGATTCTGGGGCACATTTTGAAAGTCCCATCCATCATCTAGGTTTGGCAATGGCTAAGGACATCATTTTGATTTCGGGCAGTCGGACCGGCGCCTGCTATCAGATCGGTCAGGAGACCAACCGATCGACAAGTAGGCAGCAGACCGATACCCCAATTGCAAAATCACAGCCTGGCTGGTGGTCAGAAAAGTGCTCTCTAATACTGCGTCTTGTGCTGTGGCCCAGAAAAAGGGCTGCAGCATAAGCCACAGTGTTAGAGAGCACTTTGTGCACATCCATGCTCCATGTGGTGCTTGGCACACGTTGCATGGATGTGCTTGGGGACACTACATGTGCTCCCTGGGCCACTTTGCAGTGGCTCATGAGGGACGAGGGCCCTGTTTGGGGCCCTCAAAGTCCCTTTCTGATAACATTTTTATGGCTGTGGGGCCACCATGGAAATGCTGTCAGAAAGACCCTGATGGGAGCACCTGACTCAGCACTGCAGCCATTCTAGGGATACGGGTCTGACCACCGCCTCAAGGGGATAGTAGATCATGTCAGAGGTGGAGGTCATCTCCCCCTATGGTTTCAGTCTGATTGCCTCCATTCAAATGTGGCAGTTGGAACGAAGGGCTGTCTGTTGTGGGACCGTCACCAACGGCCTGCAATGGCAGTCCCACCGACATCATAATCACCCCCTTCATTTTAGTAAGTTCTTTGCTGTCAAGAATATTAGGATTTGTTTATCATTGTTCAGGTTATCATATAAAAGAAGAGGTTCCTTGTTTGGTATCATTGTTAAATGTTCAGGTATTTCTGTGTCTTAGTGTCTTCTAGGGGCAGGAGGAGTATCGCTGGTTAATTTTTTAGTTTGCACAATTAAACATTTTAAAGTAGGTATAGTTGGTAGTTGGCCTGTGATGTTTTCAGGTCTTTAGGCAGTATGGGCCAGATGTACAACCAATTGCTTTTGCGCCTTGAAAATTGCAAAAAATTGCAAGACGCAATTTGCGAGTCGCAAAAGCAAATGTACAACAGTGTCAGAGACACTATTAGCGATTTCCAATGGGGTCGCAAAATGTAAGGCTCATGAATATTAATGAACCACTCTCAATTTGCGACCCCATTGTGAATGGCTGGCACTCCCAGGGATGGTGGCCTGCTGAGCTCAGTAGACTTCCATGTCTGGGACTGCTTTTAAATGAAGCAGTTTTTAAAAAAATACAGCCCGTTTTCCTTAAAGGAAAATGGGATGCATTTAAAAAAGAAAGAATTGTTTCATTTTTAAAGGGCAGGTAGCGGTCCCTGGCACCACTTTCTGCCCTTAAATATTCAATTTTGAGCCAGTCACAAAGGGGAATGGGTCGCCTGGGTACCCCTTTCCATTTGTGAGTCCATTCCCACCCTCTTAAAGCAGGGGGTCATTTGCAAGTGTTTTGAGACCACAATTACGGTCACAAAAATTCTTACATGGGGTAGAGACTCGCTACTAGGAAGGGACTCCCTTGGCACTCCCCTTCCTAATAGCAACTCACAATTCCCTATTAGCGAGTTACAAATAAATTGTGACTCGCTAATTAGGAATTGTACATGGCCCTCTAACATTTTACCTGTTTGTGCATGCAATTTAGGGTCCTACATCTGGCCCTATATCTTTTAGGATTTTTGTTGTGGGTTCTTGGTAGCAAATGTTTGCCTTTTTTATATCATGCAATACTGCCCTTACTTCTATTTCTGTAACATTTGGGGGTTGTTGAGTTCTCCTACATGAATTACAACATAATTTTTTATAGCGGCTCTCCCCTAGCCTTCAATTGAACAATATTTGGCACACTTCCAATATATATTTTCTGTTAATGCATGTTAGAAATGGGATTCCTGGTTGGCTGATGTATGCACCCAGCCTAAGCAGGAACCACCATCCTAGTCAGGGTCAGCTAGATACACACTGAAAGATAACCTGTGTTTGCCCTTTGGTAGCATGGTACGGGTGTATTTAAAGAACCAATATTTAAAGTATTTGTTAAAAGAGTGATTACAGTAAAGCGCTTAGGAGCAAGTAGAACTAAAAAGGTTAGTTTAGGTCACGCTAGACCAGGACAAAGTCAAAGTTCAGGCTTGCTACAGGACCCACGCAGGCCACGGTGAAAAAAGTACCTTTGCTGGTTGCAAACCGTGAGATGCGTTGCTGCCAAGTCCCACAGGTGCAGGATGTATCAAACTTCTCCACACAGAGAAAGTGATGCGTCAGTTCCATAGATGAGAGCTGGAGTGCAGAGTCATCAAGCGAAGTGCCAGATTCTGCCACACAATTGAATGAATCTCACCAAGTTGTAGAAGCAAGGAGATGCGTCCGATGCGTCGATCTCTGGAGGTAAAGCACTGGTTCTGATACGAAGCACAAATTTTACTCCTGCAACCATGCTCGATGCACCGGTTCAATGTTGCACCTATTTAGGCCACCTCCAGTGAGCCAGGCACAGGAGCAAGGGTAAAGATTGGCAATCACTTAGAGTTAAGGCAGAGTCCAGCTCTCCTTCAGCAGTCAGTAAACAGCGCACAGCAGGGCAACAAATAGAACAGCAGGCCCTCCAGATCAGCAGTTAAGTTGAGTCCTTAACACAGCACAGCAGTTCTTCTGGCAGATCTTCATTTATAAGTCCATTAGTGTCTGATTTGATGGGGTCTAAAGCAGCTCTCTTAAGTGTACAAGTATACATTTAAACCCAGTCCTGTCTGCCAGGCTATCTTTGGGGGGAAATTAGTCCTTTGTATGGGGACAGGACACTGCCTATTCAAGTGAAGTGTTCACCCCTCTCTTCCATCCTGCCCAAGCAAGTCCATCAAAATGCAGATGTATGTAGATGGGTACTGAGACACACCTATCGTTCCTGTGTAGTGGGTATCTAGAGGGAATGCAGAAAGTGTAACTGTCACTCACCCCAGGCGTATATTGAAGACAGGCTGACAGGCACACATAGCAGTAAGTGCAGAGAAATTACCACTTACTACAAGTGACATTTCCAAAACAGTAATGCTAAATCAGCAATAATGATTTAGCATTACCATTCCAAAGATGTGAAACATGAAAATGCTACTCCTCTTTGACCAGGAATTACAGCTTAAAAGTATATTAAGAAGTTCCCAATGCTAACCCATGAGAAGGGTAGATCTTACAGTAATGAAAAACAAATGTGGGTGGTTGTCACTACCAGGACAAATAAAGATTCAACACACACATCCTTCCTTTTGCTTTTGCTTTCTGTCATGATGGTTACTTAGGGCCTAACTTAGGAGTGGCTTATATGTAATAAGAGGGGAGTTTAAGGATTAGTAGTTAGCTTTAAATTACAAATTGAAGTCGCAGTAAACTGCACACACAGGCCCTGCTGTTGCAGGCCTGCGGCACGTTTGAAAGTCTACTTATGTGGGTGGCACAATCAGTGTTGCAGGCCCACTAGTAGCGGTTGAGTTTCAGACCCTGGGTATATGTGATACCCCTTTAGAAGGGACTTACAATTAGATCACATATGGTAATCAGGTATACACCAATGTCACCATATTTTGGGAAAAAGCACATGTACTTTAGGACTGGTTAGCAGTGGTAAAGTGCTCTGAGTCCTAAAGCCAACAAGAAGAAGCAGCAAAACAGGAGCTAAAAAAGCAAAAGGTCTGCGGGAAACCTTTAGAGAGGGCCATTTTCCAACAATGCACTTTCTGAGTTGTAAGTGTAGCCTGTGTGACTTAGGCCCTGAATACAAATATGGTCCCTGCATTCTGACCACCGTATTAGGACACTACTGCCAGGCTGGAGATGTGTCGGCAGCAGTGGCATGGCAACTGCATGCTTCAGCTCATAAAAAGAGTCTGAGGCACATACTGCCGCAGTGCAGAGCTACTTACAAGTCCGGTACACTGCTGCCATGCATCATGTTGTGCAAGGCACACAATACGAGCACAACAATTCTGGCATATGAGGGCACAACATGTGCCCCCAACCACAATTGCCAATGGGCTAAAAATGCCCTGGGCCCTGTTTGGGGCCCTTTCCCTAACTTTACACCATTTTATCATGACGGGATCCTGGCCATAAAGAGGTTGGAGAAAAGGCAGGTCGTAATCCCCACCAGCACAAGGCACTGCCTTCATAGACTGCTGCTTTCCACACAGTTGCAGCATCCGAGATTCTGGTGTGTGGTGGTGGTCTTGTGGTGGTCCAAGCACACTGCTCCTAATCGGGTGGCCAGACCACTGAGGAGACGGTGGTCGGACCGCCAATGACGGTAGGTAAAACAGGTTTATTCATAGCAGGTAGTCCTGATAACACACTTGAGTTGTCAATTGTTGCTGTTGATGACTTCAGTATTTTAAAAGCTCAGAACGATTGACCCTCGAGCTTGCATATGCTTAAGCGGGTCAAAATGCGTAACGCTGTTATCAGGACTACCTGCTGTGAATAACACTGTTTTACCTACCTTTTGACTGTATGGGGCTGCTTATCACTCTTTGAAGATATAGTGATTTTCTAGCTTGAATATATGAGGCAGTGATGTCATCAGCAGGCCCGACCCGTGAGGCCGCGTGTCCCCTTCGTCACAGTTCTTCTGGATAGATTTCGAAATGAAGTGCCCACCTGCTACACCTAACGAAGAAGGGAAGATTTGGGATTTAGGTGCCACTGCGGAAATGGGAGGCAATGCCACTGAACCTGCTGGAGGCCTGCGGGCCGAACATTTCTTGAATACTTGGATTGGAGCTAGGGTTTGCGAGGGTCATGTACCCCTGCACTTCAAAAATAGAAGATAATATTAAAGCGGGTGATCACAAAAGTTGTTGTAAAAAAAGTGTGGTTCCTATTTTAATTCCCATAGAGTCTAAAGACATTGCCAGCAGCCTGAGCTGTTGGATGGAATTTCACTGAATTTGGCAGAAAGGTCGCTTTTGGTTGGCTGTGCCACTAAGCAAAAGCAAAAAGTCTGCTTCCAGAAAGCGGGAGCTGTCTTACTGCTCCCGCTTGCTGGAAGCAATGGTTTCATCTCTTTCCCTGCCCATAGAAATGTGGGCAAGGAAAGAGATGAAAATATTGTAAGGGGGAGTGGCTGGGACTGCAATGAGCCCAGACGTGGGTCCTGGGCTCACTATGCCACTGGATTCAACCTATCCTGGCTGATGAGGGGTGTAACCCCGAAACCGGTCTTAGGATGCTCGTTTCCAGCCGAGGGAGGACCTTACTTGGCCCTTACTTGGCAGTTCGGGCTGGACTATTCACATGAGGTCAAGACTGATTTATATATGTCCATGTCTTACCGGGGGTGGCATGGTGAGCAAAAGAATGATGGATTTAACCCAGATCTATTGACTAGGGGTGAATGTTTTGATTTGTTCTGCATTCCGTCAATCAATTGTGTGTCTTTTGCATGTATAGTATGGCGCAGAGGCAAAGCAATTCCCTCATTTGCATGGGGGGGCCAAACCCCATGCAAATGAGGGAACACCCTCTGAAGATTGCGTTGGTGCTTTATGTGTGCCAGCACTATTGGTATTACAAAAGGGGACGCACAAGCTTCTGTGACCCCTTCTGTTATACCAACGTGCCCTAAGGCCGCCCAAAATCAGTGCACATGCCTGTTGCACCCCTGGGGCACTTCCATAATATGTTTCCTGTTTGTACATTTGGGTCCCTTAATCTGAACCCATTAACTTCATACATTGAACACTGCATCTTGCTGCTGCTTTGCAGTCAGCAGGTAAATGCAAGCAGAACACTAGCGACTGCACCACTTACAATGAATCCTGCACAAATTACATAAAATGTATTTTTTATTGTACTTTTATTTACACTAAATATACAAAACAATTCTAAAAACTGTTCCTGTAGGTTTAGGAAATCCGTTTTCAACAAAAACGATTTGTTTCTAATCAACTGTCCAAAATCGAAGGTAAACAACTTTTTTGCAAGCTTCACCAGCCATATATAATTAAATAAATGGTATGCTAATTCGAGAAGGAGATAGATGACACAAGGCCAGAAAGCAACTCATTATTAACTGTAACATTAAACAAGTAGTTAACAAAGATTAATCTTTTAGTCAGTTCACCCAGCATACAGATAACTCATTAGATTACTAATTTGTCTTTCCTTTGTGCTGGCATTCGGGAGTGCCTGCATACTTTTCTCTTAATGAGGATGCTATTCCCTCTGTGTTTCAAGAGTTTTGAAAATGCTGTTTGAAAATCATAGCCATTTGATATGCTGAGAGATATGTAAAGCAGACTGGTTTTAATTGGACACAAAAGCAGGATGGAGAGGCTGATCATGAAACAGTAATTAATTTTCTTTTTGACGGTTAACCTTCTCAGAGCTCTGCACTACATATTAATTTCATATTTGCTCATGACAATAAAGGATGGGAGATGTTGGCATAGTTTGGATAAGATAGGAGATATGCAGAATAGATATGTAAACATCAAAATGTCGCCTCTGAAAATTGATCAGACTTTTTTCAAATGCTGCTGTTTGTCCCTTCAACGCACATTTGCAAATGTGACTTGTTCTGCTAGTGCAAGCAATTGTCAAAAGGTGATATTAGATTTGCAAATTAATTTACTCGGGCATAATATTTCCTCAGTATGGTGCAATATTACCAGTCAGTAAAATCCACTCCCAGGGGAGGGGTGGAACTGTAGGAATTCTAGGCCATAGATGCCATTGACAATTCCGGAATATCCATTTACTCGCATGGTCGTGGCTAGCCACAACCTTCTCCGTAGCCCATTCCCACCCTGGAAATGGCTAGAGACATGTTACTACTTCAGCCTAAAGTTAATCTCTTTTTAAGAAGGGGAATAGATAGTAAATAGCATCAAAAGTGTGTAGGGTCAAGTGTCTCCTTTTGGAGAAAAAAATTAGAATGTACATTCATGAGAACGGATATTCACCAGAACAGTTGTAACATATGTCCATTTACACATGCTGAACATCTTTTACGTGCTTCTTTGCATGAACCTAGATAGGAATTTCGAAAATGTTTTCAGGAATGATACTGGAAACGTGGGCCTTTCATTGGTTTCTAGTAGTACTTTTGGAACCCTTTGAGAATTCTTGAAACTCATTAAATCTGAACCCATTGGAGGTAGTAAACCCGAGAGTGCAGCTTCATTACTTTTTTCAAGAATCAAACCTCAACACTGTCAGGCATAACAATTATACCACTGATTAACAAACTCTCACCTTAACATCTGTCTCTGCCTAAATGCATTTTGCACAGAACACAGGGGAACCATTGTACCTTGGGTGTCCCCATTGTTACCGTCATGTAGACACTACCAGGGCCGGACAGACCTTTCATTTCATCGGGCATTTCTCCGGTAAGCTGGAGCACTTTGCGGCTGGTTTTGGAAAACCATGACAACTGTGGTGCTTCTGTCAATTACCTACCCCAGCTTGTTTAGATTACTTGCTGCGGGCATGTTAAGATTTCGAGGTAGAGCTAAAGAGCGGAAGGGATGGGGAGAGAAAGTGAGCCTTTGGGGAGGAGAGAAAGAAATAATGGATGGATGGAAAGAAATAGGGGGCATATTATCAAGGGGGTTTATCTCTGCTTTTTTGGCTTTAAAAGCCAAGAAAGTGGAGATAAAATGATCTCCCTATTACCTAGCTGTCGCTAACACCAGTTAGCGACAGCTAGTAGGAGATAGCGACCATCTTAGGCCCCACTTTGCATGTCAGGGATATTTATCACTAATAATATGCAAAGTGGGCGTGCCAAGATATTAGCGACTGAAAACAGTTGCTAACATCGCTATCTCCTATTACCAACTTTTGGAGATATTCGCGCTAAGGGCAAATATCTCCAAAAGCTAACACCTGCCCTGAGCAGTTCTTAGCCATGTTATCCAATGGGAGGTGGATGACATGGCTAAGAGCATTAGCTCGGTAATGCATGAATATCGCGGACTTTTCAGCGATATTCATGCATAGCGGCGATTTTTATCGCATTTGCGATAAACCTTGGTAATACCAAGGTTTATTTGCGGTAAAAATCGCCACAGCGCAGAGGTAAATTTTTGTCTCTAACCAAGCAATAGCGATAATTATCGCTATTGCTTGGTAATATGCCCCTAGGTCCTCACACACATCTACAAAGCCCTCCACCACCAAGGACCTGCCGACATCAACCATCGACTGAGCTTCCACCAACCCTCCAGACACCTGCACTCCTCCTCACTCGCTCTTGCACATACCCCCTGCATCCATCAAAGCCACAGCAGTGGCTATCCCTTTTCCTAAATCGCTGCCAAGACCTGGAACAACCTTCCCCTTCAGCTCCGTACGGCTCCCTCGCTGGCAGACTTCAGAAAGGGACCCAAGCCCTTGCTCTTAGACAGAGGCAAAGCACTCAGATACCCTCAGGGGTGACAGTGTGCGCTTTAAAAATTCTTCATTGATTGATTTTCATGAGGAGACGAAGGGAGCAGGGTTGGTTTGAATTTTTTACCTCGGCTGCTTTTGGTTCTCTAGTCTCTACATATAGGTTACTTTATTTTGCTGCTATTTGTCTCCTGCTTATGACTTTTTTCCTAACATTGTTTTGTTGGGTTTAGCTGATGATTCCGAAAGACTCTTTCAAGTGCTTGTTAATGTGTGATATTTTGTTTTTGTACTGAATGAATGATAGTAGAAATACATATTTGTTATTTCAGGTGTGTGGATTTTAGAAACCATTTTTAAATAATGTAATTTACCTCATTTGGAGTTGGTGCCTGTATAAATCTTCCTCTTAATCCTGAATTTTATAACAGGCAGCACGTTAAAACATGAGTGAAGCGATTGGAGGGAGCTGGAGTGGTGAAGGTTGTGCTAGGTTGTGCTGGTACTATTGAGAGGTTCCATCCACAAGTGCAAAAATGCAAAAAGACAGTGGTGACTAGAATGGTGATAAAAGGCAGAATTAGTACATTTCATAAGTAAAAGCTGCAAACGAGGAGAACTGGGTAAAAAGTGACACCTGGAAAGGCTAGGAAGGTGTAACAGAGGCAACAAACTCCAAAACCTAAACATAAATGCTTTAATACCTCTGAAATAAAGTTGATGTGCTTACCCTGCTTAAGTGTAAGGAACAATTGATGGACCGAATGCTGAACAATGCAAACATTCACCCCCAGTCACAAAGATCTGGGTTTAATCCAATATTCTTGTGCTCAACAAGCCACCCCAGTTTGGACCCAGCTAAATTCAAATCAGTCTTGACCCTGTTCCTCATGGGAAAAGTCAAAACTGAACCGAAAAAACAAAGTCCTCCCTGGACTGTATACAAGCATCCAGGGATCTGTTTCTGGCATCACCCCTCATCACACAGGCTAGCTTGAATCCAGTGGCACAGAGAGCATGGGGCTCAGGTCCGGGTATACCCATCTAAATTAGTGTGACAAAAGCAAAAGGAACAATTGATGGACAGAATTCTGAACAATGCAAACATTCAGCCCCAGTCACAAAGATCTGGGTTTAATCCATTGTTCTTGTGCTCAACACGCTACGCCAGATTGTACTAAGCCATATGCAAATAAGTCTTCACCCTGTTCCTCATGGGAATACTCTAGCCTGAACTGCCAAGCCAGGTCATCCCTTGACTGGATACAAGCATCTAGGGACCAGTTTCTGGCATCACTCCTCATCACACAAGCTAGCTTGAATCCAGTGGCACAGTGAGCATGGGGCCCAGGTCCGGGTATACCCTTCTCAATTAGTGTGACAAAAGCAAAAGGAACAATTGATGGACAGAATTCTGAGCAATGCAAACATTCAGCCCCAGTCACAAAGATCTGGGTTTAATCCATCGTTCTTGTACTCAACACGCTACGCCAGATTGGACCAAGCCATATGCAAATAAGTCTTCACCCTGTTCCTCATTGGAATAGTCTAGCCTGAACTGCCAAGCCAGGTCATCCCTTGACTGGATACAAGCATCCTGGGACCAGTTTCTGGCTTCACCCCTCATCACACAGGCTAGCTTGAATCTAGTGCACAGTGAGCGTGGGACTCACTTAGGGCGACAATAGCAAGTCGGCAAAAACTTGTCTAGATATGCCTGTGTTCCTTTTTAGAGGGGACCTTGGAGTTTGGGATGGGTTTTTCTGATAAGGAGCAGAGTCAGTACAGAGCTGCATAAGGAGGGCCTCTGTCTAGAATGGCATAGTAGGAGAAACTAGTTGAACTGGGATGTGGCCCCAAACAATCACCAGTTGATGAGATTAATTCAAGCATTCTATACATCACCTTGTTTTTTATTTGCCCTGCTATAACGACACCTGAAACGTTGCGGCTAACTCCTAAAAACATATCACAGGTAAAATGAAGGCAATTGCTTTTAAAATGACATTTTAGGGTTGCACTTGCGCTGTCCTCAAGCCTGCACGACACTCCTTGTCAAAAGGAATAGAATGAACATGATTAAAAATACACTTTCCAGTACATTAGCAAACAGACAGCTCAGTTAGGAACAAAAGCCCTCAAGGTAGAGAAGGAGTTTGAAGAGTGAACAATCAATAGGGTAATCTATCATTTCTTCATCGTCTCTGCCAGCTGAATCTCACTGTAATGTAAGGACAATATAGTCTTCATGAATAAGATTTCTGAATTTGAGCCATCACTGTTGTATTGACTTAATTATTCAAATCGTCATAATGTTTAGAAATGCTATAATTGCCTAATTTGCCTGTAGTACTTTGAAAACCTATACTGTTAATAGTTGTAACTTATTTTGCTATTATATTAGAGAACATGGGGTAGTGCAATCTCCCTATAAAGGCTTGGTTTCAGGAGTTAGTTGTATTTTACCAATAGAATTCCATTGTGTGACATGCATTTCCTCATATTCGCTCTGGATGTTGCATGGTCAAAGACAGAATACAAATTAAGATTTTAATGCATGAGGTAATGTTAGAAGCGGATTTCGTATGCAGGCAGTCGTATAACATCTTGGTGAGATCTTTGGGAATTTGGGACACAAAATAGCACGAGCAGGGGGTAGAGTACCATAATTGGCTCAGGAAAGCAAAAGTTATTTATATGTGGAATCAGGGTGGCACTCTAATGACCGTATTTCGTCACTAGAAAAAAAGACTGCCGGTTTCACCAAAGTCTGGAGTTGACTTTATTAGGCATGCAGTGACGTCACACAAAATGATGGGCCCCACTGTAGGATGTGATAAAGGACCTGTGAGCCACATACATATCACAATTATTCATTGGATTGGTATGATTAGGGCCCTCCCTGCACTGCAAGGTTTGCAGTGGCCTGCAAGCATGTTACACAGCCCTGGTTCAGTCTTGTCAAAATGTAATGGATACCCCAGCATTTACTACACAACGCCTTGACAAGGCATCCTTCACCATGCAATGCCTTTGCCACACATTACCTTTTACAACAAAATGGTAAGTATTTGTCAGGTAAGTATACATATATATTACCTACTGGTGGTTGCCAGTAGGTAGTTATAGTTACAACCGAGTTGCCATAGGAAAAGTATTTTTTGATTTGCTAATAACTTTGGTGTTGTTTGACGAATCTTGGCAAAATTCGCCAAACAAAAGTCTATCCAGGTCTGCTCCAATCCTGTAAGTTTGGGGTTGATTAGTCAAGCAAGGACTGAGAAAAAAGGGGGGCCCCAAAACAGATTTTCCCCATGTTAATTTCCAAAGGAAATTTTGCAACGAGCTACAGCTGGAACTGCTGACTGGAATGACCCCAAATTTGGCAAAAAGATAGAGCTTGGTTCAGAAAGCGACCTTCTTTTAAATGGTGTAAATCTGTTCAGTAGTTTTTGAGAAATTAAAAAAATAAAAGTCACAAAATCAATTTCCCATAGGAAATGCAAGGCTACAGCCGAAACAACTGCACGGAATTAACCCAAATTTGGCAAAAGGTAGTGTTTTGATCAGAAAGCAACTTTTTTTTTAAATGGTGTAAATCCGTTCAGTAGTTGCTGAGAAATTCAAACAATAAAAGTTTCAATATCTGGGCAGAGTATAAGTCCCGAGCAGGAGCTTCATTGTGATTGGCTACCAACACTCCAAAACAAGAAGTGTTGGCAGCCATCTTGTGACTCGGTAGAAGCGAGTCACTAGAAAACAGAGAAACAAAGGTATAAAACAAGAGAAGGGGACAGGCTAGAAACACCCTGCCCCGCTAGGCCTGCTCAGGGGGTCCTAGAAGGACCCCCACAACCAAAAAAAAGTATTTTAATAAAAAAAAAATACATCATAATTCGCGCTGGGGTTGCAGGTTCCCGTGTTTTATTTTAATGAGACCCCAGGGTGGCCAAGGTCCCGGGGGCATTTCTTAAAAAATAATAACGGGGGCTCACTGGGGCTGCAGGGGCCCGCTGGAGTCCCTACAGTCCAGAGGCTTCACTCATGCTAGGATGGGAGGTTGCATGGGCCTCCACCTTAGGGCAACTTACAAGCAGAAAGTATGGCAGCCTAAAAAGGAGTAGAACGAAGCAGAGTGGCTCAGATTTGTTGTGTTATTAAAAGATAAAAGCCACACCAGGCTGTGCATTTTTATACATTGCCTTGGCAACCCAGGGCACACTAAAGAAAATGTTGTGGGAGAAAAGGACTGGTTTAGTCATGTGAAACTGTTATACAGAACCGGTCAAATAACAGCAGCAGACCGCTCTTTGCACCCCATCCTCAATTTCAGGGCCCAAAATGACATGCCAATTACAGTAGGCACAGTAATCGCTACAATCACGAAAATGAACAAGGATGGGGCCCCAGGGTCGAATTGGATTCCTGCTACCATGTTATAAACATTGCAAGACTTCTGGCAGATGATTTCAACGCTACTCTTCAACCAAGCTTTTGCCTCTTCAATAATCCCAGCCTCCTGGAGGGGCTCCATCCTTTTACTCATTCATGAAAAGGGAAACCGCTCTAATGCCTACTAATTATAGGCTCATAGCTCTTCTTGATCTTGAAGCAAAGGCCTATGCTCTCATTCTTCTAAAAAAGCAAGAAACATTGGCAGTGGAAAAATATGTTCTTCCACTCTGCCAATCTGGGTTTAGGGCCAAGAGCTTAACAATGGACAACATCTTAGCTTTGGCTCACATATCAATAGGCAGAAGTTAGTCGCTTAAGGGATCCCGTCCCTGCTTCTTAGGGCAATCGCATTACTATACGAGAGAACATGGGTCCAGGTTAAATCAAGCCCCACCACCGCAAGTGTGCCTACCAATAAGGGCTTAAACAGGGCTGCATGCTGGCTCCCCTCCTTTTCAACTTTTACACTGCAGATATGGGAGCAGCCCTGGAAGGAGCCGGTTTTTAACACCTTAAGAATGGGAAGGTTGCGTCTCCCCAGTCTGCAGTATACAAACGATATGGCCATCTTGGATCACACCAGAGTTGGCTTGCAGAGAGCCCTCAATGCACTTCATTGCTACAACCAAGCCACCAATCTTCAGTTGAACCAGGGCAAAACCAAGGTTATCATATTTGGTAAATTTCTGCATAAACAGCAATCTCACTGGTAGCTGGGAGACCTCCAAATCAAGACATCTCCGGCCTACAACTATCTTGGAGTGTGGCTTTCTGAAAGGGCTATACCGGCCGCCCACCTGAAGCACCTCAGAAATAAGGCTGTTACTCCTATTCACTCACTGAAGCACATTTGTAACCAGGGCCGGATTGGCTACCGGGTGTTTTTTACTGGGGTGGCAGGGTGTGGTCCAGGTTCAATGATGAGGGTTAGATTTTGTTCCTGGGTAGATGCTGGCCCTTGTAAATGAATAATGCAAAACAGATAGCTTTAAAGCTTACTTTTTAAAACATTTGTTTTGCATTGTTTATTAAGGAAAGCCCGGTAGCCAGTCCTGTTTGTAACCATCTACAAAGCCCAACTGCAGAGCCCATGTTGACTGTCTTGAGAGCAAAACTGATCCTGGCCCTCAACTACAGTCACTTGGCATTCCCTAGTACCCTTTATACATTTTTAATAAACTCCCAGATGAAGATGTTCAAGAAAACCTTACTCACCCCCGGCAAGGAAGAAGAACAAGACAGAGGCTGGAGCCTCAGGTACCCTGACCTTGCAAGCCTGGGTGATCTAATAAAGTTCTATCTCAGGGTCTAATAGTCCCCAGAGTCCTCACTCAAATACCATCTGAAATCTATTTTTGACGCCAGGGACTCCCTTGAAACTACAGCTAGCAACTGCAACCAGCACTCTGAAAATTAGGACAGAGAGCCTACATCTCCAAGAAATTCCTTTCTCTGCCAGGAACAAAGTTGTGAACAGGCAAGTATTATTAGCGTCTTTTGAACTGCAAATTGGTAGTCTTAGACTCTCAGGACCCTGATCGAGGTGTTGGATTCATCTTATACTGCTGGGAAGGTACAGACATACTTTAAACAAGGACTTTCAACCGAGGCTCGATGAAAATTCTATACATGAGGCTAATTGCTGTGCCAATCACAGACTTCCCTACTGTTTGGGTCTATCAAGATGAGATAATTTCATGCAGGTTCTGAAAATACCGCAAAGAATTCTAGTTCCATCTGTAGTACTGTTGCCCCATATTGACCGAGGAACAACACCGCCTGCTCCTTCAGCTGTTTCTGTTAAAAAGTGTTAAGCGATGTAAGGAGACGTCGGATATGTGCTTTACTGAAAATACACCAAGTCACCCTAGCTACACTTGGTGAATTTACTGGTCTTATTCTCCTCTCACTCATTGAAACAATGACAACAGTCACTAGCCACATAACCCAGGCCCAGCACTTAATAGCTAGCCCTTAAAAGGGCCACTAACTGGTACTGATAATCTTAATATAATATTCCTTATATAACTACAACTATTATTAATCAGCAAGGCTGAGCCCAGAACAAGCATTTCTAAATAGCTAGTGACTATCCAGATAAAATACAAAAGATCATAACAGCTGTGGAGATTTATAATACAATATAAACTTCAAAATCGCTCTTCACTGACAGAATAGTATATTGTGAACTTACCGTTTAGCACTTTCTTTTAACTGACTAATAATTGTCCTTATATATGCAGGTAGTATCCTGAATCCTGTTCCGACTTCCTTCAAATTATCAAAAATATAGACTAGACCCACCACCTCTGCCAACTTAAGACCTAGTAATTTTTCTTTTTTATTGATAATCTTACTTGGCACACCTAGGGTGACCACTTGGTGTTTGATCTCAATAAGTCTTTTTCATCTTCTCTCTTGGTGGCGGCCGGCACTGACTGGACCTTGACTTTCACTATTCACAATATATACCTGGATATTCAACCTGGCAACGTTTGAGTAGTCTCTTTTATTTCTTCCGCTGAAAAAAACTTTCTTGAACTCAGTGTAATTTTAACTTAACACAATTGATCTTAGAAAATGTAGCTGATATATTATTTGTATCTTGTGATTATCTCAATAGGATAATAACTTGTGCCACTCCTGATGAAGGCACCCATGGTGCCGAAATGAGCGTCGAGAACCGTCACCATACAGCCACGTTGTACTAGTCCTTGTTTTTTAATGTTTGTATGTATGTATGTAGGTATACTTGTAAAGCGCGGTCCTGTCACCCAGAGGGCATCCTGGCGCTTGAAGTTCGGTCCCCCACACTTATCACTGTTCAGACAATTCTGGGAAAGAGGTGCGTTTTTAGGGCTTTTCTGAATGGATAGTATTCCCTATGGCATCTCAAAGAAAGTAGCAGGGAGTTCCAAAGTTTGGCCGCTGCAACACTAAACGAGCGGCCACCCATCCTGACTCTCTGGAACCTAGGGACCACTAGCAGATGTGCCGAGGAAGAGCGGAGGAGCCGCGGGGCCGAGTACCAGACAAACATGTTCTGCAACGGCACCGGGCCCTGTCGATGTACTGCCTTAAACACCAAGCACGCCGCTTTATACAGTACACGCAGGTGCACCGGCAGCCAGTGTAGGTCCCTTAACGCTAAGGTGGAAGAGCTGAAGTTGGGGCGAGAGAGAGCCAGCTTGGCGGCCATATTCTGCACCCGTTGCAGCTTCCCCAGCAGATTTTTTGGGGCCTCCAGAAGCAGAGCGTTACAGTAGTCTAGACGACTGAGTATGGTCCCGCGAACTACTTCCGGTCTGGCCTGGGCGGGGAGGAGGGGCAGAACTTTACGCAGCATACGTAGCAGCATCATGCACGAGGAGATGGTCTTATTGACGTGCAAGTCAAGTTGTAAGTTTGGGCCAAAGATCACCCCCAGGTTGCGAGCTGACTCCGCAGCCGACACTGGCTCGGGAAAGGTGGCAGGCCAAAAGTTCTCAGGGAGTAACCGCGGAATCTGGTCCATGGAGCAATGGAGTACCTCCGTCTTTGTGCTATTAAATTGTAAAGAGTTGGCCCGCAGCCAATCCGCTGTGGCTGCCATACAACGATGGAATGTCTCCAGCGGGACCGCGTTATTTCCTTCCAGGGAAAAGACCAGCTGGGTGTCATCGGCGTAATTAAAAGCCGAGATACCGAAAGATTTTATAAGCTGGACCAGAGGGCGGAGGAACAGATTAAAAAGTATAGGGCTGATGGCCGAGCCCTGTGGCACCCCCTGCCCTACTTTCCGTGGCTCCGATCGAAATGGAGGAAGCGCGACCAGCTGCTGCGGGTTGCTGAGATAGGAAACCAGCCAGTCTCTTGCCCCCCCCCCCTTTGATCCTGCACTCCTCGAGCCTCCTGATAAGGGTCCGATGGCAAACTGTATCGAACGCGGCCGACATGTCGAGCAGCACCAAGAAGGCTGCCCGACCACTGTCGACACGCGAACGAAGATTGTCCAATACGGTTACCAGTGCGGATTCCATCCCATGCCCCGGACGAAAGCCAAACTGTGTCTCATCGAACCATCCAATTTCTTCCAGGAAGCCTGAGAGGGAGCGGGTCACCCATTTTTCCACGATCTTAATAGGATAGGAGAGCAAAGAGATGGGCCTGTAGTTGGAAAGACAGGCGGGGTCCAGGGTAGGTTTCTTAAGCAGTGGTGACACGACTGCCAGCTTCCAGCACTCGGGAACGCTTGCCAACTCCAAGGACTGGAGGCAGATGGAATACAAATGCTGGAAAAGTTCCGCCTGAAAAGCTTTCCAGAATTTGGGTGGCAATGGATCGAGCGGAGAGCCCGAGGACACTGTACATGCCATGCTGCGGAATTCCTCAAAGGAGGGACTGGGAAAGAGTCTTAGTTGGGGTCGACTGGAAAGAATATCCGGAGCTTCCAAACTAAGGACTGGGTCACTCGGCTGGGGTCGACTAGGTGACTGGTCCGGAGCTCCCAAGCCGGGGCCAGAGCCGACCGGCCGGGGTCGACTGGACGGGCAACCCGGAGCTCCCAAGCCAAGATCCAGAGGCAGTGGATTTTTTAAGCCATGCAGGATCTTAGCAGTCTTCTCCTCAAGGGCACAGGCCAGGGAGTCACATAGGGCCTGCGACGCAACGACCGTATTGGCCACACACACAGGGTGGGTCAGGTCCCTTACGATTTTAAACAGGGCTTGAGACTTGTTAGGCGCCTGGCTCAGGGTGGTTTCCAGGAAGGCCGCCTTAGCCAACTTGATCTGCGCCTTATAGCACTGCAGTGCCAGCCTGAACGAGGCCCTTGCTGAGGTCGAATACTGCTTCCTCCAAGCTCTCTCGGCGCGTTTGCAGCTCAGTTTTAGCTGCCGCAGCTCCTCCGTATACCAGGGACAAGCCCGGTTCAGTCTACCTCGTGACTTGCGGAGGGGCACAACCTTATCTAGCGTATTAGTAATGGACCGGCACAAGGTAGAATAACTTTCCTCCACCGAATTACTTAGGTAGAAGTTATCTGGTAATAGGGAAGGTAACGATGGTGATTTTTGTAGCCGGGACCAAGGTCTACCCAATTTAGCCTGTCCGACGCCGGCTTCCCCCGAGGGATGATCCCCTATGCAAAGGGAGAAAGCAACCAGTGAGTGGTCGGTCCAATATTGACATAAGATGTCATTGACCATCACTAGTTGTGCGTCAGCAAAGACCAGGTCCAGGGCATGGCCCCCCCTGTGAGTCGCTGATCGAACCAGTTGCTGCAACTGAATGTCGCCAAAAGCTTGACAGAGTGTCGTAAATGCGCCATCCAGTGGGCCGCCCTGCCACAGGTTAAAATCCCCTAGGACCAGCAGCTTGGAGTGGGTATTAGAGCGGTCATATATCAGGTCGATAAAGTCTGATATGGAGGATACCGAGCCCGGTGGACGATAACAAAGAACGCCCGTGAGCAGAGATTTCTCGCGGTCTTTAAAAGAGAATCCCATCAGCTCAAAGCCCGAGACCTCTCTAATTTTGAGTTGAAAAAAGCCCAGCGTTTCTCTGTAAATAACACCAATTCCACCACCCCTATTCTTCAACCTTGGAGTGTGGATGATCTTGAAGCCTGGGGGCAAGCCATGCCCAGTTCAACCAGGCAGTCCTCCCGGGTCCAAGTTTCGGTTACGAACAGGACATCAAGCCCTGAGGACTCAATGAGGAAGACAATCTCTGTGTGGTGTTTGCAAAGCGACCGGACGTTAAGCAATCCAAGAGACAGAGAGTGAGACGGAGGTAGAGTAGTAGCCTTCTGAGGCAAGGGCGACTGACTCGGTCTCAGTTCCAATAGGGTAGCCCGAGAGTAGACTAGGCGAGGAGAGTGAGGAGAACCAGAGGGAGCGGCCCTGTGTGCGTCCGTTGCGCAAACGGGCACAAACGGGCTTATCTCTGGCGCACCTACGGCGCGCCTACGTCACGCCCGCTGCGCGCGACCGCTGCACGCTTGATCATCCATCCTTTTATGATATTTGCCCGAGCGTGAGTCCGCCTCCTGCGTCCCTTGCCCTAAGCAAGATGGCGCCCGAAGTGCTCCCAGCCTTCAACCCCACCCAAGATGGCGGTCGGACCCGCTAAGCTGTCTGAATCCCACCGAATGCGGGTGGAAGCCAATTAGGGTGCGAGTGAGCCTAACTGATTCCCCGGCCTAGGAAGCCGACACCCAGGTAGGCAGCGCGATTTTAATGGGCTCTGAGAGCTCTGTCGCACGATTTACAGCAGCGCGTTTAAATTTAAAATAATACAGTTAAAAATGCCACAACAGCAAAGAGCGCGTAGGACAAGAAATTCTGACCTGTCCGCATCCCGTGGTGGCTTAAATAAGCTCACCAGGTACGTGAGTCCGCCTCCTGTGTCCCTTGCCCTAAGCAAGATGGCGCCCGAAGTGCTCCCAGCCTTCAACCCCACCCAAGATGGCGGTCGGACCCACTAAGCTGTCTGAACCCCGCCGAATGCAGGTGGAAGCCAATTAGGGTGCGAGTGAGCCTAACTGATTCCCCGGCCTAAGAAACCGACACCCAGGTAGGCAGCACGATTTTAATGGGCTCTGAGAGCTCTGTAGCGCGATTTACAGCAGCGCGTTTAAATTTAAAATAATACAGTTAAAAATGCCCAACAGCAAAGAGCGCGTAGGACAAGAAATTGTCAATATGTTCTAATTATAATGTTTTTGTATCGCGCCTTTTTATCCCCGTACCTGACCCGCTTCCCAAAAATTACTTTAAAAAGCTGTCCCTTCACACGGCACTTACCTGCTCTCCCCCATTGAGAGAGGACGTGGCTACGCGGCCCTGGCGGATGCCAAGGATTCAGGCCCCCATTCCATTCTATTTGGTGAACTGGTTTACGCCCCACTTGTAACGGGACCCGACTGCCACATCGGACTATTCTAAGATCCCGACCAGCCTAGGGTGGGCTCAATCGCGCTGCCCTGGGGACAGGGTCACCCACCCTCTTGACTCCCGTGACCCCAGTATTGACTCTATTCAGACGGGAAACGACCCTGGCTCCTATCACTGTCCCTTATGAAACACCCTTCTCCTGCCACATCAGGGAACCCGGAATTGTTCTAGTGGAATCTCTGGTCGTGTTGATTGCGGTATTTAGGTGCACTATCCCCCTATCACCTCAACTTGTTTTTCACCTGCCTAAAATTCTCCTTATCTAGTCCATACCGCTTAAAGGAAGAAAAATACCTCTACCTACCAGGAACACCCGGGGCCTGCCGTGCTGTGAACCTTCAAACCCTCCCAACGTTTATTCCTCGATGCGAAAAATCTCTCTTGACATTGCCGGAGTCCATAAGAGCTTTAGTCTTCACTCATAAGAAAAGAGTGTGTATGTCCCCACACCTTGGTCCTTTTCGCCCTGATGAAGGTGCAGCCCAAATAGGCTTCGCATCGAAACGCGCGTTGGCGTGATCTACATGGATGGCCTCTAATGTAGCTGTTATTAACTCACCCTACCCATCTTGTCTGGCCTCCATGTTGTTAATTTAATCCTAGCAGTTCTAAAATTTATCATCTGCAGGCTATAATGTACCTCCATCATTTTATGTGTGTGACTGTATTATTATAGTGAGTGAGCTTGTGAGTGAGTGTATGCTTTAGTGAATGACTGCGGTAGTGTGTGGGACACGAATAAATGTTTTGTTCTGTGTAAAGTCTTATTGCAATGCACTGTTGCTTAATTGTTTCTTATTTCATACATGTATTTAAATATGAATCAGTTTCTTATTAATAAATCAACTCTATCTTTCCTAAAAAGGTGTATTCGATTTGTGTGATGTATTGTTGACTCTGATACGATTTACATTGTCACCACCCCCATATCATTAGGATCCCTCCTTTGGGACCTACTAATTAATATTGTCAGGGTTCTTTTGTTCTATTCAGCTATAATGTTTTTATATTCTTCATTGTTTAGATCAAACTGTTCACTAAACCATTACAACTAGACAATGAATGTACTATATTTAGTGTGTGATATATTTTGTATCTGAAACTATTCTTAAAATGTATCCTTTTAACAAAAATATGAATACAATGAAACTTTGTATGTTTTAATAAGCTGGTTCTTCTTTACACTGAGTTCAAAATTATCAGTTGAGTCTTGATAAAAAGATGTTGACGTAATGTGCACCAATTGAACTGCCTAGGAATTTCTTCTGCCATTGCAATGTTTTCTGCCATTGCATGTGCAGCACCCTACATGGTCTTGCGGACCCATATCATGGATTCCGATAACTCAGAATATATTATCTTCTGCTGACCTTCACTTGCTGAGGTTAAGAACTCCCCCTCAGCCATGACCAAAATACCCTGGGGTGCTGAGTCATTAGCAACCCAAGCCCTAACAGCAGGAGGACTTACTAGTTTGCACATGGCAAATTGCACTTTACCTCTTTATCTTCAAAACCTCGGATACTACTTTTATCTGAATTATTCTTGGCATGTTCTAACTGTTTTACACCAATTAAACATTACAGTTGACACTGTTTTTAATTCCCTGAAATTCTATCTCCTTAGTAGTATTTGCTGTTTTATTTTAAGTGCAAATGTAAAGTATAGCTCTTAGACATGTAATGGTTTTAATCAATTGAACAAGAATGAATAAATACTTGAGTGGATCTGTGATATGGTGCATCAGTCTATAAAGGGTTCTGTAACAAAATGCACTGATTGCATATATGAGTGGGTGCATCAGTGTCTGAATGGGTCTGTGATTGGTTGCATGAGTCTCTTAGTCGATCTGTAAGTAGATGCATGTGTGTCTTTGTGCATTTGTAAGTAAGTTTATGACTGTCTGACTATATCTGTGAGTGGATACATGAGTGTTTAAGTGGGTGTCTGAGTGGGTCTGTGAGAGTTCATGAGTATCTCAGTTGGTATATGGCTGAGAGCGTGAGTGTCTGAGTGGTTCTGTGAGTGGGTGTGTGGGTCTCTGAGTGCGACTGTGAATGGGTGCGTGAGTCTTTGAGTGAATGAGTGGCTGGGTGCATAAGTCTCTGAGTGGATCTGTGAGTAGGTGTGTGAGCGACTGTATGGGTGTGTGAGTATCTGAGTCGGACTGTGAGAGGGGGCATGAGTTTCTCAGTGGAACTAAGTGGATGTATGAGGGTCTCAATAAGCCTGTGAGTGAGAGTATAAGTCTCTGAGTGGGTGAGTGAATGGGTGCATGCATGAGTGTCTAAATGTGTCTGTGACTGGGAGGGCAAGTGTCTGGGTGGGTCTGTGAGTGGATGCATGAGCGTTTGAGTGAGTCTGTGAGTGGGTGTGTGAATCTCTGAATATATGAGTGAGTGACTGAGTACATAAGTCTTTGAGAGAGTCTGTGATTGAGTGTGTGAGTAACTGCATGGATGTGTGAGTGGGTGTATGATTGTCTCAGTGGGTCTGTCAGTTGTTGTACAAGTATCTCAGTGGGTGTGTAAGTAAATACATGAGTGTGCGAGTGGGTCTGTAAGTGGGCGTGTAAGTCTCTGTGTCAGTTTTTATATAGGTGTGTGACTCTCCAAGTGAGTCTGTAAGTAGGTGAATGAGTATTTGAGTGGGTCTGTGAGTGGATGCACGAGTGCCCAGGTTGGTCTATGAGTGGTTGCAAGAGTCTCTAAGTGGGTATTTGACAGTGTTTATGAGCCTATGAGTGAGTCTGTAAATAGAGTTGTGAGTACCTGAATGGGTATGTGAATGGGTGAATGAGTATCTGAGTTGGTATGTGACTTGATGTACAAGTGTTTTTACTAGATATGTGAACGGGTGTATAAGTGTCTGAGTGAGTTTGTGGGTGCGTACAAAAGTCTGTGACAAAGACTTGTGAGTGTGTACAAATATATATATGTATATTTTCACTAATATTAGCGATGATTTCGCGATATTCGTGATGTCCCCACGATGGTTCCCGGAGGGCCATGCTGGTGGTCATGGCATCATCGCAAACAAGGTAAATGATTAAAAAAATCTACTTGGACACAAATCGTCTGTCACTAACACCTCGATTTCTCAAACATGGGGTCAGCGTATCTCCACCCTGACCCCGCATGTTAGCTTTGACAGAAATGTTTAGCCACAGGAACCATTCCTCATCAATAAAATGGCAGCTGCAAATTTCTGTTCATGTTGCGTCTAGCCAATCAGAGTATTCCCATTGGTGAGTGCTTTCATGATTTACCACGAAAGTGTTTATGTCTATGTAGGGGTACTTATAAAGTAAAGTTGCTACTCTAAGGAGTGTCCTGGTGCTGGATGCCGAAAAGTAATAGTGGGAGCAGGAAGGAGTTATTGACTGAAGAAAAGCCACATTTTCAGCTTCTTCCGAAAGCGTTGACTTAATGATTCTAAGAGTCAGAGGCAGTTTGTTCACAAGGGACAGACCAAGGTAGCAAAGGGCCCTTCCCCCTGACCTAACATTTTTAATACATGGGGTACTGGCTAGGAAAAGACTCGGGGAGAGGAGATTTCTATGTGGAGCATAGAACGAGATCCTAGTCTTTAGATAGCAAGGGCTCATTCTGTAAAGGCTTTCTGATTCACAAGTAGTGTCTTAAAGTTAATTATTTTCCTTACATGAAGCCAGTGGGGACTCCTCAAAGTTTTAAAGTCTTTAAAACTGATCATCACAGGGGAGCTCGAAGATAGTTCAGGCCACTGCATTCTGGACCCACTAAAGCCTGTCCATCAGATACTTAGGCATGCCTAAGTAAAGGCTGTTCCCATAATCAAGACAAGATATGTTCAGGGCTTGAATCACTTGTTGTTCGGCCACCAAAAACAAAAAGGATCAAAAACTTCTGAAGAAGTTGCAGGAGGGCAAAGCAGGTGCCCACTACCGAGTTTACTTGGGTATGGAATAGTAGTTGATTATAAAATGTATAGCCCAAGTTTTTCACCTCCTGATTTTTCATAAGGGGGTGGGAGCATCTGGTAGGCAGAAGAACTGCAAGGGTGTTTCTGCATCTGTACCAAAGAAAGGCAGCTCCGTCTTTCCCGCATTACATTTAAGTTGGTTCATGGACATCCACCCAAATACAGCTGCGAGGCAAGTACCAATTAACTTGCCTAGGCAAGGCTTGTTGTTCTTCCACATGAACAGCAGCTGGGTGTCATATGCAGAAGATACCATTTTTGCCCCTAAGGAGTCTACCAAAGTAGCCAAAGGCATGAGGTAGATATTGAACAAGGTCGGGATCTGGGCCGAGCCCTGAGGGACACCAACCTTCAGCTTCTGGAAGGTGGCTGAGTAGGGATGACACCATACCATCTGTCCCTTCCCCTTGAGGGAAAGATGCCAGCCAACCCCCCTATGCCAATTGAGTGGAGACGGGTCAGGAGAATACGGTGCAAGATCGTATTGAAAGCGTCTGATAGGTATAACAGGACCAACAGCGCCCTGTCACCCATTGTTGTGAAATATCCGCTACCATAGCGAACCGCAGCGAAATATCCACGACCAGAGATATCACTATATTGTTTGGCTTTAATTTAAATACTAACTAATGAACAGATTGGCACCAAATAAGAATAAGCACAATCTGCATAACAAGATCTACCTTTTAGCCAAATTTGGTGTCGTTTCGTACAGCGTTTCGGGCGGTAGGTTCAACAACATTTTCCTGTGGGAATTAACATTACAAATGGACCCTTATTTTGTGCCCCTAGTTCTCCGTCCCCACAGAACGGATGACCCCCAAACTTCCCATGACATACAGAACCTACTTTGAAACTTTTTTAGAAAATGTCATGAAGATTAGTCAAATTACGCCCAAGTTATAGGCAAGTAAAAAAATGCTTTTCCTATGGAAACTATGTACTACTTATAACTACCTACTGCAAGTACTATATATATGTAACTTCTATGTGATTTTTAAGATAGTTATTTTATGAGATTCGCAACATTGCAAGTGTATGGACTGAATTTGTGAATTTGCCTGATAACTCACCCAAAGCTAAACACACCCCAACTGAATTAGTTGTTTTTTGCCTATCTATAGAGAAGACAAGAAACCTGCCGTTGTGCTTCTCTTTTATGAAAAAAAAGAATTAAGGTGCAATAGCTGCAGCATCGGATGTTGAAGATCTTGTAGTTGGAAGAAGATTTGCCACTTGGGAAACTAGAGAGTTTAGTATGGAAACAATATACCATTCCATCAGGTGATTTAAAGGTGACTGCACAATTTGTGAAGTGCAATATTTGCGGGAAGCAGCTGTTCCATGGCACTACAAAGAATAATTCACAAGGGATCAGTTCCATGTGGAAGCACATTCTGATCATACATGGGAGGGCATTCAATTGTCTACTGCCAGAGAAGTAACAAGGCGCAGAACAATCAACCTTAATAGCAACAGTGCCACAACCTTCTGCAAGTAACATGATACCCATTCATCCTGTGTATGATAATCTAAAACCTATTATCACACAAAGCTTAAAATGCAACATTCCTATGGGACTAAATACTATGTCTGTGACTGCTTACTTTGATGCAGTCAACAGCTATCAATTCTAATTGCTGTTTTCTCTTATCCCAGTTTATGTTGATCTTTTCAGGACTCTGATGCATGTTGTTTTTTCCAAGTTGCTATAATCCCCTTTTCATCATATATAAAAATATATATAAAAGTGCTGAAAAACTCCCAAAAAATTGTTTTTTTAGACCCACTTCTTCCAAAGCAGAGACCTGCCAACGTGTTTCTTGTTTTTGTATTTAGATCTTTTTAAGTTTTTGTGAGATTTTGTTTGTGTATATGTGATACACTCCCGCATAAGTTATATTAAGAAAGTACATGTGCCTACTTCAATATTGAGGAAGGGGAATACAAATTGAAGCATCAGAGAAGACACTAGCAAATGTTTTGCAATGTCATCTAGAATACTAAAATGGAATTAATATGTTAGTGACTGTTTGGGCGTGTAAGTGAGTATGTGAGTGCCTGTTTCAATGTCTGAGTGGGTGTGTGAGTGGCGGTATTGGTCAGTGATTGGCTGTGTGAGTAGGTGTATGGGAGAGTGAGTGACTATATGAGTGGACAAGTGGGAGTGTTAGAGGCTGTATGAGCGAGTGACTGGGTGAGTGAGTGGCTATATGGGGGAGTGAGAGGCTGAGTGAGTGGGTGTATCACTGAGTGTGTATATTAGTGGCTGTATCAGTACATGCAAGAGTGTGTGACTAGCTGTTTGAGATAGTGAGTAGCTATATGAGTGAGTAAGTAGGTATTTGAGTGGATATATAGGTCACTGGGTATGTGAGTGGCTGTATGTGTAAATGAGTGAGTGGCTGTATGAGTGTGTGATTGGATGAGTGTCTGTATAGCTGAGTGAGTATGTGAGTGGTTGCATGGTTGAGTGGCTGGGTGTGTGAGTAACTGTATGGGTGTGTCTGGGAATGGGAATGGAATTATGGCTTAGTAGTAGATGTATCAATGGCCGTATGGATGAGTGAGCGACTGTGTAAGAGGCTGTATGGGTGAGTGCCTGGGTGCTTGGGTGTGTGTGGCTGTATAGGTGAGTAAATGGTTGTTTGAGTAGTTGTATGGGTGAGGCAGTAGCTGTATCGAAGTCTGTATGGGTGAGTGAGTGGTTGTGTCAGTTGCCATATGGGTAACTTGTGGATGTGTAGGTGGCTTATGGATGAGTGAGTGGCTGCGTGAGTGGCTTTTTGGGTGAGGGAGCGGGTGTGTCAGTGTCTGTATCAGTGTGTGCCTGGGTATGTTAGTAGCTGTATTAATGTTTGGTTGGGTATACCAGTCTCTGCATCAATGTGTGCCTGGGTGTGTCAGTGCCTGAATAGGTTGCAGAAGTTGCAGAAGTTGCAGTAGGGCAAAGCAGGTGCCCACTACCGAGTTTACTTGGGTATGGAATAGTAGTTTATTATAAAATGTATAGCCCAAGTTTTTCACCACCTGATTTTTGATAAGGGGGGTTGGGGCATATGGTAGCCAGAAGAACTGCAAGGGTGTTTCTGCATCTGAACCAAAGAAAGGCAGCTCCGTCTTTTCTGCATTACATTTAAGTTGGTTCATGGAAAGCCACCCCAATACCGCTGAGAGGCTAGTACTAATTAACTTCGCTAGGCAGGACTCTGATGCATGTTGCTTTTTCATGTTGCCATAATCCCCTTTGTTATGTTATGTTATGTTAGGAGGTTTTTGTAAAGCGCACTATCACCGTAGGTTTCCTGGCGCTGATTGGGATACTGAGAGGGGCAGATTAGAGTTTATCCAGATTGGGGGAAGAGCCAGGTTTTAAGGGACTTACGGAAAAGGATAAGTGATGTGACAGATTTGAGAGAAAAAGGAAGAGAATTCCAGAATGTAGGGGCAAGATATGAGAAGCTTCGGCCTCCCATCCTTGTAAGCTTGAAGGGTGGGATGACCAGGAGGTGAAGATGGGAGGATCTGAGAGTGCGGGGGGGGCAGTAGGGGGTGGTAAGAGATTTCAGAAAGCTAGGTGAAGGACCATTAAGGGACTTGAATACTAGGCAGCCGATCTTGAAGGCTGCCCTGAGATTGATAGGGAGCCAATGCAGTTTAGCAAGGAGGGGCTTGGCCGACTGCCATTTGGGGGTCCTAAATACAAGACGCGCCGCTTGGTTCTGCACGACCTGTAGCCTGTGAAGCAGGGTTTTTGGCAGGCCATGATAAAGAGAATTGGAAAAGTCCAAACGGGACAGGACTAAGGCCAGAGTGACTTGAAGTAGGACAGCGGGGGACAGGAGGTAAGCAACCTTCCTGATCCTGCGGATCTGAAACATGCAGGACGAGACCACTGCCCCCACCTGGGCCTTGAGGGAGAGTTCGGGGTCAATAATGACACCCAAGCTCTTCACAGATGTCACAGGGACAGGGGGAGGACCAAGTCCAGAAGGCCAGAAGTGTGGACCCCAATGGATGGAGCTCCTGCCGGGAAGAAGGAGCTCTGTCTTTCCGGGATTCAGCTTAAGCTGATTTTGGCTCATCCAGAGAAGAATATGGGACATAACAGAGTGGAAATTAGAGACAGCAGAAGGGGTGGAGAGAGGAAAGATGAGTTGTAGGTCGTCAGCGTAGTTAAAGACGGTGACGTCCCACTGCCTCAGAGAAAGAAGAAGGGGGCGAAGATAGAGATTGAAAAGGAGAGGGGACAGAGAAGAACCCTGGGGGACACCGCAAGTGGAGGAGACTTTGGGTCCACGGAAGGTCCCCAGACTGACCGTCTGAGACCTACCAGATAGGAAGGAGTGGATCCAAGCCAGCGCCGGGCCCTGGAGGCCGGCCTGCTCGACACGGCGGATAAGGATGTCATGATCCACCGTGTCGAATGCGGCCGACAGATCTAACAAGACCAGGGCCTGGGGGATGCCCTTGTCAGCATTGTCTCTCAGAGTGTCGAGCACGGCTAAGATGACTGCCTCCGTGGAGTGGCCGGGTCGGAAACCGGCTTGGTTGGGTTCCAGGAAGTTCGAATTTTCGACAAACTGTGAGAGGCTAGCCGTAACATGGGCTTCCAGGATTTTGGAGAAATAGGGAAGGAGGGAAATAGGTCGGTAATTGGCAGGGACCGATGGGTCGGCCCCTGGCTTCTTCAGGAGAGGAACTAGAACGGCCTCCTTAAAAGAGCCAGGCACCGTGCCCGAGGAAAGAGACGAGTTCAGCAATGGAAGAATGCTTTCGGGAAGAGAGAGACAGATGTCTCGCAGTATAGACGGGGGGCAACAGTCATCCGGGGAACCAGACTTGACCCGGGTAGCTAGTTTTGCTAGGGTGGTCGAGTCAAGAATAGGGAAGTGTAGAAGTGAGGAAGAGTTATGGGGGACCGGGGTGGAAACAGCGTCAGGAGAGGGGGTGGTGATAGAGTCCTTAATCATAACAATTTTTCAACAAAAAAGTGGCTAAGGGCATTGCAAGATTCCTGGGTAGGGGCCTGGGTAGGGAGAGTCCTGGTGTCAGTAGTGAGTTCCCCAATCACTTTGAAAATTTCTTTGGATTGAATGGGTGCAGAGAGGATTCTTTCCGCGATATATGTAGATTTGGCCGCAATGATGGCTTTCTTATACTTGTTGCGCGCAGCCAAGTAAGACTCCCTGCTAGAGGTGTGGTAGTCCCTTCTCCACCTACGCTCCAGTTGGCGAAGTTCAAGATGTTGCTTTTTAAGATCGGGGTTATACCACTTATGGGAGTGATTGTGCCGTGACCGAGGGAATTTGGTGAGGGGGGCTAAGATGTCGCTAGCCGAGACAAGCCAGTGAGAGATGTCATGAGCTAGCTTGTCAGTGCTGAGGTCAGACGAGAGGGAAGGGCGGGATTTCGAGAGGAGGTCAAGAAGGACATGCGTGTCTACAGCCCTCCATTTTCGTGCCATGCCGCCCTCAGAGGGAGGGGCTCTGATATGGCCAGTAATAGTGAGGGTGGCGTCTACCAGGAAATGGTCGGACCAGATGCAGGGGGTGATCACCGGATGGGAAAGCTTGACTCCATGGGTCCAGATGTGGTCGAGGATATGGCCTCCGGTGTGTGTGGGGGCGTCAATGTGTTGTTTTAGGGTAAGGGACGAGAGGGCCTCGAAGAGCTCAGTGGCCTGAGGGCCAGCGTCCTGATGTGAATACCAGTAGTTGAAGTCCCCAAAAATGGCTACACGAGGGGAGGAGGTGGTGAGGTTGGCTATTTGTTCGACAAAAGAAGGGGGAAATAGAGGCATAGGGTACGGGGGCGGTATAGCACCACGAGCGTGACAGCGCCTTCTTTCGTGCCCAGGTTGACCACAAGGTTATCAACTGCAGGGAGAATGAGCGAGGAGGTGGAGACGAATTGCAAGTTTTTGCGGATTACTGCTGCAACACCTCCTCCCTGACGGCCCCCAGATCGATTGGCATTCAGCATGTAATAATCGGGAGGTAACGCTGCCAGAATGTCTGGGAGCGGGTCTTCCGAGAGCCATGTCTCCGAGAGTAGGAGTATATCCGGACTCTCGGTGGTCAGTAAGAGGAAGATGTCGATCTGGTGCCTAATGAAGGAGCGAGTGTTGAGGTACAGAACGCGGAGGCTTGACTCGTGGGTAGCAGGTGTGACAGCCCCTAGTAGAGGGGGTGAGCTTCCCATGATTTCCAGGGAGGTAATACGAGCCCAAGTGATGGGGTGGAGGGGGCAGGAGGGGAACTGAAAGGCTTTAAGTGCCTCGGCGCTGTAAGTAATGGGAGCGGCAGCGTCTCTGGCCCCTGCGCCCGTCTGGGCACGGACGGGCACAGACGGGCGGGACTTAGGCGCGACTTCGGCGCGATGACGGCGCGCCCGCTGCGCCCGTCCGCTGCGCTCCCTATGAGGAGGGACCATTTTATGAGGCCGAGGGCGGGAGGGGCCGAGCGCTGCACCGCTCGCCTACTCCCTCACCCAAGATGGCGGCTCACCAGGTCACGACCCAGGCAGCACCTTGCTCGGCTGCAGTGGGCGGGCCGGGAGGCGGAATCAGCTGGTGGAGGTGCAGCGCGACCGGACGGGTCCCAGCGCGCACTCCAATGACGAAGGAAAATTAAAAGCAGGCGGCGCAAATAAAACAAGACAGCTCCAGGGGACCTGCACAACAAAAGAGGGGTTAGTGTTGTACAGCATGAAGCAGTGTTAAAATGCAGGCGCGTAGGTCCAGCGCGAGTAAGCGCGCAATGAGGCGGCTGGGCTGTGTAATCTCAGCCTGATTACAACAAGCGGCGCTCCCAGACTCCAGAGGACGTCTGAATCGCCCACAGACTCCCAATCAATGGGACAGTTGTCAGGCCAGGATATTTATGAGGCCGAGGGCGGGAGGGGCCGAGCGCTGCACCGCTCGCCTACTCCCTCACCCAAGATGGCGGCTCACCAGGTCACGACCCAGGCAGCACCTTGCTCGGCTGCAGTGGGCGGGCCGGGAGGCGGAATCAGCTGGTGGAGGTGCAGCGCGACCGGACGGGTCCCAGCGCGCACTCCAATGACGAAGGAAAATTAAAAGCAGGCGGCGCAAATAAAACAAGACAGCTCCAGGGGACCTGCACAACAAAAGAGGGGTTAGTGTTGTACAGCATGAAGCAGTGTTAAAATGCAGGCGCGTAGGTCCAGCGCGAGTAAGCGCGCAATGAGGCGGCTGGGCTGTGTAATCTCAGCCTGATTACAACAAGCGGCGCTCCCAGACTCCAGAGGACGTCTGAATCGCCCACAGACTCCCAATCAATATATATATTATATATTTCCTCGTATATAAATATATATATATAAAATTGTTGAAAAACTTTAATATTGAGGAAGGGGAATACAATTTGAAGCATCAGAGAAGACACTAACAAATGTTCTGCAATGTCATCTAGAATACTAAAATTGAAAATAATATGTTAGTGACTGTTTGGGCGTGTAAGTGAGGATGTGAGTGCCTGTTTCAATATCTGAGTGGGTGTGTGAGTAGCGGTATCGGTGAGTGATTGGCTGTGTGAATAGGTGTATGGGAGAGTGAGTGACTATATGAGTAGACAAGTGGGAGTGTTAGAGCCTGTATGAGTGAGTGACTGGGTGAGTGAGTGGCTATATGGGTGAGTGAGTGGCTGAGTAAATGAGTGTATCAGTGAGTGTGTATGTAGATCTTGTATATAAGTGAGTGGCTGTATGAGTGTGTGAGTGGCTGAGTATCTGTGTAGCTGAGTGGGTATGTGAGTGGTTGCATGGTTGAGTGGCTGGGTGTGTGAGTGACTGTATGGGTGAGTGTCTGGGAATGGGAATGGCATTATGGCTTAGTAGTAGATGTATCAATGGCTGTGTGGGTGAGTGAGTGACTGTGTAAGAGGCTGTATGGGTGAGTGCCTGGGTGCTTGGGTGTGTGTGGCTGTATAGGTGAGTGAATGGTTGTTTGAGTAGTTGTATGGGTGAGGCAGTAGCTGTATCAGTGTCTGTATGGGTGAGTGAGTGGTTGTGTCAGTAACCATATCGGTAACTAGTGGATGTGTAGGCGGCTTATGGATGAGTGAGTGGCTGCATGAGTGGCTTTTTGAGTGAGGGGGCGGGTGTGTCAGTGTCTGTATTAGTGTGTGCCTGGGTATGTTAGTAGCTGTATTAGTGTTTGGTTGGGTGTACCAGTCTCTGCATCAATGTGTGCCTGGGTGTGTCAGTGCCTGAATAGGGTTGTACCTGAGTGTGTCAGTGGGTATATCAGTGTGTACCTGGGTGTGTTAGTGCTTGTATTAGTGTGTGCCTGGGTGTCTCAGTGTGTGTATCGGTGTGTGCCTAGGTGTGTCAGTGACAGTATTGGTGTGTGCCTGAGTATGTCAGTGGGTGAATGAGTATATGCCTGGGTATGTCAGTGCCTGTATCAGTGTGTGTGTGAGTCTGTCAATGTCTGTATCAATGTGTGCCTGGGTGTGTCAGTGACTGTATCGGTGTGGGTGTGTGACTGCCTGTATCAGTGTGTGATTGGGTATGTTAGTGGCTGCATGGGTGTGTGCTTCGATGTGTCAGTGGCTGTATCAGTGTTTGGATGTGTCAGTGCCTGTAATGGTGTAGTTAGGTGTGTCAGTGACAGTATTGATGTTTGTCTGGATGTGTCAGTGGCTGTACTGATGTGTGCCTGAGTATCAGCGTGTGCTTGGGTGTGTACCCTCAAACTGTCAAGTTATAGGACAACACTGCAAGAACTGATAAGCAAAGTACATTACTCCAATAGATGGTGTCATTGATTTTTATAAAAAGAAAAAACACACATATTAGTTCAGATTACAATTCATAGAATTACAACAGCAGCTTACAATTTTAACAATGCATACATACATATTTCAAAGAAATCATTAGACATTTGTCATGCTGTAAAGGTATAGTAAAATATAAATATGAATTTAATTTTCCCTTGTTTTTACTGTACTCAACCTCTATAATCATAGATCATAAATGGTGGACTTTTGAAATAATCCGCATTGAACAGTGGGAGAAAAACAACCATAAAGATTGTAAAAACAAACCCTAAAACTGCACCCTATGTCATTGCAATTAAGCTGCACTGTGCACTGCATTCCCTAGAATTCTTTCTAAATGATTATGTTACCTATACTTGCACTACGAATTTGAGAAACCCTCATTATCAGAACTACTAATAGATATATTTAAGGCACAGCAGCATATGTTAAGCTCTGCAAAGAAATCATCCCTGGTATGCAGAATGATGTCATAAATGCTGACAATGGATATGGAATTAATACACTATACCACATTCACAACTGTAAGTCTCCTTGGAACTTTGGTTGAAGAAACAAAAGAAAATAATTGGGGCGCATATTATCAAGAACAATGGTAAAAATATCGCCAGTTTAGTGGCAGAAAACTGCTGCTAAAGCAGTGATAATGGGCTTGATATATGCCCTGGAGAATTCCAATAGAAGCCCGTATTAACACCAGAACATTGACTTCTATTGTAATTCTCAACAGCATATTATCAAGCCCAATATTGCCGTTTTAGTTGCAGTTTTTTGCCGCTAAACCGGTGATCATTTTTAACACCGTTCTTGATAATATGCCCCTAGGTATCTTAAAAGGCAATTAATGCTTGAATTTAAGATTGCAGTCATTACATTCTATCCATTAACTTTAGTGTCCAGATGTGACAGTAAGTCCTTCATGAAATTTGATAGCCGTAGTAGTAAAAGTTATTCCGGATATAGATATTTGCCATTCTTTGAAGTATGTAATCTCTGTTTTCAATTTACTGCCTTCTGATCTGCATCATTGTAGCATTAAAATAAGATATTTTCTACTTCTCTGTACATGTAATGTTGACATGTTGTACATGATATGCACAATTTGGGCAGGTATTGTCTTGTGTAGCTCTTTTGAACAATCTGTCAAAAAGACACAATCTGGTTGTGTAACATAATAAATCACTCAAAATCTATTTGTGTAGTTGATGTGAAAGAGCAATCTTCACACTCACTGTTCCATTAATAAGTAAGTCCAAATAACTCATCAATATTAATGTTTTCTTCTTCTAAACCTCCAATGATCACCATTAAAATCTCATGTGCCCAGATCCTCTCCTCTGCATATATCTACAAGGTCTTAAATGTATGAAGCAGAGTGTGTTATAGTCCCATCACTTCATAAACATTGCAATAAAGCACAAAGCACAGAGCACAATCTCTTGGGTGGTTTCTGTTCAATTGCATATACAAGATGACATAACTGAAAGTGTACGTTCAGAACAATTTTTGCATAGAAGTTGACACCAGAAGATTTTGACAACTGTTAACCTACAATATATCCCTCATTGTCAATGTTTTTCTTCTTAACAGCTTCTTTGTTCTCCCTTTTTTCTTTTCTTTTCTACAACATCACTCCAGTTGTTTGTAAGTATTCGCTTTGGACAGATGATGCATTTTTCATAAATGGGATACTGTCCTAAATGAGGAGCATAAACACTTCTTAATCAATTGTACTCCTTAACACAACTTGGATCACCCCTTACTGTGCTGTGATCAAATGCAGCTAAATACAACTCGGACAATGTACTAACTTGGGATTAGGCTACATGTGACATTTCTTCTAAATACTGCACTCTCAGCATTAACCAATGCTGAATCTATACTTAAACCTTGAGATTGATGAATACTTACAACGTATGCCAGAGAGACTGGAAACTGTGTCTGTAGTACACATGTCTTTCACAAACAAAAAATGTACAATGGTCCTTCTGATCATCTTACTCTTGTTAGGAAAGCTAATAAAATCAATAATTTTACCCATAGCACCATTAAATAATTCTCCCTTAACATTGACATTTTGATCCAAAAGTACTCTACCGTTCTTGCAAACACTTAAACATTTCTCCAATCCTGCAGTTTTTGAACCATATTTTTCAAATGCATCCCATTTTGTTTATAATCTGTAATTTAGAAATACTGTGACACCCTGGTGTTCCATTTTGTCTATTGCCATCATTTCCAAACGTTCTACTTTCTCTGACTCCAGCAATTCTTTCTTTCAGGAGGTACACTCCGCTAGTGTAGCCATTTGACACACACTTCATTTTCCTTCTTGAATGAAAGTGCACTTTATTTCTGATGGTGTTTTGTTAATTGAAAACTGTTTTTTAAGAAGGGTACTTTGGAGCAAAAACACTCCCTCTTTTGAAAGAAGACCTAAACCTAATATTCTTCAGAATATTTCCGTATTCAACTTTAGATGCTTGTCGCATATATTGAGTAATTCATTATATTTAAACTTAAACCATATATTGTCATTTCTAATACTTCCCAAAGAATTCTGAGTTCTATTATGGAGCAGTGTTTTGAATAGAGGCTGTCTTTTGACTTTTGTATGCTGTAGTAGATCGCCAAATAGCTTGTGATAGTCTGTCCTTAGAGTCTGTTGAATTCTTAAAAGTACAAAGACAAACATTATGTTTGTGACTTTGCTCACCTCATCCATTAAGAAATGTTTTAACTTCTTCAGTAGTCTTGAGCCTTCACGATAAGCTTCATTGGATAACATTTCGTTTCCTGTTTGTTGTCATGTCCCACAGGTAGTATGAAAAGTCGATGTAAAGTAGTTCCTTTAATGTTGTGAGCAGCTAATCCAGTGGGTGCTGTTACTAAACAACTCAAATTACGCTCTGTAGTCTTCTGTAGAATAGCAGTGAGAAATTGTAATAAACAACTTTTGCTGGTGTCTGCTAGAATGCTGACATAAAACAGTAGTATCTTAGTAGTGATTTGCATGTCCACTCTTTCTTGTCATGGAGGACACCATGCTGTACTCTCTTTCACCTCCAAATATATTTATTTTTGCTTTTCTTTTAGTTGTGCAACTAAGTCTTCCAAAACATTAGTTTCTTGTCTTGCTAATGGCATTGTAGTCTCTATCTCATTCATATCAATGGCAGTTTCAGTTTCAATTATCGTCTGCCCTAAATAATCTTGATTTAGAGGACCGGAAATTTGGCTGCTTTGAGAACTCTCTTTAGCTATCCCAGCAGTGATTGTTTCTTACTGTTCAAGCTCATCATTTAACGTTTTCCAATAGATAGGAAATACTGAATACTCAATTGTATCCTTTGCAGCATTAAAACAATCTTTGTAGCAGTCAAAGTCACCAAGTAGTTCTGATTCAGAACGTCTCTTTTTTAACAGTCTGGCAACACAGTTTTCTATGATACTGCCTTTCATGGTTTGCACCAAACAACCATTACAATCAACTACTGTGAATTTATCTTCATCTACATTTTCTGTCACTTAGTTTTTATACCTGTAGTTTTGAAGTATTTCATGAAGTTATACATTTTCAAGATGTAGGCTCCTTTCTGGATAGTAAATGTGCAACATGTTTGTTTTCACAATTTGTGTACTTTCTGGGTCAAATTCAGCAAGGTACTGAATTTCAGGAAAATACATCAACACTCTGTTTCACTTACATACTAGCCCTAGACTCACCCAAACAATTCCTCTCGATTTGGAGTATAAAGTAGCTGAACTCAACCAATCACTGCATTCGTAGGATTCAATTTCCCTATTTGAAAGCATCTTCAAAGTGAAGCTGTAGAGTTCCTTGGTTAAAGATGTTTCAATACAAATCTTTTCCCACATCTTCTTCCTCTCCGTCTATTCAGATTTCATTATGTATGAAGGTACAGAATGAGCAACAGCTATGCAGTGGTAGGGCACAAGCTGAATATCCATATTGCGATTCCACATTTTCAGAATGACAGGATTGAAGTCATTGATATATTTGGAAGCTTCTGTTTGTATGCATTTTGGGTGCTTTTCAAGTAATCATTTGTCTGAATGCAGACAAAAAACTGTTTACTTTTCCTTTGGAAATAACAGATCTTCATAATCCAAAACGAAACTTAGTGAACAATGTACACTGCACATTTTATTTATTTATTGTTTCTGCTAACAGCCCTACAATATTTAAAAAATATACAATATAAAGACAAATTAATAAAAGCATGTGTGCAGCAATCTATCAATAAATTCATCAGAAACATTAAAATATGAATACTACGAGATGCTAAAAATACTCTTTTCCTTCAAAAGGCATACAACCTAAAAAAAAATGTTTAAATTCTTTAGATACAGTACAGTGCGAGTGCAGTAAAAAAGGGGTGCATTACCAACAACCTAAATGAAAGAAAAACATATGCATCACTATCAATTAAAAAAGGCAACCACCTAGGAAGTAAAAGTGTAGTAGACAAACATAGTGAAAAATTGTGCATTCAATCCATAAGAGAGCAGCGTGTTCCATTAAGCGAAAAAAAACAGGTCTGTGGAGCCTACCTATTAAAACATAATCCTAGAGTAGAAGGCAGCTCTCACAGGCAAGGGCACGTATCCCATAAATGTTACGCTACAGATGGGACCACATACATATCATCTGGGTTAATACATAACGCCATTGCTGGATAAACACATCTGGCCAATACTATTTAAAAAATACTTTAGCTTACAGTACTTACCACATCAGTGTGTCTGAAAATGAAGAATTTGCTTCTTGAAACCTTTTTCGTCACTGTCTTTTGGGATGGTAGAAGTGACATACTGCTCTATGAAAGAAAGTACAGACTGATCTGTGTCTGTTCGTAATTTTGGTGCTTAATCCACAACAACATATGAATATGAGGAGAACCTCTTGCTTGTTATTCTTTATGGAAAAAAATGCCCGTAAATTCTCCAAGAGGTACATTTTTTTTCAAAATGAACATAAGCAGTGCACTAAATATGTGGTTAAAATACCTAGAAATATTTGCAGGATCCAAAGAGCGACGTTCTTCTCGTGTCTTCACATTGATGTGCTTAATATTATAGTTTGCTTCTCTCAAAAAGTCATGTAAATCATCCCATGAGTACTCTTCACAACTGAGGGTCACTTACTAAGTTGGTGCCCCTAAATTTTGCAACATACATTTTAGTTCACCTTGTCGATGATACCAATATTCATTGGTGCCGCATTGACCTGCCATCAAGTTTATAAAATTGTATTCCACTTCTCATCCTGTCCATAAATTTTGGGCCCGATTTACAGAACTTACTTAAGACAAAATCCTAAACGTACTGCTTTTGCGATTCACAAAAGTTAGGATTTTGTCTTAAGACAGACTTAAGACAGACTTAAGACAGACTTAAGTTAGGATTCTGTCTTAAATCTGTCTTAAGTCTGTCTTAAGACAAACTTAAGACAAACTTAAGACAAAATCCTAACTTCTGTGAATACCAAAAGTAGTAAGTGTAGGATTTTGTCTTAAGTTAGTTCTGTGAATTGGGCCCTATGTGTCTTACGGACATACTTTGTAGATTAACTCCTGTGTCAAGATTGTTGTTAACAGAGGACCAAACAAATCACTTTCAAATAATAGATGCAATATATATGGAATACTTTGATAAAATCTAGGGTCCTCTGAATATAATATGGTTGATCTATATTCAGCTGCTGGTATTTGCACTGGGCGGTCATCATACCGTCTGCCTACTCTAGTTGGAAATAGTTTTGGAAAACAGCGAGCCTCTAAACATTTCTCCCACTGGATCTCCCTCAACTTGTTTCTTCTGGTCTAGTTCAATGACATCTCCTATACCTTCTTTGTAATGCAGTGGATGGATACTGTAGTCCTCATATATTTCGGCTGATTTAGTTCTATCCACTTTTTCAGACTGTTCACTTGAAGGTAAGATTTCCTCTTCCATGCAACTTTCATCTGTGAAAACATCTACATCTTTGTAATACACATTATTTTGTTTCATGTAGAATGTAGCATTCATTCCCTTATTTACATCCACTAGTTCTTGGCAGATTTGATGTGCTTTCTGTGGGAACACCATTCACTAGAATAATACGCAGTTCATCTATATCTCTGTCTACACCCACAGTCAGTGACAGTATTGGTGTGTGCCTGAGTATGTCAGTGGGTGAATGAGTATATGCCTGGGTATGTCAGTGCCTGTATCAGTGTGTGTGTGAGTCTGTCAATGTCTGTATCAATGTGTGCCTGGGTGTGTCAGTGACTGTATCGGTGTGGGTGTGTGACTGCCTGTATCAGTGTGTGATTGGGTATGTTAGTGGCTGCATGGGTGTGTGCTTCGATGTGTCAGTGGCTGTATCAGTGTTTGGATGTGTCAGTGCCTGTAATGGTGTAGTTAGGTGTGTCAGTGACAGTATTGATGTTTGTCTGGATGTGTCAGTGGCTGTACTGATGTGTGCCTGAGTATCAGCATGTGCTTGGGTGTGTACCCTCAAACTGTCAAGTTATAGGACAACACTGCAAGAACTGATAAGCAAAGTACATTACTCCAATAGATGGTGTCATTGATTTTTATAAAAAGAAAAAACACACATATTAGTTCAGATTACAATTCATAGAATTACAACAGCAGCTTACAATTTTAACAATGCATACATACATATTTCAAAGAAATCATTAGACATTTGTCATGCTGTAAAGGTATAGTAAAATATAAATATGAATTTAATTTTCCCTTGTTTTTACTGTACTCAACCTCTATAATCATAGATCATAAATGGTGGACTTTTGAAATAATCCGCATTGAACAGTGGGAGAAAAACAACCATAAAGATTGTAAAAACAAACCCTAAAACTGCACCCTATGTTATTGCAATTAAGCTGCACTGTGCACTGCATTCCCTAGAATTCTTTCTAAATGATTATGTTACCTATACTTGCACTACGAATTTGAGAAACCCTCATTATCAGAACTACTAATAGATATATTTAAGGCACAGCAGCATATGTTAAGCTCTGCAAAGAAATCATCCCTGGTATGCAGAATGATGTCATAAATGCTGACAATGGATATGGAATTAATACACTATACCACATTCACAACTGTAAGTCTCCTTGGAACTTTGGTTGAAGAAACAAAAGAAAATAATTGGGGCGCATATTATCAAGAACAATGGTAAAAATATCGCCAGTTTAGTGGCAGAAAACTGCTGCTAAAGCAGTGATAATGGGCTTGATATATGCCCTGGAGAATTCCAATAGAAGCCCGTATTAACACCAGAACATTGACTTCTATTGTAATTCTCAACAGCATATTATCAAGCCCAATATTGCCGTTTTAGTTGCAGTTTTTTGCCGCTAAACCGGTGATCATTTTTAACACCGTTCTTGATAATATGCCCCTAGGTATCTTAAAAGGCAATTAATGCTTGAATTTAAGATTGCAGTCATTACATTCTATCCATTAACTTTAGTGTCCAGATGTGACAGTAAGTCCTTCATGAAATTTGATAGCCGTAGTAGTAAAAGTTATTCCGGATATAGATATTTGCCATTCTTTGAAGTATGTAATCTCTGTTTTCAATTTACTGCCTTCTGATCTGCATCATTGTAGCATTAAAATAAGATATTTTCTACTTCTCTGTACATGTAATGTTGACATGTTGTACATGATATGCACAATTTGGGCAGGTATTGTCTTGTGTAGCTCTTTTGAACAATCTGTCAAAAAGACACAATCTGGTTGTGTAACATAATAAATCACTCAAAATCTATTTGTGTAGTTGATGTGAAAGAGCAATCTTCACACTCACTGTTCCATTAATAAGTAAGTCCAAATAACTCATCAATATTAATGTTTTCTTCTTCTAAACCTCCAATGATCACCATTAAAATCTCATGTGCCCAGATCCTCTCCTCTGCATATATCTACAAGGTCTTAAATGTATGAAGCAGAGTGTGTTATAGTCCCATCACTTCATAAACATTGCAATAAAGCACAAAGCACAGAGCACAATCTCTTGGGTGGTTTCTGTTCAATTGCATATACAAGATGACATAACTGAAAGTGTACGTTCAGAACAATTTTTGCATAGAAGTTGACACCAGAAGATTTTGACAACTGTTAACCTACAATATATCCCTCATTGTCAATGTTTTTCTTCTTAACAGCTTCTTTGTTCTCCCTTTTTTCTTTTCTTTTCTACAACATCACTCCAGTTGTTTGTAAGTATTCGCTTTGGACAGATGATGCATTTTTCATAAATGGGATACTGTCCTAAATGAGGAGCATAAACACTTCTTAATCAATTGTACTCCTTAACACAACTTGGATCACCCCTTACTGTGCTGTGATCAAATGCAGCTAAATACAACTCGGACAATGTACTAACTTGGGATTAGGCTACATGTGACATTTCTTCTAAATACTGCACTCTCAGCATTAACCAATGCTGAATCTATACTTAAACCTTGAGATTGATGAATACTTACAACGTATGCCAGAGAGACTGGAAACTGTGTCTGTAGTACACATGTCTTTCACAAACAAAAAATGTACAATGGTCCTTCTGATCATCTTACTCTTGTTAGGAAAGCTAATAAAATCAATAATTTTACCCATAGCACCATTAAATAATTCTCCCTTAACATTGACATTTTGATCCAAAAGTACTCTACCGTTCTTGCAAACACTTAAACATTTCTCCAATCCTGCAGTTTTTGAACCATATTTTTCAAATGCATCCCATTTTGTTTATAATCTGTAATTTAGAAATACTGTGACACCCTGGTGTTCCATTTTGTCTATTGCCATCATTTCCAAACGTTCTACTTTCTCTGACTCCAGCAATTCTTTCTTTCAGGAGGTACACTCCGCTAGTGTAGCCATTTGACACACACTTCATTTTCCTTCTTGAATGAAAGTGCACTTTATTTCTGATGGTGTTTTGTTAATTGAAAACTGTTTTTTAAGAAGGGTACTTTGGAGCAAAAACACTCCCTCTTTTGAAAGAAGACCTAAACCTAATATTCTTCAGAATATTTCCGTATTCAACTTTAGATGCTTGTCGCATATATTGAGTAATTCATTATATTTAAACTTAAACCATATATTGTCATTTCTAATACTTCCCAAATAATTCTGAGTTCTATTATGGAGCAGTGTTTTGAATAGAGGCTGTCTTTTGACTTTTGTATGCTGTAGTAGATCGCCAAATAGCTTGTGATAGTCTGTCCTTAGAGTCTGTTGAATTCTTAAAAGTACAAAGACAAACATTATGTTTGTGACTTTGCTCACCTCATCCATTAAGAAATGTTTTAACTTCTTCAGTAGTCTTGAGCCTTCACGATAAGCTTCATTGGATAACATTTCGTTTCCTGTTTGTTGTCATGTCCCACAGGTAGTATGAAAAGTCGATGTAAAGTAGTTCCTTTAATGTTGTGAGCAGCTAATCCAGTGGGTGCTGTTACTAAACAACTCAAATTACGCTCTGTAGTCTTCTGTAGAATAGCAGTGAGAAATTGTAATAAACAACTTTTGCTGGTGTCTGCTAGAATGCTGACATAAAACAGTAGTATCTTAGTAGTGATTTGCATGTCCACTCTTTCTTGTCATGGAGGACACCATGCTGTACTCTCTTTCACCTCCAAATATATTTATTTTTGCTTTTCTTTTAGTTGTGCAACTAAGTCTTCCAAAACATTAGTTTCTTGTCTTGCTAATGGCATTGTAGTCTCTATCTCATTCATATCAATGGCAGTTTCAGTTTCAATTATCGTCTGCCCTAAATAATCTTGATTTAGAGGACCGGAAATTTGGCTGCTTTGAGAACTCTCTTTAGCTATCCCAGCAGTGATTGTTTCTTACTGTTCAAGCTCATCATTTAACGTTTTCCAATAGATAGGAAATACTGAATACTCAATTGTATCCTTTGCAGCATTAAAACAATCTTTGTAGCAGTCAAAGTCACCAAGTAGTTCTGATTCAGAACGTCTCTTTTTTAACAGTCTGGCAACACAGTTTTCTATGATACTGCCTTTCATGGTTTGCACCAAACAACCATTACAATCAACTACTGTGAATTTATCTTCATCTACATTTTCTGTTACTTAGTTTTTATACCTGTAGTTTTGAAGTATTTCATGAAGTTATACATTTTCAAGATGTAGGCTCCTTTCTGGATAGTAAATGTGCAACATGTTTGTTTTCACAATTTGTGTACTTTCTGGGTCAAATTCAGCAAGGTACTGAATTTCAGGAAAATACATCAACACTCTGTTTCACTTACATACTAGCCCTAGACTCACCCAAACAATTCCTCTCGATTTGGAGTATAAAGTAGCTGAACTCAACCAATCACTGCATTCGTAGGATTCAATTTCCCTATTTGAAAGCATCTTCAAAGTGAAGCTGTAGAGTTCCTTGGTTAAAGATGTTTCAATACAAATCTTTTCCCACATCTTCTTCCTCTCCGTCTATTCAGATTTCATTATGTATGAAGGTACAGAATGAGCAACAGCTATGCAGTGGTAGGGCACAAGCTGAATATCCATATTGCGATTCCACATTTTCAGAATGACAGGATTGAAGTCATTGATATATTTGGAAGCTTCTGTTTGTATGCATTTTGGGTGCTTTTCAAGTAATCATTTGTCTGAATGCAGACAAAAAACTGTTTACTTTTCCTTTGGAAATAACAGATCTTCATAATCCAAAACGAAACTTAGTGAACAATGTACACTGCACATTTTATTTATTTATTGTTTCTGCTAACAGCCCTACAATATTTAAAAAATATACAATATAAAGACAAATTAATAAAAGCATGTGTGCAGCAATCTATCAATAAATTCATCAGAAACATTAAAATATGAATACTACGAGATGCTAAAAATACTCTTTTCCTTCAAAAGGCATACAACCTAAAAAAAAATGTTTAAATTCTTTAGATACAGTACAGTGCGAGTGCAGTAAAAAAGGGGTGCATTACCAACAACCTAAATGAAAGAAAAACATATGCATCACTATCAATTAAAAAAGGCAACCACCTAGGAAGTAAAAGTGTAGTAGACAAACATAGTGAAAAATTGTGCATTCAATCCATAAGAGAGCAGCGTGTTCCATTAAGCGAAAAAAAACAGGTCTGTGGAGCCTACCTATTAAAACATAATCCTAGAGTAGAAGGCAGCTCTCACAGGCAAGGGCACGTATCCCATAAATGTTACGCTACAGATGGGACCACATACATATCATCTGGGTTAATACATAACGCCATTGCTGGATAAACACATCTGGCCAATACTATTTAAAAAATACTTTAGCTTACAGTACTTACCACATCAGTGTGTCTGAAAATGAAGAATTTGCTTCTTGAAACCTTTTTCGTCACTGTCTTTTGGGATGGTAGAAGTGACATACTGCTCTATGAAAGAAAGTACAGACTGATCTGTGTCTGTTCGTAATTTTGGTGCTTAATCCACAACAACATATGAATATGAGGAGAACCTCTTGCTTGTTATTCTTTATGGAAAAAAATGCCCGTAAATTCTCCAAGAGGTACATTTTTTTTCAAAATGAACATAAGCAGTGCACTAAATATGTGGTTAAAATACCTACAAATATTTGCAGGATCCAAAGAGCGACGTTCTTCTCGTGTCTTCACATTGATGTGCTTAATATTATAGTTTGCTTCTCTCAAAAAGTCATGTAAATCATCCCATGAGTACTCTTCACAACTGAGGGTCACTTACTAAGTTGGTGCCCCTAAATTTTGCAACATACATTTTAGTTCACCTTGTCGATGATACCAATATTCATTGGTGCCGCATTGACCTGCCATCAAGTTTATAAAATTGTATTCCACTTCTCATCCTGTCCATAAATTTTGGGCCCGATTTACAGAACTTACTTAAGACAAAATCCTAAACGTACTGCTTTTGCGATTCACAAAAGTTAGGATTTTGTCTTAAGACAGACTTAAGACAGACTTAAGACAGACTTAAGTTAGGATTCTGTCTTAAATCTGTCTTAAGTCTGTCTTAAGACAAACTTAAGACAAACTTAAGACAAAATCCTAACTTCTGTGAATACCAAAAGTAGTAAGTGTAGGATTTTGTCTTAAGTTAGTTCTGTGAATTGGGCCCTATGTGTCTTACGGACATACTTTGTAGATTAACTCCTGTGTCAAGATTGTTGTTAACAGAGGACCAAACAAATCACTTTCAAATAATAGATGCAATATATATGGAATACTTTGATAAAATCTAGGGTCCTCTGAATATAATATGGTTGATCTATATTCAGCTGCTGGTATTTGCACTGGGCGGTCATCATACCGTCTGCCTACTCTAGTTGGAAATAGTTTTGGAAAACAGCGAGCCTCTAAACATTTCTCCCACTGGATCTCCCTCAACTTGTTTCTTCTGGTCTAGTTCAATGACATCTCCTATACCTTCTTTGTAATGCAGTGGATGGATACTGTAGTCCTCATATATTTCGGCTGATTTAGTTCTATCCACTTTTTCAGACTGTTCACTTGAAGGTAAGATTTCCTCTTCCATGCAACTTTCATCTGTGAAAACATCTACATCTTTGTAATACACATTATTTTGTTTCATGTAGAATGTAGCATTCATTCCCTTATTTACATCCACTAGTTCTTGGCAGATTTGATGTGCTTTCTGTGGGAACACCATTCACTAGAATAATACGCAGTTCATCTATATCTCTGTCTACACCCACAGTTTGAATATTGCATTTAAAATCTAAAGGTAAGTACAAAACTCTACCTTCAAGTCCTTTCTGTAGCTCAGTCGGTTATCGTTTTCCAGTTTTTTATCGCATATGAACTATTGTTTGAAATGGATTATATCAGTGTCAGTATTGTTTCATAAACTTTTGGATGACGGAGTTTGTCTGGAATTTAACAAATTCTAACTTATTATGTATTGTTTTGGCAGGCATTTTGATGTCCTTTAATTTGTCATAGCAATACTTACATATGATCTTCTGCGTTGACAAATCGAACAGTGCCTCCTCAAATAAAAACACAGCAAATTCTAGCCACTTATCCCTCTTTTCTCGCTCAGTTTCTGAGACCAAATCTACTTTTCAAATTTGGCTTTTGTAGTAAGGGTGTTGGCAACGTATACAAATAAAGTTTGGTTTCTCTGTGAAATTGCATTAAACTTGGTTCTTTCTTACACCTGTATTCACTTCCTTTACACCTGGACACATCAACTCCTCATTTTCTCCAGACTCTACTTCAGGACAAAAGAAACAGAATTGAATATAATCACAAAGGTTTTCAGCCTCTGATGATGTACCATGAAAAAGTGCCTTGTTCAATTGTCCTAAACAAAACACAGGGGTTTTGACATAATAAATACTTCTCACCAATTTTTGCATTTTTGAATGATGAATAGCCAACAATCAAAAATGGTGTAAGGTGCCTGTGCACACTTTCTTGAATAGACACAGCAATGAATGTCCTTGTAAGTTTCTTAATTTCCTCACTTTGCATGGATCTAAAACGTGCAGGAGTATAATTTTCAGTTGCAAACTTTTATTTAGAAATTTCCTTAGAAAACCTCTTAACATAAATTGATTGCTGGTGCACTACAAATACTACTACAGTCCCATTTATACACTGGAGCACATCTATGCCATCCTTGTACCTCATAAGCTGAGTCCTCCCCTTCATTTCTATGAACCATCTCCTCTTTCGCAATAAAAGTACCATCTTTTACCTCATAGCAACATCCAGTTGTTTCAAATGAATACACTAACGTGTTCTTTTGGAAATGGCTTTCTTCATTAAAGAAAGGCTAAGTACTAGACATATGTTTTAATTCTTCTTTTGAAATTTGGAAAAAGTTACATCTATTAATAATCCTTCCTTTTTGGCATTTTGTCTTCATAGACAACACTATTTTACCCAGTGTTCTTGTTATATTTACTATCAAGATAAATACTTTATGTATCAAGGTATTTTTCACTTTGAACATGACTTACTCCTTTTCGTTTCTGAGTTGTTGTTAAAGGCCCCTTTTCATTGACATCATCTGCCAGATTTTTCATTTTTCTAAATTCATTTTCCAAAAATTCCTTAGTTCTCCTACCAGCAGTTGTTTTTCCCCCACTACGTTCTGTCCATTATCTCCTTTTTTGTTCTCAGTTTTTTACAGGTAGTACTGTTGCTGTAAAATATTCTCCTTGAACACAAGTTGATACCTGAAAACCAAAAACAGTATACATTTCACTTTACATTGAATATTAATACATTACATTCCTCAAACAACTAAATGACTACATAATTCAGTTTATCAGTGTTTCATTTAATTCCAGAGGTATTAAGCGTAACAGCTCTACTCCCTCTCAAACTACATTTCTTACTTCTAAGTGCATAGCACCCTACCTTAATGGCTACCTACGGCCTCCCATAGGAATCACTTATATGTAGAAAAAGGGGACTTTAAAGCTTGGCAAGGGGTTACAAATGCCCATTGGCCTGGCAGTACAACTGCACACACATCCTCTGCAGTAGCAGGCCGAAGTCATGTTTAAAGGGCTACTGGTCTAGATGAGTGACTTGGTGTGGCATTCTTCCTTAGCAAGGGTATGCAGTGGAATGTAGAATGTATGGTTGTGAGTATTCCTCTGCTGTTTATGGTTGTATTGTAGAATGTTAAGGGGTCAGTTGATCCTAGAGACTTGGAGGAGCAAGAGCAGGAGCTGGAGCTGGAAAGGAGCTGGTGTGTCGCATTAGATACCTAATTGTGTTGTGTCAGTAGTACTTGACTATATATCTGAGTGTATGTGTCACTCTATTCCTGTGTTACTGGAGGTCTAAGTAGGTATATCAGTATATGAGTGGCACTCTTTATAACTCTATGTGTCTCTAAATGTGTATGCAACTGGCTGTATGGATTGCTTACTGGCTGTGTTAGTCAATGTTGGGGTATGTGTGTTTTTGCAGTACCCCAACCTATTTGCCTGGTTTTTGATGCAACTTTGACTGCAGAGTACTGGGGCTTGGCTAACCAGGGCCCCAATGCCAGTATTCTTTCCCAAAAACTGTACAATGATTGGCACAGCTTCAGCATCCCTGTAAGTCACTAGTAATTGGTAACCCTGGTACCTTAGGCATTGAGACTGAGGGTCCTCAAGGGCTGTAGCACAAATTGTGCCATGCTAGGGACCCCTAACTAAAGCCTTGCAAACTGCCATTGCGGGTTGCATCTCTTGGTGCAGAGAAAACTGAGGAGTCAACATGGCACACATCCCTGTGTGCCATGCACACAGACACTGCATGAGATATAGGCAAGTCACCCCCTCCTGCAGGTCTTCCAGCCTTAAGGCAGGGTGCTCTACATCACATGTGTGCTCATATCTGCCTGAGCAAATATGACCCTGCATTATCTAGGTCCATTCCTGGGTATTGTAAGTACACAGGGAAGCCATGTAAAGTAGATGGGCTGGACAACAGTCTTTATGGGTTCCCCAGCACCATGATGGATTCACTGTATCCAGGGTTGTTTAGTACCAAACATATTGTCTTAATAAATCCACACTGATGCCAGTGTTTGATTTATTAATAAATGCACACAGAGAGGTCCTTGGAGGTGTCCCCTGAAAACCTACCACACACTGGCGTGGTCGCTGGCTAGCATTAGCTAGCCTGCCACCACCAGATATGTTTCTGACCTCTTGGGGTAAGAGCCTCCACTCTCAGAGGCCAAGAACAATGCCTGTTCTGGGCAGAGGTGCTTCACACCTTCTCCAGGCTGTAATGGCATTCTGATGCAGGAAGCTCCAAAAGCACTGCTGCCTTTGAAATGCAACCCAGGCATCTCCAGTTATTGGAGGATGCCAACCCCCCGAACCTGCTCTACTTTTGGCAAGTGGGAAAATTAGTTCATTAGGAGGTGTGCCCACATTCAGCCAGCATCAACCCTAAGGTGGGGCAGGCAATATGAACACCACTTTTCTGATTTCTCCATCCTGTTTTGGAGAGAATTAGCCAACCAGGGTCAGGGTTATGCTCACCTCCCCAAAGAAGTGGTTATAGAAGGGCATAGTCAGCCTAAATGTAGGTAGCTCATTGGCTACTACCTGGTACTCCCTTTAATGCACACCTCTGCCCTGAACTTCAGATCTTGCAGACCTAAGAAGACAAAGGATACCAAAGAGCGCCAAAGAGCAAGGAGAAGAGGGTATGCAACTGACCTGGTGTCAACCCTGCCAGCCTGTCTGTTGTCTCGGACTCCTGCACTAAAGCCTTTGAAAAAAAACCAGGAACTCCCTGAGAATGGTCAACCCAGTCCCCTACATATCGCAGGTCAAGTCTGAAGCAGTGGCAGAGTGCTTACCACTGAGTCCATCGACTTGGTGACCCACAGTGTTGTGGCAAGAGGACTCCAAGAGTGATAGCTGGCTCTCACTGACGTTCTGAGCCCCTAAATCACTCCCACCGATCTCCAGCCCATGATGTCCTTTTCAACAACATTTGCTGCAGCCAAGATTTGTTGGAGCATGCAGCAAAAGGGCACTTCACAGCACTGGAAATTGACATCGGAAATGACCCCAATCCTGTGATTTTGAATCTCCTGTGTGGTGGCATTGACTGTGTGGCAGAAACTGTCTTGGCACAACTACCATTCATTGACAGACTGGCTGAGATGCATCTTTTGTGCACCTGCTCCTGCTAATGGACATTTCCACTTGTCCCTGCGTCCAGAGTCCCTGTGCAAGGTAATTAAGAACTGCCTGTTCCACTCAGGTCCTGGACCCCAAAGAACTAAAAGAGTAGAGACTCCACCACATCAAAATACAAGGAAATGCCCTCAAATGGGAAGCCTCAAACCTCTCCAGCGGAACCCAAAGGATACCTTTCCCACCGTTCACCTCAGAGACCAAGAAGATCATCTGTGGAGCCCCCCAAGGATCATTACTCAGCCTGACGCTCGTCAACACCTACATGACCCCACTGGTTGACACCGTCAGATCACTTCCTATGCCAATTACACAGAGTTCATCATCCCACTGTCCAAAGACCCCTCCACCACAAAAGCTAACTTACACAGATGCATGATGACTGTCAAGGACTGGATGTAGGACAAATGTCTCAAACTCAATATGGACAAGACAGAAGTCATCATCTTTGGGAACAACATTTCGCCATGGAACAACACATAGTGGCCTGTGTAGCTCGGCACACCCCCTTCCCCAACAGACCACACCTGCAACCTCATCCTCTTCCTGGATAGCAAGCTATCCATGAAAAAACAAGTCAATGCAGTCTCATGCGCCTGTTTCCACATCTTCAGGTGGCTCCCAACTAACACCAGAAGGAACGTCATACAGGTCCTCATCATTAGTAGACTGAACTACAGAAAGAAACTCTAAGTAGGAGTCATTGCATGCCTCCTGAAAACACTCCAGATAATACAGAACTCAGCCCCAAGACTCAAACTTGACCTCCCCAGAATGACCCACATCACACCCCATCTCAAGAATCTACACTGGCTCCCGATTCAGAAGAGATGTCAGTTCAAGACGTTGACCCACACGTACAAGTCCCTGCACAATGAAGGTCCAACATACATCAACACATGCCTAACCTCCCACCAACCAACCAAACACATTTGATCAGCCCCCCTCTTCCTCGCAGACACCCCATGGATCCCCTAAACAAACAGCAGAGAATGCTTCTTCTCACACCTGGCAGCCAAGGCTTGGAACAACCTTCCTTGGCACCTTAGGAATGCTCCATCACTACAGCAATTTAGAAGAGATCTAAAGACCTGGATAAAAATGATCAAACCTCCTTGCAGCAACCAATATCTCCAGCAGCTCGAAACCCCCCAAGTGATTTGCTGCACTCTATAAATGATTGATTTATTGGGTAGCTCTACGCTTTTTAATTAGATATGTAACTTGCAGTATAGGTGAGGGACTGCATGTATAACTGGGCGTATGACTATGTAAGTGTGCATGCAACTCCCTGTAATATAAAAGAACATATCTTCTTGCCCCATTAGCTACATAGAGCCCACCTTAGGGGTGACCTATATGAAGAAAAAGTGGTGTTTAAGCCTTGGCAAAAGGCTGATAAATGCTAAGCCAACCTGGCTGTAAAATTGTACAGGCAGACTCTGCAGTAATAATAATAATAATAATAATCTTTATTCGGTTTTTTAGCAGTGCAAAACCATAAAAGTTATCACAACGTACAGAATAGACAGAGTTTTATAAAAGCAATTATTATACACAAGTTTTTAAAAGCATATGACCAGATACTGTGCAAATTAAGTTGGTAATGGGGCAGTAGTAACCTTCTAGTTTTTTCTTCTGTTTCAAAGGTTATTTCTATGCCTCATGATACACTTTAGGAAGTTGAGTACATGAAAGCAAGTACATTCAGAATCCAACGTCTGTAGTGCTAGCATGGCTGGGCGACATTGTCTGTGACCCCATATTTTTAATAAAGGGATTATCCAGATTTTTCGATGGGTGTGAAAGAACTTGCAAAACAAAATTGTGTGAATGGTAGACTGTAGGGACAGATCGTCACATGGACAAGGGTCCATGTTAGTATTCCAATTGTTTTTTTCAGGAAATGTCACTAGTCTATAAAAGAGATTCAGTCTGAACCTTGTTAGGAGCATCTTGTCATATGCTGTAAACTCCAGGGTCAGATAGAGCTGGATTTTCGGGGACTGCTGTATCATATTTGCATGAATCACAGATTTTTTGGTTGTCAGCAAAGTCAGTCTCAAGGACTCTAGATGGGTCAGCGCGATTTGTTTCAGTTCTTTCTTGGATATTTCAATTAGTTTTTCTGGGGTGTGATAATACTTTTGTAATCCTAAGTCGGAAAAGAAATGTCTGACATAGGAGAGCCATGCAATTTTCTGTACGTGGTTCAGTTCCATGGTGTCCTGTAAGATATTTTTAGTCAGCCTATTATTTTCCGACAGCCAGACGCGCCTCTAAAGTAAGAGTGGCTGGATCTTTATTAAGTCTTCAATATATGGGATTCCCAATTCCATATGTGAGGCATAGATGGAAGTGCCTTTTGGCGTTGACAAGAGGAATCTCATGAAGATGTTTTCTTCTTTTTGGAGTGAACCAGTGGCTGTGTGTCCCCAGATCCCTGCCCCGTATAGTGCGATGGCTTGGCATTTTGCAGCGTAAATCTGTAACAGTTCTACTGGTGGTCTTTTTCCAAGTTTATTAGAGAAATTCATCAGTGCTAGAATTGCTCGTTTGAAAAGATGTCTCCTAGCCTCAACCGCTGCTTTCCAATTTAAGTTGTCATCAATCATGATGCCTAAGTATGGGTATTGCGAGGTCTTTTCGATTTTTTGATCTTTTAAGAAGATGGTCTTAGTGGCTTTTCGTTGTCCACCCGCTACCATGACAAATGTTTTTTTTACATTGATGTGCAAGTCCAAAGCACTCATAAAGTCCGCGTATTTAGATAAGGATTTCTGAAGCTCGATAGGGGTACGTGCTAAAATAACTGCGTCATCCGCATAAAGCAGAGCGGGGATCAGGCGATGTTTCAGTCTGGGCAAATCCTGCCCCCCCCTCAACATGGTCTCCTCTAGACCGTTGGTATACAGAGAGAAGAGGAAGGGGGCCAGGACGCACCCTTGCCTTACTCCCCGCTCTACCCTAAACGGTGCAGTCAGCTCTCCTTTTGTCCCATATCTCACTCTTGCAGAGGCTTCACCGTATAGCTCCCTCAGAAAGTCCAGGAGAGGAGGATCAACCCCTAATGTACTCAGCAGTGACCAGAGCAGTCGAACGCGGAGGACAAATCCACGTAGACCATATAAATGGACCCTGGTTTAGCGTGGATGTATTTCGACACTAGCAAGCTTAAATTAAGGGCCTGTTCGAAGGTTCCAAAGCCCTCCCTAAATCCAAACTGCAGATCCGAGAGGATATTTTTGTCTTTTGCCCATTGCTGTAATTTTTCTAGAACCACTCTGCCCACTACTTTGCCTAGGGAATCGAGCAGCGATATTGGTCGATAACATTTCGTGTCTTGGCGGTCCCTCTTCTTGAAGATAGGGACCATGATGGAACATGACCACGACTCCAACAGGCCGAGTTTCGCTGCTGCTGTGCAAACTCTTGTGAGTATTGGTGCCCAAAGATCAGGAAGATGTTTAAATAAATCCACTGGGACCCCGTCGGGCCAGGTGCTTTACCACTCTTGCTCATTGATAGTGCCATTTCAACATCCTGTAGTTCGAAGTCTATTGGTATTGAAAATACTACAGGTGGAAGGTTAAAATGACGTTCTTCTATTAATGATGTTAGTTCAAAGATTTTTGAGAAGTGATTCACCCAGGTTTCCTCGTCGATGGCCACGTCAATCTGTGGGGTGTTAGAGTCCGATAGCAGGGGCGACTTAACAATTCTCCAGAATGACTGACTGTCTTTCAAGAGTGCACTTTTATGCAGGGCGTTCCACAAGGACAGTTTCAACTCCTTTTTCCTTGCCTTTCTGACATTGTTGTACTCCCGCCGGAGATGTTGAATCTTTATTTGATCTCTATTTGGTTTTCCAAGTGCTTTTCTCAGGTTAGTCTGTGCCTTGGTACAATCATGGTTAAACCAACCTGTAGTGCTTGGTTTGTTTTGTTTGGATGATTTGGTCAGCAATATTTTAACTTGTTCTAGTATCATCCTAAAGTTTTCCAGGATTTGCTTTGGTTCTGCATGGGGATCCAGGCAAATCAAAATGTTGTTATGGGCGGACTTTACTAAAGTGTTAGTGAGGTTGTTGGGATCCACTTTTTCCCATTTTATAGTATATCCGTTGTTTTTGCCCAGTTCAAGCCTGTTTTGTAATAGGGTGTTTGCTATTGTTGCCATAAGTGATCTTGGTTGGTTCATTTGTAGATTCAGGCTTAAAGCAGAGTGGTCGCTAAGGATATTTTCCAGGATTGTAAAGTTACTGGTTAGCTCTTTTAGACCTTCTGTAATAATTATATAGTCAACTGTGGTCTCGTGCCCCCTTCCTCGATAGGTAGGTTCTAGTTTGTTGTCTGGTGGTAGAGTAGGGTTTATTATTTGAAGTTCCAGGTCTGAGAGTATCTTGTTCATAGCCAGCCCCGTTCTTGAGTGGATAAAGTGGACGAGTGGGTTCTCGTGTTCGTCCACCAATCCACAGGTCTGATTGTTCGGGCAGGGGTGTAAGTTGAAGTCCCCTCCCCAGATTATATGAGCATTGCCCTTTCTCTCATAGAGGTGCCGATGTTGGGTGATTTTTTTCTGAATTAAGGAAAGGGTGTTTAAGAAATTATCATCATCTAGGTTATTGTATAAGTTAATTATCGTAATGATAAGTTTTTTCCCAATTATGAGAGTAAGCAACTGGAAGTTTGGGAATAGATCTACCTTTAATACCTTCAGGTCGGCTATTATGTTCGCTATGTAGGTTACCAGCCCCCCCCTAGGTCTGCCTGAGCTACTTGGAAGGGCGGGGGATGAATATGTCTTGTATCCTACAAGATGTAAGGGCGTCGTGGCCCATGTCTCCTGTAAGCATATGATTTTAGCATCCTCCAAAAAACGGGCGGCTGAACCATCCTCTATTTTTTGTCGGAGGCCTGCAATATTCCAAAAGATCACCGGGAACTGTAGGGTTTCCTTTTCTGAGTCTACCTTTTTGGATTCTGATAGAGCTGGGGAAACATTGGATGTGGCCGGGGTTGTATGTAGGGGCTTCGGGGATTTGACTCGTGGTCAGTCGACCATTTCCAGGCAACTAAACCGATTCATGGTCAGCATGCCTGGCCAGTTTTGCCCATATGTGGTGTCTCTATAATTGGGTCTATGTGATTGATAAAGCGGTCTCTCCCACTGGTCCCAGTTTCTGGTTCTGTTTTGTGGACCCACAGTCTGCCACGGGGCTTCTTTTTGTTGATAGTTCTGGTTTGCTGACCACCAAGAGTTATCAGGATCACTATGTCGCTGGAATAGGTTTGGGCCGGCGACGTCTAGTTCCCATGGTTGTGGGATTGGTTTCCACCAGATATTATCAGTATCACTTGTATAGTTATTATAATATCTTTTTGGGTAGAAATAGGAGAGGGATCTTGTAGCGATCCCTCTAGAAGTGTTATTATATTCCCAGGAACAGATATAGTCAACTATGCTAGGATCCTCAAAAGTGATCACTATACAATCTCCCCGGATACTTTTTTTCCTATGCCCCAACCACGGGGTCCTACAGACTGATGTTATTCTACTTTTCCAGGTTGGCGGAACAGGTCGATTTGTGTTCAGCCAATACTGTACTTTGTTCTTCAATGACCAGTTGGGTTCCGTCCCCTCTCCCGTTAGTTCGGGAACCCCCGTCATTACTACCACGTATGGACATGCCTCAGGTGGCATGTTTAAGGAGTGCCTGTTATCGGTGGTCCCTCTCAAAGCTCCTTTGTTATTTGAGGGATTTGTCTTTTTGATGGCAGGAGTTTTGGGGGCCGGCGTGTTTGTGGTTGGCGCGTTTACTTCAGATGTATTAGGTATGGTGTTGTTTTGTGGGGGAATTGTAAGAACCTTGGACGTAGGTTTCTGTACAGGGGGAGCCTGTGGTGCTGTAGGGGCTTTTACTGTGGGTTGCTGTTTAGGCGGCGGGGCAGCTAAGGTTGTAGGTTTCTTGTATGTGGGCAGAGTGGCCGAGATGTTTGAACCCGCTTTTGGCAGTCCCTGTAAAGGTTTTGCCTTTAGGCAACCAGAGATTTTTGTCAGTTGGGCCTCGATGTTACGCAGTCTAGTCTCTAATGGGCGAATATAGGAATCTAAAAGGGAAGCTATCTCCTTAATTAGCCTTGATGCTTCTCTTTCCTTACCCGTTGTTTGTAGGGCGGAGGATTCTAAGGTGGTGATATCTTGGAGGTTCTGTGGTGGATGATGGATCGTTATCACATTATTGCTTGGCACAGCAGTCTGATGGGATAGTGCTGCCGGATTTGTAGTGTCGATCAGGTCTATGTGATCGATCACTTTGGTGTTTACGGTGTTATCAAGCTTTTCCCTATCCTTCCTTTTCTTTATAGCTCCCTCCCTCCTCCCTCTCGCTTGCCTTACTTCTTCCGGGGTATGATCAGGGAAAATTTCGGGAGTTTTTTCTAACTCGTTTTCTGAAAATGTTACAGAAAGTTGAGAGGCTGAGAGATCTATATTATTTGGGAGACTGAGTCTGTTTGTGGCCACTGTTGTTTGTGTCGGGGCGGACTGTGTATCTGGGGTTCTTGCAGCTGCTAGTAGTCCCATTGAGGATCGCCTTGCGATTGCGAGTTCAGTTGATACTCTCCCCTCAATCAGACTTATACTTTGGTCAATGAATGTGTTTGCTTTAGAAATAAAATCATCCATTGGTCCTAACAGTTTTTCTCCTACCCTGTTTTTTGAAAGTTTTTTTTGCTTACTTCCTCTCGTGTTCATTTTCAATAGGTCATATTGGTCTTTGTGGTCCATTGGGGAATAATATACAATGAACCACAAAGACCAATATGCCTCTGGGTGTACGCCCACTAGGGCGGGACTTTTCTATCAGTTCAAAAGTGCCACTGTTACTTGCCGATATGTTACTCACCTATACAGTCCGTGAACAAGAGCACAGCCGTGCTCGAAACGCGTCGGACATTTGACTTTGATGGAGGGAGTTGGGGTTGCTGCCTCTCTGTTGGTCCGACATTAAAGGTGTTTCAAACCTCTCCGTGAGTGGCGTCTCCATGTGAGCAAACTTGGGAGATTGATGTTTTGCGGCTCGCTCGGCCGCGGAGACGCCCCAACGCTTGAGAGCGGATCCAGTGTTCGGAAACCGCCGAGCACAAGGCCATTTGGCTTGACCTTGATAAATAACGGAGTCTGCAGTATATCTTTTCATCCCCTAACCCACTTGGGGAATACAGAGGTTATTGGAGGAATATCGGCACCCACTGGGGAATAATATACAATGGACCACAAAGACCAATATGCCTCTGGGTGTACGCCCACTAGCCGGGACTTTTCTATCAGTTCAAAGGTGCCACTGTTACTTGCCGATATGTTACTCACCTATACAGTCCGTGAACAAGAGCACAGTCGTGCTCGAAACGCGTCGGACATTTGACTTTGATGGAGGGAGTTGGGGTTGCTGCCTCTCTGTTGGTCCGCCATTAAAGGTGTTTCAAACTTCTCCTTGAGTGGCGTCTCTATGTGAGCAAACTTGTGAGATTGAGATATATATATATATATATATATATATATATATATATATATATATATAAATATATTTGGCACAATGTGATCCCTTGCAGTCAGTTCAGCTCCACAGCGGGTGCTCAGCATTAGGGCCGGATCCTGGCAAACAGTATATTGCACGGGACGAGTTTCCATCCCAAAGCACTCCTGGAAAGCATCCCCTATTGGGAGTTCATCAAAAATGAAAGGCAACTGCTCCAAGCCGACAGATGCCACTGATAAAATTGAGAAAACGGCAAGAAGATTAAAAACAAGAGGCTACCACAAAACAACACTGAAGAAATGCACAAAACGGGCTGAAGGTTAAACAAGGGAAGACACATTGATCCCCAAGAGGAAAGAAGAAACACAATTAAAACAACAAGCACCAAGATTCATCACAACATACAGCAAGAAAAGCACGATCATAACCAATAAAATAAAAAAAATACTGGCATCTAATCTCAGGAAATCCAGACATTGGCCAACTGTTGGGTCCATATCCAAATCTAACTTACAATAGAGCAAGATCACTAAAGGACAATATAGTGCATAGCCATTTCCAAGAGAAACAACCCACGTATTGGCTAATGAATCAACAGAAGGGATTCAAAAAGTGCAACACATGCAAGGCATGTAAAATTGGGAAAAACATTAAAAACATTCGAGATCCCAATGGCAATGTGATAAATATTGAACAAAATATCACCTGTACTTCGCAGTTTGTTGTGTACGTAATAGAATGTAACTGTGGGTTGCAATATGATGACAGCACGACATGCATTGTGAAGAAACGCATACTTGAACATATTCGAGCTGTCAAGAATGGAAACATTGCATATGCCACAGCTAAACACCTTGCCCAATGCCAAAAGGGAAACTGGAGAGCAATGTAGTACTGATGTCATTTGAAATGTCATCAGTGATGTCATCAGTGATGTTACTGACCATGTCATGAATGATGTAATATGTGACATCATCAGCAGTGGATTGCGGGTGCGTGATATATAGTTAGTGCAACTAACTACATATGCGAATTTCAATGGTTTTGTGCCAGTAAAATAAGGTTTTGTAAATGCTAATCCCTAACTATATAAGGTCTATAACCTATGGTTTTTTCAGTGAATTTTCAAGGTTTTGTAAATGCTAATTCCTAACTATATATCGTCTATAACCTATGTTTTTTTCAGTGAATTTCAATGGTTTTTTAATAGCAAATATCAAAAGATGTAAAATGTATTCTTTTTTATTCTTCACTAAAGTACGCTCCCCGGTTAGCTTGCCGGTGCGCGTACCGAGCGCTCCCCCGCGACATGTTTTAATTTTTTTTTCTTAATTTTTGCATGTATCAGCATCCTAATCCTCCCTCCGAAAACCTAGAGGGTCACAAAGTGTCTACCGTGCCCCCTTCTACCCATTCCGTACATTGTTTGTCCTCCATCTTATGTCTTAATTCTACCAATACACAAAATGGAGGACTCCCGTAACGCTGCCGGTTCGCGTACCGGGGAGCGCACCGGTAAGCGCTCGATAAGAAAAGGTGGGAAAGTAATTCACAGAAAAACCACTACAGACACTTTCATCAAATATAGAATAGCCCCTACTACATAGCAGTCCCTACCATTTCCCCAAATTTGATGGAATTTCATTGTGAAAATTATGCTGTAAGCCTGATTAAATATCCTGTGGTAAATTACCTAACCAAAACACTTATGAAGTGTTAGAATTGACAACCAATCAAAATGCTACTTTCAATATCTTCTATTATTTCATGACATTTGATTGGTTATGTACCTGAATATATATAAAGAAAGAGAGAGAAACACAGCCATTTTGACTACTACTTCTTGAAGTACATATCAAGTACATTTCAACTGATAACTTGAAGTTCTATTTGAAAGGTAAGATGTTATTTTAAAAACTGAAGTATGCTCTGTACTGTAAGCTAGTTAGGAAAACATTTTCTGATAGTTATATACTATCCGTCTGTAATACTTATAGAATAAAATAGACTTCTCTGTTTTAGTTATGGATGGAGTTAGACTTGTCCTGTATAATTAAGAATTGACTTAGAGTTTATTTCATAATTTTTTTCATATTTCTACTTCCAGTTTGATACCATACACTGCCCAACAAAAAATCACTGTTTAAAAAACCAAACTACCTGTCTGTACTTAAACCCAACATTGCCCTATCTGTACTGATATATTTTTTTAAAATTCATTTTACAGCATACAAAATGGAAGGAGAGCAGAATAATAACATGGAAATTGCAGAATGCAACCAAGACAAAGAAAATGATTCAGAATTCTTTGATCAATCAATGGACATAGAACTTCTGCAATGTGTTGAAGCTGTGGATTTGTTAATTGAAAATGAGTCAAAATCTGATCAAGAATTATTAGAAGTTCTTTTTAATTTTGAAAATAAATCAGAATAATAAAAAATTTATATATAATAATTCAAAAATTGTTTGAGACATTATTCATTTTTATATGTATTTTTTAAAGTAGTAGCAAATTGATTTTAATGTAAAATCAGACTTTAAATATACTGTGCAATTTTAAGTTTGCTCATAGTTACTTCCTTTCTTCCACTAAATCATCTCCAATGTGTATTTAACATCTCTTTATCATCTCCTGCCTCCATGGTGTTTCTGCTTTCCTGACAGACTACGCTATGAATTCCATATACCACAATAACTTCTGAAACAACCTGCAAGATATCTACAAAGGAAACAATGTATTTTTATTTTTAGACTCTGCATTGCATTGGTACCTACATGTTGATACTTAAATAAAATAAATTTAAAAAAACAAAAATAACAATCAATAAACATACAATATTTGAACATTCTTTCATCCTATTTTCCCAATATTACGCTTATATATATATATATATATATATAGAGAGAGAGAGAGAGATAGAAATATAGGTATATATAGATAGTAGAAGGTGAGTTCAAGGCTTGGCACAGAGTTATAAATGTCAAGTCAACCTGGCAGTAAAACTGCTCACATAGGCACTGCATTAGCAGGTCCAACAAAAGCTCAACGATGTGCTTGTCTGGGTGGGTGACTAGGAGCGTTATTACTTGAGTACATATCAAAATATCTGCATCAGTCCCTTTGTGGGTGTCTTTCTGATTATGTAAGTAACTATGTCAGCATATGACTAGCTCTCTGTATGTCTGTGGGTCTGTATAAGTGTATGTAAGTGGTTGTGTGGATTGCTAACTGGCTTTCTCACTGCCGAATACATAACTGTTATGTGAGCGTCTGATTAAATGAGTAAATTCCCCTCTCTCTGTCTCACTTGCTGTGTGAGTGGCTGGATGGTTTTGTACATACATATCTCAATGTCTGCCTCTATAGGTAACTGCATGTATAACTGGGTATATCATTATGTCAGTGTAATTCCAAGTCACTGAATGTCCAAAATACATGTTTTGTGGAGTGGTGTGGCTCACTGGTTAGAGTCGGCAGACCCGGAAGCAGAGAACGGCCCGGGACCAGGGTTCAATTTCCGAAGCCGCAGGATCGTGGACCAGGGTCAACGGACTCGATAATTCACGCCTTGGTGCCTACTCTAACCAGGGATCACATTCAGCAACTCTGGGCATTAAGCTTGCCCCATCTCTACAACGGCCCCCCCACAGACGCCGGGGATGCCTGATTTCACCTTGGAGATACCCAGAAGAGACCATATCACAGGGACAGCCAGGACGGGTTCCCCAGTCGGCTTCAGCGCCAGGACGCTCCCGGGCAACATTGCGCTTTACAAGTCCCACACATTTACATTTACTTTTACATTTACATTTTAAGCACATACCACCCTGCCCTATTCACTACCTAGAGCTTACATCAAGGGTGGTTTATATGTAATAAAGGAAAGCTTAAGACTTGGCCCTGTAACACCTATCTGTTGTTCAGGTTTGATTAATCTTAATCTAACTACATTAGTAAGATAAAGAAAACTGCATGCTTGGCAGTCAGAGATGGATGTCAAATAATTGTCTTAAATTCAATGGAGGCTATATAAATTGCTGGGAATTTATGGGGTTATTATCTATGTCTTCCATCACTTGACACCCCAACTTTCAGAGATAGCAAGTCAAGACTATGAGAGTTCATTTTGACAAGGACATTTACTTTTACCCACAATCAACAAAGTTGGCTTCAGAGAGCTTGCACAACTCAAATTCCTGTGAAAAGTTTCAGCATTCATTCTGAGGAGAAGGTCGGCCAGTTGGATGGGTTCTGTGTCTTGTCTAACATAAGTTTCCAAATTGCAACACATCCAGAACATGGCTGCCTGGCTAGTCGATAGTTTTAGAGCATTAATGGCCCCAAAAAGGTGGACTGTTTGCTAGCTCTCCTTCTTAATGCTCTTTGCCTGACCTAGCAGAGCTCATCACAAAACCTCCCTTTGTGACAAGTGTGGTAACATGTCACCAGCTGGCACGATCATTACAGTCAAGCGCTGCCCTTGCATTACACGCTTCTTGTTGAAGCGCTCTTGAATGGGGCCTCAGGATTTATTATGCTGGCTACCAAGCTTTAGAATGCTCTTCAAGAAGCTGTACTCACAACTCTAGGATTCTGGAATATGCTGTAAATGTTTCTTTCTCAGTAATGCATTGTTTTCTAGCTATGCCTGCGGGTGACCCTGATGAGTCTACCTATTTTTCCGTTTCCTCTACTGCCCCCCCCTAGAACCAAGATGAGTATGTGAATGTTGGGTTTAAAGACTAATATTAATAATCATAATAATAATGCTCCTCTTCATCATCATTTTGGTTAGTGACCCTTTACCATAGCAATCCATTAGCATGACTGCATACTTCACACATCCTATCTATCATGAGTGAGACTCTAATACCCTCAACTCTACTATCTGCTATTGCCTCAAATATACCTTCACGATGCTTCTTCTTTCCTATTCTTGGCACTTGATTCACCCAGGATGTTTCAAGATATAGTGCAGGATAATTTGGGTATAACCCAGTACCCTTAAGTTCTTTCCAACTAAAAATGATTGGCTGCTCCTTATCACAAATACTTCATTTTGCCTCTCATAAATTTCAAAACTCACTTAAAATACCCATCCATGATAATCTTTGTAGTTACACATTTCTGTTCATAATGCATCTAACTTTTTTAGTACGACACCCATATTCTTCCTAAAAGATCACACCCTTTGTGTTCTCAATATGATGGTTAATGCTTATAGTCTTATCTGAAGTAGGTTTTTCAAAAACAATAATTTAACCTCAAAATTAACATTACTTTTTTTAAAATTAGTTAATCCCTTATTATTTCCTTTTGTCGATCATTGAATTTACACAAGAAAACCACAACCACATATTGCTCTACATGCTCACCTGGCATCTGCACTCTGATGAAAATACTAGATCTCCTGATCATGATCTTCATTTTCGTGCCATAGTACTTCTCCAGGGCCCTGGTAAGCATTTCATATTCAACATACTGCCCTGCATCCATATACATATCATTGTCATCCACTCCTTATGCTGGGAAGGTAGGTGGTTTAGAACGCTCCCTTTTTAAAAATCGTAATAAGAACTCCCTGGGATATGATCGAGCCCACCCTGACCTTTAGGAATCAGGATGAACCCGATGATGAAGCATGTCACTATTAGATTGGTGAAGGTTATATAAAAAAGGGGTTCTTTCCCTTCCCCACTCCCGTAAGTGTGGTGTTAGATGTGGCATTTCATGCCCCTTCCCTTGTTTAGGTACCTGAGCTCCAGTAGGGATGCTCGTGGGTCAATAGTGCATGCAACCAGGCCCACTGTAATGCGCAGTTACTTACATGAACTAACCCAACAAAAGCCCGCTTGCTGTATCTACAATGGAGTTTTCATGCACAATTCAAGCAAGTTTATGAGGCATTAGCATCAGTTTTGCTGGCCACCTTAAGAATTTTTTCAATAAGTATCAGCACTAAACATACCAGTACCACAAGATACTGTCCCCGGACAACATCACAGGGCCTGCCATTGCCAGTTACCTGCAAATGTCACACACGATATTGTAACAAAGCTGGGGTGGCAGGTAAAAGAAGTGGCAGTAGAGTGGATCCTATTATTTTACTCTTCTCAGACCTCTCATCGCCGCTGAGAAGATGAGCAATGTAGAGAGGGCAGAAAGGTATGTTTACTCCACGTCAGATTTGTAGCTCTTAACCCATGACAGTGCTGTAACTGGCAACAGAACTTCAGGACACTGGTATATTTAAAGTTCTGATACATCATAACACCTTTGTGGGGTATTCAGTTTTTTCCCCTCTCTATAAATAGAAGCAGGTATTCAGATAGTAACAAGCTGTATTTAGGTGCACAAATCCATATAAATAGATAAACCAGAAGGAGTTTCTTTAAAAGCTCACAGAAGTCCAAATGAATTAGCAATATCCTTTGTTCAAATGACTGGGAGCATGAGGAGATTCAGAAGGGCCTTTTCATCAGGATACTTTCAAGGTAGCGGCTTTCATGGACATTAATCTGTTCTTGTTGATAGATCCAGCCCAATCTCCTCTGCCTGGGTATAAGGCATTGGCAGGTCTTAAGGTAATTTGGAGAAATCACTGGGCATGGAAGTGTCTTCGCAAGCTCTAATTAGAGACCCCTTTATAGGTCTCGCTGAGATAACACACATGCGTTCTCAGCAAGACTTAGGTAAGGGCTCTAAAGAATGCACCCAAAGGTGGATTGCCTACAGTGCATGTGTGTTGGCGCCTGCACATCATTTGGCAGCCTGTGAGCCTCGGAAACAGACTTCAAAGGAATCCGCTGCCCCGGCCCCACCAAGCAATGCCGAGAGCTTATTAAAGGAGCCGCTCCTCCTGCAAGCTCTTAAACACGAGGAATCCGCTCCCCCACCCCCACCACGCAATGTTGAGAGCTTGTTATCTTCTACTGGTGTCTGGCTCACCCTCTTGCTCACTTTGCTGCTCTGTCTCTTTTTTTTCTGTCCTCTCTCCCCTTTTCACACTGTCTCCCTCCCACCTTTCTTCTCCCTCCCCTTCCTTCCCCTCCTCCTATCTCTCTCCTCTTTCATGCTCTGTCCCCATTTTTATTTTTGTGTCTTTTCATTCCCTTTTACGATTTCTCTCCAGCCCCCTCGTGCTCCATTTTTATTCCTCTTTCCTTCTTTCTGCCTTGCTGCCCCTCCCTTCTTCTCCAACTCACACCTCATATTTCTCTATTTTCTCTCCTCCTCTCAACATTCTGCCTTCCATTCACTTCTGTTGTTCTCTGTCGCTCTTACTAACGTCCCTTTAGACCAGTTTACATGCTCCCCTCTCTTCTTCGTTCGCCGTGTCATTGCATTTTCTTCTTTATCCGTCTCATTCCGTCACCTCTCTGCTCTTCTGTTCCTCCTCCTCCTCTTCTCGCCTTAGATCTTTGTTCTGTGCCCCTGCTTCTCACGTCCCTTCTCTCCCACACTTTCGGTTCAGTTTAATAATGCTTTATTGTCGCCGCTGATGGAGTTTCAAGTGTAACCAAAACTTTACTGCTCACGGTATAATTTACACCCTGCTTCTCACGTCCCTTCTCTCCCACACTTTTGGTTCAGTTTAATAATGCTTTATTGGCGCCGCTGATGGAGTTTCAAGTGTAACCAAAACTTTACTGTTCACGGTGTAATTTACACTGTGCATGGACCACTTTTGCTGTGCTTTCTATGCTACCCCCACACACAACCCCCCACACACCACCCCACACACACACCACCCCACACACACCACCCCACACACATCACCCCCCACACACACACAATCCCACACACACACACACACACACACCCACCCCACACACACAAACCCACACACACAACCACACACACACAAACACACAATCCCACACACACACACAACCCCACACACATGCACAACCCCACATACACACAACCCCCACACACAACCACAACCACCCCACACACAACCCCAGACCGCACAACACCCCCCCACACACAAACACAACTCCACACACATGCACAAACAAAACCCCCCACACACAACCCCACACACAAAACCTCACACACAGCCTCACACACACACACACACACAACCCCCCACACACACCAAACCCCACACACACAACCCCTCACAACACAACCCCACACCACACAACCCCCCACACACACAACCACAACCCCATCACACAAACAACCACAACCCCACACACACACAACCCCTGAAACAAACACACCCACACACACACAATCCCACACACAACCCCAAACACACACACAACCCCCGACACACACAAACAACCCCACACACACACAACCACACAAACACACACCAGGATAGCAAAACATAGCATAGCAAAACAAAACATAGCATAACAAAACAAAGCATAGCATAGCATAACCAAACATAGCATAGCATCACAAAACATATCATAGCATAACAAAACAAAGCAAAGCATAACAAAACAAAACATAGCATAGCATAACAAAACAGAATAGAATAACAAAACATAGCATAGCATAACAAAACACATGCACCCCTCACACACACAGCTCCCCACACACACAACCCCACATACAACCCCACACACGCAACTCCATACACACAGCCACACACACACAACCCCACACACTCAACTCCACACACAACAACTCCACACACACACCACCCCACACCGGAACCCCCCACACACAAATACCCCACATACATACACCCCACACATACCCACACCCCCACACATACCCACACACCCACACATCCCTGCACACACACCCCACAGACACAACCCCCCACACACAACCCCACACATACAACCCCCACACACACAACCCCACATACACACAAACCCACACACACACACAATCCCACACACACAACCCCACACACAACCCCACACACAACCAAACAAACACACAACCCCACACACAACCAAACAAACACACAACCCCACAGCCCCACACACAACCCCACACACAGTACCCCACACACACCACCCCACACACACAACCCCATACACATAACTCCAAACACAACCCCACATACACACAACCCCCCACACACACAAACCCCCCACACACACAATCCCCCACACACAACCCCACACACACCACCCCACACACAACCCCACACACATGACTCCACATACACAACCCCACATACACACAACCCCCCATACACAACCCCCAGACTCACAACCCCCCACACACACAACCCCACACACAACCCTACACACACCACCTCATACACAATCCCACACACACAGCCCCACACACACTACCCCACACACATAACCCCACACACATAACTCCACACACAACCCCACATACACACAACCCCCCACACACACCCTTAGACACACAACCCCCCTACACAACCCCACACACAACCCCACACACAACCCCACACACAACCCCACACATAACCCCACACACAACCCCACACACATAACCCCACACAAACAACTCCTCACACACAACACACACACACACATCCCCACACACAACCCCACACACAACCCCACACACAAACCCACACACAAACCCACACACACAACCGCACACACACAATTCCACATGCACAACTCCACACACACACAACCCCACACACAACCCCACACATATTATTATTATTATTATGTTTCTTATATAGCGCCTGAATCGACCCCCGAAGGGGTATCTCCGCGCTTGCCTTGGGAACCCGTCCTGGCTTTTCCCTGTGAGATAGCCCCTACAGGGCATCCCCAAGGTGAAAGCCAGGCATCCCACCGCAGGGGGCCGTTGTGGAGATTAAGCAAGCTTAATGCCCAGAGTTGCAGAGTTTGAACCCATGATTAGGTCAGGCACCAAAGCGAGAATTATCGAGTCCATGACATTTGAGCTCAAGACCCTGCCGCGTCGGGAATTGAACCCTGGTCCCAGATCTGACCTCTGCTTCAGGGTCTGCCTGCTCTAACCAGTGAGCCACACTTCTCCACTACACCCCACACACAACTCCACACACACAACCCCACACACAATCCCACACACAACCCCCCCACAAATAACCCCACACACAACTCCACACACACACACACTCACACAAACACAATCCCACACACAACCCCACACACATACATCCCCCCCACACAGCCCCACACACACAACCCCACACACACAACTCCACACACCAAACTTCACACACACACACATACAACCCCACACACAACCCCCCCCACACACACCATACACACACACCCACACACACACAACCCCCCACACAACCCCCACACACCCCCTCACACACATATCCCCCCCACACACAACCGCCTCACACACAACCCCTAACACCCCCACCCCCACACACAACTCCACATACACACAACCCCACATACACACAACTCCCCACACACAACCCCAACCACAACCCCACATACACACACCCACACACAACCACACAAACAACCACACACACACACAACCCCTCACACAACTCCACACACATCCCCACAACCCCACAAACACAACCCCCCACACACACAACCCCCAACACACACACACCCCACACACACAACCCCAAACACAACCCCACACACCACCCCCCACACACACCCCACACACACAACCCCACACCCCCCCCACTCACAACCCCACACACATACACACCCATACCCTATACCCTCCCACACACACACAGCCCCACACACACAACTGCACACACACAACCCCCCACACACACAACCCCCCACAAACACCACCGCATCTCCCACCCCCACACCCCCACACACAGCCACCCCACACACAGAACCCCACACTCAACACCCCCACACACACAACCCCCCACAAATACAACCCCCCACACACACAACCCCACACACAACCTCACATACAACCCCACACACAACCCCACGCACACAATCCCACACATGCAACTCCACACACACACACCCAACCCCACACACACTCAACCCAACACACAACACCCCGCACACACCCCCCACACACACACCCTACACACACACAATCCTCACACACCCCCACAGACACACAATGCCACACACACAACCCCACACACAACCCCATACAACCGAATACACAACCCCACACACACAGCCCCACACACACACATACAACCCCCTACATACACAGCCCAACACACACAACCCCACACACACAACTCCACACACCAAACTCCACACACACACATACAACCCCACACACAACCCCCCACACACACCCACACACATGCCATACACACACACACACAACCCCACACACCCACACACACTCCCACATACCCCCTCACACACATATCCCCACACCCCCCTGTAACGGCCGAATTCTCGGACAGATAGGATCAGCTCCTCAGATCACCACCAACCCAGCCGAAACGCAACCACCTCCCTCCTCAGGACCCATCTGTCCAGGCACCTGGGTACCTACCTGAGGATGGGGAACTCGCAATATACAAGCTCATATCATCAGAAACACCACTAAATCTATAGGGATTACTAGGAATACTCACTGATTACTAAGGACGTCCATGCCCTACACCACACTCATACCTCATAGTCTCGCGACCACATGGGCCCAGACTAATCGACCCTGGGGCAGTTCCGATTATTTACCATTACACACTGACCACAGTCAGTGCTCGGTCGGCAAGCCAAAATCCTGCGTGCCTACGCACTAGTATCCTCCCTAGTGTTCTCTCCCTCACATTCCGATTCACAATCCGGCGGATCTAAGCACTAGTATCCTCCCTAGTGTTCTCTCCCTCACATTCCGATCCACAATCCAGCGGATCTAAGCACTAGTATCCTCCCTAGTGTTCTCATTAACGCCGCATCCCAACGACGATCACTTTCCTATGAATACCTTTGGAAGGAATCTTTCATTGGCTACTAGGGATATGATACTACAATGTTATAGCACACAACAGTTTACCAAATTAGATGATGTACAATCTATTCTCCTCCTCAAGGGGCCCCTCTCTCCCTCATTGCTCAGTCACTACTTACCTGACCGGGAATTACATCCGTTCATGAAAACAATGCCTGACTAGAAGAACAGGTTACCCTGATTGAACAAGAATACGAGGCACATGCTGGTTCGCTAAGAACTGGGGTATCTTTATTACAATAACAATAAAATGGGAATAGACACATACACAGATCTGCGGGGTCTCTGTAACTAACAGGAACTGTAAATGGACTGCACACTGCTTAAAGAAAAAGGATTAGACATATAGTAGGGACAAGGTTAATATTTAAAGATAAGGAAAGGTATCACCTGAGGAGTGTGGGGTCTTGCTCTAGCTCTCGTCTGTGCCTTAGCTCGTCTTAGATCCTCTCCTGCACTCTTGGACACACATCTGCGCTGATCACTCTGCACTGGATTCCTCTCCCCCATGAACTCTCTCCACCTTCCAACTTCAGTCTAATTGTTTCTGTCGCTCTGATAACCATTCGCTCCACTAGCTTCTTCACTCTGTCTGATTGTCTTTGTGCCAATGTCCAATTCACTCCAGCTGCTCCCACTAATTAATCCACGATATAACTTCAGTCTCTTCCAAAAGGCATCACTTCAGACTCCAGCTGTTCACAACTGCTCCTGATAAGTAACTGCTTCTGACTTCTTCCTTCAATTCCAGCTCACTGACTGTCTGTCTGTCTTCTCTCTGTTCCAAGCATCTTCTGTCTCTTCTCCTCTGCTCCAATCCAACTCAACTCTGTCTGCAACTGCACTCCTCTCCTCTGCTCCAATCCAACTCAACTCCTTCCAGCTCAAACTCTTTCTAACTGACTCCGCCTCTGCACTTCACTAATATAGAATGCTCTTCCCTCATGGAAATTTCCAACAGAGGGCTGCACAATTTCAGGGCGGGCGGTGCTCCGGAAAGCCTCATTGCTCGCGGGGGACGGGGTGGGCAGGAGCCCGAGCTGCTTGACAATGTCAGGGCGGGCGGGGGGGCCGGGTTGCTGCACAATGTCGGTGCGGGCGGGGGTCCGGGAAGCCTGATTGCTCCAGGACAAGGTCGGGACGGGCTGCTAGTAATATAATAATTGCGGGACCAATATTATCTTGGCCACTGCGATTTTCCGAATAAGAGCTAGGGAAGGTCCTTCCAAAAGTTCACAGAGGATCGGATCCCAGCCAGTGCCCTGCAATGGTTTCCTCAGTACATGTCTTGCGGTGTGTAGTACAGTCGTATTCCAAGGTATTGTACTGCCTGGGCACTCCATGGTAGGTCTATGTCACCTATTTGTATTTTCTAGGGAAGGAGACTGTCTGAGATTGGATATATTGTGACTTGGCCCAATTTACCTTTAGGCCCCTTTTCTGCCTCAAAGTCTCGTAGTGTATAAAAAACTCGGAGTAAGATCCAAAGTGATGTCACAGATATAAATAAGCAGATCATCTGGGTATATTGATACTGTGTGGATTGTTTCTGCAGTTGGGATGCCCCAGCTCTCCCACTCTCCCTGCAGAGGCTAATCGCAAGTGGCACCATCGCCATTGCAAAAAGCAAGGGGGAGAGCGAGCAGCCCTGGCGCGTACCTCTAAGTATTGGAAATGACGGTGACACTAAGTATCCAAGTTTCACCCTTGAGATGGGCTTGGAGTATATAAGCTTAATGCATGCAAGCAGTCGGGGTCCCACGCCCATTTGCTGAATGACCTGCAGAAGGTAGGGCCAATGGAGGGTATCAAAGGCTTTTTCCAGATCCAGGACCAGGGACGCCGCAAAGGGGAAGTGGCCTTGCACCCGATCCTGGGCATGAAACAGGTATCTTCTGTTGTAGGAGGTATTCCGACCTGGCACAATGCCACACTGGCCAGGAAGGACCAGCGCTGGGAGGATTGTGGAACATCTGTCCACCAACATTTTCCCATATGTAGTCTGCTATTATCAGGGCTATAGGTGAACCAACATAATGGGGGTCCCTGTGCGGTTTGAGGAAGGAGACTATAACTGACTCGCACATTTATTGTAGTAGCTCTCCCTTATCTAGGGCCGCTGTGAATAGTTTCACTGGTTGGGGGACCAATTGTGCAGTAAAGGCCAGGAGAAATTCTATTGAAAGGCCATCCAGCCAGAGAACATTACACGTGGCTAGGGTCTGTTGCACCTGTGTGGTCTACCGCTGTGATGGGTTCATCTAGGGAGTGCCGATCATGTTGTGCTATGCGAGGTATGGGATGCATGTCTAGAAATTTGTTGAGCAGCTCTGAGTCTGCATGGCCGGGGGCTGCATGTAGCTGGGTATAGTGTTGCATGAAGACATCTAGGATGGAGGCCTGTGAATGGACCAAGGTGCTTGTTGTGTTCAGTACTGCTGTGATCGGTGGGAGGGATGTGTCCTGTTTCACTAGCCACGCTAGAAGTGCACTTGCTCTGTCTCCCTATCTGTGCACCCGAACTGCATGCCCTCTGAAATTATATCTATGGAGGTCTGCTAGTGCCTCTGCATAAGAGGTTTTAGCTTCAGCTCCTTGGGTCGGCATGGCCTAGTTTTTATCTGCTGCTTGGGTTAACATGGCCACCGTGCAATCTTTTTCAACTATACTCCGCTCTAGGGTTTTACTGGCTCTAGTAATGTGCTGTATGCATACACCTCTCATTACGAGTTTGAAAGTACCCCATTTAATTGCGCTGGTGTTTTTGAAGCATCCAGCGCAAAACTTAATCAGGGATCAATACTCAATAACATCACATGCAATTGGCCCATACACATTCACCCAAATTCCTGATGCGGCGGGGGTCAAATTTTAATGACGATGCTCAGTTGTTTTCTTTATACAGGCTCTTATCTGACAATTCGAAATACCACACTTGAACCTGCATATCAATTCTCATTCCTCTGGTCGATGGACCATTAGTTGAGAAGTTGATGGTAATAATAGAACTATCCAACTATCTATCCAGTTAGCTAAATAATCACAGACTCTCAATAAGATTCAAAAAGTTTATCTCAAAATAATGTGTAAACTTAATGCTCCTCACACACAGGTTACAAAGCCAACAAAGATGTCACCAAGAGGGAGAGAAAAACATCATCAAAATGCAAACAGTGTCACACTCATCAATGAACGAAATACATATGAAGGAATGGATAGAAGGAGAGACAGTTTCAGAGACAGAAATACATTTGTGAAATGATTATGCAAATTACGAGTCATGAAGATGTACTAACCCCCTGGCCAAGGAGGTAGTGAGGGTCCCCTGAAATAGAGTCAAGGGACAAAGGTCTCAGGATACAGGAACAGGACAGGGACAGAAACAGCTGGACCTTTCTGCAAACCGACGGACAGTGACGATCTCCAATCTATCTCTGTCCTCCTACTCTCTCCGCAACTCCTCATATTCCCATCACGTAATTCACAACTAGTGAATGCAAATACATTTGTTCATATTCTATGCAACATTTTCACAGTTCTCATGAGTCCCCTTTCTGCCGTGTCGGCGGAAGAAGTATATACGCTGACTTTGGGACCCAGGGCCAGTCTCGTTTCTTGGCAGGCAAACAATGTCTTTCTCAGCTGATCGACCTTGGACCTTTGCACCTCTCTTGCCGAGCTCAGACTTTTCTGTCTATTTTCTTTTTTATTTCATGTTTTCTCTCCAGCTCAACTATCATGCCACGTTAGGCATTTCAGGCCCGTTCATTTCAATATGATGGACAAAACACAGGCATTTATTAATTACAGAACATGCACTTTTCACTGTTTACCACCAACCTTTGGACCATCCCATGTTAATATATTTTCCTAGTAAAGCTTTAAGCAAAAGCATCATTATTTATTATTTTTGAAGCAAGATGCAAGATGCAAAATGCAGCCTAGTTCTTTCATGCATTAGTTTGCATTATTGCATGCATGCACAAAGAGGTTTCCCATGTATTTATGTGTTTTTGTATGTTAATTACCACTGCACACTGATAGTAAATCTTATGGGGGTGTCAATTCGAGCAGGTTTTTATTTTTTGCAAAAGCCTGCTCCATCAGCAGTGAGCGTGTTCTCGCGGAAGTAATTCCTAATGTGTGCAGCTTTGACTTGCCTGAATACTGGGTCGTCCAGGCATTCTTTGGACAGCCGCCCGGTGGGGACCGAAGGTCTAGGCAGTTAACACACCAGTGTGATTGTATGGGTGTCATGGTCAGACAATACCCTTCCCAGATATTCCGATTCTTTTATCTTGGGTACTTTGGGAGAGGAGCAGTAAAAGCTAACCAAGCGGACCCTAAGATCGTATTGTATCGAGTGGAATGAGTATAGCTGTGTATTCGGGTGTTTGCAGCTCCAGGCATCTGTTAGGGACCAGTGAGTTGTCCATGCTGCAAAGTGTATGGCCTGCACTATTATTGGGGAGGCTGAGTGAGGGGGGTAGGATTTGTGTAAGTACGTGTTTTGCACACAGTTATGATCCCCTCCCAGGATCAATGGTGCGTTGTAATTGTGTTTATATCAGCATTCTCTGGCAGTTTGCATCATAAAACCACAGATGACAAATTATTACAGCACAATAGGCTATCCTTCTTTCAAGTAAGTAGTGAATTCATTGTTAGATTACAATGAAGAAATGAGATACATTTGATACAGGTTTGTTTACAGTTATTGCAGTCTTCCGTATGTTACTAGGGAGATATTGTACAATTATTCTGGCTAGTAAATGCTCAAAAGAACTTAAAAGAAGATAATATGTGATGAAAGATCAATTATTAATCCACAACAAATATTTTTGTGATATGCGGAAGCAGGTCGTCAACTAAATCAGACTTTACCAGAATGTAATGTCTGCTTCCATAGCAGTAGCTGGTGATATCTCACTGTGCACCATGAACCACTGCAAGACTGCTGCTGATACAATCAGAAGGACTCTGCACTAAAGGTTCCAGCCACATGATTATTTGTTGTCCAGCATCTAATTAAAGTTATCTAAACACTGACATGAGTTATCATTGTTTGAAAGGCAACTAATAGAAAGGCAGAAATTAGCTTGCTTTTCAGCACATGTGATTGGCTAATCATCACTCAATCCAAAAAGAGGTCCCTATTTTCACATTCTATTTGGCTGCACTACAGCCAGACTAGGGCGAAACCTGCATTTCTATGGAGTGTGTTCCATCTTTTCCCCTCATTTACTGAGCTTGAAGACTGGATTTCATCAGTTTTTAAATTATGATATGGGTCCTGTTAGACTTGGCCTTTTTTGCAGGGTCATACTTGAACATTTTGCCTTCCTCCTGGTATTTTGACTGACCTGGTGTTGGTCGTTTTAGGACTCTGGGCACTTTATCACTGATGTCCAGTATTAAAGTTTATGTACTCTCTATGATAAATGTGGTAAGATTGGTCTACACTTCATTGGCGTATTTAATTTACCTATCAGTCCCTTGTAAAGTGGTATCTTAGATACCGAGGGCCAGTAAATTAAATGCTACTGGTGGGCTTGCAGCGCTGCTTGCACCACTTACCAAAGTAGCCTTTTAAACCTGTCTCAGGCCTCTGCCATTGCAGGGCCTGCACGCACAGTTTGCTGCCACTCTGACGTGGCACATAAAGTGGGTGCCATGTCTGTGACTCCCTTTTTACTACTTATCAGTCACCCCTAATGTAGGTCCTAGCTAGCCCTATGGGCAGGGTGAGTGGTAGGTAAAAGGTAGGACATGTGTCTTACCTGTATGGCATGTCCTGGTAGTGACAAATAGCCATTTTGGGTTTTCACTACTGTGAGGCTGCCCTCCCTTAGGAATGCATTGGGGGTTCCCTGATGTGTGTTTTAGTAGTAATTCCTGATACGAGAGGGGTGGCGTGATCAAGTGTGGTATGTTTGGAATTGTGGTAATAAATGTTGCGTAATGGTGTTCGCAGATTTATTATAACTATTTTAGAAAGGCCACTTTTAGAAGTGCAAAATGAACAATTGATGGACAGAATGCAGAACAATGTCAAACATTCACCCCAGTACAGAGATCTGGGCTTAAATAGGGATGGGTATGCCCAGACGTGGGTCCTGTGCTCTCCATGCCACTGGAGTCAAGCTATCCTGGCTGATGAGGGCTGAAAGCCTGAAAACCGTCCTTGGATGCTTGTTTCCAGTCCAGAGAGGACCTGGCCTGGCAGGACGGGCTGGACTGTTCCCATTGGGTACAGGGTCAAGACGGAGTTGCATATGGCTGGGTCCAAACTGGAATGGCAAAGTGAGCAAAAAAATGATGGATTTCGTCCCAGATATCTGTACTGGGGTATATGTATGACATTGTTCTGCATTCTGTCCATCAATAGTTATTTTTGCATTTGTCACCCCAAGTGGGAGGGGTATGCCCAGACGTGGGTTCCATGCTCTCCATGCCACTAGAGTCAAGCTATCCTGGTTGATGAGGGATTGGAAGCCCAAAACCAGTCCTAGGATGATTGTTTCCAGTCCAGGGAGGACCTGGCATGGCAGTTCGGGCTGGACAGTTCCCATTGGGTGCAGGGTCAAGACTGATTTGCATATGGCTGGGTCCAAACTGGAATGGCATGGTGAGCAAAAAAACTATTGATTTAGGTCCAGATCACTGTACGGGAGTGAATGTATGACATTTTTCTGCATTCTGTCCGTCAATTGTTCTTTTTGCATTTGTCACCATGAGTGGGACGGGTATGCCCAGACATGGGTCCAGTGCTCTCCATGCCACTGGAGTCAAACTATCCTGGCTGATGAGGGCTGAAAGCTCGAAACTGGTCCTAGGAAACTTGTTTCCAGTCCAGGGAGGACTTGTCCTGGCAATTTGGGCTGGATTGTTCCCATTGGGCGCAGGGTCAAGGCTCATTTGCATATGGCTGGGTCCATACTGGAATGGCATGGTGAGCAAAAAAATTATGGCATGATTAGCAAAAAAATTATGGATTTAGGCCTGGATCTCTGTACTGGGGTGAATGTATGACATTGTTCTGCATTCTGTCCATCAATTGTTCTTTTTGCATTTGTCATCCTGAGTGGGATGGGTCTGCCCAGGCGTGGCTCCCGTGCTCTCCATGCCACTGGAGTCAAGCTATCCTGCCTGATGAGGGCTGAAAGCCTGAAACCGGTCCTAGGAGGCTTGTTTCCAGTCCAGGGAGGACCGGGCCTGGCAGTTCGGGCTGGACTGTTCCCATTGGGCGCAGGATCAAGGTTGATTTGCATATGGGCGGGTCCAAACTGGAAGGCATTGGTGAGCAAAAATATGATGGAGTTAGGCCCAGATCTCTGTACTGGGATGAATGTGTGACATTGTTCTGCATTCTATCCATCAATGGTTCTTTTTGCACTTTTTGGAGTAGGCATTTCGGTGTGCTATGTGTCTTTGTGCCTGCCTGTATTGCATGTCTGGCTCTGGATGACAGGGGCTGGGGAGGTGAGGTTGCTCCAGAGGGGCTGGGTGATTTGGCGCAAGGCTGACTAGACCGATCTGCATTTGGAGTAGTGGGAGGAGTAGCACCTGGGCCTGAATAGGACTGTGCCTGCCTTACACAATGCTGGCTTCATCCCCCTGTGGTGTGTCTGTGAAAGAGCCTACCCTAGCAATGGGGGTGTCTGTGCACTGTTAAGATGTTTCTAAGAGCCCCCCCCAGAACTGGTTTCAACAGGGCTTAGGCCTGTGCCAGGGGGCAGAACAAAGACATTCACCATAGAAATATTGGGGCTGTGATCCCATGAAACTGTTGAACTTTGGGCTTGCCTAGGACGAAGAAGACTGCTGGGCGCCTGGTGGAACGGCCGCGAAGGACTTCCCCTCTGCTAGGGGGCCCTGTGAGCTGGACTGCCTGGATCCAGCCCTGCCTGGTGTTACCTGAAGCATGAGGAGCTCCTTTTGCCCTGGTTGTGCCCCTCTGCACTGTGCCACACATCAGAAGTGCATGATTAGCGCTTGGCTAAATTACTTTTCGCAAACCCGAGAAGGGGACTCCTGCTCGCCAGCGTATCATAATAGCTTCATCTTTATTGCCCTTTTCGAGCCCGAGAAGGGGCACTTCTGCTTATAAACATGTCAAAAGCAGCTGCACAGGGAAGTGGAAGCCAGGCAGAGGAAGCCTGGTTGTGGGCGGAGTCCAGTGATAACGAGGGTTGCCCTGCATGCTTTCTGAGTCTGAGGAAAGGGCTCTGTCGACCCTCAGAGAGAGCTGTGCCGTGCAGCCTTTTGCCTGAAGCAGCACATGGCTGAGCAGTGTGTGCTGTGCTGCATTGCCAGGACCAAGACGTGGCAGAGATTTCACTCCGTTTGCTGTGCCTGAGACTCCAGAGGAATCACCAGGAAGCCTGAGGGTGGGTGGGGATCCCCGTAAGGAGGAGGAGAGCCCTACGTGTCTGTTGAGGTTGGTAGAGGAGGAGTCGAAAGCCGGTTCACATCCTCAGGGGGACGACAGGAGCCGTGCCAATCACAGAGAAGGCTGTGACAGCAGGTGAGTGCCTGGGGACATGAGTGTCTCTTCTCCTGGCCCACAGTGTCCTTTGCTGGTGCAATTAGTAAGCCTCACATGGGTGCGGAGGGAGCACCGAGGTAATTCCTGCCTTTGTCCCCTGAAGGGCAACTGCTCCGCATGGTTGTAGGTGGCTGCGCATCTAGTCTCACAGGCAATTTTGTGTTGAGTTGGCATTGCGGGGCGAATCCAGGGAAGGGCCCCCTCCTGTTTAGGAATGTGCTGACTTGGGGATTCACCATGAGGGCGTGATCATAGGTGCACCCTACAAGTGTTCCAATAGTGCATTGCTAATTATGTGTAGGCACACTGTGCTATTCTGGGTAATGCTGCGTACAGTTATGTTTATGTCTAAGAGAGCCATGAGGTGTTATGGAAAGGAGGTATCAATGATGATCTTTTATGCATAATTTGTTTATGTTACGTACAGTGTCTACCAGTATTTACTGGTTGTCTTATCTAACTGTATTGGTCATTACACTGGCCCGATTGGTCTTGTGATGGATGTAATGCTATGACAGTGGCCTGATTGACCCTGTAGTGTACGTATCCCTGTAAATTCATAGCTAGTGCCAGGTGGCACAGTGTGTATATATATATATGTGATTACCTTCTACTGTGTTTTATGAGTAATACAAAGACTATTTTTACATAACCTTGTGTGGAGTTTCTTTTGTGGTGTGCCTAGTGTGTTGCAGCTGTGTGTGTGTGTGTTGCGCAAATGCTTTACACATTGCTTCTGGGATAAGCCTGACTGCTGACAGGGGTTATCTTCTGCATGTAACTCCCTTGCTGTGACTAGAGTGGTGGTTTCTGCCTGGCTTAGGCGCAATCCTAGCCAACCAGAAATCCCATTTCTAACAGGTCCCCATTTACTACAAAATGATGCAGCACGGTGCCGCTACCCATTTTGCTGCACCGAGCTGCCCCGAACTGCATCATTTTAAAATCACTGGGGTGCATTGTATTAACAATAATAGAATGCATCTGTGTGCTTTCCCCTTAACTGGAAACAATTGCTGCCATAGGCCAGCAGAGGCACCCTTGCGTCATGTTGCAAAGGTGCATGCGTATTAGAGATGATTTTTTTGTGTGCACAAAAACAGTCATTGATGACATTTTCCTCTTTCTATGCATCTTCATCCTGCGTCACACAAAAAAAGAGGAAAAAATGAGGAGAAACAAAAGTGTTTTACCTTGTTGCGCCACTCCTACACCTCCCCAGGGACGACGTAGGATTCTGATGCATTCCGAGATTTACAAAACTTCGTAAATTTGGGAATGTGTCAGATTCCATGCATGGTGCATGGCAACACCCACAGCCACACCCATGGATCGCCCCTTTCATTCAGAGTAACACGTGAAAGGGGCTCATATTTACGAGGTCATGCAAAGTCACGCAGTGTGACTTTACATGGCATTGTAAATATTGGCTAGCACATTGCGCTGCCAGTGCATCAAAAAAAAAAAAACACCACACCAGCGATGCAATGTTCTTGTAAATGAGGCCCGTTGTGTAATCTGACAGTCTCCTTTTTGGCGTATGATTATACCATGGGAACTTAATAACAACGCTATTCTGCATTCAGAAACTGTGCATGCACATTTGAAAGTGGCTTTGAGCAGATTTCAGCAGATACAAAATGTATCTGTCAGTTGAGATGTACTGATAATAGGCTGATGAGCATCCCCTTTCCTTTGGTGTGCCTGGTATCTGGAGGAGATGTGTGAAATGAAATTAGAGAAAGCGAAATTTCGCTATTTTCACCTGTGTTTATATTGTTTCTTAGCATTCAAAAGTAATTTAGTGCTTGTATTGCTTGCATTTGTCTGCTTGTCTGATATTTTAAATGAGATCTTGAGCTCGTAATGCTTTCTTTATTGGGTATGTTTTGTTAAGAACATCGCAATAAAAAAAGGAAAGTAAGAAAATACGTTATTGTGATGTTACAAACTAGAAAAAAATACATAAAAGGCAGCACTCCACTACCCCCTTTTGGGTGTAGTAACTATATCAATAGTTTCGTAAATAAAACAAGAAACTATCAGTATCAGTTTAGATTTTGTTCCTGAATTTGGTCTCCAACTTCCTCAGTGATCTGTGCTTCTGCTAAGGACAGATGAGATGGATCGACACCAAGAGAACTTGTTCTATCTGATAATATTTCCTGTGCACTGCTTTCCAGAAGGCCCATTTGAGTTATGATGACCCCAAGATTTATCTACTCACTTTAGCGTCTTTTTTAACTCAAATAACGGCTCTCCAAAAGGCCTGTCTACCATCCCTGAAGGTGGCCATCACATCGCAGTCATGGACTGCTTGCATGTACATGTACTTGCAACAATGCACACTTTCCTGACAACGAGGATGAACAACGTGCAGGATTATTGACGGTGCATGTGTTTTGCATGGCTTTCTGGTTAGTTGTAAACTCAAGGCCGGATTTACTAAGCTTTTGCATTTCCCTTTCATCACACAAAGTGATGCAAGGCAGCGTGAAGGAATATGTGGAATGTACAAAGTCACGCAAAGCCTGATTTACGTGGCCTAACGTGACATTCTAGGAAATGTAACGCAAGGCAGGAACATGTGTTGTATTGTGCTACATTTGTTGTTAGGAGTATTTGGTATAGCTCAGAAACGGCTCTCTCCTTATGGAGTATCCTGGTGCTAAGAGCTTATGCGAGGATGATCCAGCGCCAATCAAGAATCGATAATCATTTACAACACACAAACACAGCCCCATACACATTTGTCCAAAACTCACTGAAATGACGCTGGGTGAGTTTCAAGACAAATGAACACTCTAAATTAGTTGTTCATTATACAGACTCATATCTTACCCTTTAAATACATAACTGAGTCTGCATTATCAGCTTCTTTGCTCTGGTCGATGCACCTAAAGTTAAGAAGCTGATGGTAATAATATCTATCTATCTATCTATCTATCTATCTATCTATCTATCTATCTATCTATCTATCTATCTATCTATCTATCTATCTATCTATCTATCTATCTATCTATCTATCTATCTATCTATCTATCTATCTATCTATCTATCTATCTATCTATCTCTGTCTGTCTGCGTCTGTCTGTCTGTCTGTCTATCTATCTATCTATCTATCTATCTAGCTATCTATCTATCTATCTATCTATCTATCTATCTATCTATCTATCTATCTATCTATCTATCTATCTATCTATCTATCTATCTATCTATCTATCTATCTATCTATCTCTGTCTGTCTGCGTCTGTCTGTCTGTCTGTCTGTCTATCTATCTATCTATCTATCTATCTATCTATCTATCTATCTATCTATCTATCTATCTATCTATCTATCTATCTATCTATCTATCTATCTATATGTCTGAATAACCACAAACTCGGTGTAAGGTTAATTATGTTTACTACAAAATAATTTAGTAAATAAGAGCTCAACATGTACAGATTCACAAGGCAACAACGCATTAATTACTGAGAGAAAGAAAATATTTATCAATGCAAAGAGTGTCAAACTTTTATCAAATGAATAAATGCAAAGGAAGGAGTGGATAGGCGTAGGTACAGTAATTTCAGAGACAAAATACATGTGCAAATTATTATGCAAATTACGGATTATTAGCTATTCTAACCTAAGGAAATAGAGAAATACCACCCCCTGGCCACGGGCATAGCAGGAGTCCACTGAGAAAGATTCAGGGAACAAAGATACTGGATTCAAGACAAGATCAGAAAGCAGGTAGGCCTCAGCAAACTGACGGAAAGCGGCGAGCTCCCTCTAAGCTTCCTTGCACTCTCCCCAATGCTTCTCAACCACACCCCCTAGGGCACCTCAATCATACCCTAAAACCCTACATGTCTAACCCACAGTTGTTGAAACATTTACAGAAACTCAGTCTCTCATTGGCTGATTCGGGGGGTGTTCTATCACACCACCATAGTCACGTTCATTTTTTCATAGCTCTCTTTGTCTAATACATTTCACATTACGTTAACCACACTTTATGAATACACATTTCCCCTACTAAGCAACATGTTGCAAGTCTCTACACTTCCATTATTCATCACTGCCACTATTGCGTAAGATGATTGTACATGTCCTCTCGTTCTCATGACCATCCTTCTGTTACTTGGCAGACAAACAAATGTTCCATGAAGGTTATCAGCCTTTGCCTTTACCATCCTCTCTCAGAACTCAATTTTTGACTTATTTATTCCTAATGATTTTCTTTTTACCCATTACAGGCATGCAGAAATGAACACAACATAGACATTATTAATTTCACAAAATGTACTTCTCACTGTTTACCACCCACCATTGCACTATCCCATGTTACGTTCCTAACAAGGGCATTATTGTGCAAAAACAGCATTATTTTAATTTTATTTTAAAGCAGTATGCAAATGTGGCCTAGTTTTGATGCATTAGTTTTTGCTTTAGTGTACGCATCTACAAAGCATTTTCCTGTGTTTTCGTGTTTGTGCATGTTAATCTCACTGTACACTGTTAGTAAATATTACTGATGGGTTAATCCGAGCAGGTTTTATTTTCTAAAAACACTGCTTCTTCAATTCCTCCCTTTGATGGCATTTTGAGCCATCACAAAATACCCATCATACCAATTGCCACATTCATTTTTATCTAAAGGTCTATACTTATTTCTCTTTTCATCATTCTTTCATCTAAATCTTTCATCATTTCATAATAGTTTCCTCTCATGTCTTCTAATTCTATCTCATCTCTCTTTCTCTTTCTCTTTCTGGCTTTACGTTTGTTGTCTGACTCTGTCATGTTCGTTTCACATCTATACTTGCAACATTTATATAGCATCATTATTGATAATATCACTACAGTTATCGAAATAATGGATATTAGTATTTTCCCTAATAAGCTACTCTCAAATGTAGAAAACCTACAGAGGAAAAACTTTTACCAAGTTTCTTCTAAACACCTTCAACCTCTAGTTGGGTCAAATCTTCATGTAATTTCGTAATATTTTTAATATAGCCCTCAAGATTTTTACTTTTGTCAGAGATATAAGTACAGCAGTGTTGGATTTTCAACATGCCACAGACTCCACCCTCTTTTGCTAATAAAATATCACGGGCAAGTCGATTTTTCAAAAACATTGACCTAATTGCAGCCATTTCAGTATCAATCATTTAGCACCCATCAGCTGTATCTGTTGATAAACGATCAACCACTGTTGACAATTTTCGAATTTTATGCAAATTAAGAACGTCTCAAATTAAAAAGATATCAGTGCACCAAAAATATCACCTATTATTTCTGAAAAACTTGCTCTCTTTTTCCTTATTAATCCATGCTTTATTTCATAAATTTCACTGTTTTATCAGCATGATAGACCTTTGGAAATACGATCCTAAAATAACAACTACCATACCAATGTGCAGGCAACCTATAGTAAGCACTTTTACCACACACATAATACACTCCTGGAAAACCGGATCAGTTTCTCCTTTCAATCCCCATCCACCAGTTATTAAAAAGGTATGTTCACATTCACTAGTACCAATGAAATAATTAGTTAAGTCAGTTTTTACTCTAAGCAAGCAAAGTTTCCCTTGATGATACCAATCCAGAGACATTGCAGCGTAAGTCTCACCTTTTTCATTATTTCACTCTCTAAAATTTCATGGTGGTACATGTGACTTCTGTTCTGCAGCTTTTCTTTGAAAATCCTACCTTCTATTCTACGATGTTAATGAAATCTTTTTCTTCACTTTTGCAAACTAAGGGTAAGATTTTGTCTATGAGCATGTACTATATCCAGAGTCTGAGTACTATGGAAAAATTCTCCCATGTATTCTGCTTTTGCTTTTCATGTCTTTTCTAATAGGAATTTCTGAAAATACAAAATCCATGTTTGAGTAGTAGTCAGTGGTGGCTGGTGACATTTGAAAGTGGTGAGGCGTAAACTTTCTGTGTGAGTGAACCATGGCGAGCAAGCACAGCAAGCGAGCCCGAACATCTTAAGGGGGCTTGGGGGGGGTTCCCCCCTAAGAAATTTCTGAAAAAAGAGTGGGTAAATGGTATATTTTCAAGCAAATATGAGAAGCAGGAAGGTTAATAAAGCAATTGTGAAAGTGTAGATATGACATCAATTAAGAGATTTCATATGATAATGACATAGGTAGCTGCTTATTCAATATAACCAGAGAACTTCACAACCCACAAACATACAACACACTGACTCACCTGTAAGCATTGGATTTTTATTTACTTTTGCCTTTGCAATATTTTTGCAAGCATGTACCTTCTTCACACACAGTTGCACAGAGTCACAACTGCATCTGGAATAAGTGACCATTGCTCAGTATGTTCAGCAGAGAGGTCAAAGATTGGATGACCAAGCATTCTGAGCACCTTTTTGACCCACTGACAGGCACTGATAGAAATTTGCTCTGCCTTCAGCCTCTAAAGCTCTCAATGGTCTCCCATTAAAAATGCTTGAAGGTGACTGTTAAAAGTATGAACTGTACAAGAGAAATTTGCTACACAAAAAATGCACAACTGCAACATCCTGGAATTAGATGTTCATTTTATAACAATTCAGCAGCCATTTGCTGTTTTATGTATACTCTCTCAGATCAGGGTTCGGTTTCCTTTGAAAGAGCCTTCGATCCTGTAAAGTGCATTGGTCTGGAGGATATGGCATTTAAAACACAGCTTTATGGTGCGTTCATCATGACACACTGAGCCCTACGTATTGCAGCTCACTTTAGCATACAATGGTTGATGCCTTTGGGCAGTTAAAGAGAAAGCTTTTGACTCTAAGCCCTTCTCCTCTATCCTTGGTCCATGTGCTTAATTTGTAAAAAAAGAAGTGCCAGGGCCTTCATCAGGAGGGCACTGCAGCCTACACCATCCATTGCCTCTGCTAACATTACCAGTGACAGAACTAAACCAGCTGCTAACCATCTCACTCCTACAAATGTGACAGTTCTGACTATTCCAGGTCACAGGAGTGGCAGGTATTAGTAATTTTTGACTGTATAATGAATTAGTAAACAAGTGTTTGTTTTGCTCACTCTAAATCACTATGTGGCGGACTGTCATAAGAGCCTGTGCTGCCAATTAAGTGCTGGTGTGGAGCACCAGAAACCACTGGCTCAAATTGAGCACTGTCTGCCCCTAAGCGCATTCAACCAGTGCAAAGATCACATGTTACTTGTATCTGGAAACAGTCATTAATGTTTGCAGCTGTGCAGTTCAGCCTTCATTTGTCAGGACTGCAGCGACTTCTGTTATCTCATACAATCTTATCACAATTATTCAGCAGGTTCACTTAAGTAAACTCTTTCCGTTCTGCCAACCAAACCATATTTTCAGAAACACATCAAGGTCAACCTCAGACTGTCTGGAACACAACATACGCTTCAGCACAGGCACCAAAATAAAAGCAGACTCTAGATAGATACGTGATGACACTTGCAAATCAGGGCAAATTTGAACTTGTGAAGACATGGTGATGGTGTATAGTTATCTTACAGTACCTTAGACAGCATGCATTTGTGTTTTTGCTGTAGTGAATGTCTGCGGTAATATGATCAAAGAAAGCAACAGTAAACATGAACCCAGGTAGCAGCAGAACACAAAACAGGCCAACATACAGCCACAAAAAAAAAACAAGCCCACACACCTAGCTGTCGGACCAGCCCAAAGAGCACTGACAGATTGCCCTTCGTGTTAGGCTAGTCTGACCCTGCAGAAAGAACACCAGGCAGGCCCAGTCTCACCCAGAAATCAGACTCACACACGCACACACTCTAAGACATCTGAGCACTTCAACGTCTGGACAGGCCCAGTGTCACCCAGAAATGAAATTCACACACATACTCTCAGACATCTAAGCACTGCGACACCTCATCAGGGGTAATACATGCTATATAAATAAAATTACAATTGCAATCTAAACTGTTACTTTGCCTCACCTGTGCTCACTTTAACATTCACAGAGCCTAACTGGAGGAAAGACACTTGTTGTCTTAACAGGGCAAATGTTAATTTTAAAGCAATCTCTTAATATCACAGTGGAATTGGCTGTGAGATTTGTTCTCGACTCAAACCAGCCCTCGGGCACTGCCTGATTGCCCTGTTGGCCAGTCCAACCCTCACCCTGAATATGACTTCCATGACATCAAGCTGTAGGAAGCTCAGAGGCAAGCATTAGAGACGCTATGAGACACCGTTTCCCCTACACTGCAACACTAATGAAGATTCTGCATTCATTTGAATTTCCAAAACAAAACTCAATGAAAATAGCACATGACAATAAAAACAAACTAGCCAGCAGACTGATTTTAATTTCATCAAAATTCATTCCATGGGTAAAGCCACAACCATGTTGTTAACAGCACCTTGAGCCTATTTTCTTGTCTTATGGAATTCACTCCAAACATCCATTTCAGTTTAAGTACCGGCATGCATAGATGCAAATTCAGAATAACTACCTCTTCAAATGACATTTCAGACACACAACACACCTGAAGACTCAACAAGCAAATCTTCTGAAGGACGGCTACTTCCCCATAACAAGGGCAAACTCAAATGCTGGACTTTGCAACTGAAAAAAATATATGAACTGCTATGTGCTTACTTTGGACCTATTTCAGTCTGCACACTATAATAATCCACCTATTTTTTTGTTTTAAATAAAATCACCAACGCACAAAAGCATCGCAAAATGTGAGGTAGGTTTGTGCTTCACAAACATTGTGCACCTTGCAAGTTTGATATTTGTACATATGATATGCGGTCGAAAGTCGAAGAACGGGCACATAATGTTCAGAAAGGGAAGCGAAGGTGACAAAGAATTGAAAAACGTCACGTTTCTTTATTAGGCTATGGGGTGTCCTAAAATGATCACATTTGCCCCATTTTTAGGACGCATAGAACGTTTTTTTAACCTGGAGTTTGTAGTGGTACATGCCATTTTAACGCTCAATGGATATATAGGATGGGCAAGCAGGTGTGAAAGGGGCACGCTTATATTGCAGTATGGGATCTCACTACGTACTACCTTAAAACATATTTAGGAACCACTGACATCAGGTAACACCAGGTCAATGCCTATGCTAATTACCATCAAGTGGAAGCAGTTGGTAAAGATGGGCGCTATTAAAGAGAAGTTCAAACGTTTACACTGGCTTCTTTCTGTGTGATGTTGGTGCGAAGGCATGCACTGGGAGCTACACAGGAGCAGAGCAGAACACAGGAGCAGGGCTCTAAACAGAGTCACCCGGTTTGGTCAGGCAGATGAGGCTTATACCACACACAGGCTCAGCAAGGTTGTTGTACTAGATGTAATTAATGACTTATAAGCTAGTGATGCCGTCTAAACACAGCCTAACCATCCCGAAGTTGTTCAGGTTTTGTGCTCCTACATCTTTTTGTAGCAGGGAGCTTTTGAGGCACTATAGGCACTTTAACTGTTGCAGAATGGACCTCACGGAGGGCTCTTTCAAGGGGCTTTACACATTTCCTTAATGCAATGGTGACTGGGTCAATTTGTTTTCCTTTCCACATACCCCAGGAGAATACAAAATATAACTTTTATCAAATTGCACATTTTCATAATGCCATGTGCTGTGTAGACGGGACATGTATAGGTATAGCCCTCGCCTCGCTACAGAGTATGATCATGATCACAAGAAAAGAAAAAGGCAGCATTCCCCCAATAGCGATGCTGATTGCATTATTACAAAAACAACAATTGATGGACAGAATGCAGAACGATGTCATACATTCACCCCAGAATTAAAGAAAAGATTCCTTTCTGTGTTCTTCAATCTAATTATATTCAAGACCTTGTCATACAGTTTAGATAATCCCTAAGCATATAACATCCTCACAAAAAATTGTATATATTACCTTGATTTTATTTAAAAACAGGCATTGTTGCCTAAGTTCATATTTTTTTATACAAAAAATACAGTGTTCATAGTATATCCAATACTGTCAGAATTTAACAAACACACAATATATAGTCATTAAAAACAAATTTCAGTTAAAAAGAAGTCCTTTTGTCGACGCGTTTCGGTGTCTTGTTCTGATTTTGTGAACACCATCCTCAGGACAGATCAAAATTAAAAACATCAAATTTTTAAGTGTATGTATCAATTTCTTTCAATTATTATTCAAAGATGTGTGTATGTATGTGTGTTCTTATATAGCGCTCAATTATTATCCTTGGGCATCTCGGCGCTTGCCTTGGGAACCCGTCCTGGTTTTTCCCTGTGAGATCACCCGTGCTGGGCATCCCCAAGGTGAAAGCCAGGCATCCCGCCGCGGGGGGGCCGTTGTGGAGATTAAGCAAGCTTGTTGCCTAGAGCTGCATAGTGTGTACTCGTGCTTAGAGTGGGCACCGAAGCAAGAATTATCGAGTCCGTGGACAATTGGGTTCAGGACCATGCCGCGTCAGGAATCGAACCATGGTCCCGGGTCTGACCTCAGCTTCAGGGTATGACTCCTCTAACCAGTGAGCCACACTTCTCCACAGATGACCAGTAATAAACTTTTGGTCCTTCTTCCAGGGGTTCAGCGAGACGTCTTCTTAAAATTGTATTGATGTTGTCACCTTGTGGTGTTTCTCTATTGCAGGGCCATATTTTGTAATGGCATTGAACAACCCAGGAGGTGGCCGATGCGGACGATCACTTGAAACGCCAGGTGCATTCCAATTTTATACACAGAGGAGATAAAGGTTGCACCACAAGGATAAGGGCAAAAACAGTAAAAAAACACCAAGGAAGAATCGTTTCTCAACAGGAGCAATAATATTACAAAATATGGCCCTGCATCTTTTTCTTGCTCAACAGTAGTCTTATGAGACCCAGTAGCCGGTGCCCACTTTACTTGGCTTGTGCTCAGTTGTTTATATTCCACAAACTCATCAGAATCTGTTACTCTAGATTCTTTAGCTTCACAACCTCCAGCTTCTGATTTCTTGTTTCCATTGACCAGTTAATGCTCACCTTCTTCAAGTGAACTTGGGACTCTTCTTGTATGACTTGCATGAATCCAATTTGGCAAGCAACCACACTTCACTGCTGTCGTTGTCACCAGAATAATCTGATAGGGTCCATGCTATCTGGGCTCTAAACATGACTTTCTCACGTGTGTCTTGATAAGAACCCACTCTCCTGAACTCAGGTCATGAGCTTGATCCGGCTGTATTGTGGTTGCAATTCCTCCAACCTGAAGAGACACAGAACGCACCAAATATGCCAATCCTTTCAAATAATTAAGCACTAGTTCATCAGAAATATTCATCAGTCTTTTTGCTGGGACAATCACTTGTCTCATTATTCTTCCCATCAAAACTTTATAAGTACTCAATCCAGTCTTTTTATCAGGAATGCATCTAAGACTCATCAGTACCAGTGGTAAAGCATCAGGCGAATTCAGTGTTGTGGATGCACACACCTTTCCCAATCTAGACTTTATAGTGGCATTGATTTCCTCCACCACTCCAGAAGGTTCTGGTCGATACTAAACATCAACAGCCTTCCAGGAAGGAAGGATCACAGTGTCACCTGCCTATGGTAGATGGGCACGCTCAGCATCTCTAAATAGTCTTGGATGGGTCTCTCAGCTGGGGAAAACAAGATAACATAACATAGAACATGGTCAAACATACATTTAGGTGCATACAGACAAAATGTAGGCAACTGGTGAGTAAAATATACATATATATATATGTATATTAATTTATTATATAAATATGTTGAGGTCGATAGGCAAAATGCAGCTTTTGCTCAATTTGTAATGCTGCACAAATCATCTGAATTATCTCATTATTAAAATGTGATCCTCTATCTGTTTCTAAAGTGACTGAAAACCCATACCTTGATAAGAATTATCTCAGAAGCAGTTTTTCAACTGTTAGGCTATCATTCCTTCTTGTTGGATAAGCTTCTACCCAACGAGAAAACAAACAAAAAACAACCAACACATATTTTAGTCCATTACATGGGGGAAGATTGGTAAAATCAAGTTGGAGCCTTGTAAATAGTCCTGCTGCTTTTCCAATTCGTCCCCAACTAACAACAGTCTTTCTACCTGGATTTTGCTGCTGACAAATAACACACCTTTGGCATAGACTCACTGCAATGACCCTGAATGTATTATTATACCATGACTGCTTGACGAGTCTAATCATTACATCTCTTCCAACATGTGCAATTCCATGGTATACCGTTGCCGTCTGAGAAGGTAAACAATCTGTGATGACTGGTCTGTCATCTGTATACACAGATACTTCATTCTCTGCTCTCCTTTTGCTGCCTGATTTTATCCAAAGCCCTTTTTCTTCCTCGCCTGGCTCCTCTTGCAACTGCCTAATTTCATCCCAAGTTTCCAAAGATGAAAACATCAAGTGAACTCAGGGCACTTACTAGTTCCTCTTCTCCCTCTGTGTTGCTAAGAACAGAAGGTCTTGCTGGCTGGATGGACTGCTTCATAGCGCGGGGACACGTTGTTATAGTGTAACCATGCGCTCTACAAATGGTTTTATTATTATTATTATTATTAAGTGGCAATTGGGATTTTTCTTCTCCACCACTCTGTTGATAGCAATTGAATTTTGTGCACAGAAATGCGCTACTCGATCAGCGCACTGTTACCATTTGTCAACTAATCATTTCCTGACTTATGTGCAGAACATTTGACCACCCCAATCTTTTTGAGTAATTGGAAAGCATCCAATAAATCTTTCACATTTTTGATATTTTTAATCGGAGAACCTGAAGAAGTCAGAAATCCACTTTGCATCCACAGCTGCCCAAAATCGTGGACCACCCCAAAACCATATTGACTATCAGTAAATATAGTTACTCTCAAAATGTTGCCAATTTTACAAGCTCTAATCAGAGCAATTTGTGCAGCGTTTACCCCATTTAGACAAGATGCTTCTAGAACTGCAGCCACTGTACATACTGCATAGGCAGAACTTAATACACCTCTTTCATTTCTCAGGCATGATCCAACAACACACATCACACTATCTGATTCTTCTAGCAGTGTATCCTTGATGTCTGGCCTTGGTTTTGTGCACAAATCTGTCACATCCAGACAATCAGTATCTGCTTCATATTTCACTTCCTCACAAAATGGACTAGGCAACAGGGTTGCTAGTTTTATTATCGTGCATCTCACCATGATCACATTCTCAGCACCCAATATTGCTCTTTCATACCTAGTCAGATGACTATAAGTCATGTGCTGAGTCCGAGTTCTTGTTAAAAGGATGTCAACAGAATGTGGCACATATATTTTGACTGGATGTCCCATCACAATTGTTTCACTGTGTTCTAGACTCAGACAAATCACAGTACCTGCTTTCAAACAGCCTGGTAACGCTGCAGCCACTGAATCCAAAGTAGCAGACGAATATGCCACTGGACGTCGTGCAATTCCATGATTCTGAGTCAAAACTGATAATGCACATCCATCCCTCTCACAGCAATATAATGTAAAATCCATTGCATAATCTGCCATTCCCAATGCAGGTGCTCGACAAAGACTATCTCGCAACTCAATAAAAGCTTTTATGATTTCATCATCCAACTCAATCTGATCAGTCACATCTTTGAGCGTCAACCTCTGTAGTGAAAAGCCACTGATCCACTGTCTGCAGTATCCAACCATTTCCAAAAACACTTGCACTTCCTTCTGAGTGGTAGGAGAATTATTTGCTGAATCACATTGATTCTTTTCGGTGTCACTTTCCTGACTCCCTTCTCTATCTTGTGTCCCAAATATTGGACATCCTGTTTGCAGAATTGTAATTTTGCTGGTGATACTTTATGTCCACCTTCTGGCAAATGGTGCAGTAAGGTAATTGTATCTGTCACACATGCCTCTCGTGTTTTTGATGCCACCAGTATGCCATCAATATATTGGACCAATACTGATTTTCCTGGCATGACCAAAGTCTCCAAACACTTTTTCGAAAATCTGATTAAAAATCTACGGACTCTCTGTGTACACTTGGGGAACTCGCCACCTGCCAAAACACGGTCACCATACCAGAAAGCATATAAATACTGGCTATCCAGATGTAAAGGAATCGAGAAAACTGCTTGACACAGATCAATCACTGTGTACCATTCTGCATCACAGGGAATTTGATATAAAATCACTGCTGGATTTGGCACTGTGGGACAACAGGATACCACAATCTTATTAACCCTGCGTAAATCTTGCACTAGTCTATATTTTCCACTTGGCCTTTTAATTCCCATTATAGGAAAATTACAAGGACTACTTAGTATTTCTCTTAAAATACCTTGTTTAATAATTTGGTCAATCACAGGACTAACTCTTGTTGTTATCTCAGGACTCATCTTGCACTGTGTTGTATTCGGGTATGTTGCACCTGGTTTCACTGTAACCTGAATAGCATCAACACCTCCCATCAGACCAATTTCTTTTCCTGTAAAGCCCCATACATCAGACCTTACTGAATTTCTCAGCTCTGCAGGGAAATTTTTTTCAATGAGAAGTAAAAACAACTCATCCACTTCTGTCCCTTGCTTCGCTAACATCATCTTAAATGCAACATCCTTACGTGGTGTTTGAAAAGCAATACCATCTGGCCTACAATAGCTGGTGCAGTTCATCTTACAAAGCAAATCTCTCCCTAAAAGATTCCCAGGACTCGTATCACATACCACGAACCGATGCATGTCTCTGAACTTCTATTGGCTCTGTGATTGGAGTTTTGATATGCTTATTAGAGACTCCCACAATTTGGATTGTTTCTCCTGAGACGATTAGGTTGGGAATTTCTGCTGCTCTTACAGTAGAACGGGTAGCATCAGTCTCCACTAGGAATGTAAAATCATTACCTTCCACTTTTCCATCAACAAATGGACCTGACTGATCTACCTCTAGAGTTACGCCAAGAACGCACTCTTCCTCCCCCCTCAGGCACCTTCAATAAGATGAGTCTGAATCACTCTCATTTCATTGCAACAAGTATTGCAAAACCATTTGCACATTTTGATTCTTACCAACTTGTTTACCTGCATGGAAACCAGTGTTCGCACTGTACCTCTGCACTTGAGCATTCACATTATGTGGCATAGGAGCTTGTGGCACCTGTAACTGTGGAGTAACTACCTGCTGCTGCTGTTGCTGTTGTTGATTCTCAACCACCTCACTCTGCATCCATGGATTTAAGTTTTGATTCACCCCATTATTCTTCTGTACCGATCTATACTTGTTCTTCAATTGTTCAAATTGTCCGCACGCATGACAAGGATATTTCTTTTTAAAGTCATCTTTATTCATTTTATCTCTACCTCTACCACCACTGGATACTTGACCATTCTGATTCTGACCTTTCAAATGATAGTCTGTTTGAGAACCCCTGTTTACTTCTTGTTGCTTTGCTACCTTCACTTGTGCCCACATCATTTTCTCTTTTAACTTTTTGAGCCTCGACTCAATATCATCACTGCAATATTTTGCATATGTCGCCAACTGTTTTGCTCTGCCAACAAATCAATGTTGCTGTAGCATCTTATTAACACAAAACAATATCCAAAATATCCCATACCTTCATCTCCAGTATTCCCAATCCCAGTGTACTGTTTGAACCCTTGTAACAACCTCTCATAGTATGCATGTGCAGACTCTTTTGGTTCTTGAGTTGTGCAATCTATTTTAACCCAATCAGTTTATTTTGAAGAAATGTTACTCTTCAGGAAAGTTATTACATGATTATACTTTTTCATCACCTCATCTGAAGGTCCACCTGTTTTTGGATCTCTTGGATATTCCTCTTTTGGTCAATAGTAATCTTAAACTCAGACCATAAATCAGATGGAACAAAAATATCAAACAAACTATCTAGATCCTTCAACAAAACCTTTGAAACTTTCACAAACCTCTGTACTTGTTTGTTCCACTAAACTGGTGTTTACTCCAGTCTAGGAAAGTCATTTGTAAAGGACAATGTATCCTGTCTCATCCAAAGGAACATGAACATATCCACCACCTGCAACGTCTGTCATAGAACATACTCTTTCAACTTGTCCTGCCTTCCTCAATGAAAACAAAGACACATTTTTATCAGTAATCATTTCTTTTTCGTCCATCTACCTTTCCACAGTTCTTCATCTCCCCATTTCTTCAGGAGGTTCATCAACTCTTTTATTTGTAATCTTTTACCAGATGCATTCAAACTCTCTAAGTCCTTATCAGTAAAATCCAGTCAATGTGTTTTTTTAACACCTTTGATTTCTCTTTATCTATTCCATATTCACAAGCAGCCTCTGTCAATTTCTCATGAAGGTTCCTTGCTTTCCAAGTAGTATTTTTTCTCAAGAATAACAACTCTTAGTCTCGATAAGTACTCAGTCTGTCTGGACTTATTGTACCAATAATAATTTCTTCCAAATACACTCTCAGTTTACTCACATCTATACTCTGTGGTTAAGGTTTTAATTTTTCCATTTCTCTTAACCAGTCATCTAAATCATCTGGCGAAGGACCAATTGAACTCCTGGAAAGGGGCGACCATTCGGTCCCCCCGAACGTATGGCGGAGTACCACGATCCCCCCGGGAAGCCATCTTGGGCGGGAGGCGAGCCTCGGCTGGTGTGCCCGAAGCGGCGTAGCCGGGGCGCGCCTTTTTCCCGCCCTGGAGTGGGCTGGCCTAGACACTGATGCGGCCGGCCACGCCCTTGGGGCAGGCAGGGGCGGGTTTACGCCCGCCCTGAAGACGGATAAAAGGAGCAACAAGCCAAGAAAGCATCCTCTTGTTCCTGTGCTCTGAAGCTGCACCTCCTCGCTGCACGTGAGCTCGAGACGGAACGAAGAGCCAATTTTGAGCGTTGTAATCTTTCTTGTTTGTTTTACAGATACTCTGTTGGAGAATGCCCAAGAAAGCGGGAAAGCGAATGACTACCGACCAGATGCTGCGTGTTCTTATGAAAGAGGTGACCGATCTGAAGAGGCGAATGGCGGATAAAGACGAGGAAGGGGGACCGAAACGTCCTTTGGCAGGAGCAGCTCCGGGAGGGAAAGGCAATAGGCCCAGAAGGGGAGCAGCTGGGGGAGACATCCCGGTTCCTCGTACCCCACTCGAAGAACCAACTCCGGTGCCGGAAGAGGGGAATCCGATTCCTGTGGTGGTCACCCCCGTGTCCGGGGAGGATATGCCGCCCGAGCTGGCAGCACAATTAGCAGCGTGGTTGGGTACAGGTAGCAAGGGCGCCACGGCTGACGACGCGCGGGTGTTGATGAAGCAACTGCGTGAAACAAGGGAAGCGGCGAAGGCACCATCGCCGGCTGCGGCAGTAGAGAAGCCACCTGGGACAGGTCCAGTCGCAGATACAGCTTCCGGTTCAGGTAAGCGGCCATTGCCGATTGCGAGGGATGAGTCTGCACCCTCGCGAAGGGAAAAGTTGGGTCAAAATGTCCCTCTGGCTATTAAAGAGAAGATATGGGCAGAGGAGTATATAAACATCTTCTCGTTGCTTACCGATCATTATGAGATGGAGCATGTTAAGAGCCAGAAGGAGCTCATGCATCCGAGTGTTTGGCGCGCAAAGATGGCCGCCTTTAAGGTAAATGAAAACATTGGCACTTGGGGCAGAGCGTGGGGGATTTTTACATCCATCATGGGTGAACGTAGGCCCGAATTGCTGTCCGAATTGCCGATTTATCAGTCACGGATCATGGGATATTCTGTATCACACGAGGGCAATCAATGGTTCTGTTACGATAATATTTTCAGAAAAGCGAAAGAACATGATAAAAACTTAACTTGGGATTGTTATGATTCTGTGTCTTGGTCAAAAATGGAAGATACTGGTATGTTGAAGTTGCCATTGGTAGGGAGTAGCGTGGGTGAATCCTCCCGCCAATATGCTGGGACGCCCTTTCGATCAAATACGAGTAACGACAACCACTCGAGGCCGATTGGCAACGCAGGTAAAAGGGGGATTTGTTGGAACTTTAACAGGGGTAAATGTACGAGGCCCCAGGGGTCATGCAAATTTAGGCACGAATGTGGTGGGTGTGGGCAATCATCCCATCCTGAGTCCATGTGCAGAGCCAAAACGGGTGATAACGGGGGTAGAGGAGGCGCCAAACAGGTCTGATATAGTCCGAGGGGCGCCTTTACCTACTCCGATTGATACCATGGCAATGATTCCCTGGCTCAGCGAATACCCGGATCACGCTTCCGCTGGGGTGTTGCGAAACGGGTTTTCATATGGTTTCCGCATCCCAGTGGGGGAGTTTCAGGGTATAGCGAAATGTAAAAACCAAATATCGGTCTTGCAACATACGACCGTGGTACAGGAAAAGATCGTGAAAGAGGTTACTCGAGGTCGAGTCGCCGGTCCATTTAATGTGCCACCAGTTGCTAACTTTGTTTGTTCCCCTTTAGGGGTGGTCCCCAAGAAGGACCCGGGTGAGTTTCGGCTGATACATAATTTATCAGCCCCACGTGGTCTCTCCGTAAACGATGCGATATACCCGGAAGTGTGTTCGGTGCGGTACGCATCCTTCGATGAGGCCGTAGCCATATTGAATCGCCTGGGGCCCGGTGCGCTGATGACAAAATCTGATATCGAGTCAGCGTTCCGGTTGCTCCCGGTACATCCAGACGACCAGCGTCTCCTTGGTTTCATGTTTCAGGGTCACTATTACATGGATAGGTGTATGCCAATGGGGTGCTCTATATCTTGTGCCTATTTTGAAAAGTTCAGTTGTTTCCTGCAATGGGTCTTCACAAAGAAGACGGGGTTTCAACATGTTATGCATTATCTCGATGATTTTTTGTTTCTGGGGGCAGCCGGGGATCCGGAATGTGGTCAAGCTTTGACTGAATTTTGTGTCTTGATGAATCAGTTTGGCGTGCCATTGGCACCAGGTAAGACTGTGGGTCCCTCGACTTGCCTCGAGTTTCTGGGGATCGAGCTTGACTCGGAAGAAGGTTGTTTTCGTTTACCAAGAGACAAAGTGTTAAGATTCAGGGCATGCCTGCAAACGTGTATAAGTGAATCTAAGGTTAAGCTGCATCAATTACAACAATTGGTGGGACAGTTGAATTTTGCCCTAAGAGTAATACCGATGGCCCGCCCCTTTTCCCGCTCGATCGCTCAAGCCATGGTCGGCCTGAAGGAGGGTCATCATCGCACGAGGCTCTCGGCAGAGGTTCGCCAGGACATGCGCATTTGGTTGGCATTTCTGGCGGATTTCAATGGTCGAATAGTCTGGAACAAACCGGCGGTTTCCTCTGAGGAGCTGGGGCTGTGGACAGATTCGGCAGGGAGCATTGGTTTTGGTGCCATATTCGGCACTCAGTGGTCGGCACAAAAATGGCCGTCATGGTGGCATGATAGTGGCCTGACAAGTAACATTGCTTTCCTGGAACTTTTCCCCATTCTGGTGGCCCTGAGAACTTGGCCCGAAGGGTTCAGAGATCACTCTGTGGTATTCTGGTCTGATAACATGACCGTGGTTGAGTGTATCAATAGCCAGGCAGCACGATGCAAATGGATTCTGAGATTGCTCAAGGAAATTGTATTACTATGTATGCAATTGAATGTGCTATTTAGGGCAAGACATGTGCCGGGGGTGAAGAACCAGGCGGCTGATGCGCTTTCTCGTTTTCGTATGCAGGCCTTCTGGGGTTTTCGGCCCACAGCGGACCCGGTGGCGGCACCCTTTCCCGAAGCTCTCTGGTCTCTCGGTGCCCCGAACTTCGTAACCTCGTGGGAGAGAGTTTAGCACCCAGGACGAGGAAGGCATATGAAGGGGCGTTCCGTTCCTATTGGGCCTTTTTGGGGGCTGCTAGAGGGGAGCTTTGGGGCCAGGAGGAGTTGGTAGTGAAATTCCTGCTGTCTTTACATCAGACAGGCAAATCAGTGGCTACGGCCCAGAGGCATCGGGCCGCCATTTCCTTTGTGGCTAGGGCTCATGGGATCCAGGACCCGACAGCGTCTTTCGTTGTGCAAAAAGCGCTACGTGGGTGGCAACGCCTTGAGGGTCGCAGAGTAGATGAAAGGCGCCCGATAGGTTTGGATAGGTTGGCCCTGTTATTATCCATACTCCCTGCAACGTGTTCATCCCAGTATGAAACAGTGTTATTCCGAGCCGCTTTTACGCTGGCATTCCATGGGGCTATGCGGGTAAGCGAACTAGTGGCAAGGAACAAGCAGGATGTGATGGGGAGACTGTGCCGAGAGCACGTCCAGGTTAGAGGGGGGACAATGACTGTCTCGTTTGTCAGGTCCAAGACCGATCAGGGTGCGATGGGTGACTGCATAATCATACAAAGGATTCCCGGGTCCTCCATGTGCCCGGTGAGTTGTGTAGAGGAATATTTAGCACAAAGGGTGGCATCATGGGGGGGGACCTTGTTGAGACACGCTGACGCCACCCCACTGACGAGGTTTCAGTTTCAGCGGGTGCTTGCGATGTCGATTGCCGCTGCGGGCTTGAACCCGGGCGAGTTTGGGACCCATTCCTTTCGGATAGGGGCTGCTACAGAGGCTACAGCCAGGGGTCTGAATGTCGAACAAGTTAAACGTGTGGGGCGTTGGTCCTCCAACTGTTATAAAAGGTATGTGCGGTTGCACATGTTGTGAAGCTGTAATGATGTACTCACGCTTCTTGTTTTCTTTGGTTTCAGTTGCGCAAGCCTACGAGGCGGGGCGGACTATGCAGTCGACCCAACACCGGGCCAGCGGTCAGACATCACCGGCTGTGAAAAAGGAGGTGTGGGTCGTGGGCCACTCATACGTGAGGCGTGCCGCGGACGTATTCAAAGCAGGTGACATGATTCACGTGGCTGGGGAATACGGGTACAGTGTGTCCTTCTACGGAAGGGGCGGACTCTGTATTGACCAGTTTCAATCATTTTTCGAGGGTTTGCTAGGGCGGACGAGGTCACCGCCGTCTATAGTCATAGTACATCTGGGGGGCAATGATTTGGTCACCACTGGTAGACGACTTCTTCTTGAGGCGATGCTTTCCACTGTAAGTTGGTTAGCGAGGAGAGTTCCAGGGTGCACAATTGCATGGTCCCATATGATCCCACGAAAAGTATGGCGGGGGGCTATTTCTGTTGCTGCTCTGAATCATTCAGTGAGAAAAATTAATAACAAAGTGAGTAGATTGTTCCGTTCCAATACACTGCATTCTATTTCGCATGGTTGTATTACTGGTGACAGTATGTATTTGGGGGATGGTGTTCATTTGTCCCGGGTGGGGAACGAGTTACTCATAGGAGACTTGATAGCTTGGCTAAAGACTTTAAGGCATGACCTTTAGGTAGGAGTGTTGTGGGGGGTCCGGATAGCCGGTCAACTATCCGGCCTGTGGCGGTAAGGTCATGATCGGTGAGCACTAATTGGAAGATCCCTATGAGTGGGCGTCACCCATTACGGATGGGAGCGCTCGAGGGAGGTGGCCATTGGCCCCTCAACGGGGAGGCGGTCCCTTCTAAGGATGGGCCGCCGAAAGGAAAGGAAAGGCGGTCAAGGCCCCTTCCTGGGTAGGAGGGGCTACAGCCCCCTCCTGTGGAATTTCCCGGGGCCAGGACATCTGCGACGGCAGATGTGGTAAGTGTGTGGGGTTTGGGGGGGGGTCTACGCTACCTTCTAGATACCTCACACGAGTCCTCGGACGACCTTTAAGTGGCGTCGAGTTTAGTGGGGCCCCCGTCAAGTCAAGGGAAATTGGTAGTTGCACTTGAGGTACACCTCTGTGCGGTCGCCCCTCACAAGTGAGGGGGATATTTCTGGTTTAGGGATCTTGACACCGGTTACGACCTTGCCGTTGGCCCTTAAACGTTAGGATGTATAATTTCAAAATTTCAAGTTAAGGTTTTGTAGGATGTTAGTTCGGCTAGGAGAACCTTTGTATTAGAGAATATGTTAAGGTTAGCCAAACATCGCAATGTGGTAATGAAATTGTACATAATATGAAACTGTTATTTTAATGTTTTAATTTTGTTTCATATTTTAATAAATACGGCCGGGAGGGTCACTCCCTCCCGTCTTCCAAAAGTTCAGAACTGTTTCCGGTTTCCCATCCTTGGGGATTGTGTTGAGAGGGGGTGGCGGGTATCTCAGCCATATGGAAAGGGGCGACCATTCGGTCCCCCCGAACGTATGGCGGAGTACCACGATCCCCCCGGGAAGCCATCTTGGGCGGGAGGCGAGCCTCGGCTGGTATGCCCGAAGCGGCGTAGCCGGGGCGCGCCTTTTTCCCGCCCTGGAGTGGGCTGGCCTAGACACTGACGCGGCCGGCCACGCCCTTGGGGCAGGCAGGGGCGGGTTTACGCCCGCCCTGAAGAGCGGATAAAAGGAGCAACAAGCCAAGAAAGCATCCTCTTGTTCCTGTGCTCTGAAGCTGCACCTCCTCGCTGCACGTGAGCTCGAGACGGAACGAAGAGCCAATTTTGAAACACCCACCAGACCCTGAGGACAGCAAGTGGTTTTGAATAAAGTTTGATGTGGTAACTCTAATTTTTGTTTACAGGTTGGGATTATTATCGTGATAACTTTGAATATGCAATAAAGAATGGTCAATTTGTGGTATGTTTTGTAAATAAAGTAATCCTGCTCTAGTGTTTGATCAGTAAGCATGCTTTTTAATAAAGTAGTTGTTGTTACTGTCTTTTAAGTAAATTAGTCATTTAGTTTAGAATTGTCGTATTTATTTTGGTCGGGCGGTAAGGTCATGATCGGTGAGCACTAATTGGAAGATCCCTATGAGTGGGCGTCACCCATTACGGATGGGAGCGCTCGAGGGAGGTGGCCATTGGCCCCTCAACGGGGAGGCGGTCCCTTCTAAGGATGGGCCGCCGAAAGGAAAGGAAAGGCGGTCAAGGCCCCTTCCTGGGTAGGAGGGGCTACAGCCCCCTCCTGTGGAATTTCCCGGGGCCAGGACATCTGCGACGGCAGATGTGGTAAGTGTGTGGGGCTTGGGGGGGTCTACGCTACCTTCTAGATACCTCACACGAGTCCTCGGACGGCCTTTAAGTGGCGTCGAGTTTAGTGGGGCCCCCGTCAAGTCAAGGGAAATTGGTAGTTGCACTTGAGGTACACCTCTGTGCGGTCGCCCCTCACAAGTGAGGGGGATATTTCTGGTTTAGGGATCTTGACACCGGTTACGACCTTGCCGTTGGCCCTTAAACGTTAGGATGTACAATTTCAAAATTTCAAGTTAAGGTTTTGTAGGATGTTAGTTCGGCTAGGAGAACCTTTGTATTAGAGAATATGTTAAGGTTAGCCAAACATCGCAATGTGGTAATGAAATTGTACATAATATGAAACTGTTATTTTAATGTTTTAATTTTGTTTCATATTTTAATAAATACGGCCGGGAGGGTCACTCCCTCCCGTCTTCCAAAAGTTCAGAACTGTTTCCGGTTTCCCATCCTTGGGGATTGTGTTGAGAGGGGGTGGCGGGTATCTCAGCCATACTGACACTGAAGTGACATTCTGCACTATTTACCTCGGATCTATTTGCGCATCTCTCTTTGGGGTTTCAGTTATCAATTCACCAACTGTAGGATCAATCAATGAAGTATTTGTTTCAACTTGTTCAGCCTGATCAGCAACCCTTACCTCCTCATTCCTGACACTATTCACTGGAATTGTCAATGCAGGCCCTCTCGATATGTTCTGTATTTCTCCATACAACGAAACTATAGGACAATTTGTTACAGGCACTGTCAATGCTTCCGCATTCAGACTCAATTTGTTAATTTTCTGAGTCAACTCCTCTCTTGCTTTATTCAACCTGTTCATTTGACTCTCTTGTACTACTCTAGTAACTACCGGAACTTGTGGAACCTGCGGAATTAGTGGGGTTGCCATTAATGGTGCATTTGGAACTGTCTCACTCGAGTTTTCCTAATATGGTGGAGGTCTTTTAGTCAAAAGGTCCCCTAACAATTCATCATCAGATCCAATTGGATTAAAATTTTATCCTGATGTCTCTACATTTTTCTTTTTCTCTATTTATTTGCCTCAAGTCGATTCTTCAGCAACAAAAACTGGGTTCAAACCATCCGTTAGTACAGCTCTCCTCCATCTTTTCATTTTACCATCCCATTTCTCAAAAGGATATCCAGACATTATACTTCTGCATCTTCTGCTACCCATAAATTTCTCTCAATTGCAATCCTCATGTTCCCATTCCTCAAGCGCTTCATACTGAATAGGTCTAGGTCTTGGTTCAAGAGAGTCTATTTGTCCTCTCAAATTCTGTAGAATCTTTATGTTAAACATACCATGCTCTGGAAATGCTAAAACATCATCATCTTCCCTATATCCTACCGAAATCTTTAACCATATACACGTATGGTAACCATGTTCCAACATCATAAAAGAAGCAGGCGTTCCTGTAGGTGGAATAGGAATTCTCACTCTAGTTACTATTGGTTTGTTCTTTTTAAAGAAAGATTTTATCTTATTAATCAGCTTCATTTTTCCAATTCTTTACGCTAAAAGATAATTCAATAAACCAACAACAAACTTTTCGAACTTCAACAATTTCTATTTGCTAACAATCGCCCAATACCAGTGCAACTCACACCAACCAATCAATCAGAGCACTACTACATAATCAGTACCTTGACCAATACCAACACAGCTCACGACAATCAACCAATCAGGGACCTCTAAGCACCCGCTACCTGACCAATGCCAGTGCGTATTTCCGTGACGTCAGTATTACTCTTTCGACTGACCCTCCCTTTACAAAATAATACGGCAATGCATTTTCTAGGTTTTTTCTTAACCAAAATCTTGTTAATAACAACATAAAACAATGCTACCTTGTCTATTCTACTAAATAAAGAGGTAGTCTTCACTTCAAAAATAAATTCTTTCACTTCAAGAAAAACAATGACCAGCACTATTCTACACCTATACAAGCTACAGGAGGACTTGGTACTTCTTTAGGGATACTAGCCAAACTTTTGGAAGAGGACTTTCATGTGGCAAGAGGTCTTGGTACTCCTTTGGGGATGTAAGGCCAGAGTTTCGGAAGTGGACCCTTCACTATTACACACAAAAATCTACTCTAATATGAGTAGTCCCTAAATTTAACTCCTACAACCTTTTGTCGTTCAGTATATGACAACAGACCTGTATTTCTAGACAACATAGAACAAAACACTAAGGGCCAGATGTAGGTCGCCCAATACCGGTCGGTAACGCCCAAAAATCGGTAATTTGGGCCATTACCGACCGGTATCCAGAAAATGAGATGTAGGAGTGTAAATTTTTCCGAATTGGAAAATATTAGTCAGTATTTTTCCGAATTGGAATATACCGAATCCACAGTTACCGAATTCTTATTTACCGATTCGGTAAATAAGAAATGGTAAAAAATGCCCATGGAGATGTAGGAAACCAGAAAAATAACCGAATTCAAGGAAATTCGGTATTTAGGAGTCAGTATTTACCATGGATTGAAAGCCGGTGGTAACCAGGTGCAGGCTATAAAATAGGGCCCCAAAATGCAACAGTGTAACCAGAATGGCGGCTTTCTACGTCATAGCAAGGCAGCAAAGACTACAGGCAGCAGGAGAGAGGGAATGGCTAAGGGAGGAGGAAGTGTAGAGGCAGAGGATAACACTTTTTCAACTGACAGAGCCAGAAATACTTCAAAGGTACAGGCTACACCCCCAAACCATCCTGAACCTGATCAGGGACCTGCACCCACTCCTGGAGCACCCAAAACCAAGGGCGCAAGCCATCCCACCCCATGTGCAGGTGCTGTGCAGCCTACACCTGCTTGCCTCTGGGAGTTACCAAAGTGTGATAGCTTGCAGTAGGTGGTGTGTACCAGAGCTGCCTGTCCCGTTTCTTCAGGAGGTTCCTTGACACCACGATGCAGAGGATGGAGCATTATATTTCATTCCCTGACACACCTGCGGAACTTGCAAAGACCAAGACTGATTTGTATCAACTGGCACACTTGCCTCACGTGATAGGCTGCATAGATGGCACCCACATACCACTTTGCCCACCTGCAGCCACAGAACACATATACAGGAACCGGAAGTCGACACACTCCATCAATGTGCAGGTCATATGCAACGCTGGCAACATCATTACAGACATCGTGGCTAAATTCCCTGGGAGTACCCATGATTCGTACATATTCCAGAATAGTGGGATATTCACACGCCTAGTCGCACACGCCTAGTCGCAGGAGACTTTGGGGATGGATACCTGCTAGGTAAATGACTTTGACACACCCTGACAGTCATAGTAGATGAATGTATCATGATAATGCAACTAATGGCGCTCTTTCTCACCCCTAGGCAATAGTGCATATGCCCTGCGGTCCTTTGTGCTCACCCCCTACCTCAACTCATCCACCAGGAGTGAGAGGCGTTACAATGTGGCTCACAGATCTACTCGCAACGTTGTGGAGCGCACATTTGGACTCCTCAAGAACAGGTTTCGCTGCCCCCACAAGAGTGGAGGGGCAGGCCAGTATACTCCAATCCTGTGCTGCAAAATGATAGTGACCCGTGCCATGTTACACAATCTTGCCACCAAGAAAGGCACAGAGGTGGAGATCACACATCATGAGGACATTGATGATAACACAGAACAGGCAGAGCCCTATGCTACAGTATCAGCACCAGCAACAGATGGGAGACTAAGACGGGCAGAGATCACACTGCAATATTTCTAAGTAAGTAATGAGACACAGACAGGCTAAGATCATGAAGTACGTAGTTTTATTTTCACTACGCCATTCAAATCATACCACACAATGGTAACATAATATCAATGTTCATAACTGGGTGGTCACAGTTAACCACACCGTGACCTGTCCTGTGGGTTGAGGGCAAAGTTAACGTTTGCGTCCACGCATTACAGGGTGGACTGACGTGGCTGGCTTTCAAGGCTTTCGGTGTTGCCTGGCTCTGTGGATTGTCGCCTGCTGCTCCTACGCATTTCAGGAACAAGAGTGCTTGCGCCACTCCTGCTGGTGGATTCTTCACCTTCACCCACACCTGTGTCGCCAGTAGTGGCTGCCTGTTGCGTAGGCAGCAGCTCCATGGCAGAGGTGACTCTGCCCATCCCCCTAGATAAATCAGTGCAGCAATGCACAATTGCATCCTGCATTGCTACAGAACGTCTGCACAGCAGGGAGGTTGCAGTGGCAAAGCGGTTTCATGCTTTGGTCTGCTGCCGCAAACCCACCCAATCCTTGCGCCTCTTCAAGTGGTCCCTATCCAATTTGTTGCAGAGGACAGTCATGCACTGGGTCATGTCATGCCATTTGCCAGTGACTGCATGCTTTCCGAAATGTTCCCTATGCCCTTGTCAATGTTTTCCATCTTGATGTTAATGCTGTGCACCTGCCTGTGAACTGCCATCATTGCCTTTGCCTGCAGGTGCTGAACCTTCACCATGGTGGCCTCCAGACTGCAGAAGACCCCCTCAACATCCCGCCCTTCACCTCTCTCCCGTGCACTTCGGCCTCGGACACTGGCCTGCACAGCTCTTGGAGAGGGCTGCTGCTCAGCGTTGGCTGACTCTGGTGGATTGCTTGCCATGTCACCCTCCTCCTCTTCCTCCTCAGATGTTTCAAGAATGCGGAGAGGGGGCACATCAAGCCATCTTGCCCTTCCCTGCACAGGTGACGATGCTGTTGGTGTCGGTGAAAGTGCTGCTGCTACTGACTCCTGAGTCCCAAACAACAGAGGTGACTGAGGCTGTGGTGTGGTTGTGTGGTTGTACGCTCAGGTGTCTTGGCTGCCTGCGCTGTGGTCTTCCCTTGCTGAACTGCGCAGGGACCAGCTTCTTCTCTCCTCTTTGCCCTCCTCTCTGTTGTTGGTGCCCTCTCCTCCCTCTCCTTTGCTGCGCGATGACTCTCCTGTGGGCTGACATGGACATTGTGTCAGTGGAGTAGTTCACCTGTGTGTCTTGATTAAATCACATTACTATCACATATTTGCCTGCTCCTCATCTGCTTCTGGTAGTAGTGTGTTGCATCCCTTGCTGTATAGTATGGTGACTGCACTGCTGTATCTACCTATGACTACGTCTCCCATGATGCATTGCTGGACATTAGTAATACCTGTTCAGGCACACACAGTGGGGAAGGGGAATAGGGAAATGGGTAAATAATATTGTCCATGCTTCTTACCTTGTTTCTTTGCAGCTCTGGCAGACCTGTCAGCGCCCCCAATGCCATGGATGCTTCCTGGCTCCTGGGTGGATTCCACAAGCTCCTCAATGTCTGTGAGTCGTGGGGCTCGGTTTTTACCTCCCCCTGTTGCTGAAGCTTCTTTTCTGTGGGCAGCTAATTTCTTTTTTGTGATGATACGCAGGTCGTACCACCTTTTTTTGAGGTCATCAATTTCCCTGTGGGTGACCCCAATGGAATTTACCTCGGCTTGGATATTGCTTGACAGACTCTGCAACAAGCAGAGAATGTTTGCCAAATATCTTGCTGTGGTGTTTCACCACCTCCTCAACCAGCACCTGCAGTTCTGCAGGGCTGAAGTTCAGTTTCCTCCTGGGCTCTGCTGCATCCTTCTGCCCATCCTGGGTCTCCATAGTGCTGTTCAGGTGTGCTCAGGGAAGCCTGCTCCTCTGTCTCTCCTCCTGCTCTCCAAACTATTCAGTTGGTCTGCACCTGCATGGGTGTGGCCACTCCCAGGTACTGGGGAGGGGTGCTTGATTCTGATTGGTTGATTCCACTGTACCTTTGTTGTTGGGTGTGGTTAGTGTTCCTGATTGGTTCACAGGATCACATGTTTATTTATTTCAAAATTCCGAATCAGTATTTACCGAATCGGTATTTTCCGAATCGGTAAATTCCGAATCGGTAAAACCCATTCCTTCCTATGGGCCAGGAGGCCCATAGGAATGAATGGGTATTACCGATACAGAATTTACCAACTCGGAAAATACCGATTCGGTAAATACCGATTTCAAATTCCGAGTGATTCCGAATCGGTAAATTTTACCGATGTTTTACCTACATCCCAATTTCCGATTCTGAAATACCGATTCGTTACGAGTCAGTATTTAAGAGTCGGAAAATAAAAATTACCTACATCTGGCCCTAACTCTTCATGTTATCAAACTAATCATCAATTAACCGTCCTATGCTACCAATAACGGATTGAGTGCCAATCAGGGATCAATAATCAAGAACAACACACAAACACAGCCCCATACACATTTACCCAACATCCACTGAAATGACGCTGGTAAAAATATGTAAATTGATACTTGTATAGCGCACTACTCACACACAAGGGTCTCAAGGCGCTTGTACGAATACCGCTGTGGAACCCATCCTGGCTTTCCCTGTGAGGCGTCCACCCCTGGGCACCCCCAAGGTGGAGGCCAGGCATCTTTTAGCGTTGTGGGGGCCGTTGTGGAGATTAAGCAAGCTATTGCCCAGAGTTGCAGAGTGGGACTCCATGATTGGAATAGGCACCGAGGCAAGAATTATCAGGTCCGTGGAATTTTGAGCCCAAGAATCGCCGAGGCGGGGAACTGAACCCTGGTCCCGGGCTAGACCTCTGCATCAGGGTCTGCCGCTCTAATCATTGAGCCACACTTCTCCAGTGGGTGAGTTTCAATACTAATGAACACTCTAAATCAGTTGTTTGTTATACAGACTTGCATCTTACACTTTAAATACGTATCTGAGTCTGTATTATCAGCTTCTTTCATCTGGTCGATGGACCCAAAGTTGAGAAGTTGATGGTAATAATAATACCTATCTATCTATCTATCTATCTATCTATCTATCTATCTATCTATCTATCTATCTATCTATCTATCTATCTATCTATCTATCTATCTATCTATCTATCTATCTATCTATCTATCTATCTATCTATCTATCTATCTATCTATCTATCTATCTATCTATCTATCTATCTATCTATCTATATTTCTGAATAACCACAAACTCGGTATAAGGTTAATAATGTTTATCACCAAATCATGTAGTAAATAGGAGCTCAACATGTAAAGATTCACAAGGCATACAATGCATTAATCGCTGAGAGAGAGATAAAATGTATCACTGCAAAGAGTGTCAAACTCATATCAAATTAACAAATGCAAATGAAGGAGTGGATAGGCGTAGCGACAGTAGTTTCATCAAAATACATTTGCAAATTATTATGCAAATTACGGATTATTAGCTATACTAACATAAGGAAATAGAGAAATACCACCCGCTTGCCATGGGGTTAGCAGGGGTACCCTGAGACAGATTCAGGGAACAAAGATTATCAGGATATTGGATACAAGACAAGATCAGGAAACAGGAATGCCTCAGCAAACTGACGGAAAGTGACGATCTCCCTCTAAGCTTCCTCATACTCTCCGCAACCCTTCTTACCCACATTCCCTAGGGAACCTCAATTATACCTTAAAACCTACATGTCTAACCCACAGTTGTTGAAACATTTACAGAAACTCAGTGTCTCATTGGCTGATTCGGGTGGAGGGGTGTTCTATCACACCACCATAGTCTGTTAATTTTTTCATAGCGCTCTTTGTCTAATACATTTCACATTATATTAACCACACTTTATGAATACACATTTCTTCTAGTAAGCAACATATTTCAAGTCTCTATACTTTCATTGTTGATCACTAACGCTTCTGCGGGAGAAGTTTGTACATTTCCTCTCGTTCTCATGGCCATCCTTCCGTTACTTGACAGACAAACAAACGTTCCTTGAAGGTTATCAGCCTTTGCCTTCACCATCCTCTGTCAGAACTCGATTTTTTGACTTATTTGTTCTTAATGATTTTCTTTTAACCCATTAAAGGCATGCAGAAATGTAGGGCCATACTCTTTTCACTAAAATGAACAGAATACAGACATAATTACTTGTATAAAATGTACTTCTCATTCTTTACCACCCACCATTGGACTATCCCATGTTATGTTCCTAGCAAGAGCATTATTGTGCAAAAACCATTATTTTTATTTTATTTTGAAGCAGAATTCAAATGCAGCCTAGTTTCTCAAGCATTAATTTTAACATTAGTGTACCCATGTGCAAAGCATTTCCCTGTGTTTTCGTGTTTGTGCACATTAATTTTACAGAACACTGTTAGTAAATATTACTGAGTAGTTAATCCGAGCAGGTTTTATTTTCTCAAAACCCTGCTCCATCGCAATGTGCAGGATTATTGACGGTGCATGTGTTTTGCATGGGCCTTCTGGTTAGTTGTTGACTCAGGGCCTGATTTACTAAGCTTTTGCATATCCCTTTTGTCACGCAAAGTGACGCTAGGCAGCGCGAAGGAATATTTGGAATTTACAGAGCCACGCAAAGCCTGATTTGCTTGGCCTAACGTGACTTTCGAGGAAATGTGATGCAAGGCAGGAACATGTGTTGCATTGTGCTACATTTGTTGTTATGAGTATTTTGTATAGCGCAGAAATGGCTCTCTCCTTATGGAGTATCCCGACGCAAAGAGCTTATGCGAGGATATAGAACTCACCCTGACACTCACAATAAGATGAGGTTAAAAGTCAGGTTTTGATAAGATTTTCAAAAAACAGAAATGAGCTACAGGAGATGAGGCAAACAGGAAAGCACCTTCCTAAGAAGGCATAATGTGACAAAACAGCTACCACATGTATGCATGACATGACTTTCCATTGAAAGATTGTCATCCATTGTAAAGTCAGATTGCTGACTGACACGTTATTGACTCCACCAGTCTTCTGACCAGGCCAGAGAAGCTTTTCCAAAGAGCATCATTTCAGTACAGTTGAAGAAAACTCAAACGCATCCATGCAGCCCAGGCATGCATGCAGTCCCTAAATCTGATTTTAGTAAATGCTGTCTTCTGATCAAATATTAAAACTATCTGCGTGTCATCAGGATAGCATAGAGTCTGTCAATAAATACTGCATGTGATATCATGTCAAACTCAGTGGGCAGATCAAAAACTATCATTAGTGCTGCGTAACCCTTATCTTGGGCAGACCTAATTGAATCCTTGACTGCTACGAGGGTTGTCTCTGTGCTGCGTGCCGTCCTAAAGCTTGCCTGAGAGGGACTAAATGTTTAGTCATCCTCAGGAAATTTACAGAGTTGGCAATTAATAATCTTTCCTAAATTTAAATGGGAAACTGCAGAAGGGAGATTGGTCTATAGTTGACAAAATCAGGATCTGCTGGAATCTTTTTAGGATTGGCAATACATTTCCAAGCGTTCAATACTTTAGCTGTTTTTAAACAAAAAGTTGAATAACTTTGTGAAGTTGCGTACCAGAATTGAAGTCAAATAGGTAAAAGTATGAGCTAGAAGAGAGTCTTCCGGTGACCCTGATTTACCTTTACAAAGCAGCTCTTGAGCTCCTGTTGGATCTATAGGCTCAAAACTACCAAATTGACTAGGTATGTTAGAAGTTGATCCTTCATAACTAACATGAATACCATTGACGTAATTTAGGGTTTGCCAGTGGTCACAGCTGTGATCCCTGGCTTGCCCTTTGCGACTCCTGGCTGTGCCCCTACGTCCCCTGTTTTCAGTTCAGCAGCCAGGATCAGACAGGTCTTGTTGAGTAATGTTTGCTGAAGAGGAAATGAATAGGACACTTGTTTTAAAAAAATTTGATAAAGACTGTGGGGCATATTACCAAGCAATAGCAATAATTATCGCTATTGCTTGGTTAGAGACAACAATTTACCGCTGAGCTGCGGTGATTTTTATCGCAGATAAACCTTGGTATTACCAAGGTTTATCGCAAATGCAATAAAAATCGGCCGCAATGCATGAATATCGCTGAAAAGTCAGCGATATTCATGCATTATCGAGCAAATGCTCTTAGCCATGTTATCCACCTCCCATTGGATAACATGGCTAAGAACTGCTCAGGGCAGGTGTTAGCTTTTGGAGATATTCGCGCTTAGTAATAGGAGATAGCGATGTTAGCGTTTGTTTCCAGTCGCTAACATCTTGGCACGCCCACTTTGCATGTCATTAGGGATAAATATCACTGACATGCAAAGTGGGGCCCAAGGTGGTCGCTATCTCCTACTAGCTGTCGCTAACTGGTGTTAGCGATAGCTAGGTAATAGGGAGATCATTTTTTCTCCGCTTTCTTGGCTTTTAAAGCCAAAAAAGTGGAGATAAACCCCCTTGATAATACGCCCCTGAGATGTTTTCATTTCTTCTCTGTAGTTTGTAGGAGTGTAGTTTTAGGCAGAGGAGGAGTATTAGGTCACATGCCCTGTGAGGGTCAGCCTTGTGATGTCACTGTTGTGTATTATTAGAGAGAATGTTGCAGCAAGCCTGTGTCGGCAAGATAGGGTCCAAGGAAGCTGGAACACTAATACATATTCAATTACTTGGCAGCTTCTTTTCTGTTAGTCAATAAATGGTTGTCAAATATACACTAGTGACCTGACGGTGGAATTGTTCACATTGTTCCTGGACGATTTTTGTGCTCGAGAATCAGAACAATTCACTCTGGCAAGGTCAAGTCAAATTGCAGAATGTTTCTTCTCCAGCAGACTTCAGCGCATGGCAGTTATCAGATCTTATTCATGGCTGCATCACTCAGAGAAGACAGTGAGACACAGACTCCATGTAGTTGGGTCTCCGAGTCCCTGCAGCAATTTCAGATTCAGGGCATTGTGTCTCCAGCACTTATGGTTATCACATGGCCACCGGGGTTTTTAGTGTCAGGACCTTCGCTCTCAGAGTAGAATTCATCCCAGGTATCTTGAGACAAGGCCAGGAGGCCACATTATAAGGCAATGATTGCTTTTGTAATAGCACTTCATGACTCAATATGGCTCTAAAGCTCCGTAAATAATGGCTGTTTTATGGTGCCCAATGATGAGTAGTTTGTGGGGTTAATGTGCCTAGTCAAGAGTTCTGCATGTCACAGATTTGTATTGTTTTTACTTGATTTTGTGGTGTTCTAACAAACTGGGTGTTGATATAAATGCAACGGACCATTTTAAAAATCGGTGCCACACTTCATTTCATTACATCTTTAATACAAACAAGGTTCATCCTCTATCTATGGTACACTAGCTGATCCCCATTCTCGGGTGTAGTCTTGGAATGTGAGTGCCTTAGTAGAACAGCCACCCTTTCACATCAATGTACTTGCATGCCATGCTAGGTCACTATAGAAGCCTAGACCTCCAAGGGGAATTCATTAACTAAAATGGAGGGGGTGGGAAAGAGTAAAAGGTGAAGAGTGGGAAAGAAGGGTTAACTAAGGAAGGGTGTAGAAGGGAGGATGAAGAAAGAGGATGTGGTGCGTATTCTACCATCCTATTTGTTGAAATAAGATGGGGAATGTGTGGTGGCTGGGGGAGTCAGTGGTACCACTGGAAGAAACCGGCAAGGAGAGCCTACAGAATATTTTCTTCCTGTAGACCAGGTATGTGACCTCCCTCTTTGGCCATTTTTATGAGTTGGGAGTTGCAGGGAATACGAAATTACTGGGGTCAGAAATTAGTCATCTGATAAAGAATTCCAGTGCTTTAATTTACCTATGGAACATAGTAGCTTTGGATCACGTGCTACTGGAAAAATACAACTGTGTGTGTGAATCCAACAGGCTGTGTTTCTGGAAGAAAATGGTTCGTGCTTGTATTCCTAATGTGTCTATTGTATTGAGTCCAAAATCCTACATAGGACGGTGAGAAACTGCTTTGTTGCTCTTGCCTTTCAAAGTGTCAAAAGTATCCATTATACTTACCACTGTGTTCTGATAGTTGATGATGAACATACAGTTGTGAAAGAATGAGGTGGCACATATTTTTGTTTTGAGGGTACACTTCTGCAAGGGAAAGCACAGTTGGGCATTTGACACTGTATGTGAGCATAATGAAGATATAATGTTTTGAGACTGTATCTTAGCATAATGAATGCATACCTCAGCATGGGCTGGTCTTGATTGGCTGGGGATGATGATGCCTGTAATGAGGAATATCCTGTGACCTAGCATATTTTTCTTTTATCCCTGATATTTGGCTTGTTCTGATAATCTGGTGCTATGTCTGAGCATTTAGTGCTGTGCCAGTCTCTTTTGGTTTTCTGCCTGTTTATTAGTCTGCCTGGGAAGTGGAAGCTGTGTCTGGGCACATGAGGCAGTGATTTTGTAAATTATGCTTGTGCCTTAGTATTTGTACTGTATGATGGATAATTGATGCAGTCTTGGGTAGTTCAGGCTATGCCTGAGAATCTGATGAACGCACTCTGGACATTTATTTGGAATTATACGTGTAAATGTAGTGCTGTGCTTGGGTATTTGATATTGTACTTTATATAACATACCATGCATTTATATGGCGCACTTTCACCTTTTGTGCATCTTCCACTGAATATCAGATGTTTTGGTTACTTAAATCAATTGCTCTAATATTATTGATTTCAAAAGTTGGACCAGTCAGGATTTACGGCTGGTCCTGAGAATTCATGACTTGATTGGTGCATACATAAGGCTATACTATGTTAGCTGCAGCTGTACATTTGGTAGTCATTGTTACTATTGTAAACTTTGGGGATGTCACTTCCTGTGATGTTGTTGCGGGTCAGATGTCATGGGATATCACTTCTTGTGATATCATCAGGAATCACATGAACTGTTATATCACTTCTGCTACCATTAGCATTTTGGTGAATTGGCATCCATGATGAATACCCATTAACTCCAGTAGTTGGTCAAATCTCTCATAAATCTTCCTTACCTTATCTTGAAAGTAAGTGGATAGGGCATCACATTATTTTGGCTAAGCTAGATTTGAAGTATGTCATACATTAGGATTGATGAATGATTTTATTGCAGTGAGAATTTCTTATGCAGAGTGAACAGAGCTCTGGATATTGGGGACTAAATCATTGTTTTGAGTTTCCTTTAGTCAGTTAAGTGCTAGGGACAAGATAGTCTCATCTTGAAGCCTGCTCCAATGGTGCTGGAGATAAGACCGTCTCATCCTTAGCACTCTAGAGGTTGTCATAAATGTGCAAAACCTCTCCAAGCACCTCTTTATTCAGAGGAAATTTAGACCTATGCCATACTCTTTTTAATTTCTTAGACCATGCTTAATAACTTTAATTAACTTGTTGTTCCCAGGAGCATGGTGTTTATACTGGCTACTCTTCTGTCGTTTACTGACGCTCCTTCATCACAAGCCTTGATCAGTGAATCTGTGTACCTGGAGACCGCCAAATCAAAGTTGATGGCCTCCTCCACCCCTGGCAGGAGTAGGAGTGGGCCTCGATTTCCTGTATTAATTGTATTACAGAAGCGAGAGATCCTCTGTTTCCCTTTCTTCTGAGGGTCCAACACTTTTTCTAAGAGTAGCTCAAACTTAAGAAGATAGTCGTCTATCCAGGTAAGCAGTGGGGGCTGCCCTACTTGTATTTCCTTAATATTGCAAAAAATCTAATATAGCGAATGTCCCTCCTCATGAGTTGGGTCGCTAACCATTTGTATTAGTATGAAAGGAAGGGGTCCAAGACCAAACAAATAAGTCAAACTTAATTACAATTATTATACAATAAACTCAGAAAGCAAAGCTATTGGATGCAAATGAATTTAATTCGGATTTGCATGCACATCATTTTCAATGATTGTAACTCATAATACATTTTATTATAAACATCACAGGTTTAAATGTACGTGCCCACATACACAACAGGAGGGGAAAGGGGGGAAATGAGTGAGGGAAGTGACAAGAAAAGGGTAGGGATAATCTGTGTCATTCAGTGACAAGTCATCATTCTTAATTCACAAGACTGTGTACAAGTGGTCCTTATTGATAGAAGGCCACATACGAGGCTCAAATGAGTCCTAAAGTATTACTCATGAACAAAGGCCTGACTCCGCTAGAGCTGTTAGTGTCTTGTTTGGGATCGGAGTAGGTCAAGGGTGACGTGGTCAACGTTTCGACCCGGAATAACCGTAGGATAGTGTTCCTTACAAGTCGGGTCTTCGTCAGGACGGAGAAGGTTGTGGGTGGGCGCCTTCTAGGGAATAGTTAAGGAACCAAATTAGAACACACCCAACCTGTCAATTAATTACAAGGAGGGTGGATAAATGAAGAACATTTCATCAATTAAAAACGTGTTGTCAAGTCGTGCCTAAAGCACATACATATACGTTAAAGATTCAACAGAGTCCAAACTCAGGCTCACCTATCGCAAGGGGTGAGAGAGGTGGAAAATTGATAAGTCGTCAGATCAATGAAATATACAATGACCTTAAGTATCTTTACATAAATTTCCAATGGTATTGTAAATTAACTGTTAGAGTTTACACTATCCTACGAGATAAGTGCACTCTGTTCACATGACGTGGTATGTTTTTTTATAAAAGCTCAGATCTCAGGTAAGGCATATTAGAAATAGAGTGCAATGGTTGCCCTCCACAATGTGTGTACTTAGCTTTATAATCAACGCTTAATTCTGTATAAACCATTCGACTCCTGCCCATTCCCAAGATACACCCTTTAATGTTATCTTAAAGTCACTCTACACTTCATTGAGAAGTGTGATAATATAAACCAATTTGAATAACTATTATGGTTTTATAAAATACCACAATAGCTCTGCACTTATAAAATAATGTTCCTGTTAATCTAGCTAGTCGCCACTCAATTGCTCTGTTTCGATTACTCGCAGATTAGATAATCCGCAATATCGTCTTACAAAGACAAACTAGTCTTTTTTCTAGTCCGATGCTTCGGTCACTCAGCCCCGCCCACCCTTAAATACAAACCAGGAAGTAACCGGGTTTGATGTTGTCGGCGTCAACAATCTCTGCACCGTGAACCTTTTGGATTGAATCCACGACAGTTGTATTCATCAAGGTAAACTAAGACAATATTTCCTTTACCCCCTGTCAAACCGCACGGAGCGCGGCACGATTGTGGCGCCCAAATCTAATTTTCGGTCGCCTGACTGTTTTACAGGAGGCAGCCGAACCTGCATAGGAACGTCGGCCTTATCCCCCTTATTTTGAAGCTAATACGACGCGGATACTGACAAATGCCTCCATTACATTTTTTAGGCTGAATTTTCGTACTACTTCCCCTACAACGCCTACTGCTGATAAAAATCCTTTTGTGCTAAGATAATCAAGTAAAATGTTGACTGGTAAGGTGTTTTTAACATTAACCTCCTTTCCTTTGAATTAAACACGGCTTGGTTACTTTGCCTCCCTTATATATATATATATTTTTTTAGGCTGAACTTTCAAACCAACTCCTCTACAAATAGCCTACTCCTTTTTTGAGAGGTAATCAAGTGAAAGGTTGATTGGTAAGCTGTCTTTGACTTTACTAACTTCAGACAATATATAAAAATCTGTCTAATTCTCTTTCAATTTGTTTCCGTTTTTAGTCCTTCATATGCAGGCAATTTTTGCTAGAATTTATCAAGAACCCTACGGTAACAAATATCGAAGCACAATTTATGTGCTATATGTGAAGAATCCACTCTCCATTGTTTTCTAATGAAAGTATTAGTGGTGAGTTCACTGACCCAGAACATGTTTTTTGACACCCAGAACTAACATGCAATAAATCCACGAATGATAATATCCTGTCTCCTTAATTAAGGTGACAGCATTCAACCAGTTTTTAAGAACCGACTAATGAACTCCTCCAGTCCGACCTACTGGAATTCTATAAAGTACAAGTGGTGAGGCTTCGGATAAAAACTACCTGTGCTTATCAGAATCATCATGTAAACAATACCTAATCATAGGTTAATACCCTGTCTGATTAATCTAGGTGATCTTTCCACCACTCCCACCACTTCTATGAATTGACTACTGGACTGCTTGAGAAGCTTATCATTGATCTGACGACTTATCAATTTTCCACCTCTCTCACCCCTTGCGATAGGTGAGCCTAAGTTTGGACTCTGTTGAATCTTTAATGTATAAGTATGTGCTTTAGGCACGGCTTGACAACACGTTTTTAATTGATGAAATGTTCTTCATTTATCCACCCTCCTTGTAATTAATTGACAGGTTGGGTGTGTTCTAATTTGGTTCCTTAACTATTCCCTAGGAGGCGCCCACCCACAACCTTCTCCGTCCTGACGAAGACCCGACTTGTAAGGAACACTATCCTACGGTTATTCCGGGTCAAAACGTTAACCACGTCACCCTTGACCTACTCCGATCCCAAACAACACACCAACAGCTCTAGCGGAGTCAGGCCTTTGTTCATGAGTAATACTTTAGGACTCATTTGAGCCTCGTATGTGGCCTTCTATCAATAAGGACCACTTGTACACAGTCTTGTTAATTAAGAATGATGACTTGTCACTGAATGACACAGATTACCCCTACCCTTTTCTTGACACTTCCCTCACTCAATTCCCCCCTTTCCCCTCCTGTTGTGTATGTGGGCACGTACATTTAAACCTGTGATGTTTATAATAAAATGTATTATGAGTTACAATCATTGAAAATGATGTGCATGCAAATCCGAATTAAATTCATTTGCATCCAATAGCTTTGCTTTCTGAGTTTATTGTATAATAATTGTAATTAAGTTTGACTTATTTGTTTGGTCTTGGACCCCTTCCTTTCATACCAATAATTTACCCAGGTCCTATTGACTATAGTGGGTTGAACCCTGTTTTTCTTTAACCATTTTTATTAGGTCTACAGGGCCAAAAACAAACAGTAATTGAGAAACCTCTCTATGACTAACATCTTCCCCATGATTGTTAATGTTGGCCAGCAATAGGAAGTTATTTACATTAGGAATATGCAGAAGTAACATATCTGTTAAACTGGACTGGTACTCAGGACCCACTGGGAGGTGGACCAATGCCCCTATCCAATTATGAAAGTTGAGAGAGTCTGCTTTTAATCCCAGTATTCATAGATGATTAGGCTGAGGGACTACAAGATAGAAATATTGAGGTTGTTAGAAAAGGAAGTTGCCATATCTCCTCCTGGTCTGGTTTCTCTGTCCAGTTTTATTAGTTTGTAGTGGTCTGGGATAGCAACTGCAATGTCAGGAAAAGCAATCGAGTGTAACCAGGTATTCACAAAAAAATCAGATATCCGGTTTCAAGATGTATGAGGCATGTTTTGGGAGAGTTTTGGCATTGCAAAGTGTTCCTGTAAGTTCAACACCATTAGATACCTTAGATTTAATCAAACCTGACAGATCTGGCAATGTTAAACCACTTTAGATATGTTGCTGAGGTCTCATTTTAGAAAATGTATTATTATTATTGGATATATGAAAAATGGAAAATACTTTTTACAATGTAATATAAACATGTATAAACATGTATTAATTCATGGTCATGATGATCATTATAGACAGTAAAAACATGAGACACAAATGATGATGGCAAGGCGGTAGTGAGACCTCTATGACTCACATGTGCAATAGAGCTGACACCAATAGCATGGAAAAGGGCCCTCTGTGTGTGTTAAAGGAGAGTGTTTAAGACACTGCCCTCCCCATCTACTTACACTACTCCCACCTCATCTTAAAAATAATAGTGACTCTTTAGAGTATATATGCCTCATTTCAAAATCCAATAAATATTGAGCGGAGGCTCCGGCACCTGGCAATGGTCGGACATGGATGAGTGCTGACAGGTTTGGTATTGGCATGCTTCTGGCACGCTAGCAGCGCAACTGCATTTATGGCTTCCATTTAAGGCAAGCCCCTGTGCTTGCTCATAACACTAGAGCATCATTCTTGACAGAGTGAAGTAACTACTGTACATAGTGACATACAACACTTGAAATTTACACATATGAATAGTTCAGTAGTTAGATTTGATAGATTTAAGGAAAACACCTATTCAAATTTATTAGAGAAGTACACTAGGACAGTGAATCTTAGGAATTGTTTTGTGTGAACATATCTTCCCTCCTCAGCTGAAGAAGGATAAACTTACTTTCAGTTACCATTCTCTTATAGCCTGTCATTTAATGCTATTGTTAGTGTTTTTGTAAGCAAGAGTTTCTTTTGAAATATCTTTTGGGTTTCAAAACTTTGCTAGAAGAGCTTACTGTTTCTCAAAATTCTGGGAATCAATAATAAAAAACTGAAGATTACACAAATTAATTTGATGATTAATAAGACTAGAAATGGGCATGTACGTAGTTTGTGTGAAGAAGCGAGGGAGTTTATTAGGTAATATAATGTGAGGAAAGATTGCAAAGATGCGAGTGTGATTAGAGAACAGATTTGAAGCTGAAGTGAAATTTGAATGTGCATCCGAGATTAAGAATGGAGAATGCAATGAGAGGAGAGTTGCATATGATGCAACAAGTCTATCAGTTTGTTTGAGAGAGTAAATGGGAGATTTTTGTAAATGGTGATTGTTTGGTTGGTGAAGAGCTAATATTTAGAGGAATATATTATGGTTGTGGTGATACTGTTTATTTTAACTTGCTCATAATTATTTGGGGAACTAGTATCTTGTTTGATATTCCTAAGGAGTTACCATGTGAATTATATGAGTGATGCAGTTGATCTGGAATTTATAAACTGAATAAACCATAGACTTGGACACATTTTGTTAGATATGTTGGATGCCATGATTTCATCTATTGGAGTGGCTATGAATGATGTGATTATAAGATTTTCTGTGATTGTAGATTGCCTTCCTTCCGATACACCTGAAGCTAATTGCAATGCAAGCCATGATTATACAGCCTTGCTCTAAACATCCTTCTTGTGAAGGAGAGCAGAATCTATAGGTCTTTCGAGCATAAGACAGTCATTTAACTTTATCAGAGAAAACAGCAAGCTTATGAATGTGTATGTTAATAATGTTACAAATGTTTATTGTGAAGCAAAGCTTTTGAAAAATATGTTTTTGGGGAATCAGTGGGTACCTACATTGGTGAGATTGGAAAGGGCTTTAGAAATGTTATAGTTTGATGGTATAGGGGGTGGCATGAAGCTCATTTTACTAAGGCTGGTAATCGTTGTGCAAAGTAGTGTTCCTTTTTTTTAATTCTCTGAATTGATCATTTTAAAGTTAGATCTAGTTTGTGGGTGCAAGAAGTAGGAGTCAATGATGTCTAAGAGAAAAATAGAAGAAACAGAGTTGGAAGATGTCAAAAACAGTGTCAATGGTCCACTTAAGATACTGGAAGAATTAAGATGCAAAAGGCAGTAAATAATGCATGTTATATTGTAAATAGTATAGTTATGATGGAATCATCAGAGGGGGGAAACTTAGAGAGCCTTTGTACGTTTAAACTAAAATCTGCAGTAAAATATTAGTTGCTGTGCATCTCAAGGCACATGTGCATACTGACATAGAAATTATTCAATTGATATGAAATCATTATGATTTGTTAAAGTGTGCTTTTTTGGCATGGGCTTACCAGGCCTCAGTTGGGCCTTTTTTTATGTTTTTTAGAGAGTTTTATATAGCACAAACTAGACCCGAGACTTGAGCACCAGGTTTGTTACAGAAGGACACATTAATTTTTGTTAGGCACGGAGAGATTAACCCCTTAGCCGCAGCCACAATTTTGTGGCAGTGCGGCGGTTCTGCAAAATGGGCGGGCCGCGTCGGCCTTTGGACGTTTGCAGCACCAGCGAGGTAGTGCTCACGACGGCCAACAGTCAATGGCAGCAGGGAAGGAGTTAAGTGATTTGCCCAGAATCACAGATGTTGAACGTCGTTGCTAAGACTCGAACCCTGTTCCCCAGCTTCGAGGTCGACCTGTCTAGCCGTAAGGTTGCACCCTCTCCCCTTGACACTGTCTTGTTCAAAAATGGATACTGCATAATAATTTTTATTCTTTGTTTCTATTTCTTGCCTGGCACTACGTGCAGCAAGAAGTAGATTATTTATTTCTGAATGATACTGCTGTGAAGACCCTGTTAGAAGAAGAAAATCTTTGCAACATTATTCACGTTCCATCTGCATCCATTCAAGATTGCATTCATTCAGAATAGTTCACTGTTATTTATGTAACTAGTTTGTTCTAACACTTCTAGACGAAATTAGTTCAGAAGGGGCATAAGAATATTCATGTTGTGGGTTAGTACTAAGTTGATAGGGTTATGTGATGTTTAGAATTGTGAAAATGTGATTTGTTGGCGAAATAATCATGCCATGCAGACTTTGCTTTGCAGTTCTTGGTAATTTTTATGCAAGAAAACTGTGTTTAAACTGTTGACTTTCGGGGTGAGTCTAAACTGTTTGGTCCCTACTCGGGATACTGTCCAATTTCTTACTGATTGTTATGCACATTTGGCGCTTAGGATTTCTCAGATAGTTGCCCATTATTATATTATTGAGCTTTTGATGACCTACTTGGCAAATGTCTTTATGTAATTCAATTAGAATACTGCTGCATATGAATTCACAATTTCTGTAGTGTACTATTGAATTTTTGTAATAAACCTTTATTGTGTTTTTTATGGTTTCTCTAAATCCTAATTTCGATCTCCTTTTTTTCGAGCCAACCCTTTCTTACTGATTGCATTTTGAAATGCTGTTTTGAAACTTATCTCCTGGGACACATTGTCCCCGATTCACCCAATGTATGGGATTGCTTTTGATTTTCAGATTTCTTAGATCCCTACGTGCCCACACTTAAAGCACCCCTAAGAAGGACACCCCTTCATTCTACATTATTCAAATATATTCAATGCCTCTAAATCTTTTTTTTTTTACTGTAGTTTTCATTGAAACGTAAGAGATGGGTACAAGAAAATATGCAGCAGTGTCCCAGGTCATTAACACACCTGGGTGTGGGGAGGAAAGCGGGGGGTGGGGGGGCAACATTGTTCTAATGAACAGCCTCGCTGAATATGATTTTGTTTGTACTTGAACTGTTCCTATGGCACTGAACTGAACAAACTCTACTTAGTATATCATTATCGATTTGTACTTTTCCTAACTTCATAGATGCCAGTTATCTATCTGTAGGGCCCGCTAAACTGTCTTGAATTTGTTGACCTGTACTATGAAGCGCTCTAATGCCCTATTCTGGGTCTTCTTCACGCTATTGGAAACACTAAAAATAAATATATAACAGTGAATAAACTGCATCGTGGAGGGTTCAATGTACAAAATATGAAATGCAAAATACAAAATACATAATGCAAAGTACAAAGTACTCCAATTCCCAAATGTGTACAGTGATCTTCCAAAGCATAATCTCTTGCCCATGGGTTACTGGGGTGCAGGTGGCACCAGGCAAGGCAAGATGTTTAATCTGTTCAGATTACACTATTTCTGGGGAACAACCTATCAGAACTGTACAAAAAGTATGATAAACCCTCACCCATATGGAAGGAAAAGGAGGTGTAACACATATATATTCTAGCACATGGGCACTTTGTATTGCTGTAACTTGGAAGGAGTTGGTGAAGAAAGTCGGGGACAGAACAGTGATGTAGAAACAAGGGGTAGATTATAAGGCAAATGAGATGTTGAAGGCAGGTGGAATGACTGAACAAGTCCAAGTGGAAGCGTCTCTCTGGTGCATCAGAGTTTTTTAGTGATGTATGGTGTCAGCGCGGAGGAGGGGGAGATGAGTGGCCGGGTGACTGCTCTTCAGCGAGCACTGGGACAGAGAGTCCATCTGCTATCAAATTAATTTGACCACCTGTCAATCTCTTTCTCTGGGGCACCCTGAAAGGGTGCCCAGAAGTATGCAACTGTCTCAGTTTTATCCTGCAACTATAGATTGGGTGCGTGTAGGTCGTGGTCTTGTGCGTTTCTGTCAGCCACCCAGAGTGGGTCAGTATCTGAGGGGATTGCCAATGGCCCTCATATCAGTTTTGTCATCAATGATGTCATTTTAGATGTTGCAGTCATGTTATCTATGATGCTATGGAACATGAGAATATTATAAATGTAGACAAATATAAGTATTAGAGTATACAGGTTATGTATAATGCAAACATTATACAAGAATGTATATACTGTATACAAACCTTTATTTTAATAAACAAACATGTTTAAAAAAAAATCAATGATACCAAAGATTGTGCAATGAGTGATGTAATATGTGGGTTAATTAGCAGTGCATGGGGAGGGCACGAGTTATAGTTAGCTTAAGGCATAATTTATGGTTACTTTCGATAACTATAAATGGTGAATTTCCGTGGGTTCGGTAGTTTTTTTGTGAATTTGTAAGGTATTTTATTAATTGAAAGTATTATATTATTATCATACTTAACTATAATGTAATTTTACATTTTGTTTTTTCAGTGGCTTTTTAATTTTTTTAACGTAAAGTATTATTTTATTAACATACACAACACCAACCCCACATCACACATGCTTCCTTGCAGGCAGTCAACCATATAACATGCACAGCCTTTGGCCATATGCAATGTGAGGTTAGCTGCAGGACCTGGACTTTGGTCATGCCATCCGAACAACCCTTCGTGACAGCCAACTGTTCAGCCAGGCCTTACCCCACACCACGCTTGGCCTTCACCCAGTCTTTCCACCTAAACCCTGCTGGTGCCCAACAATACCGGCACACATGGCTGAATGTAAGGGGTGCCATTTTAAGTAACACAAACCTACTGACTTTGTCAAAGGGTCAGAAAACCAAAATATAAAAGGTGGGCATACTGGCTTTTACAAGGGAGCAGGATGTCATGATATATAAAGCACATTAATCGTCGTTATCAGAGGATGATCTCTAATTACGATGAAATGTAAATTTCATCAATTGACACAGTTCAATATTTAATAAAAGTGTCTGTTACAAAATGTAATGAAGCTTTATTAAAACTGCTGTCAAAGAGCTGATAACAAGGGGACTTGGTACTCCAAATGAAGGGCATAGAGCTCCAGCCAGATGTGTTTTATCCTAGGGCCATGGAGTTTTTAATGCTGCTGGGGGCAGCTGCGCCCTTTGCAGCCCTTCCACTACAATATTAAAACATGTTTTCTAGTGCCCCAGGATACTCTAAATACACCACAAGCATGAAAATATATTTAGTTAAAATGCTGTAGAGCATTATGGGGCTCTCCTTGCTAGGAGCAGTGAATAATGAATGAGCGGCTCCTTATGGTTAATATATTATTATTTCTTTTATTCATTTTGGGTGTCCTAGTGCCCACTTGGGACACCCAGATCTTTTTTTGGGGGGAAGTGTAAAAGATTAAAAATTAGTTGGCCCTTTGTTGAATGAAAATATTAAAATTGAACCGTAGTTTATATTAATTTCTGTCTTTTAACCTGCTTGCAAATAAAATGAGCCCACTAGTCATAATGAAATGTTGCTCCATGTTGCACAGCTGGTGCAGAGAGGGTTAAATTAAGTTGTCTGAAATTCAGCTGAAACCAGAAAAGAATGACAAGTGAACATGAACGTGCCCATTCTGCTGTAGCTCCAAGTTGTTTAATGATTCACTAGCCTTTCACCTATGTACAGAGCCAGTTCAGTCAGTTCAGAGAGCCCTTTCTAGGAATCGTTCGCTGACCTAGGACGTGACAAGTTTGGCCTGCCCTTGCCCCGATAAGTGAAGAGGCAAAATGTTTGCTCAGCACAGATAGCAAGTGTGGGAAAGCAGAAAACACGGGCCTCTGCTGATAGTAGATCAACATTGCACATTGACATTTCAAGATAACCGGCCAAGGCAAGGCTGAAAGTCAGGATGTGGTAGTTTAAAGATTAACCTGTAGCTGCATGGTCAGATGTGTCGCAAATAATGTAAATTGTGAACGTAGACATATTTTTGAAATGCACCTTGATACTGTAATGTACAGGTGGACCTAATTCTAGCATGGTCACACCATGATGTAATTTATTAATGATTAATGTATCCAGGATCTGAAAATTGTATATAAGAACTGGCTTGCTTTCTGAAAAAACCAGATCACTTTGCACTCCTGCAAATTGTCTCAGCTGCAGCTTTATTGGCAATAAAGCCACTTTCTTTTGAAACCTTGAATGTGCCCTTCTTCTGGTCCCTATTAATAAATTTTTTTACTTTAACAGATGGCGCCGTGACTCGACAGGAACTGATGGTCTCTGCAGGGGATAAAGAACTGCTGTCTTTGGATTCTTCAGGAGCCTTCCTGTCTCGGTGTATTCTGCGCAGCTACTGAGAGGACTTGTTTCCTGACACGCCCAGATGACAAGGCTCCCGTTGATAAGCCTTTGACAAAAGACACCACCAGCTTCCTTTGAGCCATCAGGTGATTTTGCCACAGCTAAGAAGGGTGCATACAACGGCATACAACTGGTCTGATGATCAGGTAGGCAGTGCTTAATTGCACTGAACTCAATTTTATCAATTGAATAGTGTTTTTCTAAAATACATCAGAAAGTACAAACTGAGATTCATTAGGGGTCTCTAGGGGAGGTCTGAGGGCCCCTTTAAGATAGGTGCCTGAGGAGGACTGTCCAACCTGTGAAAGATCTTAAGAATCCCAAGGACAGGAGAAGGACCGTGGGTGGTCGCTTTTAGGAGAGGGACCATGAGTGGTCGCCTTTAGACAGAGCATGCTTCTGAAAGACGTCTAAAAAAATAAAAGTACATATGCATATTGTTGAAATAGGTCATACAACTGTATCTTGCAAAAGTATTGAAAAATAGTATAAAAAAGTGTGTAAAGTAGTGTACAATAGTGTATTTTAAGTGCACTTTAAAATAAAAGGAAATAAAAAAAATAATAAATTTAGTAACTAAATAAAATTCACTATGCTTAGCAAACTATTTTTGAGCACAGCTAAAGGCCACAGGGCAGCCTTAGATGTCACTCAACCCACACCTCCTCGTGGCACACCAGCATGGTACGTGTCACGGAAAAAAGGGTACCATACAGCTATTCATCTAGATCAATGGACTCATTATACCAGGAAAAATCCTGATCTACAGTGGCCAGAATACGGGACATTTGACAGAGCTAAAATGCTTTATTTAGAAGATTGTTTAAGGGAACGTGAAAAGCAAGGGAAGAAAGTACGTTTATTACAATGGGATGCATTTCATGCATGGCGGTCATACGCCGCTAACAGATGGCCAGGGGAACCTAGGTCAACGAAAGGGAAAGCTTTGGCACATGATAGGGAGAAGGCAAAAGAAAGATGTGTAACAAGTTGTAGGGAAAAAGAAATGGAAATGGACAAATGCCTTACAGTTCACAAGCCTATACCAGATGTGTACCCCACTCTATCGGCCAACCAGAATTCTTTTCAAACCCAACCTCATGTGCCCAAATGTCAAAAAAAGCATTAAAAGAGACATGCCTTGGTCTATTGGAGGAGAGGAGATATTATCTGGATGGGAATAAGTCGACCATTGTAGCCCATCGCCAGATCCTCCATGACCATGGCCTCCATCCTTATCTGGCACCAAATTTTTCATGTTATCATAGAATGCTTTTGGCACGAATGAGGACGGAATCTTTTTTTAGGCTAATAACGTTCCCTGTTCCAAATGACTGGTCTGGGAAGTTGATAAAATGCCCGTGTGATGGAGTAGCCACCCAGTCTAATATACACTGTATTCTTTTTTGCCAGTATTATCAGTGGGGGAGGAAAAAACACCTGCTACCACTACTAAAGTTATGGTGTTTGAGAAGCTGTAAAACTGCCCTCCATAGATTGTATTTGCTCCAAGATGAGCTTACTATTGTAGTGGTGATAAAATTCTTGACGTTCATCATAAAATGTAGAGGAACCATGAGAAGTGATTAGAAGGCTGAGGGTTTGTATGAGTATTATCCTGTGCCTAATAACACCATATAATACATAAATATGCTATATTTACCTCAACCGTTTTATTAACCTAATGTATTTATCTTCCTACCAAATGTAGTGTATGAAAAGATTTTATGGTTTTTAAGATTAGACTAATTGATTGATAAGTGTAATGAAGTGTATTCATTGCAGTGATTTCTTCTTCTTAATTATCAAGTTTTTAATGTCGCGTTTTTGACTGTATTTTGTATTGTTTGCTTTTATGGTGTTTGCTAAATACCGAATAAAGCTATCTTTGAATTTGAATTTGAATTTGAAGAAAGTACGTTTATTACAATGGGATGCATTTCATGCATGGCGGTCATACGCCGCTAACAGATGGCCAGGGGAACCTAGGACAACGAAAGGGAAAGCTTTGGCACATGATAGGGAGAAGGCAAAAGAAAGATGTGTAACAAGTTGTAGGGAAAAAGAAATGGAAATGGACAAATGCCTTACAGTTCACAAGCCTATACCAGATGTGTACCCCACCTAATGCTCCCTTAGAACAGGAGGATACAGAGGACCCTGTAATAGAAGCGCTATTGACAACACCACCACCATACAGCCCACAAACAATGCAAACTTCATCAGCACCACACACACGCACACCACAAGCTACATCACCAACTAGTAAGACAGTACCTGTACAACTTCAAGATACACCTCTTTCTACCTCTGGTAGACAAGGGTTACGAACAAAAATATCAGAAAAAGAACAGAAAATAATACACGAGTGGGTGATGGAGGTTATGAAAAATGGTACTTCTACATGGCGTAGTGCAAAAAGCCGCTTCCCTACTGATTTCACGCCTGCACTTCAACGCAGTGCTTTGGAAAAGCTGGACAAGAAAAGTTACAACTGGTTTAAAGAATGGGACAAACATTGGCCTGAGGAAGACAGCTACCCCTAACCTGACAGATTGTCCCGTGCTCATAACAGCACAATCTCAGCAGCAATAGAGGATATAGGGGCAACAAGCACAGGAATATTAAATGCTGTCCAGATATTAGCTGAATGGATAGATACACTTCTGATACTAGAACGAAAATGTACTAAACTTAAAAAAAGTAAAGATGAGGAAGCTAGTACTCATTCTCCTACTCTTGCCATGCCATTAAGAGAAGTACCAGGTAGTCAGGAAGGGAAGCCCCGAAGGAATGGACATTGGCACAGTAACAACTAAATTCACAGCGAGTGTCGAGGAGAGGGTGTGTATATTGCTGGGAAGCCAGGAACAGAAGGACCAGGAGAGTAAAAAAAACGGAGGGGCAGGCTTAATATCGAAGCAGACTCCAGGGGTTGCTGCCCCCCCAGCTGCTAGGAATAGATACCTCCTGCGCTCCTTACACGATAAAGAGTTGCTACTCACTGGAAGCAAGGGACCAGGCTGCCCAGCCACATTAACCCCTTTAACCCCAAAACAGAAGAAAAGAGAAAAAAGTAAACTAGGGGATTGCAGAAAGCTGAAGAAAGGCAGTATTATTGCCAAATCAACTAAACCCCCTCCTTCTTTGGTATCTTACTTCAAGATAATGGAGAAGACAGTCTCCAGCCCTACACTAAACATTGGATCCAGTTCAAAAGGAAGTGGTGGGGAAACAAAGCAAGCAGTACAAGCAGTACAAGCAAGCTTCGATGCAGGTACAGGACAGACCCCTTTGGCCTCCCCAGCCAATACATTGGGGGCCCCTTCACAATCAAATGTCGCGCTTCAGAACAAATATGCCCCTCTGATGTTAGACCCTGAGACTGACTTGGGAGACCTAGGGGAGACTCTGGATGAAGAACCCGAGCATGAGACAACACCCATAGCTATATCTCCTTCTATATCTGTACCTATATCGACATCTGTGCCCATGTCAGCATCAGCTTCAACATCAAACGAACCGCAGAAGGAAAATCAAAGCCTAGAGAGCCTCTTGTCTACTTTGAGGGAAGATCTCCTGGCAAGCTTGCTCCCTAAATTTGCAACATCAGAAGCTAACCAGAGTGAGATCGCTCGAAAATGCACAATTTTGGAGAATAAAATGGACGAGATAGGCACTAGAACGGAAGCTCTAGAGGGAGAGGTCGCTACTCTCACAAAAGGGTACGAGGCGCACTCTAAGGCTATAACGGAATTGAAAGAGCAGAACAGGTCTCTGCAACTAGATTTGGAGCGACTAGAAATCCATTCCAGGAGAAACAATCTGAAGTTTCTAAAGGTTCCGGAGGGAATAGAGAATGGGGACGTGAAGACCCTAGTATGCAAACTACTGCGAGAAGGTGTATTGAAGGATAGACCAGACATCGAATTGGAAAAGGAAATCCAAAGAGCGCATAGAGATCCATTTCGGCAACATTCTGGTCGGAATGCACCAAGGAAAATCTTAGTAAACTTCCTAACATTCTCGGTGAAGGAGCTGATTCTGAGCAGGGCGCTCGCAGATACTTCATTGCAGATCGACTCAGTAAAATATTTAATCCGTTCAGATGTAGGCAAGGTAACAGCTCAGCGACAGTGGGAGTTAGGATCACGTATGCAGGAAATAAGAAGTTTCGGTGCTCAAGTCATGATGAAATTCCCAGCATCATTACGAGTTGTTTGGAACAATAAGACATACAACTTCATCTCCCCACAGGAAGTAGACCGCTTTCTAGAAGCAATGAAGGACCATCAAGAAGTTCAGCAAGCGCAAAGAGAGGCCCGTAGTTAAATATATGTAATATATGTGTAATTTATGTAAAAAACACATTGTGAAATAAATAATAATAACATAAAGAAAAAGAAAACTTGTAGAAGGGTCAGCGAGTGAAACTAAATAAAAAAAAAAAAAAAAAAAAAAATACATAGAACAAAAGAAGAAAACCCAAAAAAAAATAATCACTATTTTCTTTTTCTTTTGCACTGAAAAAAATAAAAAATAAAATAAAAAATAACACACAGATATGATGTGGAGACAGAGGCACTGACACAGATTATATAAACGCACTAAGATGAGGCAGGGACTAGGCCAGGGACATGGCTCTCAACGGCGATAAGATCGCCAAGGTTCAAGAGGGGGGGTTCCTCAAGGGAAGGGAGGGGGGGGAAGGGTCAAAAAGTATAAAAGAAAATTTTCCTCATATATCAATGGTATCTAAAATAGCTTTAGAAATTATAGTTAAATCAAATAATGATGATAGTGACGAACATATAATTAATGGCGGGGGATAACCTAAAGTTCATAAGCTGGAATGTGAACGGGCTTAGAGAGGACAAAAAGCTGAAAAGAATCTGTGAGTTTCTGAGAAAATCAGATGCTCATATTATTATGCTAGAAGAAACACATCTAGACCAGAAAGAATGTAAAATTGCCTTCAAAAACCAAAGATGGATACAAGATCTCCTCTGCTCTAACCAAAGCAGCAAAATAAGGGGTGTAGCAAATATTGTTAGAGTGAATAGTGGGGTAAGGGTGCAAAAGTACGATACGGATGACACAGGAAGATGGTTGACTGCCTTCATAACTATAAACAACATAAGGCTGACTTGTGGGGTCTACTATGGTCCAAACCAGGACTGTCCAGATGCATTAATCAGCTTAAAAACCAGTTTGTTGGAGCAAGATACACCTATTATTTTAGGAGGAGATTTCAATTTAGTTTTTGATTCAAAACTTGACCGTACCTCTAAGGCCATTTCTTCTTCTCTACCTAAATCGAAGAGAGAGCTTAAAACCATCATGAAAGACTTTAGTCTCTTAGATGTATGGAGAATCAAAAACCAGAAAAGCAGAGATTACTCATTTTATAGTCACAGACATAAACATCATTCACGTATAGATTTTTTCTTAATTGATCAAGAACTCTTATCCAAAGTCACAACCACTTCTTATGTTCCAGCAATATTATCGGACCACTCACTAGTAACCTTATCTATAAAGATTCCACAGGGAGGGCAGGTCAGAAGGTGGACATTAGACAGATCATTATTACAACAGGAGGAAATAAGGGGAGACCTGAGGAGACAAATGGAGGAATACTTTGTGTTTAACAAGGCAACTGCTTCAGAACAAATAGTGTGGGAAGCCTTCAAGACCTACTTAAGGGGTTTTTTCACAACCACAATGATCAAGAGAAGTAAGAATAGGAAGGAAACAGAGAGGAACTCATTACAGGAGATTAAGCAAAAGGAGCAACAATTACAGAAGGCCTCACTCGAACAACATGCTAATATACATATCCTACAACAAGAATTAGAAAATCTGAAATCAAAATATCAGGCGAATCTCGATAAGATCATTAAAGAGAAATGGGATTCAAGTAAACTTAGCAACTTCTCATATGGGGAAAAATGTGGCCGCCTTCTTGCTTGGAAGGCTAGGTCTGATAGAGCAAGAAATCAAATCAATAGCCTTAAAATGCAAAGTTCTGGTGATGTCTCCTTTGCTAACGAAGAAATATCGGAAGAGGCAAGAAGATACATGCAGACCTTATATTCTGAAACCAAGGATAAATCCAATCTGGTTGCTGATGGATGGTTGGAGGGGGTCAGACTTCCGCAGTGTCACGAGAATGACTTTGACTTTGTAAAATCTGAGATAAAAGAGGGGGAAGTTCTTAATCAGATGAAGAAGATGGCAAAAGGGAAAGCTGCGGGCCCAGATGGACTCCCTGTGGAGGTATATCAAACTGGTGCGGAGATAATCGTCCCTGTTCTCACTTCCTTGTTTAATAAAATATATTTGGCTGGTGAACCAATCCCAAAGACTTGGTTGGAAGCCTCAGTTGCTTTAATCTTGAAGCCAAATAAGGACCCCCTGACTATTGAATCATATAGGCCGATCTCCCTGCTGAACAGTGATTACAAAATTTTTGCAGGAGTATTGGCGGCAAGGCTGGCCAAAGTGATTAAAACTATTATACATGAGGATCAGAGGGGTTTCATGCCGGGTAGGCAGATTAACGAGCTAACTTTTCAGGTTATCACAGCAATAGACTATGCTATTGATAAGAAACTTCTGCTAACTATCGTTGCGATAGATGCCGCAAAGGCATTCGATCAGGTAAACTGGGACTATCTCTGGGATGTTCTGTCCGCATTCGGCTTACCTACTAACTTCATCGCCTCTATAAAAGCATTGTACCAGAACCCAAAGGCAAGGATTTTTGTAAATGGGACGCTTTCAGATTGGGTCCAAATATCAAGGGGCACTAGGCAGGGATGCCCCCTTTCCCCCCTATTGTTTAATTTATATATTGAGCCATTAGTGAATAAACTAAGGGCAGATCACTTAATAAAACCCTTTTCAATAAACGATCTGGATCTAAAATTTGCCCTATATGCAGATGACCTCTTAATGTTCACTTCTAATCCTGAGGTAGCAATACCTAGACTTTTTGAACATGCAGAAGCCTTTGGAAAGACCTCTGGTTATAGAATCAATAAGGATAAAACGGAAATCATGCAATGGAACCAGGAGGCAGCGCTGCCTGAAACAAAAATAAGGATGAGGTACCTTGGGATTCAGTTAGTCCAGGACATTACTCAGATATCGATAGTTAATTTTGACAAGGTATATAAGGAAGTCTGTGGTCAATTACAGCGTTGGTCCGGGCTCCCATTAAACATCTTCGGGAGGGTTAATCTTATAAAGATGATTATACTACCAAAGGTAACTTTCTTGTTTAATTCAATACCCTTATCCTTCGACACAAAGGCGGTGGGAAAACTACAAGGAAAAATAGGTTCATTCATTTGGAATTCCAAAATGCCCAGAATCTCTGCTAAAAAGTTAAGAAGACAATTAAAAATGGGAGGTCTGGCGCTACCTGACATCTTGCATTATGCCCATTCCTTCCACTTTAAAAATTTTAGAGTTATGGCAGGTAAGGCAGATACGTCTTTTTTGGGTCGTTTGTTTCAAGCAATACTGCATAGTATCCCCCAAGGCCACGAATACTTTTTATTTAAGTTTGGAGACCCCAGATTTTACAAAAAGGTTAGGCTAAAGGTTCTACTTACGGCTCTGAAGAATTGGGTTTTCTTTAGGAGAAAATTACAAATTCCATACTACGCCTCTCAGGCCCCAATATGGGACTCTCCAGGGACCCCAGAATGCCTTAGAGACCAATTGTCAACCCCTCTTAAATTAGCAGGGTTAATGCAGTGGAAAGATCTACAAAACGATCAGCAGCTATTGGGGTGGGACTCCTTCTCTAGATTGACGGGAGGAACCCTTACAAGATTTAAATATTACCAGCTGTCAAGCTGGTGGTCTACGGAAATATGGGATTGTGCGTCTAACCCGAAATTTGATTCTGTAAATAGAAAGGGGCGTTGGGATAAAGAACTCGCTTTTTGGTACGAGACTTTGATGGAAAAAGAGGGAGTTACGGATCTGGAACTTCAAAATCTCTGGGGAAATGGTCTGGGGCTGGATAGCAACAAACTAGTAGACCTGTGGGGGGACTCTTTTAGTCTGGTGAACGGAATAGTAAAATCCGCTCCACTTAAACGAAACCATCTGTTTACACTGTACAGGGTGTATTTCTCCCCAAAAAGACTGACAAGGATCACAAACTTACAATATAGCTGCCCAAGGTGTAATTTGTTAGAGGCAGATGACATGCATATGTTCGTAGAATGTCCTAGCCTTAACTTGTTTTGGAAACAAATTGAGGGTTTTTTGATGGATGTACTAGGAACACAGATTGTGGTCTCTCCGGCAATGATTCTGTTTGGTCTGGGGACGGGTTACCAGCTTGCAAATCAGCAGACTAAATTTATTTTCTACGTGATGTTATTGGCTAGGCGAGAAATATGTAAAGCATGGAAATCTGAAGATGCTCCCACTTTCTCTGGTTGCTTAAGGTATATCATTTATATTAGTGAGTCTGATATAGCATGCGATGTTTCCTCTGAGTCTAAGATCTGGGAGCCCCTGGTGGCATGGCGGAACAGATGAGAGTATTCCGATGATTTCACCTGGGTACTGTTGGTGCTTAGTCCTCAACCAACCCGAGGGTCGCCAAGCTACAGAGGCTGAGGTGGATAAAGCAAACAGTAAATACTAGAAGGGAGTACCTTTTTCCGGCTCTCTCTGGCGTCATATTTTGTGGTCGTAACATCGTAATGCCAGGGGGAGGGGAGAGGATCTCCGTCTAGAGCACCCAAATTGGTATATGAGGAATAATAAAAAAAAAAAAAAAAAAAAAAAGCCCACTAATAAAGTACACACACCATGGTCAAATGTTGAATTACATAGATTTGCACTTCAGTTTCCACATATTAGACAAGACAGAGAAGAATGGTACAGACAGACAGAAATAATACTAAGAGTTAGCACTCTCACACTGGATGACATAGAACAAATGTTTTCTATAATATTGCCACCAGACATTTGGGGAAAAATAAGGAGAGAGGATGATGAATTTTTAAAAATAAAATGGGAAGATATAACTTCAATAACAAGGAAAGGAGGAGATGATATATCAGATGATATTAGAGACTTACCAGCAAAAATAATGGCTAAAGTAAATACACTGGTACCCAGAAAACAAATAGACTGGTCAAAATTAAATGCATGCATTCAAGACACTGAAGAAACAGTATCTGGGTTTTTCGCTAGAATACAGAAAGTCTTCACAGCTTCAAGTGGTTTAGATACTGAAAAGGAAGCAACACAAAGTGCACTTGTCTCTTGTTTTGTAAATAATTTAAAACCATCAATTAAAAAAGGGATTCTAGAGTACAACCCTACTTGGTCATGCAAACCGCTAACAGAAGTTTTACAATTGGCACAGTATTACGAAATGCTAGGTAAAAAGGAGTTGGAAAGTAAAAATAACAAATTAAAGGAGTTAAAAACTAAAGTTTTGATTCAGCAGGCAAACCTGTATAGCGGCAAAGGACAAAGAAGCAGGGGTAGAAGAAGAGGCCGTGGGGGCCCACAAAGGTCATTTTCTACTCCCCCTACACAGCATACCACCACAAATGAACAAGCACACACACAAGGATGCTTTAATTGTGGGGGTCAGGATCACTGGAGAGCTCAATGCCCACACCCCGTCAAGCAGTCACAAAGAGGGGGTGGGATGGGAAGATCAAGAGGCCGGGGAAGGAGCATGGGAAGAGCTGGATATCAACAGCAAGGACGTGACTCACAACATGGCCCTACAGAGTATCCCCCCAACACAAATTTCTTTGATAATGAACAAATACCAAAAATGCAGGTGCATCACCCTTATGATGGAATATATCAGGAAGGGCCCCAAGGGGAATGGGACTATTATGCACAATAGGGGGGCCTGAGTGAGTTAATACAGAGGATGGTAATCCCTGTAGATCCCACTGGACCATATGTGAGGGGTAAGATTGAAGGTACACCTGTGGAATTACTAATAGATACAGGGGCCACCAATTCCTCCTTGACCAAGAAAAAGTTTCCAGATGTTCCTCTCTCAGGAAAAATAAATAAGTCAGTGGGATTCACCAACATACTTGTAACAAGCCCAATTTCAGCACCCTTGAAATACAGTATAGGCCCAATTCAGGACACGCATTCATTCCTTATATCAGACAAATGTGCATTTAATTTGTTGGGATTGGACTTGCTAAAAAAAATGAATGCCACTATTAAGTGCACTGCAGACGGAGTTTTCTTGGAAGTAGATGGACCAATGACAGAGGAAATGGGCAACTGTTTCCTATCAATAGGAATACAAAATATTGCCGCACAAATAATGGATCAGATAGATTCAAGGATATGGGCAAAACACAAAAATGACACAGGGAAAATGAACATCACACCTGTCACTATTACAGTCAAACAGAATGTAAAATTACCAAGAATACCACAGTACAAAATTGCTCCAGAGGGTCTAAAGGGATTTCAGGATATAATAGCTGACTTACTAAAAGAAGGGATTGTTAAAGAAATATCAGGCAGTCCTTGTAACAGCCCTATTCTTCCGGTCTTAAAAAAGAGCGATGGAAATACTAATGAAAAAAGTTACAGATTCATAGTTGATCTAAGAGAAATTAATAAAATAGTGGTGCCACAGTTCCCGGTTGTCCCAAATGTAGCATCAATATTGTCAACATTGTCACCAGAAATGGCATATTTTTCTGTAGTGGACTTGAAGAATGCCTTCTTCTCAATTCCAGTAGATGAGGGTAGCATGTACCTCTTTTCATTCTCTATAGGCGGGAGAACTTACTGCTTCTGTAGGGTCCCTCAAGGGTTCACAGAAAGCCCGAGCATTTACAACCAGGCCTTAAAAAGAGAACTAGACACATTCAATTTATCACCTAACTCTGTGCTAATTCAATATATAGACGACCTGCTGCTTGGTAGCATCTCTGAGGCACAATGTACAACTGACACCATTAATTTGTTAAATTTCTTAGCTGAACCTGGTCACAAAGTTTCACCAGAAAAGATACAATTTGTTCAACAGGAAGTATCCTACCTAGGACACATCCTGTCGAAAGGGCAGAGAAGATTGGATGATAAGCGCATTAAATTGATTCTACAGACACCAGTGCCACGCACCCAAAAACAGGTGCGAGCCGTTTTAGGCATGGCCAGTTATTGTCGACATTGGATTGCTAACTTCTCCTTGATTTCAAAACCCTTATTGGCCCTGACCCACAAGGACACACCCGAACCCCTTAAGTGGTTGCCAGAACATGAACAAAGCTTCCTTGCCATTCGGCAAGCTCTCTGCTCTGCTCCTGCTTTAGGCCTACCAGACTATTCTAAGTCTTTCCAACTCTTTGTTCATGAGTCTGACGGGAGTGCTCTTGGGGTTCTATGCCAGCAGTTTGGTGACCACAAAAGACCATGCGCATATTTCTCTGCCACCTTGGATACTGTAGCCAAGGCTTTACCTTCCTGTATACGTTCTGTTGCAGCAACTGCCTTAGCACTAAAACGTGCAGAAAGCATAATAATGGGACATGAAGTTGATGTCTATGTTCCACATGCCGTAGAGCTGATACTAAATAAGACACGTACGCAGCACCTCACAAATGCCAGGCTCACACAGTATTAGATCTGTTTATTTGCAGCACATATGACACTTCACAAATACAATGTGCTTAACCCTGCCACTCTGTTACCTATTCCCACTGATGATCTAGTGGACTCAGACCATGATTGTATTTTGTTAACTGAGGAGCAAACAAAAGGGAGAATTGACATGACTGATATACCCTATGCAGATGCAGAGGGAGAATTGTGGGTGGATGGTTCCTGCCTTAGAACAGAGGATGGAAATACATCAGCAGCCTATGCAGTTGTAACAAATAAAACTGTAGTTGAGTCTTGTAAGATACCTGAGTTGTCTGCACAAGCAGCAGAACTTGTGGCACTCACACGAGCTTGTGAATTATCTGAAGGAAGGTGTGTTACCATATATACAGACAGTCAATATGCCTTTAATGTGGCACATTCCTTTGGAAGACTCTGGAAGGAAAGAGGTTTCATTACCTCACAAGGCACAAAGATACAGCACGGAGTGCTTATCACCAAATTACTTAACTCCCTGGCACTTCCAAAGAAATTGGCCATAGTTAAATGCAGCGCTCACAAAAAAGTTACAGACAAGGTAGGCCAGGGAAATGCATTTGCTGACATAACAGCAAAACAGACAGCAAGAAATAATTCAGCACTAGTACGAACTGTCCAAGAATTACCAGATGAAGTGAAGTCACTAGATCTAACAAGTGAAGGTATAAGACTAATGCAACAAGGAGCAACCGCAGAAGAATAGATGAGTTGGTCAAAGAACGGGTCATTTGTTCAAGGATGTTGGATGAATGGCGCCAAGGATAAATATATGTTACCAGACAGGATGGTCTACTCTATGTGTTTGGCCATGCATGGCCCGGCACATATATGCAGGGATGCGATTGTAAATTGCATGGACAAATTCTGGGTGAACAAGAACATAAGAAAAATAGCACAGGAGATATGTCAAACATGTATGGTATGTGCACAGTACAATGTGGGTAAGACTGCTCCAGTACCCAAAGGCCACTTTCAGAAACCAACAATGCCATTTGAAGCCCTGCAAAAAGACTATGTGGAGATGCCCCCTACAAATAAGTATAGGTATATCCTGGTGGTGGTGTGCATGTATTCAAAGTGGATAGAGGCATATCCGGAGAAACACAATGATGCCATCTCAACAGCCAAGTGCTTGATAAAGGAACTGATCCCACGTTTTGGGGTCCCAAAAACAATATTTTCAGACAATGGCAGTCACTTCTTTAATGAACTAATAAAGCTTACATGCAAAGCCTTGGGAATACAGCAGAAGCTACACTGCGCCTACCATCCAGAGGCCGCTGGCGCAGTGGAAAGAAAAAATGGCGTGCTCAAAGCCAAAATAGCAAAAATATGTGCTGACACAAAATTGACCTGGATGGATGCCTTACCTATTGCCCTAATGAGCATGAGGAGCACACCAGATGCCAAGACCAAACTCAGTGCACACGAAATAGTCACTGGGTTGCCAATGGTAGCTTGGGGAGTTCCAGACAAAAATGCTCTGCCTAGGATGACGAATGAACTGTTGAATGATTACTGCATGTCACTTACACGTACTCTTGCTTCTATCAACCAGCACGTGAAGGGAGCCCTTCCAGAGCCGCTGCAGGTCGAGGGGCACAAGTTCAAGCCCGGTGACTGGGTGCTCATCAAAGCATTCCAGAGGTCCAACTGTCTCCAAGCTCGCTGGAAGGGACCGCAGCAGGTACTGCTCGCTACAAAGACAGCAGTGAAGTGCACCAACAACAAATCTTGGATTCATGCCAGCCACGTCAAGAGGGCACCTCCTGAGACTGCATCCAGCCAAGACCCAGGTCAGCAGCACATGCCAACACCAGAACTGATCAAAGAAGAAAAAAGGTACAATTTGAGGTCTACAAAGAAGAAGGAGATGAAATGTCAGTAATTTTGGTACCTGATCTTCTGCAGGAAATAGATGAAGTACTACTATTAGATATTATCCTAACAGATATTTTGACGACGATTTTTGACTTTGAGAATAGCAGTGAAGAAGACAACGAAGTCGCACTCATTTACCTTGAGGAAGTATTTGATCACCTAGAATACCAACTAATGCGAGATCTGAATAGTATAGCATTACAAGAAGCCTTGAGTAGAGCACTCTCTGACTAAGAAAATTCAACTAGGGTATATTGCACACTACCACCAGCAGAACAAGAAAAGTGTAGCACACTTCATCAGGGAGTTCTTAGTAAAAAGTGGGCCAGTACAACATTGAGTAGATAAACTGATCCAGGAGGTATTTGCGAGTCCTCCTGTAACTGCATAGTGCCCGTGCCACTGCAGCAATTAGTAGATGAACTGATCCAGAAGGTATTTGCGGGTCCTTCTGTCACTGCAAGCACCCGTGCTGCTGCAGCAACCAGCAAAGGACTTGAACGGATCCAGAAGGAATTTGCGGGTCCTTCTGTCACTGCGAGCACCCGTGCTGCTGCAGCAACCAGCAAAGGACTTTTTCTAGATCATCAGGACAGCCAGCTTCAGAAAGATACATTTGGGGTGAGGTATAGTGGACACTCCTGTAAAAGTAAAAGTGGCTGCACTAACAATTGATATTCATGATCAAAGGGTCGTGTCTTATAGGAATTACATACATATCTTTGGGAGGAGAGAAGTACCAAAAAATACTCAGAGACCATCTGAAATATTAACGAATAGCTGTTCGCAATATATTTTATACTACAGCCTCACCTTATATGTGTTTATGCTTTTTGTGTGTTTAGCTTATATTATAGTAAAGATTCATAGTGATAATTCACAACATAGTGTCATCAATAGCACTACATCCAATTAAAGAAAGTATAAGAATAGATAAGTATGGATAGGGAAAATACAGTTCTAAAGATGAAGAGAAAATGGTACAAGTCTAAAATGTGCATATCTGGGGTGATATTCTGTCTGTTATTATTAGCATTAATTACTGTATATCTATTAGATGTGTTCTATCCCATGGAAAAGTTGATCCCAACACCAACAACACCAACAACACCTGCTACAATACCTGCATACACTTTGTCACCTGAAGAAATAGCCCACAGAGAAGATATGCACCACAATTCCTTTGTGACTTTGTTGCATCATACCAATAAGATATTAACAAGGGGAGATTGCTGGATATGTTTGCAATTCCCAGCTTCTGTAGACCAAAGTTTGCCCCTGGTTCAAGTCCCACTACCGTTTGCAGCATCCTGTTATGCCAGTTACATAACAATAGTAAAAATAGAACTGATAGCTGTTTTGCAGAATTTAAAGAAAAGTACTGCTGGTGCAGGGACAACTATGGCCCCACCTGCAGGAACATTATATAACAAATATATGGCAGATATTCTGACACTAGGGAACTGCACGGAAGTGACAGAACCAAATGCAACATTTCCCCTGTCTGACATCTTTACTCCGCTCTTTCCAAATAAGAATACAAGCATTAGGATAGCAGGCCCATCAAAAGAGGCAAATAAGAATATACCATTTTTTAAGTTAAAATTAAGAAAACACAACGCAATAGGGAGTATATGTATTAAGAGTAATGGGACCTATCAGGTGGGAAATAGCACAAATTGTAACATGACATTTGAAATGATGGCCGGAAATATTAGCATTCCACTTTACGTAGGTGACTCAATTTATTTCATTTGTGGAGAGAGGGCTTATACATGGCTTCAAACAAATTGGGGTGGTTGTTGTCACCTAGGTTTTGTATTACCTGCTATAGCAATAAAAGACACAAGAGAAGTTCGAAGGGACATGCAAAGACATGCACCACGGCGAGGCAGGAGAAGTGTGGATGTGGATCAAAGAGATACAGCATCACAGATAGCGGGTGACATATTTAAAGGAGTGATACCATGGATTGGTCCAGCTATCAACTCCAGGGATATACGTAGATTATCCAGGCTACTAGAAGCAACAATAAATGAAACAACAAGTATACTTGAAAATATTACAGTAGAGCTTCAAGCTGTGAGATTAGTTTCGTTACAAAATAGAATGATTCTCGACATGATGCTAGCAGAAAGGGGAGGAGTCTGTGCAATTATAGGGGCGTCCTGTTGCACCTATGTCCCAGACTCCTCTGTTACTGTCAGGGAAGCAATAAAAAGATTGCATCATATAGGTGTAGAAGCACATCAGGATTCTGGTACATGGGATATAGGAGATTCACTTTGGAGTTGGTTGAGCGCATGGGGTTGGAAGATAGGAATGGTGTTCATAACAATTTTCCTACTAATAATAGGCTGTTGTCTATTAGTTAATTGCCTGCCAATGTGCTGTCAACTATTGGGACAGCTGACAAAATGCCAAGTGAGGAAATTAAAGGAAAAAGAAAGAATGCTGATGCAAACAGTCACTACTGAGTTAATGAACATAGACATTTCTGACAATGATAAGAATGAACAATATAATTATTAAATTGTGATATGCTGTGTGATGAAATTATTTTAAACTGAGGTTCAAAGGGTCGGTTTGTAAAAGATGAAAAATTAGTTGGCCCTTTGTTGAATGAAAATATTAAAATTGAACCATAGTTTATATTAATTTCTGTCTTTTAACCTGCTTGCAAATAAAATGAGCCCACTAGTCATAATGAAATGTTGCTCCATGGTGCACAGCTGGTGCACAGAGGGTTAAATTAAGTTGTCTGAAATTCAGCTGAAACCAGAAAAGAATGACAAGTGAACATGAACGTGCCCATTCTGCTGTAGCTCCAAGTTGTTTAATGATGCACTAGCCTTTCACCTATGTACAGAGCCAGTTCAGTCAGTTCAGCGAGCCCTTTCTAGGAATCGTTCGCTGACCTAGGACGTGACAAGTTTGGCCTGCCCTTGCCCCGATAAGTGAAGAGGCAAAATGTTTGCTCAGCACAGATAGCAAGTGTGGGAAAGCAGAAAACACGGGCCTCTGCTGATAGTAGATCAACATTGCACATTGACATTTCAAGATAACCGGCCAAGGCAAGGCTGAAAGTCAGGAGGTGGTAGTTTAAAGATTAACCTGTAGCTGCATGGTCAGATGTGTCGCAAATAATGTAAATTGTGAACGTAGACATATTTTTGAAATGCACCTTGATACTGTAATGTACACGTGGACCTAATTCTAGCATGGTCACACCATGATGTAATTTATTAATGATTAATGTATCCAGGATCTGAAAATTGTATATAAGAACTGGCTTGCTTTCTGAAAAAACCAGATCACTTTGCACTCCTGCAAATTGTCTCAGCTGCAGCTTTATTGGCAATAAAGCCACTTTCTTTTGAAACCTTGAATGTGCCCTTCTTCTGGTCCCTATTAATAAATTTTTTTGCTTTAACAGAAGAGAGCCCCAAGGGCCCCTACAACACCACCAGCTCACCAGCCAGTACCCATTCTGGATGCTGGCAGGAGCCGTCAATTTGTTTTCCGTTAAGTGGGAGTGTGCGTTACCCTTCTCGGAGGCATTACAGGCCCTTGGGACTTCATACCCTAAGGCCATATCCATTTATATGGAGATGGGGGCACGGGACCCCCTTCATGAGCCTTATATAAGAATCGAGCCCCACCCCCGAGGGTCACATTTTATGAAAGAGGAGGAGGGCACACAGTCCCACTTCCCTAGAAGATTCTGGATTCGGGAACCCAAAACAGAGAACTTTGGGGGAAACAGAACGAGCCTCAGAGCACCTAATCCCCACAAGCTCACTTCTTAGGTGCAGCTGGAGCTGGCGTTGCTTGGCATGAGCAGTCTCTGTTTTGCTGCCAACAAGAGTGTGTGTTCCACCCAGTAGAAGCATGTTTGCAACCACCACAGGGTGGGAGTGCACATTTATTTTCCTGCCCACACTCTAGTGGGCAGAGACTCTGTGTCCTGGGAGTGGGATCCTCAAACAGATCAATATTGTTGGCACCCGACATATGGAGTCCCCAGGGTCATTAACGGGTTAGGAGGGGGGCCATGCACTCCCCCCCCTTTAAATATATCAGTCAGTCCAGGGAGATTGGGTCCCTGGGGTCTTTGCAGGATAAGTAATGGGGGTTGTCCACCCCCCTCTCCTTTAAATATGTGTGTTGGACCCTGGAGATGGGTTGCCCAGGGCCTTGGCAGGCTCAGAGAGGGGCCACGCACCCCCCTCCCATCATTAAATTAGCAACCCAAGGGGATGGGGTCCTTGGGGCCTCAGACCATCTTGAGTAGTCGGGCTGTGCCCCATCCAATTATTATAAAAATCGACCCTGGGTAGGTTGGATACTCTGGCCTTATGAAGTTTGGGTAATGGGGCACACACACCTCTTCCGTTTGATTATAATGGCAGGCCCCCATGGATGATGTCCGGAGCCAGAATAAGCTTGAGTGGAAAGTCCCCTTGCCTCCACCCCAAATTATAAATACATATTTTTTGAACCCGGAACCTGGGCCACCCCAGATGTTTTTTAAATAAAAATAACAATGTTGGCAAAAACATATTTTTTTTGTCCTTCCAAGTCCAGGCACACATCAAAGTAAATAAACAGTATGTATAGTCTTTACAAAATGTGTGCAAATTAAATTCAATGAACAATGGACAATAAAGAAAATGTTGCTTTGTCTTTAATTCAGTGTTCCATTCGACCTAAACAAAACCAGCCGACACGTGTTTCGTCAAATGTGGAATTAGTTCCCGGAACACAGTGATCATCCGTTAGACAGTCCGTAGCATTCTAGCTACAGAATTTTGCTTAGTGCAGCCACTGTCTGACGCTCTGCACCCTCATGGCACCTGCTTCAGAATATTAATTGCAAACAGAAGCCTTTTGTACATTGATCATTACCACTTTAATTGGTACAGCCTAGCAGGGTTGAAATTATCACCAGCAGCGCGGTTGCAAAGACCTTTCTCTTCTACATTCGGCCCTGAGGAAGTTGCTGAACTACTTCCACATGCCATAAAACACGTGTCAGCTGGTTTTATTTTGGATGAATGGAACACTGAATTAAAGACAAAGCAACATTTTCTTTATTGTCCATTGATCGTTACATTTAATTTGTACTAATTGTGTAGAGACTATACAAACTGTTTAATTACTTTGATATGTGCCTGGACTTGGATATACATTCTGTTGGTGTGAAAACCTTTTCCCACACAATTTTGAGGGGTTATAGGGCTCATCCCCTCTCTCAGTAGCACCCTCTTCTACATAGCAACAAGTTGAGTCACACAGCTGAGCGCCTAGGTTTTTTGGCCTTCAAAAACCCTTCTCTATAGAAAAAAAAAATTCTTTTCTGGCCCGGGTTGGGGTTTTCTTTTGGGATGCCCCAACAAGGCCCAGAAGGCAAAGTATTCTTACCCTGTCCCCTTTCATTTTTGTTTTAAAAACTATTTCAGGACATGGGTCTAGGTCCCCGAGTCCTGTAATGACCTCTGCAACATTTTTGTTTTTATTTTGCTGCTATCCTGCAGGACCCTCACTCCCATCGGGCAATCATAATTGATAGAAATGGGGCCTCTAATATACTGTGGTTTGCACCCTGTCTAAGTAAGGACTCTAACTCTAGTCAGGGTAAGGGAGTCACACAGCTAAGATAACCCCTGTTCACCCCTTGGTAGCGAGGCATGACCAGTCAGGCTTATCTCAGACCTGGATTTGGCACCACTTGGTAAGTCAGGGCTCTCAACAGATGAGCCCAGGCATTGATAGATGAAGTATTTGATTATCCTGAGACTTCTTGACAGGAGGCAAGCACACACATGCCCTTGCAGAATCTTGGAAGAGGGATACACAGAGCAAAGTCCAGTCCTTTCACTCCCAGGACAGGAGAAGCAACTAGCAGGCCAGCACAACAAAGCAACAGGCAGAGTGGCAGTCCCTCCTTCAGCATCCATCCTGTCTTACTGCCAGATTGTCCTCAGTCCAGAAGAGTTCTGATTATGGTGTGTTAGAGGTCCAATACTTATACCCATTTTAGCTATCTAAGTAGGCAAACTTCAAAGGAAAGTCTTTTTAGTTCACAGGACCCTGCCTTTCCCTGACCTGGCTCCAGAACACTACAGGGAGTTGGAGAAAGCTTTGTCTAAGAACAGTCATAGCCCTATTTAGGTATCAGTGGCAAGTCCTACCACCACTCTAGCTCATAAATGCCCATCAGCCTGGTGATGGGCCATCAGGATATGAAAGGTACACCTCAGGTCCCTGTATGTGAATACCTAGAGTGAATGAACAAGAGCCCAAATGTCAGGCAGCCCAGATATGTATTCTACAGACAGACAGATGCACAGAATGGTTAAGCAAGAAAATGCCCACTCTCAAAAATTGGAATTTTCAAACATGCAATTTAAAGACCAAATTCACTAAAATATGTTTTTATAAATTGGGAGTTCAGAGACCCCAAACTCCAAATCTCTTTCTGCACCCACTTGGAGATTACACTTAAAAGATATTTCAAGGCAATCCCCATGTTTCCCTATGGGACATATAGGATTTGCAACAGTGAAACACGAAATTAGCAGTATTTCTCTACTAGGACATGTAAAACACACCAGTACATTCCCTATCTTTTAAAAACACTGCACCCTGCCCATGGGGCTACCTTGGACCTACATTAAGGTGACCTACATGTAGTTAAAGGGAAGGTTTGGGCCAGGCAAGCTTATGCACTTGCCAGGTCTAAATTGCAGTTTAAAACTGCACTCACAAACACTGAAGTGGCAGGCCTGATACATGTTTGCAGGGCTACTCGTGTGGGTGGCATAATCAGTGCTGCAGGCCAACTAGATTTACTGGCCCTGGACACACCTGGTGCATTTTAGTTGTGACTTACTAGTAAATCAGATATACTAGTCATGGATAAACCAATCACAAATACAATTTAGACAGAGAGCATATGCACTTTAGCACTTGTTCGCAGCTGTAAGGTGCCCAGAGTCGACAAAAACAGGTCAGAAAAAAATAGGAGGAAGAAGACAAAATGTTTGAGACTAACCATGCAAAAAGTGCCAAATTCAACAATAATGCTCTATTTTTCAAGTTGTGCTCATGGGACTCTCTCGTAAGAGTCCCGTGAACAGTACACATATACAAATATTTTTGAACCTTAATTTCTCAAAAACAACTAAACGGATTTATACCAAATAAATAAAAAAAGCACACTTGCTGGGCCAAGATCTAGCTTTCTACCAAATTGTGGTTAATTCCGTTCAGCCCTTTTGGCTGGAACACTTTCCAACAATTCCTATGGCAATTACATAGGATTTTGTGTTTCGAGACCCTCTTTTTCTCCGCCCCTGCTTGACTGATCACCCGAAACTTTCAAGGATAGAGCTGAGCTTAAAAAAGCTCACTTTTTTGGAAAGTTGCATAGAGATTCATCAAATGGTGCCAAAGTTAGTAGCTAACCAAAAAAGCCATATGCTATGGAAACACCAACCTAACACACACACACACATATATATATATATATATATATATATATATATATATATATATATATATATATATATATATATATATACACAAACACACCAAGAGATACGAGCGAGAGTATAGCCATTATGCGAAAGAAGAAAAAGGGTGCAAAAGAGCACTTGCTGGATACTTTTTGCAGAAGTACAAACTATATATATCCATTGGTGGTTATCGAAATTACAAACTAGAATATCAACATAATATTGCTGGCAAGTCGTGTATCATATTAATAAATCGATAATAATTATATAGCATGGTTATTGATTTACTTGGTTCAAAAATGCATAGTTCTCATCCTTATGCAGAGAAAAATTTACATGATTGCCCATGGTAATTAGATTTGTCTTAAACACTGCATCGCAGCGCACTAAATGGCAACTACATTTATAGCTAAATTTTGTGTTTTCAAATCACCAGTTAATTGACTTCCTTGTGTCGTTTACCATAAGCCACCAATCACATCATTTGGCCTACATGTAAAATTGTTTTGTTGATATGCAGATTAAGATGGGCAAAAGTGCATGACCCTTGATAATACTCGTGCTCCTGATAGAATCAGCCTTGTCACAATAGGATGGATCGGTGGTGCTCATAGCACTTCTTAACAGCTGGCCTTATAAATATATTAACGAGAATAGTTGCTCCTTTGCATCAGCAATCCTTCAAGGACGTTACATCTGAATTGCATGAATGGTACGCGGCACAATAGGCTGTTAATGTCATCAGTGTCCCACTCCTGAAGGTGAAATACCCTGATAGGCGAAAACAGACTAAGCATTCTGGAGAAAAAAACAACAGCAACAGAAATGTAATGTGATGCTGTGTGCCATATACTGAAGATCAATACCGTGTACTACTGCAACAAGGAGGATTTTACATAAAATCCGCGCCACTGAATCAAGTGGGGTAGTTTTGTGTTGCTAAGCGACACAGTTCTCAGCTCTGGGGAATAAATATATAAACATGGCAAAGTAGTTATTCATGTAACATGCAGAAAACATTATCCTCAATGTAATTAGTATTCTGTTTGTCTTGCATAATGCCTTCAAAACGACCCTGGTTTAAAAAAAAGCAAGGCACCTAGCTCGTGCAAAGAAAAGTTTAAATAATGTAAAGTGTGTGGAACCATACTTTTAAACGCAACAATATAGCCAGGGTTATAAAAAGAAAAAACAATGTAGAAGCACATAATCTTCAAATCTCCTTCGTCATCGCCTTATATAATTGATGCATTGTTGGTGTTAACATCAAATCTTGGCACTCCTCCCAAACCCCTTTTCTTTGTCCATTATCCCTCTAAAGAAAATGCCCCCGAGCCTTTCCAGTTCCTGTTATTTTAAGTGCCTATTGCTTGGGCTCCTTTCAGCTACTTTAGCTAGTGCTGCGTTTGCGCACTATTTTATGATCGTGTGCGTTCCAGTGAGTGTGGTTAGACTCTGTTGCATAAGTAACATTGTTGCTTTGCAGGTTGTGAAAAGCTACTCTACTGCATCAAAGTCACAATAGGTATGCTATGTTATGCTATGTTATGTTATGTTATACATATTTGTCTGTTTTAAAACAACAAGGGACCCCAATTTGGTCAGCACTGGACCTCAGGGAGCAATTTTTTAGAAACAACACTGGTCCCATGCAACATAGGATAAAGCATACAAATGAATACAGACACAATGGATTCTGTATTTAGGTGACTTGTCCAGCCGGACAGTGGTCAAAATGTGTTTACTTATAGCATAAAATACAGAGAGAATATCCTTCGACAATCTCACGTTGTGGGGCACAAGCCTGTACCTCAATTAAACACAGACACTTTAGTACACTCAAAGTGAACAGGAGCACCAGCAAACTGCAGATCGCATTGACCACTGTCCGACTGGACAAGTCACCTAAATACAGAATCCATTGTGTCTGTATTCATTTGTATGCTTTATACATATTTGTCTAGCACATCTCACTCGGAAGGGTAACCTGTCACCCCAGGAGGGGCCTCTGTGAGGTGGGCTATTATAAGACACAAACTATGGAGCTGCAGTGGGACAGTAAGACAGAAAGGCACCCTCCATTCAAGACCAAATCAGAAAAAAGGAAACCCCAATGTTCACAACAGTCTATTAGTCACATCTATTTTAACTCAGAGTCTGGTTAGCTACCAGGGTGAAAATAGAACAAAGAAGGATATGATGTGGAGGGACACTATACCTCAAAAGAAAAGAATGTTAGTAAAAGATATACGAAGTGCCTCATAAAAGCAACCTCCAAGGGCCCATGGGCTAATGCTTACCAAGTAGCTCATTCCCACACTGGAAAGTTACAGTAGGAGGAAACCAAATAGTGTGTTTGTCTCTAACTATGCAGGGTGTATTTGATGGACTGATTGAAATCTCAGCTATTGCATCAATCTCCTAGACCCAATTGTATGAGGGTGCTCGAAATATAAGAGTTGGTTCCGTCCTCTTGATGCAACGATTTATGAAAATGAGCCCACGTGGCATCCCTCACATTCCTCACTTCCTCACCAGGCTCATGATTAGAAACACTCTAACATGTTTTGACCAGAATGTTAAGAATGACCGACATGTTTAATTGCCATAGTTAACTTACAGAGGAATTCATCAGGGCATGAGGACTCTTGTGTCACCTAACTGTGCACGATACCTAAAGATAAAGAAAGAAAATGGAAAAAAGGAGGAAGAAAAGGGAAGAAAATAACAATGAGAAAGGCAAGTACTGCACTTCATGGGACTTTAATGACAGAAAATATGTGTGCCGCTGCTGCTCCCCCTAGTTTCTTTGTTTGAATTAAGTCGAAGATTGTTTTAGAGGATAGACAATTCTGGCTGGACTGGAGATTTGTAGCAAAAAAGTGCAATAGAGAGTGGTTAATTCTCCCAAGTGATGAACTCCCGAATGAGATCTTGGAAAAGGAAGAGGGTCTTAAAATGATTCCACCATTTCTGATGCTGAGTAGTTGGCCAGTATACAATTGGATCTCATGGAGTATAAGACCTTTATTGTAATTCAGAAGATCAAAGGATTACAACAGAGGCTCTCCCAGAAATGAGCATTCCCCTACATTGATGACAGGTATTACCAGATAGAAAAATCTTCTGTATCTAACCAACGGAAATCTGGTTGATGAAACAAAAGCTGCACACCACAAAATTGAACATTTGATAACACCAGCAGAGAGGACTCTGTAAATGAACATTCTTCTACCTCCACTGAAACACGTCCCTGGTTTGTGCTACCAAAGCGACAGAAAGAGAATCTTGGTAACCTGGTAAGATCTTTTTTGGCCAGAAACAGAGAGGCAATCGTCATGGAGGACAAACAAGAGGCCAAGTCAGGTATCAGCACAGCCTTTCATGGCAAAATCACTCACCAAGATAAAAACCTACATTGGAGGACATGGACCACAAAACTCCATCAAACATAGTGAACTTTTCTGACTACGCTTTGTCTATGATGGAAGAACGCATGTTAAATAAAGAGCTGGGTTTTGTTTCTAAGCAACAACACGATCCCTTTAAGTTTAGAGTTGAATTCCAGGTGATCATACAGAAAGTAAAGTTTCATACATTCTTTCTGGAAAAACCTAGGGATCCCCTTTGGTGTTTTCCATGAACCGCCTTAGTCCTTTCTCGCCCCTGTGTTCTGGAACTTCCTCCCTGTGGAACTCCGCACGACACCTTCCTACACAGAGTTTCGGAAAAGCCTTAAAACTCTACTCTTCTCTCGAGCCTTCGCTGCCTAACTTCCCTGCTCCTGCCACCTCCTCGCAACCTAAAAGCGCCATGAAACCTCGTGGTATAAGTGCGCTATATAAATGTTTTTAAATTCAAATTCAAATTCAAATTCTTAGACCCTTTACATTTTGTCCTCCACCTTCTGCTCTGGTTCTTGAGGTATCGACTTCTGAGTTGTGAGTTTTGGAACAGATCGCTGAACTGGAACAATCAACTTCATTGCAGGTGCTTAAGAACTCATCAAGGGCTGACTGGTTGGCCATCAAGTCTTTACAAGAAGATCCTAACATAGTCAATAAACCAGCTGACAATGGGGGAGTGATTGTGGTGCAAAATACTACTGATTATGAGTCTGAGATTAGCCATCTTTTGAGTGTTAGTAGTAGCTATGTGCCCCTCATGAGAGATCCCACACCAGAGTTGATGGCCATTATTAGGGTGATGGTGGATGAGGCGAAGGACAAACTGTGGATTATCGAAAAGGAAGCAGAGTTTCTGCTCAATCCTGAACCATTTGTGCAATATAAAACTACACACAAAAAAACCTAGGGGCAGATTTATGTTGGGAATGTGCCACGTTTGCGTCACGCAACTGTGGCTTAACTGTGGCGCATCCCTACGACCCATTTACAACGTGACGCGTCACGTTGTAAATCCCTGCGCCACTTGTGGGCGTTCCAGCGCAGGGTGGGCATTCCGGGGCAGGTGCGCCTCGCAAAAGTGGCTGAGTGAAATCTATAAGATTTCACTCAGTCACTTTCAGGCCCCTTGTGGGCGTTCTGGCGCAGGGTGGGCGTTCCGGGGCAGGTGCTCCTCGCAAAAGTCACTTTCAGGCCAATGCTGGGTCAGAACCCTGCGCCTGCTTGAAGCAGGCGTAGGTCTTGACGCAGCATTGTAAAGATGGGGCACCCCCGAGCCTTGCTGGAGCTGCGTCGCGCTTGCGACGCAACTCCAGCAATGCGCCACCTTTACGGCACAGATGTGTCACGCATCTGTGCCGTTTTTGCCCCATGGTGCGCCGCATTGTAAATGCGGCGCACCATGGGTGGCGGAGCAGCGGCGCAAAATAACTGGCGCATCCCTGGGGATGCGCCAGTTATCATAAATCTGCCCCTTTATGTTTTGCTGCTAAGTCACAAATAGCAGCATCTTCCTCATCCTCCTGTCCAAGAAAGCACTGTGTCACAAAAATCAAAATGGACAAAATCTCTCCTGGAGGTTCAGGTCTGGCTAGCCCAACCTACAGGGGTGGACAACTTTTCCCTACACTCCCCTTTCAGCCCCTCTCCTAATTCCATTACAGGGGCTCCCATCTGGCTGAGAGTGCAGTAGGTCAGGGTAGGCCTGGTTCCTGTCCTCATTGTCTATCTCCCTTTGAAGACCAGTTTGGCTACCCAGCACCCTTCCTGTACCTGCATCTGCTGCTGCAGATCTCCTCCCACCAGATGTCTCATTTGTCTCGGTCCAGGAAACTTCACACATCATCAGAGCAGCTTTGCTCAGCCTGTCAAAAGCTGGCCAATCAGACTGCTTGATGGCTGTTTGATTTTAAGAAACTTAAGGAACGCAGTTGTAAAACTACTTTCCGGCAATAGCTATAATAAATCAAACTTTGGCAAGCTTCTGGATGTATTGTAACTATTATTGTCATGCTTTAATCAATATTTTAGCTCACTTCTGTCACAAGTTAGGCTTAATTAAGGTTTAATAACATTTTTACATGTAGGACTATGGAGCGAATGTACTACAATGAGAAAAACTGAAATTTGTCCCTCACCAGGGCATATAAAAAATATTTTAGAATGTCCCTGCTTAGTACTAGAATGCACTCTACCCTTGGAACACTTAGGGGTGACTTATATGTAAACGTAAGGTAGTTTAAGACTTTGGAAGTACTTTTAATTGCACAGTCATATTTGGGCATCGTTTCATTTTAAGAGCAGTCTGAAAAGAAGGGCTGCCTTTAAAATGATAGCAACACAAATGCCAATGCTGGACTACAATTAACACTTTTTATGTCAGGCAATGGTACGAGTAATACATACCAAACCGTTTTTACTTACGTAAGTAGTTTATTTTAATCAATAATAATCACTAGTTCAATTATTTTCATTCTTTTTCACAAGACAGTATTTTTGTGCATATATACATTATATGCAAAGACACATAGTTTTTTTACAATTGCACAGAATTTTTTACAAATGTACAATATAACAACACGTACACATAATCCTTCCTCTCTCCAGACATTCAGCTTTCATACCCATAATTTCTTGGGGGGGACCAGACAATACAGCAACACCGAGCTACGGAGAACAAGCAAAGTCAAGCCAAACAAACAGTAAAACAGAGGCAGGTAGTGAATAAAGCCAACAAAACGGCTAATAAACTAGTCAAGCTTACGCCGGCAAAGAGCCAAAAGAAAAAAAAGAGTTTAGTCCCCATAAAAGTAGCCCCTTCACTCAGGACCTATTTCATGACTAACACCCAGGGCAATCCTGACCTAAACAGGCAGGGTGGTTCTAGTGTCACAGTAGAGGAGGGTGGGGAGGAGGTGGACTCCTCTATTACACTCTCCAATCATTTTGCACTTCTAAGCACTCTGCCTGTATTGAGTGGGAAGGAAAGACAAGAAGAAGCCGAGGAGGCAGGGCCTACCCCGTGGGAAGAGGGACCCCAAAGCGTAGAAACGGTTCAGGGGCAACTAAAACAATCAACACTGGAAATGGGGGCCCGTTTCTCTATCTCAGAAACAAATCAAAAACAAATACAAGACACTTGTACCGGCCTAGAAGAAAACTTCCTGGCACTCACCCACAGGATGGACGACCTAGAACAAAAAGTAGGGAGCCTCGGGCAAGAGACTAAAAACAACACCCAAGAGATATTGAGATTAAAGGAGAGGGAGCGGGACTTGGCAGAAAGACTGGAGAGGCTGGAAAATATGTCTAGGAGGAATAATATTAGGATCTTAGACTTAAAGGAAGGGCTGGAAGGAGATAATCTAAAATCTTATGTTATTAATATCCTGACCAATGCCTTCTCTCAGATTGCATCAGCCTCAGTCTGGGATGCAGAAATACAGCGAATTCATAGAGACCCCTTTAGGCTAAACCCGGCTCAGAAAAAAACTAGAAACATCTTGGTATATGTACACTCTTACACTCCTAAGGAGCAGCTATTGGGGGCAAGCTCTTAAACTTAAGTCTATTCAAGTGCAAGGCGCCTCCTTTAGAGTCCTTTCAGATATCACTTGGGTCACTAGGGACAGGAGGTGGGAGCTGGGAAAAAGGATGGATGCGGTAAAGGATTTAGGGGCCCAGGTGCAGTTGTGTTTTCCTGTTTTTCTGAAAGTAGTCCTCGCAAATAAGATGTACAACTTCAGGTTCCCAGAGGAGGTCGAATGTCTTTTGGGACAATATAATGCAGCCGTTTAAGGAGGGGGGTCAGAGATCCAGCATTCATTCTTCTTTTTTTCTTTAATGTTATATATGGTACACAGAGGCGATGGGCTTTAGGCTCAAATAGGCAATAATTATTGCCAGTAGGTAGTATGGAAGGGTTCCCATGGGATGGGGTGGGTTGTTGGGGGGTGTTGGGGTGTTTTGGGAGTTTTCACGTTGTTTGGTGTGGAGCACTGGTAAAAATAAAAAACAATATTTAATAAAATCATGCGACATTACAACCTCTAGTATCTACTGTAGAAGGTGGATCCAGATTAATGTTGGGGGATAGGATCACCCAGGTAGGGATTCAACAACATGAATGTCTCAGCTGGAACGTTAATGTTTTAAGGGTAACAAGAAGACAATGCCTGATTTTTCAGTACTTAATGAAAGGCTCAGCTAAAATCCTTCTGCTTCAGGAGACTCACCTCACGCAAGCAGAGTGTAAAGCATTATTCGGTAAATATAAATGGGTGGACACAATTGTTGCTTCAGATCAGCAATGTTGTTCTAAAGGGACTGCGATAATACTAAAAGGAAATTCTTTAGTGGAGGTAACTAAGTCCCAGGTAGATTGCAGAGGACGTTGGGTCATTGCTGAGATTAAGTTCAGGGGGGTGAAACAGACTTTGGTTAGTTTCTATGGGCCCAACGAAGATGATATGAATACTCTCTGTTTGGCCCTTGCCGACTTTGAGGCTCCGCTGATCCTGGCCGGAGATTTTAATGTACTACTAGACAAAAGGTTAGATAGGTCCTCCCCTCAATCCAGATAGCAGTCCCTCGTGTAAAAGTGCATCTTGAAAAATGTTAATTTATGTGATGTGTGGAGGAAAAAACATGGCGAGGTTAAGGAGTATTCCTTCTATAGTAAGAAGAACTCTCACTATTCCAGATTAGACTATGTATTTATGGAGCAGGCGGATATACATAGGGTCCTTTTAATTAAATACATGCCCATTCATTAATCGGATCATGGTACTTTGGTCTTTAACCTAGACTTTCCTCCAGATTTTTCAATCAGGAGGTGGCCACTGAATAGGAGGTTTCTCCTATTAACTTCTACGCCTAGCTTTCTGAAATTAGAAACTGATATATTCTTTCAGAACAATCTTGGGTCTGCCACACTCTATATTGTCTGGGATGCCTTTAAGGCGTGGCTTAGAGGGACATTAAAAGGGCAGTCTCAGTGTGGGCTAGGTCAGAGAGGGAAGAATTGGCGTATTTAGAACTGCAAATAGCGAGGGCCGAAGCTGAGTTTATGGTGAGACATCCTGAAGACTTGGGGAAAGAGCACTGGGTAAAGAAGGTGAAGGACTGTCAATTAAAATTCAAATGTAAAACTGAGGAAATTCTGCGTCAAAAGTGGGAGTTAAGCAAAATGAGGGAGATTGACCAAGGGGAGAACTGTGGTAAGCTTCTTCCATTGGTGGAGAAGTGTGGCTCACTGGTTAGAGGAGGCAGACCTGGAAGCAGAGGTCAGCCCGGGACCAGGGTTCAATTCCCGGCTCGGCGGGGTCTTGAGTCCTAAAAAAAATGTCCATGGACTCGACAATTCTCGCTACGGTGCCTACTCGATTCACGGGTTCACACTCTGCGACTCTGGGCAATAGCTTGCTTAATCTCCACAACGGCCCCCCGCGGCGGGATGCCTGGCTTTCACCTTGCGGATACCCTGCCGGGGTTATCTCACAGGGGAATACCAGGACGGGTTCCCTAAGCAAGCGCTTAGAAGCCGCTCGGTGATTTGCGCTATATAAATTCCTATGCATTTACATTTACATTTACATTTACATTAAGTCTAGGTTTGATAGAGCCAACATGTATATAAGTAAGATCAAGAGGGGTACACAAACAACAGAGGAAAGAGATGAAATAGCTCAAGTTTTCACAGGGTTCTTTCAAGAACTATATCATGAATATTTCCATGGGGTTGATGAGCTTACAGATACCTGTCTTAAGGCGAAACTACTGCCGCGGTTAACAGAGACTAGTCAAGAATTTCTCTCTCAAGACATATCAGGGAGTGAGATATTGGAAGTGTTAAACTTGGCTAAAAAGGGGAAAGCTGCCTGCCCAGATTCAATCTCGATCGAGGTGTATAATATGCTGCAAGATGAAATTATCCCGGTCTGGTTGAATTTGTTCAATGAAATATTAAAGGGTACTTTTCCATTACCCGAGTCATGGTCAGATGCAGTTATCACCCTGATTTTGAAGGACCCTTTGGAGTGTCAATCGTACTGTCCAATTTCATTATTAAGCGTGGACTATAAAGTATTTGCAGGGATTCTGAATAAACGGCTCTGCAAAATTATACCTCAGATAATCCATGAAGACCAGAAGGGTTTTCTTCTGGGTAGGCAAATGTCAGAGCTGGTGTATACCCTGACTGGTTCAGTCGACCTGGCCTCAGCTTCGGTTTTCCTTTATCAAACATTAAGGTTGACGCGGCCAAAGCTTTTGACTGCGCCAACTGGCATTTTTTAGTCAGAACCCTGAATGTTATGGGCTTTACCGTAGGCTTTAGAGAGGTAATCAAAAAAATCTATAGTTCACCCCATGCATGCATTTTAGTTAACAGTAGTCTGTCCCTGATTGTGAACATAGAACGCGGAACATAGCAGGAATGCCCGTTGTCTCCCATCCGATTTGATAATAATTTGGACCCTTTTGCTCAGAGTTTAAAGCTAAATGAAAAGATCATCCCATTTAAAGTGGATGGGTTTGTCAGAAAACTCGCTATCCATGCAGATGATCTAGTCCTGTTTTCCTATTGTGTAGATACTACACTGCATGAGCTTAGATATGAACCTGATACCTTCGGAAACTTCTCAGGTTATGAGATAAATAAAGATAAAACAAAGGTGATGGCTTGGAATATGGCTAATCAGGGGGAAGTTTATGAGACAGAATTAAGATACATTGGGATTACAATAACTCAAGACGTTAGGAAAATTCCAACTGTGAATCTAGGTAGAATTTCATGGGAAGTGGAGATTCTATTAAAAATATGGGTGAACATGCCATCATCACATTATGGTAGTGTTAATTTAATTAAGATGGGTGTTCTCCTAAATGTATACTTATCTTTTTAATAACATACCTTTGGAGTTTCCAAAAACCGAGATTCTGAAAATCCAGGGTACGATCTATTCTTTTATTTTGGGCAGGAAAGGGGATTAGACTCTCCTGGAAAAAACGAAGATGCAAATTCTCACAGGGTGGTATGGGCTTACCTGACTTCCAACTTTTCTGCTGGGCCTATCAATTAAAAAACGCTCCTAGGATGATTCCCTGACTGGTATTATGTTGAAAGCCATGTTGGAGGGGTTAGGGGAATCTGGTTTTATTTATAAATTTGGTTCCCCCAAATTCTAAAAAAAGGTTCGACTGAAAACACTGGGGATGGCAGCCAAACTCTGGTCGGACTGTCGACTCTTTTTGGTGCTTTCTTATTATAGTGAGTGGGCCCCTGTGTGGGGCTGTCCTGGAACACCGGATTGTCTTTTAGACGCCCTATCTCGCCCACTAAAAGTGTCAGGAGTTTTAGTATGGGGGGACCTGGTACAGGACAGCAAATGTCTTCCTTGGGAGTTTTGGAATCAAACCACTGCTGGAACTTTGTCTAGATTAAAGCACTACCAGCTTTTGTCATGGTGTAAATCTCAAAGTTGGTCCAGTAGTCTGGATGATGATATGGAGAATGACTGGCAAAAACAATCCCTGAGGAAGGAAGAAGTTGCCCTATGGCTACACCTATCTTCTGGCGGCAGCAGAAAGAAGAAAGGATAAGCCGCGCCGGGTCTGGGAGAATTACTTGTACTTGCCAGGCGAAGACTGGAAGGAGTTATGGCAAATATCTATTGACACGATTTATTCTGTGATTAAATCTGCTGCTCTCAGAAGAAATCATTTCTTCACACTCCAAAGGATATACTGGACTCCGCTAAAGATTTCTAAACCGAAGGGTGGAGGTGCAGCAAGCTGCTGGATGTGTGGTTTTCAGAGTGCGGATGAAGTCCATATATTCATGTCCTGCCCCAAAATATACAAATTCTGATTGGATGTCGGTAGGACCATCTCCAGGGTTCAGGTCTAGAAATGGAGGTAAGCCCAATTCTCATTTCTTTTTGGTGTGGTGGATATGTTGGGTGGGATACGACCTCAGTCTGGGTCCCAATGCAAATTGGTGTTTTACTTGATACTGTTGGCAAGGAGGGAAATCTGCCTGCTTTGGCCACAGGAATCGTCCCGTAGTTGGAATGATTGGTGGAAGTCTGTTAAATATTGTCGAGCCATAGACCAGAGGGTTACTATCTCGAGGGGTAGGTCTGATTTTGGGTTGTTCTGGAATTGGCTGGATGACCCTCCCCTTTCCCCTGAGTAGAGTCTAGATCATAGATCATGGTTTTAAACTGGTTATACTTGGACTTAAGACATTTCCAATGATTAACACCTCTGGGTCAGCTCAAGTTCAGTATAAACGGGTATTCCCCATTTAGAATAAATCAGCTGAGACTAAGTATCCACCAAAACCTATCTGCGCCAGTGGCTGGACAGGTCGAGAGGTGGTAGTAGCTACGGAGGTCATATGAGGAAAAAACAAATTTAAAATAAAAAAAAGAGAAAGGCAGCCTCTTGATCAGTGTGTCAGCTGGAGGGTCGGCTTTCTTCGGCACTTGCTGTAACGAGCTGCATCGATAGTCGAACTGCTCTGAACCACTGTGTCTTGCTAGAGCAAGTGAAGGTATATTTATACCTTGAAGGTGTCTAGGAATGCCATAGTTTGACGTAAAGTCAGGCATAATAACTTCAGGAAAGAACCCCTAGGGAATAGTCATTCTTTGCAAAGCACTTGAGTTCTTGGACAAATCAATATTCAAGCAAGGAAATGTCCCTAACTGCTTAGGCCGATGTTCCAAGAAATCGTTGTGACGTTTGGTACGGGTGGAAGTAGCCATGCTTGTATTTGGTCTGCATGGGCTATGTCAAAATAAGGGCTTGATTACTTTGCCTATATCGGGGCAATGTGAATTGTACCTATATAAGTGCATGAATCGGGAAAATTCACTCAGAGCCTAAAACGCCACACAAAAACATCAGAGGTTAATTTTATTTTTTTCTGCTCCCAATGCCGACCAAGCTTGCCATGTTTAGTTACCTTTTTGCCTTTTTGTGTTCATTGGCTGCCATCTTCTTTTTAACATACTCTGAAGATGGCGCCACGTGAGGTTGATTACCTGGAGTGCAGGCACCCAAGTTCACTTTATTCCTCCTAGCAGGATGACGTTATGGAGGGTTACCTGTCTATATTTGACTGTGGTATAATGTGGTGCATGATTCAACCAGTGTGTTGGTCTTGGTATGTTGCTAAATCACTGTCCGCAGGCACCATAAGTAAGTTCTGTTGTTGTCTGCTGGCGCTTGTTTTGGGTGGCATTATGACTGCATTTAAGAGCCATTGAGGAGAAAATGGCTTCACACCTGTAGACATTTTGTAATGATTATTTCATTAATATTTTTTGACACATGTTTGAGTTGCCAGTCTTTGACTGGGGATAGTATGGTGTGTGTTTTCTGTCAAACACACAAGATGATGTACAGATTGTTGCACAATGCTAAAACATTCACCCCCAGTCACAGATCTGGGTTTAATCCATCGTTATTTTTCTCACCAAGCCCCCTCTGTTCAGACATGGCCATATGCAAATCAGTCTTGACCCTGTGCCTCATGGGAACAGTCCAGCCATAACTGCCAAGCTATGTATTCCCTGGAATGGAATTAAGCAACCTAGGACCGGTTTCTGGCTATCAGCATTCTTCAGCCAGGATAGCTTGACTCCAGTGGCTTAGTGAGCACGGGACCCACGTCTGGGCATGCCCTTTCCACATAGGGTGAACAGCAAAACACACAAGATGATGGACGTAATGTTGCACAATGGCAAAACATTCACCCCCAGTAACAGCTCTGGATTTAATCCATCGTTATTTTCTTGACCAAGCCACCCCAGATCAGAGATGGCCATATGCAAATCAGTCTTGACCCTGTGTCTTATCAGAACAGTCCAGCCTGAACTGCCAAGCTTTGTCTTCTCTGGACAGGAATCAAGCATCCTAGGTCCGGTTTCTGGCTATCAGCCTTCTTCAGCCAGGATAGCTTGAATCCAGTGGCACAGTGAGCACGGGACCCAGGTCTGGGCATACCCTTCCCACATAGGGTGAACAGCAAAACACACACGATGATGGTTGGAATGTTGCACAATGGCAACACATTCGCCCCCAGTCACATATCTGGGTTTAATCCATCGCTATTTTGCTCACCAAGCCACCCCAGTTTAGATATGGCCATGTGCAAATCAGTCTTGACCCTGTGCCTCATGGAAACAGTCCAACCCGAACTGCCAAGCCATGTCTTCCCTGGACCATAATCAAGCATCCTAGGACTGGTTTCTGGTTATCAGCCTTCTTCAGCCAGGACAGCTTTACTCCAGTGACATAGTGAGCAAGGGATCCACGTCTGGGCATACCCTTCCCACATAGGGTGAACAGGAAAACACACAAGATGATGGATGGAATGTTGCACAATGGCAACAAATTCACCCCAGTCACATATCTGTGTTTAACCCATCGTTATTTTGCTCACCAAGCCACCCCAGTTCAGACATTGCCATATGCAAATCAGTCTTGACCCTGTGCCTCATGGGAACAGTCCAGCCAGAACTGTAAAGCCATGTCTTCCCTGGACCGGAATCAAGCATCCTAGGGTCGTTTTCTGGCTATCAGCCTTCTCCAGCCAGGATAGCTTGACTCCAGTGGCGTAGGGAGCACGGGACCCACGTCTGGGCATACCCTTCCCACTTAGGGTGAACAGCAAAACACACAAGATGATGGACGGAATGTTGCACAATGGCAAAACATTCACCCCCAGTCACAGATTTTGGTTTAATCCATTGTTATTTTGCTCACCCAGCCACCCCAGTTGAGACATGGCCCTATGCAAATCAGTCTTGACTCTGTGCCTCATGGGAACAGTCCAGCCCGAACTGCCAAGCCATGTCTTTCCTGGACCAGAATCAAGCATCCTAGAACCGGTTTCTGGCTATCTGCCTTCTTCAGACAGGATAGCTTGAATCCAGTGGTGTAGTGAGCACGGAACCCACGTCTGGGCATACCCTTCCCACATATGGTGAACAGCAAAACACACATATTTTTAATTCCACCGGTAGGAATCAAAGGAATTTGGTGTTACTCTTGTAACACCAAATTACTGGTTAATTGTACTGCTCCGCCAACAAAAATTAATCTTCTAAACAGGGATGGGACAGAGAGTCCCTCTAGGTTTAAAAGTCACTGCAGATTAAAGTTTAATATGTAGTGTTTTTTAAACATTCAGGGACTTCTCCCACTTGTGGCACTGTTTAGAAAGCACTGCAGTGCTATCTCCTTGGTGCCTTTCAGTAATCACTGCAGAGTATGTAAGGGTGACGAGGGGTATGCACTGCAGCGGTTTCTAAACACAGAGGGACTGCCTCCTCCTCTGTCCCGTTTAAAAATCCCTGCACAGCACAACAGTGCATACCCTTTAACTCCCTTACATACTCTTTGATAACTGCAGAATATGTAACGATGTCAAAGGGTATGAGGAAGTAAAAGGCAAGGGAGGTCTCCTTTGTAATCCAATTAGGGACAAGGAGAATAAAAGTGAAGAACTTGAGAAGTCCCAAAAAATTCAACTATTAAGAAGCCCTTTGGTGTATTGCCCTCATAACTCACAATGCCGACTTAATAGAAAAGTATACAATATTACTCAGTTTTGAACATATAGTGAAAACATCAGAATACCAAAAATCTAAAAAAAACATGTGTATTGTATTAAAAAAGCAGTTTATTACAAATAAATAAAATCAATGTTATATAACATCAGTACAGTGCCATACATACAAATTTAAGTTCAGTCTTTGTTAAAAAAATGTTGCCGGTACAAATACAAAGAAAAAAATATCATAAAAATCACAGTTGTTAGGGATGTCGACGCAGCGTTTCGGTGTATAACGATACCACCTTCATCAGGACACACAATTCTATACAGAAAAAACATATAATTAGATACATTCAATGGTTTATTAAAAAAACATTCTTTCAACAGTTTCCACTGCACCGTTTTGTTTTCACACCTTATTCTATTTGCTTTTCTACAGCAAAGATATATTACCATTGATGAGTCATTCTGGCATTTGAGGTATACTGGGCTATACAAGTGGGTTCTTAACTTTAGTGACACGACGTCACCCTGAGGTAGCTCTAAGAAAAAATCATAATGCATACCTGTGAAAAATTATTGTCCCTCTTGTGTTAATTGGAGGTAATTTGATCGTTGTCCCTCAACTGATGGAGGATCTGGTCTATTATTTCCAGTGTAACATTCCTTTCTGTAAGAAGCATAAAATTATATAACTTGTCTATACTTTCTATGGCTGATTTACATTTTATCAGGAAAGGCCCATTGTATTTGGATGGCCTTTCAATTTCAGGAACTCAGTGATGAAGAGGATATAGCTGGAAGGGGGCCACGGTATTATTAAGAGAATATCACTAAAATGAAACAGATTAATGTATTAAGATATAACTGGATAGACCAGAGGTTGTGTTTTGCTCAAAATATATACACAGATGGTTGTTGGACCTATTACTGGTCTATGTTCAATAGGAAGGTTTTCTAAGTATAGAACATGATGGGATCTGCCCGTGATCTTTTATATAAGCAGAAGAAGTTAATCTTAGGGGAACTAATATTAGGGGTCTGTTTTCTTGGGAAATTGATGTGTAAAACAGCATACTCACCCTCAAAGCAAGGTTATATGGCCCTCAATGCAGCGTCACTGGATTCTTTTAAATCTGCTAAAAGCGCTGGGTATCCTTTCACAGTGTCTATTTTCAATTTGACCTGTGGAGGATTACATTGCAATCATTGTTTTTTATATCCAACATGACTAGATGTTCTAATTCGATATCTATTTTCATGTGTTCGTAGTATCACTAGCTTACTTCAGTTAATTCTTGAGGCTATTGTGGAAAATGAAGGTATTTTTATAACCCGACTGGATGTGATAATCCGATATCTAATTTCATGCGCTCGTCATATCACTGGTGTACTGCACTTAGTTATTGAAGCAACTTTAGGTATTTTATGATATTTTTGTAACCTAACTTCTATTATTTATTCATAGAAGACTAGCTCTCGGGTAATGGTCTTAGTGTATATCACCACTAAGGGGGCGGAAGAGCAGTTTCCTCTTCAGTTGTTGCATTGGTTGCTGTCGCCACTCTACAAACGAAGGCACATTTTCTTCCTTATTCCTCATATTCAGTATTATTGCGGCATAGTCGGGGTATTGTTTTAATCAATTACCGTATGGGATTAGACCGTCTTCATACGACTATTGGGACAGTAATACGAACATCAGTAATTGAAATCAAGCCGAAGACAAGCCTTTTACCCCCAACCAATGGCACAGTATTGTTAACATCATTTATTGGAGTCACGTAGGGGCAGACCTTTTACCTCCTACATTACCTCTATCTACTTTTTTAGAAAGATCGATAGTCTGTACATGGTTATCGTAATAGTATTGTGTATAGGTTCTATATGCTTGTAGATAGCTAGCATCTACCCGATTATGCTCTTTCGGTTTTAAGGTAACCCAGAGTTATACTAGAGAGATATTTAGTATATTTTTGCACAGCGGGCTCGAAGCTTAACTTGTTTTTAAAAATCGGCCTCCCTGCTCCCCTCACAGCTCCTCTCGTACTCGATCCGAAAGTTGTTTTGAGCTCGCATCAGCTAGCTTGTTATTTAAACACGTTATCGCTGTAGTATTCGAATTAAACTCTCGCGGGATGTCGGCGACCGCATTGCATCAGTTATGTGCGACGCTCAAACTCAGGACTACACTTGTAGTTTAAAGTGCTATCATAACGTCCTTCACAAGTAAACTATCACAGGATGTGGGCGATCGCATTGTATCAATTATGTGCGACGCTCAAATCGGGAACTACACTTGTAGTTTAATGTGGTATCTTTCACGACATGTCCCTTATACTTGTTATTGTTGTTTTGTTAATATGCTCCAATTAGGGTTCTCAGATTTTTCATTCAGTATAATACAATATCCATTTTCTGCATAGTTGCCCTCTCATTATGCGTAAAACAAAAATTTCTAATATTTTGAAGAAAGACACTATGGGCAATCGTATTGATGTAATGGTCTGCCACGAATAATTAATGTTTGTACTAGTGTTTTGCGCAATAACATCATCCCGATCTGATGGGTCTCTTCAAGCTACAGTTGTAGTTTCTTGTTTGTTTGGTTTTAAATGTCCATGTGACTACATATACATTGGTGAAACATCCCGCGAAATCAGGCTCAGACTCAATGAGCATAAATCGGCCATTCGCTGTCCCTTGACGGACCACTGGACAACAGCGGTTCACAACATTGATGATTTACGATGGTGTGGCTTAGAAATAATAACCCAAAACATGAGAGGAGGTGATATCAACACAAAACGTAAGAAACTGGAACAATTTTTCATGTCAAGATTTAATTCAGTAAGAGAAGGGCTTAACACAAGAGAAGGATCCTATAGATACGCCAACGTGATATCATAGGTCCCATAACAAAAAGTCAGACATAACACATACATAAGACCCTGTACCAGAAAAGGTCAAAATAGTCCATAAGGAAGATTGTTCTTAATAAAAGGCTGAAATCGCGAGCCCGTGATGTGTAGATAATCAAAATATGAACTAGCATAAGTCATTGTTATGTTATACAAATTAAACCTGGCATGAATTATGGTGTTTTTCTCCATCACGAATAATGTTGCTCATATAACCAGGGCTCAATTTTTGGAATACTTCTTCTTAATGTAATATTAAATCTAAAAACCAACAAGAGGTGCTCACCAAACAAACAAGAAACTACAACTGTAGCTTGAAGAGACCCATCAGATCGGGATGATGTTCCATTGGTTGGGGGTAAAAGGCTTGTCTGCGGCTTGATTTCAATTACTGATGTTCGTATTACTGTTCCAATAGTCGTATGAAGACGGTCTAATCCCATACGGTAATTGATTAAAACAATACCCCGACTATGCCGCAATAATACTGAATATGAGGAATAAGGAAGAAAATGTGCCTTCGTTTGTAGGGTGGCGACAGCAACCAATGCAACAACTGGAGAGGAAACTGCTCTTCCGCCCCCTTAGTGGTGATATACACTAAGACCATTACCCGAGAGCTAGTCATCTATGAATAAATAATAGAAGTTAGGTTACAAAAATATCATTAATACCTAAAGTTTCTTCAATAACTAAGTGCAGTAGACCAGTGATATGACGAGCGCATGAAATTAGATATTGGATTATCACATCCAGTCGGGTTCATTTTCCACAATAGCCTCAAGAATTAACTGAAGTAAGCTAGTGATACTACGAACACATGAAAATAGATATCGAATTAGAACATCTAGTCATGTTGGATATAAAAACAATGATTGCAATGTAATCCTCCACAGGTCAAATAAAAAATAGACACTGTGAAAGGATACCCAGCGCTGGTAGCAGATTTAAAAGAATCCAGTGACGCTGCATTGAGGGCCATATAACCCTGCTTTGAGGGTGAGTATGCTGTTTTACACATCAATTTCCCAAGAAAACAGACCCCTAATAATAGTTCCCCTAAGATTATTTCTTCTGCTTATATAAAAGATCACGGGCAGATCCCATCATGTTCTATACTTAGAAAACCTTCCTATTGAACATAGACCAGTAATAGGTCCAACAACCTTCTGTGTATATATTTTGAGCAAAACACAACCTCTGGTCTATCCAGTTATATCTTAATACATTAATCTGTTTCATTTTAGTGATATTCTCTTAATAATACGGTGGCCCCCCTCCAGATATATCCTCTTCATCACTGAGTTCCTGAAATTGAAAGGTAACAACACATGCCATCCAAATACAATGGGCGGGCGTGGCCAAGATGGGGGAGTGAGAGGACGCTTCTTCTCGCAGCTCCCCGATCCGACTAGGCCCAAGCCCTGAAATATAGCTTTTTCTCCCCCCACCAGAGCTTAACAGCACGGGGAGAAGTGGAGGAACCTGACGAGAAGACACTGGTCGGGTTCTAGCCTCTGTTCAGCCTCAGGACTGCCCGCCGGACGGTGTTGGAGGCCCGGCCTGGGAAGCGTGAGGAGGAGGAGGCCGACACCAGAGCACATCGGCCGGAAGCACGCCCCGCCCATTGCCGTTTGGAGTGCGCAGCCGGAGGAGATACTGCAACGCCACGCCCGAAGGGCCCTGAATGCCTGAGGGGACCACCAAGTCAGCCCCGTGGGAGCAGCTGGGAGCGGCGCATGAGTCCCAGCCTACTCGTATGAACGTCCACCGGGACATTATCGAAGCGGCAAGAGAGTGGGCCCGAGGCATCACGTGGGGCCTTCCTTCCCCGTCCCCCCCCATTGAAAGGGCTCCCCAGCTCGGCGGACACCTAAGACCGAAGAAAATCAGGCGACATTGGCGGCCCCGGGGCTTGTATTGTCAATTCCAGAGCGACTCTTGGCCACTGGCTCCGTGACACGCGGCGGAGCTGGACGAAGGTGGAAGATGGCGGAGATGCCCTGAGAGGCCTCTGTTGGCGGCTGAGAGGTCTTGCACTGTACCGGAGGGACACACAGCGCCTCCCCCGTCCGTTGTGGCCGGAGTCAGAAGGAGGGGAACACCACCGGTGATACCACCCCCGCCTGGTGGAGCCCGCGACGGACGGAAACTGGCGGGGCCTGTGGGAGGAGTGAGCATCCCGCCATAGCGGCCACACCCAGAGCCCAGCGCGACGGAACCAGTGGCGCTCTCCCCAGACTGCGCTCGGAGCAATTGCTGGTGACCACCAATGGTCCCCTACCTGACCTAGGACAGCACCCGCGGATCGAGACACGTCGAGTTGAGGGGACGGGATAACTGGCCCGTGCTCAATCCAAGATGGCGTCGGGCCGAGGCGCCAAGCGGGGAGAACGCACTCTCCCCGACATGCTTCACAGATCCCAGCAAAGAGGAGACAGGGGGCAGCTATCATCAAGCCCAGCTGGAGGATCGCAGGGTGCGACTGGAGGGGAACCGCCGGTCCCCAGATCGTTCCTTGAGTCGCTGTTCAGCACCCTCAGAGACGATTTTCAGACATTGAAACAGGAAGTGGCGGGTGAGGTTCGGGAGGTGCGCAGAGAGGTGAAAGAGATCGGGAAGCGAGTGGCCACAGTGGAGAGTACGAACCACCGTCTTGATGAGGAGTTAGTCCTACTGCAGCAGGAGGTGTTGCGCCTCAGAGATCAGCATTTAGATCTGCAAATGCACAATGAGGACCTTGAGAACCGGTCTCGGCGAAACAATATACGAGTCCGAGGAATTCCATCCACAGATGAAGTCTCATATACGGCTGGCTACCTGAGAGACTTGTTCTGAGCTATCCTGGGTGAACCGTCTGAGTTCCCAGTCAGGATCGATAGAGCGCATACGGTGGGCCCGTCGCGACGAGCATCGGCACCTCCTCCGGACATTTTAGCCTTCCTTCCAGATTTCCCACTGAAGGAACGCATCATGGCAGAGGCCCGGAAACAACCCGCGTTCACTTTCTATGGCCACTCTGTGGGACTGTATCAGGACCTGTCCGCCATCACTCTTCAAAAACGGAAATCATTCAAGATCGCCACAGACTTTCTGAGAGAGCACGAAACACCTTATGCCTGGGTTCACCCCTTCCGTCTTATCTTTCGATGGAATGGCACGATGCATCAACTCAGATCACTTCAGGAAACGTGTGAGGTTCTGGGGATCAAGGCGGAGGAGGAAGACACGGCCACGCCGAGCCGGAGGCGCGGCCCCAGAGATGGCTGGCAGAGGGTGTCACGGAGACAAGGGTCTGCCAATCCCAGAAGGCCGGACTCGCCCACCATTAGAGCCAACATGGCGGATGCGGTCTCCAAAGCGGCCAGGAATAATTCCTCCAACGGTGATGTGGCTCTTACAGCATGATGACGCTCCGGGGGGAGAACACCACAGCCTTACTGGAGTAACAGGTTCGGGTCTTGGAGGGCGGGGGTGGGGGGTAAGAGGGAGAGGGAGTAAGTGGCCGGACATTCACACTGGTAACTCACCACAGACTTGCCCGGAGGGCATGACTGGAACTGACATTTGTTGGGATTTCAGGGGATTGTTGGGGGGAGAGGGAGGAGGGCGCTTAGTTGTTTGCATGAAGGGTTTGTTGGGGTGTAGAGGGAGTTTGGGGAAGGGGAGGGGAAAGGTGGGCGGCTTGGGGGAAGTTTGAGGGGGGTTGGGGGGAGACACGTGGACCGTCCAGTGCTACTGAGCCAATTATCACAGCCTCGCTGTGCTTCTTTACATTGTCTACACCGCACCCACCTCTTTTAGGCCATGACACACTGAATGTACCTTGGTTGTACCCACACAGATGACGGCTTTCACAGTAGTCACCCTTAATGTGAAGGGATTAAATAACCCTGTCGAGAGGAGGGCAGTCCTTTCCTTATTGGAAAATACCCACGCGGACATTTGTCTCCTGCAGGAGACTCATCTCCTAGCCAAAGACTGCCAGAGGATGCGCTCCCATAAATTCCCCACGCAATTCTTCTCCTGCAACACTACTAAGACCGCTGGGATTGCAATTTTAGTATCCTGAACATTTAAAGGAGAGGTCCTCCATAAGTTTGCTGAACAGAGAGGTAGACTCCTTGCTTATAGGGTCAAATACGGGGGACTGATTTTCACCATTGGATCGATGTATAGCCCCAATGAACACCAAGAACGATTCCTACACTCAGTTGTGGTGGATGTCACCGCCACAGCAGATAGGCACGTAATCATAGGGGGGGACCTGAATATGGTCTTCGACTCTTCCCTGGACAGGTCGGTGCAGCGGCGCCCGCAGACTGGGGAGATTTCGCAGACGGGCAAACGCCAACTAGAGGAGTCAGATCTCCATGACCTTTGGCGCTGCTTCCACCCCACCACCCGAGACTATTCTTATTATTCGCACGCCCACAAGACCTACGCACGTCTTGCCCATCTATTGGTCTTGAAACCGGTCCGCGACTTAGCCACAGCTTCTGAGATAGGGGTTCTCTCTCTGTCGGGCCACGCCCCTGTTACGGGGACGTTTCAATTGCCACCGATGTCGCCTAGGCGTGGAGTGTGGCGCCTCAGGGATACCTTGCTGCACAAACAGACGGTGGTAAAGCATATTCAAGACTCGATACGGGATTACCAGGAGCATAATGATCAGGGTGACACTACCCTAGCAACACAATGGGCGGCATTGAAAGCGATGCTCCGAGGGGAATTTATTGCCATCTCCTCCGCCGAGAATAGGGAGCGTCAGCAGAAGCATGAGGAACTCACTGGCAAAGTGTGAGAATTGGAACAGGTTCACCAGAGGACGGGGGCTCCCAGAATCTGGAAGCAGCTTAAGGCTGCGAGGAAACTTTTGTCAGCCTTAGATATGGACAGGGCGGAATATGCTGCATTACGCTTGAAGCATGCATATTATACGGGTGGGGACAAATGCGGAAAGCTCCTGGCGCACAAACTCAGGGAAGCACATCAGAGGCACTTAGTGAAGGAGCTATCGACACCCGCTGGGGGTTGGTAATGGAAGATGACAAAATAGCTGAAGGCTTCCGCCGATTATATGCTGACCTCTATAAAGGCGAACCCCCGTCAGCACAAGCAGAGGAGGACTACTTGGCCTTGGTTGACCTTCCCTCTCTCCCTCCGGAGCAAGCGGAATATCTCGAAAGGGGCATTCGGGTGGAGGAAGTGATTACGGCCATCTCCAGGCTCAAACATGGGAAGGCCCCGGGCCCTGATGGTTATGCATCCCTCTTCTATAAAATGTTCTGCCCTACGTGAGCCCCGATCCTCACGCGGCTATTTAATTCCTTCTCCGTTCCTGGAGCTATCCCTCCGGATTTGCTTAGGGCAACGGTTTCGGTTATCCCTAAACCGGGGAAGGATCGGACGCAATGTGGCTCCTACAGGCCGATCTCTCTCTTGAATATCGACCTTAAGTTGTATTCTGGGATCCTGGCGGCCCGTTTGGCGCTTCACCTCCCAGGACTAGTGGAATCGGACCAAGCCGGGTTCGTCCCGGGGAGGCAAACGGTGGATAACACCGAGAGAGTGGTCCGTGTACTGGAGAAAGCCTCCAGGGTACCTGGGGAAAGGATGTTGCTGGCAGTTGATGCGGAGAAAGCCTTTGACAGGGTGCATTGGCCATATCTGGGGAAAGTTTTAGCGAAAGTAGGTATTGGTGAGAAATTCCGCACTCTGGTGTTCAACTACTACAAGTTTCCATCAGCAGTGGTACTAGTTAATGGCTGCAGCTCCCAACAGTTCGCGATAGAAAGGGGCACTAGGCAGGGGTGTCCATTATCCCCGCTTCTATTCGCACTTTATATGGAACCCCTGGCCCAGAGGATACGGCAGAATCCGAATGCGCGGGGAATTAAGATGGGGGAGTACACTCACACTATCAGTCTGTATGCAGATGATATTATTCTGACACTAGCGGATCCAGGGAGGGCGCTCCCTGCATGCATTGATGAAATGGAGGCCTTTGCTGCCATAGCAGGCTTCAAGATGAACATGGGGAAATCTGCGGCCCTTGACGTCTCACTCACCGCTGCCACCAGGACTGACTTGCAGGGGCGGTTCCCCATGCACTGGTCGAAAGGCCTGGTGCCCTACCTGGGCATTCTTCTGGCACCCACGCTGCCCGCTATGGTGACTGCGAACTATACTGCCCTAGGTTCGAAAATAAAGGAGGAACTGGGCCGCTGGAGCAAGGGCACATTGTCCTGGCTAGGCAGAATTGCCGCGGTGAAATTGACCATCTTGCCGCAGGTGCTTTACCTGTTTCGTGCCCTGCCGCTGCAGCCCCCAAAGGGATGGCGACTGCAGATTCAGGCGGACATTGCGCGCTTCATATGGCAGGGTCGTAAACCTAGGCTTAAGAGGGCCTTGGCTACCCTGGCACCTGAGGCGGGGGGACTGGCAGTACCGGACCTCCGCAAATATTTTCACGCTGCACAGCTAAGGTATCTAGTAGAGTGGAGCAAGTGGGAGACCGACATACACTGGCTTTTTCCAGACCAGGTCGGACTCTGCAGGAGTCCTTTTTACGTAGGACACATCGCCCTCCCAATTTATATGCATCTTACATCACACGGGTTCCCATGAGGGTGTGGGACGCCATGAACACGACTCACGCACTTACCACCTTCCCCTCACCGTTCACACCATTGATCGATAACCCAGAGTTTCACATTGGCCTGGAACCGGGGGCTTTTGCACGCTGGCGGTCTGCGGGATGCAGAGCACTCTTTCATCTATATGGTCAAGACGGCATTATTCCGTTCCCAGAGCTCAGGAAAGAATATCAGTTGCCGGAGGTGGAACGGTTGCGCTACATGCAGGTGCGCCATTGGGCGCTGCAGCCACAGGTACGGGAGTCGGCAGATAGGAAGCTCCTTCCATAAGAGAAATGGCTCATAACTCGCACCTCAGACAAGAAACTTATCTCAGACTTGTACAAATTCTTGCAGCCTTCCTCCTTTGACCTCTATAACCCTGGTAGGGAACACTGGGAAAGAGAACTGGGGAGATCCTTAAGCCGTAAGGAGTGGGACAGCATTGCCTATGGGGCTCGCCACTCCGCATATAACACTGGGCTTACGGAAACATTTACTAAAGTGTCCACATACTGGTATTACACGCCTCAGAGATTGCATGAGATGAATCGCAACAACGACGCCCCCTGCTGGCGAGCATGCGGGCAAACGGGCACCCTCACTCATGTTTTATGGGAATGCCCACTGCTGTCCCCCTACTGGAAAGAGGTCCTGGACATGATCGACTCCAATTTTGATATTGAATTGCCCCGCTTTCCAGCATATGTACTGTTGGGCTTACCCAATGGGCTGATGTATCCTCTGAGGTCTCGTAGAGGGAGGCAAACTGCGATGCTGTACAAAATATACTTATTCATTGGTGCACCACCACACTTCCCTCCACCACAGGGTGGTTGCATAGATTATGGCATGTCCTGGGAATGGAAAAATTGTCACTTATGGTGGCGGGAGAGGTGGAGCAGTTTAATGATCTGTGGCAACCGTTTCACTTATTGCTTGTAGGGGAATTCACAGAACTTACATGCCCCAGATATCTGCGCTTGTTGAGGTTGACTACATTAGCAGATTCAGATGGCCAACGTGCCTAGACATGAGAGCACTGGGAAAGGAGGAGCGGTTTAGGGGATGGGGGCAGGTGATGGTTTGAGGCACTGGACGGGGGAAGAGGGGGGGCCCTGGTTGGGTCGGGGAGGAGGGGAAGTTGGGGGGTTTGTTCACTTTGGAGCGCCCTGTTGCAGCATACGCACCAACCATCACATTTGGATGTACGCTACTCTTCGTAGGACCCTAACGCACTGGTGCGCTATTATATGATTGTATTGGACGCATTGCTCCTTTGTGACAATTGTTTGTTTTTCTTTTCATTTTGTGAATGCTCAATAAAATGCTTTAAACCTAAATACAATGGGCCTTTCCTGATAAAATGTAAATCAGCCATAGAAAGTATAGACAAGTTATACAATTTTATGCTTCTTACAGAAAGGAATGTTACACTGGAAATAATAGACCAGATCCTCTATCAGTTGAGGGACAACAATCAAATTACCTCCAATTAACACGAGAGGGACAATAATTTTTCACAGGTATGCATTATGATTTTTTCTTAGAGCTACCTCAGGGTGACGTTGTGTCACTAAAGTTAAGAACCCACTTGTATAGCCCAGTATAACTCAAATGCCAGAATGACTCATCAATGGTAATATATCTTTGCTGTAGAAAAGCAAATAGAATAACGTGTGAAAACAAAATGGTGCCCCGGAAACTGTTGAAAGAATGTTTTTTTAATAAACCATTGAATGTATCTAATTATATGTCTTTTCGGTATAAAATTGTTTGTCCTGATGAAGGTGGTATCGTTATACACTGAAACGCTGCGTCGACAACCCTATCAACTGTGATTTTTTTGATATTTTTATCTTTGTATTTGTACCGGCAACATTTTTTTAACAAAGACTCAACTTAAATTTGTATGTATGGCACTGTACTGATGTTATATAACATTGATTTTATTGATTTGTAATAAACTGCTTTTTTAATACAATACACATTTTTTTTAGATTTTTGGTATTCTGATGTTTTCACTATATGTTAAAAACTGAGTAATATTGTATACTTTTCCATTAAGTCGGCATTGTGAGTTATGAGGGCAATACACCAAAGGGCTTCTTAATAGTTGAATTTTTTGGGACTTCTCATGTTCTTCATGTCAAAGGGTATGCACTGCAGTGATGTGCAGTGATTTCTATATGTTAGAAACTACTGCATAACACTCAGCGGCAGCACCCTTGCATACTCTGTGGTAATCACTGCATAGCGGCATTTGGCTGTGCTATTTTCTTACCACAAAATGCATCCTCACAACCATTTTTAGATGCAAGGATGCTTTTTGTGCTATGAAAATAGCAGCAAATGCCCACTCAATCCCATTGCTGAACCAAACACTGCCCCTTCCGCCCACCCCTAATGTGAATATCGTTTCCTCGTGGGATGTATTAGGGGAAACTCATGACGCTTGTTTATTATTATGATTGTACCTTATTTTTAGGCAACACTTGGAATTTTCCTTTTGAAAGTATTTCTATTGTCCACTGGTAGACATCCACCTGGTGGCTATGTGGTAAATATTTAATATTATTGATCGACTGCCATTTTATTTGACGGGGCACAGCACTACTTGGCTTTGTCGTGATGTTGTTTTCTCCCCTTTTCTTACCCCTTTTTCCCCTCTTCTTGCTTCATCTTAAGGCACAGTGCATAGTTGGGTGTCACAATGGTCCTCATTCCCTGATGAGTTTGCTTGTAAGTACAGCAATGAAACATATCTGCTGTTCTTAACATTCTGTTCAAAACACATTGGAGTGTTTTTAATCAGGAGCCTGGGCAAAACTAGTGAGGAATGTGAAGGATATTGCATTGACTCATATTTATACATTTTTGCATTGTGAGAAAGGAAACAACTCTCATAGTTTGAGGACTCTCTTACAATTGGGTGCAGTACATTGATGGAATAGCTGAGAGTTTGATCAGTCCATCATCTACACCAAGTAAAGTTAGAGAGATACACACTATTTGGGTTCCCTCTGCAGGAATAGGAAAGTACTGGTGATGATGGAATGAGCTATTTGGTAAGTATTAGCCAACAGGATCTGTGTGGTTGATCAAGTGAGGCACTTCCTATATATTACAATGTATTAGATATCCATCACCATTGTGACGAAGTAACCCATCTGCCAAAATCTAAATCAGGCCTTGCCCCCGGAATTGAGTATGTTTCAGGAGCTTGATCATTTGTGCCTAATAGAAAGTTGTGAATGGTGTGTGTGACTTTGGAGTTTGCTTTTTCTTATTTGGGCTATAGATACAGGTAATCAGTATCTTGTGAAATTCCAGGACGGATCCAATGTGCAACTTGTTCCAGGCTTTGGGGGTAATGTAGGAGAAAGAGTGACCTTCGCTTTGACTTGTTCTGGTTAAAAAAGTAGGCTGGCTGAGCAGAGGTGCTTGGATGGAGGATATAAAAGAAAAGGGTTGTTGAGGTGGGCTGGACCTTGGTTTCTACAGTGCTTTGTAGGTTTATGTGGGGACTTTCGGAAGAGTGCTAGTGGATTGAGACTAGTGGTGTTCATTGAGGTGTTTGTATATTTGAGTGTGGTGGGGTAGGATAAGGGAGAGTCTGGTTGCTGCATTCTATATTATTTGAAGCCTTTTGGTGATCTGGACTGTGATGCCTACATGAACAGCATTGTCGCAGTTGAACCTGCTAGTGATGTAGGCTTGTCTGATGGATCTGTGAGTTTCTAAAGGGAGACATTTTAAGATTTTTCTGAGCAAATTGAGGGTGTGGAAAGAAGTGGATGTGACTGTATTGTCCTGGTTGGACATAGAGAATCACCTGTTGATCATGAGGCCCAAATTCCTGGAAGTATTTGAGGGGTAGGGAATTGGTCCTAGCTCAGTGAACCACCAAGCTGTGTGTCAGAGAGAAATGTCTTTGCTGAATTAAACCACTTTGGTTTTGTCACTGTTGATTTTGAGGCAGTTCCTGCTCATTAAGTCTGCTACCAAGGACATGCACCTGATGAAGTACGCTTGGGTGTTAGGATTGTCTTTTGATACTGAGAGGATGAGTTGTGTGTCATTGGCGTGATAAATGATGCTGAATCTGTGGAACTGAATGATTATTTTTTTTAAAGATATATTCACAAGAATGTGAATTCCATATGATATGGGTTAATACTTTTTGGTAACACTGGAGGAAAAGTAGCAAGAGTTTAAATGGGGGTTAGTTTCATTGCCATCCCTCTGCATTGCACCTGAATACAATTTTTTCTCATCTCTGCATCCTTTCTCATTTGTTGACAATTATTGCAGAGGCAACCACGGGTAAGTAATCATACAAGAGATGCCATGTGAGTCTTCATTCACCAAGAGATAAGAGTATGGGTTGAGGAACACTTATCAAAGGTCGGCTAATATTCCTCCTACGTAAAAGCAATCTCTTAAGTCATTATTAAAGTCTTCATCTGATGCTTATAAAAAGCCAGAGGAATGTTGTTCTCTTTCCATAATAAAACCCCTGAGGATTCAAATCAATCAGATCTCTTTACCCTTGTTAGTATCCTCTTTATGAGATGCTCTGGATTATGTCAAGGAAGAGTGTGGATATCCTCTGGATTCCTCCTCTCCTAGAATTATATCTGTTTACACAGGGTATACTCAGTCAGTGATTTCTTATTTATCTCCTTATTTCCAATTGCCTGCTGATGAGCAGCAAGCCAGTGCCAGTGGGGAATGTTTTCATTAGTTTCACAGAACCCTCAATTAATTAAGTTTCACTGATGCCAACTACACAAGTACTGTTTAAGAGAAAATGAAGTGTCCCTGATAGATTTACTATTCCTTATTTTATGGATAGAATATATTAGCTAGCCAAGGGAGATTTAGAACCTCCCCAGTCGTTGCTTCTGGACCCTCTCCTGGACAATCCTAATGGTTTTACAGCATCAATGACTGTTGATATTGTGACATCGGAACCTGGTGCTAAGAGAGAACTGGCTACTTTGAAGAGTACCCATGTGGACCTGGGTATTTCAATGTGATCGATTCATATATACTTCACAGTCCCCAGTAAAAGACGTTCAAGCTTTATCCACAAGTATGAAGGAGGAGGAGGAGGACTGCTTGCAGCAATTCACCCTGCAACGAATTCCAGACAAAGATTTGCCTTATATTGCATTTGATATTTTAAGAGCTTCTAGTTTATACATGAACACTCTCTGGCCAAGGGATCTTGACAAGACAATATGCCAAATGGAACCCATGCACCATGTTTCAAGCTAGCATAAGGAAAGAACACATTTGCTAGGTACAAAATATTACACAGAAGTCAACAATATAAACTGAAGGTATACACATCTGCCAAGGCTTCAAGTGGTGTTGTTGCAGCACAACATTTGTTCATCTGAGATGTTAGAAGGTGGAGGCATCACATAAAATGTATCTTCTTAGAATGCTCTTTTCAGGAAGCAGGCTTTAATCACGACATACTCAGCCTTTCCAAGTTATTTCAAGATTTTTTGACAAAGAGAAGTACTTTTAAAGAAATCGTCAACAAAACCAGATCTTTCATTGAATTGATCTAATTTAATTCCCAAAGTTTCTCGGAAAAGTGACACTGCTCATTTTGGTACAGGGAACAAAGCTAATCAAAGAATGATTTCAGACTAGGTTCATAGGCATACCACAGAATACACACAGTAACGAGTGCATGTCCGCGAATATATATATATATCTATCATCCATTACTGACAGTGAGGAAAGCCTCACTGCATGGTTGACAGCATCCAGCAACAAACATGCCCCGCTTAGGATAGTAAAATCTGTGAGGTGCCACGAAGCCCAGAAATGGTTCTCTGCTGATCTAAGAATACAAATATTAGCCCTTCGTCAATCCAAAAGGAGATGGTGATGCAGCTATTCTCCTGATAAAAGAGAGATCTACTTAGCCCAACTCAAGTATACAAATAATCGATTTTCACAGCTAAGGCTTCGTATTTTTCATAAAAAGTTATGAGTTCTTCTAACAGATCATAAGAAATATTTTCCATTATTAATAAATTATCTAATCCTGATAGAGACAGTAAAACCTATTCCATCTCATGCACTGTGTAACTCCGTGAACACTTTTTGATAGACAAAATTACCTCGAATAAAGCCTGCATTCCAATCTTCAACACACCAAAAACTCCCCATCTATGATGAAAAACGCCCACTCCCTGGAACAGTTTCCAAAATTAGATAGCCTTATGTTTCTGGACTTATTGTACAAAGTAAAATCGGGGTCCCCTACTGACAGATGCCCTCACTATGTTCTAAAAGAAGTTTTCTCTTTCCTTCCCGGGCCAGCTCTCTCCCTACTAAAGGAGTCACTGGCTCAGGGCATCATCCTGTGAGCCTTTAAAGAGGCAATTATTGTTCCCCTTTTAAAGAAATCAGGTGCTGACCCACAGACGCTGACTAACTATCGCCCAATCCCACTGCTGCCCTACTTGGCCACAGTATTAAAATCCTATGTGGCAAAATGCCTTGGTCCTTTAATCGAACATTCGGAATATTTGGACCTTCATCACTCAGGATTTCTCGATACACTATGGAAAGAAACAGATAAAGGCTCCCCTTAGGCCTTGGTATTGTTGGACCTGTCTGCGGCATTTGACACGGTCAATGGTGACATTTTGATCAATAATGTCCGAGATGCTGATCTTCAGGGATCAGCTCTATGCTGGATAAGATCATTCTTGGATGATCATTCGCAGTCAGTCCGCCTATCCTAGTTCATGCATCTAAAATGAGCATAACATGCAGAGTAACCTAGGGTTCCTCGTTATCTCTGCATTTATTCAATCTTTATCTTCGGCCACTGATCCAGTCTTTAAAAAAAAGGAAGGTGTGTACGTTCAATTATGCAGGGAATTAACAACTAATATTCACCATTAAAATCTGCTGAATCAGCGCTTGAATTCCAAACCACCATGCTGCACATCCGTGATTAGATGAACAGCAACCAGTTAAAACTCAATCCGGATAAGAATGAACTCATCCTGATAGGAGGTATTAAGAGCCTATTAAACTCTCAGTTTTGGCAAACAGAGTTGGGTACTCTCCCCACTCCATCTTCCACTGCTAAAAGTCTGGAATGATAATTAACGGCAACCTTACAATGAAAGCCCAAATTGCATCGGTCACATTGATTTGCTTCTGTCAGCTAAGAAAGATCAGGGAGATCAGCAGACTCCTTACCAGGAAAGCATTGATTCAGGCTGAACTTGCCATGCTGATTTCAAATTTAGATTATGCCAATTCTCTTTATTTTGGCATTCCATTGTACCTCACCAAGAGACTACAATTAGCACAGAACCAGGCAGCCATATTGATTTCCCAGAACCCATATGGGAGCATGTCTCCCCTTTTATGAGGCAGCTACATTGGCTCTCCGTACAACAACGATCAGCTTTTAAAGTGGGATGCCTGATCTTTAAGTCCTTGTATCATCTCCTGCCTTATCTACAGGCATTTACCTACTCGCAACCTGCGTTCAGCTCACATGAACCTCTTGGCCACACATTCTTACAAACTAAGGTGACAAGGTGGCTACAGGTCTGCAGTGCTGACACCTGGATTTTGGAATTTTCCCTCTAACCTTAGAGCATGCAAGGACTTTGTGAAATTCGGAAAACTTCTCAAGACTTGGGCCCCGATGTAGGTAATCCCAGATTACCGATTCTTAAATACCGAATCATACCGATTCGGTATTTAAGAACTGGCAGTCGGGATGTAGGTAAGTTTACAGAATTAATTACCGAATCGGTATGATTCGGTAATTAATGAATCGGTATTTACCGATTCTGTAATTGCCATTGATTCCTATAGGCCTTGAGGCCATAGGAATCAATGTCAATTACCAAATCGGTAAATACCGATTCGGTAAAATTACCGAATTTGCAAGGGGGGCAGGGTGTCACTTTGACACCCTGTTGCACCCCTGATTCTGGCTTGTGTGCCATGTGGCACACATACATGCCCTAAGGGCACAGGTGTACATGCACAGATGTGCATGTACACAGGAATTTGTTTTTTACCATGACATAGTATGTCATGGTAAATAACGAATTCTTAAGGGCCGGTGGCACTGTTTTCAGTGCCACCTACATCACAAATTTGAGATTCAGTAAATTTACCGATTCGGTAATTTACAGAATCGGTAAATGTACCGATTCTGTAAATATACCGAATCGGTAAATTTAAGGCCCCCTACATGTGAATCGCCAAATACCGGTCGGTAACGGCAGAAAATGCCCGTTACCGACCGGTATTTGATGACCTACATCTGGCCCTTGGTTATTCACCCGAACCTATAACTAAACCCAAGCACATGATACATCAATAGGACTCCAGCGTAACTTAGAATTAGCGCCAAGAAACCAATCGGTGTATGTGCGCTTTATAGGAGATTTTAACGTAACATATATATATAGATATATAGTCACACACAAACACCATTAAACTATGCATGGGAAGGTCCTGGCCCTTCCAGGCAGCCTTGGCATGCGGAAATGGAGCCCTGCTAAAATGCTGCTCTATTTCCTTTCTTCTTTGTGGAAAAAAACACTGTACACCCAACTGTAATGCAAATTTTGAAAGTGCTTTAATACTTTAGTCTTCAGTAGCATGGCAAGCCACCACGGACCTATGTGTTTCAGCCATCCTCACTACAAATCTAAAGTTACCATTACCAACAATATAGATAAAAGACTCTTCTGACATTGTGTAGTGTTTTTCCTTCTACATCTAGCAATTCATTTAAAATCAATACTTCGTTCTTGACATATACAATTTTTACAAATGAAAAAATTGTGTTTTCAAACATAAGTAGACTATATTCCCATATAAAATACATTCATAGAGCGGCTCATGACATACCCTCAAAATATTCTGAGGAGTGGTCTTGTCCATACATTCCTTTCTCGACTGACATTCAAGCCAGTTTGGGCTCCTGGTTTGCAATAAGGCATATTTGAGGCATATGGCAACTCTATTCTCACAAAGAAGTGCGTAAGTACCATTGTGACACATATTGTGACACATTATTAGTATGCTCCAAAGTATAATTTCATCCATACACGTATTCCTTGAATTGCAGTCAAGACCAAGGGGGCAACCAAGTTATATCACACACTGAATTTTAATCATTGCATTTACTCTGGGAATCATTTTACTAAACCTGAAAACCTCCAAAATGTCACGTATGTTCTTTTATATTTCTTCATCAGTCCAAAGTAGGCATATCTCTATGCCCCTGAATGTCATAGGATCTCCCCCTTTCTTTTTAACAATGCAGGGGTTTTCACATATGCTATCCTTGGTATTGTCACCTAAATAGATCTCAAAAATAAAAAATAAACTTAAGTAAGCCTTTCTACAACAAACAAGAGAAGGAGGACTAATGCATTCTTCTCCACCAAGTGAATGTGAATTTTAAGGTGAGAAAATAAATGAAAATAGACAAATGTAATAAGAAGATTAATTTTAAAACTTCTTTATCAGGCTGGGCATTTAAGGTATTCTCATATTTCTTTCTTTAACTGCTCAGTAGAACAGGGACAAAAAGAATTAGCAAAAAACAGAACATCACGAGGAAGGAATCCTAATCCCCCACAATTTGGATGTTCAAATGTACAGCTAGATCGTTACTCACGTTTCACCCTTTGGTTCTACTGTCTCCAAATAAATGACATACCTTGACTCTAGTTTCCGCAGTGCTGAGCACTTATTTCTCCCTTTCTACTGTTTTTTTATTTTTTCTAGTCCAAAATATCTCATCTGAGACCAGACGCTCCCGTGGATGATTTGAATATGGTGTGCCACTGGATGCTTCTGATTTTGGTTGTTGACCGCCCAACTGTGTTCTGAAAAATGCTTCTTCATGGGAACGATAGTGCTCCCTACATACCTATGGATACAAGGGCATTCAATGCAGTAAACTACATATTAGGTTTTACATTTTATGTAATGATGTAACTTATATGGCTTTTCCTGAAAGGGTAGAGTGAACAGTTTCCCTTGGGTAAGTAACTGAGAAAGTATGCCCAAATATTGGTCTTGGACATAAGGCTTAACTAAGCAAAAGCATAAACAAAAACAATTTTATATATAAAATATAGAAATTTTATTCAAACGCACAATTAAAACATGTTAAAAACTATCCGTATTTCATAAAAAAACCCTTTGCATCAATTAAAAAAAACTCATTCACAGTTCATAGACGTAAACAAATACTTATACTGTAATCTAACAAATTTTAAAAAAGCACATTCAATATATCAAAAGAAAGACGAGAGGGGAGAGACACACAAAGACATCAGCGATTTATCATTCGAGTATGCACATCATGACCCTCATTTGAACTCGATCCAAGACGTGGCTTTTTTCGTTGTTCTTGGGGTGAGTTGGGTAGTTGGATTGTGCAACAGTGAGCGTCGACGCGTTTCGATGGCCTTTTTTAGTAATATGCCATCTTTTTCAAGACTTAAACATTTTTTTTCTCTCCCATAGTGGCACTGGGTGGTTGCCTATACAGAGAGATCCTTATTCCATATTCAATTTGTGGACAGAGGGTTAATTTCTATTTTCTGGTTTTGCATAATCACACCTTAATCTTTCGTTAAAATCTGTTTTATCGCTCTCCGGTGGCTCTTGTCTCACCGTTGTCCAATCAAAATTAAGGAGATATATCTCCACTTGTCATTGATTGCAGTATTGGCGTGGGTGTTAGTCTTCTCCTCAACACTAAGACATGGAGTTCTCACTGAATGGCAATGTTCCTCTTTGTTATGTTACTAAATTTACGGTAAGTTTGTCCTTGGATTGGGTAGATAGGGAAGACGCTGTGATTTCAAACGTGGTATCTCAGGCGTATTCTTGCGCTCTATCGCTCTGTCATGAGTGATGTAATATGTGACGTCATCAGCAGTGCATTGCAGGCGCGCAAGTTATAGTGAGTCCAACTAACTATAACGTGGAATTTTAATGGGTTTATGTCAGTAAAATTTCCAGCTAACTATAACTGGTGTGAAACCTATGGTTTTTTCAGTGAATTTAATAGGTTTTTTAAATGCTAATTTCTAACTATAACTGGTGTGAAACTTATGATTTTTTCCCGGTGCGCGTACCGGTGAGCTCACCAGTACAGCGCAGTATTCCGGCGTGCCCCGGTGCGCGTACCGGGGCGCGTCCCGGTAGCGCACTCAAAAAAAATAAAAAATTATGAAGGAGTGAGCATGAAGAAAAGGGACAGAGAGAGTGGTGTTAAGAGAAAGAGAGCTTGAGGGAGGAATACAGAGGGACTGTGTAATAGATAGTAAGACAGAGAGAAAGTGTTAGAGGAAGTAACTGAGAAAAGGAAAGACATGGGGAGTAACAGAGAGAAAGGACAGAGAGAGTAAAGGAAGGAGTGACAGAAAGGGACTGAGTGAACCAGAAAAAAAAGGTAAGTGAGGGAGTGTAGGTCAGCAGGGAGACTGAAAGAAGTTGAATGTGGTAGGAAAGTAAGGAAAAGAGAAGTAAACATGGAGGATAAGAATAAGTGAGGGAAGCAGAGTAAGGAAACAGGGGTGAGGTAGGGTGAGAGTAAAGTAGTGAAGTTAAAGCAAAGGGTGATGACAAACTACATTTTTTTAGTCACGCGTACCATATATTTAATGTAAACTTAATTACATATTTTCTCTACACTTTTTATCTGTGAAAGACAGAAGAAAAAATAAGTTATATTTAGTAAAATATATATTTTAAAATAGAAGAGACAGGTCAAGAGGTAAAAAATCATAAAAGTGTACTAAGAAATAAAGCAAGAGTGAAGGATACAGAAAGAGAAATAAAGTAATGTAGAAGGACAAAAAGAGGGAAAAAGAAATAGAAGGAGAGCAAATTACTGAAGGTAAGTGAGATACTAAAAGAATGTGAGATACCAAAACTAAATCAGGAAAGAGGAGTAAGTAAAAGGGGAATGAGTGCAAGGGAAAGGAGTCTGATTGAGGATCCATTTACAAGAAAGAGGAATGGAAGATGACTGAGAGTGAGTGAAGGGGAGTCACAGAGTGAAGGGATGAAGGGAGTGAGGATAATATAGAAGGATTGATGGAAAAGGAGTGAGGAAGTAAGTACACAGAAGGACTAAGGGAAGGACTGAGTGAAGTGCAGTACGATGAGTCAAGAAAGGAAAAAGAGTAAAAGTGCAAAAGAAGGAAAGAGAGGGGAAGAGGACGAAAGCAGTGGTACTGAGAGAATGTGATTCGGTGATGAAAGTAACGAGAAGGACATTGAAAGATAGGAAATGCTGGGTAGTAATGGAACCAGAGTAAAAGAACTGAGGTGAAGAATGATGAGAGAGGAGCAGTGAAGTTGTTCTAAGAGAAATGATAGAAGGTAGATAAACACAAGTGAGCATAACACAAGGAGATTGAGTGACTGAGGAAATAGAGGTAGAGAACGAAAAAAAAGACAAAAGAAAAGAAGCAAAGAAAGATAAGTGAGAGAGAATGGGTGAGTTATAGTGACAGAGTGCGACAAAACAGGTGAGTGAATAAAGAGGAATTAGTAAAAGAGCAAAGAAGAAAAAGACGGAAAAAGGAAGTAAAGTAGACAGACTGAATGCTGAAAAGTGGTGCAAGGGAGAGAGGGGATGCAGACAGTTGAAATGGGATTAAGGGGTTGTGAAAGAAGTGAAGTAAAAGAACAGCGATGAAACAGAGTGAGAGAAAGTCAGTGTGAGTGAGAGAAGAGAGCAGAAAAAAGGATGGAAACTGGAAAGTGAGTGTGAGACAATGAGAATACAATATAAATTACACAATACATACTATAGAATAACTGGTACAACATGTTAGATAGTTTATTTTTGCTGTTCTCAGAAAATATTGAATTTCACTAAAAACAGTGAGTTCAAACTATTCATCATATGACAGCGGGAAAAAAAACACAATCTAAAAGATTGTGTTTTAAAAAACCCATATAAACTTACAAATCATATATGTACACTAATCTTTCATTCACTTACTTTTCCTTGAGGCCAAATAGTAGATCGTGAAGGACCTTTTTGTTGGAAAATACTCTGCTGTTCTTTTAAATTTCCATTTCATGGACTTTCTATAAAAAAAGATCTAAGAACATCTGAAATAATTCTCAACGTTTTCATTTTCCTCCTTGTGTTAAGTTATGACTCTTTGCTCATACCTTCAACTTTCCTTACGGCCAAATAGTGTCAGATATATCAGTATGTTTTTAAATTTCTCAAAGAAAACTCTGAAATTACCGTTTACCAGATGTTTTGAAAGAAAAGCTCATATGACATTTTCACAATGTTAAAATATTCATATTCCCTTTTTGGATCACTCATGTTCAACATTTCCTATAATACTGATATCACTTACAATAAGATCCACTTACAGTACCTATATGAGAACTGGATTTTTTATAATATGTTGATCACTTTTACTCACAATATAATTTTAAACAGTAGACTAACTTTCATTAACTGCTCCCGTCTTCATAGGCCAATTACTTTTACTTAAACTTTGGTTCTAAAAACATTAGGTAAGAATTTTTTAAGTCAAAAGGCAAACGTTGTTTATAAGTCAAATGAGAATCATTGCAGTAAGTCCAACCTTTTTGACATTTTAAATAAGCTGTATAATGCCCTGATGTTGTCGAAGGACCGTCATGATAAATAATAGCTACAGTTGCAAAGGTCCTTCCTGAAATTGATAACTGAGAAGCCACACATTTTTTTATACAAGTTGTCAATTTAGTTCCATCAGGACTACATAGTTGGAACACTAAAATGACATACTGACCATAAGTTTGTATAAATAATGTGGACAGCATTGGACACTTACATTGGGTACACACCATATTATGATCAGCTGCTTTAACTAGATTATTAAATGACACTGATTTGCAGTCTGGTAAAGTCAAATATATAAATCTTTCAGTGTCTATTCTAGTAGTGCTTGATAAACTACAATTGTTGCAGTCATGCTGCCATTGATAAGAAAGGCTAAAAAGATTTTCTACATCTACACCTTCATCTTCCAAAACACCAAACATATACATTAAAAATTCCTGACAATCCTGCTGAATGTTCTGCGAACATTTTTCTTGACCAGAACATATGTCTAAAATATTTCGAATTTCTGTTACACTTTCTATTTTTGCTCTATCATTTCTCAAACACAGAATTCAATAAACCGCACAATCTTTGATCCTGATTTTCAACAATCTGTTCTTGTAGATTTGAAGAAAAAAAACAACATTAACCACTACATTAGCATAGCAGCTGACACCAGAACTGTTTTCAAACTGAAATCCAACAACATTTTCATCAGAATCCTTTTTCTTTCTGTTTTCAATCACATTTTCATCTACTTTTTGTCTTTTTGCTACTACCTCACTGCAATTATTCTCATTTCTTCTTTTTCGGCCTACCACACAGAGGATATTGAGGAAAATGTGGAGCACACTCTCTTCTTAACCTATTGTATTCTTTAACACAATCTAGATCTGCACACATCTTTGTCTCATTACACTTAATCAAGTACAATCCTGATAAAGTTCTGACTTGTGATAATGCCACATATGCCATACCCTCTTTAAACACAGAACTTCCAATATTCACCAAAGCACTGTCTTCACTTAAACCTTGAGATTTATGAATTGTCACTGCATATGCCAAACGAACAGGAAACTGTTTTCGGCGAACATATAAGTCTTTTACAAGCAAAAATCTAGCAGAGAAACGACTGATTTGTTGTATTTGCTCAATGCCATCAAATTTAATTTTTAAAAATTCAATTCCATCTCTATTTCTAATATTCACAAAATCAACAACATGACCCATTGCTCCATTTACCAGACCTCTTTCAACATTTAAATTCCTTCTCAAAATAATACGACAATTAAAACACACATTCAGAGTCTTTTCAAAACCAGCTGTTTTAGATATACTCTTCTCTAATGAATCCAATTTTGATTTCAAATTTTCTGACAAAATAATTGTTGCTCCCATATGCTCAATTTGATCTATTGCTTCTAGTTTCACAATCTCTTCATTTTCTAACTTTAACATTTTGTTGTTGAAGATGGAACATTCTTGCAGAGTTGGCATCAAACATATCCCAGATTTGTTCTCAGTAATTTTCTTAAAAATATTCTCTGGAAGAATGTTTTCATTTGGATACAAATTTGAAATTAATTGTACATGTAAAGCTTCTTTCCCATGCTCGCTTACTTTTCCGATTCTTATATCTTGTAGAATTTTTTTATAATCTTCATCCTTTGCCTGTCGCATATTTTGAAACAGTTCTGCATATTTGAAATTTAACCATATATTAACATTTCCAATGCTTCCAAGGGACTTCCTGGTATCTTCATGTGTAAGCATTTTAAACACTGGTTGTCCTCTTACTGGAGTCAACTGCAGTAGATCTCCAAAAACAATAATGTGTTTTCCTCCAAATAACACATCATACTCTGTTCTAAGAATTTCTTGCATTCTCAAATGCACAAAAGCAAGCATTAGATTTGAGACCATGCTTACTTCATCAATGATAAGAAGTTTCATTTTCTTCAGGACTCTGGAAACTTCAGAACACGCATCTCCAGATAACTTGTTGTAATGCAATTTATTATCATGCTCAACTGGCAGCATCAGTAAATGATGTAGAGTAATCCCTTTAATGTTATGTGCTGCCAGTCCAGTTGGAGTGGTTACAACACAAGGCAGCGGTGATTCAGTCCTTTTCTGCAGATAAGTTGCAATTGCTTTAATCGGAAAACTTTTTCCTGTTCCCGCTTCTCCACTTACATACAGTCGGACAGGTTTAAATGTTGTACATGAACACTGTTTTTTCTCATGTCTGAATCCATGTTCAATCTGTTCTGGGACTTCGTCATATATCTTTTTCTGCTCAACATTTAGTTGCTTCTAAGTTAACTACATCCTCTTGAGCTTGTTCCATAGCTTCTTCCACCTCATCCATGGCAGTGGCAGCTTCATTTTGGATAATTGGTCCTCCTAGTGGATCCTGACTCAATGAAGTAGAACTCTGACTGTCTTGAGAACTGTCTCTAGCAATCTCTTCAGCAATTGTGGCTTCTTGCTGTATTTCTTCGTTCAACATTTGCAGATAATTTGGAAAAACTGGACATTCTATTGTATCCTTGGTTGCATTAAAAGAATCTTCGTAACAGAGAAAATGTCCAAGTAGTTCCTCTTCTGTACGCCATGGCTTAAAGAGTTGCAAAATAGCTAAATAGTAAAATGTTCTTTTGTCTGGAGATTCGCAACTCAATTTTAGATTATTAATCAAATGGCCTTTTCTCTGCTTCACTAGACATCCTTCATACCCAATGACAGCATATTTTCCAATATTGATATCTTCTGTGATGTTCCTCTTATAACTATAGTTTTGCAGAACTTCATACAAACAAGTGTTCTCAAGGTGAGTACTTCTATTTGGATAGTATGTATCCAACATGTTTGTCTTCAAAATATCTGTACTGTTCTCCGCCAAATACTCAATTTCTTGTACAGATTTCAAAACTCAGTTTCGTGTTGCAGCAAGACCTAGACTCACCCAAATGATTGTTCTAGATTTGGCATACAGACTTGCTGATGACAACCGATCAGAACATTCATATGCTCCAATTTCCCGATGCAATAACATCTTCAGACTGAAACTGTATAATTTTTTACTTACACTCTTTTCATGTGAAATGTCCTCCCACATTTCCTTCAGTTCTGTCTTTTCTTTTTTTGTGATGTAAGACTTCATATATCGAGCCACAGCAGTATTGTTGTTAGCAACGAACTGACAATCCATGTTAGCATTCCACATGTACAAAATCACTGGGTTGTAGTGGTTAATATACTTGGACGCTTTGTTTCCTTTTAAATTGTATGTATTTTTTGGTGATTTCCTCGTCACAGTATGTCGCAGAGAAGACATCAAATTATTTACTCTTCCTTTAGAAACCACTGGTCGTGGAAACGCGAAACGACATTTTGTGTAGAACTTGTCCTTGTTTCTGAATTTTCGACGACAGTACTTTCCACAACGATGGGATTGAAAGAGTAAAACTTGTTGCCTTAAATTGTTTTCTTCAGTAGTTTTCAGAACAGCACATGTTGAATACTCTTCAATGAAACTCATCACTGTGTCATCCGAATCAGTTCCAAATTTCGGTGCATCTTTAATCCATAAAAACATATGTATGTGAGGAGCACCTCTCGCTTGATACTCCTTCCTCCAAAAGAAATCCAAAACCTCTCCAAGGGGAGGATTTTTTTTATTGGTAATAAAAGACATCATAGCTTCAAATCTATGATTGAAATATCTGCATACATTCACTGGATCCAAAGAACACAGTTCTCCAGGTGTTTTGAATTCTATATTTTGTATGTTTCCATTTGCCTCTCGTAGAAATTGAAGTAAGTTGTCCCATGCATACTCAGCACAGCTAAGAGTGAGGAACCATGTAGGAGTTCCTAAGTTTCTTAGCATACATTTCAATTCCCCATGACGACGGAACCAATACTCGTTTGTACCACGCTGACATGCCATGAGATTGATTAGCTGAGATTCCAAAATACTGTCTTGCAGATTGACTTTCTCCATAAAGTCCCTCGCCAAAACATTTTGCAGATGTGCTCCACTTTTCAGTATATGGTTCACTGCATAAGAAAGCCCAGACAAGTCACTTTCATTCAATAGATGAAACAAATATGGAATGCATTGACGAAACCTTGAATCTTCAGCATATAATCTTAAAGTCCGGTATTCAGCTGCAGGAATTTGAACTGGTCGATCGTCATATCGTCCACCTCGACCGGTTGGAAATAACTGTGGAAAACAACGAGCTTCCAAACTTTCTTCCCATACACTAATGGGACTTCCTTTTGCTGCTTTCATTTGAAACAAGTCAATTGCATTCCCCATTACTTCTTTGGAATGTAAAGGATGAACAGTATAATGTTCATATATTTCTTCACTTCTAGACACATCAACTTTTTCAATTTGGCCGACTGAACAATCACTGTCTTATTCTGTAGCTGTTTCTTCTGCTCCAACACATACATGTTTGTGCTTTTGACCAAATACAACGTTGCCTTTTTGACTTTCCTAACATCCACTAAATATTGCTAGATTTTCTTACTCTTTGTCGGAACTCCATTAACTAGAATAACCAGAGGATCCTCTTCTACTCTTTCTACACCAATTGTATCAATATTTTTCTTGACATCTAGAGGCAAATAAACAACTCTTCCCTTTAATCCTCTTTGTAAATCTGAAGGAGGCAATTTCTCTATATTAGGCTCCTTGCGAACAATAGCCTGAAAAGGATGGTCACATTGAATCAAAATAGATTCATAAGTATTTAAATCCATCAATTCAGAAGGAATATCTACCAACTGAAGATTATTATGAACAGCTCTAGCAGGCATTCTGTTTTCATTTAATTTTTTAAAACAATAAATACAAATACGCTGATCAGAACTCAAATCAAAAGAATTCTCCACCAACAAATAAGTTACAAAATCCTGCCATTCACTATTGTTTTCCATTTCACTTTTTGCATATAAATCAACTAACCTAGTCTGAATCTTATAATGAGTCAGTTGACAACACACACAAGTAAAATTAGGCCTTTCACTTGATTTCACCTTAAACTTGGTAATCTCCTCGTCAAACTTTTCTGTACTTAAAATCTGTACATTGTCTTCCACATTACCATCTATTACTATATCCATTTCTACACTGTCCTCTTTGTCCCCAAAATAAGAAAACTCAATTTCTTCACAAATGCTCTTCACATCTAATTCAGATCCATGCAAAAGAGCACTGTTTAACTGTTTAAGCTTAAGTGCTGGACTTTTTGCATAATACAACCTTCGCAGTTATTTCCTCACTTTATTATGATGCGCTGCTAACATCCTAAAATGATGAAAAACACTCTGACATACTTTTCTGGAAAGACAAGCCAGTGAATGCCCATGCAAACCTGTGTTTTCTCTCACTCTGCAAGGATCTAACTCTTGCAAGATCTTCATTTTTTGTTTTACACTTTTCTTACTATATGTACGTAAGAAATTTTGAAGCAAATCGATTGAATCCTGTCGCACACTACAAATACTACTACACTTCCATGTGTACACTGGACCCTTAGTACGTCTCCCTAAAACTTCATCAGCTGACACCTCTTCTGCATCTCTGGAAACAAGTTTCTCTTTTTCCATCAGACAACCGTCTTTCACCTCATATGCTCGACCACTGGTGTCAACTGCATGCACCAAATCATTCTCCTGGAAGTAACTCTTCTCATTAAAAAATGGCTCAGAACTTGAACTATGCATCCATTCTCCTGAAAATACTTCACAAAAATTAGTCCGATTAATTATTCTTTTCCATCTACTGTTCGATTTGAAAACATCAATTGCCTTGTTAAGTATCCTAATTCTATTGATTACTAAAATAAATACTTTTTTCTTAACTTCAAAAGCCTGATCAACAATCTTCTCTACACTTTTCTTTTTCTTGTAGAAAGCAGCTCTCTGTTTACCTTTCTTCATATTTTTTAACAAATGTAAAACTACCCTATTACGAAACATTCGTCTATGAATGTCCCTAAATTGGTTTTGTCTTCTATTACTATACATACTGTTCTCTCCTGGTCCAGTAGTAACACTTTTGGGGGGCCTCTCCTTCCTTTTCAAATTTGCTCTATCCTTCTGTGTATTCTCTTTCTCATTAACATTTTTTTTTGCTCTACATATGTTCCGAAAAAAAGACTTAGTTGTCTTACCAGGAGCTTTTTTTTGTGTTACTTGTTGTAGGGGAGTGCTTTAATTCCGTTGCTGTTTTTGTTTTTTTCCATATGGCATCTTTCCTTCTCCTCTGCCTTGAAGGCATATTACCAAAACTTTTGAATTGTTGATGTCATTATGTGGTAAAGAAAATAATAACACATTATAGACCACTATTAGCAAACAACAAAGGAATGACAATAAGCAAATGATATAAACACAAGTTTACAATATATCTAAATGATTTCACATTTTACCTGTGTTTCCTCAGAATAGGAACAGTTTGCGCAGAGGAGGTGAGGCCTATCAGGGGAGCAGAGATGGTGAGGCCTGTGTCTAAGAATGCAGTGGACTGGACTTCATGAAGCCTCTCCCCCACTGCATTCTTAGACACAGGCCTCACCTCCATTGCACCCCTGGACAAGCCTCACCTCATCTACACTATTTATTCCTTTTCAAAAATGTAAAAAGCAATCATTTGCCCCCAAATCGTTTTTTGCATCACATTTAAGAAACACAGCACAGGTCCTATGTACATTGCATACAATTTCACTACTGAAACCTCACTATTTCATAAAAGACAATTCCTCTATCTTCCATATGTTGCTATCAAGCATTTCCAAAAAACATGCCACAAAGCAACAAGAAAGAATCTCAATCTGCTTCCTAATCTGAGGTAATGCAAGTGACATCATTGTAAAAGGTTCAAATATATTTATTTATTGAGGCAAAAACTATTACTTCCTTCTGAAATTATTAATTATGAATTTACTTAGGCTTCATCACATGCACTTTTCATTAGTTCAACTTCCTGCCTGAAACCATACACTGCCCAAAAATTACTTCACTGTTAAAAACTCAGAAGTACCTGTCTGAATTTAAACCCAACAGTACCCTAACTCTACTGATATAGTTATTTTTTATGCAATTTTCGGAAAGAAAATTGAAGGAGAAAAACAATCAACTGTTATTTCTTTCGAAGTAAAGGTGGAAAATCCAGAAGAACAAAAAGATTAATTTGATTTCATGGATGACTCTTTGGACCAACAGTTAATAGAATGTTTAGAACAAATTGAATCATGTACTAATAATTATGAGGAAATTCCGGACAATATTATGTTAGAAGTTTTATTAAATTTTGAAAAAGAATCAGAAGAATATATTTATATTTAATAATTTTAAATTGTTTGAGACATTATTCATTTTTATATGTAATTCATGAAGTAGTACCAACATGATTATATTATAAAGTGAGATTTATAGTATACTGTGTAACTTTTTTGTGTTACAAAGTAAGTTTACTCATAGTTACTACCTTTCTCCCACTATATTATCTCCAATGCGTATTTTACATCTCTTTTTCATCATAAGGGAGCAGGATAGACTACCCATGATCCCCTAGGACTTTTCAGGGAGTGCTTAAAGGATCGGTTTCTGCTTTCCTGACAGACTATGGTATGGATTCCATATACCACAATAACTTCTGTACCAACATGCAAGATATCTACAGAGGAGACGGTGTACATTAAATTTAAGTCTCTGCATTGGTACCTACATGTAGGTGCTTAAATTTAAAGAAAACAACAAAAAGGACATTTTTTTTAAAACAGCTACTTTTTTTAAAAACTGACATTCTTTTTCCCCATGGTACGCTTCCCGGTACGCTCCCCGGAGCGCATACCGGGCGCTCCCCCCGAGAAAATTGAAAAAAAAAATTATGTTTTTGCCCCGCGGGGCTCTTTTATGGCCCCCACATCAAACCTAAGGGGTCAGGGGGGTCTACCCTGCCCCCTTTTGGTCATTTCCCCCATTGTTTTTGCCACCTCTTGTATCTCGATCCTACCGAAACACAAGATGGCGGCCGCTCCAGACTGTTTGGAATGTTTACAGACACCCGAGAGCCAATCAGCTTTCCGCGCGCGAACTCGCGTAGCGCGCTGATACGCGCCCCGGTGCGCGTACCGGAGCGCGTTTATAGATATATATATATTTTTGAACCTAAATTACTCAAAATCCACTGGAGCACATATCTTGAGACATAGCAAAGGCACATCGGGCTACCAGTCCCTACAATTTTGCCAAGTTTGGTGGAAATCCATTCAGCCGTTCGGGCTAAAAGTGAGGTTGACTGCCCTATGGAAATTAACATGGGGAAAACATGTTTTGGGACCCCCCTTTTATCTCTTGACGCGAGGCAAATTTGAGGAAATTTTCAACCGGCCCCAAAGTTATTCACAATAGAATGTGGAGATTTTGTATTGAAAATATTCCTATATATATATATATCACCTCGGATCCCCTGGGTTCACGTAGTCACCACAGAAGTCACGGCACCACAGCAGCTGAGTTAAGTTTCAAGTTTCTTTATTACACAAACACCACGTGCATTAAGCAGCAGGACGGCCTACGCGTTTCGACTATACTTAGTCTTCAACTGGACCATAGAGTCCCTTGTGTCTAGACAATTTATGTTGTGCTCTGTGTTAAGTACCCTTGTTAGTTTCCATACCCTTTAAAAACAACTAGACTACCAATTCTGAGTGAGAGATCACGGCATATGGCGGTCGCCATTTTTTACACCTTGAGTCTATTCACCTCATAGTATTCAGTAAAGTACTGAAGTAAAAGTAATTTCACAAAAGTGTGATATATATAATGTAAAGTACTCAATTAAAGTTCTGCTTTCCATTCACATTGACATTTTACCTAGACCAAGGTGTAATTCTAATACAATATCAAAGTGCATTTTAGGAGTTCTTTTTCCAAAAGTTCTTTTTTAGAGTTCATTTTGGGGAATTCATATGAAGAAGATAAGTGGTTCTCTCAGGCAAAAAAAATATTTGTAAAGTACAATTGTTGCAAAAGTTGCTACGGGACTGCAAGAGTTCATTCTAGGTTAAACCTATTGAAATTGCAATGATCGATCAATCCCATATGTGCAAAAGAACAAAAAAGGCTTTCTATTGATATTTAGTTATCTTTTCTCTTTCTTATTTTCTTCTGTTTGTTAAATTGTCTTTTTTCATTCAAAGTTTATATTCTGAAGTAGATTTGTCCTCCCTCAACAATTTTTGTCTTTTTCAGTATGGGGGAGTCTATTCCTGCACACAGGTGATCGATTCCATAAGGTACATTTTATCTGATGTTTCCTTTATCTTACCAGTCCTATATTTTAACTGAGTGAATCAGTTTGTTCCCTCAAATTCGGTTAATTCCTCCTTTTGGATATCTGTATTTACTAGGGCTTACAATTTTATTTACAATTTATGAGTTCATGTCCAGACAATGCTCATTGAGAGATTGGATTGTAAGGATTTGTCATGGATCACATTTATTTGACTACTTTTCCAGATGGACATAAAGCTCAGCGTCCAAATTATGTCTGTATGGGTATTCCTGGCCCATGTCGAGAATCATTCTGCTCTCCATCTTCCTTAACTTTAAGGTGCGGTTTCCCCCTCTTTCAGACATTTTGGCGATTTTTAAACCAGAGTATGTTAGTTTGCTACAGTCTGCTTGATGTTGTTCATTAAAATGTTTCGCCATAAGATAATTCGGGTCATTGTTTTTGATCGCACGCAGGTGTTGTAAGATTCGCAGTTTCAGTTTGTTAATTGTGCTCCCGATGTAGTCTCTTCCACACGGGCATTTGAGTCTATAAATTACAAATTTTGACTCGCATGTGATGTGATCTGTGATTTTTTCAATTTTGCCACTTTGGAGTGTGTATTCTTTGATGTTCTGTCCATGCTCGCAGGCTTTGCATTTTACACACTTCCAGAACCCTGGTGTATTCAGCCAAGATGTTTTCTCCTTCGGCTTAATCTCAAAGTGACTTTTTGTCAGAATATCTCCTAAGCACGCTGTTTTCCTATAGGTGATGCTTGGATAGGTTGTTAAGTGTCCCCTAAGAGTTTCATCCAACAGGAGAATTTCCAAGTTTTTCTTTATCACTATTTTGAGATTCTGACTCTGATTGTTAAAGTCCATAATGAGACGTGTTTTATTTCCTGACTCCTCCAATTCTCTTTTCTCCAATTTTTCTTGACCGTCAGTTGTTTGTGCTTGTTCTTTCCGAGAGATCAAGAGATCCGCTCTATCCTTTAGATGCATGCGAGATTTTGCTGTTATTAGGACTTCCAATGGGTATCCTCTAGAAAGAAAACGACCAAACATTCTTTCTATTTCTATATTGAAATCTTTTTCTTCAGAACAGTTCCTTTAGGCCCTTAGCATTTCTCCATAGGGTATACTCCATTTTAAATTGGAAGGATGACCGCTATTGGCATGGAGAATGCTATTGTAGGATGTGGGTTTGCGGTACATTTTAGTGCATAGTTTGTTGTTGCATATCTCCACTTCTACATCCAAGTAGATCACACAGCTGTTGCTGATGGTTGAGGTGAAGTGTAGATTGTACCGATTATTTTCTAAGGAATCTATGAAGGTCTGTAGCTCTGTCTGATTTCCGTCCCATACTAGAAAGAGGTCGTCGATATATCGATACCAACTTTTTATTTTCTGATGTTTTTTGTTCTCTTCTGATAGAACCTCTTTTTCCCAGACTGCCATCAGTAGATTTGCATATGTGGGAGCAAAAGATGTTCCCATTGCCGTCCCCTGTTGTTGTAGATAGAGATTGCCTTGGAAGAGAAAGATGTTGTGTGTCAAGCAGAAGGTCAACATCTCGATCAGCATGGCAGAATGTTCCAGGAAGTTTATTGATCTTTCTTTCAAAAAAGAATTTACAGCGTCTACACCATCCTGATGTCGTATGGATGTGTAGAGTGAGGAAACGTCGATGGTTGCCATGAGAAAACCCGTCTCCCATTTCATGTTTTTCAGTTTATTTACAAAGTCCATGGTATCACGTAGATAGGAGGGCAATTTTGTTACGTAGTTCATCAGAAAGATGTCTATGAATCTTGAAGTTGATTCCAAGAGAGATCCAATTGAGCTAACAATGGGTCTTCCGGGTGGTCTGTTAATCGACTTATGCACTTTCGGCAGAAAGTAGATTGTTGCCGTGATGGGATTCTCTGTTTTTAGGTACATGAGTTCTTCAAAGTCGATCAGTTCTCTGTCTCTCCATGCTAGCAGGAGGTTATGATATTCTTCCATCCATTTATCAATAGGGTTCTATTCCATCAGTTGATAATGTTCTCTGACTCCTAGCTGACGGTTTGCTTCCTCCACATAATCCGATGTATTTTGGATTACAACGTTACCTCCTTTGTCAGAGGCTTTGATGATTATAGTCGAATCATTTTTTAGTTCTGACATAGCTTTATATTCATTTGGAGTCAGGTTCCAGTTCTTTTTTTGGGGGGTTATGTTCTTGGTTTGAGTTGAATTATTGGCTGGTCTTGATGCCATTCTTGTGATTTCCTCCACCATGATCTCTTGAAACAGGTCAATTTTGTTGCCAGCTGGTAGTTGTGGGCAGTATCTGGACTGTTTTTTAAGTCCACTCTCTCCTGCTTTATTTTTTGGCACCCCAATTGTTTTGCAGAATTCCATGTCTGATACTGTGGAGTCTTGTGTGTCTTCTATATTGGGGGACACATCTGTGTCTAGGGAGGTTAAGGTTTTTAATGCTGGAAGGTCTTTTTGCAAGATTGGTGATAAATCAATTCTTTCTTTTTGTCGGTTCCCAGGTGAGGGTTTCTTCTCCAAGAAGTATTTCTTGAGTTTGACTTTTCTGCAAAATTTGTAGAGGTCAATTCGTGCATTCGCATAGTCCAGTTCTTTGTTGGGGCAATAAGACAATCCCCTATTGAGCAGCTTAATTTGAGAGTCTGTTAAGATTTTATTCGAAATGTTGATAACCAAGTTGTCATTTGGGTTTGCTTTCATCTTCAGGAGAGTTATTTTTGTTTTCCTTTTCCTCTCTTTGGTTTTGCTTCTTCTCCTGCCCCTTCTGGTGTTTTTTGCTGTCCTCTCCTCCATGTGTTGAATCTGCCTCTTCCTCTTTGCCGCGTTGTCATTTGGGCTAGTTGCATCTCCCCCCGAAAATCCAGTGGTGTTGTGGTTAAATCTTCCTCCGCAGAACTTATTTCTGAACTATCCACGTTGTCTGTAATTATTGCAGAGGTGCCAGCACATTTGTCCATCACCACTCTACTCCTTAGTGTGTCATATTTACGGGCAAACGTGTAGATACGCCCATTCGCATAGTCTAACCTGTCTCTTGTGAACTTGTTCGCTTTTCTCCTCTCCACCTCTGTTTCATGTTTATTTATTTTCTTTTCCATGCTGTCTATTAATTCTTTGTTTTCCTCAGACGAGGGAAATTTTGACAATTCTGAATCCAATGCTTGGATTATTGCTGTTATTTTATCCAATTTTCTCTCCACATGTATGATTAATGTTCTCATTATTTTGAATGAACATTCATTTGTATCCTGTTGCCTCTGTTTGAGCAGATCCAGGTCTAAGTCATTCAATGTGGGCATGCTTAAAATTCGGAGCCCCCTTGGGACCCTTTTGAATTCAATGTATTTTTCCAAATTTGTCTTTTCCCACCATTTGTTGACTTCCATGATCCTGTTCTGTTGAAGTTCCCTAATGACATTTAGGATGGTTCTTGTCTCCTTTTCCCCTGTTGTGCTTTTCTTGTGTGTTCCTGTGTTGGTGTTAGTTAGGGGAACTACTTCGTCATTCAACAATTCACTTGCCCTTTGTTGGCGATTTCTTGATTTGTCAGCCATGATTAAAAAAAACTCAGATTGGTATTATTTTCAGTTTGCTGGTTTACACTGGTGTTATCTGTTTGTGTTTGTACTGTTCAAAGGATTTCCTGCCGGCTGTTCCCAAACCTGACAGGTTCCAGATGTAGCTGCTGTTTCTTTTCTTTGCTGTGGGCAAAGATTAAGTTTCGCGATATACTTATTGGTGTAATCAGTCGATGTGTTCAAGTTATTAGTACTCCTTCATTACACCAGTGTTATTATTGGGCCATTTGTGGGACCCATGGGTGTTATTTTTACTTGTGTTCTTCCAAGTCGGCTTTTACGCTAACAGCTGATACATTCAGATTTAAGATGTGCAGTTTTGCACTGAGATCGCCGTATATTTTTACAATACCCCCCAAAAAACGAGAAAAATGAAATGGAAAGAATAAGCTAATGGAAAGCTTATTAAATTAAATTCGAAGTGAATCACAGAACCAATAGAACACAAAGAACAGATAAAAGAAGCATATATATGAAGAAAATATGTATTGGTTATTGGAAGATTGCAGCACAATATTTAGTAAACATTACAAGGATTATATGCAAGATCATAATCATTATTAAGACTGCCGATAACATAATGAACTGGGTACTACACCCTACAAACAATCCAAATACGAACTACAAGAAAGAGTAAAATATGCACATGAAATAATTAAATGTCTACCTAAATTGTAATTAAAATGTAAATATGTAACTAAACTACATATCCCATAATTCCCCCTAATGGCACATGAGATATAAAGTGAACACAGATGATTACTCACTTACCGTGAACAAGGCCGAGGTTAGGGTGAAATGTGTTGGTTTGAGTTGTTGCTGAATAAACTAAGTGGAACATCACCCAAGTCTGAAGTGCTGCATCCTCGGTGTAAAATTGTTGTTTGGGCCATGATCCGGCCCCTATGCAGAGCACCAGTAGCTGAGCGCAAACAAGGGCTGAAGGTTTACATTGTGAGCGATATAAATATATATATATATATATTCACTGAAAAAAACATAGGTTTCAGGGGTGTTATAGTTAGCTAGATATTTCACTCGTACAAAAGCATTGAAATTCCCCTGTTATAGTTAGTTGTGCTAGCTTTAACTTGTGCGCCCGCAATTCACTGCTGATGATGTCACATATTACATCATTCATGGTCAGTGACATCACTGATGACATCACTGATGACATCTCAAATGACATCACTGATGACATCACCGATGACATCATACAGTGAATGTGGTTTGGTTCGATATTTAAGTAAGTATTATATATATAGCAATCTGCATTAAAGACTGAGTGTATGTATAAGTGACTGGATGGAGGATTTAGTAGCACTATGATTGACTGTCTAATTGACTTTTTTAAAGTGTCCCACTAACTATATGGGATAGTGATTAGACTGTGAATATATGTTTCACTTTATTTGTTGTTATGTAAACTACTACATAAGTTGGTTACTAGCTATGTGAAAGTCTATATTAGTTATTAATTAGTTAAGTGAGTATTTGTATGGGATAGTGAATGTGTGTGAGTGGTTGGGTGGGAGGTGTGTGAAATGAAATGAAATGAAAAATTGCACTTATATAGCGCATAACTACCCGGAGGCCTCGCAGCGCTTTGACTGATTACTGTGGCGGGCTAGGGGGGAATCAACACGCTTTTGTGAACAGATGGGTTTTCAGAGCCTTTCTAAAGGACATCCGATTATTGTTCTCTCAAAGGGATAGAGGGAGAGAATTCCAAAGCCTGGCAGCAGTGTGGGAAAAGGAGCGACCGCCCCATCGGCTTTGTTAATTTTAGTTGCAGTTGCTAGATGCAGTGAGCTAGAGCGGAGGGCTCTAGACGGGGCATAAGGCACAGCTAAAGGAAACAGGATAGCAGGGCCTGTGCGGTGGAAGAATTTGTGCAGGATGCACATGGCCTTAAACTGTGCTCTGGCCACTACTGGGACCCAGTGAAGTTCTTTCAAAGCTTTCTTGGCTGACTCCCAGCGGGGAATGTTGTACAGTAGTCGAGCAGCACAGTTTTGCGTGACTTGAAGCCTGTTGGTCACTGCTGCCGGGGCTCCTATGTATAGGGCATTTCCATAATCCAGGCGGGAGAGTATCAGGGCCTGAACCATGACCCTCCTCGCCTGGAATGGAAGCAAAGGGAGCACTTTGCGAAGCATTTTCATTAGGCCAATACACGTAGAGGCTGTTTTGGTGGCTTGGACCGAAAAGTGTGACTGTCCAAAGATATGTAAATACTTGATTTAGTAGGTATACGAGGTTGAGACTATGTGGAAACAGTTGTTTGAGTGAGTGAATCTCTTTATGGGTGTGGTGATGAGTAAATATATTTCTCAATGATACATGTCCAACAAAGTAGAAATAGAAAAGGCAGTGTATGTGACAGTTGTTGTATATAAATAAGTATGCATAAAATTCCGTGATTGTTTGAGTGACTGTATCGAAAACTGTATACTTGTAATAGTGATTTTATAACACACTAAGTATGAGTTACTATCTTTATAAATAAATAAAAGGGTGTTTGTATAAATGTGTAGGTTACTAAATGTAAGTTTGATTAATTGTTTACATAAGTGATTAGGATGACTGCATAAGTGAATAAGATGTGTGCTGGTGTGTAATGTTGATGTAGGTGTATAAGTATATTAAATAGTATTCTATTTATCTTTGTTAGCATGTATGAGTGAATCTATAGGTAAGTGTTTAGATGTGTGTGTATATGTAGGAATCACTGAGTGGGTTTTTAGAAACTTGTATTGGTATGTTAAGGCATTCAGATATGGTACACCATATTTTATAATGAGTGTTGAAAGATTATACTAGTGTATGATGAAGTGTATCAGATTGTCACATGGATGATATCATCAGTGATATCATTTGAGATGCCATTGGTGATGTCATCAGTAATGTCACTGACCATGTCATGAAATATGTAATTGCGGGCGCGCGAGTTATAGTTAGTACAACTAACTATAACGGAGGAATTTCAATGGTTTTGTAAGAGTGAAAGGTCTAGCTAACTATAACACCCTTGAAACCTATGTTTTTTTCAGTGAATTTCCAAGGATTTTTAAATGCTAATTCCTAACTATAACATGTCTGAAACCTATGGTGTTTTCAGTGAATTTCAAAGATTTTTTAAATGACAATATTTACTTTTTTAATACTGATTTACTACATTTTTTTAAACTATTTATTTTTAGATATTTTATTTTTTAAATTACATTATAATTACATTATACATTACATTACAAAATATACTTTCTCAGAATGAATTACTTTAGTTTAAATACTTTGGAAATAGGCAATAGACTTTTGAGTACAGTAGTTACAGTTGTTGCAATGGGCAACACAATTTCAAACACATTGAAACATTGAGCTCAATAGGAATTTCTAGTTACATGCAATTAGTTACTATATGGATTACTTTTCTAACCACAGTACGGGATCCTAGATTCAGTCCTGGGACATCCCCTGTTAACATTTGAGTAAAAGCGTTTTGGTTACAGTAGTGATTTTTATGGTATGGTAACATTATTGTATTTTAAAAGTTGACGGAATTTTTTTCACATAGAATCACCAATGCTATCCTAAGCGAGAGGAAATTCACTTAGCAGGTAAGTAGTGTTATCGTTACTTTTTCTTACTCAGTGGTGGATCCTGGATCTAGTACTGGTGTATCTCCTGCAAACAATTGAAAGAATGCGTTTAAGTCATGCAGGCGATTTTTTATGAATATTTGTAGTTTGTGAAAATAGACATTTAGAAACTTTTCTGGTGAAAACCAGACAATGGATTCCTATGGAAGGAAATATAAGTTACCGGTAAGTACGGTTAGAATTACTTTTCAGGGTCAGTTGCTGGGCTAAAAGATGCAACACTGGGTTCTTCCCTGATAACAGGTGAGTACATCGGGATTCGTTGTTCGGATGATTTTACGTCAATATTTTAAAGTTCCAAAACTCCACACTTAGAAGAATTTCCAAGTGAAACTAGTCAAAGTTAGCCTATGGAAGGAAATTCAAGTTACTGGTAAGTACGGTTAGAATTACTTTTCAGGATCAGTACTGGGCTCAAAGATGCAGTACTGAGGTCTCTTCTGATAATAGGTGAGTAAATCGGAATTCGCACTTTGGCTAATTTTACTTCGGTCCAGTATATGTAGAGCCACTTTCCTACACCATCCCCTCCCTTCACCACTGTGCAAAAACACCCTGTGGCGCGTTTGAAGTTGGGGAAATCATTCCCCTTCAATTCTAAGGGTCCATAGAGTCCAACTAGCCCACTAGGTACATCCAGTAAGCGCCACAGAGCTGCGTAGCAGAAAGATGTAAAAAGGGGCATGGCCTGCACAACATCTCTGCAACGCAGTGCAGTGGTGCTCCTGGAAGCACCTGGGGGGCTACTTGTGCCCCTGGGTCCCTCAGGATTGAAGAGGATTTTTTTCCCCAGCTTAAAACGCGCCACAGGGCATGTTTGCACACTTCAACTCAGGCCCAGTCCCCTCCCTTCACCAGTGTGTAAACGCACCCCATTGCGCGTTTTAAGTTGGTAGATTAAGTCCCTTTGAATGCTGAGCGTCCCTAGGGTCAAACTAGCCCACTAGGTAAGTGCCGAAGATCTGGGTTGCAGACAGGTGTAAAAAGGGGCATGGCCTCTGAACACCTCTCTGCAAAGCAGCTCCCTGGCACATACAGAGGTACCTGGTGGGCTAGTTGGCCCCCAGGGACCCTCAAGATTGAAGAGGAACTAATGCACCACAGGGCCCCCAGCACAATTTATAATAAATCCCCTGGGTGTGGCGGGTCCCCGGGGCCACTTTGGGCCCCCTACCTAAAGTAAGCCATTGCCCCCAGATTTGGACCCACGGGGGCTAATATCTAATATAGTGCAAGAGCCCGCATTTCTTTTTTTTCCATCAGCAAGATCTGTGCATTTTCTTTGGACCCTGGGGGTCCTTGTGGGACCCCCTGAGCAGGCCTAGGGGGTCAGGGTGTTTCTACCCTGCCCCCTTTTTGCATTTTTTGCGTTTTTTTAATAAGTTTCTTTTGCCTCTGTAGAACCCCAGGGCCATCAATGGCCCCAGGAGGGGAGCCGCATGGCCCCCCTCCCACGTTTTCCAAAGCCCTGGGGGATGATGGGGGTCCATAATGGACCTCAAATTAAGAACTTAGTGCCCCTGGAAGGTGATGGTCCCAGGGGCATGTAGGGGGGACCAAGCCCCCACACAGGTTTCTTATTTTTTTTTAAAACAGCCCCAGGGTTGGTGGTCCCCGGGGCTGCGGGGGGCCATGAGGCCCCCACATATATTACCAAAAGCACCAGGGGTGGTGGTCCCCGGGGCTTGGGGGGCCTTTGAGCCCCCCACCCTCTTATCTTTAAAGCCGTGGGGGTGTCGGTCCCGTGGGCTGGGGGGGGTTATGAGCCCCCAGCACAATTTATTATAAAGCCCCAGGGGGTGGCGGTCCCCGGACCCTTTGGGCCCCCACCTAAAGTAAGTCATTGCCCCCAGGATTTGGCCCCCCTAGGGGATAATATCTAATATAGTGCGGGAGCCCGTGTTTCTTTTTTTTCCATCAGCATGGAGCATATATTAATTGCCACGCCCACTGGGGTAACAAAACGAATAAAAAAGCATACAAACAGAAGAGAGCTTTATCTGGTCATTTGAAGCAAGCCTTTGAAGAAGAGGTAATAAAGCCTTGTAACGCGTCAGGCTGAGAAACAGTAATCGAGAAGTCATGCTGAGTTGCTAACAGATGCCGGATGGCAGGCGAACTGATGTGTGCCTTTTCAGAGCTCAAGGGCATTTGGAAGAAATAAATTGCAACGCGGCGGCCTTGCCGCTGAAATGAGCACCACCTCGCAAAAACTCAAGAGGGGCTTGTGAACGGAACTGTGTCCTTGTCATGTCAGCGCAGCGAGCCCAGCAGTTAAAAAGACTCATCGTGACTTTTTGAATCCTATGAAAGAAAACGAAGAAGCTTTTAATCTCAAATGACACAGAACCCACTTAGGGATTACGAATGCTCAATGTAGGGACTACTTTACCCATAATGCACTAATGGAGCATATATTAATTGCCACGCCCACTGAGGGTAACAAAACTAATAAAAAAGCATACAAACAGAAGAGAGCTTTATCTGGTCATTTGAAGCAAGCCTTTGAAGAAGAGGTAATCAAACCTCGAAACGCGACAGGCTGGGAAACAGTAATCGAGAAGTCATGCTGAGTTGCTAACAGATGCCGGATGGTGGGCGAACTGATGTGTGCCTTTTCAGAGCTCAAGGGCATTTGGTGGAAATAAATTGCAACCCGGCGGCCTTGCCGCGGAAAAGAGCACCACCTCGCAAAAACTCAAGAGGGGCTGGTAAACGGTACTGTGTCCGTGTCATGTCAGCGCAGCGAGCCCAGCAGTTAAAAAGACTCACTGTGACTTTTTGAATCCTACTAATGAAAATGAAGAAGCTTTTAATCTCAAACGGCACAGAACCCACCTAGGGATTACGAATGCTCACTGTAGGGACTACTTTACCCATGATGCCCTAATGGAGCATATATTAATTGCCACGCCCACTGAGGGTAACGAAACGAATAAATAAGCATACAAAGAGAAGAGAGCTTTATCTGGTCATTTGAAGCAAGCCTTTGAAGAAGGGGTAATCAAGCCTCGAAACATGTCAGGCTGGGAAACAGTAATCGAGAAGTCATGCTGAGTTGCTAACAGATGCCGGATGGCGGGCGAACAGGTGTGTGCCTTTTCAGAGCTCAAGGGCATTTTGTGGAAATAAATTGCAATGCGGCGGCCTTGCCGCGGAAAAGAGCACCACCTCGCAAAAACTCAAGAGGGGCTGGTGAACGGAACTATGTCCGTGTCATGTCAGCGCAGCGAGCACAGCAGTTAAAAAGACTCATCGTGACTTTTTGAATCCTACTAAAGAAAATGAAGAAGCTTTTAATCTCAAACGACTCAGAACCCACTTAGGGATTACGAATGCTTACTGTAGGGACCACTTTACCCATGATGCACTAATGGAGCATATATTAATTGCACACGCCCACTGAGGGTAACAAAACAAATTAAAAAGCATACAAACAGAAGAGAGCTTTATCTGGTAATTTGAAGCTAGCCTTTGAAGAAGAGGTAATCAAGCCTCGAAACGCGTCAGGCTGGGACACAGTAATCGAGAAGTCATGCTGAGTTGCTAACTGATGCCAGATGGCGGGCGAACTGATGTGTGCCTTTTCAGAGCCTAAGGGCATATGGTGGAAATATATATATAACCCGCCAGGAACAAAGTAAATGGTGGGAGGCAAGGTCCCTACAAAAATATATTGAAGTGAACCGAATACCCAGGAGACTGAGGATATTAACATCACCCACGTACGAGAATCCGAATCCGGATCTAATGCGCGAATGGGCAGACAGCAACCTGGAGGCCTCCAGACGTTTAGTGCTGATACTCATCAAATACGCTGAAATTGATCGAGCAAAACTGTTGGAAGAAATATCAACAATACAGGAGGAATTGGAGGCACTTGGAGGAGAAAACCAAACTTCTCACTGAAATGACTGTCCGCCTAAAAAAATAAGAAGAAAAAATAATTGAATGGAAAACGTACACATTTTCCAGAGACAGACAAGATTACGCCCTGGGGCAAATCTTTACTTTCTCCAAAAAGTATGACAGAGTGCGCAAATCGAATGGAGGGGCACAACAAACCACACGGGGCAAAAGAAATTATAAAAGAATACAAGCCAACATGTGTGAATCTACAGCCTCCGACCTCAGCTCAGGTTCAGGAAGTGAAGATGACTCCGAATTAAGGAACACAATGGCCGCAACTAGCGGCAAGAAACCATCACCCGGGGAGGAGATTATTTTTTGTACGAGGAACGCCTCCGGTCCCTAAGACCTGGAACGAGAAAGAATTACACCGAAAATGGAAAAATGACACCTGCAGAAGGATGAAAAGGGCGAGGGTGAGGACAAAATCAAGGGAATACGAGTCAACAAAAGAAAAGGGGCAGGAGTCAATGGTACAAGAAATAAGCGGCCATATGGATCAAATGATTGTAAATTTGACATCTATGACATTGACCACCAAGGAGGAAGATATCCTAAAATTAGGACTGTCTTTGCACCAAGGATAAGCCTAAGCTATGCAGCCACTCGAGTGGACTTTTACAAGGGGAAACGCAAACTTAAGCTTAGGAAGTACCATGGGATGCGAAGAAAGGGGACTCACAATATCTCCCAGGAACCAAGTCAAATTCCCTCATTGACCCAGGAAATTGACAATTTATGGGCAAGGGATGGGAATGACACTGTGAGTCTGGACGCAATGAACAACTTTGAAGCGGACAATATAACTCAATCCACCATGGTACCTAACGCAGAGATCTGTACTAAACCACTTACCCCATTCAGAACTCCCCCCAAAACACGTTATGCCCCATAATGCCTCGTGATACAAATGATGTATTCCACGAAAATCTGGTGAACGATTTGAAGGAATTAGATGGGAAAATAAGTAGAACCAAATACAAATATGATCAGCTGACATATGACTTTGAATCACTGGTGGAGAGATTTAAAAAGGACAATAAGGTGGTTGTTCATCCCAGTGACAAAGGTTGCTACATTGTGCTTCAGACTAAATCGGATTATGACAAAGAAGCCTCCAATCTACTCAATAACGGTGATCACTATGTGAGACTTAAGGGGGAAGAAGTGAAAAACATGCAGGGTATATACCATCACCATCTGCAGAAATGGAAGGCAAAGAGATTACTATCAGAACAAGAGTATAAGTATTTTAAGACAGATTATCCTGTAACACCCTGCCTATATTTTATACCAAAGGTCCATAAGGACAGGAACAACCCCCCTGGCAGACCCATCATCTCGGCCAGGGGAAGCCTACTGGAAAGAACATCCATATATATAGACTTCTTCCTCCAGAGTTTCGTAAAAGGATTGGACTCATATGTCAGGACACATGGGACTTCCTGACCAAAATCGGTGATATACAGGTACAAGAGGGAGATTGGTTAATAGCCCTCGAAGTAAATTCCCTCTATACAAGTATACGTCATTCAGATGGGGTGGCAGCAGTACAATACTATTCGGGGAGGAGGGGGAGTGAGTTCCAAGAACATAGTGAAATGTTGATCTCAATGCTAAAATGTTGTCTTGAACATAATATTTTTATGTTCAATAGTCTCACATACAGGCAGCTGCAAGGAGTAGCTATGGGGGCCAATTTCTCCCCAAGCTTTGCATGTTTGCACATGGGAGCTTGGGAGGACCTGGTCCTCCATACATGTTTCCAATAGGAAATGATGGATCATGTCATTAGTTGGCATAGATACATAGACGATCTGTTCGTGGTATGGAGAGGTGAAAAGGAGGAGGCTTTGAGATTTATAGATCGTCTTAATGACAATAAACTCAATATTCATTTTACAGCAGTATTGAGCCAGCACCAGGTCCCTTTCCTCGACGCATTGGTATATGTAAAAAATAACAAACTAGAAACAAAACTATACCGCAAACAAACGGCCGGAAACACCACACTTCATGCAGCAAGCACACACCCACACCACCTTGTAATGAGCATTCCATATGGCGAGATGCTGCGCCTACGTAGATTATGTAGCAATGACCACGATTTATTGGAAGCTCAATTAGCGAGTGCAGCCAGATTCCGAGAGAGGGGGTATGCCCAAAAAACCTTAAATGAGGCCATCAAAAAATCTATGAACCTCAGTCGCCAAGCACTATTGGATAAAGGGAATACACCCACTAATACCGTGACAGAACAGGAAACCACAGATGTTACATCTGTCCCAAAGGAGGGATATTTAGAATCATCACAGGTTTTAGCTCCCATCATAAAGAGGTGAGGAGAATCATAAACAAAAATTGGCCTACGGTACTTAATGATCCCGTAATCGGACACAGTCTACCCAAATGCGTGAGTGTCACCTACAGCAAAGCACCCAATATGAGGGATAGACTAGTGGATACAGGCCCTGAGGTCCTCAACAAGACTGTGTGGTTCCAGAACAAGGGTGGTTTTCAAAAGTCCAAAACATGTAAGGCGTGTACACATGGGGTCAACCGAACTACTTATCGAGATGGGTTCGGAGACAGAGAGCACAGAATCACTAAGATATTAACATGTAAAACGGAGTATTGCGTATACATTTTGGAGTGCCCATGCCCACTGCAATATGTGGGCAGTACAAAGCTACCTGTCCGTAAGCGAGTGTTGCAACATTTATGTGCCATTACATCGCAGGATAATACATACCCAATTGCAAGCCATTTTAGGACCCACCATAACAGTAACAACCAAAATCTCAAATATTTTGTGGTAGATTCAGTGTTGGCCAGTAGGAGAGGTGGTGACCGAGAGGCAAAATTAAGAAAGTTGGAAACCCGGTATATACTATAATTAGACAGCAAACACCCGAGAGGTTTAAATGTCACGGAAGATTTGTACACATGTTTACATTAATTAATCTTTCAAGGCTCTCTACCTCTCTGCATAGAGCAGGATAGCATAACTGTAACAGGACGTCATCATAATAATGACCGAAGGATGTAGGAATGATGGTCTACTTTTTGATACTTATTTTATCAAACGATTTTATAACTATGGTTTTAGTACCGGAAGGGTGTATATGAATTTTTATATTTTTAATGAATCATATCAATGACAAACGGGACAACACTGATAGCCGTGTCATTTGAAACCCTGATAAGCCCGTCTTCTTTATCAACTGAATCATGCAATGTTATGTTATTTTTGGAAATAAAGTCTAATTGGTATCTGCAAATAGAGAGTAGAAGGGGTAACACCAGATTTTGTTATCTCATTCTGCAGCCTGTACTGTACACCACGATGAGGAAAGAGAGCTTAACAGTCAAGCTTGAGCTGGGGAACATACCAGTCTATCACTCTAGAGAGATATGATTACTGAACTTTGTGAACTGTACCGAAATGAAGACTAAAATACTGGAGTGGTTTTTCTGTTTTCTAATTTATATCCTTTCTTATTTATTTCTTTGCCTATTTGCACATATTTGATCGAATCGTGTCCCTTTTCATATTTATTCCTCTATTTGTCTCAGTGGTATTTGAATGATTTGATTAAATTCAATAGCGGAAGGCTGGCCTATTAATTTTAAGGTACAGCTAATGAACGTATTATGAGAGAAATATATATGTGTCTTAATAACATCTGAAATGGAAAAGGATATACTCAATTAACTAGGTTACGTTTAACTGGGCTCAGTTATCTTAATATGGTTAATAGTTTGATGAATCGTGAATGGCGATGTTAATATAAAATAATAATAAAATAAAAAAGTATTTTTTGCACCATGCACTTTAATATTAAATTTGCACTTTAAAAACATGTCCATAATTATATAAGCAGGTAGATCTGCTGGACATGGAACACAAGGTAACTGCACAAGAATTGGAACAGGAATGGACTTTGAGAGAAATGCAATGCAATTGTATTTGATGAATGAACATCTATATTCATTATTGGTTATTTGGACAGGACATGTTTTGGTATTTTACCAGTATTGTTTTATGTATATTAAGACTGTCAATGTTTTCAACATGGAATTTGATAATATAAAATAGTCTTGTATTTTACAGGAATCTGCCATAATTTATACTAAGAGAATTTGAAGTGTAAATTACAAATTCTAGCCCGTGAAAATCTACAAGCTAGGGTGCATGACTTTGTATTAGACATTGATGGAGTTTAACATGAGTCCGTTATCTATGTCCTTGCACAAAATTGCACCAGCGTCCAATCCTTAATGAGCACTGTCACTTTAAATTGTTCACCCTCACAAGAGTTCGCTGTCATGTGAGCAAGACACAAGGGGTGCCGAAACGTTATGAACCGACTGGCGAATAAATAATTCCACCGTGAAAATTTGGTCCGTGCCTGGTGTTCCTACGCATGCTGGGGAAAGCAGCGAAGGCGCTGGAGGCTTTGGTTGTTGATATATATATATATATATATATTCACTGAAAAAACCATAGGTTATAGACCATATATAGTTAGGAATTAGCATTTACAAAACCTTATTTTACTCACACAAAACCATTGAAATTTCATATATAGTTAGTTGCACTAACTATATATCGCGCACCCGCAATCCACTGCTGATCATGTCACATATTACATCATTCATGACATGATCAGTGACATCACTGATGACATCACTGATGACATCACTGATGACATCTCAAATGACATCACTGATGACATCACTGATGACAACATCCAGTGACTGTATGTTTCTGAAAAGTCAAAATATGTGTAACATATTGAAGAATGAGTGGATGTATAAGTGTCTGGATGAAGGATTTAGTAGGTGCATGACTGACTGTATGAGTGAGTGATTAAATGTGTCTCACTGAGTGCATGGGTTAGTGACTAAACTGTCTTAATTTGTGCATCATTATATCTGTTGTTCTGTAAACTGCTGCATGTGTTGATCAGTAGCTTTATGATTAAGTATATGGGTTATTGACTGGTTGCCCAAGTATTTGTATGGGAGACTGAGTGTGTGTGTGGGTGGCTGGGAGGTGTATGACTCTGTGCATAGATGTGTGAGCAGTTGATTCACTAGATGTATGGGTTCAAAAGTGCATGTGGAAACAGCTGTATGGGCGGTTGACTATCAGCATGAGTGCATTGGTGAGTAATTGGATTTCTCAGTGCTACATGTCAAAGTAAGTACATATGTAAAACATAGTACATGTGCGAGTTGACATATATAAATAACTGTGCATAAGAGCCAGTGAATGTGTGAGTGGCTGTATGGATCATTGTGAACTTGTATCAGGGATTGTATAACAGAGTAAATATGTGTTAGTATATGTTTGAATAAGTAAGGTGTGTATAACTGTATAGTTGAGGAAACGGAAGTGTGATTGATTCTTTGCATGACTGACTAGGTGTGTGAGTAACTCCATGGATGAGTGACAGTCTGTGTCCGTCTATTTACTCTGAGTGTATCTAAGATTATATTAGAGTCTGAAGAGGTTCACCGTATTATCACATGAATGATGTCATCAGTGATGTGATCAGTAATGGCAAATGAGATGTCATCAGTGATGTCATCAGTGATGTCATTTGAGATGTCATCAGTGATGTCATCAGTGATGTCATCAGTGATGTCACTGATCATGTCATGAATGATGTAATATGTGACATGATCAGCAGTGGATTGCGGGTGCGCGATATATAGTTAGTGCAACTAACTATATATGAAATTTCAATGGTTTTGTGTGAGTAAAATAAGGTTTTGTAAATGCTAATTCCTAACTATATATGGTCTATAACCTATGGTTTTTTCAGTGAATTTTCAAGGTTTTATAAATGCTAATTCCTAACTATATATGGTCTATAACCTATGGTTTTTTCAGTGAATTTCATTGGTTTTTTAAAAGCTAATATCTGTAGCTGTAAAATGTATTTTTCTTTAAATCCAAAAATATATTTTATATGTTTATTGATAATGTTTTTAGAATATTTTTTTGTTCGCTCCCGGTTCGCGAACCGGGAAGCTTTCCGTTAGTTCAATTTGATGCCGTGACCCGGTCCACTAACCGGTAAACGTTCCGTTTGCGCAACTGCCGCGTTAGAAATCAACATCGTGACGCGTCGTGGAAGCACAACATATCACGTTGTCGCGTAATGCGTCTTATGACGCGCCGCGTTAGCGCTCCCGGAAGTGCTCCGGTACGCGATCTAAGACGCGAAGCGCAGCTCCCCGGAAGTGCTCCGGACCGCGAACAGAGGCGCGAAACGCAGCTTCCCCGAAGCGATCCGGGGCGCGGCGCGCAGCGCGTAACATAAGCGTAACAGGTCATGTGACTTGTTAATAAAACTTTTCATTGGTTCATTTCACTTTTGGTTTCCTAATGATGTAAGACTAGGTCAGGTGACCTAAAAATAACACTTTTCATTGGTTTAGAACTATTTTTTTTCCCAAATGATGAAAGCCCCCACCTTTTTTCTCACTCTGATTTTCAACTTTGTGAAAGGAAGACCTATTTTGCTCAGTGGAAAATGGCTTCACTAGTAGCTTCAGCTGGTGGACCTCCACCACCACCACCACCTCCTCATAGGAAGAGAGGACCACCTCCACAGTTCCTTGCCAACACAGAGGAGGAAGAGGAACAAGAAGAGGAAGAGGAAGAACAGGCACCACAGTTTTTACAAGAGGAGCCCCGGGTATCTCATCATAAAAATAGTTTCATTTGGCAGTTTTTTTCATTTCCTGAAGGACAGAAAAAAGTTAATGCTCGGTATGTGACGTGCCTAATATGCAAAGAGGAGTTATCTAGAGGCACAAATAAGAAGTATAGTTACGGCAACTATACTATGCACCGTCACATGCAGAGGTGGCATCCTCTAAATTACAGCCGGGCAGAGATGCGTGACCTGCAAGACAACCCACCAACTTCTGTGGCCAGGACATCAACACAGATATCTCTGTCGGGGTCAGAGGCACGGGAAACAGTGCCAAACATACAGGAAAACTTTGTCCACATGAAGATTGTCTGTTTATATTGCGGTACCTTACTTTCATGTGCCAATATGAGCATTAACTTAGTAAATAGAGCATTTGAAAATCACAAGTGCTCTAAACACCCCAAAAAAAATTTTTTTTTTGCTCCTGTTGAGCCCTTTTCACTGCCTGTTTTTTGTTCTTTCCCCTGCAAAAAAACATAAAATTGTTCAAAAAATACAAAAAAAACAAAAAAAATTCAGAAAATTAAAAAAAATATATAAAACAACAAAAACATAAAAAAAGTTCTTTTCAGAACTACCTCCCCTTTATAAAAAAATTGCTAGAATGTTTAGCACTCTGGCAAGCTCTATTTCTTTTGGTTCGCTTTCCGGTTCGCTCGCCGGTACGCGAACCGGGAGCTAACCCAAAAAAAAGAAGAGTAAGTGTAGACCAAATGTGGGACCACATAAGTTGGACCTTAGGACAAAGAAAAACCATGTGAACAAAGTCACCAGGAGTGCATGAACAGGACCAACACTTCTTAGTGTCTTTCGCAGGCACTTTTTAATAGTACTACTTCACGCCTGAAACCATACAGTGCCCAAAGATAACTTCTCTGTTATAAACTCACAAGTACCTCTCTGAACTTAAACCCAACAGTGCCCTATCTCTACTGATATATTTTTTTTATGCAATTTACAGCAAGAAAATGGAAGCACAACAGAATAAAATTTCATTTCAAATTAAGATTGAAAACAATCCTAACGAAGAAAAAGAAGAAACAGACTTTTTGGATGACACTGTAGACGAAGAATTAATTAAATGTGTTGAAGAATGTGAATCATGGAATGAAAATGACGACATACCAGATGAATTAATGTTACAAATTCTTTTAGATTTTGAAAAATCAGAACAATAAATTTAAATTTTATAAGTTAAAATTGTTTGAGACATTATTCTTTTTTATTTCAAATTGCTGAAAGAGTACCCAAAAGATATAATATAAAATGAGACTTAAAATATACTGTGCAACTTTTTTATGTTAGATAGTAAATAAAAAAAATCAACAAAACAAACAATCAAGATAGTAAATAAAAAAAAATCAACCAAACAAACAATCAATTAACATACAATATTTGAAAAGTCTATCAATCTTTTTTCCTCATAGTACGCTCCCCGGGTCGCTTTCCGGTTCGCGAACCGGAAGCTTCCCACGCAAAAAAAATAAATTATTTTTTTTTACCCCGCGGGGCCCTTTTACAACCTCCACATCAAACCTAGGGGGTCAGGGAGGATCTACTATGCCCCCTTATGGTCATTTCCCACTTTGTTTTGGCCTCCTCTTGTCTCTCGATCCTACCGAGAGACAAGATGGCGGCCGCTCCGGACTGTTTAGAATGTTGACAGACACCGGAGAGCCAATCAGCTTCGCTTCGCGAAGTTCCGTTACGCGTCAAGTACGCGAACCGGAGCGCTGCCCGGAAAGCTGTTACAGATATATATCTTTTTTTGAACGTTAATTTATCAAAATCCATTGGAGCACATATATTGAGACCTAGCAAAGGCACATCGGGCTAACAGTCCCTACAATTTTGCCAAGTTTCGTGCAAATCCATTCAGCCGTTCGGGCTAAAAGTGAGGCCAACCGCCCTATGAAAATTAACATGGGAAAAACGCGTTTTGGGACCCCCCTTTTTTCTCAGCCCCCCCTTGACGAACCCCCCCCAAATTTTCAGGGGCTGCACAGAAACAAAATGTTCCATTTTTCTGAAAATTTCAGCCAATTCCGTCCACAAACGCCAAAGTTATTAAACATAGAATTTTCAAAAATCCCATAGACAAAAAATCCTAACTATATATACCTACTGGCGACCGCCAGTAGGTTATATATATATATATATATATATATATATATATATATATATATATACGTCGCCAAATGCTGTCCAAAATGCCGATAGCCTGCCCGTAAGATGTCGGTGCCAGTCGGGGTTGGCAGCCACCCCAAAGTTAAGCAACAGTCCAATCCAAAGGAAGGATAGGAGGTACACCAGTCAAGTGTCGAATTCTTTTTTTCTGAGTGAAAAAAATAAACCAGCTTATTTTTTTCACTCAGAATAAAATTATTCAACACTTGACTGGTGTGCCATCTGCCCTTCCTTTGGATTGAACTGTTGCATATATATATATATATATATATATATATATATATATATATATATATATATATATATATATATATATATATATATATATATATATATATATATATATCCAAAGAATATCCAAGTATTGACTGCCTCCACCAGATCGAGAATTGCGTCGTCTTAATAGGACTCCTTGGATTGAGCCCCTCACACTTCGTTCCATAAACGACCACGCCAGGTGAGATTTTCAAAGTTCCTTTATTGCCGCTGCCAAACGCGTTTCGACTACACAGTAGTCTTGATCACTGGTTGTGATCAAAGAAGCGCGCGGCCATTTTAAATAAAGTTTTTTTCAACATCACATCCGTCAATGACCACATGTCAACTGACAGAAAGGACAGACTTCATTTTACCAATTTAGTACAGAAATAATATTTCTTCATATTTCTTTTAACATAATTGTACAGATTTGGTTAAAAGCGTGTATGTATTTGAAAAAGGTTGCTAAACACGGACAATTCATTGCTTTATATTAACATGTCATATTACGAGTTGTTTTTAAAAAAACTTTATCAACAGTGCCATATGTTGACAAAGAGACAAGGCACTCTGCCAACGCTTATCACCAATTAAATGATGTAAAATAGGAAAAATTTAGCCCATGTGGGCATACCCAGATATTTGTAGGATTGTTTAGAAACTTCCAATTTACCTTTGGGCTTAAAGCATTACACACTGAGTTTCCTCACAACTCATTCTACAAAACATTACATGAATCAATGAAGCTCCAGTGAGCGCGCACTTTAGTTGTCCCTTACGTAAAGCAAACCACAATTGTTTACAGTTAACTTAGTTCATGTTAGTCCTGCTTTGTGAATACATTACACAGCGTGCTGTCCACACATTAATCAAAGTGATCAAAATAAATTCATTATATATGAATAAAACAGACACTACTTATGAGACACTGAAGATGTTAAAGGTGTATATATATATATATATATAAACACTGCAAAGTTCCCCGTTCTGGAGCCTGACCCTACGGAGTGGCCTCACACAAGGGCACGGAGCAGCCCTCTTCTTTTCACCACGAAGACAAACACAACGTGAGGCCCAATACTGCAAACAGGCTTTATTTCAGTTTGGAAGCAGCACCAATTCCTTATTACCAACGTTTCGGTGCTCTGCCTTGATCACGGTAAGGAATAGATTGAAAGCAGGAGTGCTCAGGCGCGCTTTTAAAAAGGGTTTGTCACATGACTGTTCTTTGCATTCCTACAAGTCCCATAGTGCACTATAATAAGTATTGAACATCCATGCTCAAAGTTGTCCAGTTTTATATCTCCAATTGGCATTTGTATTCAATTACACAGGCACAGTTGATTAACGGGCATTTCTGGAGCAGTCAGGTGAAAGTAAAACAGGATGGAATTCTTATATATTATATATATATATATATATATATATATATATATATATATATATATTAGTTGCACCATCTAAGAATTACACTGCTTCTGAAGCACTAGCAATACCACTAATATATCAAGAGCACCAAAACTGGCTTGATGGTGCACTACTACACACAACACAAGATGTCAGACTACGTCCCCACAGCAATAAGGGAGCAAAATTGCCAGTCCTAGCTGGTTATAAACCCTATCCAGATAGCAAATCTGACAGCACAGAGCTACAAACACTGTACACAGATCGTTTCAGAACATGCAGATGTTTGACATAATATGTGATGTGAACAATGACAATATATCTCACAAGGCTTGCTCAAGTTGCACAACCACAATTGGCTGTGCCTGGAATTAGCCCATTGTTTATTGATGCAGTCATGAGTAAGGTTCCCATCAGATGGAAAGAGATTCCATTAGGGATTGAACACAAAAAAACAAATCAGCTTGAAACAGTGTTTCCCAGCACAAGATCCCAAAAAAAACAATAGAATTCTTACAATATGCATGCCAATGGGGAAGGCTCCCGAGGAGGAAGACTGTGCCACTTGGGACACAGTATTTGCTGCAGTTTATACCAGAAGACACGGTATACCCCCATTAGCTGTTTTACCAGAAGTGCCTAAACAGATCCAAAATGAGTACGGGGAAAAAACTGATGGGCAACTTTGCAGCAGTATCTGCAATAATGTTAAGTAAAATTAAAGGGGAAACATCAACGGTGACTGTACGCCAGCATTTCACACATGTTTCTCCAGGAGACCAAAAGAGTGTATTGTTTAAAGTTTTTGAGGAAACCTATGCATCAAGAGGTAGAGATAATGTGGGAGCCAGACCTGGCAAACCACATATTAAGGTCATACTGAAAAGGATAACTTGAAGCAGGCACCTGGGTCTTCCAAATAGAAGTGGGATAATAATAAAAATGATGAAAAGGATAAACCACGGGGTGACTCACCTCAACAGGAGACTAGTGAAAAATGCTAGAATCTACATAACTGTGATACCATTAAAATACCTGATAGGTATCTGGATACTGATACATGTACCTCTCGGTCCTTTCAGAAGTCATTTGAAAAATGCTTGGAGAGAAGATGATGAAAGGAGTGCGGAACGGAAGAGTATGTGAAACCAAAGAAGAGTCCCAATGTTCTTCTGACAATTTAATCAAAAATGAAGACAAACCATACCAGTCCAAGCCTCAATTAAAAACAAAGAAGGACTCCTGAGGCAAGATGGCATCAGTGATGCGGGCTGTGTAAGCAGCCCAGTCTTCACTCCCCTGTAGCGGGCGAGAGAAGGTGGTGGACCCCTGCCAGCACGAGTCTTAACGGCCAAGCACATAAGGAGACTCGGAGCAGTTGCGGACAAGTTTCGGGGTAGCAAAGAATCCCTCGATGAGAGTCCAGTAAAGACCCGGTAATGACCGGATAGCGAGAAGGCAGCGGCTTACCTGTGGCGTACCGGTGCACAGCTGTGTCTGCATTGCCTCCGGCGGTGTTGGCTTTCTGAGCCGGTGAAGGTGGATCGCGGTGGGAGCACGGCTGAGCCCTCGGATGGAAGAGGAGGTAGAGGCTTGCAGGATTTTGGTGTACAGGGGGTGGGAAGCTTGCCCTGGGCTGCCGGTCCCCAGCCGTATCTGTATTCGATCCCCGCTATCGCTCTTCTTGGTCCGGCTCTGTGGGGCGTGTACATGGGTGGCTCGCGCTTGGTCAAAGCAGCTGCTTGAGAGTAGACTTCCTTGCTAAGAAGCTCCGAGTTACCTTGCTGTGAGAGGCTCGCAACGAGGAAGGTGCCGGCGCTTAGCAGTACTGGCGTTGGTATACCGCTATGTTGGAAACAATAAAAAAGAGACCCGTGACTGATCTGACTGATTTGTGCAAAGGCGGTAAGAATTCTTTCGAGTAGTTAACGCTAAGTCGTGCCTGCATCTCCCTATGGTTGCTGCTTGGCCTGGGGAAATCTATGTGGGATATACCTGGTGTGCCTGGCGCTGATATTGACATTGCAGAGCTATTTAGCCCTGGGGGTATTAAAGTGGCTGCCTGAAGAAAATTTAGCTTGGAGAGCATACCGGCACGGGTATCCTGTTAACTTAGCAAACGTGTAGCTCCGGTGGGAGCGTATTTTGGTGGAGGCCGGACGACGGCGGGACTCCTGTTATTGGGCCGCAAGAGAATATTGGCTTGGCCGATTCCATCTTTATTTTGGGGCTCTCAGCTCTGTGTGGTTCGGGGGCGTGGGGGCTCCTGGACAAAAAGAAAGGAAATGTCTCCTAAAGTGACGACACGCAGTGGTAAAGGCAAGGAGCAGTCTGCAGTCGAGGGAGCTGATGGAGCTGAAGAAGTTCCCACTGGTAAATCGGTGGAAGAGAGCAACAAGCACACAGCTGTTACACCTAAAGAAAAAAGAGTGGGTGACCTTACAGGCAGGAGGAGGAGCAAACACTTTACCCACGCTATTTGAACGACTAAAGGCAAAAGGAGTGGAACGTACCCCAGTCGGTAGTATTGAAGGCATCGCAAAGGTGGACAAAGGTGCAGGTGCAATATCTAAAGTAGGAAAAAAAAAGCTCGCCTATGTTAAATAAAGAAGGGGAAGTACCAGGCAGAATGATTATAGATAATGTTTCTAGTACTGGCAATGACTCATCAAGGCAGGAGGCTGTGTCCATGTCAGGAGACGAGGGAGGTCTTCTGGTCGACACAGCTCCAAATTCTAATGAAATTTCTATTGAAGTTGTATCTGGCAGTCTGGATAGCTTGGTGGCTGTGATAGATTCCTGGGCTCTGTCCGACAGAGCTTCTCTACAAGATCTCACAGGAAGCAATATAATTTTTTTTCTCGCTTTCTGACCCCTCCTCGGATGGTAGTTTAAACGCTAGTAAGGACAGGTCGGATTATGAGGAGGAGAGTAACTCGGAGGATGAGTTTGTATCAAACACCGTCTTTCCAAATGTAAGCGCAGCTACAGTAAAAAGAGTCAGGAATAGAGGGAGCCAACACAAGAATGCTCATAGGGGTGAGGTTAATCTAGGGACTAGATTAAGACTGCCAGAATCTGTGACTGCGTTATCTGATAATGTGTGCCCCCAAAAGGAGGTGGGGTCAATTGAGGAGGGCTACTCTCAAGAGATTACTTTAACTACAATATATGAGACAATGATATGTCACAGGGCAGAGATTAAAGCGGAAAACAAGAAAACTCTGGCGACATGTAGCAAAGTAAAGAATGCTGTGCGCCGAGTGATCAAAATTTGTTCAGAAACAAAAAGAGATACTGAAACGGAGATGAGAATAGCGGCTTTAGAAGATGATGTTGCTGCCCAGAAATCTGAACTAGATGCAATTAAAGCACATTGGGACGATGTCAGTCATAAATTGTCTGAATTGAAGAACCAGGCTCGTCGGAATAACCTACGCTTTTTAGGCATTCCGGAAAAGAAAGACGGGTCCGATGTGCGGAAATTTATAGCAGAACTTTTAACTGAAGCTTTTCCTGAATCTTCATGGGACTGGCTAAACCAAATACAAAGGGCGAATAGATTCCCATTTATAGCGCGAAAAACTACGACAGGGTGAAGAAGAGCGCCCAAGAGCTATTCTTGTCTGCTTTAACAATTTTCTGGCCAGAGAAGAAATATTCTCACTTGCTAGGCCTGATAAGAATGGTGTCGCAAAAGATTGCAATTTCTTTGTCCGGCCGGATTTTTGCCAGGCTACAGTCTCCAAGCGTTGGCTTTCAGAGCAAAGGGGCTACTGTCTTCTTGCAGAATCCTGCCAGACTTAAAGTTATTGTGAAAGGCCAGACCAGACTCTTTTTCTCAGAGATTGAGGTGAAAGATTTCCTGGGCTCACTGTAGTGAATGTAATAACTCAGTTGGTGGAGTTGGTAATCTCAGTCTAAAAGTATTTTTTTTTCCTTCTTCTTTTTTTCTCTGCCTTGTCTTTTCTTTTTTTTTTCCTAGGGCCGTTCATTGAGATTAGCTTGTTATAAAGGGGTCTCTTAACATAGAAGTCTGGTTAGCAGGGGATTTCTTACTCTCGATCGCTACAGGGAGGGGGGTCGGTACTCCATCCAATACAGGGACTGTTAGCCGCTGGGCCTCATGTGGTGGGTTGGAAGGGGGGGGGGAGGAGGGAAGAGGTAGGAAAAGGGGGAGGGCTAGGTTGGGAAAAGTGGTGGGGGTTGGGTGTAGGTGTGTGGGGGTGAAAATCAGCAACAGTAATGGCACAGGCCTCTGGATCTTTGAACAGACAGGAGACGATTTTCATTAAGGAAGGAAAAAGTATTATGCAATATGGTGTTGTATTGTTGGATGTATCTCTCTGCTATATAGGTAATTTCAAAGCAGTGATTTCCATTTCATTTATTAGGGAAAATGGATAAGAAATTTAGGATCTGTACTTTGAACATATGTGGGCTCAATGATTTTAAGAAGAGACGGGTATTAGCTAGGCTCATACAATTGTTACATATTGATCTACTATGCTTGCAAGAAACACACATTTCATGGGCTAACCGGGGGTATCTGAAAGACATGGGGCTTGATTTAGTGGTGTGTTCTAAACAAACTGGGGTCAAAAGGGGGGTGGAAATTTTTCTGAAACAGGGTATGCGCATTTGTACAAAAACAGCAGCAGACAAGTGGGGTCGCTAGGTAATCAGCGAATTTCGGATTAATCAAAGCAGGTTAACTCTGTGTAATTTATACGGACCTAACCTGGACGACAGTGAACTGCTGAATTTTCTGAATGTAGAATTGGTTCAATGGTCCCAACCAATGGTCATCTGTGGAAATTTTAATATTCATATCGAAGCTCAGACGGACATAAGGTCTAGTAGTATATAAAGCGGGAGGAAGAAACAAGTATTTAAGTCATTGAGGGACCTGATTTTAGACCATGGTCTGTACAATGTTTGGAACAGATTGCACCCCGATGACCCTGGGTTTACATTCTTTTCCGCCCCCCATTCTAAATTTGTTAGGTTGGATTATTTTTTTGTGTCATCCAATTTTTTGGGGAATGCGAGCACAGAGATACATCCCAAATTGATTTCAGATCACAATCCAGTTAGCGTGCAGATTTCATTGGGACCCGACTTGAAAGAAGGGAAGCAAGCCTGGTCGTTTGAGAGGAGGTTATTGTTTGATGAAGAGTATCGTCAATTTATGACGAAGGTAATTTTGGAGTTTTTCTAATTCAATAATGGAACTGCTGAAATGAAAATAGTATGGGACGCTTTTAAATCTGTAGTCAGAGGGGAGACATTGAGCTTTGCTATTTTTTTTTTTTGTTTGTTTTTTGGAAAACCTTTATTTATAGTAAAAAGTACACCGCTATTCAGCCATACAACCCGGAGGCCAGGCAGCATCGATGTAATCCTCAAAATCGTGCACAAAACCGTACACAGGACCAGTCAGGTTTAATTTTCAAAAGAAGCTTGAAACAATAAATAACCAAATTCCAGAAAAAGGTCAAAGAGAGAAGAAAGAAGGAGAGAAAACAAGAGAAATGGAGAAAGAACCTAGGCTGAGGACAGGTAAAGTACCCTGGGCTGACATCACGGGGAGAGATCCGGGGTAGCACACCCTGTTTCACTAGCAATGCAATAAATAGCAGCGTTACCAATGGGGAGTTGTAGTACAGGATAGGAAGCATGGAACCATGGGAAGGGGGGCACTATGGGGACAGACGTGCGTCCGGCGTCACTGCCTCGGGGGGTACACAAATATCACCTCGGTACGAATTCCACGCTCCCCACACAGACCTCCACATTCTAGGCTTGCCTCTGGCCATATACACAGTTTTTTCGCGGAGCATGCACCAGTCCATGTTAGTTTCCCACAAACCAATCGTGGGGGGTGCAGGCGCGCCCCACCTCTGTGCTATGTCCCTCTTAGCGATCATGTTGCCCAGAGTGACCCAGCGGGTCTGAGCGACATTGTAATCATTCGGGCCCCAAATATTGAGAAGGCAGCGCCGGGCTTCCGCAGGCAAGGTAACTAAGCATGGGCGAATTTTGCGAATCTCGCGTTCGCGAATTTTGCGGATTTGCGATCTCGCAATCCGCAAAATCCGCGAATTCTCGCGAATTTGCGGATTTTTTTTTGTGTGTGTTTGCGCGGGTTTCTGCCAGTTCGCGAGGGTTTTGTACAATGTCGCAAATTGCGAACTTACCTGTCGGGTCGCAATTTTCGCGAACTTGTTGTTTCTACGTGTCCAGCCTGTTTGGGACACTCTTCTTCATCACTGCCACTCTCTGTCACCACTGCCACTCTCTGACTACTCATGCCACCCTCTGGCCCACCCATGCCACCCTCTGTTTCATCACAGCACCCTCTGGTTGTCCAGTCAGTGTACATTATTGTGGCAACGCAAGCACACCTTCCCTGCCTCAAGTGACCTGAATTAATTTGGGGCTGATTAATGTGTCACAGAATATTTTTTTAGCTGGCACCTGCTTCCTTAGTGCTTCCTGATTAGTGATCTTTTGCACTTGCTAAGTGCTTTCATTGTTGCAAAATTAGTTACAACACCTGCCCTGCCCCAACTGACAATAATGAATTAGGGGCTGATTAATGGATTTGAACTGCCAGCCTGGCTCCTGCTTGTCTCCCTTAGCTGTAATTCAGGACCTTTGTGGCATATGTGTAACTATTCTGAGGTTCAGAGCAGGGTCACATAATAGTTGCAACTGGCAACTGAACTCTGGAGGGGCCCCTCAGCAAGCACTACAGGAAATGGCTACTAATGATGAGCCTGAACTTTTGAACCTGGTAAGTAGTTTCAGTTTTGCTAAGATCGTATTTCTGCAATTTTGCACTTATTCGCGGGGCGCGAAGTTGTACTAGGAAGCCGCGAACTCACGCGAACAGTGCGAGCAGTGCGAGCAAAATCCGCTGCTCGCGGATTTGCGGATTTTGCGGGAGATTCGCGAATCTCGCGGATTGCGAATTTACCGAAAATCCACAAAATCCGCGAGCGAAACGGATTTTCCGCCTATGCTTAAAGGTAACCCCAGTCACATCTCTCATCACCTCATGCACCCGATGCCAGAATCGAGCCACCTCAGGACATTCCCAAAGGATGTGCATGAAGGTAGCAAGCACTCCACACCCTCTCCGACACATACCATCCTGCGAAAACCCCATGTGTACAAGCCTGGAGCCCGTGACATAAACCCTGTGCAGAATCTTCAGCTGAACAAGACGAAGCCGTGCCGATATGGCCACCTCCCTGGGGGAGGAGACCGCTGACTGCCACTCCTCGTCATCCACCTCAATTCCATCATTCACCCAAAGTTCTCTCAGTTTCACCAGCAAGTCAGACCTCACATTAACAAGCTTCTTATAAGTCAGGGAGATGGCACTATCCGGCATGTGACCGTCCAAAACTCTATCTTCCAGCGGGGACGATTCAGGCACTACCTCCCCCACCGTTATACAGGACGAGAGAGCATGGCGAAGCTGCGCGTATCGGAAATATTCCGTCGCGCCCAGTTGAAACTCGGCCTGTAATACATCAAAGGATTTGATCGCCCCACCAGCCATCACGTCGCCCACCTTGGATATCCCAATGACATCCCATCTGTCGAACCCTTTAGTATGCCACAATTTCCCCAACAGGTCGGAGTCGTACAGTGGAGTGGCCATAGAGATCCTGCCCTGCCATCCCAAAGTCTTGGTAACCGCCCTCCACAACCGTACCACCGTCTTAGTGGGACCCGTCAGCTTCCGATCCAGAGACCTCGAATATAACGCCCTATAGTAGTTTCCATCGTTCATAAGCCATCGGTCCATGGCATAGCCGGGACTAACTGCTGGGCCGTAGAGGCCATGGTTAACGGCTGCCAGTTGGGACGCCCAATAATATCAACGCATATCCGGTAGGGCAATGCCGCCATCATAGCAGGGTATGGTCAATTTCGCCAAGGATATCCTTGGCCTACCGTCCCACAGCAAGGCGCGCTGCAAATTCTCAATCTCCCCAAAATACTTGGCGGGCACCAGATCCTGAGTGTTCTGCAACACATAAAGGAACCGCGGCAAGGACATCATTTTAAACAATGCCGCCCTGCCCAGTAAGGAAATCGGCAACTTTTTCCAACCCTCCACATCTCGACGCAGCCTCGCCAAAGGAGGAAGCAAGTTGTGTGTGTATCGTGCCCGGGGATCCTTTGATACATAGATGCCCAGATATTTAAAGCCCTGTTGGGCAATCTGTATTGCACAACCGCGGGGAAGGCGCGGAGTGTCACCACACAACGTGTAGAGAGAGGACTTGGACCAGTTAATGACCAGGCCAGAGTAGTCACCGAAGGTGCCAAGCAATTCAAACACTACTATGAGGGAGTGGCAAGGGGAGGTGAGGTACAAGAGGATGTCGTCAGCGTAGAGCGATACCCGGTCCTCAAAGCCCGGAGACCACGTTATCCCCGCGACATCGGGATGAACCCGGATCCACGCCGCCAATGGTTCAAGCGCCAATGCGAACAGGAGAGGCGATAACGGGCATCCCTGTCTGGTGCCCCTGCGTAACGCAAAAGAGGCAGACACTCGGCCGTTAACAGTAACATTAGCCAATGGGGCGGAATACAGGAGCCGGACCCAGCCAATATAAGCGGGTCCAAAACCCAGTTTGGCAAGCACGGCCCACAAGTAGTTCCACTCCAGCGAATCGAATGCCATAGTGGCGTCGAGCGAAGCGAGAACCGTGGGTTCAGTAAGCAGGTTAGCCCGCGCCATGACCGCATGGAGCCTGCGAAGGTTGAGGGCCGTGTTGCGATGCGGTATAAATCCAGATTGATCTGGATGAACCAGGTCCGAAATCACCCCAACCAAACGGTTAGCCAGCAGCTTGGCCAGGATCATGGGCTCAGCATTTAACAAGGAAATGGGCCTATAAGAGCAACACAGGTCACGTGGCTTCCCCTCCTTGTGTATTACCACTATGGTGGCAAGTCTTTGGTTGCGCGGGAGTTCACCAGCCTCGCGGGCCTCAAGGAACATATCCAATAGAGGCGCAGCCACTGTGTCGGCCTTGAGCTTGTACAGTTCAGCGGGAATGCCATTGGGCCCCGGCGCCTTGCCGGAGCGCAGCGACCGGATCGCCAACGCCACCTAGTCGACCGCTAAATCACGGTCCATGTCCTCCCGCTCAAAGTCCGAGAGGCATGGGAGCTCGATGTCCTCCAGAAAGGAGGCCGAGGCCGATTCCGGCAGGGAAGCCGCGGAGGTATAGACCGCCTCAAAGTATTCTGCGAACGACCCGACAATGGCGGCCGGGTCCGTCAAGACCAGACCATCCTCGCCCAGTAATTCTGGGACAACACGAGATGCAAGGTCCCTCCTATCCAGCCACGCCAAAAGCTTGCCGGCCTTGTCCCCAGAATCATAAATCCTGCCCTGCTGTTCCCTGCTCAGCGCCTTCGCAGCGTCGGTGGCAGTGTTCCTAAGTTCCGTTTGCTTCAGGGATAGGGCATGGAGTAGGTCCGGAGTCGGCCCCAAGGCCAGCTGGGAATTCAATTCAGAGATCTCAGACTCCAGCCGTGCCATGTCCTCATCCCGCCGCCTACGCACCTCCGCAATCAAGGAGAATGCCTCACCGCGGAGCACAGTTTTAAAGGCCTCCCAGGGGGAGATAGCCGAGTCAACAGAACCGGAGTTTTCGGAAAAGTACCTCACTATAGATTTAGCCAGGAGGTCACGAGTCTTTGGATTTCGAAAATACCAAGGATTAATGGGAGCCACCCTCGACGTCGCAATAACTTGGAAGTCAAAGGACACCCAAACCGGGGAATGATCCGAGATGCCCCTGGCCATCAGGCGGGCGGTGGAAACCGACTGCGCCTGGGCAGCAGGAGTAAGAACATAATCAATACGAGACAAACTACCATGGGCACCCGACAAGAACGTATACTGTCGCAAGGCAGGATGTAGTAGGCGCCAGCAGTCCACCAACCCCATGGAACCTAGGAAGTCCGGAAGCCAGGACTGTGATGCGCGTAGGTCTCTGGATGGGAAGCGATCCAAATCTCCTGACACCACCGAATTAAAATCTCCCCCCAGAATCAACAGGCCCTCAGGAAGATTCAAAATGGCACTACCCAGATCTTGAAAGGTGGTCGCTTGCAGCCCCGGGGGGACATAGACAGAAACCAAAACCAGGGTACGTCCCTCCCATTTACCCACCACCGCCACATATCGACCCCTCTCGTCAACAAGTGTGGACTCCACCTCCAGTGGAAGAGACATGCGCACCATGATGCCCACGCCCCTGGAGCCCGTAGAGAACCCCGAGTGGGCCACCATCTTGAAACCCCTCCTGTTCAATGCCCTACACGTATTCCCCACAAGATGGGTTTCTTGTAGGAGAACAACATCTGGCGAGCAGCGTTTAAGCAGCTGCAGTACAACACTTCGTTTTATCCAATCCCCCAACCCATTCACGTTCCAACTCAACAAATTCAGAGATTTACCCCCCATCGTCTAGGACGCTGCACCCCGTCAACCCCACCCGCAATAGTGCCCGCAGAACAAACATAACAGACCAATGGGACCCCAGCCTAAACAAAGAAAGAAGCAAAAAGGAATACAGAAAAAAACACACCCCAACAACCCCCCACCCTGCACCCCTGCATTTGACTAATAGCCACCCCAACTAGCAGTGTGCCTGTCGCCCCTTAACTAAGCTACAAAAAGCCCCCTCAGAGGAGAAAGGAGGCATCCTATCCCCCCCGTCACCCTCCATATGAATATCAGAGATAATCAAAACTGAAGCAACAATGTCTGCAGCCGATGTCACTCGCAGCTACCCCCCCCCCAGAAAGTCAGAAATCTTGTCGTTCATTCCTGGGAACCTGCTCCTCCGGTGGTCTGCTCCGCCTGGTCCTCCGGGTCAGTCCGTTGTTGGGATAAGGTGTCCAGCCAGTCCCCTGCCGCATCCGGGAAGTCGAAAAACAAAGTTTGATGGTTGTGTTCAATGCGAAGCTTGGCAGGATAGAGCATGGAGTAGCGCAGCCCTAACTCCCTAAGTCTCCTCTTCACCCCAGCAAAGCTCTGGCGACGTTTCTGTACTGCTTGGGTAAAGTCGGGGAAGAAGTTAACATCTGAGTTCTGGAAACGCAGTGGGCCGGTAGTCCTTGATGCCTGCAGAATGGCGTCTCGGTCCCTGTAGTTAAACAGCCTCGCAATGATGGGGCGAGGGGAAGCGCCCGACTTCGGTGGGCCGCCCGGTATCCTGTGCGCCCTCTCCACCGAGAAAAACTTGCTCAGACCCCCGGGGGCCGGATTCTTGACCACAAGTTCCTCAACGAAAAGTTCAGCTGAGTCCTCCTCGGCTTTTTCCGGTACTCCAGTGATGCGAATGTTCTGGCGTCGCGCCCGGCCTTCGAACTCATCCAGCCGGCGAGCCATCAGTCCGTTAGCCATCTTCAAGTCACGGACCTCAGTCTGCATATCAGACATGTCGTTCACTAGGCTTGATGTTTTGAGGTCCAGCGATTTCACCCGATCGTTAGTTTTCCCAAGATCGGCCCTGATGAGATTGAGGTCGATCTTGAGGGTGTCCACCTTGCCGGACAGCGCCTCATGAAGGGTGTGCATCTCCGTCTTCACCCCAGCAATCGCGCCCATCACGTCCCTGAGTGTGATTTCTGAGTCATCCGGGGACTCGTCCCGTATGGGATCTTTAGTTCGACACGCCAGTCCCGGTGACCCCTTAGATTGCGAGAACCGCTCGGGAATGGTAGATTGGGACTGGTTTGGTTTTCTACTGACTCTCGGAGGCTTGCCTCTGTCCGGGTCCCCTCTACCCGCCATGTTGGCACACCAGGGTAGGATAGTCCCAGGGGGTGAAGAAGACGTGAAGCTCACCCACAGTCGGCCTGACAGGGTCTCGATGTCCACAAAAGGGAGTACTCAGCGCAGAGCTTATAATCCTGGCACCCCAGCCGGGTCAAGGAGGCTGAGACAAAGTGTTCCGTGAAGAGTCGCCGCTTGTACCCCTCGACGTCCGCCAGCGACGCAGGCGGGGCCACCAAAGTATCGACGAGCCAACTAAGTCCAGGAAAGTCGGATTTTCATTCTGAAAACGGGCGCCGCTTCAGCACCGACTCAGCAATAGTTTCCCACTATCGTGGGACAGGATAGGTGGCAGGATATTTGCGGAGGATCGGGAGGTCTTCGGAGCTCCGAGCTCACGCGGCCATCTTGGTTGCCCGCGAAGCTCCTCCCCCCGAGCTTTGCTAATTTTAAACGTAAAAAGGCACAGGATAAATATAAAAAGGATTTTGATTTAGTTATGCGGGCAGAAAAGGAACTGGCCGTTGTAATTCGCGCGGGACTAGATCCATCTGGTGCTCAAAGAGATCGTTCTATTAAGAGGGCTGCGGCATACGCTAAGATAACTGAGCATATTGCAGAAATGTATGCACTGCACAAACAAGACATGTATGAATTCAGTGAGAAAAAAACTGGCCGAACTCTCGCAAAAAGAGTAAGGGAAAAAGCAGCCTATAATGAGATTAGTAAGGTCATTGATATAGATGGTAAAATGCAGGACACAAAAGAGGGTGTCTTGGCTGCATTTCAAGGGTTTTATCAATCTTTATATACTGAATCTGGAACATCTACATAATTTAAAGGCAGGGCAGACTATCTTAAAGATCTGACAACCGGTATATTGATGGATGGGCAAAAAGCTGCACTTGCCGCTCCATTGGTTTAGGAAGAGGTCAAGATGGCCCTATTAGGACTAGCTAAAGGGAAGGCTATGGACCCGACAATATCCCATTGGAGTTTTATCAGACCTTTTGGAAGATACTTGGAAAAGAGCTTCTAGAGGTTTGCCAGCAGGTTTTTTTAGGCACCGCTCCGGACTCATGGTCGAAAGCGACGATAGTTGTCTTCAGGAAAAAAGGACACTGAATAGGGCTCCTATAGACCCATCTCATTACTCAATTCAGATGGCAAACTTTACTCTAAGCTACTAGCGAATAGGTTGAATGATTTGGTGTCTCTTAGACAACATGGTTGGGGGTGGGGGTGACCCACTTGTGGGACAACCCCGCGCCGCAATGCCACCAGCTGCTGCGTGTGCCCCTCTGCCCTGCCTAGCTGCCTCGCTGCCTGTCGCGCTGCCGCTGACCACGCCCCCTCCTCCGAGCGGCGTGGTCCGTGCTTGCCTGCCGGTTGCTCTAATTGTTTGTGCATTTTTTTCCCCTGATCTTGTGTTTATTTCCTTTTTGCCTGTCTCTCATTTTAATCTTGTGCCCGTGTTTTTGCTTTCTCCTTCCTGTCTGCCCGCCTACCTCGCCGACCCCCGCTCTCCCTCCCCGCCACCGCCGCTAAGCCCCGCCCCTTTTGCCTTCTGTATCCCTCCCCGCCTCCCAGCTGCCCCGCCCACCCGCGCACTTGGCCTTATATGGCGACCGTGCGACGCAGGTGAGTGTGACCCACTTGTGGGACACCCCCGCGCCGCACGGCCACCAGCTGCTGCGTGTGCCCCTCTGCCCTGCCTAGCTGCCTCACTGCCTGTCGCGCTGCCGCTGACCACGCCCCCTCCTCCGAGCGGCGTGGTCCGTGCTTGCCTGCCGGTTGCTCTAATTGTTTGTGCATTTTTTTCCCCTGATCTTGTGTTTATTTCCTTTTTGCCTGTCTCTCATTTTAATCTTGTGCCCGTGTTTTTGCTTTCTCCCTCCTGTCTGCCCGCCCACCTCGCCGACCCCCGCTCTCCCTCCCCGCTTCCCGCTACCGCCGCTAAGCCCCGCCCCTTTTGCCTTCTGTATCCCTCCCCGCTCCCGCCTCCCAGCTGCTCCGCCCACCCGCGCACTTCGCCTTATATGGCGACCGTGCGAACGCGCAGCGGTCACGCGCAGCGGTCACGCGCAGCGGGCGCGCCGATTGTGCGCCGAAGGCGCGCCAAAGGTAAGCCCGTCCGCGCCTGGACCGCGCCCAGTGCCAGGACCCCTGGCCCTCGAGGACCCCGACCAACCCGCCTGACGTACACCGCCGCCAACCTCATCGCACTCAACACCGGCCGAGTCCCGGGATGCTACCAAGCCACCCCACGACGCTCCCACGGACCCTTCAGCTGCAACACCTGCAAGTTCACCTGCATCCGGACCTGCCCGACACCAGCACCTGCCAAGCCTAACACCAGCAGCAACCACCTCAAGTGCATCCTTCTCAACACCCGCTCCGTCCACAGACACGCCATCGAACTCTGGAACCTCCTAGACACCGCAGCCCCTGACATTGCCTTCCTCACGGAGACCTGGATGAACGCCTCTTCAGCGCCCAACATCGCCATCGCCATCCCAGAGGGCTACAAGATCACCCGGAGGGACCGCACCGCCAACCAGGTGGGAGGAGGCATCGCCATCATCCACAAGAACACCATCCGCATCACGACCAGCACCGACAACACCCCACCCTCCGCCGAGCACCTGCACTTCCAGATCCACACCGACCCGAAGACCACCCTCAGAGGCACCCTGATCTACCGACCTCCGGGACCACGCACTCAATTCAGCGAGGACATCGCCGACTTCGTCAGCCCGCACGCCCTCCCCTCCGCTGACTACATCCTCCTGGGGGACTTCAACTTCCACCTGGAGAACAACAACGACTGCAACACCGGCACCCTGCTCGACAACCTCGCAAACCTTGGACTCAAGCAGCTGGTGTCCACCCCCACCCACCTCGCCGGTCACACACTCGACGCCATCTTCTCATCCAGCAAAGACATCGCCTTCAGCCATGCCACAGAACTCCACTTGACGGATCACAGATGCATCCACTTCACCTTCCAAAGAACGACGACCCACCACCACCAGCAACAGGTTGCCCGAAGAAGCTGGAACAAGATCACAGCCGACCAGCTCGCCGCATCCCTGAGCCAGCACCCCCCGGCCAGCTCAGCGAACCCCAGCCAGGCCCCCGTCAACCTCACAAAGTGGATCAGCAAATGCGCGGACGAACTCGCCCCACTGAGGACCCCGCCCAGCAGAACCGGCAGTAAGAGAGCCCCATGGTTCACCGACGAACTCAAGAGCTCCAAGAAGAATTGCCGTGCCCTCGAGAAAGCCTGGAGAAAGGAACCCACGCCGAACAACAGGACCACCCTCAAGCTCGCCACCCGGAAACACCACCAACTGATCCGCATCGCCAAGAAAACGGCCTTCAAGAACCGACTGGACAACAACGCACACAACTGCAAGGAACTCTTCAACATCGTGAAAGAGCTCTCCAACCCCAACGCCGGAAACAACGACATCACCCCTTCGCAAGACCTCTGCAACTCCCTCGCCTCCTACTTCCACAACAAGATCGCGGACATACACAACAGCTTCAGCACTCAACCGACGCACGCCACGACCGCAGCAACACCACCCACCACCACCCTCCGCGCCTGGACCCCGGTCAACACCGAAGACACCGTCCACACGATGAACTCCGTCCACTCCGGATCTCCGACCGACCCCTGCCCTCACCACGTCTTCAACAAAGCCGACGCTGTCATCGCACCCCATCTACGGGACATCATCAACACCTCATTCGACACCGCCACCTTCCCCGAGAGCTGGAAGCACGCCGAACTCAGCGCTCTACTGAAAAAACCTACAGCAGACCCCACCGAACTTAAGAATTACCGCCCCATCTCTCTACTCCTGTTTCCAGCCAAAGTCATCGAGAAGACCGTCAACAAACAGCTGGCCGCCTTCCTCGAGACGAACGGATCCCTCGACCCATCGCAGTCCGGATTCCGTGCCAACCACAGCACCAAGACCGCCCTCATCGCCGCCACCGACGACATCCGAGCCCTGATGGACAACGGGGAAACAGCGGCCCTCATCCTCCTAGACCTCTCCGCGGCTTTCGACACGGTCTGCCACCGCACCCTAGTGCAATGCCTCAGCAACGTCGGAATCCAGGGGAAGGCGCTGGAATGGATCGTCTCCTTTCTCGACGGAAGAACTCAAAGAGTCCGCCTACCACCGTACAAATCAGAGGCCACCAGAGTCAGCTGCGGCGTCCCTCAAGGATCCTCACTGAGCCCGACTCTCTTCAACGTCTACATGAGCCCCCTCGCGGCCATCGCACGCCAACACAACCTCAACATAATCTCCTACGCCGACGACACCCAGCTGATCCTATCCCTGACCAACGACCCCGCCGCCGCCAGAGCCAACCTGCACGAAGGGATGAGAGAGGTAGCCGAGTGGATGACGACGAGCCGCCTGAAGCTGAACTCAGACAAGACGGAAGTCCTCATCCTGGGCTCCTCGCCCTCCGCCTGGGACGACTCCTGGTGGCCCCCCGCCCTGGGCACCGCACCCAAACCGACGGACCACGCACGCAACCTGGGCTTCATCCTGGACTCCTCCCTCTCCATGACCAGACAAGTCAACGCCGTCTCCTCGTCGTGCTTCAACATCCTGCGCATGCTTCGGAAGATGTTCTGGTGGATCCCCATAGAGACCAGGAAGACCGTCACCCAGGCCCTCGTCACCAGCCGACTGGACTACGGCAACGCACTCTACGCCGGAACCACCGCCAAGATCCAGAAGAGACTCCAGCGCATCCAGAACGCCTCAGCCAGACTCATCCTCGACATCCCACGACACAGCCACATCTTCGGACACCTAAGAGACCTGCACTGGCTCCCGGTCAACAAGAGAATCACCTTCCGCCTCCTTACCCACGCACACAAAGCTCTCCACGACCAAGGCCCGAGCTACCTCAACAACCGCATCAACTTCTACGCTCCCAAACGCCACCTCCGATCCGCCAGCCACGCCCTCGCCGCCGTCCCACGCTTCCGCAGAGCCACCTCAGGAGGAAGGTCCTTCTCCTACCTGGCTGCCAAGACCTGGAACTCCCTCCTGGCCGACCTGCGCCTGACCCAAGACCACCTCTCCTTCAGGAAGAAGCTCAAGACCTGGCTGTTCGAGCAGTAACGGCCCCCCCCCCCCAAGCGCCTCGAGACCCTATGGGTAGGTAGTGCGCTCTACAAATGTCTTTGATTGATTGATTGATTGATGGTTTCATTCAATGTGGGGACACCACGGATCATGTAAAGAGGATAGTTTCCATGCTGGACTGGTCACAGGGTACTAACGCCCGGTTGGAGTGGCCCTTTTGGACGCCGAAAAGGTGTTCGACAGGGTCTCGTGGAGGTTCCTGTGGTCAGTCCTAGCATGGAAAGTATTCCCGGATAGTGTCATTGTTGCTATTCAGATGCTTTATCTCAACCCATCTGCGGCTATTCGCATATCAGGCACTCTGTCTGGGGAAATCACGATAGGGAGCGGGACAAGGCAAGGCTGCCCTTGCTCCCCCCCTTCTTTTCGCCTTATATATTGATACGTTCTATTTCAGTCTTGGAGAGTAATGAAGTGATAAAGCCGGTTGTGATTAATGAGGTTGCATTTAAAACATTTGCTTATGCCGATGACATCGCTATCGCCACTGCGGACATTGGTAGAGCTGTACCAGAGGTAATTAAAGCAGCCAAGGCTTTTGGGTCGGTTTCCGGCTACAAATTCAATGTTGCCAAGACTCAGCTTATTCATTCAGTGGCTGGCCGTCCAGTGGATATAAAGTTCGAACCAGTAGTAACATACTTAGGGACAAGGATATCTCCAATAGTGGAGGATATCATCTTTTTGAATTTAGATCCAATTATTAAATCCTCTAATCGGCTGCTGGAACGTAGTAATAACTTACATTTATCTCTGTACGGACGTAGCAATGTGTTGAAAATGCTAATTTTCCCGAACTTTTTGTATATATTCCGGACCATTCCATTACTTATCCCCTCTTCATTTTTTTCCCGTATAGAACAAATTTGTGCGTGGTTTCTTTGAAGCTATCATCGCTCTCGGAGAGCGCTGAAATGGTGTATGCTGCCAAGAGGTAAAGGGGGATGGGGGGTGCCTAATTTTCGTATTTATCATTGGGTTGCTATTCTGCAACATATGGGGCTTCTAATTTTTCAGGAAGACCCCACGGAAGATTTTGCCGTCCCCTCTATCTGCGAGATGCTACTAGGGACAGAAGCTAGGCAATGTCCTAATCGAGTAATAGAAGCTAGCTATTACAAAATAACGAAATTTAAGGTACTGATCTCTGCTTTTGAAATATGGAGGAAGGTTAAGAAGAGGTTGGGTATAGGGGCCTATCTGAATTTGGAAACTCCATTACATAAATGTCTGATTATCCCAGAAATTTTTGAAGATCAGGTAATAAAAAGATGGCGTGACGCCGGGATTTGTAAGCTTGGTGACTTCTTTCTGGGGAATCAGCTTGTTTCATTTGAGGTTTTGCAGAGGAGGTATAATTTGGGCAAGAATGATTTCTTTAAATATCTTCAGATGCATAGTTTTTTTGATCAGAAAATGATACATAATGACATTTTGTTGGATATGATAGAGATTGTAGAATCTATTAGATCACAAGCCAGAATGGGACCTATGTACCAGAAATTTATGGATAAAATAAAGGATGATTTTGAGGTATGGGAGACAAAATGGCAAAATAGGCTTGGGGTGGATCGAATTAATTTTAAAAAGATAATCAAGGTTGCTTCGAATGTTTTATTTAATGGTCCCCTGAAAAGCCAACATTATATGTCAATATATGATCTATACTACACTCCGAAGAAAATAGCGAACTGGAATTCTAGCCAGGGAGACAGCTGCTGCCACTGTGGGATGCATACCGCAGACTCACCTCATATGTTTTTCGATTGTCCTAAACTGGCCCAGTTTGTGGAAAGTGTGGAGTTATTTCTCCAGGTATTAGGCATTTCTCAACCGCTATCCGCAGAGCTGGTTATTCTGGGTCGGTCAGAAGGAGTGGCTAATCATCGATCACCAAGCGAGGAAGGATTTATATTTATATGCATGTCTATATTCCGTTGGTGCATTACATCCCAATGGATTGACCCAGAGCCACCTACCTTCTCCAGTTGGCAATCCAAACTAATATCTATACATTATCTGTAGTTAGTGGCCTATAAAACGAAGGGGATGAGGAGAAAGACTCAGGGGTTATAACTATGGGCCCCCAGGATTAACTGGCTACGAATTTAAGACTGGATTGTATAATGTAATAATGTCTCTTGTCTTATTGTAATGATTTGTGAACACTCGCTGCTTTCATATTTATGTTTGCTTTTTTCTATTTTTTAAACCTGTGTCTTACCTGTATGCTGATACAAAATGTAATAAAAAAAAAGAAAAAAAAATAAGGTAGCTGGCCTTAAATTGAAGCATGCCATAGATATTTAGGATACTACTTCTAAACTGGAAGTGGCTCTGACCCTGCTGGTCAGTGTGGCAGAAGTCACAATAGCTCAACGGATTCTTATGGCGTGCTGGTGGTAGTAGCAATGAGTGCTGACTACATCTAGGTGGAAACACAAAACAGGAGACTCAGTGTGCCAAGTAAATTATATGAATTGCAACCCCAGATGTAGGTAGATATACAACGTGCCATAAATGTTCTCTTTTAGGAGAACTTATCGTTTGGCTATGACATTCCCTTGGATGAAAAGGATTGGCCACTGGAGTTTGTTGAAGAATGACCCAAAGAGGAAAATTAAATTTTACCTTCCTTCTCAGACCTCGCCCCAGATGCAGTTAAACATTCAAACACCAAGGAGTGGGCCGTGGCGCAAGCCCCGGCGTTATACTGGAACCATGGGGGTTGGGATGATGGATTCCCTTATCACTCTATACCTGTGAGGTCCATCCCACAACCACAAACACAATACCCCATTAAGCATGAGCCTAAAAACAAGTTAGAGAAATACTCACACAACTTGAATACCAGGGTGTAATAAAAAGTTGCACCTCCCCTATAAATAATAAACTTGTTTCCAGTATTGAAACCAGAGCATTTATATTGTTTAATGTTAGAGTACAGTCACTTGAACACCGATACATGCACATTCGCTGTAAAAAACACGCACATCGTGGCACTAATGAACAATATAGTGTGAAAGTAATACAAAACCACATTGGACATCTTGAATGGATTTTTCTGTCAAAATATAGCACCTGAAAGAAGGTACGTGACCGCATTTAACACCCTACCTTCCCAGAAGCAGATCTGTCAATTGCCTCTAGGATATATGTATAACCCCAGGCTATTTTCAGCAAAGGTAACAGAACTTTTACAAGATTTTAATGTCCAGGCATTGTCCTATTTCAATGACATATACTTCACAGATGATGATCTATCAACTCACTTGGTATGAGTAGATCGCATAGTTTTGGAATATTCTCACATGGAAATTTAATTTAAAGAATTAAAAAATTGCCTATCTCAGTATCCTGTTTTTTTGGGATATTTATTGTCAAGTGAAGGCAGAAGCCTTGTGACACAATTCTTAGATAAGTGTGTGCTTTTACAAGCACCAAACATATTGAAAAACTCCAATCATTATTGGGTTTCCTAAATTTTAGCAAAACCGTCATTCCAGATTATGCAGAACCGATAAGTTCATATTGGACACCTGAATACACGCATATTCTATGATCAGTACATGCCAGGACAGAACTGGGAACACCAACAAGGGCTGGCAGATTGCTGATGGACCAGCCCAGGGGGGTGGTTGCTAGTAAGAAGCACTGTTCTCTGACCCTGCTCTCACCCTCGAAGCAGGGTCAGAGAATAGTTACCATTAGACAACGAGGCTCAGTGAACAGGAAGCACTTACAGATATAGAAAAAGCAGGTGCCTGAGTTGAAGGTCAAATTCAGTAACTCCTTAATCAGCCCCAAAAAATCGTGCGCTTTGTCGAGGCTGGGCAGATGTGCTTTCTGCCCATATCTACAGTTGAATATTAACTATGATGCTTGATGGAGGCCTTTGCATCCTTGACTTTCACGAGTGCAATCCCCGTGCAGTTCCTGTAACCAGTAGCTTCTTTCTCCCCATCTGCTGCTCTGATTGGTGCCTGACCTTTTATACACACAAGAGGCATGTGAACTTGCAAAGAAGCCCCCCGCCCGTCTGTCTCCCCCACACACTAGCAGTGTGCACCGTCTTCCCGCCCTTTACCCACTTTGATGGACAGCTCACTCGAGGGACCCCAGCGCCCTTCAGCGCGATGGCAAAGTTAATCAGCCCCAAAAAATCGTGTGCTTTGTCGAGTCTGGGCAGGTTTGCTTTCTACCCATATTCATAGTTGAAAATTAGCTATGATGCTTGATGGAGGCCTTTGCATCTTTGACTTTCACGAGTGCAATCCCCGTGCAGTTCCTGTAACCAGTAGCTTCTTTCTCCTCATCTGCTGCTCTGATCTGTGCCTGATCTTTTATACACACAAGAGGCATGTGAACTCACAAAGAAGCCCCCCCAATTGCCCCCCCACACACTAACGGTGTGCACCGTCTTCCCGCACTTTACACACTATGATGGATAGCTCACTCGAGGGACCCCGAGGCCCTTCGGTGCGATGGCAAAGTTACACACACATGGTCACTGGAGGCAACTCTTCTTGCCCTAGGCTGCTGTAGTGCAAGAAAAGCACTATACATTTACCCAACGAGGTAGCACTTACTGATTAGCCAGTAGAAAGTACTCCAGTTAAGTATGGTGCAAAATCTCAAACAAATCTGCAATTTTGCGGGGAAATTCGCAAATTTGCGGATTTTTTTGCAATTTCGTCCAAATTCGCGAACCGCTGATTCGCAAAATTTGCCCATACTTACTGAACATTTAATTTGATCAGATTACCAGACTGGGGGATAAAGTCATACCTAATTCAGATCCCATAATCCTAGAATTACATGAGGGCCAAGCATCTGCTCACGCAGGGCTGGCAGCTACAATTTCACCATTAGAGCAATGCTATTGGTGGCCAGGTTTATACAAACAGACCAAGGACCTCGTCTTTGAATGACATCTGCCAGGAGATGAAGGTTTCCACCATAGCTCGCCCACCACAGACACTTCTATTGATCTCCGACAAGCCTCTGACTTTAGTATATTTGCAATGCTGAGGACCTTTACATTCAGATGAGTCTTACAAATACATCTTGGTTGAAGGGGATTCATGTTCTTGATTCCTATGAGTATGGCCACATCAATAGTCTGATGCCCAAGATGTTATAAAAGACTTGCAAGTCTTCATCAGGACATGTGCACTATCCACATTCCATTCAGACCAGGGTCCAGCTTCACCACCAAGGTTTACAAAGAGACCTTGTTAAAATTGAGTATGACTGTATAGTATTCTTCACCCTGTCGTCCTGAGGGAAACGCCGTAGTAGTGAGTAAGAACTGTGACTTAATACAGTCTTTAACAGCTATGGTATTACGTCCAGGATGTAGTTGGGTTCATAACCTGTATGGGGTCCAGAGATCCCTCCATATTCTGCCTAGAAAACTCCTGGGTGGTTGAACTCCCTATGAGATCCTGTGTAGGGTTAAGATCTGAGTTTTAGACCTTGACAGTCCCAGTATAGTGGCAGTGGAAACACCTATTTACATCAGTGAATGTTTGGATGTCTTACAGGAACTGAACAACTTCCTAGAAGCTAAGAGCAATATCCAGCAGAAATGTTCCACCACTGGTGAAGTGAAGGAAGTGCCAGCAACTCCTGGCTGGATTTCAAAGGTCGGGCATCTTATCCAGGAGGAGATTCTGGACAAGAAGGACTTCTGATCATCCTACAGAGTGCCTGTATCCTGGCCTGACAGTTGAAGGTAACAAACTGTACTCTTACCACCTCTTGCTGTCAGCAAAAACAAGAGATATGTGTCAATATATCTTTTCAAAACTCATCTTTTGGCCACATCTACATAGTAGGCTAAAAGGCTGATGGGTAGTTACCTGTCTCCTCTCACTACCATCCCATTTGAAGCTTTGACCAACAATGAATCTTCTTCTTCCCAGCTGGGGGCAGATAACACCAAAGGATCACTTCTTCCTGTTACCTCAGCAAATTCCATACAATCATCATGTACGGAAACACAGATATCAATTCTGTAAGCAGACAAGGATGGTGTTTTCTGCAACTTACCACCATTACAGTAATCCACCAGTTCTAAACAGCTTCACAAGCAACTCAACCTTGTGCAAATAGCCTCCAGCTCCTTTATCAATTTTAATTACTTCTCTTCGGATTTGTCAGACCCTGATCAACCTCCAATAAGGGGAGCACATGAATTGTGGGCAAAATCAAGCAGTGTCTGGCACCGCTGTGAGGTGACCGGCGCTACTCATCTGCTGTGAGGGCAACGGCATTTCGAGCAGCCACAGAGCCCCGCGCTGAGGAAGGCGAGCGCGCCGGGCGCACCACAACTTCCAGCACCACCTGGTCAGGTGCAGCAGGAGTGACGCGCCCAACGCGACCGGAGGTGCCTAAAGACCAGGGAGTACTGGACGAGCCTGCGGGCAAAAGCAATCAGTGTCTGTCACCGCCATGAGGGGAACGGCGCTACTCACCTGCCGTGAGGGCAACAGCATTTCGAGCAGCAGCAGAGCCCCGCGTTGAGGAAGGCGAGCGCGCCGGACGGACCACAACTCCCATCACCACCTGGTCAGGCGCAGCAGGAGTGACGCGCCTAACGCGACCAGAGGTGCCTAAAGACCGGGGAGTGCCGGACGAGCCTGGGGGCAAAAGCAAGCAGTGTCTGTCACCGCCGTGAGGGGAACTGCGCTACTCACCTGCCATGAGGGCAACGGTATTTCGAGCAGCAGCAGAGCCCCGCGCTGAGGAAGCGGAGCTAGCCGGGCGGACCACAACTCCCAGCCCCACCTGGTCAGGCGCAGCAGGAGTAACGCGCATAACGCGACTGGAGGTGCCTAAAGACCGGGGAACGCCTCCCGCGACATGGGACGCGCGCGGGACGAGCCGGACGAAGCCCGGACTAAGGGCGTACCGTCTGCGACAGTCAGAGACAGAAAGAGACTGGGCTGGGCCAGAGACCCCGATTTATTTAAGCTGGTAATGGCAGTGAGAACTGATTATTTTTTATTTTAATTCGAGACTATACCAATTGGTGGTTTGATATATTTGTTTTCATTTCTGTGTTAAATCTAAGAAGCTTTATATTGGTTCTTTTAAATAGTGTGTAATCTCTAAACTAAAGGTTACCCAGGTACCCCACACCATAGACAATTATTTGGTGATGGTTGTAAGCAAAATTAAAAATGAGAGGCGGCAGTCGTTGGGCATAGTTAGTCCCCCCACACAACCCAACATGGAAGCAGGGCCGGTCTCACTAGTACTGGATAAAAGTAATAGCACCAACAACCTTGAGGTCTCTGCTAAAGATATACCTGGGCAGGACATCCCTAACTTGGTTGACTTGGAAGATTCTATTAATACCGCATCTCAGCACCCACGTACTCCAGTTTCTAGAGTGGTAAGGGCATGCAGAAAAGGTCAGACTAAACGGTGAGTGCCACGACCTACAAGGAAAAGAGCAGTTACCCCTCCTAATATTATGAATAAGGACGATAGCATTATGGCTAAAGACGATGCTGTTACATTGGATGCCGAATTAATTAATAATCTAGCGAGTATTATGGACTCTAAGATTAAGGGCATTGTTAAACCCCTCATGATTAAAATTGACCAGCTAACTGCTGAAGTCAATAGACTAGCTGGACTACTTAAAAATTCGGTAGAATTAGCGGGTAGACAAACGACATTGCCATCAAGTAGTCATGATAATGTTGCCCTTCAGAGAGATGTAGGCCCCAGCGATAATGGTATTAGTAACCCTTTAACTCCCGCGCCTCAAGTCAGTAATGACAGTCAGGCTGTAACAAAAGCCGACAGTAATGAAGACTGGACCGAGGTAAGACATAGGCGTGCTACTAATCTTCCTCCTGACTGTGCCCCATAAGTGGTAGTTTTAACTAATGTCCCCCAGTTGAGCATGGTAAATACCAAGAAACACACAAAACCCTAAAAACCAAAACTGTATCTTGGTTGCACAGATACTGTGGCTTCCCAACTGCTTTTGCAGACCAAGTTTTGACGACCAGAAGGGTGCACTGGATTGGGAGCTCCACAAAATGTCTTAGGTGTGACTGTGTTATAATTAACTTTAAGCATCCACAACATGCAGCCACCGTACTCCTGAGAGCAGTATCTTTATCAATAACTGATGGCAATGTGTGTGCTCGCTCACTTGGGTTTTTCTATAGTCCACTTGGTATCCCCCCCTCCCCCCCCCACGATGGTAGAAGAGGTAAACCCTGGCCGGTTGTGCAAAGGCCATATCCTGATCTCGCGATGCAAAATTGATATCAGATTCTAAATTCTCTGGATGCCAACGATTGACCCGAGCAGATAGGGAAATCTCGACTTCAGGAGCCTATTAGTTCTCTTATGGCTGTTTGTGAGGGCAATAGTGTGGTTCGGGAATCTATAATCTGTATCGCTCCAGAGTCTATAACCAGTACAGATATTGATCTGGAGTTGGGTGAAAGTGCCCTATCTGTACGTGGGGACTTAGATAAAGCAATTCGGACCGTGTGTGGGGTGAGAAACACTAGTCTGGTGTATGACAGTGATAGAGCTAGGGAAAAAGGCACAACAATTACCTGTTGGAATGTGGCGAGGCTGAAATCTAAGGAAAAAGACCCTGGTTGGACAGAATTCGTCAATGCCCATGAAATCTTATGTTTTCAGGAGACGTGGAGTACAAGTGAAGTTAACTATGATGGATTTGTCTCCTACAACTTGTTAGCAATGGGCGGGGGAACAGGCAGACCCAAAGGGGGTCTCCTCACACTTATAACCATTTCACGTCCTATTCTGGTTAACAAGTATATACCTGTAAATGATCTTGTACAGATCCTATGGCTAATAGAGGGTAAAGAGCGTAATATCTTGTTGAACAATTATTACAACAATATTTTTGATGGCACTAGGGCTAAATTAGTGATAGATTTGGCCACAACTATTGATAATCTGTGCCAGGAAGCCAATGTTGGATTTGATTTTATTTGGGTGGGGGATTTTAATATTGGACTGTGTGAAATGTCAGCACCTTAGTTTTGTGGGGTTACCAATAATGCGGGGTTTGATATTTTGCATTTTGGACACAGTGGGTATGGCGAAGCATTGCATAAGCTTATGGGCTGTTATGATTTGGAAATAATGGAGTGCTGTAAAGATGTTAATGGACTGGCAATTCCTACTTTTAAAAACTGACATGCCACTTCTGTCATTGACCATGTGATCGTGTCATCGAATATAATCCCTTATTGTGCTCCCCCCACGAATTGAAGTCATTACATTAAGTGATCATAATCAAATTATTTTGAATACCAGCTTTTGGGAAGGTAGTTCGATTGCTGTAGGTAATACAATTACAAATGTGGAACCACATAGGAACAATGGGGTTAGGCTAAGATGGGCAGGGGAAAAGGCTAACAAACTATCTAGTTCTATAATTAAGGAGAACCTGCCGAGTATTATTTTTATTTTAGAAAATAGATTTGACCCTGAAAGAGTACTACTACTTTTTAATGTAATCAATAAAGCGATTGATGCCAAATTTACTGGACATAATAGCAGATGATGTAGGAGTGGACCGGGTTGGTTCTACCATCAATGCACTGCCGCATTAACTAAACTCAAGCAGGCATTAGCAGACAAGCCCAGGGACAAAAATGTAATAATTAACCTAAGAATGGAGTATAAGCGTGAGCTCAAATTGAGGAAATGCGAATTACAGCAATTGGCTTGGGACTCTCTTAACCAAGCGGCAGAACTTTCAAACTGTACCCTATTTTGGGCCACTGTTAATTCCCCCTTCTTAAAAGAATAAAAAACACCAGAGTTAACATCTAATGTATCGAGTGAAGGGTGGATTGCCCATTTCTCTTATATCTTTGATTCTAATAGACCCTTAGAGACTTGTATAAATCAGTGGGCGGTCTTGCCGCTTGACATTTCAGTCCAGGAGGTTGAATGCGGAATACGTAACAGTAAAGGAGGGAAAGCCCAGGGCCCAGACGGGGTCCCTATAGATGTTTATAAGGCAGCACCAGAAGTATGGGGACCTCTTATTACAGCTGTTTTAATGCAGCTGTGTGTACTGAGCCCCATGCAACCTGGGGTGAATCAATTATAGTACCAATTTATAAAAAGGGTATGATGTCTGGCGCAAAGAATTACCGCCCAATCTCTCTCCTTGACTCATCTGTCAAGGTGATGAGTAGAGTCATGCTTGTGAGATTGGAGGGCTGGGTTGAGCAAAATGGAATATTAGCTGATAGTCAGTTTGGTTTCAGAAAAGGTTGCGGTACGCTCGATCAATGTGTTAATCTTGATCTATTGATCGGGAAGTACACCGAAGCCAAACCAGGCTCAATGTACCTCTGCTTCGCAGACCTTAGTAGTGCTTTCGATATGGTAGACCATGCACTACTGTGGCCAACGCTGCTGAAGCTAGGCGCACCCGAAGAATAATGTTTTTCCTGGCCAGGTAATATGAGAAGTTGAAAACCAGTGTGCGCTTTGGTACTAGAGGAGAATGCACCCAAAAATTTAGTGTCAGAAGAGGAATTAGACAGGGCTGTGTTCTGGCTCCCCTCTTATTTATTTTATACATTAATGAAATCGATGTCATTTTAAAAAACGTTAATGCTGATGCCCCTCAGATCAATGGTGTACCAGTGCCGATGCTCTTATACGCCGATGACGCTGTCTTATTATCTAGGACCCCGGTGGGACTACAGCGACTAATGGACTGTTTTTCTTCCTTTATTAAAGATAGAAAATTGGTAATCAATAAAGGGAAGACGTACACCATGACCTGTGGAGCTATAGCCAGAGTTTTAAAGACCTTTTTTATAGATAGAGAGAAGGTGCAACAGGTGAAAAAAATTTGCTACCTAGGTATTACATTTTCTAATGACAGGAAATGGAAAAATGAATTTTGTAATATCCTGGAATAAAATGGCAAACAATGCCCATGGTATTTACAGATTTGCTGCTAAGATAGGGGATCGTTGCTCAAGGTATATGTTAAAAATTTACCAGGCTAGATGTGCCACCATACATCTGTATGGGGCAGGAGTATGGGGCCACAGCAGTGTCTCTGATTTACAACTGGAGGAAAATGTATTTCTAAAAAGGCTCCTCTGTTTAGCCAAGTCGGCCTCGACTGAGTTAACCCATCGAGAGCTAGCAGTCAATCACTTAACTGATCTTTTATGCCTTAGGCCTCTGATGACTTGGTGGTCTATTTGGCTAGAGGATGACAAGCAATTTAACAGATCTATTGTTGAGGACTGTTTATGCCTGGACAAATACCAAAACATTCCCTGGTTAAAATATGTTGTTGCTTGTTTTTCGGCCATTTTTAACCTCAATCTTTTAGATGATCCTGGTGCAGCATCTATGATCTCTAAATCCGCAATGAAAATTACCTTCTTGACATTCAAGGGGAGGAAGCGGGCAGTTGCAGCCGGATCTTTGTCTACTGTTATTTTCTATAACAAATATGCCACAGTGGAAGGTTTCCCTTTGTATTTAACCATGGTGACTAGGAATTCTCCCAAATTTGTATTAACCAGGCTCCGATTCGGAATGGCCCACTGTTTGGTGGCCCATCCTATTATAAAGAATCATCCGACTGGGACTTGTAGGTGTGATAATGTATCCACCCAAAGCACTGTACACTTTATGTTGTTCTGCAAACTATATACGCACTTTCGTATTGCTTTTCTGAAACCTATGTTTGTTAAGTACGGAGTACGAACAGTTGCACATGCTATGAATTTAATTTTTTACTTGGAATCAGCTGACATCTGTTTTTATACTGCAACGTTTTTAAATCAGTGCATCAATGCAAGGAAAAGCATGAATTTTAAAAAAAAAATTCATGGTTAATTGATTAGATATGCCTTTTTAGTGTAAATATTTACATCTTACTTGATACGATGTTATGAATTATGTATAGTTTTTTTATTTTTATCATGTTGTAATTTGTGTCTGCTTTTATGGTCATCTATTTGAACCGAATAAAGCTTCATGAAATGAAATGAAATGATGAACTGTACAATTGGCTCCAAAAGACATACCTTATCCCTCCATGGATATACATTTGGACTGCAATTACATTGCTTTTCCTCTTCATCTAAATTGGTTTTGTGACTTTTTGTTTTCTGTTTCTGAATGGGCACTATCTCCCAGGATGCTCTGCTGTCTAACTGGCGGCAAACAAGGGTTTGAACCCCCATTTTTTATCAAACAAGGTGCAAAGAGAACTTTCCCTGGTGAACATTTCAGATGTGCTGGTTCCTGATGAAATTGTTTGGGAGGTATCCTATGATATATTTGGACCAACTGATACTTTTAAATACCATAGGCATTTTGAATTTCATTGAATGACGGTTTTACTCCTGGTACTATCTCTGATGATTGGGACATTAACAGAGCATATGAAATCCTTGCTGAATTAGACCACTGTGCGGTCTTTAATAGTGTAGAAATATATACTGGAATGGCTAATTATGATGAAATGTTCTGTTTTCTCCATTATGGTTTCCTTTATTTGCATAAAGGGAACACTGTGCTACACCATCACAGGGTAGCTGAAAACATTTGCACAGAAATATGCATATGTTTCATGTCACAATCCAGTTGACCCAGAGTCCTATTACTATAAACGTACACCTTCATGGGCTAAGAAAACTATGCTCACTCACGTCAAATTGAGTTATTCTGCATCTATCATTTCACCGGTCGAAAAGCAGCAGGCGGTCTTTCCGTCCACCGTGGTCCCCCCGCCATAGTAATATGACGGGGGCAAATGGGTGGTGGGTAATGACAGATGTCGGATGGATCCCCCAACCCATGCGGGTGGTGGCGATCCATCCGACATCCTAATGGGGCCCTATGTACTGGTCGCGTCTCATGGAAACACCTAAATGCCAGCCGCTTATTCTTCCATACAATTTAACTAAAGAACAGATCATAATGGCTAAGAAAGACAAAACATATACTATGTTACACATAGGAAAATTGGAGAAATTACCATTTACTGTTACAGAAGTGCTGAGTGCATATTGAATAATGTACAGATTTATTATCTGCCAATTTCAATATTTCACTTCAAATACTGCTTGCAACATCATCAAGCAGGCAGATATGAACAGCTAGGAGAAGGATTTGTACATGAGTCATGGGTACTACCTTTTACTTGTCATTGTAGGTATGGTGCAATGAGGGTTTTCATTGTGGCACAGACTGCGAGAATACTTTAAGCAATTCTTCACTTTGCAGTGATATTAATCTCCATGGAGCATGTAATGCATCCAAGGCAAACTTGTCATGTTATCTGAAAGGTTTCCTTGCAGCTGTGATTCATCCAGCATTCAAATTGCTCTCAAATGAGAGTTATTTAATGTTGAATAGTCAAGACTGCTGTGGTATGAGACCGGGAATCCCATACCTGGTGACACTTTCTGTGGTTATGACATGTTGTCCACAAGTACTGTTTCCACCTTCTTGTACAGTTAGGGATGCAACACTTTGGCTTCAATACAGATTTCAAATGTGAACTGTGATGCTTTCAGCAGACTGAAAGCCTTATTTTCCCAGAAGGATGTTTGATCTCCAAGTTGCAGGGTCTTCCTCTGAGATACAATCATCCTTTCGCACCAATCTCCCACACCATTTTGGGGAGTTAGTGCACTGAATTTGAATTATTTTCAATACTGTGGAGATAGCACAATTATAAAGTAAATTGGTTCCAGCTTGGTTAGTGCCTTCCAGACAGTCTTCACAGTTATAAACTCTGTTAGACTTGGCTTTTTCAGATGGTTTATCAATAGACTTTTTGCCCTGCTGTTTTTTACCTATTTTTCATTGGTTTTTGGACTCTGGGCACTTTACCATTGCTAATCAGTGTTAAAGTGCATATACTCTCCATGTAAATTGTGTATGAATTGGTGTTTCCATGAGTGGCTTATTCATTTACTACTAAGTCCCTCATACTGGGCACTCTGTGTGCCCAGGGCATGTAAATCAAATGCTAATAGTGGGACTGCGGTACAAAAGGGGGTGGTGATGGACGGAGCATCTGAATCAATCAAACACTCACACCCAGTCAAAAGATCTGGGTTTAATCCATCACCGTTTTTACCACTTTTGGCCGCCATTAGTGTGGCAGGGTATGCTCAGACGGGAGTCCCTTGCTCGCTTTGCCATTGGATTCAAGCAAGCCGGGCTGAAGACGGCTGGAATGCCAGAAACCGGTCCTTGGAAGCTTGTTTCCGGTCCAGGGAACACAAGGCTTGGCAGTCCGCGCTGGACTGTTCCCATGAGGCACAGGGTCAGACTGATTTGCATATAGCCATGTCTGAACCGGGGTGGCAGAGTGGGCTAAAGAACGGTGAAGGATTAAACCCAGATCTTTTGACTGGGTGTGAGTGTTTGCTTGATTCAGATGCTTCATCCATCACCACCCCATTCTGTACCGCTTTTTGCCGCCATAATCGTGGCAGGGTATGCTCAGACGTGAGTCCCTTGCTCACTTTGCCACTGGATTTAAGCAAGCCGGGCTGAAGACGGCTGGAATGCCAGAAACCGGTCCTCGGAAGCTTGTTTCCGGTCCAGGGAAGACAAGGCTTGGTAGTTCGGGCTAGACTGTTTCCATGAGGCACAGGGTCAGACTGATTTGCATATAGCCATGTCTGAACTGGGGTGGCAGAGTGGGCTAAAGAACGGTGATGGATTAAACCCAGATCTTTTGACTGTGTGTGAGTGTTTGCTTGAATCAGATACTCCGTCCATCACCACCCCCTTTTGTACCGCTTTTTGCCGCCATAAGTGTGGCAGGGTATGCTCAGACGTGAGTCCCTTGCTCACTTTGCCACTGGATTCAAGCAAGCCGGGCTGAAGACGGCTGGAATGCCAGAAACCGGTCTTTGGAAGCTTGTTTCCGGTCCAGGGAAGACATGGCTTGGCAGTTCGGCTGGACTGTTCCCATGAGGCACAGGGTCAGACTGATTTGCATATAGTCATGTCTGAACTGGGGTGGCAGAGTGGCCTAACGAACGGCAATGGATTAAACCTAGATCTTTTGACTGGGTGTGAGTGTTTGATTGATTCAGATGCTCCGCCCATCAGCACCCCCTTTTGTACCGCTTTTGACCGCCATAAGTGTGGCAGGGTATGCTCAAATGTGAGTCCCTTGCTCACTTTGCCACTGGATTCAAGCAAGCCGGGCTGAAGACGGCTGGAATGCCAGAAACCGGCCCTCTGAAGCTTGTTTCCGGTCCAGGGAAGACATGGCTTGGCAGTTCGGGCTGGACTGTTCCCGTGAGGCACAGGGTCAGACTGATTTGCATATAGCCATGTCTGAACTGGGGTGGCAGAGTGGGCTAAAGAACGGTGATGGATTAAACTCAGATCTTTTGACTGGGTGTGAGTGTTTGATTGATTCAGATGCTCCGTCCATCACCACCCGCTATTGTACCACTAGTGGGACTGCAGCACTGTTTGGGCCACCCCCACAAGTAGCCTTTCAAGTAGACCTGACACTGCAGTGTCTGTGCACAGTTTTTACTGCCATGACAACCTGGCAAGTGCACCCACTTGCCAGGCCCTAACCTTCCCTTTCCTTACACACGATACCCCTAAGGTTGGCCTAAGACACCCCTATGGGCAGGGTGCAGTGTGTATGAAAAGTAGGACATGTACTGGTGTGTGTTACATGTTGTGCTAGCGAACTACTGTGCATTTGATTTGTTACTAATGCAAGGCTATCTGTACCTTAGGATATCATGGGAGTTGCTTTATAATATCTTACAAGCTTAACTACCAATTGGGACAAGATAGAGAAATGGAGTTTAGGCTTCCTGAACTCAGAATTCAAAGCTCTGCCTTTTAGTAAAGATGATTTTTATATTATGTATTTGAAAAAGCCACAGCTATAAAGTGAGTATTTTCATGCTCAACCATCTGGTGTGCCCCTGTCTGGGTCTAGAGTGAGAGGAGCAGGGGATGTGTAGTCACACTAGACAGACACAAGAAGGGTGGGGGTTGAGATGTGTCCTGCCTTTCCTGGGTGACTCATATCCAGGCTGAATAGATCTGGTTGCATTTAGGGTAGAGGAAGAACTTGTTGCTTGCACTTGAATGGACTGTGGCTGCCTCTCACAAAGCTGTCTCCACCTCCTTTGGTGAACCTGGCCTGAACCATGCTAAACTGGTTTATGAATGCCAGAGGAACTTTGTTTGTACAAACTTCAAAGAAAATTGTGGTATAAATATTTGGCCACAACCCAAGAACTTTAGATTACTGCTGGACTATGGAACCTGCCAGGAAGAGCTGGAAGAGCTGCCATGAGGAGTTCTGCCCCTTTGCTGTTGTGCTTTGTTGGGTTGGCCTGCAGTTGCTGCTTCTGCCTTGGGCAGGGAAAGTACTGGCCTGTTCTTTCTGCATACTAAGCATTTCCAAGGGCTTGATGTAGACCTTGCCTTCTGTTGGAAGTTTCAGGGAAATGAAAGATTTCAGCATCTTTTAGGCACCAGCTTCTGGAATTGGACGTTTTAGCTGCCACAAATAAGAAATGTTAACCTAACCCCGTCAATGATGCTACTGTCGGCTTCATGACCTGAAGGCACCACAGAGGGTACTGTTGCACTTTGCACCAAAATCCTGGTCTCACTGACGGCGCCATCCTACACCAACACCAAGCCGCAGTTTGCACCGTGACGGATGGGCACCGCACTCTGCACTGCTTTGCTTCACATCACCAACGCCACTGCCTGCACCATGACCTGTGGATATTGCTCATGGAGAACACGAAGCACAATCCCACTTCACTCTGCAGCCTTAGTCTCACTAATGCTGCTGCACCTAGCTGACATTGACGCTGCTGCCTGCACCCTGGATTGGGGGCACCGCCTGTAAGTTATACGATGCACCACACTGCCCCATTCTACAGCACAGCTGTTGACTCCAGTTTGTCAACCAATGCCACTGTCTGCATGTGACATGTGGACCACACATACCACATTGTCCCATCTCGCAGTTTAGCCTTGGGTCTAGTGACAATAGTGCTTCAGCAAAGTCTGTGCCTGCACCATTACCTATAACTAAATGCAAATGTCCCTAGAGAAAACATTTAGTTATTATTTCATATTTCAAAACATGTCACATAAGTGAGCACAATTTCTCACACTCAGGGAATTTCTCGAAAACAAATGTTGTATAAATCTTAGTTTTAATTAAATTTTTAGAAAAAATATATTCACTTCATCATGTACGGCAACCTAGCTACTATTGATTTTGTCCACATAATTCACAGTAGTAACTCAACACCTTTTGATTGTTTTACATATGGGCAAAAATCAACCATATACCAAGCTTAAACAGATCCTTTTACATTGCTTTCATTATGCCTCTAAGAACATAAATACAAACAAAAAGGTGCAATATTATTGATGTTTCGGTCTCTCTAATGGTCTAGAAGATCCCCGAGACCATCTTCAGGACAGTAATGTTGCACAATGAATCTCCAAGACACTCTCCAAATGACTAAGCTGTGCGTCTGAATCGTCACAAAGGGGCTTAATTTAGAACCAGCGTCACTCAGTTCTCTACCCAACAAAGACCGAGTCATGACCTGTCAGCACTGCAACAAGCACCTTCCCGCTATCCACTGCATCCCTGGTCTCACAGACGCCACTGTAAGACAGTCACTGAGCCGCTACCTGCATCCCGGTCCGAGGGCACCACAAGTCACACTGCTCCCCTCACACCACATCCCTAATCCGTGCAGTTGTTGGCGTTCTTGACTTCAAACTCATGGGGTTCCACCTCCAAAACATGTGACTTCAAGGGCCTGATGAAGCCTGCACCGACTCCCGGAGCTCATTTCAAGGTCCGAAACCCTGCATCTTCAACAGTATGGTTTTCCGGGTCTCCCCGACACTGTAGCTGGACTGTGATGCCCAGATAGAGCTATTGACTTCAAGGAACTGTTTTTAAAGTCTATTTGTGCTTTATTGGTATTTTGGGTTACTGTATGTTGGATTTTTATTGTGTTGGTCTTGTTTTACACAGATTAATATTGGGTATTTTTCTAAAACTGGTGTGGTAAATATGACTATTAGGCGTGAGCCAATTGTAACGTTTTTAGGGGGGTGAGCACAAGCAGTTTAGTACTGGTTATCAGTTGTAGTGCAGAGTCATAAGCCTAACAAAAACAAATTTCAGAAAAAGTAGGAGAAGTAAAGGCAAAAAGTTTGGGGGTGACCCTGCAGAGAGGGTCAGGTCCAACAGGGCTGAAGTGATGATGAGTCACCATAGGATTGGGCAGGGGTGCTTACCTTCTAGAACTTTTCACTAACTCTTTGGACTTCTGATTTCATTTGGCTTCCAGGGACTAGGTCTCGGTTCCCCAGAACATGTGGTGATGACCTTCCTACACCCTCTGGGGGAATGTAGAACTATAGACTTCCTGGATGGACCCTCAAGGGTTTTGTTGGACCATCTATGCACTAGTCTTGCAGGATTGTGGCTTCCAGAAAGAGGGGGTTCTTGAGATCCACTTACACTGGTGCTCTACAAATAGCGAAAGGAGGCCATAGGACCCGGAGGATGCAGTAAGGAAGACGCTGAGCATTTTGGTCCTCTGCATGCTGTGGAGGAATGTCCAAGGACCAGGGGAAGATTTGGGCACCCATAAAGGAGACAGGTCCTATGTGAGGAGGAAGATTAGTATAAATCAGGTTCCCCAAGAATCACAATTGCTAGAGGCCTGAAGAAACTACTCCTGGTGACTGGAGCATGCCACCAGGAGCAATACAAGTTGTGCAGTGAATCATTGCAGGTATTAATGAATGCCTCTGTATGAGGCTATTGCCCTTAGTGGTTTTAATGGTGTTGCATTGGTTTATCATGGTATATTTCTGTTCCTAATAATGCGGTGACACCCTGACAAAACCACTAGGGCTGCTTTTTGATAGCCACACCTCATTGTATTGCGGCCAGTATCTGTGGGGGCATCAGCATCTTAGAGTTCAGGGCTCCCTTGGGATATGACTTGTCAGAAGGGTGCCACCATAAGTATTTACACATGCCATCATTTATATGTTTGTAAATTAATACACAGAATTGAGTAGTATATGCAGAATATTGCACTTTTCCTCTTTAAAAGTAAAAGTTCTGATTGGACAATTCGGTATTAAGGGTTTTTTGTTACGTGCCTGTGGACATATTGCATCAAAGTGACTTGAAAAGGGTATTTTTGAATGCATGCAAGGCTCAGGCATTGATTTTAATGTTTGTAAAATATCTCTGAATTGTATAAAAAATAGTACTTGTATGTTACATGCAAGGCCATATTTTATTAAGGACAAACAGTACTTTTTGTTATCTGTAATTATAAATTTAGAAATACCTACAACAGAGCAGTCATGGGAGATACATCAATAGTAAAGTCTACAACAATGATAAGAATCATTAAGAACATCACACCCTATAATACAGTAGTTTCATGCTAAAGATATCAGTCAAGGAAAAGACACTTTGTCGCTTTTAATGATTCTTGCATGAAGTACCATGCATAGCAGAGGTGAAGAAGCATGGCTCACAGCATGTATATCCACACTGCGTGGCACTGTATATTGAGGTTGACAGGAATGAAAAGGTGCTTTTTTCACATCAGATTCAGTCAGCAGTTTGCACCTGACAACCAAAAATAGAACGTTCTAAAATTGCATATTTACAGTCGCTCTTATTATGGGGAAATTTACCAAAAGCTCCCATGCCAGCATAGATCATCGCAGGATGTGCTTTGTAACATTTACATCTCTTTCACTAACTGAATAGACAACAGGAAATACCTCGCATTTCTGACCTCCTGTGGTTATTGCAATTAACACCTGGTAAAAAAAAGGGTTTTCAAAGAAGTAGCAGAAAGATGTGATAATATGTATCATTTACACCCTTCTTGTTTTGGAAGACATAATTGCAAATCCGATGTTGAAATAATTAAAGAACATTACATTTGGCTGTGGGTTGCTTAGTGTAATGGGAATTAAGATCTGGAATGAGTTGCCCTTACATCTTATACATCATATCACTTTTTTCGCATTTAAGTTTAAGCAGAAAGGATATTCAGCCCGATTCATGAAGGTAAATTGCGCTCGCAAAGGGCCAGATTCTGAGAATCTGGCCCTTTGCGAGTGCGATTTTTGCATTTGGGATTCATCATCCCAAATGCAAAAATCGCTATTAGCGAAATCGCATATTTGCAAGGAATTGGATTTAAGGAATCTCTATTACAGTTTCCTTAAATGCAATTCATTAACCAATTGGAAATTGCGAATTCACAATATTTGGTCACTATTTACCACGCAGTCTGACTTCGTGGTAGATAGCGAAAAAATGGTAAAAAGCACTTTAGTGCATTTTTTTCTGTTGCATGTTACACACACACATGTCCTTTGGACATGTGTGTGTGCAACACCTGTTTAAATTTTCATTTCAGGGGTGCTACAGGGTGTCCTTTGGACACCCCTGGCACCCTTGAAATCGCTATCTTATTTGCGATTAGCTAATTGCTAATCGCAAATAAGGAATACTCCCCATTCATTCCTATGGGCCTTTATTTGCGATTAGCAATTTGCTCATTGCAAATAAGGAATGTGTAGGAATCGCAATTTATTTTGCGATTCATACATGAATCCCGTTTTGCGAGTCTGTAATAGCGATTCCTTATGAATCGCTATTAAAGACTCGCAAAATGGGTCTTTGATGAATCTACCTGATTGTCCTTGTTTTTTTACTTTATTTATTTGTTTGCTTTGCCTGTATATTATTAATTTCTGCGTTGTATTCTTTACTGTGTTGTATGTGTGTCTTGAAGTTCGACTAATTCCAGCATTGTGCCCATTACAAATGAATAAATACGATACGAAATAAATAAAATTTCAGGCCAAATTATGACAAAAGTAGGAAGATTCTCAAACAATCAAATATCAGTTCTCCCAGAGGAAAGAAGGCATTATGTTTGGGCAAAATTCTAAGTTTTTCCTGGCATCATTGAGTCAATAGTTTACACATTTTCAATATGAATACCTTCTAAATGTTGGTATCTGAATAGTCTTAAGATCAAGGCCCAGATTTGCTAAGGACTCAGGGGCTTAATGTCTCACTTTTGTGCCGCTGTTGCCTCACTTTTTGTGACGCAGTGGCAGCGTAAAATATGTGCCACGTTGCGTCCTATTTAATAAGTGACGCAGCTAGGCAGATGCGTCATTTTGTAAAGCCATGCGCCACATTATACCTGCGCCAGGTATAATGTATACAGGGTGGGTATTCCCCCGCAAAAAACCTCCTCGAAGTGGCGCATTGAAATCTATGAGATTTCAGTGCACCACTTCTAGGACACCATTGTGTCAATATCTTACGCCTATCTCACAGCAGGCAGAAGACCGACGCAGTGCTATGATCATAGCCCTCCCCCTGCATTGCTGGAGTTGTGTCACGCTCTGACACAACTCCAGCAATGCGTCAGTTTTGCGCCAAAAGATACGTCAGTTATACTGACGTATCTGTCATTGTTTGAGACATCATGAGTCACAGTACATATGACGCATCAATCATGTCACAAGGAGGGCACAGTGAAAAATGTTGCATCGCTGGATTCACGCAGTGATGCAACAGTTTTCATAAATAAGGCCCTTAATTTGTCGTTCTGTCATGCAAGTTGCTGCAAGGCATCGCCTGTTACTGGTTGGGATTTGATAAGCCACGCAAAGCTCCTTTGTTAGGCCTTGCAACACTTGCTTTGGGAAGGTGTTCTATGGGAGGCGCATGGGCATTCTCATGCATCCACCCATGCATTTTTGTTACATTCCCAGATTTACCATTTTGGGAATGCATCAAAATGTTACACCTTCTTCATTGAGGAGTAAGAAGGAGAAATATATTTATTTCTATTCTTTATTTCCTCTTTCCAAGTGTGCTGCATTCTAAAGCACACATAGACAGAGGAAAACGCTGTTAAGGATTGTTTTTGTGCAGGAAGGTGATCCATCCTGCACGAAAACAATCTTGCTTGTAATATAGGCACCATTTCACCATGGTGAATTGGATACGGAATACAATGCACTAACACTAGGAGACAGCAGGAATGTACCTTTTCTTTGTAAATATGGCATATTTCTGCTGTCTCCCTTTCACAAAACACAGAGTTGCACAGTATTTTGCTGCTCTGTGTGAAAATTAGTAAATATCCTCTGAGAGGTCTGGGGGATCCTGGTGTGGGTGACTTATTTCAAAGTCTTTGATGATGGTGATTCCAGAGTTCATGGAATCCATAACTCTGGGTAACCCAGGCAGGATTGAGCATCTTTGGCTGTGTTCTCTGGCAGTCAGGACATTCTTAGATTCTACCTTCTGTTTCTGTCATCTAGATTGTTGATCTTTCTTTTTAGAGTTCCAGCTTTCTTGGAAGATGGTAGGCTTTGTTCTATGCAAATAAGGACTATATTACTTTCATTAAAAGCTGGGTTGAAGAATGTTTTAACAACAATCGATGTAGTGCTTCAAGGAATGTGGTCTGGGATTGTTTCAAATCTGCTCTTAGGGGGGAATCAATTAGTTTTCAAAGTAGGGCTAGAAAACAATCAAACAATAAATATAATTTAAAGATACAAGCCCTGGCTAAGGCAGAAGAAGAGCACACTATACAAATCTCACAGGGGCGAGACAGCAAGCGTGCTATATATCAAGTAGCAGTGTTGAAATCAGAACTCAACTCGAGCCTTAGTCAGAAAGCAGTACAAAAGGGGGTGGTGATGGACGGAGCATCTGAATCAATCAAACACTCACACCCAGTCAAAAGATCTGGGTTGAATCCATCACTGTCCTTTAGCCCACTCTGCCACCCCAGTTCAGACATGGCTATATGCAAATCAGTCTGACCCTGTGCCTCATGGGAACAGTACAGCCCGAACTGCCAAGCCATGTCTTCCCTGGACTGGAAACAAGCTTCCGAGGACCGGTTTCTGGCATTCCAGCCGTCTTCAGCCCGGCTTGCTTGAATCCAGTGGCAAAGTGAGCAAGGGACTCACGTCTGAGCATACCCTGCCACACTTATGGTGGCCAAAAGCGGTACAAAAGGGGGTGGTGATGGACAGAGCATCTGAATCAATCAAACACTCACACCCAGTCAAAAGATCTGGGTTGAATCCATCACCGTTCTTTAGCCCACTCTGCCACCCCAGTTCAGACATGGCTATGAATGAATGAATGAATGAATGAATGAATGAATGAATGAATGAATGAATGAAAATATTTGTAAAGCGCGCGACGGCCAAACGGCTTCCTGGCACTGGGAGCTCTAAAGAACCGGACAGACAAGGCCAGGAGGATTAGCGGGGGTAGGCCTGGGCAAACAGGAAAGTTTTTAGCGCTTTACGAAAGTGAGAAAAGATAGGGATCGAACGCATGGAAAGAGGAAGGGAGTTCCAGAACCGGGGGGCAAGAACAGAAAAACGGGTACCACCAGTGCGAGATTTGCGAAAGCGGGGAACAGTGAGGAGGGCAAAAGATGATGAACGGAGAGTGCGGGCAGGGGTGTGAAGGGAAACCAGAGAATTGATGAAAGCCGGTCCAGAGTGATCAAGGGCCTGATAAACAAGGCACCCTAATTTGAACAGGGATCTCTGCAAGATGGGCAACCAGTGAAGGGATTTAAGGACGGGAGTGATGTGATGGGTTTTGGGCAAGTGAAAGATGAGACGGGCAGCCTGATTCTGGATAGCTTGTAAGCGGCGGGTTTCATAAGCAGGAATGCCGGCGAACAAGCTATTGCCGTAATCAAGGCGGGAGGTGATGAGGGCAGAAATAATAATTTTAAGGGAGTCAAGAGAAAAGAAACGAGAGATTTTCCGGATCATCCGGAGGGAGAGAAAACAGGAGGACACCATCGCACTGACCTGGCCGTGCATGGACAGGTCCTGTCTGACCTTGATGCCCAAGGTTTTAACGGAGGGAACGGGGGTGGGGGAAGGGCCAAGAATGGGAGGCCAGAAAGCAGAGGACCAGGGGTTGGATGAGCCGCCAATCAGGACAAGCTCAGTCTTATCGGGATTGAGCCTGAGGTGGTTGGCGCTCATCCACCCAGAAATAAAAACCATGGTGGAATGAAAAAAGGATAAAGCGTGAGAAGAAGAGGAAAGGTCAAAGACGAGCTGGAGGTCGTCAGCGTAGTTATACACAGAGACCCCCAGCTCAAGAAGGGAAGAGATAAGAGGGTGAATGTAGAGATTGAAAAGAAGGGGAGAAAGGGAGGAACCTTGGGGGACCCCACAGGGCACCGGGAGGGGGGAAGCAGAAAAGCCAGGAAGGTGAACAGCTTGAGAACGGCCTGTCAGAAAAGAAGTGATCCAGGAGAGGACAGTGCCTCGTATGCCCGCTGCGCTGACACGGTCCAGAAGAATGTTATGGTCGACCGTGTCAAACGCAGCGGACAAGTCGAGGAGGATCAAAGCTTGGGGAGAGTTGACGTCGGCCTTGGCTTTAAGCTCGTCAAGGACTGCTAACACCACGGTTTCGGTCGAATGACCGGAACGGAAACCGGCTTGGTGAGAGGCCAAAAGCTGGTTCCGTTCAACATAAGCAGAAAGACAGGAAGTAACATAAGATTCGAGAATTTTAGCAAGATAGGGAAGAAGAGAGATAGGTCTGAAGTTAGAGGGAAGAGAAGAATCGAGACCAGGTTTTTTAAGAATGGGAGAAACAATAGCTACATGAGAAACAATTGCTATATGCAAATCAGTCTGACCCTGTGCCTCATGGGAACAGTACAGCCCGAACTGCCAAGCCATGTCTTCCCTGGACCGGAAACAAGCTTCCGAGGACCGGTTTCTGGCATTCCAGCCGTCTTCAGTCCGGCTTGCTTAAATCCAGTGGCAAAGTGAGCAAGGGACTCACGTCTGAGCATACCCTGCCACACTTATGGCAGCCAAAAGCGGTACAAAAGGGAGTGGTGATGGACGGAGCATCTGAATCAATCAAACACTCACACCAGTCAAACGATCTTGGTTGAATCCATCACCGTCCTTTAGCCCACTCTGCCACCCCAGTTCAGACATGGCTATATGCAAATCAGTCTGACCCTGTGCCTCATGGGAACAGTAAAGCCCGAACTGCCAAGCCATGTCTTCCCTGGACCGTAAACAAGCTTCCGAGGACCGATTTCTGGCATTCCAGCCGTCTTCAGCCCGGCTTGCTTGAATCCAGTGGCAAAGTGAGCAAGGGACTCACGTCTGAGCATACCCTGCCACACTTATGGCGGCCAAAAGCGGTGCAAAAGGGAGTGGTGATGGACGGAGCATCTGAATCAATCAAACACTCACACCCAGTCAAAAGATCTGGGTTGATTCCATCATTGTTCTTTAGCCCACTCTGCCACCCCAGTTCAGACATGGCTATATGCAAATCAGTCTGACCCTGTGCCTCATGGGAACAGTACAGCCCGAACTGCCAAGCCATGTCTTCCCTGGACCGGAAACAAGCTTCCCAGGACCGGTTTCTGGCATTCCAGCCGTCTTCAGCCCGGCTTGCTTGAATCCAGTGGCAAAGTGAGCAAGGGACTCACATCTGAGCATACCCTGCCACACTTATGGCGGCCAAAAGCGGTACAAAAGGGGAAGGTGATGGACGGAGCATCTGAATCAATCAAACACTCACACCCAGTCAAAAGATCTGGGTTGAATCCATCACCGTTCTTTAGCCCACTCTGCCACCCCAGTTCAGACATGGCTATATGCAAATCAGTCTGACCCTGTGCCTCATGGGAACAGTACAGCCCGAACTGCCAAGCCATGTCTTCCCTGGACCGGAAACAAGCTTCCGAGGACCGGTTTCTGGCATTCCAGCCGTCTTCAGCCCGGCTTGCTTGAATCCAGTGGCAAAGTGAGCAAAGGAATCACGTCTGAGCATACCCTGCCACACTTATGGCGGCCAAAAGCGGTACAAAAGGGGGTGGTGATGGGCGGAGTATCTGAATCAATCAAACACTCACACCCAGTCAAAAGATCTGGGTTGAATCCATCACCGTTATTTAGCCCACTCTGCCACCCCAGTTCAGACATGGCTATATGCAAATCAGTCTGACCCTGTGCCTCATGGGAACAGTCCAGCCCCAACTGCCAAGCCATGTCTTCCCTGTACCGGAAACAAGCTTCCGAGGACCGGTTTCTGGCATTCCAGCCGTCTCCAGCCCGGCTTGCTTGAATCCAGTGGCAAAGTGAGCAAGGGACTCACGTCTGAGCATACCCTGACACACTTATGGTGGACAAAAGCGGTACAAAAGGGGGTGGTGATGGACGAAGCATCTGAATCAATCAAACACTCACACCGAGTCAAAAGATCTGGGTTGAATCCATCACCGTTCTTTGGCCCACTCTGCCCCCCAGTTCAGACATGGCTATATGCAAATCAGTCTGACCCTGTGCCTCATGGGAACAGTACAGCCCGAACTGCCAAGCCATGTCTTCCCTGGACCGGAAACAAGCTACTGAGGACCGTTTTCTGGCATTCCAGCCGTCTTCAGCCCGGCTTGCTTCAATCCAGTGGCAAAGTGAGCAAGGGACTCACGTCTGAGCATACCATGCTACACTTATGGCGGCCAAAAGCGGTACAAAAGGGGGTGGTGATGGACGGAGCATCTGAATCAATCAAACATTCACACCCAGTCATAAGATCTGGGTTGAATCCATCACCGTTCTTTTGCCCACTCCGCCACCCCAGTTCAGACATGGCTATATGCAAATCAGTCTGACCCTGTGCCTCATGGGAACAGTACAGCCCGAACTGCCAAGCCATGTCTTCCCTGGACCGGAAACAAGCTTCCGAGGACCGGTTTCTGGCATTCCAGCCGTCTTCAGCCCGGCTTGCTTGAATCCAGTGGCAAAGTGAGCAAGGGACTCACGTCTGAGCATACCCTGCCACACTTATGGCGGCCAAAAGCGGTACAAAAGGGGGTGGTGATGGACGGAGCATCTGAATCAATCAAACACTCACACCCAGTCAAAAGATCTGGGTTGAATCCATCACCGTTCTTTAGCCCACTCTGCCACCCCAGTTCAGACAAGGCTATATGCAAATCAGTCTGACCCTGTGCCTCATGGGAACAGAAAGCAGCCGAAACATATACAGCCCACAGGAAGGATATATATGAGAGTGGTGAAAGGGTTGGTAAGCAGCTTGCACTACACACTAGACAGACGAATGTTTCTAACAATATTGGCTCCATACAGGATAGAGGGCAGACCTACACACAAACCCCAGATATTATCTATACCTTCCAACAATACTATCAGAAATTATATACAGAGGACTTAATTACGAGTGAAAGTGAATCATGTTCATATCTTAATAATCATCTTAATAACCCAGAGGCTGGGAGAATACTAGATGATGCCTCTCTGGAGGATCTTGAAAAAGAAATTACATTGGCTGAGGTTTTGGTAGCCTTGTCATCACTTTCATCTGGTAAAGCTGCTGGCCCTGACAAGATACCGCTCAACCTATATAAAATATTGAGTCACCGACTTGGTCCCATACTCCATGATCTATTTTTAGGGATACAATGGAACGGGGTCCCCCCCCCCGAGTCATGGAACGAGACTAATATAATTGTCTTCCCTGAAAAAGGTAAATACCCAGAGCAATTAACTTCTTATCGCCCTATTTCACTAAATAATTCGGACTCCAAATGATATGCTAAAGTGATGGCCGTTCAGCTCAGTGGGGTCCTCGAGCACCCGGTCTCCCCGTGGCAGCATGGGTTTGTCCCTGGCAAGGGTACCACCGATTACACACGTAGGGCTATTACCTTATTTAATGCCATGTCTGTTACGGGGGCCGGATGTCGATGATTCTACTGGACGCCGAAAAGGCTTTCGACCGTGTTTCATGGAACTTCCTATGAGCGGTCCTAGCACAAAACAATTTTGGCCCTAAATTTATTAAATTAATTAAATCTATGTATTTATCCCCCAAGGCAAAGCTGCAGATGATGGGTTCAGAATCCGGTTAAGTAAACATCTCCAGGGGCACCAGGCAAGGGTGCCCCTACTCAGCCTTATTATTTGCATTATATATAAATCCTCTACTTCTAAAGTTTTTGGAGAATCAGGCAATTAAACCGGTTGTCTGCGGTCAATTCAAGACGAAAGTATTGGCATATGCCGATGATATTGCGATTATTACATCTGATCCGATTGAGGCTAAGGATGAAGTAGAGAATGTGACACTCGAGTATGGTAATCACTCGGGATACTCCCTGAATAAGGGGAAGACAGTTATATTATGTGCGGATAATATTATTTTTTCTGATCAAAGGAGAGCCAATAAGGCCACGTATCTGGGTGTTACTATCAGCTCTAATATTAAACTTATACCTAATCTTAATTTTGACCCACTTCTTGCCATTATTAAAAAAGATCTGGATCGTGTAAATAGTCTTCAACTATCGATCATAGTAGAGGCAATTTTATGAAAATGAATGTGTTACCCAGGTTTTTATACTTATTCCGAGCGATCACTCTCGCCATTGATGATGAGACACTAAAAACATTTAACTCTAGTATGTCCAAATTTGTATGGCAGCAAGGCAAGATCAGAAGATCCCACAAACTTCTTTCACTACCGCAGAATAGAGGCGGGCTTGCCATTCCTAATACCATTCTATATTATTGGGCTACATTTCTTCAACAAATGGCTCCATTGGTTAGCTCTTCAGATAATTTAACTAATACAGATACTAGCCTAATACCTTCAATATATGAGCTTGCACTTGGGCAGAAAGCTAAGGGTCTTTTCCTGAGGCAAACAGATGCGATATACTATAAAGAAAAAAAATAAATTTGGAATTGTAACTAGTGCCTGGAGGGTTTGGTCTAAGGTCACTAAACATATGCATATTGGGAAAATAAATAGGTATACACCTCTTTGGCACTCAAAGGCTACAATAGGCCTCGATTTTGATGTTATATCTAGGAAATGGGAAGTGCTGGGAATTAGGACAGTTAATGATTTTTTGTTTAAAGAATTTGTAACTACTTTCTCAGATTTAAAATTGAAGTATCAATTGTCTAATGGAGATTATCTAAAATTTGTACAGATGCTTGCTAAGCTTAAAGCAAAAGAATCAACTATCTGTTTGCTAAGAATAGAAATTATTGATGCAATGAATAGATCAACTATTAGAATTGGAATATTATATGATATCCTACTGACTAGAATTCAAGATGATTTGGAAAAAACTGAAATAAGCTGGGCGGCTAAATTAGGAAACCCCAATGTGGATATTGATAGAGGCTTAGAACTGACCCATCGCCGTCTCATGTCAAGCAATCTTAAGGCACAGCTCTTTAAAACTATATTCAGTCTTTTTTTATTATACTCCCGCCAAATTACACGCATGGGGTAAAAGGGAGAATGATCTGTGTCCCAGATGCCTACAGTGACCAGCTACTTTAATTCACATGTTTAGTACCTGTAGTGAGCTTGTTGTAATCAAAAGTATGATATCTGACTTTTGGGAAGAGCTGTTCGGGCATAAAATCCCTGAGTCTGAGACACTTTATGTATTGGGATACGATAACTCACTGAATCTTTCAAGAAGTGAAGAAAGAATGGTATTTATTGGTACAGCTGTATTAAGAATCATTTTGTCCGCACGATGGAAGGATGCAGACCCACCTAGCTTCCAGATGTGGTTGGCTCGTTTTTTGGCTGTTTTTAGCTATATAACAGCCATATATGCCACAAGGGGTCTTAAAGCAAGGAAAATGAGGGAGGCGATCTGGCTTCCAGTTACTAATTGGAAAGCTGGTATCAGTTCGATTCCTAGCACTAGCAACCTTAGCTGAGTCACCAAATGGCTGAAACCGACAGTGTTGTGTGTAATCATTAATGTATCATTTAAGCAATGTTAATTCTCTGTGTTACCCTGTAACAATCTTTTTTTAGTATTCTTGTACAGCATTGTGTTATTATGTTTTGAACTTCTGTAACTGTGTATTCTATGTTTTGACTCTTGTTTGTACTGGGTCAGATAAAAAAAAGAGAAGCTTTTCATGTCATTTCTCAAACGCAGTAGCTAACTTTAAAGGACGTCAATGTGGGTGTTAGTGCTCTGAGTAAATTCGAATAGAATTTGGACTTTGTATTATTAATTCCATATTTGTGGGCTTATCATGTATAGGAGATTCCTGTTTAGAAAGTTTTTGACCAGTCTTCTGGTTTTTAGGATCCTTGAGATCTTTTTGAGCATGGTTGCAGGTTCCTTCTGTTAAAGGCAGCTGTCTCTGAGACGATCTCAGTGAAGTTCCTAAGTTTGAATCAGCTGACTTAGCTATGCGGTCTGTAGTTGGTGAGAATGATCCTTTGGGATGCTTTTTACTAATCAAGTTACCAGTCAATGTTGAGCGTTCTAGTTTGCCGAGTGAGAGCAAAGTGAGTATAGGACTCCATCTTGAGAAGTAGCCTGGATTTGGTGTTCAACAGTGCTTTTGGTTGAAAACTTGCACATGCTTCTTGTTATCCAAGAGATTGTGTTCTATTAGTATTTGCTAGTTGCACGTAGCATTCCGACTAGTATTAGAGGCAGAAACAAGATTAACGTTGGGCAGTTCGATTTGAGAAGGGCAAGCTTGTGGGAGCTGTCATTTTGGGCAGCTATATGGGTTCAAACATGCTAATGATCCACCTGATGCAGGAAGGAAGCTTTCTCAGAGTGCTGCCAGTCAGGTGAGCAGTGATTCCACAGCAGTAAAAAAAAATGTTTTCACCAGATCATGGGAATAACACTGCAACGAGATAAATCGTGTTCTCCTTCAAAGGAGGTTTCACAGCCATCTTCTGGGACCCAAGCCCCTTTCAGGTGGCCTTCTTCATAGGTACATGACATCTCTCAGGAGCACAGGATTATTCAAAAGTGACTATTACTCACAGGAAAGGATTCCTAGCCTTAAGGCCTGCTCTGAAATTGCGGAACATTACTTTCTCCTTACAAATTCTTCAACTATGAAGGTAAAACCAGACATTTTAAAGAACCTTCAGACTCGGACAACTTTATCAGGATCGTACAAGACAATCATACGTTCCTATTGATTTGACTCTTCGTAATTTGCAGATGTAAAAATCAACAAGCAAAACGTATGCTATCTTCAACACACAGCCTGGACAGAAAGACAATGTTGGTATTCCTGAAGCTTTATAATCTCATCCTTAAGCTCTAAAATAAGGGTTATTCAAACTGCTTATTTAAATCTAAACTTACTCTGCTTTTCCCTTTAGAGCACATATATTCTCAATGGATTATTCACAATGTCCTCCACTCTCACCTAACACTTGAAACATTCTCACATTCGCTAAGAATGCCATTTACTAGCAAATTCAGCAGCCATCTAACATTCCAATCATGCTAAAATGTTACATCCACACTCAAACCTGTGCCAGTCATACTTCATTCATTCTGACGCAAACAAACAACAAGTTTAAGAGCAGAAGGAACCTGCCGAGGGGATATTATGGGTGGCCTAGAATAGGTCCAAAATTTATCTATCACTCTGAGCCCAAGGGGATATTTCAAAGACACATAGTAGAAAGAATTATATCAAAATATATTTTATTATACGTTATGACAATTCATTCTTTTTTTCTCATTTTCTTAGTCAATTTAGGGTTATAAATACACAGAAAAACACATTCCTTAAATGGAATAACATAAATACTAGACAGGGCCCATACTCACGTAGTTACTCTCACCAACACTCACACAAACATTCATAAACAATCATACTTCACTTCACACAGTTGCCACTGATGTATAAGATGAACAAGAGACAAGGTGGTATACAGTCACAAAAAGGTTTTTTGTAGGTTCCAGAGATGGAACAAGCGCCGACGTGCGTTTCGGTGTGTCGGGCTACACCTTCATCAGGGCGGAGGGGAGTGGGGCAAGAGACAAATGGGGGCCACAGGCGATAACGGGTTTCCTATTAATTCAATACGGTACACCTGTAGTTTAAGTGATGCACGCCGTCTTTGGTTCCAGAGGAGACTCTCTCCTATTCATTCAATAGGGTACACCTGCAGTTAGAACGATGCATGCCGTCTTTGGTTCCAGCGGAGGGTTCGCGGGAGGAGGGGACAGGTTGCAGGAAGCCCGTTTCTCTCAAAGGGCTCCCGAGAGGCGTAGTGGCGAAAGGGGACAATGTCTTCTGTTTTAGGGAGATCGTTCCTCCGGGAAATACATCGGCCGCTTGCCGGAGGCCAGACCAAGGACAAACCAAGGACCAAGGACAAACAACAAACCATTTAAGACATAAAGATGGATGGAATAAAAGTCGTGATTATATATAATTCAGTAAATACAATGTTTGAAGTTGGATTAAAATATGAGACAATTTTACAAATCAGTATACTTCATTGTTTCATCCATTTTTAGTTGTGACGATGATAGTGTGTTCTTCTGGTTTACATTCAGTTTGTAATAGCTCTGACGCGCAATTTGGTTCAAGACCAGAATGTGGGACCACCTTCTTCTGGAAGCTTCAAAACAAAGGGGTTCCATGGGTAGAGGGGTGACAGACAGTATCATCCAATCAGAATATATGAAGTCTGCAAATAGGAAAGGCTCAAGTTAAACTCACATTTATAGAGCATGTGTACTCTGACCACCAACATCTTGTGGGGCACACGCCCAACATAACACCAACGTGAGAGTAAAATTCCTAGCCAACGGCTCTCAAAGTGTGAAATATAAGAAACTGCACCCAAAATATCACCAATGGATAGGCAAACATCACCTCCCTACAACAAAAGAGAGAAAGAAGATACCATCTCTAACGAACAAATACACTTACAGTGTGTGGTGTATCCATCCCAACAGAAGTGCCATGGATAAAGATAAGTTCCCTTATCCAATATGATCCAAGAATGAGGTGCTGTAGGAAACAAAAATAGTACCTACATGTATTCTTCAAAGGTGAGACAATAAGTTACAGGTTCTACCAGCAGGGAGAGCCCCAGATGCCAAGCAGACCTCAGAGTCTGGGATGGCCACTCAAGGAGTAGCACCTCTGGAGCAAAGGGGAGGAGAGACACAAATAGTATAAGTGGGCACCCCAGGGAACAGCAACAGGTGTATACAACAGATGAGAAGACTGGTACTTACCCAGAGTGGGGGCCAAAAAAGATAGAACCACTGGCCCAGATGGTCCTTCTCTGGGCCTACTGATGTCTGTTAACAATTATTACATAAAAGGTGTCAAAGACGTGCTACGTAGGTATCTCTGGAGATCCGTACAATGGGGGAGGGGGGCTCCACTTAATAATACACCAGTAAAGCTAGAGCAAGGGAAGCCAAGATTATAAATATGCAGAGGGCTAAGTATAAAACAGGAAAATAACTTGTCCAATAAAAGAAGGACAAATATCATAATTCAGCAAATAAGTTGCAAGATAAATCACTGTATGCAATGGCACGCAGGGTCAAAGAATGACTATAACAGAAGCCTGACCGATGGCCAATTGGCACATGTTATTGGAAGCCCTCGGGGGCCATGGAGGCGTCAATAAGAAGATGAATATCAGTTAACGTTAGCGTGCAGGGTAATAGATACAGCTATAAAAGACACCAAACCTTTGGCAAGTCAGCACATATGAGGGGATCCCTTCTTGGGGCAAAGGTTCATGTGTAAGGGCTATAAAAGGGAATGCCTCCTGTTAAAATTGTAACATGCCCATAAAGCTCCAAGGGACAGGCTACTCAATGGTGAAGGGACAGGACTCGCTGGTATCAATGCAGACTTTCAAAGTGTAGTGCAATTTCTCGAAGAAGAGGGATCTCAAAAGGGAGCTAGGGTAATTGACAATAGTTACACCGCTCAAAAATTATAAAAGAATATGTATAACGGAAGGAAGAACCCCATAGAGATCAGAGAAAAAGTCACCCAGGGATTTAAACACAAGGTAAAATGATGCCACTTCAAACATTGGAATGAAAATTTTGGGAGCAAACAAACAAAGCCATAGGCCAATAACAGTCATTATAAGGCTTCACCAAGATGGCAAGTAAAAAATCTAACTAAGCAGGTCTCGCTATGAAATAAAACAGGTGTACACTGATGAAGCAAGGTTTCGTATGAAAGAGATTTGCTCGGATGCAATCCTCTCAAATAATGTGTCATACTGTAACCGACATGTTCGTCAATACTAATATAGCATTACATTCCTTATACAGAATCTAGGGGAAGCTTGCCTATGTGTACTACTAATAAGTACCCAAAGGGATTTAAAATGGCTGCCGGAAACGCAGGAATTTTCTGCACATGAGTCTACTGCATCTATGTAGTATGACGTCTTTGCTTTTGGTGGGAAGAATTTGCAGCTGCCTAGTAGCTATTAAAATGGCAGCTTGAAACTCACATGTTAATGCACATGCTAAGCTAAACTAAACCTCTCACATTTTATTAAATTGCTAATGCGAAAGATTAAAATAAGATAATAAGATTAGAGTTGAAATTAGTGGTATACAGTGCATTAATTTATTTATGCATTTTAACATGTCTTTCTTTGATTTTCTTGAAAGTTCGTATTTGGGCCTGGAGGGTGACTGAAATCCCTACCCCACCTGACTTGTGCACATGTGCACCTAAACCCTGTCTGGAACCATGATGAGTCAGTTGAAACTCAGCCAAGGTCGCTCTAGCAAGAAGTGCTTGGGAACCTCACCTCTCGACCCGAAGAGGGTAAGGAAAGAAGTCAAAATTCATTTACGATGTATTGATCCTAATGTTAAATGCGGGTGGGAATAAAGCTTGGGAAAGAAAATTAAGGAGTGGGAATATTGAACAATGAACTAAAGAAAATGCAATTACAATAGTATTGTGTGACAACCTCCCCCCATCTCCTTGCCCAATCAGAAGTAGGGGTTTCATTATATTGAAACATTGGGGGTTGGTACATACACATAGAAAAGTATAACTAAGGTAGGCTTAGTCAGTTAGATGTCACAGACCCATCACTGATGCAGACGATGGCAGATGCCACAGAGGTCAGAGATGCTGTCCAAGCATTCTGATAGAAGACACGAGAGAGAGAAAGAAACGGAGATGCTGCCAGAGAGGAATCTGATCCTCTAGAAGGGGAACGCAGAAGAAACTTGTCTGAGGCACATCCATTGGAGGGGAAGAATCTAGAAAAGTAGTGCCAGAGAGAGGGGTGTGACGCTGGTGTTGCATCTAGAAGAGGTCACCTATCCTGTCCTGAACCTGTCCTGATCCTTTGGCTTCTGTCTGGCTATGGGGTCCCTATCCAACTCCGTGGCCAGGGATTGGATTCTCACACCATTCTAGGTAAATATAATTCTGTGTAGTATGTCCTTGTAGTGCTCTCTGTTTCCACCCTTTCCTGGTACTGTCATCCTGAAATTTTAATCAAATCATTTTATCCTATTATTAATTATTTCCTAAAGAAATTGGTGCATGACATATCTTGGTATTTGACTCACAAAATTATTGATTAGATAACACTTTTCAAATACCCTCAAATCTGTGGTCATTTGTGGATAAGGTTAATGACATTTCTACCTATACTACTAACAACCAGATCTATTGACCAGAGGAATTTAAGACCCAAGGTGATAGGGTTGGTAAGATTTGGTAAAGGTAAATTCAGCAAGCAGAAATATCAAAATTGATCGCAGCAGTAATTACCGGCTTATATGTGAATGTTTGTGGCCGAAGGTGAGTGTGATAGTTTATGAGTAACACAAGCCGGACTGGCCACTGGGCGTTTTGAAATGCTACCGAGCTGGGGGCTGATTTTGTGATGGGGACCTGGGTGTGTTGAACAAAATTAATTTTGCTTTCTTCATTTCAAAGCTCACGCCGGTCTCCATCAATGCAATAAGCCCCCACCGCAGTTAAATCAGCCCCCAGCTCGGCAGCACTCCAAAACGCCCGGTTGTCAGTCCGGCCCTGATCAACACTACCTGCAAGTAGTCGTAAATTAGGTAAATGGCTCCAGCTCCATGGTTTACTAATGAATTGGCAGCAGAAAAGCTACAACTCAGACACCTAGAGCATCAATGGTGAAAGAAATACGAATACCCAAATAAATGTATATTTAAGCAGGGCATGTCAATTTACCGGATTTAATCTCTTATTCAAATAACATAAGTGAGGCACAGAACTCTTAAAAAGAAATATTTATATCTTTTGGCTAGGGACAGAATTAGACACCTGCCAAAATGTCATAAGAATGATGCAATGAATTCAATATCTTCTTTACTGAGAATACAAAGCTAATTAATGACACCACAGCAAACAGCCTCAAGTCTGGGTTGACCGGACTGATAAAGAACATAGTCAAATAAAATTAGCTACATTTACGTCTCTTAATATTGAGAATTTAAAGAACCTCCTAACCAAAGTAAAAATGGGCTTGATCCCTACCCACCTAAAGTAATGCAATTCATGGCCCCTGCTATAAATGAACCCTTACTAGTCCTTTAACATACCTCCTTGAATTCAGGGGAAGTATCTGATCATTTGAAAAAAGCCAGAGTGATATCTCTGCAAAACAAAACTGGTGATAACCCAGAATTACTGTCATATCCTATTGCTGCATCACTGTACCAAACTCCTAAAGGCCTACGTAGCACAAAATTGGCAATCATAATAAAAACTCAAATTTTTCAGACCCTCTCCAAGTTGGATTTCACCCTAGAGACAACACCGAAACCATGATCCTATACATCATTGACAACTTAATAATAGATTGTGATGCAGACCTTACTTTGGACATAATTTTGATCAACTTATCCATAGGGTTTGTAACAGTATATCATAACATCTTACTTTGTCATGCTCAGGCTGTGGATATCTTGATTAAGGCACATAAATAGCTTTCTTCGTTCAGCTTCAGGAAAGACCTGGCTTGGCAGTTCGGTCTGGACTGCTCCCTGGAGGCACAGGGTCAAGACTGATTTCCATACAGCTATGTCTGAACTGAGGTGGCAAAGTGAGCTAAATAATGATGATGGACTTAATCCAGATCTGTGACTGGGGGTGAGTGTCTGAAAAGTCTTAGCACTCTGTCCATTATCTCCTTGTGTTTGCTTTCTTCACCCGAAGTTGGCAGGGTATGTCCAGACGTGGGTCCCTTGTTCACTTTGTCACTGTATTCAAGCTAACCTGGCTGAAGAGGGGTGTTACCCTGACACCTGTCCCAGGATTCTTGTTTCTGGTTCAGTTAAGACCTGGCTTAGCAGTTCAGGCTGGACTGTTCCCATGAGGCACAGGGTCAAGACTGATTTTCATATAGCTGGGTCTTAACTGAGGTGGCGAAGTGAGCTAAAGAATGATGATGGATTCAGCCCAGATCTGTGACTGGGGTGAGTGTCTAAAAAGGTTCCGAGCTCAATCCATTATCTCCTTGTGTTTGCTTTGTACGCTATAAGTTGGCAGAGTATGTCCAGACGTGGGTCCCTTGCTCACTTTGCCACTGGATTCAAGCTAGCCTGGGTGAAGAGGGGTGTTACCCCGAAAGCGGTCCCAGGAGGCTTTTTTTCGGTTCAGGGAAGACCTAGCTTGACAATTCAGGCTGGACTGTTCCCATGAGGCACAGGGTCATGACTGATTTGCATTTAGCAGGGTCTGAACTGAGGTGGCACAGTGAGCGAAAGAATAATGATGGATTCAACCCAGATCTGTGACTGGGAGTGAGTGTCTGAAAAGTTTCAGCGCTCCGTCCATTATCTCCTTGTTTTTGCAATGTTCGCCCTAAGTTGGCAGGGCATGCCCAGACGTGGGTCCCTTGCCCACTTTGCCAAAGGAGTTGAACTAGCCTGCCTGAAGAGGGGTGTTACTCTGAAACCAGTCCTTGGATGCTTGTTTCTGGTTCAGAGAAGACCTGCCCTGGGAGTTCGGGCTGGACTGTTCCCATGAGGCCACATTGGACCCGGCCATAAGGATTAGAACCGCCTTTACACAGATATCCGGACGTATCAAGGTCGGCTTCATATTGATCTGGATGCTCATGGGCAGCGAGGATTTGTTCGTTGACCCGTAATTTTATATTCCCTCGTTTCAACAGTAATGATATTAGATTGCCTTTTCACCTATGGGGAATAGGGTTCTTTAACCACTTCCAAAGTTTCCGGTTTCATATTGGATATTCTCAACTACAGGATTTAATTTAATCACCAACGGGATTATATCTCTAAGCCTTGAAAAAGCCCTGCGGGCGAAACGCGCGTCGGCTGCTGCTGTGTCTTCGCTTGTCTTGAAAATAAACTGAAATTACCTGATTTTGGAGTGTGACTGAAACATTTCTTTGAAGCTTTGTACTTGGGACCACATCTTGAGGACTTATTGGAAATCCATTACAAGAGAGCTGTTTATTCAACTGTTACAATTGAGAATTGAATATTGTCTCACAATTGAATCATAGATATATTGATCGATTGTGCTTTGGTGCATAATGGTTAATCCAGATATGTGACTGGGAGTGAGTGTTTGCAAAAGTTTCAGCACTCTGTCCATCATCTCCTTGTGTTCGCTTTCTTCACCCTAAGTTGGCAGGGTATGCCCAGACGTGGGTCCCTTGCTCACTTTGCCACTGGATTCAAGCTAACCTGGGTGAAGAAGGGCGTTAGCCTGAAACTGGTCCCATTATGCTTGTTTCCGGTTTAGGGAAGACCTGCTTTGGCAGTTCGGGCTGGACTGTTCCCATGAGGCACAGGGTCAAGAATGATTTGCAAATAGCTCGGTCAGAACTGAGGTTGGGGAAGTGAAGTAAAGAATGATGATGGAATCAACCCAGATCTGTGTCTGGGAGTGAGTGTCCAAACATGGGTCCCTTGCTCACTTTGCCACTGGATTCATGCTAGCCTGGCTGAAGAGGGGTGTTAACTCGAAACCGGTCCCAGGAGTCTGGTTTCTGGTTCTGGGAAGATCTGACTTGGCAGTTTTTGTGCTGGACTGTTCCCATGAGGCACATGGTCAAGACTTATTTGGATATAGCTGGGTCTGAACTGAGGTGGCGAAGTGAGCTAAGGAATGATGATGGACTTAATCAAGATCTGTGACTGGGGGTGAGTATCTGAAAAGTTTCAACACTTGGTATATTATCTCGTTGTGTTTGCTTTCTTCACCCTAAGTTGGCAGTGTATGCCCAGACGTGGGTCCCTTGCTCACTTTGCCACTGGATTCAAGTTACCCTGGAAGAAGAGGGGTGTTACCCTGACACGTGTCACAGGATTCTTGTTTCTGGTTCAGAGAAGACCTGGCATGGCAGTTCAGGCTGGACTGTTCCCTTGAGGCACAGGGTCAAGACTGATTTTCATATAGCTGGGTCTGAACTGAGGTGGCGAATTGAGCTAAAGAATGATGATGGATTCAGCCCAGATCTGTGACTGGGGGTGAGTGTCTAAAAAGGTTCGTAGCTCAATCCATTATCTCCTTGTGTTTTGCTTTGTACGCCATAAGGTTGCAGAGTATGTACAGACGTGGTTCCCTTGCTCACTTTGCCACTGGATTCAAGCTAGCCTGGCTGAAGAGGGAGGTTACCACAAAAGCGGTCCCAGGAGACTTTTTTTCGGTTCAGGGAAGACCATGCTTGGCAATTCGGGCTGGACTGTTCCCATAAGGCACAGGGTCATGACTAATTTGCATTTAGCAGGTTCTGAACTGAGGTGGCACAGTGAGCGAAAGAATAATGATGGATTCAAACCAGATCTGTGACTGGGAGTGAGTGTCTGAAAAGTTTCAGAGGTCCGTCTATTATCTCCTTGTGTTTGCAATGTTCGCCCTAAGTTGGCAGGGCATGCCCAGACGTGGGTCCCTTGCCCACTTTGCCACAGGAGTCAAACCAGCCTGACTGAAGAGGGGTGTTAATCTGAAACCAGTCCCTGGGTGCTTGTTTCCGGTTCAGGGAATACCTGCCTTGGGAGTTCGGGCTGGAATGTTCCCATGAGGCAAGATTGGACCCGGCCATAAGGATTAGAACCGTTTTTACACAGATATCTGAACTTATCAAGGTCTGCTTCATATTGATCTGGATGCTCATGGGCAGCGAGGATTTGTTTGCGGACCCGTAATTTTATATTCCCTCGTTTCAACAGTAATGATATTAGATTGCCTTTTCACCTATGGGGAATAGGTTTTTTTTACCACTTCCAAAGTTTCCGGTTTCATATTGGATATTCTCAACTACAGTATTTAATTTAATCACCAACGGGATTATATCTCTAAGCCTTGAAAAAGCCTTGCGGGCAAAACGCGCGCCGACTGCTGCTGTGTCTTCGCTTGTCTTGAAAATAAAATGAAATGACCTGATTTTGGAGTGTGACTGAAACATTTCTTTGAAGCTTTGTACTTGAGACCACATCTTGAGGACTTATTGGAAGTCCATTACATGGGAGCTGTTTATACAACTGTTACAATTGAGAATTGAATATTGTCTCACAATTGGATCATAGATATAGTGATCGAGTGTGCTTTGGTGCATTGTGGTTAATCAAGATCTGTGACTGGGGGTGAGTGTCTGAACAGTTTCAGCACGTTGTCCATCACCTCTTTGTGTTTGCTTTCTTCACCCTAAGTTGGCAGGGTATGCCCAGACATGGGTCCCTTGCTCACTTTGCCACTGGATTCAAGCTAATCTGGCTGAAGAAGGGCGTTAGCCTGAAACCAGTCCCAGGATGCTGCTTGCTTCCGGTTTGGGGAAGACCTGCCTTGGAAGTTCGGGCTGGACTGTTCCCAAAAGGCACAGGGTCAAGAACGATTTGCAAATAGCTGGGTCAGGACTGAGGTTGGGAAAGTGAAGTAAAGAATGATAGTGGAATCAACCCAGATCTGTGTCTGGGAGTGAGTATCCAAACATGGGTCCCTTGCTCACTTTGTCACTTGATTCAAGCTAGCCTGGCTGAAGAGGGGTGTTAACTTGAAACCGGTACCAGGAGGCTGGTTTCTGGTTCAGGGAAGATCTGACTTGGCAGTTTGGCCTGGACTGTTCCCTTGAGGCACATGGTCAAGACTGATTTGAATATAGCTGGGTCTGAGCTGAGGTGGCCAAGTGAGCTAAAGTATGATGATAGACTTAATCCAGATCTGTGACTGGGGTTGAGTGTCTGAAAGGTTTCAGCACTTGGTGCATTATCTCCTTGTGTTTCCTTTCTTCACCCTAAATTGGCAGGGTATGCCCAGATCTGGGTGCCTTGCTCACTTTGCCACTGGATTCAAGTTAGCCTGGCTGAAGAGGGGTGTTACCCTGACACCTGTCCCAGGATTCTTGTTTCTGGTTCAGTTAAGACCTGGCTTAGCAGTTCAGGCTGGACTGTTCCCATGAGGCACAGGGTCAAGACTGATTTTCATATAGCTGGGTCTTAACTGAGGTGTCGAAGTGAGCTAAAGAATGATGATGGATTCAGCCCAGATCTGTGACTGGGGTGAGTGTCTAAAAAGGTTCAGAGCTCAATCCATTATCTCCTTGTGTTTGCTTTGTACGCTATAAGTTGGCAGAGTATGTCCAGACGTGGGTCCCTTGCTCACTTTGCCACTGGATTCAAGCTAGCCAGGGTGAAGAGGGGTGTTACCCCGAAAGCGGTCCCAGGAGGCTTTTTTTCGGTTCAGGGAAGACCTAGCTTGACAATTCGGGCTGGACTGTTCCCATGAGGCACAGGGTCATGACTTCTTCTTCTCATGATTTGCATTTAGCAGGGTCTGAACTGAGGTGGCACAGTGAGTGAAAGAATAATGGTGGATTCAACCCAGATCTGTGACTGGGAGTGAGTGTCTGAAAAGTTTCAGCGCTCCGTCCATTATCTCCTTGTTTTTGCAATGTTCACCCTAAGTTGGCAGGGCATGCCCAGACGTGGGTCCCATGCCCACTTTGCCACAGGAGTTGAACTAGCCTGCCTGAAGAGGGGTGTTACTCTGAAACCAGTCCTTGGATGCTTGTTTCTGGTTCAGGGAAGACCTGCCCTGGGAGTTCGGGCTGGACTGTTCCCATGAGGCCACATTGGACCCGGCCATAAGGATTAGAACCGCCTTTACACAGATATCCGGACGTATCAAGGTCGGCTTCATATTGATCTGGATGCTCATGGGCAGCGAGGATTTGTTCGTGGACCCGTAATTTTATATTCCCTCATTTCAACAGTAATGATATTAGATTGCCTGTTCACCTATGGGGAATAGGGTTCTTTAACCACTTCCAAAGTTTCCGGTTTCATATTGGATATTCTCAACTACAGGATTTAATTTAATCACCAACAGGATTATATCTCTAAGCCTTGAAAAAGCCCTGCGGGCGAAACGCGCGTTGGCTGCTGCTGTGTCTTCGCTTGTCTTGAAAATAAACTGAAATTACCTGATTTTGGAGTGTGACTGAAACATTTCTTTGAAGCTTTGTACTTGGGACCACATCTTGAGGACTTATTGGAAAGCCATGACAAGAGAGCTGTTTATTCAACTGTTACAATTGAGAATTGAATATTGTCTCACAATTGGATCATAGATATATTGATCGATTGTGCTTTGGTGCATTGTGGTTAATCAAGATATGTGACTGGGGGTGAGTGTTTGCAAAAGTTTCAGCACTCTGTCCATCATCTCCTTGTGTTCGCTTTCTTCACCCTAAGTTGGCAGGGTATGCCCAGACGTGGGTCCCTTGCTCACTTTGCCACTGGATTCAAGCTAACCTGGGTGAAGAAGGGCGTTAGCCTGAAACTGGTCTCATTATGCTTGTTTCCGGTTTAAGGAAGACCTGCTTTGGCAGTTCGGGCTGGACTGTTCCCATGAGGCACAGGGTCAAGAACGATTTGCAAATAGCTCGGTCAGAACTGAGGTTGGGAAAGTGAAGTAAAGAATGGTAAACAGTCATAATATTGATTCCAAAATATAGAATGGACATAATATCGAAGTAAAAATATAGAATGGACAAAATATCGAATGGACACAATATAGTGGTTAAAAATATCGAATTTAAGGTAAGTAACATCGATTTTCAAAATATAGAAGTCAAAATATCGAAGTATACAAAATAGGCGTTAAATATATCGATTTTTTAATAATATCAATTTATTTAAAGTGTTTTGTATGTTAGTATATGTGTGAAAAGTGTATATTAATTTTTGTAATGTATGTTTAAATAATGAATTTTATGTTATTTAATTTTTGTGTAATTTAATTCTGTAGCGGGTTGTGGGTTTATAGGGGAATAGGGTGGGAAGTAATTTAATTGTAATTAATTAAATATTTTTATTTATTTATTGGTATTCATTTTGAATTTATTGTTATTTTTTAATTGGTAATTAATTTGTATTAATTGCCAATTAATTTGTATTAATTGAATAATTGATAATTATGTTAATTTTCTACATTTATTTTCTGTAGCGGGTTATGGGTTTATAGGGGAATAGGGGGGAAGTAATTTAATTGTAATTAGGTAAATAATTTTTTTCATTCATTGGTATTGATTTTAAATTTATTGGTAATTATTTTTTTAATTGGTAATTAATTTCTATTAATTGGCAATTAATTTTTATTAATTGGTAATTATTTTGTATTAATTAAATATTTGATAATTATTATAATTGTATTAATGTATTTTCTGTAGTGGGATGTGGGTTTATAGGGGAACAGGGTGGGAAGTAATGTAATTGTAATTAATTACATGTTAAAAATACTTTTTGTGTATTGATAATTAATTTACTTTTAATTTTTAATTGGTATTAATTTGTATTATTTTTTAGTTTTTGTTATTGAAAATTAATTAGTTGTTAAATAATTATGAATATGTTATTAATTTTTAGTAACTAATATGTAGTTGTATTTCTAATTAATTATTACATAATATTAAATTGGTTATTAATTTCAATTAATGTTTTATTGGGATTGATATTTAATTTATTTTTAATAATATATTAAATCATTACTTTCCCTACTGTTAAACTCACTGGAGTGGGAATAGTAATTTTCACCCTCCCGCTATCCAACGCTTTCCCTACTGTTGCACTCTCTGGAGTGGGAATAGTATTTTTTACCCCTACGCTATCCAACGCTTTCCCTACTGTTGCACTCTCTGGAGTGGGAATAGTAATTTTTACCCCTACGCTATCCAAAGCTTTCCCTACTGTTGCACTATCTGGAGTGGGAATAGTAATTTTCAAACTCCCGCTATCCAACGCTTTCCCTACTGCTGCACTCTCTGGAGTGGGAATAGTATTTTTTAACCCTACGCTATCCAACGCTTTCCCTACTGTTGCACTCTCTGGAGTGGGAATAGTAATTTTTACCCCTACGCTATCCAATGCTTTCCCTACTGTTGTACTCTCAGGAGTGGAAATAGTAATTTTTACCCTTTGAATATCCAACGCTTTCCCTACTGTTGCACTCTCTGGAGTGGGAATAGTAATTTTTACCCCTACGCTATCCAACGCTTTCCCTACTGTTGCACTCACTAGAGTGGGAATAGTATTTTTTACCCTCCCGCTATCCAACGCTTTCCCTACTGTTGCACTCTCTGGAGTGGGAATAGTATTTTTTACCCCTACGCTATCCAACGCTTTCCCTACTGTTGCACTCACTGGAGTGGGAATAGTATTTTTTACCCTCCCGCTATCCAACGCTTTCCCTACTGTTGCACTCTCTGGAATGGGAATAGTAATTTTTACCCCTACGCTATCCAACGCTTTCCCTACTGTTGCACTCACTGGAGTGGGAATAGTATTTTTTACCCCTACGCTATCCAATGCTTTCCCTACTGTTGCACTCACTGGAGTGGGAATAGTATTTTTTACCCCTACGCTATCCAATGCTTTCCCTACTGTTGCACTCACTGGAGTGGTAATATTAAATGTTACCCTCCTGCTATCCTACGGTAAAATATTGTACATTTTTTATTAATAACTTAAATTAGTTATATCTTAATTTTAGGGTTATTTGAGTATTTTTAAGTATGTTTTAGTTAATTATATTTATTATTTCATTAATTTTAAATTACTTTTAAGACATTTAAAAAAATTCGATATTTTGACTGACTATATTTTTTACAGACTACATTTTGGATTGGATATTTTTGTACTTACCTGTTTGTAGATAAGAATTCGATATTTTGGCATTGTATATTTTGGTGACTATATTTTGGTAAGTCTATATTTTGTCATTCTATATTATGTCAGTGATCTGTAAAGAATGATGATGGAATCAACCCAGATCTGTGTCTGGGAGTGAGTGTCCAAACATGGGTCCCTTGCTCACTTTGCCACTGGATTCAAGCTAGCCTGGCTGAAGAGGGGTTCTAACTCGAAACCGGTCCCAGGAGGCTGGTTTCTGGTTCAGGGAAGATCTGACTTGGCAGTTTGTGCTGGAATGTTCCCATGAGGCACATGGTCAAGACTTATTTGCATATAGCTGGGTCTGAACTGAGATGGCGAAGTGAGCTAAGGAATGATGATGGACTTAATCAAGATCTGTGACTGGGGGTGAGTATCTGAAAAGTTTCAGCACTTGGTATATTATCTCGTTGGGTTTGCTTTCTTCACCCTAAGTTGGCAGTGTATGCCCAGACGTGGGTCCCTTGCTCACTTTGCCACTGGATTCAAGTTACCCTGGCAGAAGAGGGGTGTTACCCTGACACGTGTCACAGGATTCTTGTTTCTGGTTCAGAGAAGACCTGGCATGGCAGTTCAGGCTGGACAGTTCCCATGAGGCACAGGGTCAAGGCTGATTTTCATATAGCTGGGTCTGAACTGAGGTGGCGAATTGAGCTAAAGAATGATGATGGATTCAGCCCAGATCTGTGACTGGGGGTGAGTGTCTTAAAAGGTTCGTAGCTCAATCCATTATCTCCTTGTGTTTTGCTTTGTACGCCAAAAGTTTGCAGAGTATGTACAGACGTGGTTCCCTTGCTCACTTTGCCACTGGATTCAAGCAAGCCTGGCTGAAGAGGGATGTTACCCCGAAAGCGGTCCCAGGAGACTTTTTTTCTGTTTAGGGAAGACCATGCTAGGCAAATCGGGCTGGACTGTTCCCATAAGGTACAGGGTCATGACTGATTTGCATTTAGCAGGTTCTGAACTGAGGTGGCACAGTGAGCGAAAGAATAACGATGGATTCAAACCAGATCTGTGACTGGGAGTGAGTGTCTGAAAAGTTTCAGAGCTCCGTCTATTATCTCCTTGTGTTTGCAATGTTCGCCCTAAGTTGGCAGGGCATGCCCAGACATGGGTCCCTTGCCCACTTTGCCACAGGAGTCAAACCAGCCTGACTGAAGAGGGGTGTTAATCTGAAACCAGTCCATGGATGCTTGTTTCCGGTTCAGGGAATACCTGCCTTTGGAGTTCGGGCTGGAATGTTCCCATGAGGCAAGATTGGACCCGGCCATAAGGATTAGAACCGTCTTTACACAGATATCTGGACTTATCAAGGTCTGCTTCATATTGATCTGGATGCTCATGGGCAGCGAGGATTTGTTCGCGAACCCGTAATTTTATATTCCCTCGTTTCAACAGTAATGATGTTAGATTGCCTTTTCACCTATGGGGAATAGGGTTCTTTTACCACTTCCTCAGTTTCCGGTTTCATATTGGATATTCTCAACTACAGGATTTAATTTAATCACCAACGGGATTATATCTCTAAGCCTTGAAAAAGCCCTGCGGGAGAAACGCTCGCCGACTGCTGCTGTGTCTTGGCTTGTCTTGAAAATAAAATGAAATTACCTGATTTTGGAGTGTGACTGAAACATTTCTTTGAAGCTTTGTACTTGGGACCACATCTCGAGGACTTATTGGAAATCCATTACATGGGAGCTGTTTATACAACTGTTACAATTGAGAATTGAATATTGTCTCACAATTGGATCATAGATATAGTGATCGAGTGTGCTTTGGTGCATTGTGGTTAATCCAGATCTGAGACTGGGGGTGAGTGTCTGAAAAGTTTCAGCACTCTGTCCATCATCTCCTTGTATTTGCTTTCTTCACCCTAAGTTGGCAGGGTATGTCCAGATGTGGGTCCCTTGTTCACTTTGCCACTGGATTCAAGCTAACCTGGCTGAAGAAGGGATTTAGCCTGAAACTGGTCCCAGGATGCTTGTTTCCGGTTTAGGGAAGACCTGCCTTTGCAGTTCGGGCTGGACTGTTCCCATGAGGCACAGGGTCAAGAATGATTTGCAAATAGCTTGGTCAGAACTGAGGTGGAGAAAGAGAAGTAAAGAATGATGATGGAATCAACCCAGATCTGTGTCTGGGGGTGAGTGTCAAAACGTGGGTCCCTTGCTCACTTTGCCACTGGATTCAAGCTAGCCTGGCTGAAGAGGGTTGTTAATTCGAAACCGGTCCCAGGAGGCTGGTTTCTGGTTCAGGGAAGATCTGACTTGGCAGTTTGGGCTGGACTGTTCCCATGAGGCACAGGGTCAAGACTGATTTGCAAATAGCTGGGTCTGAGCTGAGGTGGCGAAGTGAGCTAAAGAATGATGATGGACTTAATCCAGATCTGTGACTAGGGATAAGTGTCTGAAAAGTTTCAGCACTCGGTACATTATCTCCTTGTATTTGCTTTCTTCACCTTAAGTTGGCAGGGTATGCCCAGAAGTGGGTCCTTTGCTCACTTTGTCACTGGATTCAATTTAGTCTGGCTGAAGAGGGGTGTTACCCTGACACCAGTCCCAGGATTCTTGTTTCTGTTTCAGGAATGACCTATCTTGGCAGTTCAGGATGGACTGTTCCCATGAAGCACAGGGTCAAGACTGATTTTCATATAGTTGGGTCAGAACTGAGGTGGCGAAGTGAGCTAAAGAATGATGATGGATTCAGCCCAGATCTGTGACTGGGGGTGAGTGTCTAAAAAGGTTCCGAGCTCAATCCATTATCTTCTTGTGTTTGCTTTGTACGCCATAGGTTTGCAGAGTATGTCCAGACGTGGTTCCCTTGCTCACTTTGCCACTGGATTCAAGCTAGCCTGGCTGAAGAGGGGTGTTACCACGAAAGCGGTCCCAGGAGGCTTTTATTCGGTTCAGGGAAGACCTAGCTTGGCTGGACTGTTTCCATGAGGCTCAGGGTCATGCCTGATTTGCATTTAGCAGGGTCTGAACTGAGGTGGACAGTGAGCGAAAGAATAATGATGGATTCAACACAGATCTGTGACTGGGAGTGAGTCTCTGAAAAGTTTCAGCGCTCCGTCCATTATCTCCTTGTGTTTGCATTGTTCGCCCTAAGTTGGCAAGGCATGCCCAGACATGGGTCCCTTGCCCACTTTGCCACAGGAGTCAAACTAGCCTGACTGAAGAGGGGTGTTACTCTGAAACCAGTCCCTGGATGCTTGTTTCCGGTTCAGGGAAGACCTGCCTTGGGAGTTCGGTCTGGACTATTCCCATGAGGCACAGGGTCAAGACTGATTTTTATATAGCTGGGTCTGAACTGAGGTGGCGAATAGAACTAAAGAATGATGATGGATTCAACCCAGATCTGTGACTGGGGGTGAGTATCCGAAACGTTTCAGTGCTCCGTTCATTATCTCCTTGTGTTTGATTTATTGGGCCTTAGTTTGCCGGGTATGCCCAGACGTGGGTCCCTTGCTCACTTTGCCACTGAATTCAAGCAAGCCTGGCTGAAGAGGGGTGTTAACCTGAAACCGGTCCCAGGAGGCTGGTTTCCGGTTCAGAGAAGACCTGACTTGGCAGTTCAGGCTAGACTGTTCCCATGAGGCACAGGGTCAAGACTGATTTGCAGATAGCTGGGTCTGAACTGAGGTGGCGAAGTGAGCTAAATAATGATGATGGATTTAATCCAGATCTGTGACTGTGGGTGGGTGTCTGAAAAGTTTCATCACTCTGTCCATTATCTCCTTGTGTTTGCTTTGCTCAGCCTAATTTGGCAGGGTATGCCCAGACGTGTGTCCCTTGCGCTCTTTGCCACTGGATTCGTGCTAGCATGGCTGAAGAGGGGGTGCTACCCATAAATTGGTCCCAGTATGCTTGTTTCTGGTTCAGGGAAGACTTGGCTTGCAGTTCTGGTTGGACTGTTACCATGAGGCACCAGGGTCAAGACTGATTTGCATATAGCTTGGTCTTAATTGAGGTGGTGAAGTGAGCTAACGAATGATGATGTATTTAATCCAGATCTGTGACTGGGGGTGAGTGTATGAAAAGTTTCAGCACTTCGTCCATTATCTCCTTGTGTTTGCTTTGTTCACCCTAAGTTGGCAGGGTATGCCCAAACGTGGGGGTGAATGTTTGCTTCCTTCAGCATGAAGCATCCCCTGCTGTTAAGGCGGCGCATTGCTGGAGTTGCGTTGCAACCGCGACGCAGCTCCAGCAAGGCTTAGGGGTACCCTATCCTGTTGATGCTGAGTCGATCCTTACACCTGCTTCAAGCAGGAACAGGGTTTTGACGCAGCATGGGCTTAAAAGTGACTGAGTGAAATCTTGTAGATTTCAGTCAGCCACTTTTAGGAGACGTTCCTGCGCCTGAACGCCCCCCTCTGCGCAGGAATGCCTACATGTGATGCAACTCCCATATGCATCACGTTGTAAGTACCCCGCACCATGGCGCTGGATTTGCGCCGCAGCTGCATCACAAACGTGACGCAATGGCAGCATAAAAGAGGCACAAAGGGCTTGTAAGTCTGCCCCTCTGAATCTCCTGGTTTGATACTAACTGGCTAAACTCCAATGTCAATGTAATGTTTTTGATAGTTTACAGCTGCCTAATTAACAAGAAATACAACAAGCATTTACAATGCAATAGGTCTCACATTTGCACAAGTTTACGTGATTGGGATTATAAATAACAGTGCTATTTTATTTATCGATTTTGAAAAACAATACATAAATAAAAAGCATTGTCATTTAAAATGCCAATAGCTCAAACTCTGGCAAATGCGAGACCTATTGCATTGCAAATGCAGTTTTTTTGTTGTTGTTATTGCCCACAATAATAATAATACATATACATTATTTAATTAGAGCAAAATATAAGTCTACTGATTTAATTCTAATTGCCGAATTTTCGATTAGGTGCAAATGTTGCACCTACCATCTTTGGATGGCAAATATGAACAGATTGTTTTCTATCCACTTGGATAGCGCTTGATACCATTTATATGGGACGGTAGAACTTTCCTACTCAGTAAACGTTGATGGGAGTGACATTTATAGACATTGATTCCCTGCAGTACCTCTTTGAAGTAACCCGAAGGAGAAAGAAAGCGCTTTATAACATTTGAAAAAAAAATGTACTTAAAGCTCCTCAGATCTACTTGGGAGCGCTTTTTGTCCACAATGACATCATTACTGCTTTCTGTGCAGGTGGCGCAGATCCACCAAAACAGAGGGCCGATGTCTGTGCTAGGCGGATTGTGGCGTGCGGGGAAGGGGGACCCAGAGCACATGTCCAGTGTTGTGCTTACACGAATCTGACAACATTTACAAAGCATGACAAATGCCCGGATAATCCAGTCAGGTCACCGGTTTATATAATCCATTAGTGAAAGTAGCAGGCATAAGGGACAAAAGAGGAAACCTTCCATTGCTTATTCCTGTAAAGCCGTGATGGGAGGGGTGAGCAAGGCCCCACACTTGGACACAGAATAACACCTCTCTGGGGCCACAATATTACGCACCAAGCTCAACCTATTGGGGGTGGCTAGGCATTTACCCCACCTCCGCTACACCCATGCTCCTAAGCATCATTCTGGCCACAATACAACCTCCAAACTCAGAAGGGACAACATAACACACTTCAAGCCAAAGGGCGCAATGCAACACCCCCACCCCTTGGAGCACAAGATGACCCACTCCCGACATCTGAACTGGGGCGGGGACAATTGTGACACATTTCCCACATCCAGGAGGGGGCACTACTACTGAGCTCACGGGGCACAACAGAGCACACTCCGCAACTCAGAAGTCAGATTGTAACACAAGTCCACCCTCAGAGGCACTATATAATGTTATTACACACAAACCTTTCTCAGAGGGATGCTGTGCACTGCCCAGAGGAAAGTACAATTTACCTTCAGGAGACATGATGCAATATCACTGAGGTCAACACATTACACACACACTCAGCTTTAAGGAGTCTCAATCTGCACCTGTCTCTCTTTACCCCACCCCCCCAAACACACATGCACATCTCAGAGCAGCACCTTGTACACTACACTGATGGAAGCGATGACAGAACTCACCCAGCATCGAAGGATCATACGGCACACGATACCTCGGCCTTCCACGTCCATACACGCCCCTCAGGACGACATGATGCGGAATGGCTAAGGGGGGCTGATCATAACTCTCCTCCACACACAAAGATGCTGGGGAACATCAAATAATATGCTTCCCACAGACACACACACAAACTCATGTGGGCTCAGTTTAACATATTCAGGGCAGAGTATATCCACTAATCCCAGAGAGGCGCGACATACACCCTCTGAAAGTGTGTCACTAGAACAACTGCACACACCTCACAGGGAATAACAACACTCTCCTCAGAGGAGCACAACATATGTGCACACAACACTCCACGGTATGGTGCTCTTCAAACTGAGCACACACTCATCAGAGTGGCAGAAGGCGCACCCAGTGGGACACAGTGTAACACACACTGACACACACATATACAAACCCAGAGGGACACACACACATACATACAAATGTACACACACACAAACACACTATACACCCACATGTGCCTCTGAGCAGCACAGAACAGCATCCATGCAAAGTGCACAAAGTACAACAGACACGCATCTCACAGGGGGTAGGGCATGGCCCTCTGTCTCAACTGGGTACAGGGCGCCCCCTCAGAAGTTTGAATGTAAAACTCCCCTTCGGACGGGCACATAAAAGACCCTCAATTTGTCGTGCCACCGAACAACACCCTCTCAGAGCACCCAACATACGCCTCTGCACACACACACACATATAAGAGTGGGAATGGTATAAAAACCCCACAGAGGGTTATGGTGTACTCCCTTCCCTATAGCAAGAACCCCACACTCGCACTCACACAAATCAAGTCGGAAAAAGCGGCCAACCCTACAAAGGGGAAAAATGTAGAGGGCTCCATTGGAACACCCTCGATGAGATGTAGCATGGCCCCTCCCCCTCACAATGCGAGCCCAGAGTGGTGTTTGACAGGACAGTGATACAGGCTCCAGCTGCAGGCACGGGGTCCATCAGGTGTGTACATGCATGTCATGTGATAACTGAGTGGCTGTCACCTTCGTCAGGAGTGTGCACACATTCCTTGTGACGCGGCTCAGGTGGCAGCTACCTCCTTTAAGCACCTCGATAAGTGTGTTTTTTAACCCCTGCATGTGTAGCACTTCAATGTCCCTAATTATTCGTTATTGCACCCCATTATTTCCCATGCCCCGCTCTTTGACGTGTGAGTATGTTTGGGGGAGGTGGTCTTATCCCAGATGCTGCTTATTATTGAGAAAGGGTTTTCCCGGGTAAGCCAGGAATAGTGATTGAAGTCTTGTCGGTTTAACAGCGAGTTGCAATTAGGATTAACTCTAGATTTACTTGATCACGGCCAACGAGAATGCTCCCTGCCCCCAGCCCCCTGTTCCGTCCCTACACAACACGCCAGCATCACACATGCTGCCCCCTGAACCCCAATAGATTGGCGAAGTTAACAATGAACAAACTCCCCCTCCCGGTTCTCACAAACTGAAATTAAAATACAGTATATGAGTATTACTAAAGGACAGCTGTATAGAAATATGAGAGTAGCACGTTTCCGAGTAGCGCCTAGGTGCCCTGTGATGGACACGGGGTGTTAGAATGAATGTACAAGACAAAGCACTCACTAATCGACTACTGAAATAAGGAAAACAGACACGAGGAGGTGGCTCAAGGTATAACACTTCCAACTTTGGAGCTGGAGTACAGGGTTCGAGCCTGGGGTGGGCTGTATTACGAAATCACATACAAACAAATAGTCCAAAAATGAATACATAACAGCCAGCAGCAGAACTAAACTGTAGTTGATCGGTGCTGCTTCTTGCAAAATGGAGGCAAAACAGAAGTGAGGTATTGTACCACCAGCCAATCAATCAGTGAGATAAAAAGAGCAATGCCGAATGTAACCAATGCCAAGTGATAAAACAAATAGAAACTAAATGGGTGGAATTTCACCACTAATACTGATTACTTGATGCCTCGCAGCGGCAGCGCATGCGCTGTACTATGCGAGACCTAAAAATGAATTAGTGCAACTGGGAGGGGAACATACCTTTAATTGTATTGCATGTGCATTTAGTAGTCAAATATAAAATGGCACGCTGCTGCTCACTGTTGTAGATTACTTCTTAGTGGCAAATCTAATAAATGTAATCACTATTTCCAAAATGTTTTAATGTGCTGAATTGGTCTGCAGGTATTGGTCTCTGTGGATTTCAGCCCAGAACATGTTGATCACAACAACACATTTCTTTGTATTGTTAACATTATGTGCCTTTTCCAATCACCATTTCAGGTAAGTTGTTTGTTATTCGAGGAATGCCGGCATAGGTCGACCCTCGGACTTTCCAAAATTCTGCAGGCAGCACTTATATGCTTCCAGAGCATTTCCAATCACAGCAGAGCATTTGTGGTGTCCCTGAGGGTGGCATTGGTGTATGCAAAGTATATTATTCCACATTTCAAAACCTTCTATGGAAATAATTTGCACTTTGGTGAAGTTTGTTAAGTTTTTCATTTGTGTGTATTCATAAAAAATCATGACTTTTGTGACAATTTTGTTAAATGAGATACTTTGCAGGAAACAGTTAGAGTGGCAAGTTACAGAGGTATTTAAATTTCTGTGTAAGAGTAATCTTGTATTACTATTTAACATACTCAAAAATTGCACATGTAGTTCTTTGTTTTACATGTTAAAGTGGGCATGGAAAGTGGGAGTGGCTCTAAGAAGGAGAATGTCTGCTGCAACGTTTGAGGAGTAAAGGAAATATCAAGGGCAGTAAGAAGGGGGACATGTAAATGCAACACCACACATAAGCCACATCCAACTGAATGAAGTTACATCCACATCTACGTTAAGAGTATGACTGCACAAACAAGCTAACATCTACTCCAAAGTTAAACTTGGAGTTAGTCACCCATTACACATGGCCAATTCATTGTATTTTTGAGTTGCTGACCGCAGATGCCGCCAAGTGTGCTTGTGCCCAGCAGCTTCGGGTGAGGCTCTCGGGGTCTTGGTTTCACCAGGCTGCCACCTAAGGGCTACCACTGTATCTATTATCTGCAGGGCCATACAGTGCTGGGCAGTCCTTGGATCTTAGCTTCTGCAGCCCTGTTGCAGTTTACTGCTATTCCGTGCAGTAACGATTGGCTATCAGCTCTCAGCATATTTGCTTCTCCCTCCTCTCCACCTGCCGGGCAATTTATGTGCCCTCCTTCGCCCTGCCTGGTTCCCCAGCGACCTGCAAACATTGCTGGTAAACTGAGGTTTTTGGTGAGTGCTTGGGAATGGTGTTGGGCAGGTCAGCAGGAGATGTATTGGGAGTAGTGCTGTGGGTGATAGCTAAATAGGAGTGTGGTGGGAACAGCAAAGCTGTGCAAATAAGTGACGGCCCCTGCTCTAGCATGTTTTGGCAATTGGAACCCAGAGTGGGACCCAAGAGAAGGCAGCCCTGTGTGGATCACAGCTGCAGTGTTGGGTAACGATTTAGGGGTGAGTAGAGTTTTAGCCGCCGATTGGAGCTCAGAGGATTGGACCCCGGAAGTCCTTCATGTGGCATTAACGTTATGAGTAATGATGGCAAAGGCTAAAGCCAAAATATAGAGGAAGGAGAAAAACAAAATTTCTGTCTGCGATTTCCATGATGACTGGAAATAAACTTACCCCCCATTATTTAAGGTGTAGGAAAACCAGAAAAGACATAGTCAGTTTACTCCGGGTATCTGAACGTATCGCTCACTGTCGCCTAACTATCCCACCTCATGCAGCTCATTATGGTTGTATCATAGAGGATAATGAGACGGATCAGGTGACAGGCTTGCAAGGCCTGGTACAACCTCAAATAAACCAAGTACACAGAGTAAAACAAGGTGGTGACTTATGTACACGAAAAGACATGGTGATTCCCATGGTAGAAGGGTCTCCAACTCAGGGGTCAGCTTGAGAACTAAGGCTTAGTACCAGAAAACCATCAATTAGAGACTATCGGTGACATGCATCAACAAAACGTTTTGCGATTCCCTATTAGCGATTTTTAAGGAATCGCAAATAAGGAATCGCAAAACGGGATGCAACAAGTAAATTACGATTTTCTAAGGAATCGCTAAAAATCGCAGAAATATTTGCGATATCCCAATTTGCAATTTCGCAATTTGCGATATCGCAAATTGCGAATTCGCAAATTGCGAGGTCACACGTTGATGCATATTGATGATGTCAGAACCAGGAACTGTGCCCTCCAAGCCTCATTCTGAAACAGGAAGTGTGCTCTGAGAGCCTCATTTTCACTCCAGGAGCACAGAGAGAGGAGGGAGCTGGTACTGGGAGCAGGAGAGGAGTGTGTCTGATTATTAAAACCTGTAAGGTACACAAAATGGAGCCTGCAGAAACTGTTGAGGACTCTCAAAGTGGCAGAAAAAGAAAACTTGAGTTTTCTGAAACAGAAATTGAAGCCCTGATTGAGGGAGTTGTACACAACAATGAGAAGCTGTTTAGGAAGGCTTCTCTCAAGGTGCCTGAGCAGGAGAAAAGGAGAATATGGCTCATGATACAAAGCAGAGTGAACGCAATAGGGGTCACTCATCGTACCACCGACAAACTGAAAAAAAGGTGGTACGATTTGCGCAGTAGGGCCAAGGCGTGCATCGCAGACCGCTTGAAGGCTGCACTAGTAACTGGAGGAGGGACACCACCACACACTGGAAACACTCCCATGGGGGATTTAATTGAGAGCATAATCCAGAAAGAAGCTGTTGTCGGTGTTACGAATCTGGATACCTCCGGAGCAGCACACACGTCCCAAGGTAAGAGGAATGCATGTGTACATTGTCCCTATCACTGCAGTGTGAATGGTAGCTCTGCATAGCGCACACGCAAGCAGTGAAACATTAACATCACTTTCAATAGTATAGCAAGTGCATCATGGGAGATGTAGTTTGGTCAAGCAGTTACAGTCACAGACACACATATAATTTACACCAATTCCAAAAGTGTAGTAACTGTGCCAAAGTATTAATGTTTATTCATGTTACAACAGTCACATAACCTAATAAGCATACATTAATGCTGTTGTGCACTGTTTAAACTCACAGATGCAGAACATGGTGAGGCCGGGGACAATGATGTCCAGGACATCCAGCTGAGCAGCGCCTCTGAACCAGAAAACACACCAGCTTCGAAAAGCATCCAATCACGAGTCCCACAATCACGTAGGACACACGGATGATGAGGCTGATGCAGCACCTCATGTCACCAACCCACAAAGTACTTCCGCAACAAGTAGATCATCCTTCCACCGGAGAGCCAATTCAAGGTTGACAAGGAGACGACGCAGAGCACGAAGGCCACAGCAGGTGGAACAGTTGAATGAGGTCTGGGGTGGCTTGGAGGGACAGATGCTTCGGTCACATCGCCTGCAGGCAAAAAACACAAGATTGATCAAGGGCGAAATTGCCAAAATGTCAGGTAACCTAGCTGTGCTTGCCACTAGTCTCCAGGAAATGACAAGAGTAATGTTGGAGGAGGGTCAAAAAGCACACAATGCACAGCAAGTGGCGTCCAATAACACACTGGCCACAGTAACAGCTATGTTGTCACATAGATTGTCAACAATGCAGACCGAAATGACCAATGATTACAGTGATGTTGCTACAGGATTACTGCAAGTCACAAACGCAGTAGAGATAGTGACTGCATCTACAAGTGGTGAAAACCTCACTGCACCAAATGTAGTCAGTGAGGGTGCCTCAGGCATGATTAATACACCAATGCCAATTGTTAATGAGGCTAGACGGTCCAAACGCTTTGCCATCACATCCACACCCAGCCTAGGGCAAGAAGATGCTGCTGCCGAGAGGCGTCTCAGTGTTCGGGGCAAGAAACGCTAGGCTCACATGCACAAATCCTGTTGAGATGGTGAATGAACCATTCTCACATTGTGACCTCATCACTGACTGACAAGTATTTTCTAGTAATGGTAAATGTTGTTGGCAACAAAAGTGTGCCCAAAGTCACTTTTAAAGTGCGCCTCTGTTTCCAAGTCACATATTCTTATTATTAAAAATTACTTTGCACACCATACTGTCTTCGTGTCATCATTACTCACCTTAAAAGTAATTTTGTGTGATCTCAATTCTGCGTCTGCGTCCTTCTGCTGCGTCAGATCCTTGTTGGGCACGTTGGTGAAGGATTGGCTGGTTTTCATCCTCAGAGTCACTGTCAGAAAAGTCAATTTCCAGGCCTCCCTTTGTCGCTATGTTGTGCAGCATGGCACATGCTGCCACAATTTTGCAGCATTGCTTTGGGTTGTACTTCATAGCTCCTCCTGTCTTATGTAGGCGTCTGAATCTGCTCTTTAGTAGCCCAAATGTTCTCTCTATCACATTCCTTGTTGAGATATGCGCTGCATTGTATCTTCTTTGGGCGGCTGTTGCAGGATTGAGATAAGGTGTCATGAGGTAATTGCGCAAGGCGTATGCGCTGTCGCCTACATGTGAGAAAAGAAGAAATGTCAACTATATGTTTCAGATATGCATTTGTGACAAGTTTGTAATGCTGTGTAGCACATATTTACCTAGTAAATGTCCCTCTCCAAACTCTCCCCTTGCAAGTTGGATCTGCATGCCACTTTGCCTGAAGATGAATGAATCATGTGCACTGCCAGGAAATTGCGTAACAATGTCTGTTATGATGGTTTTGGCATTACACACAACCTGAATGTTGAGGGAATGGTAGCATTTCCTATTTCTATACAAATATTCCTGTGTAGCTGGGGGACATATTGCAACACAGGTGTAATCTATACAACCTATTACTTGTGGGAAGCCAGCTATTTGGTAAAATTCCTGCTTAGTCTTGCTAGGTCATGGGCTGAGGTTGGAAAACTGATATGTGCATATATCCGGGAGATCATGGCATCAAGGAACGCTTTCAACATTCTTGATAATGCACTTTGTGAGACACCTCCGGCTACTGGAATTACTCCCTGAAAACTGCCTGATGCCAGTAGGTATAGGCAACATAATATTTGTACGTGCGTTGGGATAGCTTGGGTCCTATGTGTCTGGTGTTGAAGAATGGGGTCCAATTCATTAATTAGATCAAGAATCATTTGCCCATTCAGCCTATACTTATCGTATATTTCGTCGTCCTGCTGCCCAAGCAAAGTTATGCACACTCTGAATATGCGTTCATTGATTCGCCTCCTTCTCTGTCGAGCACCTAGCAGCCGCATCCTCCTCACCATCAGGTACAGACCAGCCATTTTGAGCTCTGGGGCCTTGTGTGGGTGTGTTTTATACTTTTTCAGTTGGTTTGCAGGTGTTTCAGGTTACATTTTAATTTTTACCACCTGGTAGTGTCCCTTTTTAATTTGCAAGTGCAAAATTGCGATTTTTGAGAAAATCGCAATTAGCGATTTTTTATGCATATCAATTGCGATTCCTTATTTGCGAATCGGTAAATGCGATTCGCAGATAAGGAATCGCACTTGTATTCTCAGATTATTTTTTGCGATTTCTCGTTTTTTGCGATTATTTTGCGAATTTCGCAAAACTTTGGATGATGCATTTCAACACTGGCAATTGCGGACGCAATTGCTCTGAAATTGCGAATCGCATCATTTGCGAATTCGCAAACGCTTGATGCATGTCACTGTATATGATTACTAGTTTAGTACTTCCCAAAAAGTTTCCCTCAGAAATCAAAGATAAGGAAATAAAGGAGCTTGTTCTTCCAGCTCTTCCTGCGCTTATGCTTACACATTTGCCCCTGCCTGTGCCATTGACTGCTCCTAGACTGTCTCTCTCAATCATTTCTCTTCAGTCACATTTAAAGGGTGATCAACCAAAAATAAGTAATGGCAATACCAAGGACTACACTTCTGAGCAGGTTGGCACAATTAAACCCTATATTATTTTAGAAGCTGATCTCCATTGCAAAGTGCCCAAAGCTATTAGGAATATTTGATAATTTCAATTGCACGAGGAAAAGGGGGATGGATACCAGAAAATCTGACATCTAATGTAAAGGGTACACAGGAGAAACTCTAATAGGAGGAGACACCAAAGTACAACCTTATTGCAGGGATATCCTCACTGCAGTAGGTGAGAATCCAGATTGGCCATTTTTTACAAGATCATATGGACCCCATGTACGCAATAATTACAACACAATTTGGGACCTTTCTTTATTGGCAGTGTTTGCAGCAGAGGAGGACGTGGAGGATGGGATAGTGGATATGGATAAGTCTCTATGCTCAATGATATCCGCTCAATTAGAGACAGGGTGGTCCAGAACATTTTTTGTCCAAAGTCCAATAAAAAGCCCTTAAGAGGTGTGAAGGAACTGGCTTCCCAATGAAAAAACTATGTTCCCTACCCTATATGATGGATTTGGTTCTTGGGAATTAAAGTTATCTCTCTATGGATAATATCTCTGCCAATGCAGTGAGGTCTATAGAGGGGTACCTTGATGGTAGTTTTCCCCTGAATAGTATGTCTAATATAGTAGAGGGAATTTCCCTAGCCTTCCCACTTGGTAAGATGCTTGATGGAGTCCTTGGGCTATTATCATAAATAGTAAATGATAAGGATCATAATACTGATATTTTTCTTGCAATGTTACAACATCTATAGTATTTACAGTCTCTAATTGTTCTGATCAGAATAGACAGCATTATAGATTAGAGAATTATACAAGGGAAAACTTCTGGCAAGGAGGATCTGCAGCTGAAAATGTTTTCTGCAATGAGATGTCTGCTGAAAGGCACTAGATGGTCCAAACAGATGATGTAGGAGAAGTACATGGACAAATTGTGGTAAAGAACCCTGCAGTGTTGAAGAACAAGGAAATGGATGTGGTTTGTTTCACAAATGGTGCTTCGTCAGGGCAGCATATTAATAAGAAACAAGTAAATGGGGGGGGGGTAGTAGCTGAGGATGGGGCTAGTTTTAAGAAATTAAGACAACATAAAAAGTCAAAAACCAGAAGAAGGAATAGGGCAAAAAATAATTTCCAAAAAGGGCATTTATGATCAAGAATTAAAAGACTATATATCCCAAGAGCAACATGTAAGTTCTACCAAGAAGGGTGATAAATTCATCACAGGTCAATCACCTACCTGGGATTTACGGGTAAAAAGAATACAATTCCAGAGTCATGTAATCACTGGCAAAAATCAGGTGGACCCCTACTGTGGCTCCTTTCAGTCTTATTCACAATCTTGTGCTGGCCCTCTTCATCCATGATCAGCCACAAGAGCCATGGGGGTGACTCCTTTTCCTGGTGTTCTCTGGGCTCATGAAGCTCAGCTTTAGATTCGCCTTGCTTAACTTCCATCAAGATAGTCAAGTCAAGTCAAGTCAAGTATTTGTATAGCGCACTACTCACCCAGAGGGTCTCAAGGCGCTTGAGAGGGGGGGGAAGGGGTTCGCTACTTATCAAATAGCCAGGTTTTTAGTTGTTTTCTGAAGGATAGGTGGTTCTGAGTAAGGCGGAGGTGGGTGGGGAGAGAATTCCCGGTTTTGGCCGCTAAGTAGGAGAATGATCTTCCTCCCATGGTGGCTCTTCAGATGCGTGGAATCGCGGCGAGGGCTTGGTTGGATGATCGTAATTGGCGGGTGGGGGTGTAAAAGGTCAGGCGCGTGTTGAGGTATTTGGGTCCTAGGTCGTAGAGGGCTTTATGTGCGTGGGTGAGGAGACGGAACATTATTCTCCTGTTAACGGGGAGCCAGTGAAGGTCTCTCAGGTGGCTGGATATGTGATTGTGGCGGGGTATGTCTAGGATGATCCGGGCGGAGGCGTTCTGAATGCGTTGGAGTTTATTCTGTAATTTGCCTGTGGTTCCGGCGTAGAGGGTGTTTCCGTAGTCCAGTCGGCTAGTGACAAGTGCTTGGGTGACCGTCTTTCTTGTTTCGGTGGGGATCCATCGGAAGATTTTTCTGAGCATACGTAAGATGTTGAAGCATGATGATGAGATGGCGTTGACTTGTCTGGTCATCGAGAGGGAGGAGTCTAGAATGAATCCCAGGTTGCAGGCATGGTCCGTTGGTTTGGGTGCGCTGCCTAGTGCCCTTGGCCACCAGGAGTCATCCCATGCAGAGGGGGATGAACCTAGGATGAGGACTTCCGTCTTGTCTGAGTTCAGTTTTAGGAGGATGTTCTTCATCCACTCGGCTACGTCTTTCATCCCTTCGTGTAGGTTGGTTTTAGCAGTGTTTGGGTCTTTGGTGAGGGAGAGGATCAGCTGGGTGTCGTCTGCGTAGGAGATGATGTTGAGGTTGTGCTGGCGTGCGATGGATGCGAGGGGACTCATGTAGACGTTAAAGAGGGTGGGGCTGAGCGATGATCCTTGTGGTACGCCGCAGATGACTTCGGTGGCCTCTGATCTGAAAGGGGGAGGCGGACCTTCTAGGTTCTTCCGGAGAGGAACGAGATGATCCACTCCAATGCTTTTCCTTGTATCCCGGCGTTGCTGAGACGATGTACTAGGGTGTTATGACAGACCGTGTCAAACGCTGCGGAGAGGTCCAGGAGGATGAGGGCAGCTGTTTCCCCGTTGTCGAGTAGTGTTCAGATGTCATCTGTGGCTGCGATGAGGGCGGTCTCGGTGCTGTATTTGGCTCGGAAGCCGGACTGTGAGGGGTCAAGGGAGCCGTTGGATTTGAGGAAGGCGGCGAGCTGACTGTTGACGGTCTTCTCTATGACTTTGGCAGGGAAAGGGAGGAGTGAGATGGGGCGGTAGTTCTTAAGTTCAGTGGGGTCTGCTGTAGGTTTCTTCAGGAGGGCACTGAGTTCAGCATGTTTCCAGCTTTCCGGGAAGGTAGCGGTGTTGAGGGAGCAGTTGATGATATCCCGGAGATGGGGTGCGATGATGGAGTTAAAGATGTGGTGGGGGCAGGGTCGGTTGGTGATCCGGAGTGAATGGAGTTCATGAAGCGGATGGTGTCTTCGGTGCTGATCGGGTTCCAGGCGCGAAGGTTGGTGGTGGGTGCTTCAGTTTGGTGTTAAGGGGGGAGGACTGGTCGCCGAAGCTGTTATGTATGTCAGCGATTTTTCTATGGAAGAACGAGGCTAGAGAGTCGCAAAGGTCTTGAGAGGGAGTGATGTCGTTGGTGTCGGCGCTGGGATTGGTAAGCTCTTTGACGATGCTGAAGAGTTCCTTGCTGTTGTGGGCGTTGTTGTCGAGTCGATCCTTGAATGCTGATTTCTTGGTGGATCGGATCAGCTGGTGGTGTTTGCGGGTGGCGTCCTTGAGGGCGGTCATGTTGTCTGTGGTTGGGTTTTTTCGCCAGGCTTTCTCGAGGGTGCGGCAGTTCTTTTTGGAGTTTTTGAGGTCGTCATTGAACCAGGAGGCTTTTTTGCTACCTGGCTTGTTGTGTTGCTTTTTCAAGGGTGCTAATTCGTCAGCGCAGTGGGTGATCCATTGTGCGAGATTGATGGCTGCTTGATTAGGGTCCGATGGTTTGGCGGGAGGGTTTTGGTTTAGCGATGTGGTGAGCTGGTCGGTGGTAAGTTTGTTCCAGTGTCTGCAGGGGACTTGTTGTGGGTGGTGGTGGGTCGTGGTCTTTCTGAAGTTGAAGTGGACGCAGCTGTGGTCCGTTCAGTGGAGTCCTGTGGCGTGATTGAAGGAGATGTGCTTGCTGGAGGAGAAGATTGGGTCGAGCGTGTGTCCGGCGTAGTGGGTGGGGGTGTTTACCAGTTGTTTGAGTCCGAGATTGGCGAGGTTGTGCAGAAGGGTGGTGGTGTTGCTGTCGTCGTTCTTTGCTTGGTGGAAGTTGAGCTCCCCTAGGAGAATGTAGTTCTCGGAGGGGAATGCGTGTGGGCTGATAAAGTTGGTGATGTCTTCGCTGAATTGTGTGCGGGGTCCTGGTGGTCTGTAGATGAGGGTGTCTCTAACTGTGGTCTTGGGGTCGGTGTGTATTTGGAAGTAAAGGTGTTCGGCGACTGTGAGGGTGTCATCGGAGCTGGTCGTGATGCAGATAGTGTTCTTGTGGACGATGGCGATGCCTCATCCTTTTTGATTGATGCGGTCCTTTCGGATGATCTTGTAACCTTCCGGGATGGCTATGGCGATGTTGGGCGCTGATGTGGCGTTCATCCAGGTCTCTGTAAGAAAGGCGGCGTCCGGTGTTGTGGTGTCTAGTAGGTTCCATAGTTCAGTTTTGTGTTTGTGGACTGAGCGGGTATTGAGCAGGATGCACTTCAGGTGGTTGTTGTCGGAGCTCCGTTTGGCGATTGTGGATGTAGTGTGGGTCCTGATGCAGCAGAATTTGCAGGATTGGCAGGTGAAGGGTCCATGGGTGCGTCCTGGGACGGCTTGGTGGCAGTCGGGGAGTTGGCCGGTGTTGAGTGCAGAGAGGGTTGCGGTGTCGTACGTTAGGCGGGAGGGGAGGTTTTTGCGGGGGCCAGGGGGTCTGGCGCTGGGCGTGGTACAGGCGTGGACGGGCGTAGACGGGCTTACCTTTGGCACACCTTCGGCGCGCATGGGGCGCGTCCGCTGCGCGTGAACGCTGCGCGTAGGTGCATCTGACATAAGTGGAAAGCGGAGGGGGGGCGGAGCGAGGGAGGAGCAGCTGGGAGGCGGGAGCAGGGTGGCGAGTGGGGAAGGGCCCACAGGGGGGCAGCGGCAGGGACGGGCTGAGAGACACAACAAATGGCACAACAATAATGCAGCCGAGATCGGGGCACAGTCAGGAGGTCACTAGCATTAATACCAGAAAATGAAAATCGAAGCGTAGATGCAGGGGTGTGGAAACAGACGGATGAAATTAACACTTATACCAAATAAAATCAAAACAATGCAATGCTACTCTGGGCACAGATGCTGGGGTACGATACCAAGCAGGCAGTCCAGGCAGATGGAATTAAGATGTTGGCAAAAGGTAATCAGTCACAGCGAGGCTTGCCCTATGATGGTTCTTGCCGGGAGGACTCCTTATCAGCCCTTCCTTGCATGCATTCTTTCCAGCTTCATCATGCAAGAAGGTGCAAAATTTTGGATGGTGTAATCTTGGTGGCAACTGGCCATTGCTTGTTCACCTGGTCTCTTATATCTATAGAGTGCTCATTGCACCATTGCATGCTTGTTCTGGCTTGGGTGTTCCTTTCACTTTTTTCACAGTCTGGTGGGATAATTAGTGTCATATTCTGCACCACCTCTAGTCTACACCACTCTCAAACACTAGGTACTTTCCTTATTGTTCATTGGCCGATTTTGTTGCATTCCTTATTTCCCCAAATATCTCTTATAAAAGTACTGGTAATTGCACCAATGTATCAATTATTTCCTTACATGAACACATTGTGAATTAATCATATTTCCTCTATTTTACTCTTTAGATCAGGCCAGTTAGATTCTCCAACTTTCCGTCATTGCCTGAGGTGAAGACAGCAAGTGTATTTTACAGGTCTACTTGTATATCTATCTTATTGTCGTGGTCATTCAATGCTTCCCTGTGACTTTCATAGTGTTTAGTACTGACTACCAGAAGTTGTTGATGTCAGTTATGGTATCTATGGCTTCTTTTATACTCTTTGGGCCTGATTCACAAAAGTAATCGGAGACAAAAAATCCTAACTTTACGACTTTCGGTATTACCAAAGGGCAATTAGGAGTAGTATAGTTAGGATTTTGTCTCAGTTAAACTTAAGTTTTGGTCTTAAGTTAAACTTAAGACCAAACCTTAAACTTAATACCAAAACTTTGTCTCAGTTAAAACTAAGTTTTGGCCTAAAGTTAAACTTAAGAACAAAACTTAAGTTGAATTTAGACAAAATCCTAACTTCACTACTCCTAAATGCGCTTTGTGAATACCAAAAGTCATACATTTAGGATTTTGTTTCAGATTACTTTGGTGAATCGGGCTCTTTGTGTTTCTTATGATCTTTGTTACCCCTGTCCTTGGCCCCTCTGGACATGGGAAACCTGACGGGTCTACTTCATTTACTCAATTTGAAGTGAACACACCCTCATTTGCGTAGCATGGCTCAGACCGTCACACTTCTGCCCCTCTCACTGGAGAATTTATTTGGACATGGGGACAACTGGTACACTCTTTAAAAACTGGGAATGGGTTAAAAATAGAGTTACAATTTAGTTCTGGGCCTCTTTTATCTGTGTTATCTATGGCATGTGAGAGAGTAACATGTGTGGTGATAACCTCCAATACTGTATGCTGTGGCCCTGAGACTACATACAATAAACTTGTCCCTGGTGAAGTTGGTAAGGTTAGAATTGAAACTTGTGCTTGCGTTGCCAGTATTGCAGGATTTTTATTTTTCGAGATGGTAACCTCTGGTGTCAGAGATGGGGTGGAGGTGATATGCACTGCTTCCGGCCCATGTGGGGAGGACTGCCCTGTGAGGAGCCAGATCCATGGCCGAGAGTGCAGAATGATCGTCACCCTTCCTCTGCACTAAGGGGCAAAAAATAGTCCAATTTCCTGAATAGCTTTTTACCTTTATCTGGCTTCTCTGGTTCTGTACACTTTGAGGGCCAGATGTGTCTATCACATGTCTTGCCCCAGGCACTCTTGCTGGTTTCTTTGAAGACAAACGGTGAACCTGCCTTGACATGGGTCTTAACTGTCATTTTTTGTTTAACGTTATTAGGTTGAAGGATCTCTAGTTGAGTGGCCTCCCGTTTTCTTTTCCTCTGGCTGGTCTGAATCAAGGTCCTGGCTTTTTCTGGCCCAATAGCTGTCAATCTTGGGCCGAACTCGGACCAGGTGATACAACCAGCCTGTTAACTGCCTGTTGCCTGTCAGCTGTGGCTCTTTCAGCATTTCAAGTTGCTTGTGGGCAGGGTGTGATGTTGTAAGGCTGTTTCTGGTCTCCAGCCGTGCAAACCAGCAAAATCACACCCCTTATCTTCAACAGCTCCTTTCTTTTTATCTTTCTACTCATGTTGCTCGTCCTAGCTCTCTTTGTGTACAGGTAGCGCAGGGGGGAGGACACTTGAGACTGCAAGCCACACCTGAAAGTCAGCCCGCTTCTGCGGTACTCAGGGCTCAACTTTCAACAGCTGCAGAACTAACGGCAACTTCTCCAAACCCCCCTTTCACATGTGCTTTTGCATATGCTTTTGCTTGCCTCTCACCAGGCTTTACTGGGCTTTGCTCAAAGCAGGACCTCATTTCATTTCGGCCGGGAGTCCCTGCCAGGGATACAACAACATAAGGGCACCAAGAGCATGACAGCCGGATTGATGCACTCCATGGCGTACTTCTTGGGGTAGACCTGGTGTGTCCAGAGGCTCCCCGGCAGACCTTGTATATCCTGAGGCTCCTGGTCCTTAACTCTCAGGTCCGGGTGCCTCCAGATTTCCTTCGACAGGACTCCCTCCCAAGGGGGGTTGGGTGAGCCTTTGTAGGCTCCTCTCAGCCTGTGTGGCACACAGCTTCCTTGGTACAGCCGCCTTACTGCCTCTCCTCACAGCCTGCTCACAGTCATGTCGCGGTCATGTCACGTGTCAGACATGACCAGCCGATTCAGTGTCAGAAATGTGAACTGGTCAATAACCCACATAAATCTCACATAGCAGCCAACATCACCATTATCTAATGTCAAAAATATTTCAAACACACACAGCACACCTACAAATTAGCATATAACTCAAAATAAATGCAAAAAAATGTCAGTCCTTCCAAAGAGAAGGACACAAAGAAAAACAATTATTTTCCTATTCACCAAACCTACCAATGCAAAGGGGCATAGAGAATCATCAACATTGACTCACCACACCCTTTATTATTAGCTGAAACTCAGCCCACCTTCAACCAGTTTTACACAGCCTGGGCTCGAAAGGGCAAACCACAATAACAAGCATTTGCAATGCAATTGGTCACGCCTTTGGGACCCTCTGTGTATTTAGCTATGCAGGACAATAGCCTGGGTGCTGAAACATCTACTGTTCTTTAACATGGAGGGAAACCAGCACCAAACTGCCTGACACACCAGGTATGGGGAACACACTGAGAGAAATATTGCCTTTCAGGGGGAAATGGTATAGTCCAAAGCTCTGTTTTCATTATTAAAGCTGGGCATTCGGTGGTCATATATCTGAAAATACAGGATTTGAAAAAAATATTATTGTCTATGTATGCTGGAGGAAGACAATTTCTATGGACTGGCATCTAGAGAATACTAAAGTGATTCTGGTATTTTACTGACCTCTGCTGGTCGTTTTCTATCAAGAAAGTTAAATAGAGGCAGTTGCCGGAAAAATTAAAAAAAGAAAGTCCCTCAGCAGAAAGCAATTCTGGTATTTTACATACCTTTGCTGGTTGTTTTCTATCAAGACAGTTACATTGAGGCAGTTGAACAGAAAAGAAAGTCCCTACACGGAAACAGACAAGTCCTAGGGCTGATCTCCAGAGCCCACAAAGTACATACACATTTAAGTATATACTAAAGTATATACATGACGTCTCAAATGCTCAACCTAAAAACCTAGGCACAGTACGAAGATGTAAATAAAATGTAGCGTGCTGCAGGATTTTTGATAACTATCTGAAGACAAATCAGCCGCAGCACTTTTTTTTGCATTATAATGTAGTTAGTGATAAATCAATGGATGTCCAATGTTTCCACAGTCCACTTCCGCAAGTTAGCCGAAAATTAATGTTGGCCGTTGATAATCCTTTTATTGCTATGGAGGGAGCATTAAAGACTGTAACTAATTATATCTGAAAGTACTAGATGTGAGATCTGTGAAATTCTAATTACACACATGGTCGTGGAATTTTTGATGGCCCTTTATTGAATTGGATGGCATTCCTGTAGGGAACATGGCTCAGGTCTTCAGGCAGGAAATGGCACGGAAAATACGCCCATGTAATGTGTGTGCAAAAGTCAACAGATTTTCTTTCCTGGAGTGAAAGTTGTGAGGCTGAAAAATCTGAAGGTAGAGTTTGCTGCAGGCAAAGGGGAGGAAGAACAGAATTACGATTTCAAATGGAATCAGAGATTAAGCAGTTGTCCCTGAACCTTGGAGGACTTTTAGACACATTTTACATTGAAAGCTTTTTTTTAAGTATTTTTTTTATATTTTAGTATTTTTATAGGTTGTACGAAAATCAACTGTTTAAAAAAAATAGTACAGTGCTGACAGCATTGTTGTGTAAAGATAACCATGGGATTTGAAAGAGCTGCAAGTATAACTCCCCCTGCTCTCTCTGGTTCTGGCTCCTTGTTGCTGTTGAGTAATGTAACAAGACATCTGCACAAACTTAACAAAGAAAGCAAATAGAACATGAGCTAACTGGTGTTCACATTGCAAACAGAAACACAACCTCTCACTAAATAAATTGATGCATTTCCATTAACCACGCCGAAATATAAATCATGCAGAGGATGGGAACATGCTGTTTTGAGGTATAATCTAAGCCTGAATGTCTCTGATGAAATCTGGATTTTCTTAACCCAGGCAGCTTAAAACAATCACCATTTGATGTTGATACCAGAGGCTCGCATCATCTGGAGGCTAAACCCATGTATTATACCTGTGCAGTGAAATGTGCAATTGACATGAAATGAAAAGTAGCAATGGTGGAGGCATTCAGTGAATCTGCCCGATTAAATAGAAAACAGCCTTTCTCCCAAAACAAATGTTTTTGATGCCATGGCTACTCTCACAGAATGGGCAACATATTCCTCATATTTATTGCATCCTGCTGCAGCAGCAGTCTGTGCAAGTAAGCGCAGTGGGGGTGGAGGGGGCGGAGGGGATTTCGACAGACGACGGAATATGAATTATTTATTTATTTAATGTTCCCTATTCCGCCGTCTGTCGGCTTCACCCCTCTCCTGCTCGCCCTGCCCCACCACTCTTACCTGCAGGGACTGCCGCTTTTCTGCTGGCCCATCATATCCATCTTCAGATCATAAGAACTCTATCCGCTTCATATGCTTTAACAACCAAAATCAACAGCTGATTAGCTCCAGCAGGCCAAACCCCTCCATTCTAGCGCTTATTCATGCATTTCAAAATGCACAACTTTGGGTTCTCCTAGAAACTAGGGCGTAGAAAGTTGCTGCACTGTCCTACCGCGAGGCAGCAGGGCAGCACCATTTCTACTAAATCTTGGCTCTGTCCTGCCCACTCCTTAGTGCTGGTGCACCATAAAGCTATCTCGTGCCACACACACATTTGCACCCTAGTGCAAAGATGTCTGTGTTATTTCAAACAGGTTTTGTACTGGAAAGGTATCCTTCCAGTTCAAAATGCTGCACTTCAACAAATGCTAATATTTTCCCACTTTGGTTGTGCGCTGTACCGTGCAGCACACATGCAAAGATGTATTTCTTTTCCCACAAAATCTAGTCTACTGTTGCTAGTAGTTAGAGTATGTAGATTGTGTAAAGATTCATGGGTGGTTGCATTGGTACACCCTTGTATCACCCGCTGAATGCCCGCTTCATATAAAATAATGCAAAGCACTAGTTTTCATTGGTTTATGTCAACTCAGGAAACAAGTTTTACTTCGAAAAGTAAATTAGAAATAAACGTTTATAGAGATTTGATTCCCTTTTGGGATGCAAATCTGGCACACAAGGTTAGCAAATCTATCCCCTAGATTTCAAAATCACTTGAACCATATCTTACTTCTCTTTGAAATACATAATAGCAAATAATTTGCTATAAACGTTTTGCTACAATCGTCTAATGTCGATACACTCATTTTTCGGTCTCGCCTATTCCATTGCGCAGGAATGAATATGCGAGTCTAATGCCGCTAAACCACCGCTAAACCAAGACTTAAACCCAAGGCTCTCAAAAGGCTCTCAAAAAGCGGATTTCCAACAGTTCACGAGAATCACGTGACCACAAGCACGCGCATTTCCCCACATGAAAGGCATCAGCATCCCTCCCACAGGCTTCCCCAGCATGCGCTTGGTCGGCTTCTGCCAGTTCTCCTCCCCTAATTATTCACTTCACTTTTCACGGCCGCAGGCCGTGCCTCCCATTTGACGGCCGCAGGCCGTGACTCGCATTTCTACTCCCCCCAGCCCATGTAGACACCATTGCTTCACTCAGCTTAAAGCACACCAGGATACTGGAGTGCTTTAAGCTGAGCCATAAAGATTCCTATCTGTTGGCAGACATCCGCTGTGAAATGCAAATCTGACATTAAGGGGACGAAACAAAGGCACATCTCCAGTCACATCATAAGTCACGACTTGCATGCTATTCTTTTAATATAATACAAGTTGTCATAACCAGCCTCTCCATTTGCCCTCACTTCTAATCCAGCCTGTCCGTTTACTATAGCTCGTCATCCTACATCAGTGGCCCTTCTTTTCCCTGACATCTTAGCTAAGACTTTAGCTAAGGTAAGCCTGTCCGTGTGCCCCACATTTAAATGTCTACGTGTCACTCCTCACCAAGCCTGTACGTGTGCCCCACTTCCTCACCCAGCATGTCCGTGTGTCACAACTCCTCAACAAGTTTCCCAGTTTGCCCACCTTTTCAACCAGCCTGTCCATTTGCTCTCGCTTCTAATTCAGCCTGTCCGTGTGCTATAGCTCCTCATCCAACCTCAGTGCCCCGTTGTCCCACATCCTCATCCAAATTGCCTGTGTGCCCACATTCTCAACCAGCCTGTCCATTTGCCATCGCTTCTAATCCAGCCTGTCTGTGTGCTATAGTTCCTCATCCAACCTCAGTGCCAGATCAACCTCAGCCTGTCCATGTACTCAAGCTCCACCTTAGCCTGTCTGTGTACTCCAGCTCCACCCCAGCCTGTCCGTGTACTCCAGCTGCACCCCAGCCTGTCCGTATACTCCTGATCCACTTCAGCCTGTCCGTCTACTCCGGCTACACCTCAGCCTGTCCGTGTACTACAGCTCCACCTTAGCCTCTCCGTGTACTCCAGCTCCACCCCAGCCTGTCCATGCACTCCATCTCCACCCCAGCCTGTCCGTATACTCATGCTCCACCTCAGCCTGTCCGTCTACTCCAGCACCACACCAGCCTGTCCGTGTGCTATAGCTCCTCATCCAACCTGATTCCATTACTTGCGTGCTATTATTTTAATATAATACAAGTTGTCCGTGTGCCTCACTTTCTCACCCAGCATGTCCGTGTGTCCCACCTCCTCACCCTGCTTGCCAGTGTGTACACCTTCTCTACCAGCCTGTCCATTTGCCCTCACTTTTAATCCAGCCTGTCCGTGTGCTATAGCTCCTCATCCAATCTCAGTGCCAGCTCCACCTCAGGCTGTCCGTGTACTCCAGCTCCACCCCAGCCTGTCCGTGTACTCCAGCTCCACCTCAGCCTGTCTGTCTACTCCAGCTTCACCTCAGCCTGTCCGTGTACTCCAGCTCCACCTTAGCCTGTCCGTGTACTCCAACTCCACCACAGCATGTCCATGTACTCCAGTTCCATCTTAGCTTGTCCATCTACTCCAACTCCACCTCAGCCTATCCGTGTACTCCAGCTCCACCTTAGCCTCTCCGTGCACTCCAGCTCCACCCCAGCCTGTCCGAATACTCCTGCTCCACCTCAGCCTGTCCGTCTACTCCAGCTCCACCTCAGCCTGTCAGTGTACTCCAGCTCCACCTTTGCCTGTCCGTGTACTCCAGCTCCAACCCAGGCCTGTCCGTGTACTCCAGCTCCAACTAAGCCTGTCCGTGTACTCCAGCTCCAACTTAGCCAGTCTGTGTACTCCAGCTCCACCCAGGCCTGTCCGTGTACTCCAGCTCCAACTTAGCCTGTCTGTGTACTCCAGCTCCACCCCAGCCTGTCTGTATACTCCTGCTCCACCTCAGCCTGTCCGTCTACTCCTGCTCCACCTCAGCCTGTCCGTGTACTCCAGCTCCATCTTAGCCTGTCCGTGTACTCCAGCTCCACACCAGCCTCTAAGTGCACTCCAGCTCCACCCCAGGCTGTCCGTGTACTCCAGCTCCACCTCAGCCTGTCCGTCTACTCCTGCTCCACCTCAGCCTGTCCGTCTACTCCTGCTCCACCTCAGCCTGTCCGTGTACTCCAGCTCCATCTTAGCCTGTCCGTGTACTTCAGCTCCACCCCAACCTCTCAGTGTACTCCAGCTCCACCCCAGCCTGTCCGTATACTCCAGCTCCAACACAGCCTGTCCGTATACTCCTGCTCCACCTCAGCCTGTCCGTCTACTCCAGCTCCACCTCAGCTTGTCCGTGTACTCCAGCCCAACCTTAGCCTGTCCGTGTACTCCAGCTCCACTCCAGGCCTGTCCGTGTACTCCATCTACAACTTAGCCTGTCCGTGTACTCCAGCTCCACCCTAGCATGTCCGTATACTCCTGCTCCACCAAAAATCAAAATTACATATATAATGTCAGAAACATTAATTTATTTGGACACACTATCAATACTACATTCACAAACATTAAAAAAACCATACAAATGTACAGTTACCTGTCAAACGACACAGCTACAACACAGGAAACACAACACGTCTTCCACCCCCTACGATTCTCAATCTTCTGGAAGATTCCCCGGTGACGTAGGCCAATCGCAACGCGACGTCAAAAACGTAGCGCTGCGATTGGCTGGAAAAAACTTCAATAACAAATACAACAGGGAACTCAAAGGGAAAAAAATATTGAACGCAAAAAAACATAACGTACATTGCATCAAGGGGACACATTGTAAGTAAAACTTTAACAATTACCTAATAGGAAAACAAACAACCTGCTAAAGGTGGGCCACACAAATAAACATTTTTAAAAGTTAAAAAATGGAATAAAACGCACAGACCATCTCCCACACAATTATTTGAAACACTTTGTTGATTCTCAATGCTATTTCCAAATATTATAATCACAAACAGCATTATAAATTCATAGTGTGTCCCAGTCTGCCTCCATTTTATGTTTAATCCAACACACATCCTTTCAAGAAATGACCATCTTATACCTCTGACCTACACAAGTGTACCTCAAAGTCCTGCTATGTACCAAACCACAAACACAAAAAACTTTTGTGAATGTCACAAATAACATTCTAAAAAAAACAAAATAACAAATGATCTTTTACTCACAAAAGAAATGAAAACTACACTATAACCAAATCACCACACTAACCAATAATACGTTCATTTATATCACCTTGAATTATCACTTACCAAATAAAACCTAAAACAATTAAAAAAAGAACATTGCAGGATAAATGGGAATAAAGTGAACATTCAGATAAAACGAAACTGCTAACTCAAAAAAACATCCACATTTGCAGTTTTAAAATGTGTTGACTAACATTATTCGCATATTTCATTTACAACAAAAAAAACAATAAAAGACTTTCACAAAAATATACATTTACGCACCTTCATATAAACTATGTGCATCGAATATAAATCGAACATTTTCAGGTAAATACACCACAATAAAAAATGCATTACATACGCGCAATAAAAAAATTGACACAATATAGATTACATACAATGCAAATATATACAATAATGTAATACACTATGAAAATATTCATCCAATACCACATACAATTAATACATGAATAAACTCAAAGTACATACCCCTTTGAAGGGAAAATAAATTTTTTTGTACAGAATTCATCTAATAAAACCAAAACATTTTTAAAATTACAGTTCTCAGCAACATATACATAATATATCCCATTTCAAACCATTAAATTACATTTAAATTATGTAAATACGCTATTACTAAGACAGTCGCGAACAAAAAACAAAAAAAATTCGACATTCAGTAATAAACATTGGTATATTTATTCACACTATCAATAGTACATTCAATTAACTTTAAAAAAAACATAAAAATACACTCTTGCCTGTCAAACGACGCAGCAACAGGACAGGAACAACAACACGCCTTCCGCGCCCCACGATTATCGATCTTCTGGGGAGTTCCCCGTTGACGCACGCCAATCGCAACGCTACGTCAAAAACGTAGCGCTACGATTGGCTGGAAACAAACGTCAATCAAAAGCTGAACATGGAAGGAGAAAAAAAAACTAGACCGCTGACCTACTTAACGTAAGCAGCGTCAAGATGACCCATTGCTGGGAGGAGCCAAGCTTGCGACCGTGATGGACGCACTGTAGCTCGGCTCCGCCAGCCTTCCTGCCAAAAGCATATATCCTGACACACATCCTGCCCCGAGACGACACACTCGGGAAGAAACGGAAAGACGAAGGAAAGCTTGTACTCACCATCTGTCCCGGGGGCCCCCGCGAGCGGCGGATCCGAAGTTACACCCCTGCTTGATCTGGGGCCTCCGCGGCGTAGAGACCGGGGACTTGCCTCTGGAGGTCATCCGGCGAGATGGTGTCGACGGCGGCCCCTGGTGGAGTGGGGAGGTCGGCTGGGAGAGGCCGTGGTGCGGTTATGCCGATTGCAACGGATCGGGCCCGGTCCAGCGGCCGGAGGGCCCCATGGTGAGGTGAGACACCCCATGGATGGGGGGAGGCCGTGTAGGAGGCTCCCCCCTTTGTTGCCTAGTCTGGCCATCTTGAAGCCCTGCGCCCAGAATCGGAGTGTGGCGCCCGGGGGGCGGTGATGCTGGCGGTCCCCCTTTTGGTGGCTCTCCTTTCTGCACCCAGATTGTCATTCCTGGGGCTCGCGGGGGCTACCGCGGTGGCCTTGCTTAAGAGCCCCCTCCAGAAGTTGAGGCACAAGGGGACGTGGCTGGAGCTGCAAGATGGCGGCCGGCGCCCTGAGTTTAGGACTGAACCAGGGCGGTGCATTTGTGTCGCTGGAGTGTACGGGGGTCTGGTTGTGTGAGCGGGAGCCCACGCTTGGTGATGTTCTTGATGCCTTAAAGACTTTGCGCGCGACCCTGGCCCTCGACGCCCTTGTGCTGGAGAAAAGGACGGCCGCCACTGCTATCGGGCCATCCCTCATGGACGCGGCTCGACTCCGAGTGTGTGCTGTTTTGTCCCCCTCTGTGGCCGTGAGGAGTGCTGACACTGTGTATCGACAAGATTATACACCAGCGGCCCCTGATCCCGGGGTCGCCTTGATCGAGGCCGGCGCGGGCGTGGTCACCACGTCGGAGCCCGTTCCTGCCCGACTGATCGGGGAACAACGTAGATTGCTGATTCGAACTGCCCCGGCGAGACCTCAGTGTTATCCTGCGGGGACGACCGTACTTTCATGGGCGGTGAGATTGTACCCACACTGTTTTCCGCTCCCGTTGTCGGTGCTGAAACGTTTAGACTGCCGCACAAAGTTCTTGCTTGGCCACTGGTTGCTGGAGTCCTCTGGTTTGTTCCCATGGTCTGTCCTGCTTCGACCATACGGCCTCTCCACCTCGATTTGTTTGCTGCCCACTACTCTGCCACGCGTGGTAGCGATGGCTAGGAAAGGACAGGGGTGAGCTGGTTTTGGACCCGGAGGACTAATGGTTGGTGGATGGAGAAGGAGAGTGCCCTCAACCATGGTACTATGGACGATCCCTTCGAAGGTTTATGATACCCGAGACTATGTCGATTGCGTTTTGCTGTTGCATTAATGTGTGTGATGGCGGGGGGTAGGGGCTGAACGATCCGATTGATGGCTCTCCTCTCCCCTGGTTATTTTTTCTTTTTGTCTCCTTTGTTTCCTTTTCTCTCTCTCTACCTTCTTCTATATTTCGGGTTTCTTAATTAGGGCGACAGGCACGCTGCTGGGGGGTAGGCTGTAGCCTTCTGCAGGGGTGCAGGGTGGGGTGGGTGGGTTGGGGTCTTTTCTGACTGCTTTTTTAGTTTCTACGGCTCTTTTGTGTCCCTTTCTTAGGACGCTGTGGCTGCGCGTGTTTCCCACGGTGTGATTGCTTGTGGGGGGGGTGAGGTATTCTTCCTTTGTACGATATTGATCGTATAGATATCCTGACTTGAGCGCCCCACCCCCATTAACGCGGTTCCCTGTCATTTTGCTTGCCTTTATCGCTGTGGCGGCGCGTACAGCTGCACGGCGTTCCATCTTTTCCCATTTTTCAGCGTTCCCCTCTTTTTCTTATCTTCATGGTCAGGATAGAGAACGACTGTAACTCCTTTTTCCGTTCTGGTTACTCAATTATGTATAAGCACGATAAATTGGTGGTCTGGGTGCACGTGGTGGGCTAAGATGGGTACTGATTGATGACACGACACCTATATTCTGATTGCTGTAGACTATTGCTGATAACCGTTTTTCTTGATGCCTTAGTGTTTTACTGCTGGACTCGTGGCCTGCTACGGGCACTCAGATGATTAAACTGTAACTGATCCTGCTATAATTTCTATTATAAAATTAACCTTCTTTGATCCTGCATCCGGTGGTCACATTCAGTTCTTCTATGATTGGACTACTTGTTTACAATATACTGGTGGACTGCCGTGAAACCCCTCTATTGCTTTATGTGCTTTTCAGAATGTTTCGTGGCCAGCCTAAGTGGTTGTAGGCCCGTATTTGTATGCTACTATCTGCACAATAAAGGTTTTAAAAATAAAAAAAAGATGACCCATTGCGTCCACCATTTAAAAAAAAAAAAACATCACTATTACAAACCACCAATTAGACACACACCACACACTAAATATTACAACACACACACACATACACATACAAAGTTACATAGACATTAAATTTATTACATACTACAATAAAACACTTACACACCTTCAATTCTACACATATACACATCACACACTAACAATAGCAACACTACAATACACTCATACGAGACCAGCAATGCATAAATCTCAAATACCACAACACAACTCAACACCACCACAATACCACTCAACAAGAATACAGCATCACTACAGCGCAACCACAGCATCTCTCAGTGCAACCACATCATCACTCAGCACAACAGCATCACTCAGCACCACCACAGCATCACTCTACACCACCACAGCAGCACTCAGCACCACCACATAATCACTCAAGACCACCACATTAGCACTCAGCACCACCACATTATCACTCAGCACCACTAAGCACCACCACATAATTAAAGACCACATAATTGCACTCTACTGAATGCAACACACACTCCACACAATAACACTCAGTGCCACATAATTAAACAACACATAATTACACTGCACTCTATGCAACATACACTCAAAATCCAACTCAGTGCCACATAATTACACAGCACTTATTGCTACATACACTCAAAATAAAACTCAGTGCCACAAATTTACACGCAAAATAATTACACTGCACTCAATGCTTTGAAAAAAGGGGACTCCTATATATTACTGTTGCACCTGCTATACATAGGGAACAAACTGAGTTAAGGAAGGTCTATAGCCAAGTGACATAATCAAAATATGTTTATATGGAGATCATGGTTGATATAGCTTACATATGAGATTGAGAATGGAAAGTCCAACTATATATAGATAATCTCAAACAATGAAAACTTCTCATTTGATTTTATTGGTACATATTATATATATTTATCAATTCTTTTAAGATTTACATATTTTATATTCTTTTTGTGTTTTTCTCTTCTGTTTTCTTTTCTTTTTTTATAGTTGTTTTTCAATATAACAAAAGTCAGTTAAAAGCATACTAGAAAAAATACATAACCAATAGACATGAGACTGAACAAAATGTTGAAGGTAAAGCGGTAGATGTTACCAGGCTGCATCTCTGCAACCATCTTCTCATACATTCCTTCAAAATAACTGCCTTACTTAACTACGGTACTCTTTACTTCCTTAGTACTATGACACTTTTCACCCTTTCACTACTCCTTGATAGCTAATGTTCCTGCTAATAACTTCTGGAAATTAGTATGGATCTTTGCACTTCGCATTTGATGTAGCAATTGTTTGTCCTTCTTTTCACTCCAGCCCAACAACTGACACTTTGCTCAAATACAAAAGGTCTGCTTTAGATTCCAGCAGAGGGGTTACTCAGACACAACGATGATAGATATCCCATCAGCTGAAATATAAATCCCAGAATATCAGATGGGTTTTTATTTGGTAGATGGGATAAACGTCACCATTGTGACAGAGTAACCCATCTACTGAAATCTTTATCATGCCCAAAGTCTCCTCTCTACCAATATATACCTCTTCTGTGCCAATCTTCCATGCTCTAACCAAAAGATCATTTCCTTTGCTTGCAATGTTCAATGCAAGTTGATGATAACAGCAAAAGCGTTTCCAGAGACAGTCCTTTTGAGACATTTTGTATTCCCTTTAAAGAAAGTGGGATGAACCTCAACTCACCCTGCACTTGCCTCATCTAACTAAGAACTGACTTCTGTGTAATCCTAACATCTCGGCTCCCTTTTTAGGCACTGACACTGGCTTTGTGTTGGTCAACACAAATTGCAGAGCATTCATCAACTGGAGGGCCATGAACAAATACTGTTTCAAAACCTGTTTATCCTGTGCAATAATATGATGGCACCTAAATAAATTATCAAACAAAACACTCTTTATCTTAAAAATATTATATTACATGTCTCAATAATGTTATTAAACACTGTGGCCCAAAGGGGAATGTGTAACCTGGTAGGAGCATTGTACTTTATAAGCAACAGTAGGGAAATACACTGCCTTTGGTTCTAATCTTGGTAAATAGTTAACTCTGATGAGATTATTTGATCGGCTCCATATTGAAAATATGTAACATGCTCCACTTGCTCAAATTTCTAAAATATAGCACTGACCATACACCCTCCCCTTACAAAGATTATTTTCTTACTCAAGAGCAAATAGCTTAAAAGACGTAACTTTTGTTTGGAAATCTCTTTCAAAGAATCCTTTATTTCCAATTCTCCAATTGCCACTGCTAACAATACCATCTGTGCCAATAAAATATTTATAACTGTTCTGGAAAGCCAGAAAACACTAACCTTTAACCTATTATTGTGAGTAAAAGCCAAAGATCTGCTGTGATCATTTGTTCCAATGCTCTTGCATAATATTAAACAATATCCTTGCTATCTTTAGATACAATTGGACGTTTGAGAGATGTATTTTAGAGATAAATAAAATATTGTGCTCAATGTCATTCACCACTCCTTTGTTTGTTCTGCTCCATTGTAAAGAGTATCTGATGGATTACTTGAAGTTTCCAAACCATATTTAACCTTTACCAAACTGAGACGGTGATGCAAACGTAGGACCTCATTTATGGTTTAGTGGTCTCCACTCAACCCACAGTTACCCTGCCTTATTCATTGGTAGAGAATCACTGTTGAGCATTATTCAAGCATAACTAATGGTGCAAATCTGTGCACCACAGGACTGCAACCATTGATGCTTCAGGAGAGCTGCCTTGTTTAGGGCAGTCCATCTAATGCAGATAATCGTTGTCTAGGTCTTCAATGCAAGGCACGTCAAAACAGGGCAGGAAAATTAAAGTCCCCACAAAAGGAGAAAAGAAAGTCCTTACACATCATAACTATGGTATTCAGCTTTGCCATAAGTGCATTCTTGGCACCATCCATCAACATGCATCAAACCTATTACTACAGACATGGCTGGAATCTCTAGGAGGGGTGGATGGCCCTCTGCTTAGAGGGCAGAGTTAAAGACCAGGCTGTCTGCTAAGGACTAAATAAAGTCCTTTGTTTGTTGCTGGGTTTGGCTGTGAAATCATCCACTACACCTTTCACCCTTGCCAGAACCACAACAGACCTTATGTTTAGCTGGGCACAAAGACCTCTCTCGGGGTTACCTGGGTCTGCCGATCATCCATCAGAGACCTGCCCACCAATATACAGAGATCCCGTCTGTGCTGCAAGTGACTCTACTAGTGTGGTAGATGCATCTTCGACCAAAGTGAATGATGGGAGAGCCTCAATGTTGTTGAGGCCCTCCCAGGAAAATCAGGGAGGTTTTCCCTGTTGTAGGAACGGGGTTCGCCAGGTCCCCGGGGGGTAGCTTGGACCGAGCCGGCAGACACCCGAAGCTTAGGTGTAAAGTGACTACACAACACACTCATCCACTGAGAATATAAGTGCACGCAAGGACTGAGTCCACACCAGAATACTTGATTCAAATAAATAGGTTTTATCTTGGATTATCTTGAATTAGAATCAGAGCAGTCAAAAATAACAGCGGTATTAACTCATTGCGGTTCCTTTAAAACACAGGTTTTGCATTTCTCAGCAATAAATATGTAAATAAATAAATACTAAATATTAAATAACTGTAGGTCTGGTAACAGCCTTACTCCTAGTCAGAACCTGCAAAGAATTTCCTTCTCAGACTTTTAAATCTCATCTCATTGCTCAGCAGCAGTCACTAATGGAGGGTAAACATTTCCTAGCTGCAAAAATAAGCCATTTATCAGCAAATACAGTGCATTTCATCAGGCTGGAATAAAGCAATTCAACACTTAGATATGAGCATTTCTTTTGGTCATAATAGGCAGGACATGATTTTCAGGAGCTAAGTATGACAATTCCCTTAACGATCAGGCCACCACAGTAGAACAACCTTTCCCCTGCTAAGGGGTTAACTTTTCTTAGGGCTCCTGCCCAGTCCTCAGTATCTCTTGGGGCCAACAGGGCCCAACTATAGTCTCCCGCGGGGAGGGCGGACTTGGAGCCTCCCCGGGGGTTTACCTCACTTCTTTGGCCCCTGTTCGGGCCCTTGCAAAGGGTCAGCACAAGGTAAGATGACTCCCGGAGGCGCGCTCTTCCTACCATGCCCTCCTGTGGTGTTGTAGGCTCCCGGGCTCCTATTAAGCCCTTCGGTGAAGTCAGGGGTGTGCAGGGCTCTGGTAGTCTCTGCGAGCCCCCCGCGCAGGTGTCAGCTCCGGTCCCGGTCCTCCCTCAGAGCCTGCAGAGACCGGGGACCAACAGGAGGCCAGGGTACGCAGTGACCGCCAATTGCAGAGCAGCTCGCGGAGCACAATTTCAGGGACCCAATCAGGGCACGGCGGGGCGGAATTACACCGGCGCCCCTGTCACGTGACGCTAGATCCCGGCTTTAGGCCTAACGAGGCCTACTGCGGCCTGACCAGATTTTACGGTGGCCTTCTCTTGGCTCTGGGGGCCGCCGAGGGCATGCAGAAGGCAGCACTGGCATCGCGTAGAAGGCGCCAGGCTGCAACGATGACAGTAAGGCTCAAAGGCTAAAGCAGAAGTGCAAGAGCGCTCGACAGAAATGCGACTGGGGGGGCCCAGCTGAGAAGCATTAAGTGGTCAAAGCGCTCGGTCCTCATGGCGCTTTAGGGCAATTTACCATCATGCCTCAGGCAGCACTCTCAGGGCCCACACAGGGTCTCCACACAGTAGCGCTTCTCAAAACGGGCACAGAGCTTGCCAGTCAGCAGTTCACAGCGCTTCTCAAGGGGAATGCAGTGCTTGCCAGTCAGTAGTTCACAGTGCTTCTCAAGGGGAACACAGCGCTTGGCAGTCAACAGTTCACAGCACTTCTCAAGGGGAATACAGGGCTTGGCAGTTAGTAGTTCCCAGAGCTTCTCAAGAGGAATACAGCGCTTCGCAGATAGCAGTTCTCAGCGCTTCTCAAGGCGAATGCAGCGCTAATACCTGGTTGATTCCCCACCAGTCCTGTGGGCAGTAAGAAGGTCTTCTTGGCACTAGCTGGATCCTGCGCCCTTGGTAGAAGTTACCTGAAGAGAGGGGGGGGGGGTGAGTTGAAGGCTTATCCAGTTTCCTCAGTAAATCACTTCAGGTGGTCCCTGGGTTCCCCTCCCGCTGGGCCAGATCAGTGGGCTAGTTCAGTGTTCCTCACACAGCTTGGTGGGCAGCGCCTAAACCCTGTCACCCCCAGTGGCATAGGTTCCGTACTAGGCCCTACCGCCTAAGTCTCCTGCGTAGGTTCCCCCAGGTCAGTGATGCCCCAACTACTCTCTCTGGAAAGTTTCCCTCCCTTTCCTTATTTAGCGAGAGTTGGCAGTTGGCAGTGGCAGTTGGTGTCACCTCCCCTGTTCTGGAAGGTTCCAGGAGCTTCCCTCATTCTAGCTTTGGGCAGGCTGGCATTGCAACATTGTTTAAGGGTTCCAGCCAGCTCCTGGCTACTAGAGTGCGCCTAAAAGACGACGCTGCAGTAGCAGGGGTCAGTGGCAGCCATCTTAAGGGAAGAAAGCACCTGCACCTTAGCATTGGTAAGCAATGGGAAGGTGCCCAGAGACCTAAGGCCAACAAAAAGTAGGTGAGAAAAATGAGGCAAAAGCGAAAAAAATAGGGAAGACCACCCTAAGGCTGACAGGTCTTACACCTGTGCAGTAAGATTATTACTGTTTTGCCCTCCCTGCATAGCTATGCCTTGCTGGGTCAAGGGATTCTGCTAACTGAGCCAGATGAGGCTCTGCTGTCATCAAAAACTGAAGATTCCCTCATCCATTAATGAGGGGAACATCAGAGGTTTGTCTGGGCAGGGGATGTGCAAAATATTCAGTGGAGGTTCTCCTTCTAACAAAGCTTGAATAATACTCAGTATTTGATTACAAGACTCATAGAAATGGTTGCTATTATTAAAGATACTTGCGTAATTCCCCCAAGTCTTGAAAAAATTGTTCACAAAAAGTTGACTGGGAGTCTTAAGATCATCCTCAGCAACATTCATGTCTATTAGCTTCTGCTCAATCCTTATAAATATTCATTTCCCATGTTTCACCATAATAGCTGATTTGGCACCCCACAACAAACCGAATAACCTCTGAATCTATACTTTGACACTCTATCCTAACAGGAACTCCTTTAAACCAGCTCCTCCTCAGTCAGAGGTATAATTCTTGCAATGGGGCCTACTACCTCTACCAATTTATTCTGGCAAAGTTGAAAAAGCCTCCTATAAAAATGATTTTATATGCGTGCCTTTCCTTACCACTTCACATTTTAAGTAGTTGAGCCAAAAGTACTGCTTTGCTGTCTTTGCCATGTCCTCTGCTTTATCACACCCTGCCTTGTCAAACCTAAAAAATCTGCCTCACTTGATCCGTCAGACGGCGACTCACATGTACACTATATGTATGTGTGAGTCAGTCCTTGGATCTCACTCGCTTCTTGGATCTTACTCTCCCCGGCAGCTCCGCTGTACCGTGCGTCACCCTGAAAATCTCAGTCCTCCGTGGTAGGGTTTGAGTCTTCCCTGACTCCGGTGATCGCTGCTGCGCTTGTGCTGACTAAGTGTGCATTTTCTTTGCCCTAATTGCACCGGCATCCTATATTCTTAATACTCCCTTACTGTATATTTCCTTTGTTTTGGTATTATCATTGCTGTGTCCCCACTCTGTTTATCGCCTCTGCCAACCCGTGACTCCTCCCCCTTCTGCCCCACTCCTGCCTCCCAGCTGTTTGTCCCCCCTCCCCCTTTATAATGGCGACCGCTGCTCGGTCGCGCGGCTGGCGCATCAAAGGCGCAAATAAGGCAAGCTCATCTACGCCCGTCAATACCTGGAGCGCGCCCAGCACCAGACCCCCTGGCCCGCACGAACACCACGAGCCCCGATGCCGCTACGATGCCAACTTCCTCCATGAGCTCAACACTGGCCATTCACCCAACTGCTGCCAGGTCACCCCGAAGCTCACTGACGGACCCTTCTCGTGCCAAAGCTGCAGCTTCACCAGCCACTGAAAACCAGCATGCCCGCCAGGGATAGACGCAACTATCTCAGATGCATACTTCTCAACACCCGCTCTGTCCATAAACACGCCATTGAACTCTGGAACTTACTCGACTCGGCTGCCCCAGACGTCCCCTTCATCAGGGAGACCTTGATGAACCCCTCCTCAGCGCCCGACATTGCCATCGCCATCCCGGACGGCTACAAGATCATCAGAAGGGATGGCACCAACAGACCAGGAGGAGGAATTGCCATCGTCCACAGGAATACCCTCAGAATCTGGACCAGCACTGAAGACACCTCCAGCACCGCTGAACACCTGCACTTCCAGATCCGCACCGACCCCAACACCACCCTCAGAAGAACCCTCGTTTACTGACCCCCCCGGTCCCCGACCACAATTCTGCCACTCCATCTCAGACATCGTCAGCATGCACGCCCTTGCTTCCACATTTACATCGTCCTCTGAGACTTGAATTTCCACCTCGAGAACACCAACAACAGAAACTCCATCACCCTGCTCGAAAACCTTGCCAACCTCGGACTCAAGCAGGTTGTCACGACTCCCACCCACTCCGCCGGTCATACACTCGACCCCATTTTGTCGGCCAGCTACCACGTAACCTTCAGTCACACCACCTAACTCAACTGGCAGACCACCGTTGCATCCTCTTTACCTTCAAGAAACCCACCTTGCACCACCACCCGCATCGGATCCCTCACCACAGCTGGAACAAGGTCACCAATGACCAGAGGATCAACACCCTCACCTGTGACCCACCAACCAACAACGCAGACACCGACTCAGCTGCCTGCAACCTCAGGAAATGGATCGAGGACTGCGCCAACACTCTTGCCCCAATCAAGTTACCCCCAAGCAGAGGCACCAACAGAAAGGCCAACTGGTTTACCACCGACCTACAGGAATCCAAGCAAACTTGCCGAAGACTCGAGAAAAAGTGGCGCCAGTAACAGACACAGGACAATCACGCAGCCTACAAGAACGCCAGCCGCAAGCACCAACAACTCATTCAAGCCACCAAAAGGACCTCCTTTAAGGAACTCATTGATAACAACGCTGAAAACAGCAGAAAGCTTTTCAACATCGTGAAGAAACTCTCCAATCCCAGCTCCAGGTCCGACGACATCTCGCCATCACAAGACCTGTGCGACTCCCTAGCCTCCTTCTTCCGCCTCAAGAACACAGACATCCATGACAGCTTCAACACCCAGACCCTACCGACAACCACTGACACCACAGACCCACCGCCCCTCAGACACACCAACCTCCTGCTCTCCTGGACCCATGTCAATGATGATGACACCATCAAAATCATGAACTCCATACACTCCAGCTCACCATCTGACCCCTGCCCTCATCACATCTTCAATAAAGCGAGCTCCATCATCGCACCCCGACTCCAGAAGACCATCAACAGCTTCTTTGAGACTTCCACCTTCCCGGAAATCTGGAAGCACACCGAGATCAATGCCCTCCTCACGAAACCCAAGGCAGACCCAAACGACCTCAAGAACTTCCGGCACATCTCCCTGCTCCCATTCCCAGCAAAAGTCATTGAGAAGATCGTCAACAAGCAACTGACCCACTTCCTCGAAGAGAACAACACCCTGGACCCGTCCCAATCGGGTTTCTGCAGCAACCACAGCACAGGAACCTCCCTCATCGCTGCCACCAATGGCATCGGGCCCATGTTGGAAAATGGCGAAACCACAGCTCTCATCCTCCTGGATCTCTCGGCCGCCTTTGACACCCTCTGCCACCACACCCTATGTACACGTCTCCACGAAGCAGGAATCTGCAACAAAGCCCTGAACTGGACCACCTCCTTCTTCACCGAGAGAACTCAGAGAGTCCGCCTCCCTCCTTTATGACCTTAAGCCACGAAGATCACCTGCGGCGTACAAAAAGGTTCTTCTCTCTGCCCATCTCTCTTCAACGTCTACATGGCACCGCGAGCCAATATCGCACGATCACACGACCTCAAAACTGTCCCCTATGCCGATGACACCCAGCTGATCCTCTCTCTCACCAAGGACCCCACCACTGCAAAAAGCAACCTCCACAAAGGGATGAAGGCCATCGCCGAATGGATGAAGAACAGCCGCCTGAAACTGACCTCGGACAAGACAGAGGTACTCATCCTCGGCCCCACCACCTCCACCTGGGACGACTTTTGGTGGACGACTGCACTGGGAGCCGCACCGACACCCACCAACCACGCACGCAACCTGGGCTTCATCCTGGACTCAACCCTCACTATGACCTAGCAAGTCAACGTCATCTCCTCCTCCTGCTTCAACACACTCCACATGCCCTGCAAGATCTACAGATGGATTCCCACTGGTGCCAGAAGGATGGTCACCCGGGCCCTCGTCAGCAGCAGACTGGACTACAGCAACGCACTCTACACAGGAACCACGGCCGAACTCCAGAAAAGACTACAACGCATTCAGAACACCTTCGCACACCTTGTCCTTGACATCCCCCGCTGCACCCACATCACAGCTCACCTGGGAGACCTTCACTGGCTCCCAGTCATTAAGAGGATCACCTTCAAGCTCCTCATCCATGCTCAAAAAACTGTCCACAACGCCAGACCAATATACCTCAACAAACGACTCACCTTCTACACCCGAACTGCCAACTTTGCTCCGCTGACCTCGCCCTCGCCAACATCCCACGCATCCATATGTCAACCACTGGCGGCAGATCTTTCTCCTACCTCGCCGCCAAGACATGGAACACCCTCCCCACCTACCTGCGACAGACTCAGGATCTGCTGACCTTCAGGAGAGGTCTCAAGACCTGGCTGTTCGAGCAGTAGCTGTTGCCCCGCTCCCCCAAGCGCCTTGAGACCCTCGCGGGTGCGCTCTACAAATGCATGATTGATTGATTGATTGATTAAACCAATGTGATCCCTGAGTGTGAATTAGAGAGACCCCGCCTCAAACATACACATAACTCTCTGTTCAGGGCACCTCTCAAATATGTTTCAGTATCTTCAATTGCACTGTTCAGAAGATGGTTCTCCTGTGTTGTCGACCAATATGAGGCCCAACTAGTTTAGGAACTCCAACAATAAACTCAGCACATAGCCTCACATTGCCCACAAGAGCTCATTACCACCTACAAACCAACACTTGCCAAGCGTGCCTTACACATGCTTACAGATCACTGGCCGCTCGGGGATCAATCACCGCAAATGCAAATGGAATTACAACCATGACTTCTAATTTCTTTTACCTATATTGTCAATAATAATTGAAAGAGCACCGTCCAAGAAATCAAAACAATAAAATATATAAATACATTGTAAATCAATGAAAAACAGTCTGATCTAAACCAACCTAAATGAAGAGTGTAGGCTCAAAAAACCTCCAACCAATTCTCTTCTGCAAAACCTTCCGAACTTTCCAAGTGCAGTCTACATTAGTAAAAGAAAAAAAACTGTATATGTCAAAAGAGCAGCATTAAAAGAGACGTCATTCTAGAAAACGGATGATTTTATACTTGTAATTTGTTCTGTTTCCATGGTTACTCCTACACATTATTGCTGTTGTCTGGTGTAAAAAATAAAAGGGCTTTCACATAATGTGAGCTTTCAGTCGTTATGTGCAATCACAACCTGGCAGGTGGAATATTATTGCGTCGTAAGCTTCAGAATTGTGGCAAGTAGGCCTCTATTGCAAGTTAAAGCCCGCATTGTGAGCTTTCTCAATAGTCAATCCTTAAACAGCCTGTTCTAATTCCAGTTGTATTTACTCCACTATGTTGTACCTGAAGCAACTTCCTCTTTTCCATACTCGTTAGCATATATTTAATAAGATAATAATGCATCAATCCATTCTTGTTTGTTTGCTTCTAAAGCTCAACCTATAGTAAACTGTTTACCCACGACCTATGTTTAACTTAAACGACTACTTCAAAAATGAGAAAGGATTTTACCTAGAAGCTTCGAAATAGGAAATCTGGATGCGAGGCAGGAGCACGAGTGGTAAGTCATTTCATCTGAGAATGGAAAGCAGTGATGTAGAAAACAATTTTAACAACTTCTAGTGGCTGAGGAAAAGCTTTGCTGGATCCAAGTTCAGTTTATGTAAAGGAAAGATATGCAGGAGTAAGCAGCGGTGCAGAACAGCTGGAAGATCAGAACAACAAATTGGCATCTAAATTTAGTTGGCAGCCGCTGCTCTGGAGTAAGCTTTCTGAGAAGAGGGACAATAGTGAAGGTTCAATATGAACAACGGGGAGAAACATGCTTAGATCCCTAATGCAAAGCGAAAGGACTGCATAGATAGAACGCAGCGGAAATTACCTTGAACAGATTAGCAGTCATTTCCTTCTGATATGTTTTATCCAGCTCCAGGGAATAGCTGACCACGTTTAAAAAAGAATAATTCAAATCTTTATAGGTTTTTTCATGAAAATCCTATCTTGAATGAGACGGGTGAATAAGCATGGATGATCAACTATAGATAGTTTTCTCTCTTAGAAGGGGTTTTCTCCAGTGCAGGGCTCAGCAATATAATAAGTGAAGCCCAAATCTGCAGGGAGTTAACTGCAGATACTATGCGGTAATACAGTTGGTTACAATTTATTATGTCACCCGACAAGGACCATAAAATATTTGACAGGGCTCTTTACATTATGTCACCTGTATATTTCAAAATGCAGCGAACATAGCTGAGAATGTTAGAAGTACAACGGACCCCTTAATAAATCAGTACTGTATTAGTGCACGCTCAAAAAAACTATGGCATTTCCAATAGCAAAAGCTGCAATTCTTGAGAAGGCAAAAGCACTTGGCGGAACATCCTCCTTTTTTAAAGTTGTTTATTTTTATTTTACAGAGTTTTATCAGTGCACTTTACATAGCACCAGTTGCGTTACATGAGGGCACATTCATTTTTGTTAGGCACAGAGAGATTAAGTGATTTGCCCAGAATCACAGGAAGTTCAGTGTTGTTGCCGAGACTCAAACCCAGTTCCCCAGATTCGAGGTCGACTGCCCTAGCCATTAGGCCAAATCCTCTCCTTAAAACTTCAATCACAACTTCAAATGCATACAAGCTCTCTTGGGACACACAAGGCAGGAATAGAAGTTTAACGAAAAAATCAGGGGTGGTAGTGGTTAAGACTAGGTTTACCCTCATTACTGTATATAGTTGCACAAAATTCGAGTATATCGAAAAAAAAGTATCTCATGGGGGAACTAGGATTCAACTAAAGTTTGTTGTAATGACCATACTATAAAAAAATACTCTTTTTCTAGAGACCCCTCACCCATCAGGGTTTTGCCTAGGTGGCATGCTTCCTCATTGGGGTTCCTGGTAATCGTGCTGCAACTTGCAAACTATGTAGGAACACTTAGTTATGGACTATGTGAGGTGCAGTGAAGTGGAGTGGTAGGAAGATAAGTCTTAAAAATACCTAACTAGTGGGCTGCTAGTTTATTCCCTCCCCTAGCTGGAATCAGGGGTTAATGCCAGGGAGACACCTGACCTTAATGAGTTTTGATCCCCTAGTATTGTGTCTGTGTAAACATGTTTTAAGCTGTCCCCTACAATCTCTTCATCAGGACTACATGTGGTCCAGCCCCATGCGACCATTCCTAATAAATCCTATAATGCGGTAAAGTAAAGTGCACCCCTAATGTGTATACACAAATTACATACAGTTACTTAATGATAACTGTAAAAGAAGAAGCAAAGAGATACACTAAAAACAACTGCTGCCCACCGGACAAGCCGGCAGGCCATATAGGCTTGTAAATACGTGCAGGTCCTTACCTAGATTAATGCACCTGTATATAGTGGGTGCAGTTAGTGTCTATGTTGGGTGCTCACCTAGTGTGAAGTGAATGTGTCACACTCCATGCCAGTGAAAATACTCATAATGAAAACTAGTGAGAAAAGACACCATATGACAAACAAAATATAAAATTCATGTAGCATATGATGACACGTACTTCTATTTTGACAATACTATTGCCTCATGGTCAACAACAGGGGTAGAGGGGCTTGAAGTCACACATTAGAAATGCAGATAAGACACAAATTTAGCCATTTTGTTCTAAAAATAAAAAGATAAAAACCAGAGGATGGCAATTCCTCACCCGAGTACAGCAAGCCCCCATTCTTGTTGTACTTACTTTATCAAAGCACGCCTCTCGGTTTGTTACCTACTTCTGTCCCTGGAGACCGCATACTAATGTGTGTGTGTGCCGGGTGGCTATTTGAAACAGTCAGTGTGGAAGTGCCTTGTCATTATGCTAAACTACTAGACCAAGTACTATCAAACAAAATGGCCGCCCCATTGGGACAATGGCGGGGCGATCTTAGAAGTATACTGATCCTTTACTTTTCGTTTCAAGCTGATTGTAGGCACAACCGTGAGGAGAAAATTGGAGGAGGGGGTTCTTTTGTTTGTTAGTAAGTGGCCCCTGTAAGTATTAATTTGTATACAGTAGGCCTAAACCTGGGCGTGTCCTTTTTGTGCATTACTAATTATGACTACTGCTGTTCCATGCACCAGCCAGGCTGGTGACACAAAGAGGATGGAAGGGAAGCAAGAAGTAGCTCACAGTGGTTAAATCTGCAAGGAACTAATACACACATTGTTTTGCATGTAACAACTTGTACTTTGCATTATCAGAGGCGTAGCTTCAGGGGCTTATTAGGGTGTTAGTCCCTTTAAAAAATGTATACTAAAGTAAATAGTTGGGTACAAGTACTTTTTTATGGGTATGTTGAAGTGTCTGTCAGTTTTTGCCTGGGATTTGTACATGCCTACACTAACAACAACACTCAGTCACTCTCTTATTTACGTTTTGCAAGCCTTAAACAACATGTTGATTAGTTTGAAAATGTTTATGTTTTAAGTGTCCCTAACAGTCCGCCCTTCTCTCTCTTTCCACTGACCATTCACACCACATCAGGTCGTGCTTCTCATATGATGTGTTTTAACAACATATCCCAGAGTGATTGTTGGGAAATCTAAAGCTCACACCCCCGAAGTCCTATTGGCCAAGCTAGGCCACTGTACATCATACCAAAATATGTTTGAATAGCATTGATCCCCTATTTATCGACCACCATAGTGACCTCTGGGCAGCAGGTCACAGCTCTTCAAATGCACTTCTTTGCCACCAGCATTGGTGTAAGCAGTAGCAAAGGTTCGACACATCGCTCTGAACATGCTTTGGAGCCTAGAGTAGAGGAAGAAGATCTTGTCCCTGACTACTTGGTATTGTGATACCCAATATACCTAGCCTGCATTTCACACAAAGTAAGAAAAACGGGGAGAACAGTATGATATGGCAGAAACCTTCTTATGAGTATGAGGAATGGCATTTGTTCTTAGAGCTGGCATGGGTACTTCCCAGCAAGATCAATGGTACACAAGTTTTATGTACTGTGTCAAGTTGAGGGGCAGTGTCCACACTGCCCCGTGTGTGCATCACTACATTGTTAAATACATCCTGACTGAACTACAATTTATAAGGACTCTGATGCATCACACACACTCCTCAAGAAGACTGGCTTCACTATTATGTAAAATATGAATCATTAACATATGCTCCTCTGATTGCAAAAAAACTTTAGTGATGTGGGCACTAATTTTTAACACTAATTAGAATGAGAATTTAAAAGTATACTCAGGTTCCTATCAGTAGCAGCTGTTACCGGACTGCGGTGGTGGGGTGGAAGAAAAAAGACATACCAGAAATATACAGACTGCCGCTGCTCCTCCGTCCTCTTCATCTTACGGTCATAGTCCCGGCCGGAAGCAGCAGCAAGAAGCACCCAGACAGCAGGCTCTCCTGAGCCAATCACGACACTGCAATGCAGCGTTGTAATTGGTCTAAGCACCTTAGTTTGGCCCTCGGTACAGGGAGGCTTTGCATGTTCTTCACCAGGCTGTGTAATATGTCCAGGCACAGCGCAGTCATGTGCACTTAGAGAGTGCAAACCACTCCTGCCCCTGCGTTGCCCAGCCCCACCCACTGACAGCCATAGGAAAAATACAATGATAATAACGATAGTTCAAGTCAATTAAAACTTTATTCGGACATGTTCTGGCCATAAAAGTACATTTTACATAACATCACATGTGTTATAGATTAAAATAATCTGGGTTAAAATTAATTCAGAATGAAAATGACATGTTCTAACTACCCGGGTCATAATTGTTAACCCACCATATTATTTCTTTTACAAAATGCCCCTGATAAGAAACGTTCGACCCCGTAACAAACAAATGGGGAAGAAAGCATTTGTAGGTAGATCAATGCTGGCCTAACTTGTGCAAAATGCCAATCTCTTAAAATTGGTAAAATGTATTTAACTCACAGCTCAGTATAAAAACCACAAAGAACATAAAGTGCAATAGGTCTTGTTCAGAAAAGTTATCGCATGCACATGGTTGCAAGAACCTAACTTTGAGAAACCTTTGGGTACAGTTATGAGCCAGTGGATACAATGAAATCTAAATCTAGATAAAAGAAAGCGATGATGCAGATTGTTGACAAAAGACCAAAAAGGTTGAGTTAAAATACCAGGACGTATAATCATAAAATATCTACATGTAGGTTTCATAAGTTCATTTGCTTTTCTATCCAACTGTTTCCTCATTAACATTTGAGTTTTTGAAGTTTTAACAGTGGCAGGGTGCAGCTTTCTGGGTTGATTAAATATCTCTGGTTGCCCAAGAGCTGAAAGCTGCAGTGAGATGTAATTTAACTAAGGAATTTCTGCATCTCTGTCCAAACTCATGCAGTCCTCTAAAACAGTCTGGTTTAGATTAGGCTTTTCTATGGCCCGAATTTTTAGCCACTACAGCAATGTTATCTGTCAAGTAATCCTGCCTTAGTTCCTGAAGTATAATTAAAGCGGAAATGTTGGAGGGTAAATGTTTATTTTCTACTCCTTGAACTTCATTACAATCCATGTAACCCCAAACCACACTACCATACACTGCCATAGCGACACATTTCTCATTGTATATTTTCAGCAGCATTTGTATGGGTTTACTCCCTAGTCTTCTAGCGAAATTCAGTGAGTCTCCAGCTGCTCTTGGCAAGGTGTTTTTCTATAGAGCACGTTGTGCTACCCAAGTGCCCCTGTCATCAAAAAATACACCCAAAAATGGATAAGTGGGCACATTGGTTAGCACTCCTCCTTTACAAGGAGGGGATTTATTCCCCCTTTTTGTGTAACCAATTGAAATTGTGTGAGATTTAGTAAAATTGACTGCAAGATCAAGAGCTACCATAACATCAATGGAAGTGTTAACTAATGATTTCAATGAAATTGGGGTCTTGGCAATTAAAACTGTGTCATCTGCATATAAAAGTGCTGGCATTGATTTGGAACCTACACTAGGAATGTCTAGACAAGAGTTAGACAGCACTGCCCCCAAACTATTTATATACAATGTAAATAAAACCAGGGCAAGAATGCCTTATTCCTCTTTTTACATTCCAGGCATTAGATAAGGATCCATCCTCATAATACCTTACAGAGGCAGTCAGATTAAGATGGGACCAGTGCAAGAAGCTCACTATATTCATGTTCATCCCTATTTCTGTTAACAAATACCATAGCTTGGACCAATTTACCCTATCGAAAGTGGGTGTTAAGTCCATAAAAGCCAATGACATACAACGTTTTTTGGCTAGGGTATATTTACTGGTAATCATGAGTAGATTCATACATTGTTCCACTGTACCCCTGCCTTTGCGAAAACCAAATTGTGATTCTGACAACAATTCCTTTTCTTCCCACCAGGTTGCTAGGCGAACTAAAATTACTTTGCCCATTATTTTTGCGCAGGGTCAAACATAGAAATTGGACGATGACATCCTGGGTCATCCCTACCACCTTTTTTAAAATTTGCAAAATCACAGCCGTTGACCATGAGTGTGGTTTACCTACCCTTTTGGCCGCATTTAATACTCCGTTTAAAATTTTCGCCCATGCACCAGGGTCTGACTTATAGAGGCTTTGGAGCAATCAACATTAAACCACTTTACCTCATTAGTACCTGCCTTGATCTTTTTACTAGTTAACTTTTTACCAATTAGCTTACTTAATTTATCATAAGCCTCTAGTACTTCTGTTGGCTCGCTGTGTACATTTAGGCAGGGCTCAATTTCCTCTTTGCCCTCAGTATATAACTCAGCTAAAAAGAGCTCGGGAACAATTTTCTCCCATCTTATTTTCTGATCCTGGCTGTAGGCCGAAAGTCCCCATTTGCCAAGGTTTTTGGCTCCGCTCCGTGAAAGACCAGAAACCCTTTAGTTTCTGCAGTAATAGGATTATGGTCACTAAAACCAGTTTTAACCACCCTGACATCCAACATATGTTGATATACGGGGGCTGAAATTACAACGTCATCTATAGTGGAACTGCATCCTCTTCCAAAAAACAGATGGTATCACCTCTGCTTCCACCCCAGGCTCTAGACAGTACAAATTAATATTTGCTAGTAGCTATCTAGCTGGGTACCTTGGATGGAGTGTTTAAAATGGGCCACAGGTGGTAAATCTCATAAGTCTTCCCATCTAATGGACAATTTAAATTACATTGGTGTATATTAAAATCCTCCATTATAACTAGACGTCAAGACCAGTCATGACCAGTCAGATGTTCACTCTCAAAATTCCTACAAAATGAGTTGTAAAAATGTACGATCACCAGAGTTACCCCACTTGAAAAAGTCAGTTCTACTGCTAAAAAATGTGGGGAGGGGCTAGGAAGACCCTTGATGGTACAAGATAGTTTGAGTGAAATCAGGGTAAGCAAATCACCCTTCGTTCTTCCTGCGATCAAGGGAGATGCAGATTCGAAGAAAGAGGCAAAACTACCCATTACAAAAGAGTCAGAAGTATTCCAGGTTTCTTGGAGTGCAATGATATGGGCCACCTTTATTACCGCTGACCACTGTTCATCATCTTTTTTTGCCTTCAGACCAGCAATATTCCATGTCATAAAGGTGCATACCAGAGGATCTGTCACTTTGTCACATGGTGATTGGGACGGACTAAACGATTGTACTCTTACTGGATTACTTATACTAACTATAGTCACTGAAGGGATTGGCTTTCAATCCACACTATCCAGATCCCTTAATGGTGCAAATCTATTTGTTAAGGGAATTAATGTGTTCCTAGCAGAGCTCACTAATTGTGTTTGCGATGCCCTCCATTGGGGCTGAAGGTATCTGTTTCCCTCCATCCTGGGATTTAGTGGCCCTTCTGGATAAAAAAAGGAAAGTGGGAAAACCTGTATTCCAGAGGACGCAACGGCTCTCATCTGGACTTTTAACATGACTCTTGCATGTACAGGGTGGGTTATATTAACCACAATGCAATTCCCAATTCCCACTCCTGTCTTTCCTTGTGATTTTCCCTACCCAGCCCACTCTTCTGGCCATAATGATGTGGGGGGCAAAGGATCGACCATGTAATTGTGTTTATCCCAAATAGTATGTTACCTTGTGTGTTCAGTTCATTGTTGTCTCTTTGGTGTTCTCCTGTAGGGGTGGAACTCCTTCTAGGACAGTCACGAGCAGGGCTGACTCAGGGGGCAGGTGTAAAACATCAGATCTCAGACTCACCGGGATATTGAGTTTAACTGGTCTCGGCCCACTAGATTAGTTTCCATGTGCCTGTCCTATCTCTTCAGGTGCGGCCCCAAGAGGATTACGTGGAGCTGGGGCTGGGGCTGGGTCTGGGGCAATTCCTTGGGCTATGCCATTTTCGGGAAGACTGGTCATTCATTGTAGGACTCTAAGTTATGCATATTATCTCTTGATAACTGACGTGACACTGTATGTAGCCTTGGATTACTATTGTTAGTTATCAACCTCATATTTTATGATTGAATATTGCAGTCAATCTCCTTAGCTGCTAACGGGCAAATTTGCCCACTTCGCACTAAACCCATACAGACCGGGGTGATAGTAGTAAGGCGTTCATTTGCCTGAAGAAGTAGTGATTCTAGTTTATCCAGCCTGACAAAAATAGGGCTAAGGTGCATTTTTATAAGTTCTTCAACTTTTAAAGAGAGGCTATTAACAAATTGCCCCAATCCCACATTAATTAGATCTTCAATAGATAACACAGTTTGCTTTTTTGGCTAGAGAGCTATTTTCCTGCCTCCACCTCTTTTCTTTTTAACTTGTGTCTCAAATAAAGAGGGGCCCTTGTCTTGATTGCCTTCACCCTCATCAATAAAAAGGGTGTCAACCAATGGTGATGGCACAGGCCCACTTTGCACAGCATGAGGTGAGGTGTTAGATGGTATCGGGCTTGAGGGCCGACTAATCAGTTCCAGCGAAAGTGTATGCTCATTAAGGCAATTTCATTGAACAAAACATTAGCAGCTCTGGTCAAAAATGAATGGAGGGTAGTCACTGTTGCTCCCCACTGGAGCCTTTCATGGGTTGATTCCTCTTACACATGCTTTCCCTTGCAGCGAACAGGAAAAGTCATTAAAACTATTTCCAATAAATGTAAAAACCAATGGAATGAGACTGTAATCTAATAATCAACAAGTCCTGGCTGCCAATGAAGCGAGAAGGTCAATTATTAGTCAGTGGCTACCAAGAGTTCAAAGAACAAAACAGTCTGGTTGGATCACTTAACGGACCATGTAAAACCCATAACCCTCAGAAATTTTACAATGACCTCACAGACTCACTTAATTTGTGTCCTGGCAGGATTCCATGGAGGCAGTTCAATGTTCAATGTTCATCACTGCGACCCATAGGTCAAGAGAAAGAGAGGTGGCCCAGCCCTGTCTCTTCCTGGAAATGACAAGAAAGGACGGGAAGTTTCCAGCGTTTTTGAGCGCTACTGCTGACTAGCTGCTCCCTCCTGGGAGAGCGAGGGATGCTGAGATCCGGAGTCTTCAGCCGCCACAGACACAACCACCAAACAGAGCGTCCTGCGCTGCGGGAGGTTTCCAGTGCTTTTGAGCGCTGATGCCGACTAGCTTATCCCATCTGGGAGAGCGAGGGATGCTGGGATCTGGAGTCCCCAGCCTCCGCAGCCACAACCACCAAACATAATGATAGTTATTATTGTTGTATTTTTCCTTTGCAAGATCCACACATTTACAACAACCGTGACAGATGCCAGAGGTATGCTAGCTGCACATGAAAGCCTCCTATAAACTAGTATGAGCTTGGAAATAACATTCTATAAATGGGATGAGTATCTATATAAATGAGTTTCTTCATGTCCCACAAGCAAGTGTTTATCTTTGGCACATGCCATATTGTACAACATCTACGGCCACTTGTATGAAATAAGCCTTTTGCGATTCCCAAATAGCATTTTTTACCGAATCGCTATTTGATAAATATTTTGTACGTAGGAATCAACAAAGTTTTCGCGATTACTTAATATTACCCAATAGTGATTCTGTAAATAGCAATACAAAAGGGGGTGGTAATGGACGGAGCATCTGAACCAATCAAACACTCACACCCAGTCAAAAGATCTGGGTTTAATCCATCACCGTTCTTTAGCCCACTCTGCCACCCCAGTTCAGACATGGCTATATGCAAATCAGTCTGACCCTGTGCCTCATAGGAACAGTCCAGCCCGAACTGCCAAGCCAAGCCTTCCCTGGACCGGAAACAAGCGTTCGAGGACCTGTTTATGGCATTGCAGCCATCTTCAGCCCGGCTTGCTTGAATCCAGTGGCAAAGTGAGCAAGGGACTCACGTCTGAGCATACCCTCCCACACTTATGGCGGCCAAAAGCAGTACAAAAGGGGGTGGTAATGGACGGAGCATCTGAACCAATCAAACACTCCCACCCAGTCAAAAGATCTGGGTTTAATCCATCACAGTTCTTTAGCCCACTCTGCCACCCCAGTGATGAGTTCAGGCCTCAGCAAGGCCTGCGAGTGCAAAAAGGGTTCGCCCTTCTGTACGATAAGTCTTCAGACTACATAAGAAATTGGCACAGAAACTGGAAATACGAAAACATAGTTTAATAAACCTTTAAAGATGGTACTACAACCCACACAACACTCTACAGTATTGTACAAGGTAGCACAAAGAACAAGAACATGAAGGTCCCCTTTCATACACAAAGAAGTGACTCATAAGTGGGCGGTTACAGCTCAAAAGTATGATTTACAGCCATATAAGGACATTTCTCAAGCATGATCGATACATGGGTGGAATTAACGGTTCATGAAGCCCCCCGAATGCACTTTCCGATCCCCTCTAAGCAGGAACAGATGTTACACACACTGAGCATGCGCTAGACAAGCTGGAACTATTTAAAGCCTGTTGCTGGGCAAACTCCAGAAGTGACGGTTAGTGAAGTAGAACTTGCCTCGTGGCGAGCACATGGCACAATGTGGCCTACAAGATGGAAGCCGGAAAACAAAATGGAGTCCGGCCATACTTCCAAGTATGATTCAGAAAAGGGGGTGGTGAGGAACAGAGTGTCTGAATTAAGCAGACCACTCTTACCCAGTCCAAAGATCAGGGCTTGATCCATCACCGTTTTTTAGCTCACTGCTACATCCCAGCTCAGAACCTGGCTATATGCAAATTAGTCTGACCCTGGCCCAGTGCATCATGGAAACAGGGCAGACCAAACTACCAAGCCAATTCTTATACTGGGAAGGAAACAAGCTTCCGGGGACCAGTTTCTGGCATTTCAGCCGTCTTCGCCCCGGCTTGCTTGAATCCTGATGGTGCAATGAGCAAGGGACTCACATCTGAGTATACCCTTCCACGCTTATGTGGACAAAAACGATTCAGAAAAGGGGGTGGTGATGAACAGAGTGTCTGAATTAAGCAGACCACTCTTACCCAGTCCAAAGATCAGGGCTTGATCCATCACCGTTTTTTAGCTCACTGCACCATCCCAGCTCAGAACCTGGCTATATGCAAATTAGTCTGACCCTGGCCCAGTGCATCATGGGAACAGGGCAGACCAAACTACCAAGCCAATTCTTATACTGGGAAGGAAACAAGCTTCCGGGGACCGGTTTCTGGCATTTCAGCCGTCTTCGGCCCGGCTTGCTTGAATTCTGATGGTGCAATGAACAAGGGACTCACATCTGAGTATACCCTTCCACGCTTATGGTGGACAAAAATGATTCAGAAAAGGGGGTGGTGATGAACAGAGTGTCTGAATTAAGCAGACCACTCTTACCCAGTCCAAAGATCAGGGCTTGATACATCACCGTTTTTTAGCTCACTGCACCATCCCAGCTCAGAACCTGGCTATATGCAAATTAGTCTGGCCCTGGCCCAGTGCATCATGGGAACAGGGCAGACCAAACTACCAAGCCAATTCTTATACTGGGAAGGAAACAGCTTCCGGGGACCGGTTTCTGGCATTTCAGCCGTCTTCGGCCCGGCTTGCTTGAATCCTGATTTGTCTGCTTAATTCAGTCACTCTGTTCATCACCACCCCCTTTTCTGAATCGTACTTCCAAGTATGAGCGGGAAAACTATACTATAGACACAATAGCATGTCTTCAGCGAATGCTTAACATTATCGCTGTTTTATTTACAACACCAGTACAGACATGGCTATATGCAAATCAGTCTGACCCTGTGCCTCATGGGAACAGTCAGCCCGAACTGCCAAGCCATGCCTTCCCTGGACCGGAAACAAGCTTCCGAGGACCGGTTTTTGGCATTCCAGCCGTCTTCAGCCCGGTTTGCTTGAATCCAGTGGCAAAGTGAGCAAGGGACTCACGTCTGAGGATACCCTGCCACACTTATGGCAGGGTCAGACTGATTTGCATAAAGCCATGTCTGAACTGGGGTGGTGTGGAGTGCAAAAAAACGATGGATTTGGGCCCAGATCTCTGTACTGGGGTGAATGTATGACATTGTTCTGCATTCTGTCCATCACCTGTGGTTTTTGCATCTGTAAATAGCAAATCGCTATTAGGTAATATTACCCTGTTCGTTCCTATGGGCTGAAAGGCTCATTGGGGTGAAAGGTTTTGCATTAGCTAATTTGCGATTACCAAATTGTAATCGCAAATTAGCTAATACAAAGCCAAGGATGCCTGGGGGCCGAAGGACCCCCAGAAGCACCCCAAAAAAAGAAAATGTGCACGTATAGAGCAAACAGATGCCGTAGGTGCATGTGTGCATTACATGGCACTTTGAAAAATTTCGTTTTTTTGCATTTTTCAAAGTTTGCACATGGTTACCATCAACTTGAAGATGACAGTAATAGCATTTTCCTAAATGTTCAGTTTGCATTTAGAAAATACTTAATGCATGTGCAAAGGGAATAGCAAATTGTGTTTTCCTATTTGCAATTGCAATTTTAGTTAATCACAATATTTGAGATTACCTAAAAATGCGAATAGAAATGCCTTCATAAATCATGAAAGGCTATTTTGCATATGCAAACAGCCGAATTTTGCGATTCACACCGTTTGTGTATGCAAAATATGTTGATACATGTGGCTCAATGTCCTTTTCCTGTTTGCTCCAAGACTAATTCTCAATAGAGCCCAGGGCAGCGTTCAAGATCATCATTGCTACGCGGCCTGTGAAGGTGCAGATGGAGAGAAGCTGAGTGCTGCTTCAAACAAACAATATCTCCTTGATGATCAGTCAGCATCTAGCAGTCTAGCATAGTTGGAAATCAGCCTGGCACAAAAGGCAGAGGAGGGCAGAATATGGACAGAAAACAGGAATACTCCTTTATCGGATCTGATATTTGCAGTACAATGTGAAGTTTGAGAATGTTGAAGGACACGTTTATAGCTATAGCCCAGCACACATGGAATTAAAGGTAAGTTGGAGTATTCTCATTAAGAGGGTTTCAGTAATATTTTGACCACAAATGTCATTTACTCAGACAGGACTAACAGCGGTCGTTCCCTGAAGCATAGAATATAGACCTTAGCATTGCCAGAGTTAATGGCTGTGATTTTCAAGAAATGCTTCACAAGATTCGAAATGAAAGTTTAATGCTAGTTTAGAGAAAACTCAACTAATCATTCGTCGTCATTTTCTGCAAAAAAAATAGTGTGTAGGTTTAATAGTGTAATTCCTTGTAGAATCCAGAATTTTAACAGTAGATTGGCCATTTATCACTGTTCAATTTTAATAACTTTCACTTTGAAGTAAAATGTAGGAATATATTTACAACCAGGGGCATCTTGAAAGAGAAGTGCAATAATGCATTAGGTCCGAGGCCTCTCTACAAAATGTATTGGACAATAACCGTTTCTGCACACACAGAAAAAGTAACCTCAAATGTGAATAGGAATCAAGTGTAAATTATTGACAGTTCCGTGGTCTGAAGGCCTTGAAATTGACAGTCTCGACCACCGAGGCAGCAGCCTGGTTTTATTCAATTTGTTTCACGTGAGAACTGAAATTGATTTTGAGGCGAAGTTTGAAATACCCTCAGGTAATGGTGTCTGCGCCCAGTCTATTTAAAAAATATGCTCTGAGAGGTCAGGGTCTGAATGTACCACCTGATAGTGGTTTCTGCCAAACAAAAACCTACAAGTAGAAACACGTACTAAATGAGAAATCTTAGCACACAGAAAATCAATGACACTCCGTAAAAAAAAACAAATTACTTTATTGCTGGACTTACTGCCGTTAATTTTCACGGTGATGTATAACCAAACTTATAAATGGCCCAGGTATTTTATACACTATACTAATTTAGACCAAATGTCTATTATCAGACCATTGGAAGAAACGCGAGCTAGGTGCTCTACTGTTTTCTCTGTGTTTTACTTTTTTACTATGGTTTTGTTTAATTCTATGTACACTCGATGTAAATGAATATTCTCATCCCGCCTGATACCTTACTCAGTCATGCACTATATTTCTGGTGCAAATTCTATAATTGCAAACCCAAAAATTGCTATACCAAGAGTTGCAGTAAATATTGGGTGAGCAAATACCACACTCGTCTCAATTTGGTACCTCAGAATGGGGGAAAGCATGCGCAGACCACGCATGTTTTCCTTGTTCTGAGAAGTGGAAACCTGAAACTTTTGTTATGTGCCCACCCACATATTGGTGGGTTTAACCTCCCAAAAAGCATGAAGGCAAACACAAGCTGTAAATGCAGTTAGTACTCAGGTCGGTCTGTGCAGTTGTTAATCTTACGAATGACCTCAAACATTTTGCCTTCACCCCCCTATTTTGCTGAATTTGTTTTGTTGCCTTTAGGACTCTGTGTACTTTACTACGGCTAACCAGTGCTCACTTCCTAAAATATGGCAACATTTCCCTACACCTGTTTGGCACATTCAATTTACTTGTAAATCCCAAGAATATGATTTATTTTGTGCCAAGCTACCAAAGTGCTAATCGTAGGTTAATTTAGTGACTTTTGTGGTGCACCCTGACAAGGATTGTCGTTGTTACCTTATTTGGGCTTCCACCCCCTAAACCAATAATCTAACTTTTTCACAGCAGTCAATTGAGAAAGTCGAGTATAGTGTCACAGGAGCATAATTGCCCAATCTTGGACCATGGTATTGTTAAGTAAGCATCATTCACATAACACATTAAAAGTTTGACACAATCACACACATACTTGGGAGCTTTTTTGGCAATTGTGTGTGTGTAACACATTTATAAATCACGTCCCCACAGTCCTGACATATAGATAGGCACACTTATGTTCCACACCCAGACATCCATAAACATATTCTGACTAGGTATTAGTCTATTATATTTATTGAGTGGTTGTAGAAGTATGACCTCTGACTGTATCCAAAAAATGTAGAAACAGAGGCCTAAAATAAACATTCTACTCGAAAAAACACACATCATCAACTGGAAACTGGTAAATATGTAAAAACAAACAGCGTGCTGAGCAAACACAACCAACATGGTCGAGGTCGCTCAGTAGGCTAGGAGGTTAAGGAAGGTAAGGAGGATGATTTGATTAGCTGTCTGGCCACCCACCGTGTCATTTTTTTTTGTTATACGCAATTGTTTCCATAATGTCAATGAGCATCTCATTTTTTGAACCTTTTTGAGAGTATTGTTTTCAGAATAAGTCAGTCAATAGCACTTTTTGTATGCAATGCAACTCTTCTCCTTTCTGAACCCAATCTGGCCCATGAGGATTCTGGGTTCAATGCACATGATGAATGTAAAGAGAAGACCACTCGGTCCCCCCGAACGTATGGATGGGTGCCCCGATCCCCCCGGGAAACCATTTTGGGCGGGGGGCGTGGTTCGGCTGGTATGCCCAAAGCGGCGTAGCCGGAGCACGCCCTTCCTGCCCAGAAGGGGTTGTCCTAGACACCAGCCCGGAAGTCCGCGCTCGGATGGGCGTACCCGAGGAGGGCCCCCGCCCCTCCACAGATGGATAAATAGAGCGGGAATCCAATGAAGCATCCTCTTGTTCCAGTGATCGGAAGGCTGCACCACTCGTTGCTGGTGAGCCCTCGACGGAACAAGCAGCAATTTTGAGAACTTGTGATCTTTGTTGTTTCTCTTTCAGTACCAGCCTTCCTGGATCAAGTTGGATGGAGTAGCCAAGATATGTCTGGCAAGAAGGCGGGAAAGAGCTCCGAGATGGAGAAGATTCTACGCACCCTTGTGAACCGAGTAGCGGCGATGGACCGGAGGATGGGTAAAGTGGACTCGATCGGTCGGGGCTTAGCAGAGGTTAAGAAGCAGATAGCAGCGCAGAACAACCTCCTGGGGGGGGCCTAAGAAAGTGATAGGACCGGCCTTGCCGGATGTCGCCCCAGAGGGTAAGGGGAAGCGTAATAAGAGGAGGGCGGGTTCCAGGGAGGGCCCAGCCCCAGAGGTGCCCCCAGCAGGTCCGGGCGCAATCGACCCAGTCGCACCGGTGGATAGCCCGGTACCAGGTCCGGACGTGGGTTTACCAATCCCCGTGGTGATAACGCCAGTCGAGGATGATCAGATGCCCCCAGAACTGGCCCTTCAATTAGCGGCAGTGTTACCCTGGCTAAAGAAGAAAGCAGGGGGGTCAGTGGCTGCGGGGGATCCGGCCGAGGAAGCCAGAATAATAATTGAGCAGTTACGGCAGACAAGGGAAGCCGGGACGGCGAATGTTCCTTATATTCCCCCACAGGTAGCATCGGGGGTCAGGACGGAAGGTCGAGCGAAGACAGCGGACACGGAGGCTGAACCCGGTAAGAGACCATTGCCAATGGTTGGGGAAAGTTCAGTGCCTTCGCGGCGGGAAAGGTTGTCTCAGCACATCCCGCCGGCCACAAAGGAAATGATATGGGGGGACAAATATATTAATATGTTTTCACTGTTGACCGACCATCGTGAGATAGAGTACGCAAAGACTCAGAAAGATTTATGTCACCCCAGCGTATGGCGGGCCAAGATGGCGGACTTTAGGGTCGATGAGACCATAGCGAACTGGGTCAAGACCTTTTCTATATTTACAGCAGTAATGGGGGAACGTAAACCCGAAGTGTTGCCCGAATTATCATGTTACCAGAACAGAATCATGGATATTTATACAATGTACGGGGGGAGTGAATGGAAGGGTTATGATGTTCACTTTCGAAAATCTAAAGAGTTTGATGAGACTTTAACGTGGGATTGTCTCGACACGGTGTCATGGCACAAACAGCTCTTGCCTGGATCGGCGGGTACGTCGTTGCCAGGCGGGAGCGGGTCTGGGACAGTCCAGCAAAGACCGGCACAGCCCTTTCGTGCAAGCGCCGGTGGGGAATCACAGCCCAAGACCGGCAGGAATGGGGGCAAGCGTGGGGTTTGTTGGGGTTTCAACAGAGGTAACTGTAACAGGCCCCAGGGAACATGTAGGTTCCGGCATGCTTGTGCGGGCTGTGGGAACTCCTCACACCCGGAAATTAGCTGTAGATCCAAGTCCGGAAGTTCGGGAGGAAATGGGGGGATCCAAGCAGGATTGAGGTGGTGCCTGGGAAGCAATCGTCTTCACCCATCGACATCTTGGCTTTGACTCCCTGGCTGAACAAATACCCTGATCATGTATCCGCCGGGATTTTGAGGAATGGCTTTCAGTATGGCTTCAACATCCCGGCGGGGAATTTTCGGGGGAGCCCCTTCTGTAAGAATCAACTATCTGTTTAACATAACCCGGCGGTGGCCGCCAAGAAAATTACCAAAGAGGTCAGCTTGGGACGGGTAGCAGGACCTTTCGCATGCCCGCCAGTGGCGGATTTTGTGTGTTCACCCCTAGGAGTGGTTCCGAAGAAGGACCCGGGGGAGTATAGACTCATTCACAATCTGTCGGCCCCGAGGGGAGCCTCAGTGAATGAAGCTATTGACCCTGAAGTATGTTCAGTTTGATACGCATCGTTCGACGATGCCGTCGAGCTACTGAATCACATGGGCCCCGGTGCTTTGATAGCAAAATCGGACATCGAATCAGCATTCAGGTTGATCCCGGTACACCCTCGGGACCAGCACTTGCTGGGATTCACGTTCCAAGGGAAGTATTACATGGATAAATGCATGCCCATGGGCTGCTCAATTTCTTGTGCTTATTTTGAAATGTTCAGCTGTTTTTTGGAATGGGCGTTCACCGAGGCCACTGGGAATAGACAGGTGATGCACTATTTAGACGACTTCCTGTTATTGGGTCCGGCAGGCACTACAGAATGCGCTCAGACACTGCAGGACTTCTGCACTCTCATGCAGGAGTTTGGGGTCCCATTGGCACCAGGTAAGACAGTGGGGCCTTCTATTTTACTGGAGTTTCTGGGGATTGAGCTTGATTCAGTGGAGGGATGTTTCCATCTGCCAATGGAGAAGGTGGCCAAGTTCAGGGCTTCCTTAAAACAATGCCTGGGTAAAGAGAAGGTGACTCTGCACCAATTACAACAAACAGTGGGCCAGCTTAACTTTGCCTTAAAAGTAATACCGATGGCTCGCCCCTTCTCACGTTCCATTGCACAAGCTATGGTCGGCCTCAAGGAGGGACACCACACACGAGACTGTCAGCAGAGGTTCGCCAAGATATGCGCATTTGGTTGGCATTTCTGGCGGACTTCAACGGTCGGGTGGCGTGGAACAAACCCCCAGCCTCGTCTGACGAACTGGGTTTGTGGACCGACTCGGCTGGGAGCGTGGGATTTGGCGCAATCTTTGGTAACCGATGGTCGACACAAGTATGGCCGACGTGGTGGCACTCCAGTGGCCTAACAGGTAACATTGGGTTCTTGGAGCTATTTCCCATTTGGGTGGCTCAGTTGGCATGGCTAGAAGATTTCAGGGACCGCTCAGTAGTATTTTGGTCTGACAATATGACGGTGGTCGAGTGCATTAATCACCAGGCAGCACGCTGCAAGTGGATCTTGAGACTGTTGAAGGAAATTGTATTGCGATGCATGAGATTGAATGTACAATTCAGGGCAAAACATGTGCCGGGTGTACTGAATAATGCAGCTGATGCACTCTCTCGTTCACACATGCAGGCTTTCAGGGGTTATCTACCCACAGCGGAACTAGTGGTGGCACCGTTCCCCGAAGCACTATGGCAGATCGGTGCCCCGGATTACAAGACCTCGTGGCAGCCAGTTTAGCGCCCAGGACGAGGAAAGCCTATGAGGGAGCGTTTCGTTCATACTGCGCCTTTTTAGGGCCGGTAGGGAGACATAGCTGGGGGCAGGAGGAATCCTTCCTAGGGTTCTTAGTGGCGCTTCATAAGGAAGGCCGATCAGCTGCAACGGCCAACAGACATAGGGCGGCCATATCATTCATGGCACAGCTCCACGGCATACGGGACACGACGGGTTCCTTCCTAGTCAGGAAGGCGCTCCGGGGTTGGCAACGCCTGGAGGGTCGCAGACAGGATACAAGGCACCCGATGGGTTTAGAGAGATTGTCTTTGCTACTGGCAAAACTTGATGAGACATGCTCCTCCCCTTCCAAGGTAGTTCTGTTCCGGGCGGCCTTCACATTGGCATTCCATGGGGCCATGCGGGTAAGTGAACTCGTGGCAAGGAGCAAGAAGGATGTGGAGGGAGGCCTATGCAGGGATCACGTCCAAATACGGGGTGATTCTATATTAATCTCGATAGCCAGGTCCAAAACAGACCAGGAAGCTTCGGGGAATAGTGTTGTTGTGCAGCGCGCCCGAGGGAGCCCCAGTTGTCCCATAAGGTGTTTAGAGGACTACCTGGCACAGAGGCCGGCGGCATGGGGAGGGAGCCTGCTTAGACACAAGGACGGCACCCCGTTGACGAAATTTCAGTTTCAGAGGGTGCTGGCACTTACAATTGCGGCGGCAGGCTTGAACCCGTGCGATTTTGGGACCCACTCATTCAGAATAGGGGCCACTACAGAGGCTATGGCTTGGGGTCTGGGTGCGGAAGAAGTTAAACAGCTGGGCCGTTGGTCCTCGAACTGTTTCAAGAGGTATGTGCGACTGCACATGTTGTAAAAGACTGGTGAAATGCACTCACGCTTGTTGTCTTTTGTTTGAATTACAGTTTCGCAAGCCTGTGACGCGGGGCGGAATTGGGGATCGACCCAACACCAACGGACCAACGGTCAAGGATCACCAAGTGGAGATCGAGTGGTATGGGTCGTGGGCCACTCATACGTGAGGCGCGCCGGAGACGTATTCATGGCAGGTGACGCGACTCACGCATCTGGGGAATACGGGTTCAGAGTAACCTTCCAAGGGAAGGGAGGCCTCTGTTTTGACCACCGCCATCTGTAATCATAGTGCACTTGGGGGGCAATGACTTAGTAAGACTGGGAAGACAGGTGTTAGTCGAACACATATTGTCGGCAGTCAGCTGGTTGGCGAGGAGGCTCCCGGGGTGCACAATTGCCTGGTCCCACATGATCTCCAGGAGAGTCTGGCGGGGGGGTTTCTCAGTAACGGCGTTGAGCCACTTGGTAAAGAGGGTCAACAACAAAATTGGGAAATTGTTTCGCTCCGCGCATTTGCAAAGCATTCCCCATGGGTGTATTCGGGGTGATCACTGTTACTTGACTGATGGGGTTCACCTGTCCAGGGCGGGGAATGATTTACTCATAGGAGACTTCATAGCATGGCTAGTGGGATTGAGGAGGCATGACCTTTAGGAGGAGTTGGGGGGGCCGGATAGTCGGTCAACTATTCCGGCCTGTGGCGGTAAGGTCATGATCGGTGAGCAGTGATTTCAAGGTCTCTAGGGGGGGGGCGCCACCCAGTACGGATGGGAGCGCCAGGGGGGAGGCGGCCATTGGCCCCTCCCACAGGGAGGCGGCACCCACTAAGGATGGGTCCCCTAGGGGGAGACGGCCATAGGCCCCTCCCAGGGGGGAGACAGCTAGATGCCCCTCCTACGAATTTCCCGGGGGCCGGATATCCGCTCCGGCGGAAGAGAGTGTGGGGAAGGGGGGGAGTCCACGCTGTTCTTCTTACGGATACCTCACACGGGAACTCGGACGACCTTTAAGATGGCGTCGAGTGAAAGGGGGCCCCCACGACAAGGGAAGTTACAGTTGGCAACGAGGGTAAAGTCCTCTGCGCATGCGCCACTCACACTGTGAGGGCGGGAATTTGGTAGTAGGGATCTGACACCGGTTAAGACCTTGCCGTTGGCCCTTAATGCTAGGATGTACAATTTTATTTTAGAATGTTATGCATTTTCAGGATGCTAGACTCGGCTAGGAAACCTTTATATTAGAGATCTGTTAAGGTTAGCCAAAGAACATGTCTTCATCAAAATGTAATGGAAATAAAATTGTACATAATTCATGAAACGTTTTAATTTAAAGTTTTAAATTTTGTTTCATATTTTAATAAATACGGCCGGGGGGGTAACTCCCCCCCGCCTTCCAAAAACTCAAACTTGTGTTTGTCTCCTCCCATGGGGAATTGGTGTTGGGAGGGGGTGGCGGGCATCCCGGCCATTCGGAATGGAGCTGCTTTTGCATGGACAGGCTCTATGTTGACTGTCCACTGCAGAACAGTTTGGTTTTCTTCAAGCGAGAGAAACTCTCCCACTAATGTAAATTGTTCAGTTCATTACCAATGCTGTTGCGCCTTCTAGGTAGAGAGTCAATGGCATCACTGCTATTACTTCATTGATGAATCCTAAACAATTAGCCTCTCTCATGTAATGCTCTGACTGCAACATAATTGGAAGTTTGTGGGATATGGATGGTATTTCAAGGGAAAGTTATTTGTGGTTGTTTATAAATATTACTATAAATACATCCTCACCTCAGTCATGCAAACTGGAATTGTTTGCAGTTTCAAGAAAAAAAGTCTGCGGGCTGGGCCCACTGCTCAAAACAGTTCCAAAAGAAAAGGGGAAGAGACTGTGGAGTCTAACTACATACATAGCCATAACATTCACAGGCAAAAATTATAGTTTGTGAATGCTATTGGTTCAAATTTGTTTTATGGGGACTGTACAATTTAAGTGCACACCTACTCACTGTGCACCTTACATTTTATTCCACACAAGTGAGGGGCCTCTAAAAAACATCTTTATATTGCTTGGCCTAAATTTGATTGGTAAGACAGGTATGGAGCAGAGCCTGACTGGTATGTACCAACATAGTTTTAGTGATCACATACTATGGGTTGCAACATACACGACCACAATGAATAAAACATTCAATAGAACGTTGGAATAGTTTTCTAGGAGAATTACATCAACTATGTTAATAATAATTATACAAGTTTCAAAGTGAGTACTGATATTGTTAACATCCTGTCTATGTTACTGTGAGACACAGATGCATAATCAAGAACATGACATTTTGGGTTTTCATAAAAAGAGTTAATGAGTGTTTGCTCTTATTAAAATCCGCAGTAATGACTACATTTTATCACATTGAGAATGATGAGAATATTTCATCTTTTACTCCCTTTGTCTGTTTTATTGCCTCATGGGGTTTCATTCCGATTTAACAGAAGCTGACTGGAATTAATAAACCTTCAGTAGTTTATATACAATGGCATTAGTAATGATTGTTTATAATACACATTTAATTGGCCCTAACCCTTGATGGAGCAAGGAATCTAGTATCTCAGTCTTCAAGTGTAGTCATTAAATAACCCCTGCCATTGGACCTTTGTTTGACGACAAGGAGAATTGTGAAGGAGAAATCATTTACATCAAACACCATAATTCAGTGAAGTCCATTAGCACTTCACAATAATCAATAAAGAAAGTTGGAGAGAGTTAAAGCATTACATTAACTCCTTGCCCGCGGCCGGAATTCCGCTCCTGTGCAGCACATTCCGATCGCTGGCGTGGTCATGACGGCTGTGAGCCGTCATCAGCACATGAGAACTGTGTGCCATGACGGCTCCCAGCCGTCATCAGCATCGAAGGGGTTAACAAATCAAACTAAAGCAATGCATTTATTCACCAAATATTAAATTTTGGTAATAGTTATAACAGATTCAACTAATCCAGTAGTCTGTATTTCAAGACAAGGTAAAACACCAAGTAAGTCAGTATTACAAATAATACTGAGAAAACACAGTAAATGTGTTGTTTTGCATAAGATTAATAGAATTTTAGGCATAGGATGGCAATTGTTATGTTATGTTACGCCCTTTTGTATAGCGCTCGAATCACCGGGGGGCATCTCAGCGCTTTACTCGGAGAACTCAGGATATGAGGGCAGCACAAGGAAAAAAAAGGAGCCTTAGCACAGGAAGGCCTTTAGCATTTTCCTGAAATTTAAGTAGGAGGATATATCTCGTAGGTAAGCTGGAAATAGATTCAATTGACAAAAGAAGACAAAGAAGAGGACTCAGTTCAAAATGCTTAAGATTGATTCCTTTTCACTTAGGCAACAAATAATTTTGCAAGCTAGGCAGTATTCTCAACTAAAAATCCCCAGGCTTTTATCTACCTTGAGGAGAACTGAATCCTGGACCCATCCCAATCCGGGTTCCGCAGCAACCACAGCACCAAAACTGCCCTCATCGCCGTCACTGATGACATAAGGGCCCTGCTGGACGACAAGGAAACTGCGGCCCTCATCCTCCTGGACCTGTCAGCTGCTTTCAAAACTGCCACTGCACCCTACGCACACGCCTCCATGACGCTGGGATCAAGACAAGGCTCTGGACTGGACCACCTATTTATTTATTTATTTATTTTATTTTATTTTAATTTCTTGTATCGCGCTGGACTCAATCCCATGAGGGTATCTCCGCGCTTTGCCGGCCAAAGAGTTATCGTAGTCTTTAAAGTGCATTAGAGGGACTGAAATGCTTCCTGGAAGAGGAGTGTCTTCAGGGCCTTTCTAAAGGATTGGTGGTTGGTGTTCATCCTCATTTCTATGGGAAGTTTATTCCAAAGGGCAGGACCAACTGATGAAAATGCTCGGTCTCCCTGCCTAGCTCTTTTTGTTGCAGGGGGTTTCAAGAGTGCTTGGTTACTTGAACGGAGTGACCGGCTGGGTTGGTACAGTTCAAGAGATTGAGAGAGATATTTAGGACTGTCCCCATATAAGCATTTGAGGACCGTACAGCATATTTTGAAACTGATACGCTGTCGTATAGGGAGCCAGTGTAGCTCTACCAACAGAGGCTTGGAGGGAGTCCTGGCCGCGCACCCATGACTAGCCTAGCTGCCGTATTCTGGACTACCTGCAAACGACCTACTGCATCAGCGTTTGCTAGCATCAGCAGGCCGTTGCAGTAGTCCAGGCGGCTAGTAACCAGAGCCTGCATGAGTGTCTTCCTGTAGGTATCAGGAAGATATGGGAATACTCGTCTTAGGAGGCCAATGGTGTAAAAGCATAGTCCTGCAATGTGATTGGTGTGCTCCTTAAGGGTCAGTTTTTGGTCAATCTTAACCCCTAGGTTTTTAACATGAGGCTTAGATGTAGGAACTGGGCCCAAGTCCAGCGGCCACCATTCAGGAGACCAGAGGAGGCTCGCCCTGCCAAAAAGCATAACCTCGGTTTTTGCAACGTTACATTGGAGGCAATTTGCGGCCATCCAATGTGACACTGCCCTCATACCCTTAGCAAAATTTTCCTTGACTGTAGGGCCAAGGGAGCTGAAAGGGTAGAGGAGCTGGGTGTCGTCAGCGTAGGAAACCGGTATGAACCCATACTTCCGCACAATCTCAGCAAGGGGGGCCACATATACATTGAACAATGTAGGGCTAAGACATGAGCCTTGTGGCACCCCCTTTGTGAGCGCCTTCGGGGTGGAGCGATAGGGGCCCAGGCTGATAGATTGCGATCTCCCGGAAAGGAAACTCTCCAACCAGGATAAAGCTGAGCCTCCGATCCCTACTCCCTGCAAGCGGCTGAGCAAGATGTTGTGGGACACGGTATCAAAGGCCGCAGACAGGTCCAACAGCACTAATATCATGGAACCTCCTCTATCCTGTGACATTTTGATCTTATCAGTCACAGAGAGGAGGGCCGATTCAGTGCTGTGGTTGGGCCTGAACCCAGATTGTGATTGGTCCAGGCCCCCTGTCGCCTCCATAAATTTGGAAAGGATGGTATTAACGTGTTTCTCAGCCAGTTTGCTAATGAAAGGGAGAAGGGAGATAGGGCGGAGGTTGGAGAGTTCTGACCAGGGAAGAGTGGTGTTTTTCCGTATGGGGTTCACTACCGCTTCTTTCCAGGGTTGTGGAAGTTGTCCCTCGGCAAAGGAAAGGTTCATAAGCTTCTGAATAGTGGGGCCTAATGATTCCACCAAGGGGGAGATCATTTTTGCAGGGATCAAATCAGTGGGGGGACCAGTCTTCATATTACCAATGAGGGTGGTCAGATCTTTTAAGGTAATTTCTGGGATTGTATGGAGCGTTTTATCAGGGGTCATTGTGGGGAGAGTCTCAAGGGCCGTAGTCTCTAAAGGACCTGTGACTTTCGTAATTTTCTTATATATCCCCTCAATTTTTTCATTGAAGAACTGGGAGATGTTGTTGCAGAGATCTTGAGTAAAAACATCCGGGCTCTCACATATTACAGGGTTGGTAAAAGTCTGTATGATTTTGAATAGTTCTTTCCAGCAGAACCCAGAGCATCCACCTCCCCCCTTTCCGATCCGAAGCCACTGAAATCATCTGCGGCATACCCCAGGGCTCATCCCTCAGCCCACATCGTTCAACATCTACATGGCACCACTCGCCCATGTCGCCCGACTGCACGACCTCAACATCATCTCCTACGCAGACGACACCCAGCTGATCCTCTCCCTCACCAAGGACCCCCTCACCTCCAAAAACAATCTCCACGAAGGAATGAAAGCCATGGCAGAGTGGATTAAAAACAGCCGACTGAAACTAAACTTGGACAAGATGGAAGTCCTAATCTTTGGCTCCACCCCATCGGCCTGGGATGACTCCTGGTGGCCGACCGCACTGGGAACAGCTCCAACACCCACCGACCACGCACACAACCTACGGGTCATCCTCAACTCTACTCTCTCCATGACAAAGCCAGTCAATTACGTCTCGTCCTCCTGGTTCAACAATCTTTGCATGCTTCGCAAGACCTACATGTAGATCCCCACCAAAACAAGAAGAACGTTCACCCAGGGCCTAATCAGCAGCAGGTTGGGCTACGGAAATGCCCTCTATGCAGGAGCCTCGGCCAAACTCCTGAAATGACTTCAACGCATCCAAAACGCCTCTGCACGTCGGATCCTTGACATCCCTTGCTGCAGCCACATTACACCCCACCTGAAAGACCTGCATTGGCTCCCCGTCAACAAGAGGATTACCTTCAAGTTCCTCACCCACGCACACAAGGCACTCCACAACACCGAACCAGCATACCTCAACAAGCGACTAAACTTCTACACCCCCAACCGCCAGCTCCGCTCCGCTTACCTCACCACAGTCCACCATATCTGAAGAGCGACCTCAGGCTGCAGATCTTTCTCCCACCTCACCCCAAAGACATGGAACACCCTACCCATTATCATACGGCAGACTCAGGACCTGCTTACTTTCAGAAGACACCTCAAGACCTGGCTATTCAAGCAGTAGCAGCATCTCCCCCAAGCGCCTTGAGACCCTCACGGGTAAGAAGTGCGCTTTACAAATGTTCTGATTGATTGATTGATTGATTGATTCTGCAAAGAGATGGGCTTAAAAGGGGGTTCACCTGTCTAATCGAAGCTAGGAGCAGGTAAACTCTCTAGTGTGTCATGTCTTCACAATAGGCCACTGCATCACATCCTTTGAAAAAAGATACTTAGTTCACTTCTTGAGATTCAGACAGTTCTTCCCATGCATCACATTTCCTGCCATCACCGCTCCTCTCGATGAGAACCTTACTATCAGCAGTCTAGTATTTAACAAATGTCTATTTACTAGATAACAGAAGGCTTCTGGAAAGTTACAGCATCTGCAGTGTAAGAGAAAAAACATCTTGTGGAAGACAACATCTCAATGTGAAAAACAGGCCTTTCAATCCTAGCATGTAAAACAACATTAATATGGCATCAGTGGTTAGACTAACTTTAGTACATTATATTACTTCATTTGTATGTTTGCTATGCCTACGTATGATTAACTATCACAAAATATGTATATTTTATACACGTTATTCAGCACAAATTGCACACTGTTCAACTAAGTGCATTTATTTTGCAAACATTTGGAAATTCGCTTTATCAACATTCACGAGCTAATAATAATGCAAGAATGTGTAGGCTACATGAATCAAGGGTATTTTAACTTTGTGAATGGGGAATTGTGTATTAAGTTGTGTTACCCAAAGCCGCCCAAAACCAATCACTAATTCTTGTATTTGACCATTTGGGGATTGGAGAGAAAGGGTTCTAACAAATATTGAGGCAGTGACACTAGTGTGAGTGCTCTTCCTGTAACACAATATAGAGAAGATAAGAAACAATGTCTATTATACATTCTGGGAATATAACAACAAACAATTACCCTGAACATCAATTTGGAATTTATCTAGGAGGCTGTAACTGCCTGCTAGGACCTCCTAATTTCCACAATTAATGTAGTTGAAAGTTTTCTATAGGAAACACAATTATTTTATTTTACTAAAAGCAGTAGCAATAATATTTTAGTAAATTCTTGTAAATTAAGTAGTGCTGAGTATGTCAACGTTTTTGTGTACATTTGAGACTCACGCATCAAATTTTAGGATTTCCTTGTGACCTACAGAATGGAGAGGCTCTTTCACATCAAGCGCTCGAGAAACCAGATGAAGGAAGTGCTGTGATCTCCCTGCTCATCACTACCATTGGGTTGCATTGGTGTTGGCTGCACTCTTCTATGGGATGGCACAAGTCCATTACAACACCTATGTCCAAAATTGATGGGACCCTTTTGCTACACCAGTGTTAGCTCAATGAACACTCTCACTTTATTAGCACATAATCAAGAGTTCTTTAAGCCATATCATTATTGTATTCCTTGATCTGATTACTACACTTGATTGTTTTGGCTTTGCTCTGACTCTCCTGGCTGGCTGTGTCCACTTCTCTCATTCCACAATTCCACGTCTTCATTAAGAATGGAAGCTATATTTTCAAAATGCATTCCTCACGTTGTTGTTTCCTTAAAGGTCATGATTATCTACTCACTGTTCAGTGATTCATTTCCCATTAGGGCTTCTGACATCTGGTTTTGGTTGCATATCATTCTAACCCCATTGCAACTTGATAAAGTGAACAAGCATTTAATAAGTCTAAAAATTAGTGCTTTCAACTTCATTGGCCCCCATTTTTTTTATTTCACCCAGCACATCCGTCAAATAAGATAGCACATCTTATAGACATTCAATATCAATCTCACTTTGCTGACCTTCTTATTGCTGGGTTTAACCACTTGAAGAAAACTGAAGTTGCAGCCGCCTTCAAGAATATTGGCTCTGGGCTGCTTAGATTAAACAATACTGAATTTGGAGCTATTAAAAATTCCTTAGATCTCTCGCTACAAATGTATTAATGGAATTTGGGGCCATGTGCACAACCATTTTTAATGGTTGCAAACGGCCATTGAGCCAGCCCCCTTCACCTTCGACCGAGCCCAACACTGCACCAATTCAAGAAGGATCTCAAGACCTGGCTCTTCGAAAGACCCCAACTGACCTGCTCACTCTCACCCTTAGTGCCTTGAGACCCTCACCGGTGAGTAGTGCACTCTACAACACCCTGATTGATTGATTAATTGAATATAAAATATGTATTTGTTATTATTGCTGATTGTATTGCATGGTTAATTATATAACTACATCAGGCCTGATTCACAAAGGTAAACTTACACTTTTGTTTAAGTTTACTACTTTTTAGTATTCTCACAGGGGACACTGACAAAATATCGACCCCCAGAATATCCTTATACAAACATATTGTGACCAAAATATTGATGTCAAAAATATCTGCATCCTATACTATCTAAAATATCATGTTTGTATACATATAAAATAAATTAATAAATACTAAATATATTAAAATTTTAAATTAATTTTAAAAATAAATTTGATTTAATATAAATTTGAACAAATGTAACAAATACACGTAATTAAAAAAAAAGTAAACACACATATATAATAATTAATATAAACATGCATATATTATAATGTGTATATATATATATTTTTACTTTAAAACAATTATGACTCTAATAATTTAACTGTATTTTATAATTTTTAAATTATAGAACAATGTAACAAATAAATATATTTATCTATTTTTTCTCACCTTTTTCACTTTGCACTTATTCATTAACATATTCTTCTTTTTGTTTTCTTGACTTAGTTTTGCACACATGAGATTGTGTATATGCATTTCTTGTGCTCTGAGTTACCGTACATATGCACATTGATATCCTTTGGATGAGATATTCATCTGTGACTGCTGTGGATTTGATTGGGTGGAATGCTATGACAGTTATGTCATCTTGGTATATACATATAAATTCCTATTTAATGATGGGAGTCTCGTGATACAGGGCTATGCCATGAGTTACATACCTTGCAGTTATATTCTACTAAGGACTAATCGTCTTGATGTATGATACACTGATTGAAGTTTGGCAAATGTTCCTTTTCAATTTTGACTAATATTTTTATTACAGGTATCGTTACTCAAATTATGTTAACTTTATGAATTGATGGACATTGCCAGCATGGACATTCTAATTAGGTTAACTCTATTAATTGTTGGTATTCTTAGGATATTTGTGAGTTTCTCTCTCTCGATATCTATGTAATAACATCTTTTTATTACAGGTATCGTCATTCAAATTATGTCAACTTTATTCATTGTTGGACATTGCTGGCATTGCCATTCAAATTATGTCAACTTTATTAATTTCTGGTACTCTTAGGACAACAGTGAGTCTTTTCTCTATGTCCACCGAGTTACATGACTTGTTTCATGATCTTGCAGCTCATGACCGGTCGTAGTTGTCCAACTTTAATTATTCTGTTGCATCAAGTGTACAATACGAAATATAGGTTGTGTTTCTCATGCTAATCTCTTTAACCGTGAGGTAATGGTGTTAAGATGTATGTGATTCTTCTCACTGTGCCCATGGAGTCACAACACTTCTATCTTGCAAATTTATAGACCGCTATAGGTCTATAATTTTGAATTACCACATCACAGTAAAAAGTACTATGCCTGATATCATTTGTTGTAGACTGAACGAGTGTTATGCAGACTTGTTTTCAATTTTTTTTTGTTTCACTACTAGGATGTCTTTCATTTCTATGATGACATGAAATGTATTTTTACAGAGCTTAGAGCCATGAACGTTGAACTTGACGAAGGCCGTCAGGCTGAAACACGTAGTACTGTGAACATTAAGCCCACTCGTGGATACTATTGGTGTGCCGCATCCTTTTTCATTTGATGAGGATTGTTCCACAATATATATATATATATATATATATATATATATATATATATATATATATATATATATATATATATATTACACAATTTCCAGATTCCCAAATAGAAGGACCACCAGGAAGATTCTTTAAGAAAACGCCAAGTTTAATTCACGGCTTGCTTGTGGCATGTATACAGGAAAGCCACTCCGAAAGTTCATGCTGCCAGACGCGTTTCGGGAGAAACCTGCTCCCTTCTTCTGTGGCGCAGTATGCGAGGCACAGGAACTAATTGTCTTTAATAATTGCCACGCCCCTGGGCGGGAACGCTGCCACTCCTGCGGCATCTTGGGCATTGTAGTTTTACCTTGTAGGGGTAAAGTTCATGTGCTTTATAACATCAATTGTAATTCCGAGTGGGCGGAGAGGGTGACCTGTGCCTTGTCACACTGCTTTGTAGCCATGTAAAAGCGTTCGCGTGAGCACTAACTGGAATCGTGCTCATGCGTCTTCCATCCGCTAACATCACGCACCCAGTGGTGCTGACTCGGATCCAATGGCTGGGGGGTCATCTTCACGACCGGGACGGCCGCTAATCCATTACACAATTTCCAGGTTCCCAAATAGAAGGACCACCAGGAAGATTCTTTTAGAAAACGCCCAGTGTAATTCACGGCTTGCTTGTGGCATGTATGCAGGAAAGCCACTCCGAAAGTTCATGCTGCCAGACGCGTTTCGGGAGAAATCTGCTTCCTTCTTCTGTGGCGCAGTATGCTAGGCACAGGAACTAATTGTCTTTATTAATTGCCACGCCCCTGGGCGGGAACGCTGCCACTCCTGCGGCATCTTGGGCATTGTAGTTTTACCTTGTAGGTGTAAAGTTCATGTGCTTTATAACATCAATTGTAATTCCGAGTGGGCGGAGAGGGTGACCTGTGCCTTGTCACACTGCTTTGTAGCCATGTAAAAGCGTTCACGTGAGCACTAACTGGAACCGTGGTCACGCGTCTTCCATCCGCTAACATTACGCACCTAGTGGTGCTGACTCGGATCCGCTCTATTACTATTACTATTCGCACTCCAATTAGTGCATCAGTAGGGAAAGTGTTGGATAGCAGAAGGGTAAAATGGACTATTTACACTCTAGTGCAACAGTAGGGGAAGTGTTGGTTAGCGGAGGGATAAAAATTACTATTTCCACTCCAATGAGTGCAATAGTAGGGAAAGGGTTGGACCCCACCAATCTTGGGGGGTCCAATCTTTTCCCAATTGGAAAATAGATTATAAAATGTAATAAGCCAATCCCAATGGTATCCTATGGGAGATATAGGCCTTGCTGTAGTGAAAAACAAATGTAAGTGTTTAGTACCAGGACCTGTTAAACTTAGAAGTACATGTCCTACTTTTTAAATACACTGCATCTGGCCTCTAGGCTTCCCAGGGCCAACCTTACAGGTGACTTATATGCATTAAAAAGGAAGGTTTGGGTTTGGCAAGAGTGTTAACTTGGCAGGTCGACATGGTAGTTTAAAACTGCACACACAGGCTCTGCAATGGCTGGCCTGCACATTATTTAAAGGGCTACTGAATCGGTGCTGCAGGCCCACTAGTAGCATGTAATTTACAGACCAAGAGATGATTTAGTGCACTTTACTAGGGGCTTATGATTAAATAAAATATGAAAATTGTGAATAAGCCAATGTTACCATGTTTTAAGCAGTGAGCCAATGCACTTTAGCACTGGCTAGCAGTGGTAAAGTGCCTAGAGTCTTAACTCCTGCAAAAATGAAGTAAGCAAAAACTGGAGGTCTGAAGGCAAAAAGCACGGGGAAACCATGCCAAGGATGCCAGGTTTAACAATCTTGTAACCCGACTTTCCTGAACTATATACCCCGCATGTCTGATGGTGGGATTGCTACTGTTGAATAAACTGCAAGGGTAAGTCATAATTTTCTGTTCACTTGTTTACTTCCTTCCATCAAAATTGATTTACTGCTCTTTTGCTTGCCATATGTATTAGAAGAAACTTCCTTTAGAGTGCATACACTAGGAGGAAAATAGAGCATCCCTAACATCTGCTTTGACTGATACTGAATTGCAATTAATTAAGGCCAAGTTTTACTAAGGGCCTGCATTGCCATTGTACCATTCAAGGCAGTGCAAGGCAATGCAAGCTTTCTTAAGACCGATTTACTAAGACACCATGCGTGTTTCTCTGTGGCTCACCAAATCAGAAGTAGCGTTAGGCAGTGCTAGTTGCTGCTTTGAGTTACACTGCATTGGGAAGGTAGCGTGAGTGATCCCATGTATCCACATATGGTTTTTGACACATTCCCAGATTTACTAAAAGTAGTTAATCTGGAAATGCGTCAAAATTGTACGCCATCCTAACACAGGTGTAACTAGGAGAAATATGTTTTTTATCCTTCTTATTTCCCCTTTTTACATGTGCTGCATTCTGCAGCACAAATAGAAAGAGGAAATTGCCTCTGAGGATTGTTTTTGTGCAGGAAGGTGTACCACCGTTGCACCATGGAACAAGGGTGCCTGCCTTGCCACTAGGCAGTACATGGCGCACCAGCGCAGAGACTAGCAAATATATTAGTAAATATGGTGCATTCCTGCTTTCTCCATTTTACACTGCTTATCGCAGCAAGTTGTCTTGCTGCATTGCGTGTTGCCAATTCTTAGTAAATCTGGCCCTAAGTGAAATGTTTTTGCATAGTGCACATAATTTTTCCCAAAGTTAACAATTGAGAAGGAATTACATATTTTCTGTGATAGCCCATACAAAAGGGTCATCAACCTAGTCAAAAGCATTTTCCTTTCCTTTTCAACCAGGCTTAACTAGGACCAACAGGGCCTAGTTAGTTTCTGCTCAACAAATTAAGGTGAGAGAATTATTAGTGTGCTTCATAGTAACATCCCTAAAATAAAAGCATACTGAAATGACAAAATCTGGCCACAAATCACCCACACCAGGTTTTTTGCCTGTTTAGTTACATATAATTTTACATCGAAATTCAACAGGTAAATTGATCTGTGTGAACTGGGGAGATGTAGAGGTTTATACGATGAAGCTGGGTGACCCTCCCCTATTTCCTTAGGTCATGAAAAAACCCGAGCAGTGTATTTTGAGAAAGTTGGTATCATTTAACTGGAACTATTTGGGCCAGCAAGAATTCTATTTGGGGCAATAGTTTTAAACTCAGGCACCTATTTAATTATATCCACTGCTTCCAGCAATGTTATCCAAAAGACGTTGGCTGAATTTAGTTTTAGCAATGGATGGTCTTCCACCTTCCCTCCAAACACCTGCGCTCCATCTTTCTTTGCCTCACCCACATCCCCGCATCTGTTGCAGCAGCAGTGGAGGATGGTCCTTCACCTACGTCACTGTAAAGTCTGAAATGACCTCCCATTTCAACTTTGTACCTCATCCTCTCTGTTGGAATTCAGAAAAGGACTTAAGACCTGGCTGTTCAAGTGAGCCTTACTGCAGCAGTGATTAAATACCTGAATACCCTCACGGACGATTAGCCACGCTTTACAAATCCGGACTGACTGATTGATTGATCAGTGGCATAAAAAACGGAATGGGGTTCCCCCTGCAGAAAGCAAAGAGGCGACCCCTTAGTCCCTGTGAGACTTGGGGTCACCAGCTCTCAAGGGGGTAGCATGGCGCGAGCAGCAAGGCAGCCAGGGGCTTTTGTGTAAAGCAGCTACTTGACGCACACATCCAATGAAACATACAGTGGCGCAATAATGAAGACCACACCAGTAGTTGTATTTGTAAGAATCAAGATCTTTTATATAAGCTTTCAGATAGAGAGATGCAGTATTAATTCATCAACATTTCAGGTAAGTATTTTCATTAAGACATTTCATGAATCATATTCAGGATGCATTTCCCATGAATAGGTGAGCATTTCATTAAAATAATAACCAACTCATTTAGCAGTGAAATGCTAACTAACCCCGCCTGTCGCATCAGACTCTTTGACAGGCAAAGGGGTACTTGTATTAACCTAGAGGATCCTACAAGAAGCGTCTATAGTAATGCGTTGAAGTAACACCTCAAATCTCTCATGGACGCTTTTCCTAGAAGATAATACAACATAACAGCAAGTACTTATCAGTCTAACAAAGAACTCCAAAGAACACAGCCTTTAGTCATTTGTGACAAGCCTTTCTTCTTGTGAAAGCGGGTCGGCTTCCGACCTAAGACAGATCCTCAGAATACTAGGGAAGCCCACCTCTGCAAGAAAATTCAGTACAGTGTAGTGAAACTCCCTCTCATTTCAGGCTTGTAAATATGGTGCACTATGAACATTTCAGCTTGTAAATATGGTACACTAGGAACATTTCAGGCTTGTAAATATGGTAGAGGGGAACGTGTTTAACCCTCCAACCTCCAAACTCGGGACGCACATTCAGAAAGGGGCCAACGGGGCCCAGTCTCAATCCACCCCGGGTGAGGGGTGACCTCGGGCCACACTCGGCCTACCGCCCTCCTCCCCGGGGGTTACCTGGTACCTTCAGCCCTCCGGGGCTCTCGCGTCGGCTGAAGTCGGCGGGAGAAGCTTCCGCCAGCTGGGGGGACCTCTCGCCGCCGGGCGCGGTGCTCAGGGGATGCAGGCACCGGCGCTGGGGCAAGGCGGATCCATGATGCGGGGCAAACTGGAGGGTGGCTCTCAGGCTCTACGGCCCCCCTCCGCGACCATCCCGGGCTTCCCCGATTGAAACAGAGGCACGGGGACGGCAGCCAATTGCTGCGCGGCTCAGGCGGGGGTGCGGCCGATGACGCGGCTCGCGTCCCTCATCACGTGATGAGGGGAGGCTGGCTTCGGGCCTAGCGCGGCCTGGTGAACTCGGTGCAGCGATGAGTTGGCCTGGGAAATTAGCGCGTCCGGCCACAGCACCATGACGGCGGGCAACGCTTCACAGGGTTATTACTTCGCAGCAATTCACAGAGTCAATTACTTCACAGCGCTTCACGGGGGCAATTACTTCACAGCGCTTCGCAGGGGCAATTACTTCACAGTGTTTGGCAGAGTCAATTACTTCACAGCGCTTCACAGAGTCAAGTACTTCACAGCGCTTGGCAGGGTCAATTACTTCACAGCGCTTGACAAGGGCTATTACTTCACAGCGCTTCACAGAGTCAGTTACTTCACAGCGCTTGGCAGAGTCAATTACTTCACAGCGCTTGACAAGGGCAATTACTTCACAGTGCTTCACAGAGTCAAGTACTTCACAGCGCTTGGCAGGGTCAATTACTTCACAGCGCTTGACAAGGGCAATTACTTCACAGCGCTTCACAGAGTCAGTTACTTCACAGCGCTTGGCAGAGTCAATTACTTCACAGCGCTTGACAAGGGCAATTACTTCACAGCGCTTCACAGAGTCAGTTACTTCACAGCACTTGGCAGAGTCAATTACTTCACAGCGCTTGACAAGGGGCATACAGGTCAGCCCAATTGTAGGCAGGGGATGCGCAGGGCAGCACAGTCCTGCACCTGATCCCAGCAAGCAGTCTTCTTGGTGCTTGGATGGCTCTGCGCCCTTGGTTGCTTGTTTCTTGAAGTTACTGGGGTGGGGGTGATGATGAGTTGAAGGCCTGAGGAGTTTCCTCAGTCACTGCAGATGGACGCTGGGGTTCCCTACCACTGGGCCAGATCAGGGGGCTAGCTTAGGACACCTCACCCAGCTTAAGAGGCAGCACCTAAATCCTGTCACTCCCAGTAGCATAGGTTCCTCACTAGGCCCTCCCGCCTAAAACTCCTGCGTGGGTTCCCCAGGTCAGTGATGCCCCAACTGACTAGAAAGTTTCCCTCCCTTTCTTTATATAGTGTCAGTTGGGAGTTGGCAGTGGCAGTTGGTGCCTCCCCTATTCTGGAAGGTTCCAGGAGCTTTCCTCATTCTAGCTATGGGCAGGCTGGCAGGCTGGTATGGCAACATTGTTTAAGGGTTCTAGCCAGCTCCTGGCTACTAGAGTGCGCCTATACAGACCACGCTGCAGTAGCAGGGGTCAGTGGCAGCCATGTTGAGGGTAGTCAAGCACCTGCATCTAGCATGGGTTTTAATAATACACAGGCCATTACAGCCTCGCAGTGCCTATACAGTTTCATTATAAAGGGGGGACATCCTGAATTAGGGGAAGCAAAAAGCAAAACATTTCTGTGAAAAGGGCCAAGTCCAACAGTCCCCCATATATCACAGCTATTTAATGGCCTTGGGCTGAACGGGGGCTCTGCTCAAGAGTTGAGGTGCCCCAGAAGGGTTAGTGCCCCCCCAGCACTGCAGGGTCTGCAGAAGCTTGTGAACCACTCTTGCAATTGATGTACTCCAAACCTGCCACTACTTTTTACGACCTGGGAACTTCATTCACCTGTTCATTAACTGTCAAGATTACATTAGCTTGAGCAGGACAATACTAAAACCCCTATTCATACAGCAATGTTTTAGATCCACAGAAGCAATTGGTGCATGTTTCCCTTGCAGCCGGCATTAATCCTGTTAACTGCCCTGTCGCACAGTTTATTGGTCATGCTATTCAGAAATAGAATATTATAAAATGTATTTGGTTTTACTATACACTCTCCACTCCCTGCATTAGTTTATGATTTTACACTTCATGAGCATGCCGCTTCATGCGTTTTAATGAGTTAAGAGCAAGACATAATATTTAAAAATCTTTGCGCAGTCATTTATATTGTTATTTTTCTATTACCTGGCCTCCCTACGCAATTGAGAGTTGGAGACTGAGGGCAGGTGTCAAATTAATAGATTTAAGCAGCATTGCTGTTGCATTCAATGTGTGCCCATCAACATTAACAGTCACTTTATTTGCATGTATTTTGGCAAGTTTTAATTTCCTGATAAACTTGTAGACGTCGATTTTTGCCTGAGTGTAGTCAAAATGGGACTCCGGACAGAACGACAGCCCCTTGTTAAGTACCATCCTTTCCTTGTCTGATAATTGATACTTGGAGAGATTCACTATCAAGGTCACTATTTCCTGTTGCGGAGGGGATATTGCCTTCTTGTGCCGCTTTGATCTGCGGGTTTTTCGGGTGCTGGCGCGGGGGCTGGTTGTGTTTGTTGTGGTGTTCCTCGCCCGCCTCTTCGGTAAAATCTCCCTCCTCTGCCTCCGCCACGTGATATACTCTTTTCCAGGTTTATCAGTGTGACTTCGTCTAAAACAGACAAGTTTTTTGTCTGGGGTACTGTGCGTGTGGTTCCATCCTCACTGATATCAGACTCACTGGCACTTGATGCCATCTTGTGTAGAGGATAGTTTTTTTTTTAAATTGTTGTAACGCTTTGCAAATGTCAGGATTCTACCATGTAGGTAGTCTTGCTCATCACGTTTAAATTTTCGTTCTTTTCTTTCCTCAATTTCTTTCTCATATTGATCAAGTCGTGTTTCCATTTCTTTCCTTAATTTTGTGATATCATCCTGATTAGATTCCTTCTGTAGAGATTCTTCCGCTTCCTTGATTTTGATTGTTAAGTCATCAATATCAATTTTGGCGTGTTTGATCAGCAATCTCATCATATTTAAGGAACAGTTGGTATTGTTTTCCATCCATTCTGTTATCAGATCAATTTTTGTATCTGGGTGTGTGGGCATAGTGAAAATGCGGAGGCCCCGTGGGATGCGTTTGACTTCCACATAATTCTCTAGAGCTATCACTTCCCAGCTTTTGTTGATTTCTTTTTTGTATAGACGCTCTAGGGAATTCATTTGTTGTTTGAGCGTTGCGATAACTTTATCAGGTATTGTAGTGTCCTGAGTTACATTTGTTGCTGATGCCCCAGATTTAAACGTTAACGTTGCTTTGGAAGCGCGTTTTGCCACTCACGCTTCCATGTTTACTTTTTCAGTTCCACACCAATTACATTAAGGGTGAACGTTATTGCGCTACTGTCTCTTTAAGGCTCAGACTTTGGTCCGGTTTGTCAAAGTCAAGCCGCGCGTTTCATTAAACTAGCGCGGCGTCTCTTAGCTTTCACAAAGTCCGGTCGCTTCGATTTACCGTTTAGATACTTTACACAATGCAGAGCGTTCAGGCGTTTCACTCACCTCTCCGCCTTCAGTCAGCACTCGGTTCCGCACAGCCGCGCGGTCCTCCTGCCTTCGGGGGAGGGAGTTTTGCCGGGAAAGTATTCTCCTTGTCACACGGAAATCGGGCGCATCTCTCTGCATCAATTATTGTGCCACAAAGTGATCCAGCAGACCTCCGATGCGCTCAACAGCGCGTGCTCAGCTCAGGGGTCGGATCCTGACCCAGAATAAGTTTTATGTCACAAAGGGAGCGGCACACCAAATTTCTGTTCACAGCCTTTTAATCAAAGCTTCACCCCACCAACACGTTTCAGCCTCACAGGCTTTGATCACGGTCAGTAAGTCCTTCTACTATTTTCTTTTTATACTAGCCCACACTAGCCTTAGGTGGCATTGTGGGTGATGTAGTTTTGAAAACAGTATTCACAAGAAATCAACAATTTAAAAGAAAGAAAGACCGGTGTGTCATTATCCTTATACATAATATTAAACATGTTAAATCACATGGGTTAATTAATTCATAGTTACAGGACTAGTTCCAGTTTGTTGACTGTAACAAACTGGAACTAGTCCTGTAACTATGAATTAATTAACCCATGTGATTTAACATGTTTAATATTATGTATAAGGATAATGACACACCGGTCTTTCTTTCTTTTAAATTGTTAAATTGTTAATTTCTTGTGTATACTGTTTTCAAAACTACATCTCTCACAATGCCACCTAAGGCTAGTGTGGGCTAGTATAAAAAGAAAATAGTAGAAGGACTTACTGACCGTGTTCAAAGCCTGTGAGGCTGAAACGCGTTGGTGGGGTGAAGCTTTGATTAAAAGGCTGTGAACAGAAATTTGGTGTGCCGCTCCCTTTGTGACATAAAACTTATTCTGGGTCAGGATCCGACCCCTGAGCTGAGCACGCGCTGTTGAGCGCATCGGAGGTCTGCTGGATCACTTTGTGGCACAATATATATATATATATTCACAGAAAAAACCATAGGTTATAGACCATATATAGTTAGGAATTTGCATTTACAAAACCTTGAAAATTCACTGAAAAAACCATAGGTTATAGACCATATCTAGTTAGGGATTAGCATTTAAAAAACCTTATTTTATTTGCACAAAACCATTGAAATTCCATATATAGTTAGTTGCACTAACTATATATCGCGGACCCGCAATCCACTGCTAATGATGTCACATATTACATCATTCATGACATGGTCAGTGACATCACTGATGACATCACTGATGACATCTCAAATGACATCACTGATGACATCACTGATGACATCACTGATGACAACACCCAGTGACTGTATGTTTCTGTAAAGTTAAAATATGTCTTACATATTGAAGAATGAGTGGATGTATAAGTGTCTGGATGAAGGATTTAGTAGGTGCATGACTGACTGTATGAGAGAATGATTAAATGTGTCTCACTGAGTGTATGGGTTAGTGATTAAAGTGTCTTAATTTGGCAATCATTATTTATGTTGTTCTGTAAACTGCTGCATGTTTAAATCAGTAGCTATATCAGTAACTATATGGGTTATTGAATGGTTGCCCAAGTATTTGTATGGGAGACTGAGTATGTGTGTGGGTGGCTGGGAGGTGTATAACTCTGTGCATAGATGTGTGAGCAGTTGATTCCCTAGGTGTATGGGTTCAAAAGTGCATGTAGAAACAGCTGTATGGACAGTTGACTGTGTGCATGAGTATATTTGTGAGTGTATGGATATCTCAGTGCTACATGTCAAAGTAAGTACATATGTAAAACACACTCCATGTGAGAGTTGACATATATAAATAACTGAACATAAGAGCCAGTGAATGTGTGAGTGGCTGTATGAATCATTGTGAACTTGTATCAAGGATTGTATAAGAGAGTAAATATGTGTTACTATATGTTTGAATAAGTAAGGTGTGTATAACTGTATAGTTGAGGAAATGGAGATGTGATTGATTCTTTGCATGACTGACTAGGTGTGTGAGTAACTCCATGGATGTGTGACAGTCTGTGAGTGCCTGTTTACACTGAGTGTACCTAAGGTTATATTAGAGTCTGAAGATGTATTATCACATAAATGATATCATCAGTGATGTAATCAGTAATGTCAAATGAGATGTCAGTGATGTCATCAGTGATGTCATTTGAGATGTCATCAGTGATGTCATCAGTGATGTCATTTGAGATGTCATCAGTGATGTCATCAGTGATGTCACTGACCATGTCATGAATGATGTAATATGTGACATCATTAGCAGTGGATTGCGGGTCCGCGATATATAGTTAGTGCAACTAACTATATATGGAATTTCAATGGTTTTGTGCAAATAAAATAAGGTTTTTTAAATGCTAATCCCTAACTATATATGGTCTATAACCTATGGTTTTTTCAGTGAATTTTCAAGGTTTTGTAAATGCAAATTCCTAACTATATATGGTCTATAACCTATGGTTTTTTCTGTGAATTTCATTGGTTTTTTAAAAGCTAATATCTATAGCTGTAAAATATATTCTTTATTAAGTGACGTATCACGTAGCCCGTGAGACGCCTCATGATGCATCGCATAACCGTGACGTATCGTCTCTGCAGCGCAAACCAAACCCAAAACGTAAGCGCGCCAGAACACGCTTAAAGATATATATATATTTTTTTAACCTTAATTAGACAAAATCCACACGTGCACATATCACAAACGTTCAAAAAACACAATATGTCGGACTCCCGTTACGCTGCCGGTTAGCTGCCCGGTTAACGTACCAGGAAGCACCTTTACCGCGAAAAATCGCAATTTTGTTTTCTTTTGCCCCGCAGTGAACTTTAATAGCCCCCTCATCAATCCTAGGGGTTCAAGAGGGGTCTGCCTTACCCCTTTCATTCATTTACACCTTTTTTTTTTCCACCTCTTGTCTCTCGATCCTACCGAGAGACAAGATGGCGGCCGCTCTGGACTGTTTACAATGTTGACAGCCAATCAGCTACTCCTCAGGATTTTTTTTTTTTTGGGCCCCGCGTGGTTTTATAATATCCCCCTCATCAATCCTATGGGGTCAGAAGGGGTCTACCTTGCCCTCTTTCCTTCATTTCCCCCTTTGTTTTGGTCTCCTCTTGTCTCTTGATCCTACCGAGAGACAAGATAGCGGCCGCTCCGGACTGTTTACAATGTTGACAGCCAATCAGCTACTCCTCAGACTCCCGTTACACTGCAGGTTAGCTTCCCGGTTAGCTGCCCGGTTAGCTGCCCGGTTCGCTTACCAAGACGCGTCTCTACGGCGAAAAAATCGGATTTTTTTTTTTTTTTTTTGGGGGCCCCGTGTGGCTCTATAATATCCCCCTCATCAATCCTAGGGGGTCAGAAGGGGTCTACCTTGCCCCCTTTCCTTCATTTCCCCCTTTGTTTTGGCCTCCTCTTGTCTCTCGATCCTACCGAGAGACAAGATGGCGGCCGCTCCGGACTGTTTAGAATGTTGACAGACACCGGAGGGCCAATCAGCTTCGCATCGCAAAGTTCCGATACGCGAAAAGTTCGCTAACCGGATCGCTGCCCGGAGCGCTGTTACAGATATATATCTTGATTTAAACGTTAATTTCTCAAAATCCACTGAAGCACATATATTGAGACCTAGCAAAGGCACATCGGGCTAACAGTCCCTACAATTTTGCCAAGTTTCGTGGAAATCCATTCAGCCGTTCGGGCTAAAAGTGAGTCCAACCGCCCTATGGAAATTAACATGGGAAAAACGCGTTTTGGGACCCCCCTTTTTTCTCGGCCCCCCCTTGACGAACCCCCCCCAAATTTCCAGGAGCTGCTCAGAAACAAAATGTGCCATTTTCCTGAAAATTTCAGCCGATTCCGTCCACAATGGCCAAAGTTATTAGACATAGAATTTTCAGAAATCCCATAGGGAAAAAATCCTAACTATATATACCTACTGGCGACCGCCAGTAGGTAATATATATATATATATATATATATATATATATATATATATAAAAATATATATATATATAATTATTTATAAATATACATATCCGGAAAGCCGCGTCTCGCTCCCAGCATGCAGAACTTCGCCCAGGCAAGGATAGCATGGACACGGACCAGTTAAGTGCTAGAATTTTATTCAGTGCAAATTCAGCCGCATGACGTTTCGACTCCGAGGAGCCTTGCTCACATGACAACGTTCTCAGTGAAAAAAATGCTCTTTTTAAAGTGACAGTACTCAGATGTAAACGCGTCACGTGATTATGCTGAGAGTGAACATAGACAAAATACTTCATTGTAATATGTTGCCAGAGACATCTCACAAATAAATATCAGAATGTGTCGACATTTTACACATAGTAATACAATCATGGTAAAATACCATAAAATCTGTGTGTAGCGGGGCAAATTCAAGTTCAAGTTCAGGAATTTATATAGGGCACTACTCACCCAGAGGGTCTCAAGGCGCTTGGAGAGGCGGGTGTATTTACTTATCGAAAATCCATGTTTTTAGTTGCTTCCTGAAGGAGAGGTGGTTCTGAGTAAGGCGGAGGTGGGCGGGGAGAGAACTCCAGGTCTTGGCCGCTAAGTAGGAGAAGGATCTTCCCCCCATGGTGGATCTGTGGATGCGCGGAATTGCGGCGAGGGCTTGATTGGATGATCGTAGTTGGCGGGTGGGGGTGTAGAAGGACAGTCTTGTGTTGAGTCCTAGGTCATCGAGGGCTTTGTGTGCGTGGGTGAGGAGGCGGAACGTTATTCTCTTGTTGAAGGGGAGCCAGTGGAGATCTTTCAAGTGACCGGAAATGTGAGCTTGACGAGGGATGTTCAATATGAGTCTGGCTGATGCGTTTTGGATGCGTTGAAGTTTTATCTGTAGTTTGGCTGTGGTTCCGGCGTAAAGGGTGTTTCCATAATCCAGTCGACTGGTGACCAGTGCGTGGGTGACCGTCTTTCTTGTTTCGGTGGGGATCCAACGGAAGACTTTTTTGAGCATGCGTAGGATGTTGAAGCAGGATGATGAGACGGCATTGGCTTGTCTGGTCATTGAGAGGGAGGAGTCCAGGATGAAGCCCAGCATACATGCGTGATCCATTGGTGTGGGTGCGGTTCCCAGGGCTGGTGGCCACCAAGTGTCATCCCAGGCCGAGGGGGATGAGCCTAAGATGAGGACTTCCATTTTGTCCGAAGTTTAGTTTTAAGCGGCTGTTCTTCATCCACTCGGCTACTTCTTTCATTCCTTTGTGTAGGTTGGTTTTGGTGGTGTTCGGATCTTTGGTGAGGGAGAGGATCAGCTGGGTGTTGTCTGCATAGGAGATGATGTTGAGGTTGTGTTGGCGCACGATGGAAGTGAGGGGACTCATGTATACGTTGAAGAGGGTGGGACTGAGTGATGATCCTTGTGGTACGCCGCATATGACTTCGGTGGCCTCTGATTTGAAGAGGGGGAGGCGGACTCTCTGGGTTCTTCCGGCAAGGAACGATATGATCCATTCCAATGCTTTTCCTTGTATTCCGACATTGCTGAGGCGTTGTATAAGGGTGCTATGACAGACTGTGTCGAAGGCTGCGGAGAGGTCAAGTAAGATGAGGGCAACTGTTTCTCCGTTGTCCAGTAGTGTTCGGATGTCGTCTGTTGCTGCGATGAGGGCGGTTTTGGTGCTGTGTTTGGCTCGGAAGCCGGATTATGAAGGGTCGAGGGATTTGTTGGATTCGAGGAAGGCGGTGAGCTGACTATTGACGGCTTTCTCAATGACTTTGGCGGGGAATGGGAGGAGCGAGGTGGGGCGGTAGTTCTTAAGTTTGGTGGGGTCTGCTGTGGGTTTCTTCAGAAGAGCGCTGAGTTCGGCATGTTTCCAGATTTCCGGGAAAGTAGCGGCGTTGAAGGAACAGTTGATGGCATCGCGGAGATGGGGTGTGATGATGGAGGCTGCTTTGTTGAAAATGTGGTGGGGACATGAGTCGGTTGGCGATCCTGAGTGGATGGAGTTCATCAGGCGGATGGTGTCTTCGGTGGTGATTGGGTTCCAGGCGCAAAGGTAGTTAGAGGGCGGTGTTAGATCAGAAATGGGTGGAATGGACATGTCTTCGGGTTGGTTTTCAAAGCTGTTATGTATTTCGGTGAGTTTGTTGTGGAAGAATGAGGATAGAGAGTCGCAGAGGTCTTGGGAGGGAGAAATGTCGTTGGTGCCGGCGGTGGGGTTAGTAAATTCTTTGACGATGTTGAATAGTTCCTTGCTGTTTTGGGCATTGTTGTCAAGTCGGTCCTTGAATGCTGACTTCTTGGTGGATCGGATTAGTTGGTGTTGTTTACGGGTGGCGTTCTTGAAGGTGGCTAGGTTATCAGTGGTTGGGTTTTTTCTCCAGGTTTTCTCGAGAGTACGACAGAGCTTCTTGGATTTCTTAAGGTCGTCATTGAACCAGGGGGCTTTTTTGCTACCTTGCTTGATGAGTATGTTTTTCAAAGGTGCAAGTTCGTTGGCGCAAAGGGTGATCCATTGGGTGAGGTTAGTGGCTGCTTGGTTTGGATCCGATGGTTTGGTGGGGGGGTATTGGTGAAGCGATGTGAAGAGTTGTTCGGTGGTGATTTTGTTCCAATTTCTTCAGGGGATAGGTTGTGGGGGGTTGTGGGTCGTGGATTTTTTGTAGTTGAAGTGAACGCAGCTGTGGTCTGTCCAATGGAGAGCTGCGGTGTGATCGAAGGAGATGTGCTTGCTGGAGGTGAAGATAGGGTCGAGCGTGTGTCCGGCGTAGTGGGTGGGGGTGTCTACAAGTTGTTTGAGTCCTAGATTGGCCAGGTTATCCAGAAGGGTGGTGGTGTTGTTGTCGTTTTTCTTTTCCAGGTGGAAGTTGAGGTCTGGCGCTGGGCGCGGTCCAGGCGCGGACGGGCGTAGACGGGCTTACCTTTGGCGCACGTTCGGCGTGCATGGGGCGCGACCGCTGCGCGTGAACGCTGTGCGCAAAAGCGTCTGTCATAAGAGGGTAGTGGAGGGGGAGGGGCGAGGGAGGAGCAGCTGGGAGGCGGTAGCGGGGTGGAGGTCCGGGCAGGGAGGCACAACAACAAATAACAAAATGGCTGCAGGCCAAAAGCGAAAGTGGAATGGGGCAAAACCTTAAATAAACGCAAAGGAACAAATCTAAATACAACTTTAAATTAACGCTAGATTTGCGCTATGCACAACTGAAATTATTCAGCCAACGGCAGGCAAGCACAATACAATGCTAATGAATGTGCGCTTTCGAGATATAGCGCTGTGATAAATATTTAGAGAGAACAGCAGACAGGCACTAATGCGCGTTATACAATTTTAGCGCTACGATAAATGACTTCATGGTAAACAAGCAGCAATGGGAGTAGGAGCAATGCGACTATGGTAATTTTGCAGATTAAAGCGCTACGATACCACAGCAGTGCGGGGAGCTGCGTGGGGAGCGACCGCTTCAGAAGCCTTCAGGACGGTCAAATCGATATCAACTTCAAGCGGTTATTGGTGAAACTGGACAGAAATCATGGTTAAATACGGATACCTACTATTGTCATAAGGCAGTGCAGTAAACGTTTTATCATCTTGATTATACCTACTAGAAAACAAATCAGTCGGACTAAAGTGCTAATGCATAGAGATATGTGCAAAATACGCAATAGTGCAAATGATATATCCTCAAGTTTTATATATTTTGAGATATGTGCAAAATACGCAACTGTGCAAATAGCTTGTCATGATGATGCTGACATTGAAAGTGCAAATAGTATTCGAACTGTGCAAAGCCCGCCAATTTTGCTGATTGCTAATATGTGCAAATAGCCTGTCTAGTAGGTAAAACGTTAAAACCGCATAGATCATTTCAACTTAAATAGATAAAATATATAAAAACTCATGTCTGGTATACACCAATATTCTCAATTTAAACACGAGCCCCTCTCCATGTACCTCACATCGCTGCAAGGTGTCTCTACCTATACCTTTTTTTAATTTTCCATGTAGTGAAAAAATCAATTGTTGTGACTAAAAAATGTGAAGTTCATCATTAAACTAAGACTAATGGGGAGTAAGGACCTGTTTAGTCTAAACATTGTTTTGTGAACTTCTCTCATTAGACATTGCTCTTATAAACAGCAGCAGTTAGGACACATAAATGACCCAATCAAATGTACAACCGATTATTAGTAGCGAAAAATTGTGTGTTGTGGTGTTGGATCCCCAATCCACATCCATCAGTTAGAAGTTTGCCCAGCCGGGTCAGACCTCTAATCAGGGTATTTGATACTTGTCCTGTTACAAGATACTGAGACATGATCCATTAGGACAGCCATACATATAAATTTAAAATGTGTGGAGACCTATCATGGGAGGCACGTATACATGTCCTCAGTTACATTCAACCCCCCTGGGACCTTGGTATCAAGTTGGAGGATATACCGGGTTTCCAGTCTCCTGAGTTTGGCCTCCCTATCCCCACCCCGTCTGCTTGCCTTGACTGCATCAATGACAAAGTATTTTAAATTAGTGTTCACACTTTGATGACAGTCTCGAAAATGCCTTGCCACCGGGTACGCATTATCCCCATTAGTGATGGCCCTTAGATGTTGGAGGATACGTTTATGTACCGGTAATTTGGTACTGCCCACATATTTCAGTGGGCAAGGGCATTGCAAAACATAAATGGCAAACTCGGTCTTACATGGTAAAACCTGAGTTATGGGGTGTTCCAGGCCACTAAACCCATCCGTGAATGTTTTGACATTGACACCATGGCCACAGGCCTTACAGGTCTTGCACCTGAAAAATGCCTTGTTTTTCTGGAACCACGCGGATTGCTCGATTGGCTCAGGGCTGGTGTCCACCAGTTGGTCCTTAAGTGAGGGTGCCCAACTATATGTTAATGACACCCTCTTTGGTAAGGTTGCACCAATAACAGGGTCACTGGCTACAATTGGCCAGTTTCTATTCACAATCCTGTAGATCTCTTTGTGTTGCTTCCTATAGCCAGTGATAATTCTGAAGCTCTTGGCTTCATCATTATGCCTCTTACTCTCAACTGGCTGCAGCCCATGTTGATCACTGTTGCTGTTTTTGGTCAAGAGATACTCCCTGGTTCTGGTCATAGATTTGACTTTGGCCCTCTCAATCAGTGATTCTGTGTAGCCCCTTTCTAAGAACCTATTTTTGCTCTCTTGTTGGGCTGCCTCAAGATCAGTGGGGTTGCTGCACACACGTCTCATTCTCAGCATCTCCCAGTAGGGGATGCTGACAACGAGATGAGCTGGGTGCGTACTGGCAGCATGTAAGATGCTGTTGCCTGCGGTGGCTTTGCGGTAAATCCTTGTCTCCAACGGTCCATTATTTATAAATAACTCAGTGTCTAGAAATGTAACAGAACTTTGACTGAGGGTAGCTGTAAATTTAAGGTTGAGATCATTCTGATTGATGTCATTAATGAACCTCATTAATGAACCTCATTGCTTCCACCTCCACCTCAGTACCCCTCCATACTACTAGTAAGTCGTCAATAAAACGATACCATCCGATCACATTGTTCTGGATTGTCTGCTGGTGTGTGGTTTTGAGGACCAGCTTCTCCCAAGCTCCCATGTGCAAACATGCGAAGCTTGCGGAGAAGCTGGCCCCCATCGCCACCCCCTGCAACTGACGGTACATCAAATTGTTATACATGAAAATGTTGTTTGTCAAACAGAATTCCAACATTTGCATAAGCATTCTGTTATGATCTATAAATAAGGGCGCCCGTCTGGATAAATAATATTTGACCGCTGACAGCCCATCAGCATGTGTAATACTCGTATAGAGGGCTGTAACATCTAAAGCAATTAACCAGTACCCCTCAACCTATTCAATATGTTGGACCTTCTGCAAGAAGTCCCCCGTGTCCTGCACATAGGACTCCAATTTCTGCACATATCCCTGAAGAAAATAGTCAATGTACACAGACGTATGTTCCAAAAGGCCACCCCTGGCGGAAATGATGGGCCTGCCAGGGGGGTGTATTGGATCCTTGTGTACTTTAGGGATAAAGTACATTATGGGTGTAACTGGGTTGTCATTCTTAAGATATTTGAATCACTGATTAATTTGTTGGATTTTCATTTTGCTAATTTTCGATGATAGTCCATCTTGATTGAACTCAATGTCTGGAAATTAATTCGTTCGTAGCACTCACAGTCATTCAATTGAGAGTACGCCTCTTTATCATAATCTGCTCATGTCATCAAAACTATGTTGCCGCCCTTGTCACTTCCTCGAATTACAATGCCTTTCTCCTTGGTTAGGCGGGCTGTGAGGGCTGCATATCGTTGAGATAAAGCATTGTGCCTTGTTTTGGTGATAGATACGTTCCTCTGTAAATCCTTCAGTTGTTTAACAACATTCTCATGAAAGATGTCAATGGCATCTCTGGGTAGTACCGGGGTGAAGACTGATGGGGGTCTGAATAGGGTTTTAGATGATGTTCTATTCCCTAATTCGTCTACTCTTCAGATTTCCTCGGCCATAGGTGCTGGTTCCCAATAGCCTGCCCCTTCAGTGTTCCATAATTCTGTTATGATCTCAGTGCTCTGAGAGGCATTGCTCATCAGCCCTTCCGTATCACTTTGCAACTGTGTGGGCCCTTTGGACTTGGTTTTAAGTGCATACAACTTGCGAAGCTTGAGCTTTCTCACCACTTTATATAAGTCGCATCTGGTAGCGGGATAGTTGAAATTGCATGGTGGTGCAAAGGTCAGACCTAAATTGAGTATTTCTTCCTCCTTGGATGTTAGGACAAGTGAGGTCAGGTTAACAATCGTTTGATTTTTAGTTTTGATTATTCATGTTGGTTGGCAGATCCCTGCCCCCTGCCTCTCTTCTTCCTTTGATATCCGCCTTTTGCACGCCCTGTGCCTCTTGCGCCGTTTGAAGTTTGCCCATTGTTTACGTAATTTTGCCGTGTGCGGGGCCTTAATGTCTGGAGTCTCTCTTGACATAAAAAACGTATTTCCTGTCCCAGTGATGGTTTAGGAAGGGCCCCCACTTGGGCTTGTTTTCGGCGTTCTGAATCGGATTCAGTTTCTACATCAGAGCTGAGAGTGGAGTTGGATGAATCAGTCTGCCCTTTGTTTTGCCGGTTTATTTTGGGTTTGGACTGAGGTTTAGATGCCCCACTGCGCATGGCATCATATTTTTTGGAAAAAGTGAAGATTTGGCCCAACTCGTAATCCATGCGATCACGTTGAAATTTGTATGTTTTCCTATCAATGATTTTGGCTTCCTCTTTTTTCAATCTTACGTTCATTTCCTTTGTGAGTTTGGCCCTTTCCTCATCTTCCCCCATTGCTTCTAATTGCTCATAAATCGCTGCTATCTCTGTGAGCAGTTTAGCCCGGTCAATGTCCGCATACTCAATCAGAATTCTGGACTTGGCGGCGCGATGCCTCCAGGTTGCACTCCGCCCATTCCCTCATTAATTCAGGGTTGGGGTCCTCATAGGTGGGAGCTGTTAGTATGCGTACACCTCGTGGAATACGGTCTACTTCGATATATCTTTGTAAAGATTTTGATTCCCACCATTTGGATTGTTCGCTTCTGGACTACTTTTCCAGAGTTTTGAATAGGTCCTTAAGCGCTGTGCTGCTGCTGTTACTGGCGCGATCATTAAATCTCCCCCGGATGTTAGTTGGGATAGGGGGGAGCTATCGGAAAACATTGTAAGTGCTAATGCCTCCCGATCTCGAAGGCTGTCAGCCGACATATTTGCAATTTTTGGATATTAATTTGTGGCGTCTAATCTGCCCCGATGTATTCTTTCGCAAGCAGTGCACCTGTGCACTTTTACTCTTCACCCGCAAAGCCGCTTTTAATCTTACTTGCGTATGAGTCGATTTCTGCCGGTACCTTAATCACACGGTCCGCCACCTCGTGGGCTCGTACGACAATGCTCTTTGAGCCGGTCTCAGCAGCTGCTGCGGCTTCGGCTTGTGGGGGTCAAATGCCTTGCTCCTTCCGGAGCACACAAAGTCCAAGAACCTCCCAGACGGTGTTCCGATTCAGGCGTTGTCCAATAGTTGAAGAGGGTCTCGTGTTGTGGCCGGTTTGGAAACTGACCGGACAATATATCCGGAAAGCCGCGTCTCGCTCCCAGCATGCAGAACTTCGCCCAGGCAAGGATATATACAGGTGCACACACTTCTTCTCAGACCACGGACCCTTGGAAGGTGGTGCATACGCCGATGAAGCCAATCGGCCACTTAATCCAACAAAGTTTGTCCCACCATGGGAATACATGCACTCTCAGGACAAATCCACACAACACTGGAAATGATGCTCAGGTAGTTTACTGGCTTCCACGCAAAGTGTTTCGACTGACCTGCAGCCTTGATCACATGTAAACAAAGAGTGTTTCCATAGGGTAATATGTACAGGCAAAAAATAGGTAAACATAAACAACAGACTCAAGTTGCTGTCTTTGAAATGCAAGGAAACAGAAAACATATCACCCATCTTGTAGCGCACATCTCATGTTATTACAACCCCGGTACATGCTGATAATAAAGCAAAAAAAAACCAAGTTAATGAAATACAGGTCACTCAAATGTGTTAAAATAACTATTTACCAGGTTCATAAATGTACAAGATACCTGTGAATCGAATGTCTCTTCCGCATATTACATTCTCCATACTACCCAATCGTATAATCGTGATTCAGGTGCATTAAACATCATAGACTTTTACATTGGCCAAAACAACAGTTAAAACCAGGAAATGGATGATAATGTAAATATGTGTCATAAGGTTCGTGCGTAACCATGGATACGGTGAACGAACAGCGTCATAGTGACGAGTCACATGTTTAGCAATGAATGTGTCAAGGTTAAATAGCTGAATAAAGTTGGTTGCTTCAAAAAATTGTGTGTCATAGCCACACTTTGACCTTTTACCAGGAATTGATACATGGGCTAATATGAATTTAAGATAAAACCAGGAATCCCAGTAAAATAGAGCCAGCAATTGGAGCATAATCCCCTCTGTTGTCTGGAAAGAGTTCTACCAGAAATATTATACCAGAAAATATATCTGTAATAATTAAATGACATCTCCTTACTGCGTAAAGCCCCAGTGGGCCCAGGGGGAAAAAAATATAGGTTCCTAATATCGCCCTGGTCCATGGATTGATAAAGGAGCACCACTATATAAAGCACCAGAAGCTAAGCCTTGCTTGATACTATACAGGGCAAGTGTCCCTAAGTTTGGAGAAACTCTAAATACTATGTATGACAAGTAAAAGACATTAAACAATGCCTGTACATAAACTCAGGAAAAGTTAAAAAAAAAGTCTTATCTGTGATTGGTGCCCAATAAGGTGCTGCCGAAGAAAAGGTTAGGTGGCCCGTGAACGTGATATACTGTGCTGAGTGGGCCCCTTCCTTCCCTCCAGTGAATAGAAAGAAAAGAATAAAAGAATTAGTAAATAAACAATGACGTCACTCCATAAGAGTAGTGTATATACAATAAAAGCATGGTTAGTAATACCATTCATTATAAAAGCAGCAACATTGAGGGGACTTTTTGAAATGAGGAGTAACAAAAATCATAAATCATATAAACGGACTCCTAGTTCCTCATCGATATTGAGACCGCCTGGAATTTTGGCCTACGGTCTATGATGTATTTAGATTCAATTTGTCTTAGTTTCAGTACTCTAATACTCCTCTATGTAGCTGGGCAACTTGTTCTGTCAACATTTCACTCTTTAACCCTTTCGATGCTCATGACGAGCTCAGCTCGTCATGATGCACGGTTGAGCTGTGCTCATGACGAGCTCTCGTCATGAAACAATGGAACTAGACCTTCTTCAGGATTGCATTGGACAGGAATAACTGATTGACCCCTAATGATTTCAGCCTCCTTGAGATAAGAACTGGACCGAATCATTCGAGTGGTGTGTAGCAGTCGTGGAACAAAGACTTAAAGCGCAGACTGATAGCAGTTGGATTTTAAAATGACTTAAGTGTGATCTGCTCCATACTTCATTGGGTTCAAAAATACTTTTTGACATGAATGTATAATGAGTATGAGCAAAACGGCGGATTTGCTTGCTTACTACGAGGCACTTGTTTTGACTGAAAAATACCCCCTGAGTAATGCAAATTAGTGCTACGCGCTGCTTAGTGATACTTTGCATCAAACGTGCTTCTCATAGGTGATACAATGTCATTCCCATGCAACCATCCATAGATTTCCTACTCTCTCCTTTTCACAAAGTGCAGCACAGCACAACAACATTGGTTAGTGATTGCACTGTATGATTTCTATAACAATTGGGCCCAAAATTTGGAGAACATTAAATGATCCACTTGTCCTACTTTGGATATTTGGTTCTTCTGTCAGTATGTTCTAAATTAGCCACTCAGTTATAGAATTAATCTATCATGCTGTATGCAGTGTTACTAATGGCATTTCCAAATAACCTGGACATTTCACAAATCTAAGCTCATTCCCTGATTATATAGTTTGGTCTTTAACCAGGAATGAGAGCCGCTACTGCAAGATTTCAAAACAGTCCTAGACCACTGACAAGTAACTAAAGGTTTGAATAATACATGCATTCATTATCACTGTTCTCTATCACTGAGTCTCAAGAATGAAAAGGCATAAAAGCTACACGGGAAAAGAAACTAACACGCATTTTAACCTCATTCTCCAGCTCAATGCTACATTGACTAGGACATCTGTCCCACAGATATATGGTACCAGAAAATTGTGGCTTAAATATTGTCTGACAAAATTAATGTATCCTAGAATTAACCACAAGGAGGATTTAATCAGTAAAATTAACTTTAACCACTTGATCAGTAAAATATCTACCGAACTAAGGTGGATGAACGGGTAACACCTGTCAATAAGTGGTTGGAGCAATATTCTTAAAAAGATAATGCTACCAAAGATAATATATCCCTCAATATATTGGTTTAGTTCTATCCCCTTAAACATTGAAAGATCCATAATAAAGAAATTAGACTGTATTGTTAGGTGCTCTCTTACATTTCTCATGCTCTTACAGGAATGTGGTGCCTGGGGAACCCCTGACCTATTGCTCTACTACTTTTTGGCACTCCTCCAGCAGATGAGCATATTGTTCTTAGTAGAGAATAAGGATGGGCAAGATCAGGAATGACTATGACTCCTCCAACCATCTATGAGCTAGCAGTCAGGAAAGCAGTGTGGGGTACGCTGCTCCAACAACAACAGGAGCCAAGCTATTTTAAGAAAGTAAGATTCAAGTGTATAATAAATGCCTGAAAAGTTTGGAGTAAAGTTCGAACATTACTGAAGAGAGCAAACTATAATAAATACACACCTTTGTGGCAATCCTCACCTTTTCCGTCACTCTTTTATGATGTGATGGGAAGGCAAAGGGAGTAATGTGGCCTTGCCAGGATTGGGGATATGCTATCTTTGGGGCAATTTCATCCATTTCTTGATTTACAGCATGATCCTGGTATAACCAACAGTTCATACTTTAAGTACCTACAAGTAAAAGATGTTTTTAATAAACATAGGACGGATCTCTCTCTTGAGAATATCCCTCTTTTAGTGGCAATTAACTGCACTGATAGCAAGAGAAGACACATCTATAATATCTTAATGGATAATATGCCAGATGATCTTGAAAAGACTGAAGCAAACTGGGTCAGGAAATTAGAGGAGGCAGACACTGATCAAGATATGTCACTTGAACTAGCCCCAAAGATCCTCCTCTCAGCAAATTTGAAGGCTCAACACTAAAAAACAGTATTTAATCTATACTTTACTCCAGCCAAGCTCATCGGATGGGGGAAAAGGGAGGATGATAAATGTTCAAGGTGTGGAGAAGGGCCATCTGAGCTGGTTCCTGTGTTTTACAGCTGCGATAAGCTATTAACCTTGAATAACGACTTAGAGGTATTTTGGGAGAAATTATTTGGGAGAAAGATCTGACTCAGCCCATAGATGGTGTTGCTTGGATACAATAACAGCAGATTAGACATAACTCAAATTCATTTTGTTTTATATCAGTTTCTGTTGCCAGGCTTTTAATCACTACTTGATGGAAAAATCCAGAATCACCTTCATTTCAGGCTTTACTTGGACATCTGATGGGTATGTACAACAAAGAAAGAAATGTATATAATTGTAAGGGTAGACAAGCTAGAAAGTGTGGACAACCGATCTGGTCCCCTCTGTTAGACTGGTTAAGTGGCGATCTTAGATGCAGAGATTGGCTGCTTCTGGCCCACGCTTGTTTACATTCCTGTAAGCTTCACATTATATATGAAATAAGGGGCCACTATTTATATGTATATATGTATGTACCTATACAGTAGTGGTTCAGCACTCAAATTCAAATTCCATTATATGTACATTATATATCTTAAATGCAGAGTACATGATATGAAACAGTGAGTCATTGACATCTCAATAAACAAATGTGAGAGTAGTATCTTCTTCCCAAAAATATTTATTTTTCATCCTTTCCTTAAAATCATAGCAAACGTGCAGTAGCCAACGCGTTTCGTCCACCTGGGACTTCTTCAGGGCTCAGAACGAATGTTGTCATCTCATATATTCACAACACTGCATCATCTGCAATAGCGACTCGATCTGAATTGTGAACACTGCTGTCTGCAGTGTGACCCAGACAGAGCGGTCAGCAAAGGCCCACAGCCACGTGGCATTGACTTGAGCTCCACAGTTTGCAGTACGCAAAGCAACACAAAAGCATGTGCGAGCCAGCCATGATGCGTATAAGTGGTGCAGACAGAGCGCACTGCAGCAATTTCTTTTCCTACAGGACTGCGTCATCTACAATACCGACTCAATCTCAAATGTGAACACTGCTGTCTGCAGTGTAGGCCAGAGAGAGCATTCAGCAAGGGTCCACAGCCATGTGGCATTGACTTGAGCTCCACAGTTTGCAGTAGGCGAAGCAACAAAAAAGCATGTGTGGAGCCAGCCATGATGCGTATGAGTTGTGCAGACAGACCACACAGCAGCAATGTCTTTTTCTTCAGGACTACCTCATCTACAATACTGACTCGATCTGAATTGTGAACACTGCTATCTGCAGTGTAAATTGAAGGCAGTACTCACAGAGACATCCATGAATTCTTTTTCTCACTCCTCCTCACAAAATATAACATAAATTACAGAAACCTCTGCAATAAATAAATCAAAACTATTTGAATTCCGATTTCTGCTGTCCACAGTGTAGACTATTCAGTGTTCCTTTGCACTTGCAAGATACATCTAAACAAATGTTTTCAAGCAAGTATACTAAGAGGATAATGTGTATATTTCAATAGACGTTGTAGTTACTTGACTACTGGATTCTGTAATTAAACTATCACCACTCGATCTGAATTGTGAACACTTCTGTCTGCAGTGTAGGTCAGAGAGAGCGGTCAGCAAGGACCCACAGCTAAGTAATGTGGACTTGAGTGCCCAAGTTTGTCATAAGAAAAGCAACAAAAAGCGTGAGCGGAGCCTGTAATGATACGTATGCATGGTGCAGACAGAGTGCACTTGAGCAATCTCTTTTCCTACAGGACTGCGTCATCTACATTAGCGACTTAATCTTAATTGTGAACACTGCTGTCTGCAGTGTAAATTGAATGCATCCTCAATCATAGAATCAGGACCCTGTTTCACTGTTGGGACCTGCTGTACCTCGGTGTACTCCACCGACTGGTGTCAACCAAGCACTATAATCAAATGCAACAGTTAGCTACGCAAACACAGAGTCTGATGCGCAATGGAGGGAGTTCTATGAAAACCAAGCAACAAGTAATATGGGACATCTTGCATTGTGGTATCAAGACACCGTTCCACTGTTGGGACCTCCAGTAGCTTGCACCTGGTCGAAGGGAGTACCTTCATCTCCACTCTCAGATGCAGTTCTAACATCGTCCATTTGTGCGATCAAGACACCGTTCCACTCTTGGGACCTACAGTTGGTTGCACCTGGTCAGAGGGGGTACACAGAAATTATCACAGACTTTAACTTCTGACATACTCAATCATAGAATCAAGACCCTGTTTCACTGTTCGGACCTGCTTTACTGCAGTGTAGTCCTGCGTCTGCCGTCAGCCAAGCCCAATTATTAGGTACAGCAGTTAACTACGGAAACACAGAGTGTGATGCACCTCAATGGAGGGAGTTCTATGAAAAGCAATCAGCAGGTAATATCGGACATCGTCCATTATGGGATCAAGACACCGTTCCACTGTTGGGACCTAGAGTTGGTTGCGCCTGGTCAAAGGGAGTACCTTCATCTCCACTCTCAGATGCAGTTCTAACATAGTCCATTATGCGATCAAGACACCGTTTCACTGTTGGTACCTGTAACTGTGTTAGTAGTATACAGAGCACTTCACGGTGCTGGGCCTCAGGCTGGGAGCTGTGGGCCTGTGTCGTGGTAGCCAGTGTTGATCTCAGGAACCTTACGACCTCACAGACCTCGGCCCAGGAGCTTCCGCCGGCACGTGGTGGGCCCTCTTTCACATAATGCGGCAATGAAAGGTGAACTGAGCGGCATATGTGCATCACAGCGGCCATGACAGTTTCTGGATACCAGCAGGCTGAGAGGATCATTCACGCAGCCACCTGCACTCACGGGGTCAACCTCATGGCGGTGTAAGCTGCGCAGACCTGGCAGACACGTTCGCCATTCCTGACCAAAACCACACCCACAGAAACTTGCCTTTCATTCATACCCCTACGCTTGCCTTGCGTACGCCGAGCCAGCCCTCTACACTAAAGATTTGGGAGGAGGGGGCACGTACGTGCGATCTTTTCGTAATCTTCCTCACTGACTGTACTATCATGATTGCATCCACTATCTACTTCACTCAATAGACCATAAGTGTATGTTCACATGTACATGTCTGTGCTCTGCATATTCAAGTCAGTCCGCCACATCCCCTCAAAACTTTGCGTTGTATACTTTTATATTCGAGAATCATTTCCCACCTTTGCACACACTTTGCTCCCATCTGTCCCCACATTCTGCATTGTGTGGCAGAGGTGCCATGCCATGCTTGGTTTGTATACATGGCTAGCCACGGTTCCCACATTACGTAGTGCAGTTGTGTTTGCTAGGTGTACATGTTGTTTGTCATGTTGCATGTGAATATTTAAGGTAGCGCGTTTATACACGAGCAGTGGTACTCACATTTACATATCGCTGTCTTAAAGAGGATACAGAACTTTTTCTCACAGGTGAAAAGTACGACCACAATGGCACTCATTCATTACTATCCAAGAATGTCCAACTGCACAACGCTTCTAAGCTTACAACCCCCAATCTTGTGTGCTTTCTAAAACTACGCCAACGCCTAACATTCACACAGCTTTCTAACATCACTTATCTGCTTCTCAATAACATGCACTCATACGGAATATGAGGTCCTTACTGTTTCAAACGGAGTAACGTCCTGTGGCAATGTCTATTCCCATCCACACAAAACAACTCCCAAACTTTAACTTGACCTTCTAAACTTACTTTGAAAACAGATGTCATTAAACTAACCAAAGTGAAACAGCTTTTGTTCAGAACAGAAGTGCCCCTCACTTCTGCAAAAGAAATTTATCGACTGTAGATAACACAAACTTATAGTAAAATACAGTCCCTTTTAAATACAAACCTCCCATTACACTTTGTGAATTGTTACACAATTTTCAACACATCTCACACTCAAGCTCAGGCAAACTTTTTTAACACGTTTCCTCCGGCCTTCTCACACTCTTTCAAACAGTTTTTGCTATAATACCAGACTTCATTTAATCGATCATCTATGGAATAACAGGAACAGTTCCCATAATTCTCGCTCTCTTTGCGGCCATACTACTACTATTTTTGCTTGTGAAAAATGGCTGCTGTGCTAACAACCATGTCCGACAGAATATGCCTCTACATGAAGCTACATCAATACTGTCAAAAAATGCAACAACTTTTTGGCTGCCTGTCTCTATTATTGGTTACAAAAAACAAAGGAACCCAAAAGGTATAGTATAGGGACCTTGGGCAGTATCATATTATGGAGTACATTGAAAGACAACGCAGGACCGCTGCACTGTGAAACGCCAAAATAGCGAAGCCCTAGGCTCGCTCCGCCGCGCCTTATTTTTGGCGCAGGAAATAACTTCCCCATTGCGGGCGTCACCACTTCCCAACTATCAAGTTTAACCAGGGACCATTATTTTAATGCTCTGGTTCACCACAAAGCACCTCCATACACAAGGAGTTTGCCCCGGAACCTCCATACTTAACGAGCTCCATCCATTGCCAGCCATAGGAACCACCACCCCCTGCTTCATTTCAGCAGTAACATTGGTGCCATCCCTATACTAGACCGTCAGGGTATATCTTCCCTGATTCTCACAGGCTATTGTGTAAAGCGTTTTTAGGCACAATACTTTATGTCCTGATGATGATTCCGTGTATTTTTGTTATGGAATCGAAACGTCGTCGACCCTTTGTCACACCATATATGCAAATGTATATTGAATGAGATATGCGATCAATGGTGTAACTGAATTTCTGTTATAATTTTTTCATTTCTCAGAAATCGCTCACTTTCTGCCTAAATATTTTCCTTCTTTGCCTTTCCCTATTCTTCTACTTTGCCAATTTGTAAGCATGTAGGCACAGGCTTGTGTCTCACTCTTTGTGAATGTAATAGAATTTTCCTGTTTATTCTTTATATAGTAAAAGATTTCTGTGATCACTGTCCGGCTGGGCAAATCACATCAACCAATATAGTTCCATTGTGTCTATATTTTTATTGCATTTCACTCCTACCTATGCATGGGACCACTGTTGTTAGATATAAACTATGTTCCCCGAGGTCCTGTGCTGACTCGTTGGGTGCCCTTGTTGTTCCTCAGCATGAGCCATCAGTGGCCTGACGAGCACCTCAGGAGCTTTTGGGCCCCAAAGCGCTTGGCTGCAAGTTATTCTGAGGGAACCCTGGCATGAGGATTCCCCCGTGCTGCAGGAAGGTGGAGCGAAAGCCCACCCTACATTTTCATTGTCCCGAGAACAGCTGCATCAAAAGCGGTGTCCCGGAAGTCAGGCAAGCTGCTTAGTTGTGGGCGGGGCTGCGTTCAACCAATCTGGGCAGATGCAGCCGCCGGAAGTCAGGCGCGATTGAGCCTGGAGGTGGGAGGTGCCCCCATGTGCTGGTGGTAGCCCAGCTTGCTGCCCAGAGAGAAAAAGGGGATCGACAGAGACTCTGCTCCATGCTGAGGGATCAGCCCTCAGGTGAGTTCGGAGCCCCGCAGGCTCACCGGACCCCAGGAAGAAAAGAGCAGAGCCTTGCAACAAGGGGGCAATTTTGTTTCAGAGTCCCAGAGTGGGGCTCGAGAGGCACTACAGTGCCAAGGTTGATTTCTCCAGCTGCCCTGCAAGAGCACGGGCAGCTGCAATGATGGGAGCATGCTTGTTCTGATAACAAGCAAGGGGTGAGATGCACCCCCCCCCCCCCCCCCCCTTGCATCACACACATTTTTCTGCTGCATTGGCAGCCGGGGGGCCTTGAGGAAGGCCCTATGATTATGGAGCACTGACGTTTGGACAGAGGGCATTTGGGACTGCCCAGACGGGCCCCAGAGGAAGGCCAGTGGGCCTATGAGCACCTGAGGTGCTATTAGGGCACAAGACCCTAAAATGATGCAAAATGTGGTTTATGCCTGAGCTGATATATGCACCTAGGGAATGTTACTACAGTGCACTTCTAACTGTGATTTATGCCTAGTGTGTTTAGGCATACTATGTTTCCGCTAAGTACAGTATCTTACCAGTAGTCACTGGTTGTTTTATTACTTACCTGTTCTTATGGTTTTGACAGTGGCCTGATTGCCCTGTCCTGTATATAATCCCCTGTGAAGTATTGCCTAGGGCCAAGTGGCACAGTATCCCATTTTGATTATGATTCTAATGTGTTAATGATAACACAAAGGCTATTTTTTATATAACCTTGTGTGGAGTTTCTTTTGTGGTGTGCCTAGTGTGTGGCTGCTGTGTGTGTGTGTTGCGCAAATGTTTTAGTCATTGCCTCTGGGAAAAGCCTGACTGCTCGTGCCAAGCTACCAAGGGCGTGAGCAGGGTTTATCTTCAACGTGTAACTCCCTTGCCCTAACTTGTGTGGTGGTGTCTGCTTGGCTTTGGCGGATGTCCTAGCCAACCAGAAATCCCATTTCTAACAGTCAGGCACTGTAAATGTCAGAGATAGCAGTGAAACATTAATTCAGCAAAGTAGATAAAAATCAGCCAAATGGAAATCTGGTGATTTGCCTTCTTCATTAAAATGAGCATTATATTTTGTAATTATGCAGTGTCATGCCTATATGGCGAGAGGGAAGTGAGGGTGAATTGCCAATTTTAAAACTTCCAGTAAAATAGCTTAAAAGCGAGAAAGTAATTTAACAGTTTGACAGAAATGTTTCTATTTAATCATAATCTGCCTGCAACATATTACTTTAAATGCTGCTCCTGAAATGTACAATATATGCACTTAGTTCAGCAAATAGAAACTGTTACCTTGAACGAGGTTAGCTTGTGCTTAATGACGTTGTACCTATTAATCCTTTGCAAATTCAATGTGTTATGGCAGGCACTTAGCAACATAAACGATAATGAATTAAAAGGATTTCTTAAAATAACTTATGTGCCACAGAATATAGCACTGCTTGAAGCTATAGCACAGCCCTATACATAAAAATGTAAACCACCTCTCTTCGAGTCAACAGTAAAAGCTTGTGAAGACAGGTGTGATGTTTTCAGTTCGCAAGCCCAACTGCAGTTAATATCTTTAAATGCTTCTCAAAGTATTATGGTACTGGTACGTAAATAAAGCTGTAGTCATCCTCCAGGTAAAGTCATGTGTATAATTTGTTTGAATAACCATGGCAATGGTAAATACAGTAGATCTGGTGTTGAATGCAGAACTGTTTGATTTTTTAGTTTTTTAATTTTTATATTGCACGAACTAGACCCGAGACATCTGGTATTAGAGTGCTTTACATGAGCGCCACTTTGTTATAGATGGATACAGTAATTTTTGTTAGGCACAGGATGTTGAGCGTCCTTGCCGAAACTCCAACCCCGTTCCCCAGCTTCGTGGTCGACCGCTCTAGCCCTAAGGCTACATCCTCTCCCCATCCACTTTCCAATGCTGATTTCCTTTGAATAATTTACCACTCCTAGATGCCCACCCTTCTGAGTCTGACCAAGGGTGGCAATCAGAGATTGCTTGTTGTAAAACTATTGCAAAACACATTCCACCAAGGCTGCCTATGCTTACACATGCATATTTCCCATGTGTGATGCTTGCAGTTCCTGTGCAGGATGCCGCCCCGTAAAAATGGCAGCGATGGCCTTGAGCAGTAATCTCAAAGTTGTCCAGCTCTTGCCACATTAAAAATAAAATGTATTTCGATAAAAGAACAAAAAACACACTAACGCAGTACTGCCTGGCACTGAAGGGGGCTACATGTATGCTGATGAATTTAAAAACAACAGTGGATGGACAGAATGCAGAACAATGTCATACATTCACCCCAGTACAGAAAACTGGGCCTAAATCCATCGTTTTTTTGCACTGCACACCACCCCAGTTCAGACATGGCCATATGCAAATCAGCCTTGACCCTGTGCCTCATGGGAACAGTCCAGCCCGAACTGCCAAGCCATGTCTTTCCTGGACCGGAATCAAACATCCTAGGACCGGTTTCTGGCTATCAGCCGTCTTCAGCCAGGATAGCTTGACTCCAGTGGTGTGGAGAGCATGGGACTCACGTCTGAGCATACCCATCCCACTCGGGGTGACAAATGCAAAAACAACAGTTGATGGACAGAATGCAGAACAATGTCATACATTCACCCCAGTACAGAGATCTGGGCCTAAATCCATTGTTTGTTTGCACTTCACACCACCCCAGTTCAGACATGGTCATATGCAAATCAGCCTTGACCCTGTGCCTCATGGGAACAGTCCACCCGAACTGCCAAGCCATGTCTTTCCTGGAATTGAATCAAGTATCCTAGGACCAGGTTCTGGCTATCAGCCGTCTTCAGCCAGGATAGCTTGACTCCAGTTGTGTGGAGAGCATGGGACTCACGTCTGAGCATACCCATCCCACTCGGGGTGACAAATGCAAAAACAACAGTTGATTGACAGAATGCAGAACAATGTGATACATTCACCCCAGTAGAGAGATCTGGGCCTAAATCCACCATTTTTTTGCCTTCCACACCACCCCAGTTCAGACATGGCCATATGCAAATCAGCCTTGACCCTGTGCCCCATGGGAACAATCCAGCCCGAACTGCCAAGCCATGTCTTTCTTGGACTGGAATCAAGCATCCTAGGACCGGTTTCTGGCTATCCGCCATCTTCAGCCAGGATAGCTTAACTCCAGTGATGTGGAGAGCATGGGACTCACGTCTTAGCATACCCATCCCACTTGGGGTGACAAATGCAAAAATAACAGTTGATGGACAGAATGCAGAACAATGTCATACATTCACCCCAGTACAGAGATCCGGGCCTAAATCTACCGTTTTTTTGCACTTCACACCACCCCAGTTCAGACATGGCCATATGCAAATCAGCCTTGACCCAGTGCCTCATGGGAACAGTCCAGCCCGAACCGCCAAGCCGTGTCTTTCCTGAACCGGAATCAAGCATCCTAGAACCGGTTTCTGGCTATGAGCCGTCTTCAGCCAGGATAGCTTGACTCCAGTGGTGTTTAGAGCATGGGACTTACATCTGCCCATACCCATCCCACTCGGGGTGACAAATGCAAAAACAACAGTTGATGGACAGAATGCAGAACAATGTCATACATTAACCCCAGTACAGAGACTTGGGCCTAAATCCATCGTTTTTTTGCACTCTCCACCACCCCAGTTCAGACATGGCCATATGCAAATCAGCCTTGACCCTGTGCCTCATGGGAACAGTCCAGCCCAAACTGCCAAGCCATGTCTTTCCTGGACCGGAATCAAGCATCCTTGGACCGGTTTCTGGCTACCAGCCGTCTTCAGCCAGGATATCTTCAATCCAGTGGTGTGGAGAGCATGGGACTCACGTCTGAGCATACCCATCCCACTCGGGGTGACAAATGCAAAAACAACAGTTGATGGACAGAATGCAGAACAATGTCATACATTCACCCCAGTATAGAGATCTGGGCCTAAATCCATAGTTTGTTTGCACTTCACACCACCCCAGTTCATACATGGTCATATGCAAATCAGCCTTGACCCTGTGCCTCATGGGAACAGTCCAGCCGAACTGCCAAGCCATGTCTTTCCTGGAATGGAATCAAGTATCCTAGGACCGGGTTCTGGCTATCAGCCGTCTTCAGCCAGGATAGCTTGACTCCAGTGGTGTGGAGAGAATGGGACTCACGTCTAAGCATACCCATCCCACTCGGGGTGACAAATGCAAAAACAACAGTTGATTGACAGAATGCAGAACAATGTCATACATGCACCCCAGTACAGAGATCTGGGCCTAAATCCACCACTTTTTTGCACTCCACACCACCCCAGTTCAGACATGGCCATATGCAAATCAGCCTTGACCCTGTGCCCCATGGGAACAATCCAGCCCGAACTGCCAAGCCATGTCTTTCTTGTACTGGAATCAAGCATCCTAGGACCGGTTTCTGGCTATCAGCCATCTTCAGCCAGGATAGCTTAACTCCAGTGATGTGGAGATCATGGGACTCACGTCTGAGCATACCCATCCCACTTGGGGTGACAAATGCAAAAATAACAGTTGATGGACAGAATGTAGAACAATGTCATACATTCACCCCAGTACAGAGATCCGGGCCTAAATCCACCGTTTTTTTGCACTTCACACCACCCCAATTCAGACATGGCCATATGCAAATCAGCCTTGACCCAGTGCCTCATGGGAACAGTCTAGCCCGAATCGCCAAGCCGTGTCTTTCCTGGACCGGAATCAAGCATCCTTGGACCGGTTTCTGGCTATCAGCCGTCTTCAGCCAGGATAGCTTGACTCCAGATGTGTGGAGAGCATGGGACTCACGTCTGAGCATACCCAACCCACTCGGGGTGACAAATGCAAAAACAACAGTTGATTGACAGAATGCAGAACAATGTCATACATTTTACCCCAGTACAGAGTAACCCTGGGCGAAGAACTACGCACCGTTCGCGGAGTTTGCGGAGTTTCGGCAACTCCGCGCTCCGCGGAGAACGCGAAGTTGTCGAATACTCCGCAAACTGCTGCGTAGCGTAGTTCTCGCGCGCTCAATAGCATTTTCGCGTGCGCGAGGATGCTTGTCGTTAAGATCGAGTTGCCGAACACGCAGAAACTGCAATCTGGCACAGAATAACTCGCGAACACGTTAGTAGTGACCGGAAATAAGGGGACGCGAGCGGGCAGGACAAACCTCATGGGTAACTTTGCGCGCTACACATCCCGAGCATGCAGGCAATCAATCAATCAATCAGGATATTTGTATAGCGCGCTGATCACCCAGAGGGTCTCAAGGCGCTTGGGGGAGGGGGGTCCGCTTCTGCTCGAACAGCCATGTCTTGAGTTGCTTCCTGAAGCAGAGGTTGTCTTGGGTCAGGCGGAGGTGGATGGGGAGGGAGTTCCAAGTCTTGGCTGCCAGGTAGGAGAAGGATCTTCCTCCCATGGTGGATCTTCGGATGCGTGGCACGGCGGCGAGGGCGTGGCTGGTCGATCGTAGCTGGCGGGTTGGAGTGTAGAAGGTCAGGCGGTTGTTGAGGTACCTGGGGCCCAGGTCGTGGAGGGCCTTGTGTGCGTGGGTGAGGAGTTGGAACGTGATTCTCTTGCTGACGGGGAGCCAGTGAAGGTCTCTCAGGTGTCCGGAGATGTGGCTGTGTCGGGGGATGTCCAAGATGAGTCGTGCGGAGGCGTTCTGGATGTGTTAGGGTCTTTTCTGGAGTTTGGCTGTGGTTCCGGTATAGAGGGTGTTTCCGTAGTCCAGTCGGCTGGTGACGAGTGCCTGTGTGACCGTCTTCCTGGTTTCGGTGGCGAGCCATCGGAAGATCTTTTGGAGCATGCGTAGGATGTTGAAGCATGATGATGAGACGGCGTTGACTTGTCTGGTCATCGAGAGGGAGGAGTCCAGGATGAACCCCAGGTGGCGAGCGTGGTCCGTTGGTTTGGGTGCGCTGCCCAGGGCAGGGGGCCACCAGGAGTCGTCCCAGGCGGAGGGTGATGATCCAAGGATGAGGACTTCCATCTTGTCTGAGTTCAGTTTCAGGCGGCTTCGATGGCCTCGGATCTGAACGGGGAGGTGGACTCTCTGGGTTCTTCCAGTTAGGAACGAGATGATCCACTCCAGTGCCTTGTCTTGGATTCCGATGTTGCTGAGGCGCTGCACTAGGGTGCGGTGGCAGACCGTATCGAATGCTGCGGAGAGGTCCAGGAGGATGAGGGCCGCTGTTTCCCAGTTGTCGAGCAGGGCTCGGATGTCGTCAGTGGCTGCGATGAGGGCGGTCTCGGTGCTGTGGTTGGCGCGGAAGCCGGACTGCGAGTGGTCGAGGCTGGTTGGGCGAGCGCAATTGGTGATCCACTGTGTGAGGTCGTTGGCTGCTTGGTTGGGGTCCGTTGAGCTGGCGGGAGGGTTCTGGCTCAGTGAAGTGGTGAGCTGGTCGGTGGTGATCTTGTTCCAGTTCCTGCGGGGAACCTGTTGCGGGTGGTGGTGAGTCGTGGTCTTTCTGAAGCTGAAGTGGACGCAGCTGTGGTCTGTCCAGTGGAGTCCGGTGGAGTGGCTGAAGGAGATGTACTTGCTGGAGGAGAAGACTGGGTCAAGCGTGTGTCCGGCGTAGTGGGTGGGGGTGTTCACCAGTTGCATGAGTCCGAGGTTGGCGAGGTTGTCCAGCAGGGTGGTGGTGGTGTTGTCGTTGTTGTTCTCCAGGTGGAAGTTGAGGTCCCCTAGGAGGATGTAGTCAGCGGAGGCGAGGGTGTGTGGGCTGATGAAGTCTGCGATGTCTTCGCTGAATTGTGTGCGAGGTCCTGGGGGTCTGTAGATGAGGGTGCCTCTGAGTGTGGTCTTGGGGTCAGTGTGTATCTGGAAGTGAAGATGTTCGGCGGCTGTGAGGGTGTCGTCTGAGTTGGTCTTGATGCGGATGGTGTTCTTGTGGACGATGGCGATGCCTCCTCCTGTCTGGTTGATGCGGTCTCTCCGGGTGATCTTGTATCCGTCCGGGATGGCGACGGCGATGTCGGGCGCTGAGGAGGCATTCATCCATGTTTCCGTGAGGAAGGGGACGTCTGGAGATGTGGTGTCGAGCAGGTTCCAGAGTTCCACGGCGCTACCGAAGACGAAAAACGGCTCGCGAACGGGTCAAGCAAGCTACTACGCATGTTCGCGGAGTTATGCGTAGTTCGCGGAGTGCAAGTGCATCTTCGCGTAGCTCCGCGGAGTGCGGCTACGCGAACTACGCCCAGGCTTAGTACAGAGATCTGGGCCTAAATCCACCATTTTTGAGCTCTCCACACCACCCCAGTTCAGACATGGCCATATGCAAATCAGCCTTGACCCTGTGCCTCATGGGAACACTCCAGCCGGAACTGCCAAGCCATGTCTTTCCTGGATAGGAATCAAGCATCGTAGGACCGGTTTCTGGCTATCAGCCGTCTTCAGCCAGGATAGCTTGAATCCAGTGGTGTGGAGAGCATGGGACTCACGTCTGAGCATACCCATCCCACTCGGGATGACAAATGCAAAAACAACAGTTGATGGACAGAATGCAGAACAAGGTAATACATTCACCCCAGTACAGAGATCTAGGCCTAAATCCATCGTTTTTTTGCACTCCTCACCACCCCAGTTCGGATTGCCCATATGCAAATCAGCCTTGACCCTGTGCCTCATGGGAACAGTCCAGCCCGAACTGCCAAGCCATGTCTTTCCTGGACCGGAATCAAGTATCCTAGGACCAGGTTCTGGCTATCAGCCGTCTTCAGGAAGGATAGCTTAACTCCAGTGGTGTGGAGAGCATGGGACTCACGTCTGAGCATACCCATCCCACTCGGGGTAACAAATGCGAAAACAACAGTTGATGGACAGAATGCCGAACAATGTCATACATTCACCCCGTACAGAGATCCGGGCCTAAATCCACCGTTTTTTTGCACTCCACACCACCCCAGTTCAGACATGGCCATATGCAAATCAGCCTTGACCCTGTGCCTCATGGGAACAGTCCAGCCCGAACTGCCAAGCCATGTCTTTCCTGGACCAGAATCAAGCATCCTAGGACCGGTTTCTGGCTATCAGCCGTCTTCAGCCAGGATAGCTTGACTCCAGTGGTGTGGAGAGCATGGGACTCACGTCTGAGCATAACCATCCCACTCGGGGTGACAAAGGCAAAAAACAACAGTTGATGGACAGAATGCAGATGAATGTCAAACATTCACCCCAGTACAGAGATCTGGGCCTAAATCCATCGTTTTTTTGCACTCCACACCACCCCAGTTCAGACAGGGCCATATGCAAATCAGCCTTGACCCTGTGCCTCATGGGAGCAGTCCAGCCTGAACAGCCAAGCCATGTCCTTCATGGACCGGAATCAAGCATCCCTGGACCGGTTTCTGGCTATCAGCCGTCTTCAGCCAGGATAGCTTGACTCCAGTGGTGTGGAGAGCATGGGACTCACGTCTGAGCATACCCATCCCACTCGGGGTGACAAATGTAAAAACAACAGTTGATTGACATAATGCAGAACAATGTCATACATTTTACCCCAGTACAGAGATCTGGGCCTAAATCCACTATTTTTTTGCACTCCACACCACCCCAGTTCAGACATGGCCATATGCAAATCAGCCTTGACCCTGTACCCCATGGGAACAATCTAGCCTGAACTGACAAGCCATGTCTTTCCTGGACTGGAATCAAGCATCCTTGGACCGGTTTCTGGCTATCAGCCATCTTCAGCCAGGATAGCTTAACTCCAGTGGTGTAGAGAGCATGGGACTCACGTCTGAGCATACCCATCCCACTCCGGGTGACAAATGTAAAAACAACAGTTGATGGACAGAATGCAGATAAATGTCATACATTCACCCCAGTACAGAGATGTGGGCCTAAATCCATTGTTTTATTTCACTCCAAACCACCCCATTCCAGACATGGCCATATGCAAATCAGCCTTGACCCTGTGCCTCATGGGAACAGTCCAGCCCGAACTGCCAAGCCATGTCTTTCCTCGACCGAAATCAAGCATCCTTGGACCGGTTTCTGGCTACCAGCCGTCTTCAGCCAGGATAGCTTGTATCCAGTGGTGTGGAGAGCATGGGACTCACGTCTGAGCATACCCATCCCACTCGGGTGACAAATGCAAAAACAACAGTTGATGGACAGAATGCAGAACAATGTCATACATTCACCCCAGTACAGAGATCTGGGCCTAAATCCATCGTTTGTTTGCACTTCACACCACCCCAGTTCAGACATGGTCATATGCAAATCAGCTTTGACCCTGTGCCTCATGGGAACAGTCCACCCGAACTGCCAAGCCATGTCTTTCCTGGAATGGAATCAAGTATCCTAGGACCGGGTTCTGGCTATCAGCCGTCTTCAGCCAGGATAGCTTGACTCCAGTGGTGTGGAGAGCATGGGACTCACGTCTGAGCATACCCATCCCACTCGGGGTGACAAATGCAAAAACAACAGTTGATTGGCAGAATGCAGAAGAATGTCATACATTCACCCCAGTACAGAGATCTGGGCCTAAATCCACCATTTTTTGCACTCCACAGTACCCCAGTTGCGACATGGCCATATGCAAATCAGCCTTGACCCTGTGCCCCATGGGAACAATCCAGCCCGAACTGCCAAGCCATGTCTTTCTTGGACTGGAATCAAGCATCCTAGGACCGGTTTCTGGCTATCAGCCATCTTCAGCCAGGATAGCTTAACTCCAGTGATGTGGAGAGCATGGGACTCACGTCTTAGCATACCCATCCCACTTGGGGTGACAAATGCAAAAATAACAGTTGATGGACAGAATGCAGAACAATGTCATACATTCACCCCAGTACAGAGATCCGGGCCTAAATCTACCGTTTTTTTGCACTTCACACCACCCCAGTTCAGACATGGCCATATGCAAATCAGCCTTGACCCAGTGCCTCATGGGAACAGTCCAGCCCGAACTGCCAAGCCATGTCTTTCCTGGACCGGAATCAAGCATCCTTGGACCGGTTTCTGGCTACCAGCCGTCTTCAGCCAGGATATCTTCAATCCAGTGGTGTGGAGAGCATGGGACTCACGTCTGAGCATACCCATCCCACTCGGGGTGACAAATGCAAAAACAACAGTTGATGGACAGAATGCAGAACAATGTCATACATTAACCCCAGTACAGAGACTTGGGCCTAAATCCATCATTTTTTTGCACTCCGCACCACCCCAGTTCAGACATGGCAATATGCAAATCAGCCTTGACCCTGTGCCTCATGGGAACAGTCCAGCCCGAACTGCCAAGCCATGTCTTTCCTGGACCGGAATCAAGCATCCTTAGACCGGTTTCTGGCTACCAGCCGTCTTCAGCCAGGGTATCTTCAATCCAGTGGTGTGGAGAGCATGGGACTCACGTCTGAGCATACCCATCCCACTCGGGGTGACAAATGCAAAAACAACAGTTGATGTACAGAATGCAGAACAATGTCATACATTCACCCCAGTACAGAGATCTGGGCCTAAATCCATCGTTTGTTTGCACTTCACACCACCCCAGTTCATACATGGTCATATGCAAATCAGCCTTGACCCTGTGCCTCATGGGAATAGTCCAGCCGAACTGCCAAGCCATGTCTTTCCTGGAATGGAATCAAGTATCCTAGGACCGGGTTCTGGCTATCAGCCGTCTTCAGCCAGGATAGCTTGACTCCAGTGGTGTGGAGAGCATGGGACTCACGTCTGAGCATACCCATCCCACTCGGGGTGACAAATGCAAAAACAACAGTTGATTGACAGAATGCAGAACAATGTCATACATTCACCCCAGTACAGAGATCTGGGCCTAAATCCACCATTTTTTGGCACTCCACACCACCCCAGTTCAGACATGGCCATATGCAAATCAGCCTTGACCCAGTGCCTCATGGGAACAGTCCAGCCCGAATCGCCAAGCCGTGTCTTTCCTGGACCGGAATCAAGCATCCTAGAACCGGTTTCTGGCTATGAGCCGTCTTCAGCCAGGATAGCTTGACTCCAGTGGTGTGGAGAGCATGGGACTCACGTCTGACCATACTCAACCCACTCGGGGTGACAAATGCAAAAACAACAGTCAGTGATGTGAGGTTCCGTGACAATTGTAAGTGGTGTTTTCGACTCGCACGAATATGGTCGAGTCTGGTATCTATGAACCGCAAATGACGAGTTTAGTAAGTGTGCGCGGTTTCGTTGTGCTAACTTAAACCGTTCGTTTGTTATGCGGGTTTTTCATCTGTACCCACGGGTTCCATCTTAGATACGGCATCCATTTTGTCTCTTGCCCTCAAGTAGCCAGCGAACGGACGCTGTCCGCTTCGAGACCCTGGGACTCCCAAGATATTTGCGGAAGACACATGTTCTTTGTAAGTGTCTTTATGACGAGGGGGATGCTACTGTAAAGCAGATGGCGCTGCCCGAGGCTCATCTTGCCGCACGGACTTATTGTCTCAGCCGTGCATCTCATTAGGCACGTCCCTTTGATGCCTGTATCTCGTGTTTCCCGATACCTCCCCTTTTACACCCTTTCCGATCTCCCCACTGTCTCCGTCTTACTCTGCACCTGTCCTTGTTCCTATTTCGATCTGTTTTACTGCTGATTGGAATTCGCTAATAATGGGAAGATGGTTTTTACAGTTGGGAACCACCAAATGTTTCCGCACTTATGTTCCGGACCTCATGTGTATCAAAGTGACCAAAGCGACCCCTCTGGGGGATAATGGTGGGAACCGGGTTGTAAACTTTTGTGTGCCATGTTGTCCTATGGGTAAAAACTGTATAAAAGGAGCGATCCACAGAACCAATTTGAAGCAGTCTCCCCGAACTACACTCGATGTACTTCCTGTGATTTCTGTGTTCCCTGCAGCAAATAAACCTTGAATCTTTGACGCCAAAGGAAGTGTCCCGTGTCTCTGTCATTCGTACGCCGGAGCAGGTTACCCACGAAGGTTTCAGGTGTTGTGCCCTGGCACCGCTGGGTCTTAAAGAACCCAGTCCTTCAGTTGGCGCCCAACGTGGGGCTGCATCAGTGGTACCGGTCCAAGCCCGACGATCGTGAGGAATTTCGTGTGAAATCTCCGAGGGAAGGTGCACTCCGCTTCATCGATCCTGTTGTCGAAATAAGTGGCCCGAAGACTTTTCCCGCGAAGATTCCCGCCTCCTGACGGCTGCGACGGACTGCTGCCCTGACTGTAGACCTGTTTTGGCGCCTGGCGTAGACCTTGGTATAGCGAGACGATTGACGGGCCTTCCTGGTGACGCCATCGATTTCTGAGTTAAGTATTTGTGGGTCGCTCCCAGAGTTCTTGGTTGTTGACACTTTAGCGAGTGTTTTTGTTGTTAACGCTGTGTGAGTGTTTTTGTCGGTGACACTTTGCCAGCGTACTTTGTTGTGTTATTTGACGACTGCAGCCGCCAAAAACCGAGGGTTTTGTTCTTTGCTGGGACTTGGTAAATCCCGTAACCCTTGAAGTTTGTGAAACTCGGCTAGTGTGCAAGATGCCTGGTCGCAGTACTTTGTTTAGTTGTTTCAGGCCTTGTGGTATGGATTCCCGACTGGAGGACTCGTGTCCGATACCTCCGGTTGGAACTCCCACGTATGAACTGTATAGCAAACATGGGCTAGGCCCGATTACTTTTAATGAATACTGGATCAAATATACGAAGAAGGACGGTGACCTTCGCTGGCCACCACATGCTAGCTTCGAGGCCCCGATCTTAGATAATCTAGAGGTTAAGTTGTTCGCGAAAAAGTCAAGGCCGGCCATGTTTGATGCCTTTCGGTTGTGGCGTAAAGAAGCCCGACAGAAAGAAATCAGACAGACTAAACGAAATCAGCGAGATAGTGCTGGTACCATTGTAAAGAAAGCAGAGCAGTTCCAGCATGATAAGGAGGTTAGGGAAAAGGAAGTGTTTGACAGATTACAGCGTATGACTATAGATAAATGTTATCCTACTTTGCCTACGGAGCCGGAAAAGAAGGATGAGTCAGTTGAGGATCCTTTAATGTCTTATCTAATGAAATCGCCACCTCCATACGTACAGGGTACCACAGCCCCTGTGATTCCCCCTGTACCTGTTCCTGCACCTATTCTTCCTTTGCTTGTTCCTCAACCTGCACCCGTTCTTCCGACTGTTCCTGCTCCTTCGTCTGTTGCTATTCCTACTGCTCCTCCGCTTCCACATACTCCTGCTCATGCTATTGCTCCTGCTCTGTTGACTTCTGCTGTTGCTTCTGTCTCTACTCCTTCATTTGTTAGTCCTGTGTCCTATACTTCTCCCTCTACTCGTAGTCGCAATTCTCCTCTTGCGGCTAGTTTCTTTCATTCACTCGGACCTGTTCTTGGGTCCGCTGGTTCAGATGGTCCTCAGAGACGTAGTCAGCTTCCTGGTGGAAGGGAACGTGTTTCGTTGTACAATATGGCGATGGGTTGGATGACGCACCCTCTTAGAAATCCACCTCGTATCGTACTCGACACGTTTTGTCAATTCAATATACCAACCCAAAGATTTGTGTTCGAAGAAATGTGTAAGGTCCTTCGTGATCAGATATCGGCCGACGCACCTGACGAGGTGCTGACCGCGTTGTCTGCTTTGCAGCTTCAGTTTTCGACTGGACTGATAGTGGATACTAATGTTCGACGTGCTGTTGAACGGTTGCTATCTTTTCGTCCCACTCCTATACCTCAAGCCTTGTTTGTCGAGGATGTCGAAAGACAGACAGATGGGTCTGGTCAATTTCCTATGCGTGAGGTTCCACCAGTGTGGATGCCAGGCGATCCTACTGCTAACCCCATTATTCCTCCATACTTCCAGAGAGTGTGGATTCATCTCCCATGGAAACGCTCGGAAGTGTTACAGGTGAAGCAATCTTTGCCTGACCCTCGCAAAAATCCTGCAGGGTATTATAAGGAATTATCGCAGCTTGTAGATGCTACGATAATGAATCTTGCCGATATTGACATGCTGTTTGGCAATGTTGTACCGCAACCGGTATGGGCTAAGATTCGTCAGGAAAATCATCTGAATGAACTAGGTGGTGATTGGGCTGCTATTGTAGCGTCTGATGCTTTACAAACTGGTGGAGCTAAACCCGAGCAGATGATTACTGCTCTCCCTCAAAGAATTATAACGCTAATGAAAACTCTTATGCCAGCTATGAAGGTGAACTGGGATAAATTGTCGGCTTGTAAGCAAAAGAAGGACGAGAGTGTTTCCGACTTCTTCACGAGGTTTGAGGAGGCATTCATTGATCATAGTGGACAGGATATGGGCACCGAGGGTGGTCAAAGGTTGTTCGTGGATAAATTTGTTTCGAACTTACTGCCCGATTTGAGTAATAAATTGAGGAATTCGGAAAGTGCATGGGCCGTTTCTACTTCAGCTCAGATATTGGCTACGGCACAATATTATGAGAATAGGGAGAAAGAAGAGAGCGACCGTGCTGAGAAAAAGACGAAAGAGCTTAAAACTAAAGTGTTGCTTCAGCAAGCGTATCCCCCACGCTCAAATCAGAATAATTCACAACAGAATAGATCGCAGCCGCAATCGAACCGATCTCAAACTCGTAATGACTCCTCCTCCCAAAGATCCTTGTTAGGGTACAATCAATGCGCTTATTGTAGACAAGAGGGTCACATTAAATTTAATTGTCCTGTTCTAAATGACCGTAATAGTGGTAACTCGTCTAGAGGAGGTCGGGGTGGTTCGCAGCAGGCACCACGTGGTAGAGGTCGTGGTGCTCAGAACGATCGCTCAGATAACTCATCAAATTCCGATAATTGTTTTGATCAACGTGGATCGTCGCAAGGACGATCTGCGCAGTACAATGTAGATGATTATTACGTCGATCAGGGAACTGACGACAGTAATTACTAGGACAGCCACAGACAAGGAGAGGGAGTAGTATCAGTTCCGGTTGATCAGAGAGGGCCTTACGTCGCAGTTGCTACATCGGGCGTCGTTGAGCCTTTTCTGTTGGACACTGGTGCAGCGAAAAGTTCCATTAAGCATTCGAAACTCCCTGGCGCACCTTTGTTTGGCTTAACAAATGTTTCCGTTGGATTCTCTGGCGCCCCAGTTAGCAATCCAGTTTCGCGCCCTTTGCCCCTTCAAATTGGGCCACGTGAGCTAGAAGCTCCGTTGATTCTAACCACGGGTTGTGGCGAAAATCTTTTGGGCCTGGATTTGCTTAAACGTTTGTATGCGACTTTGTATTGTTCTCCTGCAGGTGTGAAGCTTACGTTAGGAGAGAGGGTTGTCTCTCCCATGTACTTGTCCCTCGATAAGCTCCCACCGGAATTGAGTTCTCTTCCTGCGTCTTTGTGGGCAACGGGTCCAAATGATGTGGGCCTACTTGATATCTCCCCTTATGTTGTTCAGTTGAAATCTAATGTGCGATTGCCACGTATTCCCCAATATCGTATCTCCCTTGATGGTGAACGAGCACTGTTAGCGATCATTTATGATCTGATCGAGAAGGATGTCATTGAAGAGACTAGGGGAAACGTGTGCAACAGTCCTGTACTACCCATTCTCAAACGGACTGATCCTTCAAAACCGCCTGTTTATCGCTTTGTTATCGATTTACGGGAGGTGAATAAAATTGTGGTTCCTCAATTCCCTGTTGTGCCTGACATCACGGCGCTACTGACTCTGATTCCAGCTTCTGCATCGTGGTTTTCGGTGATTGACTTGAAAAATGCATTTTTCAGCATCCCGATTGCCGAGGAGAGCAGAGACCTTTTCGATTTCTCTCTTGGTGGACGCAGCTTCCGGTTCAAACGCGCTCCTCAGGGCTACTGTGAAAGTCCATCTATTTACAGCCAAGCCTTGAAGGGTCAACTAGATGCGTTTAGGTTGCCGGCTGGTGCGGCCTTAATCCAATACGTCGATGACTTATTGGTAGCTGCTGATACTCAGGACATTTGCAAAATTGCTACGGTGTCGTTGCTGCAACATCTCTGTGAGTTAAATCACAAGGTGTCACCTTCTAAACTCCAATATTGTTGTCAAGAAGTAACCTATCTAGGTCACTTATTGTCAAAGGAGGGAAGGAGGTTGACCCCAGAGAGAATTGCAGCAATTGCACGCATGGCTGTGCCAACAACCCAAAGAGATGTGCGTGCCTTTCTAGGTATCACGTCGTACTGCAGGCAATGGATTCCAAATTTTTCATTGCTAGCGAAACCATTGGTGGCTCTTACGTGCAAGGATGTTTCGACTCCTTTACCATGGACGGAAGAATGTCAGAAAAGTTTTTCTGAACTGCGTGATTCATTGTGTTCGGCTCCTGTGTTGGGTACTCCTGACTATAGCAAGCCGTTTACATTATATGTTCACGAGAGAGAAGGTTGTGCTTTAAGTGTCTTAACGCAACCTTTTGGTGGTAAGCAACGTCCATGTGCATATTTTTCCTCGACCTTGGACCCGGTAGCTAGAGCATTGCCGAGTTGTTTACGAGCAACAGCGGCAGCCGCGGTCTCCATCCGACAATCAGCAGGACTGGTCATGGATAATATGCTTATGGTGATGGTTCCGCATGCAGTCGATACTCTTTTGAATCGGACGAAAACTCAGCACTTGACGAGTGCGAGGTTGTCTGGTTACGAGTTGACGCTGTTGGCAAGCCACATTCAAATAAAACGTTGTAATGTTCTGAACCCGGCAACTTTGTTACCAATTAGCACAGAGTCAAATAAAGTAGCAGAACATGATTGCTACTTGAGGACAGAGGAAGAAACAAAAGGTCGAGTGGACCTTAAAAACACCCCATTGCAAGATCCGGATGGTACATTGTATGTGGATGGGTCATGCTTTAAGTTGCCGAATGGTGATGTGACTACTGCTTATGCTGTTGTAACGTTGAATACTGTTGTTGAGACTGCAAGATTAAATCAGAATTCTGCCCAGGCTGCAGAGCTGATTGCTCTTACTAGAGCGTGTGTGTTAGCGAGAGGGAAACGTGTGAATGTGTTTACCGACAGCCAATACGCATTTGGCGTCGCACATAGTTTTGGACGATTGTGGAGAGAGAGAGGTTTCTTGACGTCGCATGGTACGAAGATTCAGCATGGCCAGCTTGTGAATGATCTCTTGGATGCACTGACGTTGCCTAAGCAAGTTGCGATTGTTAAATGTAGTGCGCATCGTAAGGTCACAGATGATGTTGGTCGTGGTAATGCGTTTGCGGACGAGATTGCTAAGGAGACTGCCCGGAACCTTAGCACTCGAATGTATGTGACGAGTTCGGTTAGGTGGCCTATAGAATCGAGCATGTGTGAAGACACTATCGAAAGTGTGAAAGAAATTCAGAATGAGGCCACCGAGACTGAAAAGGCGAAGTGGAAAGAAAGTACGGGAAAGTTGGATGCGAACGGTTGTTGGATTGATTTGTCGGATCAGAAAAGATGGATGTTACCGGATGCGTATGTGCTGGCCGTTGTGACAATGGCGCATGGGTTAGCACATATTAGCGCGAAAGGTATTTATAAATTGTTGTCTCCTGTGTGGAAGAATGATGGTATCACGAAATGTGCTGAACGTCTGGTGAAGAATTGTATGGTGTGCATGATGTACAATCCTGGCAAAGGAACCCCAACTCCTCCTGGCAGTTTTGCTCCCCCTTCATGCCCCTTTGAGGTGATTCAATTGGACTTCATCCATATGGAGCGATGCAATAACCTGAAATATGTCTTAGTTGTGGTTTGCGCATTCTCCCGATGGATCGAGGCCTATCCTCTCAAAGACAATACTGCTTTGTCTACTGCGAAAATCCTGCTGAAGGAATATTTTCCTCGGTATGGAATGCCTAGAGTCGTGTGGTCAGATAACGGTAGTGAGTTTGTGGGTAGTGTGATGAAGAGTGTGTGTAAGGGCCTTGGAATTAATCAGAAATTCCACAGTGCCAATCATCCCCAGTCAGCTGGTTTGGTTGAAGGGTATAACGGCACCCTTAAACTAAAGCTAGCGAAGATTCAGGCTACGACTGGTCTCTCGTGGCCTGACGCTTTACCCTTAGCATTACTGTCAACAAGGGCAACTGTACACTCCCGAGTAGGGCTTAGTCCCTATGAAATAGTGTTCGGTCGTCCTGCGAATGTTTGGGGGGTTCCTAGGCCAGGAATGTTCTGTGATCTTGAGTACCCAATGTTGATCGATTATCTTCATGACTTGACTGCTAAACTGAGGTTAATTCACCAACAGGTTTACGACGCATTGCCGACGCAGACGGAGGGTCCAGGCCACCAGCTCCAGCCCGGAGATTGGGTGGTGACGAGAAATTTTTCACGCAAGAATAACCTGGACCCGAGGTTTACTGGTCCCTATCAGGTTCTCCTTGCCACGAGGACTGCTGTTCGTCTCGAGGGACGCAAGAATTGGGTGCATGCCACCCATACCAAAAAGGTCCCTATCCCTTTGCCGACAGACCCGTGGGTAAGGAGAGGCATTGCATCAACTGAAACCGAAGGATTGCCGGTGTTTGTACCTTTTAGCGACGCGCAGCCAGTTGGAGAATCCTCAGCGCAGCAGAAAGACACTGTTGAACAATTATCATCAAAAGACTCAAGACCAAACCACTCAACTGATCATCGGGACGCAGTCTCTTCAACGGATCCTCTGTTTGACGAGCAGACACGTCCTGGGAAAACTCGATACTTTTTACGATCTAGCATTAAAGACTAATAAAAGATCCTGCTTTGCTGTATTGACAACTGCATTATCCCGTTTCCCGTGATCAGTTTGAACATTCGTACCATTGTAATTATTTTTGTACATATATATTGAGTTTCATTCCTTATACTTTTTGCTTTCACAGCTGAGAGACTTTGTTTTTGCATATACACATATTGTGCATTAAAGGCCGTAGGGCCGCGCGCGTACTTCCTTCTGGATAGTAGGTCTTGACGCTAGGTTAAAGGCCGTCGGTTCCTGGGAACTCCTAGGGATTGACTATTGCTACACAGAACGAAGTACGTCAAGAAACGTTGCGGACGGTCGTAGGGAATGGCATTCTCGAAGCTGAATGATTTGGAAGGAGCTCAGGCTCATAGATTCAGGTTGCAGCAACTCAGTCGTACCAAATGTTTCATATTCCAACTATTTGTATTATTTTTGACTGCTTCTGCATTATTGGCGGGTGGGGTGTATTACATGATGTCTTACTTCTTACCTTCTGCTACACCTACTCCTATTCCTGACCCTAAACTTACCTCCACAGCCTCTCCTCATTCCTTTCATATGTTACCCGAACACGAACAGGCTAGACGTGTAGAATTCCGCAATAATTCCTTTATTCAGCTCCTTCATCAGCATCAGTTAGTGGTTAACACTACTAATTGTTGGGTGTGTGGGTTGATGCCACATACTACGGATAAGGGAATTCCATATCTGGTGTTACCGTATAGTTCCCAAGGGTCAGCTCGAGCATTTCAAACAATGTTTCGAAGCGCACTGGGTTTCCACCCCATTCGAGAACCACGTTCCCCCTACTCTGGTCCTACCTCGTATCAAAAACCTTTGTCGATAGCAATAGAGGATTTAGATAGCGATATCTATGATCCCTCGCTTATTCCCGAAGAAGAGATACAAGCCTATAGGGTCCTAAGTAGAGGTGAATATAGTGTGTTCACTAGTGAAAAGCAGCTTAAAAGCTCGCCTCCGATATGGGTCGTACCCCACACTGGTAATTTTTGTCTCATGGGTCGTGGCCGAAGATCGCAAGCCCGACTTGGAGCGAGTGCTTGCACTGAAAATTACATTCTGCCGATGGTCTCGTCCCCTGTGTTTCTGGCTGCCAAGGGTACATACTTTATCTGTTATGATCGTGCATACGCATGGTTGCCCGCTGACTTCATGGGCTCATGTTTCATTGCCAATTTGTTGCCTCCGACGTTCACTGTAGATGCCGATTATCATAAGACTAGAGTTGTGCGAGGTGTAATTAGCGAAGAGGATACTGCCGGTCAAGAGGCAGGAGACTTTTTCAAGGGTTTCCTCCCGTTTTGGGGACCTATGGTAAATAGTAGGAACCTGAGACAGTTGACTCGAGTGGTAGAATCGACAGCCAATATTACTGCCAGTGCCCTTGGTAATATCACCACAGAACTTCAGGCGGAGAGACTTATGACGTTACAAAACCGTATGGTTTTAGATGTCATCTTAGCAGATCGAGGTGGGGTATGTAAGGTGATCCATTCCAGCTGCTGCATTTTTATTCCGGATAATGCTCCTACTGTCTATCAAGCCATCTCGAGGTTGCATAAGATCTCCGAATCCATACACGTGGATGTAGGGGATTGGACGCTACTTGGATGGTTTTGGGGCCTGATGTCGACTTGGGGTTGGAAGATTCTGATGATCATCGGAGTCGTTGTAGTGTTCCTGTTCACGTGTTGCCTTTGTGTGCAGTGTGGTCCTGCCTTATGTGGCCTCTGTGCTACAACGTGTATGAGACAACCACCTGTTACCAAGGGGACTCGGTTGGACAGAGCTATGCTACAGCAACATTTAGATGGTCTGATGAATATCGAATATGATTCCGACTAGTGCTTGCCTACATGAGGGCAAAAGGAGCGTCTGAGGTTCCGTGACAATTGTAAGTGGTGTTTTCGACTCGCACGAATATGGTCGAGTCTGGTATCTATGAACCGCAAATGACGAGTTTAGTAAGTGTGCGCGGTTTCGTTGTGCTAACTTAAACCGTTCGTTTGTTATGCGGGTTTTTCATCTGTACCCACGGGTTCCATCTTAGATACGGCATCCATTTTGTCTCTTGCCCTCAAGTAGCCAGCGAACGGACGCTGTCCGCTTCGAGACCCTGGGACTCCCAAGATATTTGCGGAAGACACATGTTCTTTGTAAGTGTCTTTATGACGAGGGGGATGCTACTGTAAAGCAGATGGCGCTGCCCGAGGCTCATCTTGCCGCACGGACTTATTGTCTCAGCCGTGCATCTCATTAGGCACGTCCCTTTGATGCCTGTATCTCGTGTTTCCCGATACCTCCCCTTTTACACCCTTTCCGATCTCCCCACTGTCTCCGTCTTCCTCTGCACCTGTCCTTGTTCCTATTTCGATCTGTTTTACTGCTGATTGGAATTCGCTAATAATGGGAAGATGGTTTTTACAGTTGGGAACCACCAAATGTTTCCGCACTTATGTTCCGGACCTCATGTGTATCAAAGTGACCAAAGCGACCCCTCTGGGGGATAATGGTGGGAACCGGGTTGTAAACTTTTGTGTGCCATGTTGTCCTATGGGTAAAAACTGTATAAAAGGAGCGATCCACAGAACCAATTTGAAGCAGTCTCCCCGAACTACACTCGATGTACTTCCTGTGATTTCTGTGTTCCCTGCAGCAAATAAACCTTGAATCTTTGACGCCAAAGGAAGTGTCCCGTGTCTCTGTCATTCGTACGCCGGAGCAGGTTACCCACGAAGGTTTCAGGTGTTGTGCCCTGGCACCGCTGGGTCTTAAAGAACCCAGTCCTTCAGATGGACAGAATGCAGAACAATGTCATACATTCACCCCAGTACAGAGATCTGGGCCTAAATCCATCGTTTTTTTGCACTCCACACCACCCCAGTTCAGACATGGCCATATGCAAATCAGCCTTGACCCTGTGCCTCATGGGAGCAGTCCAGCCTGAACTGCCAAGCCATGTCTTTCCTGGACCGGAATCAAGCATCCTAGGACCGGTTTCTGGCTATCACCCATCTTCAGCCAGGATAGCTTGACTCCAGTGGTGTGGAGAGCATGGGACTCACGTCTGAGCATACCCATCCCACTCGGAGTGACAAATGCAAAAATAACAGTTGATGGACAGAATGCAGAACAATGTCATACATTCACCCGAGTACAGAGATCCGGGCCTAAATCCACAGTTTTTTTGCACTCTGTACACCACTACTTGTGAAGTAGTGTGGCTCACTGGTTAGAGGCGGCAGACCCGAGAGCAGAGGACGGCCCGGGACCAGGGTTCGATTCCCGGCGCGGCAGGTTTCTGGACCAGGGTCAGCGGACTCGATAATTCTCTCGCCTCGGTGCCCACTCTGATCAGCGGTCACACTCGGCAACTCTGGGCATTAGCTTGCCTCATCTTCACTAACGGCCCCCCAGACCGCCGGGGATGCCTGGTCGCACCCTGGAGATACCCATTAAGGGACCATCTCTCAGGGAAGCCAGGAAGGGTTTCGCAGCGGTCGAAGCGCCAGGACGCCTACGGGTAGCAGTGCGCTATATAAATGCCAACACACACACACACACCCCTGTTCAGACATGGCCATATGCAAATCAGCGCATCCTACCGATATAAATGCGGTCTCCCATGCAAAATATGCTAATTTGCCCCCGGGGGGCCAAATCACTGGGGCATTATGAAAAAAATAATGTGGGGGTCCCAATCCCCCCACACTGCCCCGGGGACCGCCACCCCCCTTACTTAATATATGTGTGGGGCTTATGAGGCCACCCGCAGCCCCGGGGACCGCCACCACCCAGGGCTTGTTTCAAATGTGTGGGAGGGCTCTCAGGCCCCCCCAGCCCCAGGGACAGTCACCCCCGGGGCTTTAAAACATTAACTGGCGGGGCTCCCTGGCGCATACTGGAGGTACCTGGTGGGCTAGTTTCCCGCCAGGGGACCTCAGGATTCAAGGGAACTTAATCCCTCAACTTAAAAAACTCCTCGGGGCGCGTTTGCACAGTGATGAATGTAGGGGGCGGGCCTAAGGTGATATGTGTGCAAACACGCCCTGTGACACGTTTTAAATTGCAGATTTAATTCCTCTTCAATCCAGAGGTCCCCTAGGTGCCAACTAGCCCACCAGGTACCTCCAGTAAGCACCACGGAGCTGTGCTGCAGAGTGTTGTAAAAAGGGGCGTGTCCTCTTAACACCTCTGCAACGCAGCTCACTGGCGCATACTGGAGGTACCTGGTGGGCTAGGTGGCCCTCAGGGGTCCTCAGGATTCATGCGGACTTAACCCTGCAACTTAAAACGCGCAACAGGGCGTGTTTGCACACATGTTACCTCAGGCCCGCCCCCTTCCTTCATGTACAAATATTCCTCTAAAATCAGCCGAACTACGATTTCTGATTTACTCACCTGTTATCAGGAGTGTCTATTTTCACAAACTAGGGCCCACATGCATTATTGTAACCTTTTGCGATTTCTTAATTGCGAAAATTAAGGAATCGCAATTAAGAAATCGCAAAATGCTATGCATTAAAAAATCGCAATAGTTTTTGTGATTCGGTATTTTTCCTTAATTGCGATTCACAATTTGCGAATCGCAATTAAGGAAAACCCTTCCCATTGATTCCTATGGGCCAAAAGGCCCATAGGAATGAATGGGAAGGCATTTACATTTTGTGAATTTCAAATTTCGATTCGCAAAATGTGAATGCAATTTCAAGGGTGCAGGGGGGGTCCAAAGAACCCCTCCCTGCATCCCTGAAATTTAACTTTAAGTGCAATTTACACACACACAAGAACCAAGGACATGTGTGTGTGTAAATTAAAACTTCAAATATGCAACTGGTGCATGTTTGAAAGTTTTTTGGGTAAATTAGCATGAAGTTTAACTTCATGCTAATTTACCCCTTCCAAAGTGCGAATTCTCAATTTAAAAATAATCATGCATTGCATTTAAGAAATCTGAAATTGCGATTTCTTAAATGCAATCGCAATTTTAGAAATCGCAACATGGTTCGGATTCCTAAAATTGTGAAATTCATGATGCATTCTAAATTAGTCAATTGCATTCGCAAACGGACCAAAATTGCGATTCGCACCGTTTGCGAATGCAATTGACTTTGATGCACGTGGGCATAAACATATTCCCTTAAAATTGCTTGTATGACTTAAACGCATTCTTTCGACTGTTTACAGGAGATGCACCGGCGCTGGATCCAGGATCCACCGCTGAGTAAGAAAAAGTAACGTTAACACTACATACCTGATAAGGGAATTTCCTCCCATAGGATAACATTGGTGATTCTATGTGAAAAAGTTTCTGTCAACTTTTAAAATACAATAATATTCCTTAAAAATCACTACTGTAACCAAAACGCTTTTACTCAACTGTTTACAGGAGATGTCCCAGGACCGAATCTAGGATCCAGTCCTGTGGTTAGAAAAGTAATCCAAAAAGTAACTAATTGCATTTAACTAGAAACTCACATTGACCTCAATGTTGCATTGTGTCTGAAATTGCGTTCAACTGTAACTACTGTACTTAAAATTCTATTGCCTATTTGCAAAGTATTTAAACTAAAGTAATTCATTCTGAGAAAGTATATTTTGTAATGTAATCTATAATGTAATTATAATGTCATTTAAAAAATAAAGTATAAATAAAAAAAATAAAAAAAATAAAATAAAATAAAAAAAATATATATAAATTATCATTTACAAAACCTTTGAAATTCACTGTAAAAATCATAGGTTTCAGACATGTTATAGTTAGGATTTAGCATTTTAAAAACATTTGAAATTCACTGACAAAAACATAGTTTCAAGCAGGTTATAGTTAGGAATCATCCTTTAAAAAACCTTTGAAATTCACTGAAAAAACTATAGTTTTCAAGCAGGTTATAGTTAGGAATTATCATTTAAAAAACCATAGAAATTCACTGAAAAAAACATAGGTTTTAGGGGTGTTATAGTTAGCTGGACATAACCTGGAGTGCATGAGTCAGCTTCCGGGTAGCGGAAGACTGAACTGTGAACGTAAAGTGTTAAGGGTAGTGGCTTCTGGTTTTGGAGTAGGGTAAGCCACGCGATGGTTGGAAGCATAATGTTCAGAAAATGTGAGGGCTATGAGAAATTGTGTCATTATTTAAAATTTGTTCAAGAAATTTAGCGAAGTCTGGCCAATGTTATTCGTATGGGCTACAGTTAAACCCGAAATGTGGTGCACTGGAAAGAGAATCATAGTATTCGATTAAAAGTATGGTACGTTAGATAGAAAAGTGTGACATATGACCAAGGTGTTATGGTAAGTTTGAGAAGGTGAAGCTGTAAAATTAAGTGAACAGTCGTGGTAGTGTACTTACATTTCTAAAGGAGGAGGAGCCAAATCAATCAATCAATCAATCAATCAATCTATTTGTAAAGTGCGCTATTTACCCGTGAGGGTCTCAAGGCGCAGAAGGGGGGTGGGTGGAAGCTTTGCTACTGTTCGAAGAGCCAGGTCTTGAGGAGTCTTCTGAAGGCGAGTAGGTCTTCGGTCTGCCGTAGGTGGATAGGAAGGGTGTTCCAGGCCTTGGCGGCGAGGTAGGAGAAGGATCTGCTGCCTGAGGTTGTTTTTTGGATGCGTGGGATGGCGGCGAGGGCAAGGAAGCTGAGTCTGCTGTTCAGGTAGGCTGGTCCGGCGTTGTGGAGTGCTTTGTGTGCGTGGGTGAGGAGTTTGAAGGTGATCCTCTTGTCGACGGGGAGTCAGCGTAGGTTTCTCAGGTGGGGGGTGATGTGGCTGCGGTGGGTGACATTGATGATCAGTCGGGCGGAGGCATTTTGGATGCGCTGTAGTCGTCGTAGGTGTTTGGCTAGGATTCTGGAGTAGAGTGCGTTGCCATAGTCCAGCCTGCTGCTGACGCGGGCCTGTGTCACCGTTCTTCTCGTTTCGGTCGGGATCCATTTGTATATCCTGCGGAGAATGCAGGGGGGTGTTGTAGCAGGAGGAGGAGACGGCGTGGACCTGTTTGGACATGGAGAGGGAGGAGTCGAGGATGAATCCAAGATTGCGTGCGTGGTCGGTGGGTGTCGGTGCTGTCCCCAGAGTGGTTGGCCAGCAGGAATCGTCCCAGGCTGAGGGGTTGGGTCCGAGGATGATGACCTCCGTCTTGTCCGAGTTCAGTTTCAGACGGCTGCTCCTCATCCAGTCGGCGATGGCCTTCATTCCGTCGTGGACGTTGGTTTTGGCGGTGCGTGGGTCCTTGGTGAGGGAGAGGATGAGCTGAGTGTCGTCAGCATAGGAGATGATGTTAAGGTTATGGTGGCGGGCCACTTGTATGAGGGGGGCCATGTAGATGTTGAACAGCATTGGGCTGAGGGAGGAGCCCTGGGGGACGCCGCAGATGATGTTGGTGGCTTCGGATCGGAAAGGTGGGAGGCGGACGCTCTGGGATCTGTCGGAGAGGAAGGATGTGGTCCAGTCTCTTGGATAATGGCTTCTTGGAGGCGTGTTTTTAGAGTACGATGGCAGACCGCGTCGAAGGCGGCCGAGAGGTCCAGGAGGATGAGGGAAGATGTTTTGCCGTTGTCTAATTGGCGCCTGATGTCGTTTGTGGTGGCGATGAGTGCTGTCTTGGTGCTGTGGTTTCATCTGAAACCGGATTGGGATGGGTCCAGGATGTTGTTGTCTTCGAGGTGGCGGGTCAGTTGCATGTTGACGATTTTCTCGAGAACGTTTGCCGGGAACGGAAGCAGGGAGATGGGCCGGAAGTTCTTGAGGTCCTTGGGGTCCGCCGTGGGCTTTTTGAGGAAGGGGTTGATTTCAGCATGCTTCCAGCTTTCCGGGAATGTCGCTGTTTCGAAGGAGATGTTGATGATCTTCCGTAGTTGGGGTGCGATGGCTGCGTCTGCCTTGTTAAATATGTGGTGTGGGCATGGGTCTGTCGGTGATCCTGATTGGATGGAGTTCATGACCTTGCGTGTCTCGACGTCACTGACGTTGGACCAGGAGGTCAGGTGGTTGGTGCTGTTGGTGTTCGGGAGAGGGGTGGAGTCTGGCGTGGTCGGGTCGGTCGTGGTGTTGAAGCTTTCGTGGATGTCGGCGATCTTGCAGTGGAAGAAGATGGCCAGTGAGTCGCACAGTTCCTGTGAGGGCGGGATGTCGATGGTGTTGGCGCTGGGGTAGGAGAGTTCTTTTACTATGCGGAAGAGCTCTTTGCTGTTGGGTGCGTTGTTATCCAGGCGGTCTTTGAAGGAGGATCTCTTGGCTGATCGGATGAGGTGGTGGTGTCTGCGGGTGGCGTCCTTGAGGGCTGCGTGGTTGTCCGGTGTGCGTTCGTGGAGCCATTTCTTCTCCAGTTTCTGGCATGCACGCTTGGAGGCCAGGAGCTCGTCGGTGAACCAGGTGGCTCTCTTGCTGGCGTGGTTGTTGGAGGGTTGCTTCAGTGGGGCGAAGGTGTTGGCACAGTCGTTGATCCACTGTCTGAAGTTGCGGGCTGCGGCGTCTGGGATGGTGGGTGGGTGCTTGGAGAGGTTATGGATCAGCTGATCTTCGGTGACTTTGCTCCAGCAGCGGCGAGACAGCTGTTGGGTGTGATGGTGTGTGGTTGGTTTTTTGAAGGTGAAGTGAATGCAGCGGTGGTCGGTCCAGTGGGGTTTGGTTGTGTGGTCGAAGGTGACATGGGTGCTTGTGGAGAAGATGGCGCCCAGCATGTGGCCGGCGGCGTGGGTGGGCGCGGTGACAAGTTGTCTGAGGCCGAGGTTGTCGATCAGCGTGGAGGAGTTGCCGTCGTTGTTGTTCTTGAGGTGGAAGCTCAGGTCCCCGAGGAGGATGTAGTCCGTGGAGGCGAGTGCGTGGGTGCTGGCAAGGTCGGCAATGGAGTCGCTGAAGCGGGCCCAGGGTCAGGGGGGTCTGTAGATGAGAGTTCCTCTGAGGGTGGTGTTGGGGTCAGTGTGGATCCGGAAGTGCAGGTGTTCAGCGGTGTTGAGGGAGTCGTCTGCGTAGTTGGTGACCTTGAGGGTGGACTTGTGGACGACGGCTATTCCTCCTCCGATACCGTTGGCGCGGTACCTGCGGGTGATATTGTATCCGTCTTGGATGGCTACGGCGATGTTTGGAGCAGAGGAGTCATTCCACCACGTCTCGGTCAGGAAGGCTACGTCCGGGCCTGTGGTGTCGAGCAGGTCCCATAGCTCGATGGCGTGTTTGCGTGCGGAGCAGGTGTTGAGGAGTATGCAGCGGAGGTGGTTGGGTCTGGTTCTTGGTGGTTTGATGGTTCTGTCGCAGGTGAATCTGCAGCTGCGGCAGGAGAAGGGTCCGTGGGTGTATTTTGGGATGGCCTGGTTGCAGCGTTAGTCTCTGCCGGTGTTGAGAGCGTGGAGGGAGTCGGCGTCGTAGCTGAGTCTAGGTCAGGTGCGGTGGTGGGTGCGGGTGCCAGGGGTTCTGGCACTGGGCGCGGTCCAGGCGCGGACGGTCGCAGACGGGCTTGCCTTGGGTGCGCCAGTGGTGCCCCCACTGAGCGCGGCCGCTAATCGGCCACGTAGTGGCTTCCATATGAGTGGATGTGGGAGAGAGGAGCAGCTGGGAGGCGGGAGCAGGGCCGCGAGTGGGCAAGAAAACAATTACAGGCACAGAGGAATAAAAACAAGTCTGGACAAGAGAGCAAGTTAGGCACAGGGGAATAAAAACAAGTCTGGGCAAGAAACCAAGTACAGGCACAGGGGAATAAAAACAAGTCTGGGCAAGAAAGCAAGTACAGGCACAGGGGAATAAAAACAAGCCTGGGCAAGAAAGCAAGTTAGGCACAGGGGAAAAATACAAGATTAGGCAAAAACAATGCAGGCCGAGCCGTGCAGCAGCGTGGGGAGCGACCTGCCTACGAGCAGGGTCATAGGTCAAAGGGAGGCCAAAGAGAGACAGTCATTGACAATAATAGGTGTCCAGAGTCTTGGAAGAAAGTGAAGCCAAAGATAGCGAGGAGGAGGCAAGAGTCATCATGTCAGAACATGTGATTTCATAAGTATGGCACAGTATGATCTGTGCACATACAAAGTTATTTACATTGAAGATAGTTCCATTCAATCATAGCTGGTTAATGCTAAGTAATACAATCCGACGAGATTATCACAACTTTTATAAAAACTGCAATTAGATCCTGAGTTCTTTATTGTTCACAAAATTTGAATATGTGACCCACATATGTGAAGACAGACACGCAGGAGATTTTAATCCTTGGGTATCCGGCAACAATGTTACAGTGCCTCACATCCTAAGCAAAGGTAGCAGGTGTGATTGTATGACTTAGGTGTGCGAGCAATAAGGTTACAGTGTCTCGCATCCTACATATTAGGAAGCATATTTCTTTCTTCCTTGACTTACCACAACCCTTGCCATTCCACAGATTAACACATTCACTGAGAGAAAACTGTTTGCTTAACTCTATGGACTAGATATTACTCGACCACATTGAGTTAGACACACAGGCGGTCCTTAGGGCTTGAGGTATGTTTACCCACAGACGTTTCTTGGTGTACAACTGACACAGTTGTGTCTGCTGTAGCCGTCACCGACACAATTTCTTTCCACATCAGACCGCTTCACTTCCAACCCAATGTCCTATAACGGACCTACTATGCCTACTATCTCCTGTGATGCCCACTACCTTGGCCGAACACAGACGGCATCACTAATCGGTAAACTGGCCAACTATGCGGCAATCTACACACCGTTTCACACACTGACACCTGGGTGTTTGAGCAATATTTTTGGTCTAAAAACCCTTTCCGGATTTGAAGCCTTTCTTTCCTCTTTCACTGATCCTCATTGCCATTCTTGCTCTCTCCTCTCACCGCTCGGGCTTATCATCTCACTTCAGCCTTCACTTGGATCACGTCCCAGTCACATTCTCATTCCTCCCTCTTTTCTTTTCCTCTTTGCTCTCTTCTTTACTCTCCTTTCAATCTCTTCTCCAACTCACACACTAAACACTGTAGTCTTTGTGTTGTAACCTTTCACTTCTTTGCCAATGGTGTGATCCGCCCATCCTCCTTTTCAAACACTGATCTACGGTTTTTAAACCACTTGTACATTGTATGCCATTACAGCACTGAATAAGTCCTTGTTTGGGTGAAACGCGTTGGCTGTTTCCAAAGAACGCAAACCAATGGTACCTGAAATAAAGCTACACAAAGAGTTCAACCAACGACTTTCAATTGTTTTTCAACTTTTATATGCTGCATCTCTTTACCTGTTACTCATTTGTATTGCCTCTCATCAATCCTCTATGCATCTTTCTATTTATGATTAAGGGGCAGCTGATCATTTGAGATGGGCAATAACAGCATATGATATGACAGATCCAGGTAGGGCAGTCAAATCAAATCAAAATAGTCTTGATTCGATATTTTTCAATCATAAAAGACATTTACAAATACAAATTCATCCCTCACCCCATAGATAATAAGATCCACATTTAGTTAATCATTACAGCTATTTCTAAAAAAAGAGCTTATTTGCTCATACATGATTACAAAAGATTAAATATCACATTTAAGAAGTTAAAACAATATTAAAAAAGATAATTCATTCAGTGCTAAGTATGTCGATTTCTCAATACAATTTACAAAATCGAATGGCAGCATATAACAACTGGCCTTGGGGTTATTCCAAACTCATTTTACGGGCACGAATTATCCACATCCAGTGTAAGAATTTCGACATGGCTATAACAACTGGCTGAGAAGTATCAGTTCTCAAGATCCTAGATCCTAATTGCCTCGCCAGCAGTTTTGAGGCCTAACTGAACACAAATCGGTTTAAGCCACGACTTTCTTGGTACATTGTATTCAGGGCAGGCAAACAATACATGCCCTATGTTTTCCCTTTGATCAGGGCAAAAGGGGCTCACCGAACTTTGGTTCCCACGCCATTTTACAGTTAAAGTATTTAGTGGTAGTGTCCCCACCCTCATTTGGTGATACTTCTTCCGGTCCCCGGTAATGGTAATCCAGTCCCAGTAAGGTTCTAGGGCCGGGGCATGCTTGAGCTCTAGGAAGTCAGTAGTAAATGATATTTCAATATGACTTCCAAATGCCTCAACCATGTTCCAATACAGATCATGAAGTATTTTCTTGGATGGGAAGACATTCCCCACAGGATCATCCCATAATGCAGATAGGCCCATAGCCATATAAATTGTTTTAACCTCCCGCATCCACTGGATTTTGTGAGACTTATCCGAGTCTCTAACCTCGAGGAAGCCCTGGGCATACTGCAGGAGTTCCGGGGTAACCCATAATCTCCTCCAGTAGGCAACCGATCTATATTTTGCCATATCCTCGAAGCTATGAGCTCCCAAGTCATAGAGGAGAGGTATCAAGGGAGTGGATACTGGTAAACCAGTGATATTACGAAAAAATTGTTTTGGGCAACCGTCAACTTAGTGAGGTTGCTGGTCCCCCAGAGTTCTGCCCCATAAAGGACCACTGCTCCCACCTTAGCATTGTGAATCTTTAAAACAGGAGTGATAGGCCTGGTATGTGATGAATAAAATTCCTTGGTGAGTGCTCCTGCCAATTGTGCATGCCTCGTAACCAGCTGGTTGGTGTGCTCTTTCCAATCTAATTTATAAGACAGGGTGATGCCCAAGTAATTAAAGACTTGGGTCTGTTCAAGTTGTACCCCATCCATGACCACCTTCCCTCTGACATATTTCCGTTTGTGCAGAACCATGAATTTTGTTTTAGCTGTATTGATAACAAGGCCATGATCTGCACAAAACACTTCAAAGACTCCAATAGCCTTCTGGAGCCCCTGTTGTGTCTTTGATATTAACAGGGTGTTGTCCGCAAACATCAACAGGGGGATCAGTTTTCCGGCCAACTTAGGTGCGTCGGTCGGTTGTTGTTCAAAGTACCTGATCACCCTGTTGATGTATAGCGAAAAGAGGGTTGGGGCTAGTACACAACCTTGGCGTACTCCCCTTGCGATGGGAAATTTGTCGGTTACGCTACCCTGCTGGTTCCATCGGACATGGGCAAAGTTATTCTTGTGCAATCTAATTAAGAGAGATAGAATTTCAGTTGGGATGCCCTGTTCCTGTAAAGCTTTCCACAACTTAGCACGAGGGACCAAGTCAAATGCTGATTTAAGATCAACAAAGGCGGCAAACAGCATACCCCCACCCAAGTAACACTACCCTCCAGTATATTAAGGCAAATCTAAAAACGTGATCAATGGTGCTAGTATGACAGCGAAACCCTGCCTGTAATGGTGACAAAATATCTTGCTCGTCTATCCAAGCATGGATACGTTGTAGTACAAGCCTCGCCACTACCTTTTGAATGCATGCAATAAGGCTGATAGGCCTATAATTTCCTGGATCCGAGCTTTCCCCTTTTTTAAAGATTGGGATAATCTCGGCTCCCTTCCAGGTCTCAGTGATAGGTGAGCCCCTTGCAATTCCATTCGCTAGCAGCTGGATATAGGTAGCCAAAAGGTCCTTGTCGTACATAAATAGATCAGCAGGGACCGAATCCAGGCCTGGGGCCCTCGCTTTTGGGATGTTGTTCAAAGTTTTTAGGACATCAGTTTTGGTGAAAGATAGATAGCTAGTACTCAGATTTATATCCAGAGGTACTTCGCAACCATCTTCTTCGATGTCCTCCAAAGCAAACGGGGACACATAGTGGGAGACCCAAGCATTTGGTGACACATGATTCGTGGGTTCACCTCTTTTGGCCTCCCTTCCTCACTTAACAATATCCCATAAAGTGGACATGGATCTTTCTTTGCTGGCTCTCATGAGGTCGTTCCAATAGCCATCATCCCATTCACTTTTTGCCCTTATTTGAGTTTTTTTGTACATGACACGGGCATCCTTTATCTTCACTATATATTTTGTCTTTACTGCCTCTGACAAGGCCCTGTAGGCAACCCTGCAGGATTTGTCATACCATTGATCCTCCTTCCTTGCTGGCCTACTCTGTTTCTTAGTGACCCTTTTTACAAAGAAGGATCTCAGTGTGCTAAAAAACTCGTCGTGGATCTTGCTAACGTTAGATACCGGAGCCTCCTCAGCAGAGTTACTCCTTAGATCTGTAATAGCCTGGATAGTTAAGTCCCTCATAGCTACAACACTCTCTTCATTTGTAACACAGTCTGACCATCTAATACGTCTGTAATCATTTGAAAGGGAAATTTGCACATTATCCCTTTGAACTTCGCTATTAGATAGATCAAACAGCCTAAATAAAAAAACTAGTGGGTCATGATCACTTTCGACCCGCAGCTCTATCCACATATCGATAAGGCTAGACCAATTCTCCTTGTTGATAAGAATGTAGTCAATGCAACTATGTGATATACCGTTATTAAAGGTAGGGGCACCCAGTGTATCTGAACCTGTTCTTCCATTAGTGGCCCGCAACCCATGCTCCACGCATAAAACTTTTATTTGCAATGCGGCCTCTGACCACTTTTTTATAGGTGATAGGGACAACTGAGGGATTTTCCAAATACATTCTTCTTCCAACGTAAGGTCTGTATCATAATTATCTAGAGGTTCAAAACAGCAATTAAAATCACCTGCAACAATAGCGTTGCCGTTCAAACGGTATTGTTTAAAAAGAATATCTAGTTGATCAATTACCTCAGTGGCTTTCCCGCCTGGTAGGCCCCTTGAATAGATATTAAAGATATAAAGATCTTTACACTGATGTCGCTGGAGTTTGACTAGCAAGATATCAGGGGTATTTGTAACCATCTGGAAGACACTATTTTGTTTTACCCATGTCACCAGTCCCCCCTTTGACCTACCCCGTAAACTCGGAATAGCCGAGGTATAAAAATGTAGGTAACCTTCCTTTGGTTCTGGGGTTTCCTCCTTGAGGAGGATTATATCCTTTGTATCCAGAAAAGCTAGCCAGTCCAGAGATGTAATTTTACTTTTCAGACCTGCAACATTCCATGACACCAGGGTAAAATGAGCAACAACATTGACATTAGGTTCTTCCATGCTGCTAATTTGGCTATCCCTATGGTTTTGAGATGGAATGTTTTCATTTGTGCAATTCTCATCTACCACCAAGTTAAAAGATGTTTTAACATTTTCATTAATATTGTTATTAGATACAGGTGGATCATAGAGATCATTATTTCCGTATGAACCCTCGAAGACACTTTGTTTACTCATTAGGTTTGTCTGGAGTGTGGAGCTATCATTTTTCGAGGTATTCGACTGAACTATAGCAACTCCCAATTGATTTTCACATGGTGGGATAGAGCATGCAATGTTATTTCCCCTCTTAAGTCAATCACACTCATTCAGCCCTGATAGGGTCTCATATCTGTTTCCCAAAGGCAAACCCCATTCGTTGACTGGAGCCATTATTCCTCGTCTGTTTCTTATAGTGTCCCATACTGGCCCCGGGGTCTTTGGAAATGTTACATTTTGTTGTTCGCCATAAAAGAATTTTAAAGTGAGGGGGACAACAGTCCCACTTCTTCTTTGTGGCGGAAGTATATTGATCAACACATTAGGTAAAACAGCCGGATGGGAAAAAGTCACCGCTACACAGTCTCCTTTGAACCTTTTTGGTCTGTTCCCAATCCAGGTAACCCTTTTCACTGTCTTAATTTCGCCCGCTAGTTGCTGTTTCCCTCCAGGCGCCATCTGCATGTTCCCTGTAAGCCAATGCAGCGCCTTACTGGTCAATGAAGTTGAAGTTTCCAATTGGCCTGTCACCAAAGGTGGGACATTAGCCAACACCAGTACCACAGGAGAGGCTTCTTCTATAAATTGAAGAGGATCTATTTCTTGGCGTAATGCAGGCGTGATATTTGGTATTAATAAACCACCATCTGTTGCATCAGGGTGATTGTTAGAACTTAATTGGACCTGAGCCGGGTGGTTACATGGCATCGAACCACCCCCCTCCATTGTTGTACTCCCAGGATTTTCTTCGGTTGCCCGGGCTGGTTTTGTCACTAATGTTGCCAATTTATCAACCTCGTCCACTACCTTAGTCTGGATTACGCCCATTTTTTTTATTTCAGTGGTTAATTTATCAATCTTGGCGACCAGAGGCTTGATGATAGTTTTAATTTTAGAATCATTCATATCAGCTATCTTAAGAAGCAGTTTGTCGTCCAAAATGCATTTAGCACTGTCAGCCCCATACTCCGTGCTTCTAGCCTTGGTTTTCCCTGGAGGAGATGCCCTTTTCTTCCTTAGACCTGATCATAGACCTGTTCGTTTTGGCTGAGTTCTTCTAGAGGTTTTGACAGGTCGAGTTTCCTCTTCAGAGGAGGAAGAGAGGTCATCATCTGTGATTTGGGCACACATCTCACGGTCAGAATTGACATTTGTTTCAGGATCATTTGCAGCAAGATTTTCCAGGTCAACTACCGGGGCATTACTTTGGTCCTCGTTATCACCTATATGACTGTTATTAACTATATGATCAAAGGGAGCATCCAGCAGTGGAGTTTCTGCCTGTGAAGATAATGGACTTGGGCTCAGGAGTTGGAGATCAGGAGACTGGCTTAGTCCCAGTGACTGTCTCCTGTTACTGTTTATTTTTGTAACCACTTGGACCAGATAGTTGTCCATTGTTTTGGAGGCGATTGGGGGTAGTTTTTTAGGCATACTGGACATTCATTAAACAGGTACACTTGAGAGGGGTGTGTCGAATCACAAATACAGCAGTAGCGAATTAATAGATAAATTCCTTACTTCAAATGCAGGGGGTGTGGCCCAGTCCAGTCGCGGACAGTCTAGGACTGTCTAAGACTGTCCGCCCTTTGTCCGGGCTTTGTCCGGCGCGACCCGCGCGCGTCCTCGCGGGACGATGGCTCTGACGTTGTTTTATGCGCCTCCTGGCGCGCTGGCTAGTCGCGTGAGCTGGGGATTGCAGTCTCTACCGTCCGACCAGCGGAGACAAGCCCGGCCGGTCCTTTCCAGCAATGAGGGGGCGGAGCCAAGCCCGGCTGCTGAACAGGAAACTGGGGACACAGCAGTGAGTCCGATGGCAGGTAGCAGTGAAAATCAGGGAACTCTGCCCATGACGCTATTTTATGCGCCTCCTGGCTCGCTGGCTAATCGCGTGAACGATTTCCCCCGTGGGATCCTGGGGATTGCAGTCTCTACCGTCCGACCGGCGGAGCCAAGCCCGGCCGGTCGTTTCCAGCAATGAGGGGGCGGAGCCAAGCCCGGCTGCTGAACGGGAAACTGGGGACACAGAAGTGAGTCCGATGGCAGGTAGCAGTGAAAATCAGGGAACTCTGCCCCTGACGCTGTTTTATGCGCCTCCTGGTGCGCTGGCTAGTCGCGTGAACGATTTCCCCCGTGGGATCCTGGGGATTGCAGTCTCTACCGTCCGACCAGCGGAGCCAAGCCCGGCCGGTCGTTTCCAGCAATGAGGGGGCGGAGCCAAGCCTGGCCGCTGAACGGGAAACTGGGGACACAGCAGTGAGTCCGATGGCAGGTAGCAATGAAAATCCAGGTAGGGCAGTCTTCTATAACCTGGCTGCTTTCCTTTTTTGTAGACTATATCGTGAGGGTTGATGTGCACACCTGGCGCACATTTACATAAGTACCTAAGATGAGATTTCCCGATGACAGGGAAGAACTATCAAAGGACCTTTTTAAACCCAACAGCAAGATTAAACAAGTAATCTTCAACATAGGGAATAAGAATGAAGGACTAAAATTCAAATTTCAGAAATTAGAGAGACTAAAAAATGAGTTATCTACGTGTCGCTACGGGGTCACCCGTAAGAGGTGGTACACAGACAAAATATCGAGTTTTAAATTTCGATATACAATAATATCGAAGTTTAAATATCGATGGGACAAAATATCGAAGGTAAGTAATATCGACAGTCTTAATATCGATATTAGTATGATATCAGTAATATCGAAGTTTTAAATATCGATGTCAATAATATCGAAATAAATAACTTCGATGTTACTAATATCAATTTTTAAATAAATTTAGTGTATATTATATTGTATTTATTATGTTTTATTATTTATTTTTAATGTAATTTAATTAAATATTGTCTTTTACTACTGTAGCGGGTTGTGGGTTTATAGGGGAATAGGGTGGGAAGTAATTTAATTATGTTAAATTAATTATTAATTAGTAGGAATTATTAATTAATTAATTGAGAATTAATTTTTAATTAATTTTAATTAATTGATTAATTGATAAATATGTTCTGTAGCGGGTTATGGGTTTATAGGGGAATAGGCTGGGAAGTAATTTAATATTAATTAATTAATTATAAGTTTGTACATATTTTAATTAATAATTTATTGGTAATTAATTTATATTAATTAGTTAATTAATTAATATAATTTTGTATATATTTTTAATTATTAATTAGTTGGTAATTAATTAATATTAATTGGTTAATTACATTAATTATAGTAATTAGTTTTTATATATAATTTTTTGTTATTCTTAATTAATTAATTGGGAAAAATAATATTAATTATTAAATTAAATTAATTACAGCTAATGTGCTAATATATTTACTTTATTGTTATTGTTAATTAATAATTAATTGGTAATTAAATAATATTAATTAATTTTGGGTAAAGGAGTATTTTTAGGGTTCTGGGTCAGTTTTCAGTTTTTGGGTAAAGGGGTATTTTTAGGGTTTATTTATTTATTTATTTATTTTGCAAATTTATAGAGCGCTCTGATACCCGGAGGTGTCCTGGCGCTGACGGATAGACTGGTGTGGGGGAGTGAGCTTACTGGGTGAAGAGCCATGTTTTTAGACCTCTTCTAAAGGCCATCAGATTCTGGGTTCAGGGTCAGTTTTCAGTTTTTGGGTAAAGGGGTATGTTTAGGGTTCAGGGTCAGTTTTCAGTTCTTGGGTAAAGGGGTATTTTTAGGGTTCAGGGTCAGTTTTCAGTTTTTGGGTAAAGGGGTATTTTTAGGGTTCAGGGTCAGTTTTCAGTTTTTGGGTAAAGGGGTATTTTTAGGGATAAGGGTCAGTTTTCAGTTCTTGGGTAAAGGGGTATTTTTAGGGTTCAGGGTCAGTTTTCAGTTTTTGGGTAAAGGGGTATTTTTAGGGTTCAGGGTCAGTTTTCAGTTTTTGGGTAAAGGGGTATTTTTAGGGTTCAGGGTCAGTTTTGGGTTTTTGGGGTACAGGGATATTTTTAGGGTTCAGGGTCAGTTTTGGGTTTTTGGGGTACAGGCGTACAGGGTAAAAACAAAAATAAATTACATTAAATCAATTAAATAACATTAAAAAAAAAAAATTACATTAAATTATTAAGTGTTTTATTTATTTTAAATGTATATGTATTAGTTTTAATTTTGTTTTAATATTTTTATTTAATATTTGTAAAATTATATGTATTTTAAAATTATTTTTACATTATTATTATTCCTTTAAAAAAACGATATTTTTAATTCCGATACTTTTTTTTATACTACGATATTATTTTTTCGATATTTTTGTACTTACCTTTATGAAGATATGATTCCGATATTTTTGATGTCGATATTTTTGTGCCGATATTTTTGTATTTCGATATTCTGTCTGTCGATATTATGTCAGACATTCCCCCAACTTCGATGATCTTGACCCAGGCCTACTTTCCAAATGGGAGAATAATCTGCACAATTCTTCCTTTAATATGATGAAGATACTGATAGCTCATTCAGATAGAAAATGCTCTAAACTCCAGACTAAAATCAAAGCTCCAGAGGAGGAAATAAAGCAATTAAATCTAATCGAGGCAACTACCAAAAACTATACCATCTTGAAAGAACAGATATCCACACATCAGGCATTAGTCAAGAGGAGGAAACTACATAAGATTATGAGAGACGATCATGATTACGACAATGGGCTTATTTTCATTTTCACAACAAAGTATGATAATGATCAAGTACATAAAAGCACCACACTCTTCACACCTAATAAGGGGAGTATATCTAGCATTAGCGCCAGCTCAGACGCTTCCTAAATTGATGAACTTAACAGGGAAAGGGACTCAGACGCAGGTGCACAGGGAGCATGTTCCTCCACTATTTTAGAGGAGGAACTCCGATTCAGGATTGGAAACAAGAAAAAAAGAGGAAAAAACCAGGAGAGTGGGAGGAGGAAAAATCACAGAAAAGGACAGGATGCTTACAAGATATCAGAAGACCCAACTGAACAAACGATAACATTGAATATGAAGGGCAATTTGAGAGATATGCTTGAGAACACAATTGTTTATGATCTGTTTGTAAATCTATCTGACCACCCTTTGTTCGTATATGAAAAGAATGTTCTTAATAAAGGACTTGGCTACTGTCTTGTATCCAGGGGTTTGTTTTTGGATCTGCACATCGATCTGTATAAAGTTGTTAGAACTGCTAAACTTAAATGTCCTTTTTCCATTATGAGCTATGAACCACCACAATTGAGATTGCTATACCACGAACCAATGTCAATGTGTCACATGTAAAAATGTCTTTTCTATCCCTTCTTTAGACAAAGACAATGAGTCCTCATGTGAATATGTACTTGACAGCATGAACATCACACAGGACTACACTTGTAAAAGTGGCCTCCACACCTGCAGTAATTTCACTCCTCAGGGTACATAACTCAACAGTATTGAGGCATTTCACGATCTAGTGACTGAAGACTTACATCACCTAGAAGACAAATTCCATACAAAACCTCGGAGGTACACTAAGGACAATCTTACACCAGATGAGAGGAAAGCAATCCAAAGCCTACGCATGAATTGTTCAATAGTGTTCAGGGAAGCAGACAAGGGGGGGGAACGTTATGGTGATGAAGAGGGATGACTACAAGAATAAGGTACAAAGACAGCTTAGCAACACCACACACTACATGAGACTCACTCACAATCCCTGTACGTTAGCCACCAGGAAGATTAATACTCAACTCTCACACTGGAAAGAATTGGGCCTCTTGTCTGACACAGAACAGTTTCCTCTCAATTCTAAATCCGAGGTAGCCTTGCATTTATCTTCAACCGAAGATACACAAAAAACAGCCCTTCCCACATCCTATGTCAGAGATAGCACAGACATACTCAACAAATTTGAAAACTTGGAATGGGATGAAACAATGTAGTTCACAACACTTGATGTAGAATCTCTCTACATGTGCATCAGGAGAGACCTAGGCAAGATGGCAATAGACTTCTTTCTTTCAAAAATACAGGCGACCCTGTATGACCATAACCATATGCTGATAGAAATTATTGATCTCATCCTTGACAACAATTTGTTCCTGTACAACACTACCTGGTATAAACAGGAAGAGGGAGCTGTCATGGAATCCAATTTTGCTCCATCATATGCTACCCTCTTCATGGGCTGGGTGGAACTCACACGTGCATGGTCTAGAGATGCCTCACAGTGGATCAGGCACATACAGTTCTGGGGCCAATACATTGATGACATGATCATCATATGGACAGGCACTGGACCCAAGCTTAATGAACATTCCACTTCCTTAATCACAACACCCTCAATGTCACATTTACTCTTGAAATGTCACAGTCAAAAATACACTTTCTGGATCTGGAGCTGTATGCATGGAACAACACTATCCAAAGTACATTACATAGGAAGGAACCTGCGGTTAACAGCATTTTGTACTACACTAGCTTGCATTCATCGTCTACCAAAAAGGCTATCCCTTATTGTGAGTTGCTGTGTATTCGCAGGAATGCAGTGGAGACAAACTTTGTTACACAAGCCAAGCTAGCAACTTAAAGACTGAAAAGAAGAGGATACAAACAGATTGTACTCAATTTGGCAGGGAATAGGACCATGAACATAAAGAGAGAAGATACACTTAAGAGCAAGACAAAGAACTTTGACATGGGTAAACAAAGACTCTAGTTTATTACAACTAATTCCACACTGAATCACGAGGTGTTTAAAATTCTTGGCAAACATTGGGCACTGCTTAAGGGGGTACCCAAAGTTAAGAACATCATCACAGAGAGGCCCTCCATGAGATTCAAGAAGAGCAGAACGCTTAGGGATACCTTGTGTCAAAGTGACACCTTCCGTAAGGCACCACAACGAAACAGCTGGCTTTAAAAACCCATGACATTTTACACATGTAACACCTGTAATATCTGTTACCTAGGCTGCAATGGAACTATGACTTTCAGCTACAACACAGACCTGCAAAACAGAAAACAACAGTTTAGCAACCGTCTCACAACTTCGTAGTCTACGTACTCATATGTCGGTGTGACAAAATCTGTGTAGGGAGTACCACAAGACAGCTCAAAACACGCATCCAAGAACATCGCAGGGCGATACTGAACGGAGACACGACATACACTCTAGTCTCACATTAGTGCAGAAGTGGAATAGACAGGAACAAGGTACACTTCCCTAGCATAGATGTTGCCATAGGTAATAAAAGAGGGGGTATAGAGCACTGGCACCTAGACAACTCGAAGCCAGATGGATATGCACTCTACGCTCCTCAACATTAGGTCTCAACATGGTAAATGAAATGCATTATTTCTTGTAATGGTCTCCACAACATTCAAGACCGTTTCCTGCCGTTATGAAACTCCCCCACTCCTGACTGCACCTTCATACTGACGGCTCCTATCATTGAACATTTTGTTCTTTAACTTCCTGCATTATCCATTTGGTTTTTCTCACCTTATACTTTCCTCAAACATTTCAAACAACGACCTTTGATTGTTTTTCAACTTTTATGCAGCCAACTTGCTTGCTGATCTCACTACAGCCGATCTCCATCTTCGTAATCCCAAAGCCACCCATGAGAAAGGACAACTCCTGGATCCTATCTTTACCAACATCAAAAACCTAAATGCCCAGGACCCCACTCCCCTACCTTGGACAGACCATATGCTGATCCTTATGCACTGGTCACTCAAAACGACACCAGCACTCAAACAGAAAACAAGGATACAAACCAGACGATGGCACAAGCTAGTACCAGAGGATTGGGAAGCTAAATTACGTGAAACCGTTGGCCCTCTGTCCTCGGACCCGAACACCGCGGACAGAGAATTCACCGATTGGCTAGTCCATCCCCTAGACAGTTTCATCCCACTTACCAGTACTTTAAAACATGTTAAAAGAATCAACCCCGCTCCCTGGTACACACCCGCCCTCAATGTCCTTAAGAAAGAATGCAAAAAGTCAGAACGCACTTGGAGGAAAAACAAGTCAACAGAAGAGAAAAGTGCTTATCAATCCTCCATGAAAGCATATAAACGAGCCCTACATGACGCCAAAAGGGCCTACTACGAGGAAAAAATAAAAGGCTCCTCTTGCTCAGCCAAGGAGACCTTCTCCATCCTCAAAGAGCTCCTCCATGTCCCTGACCCCCCGCAAAAACCCATGGACCCCAAAGCAGCGGGAGAAAAATGCGTCAAGTTGGCCACATTCTTTGACGAAAAGATCAAAAAAATCCTCACTTCCCTCCCCGCCGCCAACTCAGACTCCATAGAGAGAGCGAAGGAGCCGCTGCCCCCACCCGATACGCCTTTTCTAGCGTCGTTTGGCCCAGTTACAGAAGAGGAAGTAAGGGCTACACTCACTTCAACCAAGAGCGGAGCCCCTAGCGACCCAGTCCCCATACGGTTCGTCAAAAACATCTCTCAGACCATAGTCCCCCAATTGACAGCCCTTATTAACATCTCGTTGGAACAGGGAGAGGTCCCTTCAAACTGGAAGGAGGCTGTCGTAAAAGGGCTTCTTAAAAAACCATCCCTAGACCCGGCAGACCTTTCCAACTATAGACCTATCTCACTCCTCCCCTGGATAGGTAAGGTCGCCGAAAAACTTGCGAACAAAAAACTGTCACACTTCCTGGAGTCAAACCAACTCCTCAATGACTCACAGACAGGCTTTAGACCAGGTCAGGGCACGGACACTGCCCTTCTCGCCGCAGTAGAAAAAACCAGGGAAATTATCGATACAGGAGGATCAGTGGCAGTGGTCCTCCTAGATCTGAGCGCGGCCTTTGACACGGTCAGTCACCAGGTCCTAACCCAACGTCTCGATAACATTGGGGTAAAAGACAGGGCGTTGAAATGGCTCTCGTCCTTCCTCGCCCGACGCTCCTTCCAAGTATGGGAAGGTGAAAGCCGCTCCCCCTCCATCCCCCTCCAGTGTGGCGTGCCACAGGGCTCATCCTTGAGCCCTACGTTGTTTAACGTGTATATGGCCCCACTGGAGGAACTGGTCTCCCCCTTCAGAGTCACTATCGTCAGCTATGCTGACGATACACAACTGGTGGTGACACTTTCCCACCCCAAGCTAGAGCCCTCCAATCTCCACGACTGCCTCTCCAACGTACATCAGTGGATGAGTGACTCTGCCCTGAAATTAAACGGCTCCAAAACGGAGATTCTGCTCTTAGGGCATAACACCACTAACCTCCCCCCTAACATATGGCCTGCCTGCATGGGTGAACCTCCCACCCCTAAGACGGAGGTCAAGAGCCTCGGAGTGTGGCTGGAGACTGATCTCACCTTCAGGACACAGGCAAGAAAGACGGATGGCATATGCTACGGACTACTTAGATCTTGCAGGAAGGTTATCCCTCTACTGCCTTTCCAGTCGCGTCTCATGCTGATCCAAGGCCTAATTTTATCCAGGCTGGACTACAGCAATGCTATTTATCTGGGTTCTCCAGAATACACTCTCCAAACTCTGCAAAAAGCTCAAAATGCCGCAGCCCGGCTCCTAACGAACACCCCAGCCAGAACATCTGCCAAGTCTGCACTGAGGAAGCTGCACTGGCTCCCTATCAGGGAAAGGGTCACTTTCAAGGCCCTCTGTCTGGCCCACAAGGTACTCCACAACACCGGCCCCCCAATACTAAACAACTGGATCACCCCATATAGACCCACGAGAGCGCTTCGCTCGGAGCATGGAAACTTCATCACGATCCCCAAGGTTAAGAAGGCCCGTATAGGTGGCCGCCGCTTTTCGGTCAACACAGGAAAAAAATGGAACGCACTCCCCCCGAGTCTCAGAGCAGAACCAAACCTCCTGCGGTTCAGGAAATCTCTCAAAACTCTACTCTTCCCCTGAGCCGTCATCATTCCTGACTATTCCCCCTTGCGAGTAAGAGGTTCAGCGCTGGGATACCCTCGGGGTGACTACGCGCTCTATAAAACCATAAAATAAATAAATAAATATACATTGTATCACTTTATCTGTTACTCATTTGTATGGCCTCTCATCCACCCTCTATGCATAGACAAATGTTTTACAGTTTTTTACTCTTTTCAGCAATTAGATCCTGGGTTCTCTATTGTTCACAAAGTTTGAATATGTGGCCCATTTATGAGAAGACTTTTCCTGCTCTTAACCTTAGGATGTGAGGTGTCAAGATCCGACACGCTTCTCCTCGGAGCTGTGTTGAAAGTCCTAAACCCGCGCTCACGCAAGCCACCCGTGACCTGGAATAAATCACAGACCAATAGGAGGGTTCCGCAATCGCGGGAAAGGAAGGGGACAGCGGGGAGGGAGATCTGAAATGATAAAGAACAAGGGATTTAGTTTCACACCCCTCCCTATCTACTCTATAATACAAAGGCACTCTATAGGTTAATAGGACTCTATTCTCCCACTGATAGTCAAGCCTACCTGAAAAGGAAAATTCTAAGTCTTTATATGCAGGAGAGAGAGGGAAGGTCCTATCAGTGGCAATAATCTGGTAAGGAAAGAACACAAATGTACATGTATTATACCACAACTGTACCATACACAATACAACACCTCACATACCAATGTTTGACCATAGATTTCCTTGTTCCACTCTTTCGTTACTAGGTACCCCCCTGTTTCCTCTCCTGCAGTATGAAAAGAAAACACAAACAAGTTGTCGAAAAGAAACATGGAAAACATATAACGAGCTGAAGGTTAACTGCACCTTTTAGAAATGTTTCATTTCAGCAAACAAAAGTATCCCGTTTGCAATATTGGTAACGTGCCAAGCAATAGTCCATTTATAACAGTCTTGTATCCCTCACTTAAACTGTGAGTCTCAATAGTTCCGTAAACCTTCACTCTCTGAAAGTTATCTCGTTCTTTGTCCAAATAACATCCCAAGATAGAAACGCAGCCGCGCTTCTCACCCACTCGGAAACCAAACACTTATCCTCCGGAAAAGGCCACCGAGAGAGGAAACTGACGAACACAGCCGTGTCCGTCTCTCCCGGAATACCTACAAATATCCAGCTACGGTTCAACCGTTCTCCAGCTTCGTATGTTCCCAGCCGGAAACACACTGCTAATCTTACTCACGGTTCCTTCACGGATGCACAACTGCCCTTCTCACCGGCTCACCAGAATTATCGGCTCCGTTTGTGCTGTGAGTTCGGCTTATGTTTCCGGAGTTGCGCGTTAACCTCTCGCGCAGCTTCACCCTTGGCCCTCTGGGGATTGTGGTCCAAGGAATCAAGGCATCAGAACGCCACGCATTGCGCGGACAGCGGCCCAAACGGACCGATTCTGACAGTACATCCCCCTTTTACAAGGGGCGCTGTCCAGGAGCAGGCTTGTCTGGATGACGGCGGTGGAAACAAGACACCAACCGAGGAGCATGCACGGACCCCGCTGGCTCCAATGAATTTTCCTCAGGCCCATAACCTTTCCATGAAAGCAGGTATTGCAGCCTCCCCCTCACCCATCTGGAGTCCAACACTCGTAACACCTCGTACTCAGACTCATTCTGCACCCACACTGGTACGGGAGGACGATGAACAGGGCTTCGAGAAGGCTTCAAAAGAGACACATGAAACACAGGGTGAATGTGTAAGTGGGCAGGCAACCGTAACTTCACCGCCACGGGATTCACCATTCTCACCACCCGATAAAGCCCGATGAACTTAGGGTTAAACACACTATACCTCCGGAATTTGATGTGTTTAGTGGATAACCACACCAGATCCCCATGTTTGTATACAGGACTCGGCCTACGATGTTTATCAGCCTGAGCCTTGTATCTCCCCTTGGCCTGAACCAGATTCTTGCGCGTCGCTAGGAGAATTTTGCGAATGCGCAACAATCGTGTCTTGACATCTGGAAATCGAACCGTGGGTCTGGGGAGGATTAGAGGAGTAACCCTAGGGTGGTGACCATAATTGCTAAAGAAAGGGGAATGACCTGTTGAAGAGTGTAAGGTGCTATTGTAGGCCAGCTCCGCCACCCACAACCAATCCACCCAAGAATCTGTGTCTGCTTGAACATAGCAGCGGAGGTACTGTTTTAAAGACTGGTTCAGTCTCTCAGTCTGACCATCCGACTGCGGATGGAAACTGGTGGATAAAGATGATGAAATCCGCAACTCAGCACACCACACTCTCCAGAACCCTGCAGTGAATTGGGCCCCCCTATCTGACACTATCACTTTCGGAAGCCCATGCAACCTAACTATGTGTGTTAACAGGAGATGAGCTAAACGACCCGCAGTAGGCACCTTGTCACAAGCGATGAAATGGCCCATTTTAGTAAGGAAGTCCACCACTACTATGATGGCCGTTTTCCCTTGGTCTTTTGGCAAACCCACAATGAAGTCCACGGAAATGCTTTCCCAAGGCATTTCGGGGGTTGGCAAAGGTAGCAGAAGACCTTGAGGTTGTTGTCGGTCTGCTTTCATTCTGGCGCATTGCATGCACTGGTTTCCCCATCTTTTCAAGTCCAGTCGAATGGAGGGCCACCAAAACTGTCTCAAAGCCTTTTCCAATGTTTTTACATATCCCATTTGTCCTTCGCTCGGGATTTCATGGCACCATTGAAACACTAAACGTTGTAAGGCTTTTGTGGGCACTAGCGCTTGTTTCCCTTTCATTGCCACACCTTGTCTCAACTGCCATTCTGGATGATGTCTAAGCCAAGTTCTCCATACGCATGATTGGATCCCTGAACGCAAGGAATGCACAAAATCGCTGGTTTGAGTCACACACACCACTTTAGAAGGATCTATAATTGATCTTTTTTGGGTCTGTGTGTGTAACACCGGATGTTCCTGCCGGGTTAAAGCATCTGCTTTCTTGTTCATCGTTCCGGGTCTGAAATTGACTATGAATCGATATTCTTCAAAGAAGAGCATCCAGCGTAACTGCCGGGGCGTCAGATGATGTGCTGCTCTTATGAATTGCAGGTTGCGATGGTCAGTGTAAACCGTCACCTGATGAACTGCTCCTAGGAGCCCATGCCTCCATTCAACAAAAGCGTCTTTTATAGCCAGTAGCTCCTTTTCGGCTATCGTATAATTGATTTCTGCCGGGTTGAGTTTTCTGGACATGTAGGCGATAGGATGCAACATGCCTGTGTCTTCCTGTTGTTGTGATAGAACCGCCCCCAAGGCGACTTCAGACGCATCAGCTTCAACAATAAAAGGCAAGGAGGGGTTGGCATGTCTTAGAACAGGAGCCTTGATGAATGCATCTTTCAACCCATCAAACGCTAGTTGTGCCTCGGTGTTCCATTGAAACGGTACATTCTTCCTCGTTAGACGGGTCAATGGAGTTACCAAGGCAGAGAATCCACAGATGAACCTCCTATAGAAGTTTGCAAACCCCAATAGGCACTGTACGTCTTTTACATTACAGGGGCAAGGCCATTCTTTTATGGCCTGTACTTTTCTTTCAGCCATGACCTGGCCTGAAGGTGTAAGCATCACTCCCAGAAACTCGACGGTGGTAACATGGAATTCGCACTTCGTGATCTTGCAATAGAGATGGTGTTTCATCAGGGCACCCAACACCTGTTTCACATGAAGTTGATGTTCACTCGTCTTGGTGGAGTATACGAGGATATCGTCGATGTAGACGACTACGAAGAGGTCTAGGTATTCCCTCAACACCTCATTTAGAAAGTATTGAAACGCGGCGGGGGCATTGCACAATCCAAAGGGCATCACTAGGTACTCGAAGAGCCCATACCGCGTCTTGAATGCTGTCTTCCATTCATCGCCTTTTCTTATGCGGACCAGGTGGTAGGCTCCTCGCAGATCTAACTTCGTGTAAATGTTGGCAGTTCTGACTTGTTCTAGTAAGACCGGAAACAGAGGTAAAGGGTACTGTTTTTTTACCGTGATGGTGTTCAATGCGCGATAATCGATGCAACACCTCTTGTCCCCGTTGGCTTTCGGGATGAAGAACAAGGGCGACGATGCAGGCGACCGAGAGGGGCATATATACCCTAAAGCCAAATATTTGTCCAGGTACTTCCTCAGATATTCATTTTCCGGAACAGTGAGCGCGTAAAGCCTGCTGTTCGGTATTACTGCTCCAGGAACAAGGTCAATGCGACAATCAAAGGTTCTGTGGGGGGGAAGTGCCTCCGCCTGTTCCTCACTGAACACCTTTGCGTACTCAGCATAACACGACGGGAGTTGTACTTCTTTCTCGGCCGCGGTGGCGATGTTGTAAACTCTTGCCAAGGTCTGGGAAGGACTCGCAGTGGAAACCATACACTGTTCTTTGCAATACTTCGAGACGAAATTGATCGTCTTCGACGTCCAATGAATGGATGGTTCATGTTTTTGAAGCCAAGGAAGACCCAAAATGATACCATACTGCGGTGCCTGGATGATGTTAAATGAAATGATCTCTTGATGCAAGTCATTACTAATGCACCGATATTCCGGAGTGTGGTATTTTATGGGTCCTGCAATCAGTTCGCTACCATCCACCGCATATACAGGTTCTGGGTGTTTCTTTTCAATGAGCGGGATACCCAGCCTTTCTGCCTCTGCATAATCCATAAAATACCCAGTGGCTCCTGAATCCACCATAGCCTTTACACCTTGTTCTCCAGTGTCCATCACCAGTAGCATAGATAGGAAGACATGATTCTTGTCTTGTTCGCAACAGGCCGTAATTGAAGGGATAATGATTCGGCTTGAGGGTTCCCCTCCATTCACACTCAAGCTTTGAAGTTTCCCGATTTCTCCTCCACGGTGCCCGCTGCGGTCTGGCCAGTCCTGAACCTTCCGGGTTTCGGTTTCACTGGACACTCCCGTAAGTAGTGCCCCTTCTTTCCGCAGTATAAGCAAAGTCCGTTCTTCCTACGGTGTTCGTTCTCGCTGAAGGACAGGGCAGCTCGAACCGCTCCTATCTCCATCGCCTCTTGAGCGGACGTAGATTTTTCACCGTTCCCTCCTCCTCTCTCGTGTACCATCACCACCGGCTCCTTCTTACGTAGCTCCCCTTTGCGTTCTCTTATGCGGTGGTCCAAGCGAAGAGCGAGTTCTATGAGCGCGGTACATGTACGGGGTTGAGGGTCAATGTGTGCCAAAACGTCCTTCATTTCGTCGTTTAATCCTTGATAGAACAAAGCAGACTGCTTGGCCTCGGGCCAGTCTGTTTCAGCAACCAGGCGACAAAAATTGTTCAGATAGGAAACCAGATCGGATGTGCCTTGTCTCAAAACCAACAGCTCACGGTCTGCAGAAAACGTTTCTGCCCTGCGATCGAAGGTCTTCTCGAACTCCAACCGGAATTCATCCCAATCGTGTAAGAGGGGATCATCTCTCCTGACTATGGGAACTGCCCACTGAGCTGCTTCCCCACCCAAATAGGAAATCAAAAAGGCCACTCGGGCTTGATTTGTCGTAAACATCTTCGGTTTACACATGAAGTGTAGGCGTACTTGTGTCATAAACACCTGGACCTTATTGTTATTCCCGAAAAACCTCTCGGGGGGAGCTAGTGGAATCTGGGTGGGCATTTCTACTACTAAGGACAAAGGAGTAGAAGTACTAGCCCCTGCGCTGAATGGATTTGCATGTAGGCTATCTAAACGGGCCTTTATCTGGGCGTTCTCCGCTCTGGAAGCAGCGACCTCTCGATTGGAGGCAGCTAATTCCGTCTGGACTAATGCTAGGGCAGCCAAAACGTCATCCATAGTGGCCATTTTCTTTCAACACAGCCAAGAGGAGGATCGTCTCCTTGGGCCGATAATTGTGTCAAGATCCGACACGCTTCTCCTCGGAGCTGTGTTGAAAGTCCTAAACCCGCGCTCACGCAACCCACCCGTGACCTGGCATAAATCACAGACCAATAGGAGGGTTCCACAATCGCGGGAAAGGAAGGGGACAGCGGGGAGGGAGATCTGAAATGATAAAGAACAAGGGATTTAGTTTCACACCCCTCCCTATCTACTCTATAATACAAAGGCACTCTATAGGTTAATAGGACTCTATTCCCCCACTGATAGTCAAGCCTACCTGAAAAGGAAAATTCTAAGTCTTTATATGCAGGAGAGAGAGGGAAGGTCCTATCAGTGGCAATAATCTGGTAAGGAAAGAACACAAATGTACATGTATTATACCACAACTGTACCATATACAATAGGCTGTTTATCACACCTCACATACCAATGTTTGACCATAGATTTCCTTGTTCCACTCTTTCGTTACTAGGTACCCCCCTGTTTCCTCTCCTGCAGTATGAAAAGAAAACACAAACAAGTTGTCGAAAAGAAACATGGAAAACATATAACGAGCTGAAGGTTAACTGCACCTTTTAGAAATGTTTCATTTCAGCAAACAAAAGTATCCCGTTTGCAATATTGGTAACGTGCCAAGCAATAGTCCATTTATAACAGTCTTGTATCCCTCACTTAAACTGTGAGTCTCAATAGTTCCGTAAACCTTCACTCTCTGAAAGTTATCTCGTTCTTTGTCCAAATAACATCCCAAGATAGAAACGCAGCCGCGCTTCTCACCCACTCGGAAACCAAACACTTATCCTCCGGAAAAGGCCACAGAGATAGGAAACTGACGAACACAGCCGTGTCCGTCTCTCCCGGAATACCTACAAATATCCAGCTACGGTTCAACCGTTCTCCAGCTTCGTATGTTCCCAGCCGGAAACACACTGCTAATCTTACTCACGGTTCCTTCATGGATGCACAACTGCCCTTCTCACCGGCTCACCAGAATTATCGGCTCCGTTTGTGCTGTGAGTTCGGCTTATGTTTCCGGAGTTGCGCGTTAACCTCTCGCGCAGCTTCACCCTTGGCCCTCTGGGGATTGGGGTCCAAGGAATCAAGGCATCAGAACCCCACGCATTGCGCGGACAGCGGCCCAAACGGACCGATTCTGACATGAGGTACCTGGAAAACAAAAAGGTGACCAAAGGTATAGGGATCCTCACATTCCCCAACTTAGATGACCTTGACCCAGACCTACTTTCCGAATGGAAGGATTATCTGCACAATTCTTCCTTTATTATGATGGAGATACTGATAGCTCATTCAGATAAAAAATGCTCTAAATCCCAGGCTGAAATCAAAGCTCTGAAGGCGGAAATAAAGCAATTCAATCTAATTGAGGCAACTGCCAAAATCGATGCCATCTTGAAAGAACAGATATCCACACATCAGGCATTAGTCAAGAGGAGGAAAGTACATACGTTTATGAGAGACGATCGGGATTATGACAATGGGCGTATATTCATTTTGACTACAAAGTATGATAATATTCAAGTACCTAAAAGCAACACACTAGCCACACCCAATGCCGGGAGTATATCTAGCATTAGCGCCAGCTCAGATGCTTCCTAAATTGATGAACCTAACAGGGAAGGGGACTCAGAAGCAGGTGTACGGGGAGCATGTTCCTCGACTTTTTTTAAAGGAGGTACTCTAGGAAACAAATAGAAAAACCAGGAGATGGGGAGGAGGAAAAATAGCAGAAAAGGACAGGGTGCTTACAATCTATCAGAAGAGCCAGCTGAAGAAACATTAACTATGATTATGAACGACAATATGAGAGATATGCTTGAGAACACAATTGTTTCTGATATGGTTGTTAATCTATCTGACCACCCTTTGACCGTACAAGAAAATAATGTTCTGAATAAAGGATTTGCCTACTGTCCTGTATCCAGGGGTTTGTTTTCAGGTCTGCGCATCAATCTGTATAAACAGCTATGAACACACCAGAACTGAGAGTGCTATACCACAAACCAATGTCACTGTGTCAAACATGTCCCTACACTCCTTTCTTTAGACAAAGACAATGAGTCGTCATGTGAATATGTACTTGACAGCATGAACATCAGCCAGCACTACACTTGTGAAAGTAGCCTCCACACCCGCAGTAAGTTCACGCCTCAGGGTACACACCTCAATAGTATTGGGGTATTTCAAAATCTAGTGACTGAAGATTTACATCCCCTAGAAGACAAATTCCATACAAAACCTAGGAGGTACACTAAGGGCAATTGTACTCCAAACGAAAGGAAAGCAATCCAAAACCTATGCATGAATTGTTCAATAGTGATCAGGGAAGTAGACAAGGGGGGAGCGTTGTGGTGATGAATAGGGTTGACTACAAGAATGAGGTACAAAGGCAGCTTAGCAACACCACGCACTACTTGAAACTCACCCAGAACTTCTGTACATTAGTCACCAGGAAGATTAATACTAAACTCTGACACTGGAAAGAAGTGGGCCTCTTGTCTGACACAGCATACAATTTCCTCTAAATTCTAAATCCCAAGTATCCCTGCATTGGAATGGGATAAAAGGATGTGGTTCACCACCTTGATGTAGAATCTCTCTACACATGTATTAGGAGAGACCTTGGCAAGATGATGGTAGAGTTCTTTCTTTCAAATAGACAGGCGGCCCTGAATGTCCATGAATGTATCCTGATAGAAATGATTGAGCTCATCCTTGACAACAATTAGTTCCTGTTCAACACTACCGGGTATAAACAGGAAGAGGGCACTGCCATGGGATCCAATTTGCTCCATCATAAGCTAGCCTCTTCATGGGGTTTGTGGAACACACACATGCAAGGCCTAGAGAAGCCTCAGACTGGACCAGGCACATCCAGTTTTTGGGCCGGTACATTGATGATATCATCATCATATGGGCAGGTACCTGGCCCGAGCTTAGGGAATATTTCAACTTCCTTAATCACAACACCCTCAATGTCTCATTTACTCTTGAAATGTCACAGTACAAAATACACTATCTGGAGCTGTATGCACAGAACAACACTATCCAAAGCACATTGCATAGGAAGGAAACTGCAGTTAACAGCATTTTGCACTACACTAGCTTGCATTCATCTTTTTCGAAAAAGGCTATCCCCTATTGTGAGTTTCTGCATATTCGCAGGAACTGCAGCGGAGACAAACTTTGTTACACAAGCCAAGCTAGCAACTTAAAAACTGAAAAGAAGAGGCTACAAACAGCATGTACTCAATTTGGCAGGGAATAGGACCATGAACATAAAGAGAGAAGATACACTTAAGAGCAAAAACACTATCGAAAGCACCTATTGCATAAGAAGGAAACTGCAGCTATCAGCTATCCCCTATGGTGAGTTGCTGCGTATTCGCAGGAACTGCAGCTAAGAGACAAACTTTGTTACACAAGCCAAGCTAGCAATAGACAGACTGAAAAGAGGCTATGAACAGCATGTACTCAATTTGGCAGGGAATAGAGCTATAAACATAAAGAGAGAAGATACACTTAAGATTTAGACCGAGAACTTTGACATGGGTAAACCAAGACTCTCATTTATTACGACTCATTCCACACTGAATCACGAGGTGTTTACAATTCTTGGCAAACATTTGGCACTGCTTAAGGGGGTACCTGAAGTTAACAACATCATCACAGAGAGACCCTCCATGACATTCAAGAGATGCAGATGCCTTGAAAACAAAGAGCACATCTTGCTGAACGATTCAGTGGTGGTCACATCCTCTTAGGACCACCCCAAGCACAGTTATGGGCAAAAATACAATCACAACCAAAGCTGTGGAAAGCATTATGGGACGAGATTAGCAGTGGGCATAAATATTATAGTATCCAATATTAAAATAATTCTACAAAGAGCAGCAGTTTGACTAGTCAAGTCAAGTCAAGTATAAGTTTATTATAACCATGGTCTTTAAACATGTACAAGGAACAGTATCGCAAATGTAAAATATTCCCATAAAACGATAAAACATTATAAATTGATCCGATTTAGTTTAGGCACTTACATACCTTTATACTGTTACCCACGCTAGTAAAATTGCCTTTAAAATAACACTTTGCATTTACAGTTAAAACCCGGTACTTTCCCTTGTTTAAAAATAGTTCATTAGATTAAGATTTATACAGTCCTACAGTTATTCCTGGTTTCTTAAGTCACTCAGTACTACTTTTATGTATTTTCCAAGGGCAATGGCGATATCCACGGTGGGAATTTCAGTTAATAGGTCGGCTGCCTGTGCCCTCGTTCTTATATCATATTTTAGGAACACGGGGCGCAGCCACGGTTTCCGTTGTTCCAATAGTGTCAAGCAGTCGAGAAGGATATGTAACAGGTCTCCTTTACATCCCAGGTTACACCTGCAGCACCCTTTCTGATCTAACATTTTCGATTTCAGATCTTTATTTATTAGCCATGGGTTGAGACCAATCCGCAACCTTAAAATCTCCTGCCTAAAACCACGGTTGGGCAGGATGTCTAGGTAAGGAAACCAATTTTCGTTTGCCCAGGAGCTCATCATGTGTGTTACTGAATTCTTTTTTGCTAAGTAACTCATATCACGCATTCCAGATGTTTCCTTCCCCTTTAGTTTCAGCTCGCTCCTAGTAGAAAGTAATTGTTGGGTTTCCTGGGACACCTCTATCTTTAAACTTTTACAAATTTCTGTCAATCTTTCCCTACATGCTTTTGCCCATTTTAGGTCACTCTTTTGGATTTCATTCCTACACCATTGTGCAACTTTTTGCCCATCTGGGTCTTCAAAACGTTTCCAAAGTCTGATTATTGCCATTTGTATTTGTATCTCCCAGGACTTTGTGCCTATTTCTCTTCTTATAGCTTGTATCATAGATGATTGAGGGAGAGAAAGGAGGCCTTTAAGGCATTTTCCCTCCACCAAGTCCCAGGCTCCCTTACCGCTCAAATAAAGGATTTCTGCTCCATACAGGACTTGGGGGGGGATCATTGCCTCAAAGGCTCTTAACATTGGACGGTGAGACATCTCTCCATAGTCCCTATTAAACATCTTTAGGCCACATATTGAGGTGTGAGCTTTTGCTTTTTGTGTTTCCAGATGCGTGTACCAGTTTAGTCTCTTGTCAAACCATATCCCTAGGTACCGATACTCATTAACTGTCTCCAGTTTGAGCTCACCTAGGTACCAGTTAAATCTGCTTATTTTTTTACCAAAACATAGGATTTTAGTTTTATCTAGGTTGACCGTTAGAAATTTCCTGGCACAATATGCGTTAAAGGCATTAAGTTTTCTTTGGAGGCCTCTCTCGGTCTGGTCTACAATTACCAGGTCGTCAGCATATAGTAGGCAGGGCACCTTGTTACCATCCATTCTGGGGCTTGCACTACCCTCCACCTCTAGAATGGCCGGGAGGTCTGATAGGAATATTGAGAATAACTGCGGGGCTAGGACACAGCCCTGTCTTAGGCCGTTGTCTATAGGTATTTTTTGTGTCAATGAACCCGCCGTATCCTTAATAACTTGCGCCCAATTCCCACTATGTAGTGCCATTATTATGGTCAGAAGATCTCTTGGGATATTTACCTTTAATAGTGTTTCCCATAGGCATACTCGATCAACTGAGTCAAAGGCTGCTCGGAAGTCAACGAAACAACAGCATAGCTTGCCATTTTGTTCCGTTGACTTCTTTGCCATAGCCCACAATGCAAAACCGTGATCTATCGTGGAGTGTCCCTCCCTAAATCCTCCCTGTTCTATGGGTACAATTTGGCACTCCCTTACCCATGCGTTTAGCTGTTTCAATACAATTTTTGAGAAAACTTTCTCTCCTATGTCTAAGAGATTAATCAGACGGTAATTTTGTGGTGCCTCCATACTTCCTTTCTTATGGATTGGCCTGATTATTGCGCCCTTCCAGTTAGGTGGCATTAAGCCTTCTGTTAATATTATACGGAACATCTGCGCAAAAAATCTTGCCCACCACTTTACCTCTGACTTTAATATTATAGCAGGAAGATTGTCCGGTCCTGCCGCACGGGTTAGTTTCAATTCTTTTATAGTTTGTTCTACTTGTTTTGCATTAAAGTTAGATTTGAGATCTTCTGATATTTCTTGCCATTTTTGGGTCTCTATATGTATTCTAGGGGCTCTTACCCCATACAGTTCCCTTATATACTTCTCCCATGCTGCCTCACTTACTACACATTTTAGTTCGCCGTCTGTTGGGCCAATCGCTGCCTTTACCAATTTCCAAAATTGTCTAAGATTTTTCTCTTCAATTGCTTCTAACAGGTTTGACCAACATTTCTCTTTAAATGACCTTTTAGCGTAATTTACCATTTTTTTATAATCTTTTTTTAGCTTACTTATGTGAGCCTGTCTCTCATGGGTGAAGTTCTTTCTTTGTTTCCTTTGTGCTGCCCGTATCTCCCTTTTTTTGGATTGGCACTCGACAGAGAACCATTTTACTCGGCTGGGTGGCTTCCCACTTGTTTTTTTATCCCTTTTTAGTTCTACTTTCAAACACCGGACTACTTCCTCTAGCTTTCCTATGAACCATTTCAGGTTTTTATTCTCTAGGTTTCCAGGCTCAATTTTAATTTGCATTGCTGACAGTTTTGCCTGGTACTCCTCCGTGAGTCGTGTCGTCACACGTTTGAGGTACTCTACCTCCTGGGGGATCACTTTCTCTCTAGGACTGTTTCTTCCCCCCACTATTATTAGGTACAGTAAGTTATGATCACTGATCTCTTTTTGTTCTAATGTAAATTCCTGTACTAGGGGGAAGTTCCAGGCTTGTATAAACATGGAGTCGATTGGGCAATTCTGTGAGCCTATTTTAAAGGTCTTTCCTGCTGGACAGTCCGTCTTCGTTCTACCATTCAAGCATTGGAAACCCCTACCTCCTAAGAAATGTATGAGTTCTGAGTCCTGTTTCGATATCTCCCCTGCCGGGAATGTAGCTGGGTTTATTCCATATACCTCTAACAGTTCTCTATTCCAGAGGTCAGCCTTTTTTGGGTTTAATTTATGATTGAAATCCCCCATTAATATCACAATATCCAATGCGTATTTTTCTAGTATAGCGTTGACATCCTCTTTAAAACATCTCATCTCATTCTCATATTCTACCCCATTTTCCCACTGCATGTATACATTTATCACTGTCAACATTTTATATTTCTTTTCCACCGTCAATAGTTCTAACCTACTGGCCAGGACCCATTTACAACTCGTTTTTAACGATGTTACATCTTTAAGCACTTTTGTTGAAACCAGTGTCATTAGTCCTCCCGAGGGGCGGCCTGCGCTTTTCTTCGTGGCAGGGCGATTTAATTGGAGATAGCCCTCGATGATTGGGGTTTCGTCGCATGTCCAGGTCTCTTGTAGGCAGGCAATGTCTACTTTATTTACTATATCCTTTATACTTTCTCGCTTTAACTCATTGCCTAGCCCATTCACATTCCATGTTAAGAGACTTAGACTTTGCGGCACCCCCTCATCCTATTCTACCTCACTCATGCCATCCTCCTCCACCTCTGCCTCCGTATAACTCTCATTTGGGTCCCCCCTCGGGCTATTACATTGAGACCAGTTATCCCATGAGGCTTCGTTTCCTGTGTTATCTATAACTATGTTCAGACAGCTCTGGTTTCGTTCCACATCTCTATATAGATTCACTTGTCTCCTCCCTAGACCAGCGTGGTGTTTTAGGAAGGTATTATCTATGGGGATTATTACTTCCCTCTCCGGGATTATCCTTATTCCCAGGTGATTTATCTCACTAGATGCTTTTATGATTGCCATTTTTACCAGGTCTGAGTGAAGAGACACTTTTGTTATTTCTTTACCGTATCTATTTTTTACAAAGCCAATTTGCCGAAGGTCATTTGTGCTGAATCCACACAGGCTACTGCATTTAGCAAAGGTGGTCAAAATCTGTGCCCTATTTAGGGGGTTCATTTTTCTAGTCGTATTTCCCCTTTTCCCCACCAGCATGTGATCCAAGTATATCCATTTGTTGTTCTCCCCCTCTTGGGCTTTCTTAGGGGTTTCGTATTTTTGCTGTCTGACCTTTGATCTCTCTATCTACGACCCTTTATTTCCAGTACTAGTTATTACCTGGGCCTGTGTGATTTCAGCTCCATGACCTCCATTGGGATGATCAATATCTATCCTTACTTTGTGTTTTACAGTACGAGATGATATTGGTTTCTCTTTTACGACCTTTTTTCTTTGGACTATCGGAGTCTTAGTTATATTAGCCTTCGATTGCATTGGTCTATTTGGTACATAGATCGGGGCTAATGCATTTAGGCCTGACTGTTCCACCCTCTCCAATTTCTTCACTTTTCTCTTTGCTGTTAGATTTTGGACTCGCTTCCTTCCAACCCTATTCTTGGGGGGGGCCACTGTATACACCCCGCGCCTTTTTATCAGCATTGGGCGTCTGGAAATATATACGTTATCTGGTACCTCGACTGATTCGTTTGTTATACTTTGATCTAAGGTTTGTGGAGGCCCTGATGGGTTTGCCACAACTACCTCTTCCAGTTCATTATCTACACTTTCATTAATGGGTGATGCGGTAACAGTTGGGCTTAACATCTTTGGCATTTGGGACTTTATCCCCGCTAGTTCCTCTTCGATCTTTTTTAGGTATAGTTTCTGGGCTTTCATCACTCCATTATTTGAGAGTGTTACTTCTAGGATTCCTTGTAGTGTCTTCTGTAACATCAATATCAAGTCCACCAATGATGAAGAAGGTGTTACAGAAAGCTCCATATCCTGTGTGCGAATTCTGTCAGAGCTTGTATGGTGGCCAGTTCTTATGGAGTCTTGCTGCCGTAGGGAATTTTGGGCGATTTGATGTTTTGGGGCTAGGTCTGGCTCGCCTCCCCAGATGATACTTTGACTCTGACTTTCATTTCCCCTTAGCCTTTCATTTCCCGATGACTGTAACGAAAACATTTTGGGGGAAGAGGAGAGTCTCGGTGCTGCGATATGGAGGTTTTGGCTCAAGAGAGTCAAGTTTATTGGTAAGGGGTCCTCCCTTCCTGCCTCAGAGTCGAGTGGCTCTTCTTCGGGGTATATTTCAGGTTCTTTCCTTTTCTGGATCATAGCTGTTGCCCCTGCATTTTCTCCTCCCTCCGCGCCATGTTCCTCCGCATCTTCCTCATGGTCCTGGCTTATTGCTAGCTCTATGGATTTGTAGTGTTTCCCTACAAAGTCCTTTATAGATTTGGACACTGCCGGGTTATCTTTCTGTTTGGACGATGTTTGAATACAGTCCCTTTTAGCCTGCTGGGTATTTTTTGTTGTCCTTTTAACTTTCCTTTTCTTACGTCGCCCCTTGTTAATGTCCGTGATTGAAGCCTGGCTTTCCTGGCTCTCTACCAGAGATAATGTGCCCTCCATTGTTTTACTCTTCTCTGGGCTATCTTCTTTACGCTGATTTTGCCCTTTTTTTGGTGCCATTTCTTAGATATGGTACATTAACTGTAGTACTGCTGTTATTCGTTTCTCAGTATAAAAAAAAGAAAACAGATAAAGAAAAAGAATAGTAACTTTTTAAAGGGTACGTAAATTCATGCACTTATGCACTTACCTCTGTTGTGCCTGTACCCACCAGCCTGCCTTTACCGCCCTTTGTTGTCCTCTTTGTTGTCCTCTCTTCTGCGTTGTTAAGCTTTTCCTTGGCTAATTTATACTATGCAGAGGAATATGTCCATAAAATTAGAGATGCACCTTCAGTTCTTAGCTCCTTTCTCGTACTGGTGCCTCCGGTAATTCCTTGTTTTTGTCTGGCTTCCCCTTTTCGTTGAGAGATGTAGGTTCTGCTTGGCCCCTCCCCTACTGCACCTCGGCTTGCCTCTGCTGAAACCTAGCAATTCCGATTTTCGGAGCAGGCACCACCTCTTAATGTACTTCCTTGGGGGTGCGGGGTTAGGGGGCGGCACAGTAGTGCACCTTTAGGCCTTCGGGGTGATGCACGCGCGCGCCGTGTTCTAAGCGTTCCACCCAGCTGGGTGGTGACTCGAAGCGCTACGCAGGTACAGGCTTCCAGGCGCCCTGCGTTCAGTGGCGTTTTGCCGACCTGCTGCCCTACTGCGCTCCTCACCCCCGCTTCACAATTTAAATGCCGGGTCCCGGTTGCCGGTAACTTCACTACCGGGGATTTCTTTATGCACCATGCGGCTCCGCCAAACTGCTGCCCCGCACCTCCCCACGCCTCGCACTTTGCGTTCAGCACGAGCTGCGTGTGTGGGGGTGTGGAGAGACTCAGTGGGGGGTCTCGCCAAGTCTCACCGTTGTTTTGCTGCTACGGGACCCCCACTGTCGGAATCCTCGGCGTCCTCGGCGATCCGGCAATCCGGCGTTCTTCTCTTCCTCCGATCGGCGATCTGTGCTTGACTATTCGGTCTGGCTGGCAGGCAGGCAGGCTGGCTAGGCGACAACAGAGCTCAGTCATTACTGGGTGTCCTTCACGAGTCAAATGCAATAGCATTGAAATTATTACATCAAGCTGCAGGTCCACTAGTTATTACTGGGTGTTCTTCATAAGTCAAATGCAAAAAAAACATCAGAGTTATTTTTCTGCATGGCCTTTATCCAGCCAGTGTGCGACAATCGGGGCGGATGTTTCCTTGTTCCTGATATTGGACTTGTGTTCGCCTATCCTAAGACAACATTTGCGTCCGGTTGCGGCAGTTGGTCATTTTTTTGTTGCGTGCCACCGATATGGTATGCTCAGTCGTACTCACTGAGTCGCCTACTATAGCGTGGAGCAAGCTTGGCATGTGCCACATCGATGATTGCCAAAAATAAGGTTCAGATTGGTAATGGCAGTTTGGATACTGGAGGGAGCCTCCGGCATTTTGCCCCTAACAAGATGGTTTTTTAGGTTTTTGTTCCTTTTAAAGGCAAATATGGGTCGGCCAAGAGGGGTTTTGTCTTTCTCCAGGTTTAGAAGGTGCCAGCTTGAATTGATGATCTGTCGCACTTTGTGGTTCAGGTTGGAGTGGCGAGTGATACACACCAGTTGTTCAGCGGGCTCAGTGTGTTTCGGTAGAAACATGAGGTCTCGATTGGCATATCTGGCTCTTTTGAATGAATCCTTGACGAGTTTTCTGGGATAGCCTAGGTGTAACAGTTTTTCTTTCAAGGTATCTGATTGGGATAGATAATCTCGTATGTCCGTACAATTCCTTCGGATTCGGAGGAACTGGCTGTACGGTATGCTATCCTTTTGGCTCTTGGGGTGAAAACTAGCGTATTGGAGTAGGGTATTCCTGGCTGTGGGCTTGGTATATAAAGATACCCTTAAGGTGTTGTCCAGGTGTGGATGTGTCTGGGAGTGTGTGGGACGTATATATATTTTATGAACTCTTGGTTCAATCAATGTATTGTGAGAAAACTGCCTATCCTTTCCTATCTTATATGACATGTAGAGTTAAATGTAACCTATGTCGATTTAAATGATCCGGATGAACTTTTCATACAAATCTAATAAATAAATCCAAAAAAAGTCAAATGAATTCTGTATGATGTGTATTTGGCTCTGATACATATTTATGTCACCATCCACTGATATTTAAGGATCCCTTAGGGGACCAGGAAATATACCCTGGCAGGGTAGTTGCTGATTCGATTGTATTGATGCTGCACTTAATCCTAGACTTTCTAGCACCCCCACCATAACTTTTAGGAAAGCAAGGAATGTGGGTTCGGTGTTACACAAGAGCAGTCCTGAAACTATCTCCAATACTATGTGGCTTAAACCAACACATGGATTCCGTAAATGTACCAGGTGTAGAGTGTGCAGATTTGGGGTGAATACCCCCCATTATCTAACCCCGTTCAGAATGCAAGATGTGGCAATTTCTTGGAGCTATAATTGCAAAACAGAATATGCCGTGTATGTCCTGACATGCACCTGTGGCTTGAACTACATTGGTAGCACCAAGCTGCAGGTCCATGTCAGGATTATGCAACATCTTCGTGCTATTCTACACAGTGATCCCGCCTATCCAGTGGCACGCCATTTTAAGAGGAGTCACAATAATGACGTTACCTGTCTGAAATACTTTGTGGTAGGGGCAATCCCTAAACCTAAGGGGCGGGAACCGTGAACGCTAGTTGCGTCAACTCGAAACCAAGATGATATTGGAGTTTGATAGCAAATGGCCTAACGGGTTAAATAATACTGAGGAAATGCATAATTTTTTGTAGATCTTGAGGTTCCCCTATATCTATGTTTTGACAATGATGATACAGATTTTGTCCTTGATATAATGAGAAATAATGATGATTAATGAAGTGTTGGGATATAGACGCTTTCGCAATTTTCTGCTTGATAAATAGGTTTCTAGTTATCAATGCATACAAAATGATGATTCTCTTATGGTAACATGTTCTGTATGGCTCTGATAGCAGCATACTTGATGTAAATAATATGGATATCACCTCCTTTTGCACTTATTTTACCGATATGATGATATTTTAAAATGCTATTTATATATTTTTAACAATTTTATCCAAACATTATTGTTAGATATTATTTATCATAGGGTTTTCACTTTCCAAGCTTATTTGCACATGTTTTGCACAGTTTTGCACAGTGAACTTTCTGCTCTTGCTATACTTTGCACATGAACTCCAAATATAATATACAGCCATTACAAGCGTCATGTGAAAAAGATTATATACGTGCTATCAGCGTTTCTCTATTTATACAGTAATGATACCCAGTAATATTCTACAAAAAGGACGTGGGTTGAACATCTCTGCAACGAATTATGAAATGTATTTATGCAGTCATATACAATCTTTTAAGTTTAAAAGAAGTATATATTTATTTTTTCGATGTATTTTGCACATGATACAATACGTTCATATCTTCTTTCTTTATTTATAAATAACCCTGTATTTAAACAGTGATTTTACATGATGAAAAGTGCTGCTATATATATGTATGTAGACAAAACATATATTTTGGAGTTCATAATATGATTTCACTTTCTATGGTCACATGACCGAATCACGTGTTGTTTGTGGGTGTGCACTTCAAAGCATTTAAATCTTCCCATTTCACTGTGACCGATGTGTGATCAAGGACTTTCTCGCCCAAAACGCGTCACTGCTGGAACTTGGTAAATAAAGAAAACATCTTGACTCATTGAAGTGGTCTGTTCTCCATCTTCGCTGGTTTTACAAAGCTGGAGGTGGTTTGGAGTGTTATTCTTCGAATATATATATATATACATTAGTTATGATTACATAACATGACTAATATAATTGAGAGGACAATTTTTTGTAAATCATATGCAATATTGACAGGAAGTTTTAGATTATTTCTCAAGAATTGTTAGTAATAGATAAAAGGAAATTGATACTACTTTCGGTTATAGAGTGTAAATAAATATCAAATGTCATATAGGATCTCTTTTAACACCATTAATGAATTGAGGTGATTAAATGTCCATATTTATCTTTCTCTAATTTTAACAATGGTCCTGCATTTAAGCAGTGATTAGGAATGTATATATATATATATAAGTTATATTTGCGTAATTTTGCACATAACCTATAGTATTTAGATAATGGGCACTGAAATTGCAAAATTTGCACATAATGTTAGCATAATTTGCACACCTTTAGAGACTATAAGTAGACCCGTTTGATACCACCAGAGTATACAGGCAGCTAATGTTCATATACATCCTTGCATAGTTTGAACAAACGCGACTGCATTTAAGCAGTGAACTGCACTTAGGTTTGTAATATTTGTTCAAGCCTTACTCGTGTATTTTGCACAAAATTATGGTTTTAGATGATGTATATATTTTATTGCGCAGTTGGCACACAATATTTGTGAAAACGTGTGGGCATTGAAGCTGTAATCTGTAAATATCAATCAAATGAAATAACTAACTTGAGATAATGCTTTTTGTCAAGTCCTGCTATGTACAAGGGTTAAGAATGATATGCCTCGCAATATGAGGGTTGCATGAGCATTTGTTGCACTAAGTATTTTTTCACTGTTTATGGTCACGTGGTAGAGAATCTCATAAAAATAATTGCATATATAACCTACATCGTACTGCAGGCTCACTATGTGAACAAGGGCACTTGTTTCCCGAAACGCATCATGCGAGGAGTGAGGTGGAAAGGATAATAAACCTAACTGCAATTTCCATGCTGTCTGGGTCTGGTGGTCCATTGATTTCTGTGTCTACCGTCAGGAGGTACAGGAGGGAGCTGCATATATCTATATATATATATATATATATATATATATATATATATATATATATATATATATATATATATATATATATATATATATATGACATACAAAAGAGGCGGCACAACCAGGATACTTTTAAGTCTGTTTATTAGACTTCACCCCACCAACGCGTTTCAGCCACAACTGGCCTTGCTCACGGCTGTGGCTGAAACGCGTTGGTGGGGTGAAGTCTAATAAACAGACTTAAAAGTATCCTGGTTGTGTCGCCTCTTTTGTATGTCGAGAATCTCCAGGGTCAGGATCCGACCCCTGGGCAGAGCACACACTGCAGAGCGCTCTCAACTGGCTTTAGGATCCCTACTGGCGATAGCCAGTAGGTATATATAGTCAGGACCTAGCTACCATAGGAAATCCGCAACATTCTATTGGGAATAACTTTGGCGCCGGTTGAGGAATTTGCGTGTAATTTCCTAAAATATAGGCCAGCTTGGCTCCGCTTCTTCCCTGGAAGTTTCGGGGGTATTCGTCATGCGGGGGCCGAGAAAAAAGGGGGGTCCCAAAACGTGTTTTCCCCATGTTCATTTCCATAGGACGAACAGACAAGGCTACATCCCGAACCGCTGAATGGAATTACACCAAACTTTGCAAAATTGTAGGGACTGGTACGCAGAAGTGCCTTTTCTATATTTGGTGAAAATTGCTCCAATGGTTTTAATGAAAATTAACTTCAAAAACAGATATATATCTGTTTGGAGCTTAACCACACATCTCATCGTGAGATCCGATTGGCTGTCAGCACTTCATCCAAGAAGTGTTGGCTGCCATCTTGGGACCAATATACATGATAACTCCTCATTAAGAAGCATTGTAGTTAATAGTTACATTATAAATCATTTGTTGTTGGTACCATACTCATTTTAGGAATTGTGGTGTGTTCTAAGGTGATTTTACCATGTGAAAAAGCCTTCTGCTGGGATATCATGAATAGTGTTTGAAAGAAAACTATTATCTCATGCTTTTCCCACAGTGGTTTGGAAGGGGATTTATAAGCTAAACTGAAAGCATATTTTCTGTAAATTCACATTATCTTTCTCAGTCATGTGAGAATGAAGTAAAACATGTACATACAACAAGGACAGAGACTGTCAGTTGATTCCTTTGTGTTCTACTGCAGCCTCCTAGAGTGTTCTAAAGAACAACTAGAGTGCTAACAGTCCTACTTATTACAAAGGTATGGCACACCTGAAGCCATCTTGACTGGAATAAAGTGGTAACTCTTAAAACATTTAATTTAAAAAGGAACAAAATCAGGGGGTATATTTTGCCATATGAATTATGATTAGTGCTGCAGAAAAAAAAATGTGGGCACATTTTGAGTGACTTCTCAAATCCTCTTCTATTTCATTAAAAAATTCTTACATGCAGTCTCCAAAAATGGCCACCAGAGACAAAAGAGCCCAAATGTAGCCCAAATATCACCCAGATGTAGCCCAAGTATAGCCCAATGACAGAATGTCCCAGAGTGTTCTAAAGAACGACTAGAGCGCTAACAGACTTACTTATGACAAAAGTATGGCACACCAGAAGCCCGCTTGATTGGAATGAAGTGGTAAGTCTGAAAACATTTAATTTAAAAAGGAACAAAATTAGGGGGTATATTTTGCCATATGAATTATGATTAGTGCTGCAGAAAAAAAAATGTGGGCACATTTTGAGTGACTTCTCAAATCCTCTTCTATTTCATTAAAAAATTCTTACATGCAGTCTCCAAAAATGGCCACCAGAGACAAAAGAGCCCAAATGTAGCCCAAATATCACCCAGATGTAGCCCAAGTATAGCCCAATGACAGAATGTCCCAGAGTGTTCTAAAGAACGACTAGAGCGCTAACAGACTTACTTATGACAAAAGTATGGCACACCAGAAGCCCGCTTGATTGGAATGAAGTGGTAAGTCTGAAAAAAATTAATTTAAAAAGGAACAAAATGAGGGGGTTCATTTTGCCATAGAAAGTATGATTAGTGCTTCAGAAAGAAAAATTAGGGCACATTTTGAGTGACTTCTCAAATCCTCTTCTATTTCATTAAAAAAATTCTGACATGCAGTCTCCCAAGATGGCCACCAGAGACAAAAGAGCCCAAATGTAGCCCTAATATCACCCAGCTGTAGCCCAAGTATAGCACAATGACAGAATGTCCCAGAGTGTTCTAAAGAGCAACTAGAGCGCTAATAGTCTTACTTATGACAAAAGTATGGCACACCAGAAGCCATCTTGATTGGAATGAAGTGGTAAGTCTGAAAACATTTAATTTAAAAAGGAACAAAATGAGGGGGTTCATTTTGCCATAGAAAGTATGATTAGTGCTGCAGAAAGAAAAATTAGGGCACATTTTGAGTGACTTCTCAAATCCTCTTCTATTTCATTAAAAAATTCTGACATGCATTCTCCCAAGATGGCCACCAGAGACAAAAGAGCCCAAATGTAGCCCAAATATCACCCAGATGTAGCCCAAGTATAGCCCAATGACAAAATGTCCCAGAGTGTTCTACAGAACAACTAGAGCACTAACAGTCCTACTTATTACAAAGGTATGGCACACCTGAAGCCATCTTGATTAGAATAAAGTGGTAACTCTTAAAACATTTAATTTAAAAAGGAACACAATGAGGGGGGTATATTTTGCCATAGAAAGTATGATTCGTGCTGCAGAAAGAAAAATTAGAGCACATTTTGAGGGACTTCTCAAATCCTCTTCAATTTCATTAAAAAAATTCTGACATGCAGTCTCCCAAGATGGCCACATGAGACAAAAGAGCCCAAATGTAGCCCAAATATCACCCAGATGTAGCCCAAGTATAGCCCAATGACAGAATGTCCCAGAGTATTCTGAAGAACAACTAGAGCACTAACAGTCTTACTTATAACAAAAGTATGGCACACCATAAGCCATCTTGATTGGGATGAATTGGTAAGTCTGAAAACATTTAATTTAAAAAGGAACAAAATGAGGGGGTTCATTTTGCCATAGAAAGTATGATTAGTGCTTCAGAAAGAAAAATTAGGGCACATTTTGAGTGACTTCTCAAATCCTCTTCTATTTCATTAAAAAAATTCTGACATGCAGTCTCCCAAGATGGCCACCAGAGACAAAAGAGCCCAAATGTAGCCCAAATATCACCCAGCTGTAGCCCAAGTATAGCACAATGACAGAATGTCCCAGAGTGTTCTAAAGAGCAACTAGAGCGCTAACAGTCTTACTTATGACAAAAGTATGGCACACCGGAAGCCATCTTGATTGGAATGAAGTGGTAAGTCTGAAAACATTTAATTTAAAAAGGAACAAAATGAGGGGGTTCATTTTGCCATAGAAAGTATGATTAGTGCTGCAGAAAGAAAAATTAGGGCACATTTTGAGTGACTTCTCAAATCCTCTTCTATTTTATTCAAAAATTTCTGACATGCAGTCTCCCAAGATGGCCACCAGAGACAAAAGAGCCCAAATGTAGCCCAAATATCACCCAGATGTAGCCCAAGTATAGCCCAATGACAGAATGTCCCAGAGTGTTCTACGGAACAACTAGAGCGCTAACAGTCCTACTTATTACAAAGGTATGGCACACCTGAAGCCATCTTGATTAGAATAAAGTGGTAACTCTTAAAACATTTAATTTAAAAAGGAACACAATGAGGGGGGTATATTTTGCGATAGAAAGTATGATTAGAGCTGCAGAAAGAAAGATTAGGGCACATTTTGAGTGACTTCTCAAATCCTCTTCTATTTTATTAAAAAATTCTGACATGCAGTCTCCCAAGATGGCCACCAGAGACAAAAGAGCCCAAATGTAGCCCAAATATCACACAGATGTAGCCCAAGTATAGCCCAATGACAGAATATCCCAGAGTATTCTAAAGAACAACTAGAGCACTAACAGTCTTACTTATAACAAAAGTATGGCACACCAGAAGCCATCTTGATTGGAATGAAGTGGTAAGTCTGAAAACATTTAATTTAAAAAGGAACAAAATGAGGGGGCTCATTTTGCCATAGAAAGTATGATTAGTGCTTCAGAAAGAAAAATTAGGGCACATTTTGAGTGACTTCTCAAATCCTTTTCTATTTCATTAAAAAAAATTCTGACATGCAGACTGAAACATGCACTTTGAACACCAGCAGCAGACTTCCCTGGTGAGCAGTAGCTTTACTACAGTGATCTAATGAGCAACTAGAGTGCTAACATTCAGAATTTATGGCAAATGTGTGAAACATCTGAATGCCTTCTTGATGGAACCAAAGTAAACAAGCATTGAAAATGCAATAGATCTCGTCCTCGTTTAAGTTAAAGACATTCTGTTTGTAATGAGATGGCTTTTTAGCTTTGCTTTTATTAGTGTTTTTAAAACTTTCATGTAAATAACATGCATATGTATGCATATATGTATATGTATGCATGCATTTATATTTGTATTTATATAGATATGCAGATTATATATGTTTACATATGTATAAATATATATATTCACTGGAAAACCATAGGTTTCACACCAGTTATAGTTAGGAATTAGCATTTAAAAAACCTATTAAATTCACTAAAAAAACCATAGGTTTCACATCAGTTATAGTTAGCTGGAAATTTTACTGACATAAAACCATTGAAATTCCACGTTATAGTTAGTTGGACTCACTATAACTTGCGCGTGTAATGCACTGCTGATGACGTCACATATTACATCACTCATGACATGGTCAGTGACATCACTCATGACATCACTGATGACACCATCCAGTGAATGTGTGCCTTTCTGAAAAATAAATATGTTTTATATATGTATATGTAAAGGTCGATGGAAGAATAAATGTTTAAATAAGTGTGTAAATGGATGTTTTTAAAAAAAATGATTGGTTAACTGGCTTATTAAGTGTATCTTAGTGAATACATATATTAACGAGTAATTTTTAAATATTTAAATATATGTATCAGTGTTTCACTTTGTGTATAAATGGCTGCATGGGTTGGTGAGTAGCTACATGTGTGTGTGTATGGGTTATTAGATGTTTTTTTAGTATCAGTATGAGTGTCTGTATGGTTTGGTGGGAGTGTTACTTAGCACATAGATGCATCAATGACTGACTCACTGTTTGTATGTGTTTTGAAGACGGCATATGTGCAGGACTGTATGGGTGGATGAGTGTGTATATGCGTGTGTTAGTGAGTGAATGACTGTCTCATTAGTGTCTTTATCAGTAACTACATATGTTTTAATCTAGTATATGTGAGTATTGATGTATATGAGTGAGTATATGTGAGAGTGAGAGATTGAAAGAGTTCTTGTTTAAATAAGTATGTGTTTCTATAAGTGATTGTTTAAGAGAGTAAGTATGTGTAAGTTTCCTTAGAAGTAAGGTGGTAGTGTGTGTATAGCTGTATATGCAAATAAATGGATGTTCAATAGTTTATTTGCATGTGTGAGTATGTGTGTGAGTAACTTTTGGATGACTGTCGGTGTGTAATAGGATGTATAGGATCATCCTCCTCGGGGACCTCAACTTCCACCTGGAGAACAACAATGACCGTAACACCACCACCCTGCTGGACAACCTCGCTAACCTCGGACTCAAGCAGCTGGTGCCCACCCCCACCCACTACGCCGGACACACACTCGACCCCGTCTTCTCATCCAGCAAGGACATCGCCTTCAGCCACGCCACCGGACTCCACTGGACGGACCACAGCTGCGTCCACTTCAGCTTCAGAAGGGCCACGATCCACCACCACCAACAACAGGTTGCACGCAGAAGCTGGAACAAGATCACAGCCGACCACCTCGCAACTTCCCTGAGCAAGAACCCACCCACCAGCGCAACGAAACCCAGTCAAGCGGCCACCAACCTCACGAAGTGGATCAGCGCTGACGACCTCGCCCCCCTGAGGACCTCGCCCCCCTGAGGACCCCGCCTAGCAGACCCGGCAGCAAGAAAGCCCCATGGTTCACCGAAGAACTCAAGAGCTCCAAGAAGAATTGCCGAGCCCTCGAGAGAACCTGGCGCAGAGACCCAACACTGGACAACATGACGGCCCTCAAGCTCACCACCCGAAAACACCACCAACTCATCCACGCAACCAAGAAAACTGCATTCAAGGAACGACTGGACAACAACGCACACAACAGCAAGGAACTCTTCAACATCGTTAAAGAACTCTCCAACCCCAACGCCGGAAACAACAACATCACCCCTTCGCAAGACCTCTGCAACTCCCTCGCCTCCTACTTCCACAACAAGATCGCGGACATACACAACAGCTTCAGCACTCAACCGACGCACGCCACGACCGAACCAGCGCCCCCCACCACCACCCTCCGCGCCTGGACCCAGATCAGCACCGAAGACACCGTCCGCACAATGAACTCCATCCACTCCGGATCTCCGACCGACCCATGCCCTCACCACGTCTTCAACAAGGCTGATGCTGTCATCACACCCCACCTGTGGGACATCATCAACACCTCCTTCGACACCGCTACCTTCCCGGAGAGCTGGAAGCACGCCGAACTCAGCGCTCTACTAAAGAAGCCATCAGCCGACCCCACCGACCTCAAGAACTACCGCCCCATCTCGCTGCTCCCGTTCCCTGCAAAAGTCATCGAGAAGACCGTCAACAAGCAGCTGGCCGCCTTCCTCAAAACGAACGGATCTCTAGACCTCTCGCAGTCTGGCTTCCGGGCCAACCACAGCACCGAGACCGCCCTGATCGCAGCCACCGATGACATCCGAGCCCTGCTTGACAACGGAGAAACAGCAGCCCTCATCCTCCTAGACCTCTCCGCGGCCTTCAACCCTGTCTGCCACTGCACACTAGTGCAGCGACTCCGCAACGTCGGAATCCAGGAGAAGGCACTGGAGTGGATCATCTCCTTCCTCGCCGGAAGGACACAGAGAGTTCGCCTCCCCCCGTTCAGATCTGAAGCCACCGAAGTCATCTGCTGCGTTCCTCAAGGCTCTTCCCTCAGTCCAACCCTCTTCAACGTCTACATGAGCCCCCTCGCAGACATCGCACGCCAGCACAACCTCAACATCATCTCCTACGCTGACGACACCCAGCTGATCCTCTCCCTCACCAACGACCCCGCCACCGCCAGAGCCAACCTCCACGAAGGGATGAAAGAGGTAGCCGAATGTATGAAGAACAGTCGCCTGAAACTGAACTCGGACAAGACGGAAGTCCTCATCCTGGGATCCTCACCCTCCGCCTGGGACGACTCCTGGTGGCCGCCCGCCCTAGGCAGAGCACCCAAACCAACAGACCACGCACGCAACCTAGGCTTCATCCTGGACTCCTCCCTCTCCATGACCAGACAAGTCATCGCCGTCTCCTCGTCGTGCTTCAACATCCTGCGCATGCTACGCAAGATCTTCCGGTGGATCCCCACCGAGACCAGGAAGACGGTCACCCAGGCCCTCGTCACCAGCCGTCTGGACTACGGCAACTCCCTCTACGCAGGAACCACCGCCAAACTCCAGAAGAGACTTCAGCGGATCCAGAACGCCTCAGCACGACTCATCCTGGACATCCCCCGTCGCAGCCACATCTCCGAACACCTGAGAGACCTGCACTGGATCCCGGTCAACAAGAGAATCACCTTCCGTCTCCTCACCCACGCTCACAAAGCCCTACACAACCAAGGACCAGGATACCTCAACAGCCGCCTCAACTTCTACGCTCCCAAACGCCAGCTTCGATCGACCGCCCACGCCCTCGCCGCCGTCCCCCGAATCCAAAGAGCCACCACAGGGAGACGGTCCTTCTCCTACCTCGCCGCCAAGACATGGAACTCCCTCCCGACCCACCTCCGCTTGACCCAGGACCACCTCGCCTTCAGGAAGCAGCTCAAGACCTGGCTGTTCGAGCAGTAGCGGACCCCCCTCCCCTAGTGCCTTGAGACCCTCTGGGTGAGTAGTGCGCTATATAAATGCTTTGATTGATTGATTGATTATCACTACATATGATGAGTGAGTATATATATAGAACTGTTGGTGAATGAGTGAATGTGTATATAGATGGTGGAATTATTGAACTGGTTGTTGTAACTGTTATGGGTATCTCCATTTTTTAAAATGTTTTAATTTATATTTTTCAATATGTGTTTCATGGGTTACATTACAGTGAAAGGAGGTCTGTCACTCTGTCACAAGGATGATATCATAAGTGATGTCATGAGTGATGTCACTGACCATGTCATGAGTGATGCAATATGTGACGTCATCAGCAGTGCATTACATGCGCAAGTTATAGTGAGTCCAACTAACTATAACTTGGAATTTCAATGGTTTTATGTCAGTAAAATTTCCAGCTAACTATAACTGATGTGAAACCTATGGTTTTTTTAGTGAATTTAATAAGTTTTTTAAATGCTAATTCCTAACTATAACTGGTGTGAAACCTATGGTTTTTTCAGTGAATTTCATAGGTTTTTAAAATGCTAATTCCTAACTATAACTGGTCTGAAACCTATGGTTTTTTTTGTGAATTTCATAGGTTTTTTTAATGCTAATTCCTAACTATAAGTCTCACGTTATAAGTAAGACTGTTTGCGCTCTAGTTGTTTAGAACACTCTGGTACATTCTGTCATTGGGCTACAGTTGGGCTACATCTGGCTGATATTTGGGCTATATTTTTTTTTTGTCTCTGGTGGCCATCTTTGGGCTACATTGGGCTACATTGGGCTACATTGAGCTACATTTGGGCTACATTTTGGCTCTAACATATATATATAGCCCAATGTAGCACAATATATATTTTTTCAAAGTAAATTTTCGTAAAAAACACTTAAGAATAGGGCTACCAGTCACTACAATTTTTCCCAATTTTGTGAATTTTTTTTATTTTTTGCTTTGGAGCGCTCCCGGTGCGCGCCCTGGGGAGCGCCCCGAAAAGCGTACTTTTATAAAGCGCCCCGGGGCGCGCTCCGGGGAGCGTCCCGTAAGCGCCAATATCGCGAACGAAAACATGATCTTGACGTATCGCGTAGCCACGTCCGCGTGATACGCACGGCGTAAGCGCACCCGGAAGCACTTGAGCGAATACGATCGCGCAACGTAAACATCCGACACGCTTACGTGACGCGACCCGGGGCGCGTAGCGTAAGCGCATCGGGTCATGTGACCTGAAAATAACAATTTTCATTGGTTCATAACAGTTTTGGTTTCATAATGATGAAGCCCCTGGTCATGTGACCTGCAAATAACACTTTTCATTGGTTCAATTCATTTTTTTTTTCAAAAGGATGAAAGACCCCACCTTTTTTCCTTATTCTGACTTTGTCCTTTGACTTAGGAAGACCTGTTTGTAGCTCTCTCTACTTTTTTGCTCAAAATAATGGCTTCAGTAGTAGCAGCAGCTGGTGCATCTGCACCACCACCACAACCACCAAAAAGACCTCCTCAAGATATCATTGGTGGTCTTCAAGAAGAAGAAGAGGAGGAGGAGGAGGAGGGGACTTCAAGATGGCTGGAAGAACACAATACCCCATACCAGCCAAGACCACAAATTATTTGGGAGTTTTTCACTCTCCCAGAGGGGAAAAAAAAGTAAATGCACCCAAGGTCAGTTGCAAAATTTGTGGCATGGAACTTTCCAGGGGAAACCCAAATAAAAAATATTCATTTGGGAACTACACAATGATACGCCACATGCAGCGCAAACATCCTATAAACTATTCTGCTGCAGAAATGAGGAAACTGGCCAGTAACCCTCCCCGATCAACAAGAACCAGCTCAAAAAGGAAACAACCCACTGCGTCTGCACCAGAGGAAAGTGAGACGATGCTGTGCATTCAGCCCCGATTTCAGAATTATCTGTAAATTTTGTGGGAAGACCATTTCCTACGGAGAACAGAGCGTAAAGCTCATCGTCCTTGCTGGGGACAGCCATAAATGCCCCAATCAACCATAATTTTTTCTTTTCTTTTAGTTTTTTGCTCCAGTTGAGCCATTTTCAATTCCCTGTTTTTTTGTTTTTCCCCATGAAAAATACACAAAAAATCTAAAACTGTTCCGAAAATCCAAAAAAAGTACAAAATGTTAAAAAAACAATATAAAAAATATAAAACAACAAAAAGAAGAAAAAAAACAGTTCTTTTTAGAACTACCTCCAATTTCTAAAAAAAGGCAACATTTTTAAAAAACTCTATCATTCATTTTTCCTCATGGTACGCTCCCCGGTGCGCGTACCGGGCACGCCCCCCGCGCCAAACAAAAAAAAAATGTTTTGCCCCGCGGGCCCTTTTTAAGCCCCCACATCAAACCTAGGGGGTCAGGGGGGATCTACCCTGCCCCCTTATGGTCATTTCCCCCTTTGTTTTGGCCACCTCTTGTGTCTCGATACTACTGAGACACAAGATGGCGGCCGCTCCGGACTGTTTCGAATGTTTACAGACACCCAAGAGCCAATCAGATTTCCGTGCGCACCTCGCGTGTCGCGCCCGGGGCGCTCCCCGGAGCGCGTACCGGGGCGCGCCTACAGATATATATATTTTTTTAAACCTAAATTACTCAAAATCCACTGGAGCACATATCTTGAGACATAGCAAAGGCACATCGGGCTACCAGTCCCTACAATTCTGCCAAATTTGGTTGAAATCCATTCAGCCGTTCGGGCTAAAAGTGAAATCGACCGCCCTATGGAAATTAACATGGGGAAAACGTGTTTTGGGACCCCCCTTTTATCTCGGCCCCTGCTTGACGAATCCCCACCAAACTTTCAGGGAAGGACCGGAACGCCGCGAGGCCATTTTGAGGAAATTTTCAGTCAGATTCGTCAACCGGCGCCAAAGTTATCCAAAATAGAATTTTGAGATTTAACATTGAAAAAAATCCTAACTATAACTACCTACTGGCGACCGCCAGTAGGTAATATATATATATATATATATATACATACATATTTATAAATGCATATGCATATATGCATATATATGTGAATATGTGTGCGTGTAGAGAGAGGTAGAGAGGTAGAGGTGTAGAGGTAGAGAGGTAGAGGTAGAGAGGTAGACACTAGTAGAGAGAGAAGTAGAGAGAGGTAGAGAGGTAGAGAGTAGAGAGTGAGTAGTAGAGAGTGAGTAGTAGAGAGTAGAGAGTAGTAGAGAGCAGTAGAGAGAGTAGCAGAGAGTGAGTAGTAGAGTGAATAGTAGAGTGAGTATTAGAGAGTAGTAGAGAGTGAGTAGTAGAGAGTGAGTAGTAGAGAGTAAGTAGTAGAGTGAGTAGTAGAGAGTAGTAGAGAGTGAGTAGTAGAGAGTAGTAAAGAGTGAGTAGTAGAGAGTGAGTAGTAGAGAGTGAGTAGTAGAGAGTGAGTAGCAGAGAGAGAGAGGCGGGAACAAGGGGGTTCAATGGCAAGACCAGATGCCAGAACCAACGGGGGTGGAGACCAGGAGCACGACGTCCAGAGGGAGAAGAGCCTAATCGTGAATCTCTCCAAGAGAACCCTCACTACTGTAGAAAAGACGGTCCTGGAAAAAGGACTTGGGTTTGTCCCCACTCCGACCCACGACTCTTTCCAGGAAATGATCGAACTGAAGCAATTCTTCAGGAAGGTACGTCTCCGGGCCTTTTTTGACAATCAACCGGACATCCCCTGTGAAGACACGGGCCTCAGGAAACCATCCACATTCACTCCCACTGATGGGATGGTCCCCCCTGAGGTCCTGACGTTCGAAAGAGCAGTTCTGAGAACCATGAGGAACATACCATCTACTAAACCGTTCAACAATTTATCCAGCGCTGAGAGACGGGCAGCTTCCTCGCTCGGCACGGATACCTCCATTGTCATCAAGCAAGCTGATAAGGGGGGTGCCACTGTCATTCTTGATTATGACGACTACGATCTGGAATGCAGACGTCAACTGTCAAATTCAAACCATTACCGATTATTGACAGAGGATCCCACTAACCGTCTGACGACCACCGTGATGTCCCTGGTTATTGAAGCAGAGACCAATGGATGGCTTAGTAAAAAAGAGGCAGAATTTCTGGTAACTACAGACCCTATCACACCGTACTTTTACATTTTGCCTAAAATACACAAAGGCATCACCCCAGTCCCAGGAAGACCCATTGTGTCCGGCATTGGTTCTATATTAGAACCCCTCTCTCAATTCTGTGATGCCTTCCTGCAACCTCTACTTAAACTCATCCCGTCCTACCTACAGGACACTAGAGATGTGCTTTGTCTTATCAATGATATGGATGGTAGAGAGGACATCGATTGTCTCCTAACACTCGACGTGGAAGCACTATACACGAATATACCCCAGCAGGCAACACTTGAATCCGTGGAAACACTCCTCCGACAAGAGGAGTGGGTGTCCCCCACTCCGGTTTCCTTCATTATGGAGTTAGCACATATTGCGTTGACCGAAAATTTCTTCAAATATGAGTCGAACTTGTACCACCAGATACGCGGGACATCTATGGGCTCGACCTTTGCGCCGAGCCTGGCCTGCATCTACATGGCATCATTTGAGGAAAGATGCATCTACCCCCCAGACCACAATCCGTTCCGGGAGAATCTCACGTGCTGGCGTCGATATATTGACGATATTTTGGTGTTCTGGAAGGGGGACCGGATGACCTGTGAGGCGTTCTGTGTTTGGATAAACCAACAAGACCCGTTTCTCAAATTCACGGGCACTATCTCAAGTGAACACATCCCCTATTTGGACCTTACCATAGTACTGGAACCCACGACGATTAGCACCACCCTCTATAAAAAAGAGACGGACAGGAACAGTTTGTTACCTTACAGTAGCCACCATACGAAATCCCTGAGGGATAATCTACCATTCGGTCAATTTCTCCGCCTCCGGAGGAACTGTAGCTCTACCAATGACTACAAACGAGAAGCACGCGCCCTCCAAACCAAACTTCTGGACCGGGGGTATCCCACCCGCCTTTTGAAAGACTCTACCAAAAGAGCCCTCAATAACAACAGAGAGGCCCTACTTGAGGTTCATCCCAAGGTACCAGACGACAAGATCACCTGCGTTACCTCATTCACCAAAAACTCCGCCTTTATCAAAAAGACTGTCAACACCCACTGGGGTATTCTCAACTCCGCGGGGATGGAGCTACCACGTCCACGTTTTGCTTTTAAGAGGACGGCAAACCTCAAAGATACCCTGATCCATACTCGTCCCAAGAAAACTTCCGTTCAAGCTGCCAATACACTTTGGGACTTGCCTCCTGTTACTGGTCACTATCGTTGTGGTACTTGTGTCGTATGCCCACAGACCATCCAGGGCAAGACAATTATACTTAACAACAATTTTACATGGACTTACAGTAAACATACGAACTGCAACAGCTCTAGGTGCATATATGCCTTGATTTGCCCCTGTGCATTGTTGTACATCGGGATGACCATGCGCCCCGTCAAGCAAAGGATAATGGAGCATAACAGCAACATTCGTTGTCATAAATCACACACAAAACTTTATGGCCACTGCAAGGATAAGAACCACCCTCCAGAAAGCATTCGATGGACTGTCATTGAGTCACTACCACACCTCAACCAACAAGCACTCTTCAAGCATGAACAGAGATGGATACATCGATTGCAGTGCGATACGTTGGGATTAAATGATGGGGTGCCCTGGACTACACTCGCCAGATAATCATGACTCTGGACACATTGTCCACTCCCATATGCCTGTGTATGCCTTGTTAATACACCTCTGTCCATTCCAAGATGGCGCCCGCCCTACCATGCTCGGCCTGCGCTGTCTTCAAACGGACCCCTCTTCTCTTTTCACCCTCGCGTGCCGTCTCTTAGCAACCGGACGGACGCACCCTCGCAATGCGCGCGCCTCTCCCCCATTTAATCCGGAAACTTTCTGACTACCGAGCCGGCTGTCCAGACTATTGGTTTCCAGTGGGAGGGGTAGGTGCAGAGAAGCCTGCCTGCAGCGACGTTTGAGGTAAGGCGTTGAGCCGTAACTCCGCTCGCAGACTGCAATGGCATGCAGGCGTCCTTTAACCTTGATCGCGGTAACGCGGATTGGCTGTACTCTTCCTTGATTCCCCCGCGGGCTGCTCTCCTCTTCTTTCCCTTTAGGATCTCCTCACTCGCTGCCGGTCCCACCTGGACAGCTCGTGAGGTTTCCAGGAGGAAACAGTAAGGGTAAGTGCCCCGCCGCCTGACAATACGATTCGAACCACGCTACTGTGCGGTAAAAGGCGTCATCTCCTGGTCCCCCGCCTCCCTCACGATCGGAGTCGGTTTCTCACACGTACTCTCAACGCGCGCTGGTTTATGTGACCACTTTACCAACGCACGAATTCATAATTCTACAGAGTGTCAAACTACGATTTTTGGGTTGTTCTGTGTGGCTCTCTCTCTTTTTTACTTTTTTACTGTTTTAAGCTCAATTCGAGACTATTACTTTTCCCAAACTGGTGTCACACGCCGCCTCATTAGCCTGAAGGGTATGATTGACACCCCTCCTGCTACGTGATGACCTTATCCATTATGTGTGCTGCAAAGTCGATATAACGACATGGTTAATGCATACTAGTCATAGCAAACCAGCATGGCAGCATAACTTAGTGCGAGTATTGCACACGCACTCAATTGATTTGAATCTGATTCTCTCTCTCTCACAATAGCACCTGATGTTGTCACTTCTTAGACAGGATCACCCACTGGGCACGCATGTTCTGATATTGTGAACAAAGGCACATATAAGATGTAACTAAAAGACATAGCAATGGTGCCATCATTTGTGTCTATATTGTTGTTTCTTTTCATTTTCTTTCAGTTCCCAGGAGGTCCCCTGTGTGGAACCATTTCGGTACGACACTCTCTTAAGGTCGTATTCTGGTGTCCTCCTAATTTTGAGGATCCGAGCAATTTATGAGCACCCAGGTCCTGATGAATCGCCCTTAGGGCGTGAAACATGTTGACCAGTTTTTTTCACTTCAAGGGTTGAGTAAGGGTTGGTCTCATTGCATTACCACCCCTTAGTACCCCTGTATCTTTTAATCGAAGCAGGAAGCCTGACTATTAAAATAATCACCGACAGGACTTCACTGACTTCTTTTAATCCCACCACCATGCTCACGATTGCACCCCTTTAGGCCCCTCACACACACACCCGCTGGCCCAGAATAGAAGATCTCCACCAAAAGTGCAGCTTCCATCGCTGCCCGACGGGCATTGCACCGCCAGCCTGCCGAAGGAGCAGGATACCGATGATGACGCTGGACGACCATCGGCTGGGGCTACAGTAGTAGTCCTGCCGGTAGCCTGTGTGAGGTATCCTTACATTCTGGAATATGGGTCTACACCACGCACTCTAGATCCTCACTTCACTCCCTGTCTAATTAAGTGAGAGAGAATACTGGCTGAGCTAAAATTCTTAAGCTCTCCTGGGGGAACTCTGTACACCGATTGTTGTTTATAGCAGAGAGAGAGAACAGAAGAGAGTAGTAGAGAGTGAGTAGTAGAGTGAGTAGTAGAGAGTAATAGAGAGAGAGTAGTAGAGAGTGAGTAGTAGAGAGTGAGTAGTAGAGTGAGTAGTAGAGAGTAGTAGAGAGAGAGTAGTTGAGAGTGAGTAGTAGAGAGTAGTAGACAGTGAGTAGTAGACAGTAGTAGAGAGTGAGTAGTAAAGAGTGAGTAGTAGAGAGAGAGTAGTAGAGAGTGAGTAGTAGAGAGTAGAGAGTAGTAGAGAGTGAGTAGTAGAGAGTAGTAGATAATGAGTAATAGGGAGTGAGTAGTAGAGAGAGACTAGTAGAGAGTAGTAGAGTAGTGGAGAATGAGTAGTAGAGAGGGAGTATTAGAGAGTAGTGGAGTAGTAGAGAGTAAGTAGTAGAGAGTAGCGAAGAATATTCCAAAGTTTGGCACAGTACCACTTGCACAATAAGTCCAATCAAATCATATCACTTAGAGTCCTTATTGAAGCGCTGAATCTTGGTGTATATTCAAATGCTTTTATTTTCCTTAAGTTTATGTTCCACAGCCAGCCGACGCATTTCGTTCTGTACAACAGAACTTCTTTAGGGCGTGCTTATTTCCTTCAGGTTATGTCGGTATACTGTTGTCATATAACTAGATATTTCTTCCAAATGTTAGTACATCTTATTCAAAGTGACTAGGTATCAATTTTACCCACACAATTCGGGGAGACTTGACTAATTTATAGCATCCTCAAAGTCAGTCTTTCAAAAATTCGAAAGTATAGGACATGATAATCCAAATCCAAATGTTTCTCAAGAAAAGTCATTTTCAATCGTTCGGAATATCGGTGTTTGGGCAGATATGACCTAGGGACCCCCAGTATGCAAGGGGAATTAGTCCCAGGGGAACGCGCCAGTGGCCTGCGTTGCAGTGAGGTGTAAAAAGGGGCATAGCCTCATTACACCTCTGTGCAATGCAGCCCCCTGGCGCATACTGGAGGTTCCAGGTGGGCTAGTTGGCCCCCAGGCACCCCCAGTATGCAAGCGGAATTAGTTCCCCCTCTTCAAACATGCACAGGGGCTGTGATGCAGAGAGGTGTAAAAAAGGGTGTGGCCTCATTACACCTCTCTGCAATGCAGCCCCCTGGCGCATACTGGAGGCTCCTGGTGGGCTAGTTGGCCCCCAGGGACCCCCAGAATGCAAGGGGAATTAGTTCCCCCTCTGCAAACGCGCCAGGGGGTTGTGTTGCAGAGAGGTGTAACAAGGGGCATAGCCTCATTACACCTCTGCAATGCAGCCCCCTGGCGCATACGGGAGGTTCCAGGTGGGCTAGTTGGCCCCCAGGACCCCCAGTATGCAAGGGGAATTAGTTCCCCCTCTTCAAACATGCACAGGGGCTGCGTTGCAGAGAGGTGTAAAAAGGGGCGTGACTACATTACACCTCTCTGCAATGCAGTCCCCTGGCGCATACTGGAGATTCCTGGTGGGATTTCAGGTCTTATATAGTTAGGAATTAGCATTAAAAAAAACTTTGAAATTCACTGAAAAAAACATAGGTTTCAGGCCTTATATAGTTAGGAATTAGCATTTAAAAACCTTGCAAATTCACTGAAAAAAATATAGGTTTCAGGCCTTATATAGTTAGGAATTAGCATTTAAAAAACCTTTGAAATTCACTGAAAAAACCATTGGTTTCAGGCCCTATATAGTTAGGAATTAGAATTTGAAAAACCTTTAAAATTCACTCAAACAACTATAAGTTTTAGGGTTGTTATAGTTAGCTGGACATTTCACTCATACAAAACCATTGAAATTGCTCCTATATAGTTAGTTGTACTAACTATATTTCGCGCACCCGCAATCCACTGCTGATGATGTCACATATTACATCATTCATGACATGGTCAGTGACATCACTGATGACATCTCAAATGACATCACTGATGACATCACTGATGACATCATCCATGTGACAATCACATACATCTTTTCATACACTAGTAAAATCTTTCATCACTCTTTGTAAAATACAGAGTATCATATTTGAATCCATTGTTACAGCAATACAAGTATCTAAAAACCCACTCAGTGATTCATAGATGTATACACACATCTAACCACTTACCTGTAGATTCACTCATACATGCTGTCAATGAACAATAGAACACTATCAAAAATACTTGTACACCTAAATCGACATTACACACCAGCACACATCCTATTCACATATGAAGTCATCCTACTCACTTATGCAAACAACGGATCATACTTACATATTTACTCAGCTACACACTTATAAAAACACAACTTCACATATTCATTTAGATAGTAAGTCATACTTAGTGAATTATCATTATTACAAGTATAACGTTATCCATACAGTCACTCACGCAATCATTGAGTATTATGTATACTTATTTATATACAACAATTGACACTTACACTGCCTTTTATTTTTCTAGTTTGTTGGACATGTACCATTGAGAAATATATTTGCTCATCACCACACCCATAAAGATATTCACTCACCCAAACAACTGTTAGAACATGTAGTTTTAACTTCATATATCTAGTGAATCAACTATTCACACATCTTTGGGCAGTCACACACCCCCCACCGAACCACACACACATTCACTCTCCCATACAAATACTCAGTTAACTAATCAATAACTAATATAGACTTTCACATAGCTAGTAACCAACTGGAGAACCAGTTTACACAACAACTGACAAAGTGATACACATATTCAAACAGTTTAGTCACTATCCACTATATTTAGTGAGACACTATAAATTGGTCAAGTAAACAGTCAATTACAATTACTAAATCCTCCATCCAAATATTTATTTTTATATATCCACTCATTCTTCAATGCAAATTTATATATATATAATGCATATTTAAATAACGAAGCAAACCACATTCACTGGATGATGTCAGTGATGTCATCAGTGATGTCATTTGAGATGTCATCAGTGATGTCACTGACCATGTCATGAATGATGTAATATGTGACATCATCAGCAGTGGATTGCGGGTGCACAAAATATAGTTAGTACAACTAACTATATAGGAACAATTTCAATGGTTTTGTATGAGTGAAATGTCCAGCTAACTATAACACCCCTAAAACGTTTAGTTTTTTGAGTGAATTTTAAAGGTTTTTTAAATGCTAATTCCTAACTATATAGGGCCTGAAACCTATGGATTTTTGCCTTAATAATTATTTATGGTGCACTGAGTTAGTGGTATGTCTGGTGCTCAGCGTATGCTCACCCTCCGATGATGCGTGGTTCGAGTGATCTGTACTCAAAGCATTGACTTCCATACTGGACGGCATGAACTTTGAGGGTGAAAAAAAACTACCATTGATGGTTATCAATTGCTCTTCAAACTAAGTCTACTGATTGCTCCCCATAACAAATTAAATGATTGCATTTCACCTAGTGCATTCTAACTTTCTCAAAATGGGGACGTATGTCATGTGACAATGTTAAAGGTGATGCCCTAGAGGTACTTGGTATTGTCGGTGGTGGAGGTACATTTTGGCGGAGTGTTCTACATTGTTTGTGAGCATAGTTCACAGGATGCAGGGATTAAAGGTATTTGAGCACACTAGCAGTGGCACAGGAGTATTTTTTGTCTCTGACTTAAATAAATCAAGGCTGAATTCCCTACAGTCTGTAGTGTAGGTGCAAAGCTGAATTCAAGTTGTAAACCGTGGTGTTCGCAGTGTAGATCTTAGGCTGGACTACATTATCTGTAATCACGATGGAAATAAAAGATGAAACATGTATGGAATACATTGTAAAAATTAAGCCTGGGCGGAGAACTACGCTCCGTTCGCGGAGTTTGCGAAGTTGTGGCAACTTCGCACTTCGCTAGAGAGCGCGAAGCTGTCGCCTACTTCGCAATCTACAGCGTAGCGTAGTAGTTTTTCTTCCTTGCGCGCTCAATAGCATTCTCGCGTGCGCGGTAATGACTTACCGTGGTTCTGCGTTCACTTTCTAGCTTTTCTCTCCCGGTCGCGTTCGCTACGATGTTTGGAATCCGGCCGCACAATCCAACCCGACTGTGAGAACGCGATAACGTCATTCGGACGCGCGAACACGTCATTAGGACGCGCAATCTTCTTTACAGCGCTATGTAGGTAAGATCGCGTTTCCGAACACGCAGAAACTGCAATCTGGCACAGAATATCTCTCGAGCATGTTAAAATTTTCTCAAAAATTTACATTTAACCCCTCAGATTGTGATTTGGCTGTATTTTTTTGGGCAAGGAGTCCTCTTTTTGTTTCTCCTCTTTTTTTCAAGAGAAAGGAAGTGCCCCTGAGTCTCCAACTTCCTGTTCCTGTCCACCAGGCTCCTCCCAGTGCTTTGTCCATGTGGTGTTCACTTTCAATTGGAATTGGAGCTGGAAGGATCACTCTTTGTGTTTGTCTGCTGCATCATAGCATTTAATTGGATTTATTGAGGAATTTTGGATTTGAACTTTTCTTTCACAAGTAAGTTTGAGAATTGAGAATTGGTGTACTGTAAATGTTTTTTTTTTTTTAACTACAGTTTTCTGTGCTTCTCAATCTTTCTTAAAAATTATTATTGGGGGAGGCCTGTACTGTTTCGGTATGTTTGCACAGTGCTACAACGCGACCTTACAGCTTTTGTCTTCTTCGCGCGCTCAATGTGCGTGCTCGGGCGTGCGATCACGACGTTTTGTACAGTTCGCACCGCCGAACACGCCGAATTTGCATTCTCGCGAGCAATATCTCTTGAGTTGCCTAAAACGTTCCCGAAAATGTAGATGCTGTTCATTTTGCTAAAAGAAACTCCTCAGGTTGTCATTTTCTTGTAGTTTTTGGAGCATGGACCACTTACTGTTTCTGTCCTCTATGTACCTTGTTGTTTGAGGGTGGCCTGACCATGTGGGCGGCTTGGAGGCCATTTTGTCAAGCCAAGCATTGTCCTTTTGCCATAGGAATTGTCTATTTGTCTGTCTTCTCTTTCTTTTCATGTTTTTGGGGGTGGCCAAGCCATGTGGTGGCGGCCATTTTCCATGTGGGGGGCGGCCATTTTAATTCCTGGTACCTGTAGCAGCCTCTGTGTTTTTGCCATAGGCCTCCTCATCATGGGTGCATGAAAGTTGTTCAATTGTTATAGGGGTGTTTAAGTTGTAAGTGTAACATCATGTAGGTCATGGATGGCTTTGGATTAATTAGCAAAATGTGTCTTTGGTGTTGAATTGCAGGTTTTGGTTGTGTGTTGAATAATATGGCTTTTTCCTGCGCACTAGGTAACCCTAGAATTCAGCTCGCGTAGTTTTGGTAAGTTTGCACAGTGCTACAACGCAACCTTACAGTTTTTGTCATCTTCGAGCGCTCAATGTGCATGATCGGGCGCGCGATCACGACGTTTTGTTCAGTTTGCACCGCCGAACACGCCGAATTTGCATTCTCGCGAGCAATATCTCTCGAGTTGCCTAAAACGTTCCCGAAAATGTAGATGCTGTTCATTTTTGTAAAAGAAACTCCTCAGGTTGTCATTTGCTTGTAGTGTTTGGAGCATGGACCACTTACTGTTTCTGTCCTCTATGTACCTTGTTGTTAGACGGTGGCCTGACCATGTGGGCGGCTTAGTGGCGGCCATTTTGTCAAGCCAAGCATTGTCCTTTTGCCCTAGGAATCTATTGTCTGTCTTCTCTTTCTTTTTGTGTTTTTGGGGGTGGCCAGGCCATGTGGGGCCGGCCATTTTAATTCCTGGTACTAGTAGCAGCCTCTGTGTTTTTGCCATAGGCCTCCAAGCTTGTGGCCTACTGTGCCAGTAGGTAGGCCCAAGGGTACTACTAGAGTCCTCCTCATCATGGGTGCATGAAAGTTGTTCAACTGTTATAGGGGTGTTTAAGTTGTAAGTGTAACATCATGTGGGTCATGGATGGCTTTGGATTAATTAGAAAAATGTGTTTTTGGTGTTGAATTGCAGGTTTTGGGTGTGTGTTGAATATTATGGCTTTTTCCTGTGCACTAGGTAACTCTAGAATTCAGCTCGTGTAGTTTTGGTAAGTTTGCAAAGTGCTACAACGCGAACTTACAGTTTTTGTCGTCTTCGCCCGCTCAATGTGCGTGCTCGGGCGCGCGATCACTACGTTTTGTTCAGTTCGCGCCGCCGAACACGCCGAATTTGCATTCTCGCGAGCAATATCTCTCGAGTTGCCTAAAACGTTCCAGAAAATGTAGATGCTGTTCATTTTGCTAAAAGAAACTCCTCAGGTTGTCATTTTCTTGTAGTTTTTGGAGCATGGACCACTTACTGTTTCTGTCCTCTATGTACCTTGTTGTTTGAGGGTGGCCTGACCATATGGGCGGCTTGGAGGCCATTTTGTCAAGCCAAGCATTGTCCTTTTGCCATAGGAATTGTCTATTTGTCTGTCTTCTCTTTCTTTTCATGTTTTTGGGGGTGGCCAAGCCATGTGGGGGCGGCCATTTTCCATGTGGGGGGCGGCCATTTTAATTCCTGGTACTAGTAGCAGCCTCTGTGTTTTTGCCATAGGCCTCCTCATGATGGGTGCATGAAAGTTGTTCAATTGTTATAGGGGTGTTTAAGTTGTAAGTGTAACATCATGTAGGTCATGGATGGCTTTGGATTAATTAGCAAAATGTGTCTTTGGTGTTGAATTGCAGGTTTTGGTTGTGTGTTGAATAATATGGCTTTTTCCTGCGCACTAGGTAACCCTAGAATTCAGCTCGCGTAGTTTTGGTAAGTTTGCACAGTGCTACAACGCAACCTTACAGTTTTTGTCATCTTCGAGCGCTCAATGTGCGTGATCGGGCGCGCGATCATGACGTTTTGTTCAGTTCGCACCGCCGAACACGGCGAATTTGCATTCTCGCGAGCAATATCTCTTGAGTTGCTTAAAACGTTCCCGAAAATGTAGATGCTGTTCATTTTTGTAAAAGAAACTCCTCAGGTTGTCATTTGCTTGTAGTTTTTGGAGCATGGACCACTTGCTGTGTCTGTCCTCTATGTACCTTGTTGTTAGACGGTGGCCTGACCATGTGGGCGGCTTAGTGGCGGTCATTTTGTCAAGCCAAGCATTGTCCTTTTGCCATAGGAATGTATTGTCTGTCTTCTCTTTCTTTTTATGTTTTTGGGGGTGGCCAGGCCATGTGGGGGCGGTTTTTTAATTCCTGGTACTAGTAGCAGCCTCTGTGTTTTTGCCATAGGCCTCCAAGCTTGTGGCCTACTGTGCCAGTAGGTAGGCCCAAGGGTACTACTAGAGTCCTCCTCATCATGGGTGCATGAAAGTTGTTCAACTGTTATAGGGGTGTTTAAGTTGTAAGTGTAACATCATGTGGGTCATGGATGGCTTTGGATTAATTAGAAAAATGTGTTTGTGGTGTTGAATTGCAGGTTTTGGGTGTGTGTTGAATAATATGGCTTTTTCCTGTGCACTAGGTAACTCTAGAATTCAGCTCGTGTAGTTTTGGTAAGTTTGCACAGTGCTACAACGCGAACTTACAGTTTTTGTCGTCTTCGCCCGCTCAATGTGCGTACTCGGGCGCGCGATCACTACGTTTTGTTCAGTTCGCGCCGCCGAACACGCCGAATTTGCATTCTCGCGAGCAATATCTCTCGAGTTGCCTAAAACGTTCCCGAAAATGTAGATGCTGTTCATTTTTGTAAAAAAAACTCCTCAGGTTGTCATTTGCTTGTAGTTTTTGGAGCATGGACCACTTACTGTTTCTGTCCTCTATGTACCTTGTTGTTAGACGGTGGCCTGACCATGTGGGCGGCTTGGTGGCGGCCATTTTGTCAAGCCAAGCATTGTCCTTTTGCCATAGGAATGTATTGTCTGTCTTCTCTTTCTTTTCATGTTTTTGGGGGTGGCACTGGCCAGGCCATGTGGGGGCGGGCATTTTGTGTGACCTTCCATCCTGGTTTAGTTTTTTTGCCGCAGACCTACAAAGTTGTGTGATTTTTTTCTGCCAGTAGGCCTAGAGTCCCAGAGATAGTCAGCGGGGATGCTTGATGTAGCGGTTTCCATTTTGTCTGGTGAAATTAACATCATTTAGGGCATGGGTGGCAATGCATTGAATTTTCAAATGTGGTGTTTGGGGTGTAGTTAACTGTTTGAGGGAAAACTCCAAATGCCTTTGTTGTTTGTGTTGTTGCGTAACTTTCAAACCTTGTAGCCATGGGGATTTTCTTTTTTGCATTAAGCTGTGATGTAGGCATCCTCCTTTTTTTGGCCATATAGGGAGGGATATAGGCCTGGTTGAGTTTATTTTTTTCTGGCCTTTACCCATGTACCTGTGATGAGTGCCTATGTGGAGCTGTGGTGGTAGTAGTAGTGTGCTGTTTTGTTTTTGGCAAATTGGCCTGTGTCTTGCCATTGTTCCTCTTGGCTTACTACTGTTCACATCCCCATTGCTATCTGCTGCAGGTCACTGATGATGCATCCATCCAAAATGATGCACACATTATGGATAAACAAGTTCCACTTCCACTACATTTGCATTTTAATTCTTTGCTATTCGTACTCTTACTGGATGTACTAATACTTCTAGTAGTAATTAAAGCTAAAAAAATCCATATTCTACTGATGTAGTTCTGCCTTCTTTGCTTGTAGGTGCACAAAAGACTGAAGAGGATGTGTCTCATCATTCATCGCCTGTTCTACTGCCAGACAGACGTCCTTCTGTACTACGTCACGTGTGGTGTGAGTGTCTAACCTGACCAGACATCATTCTCAGCAACTTGTGCAACTGAGTGCTGCTGCTGACATCTGAAGAAGATGGGCCTAAAGAACGCTGGTACCAGGTCCTCCAAGACCAAGAAAGTTGCTGAGAAGAAGAAGAACAGACGAAGGAAGTGGCACTTAAGTCTGGTGTTGACCCGAAAAACTTTTTGGGGAGAAAAAAAAGTACTCCTGCAGCAGCAGTGACCGGGGTCCAAGCTGGGGCCAGAACCTCTGCATCAGTGGGCCCAAGCCTCTACCCCAGGCCCAAGCAGATGAGTGGGGAAGAGGTAGCCAGCCTAATAGTGGAAAGCAGTGATACTGAGTCTGACCTGAACTTTTCTCAATCTCAAAGTAGTACACATTCCACGCAAGAGGGAACACAGCAGAAAAGTGGTGAACAACAACCAGCGCCCGCAATAGTAGATGTTCAACAACCGCCGCCCGCAATAGTAGATTCTCAACGAAAAGAACAACTACAACCACCACCTGTAATATTAGTTGTTCCACAACCACCGCCCGCAATAGTAGATGTTCAACAAAAACAACTACCACAACCACCGCCTGCAATAGTTGTTCAAGAACCACCACTGGCAATAGTAGTTGTTGTTCCTCCCAAAGTCGGGGCAGTTCAGGAAATTGAGCCTGATGCAGAGCAAGAAGAGGCAGCACCTCATTCAGGAGATCTATTGGTTTCCAAATCCCCACCAAGGAAAAGGAGGGTTAGTCCATTGAGTTCTTCGCAAAGCATCCCTTCTGATGATCTTGACTTCAATTGGGAGCCAGAACGATCTGAGCATGAGAGGGAGAGACATCCCAAGAAGACCAGGCTAGGGAAAAGGAAGGTTCCAGGAAGCCTACCACTTATGGAGTGCAATGTTCAGCAGCCGGATAATGATGGTGATGATGAGTCAGACCCAGTCATCACAAGCATCACTCCCGGCCCTGAGGACATGGAGACCAACATTTTAACCCTATCAAGAATGGCTGCGACTAGGGATGTAGTAGCACGCATACCACCAACACAGGCCACACCAAAACTACCTCCAGCTTCCATTTTTACATTAGCACAAAGCCGGCAGCGTCCTACATCTAGCACAAGTTTCACCTCAGCAGAAGGAGGTAGTGGTACTACTGCGCAGCCACATAGTGAAGTTCGCCACACAACCTCCAGTTCATCCGGTATTGGAAATGGCACTTCTAGCAGGAGACAAAAGTTAAGCTCCCCAGTGTGGGACTTCTTTACAGTTAGCGCAAATGAGGACAACATTGCTATATGCTCCATTTGTCATTCCTCTGTTAGTCGTGGTAAGCTTGGCACAAACTATGGTACTAGAGGCCAAATGACCCATATGAAAAAACACCACGCAATCCAGTGGGAGGACCACCTACGTATCATAAAAGCAGGAACCATTAATGTTGGTGGGGAAGCAGTAGAAGGTCCACGGGTAACCGGACAGGATGAAGAGGGAGACATTCTATCTGGTAGTGGTACACTAAGTACCCCTGTCCCACTCCCCAGCACTGCAGTGGTAGAACCCAGATCCTCCGGATCAGCAACATCTCTGTGGCACCAGAGTAAGAGTAACCCGGAGACACCAAGGAGTACGGGTGCGAAGTCTGTGACACGAAGTACTGCATCGGGCATATCTGAAAGAAATACCAAGCAGCGTACCATTCTTCGCATGTTTAGGCAGGAGGGAAAGTACGAGCGCAACCACCCAATAGCATGTTTGTACAATGCTAAGCTTGCTAAAATGTTAGCTCTGGACCTTCTCCCTTTTTCTTTTGTTGAAGGGATGAGTTTCCTGGAATTTGTGTCAACCCTCTGCCCAAAATGGAGTGCTGTTCCAGCACTACACCACGACGTGCTGGAATTGCTTGGAAAAGCCTTGCAGCAGAGTGCTGTGCATAGTATCCACCTGACAACAGACATGTGGAGCAGTAGCCAAGCCACAGATTACATGTGCATCACTGCACACTGGATCTCTTTTTCAGGTGTTAGAGACAAGATATCTACAGGCATTGACACTACTGAGATTTTTAATGATACTCGCAAACATGCTACTGTAGCCATGTTTGCTATGGAGCAATCGCATACTGCTGCAAACATTTTGGATGTGTTCAACAGCAAGGTCTTTGAATGGCTGCAACCAAGAGGCCTCAATATTGGTTTTGTTGCCACCGACAATGGCAGTAATGTAATTAAGGCCATGGAAGATGGCCACTATTTCAGAGTCCCGTGTTTGGCACACTGCATTAACATTGTGGTTCAAGACTTTCTGAAAAGTGAAAGCAAAGTCAGCAACTTACTGACCATTTACAGAAGAATCTGCACACATTTCAATCATTCTTTTAAAGCCCGGAAGCAGCTAAGGGTCATTCAACGTGAGTGTAACATGCCAGTCAAAGCACTCATCCAGGAGGTACCAACACGTTGGAACTCTACGTATTACATGCTCGAACGGCTGTTTGAGCAGTACATACCACTTAATGCTTATGTCATGACAAGAAGATCAGGGGATAATGATGTTAAAGCCATGACCATTGAGATGTGGCAATGGGACCTCATTAAATGCCTGACTGAGATGCTACTTCCTTTTGAGGTCTTCACACGTGCAGTCAGCAGGGAGGACTGTACTATGAGCCAAGCAATCCCATTGTTGTACATGCTTGAGCAAGAGCTGAAGGAGGTGTCTGAAACGTACGAAGGTGTGGAAGGAAAACGTGAAGCATGTAATTTTGCGAAGTCCTTGGCAATCTGCTTATCTGAGAATACAAGGATTCAAAATAAGATTTTGTCACATCAACATTACATTACTGCCACAATTTTGGATCCACAGTACAAATTATTTGTGAACAGTAATGCAGTAATTCCTTTTTCAGAAGAGGATGTTGCCAAGTACAAAACTGTAATAGCCAAGGAAACCACTGATTTAGAAAATGAACGGCTCTCAATTAGAGGCCTGCCAGTGCCAGCCCAGTACAGTGCAATTACTACTGAGCATCCTACAGAGTCAAGTTCTTCTTCACAGCATGCGAGCAGTGCATTTGCTTCCCAGCAGTCACCAACACAAACAATAACTGCAACCGCACCAACAGGATCTGATTCATCAGACACAAGCAAAAAAATAGCTGCTTGGTTTCTACATAAAGGGATGGGGAAGTCAGTTGCTGTCGCAAAGCATAAAGAGGACGAGAAAACCAGAGCACCAATGAACATTGAGCGGATGGTCCAGGCCTATCTGGATGACACAACAGAGGTGTTCATGGAGCAAAGCCCATTGGTGTATTGGTATAGGACAAGAAGCCAACGGCCACTGCTCAGCAGGCTGGCGATAAAGTATCTAGCTTGCCCTGTTGCAAGTGTCTCTTCTGAGCGTGTGTTCAGTGCTGCTGGTGCCATTGTGACTGTGAGAAGGACCAGTCTCTCGCCCAAAAGCGTGGAGAGGTTAACCACGATAAAAATTAACCAGCACTTGATACCACCAGACTACAAAGTCCGTGAATCAGAGCTGGAAGAGGAGAGCGAGTCGGAAGAAATAAGTATTGGGTTACAGGACCTACTTCTGTCAGAAGAACCACCAGGGTTTGAGGACGAGCTCCTCTTCCCTGACAACTAGGCTTGGAAATTGTTACATTCTCCCTTCCTTTATTTCTCCCTTCCTTAGTTATTTGTGTGTATCTGTCTTTCTGACTCAAACTTGAAAACCAACACCATCTTCCTTTCTCTTTTAATTACCTATTGGAGTTGCACATCTGAGCATTTACTGTACACTCCACTCATCAGAGTTCTGCTCCATCTTCCTGACTCACCCTAAATACATTTCCATCTTGCCATACTTTGGATGGAGATGGACAATAGTGCAATAATGTAGCCTCTAACAGTCCCTCCATAACAAGTGAAACGTACGTGACTACAGCCATCTTCTGTTTTGTTTCCAAACTGAAATGCATCACTGTCTTAAGGCTAGACCTCTGTCTGCAGGCATACACAGCTCTTCAATGTCAGAACTTGAGCAGGGCTCCAAAATTAAAGTAAAATCGTCATCCCTTTCAGAAGGCTCTGCTGCATCTGTGATCATCTGACAGTCACAAAGAAGAGAAAGACAGGTATATGAAATAAATGATGCCATACATTGCATTGGCTGCTTGCTGACTCAGAGCAAATGTGCATGAAGTCGAAAAATACTCGTAGTTTCAAAGTGCTTGTGTCTCGAGTGATGGTCAATGTTTCCATGTTGTTTAATAATATGTATCCAATTGTACTCCTACTACTGCAGGTGCAGTCTGGACTTAATCGTAGTCACTCAATACATACTTAGTTGCTGTTTTTGGTCAGTTGGAGAACACGTACACGTGCCACACCGGATGATGATGATGATGACCACCATACCATCTTTGCACGCTGTCAGTCAGTTTGATCAGAGATGATTGATGGAATATGTTCAGGAAGTGGAATACAAGGTAAACACACAACCAATCAAGAAGAAGCACCGCAGACCTAGGCTACATGTGTGTGCAGTGGTGGAATGGAATAGTGGTATCATTGACATTGGCGCATTGATTTACAATTACATTAATCACTTGTTTTGGAAATACTAGGTTGATGTATATGCCTTTTGTCTGAAACTCTGAAAAATGTGGGTAAATGGAGTTTGGGCCACAGACTCACATCCCGGTGTTGTGGTGTGGCCCTGTAACTGTTCTGTGCTGGCTCCTATCTTGTTGTTCTTTCTGATGACTGCTGTGCAACTAGAAGAGTAGAGTTAATCAATGTATCCAAATAGCCTCAGTCTGAAAATGTTCTCGCTCACGAGTCTTGTCTTTTTCGCACTACACCGTAATTGATTTTTATGTTTTCATTCTGTTAACTTATTTTGTAATACCCCATTTCTTCTTTTATCAACACTTACAGGCCGGCCTTTCACCCAGCGCTACTATTATACGTGGAGCAACAACTCACACTTACCTTACCTTACCAATCCTCCTGATCATCATCATTCTGCCAGAGGCGCCCCCCAAGAATGATATCATCAGTCAATCAGTCACAACAGTGTCCATGGAAGGGAGGAAAAAATGAATGACGAGATACAACTACACATTTGGCCCTGGATAATACATTAACTTTAGTATCATTTTCATATTTTTCTTTGATTCCTTTTTCCTCTTCATTCATTTTACGCTTGTGTTTGGTAATTGATTGTTCACTTAAAGTATCTCAATTTTGTTTGCTAGCTTTCAGCCCGCTACAACAGGAATTACGGTTTCTCAGAGGGCATACAGCCTAGGCAAAAATCATATCATTCATATCATAAGAAGTACTTCCTTTGAATTGTGTAGTAGTAGTTGAGTAATTACCACTTCTTATTAACCATTCAGTTAATAATAAACCTTCATCGTGGATCCATTTCGTTGTTCTTAATTGACTTTACATTTATTGGGGAATTGTGGATCAGCAATCATCGTCTTCATTGTTTTGCTTTTGTTGTCTGTTTTTGTTTGTCAAACCTTTCCCCAAACCCCCGTTCCCATCCATTCATCAAACCCTAACCCTCTTCCCCCGGGCTGTGTGGTTTTATATTGAGGTGTGATGTTACTACATTAAAATATACACCAACAATTGATCACACGCTTGCTGGGGAAGATGTGGTGAAACCAACTCTAATGGAATCAAATGTCAACGAGGCAGGGCGAGGAACTTCTTCTGCTTGCCCACCCAAGCTCACTTTATGTAATAGTGTACAAGGCAATTCATTTCCCAAAGTGACCCAACGAATAAATGTAAATCATTGCTGGCATTGTTTGAATTTAATTTTAGAGCATTTACGTTTACGATTTGTATTGTGTTTTAATGACTCCAACGCAACTACAGTTATCTTCTTCTACTTTTTCAGTCCCCGACACCATTGATTTCTTTGAGTTCGTTTAGCAGTTGCAATATTGTTTGTATTTTTTGTCCGTATTATGTACTACTTCTCTCACATTCTTTCTCAGGCAAATTAGTCTCTTTGTTTTTGTTTTCCAATGCTAGTGCTAGTAGGAGTCTAATCTACTACTATCACACAACCACTGCATATTCTCCGTTGTCTTGGGAAACCATGCAGCCCTTGCGGTGCCAAACGTAATCATCACAGGTAAGAAGAGAAGTTTGCTGGGAGGGATATTGGAGGAGAGGCTGGTAGTACTAATAGGACAAATATAACTGAGTGAGGGGCACAGCATCTATCTGTTTGCATGTTACACATGTGGTCAGTTAATAAAGTATTTCAATCAAACACTGGCCGCTGCCCTGCATCTAGAGTAAACCTTGTGACGTACCACAGTAACCCCACCACAAAACAACATCATATCAAATCTGTGTAAGTTGAAAATAAATAACATTTATTCAAGTATAAAAATATCCTCCTATCCCACTCCAATCCCCACCCTAACCCCAAACAATGTCCAAGTCCAAAGAATGTCCCACAAAAATAACCCCAACACTCAATTCCCACCCACCAACAAAAGTATTAAAAAAGGGGCAAATCAACAGGGTCCGGGTCCATTACAGTTGGCGGGCTTTAAGGTGTTTGTGCACAGTGATCTTTACGCGCTCCTCCAATTGGTCCTCCAGCTTGGCCATCCGCAGGAGAAGTTTTTGCCGAAATGCACAGCACCTACATTTGCATCCATTGTGTGTGGGGGTGGCAGATGTTAAATGCCGACGGTGAGCGGCTGCCTGGCCGCGGCGCCATATTCCTGCAGGTGGAGCCTTGCTGGGGCCAGACGCATTGGAAGAGGCGGCAGCTGCTGCCGCCGCCTCTTCCTCCTCCTCCTCAGCCTCAGCCACCAGCTTGCGGTACTCCTCCACAATGGCCTGCAATTTCCTTTGCCGGGCCCTGGCTGCCAACTCCTTCCGCGATGGTTTTGAGGAAGGAGTATGAGTATCTATTAAAAAAAAGAAACAGAATTGTAACTGAAACTCTTCATAATTAATTCAACAGTACATTGTGGCATAGTAGCACTACCAAGCGCAGTACATACAATTGGTGTCAACTTTTAGTATCTATCTAATCTGTCCTCCTGCTTCCCCTGCCTGTAGCATTTGTTGAAGTTTTTTCCGGCATTCTACTTGCCCTAGTACTGGGTGGCCTTGAGTACACATAAGAAGAACAAAAGTCTTTTTTGTATCTCCTTTTATTTTTTCAAAGTAAGACTCTGCTTCCAGTGACAGTCTTCACCTATGATGAATATTCAAATACATTTAGGGGGCATCCACCCATTAAAAGTAAATGTCTATCATTCTTTATTATCGGCTTAGCTGGTTTCACTTTCACCAGCAACCACCCATGCGTCCACTCCTTCCTTGCCTTGGGTTTCATTGACACAAACTCCGCTCATGATTCTTGCTATCCACTGTATCCATGCACCCATATTCTTTTGCCCAACCAGGCCTGCATTTTCTTTGACCTTACAGTTCTACCCATCCTTTAACAACCCATGCATCCGATTCATATCAGCCATGTGAATGAACCTTCCAAAATATCCTTCTATGGTAGTAAGTCTTATTATTACATCTCTTTAGTCCTTCCTCCTTTCACCCTAGTTCACTTCTTTCCCTTTTTGTTCAACACATCCCTCATGGTCATCTGATCTGACTTTTAGTCTTCTCCAAAAGTTTCACAGCTGAGTTGGAGTCTGATGGAAGAGGCCTTGTTTACTCAACTCAAACTGGTAATGCTATAAAGGGTGTCTTCTTCAACCATTGTATATTGTCCAGTCCAACTTCAAATTCATACTTTCTTAGTAAGTCTCATAGCACAGTGAGGGAAATGTTCCCCTTCCACCTAGTAATGCAAATAAGTAATGAATATAACTTACCACCGCCCACAGCTGATGTTTCCTCCCCCACTGGTGCTCCTGCAGGTGCTGCAGCCACTGTCCCCTCCTGGATGGCATTAGCATCGCCGCTGGCCCCGTCTGCACTGGTGGTCGGTAGTGATTGTGCACCTATAAAAGCAAGTACATCTTTTTAGATGCCTGCACACCTCCCCCTATTTTACTAGTTGTACTTTTTTGACCAGGAAGGAAGATTGAAAAAACAGTTTCGTACAACATGAATCGTTGTGACAGTGTAACTAGTCCAAATTGCGTCCAATGTACAGCAGTCACATTAGACAGAGTTTAGTTTTAATTTATTAGATGGTCCCTAGGGTCATCTAATCTACTCCTACTCTAGTCTTTGGAAAGTTAGCCTGAGCCATATAAACATTTTTAGATCCGTGTCTACTGCTTTTCCCATGTTACCTCGCAGCTTGTTGCACAGTAAGAAAGACACCATTGAGGCCACATGAGTGTCGCATACAATTGACAAACCAGTATTGTTAGTCCCTTTTGCTTATCCATAATGTTGCACTTGTTGCCATGTGATGACTGCTAAAAACTGGCATAGTTGTATTCAACTGTCTAACGTGCAACATTTTTCTCATAGGCATATGAGAAGAGAAGATTGCCTTCTACGAAACAAGGGATTTGCAGAGCTTTCGAAAGATGCATGTGTAACCACTAACAGTATACGTTCAAAGGTGAGAGGTCTCCCACAATTCACACATTTCTCTATCGTGCACTAGATTTACAAAATGTACAGTATTTAATCTTCTTCATTTTACGACAATACAAAGCTTGTTATTAAAAAAGTTTTTGAACTTGCACGTAGACTCTGTGGTATATTTTCAGTGTCTGGGGTGCTGTGGACTGAAACGAGTGAGTAAGCGAAAGAGTCTTCTTCTTCTTCTCTTCTGGCGTGGGTTGTGTATTAAAATCATTGGGTATATATCTAACTATCTTCGTGTGGGGGTCGGGAGTGGGACAAATGACTATGACCGAGACACTTAGGTAGGTAGACTAGACGGTCATTGGATTATGGGTTTTTCTGACTGAGTTCTGTGACCAGGGTGTAAGGTCCAACCTCCCTATCACCAACATCAACAACATCCTATTTTCTTGTGCATAGTTCTGTATGTGTATGTGCAGAGAGAGAATAATAATCACAACAGTAGTAGAAGTATACTAACTGAACAAAAATTAGTAGGCAAACATCTGGTTGTGCATTTTTGTTGGTGGGAATTGACAAGAACTGGAGATTACAGATGACAACGCAAAAGACAGGAATGAACCCAGTGGCTACAGCTATTCTATCACAGCTTTGTTCAAAAGAATACCTTAACTAAAGAGTGGCCAACAGGGCAAGCTTAGCTACACACAGTCTAATAGTAGTAGCACAGAGAGTCTTGGGGCAGAGGCAGCTTGAAGGAACTGAAAGTCAGGGATGGCATTGGATAGTTACGCAAAATTTGGAAAACAAATTTAAGACTAAAGAAGGTTTTGGTAACACTGAATTACGAAGGAGGACTAATAGGTTGGAAAAAATAAGGTGCGTTAAAAAGTTAGGGAAATATAATTGTTAATAATATAAGCACTGTAGGACTTACTGGGGCCAGCAGCAGGATCCGCGGTAGAGGAGCGCTCCTCCTGTGGTTGTCCCGCCAACTCGGACCCCGTCTTCTTGCCCTTGGGTGGTGCTGATCATGTAAGAAATAATAAATAAAGAGAAACATTAAGTGCTGTGAAACAAAGACCTCATTCAAAAATCCTCTCAAACATTTTAGGGAACAACAATTCCAATAAAATTGACTTCGAAGTCTAAATGACTACTGGCTTGCAAAATCCACAGACCGTCTACTTATAGAACACTAATCAAATGTGCCATAAACATTCTGATTGCAGAATACTAACGAAGCCAGTACCACCTGACCTACACCACCTATTCAAGAATCCAGACGGGCCAATTGTTCAGTAAGTCGGCATTTCAAGTTTATTTTTGCCCGTAAACATGCATAGATGATGAGATGGAGGACACATGCATAAATTTGTACATACACATAATTGTTGGTTGCTTGCGTCAGAACTGCTACTGACTCTCCTGACCATGCTATTGCTGTGCTAAGCCTACCACTCAGTAAACAAACTCAAACCGGTTCTATGGAGGGGTGGGGTAAATAAGAACTAACTAAGCATTCAGTGACAGGAGGCTTCATGCAGACCGTTAAAAAATATGAAGTAATACTATCCATCCACCACTATTTCACTAAAGGACAATAGGACTAGACTCTATCAATAGCATCAACTAACTTCAGTTCTCTAAAAACTCTAACATCAATAATCAGCAGCCCAAGCTAGCGCTAAGTTACAAACCAGTAAGAGAAGTGGCAAGCAGCACCTGTGTCATACAATAACAGAAGAATTTGAGACGGAATTGATCTGCAATGCAACTAAGCGCACCAGTAACCGTGTTACTTATTCATCCAAGAATTATACACAATACTTATACTACTATAATATATATTAAATGATTGATATTACTAGCTACTCACCAAGCCCCACAACTTTAACACCTATCAGGTCCAACAGGTCCTGCTCCCTGTCCAGAATGTCTGCCCACCGGTGGGCCAGCTGCTGGTGGGTGCGCCGGATTTCTGAGTGACGGTAGACTACCCGGCGCACCTTCGCCCACCGACGGTGACGCTCCTCTGGCAGGTAACCGGACCCTGGCCTGCCGCCTGCTGCCAAGGTCAAGGGGAGGTGGCGCTGGATGAAAAAAACCAGGGCGGCCACCTCCGCCTCCCCGAAAAGATTCTTTGCCTGCACCCCTGCAGGTCGCATTCTGCCGCAAGGCAGCCAGCTCTTGGGCGCAGGCGCCTTGCCCTTCGAGCCGGTTCTGCTGCTCCCCTTTGCCGTGGTTCTGGGGTGGAGGTGGAGGTGGAAAAGAAAAGTTAGAACAAAAGGAAAAAAAGTTAGTGGGAAGAAGTAGGAGCTTAAATAAAGAAGTAAAATAAAACAGTAGAAAAGCTAAAAAAAGGTGGAAAAGTAGAAATAAAATGCAAAATATAAACTTAGGGACAGAGAGAGATAGATGAGAAGTAAAAAAAGTAAGAAAAACTGTGAAAATAGGTAAGGATTGAAGAGATATAAGGTGGATAGAAAACTAGGCCCAGAACCATAGCATAGAGTGTGAAAAACAAGATGGCCGCGCCCATCGCGACCACGTGGGTAAGTTCGCGCGAAATTTCACGCCAACACGCACTTTGTCAGTGTGAACAAGTAGTTGTGTTCCCGAACAAGACGTGCACCGCGCGAACGCGTTATTCGCGACCCGGAAAAGGAAGTAGGGGACGCGGGCGGGCGGGACAATTGAAAAAACAAGATGGCCGCGCCCATAGCCCACACATGGGTAAGGTCGCACGCTACAATCCCCCGAACACGCAGACAGCGCCCCGAACAACGCGCTCCCGAGCAAGAAAAACGGCTCGCAAATGGGACCAGCAAGCTACTACGCAAGCTCGCGAAGCTCGCGTAGTGCGAGAACAGCTTTGCGTAGCTTCGCAGAGTGCGGCTACGCGAACTACACCCACCCTTAGTAAAAATGTGTATGTTTCAGGGACATTATAGTTCAAGTTGTGATCTGTGCTGTCCGGAGTGTAGATTGCGATTGAGTATGCCTTTGCACTTGCAGCGTGAATATCGCTTTGCAACTAAATCTAGAACTGATATAAAATACGTTTTTGAAGGAAGGTTACTAAAGGGTATTGTGTAAGTTTGAGGGATGTTATACTTTGTTTGGTACTGCAGTCTGCAAATTATAAAGGAAGAGTAAATGTCCAGTATTTGTAAAGCGCAAACAATTACCAGAAGGTGTCAAGGCGCTGGGGGCCGTCGGGAATACTAAACGAGCTATTGCCCTGAGTCACATGGTGCTGGGCAGACCCCGGCCACCGGAGTCAGGAATCAAACCATGATCCCCAGTGTCCAGTGTCCAGCTACGCTACACCTCTTCCACAGTCAGTTGAATTCTGTGTGAATACGGCCACGTGGCAAAGAATTATGGTGCACTGAGTTAGTGGTACCTTTGGGACTGAGCGTGTACGTAATCTGTAATGATGTGTGGTTCGCACAGACCGCACTGAGAGTAACGTTTCTTTATTAATGAACTTTGCCTTAATAAAGCCATTTGGTGATTATTTATGGTGTATGGAGTTAGTGGTACATCTGGTGTTTAGCGTGTGCTCCCCTGCGGTGATGCATGGTCTAACGGGCTGCACTCAAAGCATTAACATACTGGATTGCATGCACTTTGAGGGGGAAAAAAAAACTACCACCGATGGTTATCAATTGTTCTGCAAACTAGGTCTACTCATTGCTCCCCTTAACAAATTAAACACTTGCACTTCATGTCTGGTGGCGGTTTGCCGATTGGAAGCATTTTTTTTTTTACCGATTATAGTCTCTTACAAAATTTGCATCGGTACTAATCTTGAAATGTGAGTCCTACTGTCCGCAGTATAGACCGGAGGCAGTCGTCAGTAAGGGCCCACAGCCATGTGGCATTGACTTGAGCTGTATAGAGTTAGTGGTAGGTGTGGCTCTCAGCGTCTACGCAACCAGCCATAATGCATGGTGTGGGCCAGCCGCACTGGGAGCAATGCTTTTTGCCTAGTGAATTCTGTCTTAATAAGGCCACGGAGAGATGACTTGTGGTGCAGTGAGTTAGTGGTACCTGAAGAACTCAGCGTGTGTGCACCCTGCAATGATTCGTGGTTCGGGCGGGTCGCACTGGTAGAATGTCTCTTGCCTACTGGAATGCTTTATCATGTACAATAGTGCAATAGTCATTCCACCTGAATCATGAGCCCTCATTATGTAGATCAAAGGCAGTAGTCAGTACAGACATTGACTAATGTTTTTTGTCACATCTTTTAACAAAATATGAGGACATAGAGTACAATTGTCTCTGCTTTAAATAAATCGAGATTGAATTCAATGTTCTCTGTAGTGCTGATGCTCTGTTGATCGCAGTGTACATTTGAAAGCAGTACTCCATACAGACATTGAGAAATGTTTTTTGTCGCATCCTTTAACAAAATTGTCTCTGCCTTACATAAATCAAGGCTAACTTCAATGCTGTCCGTGGTGTAGATGCAAAGCTGAATTAAAGTTGTGAACCCTGCTGTCCGCAGTGTAGATCGAAAGCAGTAGTCAGCACAGATATGGACGAATGATGTTTGTCACTTCTTTTAACAAAATCAGAACACATACAGTACAATTGTCTCTGCATTAAATAAATCAAGGCTGAATTTCCTACTGTCTGTAGTGTAGATGGAAATCTGAATTCAAATTGTGAACCCTGCTTTCCGCAGTGTAAATCGAAGGCAGGACTCGACACAAACATTGAGGAATGCTTAGTGTCAGATACTTTAACAAAATCTGAGGACACAGTACAATTGTCTCTACCTTAAATAAATCGAGACTGAATTCAATGTTGTCTGTAGTGCTGATGCGCTCCTGGTATAAAGTGGTGAACTCTGTTGATCGCATTGTACATTTGAAGGCAATACTCTGTACAAACTTTGAGGAATGTTTTTTGTCACATTTTTTAACAAAATTGTCTCTGCCTTACATAAATCAAGGCTAACTTCAGTGCTGTCTGTAGTGTAGATGCAAAACTGAATTCAAGTTGTGAACCCTGCTGTCCACAGTGTAGATCAAAGGCAGTAGTCGATACAGACATAAGTCTGCTGTGCTGTGGCGCTGAGTTCACAATGGGCCTTTATGGAGGAGGCTCGTGGTCATGGCGGCATCCACATGGCAGGGTGAGGACCTTCACTGTGGCAGAGTCTTTTCTCTTTGCAGAAGTGAACCACGCCCAAGGAGTAGCCTAATTATTTATACTCTTACACTGGAGTTGTGTACGTTGGGCCAGCCCCCTCCGCTTCTGCTTCAAGGAGGGGGGGAGACAACACAGCTACATGACCGAGATAATCCCCAGTGTCTGAGATAATATGGTTGCATCCACTGTGCAGTACACTACACGTATCAATAGTATATCTACACACAGAAAAGTTTTTGGTTTGTATAGTGAGTTGTGTATAGCATATCATCGGTAGTGTTAGCATTGTGTACATTATTGTTGATATGCGAGTTCCTTCCCCTATACATAGTTGATTGCCACATCTCTAAACATTGAGCTAGTGTGCTGTTGAGGGGATATATTACTTTGGGAAGGTCAGTTGTCCTGTTTTGCACTGCCTCAGAGGTAGTAGAGGGGGAGGGGTCAGGAGGGGTGGTTGTAGTGGTGGTGGTGCTAGGTGTTGTGATTTTGTTGGCTACTGTGAGTGCATAATTAGTACCTCTATTACATATTTGTCTTTATATATGGGTGTGAGTTAGATTAAATTCACGCAGCACATACTCCATGTCCTTACACTAGTTAAATGTTGATATTAATTTGTTAGTGGTAAGTGAAACTATTGCCTGTTTTTTTAGGTGACTACAAGGGATTTTGTTTCTTAGCTTGTTCAAAATGATTTCAGTATGTTTAAATCGTAGGCTCATTAAATAATTACGCCCAATGTATCCACAGGATTACTTAAACATTAGTAAACAGTTTTTTAAATGAATATATTCAATATAGTAAAAATGGAACAAGAAGACAAGAAGCACACAGCCAAGAAAGGTTATGTTTAAAGTAAATTGTATTAGAGTAAATCACAAAGAACAAATCATGGGGACAAATAATAGAACAAAACTTTGAATAAAAGTTATGAAAAGCAGTGTATCTACATTAAATAATCAGTTCATAACATTTCATCAGCTCCTGAAAAATTGGATGAAAAAAACCAAAATAAAAGATGTATAAAGGTGTCCTTCAGTGTGTGAAAGCTGAGGAGTTGATGACTTTGGTCGACGTTTCGGTCTTGTCTGTTGACATCTATAAGACCATCATCAGGACTAGTATTTCATCAAGTAAAACCTCTGCCGAAGCTCTTATCAACAATTAGAGCTGATTAAGCGATGCCGTAATACTGGTATCTTTATTTCCAGGCAAACAAACGTGCTCTTTTTGAAAGTAGAAAAAGAGTCTCGGGTCAGTTTTTTGAGCAATCCCTCGCAGTTTCGAGTTGAAGAAAACAACTTTATATATGGGTGTGAGTTAGATGTAATTCACGCAGTACATAGTCCATGTCCTTACACTAGTTAAATGTTGATATTAATTTGTTAGTGGTAAGTGAAACTATTGCCTGTTTTTTAGGTAGCATTGCAGATTTGGCTTGTAGTTGAAAATATGGGGAAGTTGTGTTTTTTTTTTTTTTTACAAAGGGAACGCCTAGTTTGTGTATCATTAATGTTAATTGTAGTTCTGGTTTGAGGCGCTTTACTTGGAGGAAGGAATACATTGAAGAATGGTAATATTTGCAGTTTTTATGACGTTGAGAAAGATGGAAAAAACAGATATGCTTAATGAACATTATAATTAGGAATTAGCATTTAAAAAACCTTAAAAATTCACTGAAAAAAAACATAGGTTTCAGGGGTGTTATAGTTAGCTGGACATTGTACTCATAGAAAACAATTGAAATTCCTCCGTTATAGTTAGTTGTACTCACTATAACTTGTGCGCCCGCAATCCACTGCTGATGATGTCCCATATTACATCATTCATAACATGGTCAATGACATCACTGATGACATCTCACATGACATCACTGATGACATCATCAAGTGAATGTGGTTTGGTTTGACATTTAAATAAGTATTACATATATAGCAATCTGAATTGAAGACTGAGTGGATTTATACTGGTCTTTCAGGGGTGGGAGGTGGGGAGGAAGGTTGAGGGGGTGAAGCAATCACAAAAAAGAGAGTTCATTCATAAGTGTTTAAAAAATTGCTGTGGGATAAAACATCACAGGATGCATAGGCCGAATCCCGAGATGATATTTACAAGAAGGGTTAGGCTAATATGCTTATGTTGCTTTTTGAAAATACATATGCACTTTAGAAGGCTGCATGCAAATATTGTGTCTGATAAGCAAATCTGGGGGGATAATATGTTTACTGTCTCTGTTTACAGTACTGATTTATGTTAGCACTAGCCACTTTATATATTATAGGTACTGTATATTCCTTGAATGCTCTTTAGATCTCTAGGTGCTATGAAACTTAATCGGATGCTCTTTGTACAGCACAAGTCACATTTATACGCACTCTGACAGGTATTTCACAACTTTGGCCACTAGGGTAACTATTTATGAGTGTGGTAATCTCTCTAAGGATTAGAGAACTGTTTTAGCAATCATGCATATATCTTATACGCACTCTAGATCCCGAGCTGCTATGAGATTAATTCGGAAGTATTTTTGCTCTAGCTTCGGTTTGTGCATCACAAGTCACTTCATGCACTCTATGCTCGGTAGTTGCACTTGAGAAGCACCTTGCAAGTAGGTATAGGATAATAAGAAGGCTCATGCCACTTTTTGAAATGCATAGGCACTTTAGAAAGCCGTACAGCGTCTGTAGAGTCTGGGGGAAAGCAGGTTTTGCAAGCTATATCCGCAGAATTGGGCTATGATAGCACTAGTCACTTTAGACATTTCAAGTATTTTATGTCCCTTATATGTGGGCTCATGTTGCTTTTAGGGAATGCATAGGCACCTGGGGGACAGCACGTTTAAGGGCTGTGTTTACAGCATTGATCTATATTAGCACTAGGCACCTTAGATACTTTAGGTATTGTATACCTTGTATATACTTTAGACCCCTAGCTGCTATAAAATCCAACTGGTCACTTCATGCACTTTATGTACTTTAGATGCAACTCTGACAGCTGCTAAGGTATCAAATTGAAGAGACTTTACCATATCAAGATGCAAGATAAGACTAGATATGCAGGGCATGAGTGCAATAATTTCTTTATGGATATTGTGTCTGCTAATCAAGAGTACAAGTCACTTTATATTACCCCTGCAATTTAGGTATCTACCTGGCAATGTGTTAGTTATACATTTGATCCAGGCTCATTCTTAGCTCTGTTTGAGAGCTCTTGGTTTATATGTTTACATCATCTTGTGCTTACAACAAAGCAGCCCATTCTCAGCTTTAGTACTAGATGATAATAAGTAGGAAGGACTTTACTGTACTCTCTTTTAATGCCAATGGACTGAATAATAAGCTTGAGGCCCAGGTAATAGAAAGCTGAATTCATTAAAATAGTAATAGCCGGAGCAGTGCCAGAAAAAACGTTTAAGTGATGGTACTTTAATCAAATTCATTTAGAAAATGAGAACTGGTGCACAGAGGTAGCTAACGAAATTAATGCTTTCTTTGTTAGCAATACAGGCACCATCTGAATAACCATTGTGTGGAATGCATTTAAGACTACGCAGGATAATTACCTCCAAAGAAATCCCTCACCAAAAGCCCAAAAGGAAAAAAAGGCTAGAGATTGAGACAAGGCTTGCACAAGCAAATATAGAATACAATAAGGATAGAAATTTAGCAACAAAACAAGAGCTGTTGCAAGCGAAATTACAAATGCAGGAGTACTACTACCAATTAGGGGGCAAAACGAGCGTGGCATATTTCCAAAAGACATATGAAGAGAGCCAATATACAGGGAGACTACTTGCATGGCAGGCTAAAGAGAAGCAGGTCCAAAATAGAATTAAAAATATCAGAGATGAGGAATCAAAAGCTCAATTAACTTGGTCCTAGGCTATCGGGGAGGCTTTTCTGAGGCATTATAAGAAAATCTACCAGACAGACCAACAAACACTGTCCGACCACATTGTGAGCTTCCTCGGCAATCTGCCAATCCCTTCCCTGAACAGTGAGATCAGAGGAACAATACTTGAAGAATTTACCATTGAAGAAATAGAAATAGCAATAGGTTCAATGGCTAACTGTAAAGCAACTGGGGAGAATGGATTGCCAGTAGATTTATATAAATGTTTTGCTCAAACTTTAAGTGTACAACTCCTTAAACTAGCTAACCACTTATTAAAGGGGGAATGCACCTCTGTCTTCCTTCCACACAGTGGTGGTAGACTGCATTTTGAAGAAAGATAAAAGTAGAGAAAATATCAACTCCTATAGACCAATAAGTTTTCTTAATGTTGACTTTAAGATTTTTACAAAGCTCCTCAAAAACAGGCTCAATGGAATTGTGGGTTCACTGATTTATGTAGATCAATGTGGTTTTGTGGCCGGGCAGCTACTTGCTACTAATACAAAATTCTTAATAGAAGCACTGGTTCATTTTAATAAGAATAGTATAGGGCCTCAGGTGTGATTTTTAGATGCTGAGAAAGCTTTTGTTTTTTTTTGTCCTGGGACTGCCTTTTTTTGATCCTCGCTAGATTTGGCTTCCCAGAAGGATTTATACAATTAATAAGAAGCTTATATATGGGTTCACAGGCACAAATAATAATCAACTCTAGAAATGTGGGCACTTGTAAAATAATCAGAGGTACAAGGCAAGGGTGTCCTTTAGCCCCTATTTTATTTTCCCTATTCATAGAACCCCTTGCAATAGCTATTAGACATAAAATACCACACACTGCGCTCCTACAAGGCATGACCAATATAAAACTTTATGTCAACGAAATCGTTCTATTTTTAAATCCCACAGAGCATACTCAGGAAGATCTTTTAGGGATCTTCTTGGAATTCCAGGCGATAGGTGGCTATAAAATAAATAGGGCAGAATTTCTGTTATGTAATTGCTCCGCTGACACTCTATTGCCAAGCTTCAGACTAGTATATAACTCCCAACCAAAGAGCTACCTGGGGATATATGTGTCAGAATACGTAGAGGAGTTATACAGTTTGAATTACATCCCCCTGACACAAAAAGTTAAATGTTTACTAGCAAAATGGAATCAACTTCCAATATCAATATTAGGCTGGGTGGCACTTATACGGATGATAATCCTACCATTGTTCAACTTTTTATTCTCAGGAGCCCCATGTGCACTGCAAACATTTTTTTAAAGAGATGGATAGTTTGTTTACATCTTTCCTCTGGGCCAATAAGGTACCAAGACTAGCATTAGCCACTTTAAACTACCCGATGGATAAGGGAGGGTTGTCCCGGGTTGTCCCACCCAAATATAAGAGAATACTATTACACAAAATTTGCACACAACAATCACAGATTTTATACCCAGCCCAACTTTCAAGAGATCGATAATTGTCTTATAAATAACATAACACAATTACAGACCCAATGAGAATAGTCAAAAACCCAAAGAAAGTGCAGTATAAAGTTCTCCAATGGACTTTTAAACAAAAAACTCAATTGTTAGCATTTTGCGGTATTTCCAGGATAAATGGCTCTACGAGATTGGCTCATCTTTACACTGGGGAGGATAAGCTGCTGCAAACTGGTGTATTAAAGAAAGGGGTGGAAAATGAGTACAGGCAAGTGAGATATTTTCTGAACTCATAATCCTGGAAAAATAGCCCAAGAAAGAAATGGGGCTGCTTCACTCCAGGGATATGCTTAAATGGTCATGTATCCAAATCAAGCATTTTCTGGAAAATATCGACAATAGAATGCTAACAGCACGTTTAGATTTAAGCGAAGTGTTAGAAGCCTCTGACAAGCGGTCAGTAAGCACTTGGGTAAGAATTCTTAATGAGAACAAATCTGTTGCTATCTATGAAAAAGCACAAGATAAATGGTGGAAAAAAGAAGATCTGCAGATCTCAAGAGCAACACGGAGTAGAATTAACAAACTTAACCCTACAGTAATCAGAGGTGCTAATTTTAAGCGAATGTAATTTTACACAAAATGGTTAATATATAGGACTCCGTCATTTCTACATAAAATATGCCCTCATATTTATGATAGGTATTTCCTCTGCTCTAGGGATAGAGGAGACACTTGGTCTCATATTGTCTGGGATTGTTCAAAGATCAAACACTGATGGGAAGAAATTGAGAAATATCTTAGAGCAACTACAGGACAATCCCTAACCATTGATAACTACACTGCAGTTCTATGATGCTCTCCAAATACAATGCTTAATATTATGCCAGAAGACTGTTTATTTATATCTGCCCTAGTGGCAAGATCATTAATTTTGCAAAACCGGCAGAGCAATAATGTGCCTACCTTCCAAGGCTGGAGAGCTAAACTCCATAAAGTGTAAGAGCTAGAGAGACATTATGCTTTAAGATTAGGGTCTCTAAGGACATTTGAGAAACGCTGGAACTCCATAGGAAATTACCTTGAGATTTAGGTAAAAATAATGTTTTTTAGAAACTGTGCAATTTGTACTGGATTTTATCAAGCTCTTAATTCATTGTTTTTCCTCTTTTGATAAGGATTCTGTTCTAAGATCTATCTATGTCTGTGTTATGTCTTTACCCATAATTTATACTGAACACTCATGCACTTTTCTCTGTATTTGTATATTGTACCATCAATTAAATTCTCAATAAAAATAATTAAACAAAAAAACTGTGTTACCTGTTCATAATCATTTCTGACTAATAGGTGAATAAATAGAACAAAGACACATATTGCGAAATGTTCTCGGGTTTTGAATCATAAATTCACTTTAGCAAATCATAGTCACCTCCATAGGTTCTTCATGATGTAAGAATTATTTTTACAATGCGTAATGGCTCCATTACGAGTTTGACGTAGTTGCTCTGGCTCCCAGCCTGCACAGCTGCGCCAGACCCACACATGAACAGCCCACCGTAGTATGAGTTCAACTCGTAATACGTAAGGTGGACATTTACCCTTCCCATGGTGGCACCTGGGAAATAGGCACCACAATGGGAACAGCAAAAATGTTCCAGCACGGCATGGACGTTCATGCCATAATGGAACCTCTGTTCCTGCACCACTAGCCTTTTCACGGTGGGGCTCCGCAATGTAATGGCTTGAGTGCAGGAACTCACATTATGCTGAGAGAGACTGTATCAGTCCCCACTCAGCATATTGTGTTGTGGCACCGCTGCGCCGCCACCAGGGAACAGCTGTTTCATGGTGCAGCCAATACAACGGTAAATGTCTTAACTGGCAAAACAGTGGACTGCCACTCAGGCTCAAATAAGCCCCTAAGACATTTCACCTTTTCGGTACAAAAAGATTTCTTCCATGAATGTAGATCTATTTACTTATTCATATCATGAAAGAATATGACTTATGAGTATGAACGGACCAATCCCTGGTGTATTAATTAGCTGAAATAACCTATACTTATATTTCTTTTTAAGATACATAAAACCATTCATAAAACCACCCATTAAACAATAAACAATATCTCGAGAAAAGAAAATAATTGGACCAAGCTAACCTAGAAGCAATAATTCAGCTGCACCAAGTTGCAACATATAATATAGCAGCTGTATTTCTGTCAATGCGTAATATGCTCAGTTAAGAAGAAAACAACTTCTTCATAGACTTCCCATGTAAGTATCAAATCTTGCATTCAAATGAGAGAATGTTTATTACAAATCGTGCATGCCAGCAGATATCTTCATATTTACAAATTGCATTTTCTTGTTAGCAAGAACATTTCACAGTTCTAATTACTAGAACAACATCTGATCTACATGCATTAGCATGGTGATGATATACATTTTTATTGCTTAAATCGTGATGCAATTAGCTCCAAATTCTTATGAACCACACAATAGTGAGACTATAGTTTACATCAGTACTCAATATAGCTTCCACGTATAAATCAAAAATGTTTAGAAAATGACCGTATATTTTTGAACAGCTGTCTATATTCAACCCACTTTCCATTGTGCCTAATTTAATAACTCAAAAGATCTTTCTTTTAGACTTTATTTTCCAAATTATATCCTATATAGTCTAATACAATATGTTCAATAAAAAGGAATTTCATTTCATTTCTGGTGTTTATCTTAAAAGTGTGTAAACATGAGATATTTTCTATCTTTATTCTTAAGTGCCCTTAGATGTTCCTTTGCCCTCACTTTACAAGCTGTGGACCCAAATACTCCAAGGTCTATGAGCATATACTAGGATTACCACAATTCTCGTAATTGCAGTTAATAAATGAAGATATTTTAAATGTTTACTTTTATTGATATCCTGAAATTATGTTGTTTTGTTCATCACACTTTTGCAGCATATGCGCTCGCTACTGCAAATAGCACTCGAGTGTGGATTCTTTTAGTCAATTGTCTCAGTCAGCTCTATTGTCTTTTTGACGTCATATTTTATCATGCCACTTGGCCTGAGAAAATTCCTGAGGGTGGGGCCTATGTATGTGTGAGTAATAGCCTGTTCAGTAAATAGTTATTAAAATCTTCATCCAAGTGAAATACTCCCCAATGCTTGAGTAAATGTTTTGAATAAAACCTTTGTAATTGTTACAGATCACGATAAATCTAATGTTCTGAGCCTCATTGGTATGTCTGATTTGTCTTGCAAAATGTCAAATTTCTGAATTTGACGTGCTTTACACATTGTTATATCCAAAGTTTTCTGACCATATCCTCTCTCTATAAATGTATTATAGACAATGTTCTAATCATGTTCATAACCAGCATTAGCACTACAGTTTCTATTTGCCCTGAATAGTGTTCTATATGTAATGTTTACTTCTGTTTATATGGATGACTTTAATCCACATGTAACACAGTATTTGCTGATATCTCAAAACAATAATCTCATGACCACAATCTAAGCTTAAAGTCAAACTTAACCAATTGTTATTATTCTATTCATTATATTTTTTTAAAGAGTTTTATATAGCGCAATCTAGACCCGAAGGTATCAGAGCACTTTACATGAGCACCAGTTTTGTTACAGATGGACACACTCATTATTTTATTAGGCACTGGGTGATTAAGTGATTTGTCCAGAAGAAGAGGAGTTTGAGCATCGCTGCCAAGACTCGAACTTCATTGCCCAGCTCCGAGATCGACCCCACTAGTCATTGGGCCACATCCTATTTTAACTTCTTCCACAGTACCTTTCCAGGTCATAAAGATGTCTTCTAGTTAGCACTCCAATACACTGCTCTATCTTGGCAAAATTGTGAGGCACTTCAGGCATGCTTCCTCTCTTACAACTTCATAAAGTGGTTAGTATTAGAAGGAGCAAGCCTTGAACCCATTGCAGTTACACATGCATTGTTGATGAAAGCAACTTTGGTATAAGAAAATATTATTCTCAAATACAACTATATGCAGGTCTAGGAGTATCATGGAATGCCTAAATTACCAGTCTAATTTCATAAACAAAAACAATTCAGTGCCTCTAGAGCTATATTATGGTTAATATTTGTCTTTAACCTCGCAGTGTCCAGAGTACCCAGTATAAAGTCCTCTTCCCATGCGCTATCTTTGCGCTGCCTTAATTAATCATTGGTGTCCCTTTAGTAGAAGGATAATGTTGCTGCTAGTAGTGCTAAGTAGATGTCTACATATTCTGATACATGTTCGAGATGTGATCCAATTTAGAGATGATCAACCTGTCAGGCAGTTGCTTACTCCATTTATGCGTTTTGGTTAAAAATAGATCATTGCGGTGACTGACCTCCTAATTGACAAGTATCTAAATTCATCCTAGTCTAACAGTTCTAGGTCATAATAAGCTTTTAATTAGTACTCAGTTTGATCTATGACTGACATTTTAGCATGATTAACAAGTTCATGATTTGCGAAATAACTAAATTGTCTTTTTGTTTCGGAATAATACAAATCTTCTACATTTATCAGTATACCGATATTCACTTATCAGCCTGTATATTCACAAGTGTTGTATCCGATTTCAAGTCATTCAATGCTTCAAGTTCAGACTAATTATGATTGTGCATGTATTGTTTCTTATGTTTCCAATTTGTGTCAAGATCTTTTAACATCAAACTAAAACATTATCAATAACATTGCCTGCAATCAAGGTAGCGATAAATGTGAATTTAAAGTTCAGCCCATTTTCCTCTAATACTTTTCTTCAATACCCAATTTCTCAGCTTAGTTTTCACTATCCCTATTTTACCCTCATTTAGGCTCAATAATGTTGAGATTTTAATGATAGAACTTCTTTGATTCTCAGGTGTTGATTTCACTGTTACAGTTTTTAGGTAACGTCTTTTCTTAGGAATAGTATCAAAGTATTTTTTCCACTTAAGTTTTTTAGTAAATCTTAACGGATCTACTTTGGTCTCTAGGTCATCCATTAACCTTTTGGACAAAATATAAGGCCTTTATTAATTAGTCTAATTCCTGCCACTGAAATTTCCCTACTGGATAATTTGGTGTATATATAATTGTTTATCTGCTGGACTTGCTCTTGCTCTGTGCCCTTTTTCTGACCCCAACTAGATTTCTGTTTTCTTCTTGTAATACTTTTTGTTCCTCTTCTCTTACCTCTCTGTTTCTATTTTGGTTTCCTTCTTTTTTGTTTTATTTTTGTAACATTTTAGTTTCTAGCATTCTGATCCCCTTGAGTTCATGTATTTTAGACACTTGTGCTTGACTTAAGCATTCTGTTCTTATTGAGCCTTCCAAGTGAGAGCCACTACTGTTTGAATCTATAGTAGAAGCTGTCCTTGTACGTGGTAACTCATCTAGCTGTTTGTTAGAAATATAGCAGGGCTGTAGTAGCAGTAATATAGTACTGCTGGCACCTGAGTGTAGAATCACATTTTCTGGTGTTGGTCTATATTTTCTCTTGATGATTAGACATTACGTTTTCTAAAATGTCACAATGTTGGGCATTTCAGGATTGTTTATATTCTCATATTCTTCTTGACGTTCTGTAAATTACGAATTCGTTCGTGCTCAGCCTCCATTTTGTGATCGCCGCCATTTTATGTTGCCCTCACTCAGGCAGCTCGGCATACGCTATGTTTTTGTCGTTTCTGCCTTTGCATGTCAGGTGGCTTCCTCGCCTATGTTTACTAACGAGTGTCAGGGTTTGGCCGAGTACACTAATTCCTGTCTGAGCTGATTAATCCCCGTCCGGACTACATGTCGTTTCACACCATTGTTTCCCTTAAGTTATCTTATCTGCTGTCCTTCGCTACTTGTCTCATACATTCTCCTGTTTCATGACTGTCCTTCTATAACACGCAGCTGTGTTTTCTCTACTTGTAAATCGAATTGTGTGGATTAATTTGTAATTTACTTAAGGGGACGAGTGACAAACAGAACCGGGAATTTGAGTTGCTTTGGTCTAAAACATTGTCTATAACGTTTGCCTATATCTCATGCTCTTGTGTGATTGCATTTTGCATTGTATTGTATCGTATATAAACCTGTGCGCCACGGAGGTAAGTGGCAGTCTCTTTGGAACCTCGTTATACTGACGACTTCTAAGACCACTGTACTATCTGCAGCTAATAAATACCATCTTCTACGCCAGACGAAGAGTCCGTGTCTCTGTTTTTGACAAGGCAGATGAATCCCGGGGATTTCAGACGTACCCTGCGCTGCCGGGCCTTAAGGCTGCGGTTCTCCAACTGGCACCCATTGTGGGGCGACTTCAGCGGTAGCGGTTGAGCCCGAGGGTCGTGAGGAGCCTCGCAAGAAAACTCCGGAGGAAGCACACCACGTGATCGACCCCTGTATGTCGGAAGTGGACCGAAGGTCTTTGACAGCGCGGCTACTCCTCTCCGACGGCTGCTGACGACTGCTGCTCTGCCTTGGACCCTTCTGATGATGTTTGGTAGAGCAAGATGATAGACGGACCTTCACTGGTGTAGAACGATTCTTAGTTAAGTATTTGGTGGGTCGCTCCCACAGACCTTTGTTTTGTTTTGTGTTTGGGTTTTTATTCAGGTATTGCAAAAGCTGAAGCCAAGGGGTAAGTACGTTTGTACTGTTTCATTGATCTACACCCCTTGTTGTTTGTGATCAGCCTAGAGAAGTGACGATGCCTGGGCTGAGTAAGTTCAAAAGATTTTGTTGTTTGGGTTGTACAAGGGATTCCCAGTTGAAGGAATCATGTCCGATCCCTCCAGTTGGAACTCCCACTTATGAGCTCTATTCGAAACATGGTATTGGTCCCATTACCTTTAACGGGACATGGGTCCGATACACAAAAAATAGTGGGGTTTTGAGATGGCCCCAGAATGGTAGTTTTGACCCCGCTATAGTAGATAATTTGGAAACGATTCTGTTTAGAAGAAAAGCCCGGCCGGCCATGTTTGAATCCTTTCGCCTTTGGCGTAAAGAAGCCAAACAGAAGGAAATTAAACAAGCAAAAAAGGATAAGAAAGCACAAGACATGTCGATTTTGCAGGCTGCCCAACAGTTAAAAAAGATAACGAAGTAGAAAGTGCAAATGAGGTACTAGAGAGACAACATCGCATGGCAATAGATAGATGCTATCCGATACTGCCTACTTCCTCTTCAGATAAAAATAAGGATTTAGAAGAAGATTCCCTAATGTCTTGTTTATTGAATTCACCTCCTCCCTATGTCTAAAATGCTAACGCACCTCCGTTACCCCCTCCTGTCGCCCAACAAGTGATTGCTCAATGGCCGATTGTCCAGAAACCGGCTCAGCCTCTTAATGCTTCTTTGCCTGCTTCTGCTCCGTCCTTACAGTCTGTAATTCAGCCCTCACGTTCTCCTGCTCTTAGTCTTCAGTCAGCTGCGTTTCAGTCTCCGTTGCCTTCTGCACCTGTAATGCCTCCTATTCTCTTGAGGGATTTTTTTTTACCTTTTTTGATAGGCGCCTTGACACCTTCGGGTTGAGTCTGCGCAATACAAATTGCATAATAAATAATTCTCCTACTTCACAGAGGAGGATAGCAGATGCTGTTTCAAGTTTCTTTTCTCCTCTTCTTGGGTCTTTAAATATGTCTCCAGCTTTTTCTAGACGACAGTCTCGTTGTCAACTTCCTCTTACAGACGAGAAAGTAGTTTTGGGTTCTCTCGCTCGTAAATGGATTGAGCATGGATTAGAATATAGTACCGAAGATATCATGAGTTGCTTCTATCAATGGGGGGAGCCCACGCAGAGATATGTTTTCAATGTTATGTGTCAAACTCTTATCAGAGGTTGGGAAGATATGGAGTCAGATACAGTTCCTTCTGAACTATTGAAATTACAAGCTGATTTTGATAAGGGCTTTATTGTAGGACCTCGAGTTGAAGAGGCAGTTAACAGACTAATTGTGTTTCGAACAATGTTCTTGTCCCTGTCTATTTCTGAGGCTGATCTCGCCAATAAACAAGGTAGTAAGAACTATCCAATACGCGAAGTTCCTACCGTATGGAGAGAAGCGGTGATTGGTCCACCTCCTGTTCCTGCTCATTTCCAGTGTATATGGGTTCACGAACCCTGAAAGAGGTCTGAAGTATTTGCGCTTAAACAAACTCTTCCAGACCCCTGTAAAAATCCTGCTGGATATTACAAAGAATTGTCCCAAACGGTTGACGCCTGTATTATGAATTTTGCCGACATTGATATGTTATTTGGAAATGTTGTTCCGCAAGGCATATGGGCACGGATTCGTAAGGAAAATCATGTGGCTGAATTAGGTGGTGATTGGGCTGCTACTAGAGCTGCGGATGCGAATCAGGTGGGTGGTGCGAAACCCGAGGATTTCTTTACAGCTCTTCCAGGTAGAATAATTGAATTAATGAAGACAATGATGCCTGCGGTGCGAGTAAATTGGGATAAGCTGGCCGCATGTAAGCAAAAGAAAGAGGAAAGCGTCTCAGATTTCTTCACTCGCTTTGAAGAAACGTTTATTGACCACAGTGGTCATGATTTGAGTGTAGAGGGTGGTCAGTGGTTGTTTGTGGACAAGTTTGTATATAATTTGCTTCCTGAGTTATCGAATAAATTAAAGAGTTCTGAAAGTGCATGGGCTGTCTCTTCCCCTGCTAAAATATTGACTACTGCACAGTAATATGAGAATAGGGATAAGGAGGAGAAGGAGAAACAAGAGAAGAAAAACAAAGATTTGAAAACAAAAGTTCTTTTACAGCAGGCATGTCCGCCGCGCTCGAATCAGCATCAGCAACCTTCCCAGTTTCAGCAGCCTCCACAGTTTCAGAGATTGTTGCAGAAGCCCGAGTATTTTACGCCACAATCTTCATTAGGTCCTAATCAATGTGCATATTGTAGGGAAGAAGGACATTTCAAGAATAGTTGCCCGGTTTTACTACAGCGTAATAATGGGATGTCTTCTCCCCGAGGTCGTGGTAATTTTCAGACAGGATCTAGAGGTAGAGGACGAGGTGCGTCCTCTCAGGAGCAGCGTTCCTTTCCTCCATCTACTTCGAATTACTTTGATCAGCAGTGAGTTCCGTCCACACAATATTACAATGATGATTATCACGTTGAAGATAGGGCTGACGATTTTCAGATTGAATAGGACAGCCATGGACGAAGTAAGGGAGTAGTGTCGATTCCAGTAGATCAAAATGGGCCGTATGTCACTGTCAATACTATGGGTGTTTCAGAGCCGTTTCTTTTGGATACTGGTGCGATGAGAAGTTCTATCATTCATTCTAAACTCCCTGGGGCACCTTTGTCTGGCTTAATGAATACCTCTGTGGGATTTTCTGGCGCCCCAGTCCGTAATCCGGTTTCTTGTCCTTTGCCTGTTTCGATTGGACCTTATGAATTGGATGCTTCGCTTATTTTGACGACTGGTTGTGGTGAGAACCTGCTGGGTCTGGATTTGTTGAAAAGACTACATGCAACATTGTATTGTTCTCCTTCTGGAGGCATTCTCCCACTTACCCGCACTATAATCGATTGATCACCGCTGCTTTAGCGGGTCCGGTCCTGGGGCTTCCGATTTTTGCGAGAATTGGCCAACATCTTGCTAGTAGAGGGGATGTTTCTTGGGCGCCATTTTGAGCGCTCTAGTGCTCCGGTAGCCACGCGGACAGCCTACTTAAACCATTCTGCCTAGCGCGCAGCGGTAGCGCACAGTGGGCGTGCCTACATCGAGCCTGAGTCGTGCCAGAGTCCTGCTCGTCTGCGCCCGTCAGCGCTAAGGAAGCACCGGGCGCCAGAGACTCTGCACATTTCTTCGACGGTAGGCATGTACTCTAGGGCGGACCTCCTTAGGCTACGGAGCCTCTCTATACCTTGTAAACATGCACCCTTTGATCCACTTTGTGGCCCTTTCCTGTGCCCTTGTGGTAAGCTGTGACTTCCTCGTTGTATTCCCATCTCAGCTCATACGGTGCATCCTTCTTTGGGTGACGCCCCGGTAGTCGCCCCTCCTATTATCTCTCAGTCCCCTTGTGACTTAAAAATCTGGCATCTTAATGTCAGATCTCTGGCCAAGCATCATCAGGCCATTTTAGACTTGCTATCTGATGAGACTCCCGATATTTTCTTCATGACCGAGACATGGTTGCATTATGAGGTCATGGCTGTGCCAAATCTAGCACTCCCCTCGGAATATTCTATTTTCACGCACAATCGAAACTCAAGGGGAGGGGGGATTGCTATGGCAATTAAATCATGCTACCCCTGTACCTGGAAAATTCTGGACATAGCTGGCTGTGAAAGTGCATATTTTTGCATCACGATCAGCCATCATTTTACTATGTCTGGTTTGCTGATCTATAGACCACCAGGTAGTGATGTGTCTTTTAGGAAAGCTCTCCCAGAATTCGTAAGTTCTCTTGCACTGGGGTCGGCTAATTTTAGCATTATCGGGGACTTAAATCTTCATTTCGACACTCCCCACACCCCAGCGATTAGTAGCATTCTCGCGGACCTGGAGGCACTCCAGCTTCCCCAGTTGGTCACTCACCCTACTCACGGGGGTGGGCATATTCAGGACCAGATATTCACAAACTTGACTATGGCTAAGGTCCTCCTGCCAAGACCTAAAGCTTGGACTGATCATCATCTGATAGAGCTTCATGTCACGATCAAGGATTGTCCTTTTAAAGTATCAGATAGAGTCATTTTTAGGCGTCCCTGGAAGAAATTTAAATTAGCTGATTTCCATCATCTTCTTGGTGGTTTCCCGTTAGGCTCTTTTGAGGGTGTTGAGTCTGGCTACGACCTTTTTTGCGAATGGGTCACTAAAGCCCTTGACTCCTTGATTCCTGCAGCTTGGAGCAAGAGTCACTTGTTAGAGCCTAGCCCTTGGTATAATGACTCTCTTCGGCTTTTAAAGATAACATGTAAGCAAGCAGAAAGAGCTTGGCGTAAGACCTATGAGGCTGGGCAAAAAACCTATTATTTAGCTAAAGTTAAGAGCTATCATAGATCTATTGGTAGGGCGCGGGCAGCCTACTACTCTCATGAATTTAATATTAACTCTAATCCCACGAAGTTGATCTTCAAAGTGTTAAAAGATCTTACAGCCAACAGAGCACCTGTGGCTGAGATCTGTTCACTTTCACATTGTGAAGATCTTGCGGCCTTCTTCGTGGAAAAAGTGTCTAATATATATCGCTCTTTTCCAAGTACTAGTTTGACAATGGAGGATCAGTGCTCCATTCCTAGTGCTAACCTGGCCCTATCCACATCCCTGACTTATCGGAGGAGGAGTTTGACACGCTGGTAGCCAAAGTCAAATCTGGGTCACCTGCGGATCCCCTTAGACCAGCACAATTTAAAGAACTAGCCTCCCTATGCCTACCCCCTATACGCCAACTTATAAATCTATCTTTTTCCTCGGGCATAATTCCTCCCAAATGGAAACAAGCCTATGTCACTCCCATCTTGAAAAAACCTGCACTGGACCCTCTCAAACTGGAGAACTATCGACCCATCTACCTTCTCCCTTGGGTCGCGAAGGTAGCAGAAGCCCATGTTAATGGCATTCTGTCTAACCATCTTCAGTCTGCTAACATTCTGGACCCTTCGCAGAATGGTTTTCGTGCTGGTCACAGTACCGAGACCGCACTACTCTCCATTACAGAACATCTGCGCTCCGTGTTGGACTCGGGTCAAACTGCGGCACTGGTATTACTCGACCTCAATGCCGCGTTCGACACTGTATCGCACGCAATACTTTTGCAGCGTCTGGGAGAAGCAGGTGTCAATGGTGTGGCACTTGACTGGTTTCGGTCGTTTCTTACCGATCGCACCTTTAGGGTCGCTACACCACCATTCGAGTCGAAACCGAATACCATTGAGCAGGGAGTCCCGCAGGGTTCGGCACTTAGCCCCACGTTGTTTAATCTTAATGTGCAGCCGCTGGCTGCTGTCGCCAAGCGTTGGGACTTGACTATGGTCTCCTACGCTGATGACACGCAGCTGGCGGTTGCACTTAGTGGGGATTCAGACCCTGAGGCTACCAGATTTCGGGAGGGTCTCAGTGCAGTGGCCGGATGGATGACAGCCAATTGCTTACAGCTTAACGCTAAAAAGACCGAGGTCTTGATCATGGGCAAGCAGAGCAATCTTTGGGGTGACAAATGGTGGCCGTTAGAACTGGGCTCCATCCCCACTCCAGCAGCTGAGGTGAAAAATCTGGGGGTGTGGCTAGACCCCTCCCTTAGCTTTTCCATCCATACAAAAAAAGTAGCAACCACCTGCTTTGGGATCTTACGCGGCCTTAGGCCGATTCTGAAATTTTTTGATGCCCCTACTCGACAGCTGATAATTCAGGCTGCCATACTATCTAGACTCGATTATGCGAGCTCACTTTTGCTCGGAACTAACCTGGTGGAAATTACCAGGTTGCAGCGCGTTCAGAACGTGGCTGCCAGGGCTCTGGTAGGCCTTCCTAGATTTTGTTCAGCAAAAGAAACTATCCATAAGCTTCACTGGCTACCCCTGATTCAGAGGATTGAATTCAAGACTTTATGTCTATCTTTTAAAATTCTGAAACAATCTTTGCCTCAGATACTGGAGCATCTTATTACTCCTTATGCTCCTCCTCGGCAGCTGAGGTCATTTGGGCAAAATTTGGCTGTTGTTCCACATTTTAAGAGAAGCAGAGCAGGTGGTCATTCTTTTAGAGTGTTGGCACCCAAGCTGTGGAACTCTCTTCCTGCCCATATTCGCGCCCTGGATGAGCTACTGGTATTTAGGAGAGCCGTTAAGACCTTCATCTTTCCCATTGGCTCTTAGGGTTCCTCCGCTATGTTTCTTTTCTCGCCCTGACTGAGTTGTGTTTCTTTTCCAGACACAGCGCCGGGACGCCCCTTTGCTCGGGCAGCTGTGCGCTTTAAAAATGGAAATAACATAACATAACATTCTGGTGTGCATCTTACGTTGGGAAAGAAATTGATGTCCTCTATGTATTTATCCCGAGACCAGTTCCCACCCGAGTGGCTTTCTCTTCCGGAAAGTCTTTGGGCTACAGGCCCGAATGACATGGGTCGTCTTGCGATCCCACTGTATGTTGTCACAGTTAAAGATAATGTTAGAATGCCACGCATTCCTCAATATCGTATTTCTAGTGACGGAGAGAGAGCACTGTTGGCTATTGTTGATGATTTTATTCAGAAAGGTGTGGTTGAGGAGACCAGAGGCAATGTTTGTAACAGTCCTGTTCTTCCGATCTTTAAGAGAACATATCCTTCACAGCCTCCTGTCTATCGATTTGTTATTGACCTGAGAGAGGTCAATAAAATAGTTTGCCACAGTTCCCTGTTGTTCCAGACATTACAGCTTTATTGACGATGATCCCTGCTTCGGCGGCTTGTTTTTCCGTGATAGACCTCAAGAACGCTTTCTTTAGTATTCCCATTGCTGAAGAAAGTAGGGATATATTCTCTCTGGGTGGCTGAAGTTTTCGATTTAAAAGAGCTCCTCAAGGCTACTGTGAGAGTCCCTCCATCTATAGTAAAGCTCTTAAGTCTCAACTTGATGCCTTCTCTTTGCCTCCAGGTGCAACGCCTATTCAGTATGTGGATGATTTGTTGGTGGCTGCTGATACGGAAGATGTGTATAAGAGTGTGACCGTTGCATTGTTACATCATTTGTCTGCTTTGAATCATAAGATGTCACCCTCTAAGCTGCAATATGCCAGGCAAGAGGTGACCTATTTAGGTCATCTCTTGTCAAAGGAGGGAAGGCGATTGACCCCGGAACGTATTCATGCCATTTCACAGATGTCTGTACCCACCAGACAGAGAGAAGTGCGCGCCTTTTTGGGCATCACTTCTTACTGTAGACAATGGATTCCCAATTTTTCACTTTTGGTGAAATCATTGGTGGCACTAACATTGAAAGATACACCCCATCCGCTACCTTGGACGGATGAATGTCAGAAAAGTTTTGTTGACTTACGTACTGCCCTGTGTTCCGCTCCAGTGTTGGGTACCCCGGATTACAGCAAGTCCTTTATACTGTACGTTCACGAGAGAGAAGTTAGCGCGTTGTCAGTTCTGACACAGCAATTCGGAGATAAGCAGAGGCCATGAGCCTATTTCTACGCTAGACTAGACCCAGTAGCTAAAGCTTTGCCCAGTTGTCTCAGAGCTACGGCAGCTGCGGCAATTTCTATTAGACAGTCTGCTGGATTAGTGTTGGATAACACACTCATTATTATGGTTCCACATGCAGTGGATACTTTGCTGAAAAGAACCAAGACGCAGCATTTCACGAGTGCTCGTTTGTCTGGTTACGAGCTGACACTTCCAGCAAGCCATGTACACGTTAAAAGATGTAACACATTAAATCCAGCTACACTGTTGCCACTCCCAGATGAGAAAGACGATCAGGAAAAGCATGATTGTTTTCTTCGAACAGAAGAAGAAACGAAGGGTAGGATTGATTTAAAGGACACTCCGCTCAAGGACCCAGACGGGATCCTATGGGTGGACGGTTCTTGTTTCAAGCTTCCAAATGGAGAAACTACTTCTGCCTATGCTGTTACCACCTTATGCACAATTGTTGAGACGGCACGTATTGGACATAATTCAGCCCAAGCAGCTGAATTGATAGCCTTGACTAGAGCGTGTGTGTTCTCGAAGGGAAAGAGAGTGAATGTGTACACAGATAGTCAGTATGCTTTCGGTGTTGCACATAGTTTTGGCAAGTTGTTGAGGGAGAGAGGATTCTTTATCTCCCACGGGACAAAGATTCAGCATGGTCAGTTAGTAACTGATCTCCTTGAGTCACTTACCTTACCTGCACAGATAGCGATCATAAAGTGCAGCACACATAAGAAAGTCACAGATGATGTGGGTCGTGGAAATGCGTTTGCAGACGAGGTAGCGAAAACTACTGCTAGAAACACCACTAGTCGAATGTATGTGGCAGGTCCTGCAAACTGGGTTAGGGAAATTGGAATGTGTGAAGACACGATTGAGAGTGTGAAAACGATTCAGGGAGAGGCTACTGAGAAGGAATTGAGTATCTGGAAAGAAAGTACGGGAATGTTAGATTCGATTGGTTGTTGGACGGAGTTGTCGGAACATCAGCGATGGTTGTTACCGGACGCCTATGTGTTACCAGTCGTGACTATGGCTCATGGTCCAGCTCACATTAGTGCAAAAGGCATATGTAAGCTTTTGGCTCCTGTGTGGCAGAATGAAGGAATTCCGAAATGTGCAGAAAATGTAGTTAAGCATTGTATTGTTTGTTTAATGCATAACCCAGGAAAGGGTATCCCAACCCCGGCAGGTCATTTTGCTCCTCCGTCATATCCTTTTGAAGTGTTGCAGATCGATTACATTCATATGGATCGCTGCAACAACCTTAAGTATGTTCTGGTGGTGGTATGTGCCTTTTCCCGCTGGATAGAGGCCTACCCCTTGAAAGATAACACTGCTCTGTCGACTGCTAAAGTATTGATTAAGGAGTTCTTCCCTAGATTTGGTTTGCCGCGCATTGTCTAGAGTGACAATGGAAGTGAATTTGTGGGCCAGATTATGCAGAAAGTATGTTCTGGTCTTGGTATTAGACAGAAATTTCATGCGGCAAACCATCCACAGTCAGCGGGTTTGGTTGAGTGTTATAATGGTACACTCAAGCTTAAACTAGCCAAGATTCAAGCACAGGTCTTGCCTGGCCTGATGCCTTGCCCCTAGCTCTTTTGTCTACAAGAACTACTGTGCACTCTCGTATGGGACTTAGCCCATATGAAGTGGTATTTGGACGTCCGGCTAATGTTTGGGGCATCCCCCGTCCCAAAAGATATTCAGACATACCATACCCTCTGTTAATTGACTATTTGCATGATTTGACTACTAAATTAAGTGTTATTCACCAACAGGTACAAAGTGTTTTGCCGGAGGCCTCTACAGACCCAGGTCACACCATCTTGCCCGGTGACTGGGTATGTATCAAGAATTTTCAACGGACTAAGAATTTGGAGCCTCGCTGGTCTATGCCTACGCAAGTTCTGCTCGTCACTCGCACGGCTGTGAAAGTGGTTGGCAAGCGTAACTGGGTGCATGGCGTGCACTGTAAAAAGGTGCCTCTGCCATTACCCTTCGACCAGTGGATTCGCAGTTGTGTAAGGGAACTGGACACTGCAGCGGTTCCTTGTTTTGTTCCTTTCAGTGATGCTCAAATTTATGGGACTCAGTCTGAGAAAGCAGATGATGATATTCTTCAAGCCGCTGTGCCTGTGCATCGTCGAATAGACACTACCAATCCAGAAACACTATTCAAGGACCGGACCGTGCCGAGCAAAACACGTTACAACTTAAGACCTAGAGCTAGCAAAGAGAACTGAATATTTTGAACATTTCTTTTTATTACTTAAAGACATTCCTTTTTGGGTCCCTTTTTGCTTCCTTGTTCTTTGATGTGATACTAGTATTAGATGTGCCATCTGTCTCCGTCGCAGGGTCACGGTATGAGACTCAGACTGTAACCTGATTTTTGTTCTTTTAGTAAGTGGCTAGTGCCTCAGGATATACAGAAGTGAGTAGCTGAGTGATTAAGGAAGATTGCCGTGAGCGACATTTTTTTTAGATAAAGATGGATGGTACAACAATTGTAGATAGGGAAAATAGGAAGCAGGAAATGAGATCAAAATATTGTAAATTATTGCGTAGTCGATTTGGCGTAACTTTGTGTGTTCTTATGTTTTTGTGTATTTTATTAGCTTGTACAGGATGGATCGTACATATTTTGCAATCAAGAAATGTTGCCAATTCTACAACTTCTTTGCCCTCTTGTCTTTCTGTCTTTTCACACAAAATGCATACTCTACCCCCTCACGAACAGATAAGGAGAGCCAAATATATGAATAATACGTTTATTCAGTTGTTGCACCAACATCAGTTGGCTATTAATATGACTAATTGTTGAGTGTGCGGACTCATGCCACACAATACACAAAAGGGAATGCCATATCTGGTTCTTCCTTTCTCATACGAAGGTTCAGCTTGGGCCTATTTGACTATGTTTTCAGCCGCATACCACAACAGACTCAGAAGCCCTGTAAGAACTTCTGGGAATGGATTAGACTTCAGTCACAGCTCCTTGATTAAAGGCATAGTGGTAATGGCTAAGATTATAGAGAAGAATAAGATTCCATTAGATGAGAAGAGGGCTTATGACGGATCGAATGTTACCCACTATGTTTCTATTCTTGGAGACAAAACTAAGAAGGGTGAGTCTTCTCCAGTATGGACTGTGCCGCATCAAGGTAATTTTTGTCTCCAAGTCAACAGCAAGAAAGCTGACCTCAAGCAGAAATGCTTATATACATACATTTTCTCGTCTCCTGATTTCCCTCCGTTAGTTCCGTCTCAAGGAACATATTTCGTCTGTAACGACCGAGCGTGTACTTGGCTCCCTTCCAACTTTTCTGGAACTTGTTACATAGCTTTTCTCCTTCCCCCCACATATACGGCTCTGTCATACCACCACAGAGTTAGACATAGTAGAGATGTATTCGATGCCAAAGACACGGCAGAACAAGAGGGAGGAGATTTCCTTAAAGGATTCATTCTCTTTTGGGGCCCGATGGTCAACAGCAGACACATCAGGCAACTGGTTCGAGTGGTTGAGATCACTATTAATGTTACTGCAGGTGCGATAGGTAACATTACAGCAGAGCTTCAGGCCGATCGTCTTATGACGTTGCAAAATCGGATTGTGCTAAATGTTATCTTAGCAGGCAGAGGAGGTGTCTGTAGATTGATCGGATCTAGTTGCTGCATTTATATTCAAGATGATGCTCCGGCAGTATACCAAGCCATTTCCAAATTGCACACCGTCTCCGAGTCGATTCATCAGGACGAAGGAGATTGGTCTTTTATGGGATGGTTTTGGGAATATTGTCAACCTGGGGATGGAAGATTTTAACATTCCTTGGAGCAATTTTGGCCATCATATTCTCTTGTCTGTGCGTCCAGTGTGGTCCCGCAGTATGTGGCCTGTTGGCTACTTTATGTGTTCCACAATCTGCGACTCAGAAGACAGAGAATATTAGAATGATGGTGTAGCAACAGCTTGAGGATTTCATGAACATCCATGTTGAGTCCGACACAGATTAGCATGAGTTGGTTTGTTTTTGCCTGAGTAATGGCAAAAGGAGGGTCTGAGGTTCTGTAAATTACGAATTCATTTGTGCTCAGCCTCCATTTTGTGATCGCCGCCATTTTATGTTGCCCTCACTCAGGCAGCACGGCGAACGCGATGTTTTTGTCATTTCTGCCTTTGCGTGTCAGGTGGCTTCCTCGCCTATGTTTACTAACGAGTGTCAGGGGTTGGCCGAGTACACTAATTCCTGTCTGAGCTGATTAATCCCCGTCCGGACTACATGTCGTTTCACACCATTGTTTCCCTTAAGTTATCTTATCTGCTGTCCATCGCTACATGTCTCATGCATTCTCCAGTTTCACGACTGTCCTTCTATAACACGCAGCTGTGTTTTCTCTACTTGTAAATCGAATTGTGTGGATTCATTTGTAATTTACTTAAGGGGTCGAGTGACAAACAGAACCGGGAATTTGAGTTGCTTTGGTCTTAAAACATTGTCTATAACGTGTGCCTATATCTCATGCTCTTGTGTGATTGCATTTTGCATTGTATTGTATCATATATAAACATGTGCGCCACGGAGTTAAGTGGCAGTCTCTTTGGAACCTCGTTATACTGACGACTTCTAAGACCTATGTACTAGCTGCAGCTAATAAATACCATCTTCTACGCCAGACAAAGAGTCCGTGTCTCTGTTTTTGACAAGGCAGGTGAATCCCGGGGATTTCAGGCGTACCCTGCGCCGCCGGGCCTTAAGGCTGCAGTTCTCCATTCTTTAAGCTCTTCGATGTATGTATTGAGATTGCATCACTGTAGTGCTTCCAATACTAGCTTCTATAATATACTAAAGCATACATATTGGATTATTATATTAAAATATGTGATATTAAATACAGCAATATTCTTAAAAGTGATATTATATACCAAAATATTATATTCCGCTATATTTTTGGCACAATTTCATGTCACACAATATTTTTGATACAATATCTGTATCGTTTGCCATCATATGGACTTCATGTACCATGTCAGCCAGCGTGTTCTAATTAGTTAAAGAGCACATATATTAACAAGGTTATTGAAGTGATAGCCATAGTTTAGTGGTCTTGCAAGTAATCAGAAAATGTGGTTGTAAAATAAATGTACATGATGGTATAGCATATAAAATATTATTTCCAATGATTATCAATTTTTCAGTTAGTTCAGTTGCATGCATGTCGAAATATGGCCATTTTATTTGGATTATAGCAATGAAACAGACCTAGCTTGAGTTGCAGAAATGGCTCAACAGATTTTGCCAATTTGGGATAAGAACTGGCAGCCGGAGTATCTTTTCTGGCTTCCAGTTTGCTCCCTTTGTGTGATTTCCCTAAATATTTTGAAGAGGTTGCTGTTTTGGTTAGAGGTTTACGTCTGTGCCTACAATAGTATACTTTGGTTTGCCCAGTTGAATACATATATGCTGATTTAGCCAATAAGGGGATCCTACAAGAAGATGGTTTGTCTTGAAAATCAGCATGTGTTAGAAGGTTTTGTAGTTGTATTCTTTGGAGAACCTCTGTTTTGCTCAATTGTAAAAGCTAACTCTTAGCAAAATAAGACAGGAAGACTTGCAACAGTACTGAAGCTAAATGTCTACCACAATAGAAATAGGACCTTTGGTGCAAAGGTGAGGATAATTCTGGCCCTGTCAACTTCCAGGTTGAAAGATTGAATGACACACATGCACCTGCACTGCTGACTAATGGGCAGCTTTGGAGATGGCAGGTGGTCTTAGGATGCTAGAAACATAATGGCACTGGTGCTGCAGTGCAAAGTAACTCCTTAAAGATGTGCTCAATGATCCCACAAAGCAATAACTATGCTTGAAGGTGTGGACACCAATGCTTTCATGCAAAATGCATCTTGAAAGATAGAGGAAGCAGGCTCCAAGGTGACATATAGCAAAGAACCTGAAGATCAATCGCTTCTTAATATTATTCTGTGAGGCAGAATACACAAAGAGTTGCTGGGTCGGGGAGGAAGACTTACCTGAGAGAGTGGGCAGGCTCTGGCAGTACATGGTGGATTTCATCTTAAGAGCTTCCAGTTTGTCTGGTCAATGCTCACCTTTAACTTGTGGGTCGACACTGTGGTCCTGTTTGCTCAGGACTAGACCACTATTGCCCAACCAAGCTGTTTTTATTTAGAGACCAGCTCCACACTGCTTTATTTGGTTCGACTAGATAACATATGATGGCTCTGGTCTTAGACAGGGAGTTAATTTTGCACTGGTAGATCAATGTTTGGAGCAGGTAAGCTGAGGCAACCCCTCAATGACTATAAGGTATGGTGACCCAGCAGTTCCAATTGAGGAAGGACTTGAGCCTTGCAATATCTCACTCTGAAATGACTTCTACAAGGTTGTAGTGCCTTGGTCACATTAGTTCAGAAAGTCAATATGCATAAGAAGTGTGGAGCTTAAACAGAACCCATTTTCATTCACATTATGGCTTGAAATACCTCTGTAGGTCCTGAATATGTTGGCCCTTGAGCCCATTTAATTAAATCTTTACAAGTAAAGTGAAAAGGAATGTGTTTGGTGTAAATGTTATTGTATTAATCCAAGGCTTGATAGATCATCTAGTGAACAGCAACAAGTCCATGTATGATCAGGCTCAGGTCAGCACTTTCTTTGGGACTGGAAATAAGTTTTAAACAGAGTTTTGTGCGCATATATAGACAGTGAAATCTCCATAAAGATGAGCAAGGTTGTCTATCCACAGAACCAAATACTTCAAGAGGGATTTATGTGCAAAATAATTGTTACCTTGTTCCCACAAATGTGGGATTTTTAGAGGGGAATAATGTTTGATGCCTGGTTGCAAGAAATTGGGTTATTGGCTGTGAAGGGGGGAAACCACACACAGCGACCACACATATTCCTTGTCAGTGTCAGATTTAACCACAAAAGTCGTTAAATTAACCTGTACTAATTCCTTGGGTAGCTTTGCATTAAAGCAGTCACTCAGGCTTAACTTAGAGGCAAAATGTAAAGTATTAATACAGTACACAAACAGTGATAAAGTGAAAACACAACACTAGAAATAAATGATACCAGAATGACAAAACTTCAATCAGCAGTACATGAGATATTGAATTGTACAGTTTTTAGTGAAACAAAACATTTAAAGCATAAAGAGTCACTCCTGGTCATCTGGTCACACTAGGGGAGTCACAAGTTCAAGCCGACTGTGATGGAGCACAGTGCGGATACAGGGACCAGGTTAGTCTAGTTGAAAAATAATAATCTCAAGTATGGCATGGAGAGTGCTGTTCATTTTAGAGGAGGCAGCAAGGAGGAGCCTTTTGATGAGATAGAGCAGGTGAAGCATTGCGGAGAGTCGTTGCTGTAGTGACAAGATACTGTCAGCGCTGGAATTTCATGTTAGCGATCGTTGCGGGCTGTTGTATGAAGTGAATGTCCTACATTGCTGGTTGTCATGGACAGTTGTTCTTGGTGTGAAGAGCAGATCTCACCAGAGCTTTGCATCGGCAGTTGACACAGGCAGCAGAGTTTCCGCATGATTGAGCACGTCTGCATTCTTAAGGAGACCAAACTTGAAAAATGTCAACTTTACTTCTTGAAGCAGCTTCCAATGATCCCAGCTAAGGGTCCGGGGCCTGGGGAGCACTTCTTGGGGATTAGCACTCACTACAGCAGAGGCCAGCAGCAGGGCCCAGGCAAAGCCATTGCACCTGGACTGTTGCAGGGAGGCCTCTTATGCTTGTTGTCTCCCTCTAGCTCACACAGCGGTTGGCCAACTGACACTTGGAGTCACTATGGGTAGCCTGGAAGCAAGGCAAGTAGGTTTAGCCTTCCTTCTTCAGACAACAGGGCAGTCCTTTAAGCAGCAGGGCAGTTTTCACGTGGCAGAGCAATGTTTCTTCTGAATCTTTCACAATTGCAGGGAGGGCCCCTTTTTTACGTTATGTCATGTTATGGTATGTCCACTTGCATACCATGCTTATCACCCAAGAGGGTTTCTAGGTGCTTACAGATAGGTAGTCTGTGATCCCCCAAGCAGGATGTTACTCGAAGAACCAAGACTTCAACTGTGTGAACTCAAGAATTGGAAAGGTGTGTTGGACTTGGCCCTTTCTGCTGGGTTTGTTGGATTTTAGGATTCTGCCCACTTTTCCACTGCTAACCAGTGGTACAGTGCTTGTACTCATGCCTTTAAAAATTGAGAAATGGGCTTACACACCCAATTGACACATTTAATTTGCTTTTAAGTCCCTAATACATTGGTACATGGTGTACCTAAGTCCTCTAAAACAAATGCTACAAGTGGGCCTGCAACACTGATTGAGCCAGCTCAGTTAGAAGCCATTTTACAACATGTTGAAGAACATGGGGTGCACGTCTTGGGAATCAGACCTCAATCTACCAGAGGCCAGCAGCAGAACCCAGGAAGATCCAGGCAGGTTGCAGGTGGTCAGCTGGGCCGTTGCAGGGTGGCCTCTTATACTTGTTTTAAACATCGTGCTGGCCTGCCATTCGCCGGTTGTGTGCACAGATTTAAGCTGCATTGTGACCTGGCAAAATAAACCTTATGCAAGGCCAGGCCAAAACCTTCCTTTTTAAAACATATAAGTCACCCTTACAGTAGGCCTGAAACATCCCAGAGGGCACAGTGTAGTGATACTGAAAAAGTTGGACATGTCCTTTTAAGTTACATATCCTGGCAGTGAAAAACTCCTAAATTAATTGTGAGGCCTACCACTCTTATAGGATAACACTGAGTACACTTTTTACATATAATCAGTGATAACTTTCAATTGGGAGCAAGTACGAATTTTGAGGTACGTGTCTCTGGACTTATAAGTTAAAACCCTCTTTAATGGCAAAGCAGATTTTAAGTCACAAATCTGAAAATACCACTTCTAGATCATTTTCCTAAAGTATACAATACAGTGTTGGATGGAATGCATGAGTCAGTCTCAAGCAGTGGCAATTACTTGTGGCTGCATCACAGTCCATCGTTATTTTGCACACCATGCCACCTCAGGTTGAACCCAACTGTATGCAAATCAGTCTTGACCCTGCTCCTGTTGGAACAGTCCAGCCCGCACTGCCAAGCCAAATCATCCAGAACCATAACACCAGCAATCCAGGACTGGGTTTTCCCTAGTTATTGATACTTCCACAGGGTACAGCTTGGTACCGGTGATACAGTGTGCTCGGGATCCACGTCTGGGCAAACCTGTCCCACTTAGGATGACTCACTAAATTATGCATACTTTTTTGCATACGTTAATATGTTGCTGTTAGACCTGACATACTTAGGGTTGTTTCCCCTGTCTTTTTGCCTCTACATCCTGATATTTTTGGACCATGTGCTGGATCTCGTATTTGTTGATTTAGGTACTCTGGGCACTTTGTCACTGATGATCAGTGCCAAGGTGCAAGTGCTTCCTCTGTAAATTGGGATCTTGATTAGGGATTCATGATTGGCATATTTTCTTTACTGGTAAACCCCAAAAAAGTGAACTGTGAGTGCACTGGGCCTGTACATCAATCAATCAATCACAACATTTATAAAGCGCACTACTTACCCGTGAGCGTCCCATGGCGCTGGGGGGTCAGGGGGATTGCTGCTGCTGCTTTGAACATCCAGGTCTTGACGAGTCTTCTGAAGGTCAACAGGTCTTGGGTCTGCCGTATAGGTATGGGGTGGGTGTTCCTGGTCTTGGCGGCTAGGTGGGAGAACAATCTACAGCCGGAGGTTGCTCTTCAAATGCGGGGTACTGTGGCGAGGTTGGTGGAGCAGAGCTGACGGGTGGGGGTGTAGAAGCTGAGTCGTCTGTTGAGGTACGCTGGTCCGGTGTTGTGGAGTGCCTTGTGCTCGTGGGTGAGGAGCTTGAAGGTTATCCTCTTGTTGACAGGGAGCCATTGCAGGTCTCTCAGGTGGGGTGTGATGTGGCTGCGGTGAGGGATGTCGAGGATTAGGCAATCAGAGGCGTTTTGAATGCGCTGAAGTTATTTCAGGAGTTGGGCCGAGGCTCCTGCGTAGAGGGCGTTTCCGTAGTCCAACCTGCTGCTGATGAGGGCCTGGGTGACCATTCTTCTTGTTTTGGTGGGGATCCACTTGTAGATCTTGCGGAGCATGTGGAGGGTGTTGAAGCAGGTGGATGAGACAGCGTTGACCTGCTTTGTCATGGAGAAGGTGAAATCGAGGATGAACCCTAGGTTGCGTGCGTGGTCGGTGGGTGTTGCCAGTGCGGTCGGCCACCAGGAGTTGTCCCAGGCCGAGGGGGTGGGTCCGAGGATGAGGAATTCTGTCTTGTCCGAGTTTAGCTTCAGTCAGCTGTTCATCATGCACTCGGCAACGGCTTGTTGTGGGTCTGCAGCACTTATTGTGCCATTTGCACAAGTAACTTTTCAAATGGGTCTCAGACCTGCTACTGCAGTGTCTGCGCACAGTTAGCAACTGTTTCTTCAACCTGGCTAGTGCACCTGCCTTCCAGGCACTAACCCTTTCTTTTCTTACATGTAAGGCTCCCCCATGGGCAGGGTGCAGTGTATTAGAAAGGTAGGACATGTGCTAGTGTGTTTTGCATGTCTTGATAGCGAAATTCTGTGCATTTCATTGTTCACTATTGAAAGGTCTGTCCCATAGGTTAACATGGGAGCAGCCTTCAAACATCTTACCAGTGTAACTTTCGACTGGGACAAGATTGAGATTTAGAGCTTATGCCTCTGAACTCAGAATTTAAGAACATACCTCTTAGCAAAGGTGGTTTTCAATTTATGTGTTTGAAAAGTGGCTTAGTTTTTTGTTTACCCATCCTGTGTGCCTCTGTCTGTTTGTGTATTCCCTGTCTGGTTTTAGAGCGACAGGAGTAGGGGAATTGGATTCACTCTAGACAGTCACAAGGGGCGGGCTGAGGTCTGTCCTGCCTTCCCTGTGCGACTCATAGCCAGGCTGAATAGACCTTTCTGCATTTGGAATAGTGGGAGAAGTTTACCCTAGTACCTAAATAGGCTGTGTCTGCTCTGCATAATGCTGTTACCACCTTCTGTAGTTTAGATAAAGATACTTCCTTTTTCTAAACCGGTGTGCTTTCCTTATGTCGTATTTTCATTGTGTTACTTTGTGTCTGGGTGCAAATACTTTACACATTTCCTTTGGGATAAGCCTATCTGCTTGTGCAAAGCTACCAAGGGTGTGAGCAAGGTAGGGATGCAGGAAATTCCAGACACCTTTGAGAGTGAAAACCTCTAAAACCTTCTCCTACTTCAATGTAGGCACCAGGAATAAATATTTTACCCTCGGACCCAACTCTTCAGTACAGCTCTGGGCCAGTGGAAAACTAGGAAGGACTGCTGTACTGCTCTGAACGAAAGGATGTACTCTACTACCCTGCATGCATGCTTTGCAGTTACATGCTCAAAGTGGCAGGCACTGCGTGGTGTCTGCCGCTTTGTGCATGCAAATGCAGGGGGGCACCGGAGGTACCCCCCATGTGCACCCCCCACCCCCCTTCACCCTGGGGGCCCGCAACGAGCCCCCAAAGAAATGACCATATGCCTTTCCGTGGCGGCATTGCCGCCACGGAAAGGAATGTCCTGCAGTTTATCCTAATATGGCTGGCGGTGTCTGATAGACACCGCCACCGTATTAGAGCTTTTCCGCCATGGTCATCCGCCGATGACCCCCCAGCCATCCTAATGTGGCGGGGGTCTTTTCATTCACTGCAGCGGTGATTCCGCATCCTCCGGGCCGGCGGTGGCGTCCGCCGGCCCGGAGGATGCGGAATCACCGCAATCCTAATCGAGCCCCAAGTTCTGTGTTTGTGCATAACCCTTGCTACAGGTCCCTTTATCCAGCCCGAGCTCCATTGTGGTCATCCTGAACTAGTAACTTTGTCCTAGTCTGGGGTGAACAGATAACCCCAGCTGTAGCTTTGTGCTTCTAGGAACAATTTTCACTTAAATCTTTAAATTTATATATCTCTGGTTCTATGGATTGGATTTTTGTTGTTTTTGTGTCAAATAATTTATTAAAGATTTTTATAATTTTCTAAATTGGTGAGTGTTTTTTTACTTCATTACTATTTTAAATGCTTAATGAATTATTCACACATTGCTTCCAAGTTAAGCTGACCACTTTGTGGCAAGCTACAAGAGGCTTATGCAATGAGTACTAATTACGTGACTCTCTCACCTCCAACGGGCAGCCTTCAGTCATCGCACAACCACTACCTACCTCATTCCCTCTCTCCGAACTCTCAGCCCCGGGGTCGGTACCACCAAGAGAACATTTCCAGCATTAGTCTTGCCTTCCCTAGGCCTTGAGACTACCTCTTGACCCCTCTTCCTCAATGCCACTCTTCAGCCCCCTCGACCTCTCTACTTCAATCGGCACAACTCTGACACTCAGCAGAACTGTAAAGCTTCTTTTTGAACTTTTTATGTATTTTCTCAACATGCCTTTGTCCTGTATTTTGTCTCCTCTTCATCATGTTGTAAAGCGCTCCAATACCCTCAGGTCTGGCTAGCGCTAGAGAAAACCTCTAAATAATAATTGTAATTTAACCCTGACATAAATGGTTTGGAGTATGTTCAGTAGTGGTTTTGTGCATCCTGCATAGAAAGCACATGCAGGCCTATAGCAAACGTACACAGGCTAGCTAAACAAAATGGCCACCAGCCACATGGTCACAACAGTAAGCAGAAAGGCATGGGGCTATGGCAAAAGTACACTTGCTGCCTTCACAAAATGGCCACTGACCGCATGGAATAACAACAAGCAAGGAGGCATGGCCACAAAGAAAGATAGCATGAAGGCCTATGGGCACTGACTATACAAAATGGCCCCGCGCCACATGGTATGGGGAATAATGTCAAATAGTAGCCTATGGCAAACTCACTCATACAATAGCCAGACAGAGGAGGCATAGATTTGTCCACAGGGAAAGAGAATGAATTCAGTAATGCTCAAAATGAAAATTAACTGGTCTAGAAAGTTTTACAACACACAACCTCCGAAGGTATCAAATATAATTACCCAACCGATACACTGCAGAAAAAAACTTTAAATATCCCCAGAAATCCTTTCTTTTTATTTGATCCAATACCACCAATTGCCTAAATGATTTTTCAATTCAACAGACATCAAAGAAACAATAATGTCATGCACCATGACTACCACTGGGCCATCTAAACAACACGGAGAACATGTGGAACATTTTTCCTTTACAGAAAAAAATGTATGTGCAAAAAAATAACTTGACAACTTCTGAAACTGCAGGCCACCCACCACAATACATTTAAAAAAATCAATAAAAGTACAAATAAATCCTGGAGCATGCTCCCAATCAAACAAATAAACACCCTTATACACCAGTTTTTTAACTGACTAGTAAAATCCCCAATTTAAAGTCCTTAAAACCTATGGTAAACATGCAGCAGACAAGGAGATTGTTCCTTCCAACTCCAAATCCCAAAGCAAAGTGGCCTGGAGATGGACGAAGCACTAGAGGCGACTGTTGGACAGAAACAGGAAGTTGGAGTCTCTGGGGCACTTACTTCCTGTTGGAAAAAAAAAATGTTAAAGTACTTTTTGCATAAGAAAAACAACTCCAACAGCCAGTTGGAGAAGAAAATGCACTCCAAAAGCCTTTCCACTGCACCTCGAGCACAAAAGCTGCTCCAGTGCTCGGTTCATGTTCAACACTACATTGACGATGTTGTGGCTGTAAACCGTGCGAGTGAGCGCAAAGTCTTGCTGGAGCTCTCTAGAGATTTGAGTAGTCGGGTACACGCTTGCAAGTGGCCCCAGAGTATCTTGTTGCTCGCAAGTGAGTACCAAAACAAAACTTGAGTGCACAAACATGAAAAAACTATGCTAGGTGCTCAAAAGGTGGAATTCAGGAACTCCGTTTCCTCCTCGGAACGCGGAGTACCTAAGTTCCACAAACTCCATGAAAAGAGTTGTATGCCCAGGTCTAATTATGATGACTCCGCCAGGATAATGTTTGTGGTCTTTCCATGTCATCTTGTATCCTTCTGGGACAGCCATGGTCATGTCGGGTGCCAACTCGGAGGTCAGCTGTGTTTCTGTGAGGAATAGGATGTCCAGGGAATCATTGTTCAGGGTGTCCCAGATTTGTGTGGTGTGTGGGTTGAATGAACGGATCTTGAGTAGCATGCATGTTAGATTGTTATTTTTGCTGGGGGGTATGGATATTGTTGTTTGTGTGTGTTGTGAGTGTGATCGAGTTGTTGCTGCAGTTGGTGCGTCTGATTGTGAAGCAACAGTGTGTGCATGTGAAGGCTTTGTCTGTGTTGTGCGCAGCAGCAATGGGGTGCAGGCATTCCAGGTTGAGAGCTCAGAGGGAGACAGCGACGTATTGTTGGAGTGAGGTTGTACTAGGCTTTGTGGTTTTAGATGTGGTCCAGGTGTGGGCATGTGCAGATAGACTTTCCTTTAGTGTGCTAGTGGTGCAGTCACTGCACGTCTGCAGTGCCGCTGACGTTAAGTAGGTCCTGAAAAGGAGGAGAGCAGAGGGTGGTGGACGCGGCTTGTCCAGCGTGAGTGAGGACAGCTAAAGAGCAGCAAAGGAGGCAGAAGTAGCGAGCAGTGACAGGTGAGAAAAGACGGGTGGATCGCCAGAGAGAAGCAATAAATGAGGTAGAGGGCAGCAAAAAGAAAAGTATAAAGCTACCAAAGGAAGGAGAGTGATTGGAAAATGGTAAAACAACGGAAAATAGAGAATGTGGATTGAACAGAGCGGTGCATCTCAGTCACCACAGGAAAGAGAGCGATGACTAGGCAAAGAATACAGTAAACAGAAAACAGAAAACAGAGCGATGAAAGAGGACTGAAAGGGGGGCGTGGCTTCAGTGCCGAGGAGAATGGCGGCGTAGTCCCGGAGCTCCGGAGCCCAGACTCAGTTTCTGGATGATTTTCGCCGTTTTCTGAAGCCGGAATCCCCTCAGCTCGCACCAGCAGGCATCGGAATGTGAGGGGCGCATAGTGTGTATCTTTTTCTGCATTCAGGCGGCTTTTTCACGGAGTTCGTCTACATTACTCAGATTTTCGCGGTAACGGCCGCCATTTTGTGCGTGCTGCGCACCCTCTCACCTGAGGAACCCTGATGCTTGTTTCTCACTGGACTCCTCACTAGTGCCTCGGAACTTGCTCTTCCCCTTGAGCGGTGAGTCTGCAACTATGTGCCTTCACGTTTTAACCCTTTCATGCCTGTTTTTCTGAAGTGCCTGTACTTACACTCATGACCACCATTTTGTGGTCTACCAATGACTTTCTACATGCGATTACCTTCTGGCTGACTTCTAACATTGCTCTCACCGGTTCTACTTTGCCTGTGTCACCTAAAGGAGTTTCCCATATCTTTTTTACTGGCACGTCTCTGATTGCTTGTTTTATATTTCATATGATATGCGCCATTTGTCTTCTCTGCCTGCCAACACCAGGGACTGCCTTTCTTCTCATCAAGCTCGCGCCCAGTTGCCTATGGAGGTTCACCACCTACTTCTCATAGATCTGCATCGCTTGTCTGCTATATCCACGAGAAAGATGCCTCTTTGAAGCTCATGCTGCCGTGCACCTTTATATGAGCTATACATCTTCCTCCTCTTGCTCTGCACGGTGTGAGATATCCTCCTAGTGAATTCTTTTTATTTGCTCTCTCTGCATTGGTCTGGTCGCGCTTGCTTCCCCACTGTATATTTTTGTCCGGCCTTGGTCGCACCACTTGCTGTTTAGTGACTCTTTATGGGGAAACTCCGCAATTTCAAACTTGCCGCGACTACCAAACTTCCTCCTGGCTCTGAGTCCGACTCGCCTCTTCAGGACAACGATATTTCCAACATGTCAAAGCCGGACGCCATATCTGGTGCAGTCCCTAAAGCTCAAAATGGAGGGAAGATCTCCTCATCGTTGCCTACTATCAAACGTCTCAAACAAAATCCTCCTTCACCTGATAATAGTGTCTCCCCTTCATCTTTAGACACTATTTTGGAGGAAATTTGAGCCCTTAAACCATTTATAGAGGCCACCACAAGCAACATGCAGGCTATGCAAGACAAATGGTCGACTCTAGACTCTCGAGTGTCACTGCTGGAACAATCTTCAGAGGCTCTACATTCTACCTGTTCACGATTTCCTTCTTTGGAGGCCGAGGTTCTTCTGCTCAAGAAACACACAGAGGATTTGGAAAATAGGAACAGCAGGAATAACCTTCGCCTTTACGGACTTCCGGAACTGTCAGAAGGGTCCAATCCAACGGCCTTCTTCCCAACTTTTCTCTCAAAAATCCTTGATAATCCTGCCCTGGCCTCCATCAGCATACAGAGAGCTCACCGCCTGGGCCCTAGAGTTTCTTCCAAACCTCGAGGTGTCATCATGTTGTTCCTCCAATTTACTGACCTTCTGCAGGTACTCTCGGCTTCCAAGTCTAAGAAACAAATCGTGTGGGAGGGCCATCGTTTCTATCTGTCGCAGGATGTTTCCAAGGCCACCGCAGACAGAAGAAAGCAATTCCTGGACCTACGCCCTCAACTCATACTTCTTGGTGCAAGATATGGTCTCCTTCACCCCTGTCTTTTTAAGGTCACGTATAAGGACAGGACCACCACATACGAAGACCCTGCCATTCTTTGGGAGTTCCTACGTCGACAAGGCTCTGATGCTATGGACGTATCCAGACCCCCTTGAATGGCTTTTTGTGATTCCTCCTGTTCTGTTTGCGATTGTTTCTCTCTTGTTGCCACTTGTGACGATGCTTTCTTAGTCTTCTTTCATGGTTGTCTGCACATATTATTCTTGTCTTAACTTTTCCTCATGTTTTTATCGAGTTTTTATTCCTATTATGTATTTATCTCGTTTTTTCCTTTGTCTCTGCGGCACCTATTGTCCCTCACCCTTTCCTGATGTACTCGTTTCTGTTTCGTACAGTATTCCTTGGATTCCCTCTTTTTCCCGAGTTTTGGTTCCGGCTCTGGATGGTGTTGTCGTTTCCCCACCGGCGCTTCCACTTCCCCCACCGCTTGTGTTTTTCGTTTTTTGAAAGTATGATAATCAGTCGTCCTTTTTGGATGTGTACTGTCTTCTTGATCTTATCTGTCTTTGTTTTCCCTTTCTCCTTTCTCTTTCTCTCTCTCTCTTTTCTCTCCTCTTCCTTTCTGTCTAATATCTTCTTTTCTATTTATCTCATCTTCCTTTTATCTCTTACAACTCTTTTGTCTCCATTTTCTCATTCCTCTCTTTTCCTGGAATTAGTAAGCAGTTTTAAGCATTGTTGTATATTTTTCCTGTTGTTATTTAATTCCGTGTAGTTACTTGGAATGTCAAGGGTTTAAATAACCCTATCAAGCGACAGCGAGTACTGACTCATCTAGCTAGACTAAATACTGATATAGCCTTTATTCAAGAATCTCATCACGCTGAGGCAGAGGCCTTAAAGGTTAAACGTTGTTGGGTGGGTCATGTTATCTTCTCCCCTACTGATTGTAAGAAGGGTGGACTTTAATTTTATTACACAAAAAGTTGAATGTTTCTATTGTTTCACAAGAATGTGACGACCAAGGTCGTTGGGTTTTAGTTCACTTGCTTATTGATAAGATACCGATTGTTTTATTCAATGTTTATGCCCCCAATGGTACTGATAAGCTGTTTTGGCCCTCGATTTCTACTAAGCTTTCTTCCCTTAATGAAGAATATATTATTTTTGGGGGGGGGGCTGTAATTTGGTGTTCGAACCCTTCCTCGATCGTCATTCTAAAGTCAGGTTCTCCCCTTCCAAGATGCATGCTCAATTCACTAATGCTGTTTGTAATAATGCTTTAGTGGACATTTGGAGATTGTGTAACCCCGACCTTCGAGAATATAGCTTCTACTCTCCCGCTCACAACTCAAAATCACGAATAGACTACCTCTTCCTCAGTAAATCCCTCACTCAACATGCTATACACTCCGACATAGGTTCTATCTTAATCTCTGATCACGCCCCGGTACTCGTAGACATTGACCTCCTTCCATTCTCGCCTCACTCTGGCAGGTGGAGGTTCAATAATTCCCTTTTTCTAGACCCCCTCTTTAGCAAAGAATTCTCTAATTTTACCACTGAATTTTTCTCACTCAACCTATTCCTCCTACCTCTGATGTTTCAGTTTGGGACTCTTATAAGGCAGCCTCTAGAGGTTTTATCATTAATTTTGTCTCCCATAAGAAACGTGCCAACGAGGCCAAATCCTCTTCCATACTTGCTAATATCAAGAAGTTGGAACTTGCCTTTCACTCCACGAACTCAGAATCTTCTCTTAAAGAACTTATTGCGGCCAAGGTTTCTTTTAATAAATTCACCACCGAAGCTGCTTCTAATTCACTCTTAAAATTCAATGCCCGTTACTATGGCGGTCAAAACAAGATGGGGAAACTACTCGCTAACTACCTTAAAGTCCGGAAGGAATGCACAAAAATCGAACAAATTAAATCTTCCTCTGGCGATGCTCTCTTTAGAGATAAAGATATTCTTCATGAATTCTTGCTTTTTTACAAATCTCTTTACACGCCGGAATCTATCCCTTCCCCTGACGATCTCTTTACTTACTTCCAATCTCTCTCACCCCCTCCTTCCTCACACGTGAATTTGGAACCTTTATCCGCTGATATTACCCTTTCTGAGGTCTCCAATGCTGTTTCTAAACTTCGAAATGGTAAAGCTCCGGGCCCCGATGGTTTCACCATTGAATTTTATTCCCATTTTGCTTCCCTTCTTCTCCCTAAACTGCTTTCTCTCTATCATACCTTTCTGGCCTCTGGTTCCTCTAGCGGATCCTTTCAACAGGCTCTCATCTGCCTTATTCCTAAAGACGGTAAGGATCATTCTCTGTGCAAAAACTATAGGCCCATATCATTAGTTAACACGGACTATAAAATTCTGGCCAAAATTCTATCTCTACGATTGGACCCTATCTTGCCAGCCCTGATCGGCCCTGAACAATCCGGTTTTGTGAAGGGTCGTCTCGCTTCAGACAATTCAAGAGTATTTTTCAACATCATCAGCAAAGCTTCATCGTTAGACCTTCCGTTTGCCGCTATTTCCCTTGATGCGGAGAAGGCTTTTGACAGGATTGGGTGGGACTTTATGTTTCGCGCTCTTTCTTGATCCGGTTTACCACCTAAGTTTATCTCTCTTATCTCACTACTGTACTCTTTCCCTCAGGCGTCGATTTTCGTCAATGGCGCGGTTTCTGATTATTTCACGCTCAGTAGGGAGGGTTCGTCAGGGATGCCCTCTCTCTCCTTTAATATTTGTTCTCGCCTTAGAACCCTTCCTTACCAAAATCCGACAAGACAGTTCAATCTCTGGTTTCCCCTTCGGTCCTCAACAGATTAAACTCTCCGTTTACGCTGATGACATTCTTTTATACTGTTCCAACCCACTCTCTTCCCTTCCCGCTTTTTTACAACAGGTTTCCTCTTTCTCAGCCATTTTGGGTTATCGTCTCAATGTTGACAAATGTGAAATCCTCCCCTTAAACTTGTCCTGTCAGAAACATCTCTTTGATGTCTCTGGTTTCTCTTGGCAGCCATCCAAAATTAAATACTTGGGTGTGTGGTTTGCCCCCCTTTTACCTGACACTTTGAAATTTAACTTCGATTATATCTCAAAAAAACTGGATCCCGCTATCACTCGCTGGCATCCACTTTTCTTATCCTGGTGGGGTCGCCTAAACTCCATCAAAATGATGCTCTCCTCCCTTCTCCTCTACACTCTCTCAATGATACCAATTCATATACCCGATTACTACTTTAAAAAAATTGACTCTCTCCTGTTGAAGTTCCTCTGGAAAGGTAAGAAGTCCCGTATTGCTCTATCCTCTTTGCGTAAAGATAAATCTCACTCAGGGGTCCGCTTCCCTGACTTCAGAACCTACCAACGGGCTTTTTCCCTCAAACAATCGGCTCGTTGGCTCTCTACAGACCTACCTTTTTATCCTCCCCTCTGGCTTTCCCTTGAGGCTTCCTTTCTCTCTCCCTTTGAGTTTCGTGAATATCTCTCTTTTACTTCCTCATTGCCTCGTTTTCGGTTTCCCGTTCTTTCTCATTCTCGCAAGCTTTTGTTTCCATTTCTCTCCTCCTCTTATCTATTCTCTTCTTCAACGCATGATCAACCTATCTGGCATAACAAATCACTCTTGCTACACAATCGTACTTTCTTCTGGAAATCCTGGCATTCCCGCGGTATCCGCTGGATCTCTCAATTACTTTCTCACAATGTCCCTCTACCTTTCTCAGTTCTCAAGTCTCAATTTTCCTTGCCTGCTAGCTCACGATCCCAATATGACGCTCTTTATCCCATCCTTATTTCGTACCTTGCATCTCTGCCAGATTCTCAATCCATCCCCATTTCTCACCGTCCCATAGCCTCAGTTCTGGATTCTTCTCCCTCAGCTTCCTTTTTATACCGCTCACTTCAAGTTCTCATAGACAGAACCAAGACGAAGGTTGAATTGGCCTGGGAGCAGGACTTTTCCTCAGTTTGGACTATCGCCCTTTGGGACAAAATCTGGACTAAGATTCATAAGACCTCTAGAGCTGCCAACACGACCCAAACTCTTTTCTTTCTCTATATTCGCTCTCTCTTTACTCCCACAACGCTGTCCTCTTTCTCAGCGGACACCTCTCCCACTTGCTGGTCTTGCCCTTGCCCTGTAGCAACTCTTTTTCATATGCTTTTCGAATGCCCCTCCACTCTCCATTTTTGGAAACTGGTTTGGTTACATCTTCAAAAGATTTTCCATTTCTCCACTCCCTTCTCACCTACTCACGCTTTTCTGGGCTCCCTATCTCCAGCACTTCCCCAAGGTCGCTCTCAATACCATCTTATGGATCTCTTTCTGGCTGTTGCCTTTCACCACATCACTTCTAACTGGAAGCAAGCCTCCTCCATTTCCTTTAAGTCGTGGTGGAATGCAATTTGTTTTCATCACAGACTAGATACTAACTTTGTCTCCCCTATCTCACTGGCCATAAAAAGAGACCTTCTCTGGCTTCCATTATCTGACTATCTCTCCTCCACCTCCCCCTCTTCCATTACATTTGATGCTCATTCTCTCGAGGTCCGCAAACCACCCTGAATTATATAGTTCCTTACAATGTCCGAATATTGGTTTATGCGATTTATTTTTTCTTTTTCTGCTTACTTTTCATATTTTGAGATAATGCTTGTTTTATTGCTTTGCTTTTTTATCCAATGTTATGATTCCCCTTTTTCTCCCTCCCCCCTCCCCCTCTTTTTAATGATATTTGATTGCCTCTCCTTTGATTGTTCTTTTCATTTTTCTGTTTCCTCATGTTCCCCCTATTCCATGATTTTTTCCTTTGTACTTCATATATTTTAATAAACTCAAACTTAAAAAAAAAAGATGACTGAAAGAGGCAAAAGGGCACAAAGAATGAGAGAGATGCAAGGAATTAAATCAAAAGGGTGCAGAGTGGCACAATGAATAAGAGAAACACAAGGAATGAAATCGACAAAAAGGGCACGAAGCGAGGCGCAGAGAATGAGAGAAACAAACGGATTGAAAGAGAAAAAATTGCCACAAAGAATGAGAGCCGCACAAGGAATGAAAAGATACTGAATCAGAGATACAGAAGGACAAAAAGAGTGAGAGGAAAGGAGATCAGTAAAAGAGAGGGTGGAAAAGAGAAGAGCACGAGGCAGCAGTCATAGGAGTGACAAAGGAGGTGTCTCTAGAAGCAGGAACAGAGTCCATGAGAGCCAAGACTACTCAGAGGACTTGTCCAGCTAGATCTGGGGGCAGAATCCAGTTCCTGTTTAATTGGAGGTCTGGCTGCAGCCACCATTAAGTAGGTACTGAGAGGTTAAGGAGTGCAGGGGGTGGTAAGTAGGGCATGCCATGGGCATAGGTGGAAGGTAAGGACTGGGTAGGATGGAGTTATCACAGGAGGTGGGAGGCAGGAAAAGAAGTCCAGGAAGGGCCTTCAGAGAGAAGCAATAAGGGAGGCAGAGGGGATGCAAAAACGTAAGTAGACAGCCACAGATAGAGTGAGAGTAAAAAATGGGCAATACTGGGTGAAAAGAGGAAACTAAGTGATGCATTGGCAAAGAGCACGAATACAGGAAATGGAATTATGCTTAGGCAAAGAAAGAGAACATAGGAAACAGAGTGATGCACAGGAAATGAAAGAAGGATGAAAGAGACAAAAAGGGAAATTAAATTAAATGAAAGACTAAAGGGCACAGCGAATGACACAAAGAATGAGAGTGATGCAAGGAATGAAAGAGAAAAATGTGCACAAAGAATTAGAGAGAAACAAGTAATAAAAGAGAGAAATGGGCACAAAGAAAGAGAGAGGCACAAGGAATGCAAAGTTAGGGAGCGCACAAAGAATAAGAGAGATAAAATGACAAAAAGAGTGAGAAGAAAGGAAATTTGACACAGAACTGGTGCAAGAGAGCGGAGCATGTGGCAGCAGTCATAGGAGTGCATAGGCGGGGTCTCCAGACACAGGATTTTAGTCTGTGAGAGCTGAGAGTGGTTGGAGGACTGGTTGAGGTAGTACTGGGGGCAGGGTGTAGGTACCTACTATGCATGGTGCCAGCCTTTGTGTTGGGTAATTCTATGACCTCCCTAACACTAGTTCTGGTCATTATGGCCCCTTCCCCTAGACCAGACCCCAAACTGGCTGGGGTGACAAAAGACAGGGCAGGCCTGGTGTTATGTTTCTTTTTGTGTGCTTTAGGCAAAGCCCTTTGAGGTATAAGTGAGGCTGAGTACAGCTCCTCCCAGCCATCCTGTCAGGATGTCCCATTCTGCTCATACCTAAGACCCCTTTGTCTCACTGTCTTGAAGCAATATACAAACAATACATGAACTTCACAATCCTTTCACTGGCAGAAAGGCACAGTTGGTTGGAACAAGAAAATGCCAACTTTTTAAAAGTGATATTTTGAGAATTTAATGTATCTTCAAATCTGACATTTAAAGAGGATGTTACATTACAATTAATTTGAGAATAAACAGCATATCTCTCCCTGCTACCAATCTAAAGTTATGAGATAAAGGCAGTGAAACATGACTTTGGGAGTTTTTCCTGGCCAGGACTTAAAAAACTTAAGTGCACATGTCCTACTTTTTAAATACAATGGATCTTGCTCTATGAGTCTTCATGATCTTTGATAGGGGTGACTCATAAGTATTGAAAAGGAAGGTTTAAGCCTGCCACACAGACTGCAGTGGAAGACCATAGACATGATTTATAGTGCTACTTTAGAGGGTGGCACAATGAATGCTGCTGCTCACTAGTAGCATTGAATTAACAGGCCTGGGTACAAACAGTACCATTCCTTAGGGACTTACAATTAAATTTAATGTGCCAGTTTGTTGTAGTCTAATTTTACCATGTGTGAGGGAGAGATCGCACAAACTTTAGCACTGGTTAGCAGGGTTAAAGTACACAGAGTCCTAATACCAACACAAATGAGTTCATAAAACGTCTGGGCGTGAAGGTAACAAACTAGAGGGTATACCACAGGAAACAACCTTAACAATGCAGTTATTATATCGCGTTCCGTTCCGTAATAACGCGGTTGTTACAACGACCCGTTGTTACAATGCGATGCCATTACATCGCAAGTCAATAGATCGAATGTCACTAGATGGCGCTCCAACATCTTCCCTACTGTTGGCAGGGTGGAGTTGAAATAGTAAATTATACTATTTCTAATGTTGGTGCGCTCTAACGAGCAGGGGCCGTGGCTGGAACAGGATGAAGAGACAGTGCATCCTTCTACGGAATTTCCTTTTTAAAATGTGAAAGGTTTGCTCCATTGGTGGTACTGTATGCCTCACATTCTGCATTGCTGGTTTCCATGAACAGGCATGAAAGGTGGATGTGTGAAAATGTTTCCTGCCATTGAGAAATGATGGAGTTGAGTGAGGTTGGCTTAAAAGAGGCTACATCCATTCAGCTTGCTGCTGAATTCCATGCAGGTGAAGAAAACGCATTTCTCTTTTTACATTGTCTGAATTTAGGCAAATTAGGGTTCACTTCCATATTGTGTGGATAACTACTAGATTCCCCGAGGAAGATATGGATAAAGCAGCTTTGGAGAGTCTTTCTTCCACCCTCCTTTCTGAGATGATATTGACTTAAGTACAACAGATTTTTTATTTGCCATCACACTCAGAGACAGAAATCAAAACTGAAACCTGCCCATGAATGTGAAATTAGGACGAGGCCATTTATTGCACTATAGAAAGCAAACACCAAAGATCAGGGGGAAAAAAACAGCCGTGAAGTTCGTTTGCTTTTTTATTAATGATTTTTTTTTTTACACAGGAGACCTATTTATTTGCAATGTGCCGCTTTGAAAATGTAAATATGTTATGTGTGAGTGTATTCAATGGGGAAAAAAGGATATAAATCTGAAGCCAGGTTGCAATTGGAATTTCTGTATAAAGAATTCCATCCTAAAAAAAAATCCAAGTTTAGATCAAATAAGTCTGCATGAACCCCATGCCTTTACATTTCGTAAAGTGCAAAGCGTGATTTGCTGAGGCTTGGAAGCCAGTGCACAAATGATGGACGAGATTGAAAATGTGCACAGGCTAAGCTGCAGCCACCCGCTAACATCAGATGTATTGGCAAAATCAAAATAATTGCAAAGCATGAAAGAAAAAATATCAACCTGTTTTTCCCACGGGAAACATTTTTTGATCACGAATCCCGAAGCAATAAATCCCCCAGGCATAAACAATGACTTTATGCAGCAGTAACTTTGAAATTCATTAACGGGAAGTGGGAAATCCTATGAAACTAATTATAGCGTTATTTGATTTTTTTACTGGATAAACTCTGCATGAAAATAAACTACACTATTCTTTTATCACGTTGTGCTACTATTGGCAGCTCCCAAAATACACCAACTCATTATTAGTGTCAAAATGTAAAGGGCAATGGTGGTAAATAGGGTGAGTGTACATATAAATGTTGAGGTTGTTAAGGGTCACTTTTTCTAAAGAGGGGATGAAGTGCTTTATAATTTGCTGATTGAAAAGAGTGATTATTTTTTCTTCCTTTCTATATATAAAGGTTTGGTATTTCCCAATTTTCCTTGTGAGTTTGTGAATGGCTGGATTAACTAATTCTGAAGGTTGAGAAGGGGACCAGAAATACATTCTTTGTTGGCGCATAGGGAAAGGTGTTCTCCATGAGGAAACGTGATCCCTCTGGGACAACCTTTCACCAATGTGGAATTTTACGGTGCATACAATTTTACTCTGGAGAACTAGGTCTAATTTATGTCTTGGATGATGCGTCAGGTCCATCGAGACTTGGCGTAGCATCTGTCCCCTGGCGTGAATATTCAACTGCCCAATTTATATGTTGGCAGTATGGTGTACAAAACTCCAAACAACCTCCACCATTTGGCCTGGTCTATTGCATCCCATAGATGCACAGTTGTATTTTCATTGCTGGTTATCTTTTTATACCATTCTGGGTTGGAGCTGCTTGGCCATAACTTGCAAAAGACACACAATTGATGGACGGAATGGAGAATAAATTAAAGCATTCATCCCCAGTTCAGAGATCTGGGTTAAATCCATCATTCTTTTGCTCACCAGGCCACCCAAGTTGGGACCTGGCCATATTTTTATGTTTATGTTTGGGGGACTTATTAAGCGCACGTTCACCCAAGGTCTCTTAGCGCTACCGGAGGTTGGAAGCTGTCCTGAAGTATACTCTAACAGTAGGCTTGGGTAAACAGCCAAGTTTTCAGTGTTTCCTGAAACCAATGTAGTCCAATGTTAGTCTGATATCAGTCAGTAGGGAATTCCAGAGATTTGGGCCATATGCAAATCAGTCTTGACCCTGTGCCTCAAGGGAACAGTCCAGCCCGAACTGCCAAGCCAGGTCCTCCCTGGATCGGAAACAAGCATCCTAGGACCGATTTCAGGGTTTAACCCCTCATCAGCCAGGATAGCTTAAATCCAGTGGCAAAGTGAGCCCGGGACCCTTGTCTGGACATACCCGGCGCACTTAGGGCAAGGAAGCAAAAGACACACAATTGATGGACAAAATGGAGAACAAATCAAAGCATTCACCACCAGTCCAGAGATCTGGGTTAAATCCATCATTCTTTTGCTCACCATGCCACCCCATTTTGGACCTGGCCATATGCAAATCAGTCTTGACCCTGTGCCTAATCGGAACAGTCTAGCCGGAACTGCCAAGCCAGTTCCTCTCTGGACCAGAAACAAACATCCTAGGACCGATTTCAGAGTTTCACGCCTCATCAGCCAAGACAGCTAGAATCCAGTGGCACAGTGAGCCCGGGATGCATGTCTGGGCATACCCGGCACACTTAGGGCAAGGAAGCAAAAGACACAAAATTGATGGACGTAATGGGAAACACATCAAAGCACCCCCCCCCCCATTCCAGAGATCTGGGTTAAATCCATCATTCTTTTGCTCACCATGCCAACCCAGTTTGGACCTGGCATATGCAAATCAGTCTTGACCCTGTGCCTCATGGGACGAGTCAGCCCGAACTGCCAAACCAGGTCCTCCCTGGACCGGAAACAAGCATCCTAGAACTGGTATCTGGGGTTCACCCTTCATCAGCCAGGATAGGATGGGCTGATTGTTTTACAGTTCATGGTGGAACTGGCTTGGCAGTTCAGTCTGAACTGTCACCATTGGATAAGGATCAAAATCTGATTTGTATACAGTTGGGTCCAAACTGAGATGGCATGATGAGGAAAAGAACGATAGGTAGAAGTGCTACCCCAAGCCATTGCCAGTTGTTTAACTAATTGCAAGCAGCCTCGCATCGACCTTTGTATGTTTTTGTATGTTTTATGTACTACCCTGAGTGTCATGGGTGTGCCCAGACATGGATCCAATGCTCTCTGTATCACTGGAATCATGCTGGACCTGACTGATAACCGCATAACTAGGGTGAATCCATTTCTAGGTTGGTTGTGTTTTAGATCAGGAGGGACCTGGTTTGGCAGTTTGGGCTGGACTGTTTTCAGTGGAGCAGGGTCAAGACTGATTTGCGTATAGCTGGGTCCAAACTGGGGTGGGAAGGTGAGCAAAATAACGATGGATTGGAGTGCTAACCAGACTTATTACCAGTGGGTAGACTAATTGCGCATAGTGGAGTCAAGAATCTGTTTTTGTGCTTTGCAAACCCTTTTTACCCAGCGGTCATCCAAAGACATTAAGGACCATGGTAATACAATCCCGTCTACAAAAATGGGAAGATTTACTTTTTCTCACAACACTTCAGCCCTAGTATCACAGCGCTGACGAATCCAGCCTACATGAGTGTGTTTGGCGCTGTCTTTATTCCTATTTTTTCAGTGCCTCGGTGTCTGGAGAAGCGCAGCTGCACTTAGCCAAATTGTGTTCTTTGTTCCTGGTTTTTTTTTTTTTTTTTTAAGTTCAATAAGTGTATTAGGATTAAAAGAGTAAATAAAAATTTGAGTAGCATAAAGGCGATACATATGAGACATAGAGTACACATTCATCTTAGATTATTACATGAGATAAAGTATAATATGGAAACCAGAAAACCGTAATGTAAATCAATGGTATCACCATGGGTTAACAAGAGAATTAATAAAAAGAGGAAAAGAGAACAAAGAGACAGAGAATGAAAGAGAAGAAAAGAGGAAGAGACAGACAGGAGATTAAAGAAAAGAGAGGAAGAAGAGAAGGGAAGGGATAGAAAGAAGAGGAACTTCTGGGGAGCTACACTAAAAACAGAAGGGCAACACTCACACAACCGAGTCAAAGGGATATTGAGCGACCAAACCCTTAGAAGCTAACTCCATTTATAAATCTAAAGTTTTCCAGACTCCAGAAGAGATTGAAGGAGAGAGATGAGCATCATCAACTGAGATGTGTGCACCTCTCAGGAAACATACCCAAGCCCACCAAGTGTGGTAAGAAATTGAAGAAAAAGATTTCCATTCCATAAGAATGACTTTCACTGCAATAGTTAGTAGCGAATCGAGTAATTGGGAGTCCAAAAAATCCAAGGGTAATAGAGTACTAATCCAATCTAAATTTTTCTCTATCAATTTGCTCTACTGGACTCCGGTACGTTTACACTCTCTTCCACCAATTTCACTGCTACCAGGTCTCAGCAAAATTGCGGAGAAGATTGCAAATCGGCAACTCTCCGCTTTCTTGGAAACCAATAGGCTGCTTTGCAACTCTCAAACTGGTTTCCACCCAGGGCAGGGCACTGAGGCCGCTCTGATAGCAGTGGTCGAGGAGGCAAGCTCCATTTTGGATTCGGGAGGATCAGCGGCGGTGATCCTCCTGGATCTAAGTGCAGCCTTTGACAGAGTGGACCATAAGATCTTATTATAAGATCTCTAAACTGTTGTGGCTCACATCCTTTCTGAAGAATAGAACCTTCCAAGTCTGGGAAGGAAGCGCGCACTCCAAGCCAATCCCCCTCCAGTGTGAGGTTCCTCATTGCTCATCACTGAGCCCTACTTTGTTTAACGCTTATATGGCCCCCCTGGAGGATGTGGTTACTCCCTTTGGGATTAAAGTTATTACATACGCAGACGACACTCAGCTTGTCATCTCGCTTTCCCTAGAGAAGGATAGTACGGAAAACTTGCATGGCTGCCTCTCTGAAATCCACGCATGGATGTGTAGCTCTCGACTTAAACTGAACGGCACAAAGACAGAACTTATGCTTTTAGGCCAGCAAATAACATCTCTTCCTAAGTCCATATGGCCCTCGTGCTTGGGGGACCTCCCCGCCTTGAAGAATGAACTCAAAAGCTTAGGGGTGTGGCTCGAGCAGGATCTCTCCTTCAGGACACAAGCAAAAAAGACTGCTGGCACTTGTGTGGGCCTACTTTGCTCAACCGGTAAGATCCTTGCCTTATTACCGGCACAATCCAGGAAGTTGCTTATTCAAGGTTTTATGCTGTCCAGATTAGAATATAGCAATGCCCTTTTTTTGGCCGCCCCAGAATCAACTATTAACATCCTTCAGCGCGTCCAGAACTCGGCGGCCAGACTGCTTATAGGTACTCCCCGGAGATCTTCGGCCAAACCTGCACTCAAAGCCCTCCACTGGTTGCCAATCCGGGAAAGGATTAAATTTAAGTCCTTGTGCATTGCCCATAAATCCCTTCAGGGCAAGGGGCCCCCTATCCTTGGAAATATGGTCCACCCCTACAAGGCCGCCAGGACTCTGCGCTCTGCTCACGGTAATCTGGCTACAGTACAAAGAGTCAGGAAGGCCCGGACTGGAGTGCGCCGCTTTTCGGTTAATGCTGCGACCCTTTGGAATTCCCTTCCGGTCAGGCTTCGAACCGAACCAAGCAATTTGAAATTCCGAAAGCTCTTGAAAACGTTCCTGTTCCCACAGGACGCGTAAAAGCCTGTGCTCTCCTCAGTTATCCTTAGTTATGTTATGTTATGTTATGTTATTCTAACCTTTTTAAGCGCACGGGCATCCAGGGGTTTCATGGCGCTAGCAGTGAGGAAAGATTGAAAAGCAGTTAACCTATCCCGAAGCTTGCTTGAATAGCCAGGTCTTCAAGGCTCCCCGCAACTCCATGAGATTAGTACATTTCCTGAGCGACAGATGGAAAGAGTTCCACACCTTTGGGGCAAGAAAGGCAAATCGACACCCGCCCTGGCGCTTCCATTTGAAGGAGGGTAGGGTAAGAAGGGACAGATGGGCAGAACGAAGATTGCGGATAGGCTCATGCTTGACGATTAGGTTATTGATGAACATGGGGCTTTTTCCGTGAAGAGCCTTAAAGGCCAGACATCCTAGTTTAAATATTACCCGTTGGGCTATGGGTAACCAGTGGAGAGTAGCCAGCAATGGTTTCGCCGAGCTCCCACCGCGGTGCTTAAAGATCAATCTGGCAGCTTGGTTTTGCACAATTTGCAAGCGTTTAGACAAGAGCAAGGGGAGGCCTAAGTAAATAGAGTTAAAAAAGTCTAATCGGGACAAGACCAGGGCGAGTACCACTTGAATGAGAGCAGAGTGAGTGAGTAAAGGAGCAATTTTTCTAATTTTGCGCAGTTGATGGAAGCTGGAAGAAATCACAGCTCCCACCTGGCCTTTCAGAGAGAGATCAGAGTTAATGGTGATCCCGAGGCTTTTCACCGAGAGAGAGGGGGAGGGAGGAGATCCCATTGTTGACGGCCAGTAGTGGGGGCCCCAGCTGATTGAACTTTTGCCCAGGAGTACTAACTCAGTCTTCCCTGGATTGAGTTTTAGGTGGTTCAACTCCATCCACCGTTGAATGTGCAGCATGGTCGCCTGGATTTCCACGCATAGTCAGTAGAGTCCAGTGGGAAAATTAGCTGCAGGTCGTCAGCATAGTTGTAGATTCTTACCCCCCTGTTCTTTAAAGAATGTAAGAGGGGTTTGAGATATAGATTGAACAGGAGGGGGGACAGTGACGAACCTTGCGGGACACCACAGGTGGTAAACAATTTGGGCGCTGTAAAGTTCCCAAGTTTAACTGCCTGGGTCCGATTACTCAGGAATGATTTTACCCAACTGAGAGCCGAGCCTCGCAGACCAGCCTGTTCGACACGGTGTAATAAGATGGTATGATCCACCGTGTCGAACGCTGCCGACAGGTCCAGGAGCACCAAGGCCTGATGTATACCCCTGTCGGCGTTGGACCTCATGGTGTCCAGAAGTGCGATTATCACGGCTTCGGTTGAGTGCGCCTCGCGGATGCCGGCTTGGTTGGGCTCCAGATAATCCGATGTTTCGATGAAATTGGAGATGCAGCTTGCCACATGGGCTTCCAATATCTTTGCTCCAAATGGAAGAAGGGATATGGGCCGGTAATTAGAACGATTAGCCGGTTCGGCCCCCGGTTTTTTAATTAACGGGACCAACGTTGCATTTTTGAACGTGATGGGGACCCTTCCCTGTGCTAGGGACTCATTCAAGAGGGGGAGTATACCTAGCGGAAGTGCTGAGAAAACGTCCCTTAGGACGTAATGGGGACAGCAATCATTAGGTGAACCGGACTTCACACGATTCATCAGTTCCACTAACCTAGGCTGATCAATCGGGGGAAAAACGTCGAATTCAGATGGGTTTCTACAGATGTCCTCAATAGCTACCGTACTAGGTCTTTCCGGAATACTTTCTTTTATGGTGGCTATCTTATCCATGAAGAAATTATTGAGCTGATTACAGAGCTCTTGCATTGGAGCTTGGGGGTGGGGAGTTCTTACATCGTTACAGAGATCGTTCACCACCCTAAAAATTTCTCTTGATTTATTATGCGCATTCAAGACTTTTTCAGAGAAAAATGCTGACTTAGTGGTTAAAATGGAGTTCTTATAGTTCCTACGGGCAATCATGTTCGACACTCTGTCCACATCAGAGTACCAATGTCTCCATTTCCTCTCATATTGACGCAGTTCCAATTTTTGTTTCTTTAAATCTGCCGTAAACCACCTATGAGCATCCATACGATGGGCAAGGGAGAATTTGGAGAGCGGTACATGCTCATTACAGGCTGCCAGGAGCCAGTCAGAGAGATTTTTTTCCATGAGATTAATATCGTGAGTAGGCGCTGGGATTGAGTTTGACAGTGAAGACAAGAAATCTTGGTTGTTTAGCGATCTCCATTTCCTTACTACCCCTCCCACTGGGATAGAGGCCTTCGAATGGCCGTGTAGAGTGCTTCAAAAATGGTGCAATTAAATAGTGATCAGACCAAATGCAGGGGGTTGCCGTCGGGATAGACAGAGGAACATTATGGGACCAAATTTGGTCCAGGATGTGTCCTTTTTTAGTGGTGGGGGGTCAGGACTGCTTGAGCGAAATCCTAATGGAGGAGGAGCTCAGAGATTTCGATGGCCTGGGGCCCTGCCGCTGGGTCGTTAAACCAGTAGTTAAAATCCCCGATCAGCATTACCTTGTCATAATTGACAAGTAAGCCAGCCATTTGCTCGCTCAGGGAGACCGGGAAGGTGGGCATGACCTTGGGGGGGCGATAGATCAATGCCAACACCATGGTTCCCTTGTCTGTATCAGTTTTAATTAAATGGTTTTCTGTATCCGGTAGGTCTAGAGAAGGTAATGTAATAAACATATAATCTTTGTGGATAATGGCAGCAACGCCACCCCCTTGCTTTCCCGATTCTATATTCACTGACAGTATGTAATAATCTACCGGGAGAGCAGCAAAGACATCCGGTAGGGAGTCTTGGGTAAGCCAAGTTTCGGTGATAAATAACATATCCGGTCTGTCTGAATTAGGAAGTAGAAAAATGTCCAGTTGGTGTTTTACCATAGACCGCATGTTCAAATATAGACAGCGGAGCGTGAGGTCTTTGGATATCAAGGTTTTCCTAGTATAGTGAGAGCCAAGGGCTATTTTGTCAGGGGAGGCCTGGCCTGGCTGGAGGAGGCAGATGTTGTTGGCCGTTAGGCATGATCGTGTGGCAGGATCCAGGCTGGGGAGGCGAGAGTGTTGTAAAGAGCGAAGTTCCATGGAGGAATAGCGAGATTTTTACCATTCTGCCTAGTCCCTAGACCCGTCCTGGCGCGGACGGGCGCAGGCGGGCTTGCCTTTGGGGCGCCTTTGGCGTGCTGACGGCGTGCCCGCTGCGCTCGTCTGCTGTGCGTCCGGGAAATGCACATTGTTATAGGGGAAAGGGGGCATGGCCTCGTGGCAGTGGGCGTGGCCTGTGGGCTCTGGGGTAATGGCGGCAAGAAGATTGTAACCCGCAGCAGCGCTTAGATCCATTGCGCGGTGATGCCCAGCACGTGATTAGAAATGAGAAGTGCCCATGGAGAAGAAATTTGGCGAGTAAAAACACAGTATCACATTCAATTTTTAAAAGTTTTGTCGAGCGTTTCTCCCGGCTTCCGCCTCAGGAGTTAGGTGTCCTCTGACTCACGCTTGTAATCAGTGCAGCTTAAGTAACTTCAGTGAGGGGGGGCGTAGCCTCGCGGCAGTGGGCGTGACCTGTGGGCTCTGGGGTAATGGCGGCAAGAAGATTGTAACCCGCGGCAGCGCTTAGATCCGCTGCGCGGGGATGCCCAGCACGTGATTAGAAATGAGAAGTGCCCAGGGAGAAGAAATTAGGCGAGTAAAAACACAGTATCACATTCAATTTTTAAAAGTTTTGTCGAGCGTTTCTCCCGGCTTCCGCCTCAGGAGATAGGTGTCCTCTGACTCGCGCTTGTAATCAGCGCGGCTTAAGTAACTTCGGTGAGGGGGCGTGGCCTTGCGGCAGTGGGCGTGGCCTGTGGGCTCTGGGGTAATGGCGGCAAGAAGACTGTAACCAGCGGCAGCGCTTAGATCCGCTGCGCGGGGATGCCCAGCACGTGATTAAAAATGAGGAGTGCCCAGGGAGAAGAAATTAGGCGAGTAAAAACACAGTATCACATTCAATTTTTAAAAGTTTTGTCAAGTGTTTCTCCTGGCTTCCACCTCAGGAGATAGGTGTCCTCTGTACTCCCCTCAGTTATCCTAAGTTGTCCTCTGTACTCCAGCGCTAGGACGCTCACGGGCAGCCATGTGCTTTATAAATCCTATTTCATTCATTCACAAACAATTCATTTACGTTGTATACATATGTTCTACACTTTTGACAAGTTTAATTGTAGCTGGAATTACTAAAGGGGTTTTACTTGCCCTCTAATTTCATTTAGCCAACTTACCCTTACAACTGGGCAGCCCTAGCCCAAGAGTGTTGTGCTCATCTACACTACACATTTTGGGACTTTGACTTTACCACCATAGTCTACTGTACTGCCAGCGCTTCCTACTAATTACAGACTGCTGTCTGCTTCATCTTGATTTTCTACAGCAGCAAGAAGATGTGGCTGCACGGTTTACCTTCTTACCACTGTCAGCTGTGTGATCTTGTGCAACTGCTGCCTACGCTGTGTGACCTTGTGCACATCTACGCTACCCGATTTGGACTTCAAATCTTTTTTCTACTGATTCAGTCATCTTGCCCAACATCGTTTTCACTTTTTTCTTAGAGGATAACATACCCTTTTCTCTCAAGCTTCAACACTAAGTTATGCATCACTTATATCACCTGCCTTCAAAACAGTGTTTGTGTTTGCTACACCCCTCTACCACAATGTCTTGAGGTGTTTCTCACTTGAGGGTCCTCTCAGCCAAATTGTGTTAACAAGAGTGCATTTCGGTTTTCTGTGCAGTTTGGTTCTTGTCGTTTATGAAGGGCAGATGCTATGGTGAGTTACATTACAATGTTTTTTTATTTACCACAATCTAACTGTCTTTTTACTGGCAGTTGCAACCGTTGGTTTGGTTGCTGTTCTTCCCAAACTGCTGCTTACCTCATGCATTTTCCATGCTGGTCACACGGAGGATCCCCTGTGACGACACCCTCTTCGTTACGTTATGGCCAATTATCTCTGTTTGGCGCACAATGGAGCCACGAGCCATTCTGCACTGCGCGCCGTGCCTGCGGCCATCTTCTGATCCATCAACACATAAAAGGTATCGTGTGCTTTTCCGTTTCAAATCTGGTCAATGTGCCATGCTCTTTCATGTGACACGCAACTTGAAATGTGGCTATCCAGTGGACAAAATCATTGGAGGAATCGTTGTCTATTCACGGATTGTCCTCCTGTGTTTGCTGATTGACCGCAAGATTGTGCCATGTACTTTCTCTTGGTATGTGCCAGTTTAATGCTGTGCTTTTAACAATGGAGGGGTTTTGTCCTTCAAGTCCTGGCTGGACAAATATACGTTATATCAAAACAAAGGTGCCAGGGCTCGAGTTCAATTCACAACTGCTTTTTATTTAGCAGCTGTGTGCCTTCTTTAAATAGATTCCGAAGGTTTGTATACTCATTCATACATTTTCAAAGTTTCAAGAAATTATTTACATTTTGTACAAACATCAGAGGTTTAAACATTCCTTGAGCAGTTGAAACAGTACAAACATAAATTATAAATGTGATACTTTGTGACAAACAAATCATAACATTCATTGATAGTTACACTTAACTATTTGGACTACAAAGCAACTCAATTTGGTACACCTGTACTTATTTTATACTAGTCCTAAAGACCAAGCGTACATATTTAGTGGGACTAGACACATTTGGGCCTTATAACATTTGCTGAAATCACCCTATATTCGTGTACATGGATCCTTTCATCCGAACCCTTAGAATTTAGGTTCCCTTAAAACAGTCGAACAGCCGACGCGTTTCCAAACCCTTTGTTCTGTTTACAGGGTTCTTCCTCAGGGCTGAGCTGTGTACCTATGGTGTAAGATTGGGGAATATTTAGTATCTCCTCGTTCTTGAATTTATTTAGCTAGTATACTGTATGAGAAAAAATGGGGGGAGGTATTACCTCTTCTCACATGGATGTTCGCTATCGCTTTCGGGCACAGGGCATCTGATTATCCTTCGATATCGCCATTGCCTAGACAATGAATTAAAGGATGGCATGCTTTTAAGTTTTTTATCTTATTTGTTAATTTGGTAAAGTACATACTGTCACGTTTTGCATCCTTGCTAAGGAGTCGCCAGCACTTACTTGTTCTATATTTCAGAGTACTCGAAAAGTTGCATTATCCGTTTGTGGAAATCTTTTTTGGTTCTGTGATGCTTAGTTCTGTTGAAATTAGAATTTTAATCAGTCAGTGTGTAAAAATGACTGTGTGTTTGTTACGCACTGGTCTAAAACGGTAAGACTTACTTGTGAGCGGGAAAGGTGTGTGTCTCGTATGCGGCTCCACTGTGTTTTTATTTTCTTTGTGTTGTCCTCCTAATGATTTTGGGTTTCTGTGAATTTAAAAAAAGGGGGGAGCGACCATTCAGTATGTTTCCAGTTACGGTTGTGGTGTTACTTGACTAAGGTCCAGGGTAATTGTTCCGTACTTCTTACCTCTGTTGGATGTTCCCTAGTCTGTTTTAGGATTTTCCATGTGGCCGCATGACTGGCGTTTATTTCGCTGCGAGTCGACTGTGTTCTCAGACGTTCCACCGGAACTTGTCTTTCTTTTAAATACTCTGCTAAGCATCATGGAACTTGTAGTCTTCTGTGTTTTTGGCGTTTACCACTGTGTGAAACCTGGGTTTCGCAGGGATAAATCGAGTTATATTTAGAGAAGTGACTGGCACTGTGTCTTGCAAGGGAGTGTGTGTTTGCACGGGGTAGTTTAACAGGGTGCTCAGTAATTGGATTGTTGTAATTCAGACATTTCGTTCAACCCATCCACCACACAGTTAAATTTAAGAATTAAGTAGGCTTCTTTTTTCAACAACATGGCATCTATATTTCTTCCTCTGGGGGGAACTTTTATTGCCGATAGTACTGTCCATTTGAAATCTGTCTCAGTATGTTTCTGTTCCATAAAGTGTTGTACCATGGGGGCAGTCAACACCTTGTGTCTAATTCTGGATCTGTGTTGTGCCACTCGTTGGTTCACTCTTTGGGTAGTTTTCCCAATGTACAACTTGGGGCCTGGGCACATGATTGCATATATTACATTGCTGTTTTGCAATTGGAGAATTCTTTGTGTGACCATTTCGATGTATTAAATTGAAATTCCTCCCCTTCTATCTTGTTAGGGCAGGACACGCACGAGCCACATTTATGGTGGCCTCTTATTGGTGGTAATTTCCATAGAGTGCGCAAGTCTGATTTGGCTTGGCTGACTCCCAGGTCAGCTCTTACTACGTATTGTGCGATACTTTTGTTTTTCTTTAGAGCAAACAATGGTTTCTCCATCGGAACTTCCGAATTCGTGATCAGGTGCCAGTTCTTTAAAATGATTGACTTCAGTTTATTTGTGTATGGCCCGAATGTTGTGACACAGACTGGCCTTTCAACGGATTTGGTCTCGTTCTTTTTCAATAATTCTTCTCGTGGCGTGTACCAGGCCCGTGTAATTGAGTGTTTCAGCAATTTCGAGGGATAACCTCTTTTGCTTAATTGGTCACTGAGTATTTGGGAGTGTGTTACAAAATCTTCCTTTCGGGAGCAGTTACGTCGAATTCTCAACATTTGCCCATATGGTAGGTTCGATTTGAGACTTTTAGGGTGGTAACTTGCGTAGTGCAGGATAGTGTTTTTGTCCGTGGTTTTGCGATGTAAAGTAGTCGTCAATTTGCTTTCATTAGGGAAAACTACTACATCTAGGAAGGTGAGAGATGTTCTACTGTATGTCATTGTGAATTTTATGTCAGGGCGTCTGGTGTTAAGCCACTGATGGAATTGGGCAAGCATTTCTTCAGACCCATTCCATTGACACCAGATATCATCTATGAAACGATACCATGTTGTTATATTTTGTCTGTATGGGTTATTGCGGTAGATGAAGCGCTCCTCATACAGGGCCATGACGAGGACCGCCTTTTCCGGGGCATAAGGACACCCCATGGCGGTCCCCTTCACCTGCACGTAGAACGCATCAATGAACCGGAAATAGTTTCTTTTGAGGGATATCCTCGCTAAGTCAATAATGAAGTCCGTAGGGACTCTTTGTGGTCTGGGACGTGTATCTAAATAGTATTCCATTGCTTCTAGTCCTTCCTCTTGGCGGATTTGGGTATAAAGGGAGGTGACATCAAAGGATACCATCAGCTCTTGAGTTTCATCGAATGAGACCCCTTCGACCTTGTTAATAAAGTCTATGGTGTCTTTGAGGTACAATGCAACTTCAGGCATGAAGGGTTTTAGGAACACATCCACATACTTGGCCAGTGGTTCTAATAATGAATCACACCCGGAGACAATAGGTCTTCCGGGTGGTTGAGTTAAGTTCTTATGTATTTTCGGTAGAAAATAAATGACTGGAATGCGTGGACTTTTTTTGTCAAGGTATTCAAATTCCTTGGTTCCTAGTATTCCCTTGTCCTGACCCTCTTTGAGTTTGATCTGAATCTCAGCTTTTATTTGTGAAGTCGGATCTTCTTTTACTTCTCTATACCACTCGGTATTCTTGATTTGACTGTTAGCTTCTGCAATATATTTGTCCCTAGCCCAGACCACCAGTGCGCCCCCCTTGTCGGCGGGTTTCACCACTATCGATTCATCATTGCGGAGATTATTTAGTGCTGTTTGTTGTTCTCTGGTGATGTTTCTCTTCAGAAACATCTTTTGTTGACCCAACTGTGTGATGGAGGATAGAACGGTCTGTTCAAAGGCTATTATTTCCTTTGGTATTGTATACGTTGGGGAACGAATGTAGATTTGTTGGAAAGATTCGAGGGTTCTGCTACTCTAGTATCCTCTCTGTTGTGAAAGAATGCCTTCAGTCTCAGTTCGCGACAGAATTCTAGTGCTTCTATTTTCAAATTCGTTAAGTCAGTGTTAGTTGTTGGCACAAACTTCAGGCCTAATTCTAAAACAGATTTCTCATAGAGAACCCTCGAACCTTTCCAACAAATCTACATTCGTTCCCCCAACGTATACAATACCAAAGGAAATAATAGCCTTTGAACAGACCGTTCTATCCTCCATCACACAGTTGGGTCACCAAAAGATGTTTCTGAAGAGGAACATCACCAGAGAACAACAAACAGCACTAAATAATCTCCGCAATGATGAAACGATAGTGGTGAAACCCGCCGACAAGGGGGGCGCACTAGTGGTCTGGGCTAGGGACAAATATATTGCAGAAGCTAACAGTCAAATCAAGAATACCGAGTGGTATAGAGAAGTAAAAGAAGATCCGACTTCACAAATAAAAGCTGAGATTCAGATCAAACTCAAAGAGGGTCGTGACAAGGGAATACTAAGAACCAAGGAATTTGAATACCTTGACAAAAAAAGTCCACGCATTCCAGTCATTTATTTTCTACCGAAAATACATAAGAACTTAACTGAACCACCCGGAAGACCTATTGTCTCCGGGTGTGATTCATTATTAGAACCACTGGCCAAGTATGTGGATGTGTTCCTAAAACCCTTCATGCCTGAAGTGGCATCGTACCTCAAAGACACCATGGACCATATTAACAAGGTCGAAGGGGTATCATTCGATGAAACTCAAGAAATGATGGTGTCCTTTGATGTCACCTCCCTTTATACCCAAATCCCCCAAGAGGAAGGACTAGAAGCAATGGAATACTATTTAGATACACGTCCCAGACCATAAAGAGTCCCTACGGACTTCATTATTGACTTAGCGAGGATAGCCCTCAAAAGAAACTATTTCCGGTTCATGGACGCATTCTACGTGCAGGTGAAGGGGACCGCCATGGGGTGTCCTTATGCCCCGGAAATGGCGGTCCTCTTCATGGCCCTGTATGAGGAGCGCTTCATCTACCGCAATAACCCATACAGACAAAATATAACAACATGGTATTGTTTCATAGATGATATCTGGTGTCAATGGAATGGGTCTGAAGAAATGCTTGCCCAATTCCATCAGTGGCTTAACACCAGACACCCTGACATAAAATTCACAATGACATACAGTAGAACATCTCTCACCTTCCCAGATGTAGTAGTTTTCCCTAATGAAAGCAAATTGACGACTACTTTACATCGCAAAACCACGGACAAAAACACTATCCTGCACTACGCAAGTTACCACCCTAAAAGTCTCAAATCTAACCTACCATATGGGCAAATGTTGAGAATTCGACGTAACTGCTCCCGAAAGGAAGATTTTGTAACACACTCCCAAATACTCAGTGACCAATTAAGCAAAAGAGGTTATCCCTCGAAATTGCTGAAACACTCAATTACACGGGCCTGGTACACGCCACGAGAAGAATTATTGAAAAAGAAAGAGACCAAATCCGTTGAAAGGCCAGTCTGTGTCACAACATTCGGGCCATACACAAATAAACTGAAGTCAATCATTTTAAAGAACTGGCACCTGATCACGAATTCGGAAGTTCCGATGGAGAAACCATTGTTTGCTCTAAAGAAAAACAAAAGTATTGCACAATACGTAGTAAGAGCTGACCTGTGAGTCAGCCAAGCCAAATCAGACTTGCGCACTCTATGGAAATTACCACCAATAACAGGCCACCATAAATGTGACTCGTGTGTGTCCTGCCCTAACACGATAGAAGGGGAGGAATTTCGATTTAATACATCGAAATGGTCACACAAAGAATTCTCCAATTGCAAAACAAGCAATGTAATATATGCAATCATGTGCCCATGCCCCAAGTTGTACATTGGGGAAACTACCCAAAGAGTGAACCAACGAGTGGCACAACACAGATCCAGAATTAGACACAAGGTGTTGACTGCCCCCATGGTACAACACTTTGTGGAACAGAAACATACTGAGACAGATTTCAAATGGACAGTACTATCGGCAATAAAAGTTCCCCCCAGAGGAGGAAATATAGATGCCATGTTGTTGAAAAAAGAAGCCTACTTAAATCTTAAATTTAACTGTGTGGTGGATGGGTTGAACGAAATGTCTGAATTACAACGATCCAATTACTGAGCACCCTGTTAAACTACCCCGTGCAAACACACACTCCCTTGCAAGACACAGTGCCAGTCACTTCTCTAAATATAACTCGATTTATCCCTGCGAAACCCAGGTTTCACACAGTGGTAAACGCCAAAAACACAGAAGACTACAAGTTCCATGATGCTTAGCAGAGTATTTAAAAGAAAGACAAGTTCCGGTGGAACGTCTGAGAACACAGTCGACTCGCAGCGAACTGAACGCCAGTCATGCGGCCACATGGAGAATCCTAAAACAGACTAGGGAACATCCAACAGAGGTAAGAAGTACGGAACAATTACCCCGGACCTTAGTCAAGTAACACCACGACCGTAACTGGAAACATACTGAATGGTCGCACCCCCCTTTTTTCAAATTCACAGAAACCCAAAATCATTAGGAGGACAACACGAAGAAAATAAAAACACAGTGGAGCCGCATACGAGACACACACCTTTCCCGCTCACAAGTAAGTCTTACCGTTTTAGACCAGTGCGTAACAAACACACAGTCATTTTTACACACGGACTGATTAAAATTCTCATTTCAACAGAACTAAGCATCGCAGAACCAAAAAAGATTTCCACAAACGGATAATGCAACTTTTCGAGTACTCTGAAATATAGAACAAGTAAGTGCTGGCGACTCCTTAGCAAGGATGCAAAACGTGACAGTATGTACTTTACCAAATTAACAAATAAGATAAAAAACTCAAAAGACTGCCATCCTTTAATTCATTGTCTAGGCAATGGCGATATCGAAGGATAATCAGATGCCCTGTGCCCGAAAGCGATAGCGAACATCCATGTGAGAAGAGGTAATACCTCCCCCCATTTTTTCTCATACTGTATACTAGCTAAATAAATTCAAGAACGATGAGATACTAAATATTCCCCAATCTTACACCATAGGTACACAGCTCAGCCCTGAGGAAGAACCCTGTAAACAGAACAAAGGGTTTGGAAACGCGTCGGCTGTTCGGCTGTTTTAAGGGAACCTAAATTCTAAGGGTTCGGATCAAAGGATCCATGTACACGAATATAGGGCGATTTCAGCAAATGTTATAAGGCCCAAATGTCTCTAGTCCCACTAAATATGTACGCTTGGTCGTTAGGACTAGTATAAAATAAGTACAGGTGTACCAAATTGAGTTGCTTTGTAGTCCAAATAGTTAAGTGTAACTCTTAATGAATGTTATGATTTGTTTTTCACAAAGTATCACATTTATAATTTATGTTTGTACTGTTTCAACTGCTCAAGGAATGTTTAAACCTCTGATGTTTGTACAAAATGTAAATAATTTCTTGAAACTTTGAAAATGTATGAATGAGTATACAAACCTTCGGAATCTATTTAAAGAAGGCACACAGCTGCTAAATAAAAAGCAGTTGTGAATTGAACTTGAGCCCTGGCACCTTTGTTTTGATATAAAGTTTAATGCTGTGGGCATGGACAGAACATTGAGGTGACCACTCCCACGTTCTTAGATGTGGCTTCTATGTGGCACCTGTTCAGTGTTCAAATACATATTTATCATTGCCTGCCGTTTTCCAGCATGCCTCTCTACGATGTTTGTCATCCTCCACCTTGTGCATTTCACCATATGCCTCGCACTAGTTCATATAAGGCATTGTACATGGACCTGGCCTTGTGAACGACTTGCACTCATTCTGCTCGTTCAAGTATTACTGCTTATGTGACCCTTAATTCTTTACACTCCTACATGGAAGAGCGAGGAGGCAGTGGACACAGTGATTGGACAGTTAAGATCCTCTGGTGCTTACATGGACATGCTACATTTCTGTGCCACACTCTACTTTTCTTTTCCTGGAATGTGATTCGTGGCTACATGGTGTTCAGCCTGTCCTTCCTGGGGGTTTTCAGAGAGTTTTGGTGACACACTCTCACTTAACTCCTTCAGGCAGCTAATAAAATCTTTGTATTTTTCATTATGCTCGCACTTTTCCACCGCTTGTACACATGCATTGAGTACACACCTGCACACAGGTTCATTATTTCACATTCAAGGACATTGTGTACACTCCTTCTGGAGTTTATTTCACATGTATACGTCTACATCTCTTTCTTCACAACATTGGGATCAAGGGTTTCCAGCCCCATTTGCTTATACACACATTTGCCTAATGCTTTATGGTAATTACACTGTATGTTTCCCTACATAGGGATGGGAATGGGTACTAGCCCCATTTGTCCATATACTCTAGTCTGGGAATGGGAACTAACCCCAGTTGCCCACATACTTTTGCCTTCATTGGTAACATACAGTTTTTACCCTTACACAGGGCACCGTAGCATGGGTCTCAGTCCCATTTACTTTTTCATTAGTACCCTCACACAGGGCATCATCTTATGGGTCTCAGTTCCATTTACATTTACATTTTCACCCTCAGACAGGGTGTCATATGGGTCATAGTCCCATTTTTATGGGGAAGTTCTGTTTCCCGCTTCCTGGGGGGTTACTTTACACAGCCTACTTTGTCATGGGCTTTTGTCCCATATACAGTTCTCGTCATCATCCTGCATAGGAGTAGAGGACGGTCCTGGGTCTCAGTCCCATTGGCTGATATTGTCGCTTTACATTAATTTTTATTGCTGTAATCACAACGCATTGTTATTCCCATAATTTATTGAATTGTTTTTTGGGGAAATTGGGAAATGATCAATTGCACTACTATACTTCTTTTCGTCTTCTCTGTTTCCATTATGTCCATCTTTCCTCGTGATGTCTTACCTATTTTCATCCTTGGTCTCTGGGCTTACATTGCTTGTCGTCTTGCTTTGTCTCCAGCCTTCTCTCTTGTTTTTGTTCTTTCTTCTTCTTCCCTCTTCAGGAAGAGATCCACTTTCCCTCCTCTTTGTGTCTGTCTGTAGGCTGGTGTCCGGTTTGCATCTTGCCTTATTCTTCCTTCCTTTCTTGCCTGCCTGGCCAGTGGGTATGTTTGGGGGTTGTCTTTGACACGTCTGTCTCTCTCCATTTCTAATTCCCTCTCTTGCGTCTCACTGTCGCCTTCTTTCTAGTTCATTGTTGTTGCGGTTGGGTTTTTTGTTCTGCTTACTTCACTTTACCTTCTCCTCCTTGTCTTCTCCCATTGTCTCCTCGCACTCCCTTGCTCTCTCTTTCCCTTCTTGTTTTCTCTGTCACACCGGTGTTCCTTCCTTGCTATTTGTTCTTTGTTCACTCTTGTTATCTTTTATCTTATTTTGCATTGTTCTTCTGTTAGAAGGAAAAGGGATATATGTAGTATCCTGCATATGTGTTGTAGGGTGTTTTATCTTCCCTGCTCAGCCAGGGCCTGTGCTCTGATTCATTGGAATGTTTGAGTCTGATTATGCCTCAGAATGTTGGGGGCTGAGAGAGGCAGAGTGACAGTTGGTCATGGGCTGAGCAGCTGACAGGTAGCTCCTGGTGGGGCTCTGATCTACCACATATCTACTTGACGTCCTATACCTTACTACTTGTTAACTACATGAAATAAATCATCTTGAATTACTACCTCCTGTGTGGACGTTCATCACTACATAATGCTACTTGTCATCCGGCTGTTGACAAGGTGCGTTCAAATTGTAAAAAAAAAGGTCATTTTGCTAAGGTGTGCCGATCTAAAACGAAAAGGAAAAAAATAGGTCAGTGTGGTGAATGAATGTGAGAGTAAATTTAAATCATCTGATTCCAGTGAAGAGAGTGTTGTTTTTTGTGTGGCGCTACCTCCACACATGTTGCAGATCGGTGAAACGGGTGTGGAAGAGGCTAATTTGATAACAATCAAAAGACCTTTATGTCAAGTGTCTGTAGGAAGTGGGGATGTAAGTATGATGGCTTTCAAGGGTCGCCATGTATATTAATTGGATAAACTGACCAGAAACATTTCCAAACTGACCTTTATTGTATGGAAGAAATCCAATAGATGCTGTGGGAGAATTCAATACCATAGTGGTGTTTAAAGGGAATTCATGGCCTGCCACAGTGTATGGTGCAAAATATGGATCATCATTGTTGGGGTGGGTAGAACAACACAATTTGGAGATCATTTTGGATCATAATAATCCGGAACGGGTTTTGTTTAAAAAGAATGTAGGAGTGTTTGGAACAATGCAAATTCCAGAGAGGAAGTTGAGGTTTCCCAAGGTTTTCTTCTGATAATCTAGGAAGGTTGAAAGGGTTTAAGCATAAAATCCTGCTCAAAGAATGGGCAGAAGCTGTTGTGTATTAGGTTAGTAGAGTTCTATTAACAGGTAGATCAGTACTATGGCAGGAATTGGATACATTTTGAGAACAAGGAATCTTGGAGCCCATTGAAGGTAGTATTGCCTCCTGTTGTCTTGCAGAATAAGCCTAATGTCACCTTGAAATGTGTGTTCATCTTAGAGATCTTCTATTCAAGGATTTGGGTGGACAGACATCCCTTACTCAACATTACTCTGATGTTGTCGCTAATTAAGGGGGGGGGGCTAAGATATTTTCTACATTAGATATGGCATGTGCATATCATGAGATTGTGTTACCTCCTGAGTCCAGACATTTGAGTTCCTTTGTTACTCCAAAAAGAGATTTTCATTTAAAGAGAATACCTTTTGGTTTGGCCTCAGCATCAGCTGTTTTCCAGCGATTAATGGATATGTTGTTCAGAGATGTAGATGGGTTTACATGCCTTCAAGATGTACTATCGATATATGCAGAGGATAATCCTAGTCATAACAGGAAGGTGGGTCAGGTGCTATGTATTTTGGAGGGAAAGAGGTTGAATTTGAAAGCATTAAAGTGTACATTTTGGAGTGGCATGTTTTGATTTTTCTGGACACTGGTTCATTTGCATCAGATGTGGAGCCTGAAGAGAATTTAGTTAGGGGCATTGTTGATGTCCTTGTGCCAGATGGAAAGAACCTTTGTGGTCATGCATGGGTCTGATGGAATTTTACTCTTGTTTCATACCAAGGTATGATGGAAGTATGCATGCTCTATGGTTACTGCTGAAGAAAAGGGAGACATTTTTGGGGAATGATGCATGTATGAGAGACTTTGAAGATATCAAGAGTAGCCTAGCTAATGCATTTGTAGGAAAGTGCCTCTTTTTGCATGGTTACCCTCCACTTTTGGCCTGAAATCTGATGCAACCTGGCTCGATGTGCACTAAGTCCCTGACAATCAGGTTCCCAGGGCCTGTTTTCTTTCCCAAGACTGTACCTCTGTATCCATAATTGCCATATCCCTGGCCACAGGCAAGCCCCTTCTAAAAGGTATCATTGGTACCACGGGCACTGTGACCAGGGAAGGCCTCTAACAACTCCAGCACCTAATGTGCTACCCTTAGAGACCCTGCACCTTAAAACACACAAACTGCTACTGCAGGCTGCAAGTTTTGGTCCAGAGAAAAGTGAAGAGTCAACATGGCACCCATCCCTGTGTGTCATGCCTGCAATCCACTGCCTGGGGCCTCGGTATGTCTATCAGGCTGCACTAGCCCTAAGATGAGGGTACAGAGTCAAGGGCCCTGTACCCCTACAGTGGCTAAGCCCATTATTAGACATTGTATGTGTAGTAAAACCATAAAGTGTATTTGGTCTGGGAGTTGGTCATTATAAACTCTTTGGCTCCATAATGACTTTACTAGAATCAAGGAAGTTTTGTAGCAAACATCTCAACACATTAAATCCACACTGATGCCAGTGTGGGATTTATTGTAAAATGCAACCAGAGGCCATCTTAGAGATGCCCCCTTATAATTGGCCAGTCCTGGAGTGGATCCTGAAGAGCTGCCCACCAGTCCTGGAGTGGTTCCTGAACATCTGCCTGCCATTTGTCATGACCAGACAGGTTTCTGGACCCATGGGTAGAGAGTCTCCACTCTCTGGGTCCAGAAACATAGCCCATCCAGGCCAGAGGTGTCATGCCTCCGCCCCCAGAATGGGCAAGGTCCACAAAAAGGTAAGCTTCAAAGGTCTGCCGCCTTTGGAAACTGTCCCTGACTTTTGCTGCCCCAGCAACTTGCTCCCACTAGTTCTGGCCCCCACTTTCCTTGAGCAGTCTTGCATTTGAAAGTACATTTTACTCACCTGTACCAAGTCCTGATTGTATCTAAAATAAAACATAAGTATTTCTTTTTAGTACTTACCTAATTGATCTGGTTTCTGTCTCTGAGTGTGTGCCATCAGCCTTGATTGAGCGAATACAATAAAGGCTTAACACACCCTCTAGATAGTTCTAACTGCTCACCCACACTACCACAAAGAGAGCTCTTGGTACTTACCTAATTTAAAACTCACACAGAAGTTGGGGAGTGAGAGGATAAACATCCCTCTTCGACCTCCCACTCAATATTTAATCACACCAGAGTCGAGGGAAAAGAAGGAAACTTACCTAATGTAGCCTTTGCTATATATCTAGTTACTCCCTAGACTCTGTGCACGCTATACCTTACTTTGGTATAGTATATGCAGAGCCAGCTTCCTACATCTGTCCCCGCAAACCGTCTGATACCAAGGATACTAGTATAGTGGTGACTGATGCCAGTCAATATGCTTTAGGTGCCGGTTTGTTTCAAAGGAGGAATGTGAGAGATGAAGTGGTGGCATTTGACAGTTGTCGCATCAGAGGTACTGGGTCATCCTATAATAGGCGATAGCTGTGTTAGCGACTGCTTTCGGTCGCTACCAGTTTGGGTACGTCCACTTTGCATATCATTAGCGATAAATATCGCTGACATGCAAAGCGGGCCCCAAACCATTCGCTATCGCCTGGAAGCTGTCGCTAACTGCTGTTAGCGACCACTTGGTAATTGGGCGATAAAAGAATCGCTGCTTTATCGCAAAAAGTGCCGCTAAAGCTGCAATAACACCCTTGCTAATATGGCCCTTAGTCTTTTATAATTTCTGAACCCCAATTTGATGGAGGGGAGAGGTGTTATCTCACCGCATTTCCTGTTTCACCTTAAAGCCGACCAGAAAGTGGTCAGACCATAGAATGGGGAAAGCTGTCTGACATAAGATATTGGCTAAGTTAGAGAAAATGGGATCTAATAAATGCCCTGCCTTATGGGTGTGACCTGAGTTGCAAAGCGTTCCCTTAGATACTACCAGCATGCCATCAAAAGACCCTGAGACAGTCTACTGTCCCCCAAGCTGGTCCTAACACTTAACCAGCAAGCAACTTAAAGACCCTAAGTGCGCCCTTTGACACCTCCTGCATGCTTTCAAAAGACATTTGTGCCACTCCCACAAATTCTCTCCCAGACCTTAGAACTCACATCCAGACACTTCAGACTGTATCATTATCTTGCTTCACCTTTCGGATAATACAGAATGTCCCACACGGTGGCTCAAAATACACGGCGAAGCAGGAGACATGAACATAACACCTTCAGAAATGGGTTTTATTTTACAGAAGGCAAAGACTCTCTTTTTAGAGTAAGGCTTCAGGTTTTATTTTACACAATGCTCTCTAACAGAAAGGCTTTCCCAGATGCCAAATGCACAAAATTCTAATACACATGAAGATTTAAGATATTTACAAGTCAGGAATAATAACACACTTCAATCAATAAATAACTTTATTCGATTTGAAAATAGATCATAAAAGCATATATAAAACCAAACATACATAACATATCACTCTCAGATACAATTCAGTACATTAGAGCAGGCATTGGGAGGTTGTCACATGATTACTACAGCCCTGTTAGATCAGACTTTGCATGCTAATAACCCAGGAACCCTTCCTCTCTTGTTTAGTCTCCCCTAGTTTTCCTTAATGTAACAGCGACTCTCAAGAAATTAGCCACACAAAATAGGGTATGTACTTCAGAGGAAAGCTTTAAAAACAACAAGGATACTCACGCCTGTCTAAAACCAGCTTGATTTAATAAATCCTTTAAAAAAAATTCCTGGGAAAAGCATAGTACGGGCAGAGAAGAATCAGGTGAAGGGTATCCTGTGGAGACCAGTTGTTGCAACCACAGGGCCCTCTGTCGTCGATATTTTTAACAAAACCTGCCAGTACCGCTAGTAAGTGATGGAAAAAATCTAATTTAAAACGGGTATGCAACAGTTAAATACATGAATAATACCATGAATAAACCAGCAGCAAATAATATAAGATAACAATCAAGAAAATATGCTGGACGTCCTGCAAGAGATCAGAAAGATATATAGACTGAATCACAAATGTTTACTTTGGATGTGCACCTCACTCATTCACACATCACAAAGAAAACACCTCAAATGATCAAAGCCACTGGCCACACATCACAATGGCAATAATCAAAACTCAACACGTCACCTGGTGCGAACACTGCATCTTAGCCTACTCCTGACCGGGGGATTAACAGCCGGGGATAAGAGCCTCAGCAACCAGGGTTCCGCTGTACCGAAGTAGACGCGTCCGTCCCCAATCGGGTTCCAAAATCCCGGGTTCTAAGTCAACAACTTTAGCTTTATAATCTCAAAACACACACTAGAAGGTAAGATAATTGTCCTCCTCCCCAATCCTTGAATGTGATTAACCCAAACAACTTGCAAGCGTGGCTATGCACACAGAGAAGCTGAAGCCAGGCAGAGTCAGAATTCAGGATGAAATGAGGCCATGTCAAAGCCAATAGTACAACAGAATGCACATTAGTGCACCACTGCCTATAGCATCACAAACTTCATCTCTGAATGTACAACACAGTGCGCATGTGTAACACGGCACTTGGAGACTAAAAAGTACATTCCATACCTCGCTCTCTCATGCTTTCAAATGCACATCCCAAATGTTCTGTTCTTGGCAAGGCTGTCCTACTCCCTGTCAGCTCCGACTGAAAGACTGCAAAGACTGCAAGATTACAAGAAAGAAACCTTTAAGAGAACCAATGCATATGCAGGATGTTGTACATTCAGGCTAGGATAAAGTAACACACTAAAGTCAATTAAAATAATGGTAGTCAAAGGTCATCACAGGGTGTCAGACCACAAGCGTGCCTCTAGCACTGCAAACATCCAGCCCAAATCCAAAGAGAAAATACTGCTTCTGTGGGGATGATTTCAAGTGAGAAAAGGAAGGCACCAATAACAGAACCAAGAACAAAGCCCGTGGGATACACTGTAGGAATGAAGGGAGAGCTGACTGAGAAATTATATGGGCCTGCAATTCCTAGTGAATTCATAAAGTATAGATAAGTAGGATAATCAACTGCAGTGAAGTTAGTGAATGAAATGAGTGAAAATATACTTGGCATAGCGCATGGGTACCCTAGGGCATCCCAGCGCTTTGACCCAGGTAACATCATCATCACTCATCGGAAAAGAAAGGGTTTTAATTGTTTCCGGAACATGAGATGGTTCGGAAGGAGTCGAATGCTCTCAGGAAGGTTATTCCAGAATTTGGCCGCTTGCAAGGAAAACCGCCAACCCCCCGTACGGGATCTCTTGATCCTAGGGACTGTCAGAAGATTGAGTTCACTGGACCTCAGGGTTCTGGAGGGTCGGTATGGGCAGAAGAGAGGGCGAAGAATATCTGGACCGTTGTTTGTGATGGATTTGTGGACCATACACATGGCCTTAAAACCTATCCTCTCCTGAATCGGAAGCCAGTGAAGAGCACGCAGAGCAGGCTTAACCGAGCTGTGTCTAGGGACTTTGACCAGAAGTCGAGCAGCGCAGTTCTGGACTGACTTCAGAATTTTGATAGTGCCTAAAGGGGCGCCAAGATAGAGTGCATTGGAGTAATCCAATCTGGAAATGATCAAGGACTGTACCAGGAGCCGTCTGGAATCAGAAGGAAGGAGGTTGAGAACCTTCCTTAATGTCCTAATCAAGCCAAAGCATGTTGCAGCTACCTTCCTTGCCTGCACTTGAAAGCCGAGAGAGGGATCAAGCCAGACTCCCAAACTCTTGATTTGTTTCTTTGGGGTCGGAGGGGGACCCAGGCAGCTCGGCCACCATGGATTAAGGTTCAGAGGAGCCTTGTAACCCATGATCATGATCTCAGTTTTAGTCCCATTTAGTTTAAAAAATGAGGCTTCCATCCATTCACAGACCTGAGTGAGACAGGGGGACAGATTGTTTGGTCCAGAGGTCCCGTCTTCAGACCTAGTGAGTGAGACCACCAACTGGGTGTCATCGGCGTAGGTGACCAATTTTATTCCCCAGGGAAGCACCACCTCAGCCAAGGGCCTCATATAGATATTAAATAATGTGGGGCTTAATGAGGATCCCTGGGGAACGCCGTAGTGAAGGGGGAACTGTCTTGAGGTAAACTCCCCTTCAAAGACAGAGAATGTTCTTTCTGCTAGGAAAGATTGAAGCCATTTAAGGGCAACACCGGAAACGCCAGCCTCGCCGAGACGGCTGATCAACAAGGAGTGGTTGACCGTATCGAAGGCTGCGCTGAGGTCCAGAAGGACCACCGCAGCGCAGCCTCCGGCATCTACAATCTTCCTTGCTTCCTCCACTACCACCACCAGGGCGGTCTCAGTGCCCTGTTTTGTTCTGAAGCCAGTTTGAGTAGGGTGAAGTACAGCCTCGTTCTCGATAAAGGCGGATAAGGCAAGATTGACATGCTTTTCTGTGATTTTACTAATCCCTGGCAACAGGGAGATAGGGCGGTAGTTTGACCAGTCATCAGGGTCGAGATTGGCTTTTTTTAAAAGAGCTTTGACTCTGGCCTGTTTCCACAGTGGGGGAACCACTCCAGTGGAAAGGGAGGAGTTGATTACATCCTGTATAATTGGTACTACCACCTCAGAGACTTGTTTTAGGGCAGAGGGCGGGGCAATGTCCGCAGGAGAGCCTGATTTCAGATTCTGCAGAAGTTTTTCTACTGTGGAATGATCTATCAAGGGCAGAACATCCAGAGTAGGTGAGGAGACCAATCGAGTGGTGAGCTCAATGGAGTGTCCAAGATCATTTGTAGCATCCTTCACACAGAAGGAGGAGTAGATGGTAGCAACCTTTGAGCTAAAAAAATTGGCTAACTCCTCGCACCGTTTTAGGGGATCGGCCACTTCATTCAGGGGACTAGGCGGAGTTACCAGAGACTTGAAGATTTTATACATTTCCCTAGGGGAGTTAGCGCCTTTAGATATCTCAAGCTGGTAGAAAGAGGCTTGGGTTAATTTTAGTTGGGTCTTATAGTTCCTAAGAGTAGCTCTGTATTCCGCTTTATCCTCTGGGGTGAAGTTCTTTCTCCACTCCCTCTCTAGCCTCTTACAGTTCCGTTTAAGACATTTCAATTCTGCAGTATACCAGTGCATTTTATTGTAACCTCCACGGTGCACTATTTTGTGTTTAGGGAGAGTGAGGTCAAGAGAGGACTCTAGCCACTTATTAAAGGAACTGTAAGCTTCAATCGGATTATCCTTCTTAATTAACGGAATGGAGTCTTTTAAAACAGTTGCTAACTTTGACACAGGCAGTTTTGACCAAGCCCGACCAGTCTTGGTTGTAGTTGTAAAAGGATGGACAGCATCCATGGGAGTCCATGCAAATGATAGAAGTGCGTGATCTGACCATGGGATAGATAGCGACTCCTTCCACTGCATGTCAGTGAGATTGGTGTAAAAATGGTCAATCAAATGGCCAGAAGAGTGAGTGGCTCCCTCCACAATTTGTTTCAATGCTAAAGTCCCCATTCCCTCCCAAAAATTTTGCGGAATCGGTGCCTCAGGGTCATCAATATGAATATTAAAATCCCCGATGATGGAGAAATTCGAAGAGGTACTGATAGGGTGAGAAATGTTTTCAAGAAGGGAATTACAAAAGCTATTGCAGGAGCCTGGTGGACGATAAAGTAGGATGCCCGAGAGTGTACAGGTAGGGGAGAAGGAAATAGCGAATTCCAGACTTTCGCAGTCAGACAGCGGGTTATCCACAGTCCGACATTTGAGAAAGTCCTTACAGATAATAGTTATGCCTCTGCCCCTGCCCTTGGGACGATCAAGCCTACTTATCACATAGCCATGGGGCAGGGCCCTAACAATATCCGGACCTGAGACCTCCGAGAGCCAGGTCTCAGTCAGAAACAGGACATCAGGACTAAATTCTTCAAATAGCAGATGGATTTCGACGCTATGTTTAGGAAGGGAATGGCAGTTCAGGAGCATTAAGGAGTATGTGCTCTGAATGCGTGTGGAAGATAGGGGGATCCCTCCTGATTATTTTCACAGTGTGGGCAGGGGATCAAAGGAGGGATAAATGGCGCTATGAGTGGACAGGACAAACCACTACCAGCGCTAAGTGACAACAGTTGATCTCTACCGTATACCAGGTCATCTTCTCTTCTGAGGTCAGTCTCCCTGGCCCCCGGTCCCGTCCTGCCATGGACGGGCACAGACGGGCTTTCCTTAGGCGCTCCTTCGGCGCGGGACCAGCGCCTCCGCTGCTCGCGTCCGCTGCGCGGAGAAGTAGCCATCTTAATTTATACAAGCCCGCCTACCTCCTTCCCAACGCTACAACGCTGACCTGCCTCACCTAGTATGGCCGGCAACACGACTCAGCTAGCAATAGGCTGAAGGTCACACAGGTCCAGAATACGGCGCAAAGTAAATTAAAATGCGTGCGCTTTAAAATCGGGACAAAACAAATTATTATTCAATTTGTGCAGCGTGACAGTATTTTAAATATTACAAGTGTCAAACACAGTTTACAGTGTTAAAAACGAACAGCTTCCGGCTTCCGCCTCAGGAGTGGGGTGATGTGCAGGGGTCTGACACAAGCGTTTCCAAGGGCTCAATTTATACAAGCCCGCCTACCTCCTTCCCAACCCTACAACGCTGACCTGCCTCACCTACTATGGCCGGCAACACGACTCAGCTAGTGAAGGTCACACAGGTCCAGAATAAGGCGCAAAGTAAATTAAAATGCGTGCGCTTTAAAATCGGGACAAAACAAATTATTATTCAATTTGTGTAGCGTGACAGTATTTAAAATATTACAAGTGTCAAACACAGTTTACAGTGTTAAAAACGAACAGCTCCCAGCTTCCGCCTCAGGAGTGGGGTGATGTGCAGGGGTCTGACACGAGCGTTTCCAAGGGCTCAATTTATACAAGCCCGCCTACCTCCTTCCCAACCCTACAACGCTGACCTGCCTCACCTAGTATGGCCGGCAACACGACTCAGCTTCGTCTTATAATATTGACTTTGAAAGAATTGTATTTTTATTTACATCTATCCTGCTATTTGGGACCACCACAGCTTTTGAGTCATCTTTTCTGAGGATATTAATAGGCCTTCGCGGTAAAATGTGCTCCTCTTGCAGAGTTTGAGATTTTTGGCAACTCCATGCTCCGCGTGGAATGCAAAGCTACTGAAAACTCAGCGACCAGCGGCGGAGCAGAGTTCTTCCCCCTGTTCGTGCTTATAAAATGCATTTTCGCACATGCAGTAGTGACTTACCGGGATCCCTGCGTTCGCCGACGAGTTTTCGTATCTGTTCGCGTGCACCACAAGATTTGGGTAGGGGGCCACGTGATCCCGTGAGAGTGTGCGATCGCAAACACGTCATTCAGACACACCATCAGACATCCGGCGGAGGTTTGGTGATTCTCGCAATGCCGAACTCACAAAATGTGCAATCTGGAGTAGAATATCTGTCAAGCAACATCAAACCTTCTCAAAAATAATGATTTGTATGAAAAAAAATCCTCAGATTGACATTTGGTTGTACTTTTTTGTACAGAGAGTCCTTTTTCTTTTTTTGCTTTTTATTTTGGAGAGGAAGGAAGTACCCCAGAGTCTCCAACCTACTGTTCATGTCCAGCAGGCTCCTCCCAGTGCTTTGTCCATGTCCCGTTTATTTTCATTTGGATTTGGAGCTTGAAGGATTACCCTTTGTGTCTGCTGCATCATATATCATTGGATTTGAGGACTTTTGGATTTGAGATTTTACAAGTAAGTTGGTGTTGTTTGTTTGAGTGGTGCATTCAGTTGCTGCAACTACAATGTTTGTACTTTTCATCATTTAATTGTTTTTTATTGTGGGTAGCCAATAGGCCCAGAGCTAGTCATGGGTACAAGAAACAACTGTTTCTGTGGTGTCTGTTGAATTTAAGGATCATTTAGGGCATGGATGGCATTGGATTGAATTGCAAAATGTGTATTTTTGGGTATATCACTTTTTTGGTATGTGTTAAATAAATGCCATTGTTGGATGTGTGTGTGTGGTGTGGTTGTTGTATAACTTGCACACCTTGTTTAGCCCTGTGGATTTTCGTTTTTGCATTAAAGCTGTGTTGTTTAGCATGCCTCCTTTGTCTGGCCATATAGGCCTTCTTGAATTAATTGTTTTCCAGGCCTCCTGCTTGTTGTGACTGTAAGTGGCCATGGGGCATATTTGCAGAATGGCAGCATTTGCAATCGCAATTTAACTGTGTGCAATATATGAGAAAATCACTCGCAAAATATGGAATCGCAAAATTTGCAATTCCCTATTTTGAAATTGCATTTAAGGAATCCCAAATTACGATTCCTCAAATGCAATGGAGGAAGCACAGAAAAAAGTGTGATTTGGCCATAAGAAATCGCAAATTTACACCAACTTGGTGGTCATTTGCGATTTCTTTGCGCACACATACAAGTTTCAGGGGAGCAACAGGGTGTCCTTTTGACACCCTGGCACCTTTGAAATTGCATTCTCAATTTGAGATTCTCTAATTGCTAATCATAAATTTGAGAATGCCTTCCCATTCATTCAAGTGGGCCTCCTAGCCCATAGGAATGAATGGGAAGGTATTCCTTATTTGCAAATCTCAATTTGCGATTCGTAAATAAGGAATTATTGGGATTCACACAATTATTAACAAATCCCACATACATAGCAATTTGTGATTCTCAAATTGCGATTAGCTGAAAATCGCAATTTGAGAATCTCAAAACAACGTTTTCATACATATGGCCCCATGTGGCTGGTAGCAATTTTGTGGGGATAGTGTAGTAGTGTGCTGCTTTTGCCATAAAGGCCTGCATGTCTTTCCGTTATTCCTTTTGGCCTAGGCTTCTTGTTGTTGTGGGCCTGTCCATGTGGCTGGTGGTCAATTTGAAGCCAGGCAGTGTGCTTTTGCCATAGGCCTGCAATGTCTGGCTTCGCTTTCTTGTTGTTGTGGGCCTGGCCATGTGGCTGGTGGCCATTTTGAAGCCCGGCAGTGTGCTTTTGGTTGAGTGTGTGTGGTGTGGTTGTTGTGTAACTTGCACACCTTGTTTAGCCCTGTGGATTTTCATTTTTGCATTAAAGCTGTGTTGTTTATAATGCATCCTTTGTCTGGCCATATATCCCTGTTTGAGTTCATTGGTTATCAGGCCTCCAGCTTGTTGTGACTGTGAGTGACCATGTGGCTGGAGGCTATTTTGTGGTGGTAGTTTAGTAGCGTGCTTCTTTTGTCATATAAAGATAAAGAAGAAAAGGTGTCAACGAGGAAAAAATATCCATATAGGCCTGCATGTCTTTCCTTTGTTCCTCTGGGCTTACTGCTTCCATCCCTTTTACCAGCTGCAGCTCGCTGAATTATGTGATGAGCAAATTAATGCCAACCAGGATCCACTTCTATTACATTTGTATTTTTGTTTTTGTTCTTCTTCTTTGCTATCCTTCCTGAGTGTACACAGTATGCCATGAAAGCCCTTGTTGTCAAAGTCTCACAAATGGCTACACTGTTATGTTTTTTTATAACTTAAACTGAGTTAATAAAATGTAATAATATAACACTAACAACTGTGACCACCACACACTAAGTTATATATTATATTTGTTTGTACTAGTAGTAATTAAACCAGAACAACAAATGCAACATTTCACTGATGTTCTTCTCCTGGCTTCTTTGCTTTTAGGTGCACAAAAAGAAGAAAGAAGAGGAGGTGTCATCATCACCTTTTGTACTGCCAGACAGAAGTCCTGCTGTGCACCACATCACGTCCACGTGTGACTCCAGACATCTCTGCAACTTGTGTACCTGCATCCTGCTGATATCAGAAGGAAGAAGATGGCCCCAAAGAAAGGTCCCAGGATCTCCAGGACCCAGAAAGTTGCCAGTTATAAGATGGAACAAAAGAAGGAAGTGGCACTGATCAAGAATAGTGTGCCGGCCATGATGTTATTTGGGAAACAAAAAATTACGCTTGCATCAGCAGTGTCCAGGGACCAAGTTGGGAGCAGCACCTCCGCATCAGCGGATCCACCCCACCAACCTAGGCCCAAGCCCATGAGTGTCATAGAGGTAGCCAGTCTACTTGTGCAAATGCCAACGGGCAGTGATGTTGAAATGTCATTATCGCAAAGTAGTACCCAATCAACGCAAGCGGAAACTCAGCAGATAAGTGGGCAACAACAGCCGGAATAACAGCCGGAACAACAGCCAGAACAACAGGCGGAGCAATAGCTGCAACAACAAGTAGGGTTAGTCCATCAACGTCTTCTTCAAGCCCCCCTTCTGATGATCTAGATGCCACTTGGAAGCCACCAGTTGATCCAGTGGGAGTAACACCTTGAAGGCCTAAGTAAAACTGCACCCATTGCTGTTGGTGTCGATGAAGAAGATATGATCGCGGTGGAAGGTGAACAAAAGAGAGACATTTTCTCTGGTACACAAAATAGCCCTGTCCCGAGCAGTGTAGTGGTACCACCCACATCCTCAGCAACATCTCAGTGGTACCGTAGTAAGAGTCAGGCTGAGACGCCAATCCAATAGAGTACTGCAATGAAAAAAAGTGCGTCACTGAGCCTAACTGGGTTCAAGAAGTCACCTGCATCAGCTGCACCACAAAGGAAAATAATCCAGCCTACCATAGTCAGCATGCTTGCTTAGGTCAGAGGGGTAGTACGAGCGCAACCACACAACGGCACGTTTGTACAATACGAAGCTGGCTATAATGTTAGAGCTGGACCTTCTCCCTTTTTGGTTTGTGGAAGGGGGGTGGTTTCCTTGAATTTGTGACAGCCATCTGCCCAAAATGAAAGCCGGTCCTATTTCGCCAGAGTTGCTGTTCCAGCACTACATCACTATGTTCTGGAATTGCTTGGACAAGCTCTGCAGCAGAGTGCTGTTCACAATATCCACCTGCCAACAGACATGTGGACCAGTTGCCAAGCCACTGATTACATGTGTATCACAGCACACTGGATCTCTTTTGTGGGGGTTAGATAAAAGAAATCTGAAGCAGGTGCTGTTGATACTGCTGAGATTTTTAATCCTAGACTGAAACATGCAACTGTAGCCATGTTCGCCATGGAGAAATCTCATACTGCTGCAAACATTTTGGAAGAGTTTAACAGTAAGGTCTTTGAATGGCTGCACCTAAGAGGGCTTAACATCAGTTTTGTTGCCACGTATAATGGCAGTAATATAGTTAAAGCCATGGAGGATGGTGCCTATTTCAAGGTCCTGTGTTTAGCACACTGCATTAACATAATTTTTCAAGACTTTCTGAAAAAATAAGCCTGAGTCAGCAACTTACTGACCCCCTACAGAAGAATATGCACACATTTCAGCCATTCTTTTGAAGCCCGGTAGCAGCTGAAGATCATTCAATGTGAGCATAAAATGCCAGTCAAAGCACTCATTCGGGAGGTGCCAACACGTTGGAACTCAACTTATTGCATGCATGCTCTGTTTGATCGGACCAATCAATGAGTATGTCATGCAAAGAACAAGGAATGCAACTGTGAAAGGTATGACCCTACAGATGGACCAATGAGGTCTAGTTAAAAGCCTGACAGAGATGCTTCTTCCTTTTGAGCTCTTCACACGTGAAGTCAGCAAGGAGGACTGTACTATGGGCCAAGCTATCCCATTGTTGCACATGCTAGAGCAATAGCTGAAGGAGGTGTCTTAAGCGTACACAGGTGTGGATGAAAAAAATGAAGCATATGAGTTGGTGGAGAGCTTATCCTGCCACTTAGCTGAAAATACAAGGGTACAAACTCGCATTGTTTCAGGAAAACATTACATTTGTGCCCCAATTCTGGATCCACGGTACAAATCGGTAATGAACAGTAAGACATGAATTTCTTTTTCAGAAGTAGATGTTGGCCAGTACATAACTTGGATAGCTGAGGCAGCCAGTGACTTGGAAAATGAACGGCTGATAATTAAAGGCCCGCTATTCAAACTCACAACAAGTACTGCAGCAGGGCATCCAGCGTCAAGTTCATCTTCAAAGCTGGAGGGCAGTGGGTTTGGCTCAGAGCGGTCACCAACACTATCGACAATAGCAAGAACCGGATCATCAACCCCAGTAAAATTGGCAAAGTATTGGTATTTACAGCAAGGGCTTGCTAGGTCCAGTGCTGATACAAAGAAAAAAGAGGCCAAGCAAAGTGGAGCACCCTTGAACATTGAGCGGTGGTCAAGGCCTATATGGATGACCCAACAGAGGTCTATATTGATCAAAACCCATTGCAGTGTTGTTATGTGAAAAGGAACCAATGGCCAGTGCTCAGCAGGCTGGCGATAAACTATCTGGATTGCCCTGTCACAAGTGTCTCTTCTGAACATGTTATCAGTACTGCTGGTGCCATTGTAACAGTGAAAAGGACCAGTCTCTCGCCCAAAAAATGTTTATTCCCTTCAAAAGAAGTGGAACATGATGACTACTATAGCTATCCTCCTTTCCGAGCCAAGAGATACTGCCCCTTAACTTGAGATGAGAAGGAACAGGTAATGAATGATGGCATGCATTGGATGCTGATTGAGTGATTGCTGTCTGTGTTGTGCATGAGATGAATTCATAGTGTACTATTATTCAATCTACACACTAAAAGTAACTCAAGTTAATGTTTCACTTCTTGTTGTTTAAAAACAAAATTGTACTTCTACTGCACTCCGATCCATTGCATTTTGAATATGGAATGTGGATTCACTCTGTACATTGCCCACAATCACTCAGTAGGATCGAAGATGATTGATGGAATAACTCAGGGCGTTTCATGAGTGGCATAAAAGGTAAATAAGTCAACAACAACCACAGAAGACCTACATGTCTGTGTCGTGGTGGAGTTGCGTTACAAGTGTAGTAGTAGTGGTATGACTGACAACTGTGCATCCCATTGATTTAGTTACCTACTTTGGAAAATGCTTTGTTGCTCTATATATGTGACATGTGTGCTCTGTCTGTCTAAGTCAAATTCTAAGCTAAGTGGAGGTTGGGTGGGTGCCATGGGCCTGTTGTGTCCTGTTGCTGTTGTAGGCTAATGTTGCAAGCAGACAACAGAGTAATCATGATTTAGCCATGCCGCTCTGAAAGTGTTTGCACTCCTCCATAATTTATGGGGGGGTTTTGAACTTGATTTTTAAATATCCCTTTTGTTTTTTTATCTGCACTTACAGGCCGGCCTTTACCCTGTGCTATACTGGGAAAAACAACTCACACTCACCTACGAATCCAAATTGGCCAGGCAGGCAGTGGCATCCAAGATTGACGGACGCAGCATGGAGAGGAGGACCATGAGGAATGCAGACATGCAACTCTCCAATTTGACCAGAATAACATACAGTAAAACTTTAGTATCAACAATCATCATCTTTTAAAAAATGTGATTCATTTTTTCTCTTCAATCATTAATACTGTTTGTTGTTGTTGTTTGCTCTCTGCTTATAATTGATCCCTACAGCTATTTGTTTAATTTTCTTTGCTATATGTAATTTGGGTCTCTCTGAGGTCAGACAGGCAAGGCAAATTGCATAATAATATATAATATACTGCAGCCCTGTACTGTCTACTAGTCTAGTTAATAAGTACTACTTATCATTAACCATCAAGTCATCACTCATCATCATGATGCATACATTTCCTTTTTCTCCCTTTACAGATTTATGGATATGATGGTCGTATGCCAAGATTGTGTTTTGTTGTTTGTCTATGTGTAGTGTTTTGCTCTGTCAAACCTTTACCCAAGCCCCCCTTCCCAACCATTCATCAAACCTTAACCCTAGTCCCCCAGGCTGTGTGATTTATATTGAGGTGTGACTAAATTCAATGTACACCAATAATTGATCACACGCTTGCTGGGGCGGATGTGGTGAAAGCAACACTAATTAAATTTTGAAGCAGGAAGAGGATCTTCTTCTGATTGCCCACCCAGGCTTAGTATATTTGCAAGTAAATTTTTTTCCAAAGGAACCTAATCCACCATCATTAATTGCTGGCATTGATTGGTTTTGTTATCCTCCTACATAGCTCTAAAGGTTACGATTGTGTTGAGTGAATTGATATAACTACAGTTTGTAACTTGTTGTACTAGGCTATTTCCACCACCATTATGTTTTATTTTACTTTAGCATTGCTAATCAGCATTATTATTATTGTTTGGCAATCTTCTTGTGTACTGTACTGTACTGTACTACATTCTACTACTCCTCCCAGAGTCTTTCTCAAGTGACAGATTGTCTCATTTTCTTTTTTTGCACATGCTACTGCCAGTGTCTACTAGTACTACCACCACAACCATGGCATGTTGGGAACCCATACCATCAATACCATGCAGACATCGCTGTGGCTACGTTAAACATCAATCACAGTTAGGAGAAGAAGTTTTGGGGAAGGCATAATTAATAATGGAAATTAATTCACACACCCCTTGAGTCTGTTGCAGAATGCATAGACTAGGAGGAGAGATTGACAGTACTAGTAGGCCAAGTCACTCAGTGAGGGGTACAGCATCTATCTGTTTGTGTCTTACAAAATCGGCAGATTATTTAAATTGAATGTATGACATAATATCGAAAGACAGAATATAGACATACAAAAATATCAACACAAAAATATCGACATCAAAAATATTGAAGTTCTATCTACATAAATATCAAGAAAAAAATATCGTAGTACAAAATATTGAAGTACAAAATATCATTTTTTTAAATGTATTAATAATAATGTAAAAATAATTTTAAAATACATATAATTAAAAAAAGGATGGATACAAACATTAAAACAAATTAAAAAAATAAAAACTAATACACATACGTTTAAAATAAATTTAAAACTCTACATATAAATTAATATATATACTTACTCCACATCAGTGGGGAAAGCGTTGGATAGCGAAGGGGTTAAAATTACTATACCCACTTCAGAGGGTGCAACAGTAGGGAAAGCGTTGGATACCGTAGGGGTAAAAATTACTATTCCCACTCCAGAGGGTGCACAGTAGGGAAAGCGCTGGATAGCGTAGGGATAACAATTACTATTCCCACTCCAGAGGGTGCAACAGTAGGGAAAGCGTTGGATAGCGTAGGGGTTAAAATTACTATTCCCACTCCAGAGGGTGCAACAGTAGGGAAAACGCTGGATAGCGTAGGGGTAAAAATTACAATTCCCACTCCAGAGGGTGCAACAGTAGGGAAAGCGTTGGATAGCGTAGGTGTAAATATTACTATTCCCACTGCAGAGGGTGCAACAGTAGGGAAAGCGTTGGATAGCGTTGGGGTAAAAATTACTATTCCCGCTCCAGAGGGTGCAACAGTAGGGAAAGAGCTGGATAGCGTAGGGGTAAAAATTATTATTCCCACTCCAGAGGGTCTAACAGTAGGGAAAGCGTTGGATAGCGTGGGGGTAAAAATTACTATTCCCACTCCCGAGGGTGCAACAGTAGGGAAAGCGTTGGATAGCGTAGGGGTAAAAATTACTATTCCCACTCCAGAGGGTGCAACGGTAGGGAAAGCACAGGATAGCGTAGGCATTATATTAACATACTTATCAATTACATATTAAAAAATATTATTTACAAAACCATATTACTAAATACCAAATATTTATAAATATTATTTACTTAAATAACAAAATATTACTTCCCACGCTACTCCCCCTTTAACACACAACACAGTACACACACAAACAAACACAATTAATATAAATATCAATTAATCAATTAATAACAATTAATAATATTAAATTGATGTCATTATAAATTAACTGATCAACAAATATTAATTACCAATTAATAATTAATAACCAATTATTATTGCACATCGATATTCTGTGCCATCGAAATTAAAACATCGATATTCTTGTATATTGTTATTTTAATTTCGATATTTTGGCTACTCACCATTTAAATCAAACACTGACTGTGGCCCTGCAGCAGCAAGAAAACAGTGTGACGTAAAACAGTAACCCCCATAAAACATTAACATTGTATGTAAAGTATAAATATCATTTAATCCCCTAACAAAAATAAACTATGTTAAAAATCCCACAACAGCAGGTGACCCACCCCTCTCCCTAACCCAAACCAATATCCAAAATGAAAAAGTCCAACCAATTTTCCATAAACCCCAATACCCAGTTCCGACCTACCAAAGAAAGGAATAACAAAAGGGGAAATCCAACAGGGTCTCTATCGGCAGGCTAGTTGCTCAACTCGCTTCTCTAGGACCTTTATCCTCTCCTCTAGGCCGGAATTTTGAAGGAGCATACGCCGCTGGAATTTCCTGCAGTTGCATCCACGTGGGGGAGCATGCTGGATGAAGTGTGGTGGCGGGCGGCTGCCAGACCGCGGCGCTGTGCCACTCGAGGGCTGGGGGAACTGGCTGGGGCCTGGGGCATTGGAGGAGGCTGCAGCAGCTCGCCGCCACCTCCTCCTCCTCTTCCTCCACCAGAACCACCAGCCACCGATACTCTTTTTGAATGACCTCAAGCTGCCAGCGCCAGGCCATGGCTGCCAACTCCTTCCTGTCCAGATTGGATTTGGGTTGGGAAAGAAGTAGCTACATCAAGGAGAAAAAAGTGTATTGTAACAGACTAACAATATACTCTTAGCAAAACTAGAAGACAAATTAAATTGACATAGAGTGGCACAGTAGCACTAGCAAGCACAGTACATAACATTTGTGGTATGTATCTATCCTCCCACTTCCTCGGCCTCTAACATTTGTGGGAGTATCAGGCAATATACTAGGACTATGGACTTGAGTACACATTACACCAGATTTCTTCTTCTCTCTTGTTTAGCAAAATTACGTAAGCTGACTTTTCGTCAGCCTGTCAATATACTAGGACTATGGACTTGAGTACACAGTACACCAGATTTCTTCTTCTCTCTTGTTTAGCTGAAATTACGTGAGCCTGTCAGCTCAGTCAGCTTGCGCCCAAGAGAAACATACTTGTGACGAAGCCTCACGTTAGTTTTATTTACTACTATCTGCGGGTGGGAAAGCTGACTACACAATCATTGTATTTTTCTATTACGGGTGACACTGCCCCTACTCTGTTACATGATCACCAAGGACAACTGCTCAATTTCACTTTCACCCTGCCCTAACTACTACAAAAAGGCAGATGATATCTGATCCAATTGCTTATATATGGGACGACAAGAGGTACTTTGTTTTGATTGATTGTGTAACCATGCAGCCGATAGCTAGGCCATGGCAGGCTGACACAGTCGAAAATAAATTAACATACAGTGGGTGTGGGCCTCTGAGTCGGAGGGAGGCGCTTGATAACAACATACACACAAAATATATATGCTGTGCTTGCAAACCTACTGTGAGTCAAGGGTGTATTCTGAAAATACAACTCAGTTCTCATTGACTTTGCTACTCTGGCACAGTTTCTTTTACATTCTCTTCAAAGTAAGACTCTTCATCCAGTCACAGTTTCCACCTATGCTATCTATGATGAATACCATCCAGGCATCCATCCATTCAAAGTAAATATGTCTATCATTCTTCTTAATCTCTCAACAAACCTTAGTTTGTTTCACCAACAACAAACATTTATTTATGTTTTTAAACCACCACCCACCCATGCATCCTTCCTTCCATGCTTGCAGTGGCTTTGAGTTTGACCCATGAAACACACCGGAGGATTCTTGCTATCCACCCATACAGTTTCACCCACCCACCCAGACAGGCATCTTTTCTTTCACTTTCTGTAGTGTAGTTCCTAAATCCCTTATAGGCTCTGCGCATTGGAATAATATACACTGTAGATTTGACATAGGACTGAGGTTAGTATGTCTCTATCGAGTACATTAAACTTAATTACTTGTGTCTGCCAGCTAACTCAGAGGTCACTTGAAACTGCTCAAATAAACAAGAAGGGATTAGTTTCCGAAACACGAATATACATGCCAACTTTGATTCGCTTAGAATCGGAACAGTCTCAGAATTGTGGAAACAATAGATAACAGTTTCACTCAGTCAATCGTGCATGCTTCGTTTCTACAGAGTTTACACAGAAAAAGATAGACGTGCGTTTTAATGAATAGGCTTTATTGAACAGTCTTATTTCTCTTGCAAGAGATGTGAATTGCGACAATCGTAAGACAGAATGCGAAGTATAATACGTACAGCGTTAGCAGTAAGATAAAATAATACTTCAATAGTATTGTTTGTAGCTATGACATATATTCATAAAAATACATACATAAATAGCACAGGCTAATATGTGAATACTCATCCGATGCTTCTAGTTAGTACTACCCCAGTGTACCTAACCTAAGTGTAGTACGAGATAAGAAGTAGGTGCTGTTTTTAAAGTATAGCTAGCTACAGTTTAGTTTTGCCAGATTTGCCAAGAGTCCCCCTAGGTTCTAGTCTGCTCCATACCGTAGGATGAGAGGTTAGAATCTCTTTCCGGGTCTCAATCTCTAACACACCGCAAGGAGAGTCAGAAACACTTGAGCTGGATTCTCCGCAAGGAGGATGACAGCATCTGGTCAGTGCATCAGGTGGGGACTTGAGTTCCTTCCGAACTGGCCATGGCGAGACGCGTCGTGCAAGTAGGCAGCCAAAAGGTGGTTTGCCATGGCAAGAGAAGGTATATTTATGCCTCGAAGGTGTTTAGGAATGCCAGTATTGATGTAAAAGTCAAGCAGAAGAATGTCATGAATGAATTCCTAAGGAATAGACTTTCATGCATAAGAAATTAGTTCTTGGAGAAATCAATAATCCAAGCAAGGGGAAGTCCTACAGGCTTAAGAGTCTGGTTTTCCAAGAACTCGTTGTGAGGTTGATCGACGGATGTAGGTGGCCATGCCTGTAATTGGTTAGCATGGATAATGCCTAAATAAGGGTAGGATTGCTATGCCTAAATATGGGCAATGCGAATTGTGACCTTATTAGGGCATAAATCTAGAAACCTACATACGGTATCTAAATCGACACACAACACCCACTCCACTTTCATATGAACGACATTACTAAATTCTAAACATGCTAAACATATCTAAAATATAGCTAAACATGATTTGCTAAAAACATGTAATAAAATACATTGTAAAAAATGCATTAAAACTATTGATCTGCATGAAAATGCAATGGTGCTGTACATATTAAAGCAATGTTTCATTGTAAGCACAAGTTGGCATTGAATGCTAAGTGAATGAACATACATATTTACATTATGAAATGGCTCGTAAATACAGAAGAAAAAAGGCCGAAACCATTTCATGTCAAGTTACATAAAACAATTAATACAGACAAGGTGACATATTGTCTCTGAAAGTGTTTCAAATAATTCTGTTCTCTATGAATAGTTCTAATATAAGCAGATTACTTTGCCAAAAAAAGAAAAATACAAATTTGGAGAAAAAAAAATAATCATAGGAAAGTTTAGTCTTTTGGTTTGAAAAAATGAAGGCCAAATTCAGAGTCTCTCTGGAACACTGTGCCTGAATCAAAAGTCAGTGTATGGGGATGGAGAAAAAATGAAATCTTCTAATCCTGTAGACATAAAGTCGTCTACCATTGTAGGTGAAAGTTGGATTACCTTGTTTAGTAGACTAACCGCACATAGATGAGGCAGCATAGAACAGGAGAACAGGTAAGATGCAGTCTTGCCAGATTGGTATGAATGACAGAAACCATGTGGTATTTAATTCTCGTAGACGAGGTAAGCCGAAAATTTGGACGCTGCACTCACAACACTTCATATCCAATAGAGCTCTCTCTATGGTATTTGGAGTGAAGCTGGTGATTTGGGCTTGCAGCACTAGGAGCAAAAATAGGATCCCTGCAACAAGTGCTCAAAGTAGTGGCTGTCCGCCAAACACAGAGTGTATGAAGTTGGAAGGTATTCCGAGGACTGCTTGAAAAGGTGCTAACAGTTCTGAACATACGTTCCTAAATACATGCACAATACCACTCGTATCAGACATGTTTAAGATACGTTCCAACATTTCTGAGAAAAGTATAGGGCAGTTTTTATTCAACTGTGACTTGTAGATCATGGGTTACTTTGATCGAGGTCTGAGGCACTATTTGTTGTAAAAGAATGGCTTTTATTCTGCTTTGAGTATCAATTCATATAGGAGAGATGTTCAGTGAAGGCCATAAAGGTAACTCTCTGGCTATTTGGGGGAACAAAACTTGCATACGTCAAGTGACCCTGGATGTAACCGTTACTAGATATGAAATACCTGCAACATGCCACAACAGCTGTGATCATTCAACATGAGGTAACTTCCATTTGAGAGTTGTCCAGAAATTGGATTAATCACTGCAGCTGGGGTACCTTGCAGGTGGCAGGATAAGTTTGTAGTGGAACCATTGCAGGCCTGTGTAAATTAATACCCTTTCATAGGAGAGAACCACTTAGTGCGTTTTCACAGTTTGTACCGCTAAGAAACACTTCACGCCCCCACTCCAACATCTGTGTGTGTAAGGTAAATCCCAGGGTGTCTTGATGTATTCTTTACCCAACCTTTTTTATTTGCCTGCTGGTATATGTTTTAGGCAATGCTGAAAATGGAAATTTGTAACAAGCAGAGTAATGTTACCATGTATTATCCACTCAGTAGCTGGTTTTTCTGCCACTGTGAATGGTAATTTTTCCAGTTTTTCAATGCTCAGCACCGTATAGTCTGCTCCCCTTTGTGCCAGTTTGATCTGTTTATCAGTGAGATTGAATTCTGAAAACAGTGATGTCACATGGCCTGCACACAGGTTTTGTAGCGTCCAGCCTAATAGCATGATAGAACGTATTTGAGACTGACCATGTTGCAGCATGACGAAGTCTTGTTCCATAATGTCTATGGCAGAGGATACTATGCTGTCCAATGAATATAGAGATTTCTGTAAATTAATACAATCAATTTCTCATATTCTTTCTGCAGTTTCTGCTTTGGTAACCTTCAATATTTCGTTATAAGCAGCGTAGATACTGGCATACATGAAAAGTTTTTGACGCAGTTTTCCTAGTCCTAGCAAGAATTCCCTAAGGTCTGCGCCTTCTTTAAGTAAAGATAAATGTTGTTTCACATCCTCTAGTGTAGCTTTCTGTAGCCACTCAAGGCAAAGTTTCCCTACACTGTATGTTGTTACTACCCCTGGATGCTGTCTATGAACATAAAGTGGATGTGGCCTATTGATAGTGAAACCCTGTGTTTTGTTCAGGAATTGATTTGACAGCTGTTAGTGTCTGTGGTCCAGAGCAACCATCTGTTGTGATGCAAAATAATATGTACGTCGACCTGCCCCTGTGTAGTGCTATTACTTGCAGGTTCAGGTATTGACGGAGTGTTCATGCCTTTGATCTTGGCTAACCCAAGGCGAGACATTTGTTGGACAGTGTCATTCAAAAACATAATTTGCTCTGGGATAATACAGGCTCTAAACAAAGCTTTTACCCCCTGCACTTGCCAATCTTTTGTACCCCAGACAGACTTTGTCTCAATGTTGTCTTTCCAAAAGTCAAAACCCTGTCTAGACAGTTGGGCAATAAAGGCTGCAGAATGAATCTGTTTTGTATAGGTTAACACATTTTTCGTTCCTGTCTTGTTCACATTATTAAAGAAAAACATTTCTGGATTTGAAAAGTTAAACCCTGAAAACTATGAAAACATGTTTGCAAAAGTTTGTGAGCTACCCTTTGGAGGAGCAGGACAATGTTCCTATTGGTTATACATTAATGCATTTCTAGGTGATGCAGTTCTATGTAAGAAATGATGATCATAGTGGTTATAACAATACATCTGTTCATAGTCTGATGAACCCTCTAAAGATTCATGATTTATGAATACTGCAGACATTTCTGGATCAGACATCATGTTATTAACAGTCTCGAAGACCCAATCATCAGAAAATGTACTAGAGGTTATAAAGTCACTTAATGAAATTTTAAACAAGTGTAGAATCTTCAAGAGTTCCGACGGGCCAAAAATGTCATATTCGGTTTTGTCCCAAACTATACCATCAAGTATAGGAACAGCTGTGATGTTCACTGCTGACAAGTCTCTTGCTTCATGATGGGATGATCTGTGTGGCTGGAGAATTAAGATCACTCTTTTACTTGCTGTGTCCATTTGAATATATCTTCAATTTATCATAATATCCAGAGTTTTTTTTACCAGAGCTAACCAAAGTAGAAAGAAGAATATTCCCAAAACAATATATAGTTCAATCCATGGTGTAACATAATAAGTCTTTTTCAGATGATGAAAAAATTCAGTTCATTGTTCTTTGAAAGTACTTTGTGCTGGTGTCATTTCAAGTTCACTGGGATCCTCAGAAAACGTATCAAAGTTAATGAAATAGCCAGTGGCAGTTCTGTCAATGGTTGGATTTGCTACAGGATTAGTTGAAATCGCTGGAACCAGTTGATCACTTGATAGTTCATTGCAGACAGGTGTATCAGGACGAACTGTTGTTTGGCTTTCAAGAGGATTGAGTTCTATAGCTTTGTTGCTTAGTCTTTCATTTCTCACTGTAGAATCTTCAAAGGTGATGAGTCTCTTAGTTTGAACCTCTTGGATTGTAGCTAGAGATGTGCATCTGCTACGACAGAGTCCACCTGGGCTACTGTTCAGTATTGGCCACATAGTGTGGTTTTATCAGGTCAATGGACACAAATCTTTTCTCCTTTTTACCAGGAAGGGGCGGCAAAAGTACTGTTCTTGATCCGTGGATTGATTGGACAGGTACTGGTTGTCTGTAAGAAGGCCCAAATTCCTTCTTGTCAGCGATCTTTGAACCTGACTAGATCACCAAGCATTGGGATGCAGACAGGCCTTGCTGGGACAGTTGTTTTTTCCCTAGTGGTGGTTGGCTTCAGGAACACGTTGCTTTGTTTTGATCTTAGTTCATTTAAGTCCTATAAAACAGCCAAACAATCTTTGATATTAAACTTTTTCTTTTCCACCACTGTGCCTTTCATGTAAAGGTCCGGTAACAACATTCTGGTCCCAAATAGGACCTCATATGGAGTGACACCCCCTAGAGAACTTCTTGGCAAATTGATTAATGAGCTTTGAACCCCATAAAGATGTTTGACCCACCCATCACCCTAAACTAATACCCTAACTGTTATAGACCGCTTTATGTCCCGTTTTTTTCTGTCCACAACAGAATTTCCCTCAGGACTGAATGGAGAAGAATACCGCAATGCTATGCCCAAACTGCCCATGGCTTCTTTGTAACCTCGAGAGCTAAATGCAGAGCCCTGGTCAGAGTGTAGTATGCCAATTGCGTATGTGCCGATAAAGACTTGAAAATCTTTTAGAACATCCAAAGGAACCTCGTGCACGAATCCACTGCGACCATGATATATTTATAGCTACCATCCCTTTCTAAGGGACCAAAGTGGTCCATGTAAGCACACGCTCATGGTTTATCTGAGATTAACAAGGGTGTCTGCTCAGGACGTTTCACAGTAGAGACTTTCATCTTTTGGTATATTTCACAGTCCAAAACATAGTTTCTGGTCCGTTTCCGAATACCTGGCTACCAGTATCTCAGATTTAATAACGATACTGCTGTGGTAACACCTGCATGAGGAGGGGCAATCCCTTCATGTGCTGCTAGGATTAGTCCTAATCTATGTTCTATGTTTGGGATTACTCTATTCCCCACTACAGGGATTCGAGCAAACGGAACATTGTTCGCATCAATTGTGTATGAGAATTTGAGTGCAAACCTTTTAGGTAACGCTGACCGCTGACCGCTGCCTTTGCTTGAAGCATTGACAGCCAGTATTATTTCACTGTCTATTTTTGTTTTTGAACGAATAATTGCAGCTATGGAAGCCATTTGCACAGGCCACTTCACAGCTTCATCAGCCAATGACTTTCCCTCAACGTGAACGCCATCACAGTGATGACTCAGCTTGTGTATCACGTGAGTGTTTTGTAGTCCGTTTCCCAACTGAACTACTTGTTCCCAAAGTATTTTATACTTGATTGTGCCACCTTTTGCATCTTTGAAACCCTTTTGAAGCCAATTCTGTAAATATTCATTGTAAGATTGAACACAGTAAAAAGAATCGCACACTATGAGTGTGGGAAATTTGCGATCCGTACTTTCAAGTACCATTTTGAATGCTTGTAGTTCATATTGCTGAGCTGTACAATCTCCTAGAGATTGTATTTTTGTGACCATTGGTTTGAATTTTCCAACGCGCATGCGACCATTAACGATCGTGCACACTGCTTACCCTCTGTAGCGGGCTGTGCAGATCCGTCAGTATAAATTATAAATTCTTACTGGTCAAGAGGTAGAATTTCAGTAGGCAGAGGACATTCGTGTTTGTATTGTAGAAATGCTTGTGTTTTCAAAAATGTACCAAAAACATATTCAACATCAGTTGCAGCAAGTGAATTAACCCATTGTACCAATCTTGGATATAAAGCTTTTGCATTTAGAATGCTAGCTTTTGCAACTGCCTCTAAGGCTGGTACAGGGTTACGACCATAATGTGTTTTCCCTGCGCTAGGGCTCTTTCTTTTGCTACAGAGTTTTGAACTGCTGTCAGAATTTTTTCTGTCGATGCAAATTTCATTTCTGCTTGTGTATAGAAATGTGATTTGTATGCAATTGGTACTTTTTCACCTTTGTTAAAAGTTAAGTAGGTGAATACGCATTGATCCGGAATGATACGAAGTGTTTTGTTGCTAACATGTCAGCTAGAAATGAACGCAGGATATCTGTATGTTCCTCTTCTTTCAAAATTCTGGAAACCTAAAATCGACTGTAAGTTTTTGTTCATTTTTGGAGGTTGGAGCAGCGCATACTTTTCTAAAAAGTTGGCAGCCAGGCTTTTGCCTTCACTTGATATTTCATATCCTAGGAAAAGGAGTTTGAGATGGGCAAATCTTGACTTTTTTAAATTGAATTTATAACCCTCACAGGCAAAGCCTAGTATAATGGTGTTCACCCTGTTCAAGTGCTTGTTCAGGTCATCATCTGTCGGATAGATATCATCGACATATGACAATGCCTCGTCCTTATAAATTTGTAGTAACTCTGTTACCCTTGCTGAGAATAACCCCAGACTAATATTGAATGCCTGTGGAAGATGACAGAATTGACGCTGGGTCCCCATTATTGAGAACGCTGTCAAATACCTGCTTTCAGGTGCTATGTTTTGGCAAAAGAAACCATTTGAAATATCTAATGTGGTTTTATATTTTTTACGCACAATGTTATTCATTAATGCTGTACTGTGTGCATTTTGCACTGCAAATGTTTTACAGCAAGAGTTTCAGTGTCTGTAATCCAAAACTAGACAAAATATATTGTCTGTTTTGGAAACAGGAAACAAAGGATTGTTCATTAATGAGGTGCATGTTTCAATCACCCCTTGGTATTCAAGTTGATCTAAGATCTCCCTGACCTGTTTGTTAGCTTCTTGCTTATTTGGATACTGTCTTTGTGCAGTTGGTTGAGTTCTCATCCCATCCTACATGATTTTTGTATAATGCTGGGGCTTGGGCAACTGCCCATTTCCGGTCATTAGTATATTTCAAATATACTGGAATATTGTTGAAGAAGGCTGGTATGATGATGAATGATGTATTCGCCATGTGGGCACTCCCTGACAAATTCTGGTGGCCAGTTCTGTTCTGCTAGAAGTAAATCATAACCCTTTGAAAGATGCTCCTAAAAGAGTGCTTTCACTTTTTTTTGTACGTCTCCCTCCATCTGGAGTGGTATTTCATGTAACCTATGTGGAGAACTAACCCTGGTGTCTACAGTCTCACCTTGAATGTACTCATCCAAGTCCACTGTCATCAGAAGTTTCCTCAGGTTCTGGCAAGCTATTGTTACTTCTGCTGCACTATCCAGCATTGTCTAAGCCCAGTCTCTGTTCTTGAATTGTGTTCTCAGAAACCTCGGAATGTCTGATCTTCAGACCTGCTACCTTCTTTTTGATCTGACCGTCCTCTTCTTTAGGATGTCTGTGGCGATATCTGAAAGGTACAAGAGGAACGTGTATCAGTATCTTGATACCTGTCAGTTTTTTCCAATTATCCCTATTCCTGAGGTTATACCTCATTTCAGAGGGCTCCTTTTGAGGAGACCTACCTCGGGATTGAGAACGTTTCTCTTTTGAATGCTGTTTGTTATTTTCCCACTTCTTTTTAGAATAGGTAGGAATGTGTTTAACCACATCCATGCTAGAGAGTTTCCCCTCCTGTGCTGCAGATCCATTAATCCCATTGTTCATGACGAGCTGAGCTCGTCATGAGCACATGAGCACTGTGCTGCATGACGAGCTGAGCTCGTCATGAGCATGGAAGGGGTTAATAGAGTCCTTCTCAGGACCTCCAGACAGTTGTGGTATAACTGGTTTCCCACCCAAACTGTCACTGCCAAATTCTTCATAGGATTTTTCAATTATTCTGGCTAATCCTTGTGGTTGTTCTGTTACATCAAATTCCCTTAATTTCTGGGTGATCGCCACTAATGCTGCTTCTCCTTTAATATTAAGTTTGCAAAAACAACAGGTGATGGACCGAATGAGGATCAATGTCACACATTCAACCCAGTCAAAAGATCTGGGTCCTAATCCATCGTTTTTTTGCACTCCACACCACCCTGGGTTAGACAATGGCGATATGCAAATCAGCTCTGACCCTGTGCCCCATGGGAACAGTCCAGTCCGAACTACAAAAGCCATGTCCTTCCCAGAACGGAATCAAGCATCCGAGGACCGGACCGGTTTCGAGGTAACACCTCTCATCAGCCCGGCTAGCTTGACTCCAGTGGTGTGGAGTGCCTGGGACCCACGTCTGGGCATCCCCAGTACACTTATAGCGAGTTTGCAAAAACAACAGGTGATGGACCGAATGAGGATCAATGTCACACATTCAACCCAGTCAAAAGATCTGGGTCCTAATCCATCGTTTTTTTGCACTCCACACCACCCTGGGTTAGACAATGGCGATATGCAAATCAGCTCTGACCCTGTGCCCCATGGGAACAGTCCAGTCCGAACTACAAAAGCCATGTCCTTCCCAGAACGGAATCAAGCATCCGAGGACCGGACCGGTGTTACCTCGAAACCGGTCCGGTCCTCGGATGCTTGATTCCGGTCTGGGAAAGATATGGCTGTTGTAGTTCGGACTGGACTGTTCCCATGGGGCACAGGGTCAGAGCTGATTTGCATAAAGCCATTATCTGACCCAGGGTGGTGTGGAGTGCAAAAAACGATGGATTGAGGCCCAGATCCTTGTACTGGGGTGAATGTAAGACATTGATCTACATTCTGTCCATCAAATTGTTTTTTGTAATTTTCTCCCTGAGTGTACTGGGGTAGCTCAGACGTGGGTCCCAGAGCCTCCACACCACTGGAGTCAAGCTAGCCGGGCTGATGAGAGGTGTTACCTCGAAACCGGTCCGGTCCTCGGATGCTTGATTCCAGTCTGGGAAAGATATGGCTGTTGTAGTTCGGACTGGACTGTTCCCATGGGGCACAGGGTCAGAGCTGATTTGCATAAAGCCATTATCTGACCCAGGGTGGTGTGGAGTGCAAAAAACGATGGATTGAGGCCCAGATCCTTGTACTGGGGTGAATGTAAGACATTGATCTACATTCTGTCCATCAAATTGTTTTTTGTAATTTTCTCCCTGAGTGTACTGGGGTAGCTAAAGACGTGGGTCCCAGAGCCTCCACACCACTGGAGTCAAGCTAGCCGGGCTGATGAGAGGTGTTACCTCGAAACCGGTCCGGTCCTCGGATGCTTGATTCCGGTCTGGGAAAGATATGGCTGTTGTAGTTCGGACTGGACTGTTCCCATGGGGCACAGGGTCAGAGCTGATTTGCATAAAGCCATTATCTGACCCAGGGTGGTGTGGAGTGCAAAAAACGATGGATTGAGGCCCAGATCCTTGTACTGGGGTGAATGTAAGACATTGATCTACATTCTGTCCATCAAATTGTTTTTTGTAATTTTCTCCTTTAATATTAGATAATATTATTGTTGAGACCTGGTAGAAATTTTTCAGTAACTTCATACCGAAATTCAGAGCAGGCTCTGCCCCGTATTTGTTTTGAATTTGTTTCAGGACATCAGGTATTACTGCCATAGATGGACCACCATGTGTTTTAGCGTAGATAGCAGCAAAGACTGTGCCCCAAGTGATGCAGTCTTCCAGATGTGGTGTTATCCCCATTGGTAAAGAAATTGTTAGAATTCTGCGTTTCTGATGAGGGCTGATATTAGAAAATACCGCTTAGATTTGAGTAATTTTTTGAGCTATCCAGGATTGAATTTGTTCAGGTTTTATGGGCATTTTTACTCATTACTGCGTGTAACGTCTGTGGAGTGATTTTTAGCGTATTTCCCTGGTGAGAGGTTTGTCTTTGAATGGCTATTGTTTGTTGGACTGTGAAAGTCAGCATGACATATTTAAGCAATTGTCTATATATTTTGATTAACTCTTTGAGTTGGGCAAGTAATTCTTCATTTGACATTTCTTCGATGTGAGGATGAGGTGTGTAGCCGGCTAAAATCGGCCATGTTGCTCCTGATTTACCTAGAGGTGGGAGCCTGGTAATGTGATTTGAATGTTTTAGGGCACCTTTAAACCAGAGATCATGCTCTTGGTATGTGAGTGGAATTTCAATATACACTTGAAAGGAATATATTCCTCAGAAGTTCATCTTCTTTGCAGATGTTAAACATTTTGGTTATAGGATTTGATTCTGAGAATACCATCGATGAGTAGAATAAGTCTGTCTGGTGAGATTCATGTGCCTCTATCACAAAAATTGCCCTACCACCTCTTGGTGTTAGGCCATGTTTTATATGTTTTTCGAGTGATGGCTCTCCTTAAATTTGGAGCGATGATCTTGCATTTAATTGGTTTCATTAAAACCAGTATAATCAAAAGCAACTGCAACATTGTCGGGTCCAGCCTCATTGTTAATGCCGTCTTCGGTAATTTTTTTTAATGAAAGTTGCAGAGCAAGTTTCAAGGGAACAAAGATAAGGTGCACAATATTTTGGAACACTGTATTCTTCAACGTTGAACAAACCAAACAGCTAATACATAGGGTTTTCGTCCTACTCAGCTATGGCGGATATTATCCCTACCCACTCCAGACGTCTTATGGAGTTTTATGAGTAAGGGTTTCTGAGAAAAGCAAAACTGAGTTACTTCAGTGTCTAGCATTAAATGAGTACCTTACCAAACTGTTGGGCGCCATGTAGTGTAGTTCCTATAACCCTGATAGGCTCTGCGCATTGGAATAATATACACTATAGATTTGACATAGGACTGAGGTCAGTATGTCTCTATCGAGTACATTAAATTAATTACTTGTGTGTGCCAGCTAACTCAGAGGTCACTAGAAACTTCTCGAATAAACAAGAAGGGATTAGTTTCTGACAACCGCATAAACATGACAACTTTGTTTCATTAGAATCGGAACTGTCCCAGAATTGTGGAAACAATAGATAAGTTTCACTCAGTCAATCGTGCATGCTTCGTTTCTACAGAGTTTAAACAGAAATAGATAGACGGGCATTTCAATAAGAAGGGTTTATTGAACAGTCTTATTTCTCGTGCAAGAGATATGAACTGCTACAATCGTAAGACAGAATGCGAAGTATAATATGTACAGCGTTAGCAGTAAGATAAAATACACTGCTATAGCATGGTTTGTAGCTATGACATATATTAATAAAAATATATACATAAATTACTCAGGCTAAAATGTGAATACTCATCTGATGCTTCTATTTAGTTTTACCCCAGTGTACCTAACCTAAGTGTAGTGCGAGGGAAGAAGTAGGTGCTGTTTCTAAAGTATAGCTAGCTATAGTCTTGTTTTGTCAGAGTTGCCAAGAGTCCCCCTAGGTTCTAGTCTGCTCTATACCTTAGAATGAGAGAGGTTGGAATCAAGTTGCTGTAACACGTGTTGCCGTAAGTGGGATAGGTATGCCCAGACATGGGTCCCTTGCTCATTGTGCCACTTGATTCAAGCGAGCCTGGCTGTAGAAGGGTGACATACCCTGAAACCGATCACAGGATGCTTGTTTCTGGTCCAGGTAGGACCTTGTCTGGCAGTTCGGTCTGGACTGTTCCCATGAGGCACAGGGTCAAGACTGATTTGCATATGGCTGAGTGCAGAGTGGGCAAAAGAACAATGGATTTAACCTAGATCTTTTGATTGAGATAGAATGTTTGCATTGTCAGCATTCCGTCCATCATTTGTTTGCTGTAACACTTTTCGCCCTAAGTGGAATGTGTATGCCCTGATGTGGGTCCCTTGCTCACTCTGCCACTATATTAAAGCTAGCCTGTCTGAAGAAGGGTGACATACCCTGAAACCGGTCCCAGGATGCTTGTTTCAAGTCCAGGGAGGACCTGGCCTGGCAGTTCGGTCTGGACTTTTCTCATGAGGCACAGGGTCAAGACTGATTTGCATATGGCTGGGTGCAAACTGGGGTGGCGTAGTGGGCAAAAGAACAATGGATTTAACCCAGATATTTTGACTGGGGGATAATGTTTGCATTGTCATCATTCTGTCCATCATTTGTTTTCTGTAACACATATTGTAACTTTGGCGCATCCATGGTGGTGCAAGGATTTCTCAGGATGGCGCAGTGAAAGTGACACATCTTTACAGATGAGTCATTTTCTTGTAAATCTGCCCCTATATTTTGTTCCTTTGTCGGAAATACATAAGTGTCTTTGATACCTATTTTACACTATTTATATTTTCCCAAATGTATTGCTATATACCCAGATAACAATGAAAAAACACTGCAAGATGCTGCTCAGTTATTGGCTCTAGGTTCCTCAGGTTCTTGTTAAACCTACAAGTCCTATATATCCCCACAACCAGTAGGTTCCGACAGATGTAAAGGTATATTGCTTTCAAACATCTGTCATACTTATGAGAAGTTACAGGTGAAAACGTAGACACAAATGGCTGTTTTTTCAACTCATTATGAATTGTTTCTTATTTCAACTGCTAATTTCTATAAAAAAGCATTGAAGGATCTACACAAATTACCCCGTGCTGAATTCAAAATTTGCAATGTATAGCTTTCTGGGATCCATTATTGCTTTCACACTCATTTCTACCACTAACTGGAAGGAGATTAAAAGCACAAAAAGTGAAAAAAATAGGTTATATTCCAGTAAAATGCCATAACTATGTAAAATATTTTGATTTTCTGACAAAGGCCTGTTTGTCCCTGAAAGGTGAGATTTCAGCACCTCAAACCCTTTGTTGGTACCATTTGCAGGGGAAAAAACAGACACTTTCAACTGCAGCACTTTTTCCACATTCTCCCCAAACAATTAGCTGTATTTTGGCCATGGGATTCCACAAGCCCAGGGTACCTTTCAAATCCCCATGATGTTTGAAGAAAAGGGCGCAAATTTGGCAGGGATACCTTATGTGGACAAAAAGTTACAGGAGCCTAAGCGCAAACTACCCCAAAAAACAAAAAAAAGGCTTAGCACAAGGGGGAAAAGGCCTAGCAGCGAAATAAGTAAGTGTATCACCATCACTCAAAATGATAGCTACTTTGTTTACATGCAGAAAATGCCAATGGTGTTCATTTTTTGTAAAGTGTCATGTAGTTCATCAATGTGTGCAAATGCAGTATTTGCACAGTGTTGTTTATAACACCATTGACAGAATTCTCAATGACGGAAATTAAAAAAAATACAAATGTGTAAATAAAAAAAAATAACCCATGTAAAGAAATATTTTTTTAAATAAAATGATACCAAACATATTAATGTTATGTATAAATATGTTAAAAATGTATTGTTATTGAAAACTAGATAACATTTGTGTTTTAGTATGTTAATATGTTAAAAAAGCATTTACAACATTTTTAATATTTAAATGCAGACATATGAACCCAGGGATACAGAGGGGATGACAAATTCAAGTTTTCAGATCACTTCCAGACCTTGCAACCTTTGAAGAACAGGATATTATCCAAAAATTCAGATTGAATAGACAAACAATTCTGGATTTATTTCATCAGCTGGAGTCAGATCTTCTGCCTCACAATAGGAATACCACAGCAATTACACCAATAGTCAACATTGTGGCCACAGGATCATTCCAATACACTGTTTCAATATCTGGTGGAATGTCATAACCATCTTTCAGTGGTGTCCTTCAGGAAGTTCCTTCTTCAATGAAGAGACACATCAACAGCATCATTCAGTTTCCATAAATCAGGATTTTGCCAATGTGAAGGGAATTTTTTACGCTTTGGGTCGCCCACCACATGGGGTTGGAGCACTTTATAGCAGACCTATTACCTTAGTGCCACCACATACCAGAGAACAAGTCTACCAAAATTGAATTAACTTCCATTAAATCAATGTGAAAGGTATCTGCTTACCAGATTTGTACATCACAATTGTGTGTGAGCACTTTCCAGGATGAACCCATGAATCATTTGTACTATGGAACAGCTGCATACCCAGGGAAATGTCACAGCTTGGACCTGAGAGGGCCTGACTTGTTGGTAAGTACAATTTGTCAATATATTGCATGATTAATTTCAAGTTTATTGATTTAATTATTGTGACTTTTTTGGCTAAAAGATGCATTTATTTTTCTTAAAGGAGACTCAGCTTAACCTAACCGAACATGGTTGTTGGCACCGCTGAGCAATCCGACAACACCAGGAAAAGGCCTCTTCAATGAGGCCCATGGAAAAACATAGAGACTGTTGGAGTGCCCTTCTGTGCTCCTAAAAGGCGAGATTTCAAAGTATGGATAAGACTGATAGAGGCCTTCTCTAATCACTCAATAAGGTGTGCTACATCACCATGGCCTGTTGCATGTTACATTACATAGCCCGGCGACGGAACATCCAATACATTGCAGAGCAGATGATGTAAAGCATGAAGAGCCAACGGGTGAGATTGTTGAAATACCAAAAGAAGATGATAATGGTGAAGAGGAAGAAACTGACTTATGTCAAGATGTTATCGACAGCTTCTTCACATGAGTTTGAGTATATATTTACAGTTTTATAGATTACATATTAAACACATTTTAATCTTATGAGTCTGACAGTCTGTGCAGAAAATTATTTAGAAAGGGCAAGTTGAGAAAAATACAGTTTAAAGATTTTGTTGACCAAAAGTTTGACACATTGAGTACTACGATAATTTACATTGTTTATCTGTGATTTTTCTTAGAAAATGTGTCCTCATGTTTTTCATTTGTTATGTGAAAATTTTATAATGTAATCAACTAATTGCTTTTCTTTTTTGATCTGTTTTAGGTTCCTTCACCATGCCATTTTCATTTGGACATTTTCAAAGTTGTGACATTTGCCGTTATATCCTGCTATTGCAAAGTATAAAGGGAACATGGGTTGATCCTGTAAAAGACAGACACAGACTTGGGTGTACATAATACAACGTGCACAGTGATTAAATTGATGTTTTCAAGATTTGTCTTGTTTGTTGTGGAATGTTGGCACCAAGTATGTTATGTTATAAAGCACTTATAACGTGCATAGATACTCAATGGTGTCCCGGCGCGAAAGCCAACTGCAAAAAGCACAGAGCACAGAGCTTGGGGGAGGCCCAAGTTAGTTAAAAAGCAAGGTCTTTAGCTGCTTTTTAAACAACCTGAGATCCTGAGAGTTTTGCAATTCATAGGGAAGGGTGTTACATGCTTTAGCTGCCCTAAAAGACAGAGAACTGACCCCCTTAAGTGTAAGACGAAATCGGGGAATGACTGCAAGACGTGATGCAGCTGATCGCAGTTGTCTTCGGGGAACATAGAACTCGAACCGTCTCCTGAGATAAAGGGGCCCGAATTCATATAGAGCACCGTGGGCAAGAGTGAGGGCCTTCAACTGGACACGTTGCTCCACGGAAAGCCAATGCAGATCCCGAAGATGCTGCTTTGTGCTTGATCTGCCAGGGATACCCAGCAACACTCTTGCTGCTGCGTTTTCAATGGTTTGCAGCTTTTTTAGCTGGTATCCCGGCCGGCCAATATATAATGCATTAGCGTGATCAATACAAGACAAAATGAGGGCACAAGTCACCGTTTCCCTGGCCGGTCTTGGCAATATTTGCAGAAACTTCCTGAGCGCATACAGTGTGCCAAAGCACACTCCGGCCAATCTTTTTATCTGCATAGATAACCGGAGGTCCTCACTAAACTAGACCCCCAGATTCTTAACCAGACTATGAACTGAGGTAGGCCTGGGAAAATCTGCAGGCCAAAGATCTTCCCTGAATTGAGGGGGAAAAGAGCCATACAGAAGAACCTCAGACTTGTCCTAATTGCATTTGAGCTGAGCCCTTGCAAGCCAGTTAAAAATGGCTGAAAGACATTACTGCCTAAATCAGGTGACAAATCTTTCTCCTTCCTCGTAAAGATGAACTGGGTGTCTTTGGCGTAAGCTATGATCTTGGCTCCCAGCTCCTCTGCTCCTCTGTCAGATAGATTAAAGGTGTAACATAAACATTATAAAGGAGGGGGCTCAGCGTGGATCCATGCGGAACTCCTGTGGTCACCTTTCTAAGAGCCGAGGAAAACGGGGGCAGCCATACCTGCTGTGTTCTGGCCTCTATTTAGGCGAATCCCACGCTAAACCTGAAATTCCATTGTTTGAGAGACGGGCCAAGAGTTGGCAATGAGGCACAGTATCAAAGGCGGCGGAGAGATCCAGTAAAATCAAGGCTGCTCTGCCGCCTGCATCCAAACGTTCTTTTATAGCCTGCAACATCTCAACAAGGGCAGTCTTTGTGCTATATGTGGCCCTAAATTCCGAATGGGCTAGGTGGAGGGCACCAGATGATTAAACAAAGTTGGAAAGATGTTTGAAAAATGCCTTCTCACACACTTTCGCCACAGCCGCGAGGAGTGAGATAGGCCGGTAGCTAGCTAGCGTAGCAGGATCTAAGGAAGGCTTTTTAACAGCGAAAGCAATTTAGCCTGTTTACACTTGAGTGGAACTGTGGTTGTCTGAAGCGACAGATTAATTATGGTGTTGACCTCAGAATTAACCACCATAGCCACTGCTGCCAATTGCCTAGCTAGTTAGGGGTCGACTGGCGAACCCGATTTCAGGGATTTGAAAATGGCCAGTGAATCAGGCAGGGGAGTGGGAGAAAAACCTGTCAAGGAAATGAGGACTGAGTAAGAGACTAGGGCATTCTGAATGGGGAGCCCCGCCTGCCCAAGAGTACTAGTCCCAAAACTATCCTGGATCTTTTGGATCTTATCTATAAAGAAGCAGTACAGCTTCTCACATCAGGTATTGCAAGCAGGGAAGGCAATATGCTCCGCACAAGGGTTCAGAAAACTCTGGACAATAGAAAAGCTTTCTTTTCAAATTATTTTTGGACAGAACAATGCACTTCGTGTACAAGTTGCTTTTAGACTTCCTAATGACAACATAGTACTCTCTCTGAGCTTTCCTTAGCACTATTTTAGCCAACGGGTAATATGCCATTCTCCAACTGCGATCTAGTTTTTTAAAGGACTGCTTTAACTTCTTGAGCTCGCTAGAGTACCAAGGTTTGGAAGGGGCGTTTCTCACTTGCTTATTAACGAGAGGTGGGGAAAGATGTTCCACAGCTTGTGAGATCCAGTTGTTAAAAATCCCTAAAGCGCCAACCAAATCCTTGGACGCTGAAGGGTGAGTATCAGACAGGACTTTGCGTAACGCAGAAGTCTCTATTCTTTGAGATGGTCTATCTTGGAGGGAACTCGTGGCAGAGTAAGATGCCTAAATAGTCCATGAAAAGTGGATTAAGTAATGATCCAACCAAGAAACTGGGAGAGGTTCCTGAACACAAAGAGGGAAATTAGAGCAGACTAGTTCTAAGGTGTGCCCCCGCTATGAGACGGGGAACTGATCCATTGAGACAGTTAAGCCAGATTCAACAAATCACTAAAATCCCTTGTGTCACTAGCCTTTACACAGTCCAAATGAATGTTAAAATGCCCAAGCAGTAAGAAATTCGAGAAATGCAGAGCCCTTGGCACAATAGCTTCATCTAAAGTCTTAAAAAAGGCACCAGAGGGGCCATGGGGCTGGTATACCAGAGTGCCCCCCAGCGTGAAGTGAGGGGATATGATGAAGGAGACGTCAAGTGCCTCCCCCTGGCCAATGCCCTGGGTCTCTCCATGCGTGAAAACTCATGTATCCCTGAACACTACTGCTACACCTCCTCCTCTACCAATTCTGCGATCAGCCCCTGCTATTTTATATCCCGGAGGGATGGCCAATTCCATAACTGGGGCAGAGAACTCATTGAACCATCTCTTGGTTATACATAATACATCCAGCTGATCAGCAGAAAGAAGCTAAAAAATATCTGGGGCATTTTTTACGAGTTTTTGCGTGGTGAGTGGGGGAATGAGAGCATTCACTTTAACAATTTTTAAAAACTGAATAGCAGCAGAATTAAATAACATTTTTAAAAAGAGAGTAGCAACTGCTCAAATTGCTCTGACCACATGTGGTAGTCGACATAGAGCCTACTAATCTCCTTTCACATTTGCAAAAACCTAATGTTGTGTTAAGTGTCGGAGGCTGTTGATGTGTGTTATCATTGTAGACAGAACTTCTTGTAGCACAGCACTTCAAGTTGTTTGTGACATTGCCCCAGATACTGCAAAGCTGTGGCCGCTAAATGAAGTACTGCCATGATTTAGACTACTAGTGTTATTGATGTGTGATTCCTATTGTGGGCCAGGAGATCTGGCTTCAGCCGATGTCATAAATGATTAATAGCAAGCCTATTTAATCTTATGTATTTGCTTATATTCTATTCTTGCATGGTGGCAAAGTCTGGAAATGTAAATGAGAAACAGGCAACTTTTGAGTAATGCATGGGTTGTAATGTTTAAGGAAAAATATCAAACATGTATTTCTTTCAATTTGATAAACTACTAGTTATAGATCTGTGGTTGTTGTTGTTTTTGCTAATTTTTTAAAAATGTGGGATGCATTACCTACACAGATATTATTTATGACTAAAAGATCATTTTAATGTTGACATTTTTAAATGTATGATATAAGAAAAAAACTATTGCGAGAGGAAATACAACAGTCTATGAATTTGTCATTTTTGATTAATTAAACATGACAAAGAAACATTAAACATAGGGTGAAAAAAAAATATAACAAAACTCAAAACAGTCTATCATGGTGAATAAAACTGTTACTGATGAGCCAAAATAGTTTGAAGTTCACTGTCCAGAACACAACTGGCGTTGAAAAGGTACGGATGTTTAGAAAATAGTGCACAGAGTGAATGGTAGTCACATACTGGAGGAAAATAGGTTCTGTGTCCCTTGCAGATGGTGGAGGTCTTGCCATCCTCTTCTGGTTTTCTGAGTGAATGTCCCCTCCTGAGGGAAGTGGATCCCCAGTTGCAGGGACCGAGATGGGTGCAGCTGATTCCTGTTGTGGCAGTCCCTTTCTATGGCTGAGGCAGATGTAGTTGGGCCACAGAAAAGAGAATGGCTATACACATATGAGTGAAAATATAATGAACCACCCCAGCTAGGGGCAGAAAAGGGAGTACAGATTCTCCATCTATACATTGTGCTCTCTCTGGAACTGCTTCATCTCCTGGCGCTCTGTCAGGACTTGGCCCATCATGTCTGGGACTCATTGAGGGAACCCAAGACTTGGTCGATGGTGGCCTGGGGGTCAATGAACCCAGTTGCCTCACCTTGCTGGCCCACAGACTCCCTTCTATGCCCCATACCCCCACTACCCTGTGCCCTTGGCCCAACGTGCCCCATGCCACTGATTCCTGGCTGAGCTTGAGGCTGTGGTGGTAGTATATAACAACAACCAGGACTGGGGGCACAAGATTGGTGTGTGTTGGTATGGACACAGGAAGTGGAGGTATCCATAGATGTAGGTGTGGTAACAGCTGGGGTGTAAGTGTGTGCCGAGTGAGACTCATTCTAGCTATCTACCCAGACTGACAAGATAGACCAGGCTGCCCCTCGTCACTCAGACTTGCAGGACTCTAGTGCTCACTGAAAGCTTGATCCTGGTCTAGAATGGAGGTATCCTCAGTAGTAGATGGTTGTGCACATACTTGGCCTGCAGGACCCATTATGAATTAATAAAAAATACTAATTTAGAAAACCTAGATTCTACATCCAAATATGTTGAAGCAAACAGGTAATTGTAAAAGATTTCAATGATTGTAGCTTTCAGTGATATTATGATAGGGTGCATAAACTGCTTAAATGACACATACAACTTTTTTTTTAAAAAGCAGGTGAAAGATGTCCTGAAATGCTGGAAGATAATCAAAAAGTATCATAACATTTACCAATCATTTCACACAACGCAGTAGAGAGGTTAAATGCTAAATGAACTATTCCAAGGCCTATTGGCTAATATTGACCTTTACACAGCTTAGAAGGATATATAGCATTGGTCATATAAACATTGCAGAGTACATTTTCACATAAATAGCCTCTTATATTCGGCATACAAAATTACATATCTTAATATTTTATAGTAAATAAACTTTGACTTGTGAAACAACATCAATTTCATCAAAATACAGGGATAGGACAGCATACTAAACTAAACACAAAAATATTTAAAAACTTAGCATGATATAGAGATTGCTCTGTACATAACACTGAGATATATGTGAAAATGTGATGTGAAAGAGAAATTAGTAAGATAACATTGGAATCTGAATTTCACAAACCTAAAACAAGACATTGTGGTAGTTGTAGTCATTTCAATGAAACTGTAACAACACTTGCAAATTTGTAAGTTCAACATATCTAGTGAAAATATGCTGTTGAAAAGAAGACACATTTACAAAAACATATATACAATATATTTGCACTAAAAATCACTTGCAAGCAACATTACATCATATGAAATATAATGGACATTGAAACCTCTAATCTTATATTCAACAAAATATATTCAAACAAACAAACAAGACAAATGATCCAATAAAAATATGTATACGTTTGTATGTTTCCAAAAGGTGCAAAACTCATTAGCAAAAGCTAAATGAAAATGAAAAAGCGATATAGGTTTACTGACACATTCAAAAGTCTAACTTACCAGTCTCCACTCCACCAGGGAATCCTGTCAGGCCTCCAGGATGTTGGATCTGCAAGATCTTCTCCTCCCAGGGATAAAGTTGTAAGGGGGGGCGGGAAGAACCACCACCAGTCATCTTGGCCTCCAGGTGATGCTTGGAGGCCAGGGAACACACTCTCCCCCCCATGTCGGTCCACCTCTTGCTAATGTTCTCCTGTGTGCCCAGGTTTTTCCTGTAGCATTCACTCTATAAACATATCTGGCCCATATTTACCTTTTCTGAGACATGTTGTCATTTGTACTTGGGCTCCTAATGTTTGTGGCTCTACTCATCCACTATGTCTGACAATTCTCCAATTGTAAAACAGGTCTTTCTTCTCCCTGCCATTATAAACCATAAACCAAACAAAATTAAATAAATGTAATGCTCCAACAAGCAAATACATTAGAGAAGAAATAAGGGACAAGAAACAGAGAAAGCCCCCACAAATCTTACCTAACTAGCAAGATTTCTACTAAAACATATTGTGATACAGTGCGGGATGCAGGTAGACACAATAAGTCCAAAACACACCAGGTGTATGATGCTAGCATCCATTCAACAGCCACAGAAATAGTATAATATTGACCGTGTCCCATGTCAGAATCACTCCATTGGCAACCCGCAGCTAGAACACTGCCAGCACAACTTAACATCTAAAATCAGGCCTTAAGTCGCTATAATATGAAGTCTGTGTTGGCCTAAAACAAAGGGGCATATTATCAAGACAGGCGATAAAATTATCGCCATTTTAGCGGTAGAAAACTGCCGCTAAAACGGCGATAATGGGCTTGATAATATGCTCTATGGAATTCCAATTGAAGCCTATGTTAAATGTGAAGGACATTTAACATGGGCATCAATTGGAATTCCATAGAGCATATTATCAAGCCCATTGTCGCTGTTTTAGTGGCAGTTTTCTTCCGCTAAAACAGCGATAATTGTATTGCCTGTCTTGATATTATGCCCCTCAGTCCTTCTATATTTATAGGAACCGCAAAACACTTTTGATTCACAAATACTGTTGCACTTGCTTTGTAAATGCAGTCTTTCCAGAATCAAACCTATTGTGCTTTATTTTCAATGGTTCAACAACCATGATAGTGTTAGTTTTCTTGGACGCTATCCAGATGTAAATTGGGGTCAAAGCCTGAAATTACCTTTATGATGAAAAGCACGTGTCACGGGGAAATGTATATATAAACGTAATAATAAATAATAAATGCAGACTATTTTCATTATAAAGTTGCACACAACTTTCCTGTTACTTTGTACACAAAAGAAATAGTGTAGTAAATTAAAAATATATAACTATTGTTGCAATGGTTGTCTGATAACATATGCTTGTATTTTCAGCATCTCTTCAACCTTACTGCCCATCAATTGAAAAAGTTCTTCTCATTTATAAAGCTTGTATGAAAAAGACAGCTTCTCATAATACCATTACTTGTCAGTAGTTTTTTTATGCAAGATACGAAAATGATATAACCTTTAAAACTGGTAATTCAAAACATATCTCGAAAGGAATGTCCTTTACCTCTTAAGTCTGTAAGTTTCCCATTTCTTTGTGAATAACGCATGCAGTTTTGAACTCCGTGTTACAAAATTGCAATTTTAGATACTTTATATCTTTTGGTAAAATGAATTCAGAGTATTCAGCAAATCCTGGGTGTATGATGTATTGCAGAGGCAACATCAGAGAAATGGGAGAACCACACACCTCCTACAATATTGTCAATGATTGGTGAGAGCAGAGTTGGATATTCCAGTACACTACTCATTATGCTGCCCTAGTTTAAACATACAATTAGCTATTTTTAATCACCCCGCTTATCTTGTAGACAAGCTCACGGTCAGTGGTGGATTTTGGCAGACCAGCAGGCAGTGCATCATCTGACTGCAGACAAAGAAGCATAAAAAAGAAAAAAAACATTGGCAAGTCTTTTCCATGTATGCAAATAGGATCTGGAACAACATCCCTGTATCCATCAAGACTGCCCTAATGCTGATACAATTTAGGAACAAGTTGAAGACTCATCTCTTTAAAGAACACTGCATCACAATGCATTAACCATCAACAACCCAGCCTTCTCTCATCTTACTCATTGACATTATTTTTGTCTTTGACCAAGTATAGCACTCTGCTGCCTTTGGCGGGGTTCGAAATATCGAAATATCATATATCTACATATACAAATCAAAATATGTATATTTTCTAGATCATGGATATGGATGCATGTAATAGGATAATTATTTCCAGTCCAAATATGATCTTATTTTACTAAGGGTGATGCTTTTCAGCTTATGTCCATGCTTCTAGCTGTTTTTGATAGAAACAGCTGCCCAATGTAGATACAGTTTACTATTACTCTTCATTGCACTCTTCATTCGTAAGCTGCATTAATCTTCTAATGATTTGATCAAGAATTTCTTGATTCCAACCCCTAGACTGGTAAGGGGGCCACACTCCTCTTGTATCAACTATGGCAGCTGTGGTATAACTTTTCCCAAGCAGAAGACTTCATAAGGAACAGCATCACTGACAAGGACCAGAACTCCGCTTTTAACTCTCTCCCACCTGCACACAGCAACGGCCTCCCCAAAGTCATCAAAGAAAGTCAACAATTGGATTATCTTTTGCACTGAGTCTCTGACCACCCTCAAAAGCAGCAATAGGAGAGAACAAGATCTAGACCCCAGGACAGTTGCTACACGGAGGAACTCTGACTTATAAAACACCATTAGAAACAACTGGAGTGCAAATGGAGAATGATCCAGAACAATACAGACAGGAGCAAGTTAAAATCTGCCCTGAGATGCTACCACCTAATTATCCTGATCTTGCAGATTGCATTGATGGACAACATCCATGCCAGCACCAATAAAAGCAACAAACTCCTTGCCATTGTAAAGAGTTCTACCTCACCCGCATCTGCCTTCAACTTGATCTCCCCCTTGCAGGACCTTTGCATCAATCTTTCTCAATTCTTCAGCAACTAAATCGCAGCCAGTTACAGCAAATTTAACCTGCAACTGGACCCAACAGACCTCGTCAAACAGCTCTCGATCTTATCCAAAGAAGCAATGCAAACTACATCTCCCCACAGTACCTGCAGACACCATCAAATCCATCCCCTCAGAATCTCTGCCCTCATCACCCCTACTCGCAGAGGACTGCATCCCATCTTGAGACATGAATATCTCCTTCTATGTCGATGACATGCAACTCATTGAGTCCCTCACAGACAAGAGGCCCAGCACCTAGATCAAGTTCAATGCCTAAAATTGCCCACTACATGAAGACCAGCCATCTGAAGCTGAACAACAAGACCGAAATTGTGATATTAAGAAGAGTATTTAATTGCGGGACTCCACCTGGTGGACAACAGTGCTAGGACTGGGATTGTCATCAACAGCAAACTCATGATTACCATCCCAGTCAACTGCCTCACCTCTTCATACTTTCATGCTCTATGAATGCTGAGGAAGATTTTGGAATGGCTCTTAATAAGAACCATAAAAGTCACTGCGCCCACTCTACTCACCAGAAAGCTGGACTGCGGGAACATCCTCTATGCCGTGATCAATGATCAACAACAAACTCACCCGAAGGCTGCAGGGCATTCAGAACTCAGAAGTCAGACTCACTCTCAACCTCCCATGCCACATTCAACTCCTCCCTGAAGGAGTTCCACTAACTCCCCATAAACAAATTAACACAATTCAGACTCCTCACCCACACTTTCAGGTGCTATATAACACTGCACCTGCATAATTCAACAATTGCATCTACTATCACAAACCTTCTAGACATCTATGCCTGTCCCTACTTGCACATATCCCACACGAACTGCACTTGTTACAACACGTGTTTTCCACGCACACCATTACAACACAAGTCATTACAACGATGTGTTGTTACATTGCATGTCATTACAACTCACATTATTACAATGACTTGCTGCGGGGGGGGTGGAGTTTGGAATAGTATAATTTACTATTCCAACTCCAGTGTATGCACCAGTAGAGAAGGTGTTGGATTAAAAATCCAACAAATCCGACAACTTCTGCCCCCTACAGCAAGTTGTTTTAACGACATGCGTTGTAATGGCATGTATTTTTATTTCTATTTTTTTACAGAGTTTTATATAGCGCAAACTTGACCCGCAGGTATCGGGTATCAGAGCGCTTTACATAGCACCAGTTGCATTACATGAGGACTCATTCATTTTTTTAGGCACGGGGATATTAAGTGAATTGCCCAGAATCACAGGATGTTCAGCTTCATTGCCGAGACTCGAACCCAGTTCCCCAGATTCGAGGTGGACCGTTCTAGCCATTGGGCTCAATCGCATCCTCGTTGTTGTATTGCATGCGTTGTAAAAAATGTTTCCCATCCCACACATAACACAACATAACATAACATAAAATAACACACCATAACATAACATATCACAACATCGTACAGCATAACAAAACAAACATAACATAACAAGGTTTTCAGCTCTATCACTCTTTATGCCATGAGCTCCTCAAGGGATTTAAGAGTCATTTTTACAGAACTGAGGGATTCACAGACCTCCTGTTGGCTCTCAATTCTATTGAGTATTTGTAATATTGTTGCTCATTCTTAATTTAGAATATAGAACATGGAATTCTTTCATTTCATTCTTTCATGTGTGGGCAGTTGATTCTTGCCTTGATCACTGCATTCTTCGAAAAAAAGCTTACCTTTCATAGGGGGAGTACTTGTGTTTTCATAGTCGACTAATAGCTAGCAAGGATAACTGTTCCCATCCTAGACGTGCAGAGAACTTCGCCTGTCTGCTTCAGCTTTCACCCCGCTGCCTCTGCACTTCTGTTAATCTAGCACATGTCCCTGTAGAATCACGGTGAGGCTGTGATCTGCGGGAGGATGCCGGAATGAGAGAATTACTATAAAAAAAGAAAAATGCTATGGTACTTTAAATCGGATGTAAATTGCGGGAGGCTGCTGTAAGGAGAGAATTTCTAAGGAGAAAAATAAAGGGTTTATTACTTAAGAAGTTAAATGCCAATGCAACACAAGTCAGTGACGTCTACTTCCAGCTTGCTGCGTCCGATGCTGCTGTGGAGATTTCAGTACACAATAACACATTTGAATGTGTCATCTTAGAGAAACTACATTATGTTTTTTCATTGCCTAGACAATGATGTTCCTACGACGGACTAAGAGCTATTTATCTTTTGGAGGATGGGAATTACTTGATCGGTGATACACACACCTGTGGAATGATTACATGGTAAATACAGTTATTATAAAACTCATCACATACAGTTATATGTATGTTTCATATACGTATTACAAGTTCCTAAACATTGCTGCACAATCCATCTGCTGAATGTTGCACAAAAACTGCCACTTTTGTGTCCATCATTTCCACAGTTATGTACACACCTGACAAATCATTGAGTTTGCTACAGAATATTTAGCGGTGCACACCCTTGTCTACTGAGGAACTCTGACTGATAAAACACCATTACAAACAACTGAAGTCCAAATGGAGAATGATCCAGAACAATATAGACAGGAGCATGTTCAAATCTGCCCTGAGATGCTACCACCTTATGATCCTGATCTTGCAGATCGCATTGATGGACCACATCCATGCCAGCACCAATAAAAGCAACAAAATCCTTGCCGTTTCTATTGGAGCTTAGTGTGTATCAGTAATGTGCACACCATATTTCAATTCTATGCATTCTTAAAGTTCTGAAAGGCGTGGAAAAGATAAGATATCATTTTCCAATCATAGACTTGTGTTACCTCCATGTGCAGTTAAAAAGCAACTTGGTAGAGGTGTTCCTTATGCACCATCTTAGAAAGTAGTCCAACATTCAGCTGCTGCTTCCGTCATAATGCTAAAATACACATAAAGTGATGGATGGAATGCCAAGCAGTTTAGGCTGGACTTTTCCTTTTGGAGCAGGTTCGAGACTGATTTTCACACGTCTGGTAACAAATTGAGATGTCACGGTGTGCAAGATAGCAATGGACTGGAATGCGATCAGAGTGATTGACAGTGACTGAGATTAACTCAATCATCCGATCCATCACTTTTTGTATAATTTAACCTGTCAAAACTCAGCAAAATGTAGTTACTCCTCCATCCTTCTCATCTAATTTTGGTCTGCCTGACATGGTTTGAGAACATGGGAAGGAAATATTCATACATTATTTATGGACCATTGTGGGAGTAGTTTTTATACAGAAACTTCTTGGGGAGTCTATTCAAAGTTTTGTGGGAGCTCTCAGAAGTTTAGCAGCCATCTCTGAATACAAAACATTTGAAAAGGAGATGATTACAGATCAAGTGGTGGAAAAGACTAACAATAGGAAGATCCAGAAAGTTCCATTGACCACCCATAATTTGACTTTATATAACGCTATAGTGATGGAACTGGGGGTCTCTAGTTGGCAGAGGTAGGTACCACTGTCCAAATAGGGACCCTTGCTTCTAGTTAGGGTAAGGAGGAAACCTTCTGAGATAACCCCTGCTCACCCCCTTGGTATCTTGGCACAAGCAGTCAAGGCTTATCAAAGGCAATGTGTAAAGTATTTGTACCAACACTCACAGTAACACAGTGAAAACACCACAAACTGACTCCACAACCATTTAGAAAAATTAAGGTATTTAATCTAAACTACACAAGACCAAACTGACAAAATTCCAACATACACAGTTCAAGAATATGGTTGCGAAAGAGTTCTTAAAGTTACGATATAAAATAATCCACAGTTGCGTGAAAAGTTCACAGTTGCGTCAAAGCAGAAGCTGGTGCGGTGGAAAACAAGAGATGCGTTGCTCCTGAGACCATGGGGAGGCGTTGGCGACAGTCCTGCTGCAGCAGCGGGCTCGTTGCGACAAATCCAGTCTTTATGGGGAGGAAGGCGATGACTTGTATGGATTCTGGTGCGTAGGTTCAGTAGGAAGTTTGTTCTCGCAAAGGCACGATGCGATGATCTGTGGGGGCTGCGACGATCTCCGGGGCGACGATGCGTGATCCAGCGGCGATCTTCCTCTCGCAGCTCCTCGATGTGATGGCTCTGCGACGATGTTCGCAGTGACGTGATGCGGTCCGCAAGCAGGCGGTGCGGCAATCTCACCCAGCGATGACAGGCTCTGCGACGATGCTCGCAGCGATGGTGATCTTCCCGCAAATGAAGGATGCGACGTCTCCGGCAGCGGCAACAGGCGCTGCGATGATCTCTGCCTTCGTAGCGGTGGGAATTTCCTCGCGCTGTCGGGGATGCGCTCCGCAAGCGAGCGATGCAGTAACTTTTCAGTAGCAAAGTCTCTCGAATCTTGGTTTCCAGCTTCCCCGCACAGGCACAACTTCCAGAGGCACCACAACTGGCCCAAGCACTCCAGGAAGGACAGAGCTCTCTCAGCAGAGCCCAGGAAAGCTGGGGGTGAAGTCCTTTTGTAGTAGCAAGCCCCAGCCAGGCCTCCTAGTGCAAGGAATTTGCCCTTCTCTGCTTAGAGTCCTTAGACCAATAGTAAGAAGTTGGCACAGAAACTGGAATAGAAAAGACAGAGTTTATTAAACCTCATGAGGTGGAACTACAATCACACAACAACCTTCGGTATAGTATGAGGTAGCACACTGACTGGAAGGAGCTTGGTCCTTTTATAACCACACAATGGCTGAAATGAAGGCGGTACAAGGCACAGAGTATTGGTTTCAAATACATATAAGGTCAAAAAGAGAGTGTGCTAGCAACAAGTGGGAAGGGCTGACAGTAACCTAATTCTGGTGGACATCTCGCAAAGGAGACTAAACATATCTTGTCTCTAGGCAGATTTCAAGAGCAGTTGACAGGAAGGTAAGACCGAGCACATGGCATACAAAATGGTCGACAGAAATACAAAATGGATTCCGTGAAACAGGCAAGATAGTCTCCATACCGAATGTCTTCTGCTAATGCTTAATCTAATCGCTTTTAATTTACCACAGATGTCCCTTTCAGCATTTGCTGAAGATATTCGCCTGTCTAGGGTAATCTAGATCTGCATCCTGTATATTGATGTTCATCATATCAGTAATTTCATTGCTTAACATTTGCTGTTCTTTTGTAACACTTCTCTTGGTAGGTGTACAAGCAGTAATGCACATAGAGCAAATCATGGGACCACATTGTATACAAGTACAGCAGGTAAACAGTATCACCAGTAGTATACATAGAATAGTCAGTAGCTTCCAGCCCCAAGTAACAAAGAGTGTCCGTATCCAGTTTGAAAATGTCCATGCGCCAGTCCCTGGGTGAATGTCTGCAGCAATCTTATGCAGTTTGGAGATTGCGTCATAAACTGAAGGCGAATGGTCTGGTATGTAAACACAACAGCTGCTACCGATGATGCGGCATGCATCACCTCGATCAGCCAAAATCACGTCGAGCACCATCCGATTTTGGAGTGCTACAATTCTTGCAATTTGCAGTTCTTCTGTAATGTTCCCAAGTGCCATAGCTTTCTGATTGGAGACAGCTTCCACTACACGAGTCAATCGTCTGATCTTTCTACTATTTAATGCAGCAACCACGAAGAAAAACAAACCCAAATTGAAATCAACATATTGTTGCAGAGTGGTGTCTGTCTGATCAATCTCATCAGTACTTGTTGTCCGTTTATATCTATTTTTGGAAATACCATTATAGAGTTTCAAGTCAAGATGATATGATGCAGGTGCTAAAAACACAGGGGGTAACAAAAATGATATGTAGCATACCCCTGACCATCCAACAGGTAATTGGTAATATCCTTTATTACCACTTACAAAGTAGGTATTGTGGGACGCTACAAAGCTACTATTGTTAACACCCTCAATGTTTAATACAGCAGTACATTTGCTTTGTCCTACGGGAATTCTCCCAATACTGCCAATACATAAATCTGCTTTAGCTCTGGTTGCAGCAATCACAAAGGGTCCAATGTTCTTCATATTCCTCAAATTTGTTAAGACATATGATGTCGAAATATTGTCCGGTTGGTATTCATCCCATTCCCATTTAGTCCCTTTAGCTTGAGGATAGCCATCTTTATATTGGTAACATTCTTTATTCAAACGAAAAATAATTCCACCTATTGAAGGTTTTCCATAAGCAAACAAAAGGACATACCAATCTTGACATGAACCATTATAGGAAAACGGTAGAGGAATACAAGGCATTCCTCCTTTCTTCTGGTGTGCAGGTATCATCCCACACAGTCACACACCCAACAATTGGTAGTATTTGTAGCATTATTGGTATGATGCAACATCTGCATGAATGTGTTATTCAAATAGGACTGTCGATGTTTCTGCTCATGATAAGGAAGAGTGTAGTAGTGATGCTCCAGTGGAGCTGGAGTGGTTGCAACAAAAAGCTGTTGAGCAGGAACTGCTTTCTCAATGAACCAAGTGGTTATTGCCAAAACCACCGGGGCAACAACAAACCCTACAGCACAAATCAATTTCCTGTTCATTTCAATTGACAACGATTCTCGATCTTTCTAAGAACCTGTTGAAAACAACGTTGGAGCTCTTATCCCTTGGGTAGCCACTGATTTCTTCACCACGGGCCAAGACGGGTGTCACTACAGTAATGCAGGGCTGATCCCCCCCTTGCCTCATTGGCTCTCTGTTTCACAAACCCAGGGCGGTAGCTCAACCAGTCTCATTCAACACTGCAGATTCTTTCATTGGTCTCAAATTATATTGCTCTGTTCCAGGAATCGTGTGGTCCGGGAAGACTTCTGTAGACTCGTCAGATGAGATAGCTTGACCCTTTTCCATTTCCAGAATCTCTTGATGGTCGATCAGCACAGCAGGTTCGACCAAGGCGGGCGATACACGCTTGCAGTGCGTGGTATGTAGCCAGTTCTTTCTGTTCGTCACTCGGACCGCTGTCCTTGTAGCCAACAGCACCTGCTCCGGACCTCACCACCTCAGCTCCAAGCTGTTCGATCTGTCGAAGACCTTGACCATCACGTGGTCACCAGGACAGAGATCATGGGCCTCACCTGTAGATCTATCAGGAAGAGCTTCTCGAACCTGTTGATGAATAGAAGTCAAACTGTCAGTTTACTGTGCCAAATAATCATTAAACAGAACACAAGGCACATCATGTATACGGCGTGGCTTAGGAACTCCCCAAATGTTCAACGGTCTTCCAAATACCACCTCATATGGTGTGAGACCTGATCATGAGTGTGGTACTGATCTTATGGACAGCAGTGCCAAAGGCAATGCATCCTGCCACTTTAGGGACGTGGACACCACTATTTTCGCCAGCTTCAATTTCAAGGTAGCATTATACCTTTCCACCAATCCTGCTGATTGTGGGTAAAAGACTGCATGTATGTATGTATGTATGTATAACACACTTATAAAGCGTTTCTGTCACCCAACGGGCATCCTGGCGCTGTGATCTAACAGATCCTGAAGCACAGTCAATACAATGTCAGCAAGCTACACTATCCTAGGGAACAGGTGAGTTTTTAGTTCTTTTTTAAAAGAGAGAAGGTCTCCTAAACATCTGAGCAACAGTGGCAGATCATTCCACAACTTGGATGCCGGAAAGCCAAAGGAGCGGCCACCCATTCGCTTTCTCCGAATCTTGGGAACGACTACCAAGTAGGCTGAAAGAGAGCGGAGAGATCTAGTAGGGATGTACCAAGAGAACATCTCCTGTAGGGGCAGCGGTCCCAAGCCATGAAGGGCCCGGAAGACCAAGCATAAAGCTTTAAACTCAACCCGCTGAGGGATGGGTAGCCAGTGCAAGTCTCTAAGTGCTGCGGATGATGAGTCAAGACGTCGGCGGGAAAGTGCTAATTTGGCCGCAAAGTTCTGTACCCGTTGTAGTTTGCCTAGTGCAGTGGCACGTGCCCTCAGAAGCAGTGCATTGCAGTAATCAAGTCTACTTAAAATGATACTGCACACTACTTCTGGTCTGGCATGGGCGGGGAGCAAAGGGAGAATTTTCCATAGGGTACGCATCAGTCCCATACAGGTAGACACTGTTTTGTCAATGAAACCATCCAATTGAAGATTAGGTTCCATAGTCACTCCCAAGTTTCGAACCGAGTTTGCTGCTGCTACCGTGCCCTGAAAGGAGTGGGGCCAGAAGTCCTGCGGTAGAGGTCACGGGACACGGTCCAATGAGCAATGCAGCACCTCCGTCTTGGAGCTGTTGAATTGCAGTGAGTTGTTGCTCAGCCATGTTGCTGTGGTGACCATACAATGGTGAAAGGTCTCCTGTGACACCGCATTCTCCCCTTCAAAAGAGAAGATGAGTTGGGTGTCATCAGCGTAATTGGTGACTGCAATGCCTAAAGATTTAATTAGCTTGACCAGGGGGCGGAGGTAGAGATTAAAAAGAATGGGGCTAATGGCCGATCCCTGGGGTACTCCCTGACCAACCCTTTTGATGGTAGACTTAAAGGGAGGCAGGGCAACCACCTGATGTCTATTGGCCAGGTATGAAACAAGCCAATCCCGGGCCAGGCCCATCACACCAACCTCCTCCAATCTCCTGGCCAAGATGGCATGACTGACCGTGTTGAACCCTGCCGACATGTCGAGCAGCACTAAAAATGCTGCTCGTCCATAGTCGGCACGTGAACGAACGTCACTCAAAACAGTCACCAGAGCTGATTGGGTTCCATGCGCTGGTCTGAACCCAAACTGCGCCGCATCCAGACAATCATTGACTTCCAAAAAGCTGGACAGGTGTTTCGTGACCAGTTTCTCCAGAATCTTAATCGGGAAGGGAAGCAATGAAATGGGTCTGTAATTAGCGGGGCATAAGGGGTCCAGTGATTCTTTCTTCAACAGAGGAGAAACTACCGCAAGCTTCCAGCTATCCGGGACCTGGGCGGAACCAAGAGACTGGCAGCAAATTGCGTGGAGAGGAGGGAACAACTCTTCCCTAAACACTTTCCAGAATTTGTGCAGAAGTACATCAAGGGGGAACCAGAGGACACACTATCCGCTAGAGCACCAAATTCTGTAAAGGAAGGAAGAGGAAAACTATCGAACCTGGCTTTCCCAGCCTCCATCTCAGATGTAGATAAGAGAGCAGCCCCTGGTGTCATGGGACTCAAGTTACTCAAGATGGTCGCGATCTTGTCTTCGAAGGCCATGGCCAGCGAGTTGCATAGTAGCTGAGAGGCTGGGATAGCTATAGTAGCACAGGCCGGTCGTGACAACTCGTTGACGATTTTAAACAAAGCTGTGCTTTATTTGAGGCTGACAGTAAAGTCTCCTCTAGAAACCTCGCTTTTGCACACTTAATCTGTGATTTATAGGCTGCCAGCTCCTGCTTAAAAAGTACTTTATCCGATGCCAGATAATGTTTCCTCCATCTCCGCTCTGCACGTTTACACTGATGTTTAAGTTGGAGGAGTTCCCTCGAAAACCATGGCATGGCAGTTTTTGTTCTGTCTCGCGTTTTCCTTAGCGGGGCCAGATTGTCCAGAGAGGCTGTAATTTGCTGGATAAGGGCATTATAACTTTCGTCCTCATTGTCTCCCAGCTGAAAAGCTTCAGAGAGCAGATTTGGTAGAGTTGCGCCTCTCAAAAGCCTTGACCATTGTCTTCCAGTCTTAGCAATTCCCGTGCTACTGTTCTTAGAGTAGCCTACCGGGAGAGCTGCGGAGAAGAGAACTAGGGCGTGGTCCGTCCAGCATTGCGGTAGGATATTTCTAACCCTCACCTGACTAGAGTCAGCAAAGATCAAGTCCAAAACATGTCCCCTCTGGTGAGTCTTGGAAAGAACCAACTGCTCCAGATTAATGTTGCAACAAGCATGGGTGAGGTATGTGAAGGATGAGTCTGTTGGCCCATCTGGCCACAGATTAAAGTCCCCCAGTACCATCAATCTGGCATGGGAGTTAGATAGGTCATAAATCAGGTCAGTAAGGTCGGACACGGCAGACGTGCCGCCAGCCGGGGGTCTATAACACAAAAGACCAGTGAGTAGCACCCCCACCCTGTCCCTTCAGAGAAAAACCCATCAGTTCGTAGTCCGTGATTCTCTTAATTTCTAGCTGGGAAAAATCGAGCGATTCCCTATAAATCAACCCTACACCTCCTCCTCTAGCCCCAACACAAGGATAATGTCTAATCTTGTATCCTGGGGGGCAGGCTTGCCCCAATTCTACACCACTATCTGTCCTCATCCATGTTTCGGTCATGAATAAGGCGTCTAACTCATGTTGTTCTATGAGTAGCGCTATCTCTGTGTGATGCCTGCACAAGGATCTCACATTTAGCAAACCACAAACCAAGGAATTGTGGCTTTTAACAGTAGTAGAGGGCTGGTGTTCTACCGAAACATCAGGGTTCAGGACAAGAAGATCTTCTTTCGTGTAGGTTAAGCGTGTAAGGGTGTTGGGGGCAGCAGTTCCAGCCGCCAGCGCGTCCTGTGCGCGAACGGGCACAAACGGACTTACCTCTGGCGCACCTTCGGCACGCCAACGACGCGCCCGCTGCGCGCCAACGCTGCGCGCTGGACCCTCCATTACTATTTATCACCGTAGAGCGCGGGAGACCGCCTATGCGATCGTCTAGCCCGCCAACCGAGATGGCGCCTAGTCACCGGCCCGTTTTCCCAACCACTCACCCAAGATGGCGGCTAGCGCCACGATGTAAGCCTCCCAGGTAGCCCTACTCACTAAATCCCATAAATGCGGGTGAGTTTCCAATAATTATAGTGCAGGTAAGACTCACTAATTCCCACCCCCCAAAATGCAGGCGCAACTGCGCAGGTTACAGCACGAGCGCGAACAGGAGCGAGAGCCAAGCTATTGTGAAATAAAATTAGGATTCTATTTAAAAAGCTGGCTAAAGGAGTGACACGCGTGCAGGTTCAAAAGATCTACCTGCTGGTGTAAAAGGATCGCCTTAAATGCAGGCTGCGAGGGCAGAGCGCGGGAGACCGCCTATGCGATCGTCTAGCCCGCCAACCAAGATGGTGCCTAGTCACCGGCCCGTTTTCCCAACCACTCACCCAAGATGGTGGCTAGCGCCGCGATGTAAGCCTCCCAGGTAGCCCTACTCACTAAATCCCACAAATGCGGGTGAGTTTCCAATAATTATAGTGCAGGTAAGACTCACTAATTCACACACTCCCAAAATGCAGGCGCAACTGCACAGGTTACAGCACGAGCGCGAACAGGAGCGAGAGCCAAGCTATGTTGAAATAAAATTAGGATTCTATTTAAAAAGCTGGCTAAAGCAGTGACACGCGTGCAGGTTCAAAAGATCTACTTGCCTGTGTAAAAGGATCGCCTTAAATGCAGGCTGCGAGGGCAGAGCGCAGGAGACCGCCTATGCGATCGTCTAGCCCGCCAACCAAGATGGCACCTAGTCACCGGCCCGTTTTCCCAATCACTCACCCAAGATGGCAGCTAGCGCCGCGATGTAAGCCTCCCAGGTAGCCCTACTCACTAAATCCCACAAATGCGGGTGAGTTTCCAATAATTATAGTGCAGGTAAGACTCACTAATTCACACACCCCAAAATGCAGGCGCAACTGCGCAGGTTACAGCACGAGCGCGAACGGGAGCGAGAGCCAAGCTATGGCGAAATAAAATTAGGATTCTATTTAAAAAGCTGGCTAAAGCAGTGACACGCGTGCAGGTGCATGTAATTAATGTTTGATCCCTAATCCTTTCAAGACATAAGCAACAACTTGCCCAATAAAATGAGGTCCGTTGTCACTCCACAAAATTTTACAAACACCATACCGTGGGAAAAACTCCTTTAAAAGCACCTTGGCTGTAGTGAGCGCTGTATTATCCTTCGTAGTGTATGCCTCTATCCATTTACTGAAGGCACATAACACCACTAGGACATATTTTAGATTATTACAGCGTTCAAGCTGGATATAATCCATCTGCAAAACTTCAAAAGGTGCGGTTGGTGTAGCAAACCCTCCTGTTGGAGTTTGTGTCCCTTTTCCAGGATTGTACTGCCAACAGATCAAACAGGACTGTACTACTCTTTTAGCTGTGCTGGCAATCGCAGGATGCTCCCAAACTCGTGTAAGTAGTTTCGGTATCGCTAGAGCTCCAACATGTGCCATTTGAACCATAGTTTGTAAGTAGGCTGCAGGTAACTTCCACTTATCCAAATCTTTGTTGCGCCAACAACCCTCATCGTCCAATATTCCTTCTTTGGACCATTTCTCAAGTTCTGCTACAGAGGCAGATCTCTGTACATCTAGTACCTCTTCTCTAACATCATGCCATTGTTCAGCTTGAGATTTCACTACATACATGGAAGTAGTTCCTTTGACTGGGACTGAGTCACAGGATATGGCAACAAAGTGGCTGGGTTTAGTGTAGCACATTTCTTCAATGTAATATGAGGTGCTAACAATGTCAATTCGTATCCTGTCAAGCAAGCACTAGTTAAGTGTTGAGTCTTGGTCTGATTCAAAAGGGCATCTACTGCATGGGGTACTAGCACCAACAGTTTGTGTGACAAAACTATCTCTTCACTCTCACGTATAGACACAGCTGTCACTGCAACTGAACAATAACATCCAGGCAACGCACAAGCAACAGGATCAAGAACTGCAGAAAAATATGCACAGGGACACTGCTTGGCACTGTGTGTCTGTACTAAAACTGACAATGCACATCCATCTTTCTCATGTACATAGAGTGTAAAAGCTTTTGTGTAGTCTGGTGTGCCTAACACTGATGCAGAGCAAAGAGCTTGTCTTAACTGACGAAAAGCATTTTGCTATTCTTCTGTCCATGGAAGGGGTTCAGAGTGTTCTTAGTCAAAAGCGCTAGCAGAGGTTTAACAATGTGTGAAAAACCCAATATCCATTGCCTACAAAACGAAGTCAACCCAATAAATGCACGGACATCTTTCTGTGTGGAAGGTACTGGAGTGTCTAAAATTGCTTGAATACGATCTGGTGTCAATGCACGTCCCTCCTTAGACAGAAGATGACCTAAGTAGGTCACCTTCAGTCTACAATATTGCAATTTCTTCCGTGATACTTTATGACTGTGTGTAGCAAGGAAAGAAAGTAAAGACAACGTACACTTTTCACACTGCTCAGGCGTATTGGCTGCCAACAAGATGCCATCGATCTATTGTATGAGAGCCACTCCTTCAGACAAAGCAAAGGAATCGAGTTGTCTTTTAAAGGCTTGACTATAGATACTCAGACTCTCAGTGTACCCTGAAGGAACTCTGCAAAATCTGTATGATCTGTTATTTAAGGTGAAAACAAACAAATATCGGCTATCAGGATGAATAGGAATCGAGAAGAAACGTTCTTCAAATCCACAACTGAAAATGTAGTTGCTGTTGGAGGGACCAGGGTAAGCAGTGTCGTTATGTCAGATACTACAGGGTACTGTGGTACTACAATCTTGTTGACTTCTCTCAAATCTATGATAAATCTATAAATCTTAGTGTCAGTATCTTTTTTCAAATGGAGAGAATCGGACTATTGCAGACATTATAAGGAACTTCTTCCACCACCGCCACTACAATCAGGTCTTGTACAATACGTGTAAGTGCTTCTTCTCCTTCTCGAGAAATTTTATACTGAGGCAATCTCGGTAGTATAGCACCCTCCTTGACGCTAATATGTACTGGTGGAAAAACCATTTTTCCTACATCTGTATCTGAGGTAGCCCTCAAAGTACTAGGGAGTGAAGCTAGGGCAATATTCTCTTTAACAGTACAAAATCTCTCAATCATGGGGTGGTTGTCATTTAAGTCAACCCGTACTCCTTCCGGAGAACATCGTATCGTGGCCCTGAAATATTTGAGCATATCAAGACCCACAATGTTGTCTGGTGTATTTGGAGAAAACAAAAATGGACATGGAGCAATAAATGTATCAACATGGAGTGCAAGTGGTTGTGACAATGGGCTAAGGGTGGATGTTCCATCGAAACCTATTGATGTAATACTTAAGCCAGACAGGGGAGCCCTTGGAATCAGGTGTTTAGACAAAGCGCTATGAGTAGCTCCAGCATTAACCAGAAACTGATCAGTAGAACCCAAAACATGTACTGTAACATAGGGACCCTTCTGATCTACTGGAACTTCAACTGACTCCTTACCCCATCCTAGGTAATCCAATGCATAAGCTGAATCTTGCAAATTAGACGGCTCATAGTCGGACATTTGGTATTGATTCTGTCTATCAAAAGTATTAGCCCCCTCTTGTCCACGTGAATTAGCATCAAACTTAGCACGATCATTTGTATTTCCTGTAGGCCTTGAATATCCTGAACGATTTCTGATTTCTCCGCGACCATGTGAACCCTGCTGAGCACATAGCACTGGACAATTAGAAATTCAATGTCCAAATTGTCTACAATACGCACACTGATCAACAGACAAATCTACACGAGGATAGGGAAGAAAAGAAGAACCATAAGATCCACGTCCACCTCTATTATTACCTCTAGAAGGTGGGCCATAAGCTTGAGCCATCATAACCTTTGTTTTTAACTCTTTAGATTTTTTATCCTCCTTACTTTTTGCTTCTAATTCCTGTCGTTCATAATACTGAGCCATAGTTAGGAGAGAAGCCGGAGAGGAGGTAGTCCATGAACTTTCACTGGCCTTTAGGCGACTACCTATTTCTTGCAAAAGGTTTGTGACATATTTATCGACGAACAAATGCCTGCCCGTGTCATCTGTCAATGTCTGACCACTAATGCTTCTTCAAAGTTTGTGTGAAGAAGTCTGAAACTGATTCATCCGTCTTTTGCTTACAAGACTCTAACATAGTCCAATCTATCTTTTTAGGGGGAATAATCATCTTTAATTTAACCAAGATAGCTGCTGGAAGATCTAACATTTGCTGACACGGTTTTTGTGCAGGTTCTCTATCTTTATCTGATTGTTCTATATCTGACCGCAATGCTCCAAATACCGCACGATCGTCAACTTTACGCACAATTCTCCACATATCAGGTGGTAATATTAATCCAAAAAACAAATCAATGTCAGACAAAGTCATAGCACAAGAGCTAATGGCACCCTCAATTTCTTCATAAAAAGGTGTCAGATTATTTCGCGGATCAGGCAATGCATTTTTAAGAGCCATGACATCTGCTCTATTCCAATGAGTGTAAAGCCATTATAAATAAAATACCCTTTTGCGTCAATAGAAGTCCTATCATCACTTGTACCTGTTCCTTTGGGAGGAACATATAAAGGCGCGGCTTCCCGCATGGGTTTCACATTTACAACATTCTTATCTGCTTCGGGCGTCAGTGCTCATGCCATATTAATTCGAGATGTTTGTGCAGCTGCGTCTGCTGCCTTTTTCTCCTCCCGCAAACCGGACTGCTTCATCATGTAGTTTAACCAAGCGTCTGATCGTGTCAGCCACCTGGGAAAAGACAAAAGAACATTCACGTAATTGCTTACAATCAGCTGCTATATCATCTGACTCTTCTTCCACCGAATTTTTCCTAAATCACTCAACAAACTCTGTAACCAATATTTCAGTAAAATATTTCTGTTCCTTTTCTGACCAATTCTTAATAGCATCTAGAAGTTCAGAAGCAGTAATAGTACCACGATTTGCTTTTCGGGCTGCAGATCTAATCTCAGAGAAACGTTCGGTATTTGACATTGAGCGAGTGTCTCGGGCTTTATCCTGATCTGTAGGAGAGTCCTCATCTGACTCATCAGGAGCAGAGGGAAGAGTATATGGAGGTGAACAATGATCTAATACGAGAGAATCATCTTGGGCTTTATTAAGAATAGGATAAAGAGGCCTATGAATAGCATATTGACCATTTAGCTGTAACTGACGCTCCCTATCTTCCCTTTCTTTAATTTCTTTAATTTCTTTTTCCCTAATTTCTAATGCTTTCGCATGCACAATTTTACGCTGTTCTTTTTCAATCAAGGCCTGTTCACGCTTCATTCGCTCACGCACTTCTTTCTCCCATTTTCTCACACAGTCAAACATATCTTGCCTAGCCTTTTGCTTAAACATTTGTTGCTCCACATACTGACTTTTTTGCAAATCAAATGACCCATGCATAGGCCAACACAACTCAGGATCCTTGCGGGTGTATTTATTCCACAATGTGCTGTACATTATGGACAAAATACCATAATTATTATACATATCCGTATTAGGCGTCCCCTCCGGGGGGCCGGTTGTGCTTCATCAATTCTCAAATTGGTACTATTACAAAAGCAACACATCTCACGAAGTGTGCTGGAAACAGGCATGCCAAAAATAGTGCAAAATATGCAGTATTATAAAAAAGTAGCACTTAAAGTACTCTTCGTACGTTGCGCTGTTCAAATATTCTTAGGAGTAGAGAAAAATCTCCTCATTACCTGCCTATATGTGTTGCAACATGTATATAATGTTTCATATTTCATAGGACTAACTCAATGTTTGGCCAATACATATCAAAAATGCCACAGTAACTTAGATCAAGTGCCGTAAAAAGGCTCAGGTTCCTAATGCCAAGTTCTCAAATCGAACAAACGGTCAATGCACAGCAAATCAACAGAAGAGATCTCAGTCAAGGAATGGCGATACCTGGATGGTCAGATCAGAAAGAAAGGAAAAACGCTGTGGATGCCAAGACACGGGTCTCCTCCGGCAGTGATCACGTCCAAAGCAAGATTCCAATCCTCCATCTCAACCAATCCTTCGGGGCATCCGAATCGCCGATGAGCCCCACATTGGACGCGCCAACTTGTAGTAGCAAGCCCCAGCCAGGCCTACTATTGCAAGGGATTCGCCCTTCTCTGATTAGAGTCCTTAGACCAATAGCAACAAGTTGGCACAGAAACTGGAATAGAAAAGACAGAGTTTATTAAACCTCATGAGGTGGAACTACAATCACACAACACCCTTTGGTATAGTATGAGGTAGCAAACTGACTGGAAGGAGCTTGGTCCTTTTATACCCACACAGGGGCTGAAATGAAGGCAGTACAAGGCACAGAGTATTGGTTTCAAATACATATAAGGTCATACAGGGAGTGTGCTAGCAACAAGTGGGAAGGGCTGACAGTAACCAAATTCTGGTGGACATCTCTTGACAGTTACAAAATAGGAACAACTGTAAGCTTTACTGGGCATGTGCAAAGCAAAGGAGACTAAACATATCTTGTCTCTAGGCAGATTTCAAGAGCAGTTGACAGGATGGTAGGACAGAGCACATGGCATACAAAATGGTCGACAGAAATACAAAATGGATTCTGAAAACAGGCAAGATAGTCTCGAAATACCAAATGTCTTCTGCTAATACTTAATCTAATCGCTGTTAATTTGCCACACTTTTGTTCCTGGGACTTCAAAACAGGGAGCCAGCTTACAACAGGCCCTTGGAGATTCCTTCAAGTAAGGGGATAAAGCAACAACAAAGTCCTTCCCCTCACCTAGGCAGCAAAGCAACTGCAGGTCAATACAGCATCACACATCAGGGCAGTCCTTCTTCTTCAGTCTTCCAGCTTCTCCTTGGCAGAGGTTCCTTCTTGTTTCCAGGATGATCTAATTTTCTGTAGTCTGGTGTCCTGTACTTATTCCCCTAAAAGTCTTTCATCCCTTTGTGCAGGAGGGCTCTGAGCCCAGTGTGAACCAGTTCTGGGTGTTCCTCGAGTACTTTGTTTTCCTGGCCTCTCTTTTCCTTTGAGGGAGAGGGGCAGGGTCGTCAGTCGCCCAGCAGGAGGTGGAGCCAGCATTGTGGAAGGCAGGCACAGCCCTATTCAGGCCCAGGTGATATCCCCTCCCACCACTCAAGATGCAGATGCAGTCATTCAGCCTAGGGCTGACCCAGCCAGCCTCCTGGGGGCTCTCAGCCCCTGTCACTCTCAAACCAGACAGCCAATTCACAAACAGGCCAAGGCACACAGAAGGGTCAGACAAGAGAACAGCAACTTCCTAAAAGTGCTATTCTCAAACACAGGATTGAAAAACAACCTTTTCTAAAAGATGTGTTATTAAATTCTGAGTTCAGGGATACCAGACTTGTATGTCCAATCTTGCTCATATTGGAAGATATGCTGGTAGCCATTGTAGCCATTATTCCCTATGATAGCCTATGGGGCAAGATAGCCTTACAATAGTGAAAAACAAAAATGTCTGTAATTCACTACCAGAGCATGAAACCTGCACAAGTACATGCTCTACCTTTCACATACACTGCACCCTGCCCAAAGGGGTACCTTGGGCCTTCCAAAGGTGTGACCAATGTGTACAGAAAGGGAAGGGTTAGACCTGGTCAGTGGGGACACTGGCCAGGAGGACATGGCAGTTCACAGACTGCACACAGGCACTGCGGTGGCAGGCCTGAGACACCATTTTAGGGCTACTCATGTGGGTGGTACAATCAATGCTACAGGCTCACTAGTAGCATTTGTTATAACCAGCCCTGGAACACTCAGTGCACTTTACTAGGGACTTCTTGGTGACACAAATATGCAAATTATGGATAACCAATCACAATAACAACTTACACAGGGAGCACTTGCACTTTGACACTGAACAGCAGTGGCAAAGTGCCCAAAGCTTCTAAACCAGCAAAAATGAAATCCAGCACAGCATCAAAAAATACAGGAGGTAGAGGCAAAAAGATATGGGGAAACCACGCCAAAGATGCAAGGTCTAACATTTAGAAATTACTTCAAGAACAGGGAACCCCTCATCCTATACAGATGAAAAGACCTTAATACACCAGTCCTCTGGTATTCACACAATTTAAACTATTATTAAACCTAGAAACAAAAAGGACTCATTCCTTATATCATGTTTAAAGTTTCAGAGAGTTAGCAAAACTACTTAGGGAATGGTAAGTCCTGTCCAACTTTGGATCTAGTAGATTTTAGATCTAAAAAGGGAGCTCAATGAGTCAAAATCTGTTAAACTTTCAAACACGAGTAAAACTAAGTCCTCTAGGTGGCCTGGAATGAGAGTATTAGGAATTCCACTCGAGTGAAGAAAGTGTGTAGTTACGTGTAGATTGTCTCTGTGTGGAAGGTATGTGACTAAGGGCTAGATGTAGGTAGGAAAGATTTACCGATTTTAAATTACCGAATTTTACCGATTCTGTAATTTAAAATCGGTAAATCTATGGGTCCGACATGTAGGTATTCCAGATGTGCTGGAATACCGAATCGGATAAATTCGGTATTTACCGATTCGGTAAATACCGAATCGGTAATGCCCATTCATTCCTATGGGCTTTGAAGCCCATAGGAATGAATGGGCATTACCGATTCGGTATATACCAAATCGGTAAATACCGATTCACACAAGGGTGCAGGGGGTGTCACTTTGACACCCTCTGGCACCCCCAAAACAGGCACGGGTGCCATGTGGCAGGCATACCTGCCCTAAGGACAGGTCTGCCTGTAAATGTAAATGTAAATGTATTTGAGCTTATATAGCGCACAGCTACCCGCAGTGGGTTTCCCGGCGCTTGCTTAGGGAACCCGTCCTGGTATTCCCCTGTGAGATAACCCCGGCAGGGTATCCACAAGGTGAAAGCCAGGCATCCCGCCGCGAGGGGCCGTTGTGGAGATTAAGCAAGCTATTGCCCAGAGTCGCAGAGTGTGAACCCGTGAGTCGAGTAGGCACCGGAACGAGAATTATCAAGTCCGTGGAATTTTTGAGCCCAAGAACCGCCGAGGCGGGGAATTGAACCCTGGTCCAGGGCCGATCTCAGCTTCCGGGTCTGCCGCCTCTAACCCCTGAGCCTGTCACATGGCATGTGCATGCATGCACACCGGAATCGGTATTTTACCATCAAATTGGATTTGATGGTAAAATACTGATTCGTTAAGGCTCCTGGGAGTCTGAAGAGTCCCAGCTATATATGGGTGGCTCCGAATCGGTAAATTTACCGATTACTTATTTTACCGAATCGGTAAAATTACCGAATCGGTAATTTTACCGATTCGGTAAAATAATGCCCCCTACATACCATTCGCCTATTTACCGATCGGTAACGGCCGAAAATACAGATTTTCGGCCGTTACCGACCGACCTACATCGGGTCCTTAGTCTTAAACCAAAGAGAGGGGCTCAATCTAACCCGGAGGGAAATAGAGCTCCAAAGTACTGTTAGGTAAAAAAATATTTATTCCCTTTGGGAGGTAAATAAGCACAAGTTCAAACACTCACTTCACTCAGTCAAGATCTCACACTCAATGGTATATATGTCATACTATTTGGGAAATACTCAACAATGGAAAAATCAGTTATCATAAAAATGTACAATTTTATTCAGCATACAATATAAATATAAATCAGTATACATTTACATTAAAACCTAACACAATACATTTATGTTAAAAAAACACCTAATGCGGTTAAGGATAAATATGAACCCAAGCAATAAACTTTGTCTTGGTATTGTTAATTTGGACACTTCGTGGTCAACATAGGGAAGTTTTTCATTGCTTATACCCAAAAACTAGCTGACAACTCCAAATTTAACCATTCTTTAGTACTTTGGAAGGTATTTGAAACAATAGTAACATGGCTTCGCAAGTGAGTTTGAATGTGATCCATGAGCCTTACTGTCATACCTGTGGAAGAGCAGGACGTGCACATGATGACTGAAACGGGATCTCTTTTAACCCTAATCAGGGTGAATAATTGGGCTAAGTTTCAGGACATCACCTTGAGGAAGTCCTCTGTCAGACTGATAGAATATGGCCCAAAAAATAAATAGATATCATGGGCGAACGTGATACTTGTAGGAAACTGGATTACCAGCTGAGAAGGGTGAAACATTCCTCAAGCAGCAACCACAGTTCTTGTCAATGTGAAATGAAGCAAACACCAAATTATACTGTGCTTAACCCTCTGGACACAAAAGCAGCTCGGTTTAAGTTAGAGGCAATGTGTAAAGAATGCATGCAACACTTCAAACATTAATAAAGTTAAATCACAACACAAGAAAAATCTCACACCAATTTAGAAAAATAAAGTAAAATGTACTAAATTATTTAAAACCAAAACAACAAAAATCTAGTAAGTATAACTAGAGATATGCAACTTAAAAGATTTATGTGAAACCAGTACTTAGGAGCACAAAGCGTCAACTATGGATATCTGCTCACACTGGACCAAGATAAAGTCGCAAGTTCAGGCATTCTACGATGCGGATACATTGATCCAGGTAGGCAAACTGAGCACAGTACCTTAAATCCGGTTTGCAGAGCTATGCAAGGTCCTGTGTTGAGGATGCATCACACAGAGGAGGCTGCAAGGTCGAGGATGCGTTGTGCAGCAGCGATTTCCAGGAGCTGCGGGCTGTGATGCCAGGTCCTGCATTAAGGATACATTGCTTAGTGGCGGTTCCAAGGGGCGGTTCCAAGGGTCCTTCGTTGGAGATGCACCTCACTGTGGTGTTTCCAATGTGAGGAGCTTCATGAGAGGGAAAGGCAGGAATGCACCATATTTAACATTATATAGTGCATTCTTGTACTTTCCTAGCACTGGCGCACTTTTTTGCTGCCTGGTGCCAACGTAGGCAACCTTGCGTCATGGTGCAAGGATGCCTGCGTTGTAGGCAGGATTGTATTTGTGCAGAAAGGGACATCTTCCTGTGCTAGTACCATCCTCAGAGGCATTTTTCTCTTTCTATGTGTGCGCAGCCTGGGTAGGTTGCACAAAATGCCTCCTTCCTAGCCAGAATCCTTTTCACCAGGCTCTGAAGGTAGTAGGTGCATTCTGTAAGCCATGGGTCATTACCTGAAATGCCAAATGGCCCTCTGGGGTCTCGAATGCAGATCTGTCTCTTGCCCCCTCAGTCGGAGCAATCTGCCAGTACCTCGATGTGAGATCAAAAGTACTGAGAAATTTGGCATTGCCCAACTTTTCGATAAGCTCAGCAGCTCAGGGGATGGAATCAGCATCAGTCTTGGTAACTGAACATAGTCCCCTGTAATCCATACAGAACCTATGTTCTGGAATGGCACCTGGTGGGGCAGCCTTGCCTACAAGCACCACTAGACCACAGACTGCTGGAGGGCTCAATCACCACTAATGCCAGCATATGGAAGACCTCATCTTTGAGGCTAGCTCTCATCTTGTCCGACAACCTGTATATTTTGTTGATAAGCATACTGTCTCAGTATCTCTGTTGCAGTTACATATATGTGTAAGCCCAGGGGTGAGGGAGAACAGAGCAGAAAAGTGCCCTAGTAACGTGAGGCAGTCATTCTGCTGTTCTGTGTTCAGAGAAGTAGGGATGGCAACACCCTCTATTGACTCATCATGCTCCTGGGTAGGCAGGAAGTCAGGGAGAGGTTTACTTCTCTTCTGCTCTGTCATGTGTCACCAAGAGCATGGTGACTTCAGAGCTTTCAAAGTGTGGTTTATGTGGAGCACCCTTAAGGGGTTTCTAGGGGTCTTGAGATCCACTAGGTAGGATGAATCCCCTTCGGCTCCTTCATCTCATATGGTCCATCCAACAATCTTGGAGATCTCCGTTCTCTACAGGCTCCATGACCAACCCCTTCTGGTCAGGCTGAAACTTCATCAAACTGGCCTTCTGGTCATACCAGAGTTTAATCACTTATTGACTGACTTCAAAATTGTCTTTTGCCTTCTCCCAAAAATGACACCCATCACGACGCCCTACACTTCACAAACACCAATGCACTACCCTAAACCTGGAAAAACTACCCCAGCACGACCCTCTACACTACCCAAACACCATTGCACTACCCTAAATCTTAAATCCACCCCAGCACAACCCCTTACACTACCCAAACACCACTTTACTACCCTAAAAGACTACCCCAGCACGGCCCCCTACACTACACAAAAACCACTGCACTACCCTAAACTCTAAATCTAACCCCAGCACGACCCCCTACACTACACAAGCACCATTGCACTACCCAAAACCCTAAAACCCAACCCCCTGCGCGACCCCTACATTACACAAACATCACTGGACTTCCCTAAACCCTAAAACACTACCCCCAGCATGACCCCTACACTACTCAAACACCACTGCACTACCCTAAACCTTAAAACACTACCCCAGCACGACCCAAACACCATTGCACTACCCTAAACCTTAAATCTACCCCAGCACGACCCCCTACACTACCCAAACACCATTGCACTACCCTAAAGCACTACCCCAGCATGACCCCCTACACTACACAAACACCACTGCACTTCCCTAAACTCTAAATCTACCCCCGCCATCACCCCCTACACTACATACACACCACTGCACTACCCTAAACCCTAAGACACAACCCCCAGCATGACCCCTACATTACACAAATACCACTGCACTTCCCTAAATCCTAACACGCTACCCCCAGCATGACCCCCTACACTACACAAACACCACTGAACTGCCCTAAACAATAAAACACTACCTCCTACACTACACAAACACCTCTGCACCACCCTAAACCCTAAATAACTACACCCAGGACGACGCCCTACACTACACAAACACCAATGCACTACCCTAAACCCTACAACACTACCCCGAGCACTACCCGCTACACTACACAAACACCATTGTGCTACCCTAAACCTTAAGTCTACAACCAGCACGACCCCCTTCACTACCTAAACACCACTGCACTTCCCTAATCCCTAAAAAACTGTACCTGCTACACTACCCAAACACCACTGTGCTACCATAAACTCTAAAACACTACCACCAGCATGACCCCCTACACTACCCAAACACTACTGCACTACCCTAAACCCTAAAACACTACTCCCAGCATGACCCCCTACACTACCCAAACACCACTGCGCTACCCTAAACCCCAACACTGTACCCCCAGCACGACCCCCTACACTACTCAAAGACCACTGTCCTACCCTAAACCCTAAACACTACCCCAGCATGACCCCCTAGAGTACCCAAAAAGCTCTGCACTACCCTAAACGCTAAAGCCCTACCCCAGCAGGACCCCCTACATTACCCAAACACCACTGCACTACCCTAAACCCTAAATCTACCCCAGCACGGCCCCCTACACTACCCTAACACCACTGCACTACCTTAAATCATAAAACACAACCCCCTACACTACACAAACACCACTGCACTACCCTTAACCTTAAAACACTACCCCCAGCATGACCCCCTACACTACACAAACAGCACTGCACTACCCTAAACCCTAAAACACTACCCCAGCACGACCCCCTACAGCACCCAAACACCACTGCACTACCCTAAACCCTAAATCTACCCCAGCACGACCCCCTACAGCACCCAAACACCGCTGCACTACCCTAAACCCTAAATCGACCCCAGCATGACCCCCTACACTACGCTAACACCACTGCACTACCCTAAACCGTAAAACACTACCCCCTACACTACACAAACACCACTACACTACCCTAAACCCTAAAACACTAACCCAGCATGACCCCCTACAATACACAAACACCACTGTAGTGCCCTAATCCCTAAAACACTACCCCAGCACGAACCCGCAAACACTACACAAACACCCCTGCACTACCCTAAAGGCTAAATCTACCCTAGCATGACCCTAACACTACCCAAACACCACTGCAATACCCTAAATCCTGAAACCCAAACAATGGGCCGCCCCCCGGTGTTGAATTTGGTGACTCTGGAGAGGGTGTCTGAATTTGATTATTTAGGCATCCGTCTGACAGACTCAATGCTCTGGAACTCACACATCCAAAAGATGATTCTAACCCAAAAAAGAGTGGGTGGTGCTCTTTTGAAGGAGCAACGCTCCTCTACAACACAGCCTATTGCCCCAGTCCTCGAGATCTATCAAGCTAGAGGGGTTAGTGCTGCTTTGTATGAAGTGGAGCTGTGGGGCACTTGCTACCTCGAAGTTTTAGCTAGATCAGAGACCAAATTCTTGAAAGACCTGATGGCTCTCCCCCAGACCACTCCTTCAGTACACGACCCCCTACACTACCCAAACACACCTGCGCTGTCCTAAACCCTAAAACACTACCCCCGGTATGACCCCCTACACTACCCAAACACCATTGCACTACCCTAAAACACTACCCCAGCACAACCCCCTACACTACACATCACCGTTACGCTACCCTAAACCTTAAATCTACACCCAGCACGACCCCCTACACTACCTAAACACCACTTCTGTACCCTAATCCCAAAAAACTTCCCCCAGCATGACCCCCTACACTACCCAAACACCACTGCGCTACCCTAAACCCTAAAACACTACCCCCAGCACGACCCCCTACACTACACAAACACCACATCGCTACCCAAAACCCTAAAACACTACCCCCAGCATGACCCCCTACACTACCCAAACACACCTGCGCTAACCTAAACCCTAAAAAACTTCACCCGGCCAGGGCCGGATTGGCTACCGAGCATTTTGTAATGCTGCTGAGCTGGGGGCTGATTTCGTTGATGGGGACCTGCGTGTACTAAACAAAATTTGTTTTGCTTTAATTATTTCGAGGCATACACAGGTCTGCATGAACAAAATCAGCCCCCACCGCAGTAAAATCAGTCCACAGCTCTGTAACATTCCAAAATGCCCGGTAGTCAGTCCAGCCCTGCCCCCGGCACAACCCCCTACACTACCCAAAAACCATTGCACCACCCTAAATCCTAACACACTACCCCAGGCATGCCCCCCCTACACTACATTAACACCACTCAATTCCCTAAACCCTAAAACACTACCCCCAACACGACCCCTACACTAACAAAACACCACTGCACTACCCTAAACCCTAAACACTACCCCAGCATGACCCCCTACACTACCCAAACATCTCTGCACTACCTTAAACCCTAAAACACTACCCCAGCACGACCCCCTACAGCACCCAAACACCACTGCGCTACCCTAAACCCTAAAACACTACCCCCGGCACGACCCCCTACACTACACAAACACCACTTCGCTACCCAAAACCCTAAAACACTACCCCCAGCATGACCCCGTATACTACCCAAACACCACTGCGCTAACCTAAACCCTAAAAAACTTCACCCGGCCAGGGCCGGACTGGCTACCGAGCATTTTGTAATGCTGCTGAGCTGGGGGCTGATTTCGTTGATGGGGACCTGCGTGTACTAAACAAAATTTGTTTTGCTTTAATTATTTCGAGGCACACACAGGTCTGCATGAACAAAATCAGCCCCCACCGCAGTGAAATCAGTCCACATCTCTGTAACATTCCAAAATGCCCGGTAGTCAGTCCAGCCCTGCCCCCGACACAACCCCCTACACTACCCAAAAACCATTGCACTACCCTAAATCCTAACACACTACCTCAGGCATGCCCCCCCCTACACTACATTAATACCACTGTGCTTCCCTATACCCTAAAACACTACCCCGCCTATCCCCATACACTACCCAAACACCACTGCGCTACCCTAAACACTAAAATACTACCCTCAGCATGACCCCCTACACTACCCAAACACCACTGCACTACCCTAAACCCTAAAACACTACCCCAACACGACCCCCTACAGCACCCAAACACCACTGCACTACCCTAAACCCTAAATCTACCCCAGCATGACCCCCTACACTACGCTAACACCACTGCACTACCCTAAACCTTAAAACACCCCTACACTACACAAACACCACTGCACTACCCTTAACCCTAAAACACTACCCCCAGCATGACCCCCTACACTAGACAAACACCACTGCACTACCCTAAGCTCTAAATCTACCCCAGCACGACCCCCTACACTACCCAAACACTACTGCACTACCCTAGATCTACCCCAGCACGACCCCCTACACTACCCAAACACCACTGCACTACCCTAAACCCTAAAACTAAGTATGGGCGAATTTTGCGAAGCAGTGGTTCACGAATTCGCGCGAAATCGCAAAAAAATCCGCAAATTCACTAATTTCCCAGCCAAATCGCGGATTTTTTTGCGATTTTGCACCATACCTAAATGGAGTACTTTTTACTGGCTAATCAGTAAGTGCTACCTCGTTGGGTAAATGTATAGTGCTTTTCCTGCACTACAGCTTCGTAGGGCCAGAAGAGTTGCCTCCAGTGACCATGTGTGTGTAACTTTGCCAACGAACCGAAGGGTGCCGGGGTCCCTCGAGTGAGCTGTCCTTCATAGTGGGTAAAGGGCGGGAAGACGGTGCACACCGCTAGTGTGAGGGTGGGTAAACGGGGGGGGCTTCTTTGCGAGTTCACATGCCTCTTGTGTGTATAAAAGGTCAGGCACCGATCAGAGCAGCAGATGGGGAGAAAAAAGCTACTGGTTAAAGGAACTGCACGGGGATTGCACTCGTGAAAGTCAAGGATGCAAAGGCCTCCTTCAAGCATCATAGCTAATTTTCGACTATAGATATGGGGAGAAAGCACACCTGCCCAGCCTCGTCAAAGCGCACGATTTTCTGGGGCTGATTAAGGAGTTACTGAATTTGACCTTCAACTCAGGCACCTGCTTTATCTATATCTGCAAGTGCTTCCTGTTCAAGGAGCCTCGTTGTCTACTTGTAACTGTTCTCTGACCCTGCTTCGAGGGTCAGAGCAGGGTCAGAGAATAGTTGCAAGTAGGCAACGAGGCGCCACTCAGGAAGCTCTTACAGGGTTACAGCAGGTGCCCAAGTTGAAGTTAATTTCTTTGTAACCTTTTTGTAAATGGTTACAAAGAAATTAGCTTCAACTTGGGCACCTGCTGTAACCCTGTAAGTGCTTCCTGAGCAAAATTCGTCTCTCTCGTTAATTCGCGGATTTTGCTGCGATTTTGCGCGATTCGCGGATTGCAAAATCACGGAAAATCCGCAAATTCCGCGAGCGGAACGAATTTTCCACCCATACTTACCTAAAACACTATCGCCTACACTAGAATAAAACAACAATGCACTACCCCAAACCTTAAAAACACTACCCCCAGCACGAGCCCCTACACTACACAAACACCACTGCACTACCCTAAACCCTATATCTACCCCCAGCACAACCCCCTACACTACCCAAACACCACTGCACTACTTTAATACCTAAAACACTACCCCAGCACTACCCCCTACTCTACACAAACACCACTGCACCACCCTAAACCCTACATCTACCACCGACACCAGCCCCTACTCTACAGAAATACCACTGCACTACCCTAAAGCCTAAATCTACCCCCAGCACAACCCCTGCACTACACAAACACCACTACACTACCCTAAACCCTAAAACACTACCGCCAGCACGACCCCTACACTACACAAACACCACTATGCTACCCTAAACCCTAAAACACTATCCCCCACAAGACCACCAACACTATACAAACACGACTGCGCTACCCTAAACCACAAAACACTACCCCTGGCACGGCCCCCTACACTACCCAAACACTGCTGCTCTACCCTAAACTCTAAAACACTACCCTCAGCTCAACCCCCTACACTTCCCAAAAATCACTGTGCTACCCTAAACCCTAACTCACTACCCCAGGCACAACCCCCTACACTACACAAACACCACTGCACTTTCCTAAACCGTAAAACACTACTGCCCCATTGACCCCCTAACTACCCAAAAACACTACCCCCAGCACAACCCGCTACACTACACAAACACTACTGCACCACCCTAAACTCTAAATCTACCCCACCACGACCCCCTACACTACACAAACACCACTGCACTACCCTAAACCCTAAATCTACCCCCAGCACGACCCCCTACTCTACATAATACCACTGCACTATCCTAAACCCTAAAATACTACCCCAGCACGACCCCCTACATGATGAGGACTTTTTGCAGTGCCTTGTTTTGCATCCTCCTTTACAAACATGTCTGTTTGCAGTTTCACAGTTTCTTTTTTAGCATAGTTTGTTTCCGTGACTCTATACTGAGGAAAAGTATTTCACTAGAGCGATGTCATATAATTGAGCCCCCATTCAGACCTATGAAAGTGCCCCAGTCCTTTTTCAAAGGTTTGTCACAGATATTTCTGCAGGCAGTTTGTGCAAATGTAGAAATTATTCAGAACATGCTAAGCAGTAGCACAGTTGAACTCTGATACATCGCTTGCCACTTAAACGGTAAGTTAGGTGAAAAAAGGGCCGTGGCCTCGGACCACCTCTCTGCATTGCAGCTCTGTGGCGCTTACTAGAGGTACCTGGTGGACAAGTTGGACCCCAGGGACCCTAAAGATTCAAGGGGACTTATTCCCCCAACTTAAAACATGCCACAGGTGCATTTGCACAGTGGTGAAGGAAGAGGGCTGGGCCTGAAGTGACATGTGTGCAAACACTCCCTGTGGCGGGTTTTAAGTTGGGAAATGTATTCCTCTTCAATCTTGAGGGTCCCTGGGGGCCAACTAGCCCACAAGGTACCTCCAGTAAGCGCCAGAGGCCTTCGTTGCAGAGAGGTGGTCCAGGCCATGCCGCTTTTTACACCTCTTTGCAACGCAGCTCTGTGGCACTCACAGCAGGTACCTAGTAGGCTAGATGGACCCCAGGGACCCTCAGAATTCAAAGGGACTTAATCCCCAACTTAAAATGTGCCACAGGCATGTTTCCACAGTGGTGAAGGGTAGGGGCTTGAGGTGACGTGTGCAAACATGCCCTCTGGCGCCTTTTAAGTTGGATAATTAATTCCCCTTCAATCCTGAGGGCCCCTGGGGGCCAACTAGCCCACCAGGTACCTCCAGTAAGTGCCAGAGGCCTGCATTGCAGAGAGGTGGTCCAGAGCACGCCCCATTTTACACCTCTGCAATGCAGCTATGTGGCGCTTTCTGGAGGTACCTGTTTGGCTAGTTGGACCTCAGGGACTGTCAGGATTCAAGGGGACTTAATCTCCCAACTTAAAATGGCCACAGGGTGCCTTTGAACACATATCACCTCAGCCCCCTCTCCCTCCACCACTGTGGAGATGCGCCCTGTAGCTCGTTTTAAGAGGTAGTTTTAATCCCCCTGCCCTATTATGTACTAGGGCCTTACAGAGGAGGTCATGCTAATCACTGGGTACCCCCTACGGATAGTGTATGTAGGTGTTTTTACTGTATTCTAGTGTATTTTAGCATACCACTGGCTTTAGGCCTGGTTAGTCAGAGTCAGTTACCACCAGTACCTGTCTGAAAAAGTTGTGGGCACAGGATGATTTTGTAACAAGGCCTCTTTCTGCTCATCTGTTGGTTCTTTCTGCACATGTCTTGCTTCTTCTTGCAATTTTCTTCGTCTTTGTGGACTTCTGTTGCTTCTTTCTGCATATGTTTTGCTTCTTTCTGTGCGTTTACTCTTCTTTCTTCACATGTCCTACCTCTGTAGGCATCGCTAGAAACGAGCATTAAAAAACCTTTAAAAATTCACTGAAAAAACCTTAGGTTTCAGGCACCTTATTTAGAAATTATCATTTAAAAAACCTTTGGAATCACTGAAAAAACCATAGGCTTCAGGGCTGTTATAGTTAGCTGGACATTTCACTCATACAACCATAGAAATTCCTCTGTTATAGTTAGTTCTGCTAACTATAACTCACACCCCTGCAATGCACTGCTGATGACGTCACATATTACATCACACATAGTCAGTGACATTACTGATGACATCACTGATGACATCTCAAATGACATCGCTGATGACATCATCCAGTGACTGTGTGTTTCTGTAAAGTTTAAATATGTTTAATATATATATATAGGGAAAGGCATATTAAAGAATGAGTGGGTGTATAAGTATCTGAATGGATGATTTAGTAGGTGCATGACTGACTCTATAAGTGAGTGATTAAACGCATCTTACTGAATGCATGGGTTAGTGACTAAACTGTGTGAATGTCTGTATCTGTCTGTCTGTTGGTGTGTAACCAATTAACTAATTTCTAACTATAACGTGCCTGAAACCTATGGTTTTTTCCAGTGAATTCCTATATATATATATATATATATATATGTATATATATATATATATATATATATATATATATATTACCTACTGGCGGTCGCCAGTAGGTATATATAGTTAGGATTTTTTCTCTATGGGATTTTTGAAAATTCTATGTCTAATAACTTTGGCGTTTGTGGACGGAATTGGCTGATATTTTCTGGAAAATGGAACATTTTGTTTCTGAGCAGCCCCTGACAATTTGGGGGGGTTTCATCAAGGGGGGGCCGAGAAAAAAGGGGGGTCCCAAAACGCGTTTTTCCCATGTTAATTTCCATAGGGCGGTTGGCCTCACTTTTAGCTCGAACAGCTGAATGGATTTGCACGAAACTTGGCAAAATTGTAGGGACTGTTAACCCGATGTGCCTTTGCTAGGTCTCAATATATGTGCTCCAGTGGATTTTGAGTAATTTAGGTTCAAAAAAAGATATATATCTGGGCGGAGCCTAACCACACATCTGATCTGATTGGCTGTCAGCACTTCATCCAAGAAGTGTTGGCAGCCATCTTGGGACCAATATACATGATAGCACCTCATTAAAAAGCATTGTAGTTAATAGAGGGTTTTAGGACTTTAGTTACATTATAAATCATTTGTAGATGGTACCATACTCGTTTTAGGAATTGTGGTGGGTTCTAAGGTGATTTTACCATGTGAAAAAACCTTCTGCTGTGATATCATGAATATTCTTTGAAAGAAAACTAATATCTCATGATTTTCCCACAGTGGTTTGGAAGGGGATCTATAAGCTAAACTGAAAGCATATTTTCTGTAAATTCACATTATCTTTCTCAGTCATGTGAAAATGAAGTCTGACATTCTCAGTAAAACATGTACATCCAGCAAGGACAGAGACTGTCAGTTGATTCCTTTGTGTTCTACTGCAGCCTCCTAGAGTGTTCTAAAGAACAACTAGAGCGCTAACAGTCCTACTTATTACAAAGGCATGGCACACCTGAAGCCATCTTGATTGGAATAAAGTGGTAACTCTTAAAACATTTAATTTAAAAAGAAACAACATGAGGGGGTATATTTTGCCATAGAAAGTATGATTAGTGCTGCAGAATGAAAAATTAGGGCACATTTTGAGTGACTTCTCAAATCCTTTTCTATTTCATTAAAACATTCTGACATGCAGTCTCCCAAAATGGCCACCAGAGACAAAAGAGCCCAAATGTAGCCCAAATATCACCCAGATGTAGCCCAAGTATAGCCCAATGACAGAATGTCCCAGAGTGTTCTAAAGAACAACTAGAGCGCTAACAGTCCTACTTATTACAAAGGTATGGCACACCTGAAGCCATCTTGATTGGAATAAAGTGGTAACTCTTAAAACATTTCATTTAAAAAGAAACAACATGAGGGGGTATATTTTGCCATAGAAAGTATGATTAGTGCTGCAGAATGAAAAATTAGGGCACATTTTGAGTGACTTCTCAAATCCTTTTCTATTTCATTAAAACATTCTGACATGCAGTCTCCCAAAATGGCCACCAGAGACAAAAGAGCCCAAATGTAGCCCAAATATCACCCAGATGTAGCCCAAGTATAGCCCAATGACAGAATGTCCCAGAGTGTTCTAAAGAACAACTAGAGCGCTAACAGTCCTACTTATTACAAAGGTATAGCACACCTGGAGCCATCATGATGGGAATAAAGTGGTAACTCTTAAGACATTTAATTTAAAAAGGAACAAAATGAGGGGGTATATTATGCAATAGAAGGTATTATTAGTGCTGCAGAAAGAAAAATTAGGGCACATTTTGAGTGACTTTTCAAATCCTCTTCTATTTCATTAAAGAATTCTGACATGCAGTCTCCCAAAATGGCCACCAGAGACAAAAGAGCCCAAATGTAGCCCAAATATCACCCAGATGTAGCCCAAGTATAGCCCAATGACAGAATGTCCCAGAGTGTTCTAAAGAACAACTAGAGCGCTAACAGTCCTACTTATTACAAAGGTATGGCACACCTGAAGCCATCTTGATTGGAATAAAGTGGTAACTCTTAAAACATTTAATTTAAAAAGGAACAAAATGAGGGGGTATATTTTGCCATATGAATTATGATTAGTGCTGCAGAAAGAAAAATTAGTGCACAGTTTGAGTGACTTCTCAAACCCTCTTCAATTTCATTAAAAAATTCTGACATAGTCTCCCAAGATGGCCACCAGAGACAAAAGAGCCTAAATGTAGCCCAAATATCACCCAGATGTACCCCAAGTATAGCCCAATGACAGAATGTCCCAGAGTGTTCTAAAGAACAACTAGAGCGCTAACAGTCTTACTTATGACAAAAGTATGGCACACCAGAAGCCATCTTGATTGGAATGAAGTGGTAAGTCTGAAAACACTCAATTTAAAAAGGAACAACATGAGGGGGTTAATTTTGCCATAGAAAGTATGATTAGTGCTTCAGAAAGAAAAATTAGGGATCATTTTGAGTGACTTCTCAAATCCTCTTCTATTTCATTAAAAAAATTCTGACATGCAGACTGAAACATGCACTTTGAATACCAGCAGCAGACGTCCCTGGTGAGCAGTAGCTTTACTACAGTGATCTAATGTGCAACTAGAGTGCTAACATTCAGAATTTATGGCAAATGTGTGACACATCTGAATGCCTTCTTGATGGAACCAAAGTAAACAAGCATTGAAAATGCAATAGATCTCGCCCTCGTTTAAGTTAAAGCCATTCTGTTTGTAATGAGGTGGCTTTTTAGCTTTGCTTTTATTAGTGTTTTTTCAACTTTCATGTAAATAACGCATCGTTTTCACCAAATCGACTTTGCCCAAGCACACCCTTCCCTTCGGCCAACAAATCCCAAAAATTCGACACACCTGCCGATCCACTCTCCCTACAGCTCACCCAAGCCCCGTCCCTCTAGCGCAACTGGAACACCCCAAATTCACCTTCTCCATGCGCACCAAAAACTCCCATTGAATAACATGACAATTCGCTACTCCACACAAAAATTGCTCTTTAAAGCACTTCCACTGCTCCGATCCGCTTCAAACTTGGCTGGATACTAGTTCCAACGATTCCCTAACATCCCACCAAAAATCAGCCCAATCCATCCACTGGAACGGGGACGAATTTCAACCCGAATACGCGCCCCCCGCAAACACAAAAAAAAGCCATAAAACGGCCAAATCTCGACCAAAAACCGCCAAAATCCCTCAAAACCTTGCCAACACCAATACGCACGAAACTGAACCGGCCCCTCAGCCCTAGGCTCCGGGAACCCTACTTAATTGACCCAAAAGCCCTAAAAAAGCAACATAATACACACGAAAACGCCCTAACAACCCTAAAATGCATATAAGTATATGTATGCATGCATTTATGTTTGTATTTATATAGATATACAGATGATATATGTTTATATATGTATGTATATATATATATTCACTGAAAAAACCATAGGCTATAGACCATATATAGTTAGGAATTAGCATTTACAAAACCTTGAAAATTCACTGAAAAAACCATAGGTTATAGATCATATATAGTTAGGAATTAGCATTTACAAAACCTTGAAAATTCACTGAAAAAACCATAGGTTATATACCATATATAGTTAAGAATTCGCATTTACAAAACCTTATTTTACTCACACAAAACCATTGAAATTCCATATATAGTTAGTTGCACTAACTATATATCGCGCACCCGCAATCCACTGCTGATGATGTCACATATTACATCATTCATGACATGGTCAGTGACATCACTGATGACATCACTGATGACATCTCAAATGACATCACTGATGACATCACTGATGACAACATCCAGTGACTGTATGTTTCTGTAAAGTTAAAATATGTCTTACATATTGAAGAATGAGTGGATGTATAAGTGTCTGGATGAAGGATTTAGTAGGTGCATGACTGACTGTATGAGTGAGTGATTAAATGTGTCTCACTGAGTGCATGGGTTAGTGACTAAACTGTCTTAATTTGTGCATCATTATGTCTGTTGTTCTGTAAACTGTTGCATGTGTTGATAAGTAGCTATATGAGTAACTATATGGGTTATTGATTGGTTGCCCAAGTATTTGTATGGGAGACTGAGTGTGTGTGTGTGGGTGGCTGGGAGGTGTATGACTCTGTGCATAGATGTGTGAGCAGTTGATTCACTAGATGTATGGTTTCAAAAGTGCATGTGGAAACAGCTGTATGGGCGGTTGACTGTGTGCATGAGTGTATTGGTGAGTGAATGGATATCTCAGTGCTACATGTCAAAGTAAGTACATATGTAAAACACAGTACATGTGAGAGTTGACATATATAAATAACTGTGCATAAGAGCCAGTGAATGTGTGAGTGGCTGTATGGATCATTGTGAACTTGTATCAGGGATTGTATAAGAGAGTAAATATGTGTTAGTATATGTTTGAATAAGTAAAGTTTGTATAACTGTATAGTTGAGGAAATGGAGGTGTGATTGATTCTTTGCATGACTGACTAGTTGTGTGAGTAACTCCATGGATGAGTGACAGTCTGTGAGTGTCTGTTTACACTGATTGAATCTAAGGTTATATTAGAGTCTGAAGAGGTTCATCGTATTATCACATGAATGATATCATCAGTGATGTGATCAGTAATGTCAAATGAGATGTCATCAGTGATGTCATTAGTGATGTCATTTGAGATGTCATCAGTGATGTCATTTGAGATGTCATCAGTGATGTCATCAGTGATGTCACTGACCATGTCATGAATGATGTAATATGTGACATCATCAGCAGTGGATTGCGGGTGCGCGATATATAGTTAGTGCAACTAACTATATATGGAATTTCAATGGTTTTGTGTGAGTAAAATAAGGTTTTGTAAATGCGAATTCCTAACTATATATGGTCTATAACCTATGGTTTTTTCAGTGAATATATATATATATATATATACATATATATATATATATATATATGTGTATATATATATATATACACTCTGTGGTTTCATACTTCTGGGTATGTTGTCCATGTCTATCAATGCTTTGAGTGGGAGGGGCTATATAAACTATTGATGCAATGGCGCCAACTAGATTGATAAAGGCTTCTTGTAAGCCGAAGCGCGTCTCTCTGTTATCTCTGAGATTGAGGTTAAGGCTGCTATTGAAAGTTTGGGGGTGATTGGTCAAAGGGGGCTGAGAATGCAATTTCCATAGGAAACTTTAGACAAGGCTACAGGTCAAACTGCTGACCGGAATTGTGCCAAATTTGGCAGGGAGAAAGGTATTGGTCCAGAAAGCACGCTTGTCTTTAATTGGTGTAAATTCATTCAGTCGTTTTTAAGAAATATCCCATTTCACCGATATCAATATTTGAGAATTCTTAATTATGATTGGCTGAGGGGTTACGAGCATGAGCTTGCGGCTGATTGGCTGTAAACGTTTGAAACTAGGAAGTGTTGACAGCAGTTTTGTGATTCAGTTGAAAGGAGTAGTAAAAAAAGAGAAAAATTGTATAAGAGAGTATAGTAGGAACACTGTGGAGTTACTTTAAGCAGTCTCTATGGTGCAGAGGCAGGGAGTTTGAATGTTGCTTTGGCCGTTGAAACAACTGTGTGCGATCGAGAATCTTGGCGGGAGGTTTATTTTCCATGCTCGCGATTGATAGAGCGTGGGTTCACCTGCTCCAGATTTTACAAAGATGGAACTGGTTCAATTCCATCTTTGAAACCCCAACCCCCAATAACTTTGAAATTGTGTTCATATTCACTGGAACCAATGAATATATTGTTATAATAATCTGTTTTCTCTCTATGGAGACAGAATTTCCCTTTCTTTTCTAAATCCAGCAGCTTGAGTCTTGCCATTCGAGGAAAACTCTTTATTTTCAGCCCATTTAGGAATCTATCGCTTATGATCAGTGGCTTTTCTATGGAAATCCTGTCTCTTTTTCTGGACTAAATCTAAAAACATCTTTTCTTTCTCTTGTAATATGCATGTTAGATTTTCTTTGTGAGCCTTAGCTATCTCTATTGATCCTACTATTAGAAAATAATCTCCCATAAAGTGTGTAGAGTCTCTAGTACTGGAAATACGATTTAAATTTCTACGTAAAGGAACTACATCAAAATTATAATAATAATATTGTAATTTTCCAGTTCTATAAAATAAACTAGCTAAAATGTTACATGAAATACCATAGGTCAGTGGTAAGTGATGGTAGGTGACCCCTTCAGCTACTGATGTGGGCAACTTCATGCACACGTAGCAATCACTGATTTCCATAGCTTCTACATAATGTACTAACAAATTAGCAAATACATTTAAATGAGTTCTATTTCTAGCTCTTCTATAATGTAAGTCTCCCTCATCTCGTGCTTCTAAGTCTACTCCAGGTTGCTTAAGACTTACTGCGTTCTCATGTGTATGTATATATATTGTCTTAGGTGAATTTACTTGCTCAGGTATATTAGTTTTGTTCTGCATTTCTTTGCTCATTAAGTAAGGTATAGCTAATGTCAATCCAAACCATACTATAACTACTATTACTATACTACATGTGCATATTCCATAACATGTCTTTAGACAATTTCTTTTCGGTCTTCCGTTAACATTATAATCAGCCATTACTGACTAAGGTGACTTTTTCCCCTCTTTGTAACTTTTCACAGACTTTTAACCTGTGATTCTTTTCTCAAGTTGGTCTCACTTCTTTGTCAGTCTGATCAACAATCAGTTCGTCATTACTGAGTTCTAGATTTTCAAAATCTTCAAGTTTGACGTAGGTCCACTCAGGTATTTTGAACTTGTTATTCAGTCTTTTCAAACGTGAACTTTTCCTTCTTGGTTACTCTGTGGGTGGTCCAGCTTGGCTTGATATTTCATTTACTTGCTCTGGATCTTCATTTAGTGTTTTAAGGCGAAATGTCAGTTTTTTCTCAAACCAAGGCCATTTATCTGCTTATTTGAGTCTTTTAGCTGGCACTGTGCTTTGAATTTCTTCAGATGCTCTTTTATTTTCGTTCAGTTGTGGCACTACTTGTTCTTTGTCAACTTCTGATTTCCTCTCTATCTGACTTGGTCCAGGTCTTATTTTTGTTTCTTCTGCCTGAATACTAATCTGGCCTTGTTCAGGTGTTTGCTGTATTTGACCTCGACTTTGTTCGTCTTCTTCTTCCTGAACACACTTTTCTACACCTATCTGGTCCTGCTCAGGTTTTTGTATTTCTTGATTGTCTTCTGCCTGAGCTTTCGCCCTCCTCAGACTGGAGTACTGGCTGGAGTTTCAAATGTCTGAGTACACCGATCTTTCCTTATCTGGTCCTCCTCAGAATTACTTTGACTTGGATTTCTGTACTCTGAGTACATTCTTCTATTCCTGACTCATCCTCACTATCACTCTGTCTATCTAGATAGGTTTGACTTCTGGTTCTTACAAAATCTGCAGGTATGTCAACTACTGGAATCCATTCATTTGACTGGTGCTCGGTTGTTCCTCATCAACTACTTCGGGATCAACTTCTTGAGACCCCCTCAGCTGCACAACCTTCAGCTTCTCTTTCATCAGGTTCTGTCACCCTCTTGGTATGACTCACGTGGATCCAGTTTGAAATTCCCCTGCACTTTACAGCTGTGGTGGTAACCAATATCACTTGATGTGGCTCTCCTCACGTTGGTGTTAGGCAAGATTCTCGAGTATGTTCCTTTATCACTACCCAGTCACCTGGATTCAGGTAATGTGCTGGAGTTGATTGTCTGGCAACAGCGTCTTCCCCAATCTGGTGAGAGATAGAACGCACTTGGTCAGCCGGTTCTTTGCAGTACTCAAGCACTAAATCATCAGATATATTTGTCAGCTTGTTTCCTGGTACCCATGCCTGCCTCATTGCTCTTCCCATGAGTATTTCATGGGGACTCAAGTCTGTGTTTCTGTCTGGGATGCTTCTGAGTCCCATCAGAACAAGAGGTAAAGCGTCAGGTCACTCCAATCGGGTAGATTCATACATCTTTCCCAATTGTGACTTAATTGTGCCATTCAGTTGTTCTACCACTCCAGAAGCCTCTGGGCGGTATGCACAGTGCAGCTTTTGCTCAATTTGGAATGCTTCACAGATGAGACAAATTATTTCATTATAAAAATGAAACCCTCGGTCTGATTCAATTGTTACTGGAAAACCGAAACGTGGTATGAGTTCCCTCAGTAGTAGTTTAGCTACAGTAATGCTATCATTCCTGTGGGTAGGGTAGGCTTCCACCCATTTTGAAAACAGGCAGACAATGGCAAGGACGTACTTCAGTCCTCAGCAAGGTTGTAATTGAATAAAATCAATCTGGAGTCGTATGAAGGGACCTTCTGCCTTTCCAATTTTACCTGACAACACTACAGTTCTTTTACCAGGATTCATTTGTTGGCATGTTATACACCTCTGGCAAAGACTCTGCTACATTCCTGAATCTCGCATTGAACCTATCTGTCTGAACTGCCTTATCATCGCGTCCCTACCTATGTGAGAACTTCTATGATACATCCTAGCCATAGGAGCAAGCATACAATCTGGTAACACAGGTCTCCCATCAATTTATTTATTTATTTATTTATTTATTGAACTTGTATTGCGCACAGCTACCCGCAGTGGGTTTCACGGCGCCAGGGACAGACTGGAGAAGAAAACAAGCAATAGCTGAGAGAAAAGAAAAACAGAACCGAAGAACTTAGAACAGAAGAGTCTTCAATTTTTTACGGAAAGCAAGAAGACTAGTTTCTGTTTTTAGCGCCAACGGGAGAGCATTCCACATCTTGGGTCCTAGATATGCGAATGAACGGCCTCCCATTTTTGCCAGTCGGATTCTAGGAATCACAAGATATCCATTGTTGGATGACCTAAGAGAGCGGCCAGGCTGATATGGCTGGGCAAGATTGTGCAGGTAGATGGGAGCAGGACCCTGACGAATCTTAAATAGGAAGCACAAAGTTTTGTAGACCACACAATCAGAAATTTTTAACCAGTGAAGGTCACACAGAGCTTGCATTGCGGACGTTCTCCGTGGAACATTGCGCAGCAGGCGAGCAGCTGAGTTCTGTACAACCTGGAGTTTATTGATTGTGGCTTTATCTGCTCCTAGATAAAGCACATTGCCATAGTCTATGCGGGACATCACAAGGGCCTGTACGACAGTTCTTCGAGTGGACTCGGGCAACATCCATATGATCTTCTGCAACCAGCGTAGAGTATTGAAACAGATTGCAGCGACCTTAGTTGCCTGCTGCCTCATCGAGAGATTATCGTCGATCAGGACACCGAGGTTACGGGCAACAGACACGGGGGTAGGAAGCGGACCCATATTACTGGGCCAGTGTCTAGAGCCCCACAGATCTTTATGTTTGCCTAGTATGATCATCTCGGTCTTGTCTCCGTTGAGCTTTAGCAGATGCGCTTGCATCCAAGCTGCAACACGAGAAAGGCCAGTTTTAAGGGCAGAAGTGTCCTGAGCCTTGCTGCTAGACAAAGAAAACACAATCTGCGTGTCGTCTGCATATGAGTATATAGACAGACCGGCGTCCTCTACGATAGAAGCAAGTGGTCTGATGTAAATATTGAACAACAAAGGGCTCAATATAGACCCTTGAGGGACGCCGTAAGCAGAGGAGTGAATCGCAGATTCAGCTTTGTTTGAGAAAACCTGAAAGGTGCGCTCATTGAGAAATGAGGCCACCCAGGCAAGCGCTGGTCCAACAACACCAAGGGAGCAGAGAGACTCCAATAGGATGGAATGGGACACGGTATCGAAAGCAGCGCTTAAATCAAGAAGAATAAGCGCAAAGGTCGCACCGCTATCGATACCGTGTCGGAGCCGCTCAGTCACCCCAAGGTAAACAATAACACCATCCTCAGCCCTTCTCCAACATCCTATTTTCCCCCACTCTTCCTTTTCCTTCACTTCTGCCTCATTTTGCAAATCTCTCCCTTCTTCCCATCTTTTCACTCTTTCAAGCAACATAAGTTGGCAGCTGTTTCCATGTGCATCGATTTTCTTATTTATTGCTGTTATATCTGGGGGTCTCTATTTGGCAATGGTTATCACGCCACGTTTCGCCAAATAGGGACCCTTACTTCTAAGTCAGGATAAGGGGATTACACTCCTTAACCCCTTGCATGCTGATGACGACCCCCAGCCGTCATGCACTATGCCGCTCGTGTGCTGATGACGGCTGGGGACTGTAATAAACCCGCCCGTTGCGATTTTGCTGCACAGAATTGGGGCCGTATGCAAGGGGTTAATAACCCCTGCTCACCCCCTTGGTAGCTTGGCACTAGCAAACAGGCTTATCTCAGAGGCAGTGTGTTAAGCATTTGTGAATATACACAGTAATACAGTGATAACACTACAGATGGACACAACACAGGTTTTATAAAAATAAGTATTCTTTATATAGACTTAACACAAGACCACAAACGACAAAAATCCACGATACTACACTTAAGGTTGCTTACAAGATGATTTAGTCTCTTAGTTCAAGTTGTTGGTAAATGCGACAAAGTTCTTAACAAAGTACCTGGATGCGTAACGCAAAGTGAACAAAAGGCTCGCCATATGGGAGGTGCGTCGGTTCCATGACCCGGGGGAATGGTTGGGTCCTTCCTCAATGCTTGCGGAAAGTAGGGGACTCATCGTGAGCCTTACCGGTGCGGAGATGATGCGCAGATTCTCAGCCCGTTGCCGTGTGCAAAATGGTGCCTTGGTGCTATGAGATGATCCAGTTGTGATGCGAGAAGATGGTGCCCTTGATCCGGCGATTTGATGGCGATGCGATGACCCCCTGGCAGCCTTGCAACGACTCTGTACTTTGGACCCGCGACAGGCCCTGGGACACGCTTCTTCAGCGATGCAATGGCGACTCTCTCGATGTTGTCACGCTTCTCCGGTGATGCGACAGCAGGCAGCTTCGATGAACACATGTTTCCAGGGAGATGCGGCGAAGGCTTGCTTCTCCGGCGTTGCGATGATTTCAGCTGCGGCGGCAGCACACTTCTTCTCGATGAGTCGCGCTTCCAGCTCCCAGCGGCACGCAAGTAACTGGAGTCAGAATTCCTAGCAAGGAAATTCAGGAGGGAGCTGGAGGTGAAGTATTTTGTCCCTGAGCAGGAGGCAAGCACAGTTCAAGCCCTTGGAGAATATTCTGTGGATAAAAGTCCTTACAAAGCTCCTTCTCCTTTCCTTTGGCAATGAAGCAACCACTGCAGCCCAACCCAGCAAACAGCACACTGGCAGAGGGGCAGCCCAAACTCCTGCAGCTTCCTTGGTTCTTCTCCTTGGCAGAAAAGTTTCTTGTTCCAGAAGTGATCTAAAGTCTTTGGGACTGGGTCCCTATATTTCTACCCCAAAATCCTTTGTTCTCTGAAGGTAGAGAGGCCTCTGCCTAGTTCAAACCAGTTCCTGAGCACTGTGTTTACATGACTCTCTTCTTCCTTTCACTGTGCAGGGCAGATACATCAGCCACCCCACAGGAGGTGGAGCCAGCACAGGGGGGAGAAGATATAGCTCAGGAGCACTCTGTTGACATGATTCCTCCTCTCCTTTTACAGTGCAGGGCAACGACATCAGACAAGCCACAGGGGGTGGAGCCAGCATTGTAGAGGGAAGGCCCAGCTCTATTCAGGTCCATGGTGAAACTGATCTTTCTATTCACCACCGGGCTGCCCCAGCCTGTCTCCTGGAATTCCCCAGCCCTGTCACACACAAACCCAGACAAGGAATGCACAACCCAGCAGAGAAAGGCTCAAATGGGTAGGCAAGCAAATACCTGCTTTATAAAAGTGGTATTTGCAAACACAGAATATTAAAATAAACTTTACTAAAAGATGTATTTTATTATTCTGAGTTCGGGCATACTAAATTCGATTTTCTTCTTTGTTCCCTGAGTCAGTTAGGATTTTAAGGATGTAATAATCTTAACTGCCCATTCTGGCCTATGTGAACAGGTAGCCTTCAATAGTGAAAACAAAAATTGATGTAATCCACTATTAGAACATGCTACACACATCAGAGCATGTCCTACCTAATACTTACAATGCACCCTGCCCTTGGGCCAACCATAGGGGTGTCTAATATAAAGCAAAGGGAAGGTTTACGGACTGGCAAGTGGGTGCACTTGGCCAAGTTGACATGACAGTGCTAGACTGCACATAGGCCTTGCAATGGCAGGCCTGAGACACACTTTACAAGCTACTTCTGTGGGTGGCATAATCAGTGCTGCAAGCCCACTAGCAGCATTTGATTTACAAGCCCTGGGCACACATGGTGCACTCTACTAGGGGCTGACAGATAAATCAAGTAACCTAATCATGGAATCCAATTAGTACATTAATTTAACATAGGGAGCACTTGCACTGTGGCACTGATTAGCAGTGGCACAGTGCCCAAAGCATAAATCCAGCAAAAACATATCAAAACAGAGGAGGCAATCCGTCAAGAATGGAAGGGAGACTCAGGCCAATGATGCCAGGTCTAACAATTGCCATCTTATGTTTGGCACAATGCTGGGCTAGTTGGTCAGCATATCGGTTACCTGCTGTCACTCTGTCATTTCCAGATTGGTGAGCAGCAAACTTGACCACAGCTACTTCTTTTGGTAATTAAATTGATTCCAGTAAGTCTTTTACATAATGTCCATTCTTAATAGGAGTACCTCAAGAAGTCAGAAACTTCCTGCGCATCCAAAGTTGGCCAAAGTCATGCACAACCCCATAACCATACTGACTGTCAGTATCTATGGTTACTTTCAAATTTTTCCCAAATTTACAGGCTCTTGTCAATGCAACTAATTCGGCTACTTGTGCAGACTTGACTCCAGTTAAAGGATGTTTCCACTGGACCCACAAAGTACTCACATCATAAGCAGCACTTAATCCTCCTTCCTCATGTCTCATGCATGAGCCGTCCACGAACAGCTCATATTCAAAAGTCAACAATGGCTCTTCTTTTATGTCTGGAAGGGGCTTAGTACTGTATTCTGTGAGGTCGATGCAATCATGCTCGACTTCCCCTTTCACTTCTGCGAAGTGTGAATCAGGTAACAGTGTAGCTGGATTTAAGACATCCGGCAATGGTCACATTCCCTGCACCTAGAAGAATTCACTCATACTTAGTCAGCCGACTAGGAGTCAAAAACTGAGTACGTGTTCTGGTTTACAGAATCACCACATGCAGGGGGACATACACAGTTATAGGGTGTCCCATAACAATGGATTCACTTTGCTCAAGACTCATGCAAGTTGCAGCTACAGCTTTCAGATACCCTGGAAATGCAGATGCCACTGGATCTAGTGTGGATGAAAAATATGCCACAGGACGTCTCATTAAACCATGAGTTTGGGTCAGAACAGACAATGCACAATTATTGCGTGCATCACAGAATAATGCAAATTCTTTTGAATAATCAGGCATGCCTAAGGCTGGAGCAGAACAGAGGCAGTCTCGCATCTTCAAGAAGGCAGTCATGCTTTCGTCATCCCACTCTACTGGGTCTTTTGCTCTTTTCGTTGTCATCTGTATTAGAGGTTTAGCTAGGACTGCAAATCCCACAATCCACTGCCTGCAGTAACCTACAACTCCAAGAAACATTCTGATTTCTTTCTGTGTCTGTGGTAGATTCATGTTTCTGATTATTTTGATTCTTTCAGAGGTAACTCTTCTAACACCTCTTTCTATCTGGTGCCCCAGATACTTTACCGATGTGGTACAGAAGTGCAACTTCTCAGGTGACACTTTATGCCCTCCTTCTGCCAAATGATTCAGCAGTGCAATGGTATCAACAACACAGTCATTTGGAGTTTTAGACGCCACCAATAGGTCGTCTATATATTGCACCAGGACAGACTGTCCAGGCAAAACCAGAAATTCAGGACAAGTTTTCAATATCTGATGGAAAATCGATGGACTTTCTGTGTGCCCCTGAGGAACACGGTTCCAAATGTAGACATGGTCGTCGAATTTAAATAAGAAAAGATATTTGCTATCTGGATGTAATGGTAGGAGAAAAATGCATGGCACAAATCAATTACTGTAAAGCATCTAGCTCCCCACTGTATCTGATACGGAATTACTGCAGGATTTGGCACAACTGGACAACATGGGACGACAATCTTTTTAACCTTGCGGAGGTCTTGTACGACCCTATATTTCCCACTCGGTTTCTTTATGCCAATTATTGCAGAATTGCATGGACTGCTCATTATTTCCTGTAAAATGCCTTGTTCAACCAAACGTTTTATTTCTGCTGCAACACCTGCCTTTATTTCTGGGCTCATTTTGTATTGTCGAATGTTTGGGCAAACTGCGCCTTCTTTTACTGTCACTTTTACTGGGTCAACATTTGCCATTAATCCTACATCTTCCCCAGTGAAATCCCACACTTCAGGATTCACGGTTTGATGTAATTCTTTTGGGAGGTCTTCCACTAGCCTCTTTTTATTTTCAGTTTCTTGTTTGGCCAACAGTTATTTATAAACTCCATCTTCATCTGGGGTTTGAATTTCAACACCACTTGGGGTGCAAAAGATAGTGCAATTCAGGTTGCACAGTAAGTCCCTACCTAATAGGTTTACTGGACTGGAGTAGCATACTACAAACTTGTGCATGTCTTTGAAATTACCTATTCTGATTTCCATAGGTTCTGTAACAGGGGTACTAATTTGTTTATTAGAAACGCCCACTACTTGGATCGCTTCTCCCGAGAGGGGTAGGTTTGGAACGTCTGCTGTTCTTACAGTAGAACGGGTAGAGCCACTATCCAACAAAAAGGTAACATCATTTCCCTTAACTTTTTCCTCAATGTATGGGCCTGACTGATCTACCGGCAAGTATGCGCCAAATATGGACTCCTCATCCTCCACTCTCAGGCACCATCAGTAACTATCTTCCTAAAGAAATGTATCACTCAAAAGAAATTGTGATGTCACTGCATCTCTTCTTCCACTTCCCTCCCAATTTGTGTTATCCACCTTGTAATTTGCTTGGCTCCCAGAATCTGGCATAGGTACAAGTGGTAAGTGGATCTGTATTACCTGTTGCTGTGGCTTCCTTGTCACCCCATTCTGCGTCTGTGGATACAAAATATCGTTTTGCACATTGTTACTCAATACAGCTTTACACTCGTTTCTCCAATGCCCCATTTTTCCGCACCCATGACAAGGAATTTTTTTGGCCTCCTCTCTGTTCATTCTACCTCTTGGTTTACCCCCAGTTCCATCTCCTTGGTTCTGATTATTTTTCAATTGATTTAACTGGAGTTCCTGTTGCTCTGCTAATTTTACGTGTGCCCACATTACCTTTTCTTCTAAATTCTTTCGTTTATTGTCAATTTCATCCCCACAATATTTTGCATACTTAAGTATTTCATCTACCGGCTTGGTCTGCCAGCAGATTTTATGATCTTTATTCATTTGTGAAATTTATGGCTTTAACCCTGACACAAATCGATAAATAAAATGTGTCATGTCTTTCGTATCAATGCTTTTCAAACCACTGAACTGCTTGAATACCTGTAAAAGACGTTCATAATATGCATGCACTGATTCATCTTTATTTTGAATAGTTCTGTCTATTCTTGTCCAATCTGTTTCTTTCTGGGGTAATTTCCCTTTTAGAAAAGTTATGACTGGATGATACTTTTTTATCACTTCATCTAATGGTGCTCCTGTCTTTGTGTCTCTTGGGTACTCATCATTAGGGCAATCCATAGTGATCTTACATTATGTCCGTAAATCTGCAGGTACAACAATGTCAAACAACCCATCTAAATCTTTCAACAATACTTTTGAGACTTCACAAACCTTTCAACTTGCCTGTACCATTCTACAGGTTTCTCTCTGAGTTTTGGGAAATCATTTGTAAATGATAAAATATCCTGTCAGGACCATGGGACATGCACATAACCTCCTCCTGGCACTTCTCTCATCGGGCACAATCTTTCCATTTTTTCTGGATCTTTTAATAAATAATAATTTGGAGTATTTTTTGCTTGGGCTTCCTCCTTTTTCTTTGCCCATCTAGCTTTCCATTTATCTAAATTACCCCATTTCTGCAATAAGGACAGTAGCTCCTTGATTTGCACTTTACGTCCTGACATATTCATGTTTTCTAAATCTTTGTCAGAAAATTCAACTCAGTAAGGTTTCCGTAAAACTTTAGATGTTTCAATATCAATTCCCATTTCAGAAGCCAAACTCATTAACTTTTCATGAAATGTTTTAGTATTGATAGTGATACTTTGACATATAAACGACAATTCGTCCTCACTGAGAGTGTTTAACCTTTCTAATCCACATTTCCAGTCATCATTTCTCCTAATTCAACTCTTAATTTAAAAATATCCAATACCTTAGGCTGTGATATGGCTTTTCTATTTCTCGGGCCATCTCTCTATTTCTTCTGGGGATACTACATTAGCATTTCTTGTACCTGAGGATGTTTCCATTGGTACCTCTCTAGAACTTCCAGGAGTGTTTTTCCTGATTGAGTCACCCACCGGTTCCCTTATAGGTAAATCCATGAGGGAAATCACTGATTCGCATTCACTTGCTTGATCATCAGCTATCAAGGGTTTTTTTCTAGATTGCACTGCAGGTGTAGTCAGAACGGGAGGCTTAGGACAGGACTGTGTCTCTCCATATAATGGAATAACAGGACCTATGGTTACCGGAATGGCCAAGGTTTGAGGACTCATATTCAGCTGTGAAATCTTCTGAATTAATTCACTTCTCTGTTTATTTATGGCTTCTCGTTGCCTCTCTTGTAGCACTTTTTCTAACGAGGTTTCTTGCACTACTTGCAAAGGTGCTTTTAAGAACGGGGCGCTAGGGTTAACTCTATTTGCTTCCTCATGGTAAGGTGGCAGACTTTTCATTAACAAATCCTCCAAGTAGTTATCATCTGATTCACCACTAGTCCTTACATTTCTCATTTTCTCTGTGCACTTGCTTCCTGACGGTTCCTCTAAAGTCAGTACAGGATATAATCCTTCTACTAACATGGACTGTCTCCATGTCTTCATTTGCTTATCTCTTGTCTCTTTTGGAAATCTGGTATAAAATGTACTCCAATTTCTGTCACTTCTGGATGTATCTCGCTCAAAAGCCTCAGTCTCCCATCCTTCTAACGCTTCATACTGGGTTAATCTAGGTCTGGAATCTAATTCATTCATGCGTGTTCTCAAATTGTACAAAATTCTACCATTAAAAGTACCATGCTCAGGAAAACACATCATCTTTTGTGTACGCTGTCCAGTTCTCTAACCACACACTGGTGTGGTAGCCCCTCTCTACCATAATGTATAATGCGGGCGTATTTGGTGGAGGAATAATAATTCCTTCTCTAGTCTTAATCATTTTGTCCTTTTAAAAGAAATTCTTAATTCTTTTAAATAGCGACATTTTTCACTCTATGAGGTCTTCCCCTTATGTATTGCTCATGCGCAAAACCTAAGTACCTCCTATTGGGTCTATTTCCTATAACTATTGGATCTAAATGTCACATATAATTTACACCAATTAAATTTAATATGCACCTACACTTAATTGTTTAATAAATGCTTCACCAATACCAGCTTGTTTCTAATTTTCGAAAACCAATCAGTGTTTAGAATTCAAATAAATTCCAACCAATGATTACGCAGCTTTTCTCGTGAGATAAGTTCCCACGCTCCTGCACTTACCCCTGCTTTAAATTATTACCTCGGCTACACACACGCTGTCTCAACCAACAACAGCGCAGCTCTTGGTGACGTCAGCGCAGCACCGCAACTGACTCTCTCCTTTGCAAGGTAATACGAGAACGTATTCCTTTTTACTTTTAAATTGCAATTTATTAATTGACAACGTAAAATCATTCGACACTGTGCTTAATGACTAAATTCAAGGGAAAGATGATTTGCACCTACTGTGAGTAAAACCTTTCTAATTACTCTTCATACACTTCGAGTAGATCCCTTCCACCTACTCTTCATACAAGCATTAGAGAACCTGTTACTCCCTTGAGCTTACCCATTCTAGGTGTTATAAGGTCAAAGTTTCACCAAGGAACTCCTTTGCTATCATTTATTCACACATTTATATAGAAAATTCCCTGATCAGTGCTTCCAGTTTTACCTAACCATGCACTTACTTCCTTAGGCAAGTGCCCTCACTGCAAAGTGGCATCCATTTACCACCCGCTATTCTGCCCCCGGGGATTCCAAATAAACATAGAAAAATACAAACGGGTTTTGGTTAATACATAACATCAAAATATAATCAATTTTTCAATACACGACTAACTACCTTTCTTAACTAAACCCTAACCATCTAACTGCTACCCAAAGAATACTGATAGAGCACTGGTTCACATGCTCGAGATTTTACCATACTCACCTGGGCCCATAAACATACAGACTTTGAAGCAGGTAGACCTACGCTTAATCAGCAATTTGAATTTAACCTTTTGGGACCTATACCTTAACTTATCAATCCTAGTCACCGGTACCTAAAGTGCTAAGGGATAAAGGGAGTTAGCAAACAAATAGGTAGTAAATAAACATGTGCACTCATAAATAATCACAGACTCTGGAATGATTTAATCACTGTATCTATGTAAATTCTTAAATGTCAGAGTCCATACTAATTCGATTATATCGCATTCAATTAGAAAGAATTTAATCATTGTAAGATGATGCAAAAATATTATGAAACTTTCTTTTAAGTATTCAAACATAGGAAGGGTAATAAAAGAGAAACAGCACCCACACAACTTTATATTTACCTAGAATGGTGTGAAGACCAACCCTGGCCAGAGGCTGGGATAAAGGACCGGACCCCCGATAGTTCAGGTGCCAACAGGATAGAACAGGCGCAGACCAGAATCAGGATAAGTACGGACCAAATTAGATCAGGACAGGACCACCGCAGGTCAGGACCAGCACCCACAGCTAAAGTGCAACACCAGAGTCCCACCCCTCTCTGTGGCTAACAGTCGGGCCTTGATTGGGTCGATTTTGGAAACCTTCTCCCACAAAACCCCGATTGGGTTATCGAACTCCTTCCCAGAACCTCGATTGAGTTATCAAATCTTCTGACAGAGTGCTCCGCCAGCACCTCTGCTCCTGAATCTTCTGACAGAGTGCTCCGCCAGCACCTCTGCTCTCGATCGCCTATTGAGTGCATTGGGTCAGTGACAGGTCAGCTATTCGGACAAGTCGGACAATCTAACGAGCTAAGCCTACCTTAGTTATACCATTTTCCAGGGCATTGTACCACCCTCCAATGTTGCAAATGTGTGTATTCCCTCAATTTGATTAGTCAAAGGACGAGGAGAGGTCATCACACCATACCAGAATGAAGTCATTTCATTCAAATATTAAAATTTACGTTCCCTCACATAATTTAATTTTCCCATGCACTTTTATTCCATCCGGCAGTGAATATAGCAATAAGAATTACAATGTAATATAGCAATTTCTTTAGCTTCCTTCCAAAGGGTGAGAAGATAAGGTTCCCATAAGCATCTTCTAGCAAGTCAGGAGTTGGCCCGTGTTCAATGCCATGGCTTGTGGACTCTTGAGAACGTAGAGCATGTGCAGTTGCGAGACCCAAGATGGAGCAACATTGTACTTGATTGGTCCAAACACGAGCTAATAGCAAAGTCAAAGAAGAAGAGTTTTAGAACAAAGTATAAATGAATGCACTGTATACCACTTATCTCTACTCTATTCCCATTACTTTATTTGAACTATAGCATTAACACCTTGGCTGCTAGGGATATTTTTCTCCGGTGCTGAAATCTCAGATTTATCATTGTTCATGACGAGCTCAGCTCGTCATCAGCACAGCTCAACGGTGCCTCATGACGAGCTGAGCTCGTCATGAGCATCGAAGGGGTTAAGGTTTAGGCAGAACGAACAATTTAGTAAAAGCAGCAATGTAAATGTTAGCGCATGAGAACATAGAGCAACCATTTTTAGTTCTAGTGCGCAGAAGCAAAGATTTGCCACCAAGCTTAAGAATACGTCATGTCACGTGAGTATGACAGTCGCATACGCAGAAAAGTTTCCGCGTTGCAGCTGCCATATTAGGATTTAGGACACTCGAGTTACGGTTAGTAAGAAGCCCATGGTAAAGCTTTCCCAGCTTACTAGAAATGTTGTGTTCTGCATGGTTAATAGGACGAAACATATTTATTAGTGTATTCGTTTATTTCAGGAGGGTTGAATCCAAGCAAGTCTCTTCACGAGTGAAACCTTGCTCCATCAGGATCGGTAACTTGATGTTGTGGTTGGCAAAAAAGGAAAAAGTCGCACCAGGATGTCATTTTGCTCGCTCGCAGTCACCAACTTGATGTTGAGGACTGCGAGCAAGCAAAAAATGACTGCTACGCTACGCATGTTTGCACTGTGCTACATGCAATTCGCATAGTGCAAAGTAGCGCAAACTTCAGAAACTACGAAAGCACAATGTAGTACTTCACCCTGGGGTAATTACGGCAAAGTTGCATAGGCTTTAGAAAGCCAGTTGAGAAAACAATGTTCAGTATTGTGACAAGCAGTGTGTAGGGTAAACACACAGGTAGTGTGAATGTTGCATAGGCCGTGGAAATCATTTCCGCAAAACAACGATGCACAGTATTGCGGCAATGTTCAATAGGCTGTGTAAATCATATCGGGAAAACAACAATGCGCCGTATTGCGGCCTTCCTTTAATACAATGCGAAGTAATGTTTACTTATAATGTGGTGTTCACTTTATCACGGATAGTGTCACTTTGTTACATGAAATGTAATATTATGTGGGAGGGTATGTTCTGTTCCTGGGCGCGGAAAAAAATTAAAGTTTAATTGGATGAGGTGTCCCAACAATGAGCTTAATGTTCATTGGCTGTGAACCATTGAAAGTAGAAGTGTTGCCAGGCATTCCCTTCCCCTCCGAGGAGTAGCAAGTACATCTGATTGGCTCACATGTTCCAAGGATGACCTTCCAGAGCCTAATGTTCAATGGCTGCAAACCATTGAAAGTAGACGTGTTGCCAGCCATTCCCTTCCCCCCCACGGAGTAGGAGGGACATCTGATTAGCTGGCATGTTCCAAGGAGGACCTTCCCAAGAATAATGCTGTTTGGCTGTAAACCATTGAACATAGAAGTGTTGTCAGCGATTCCTTCCCCCTCCGCGGAGTATCAGGGACATCTCATTCGGTAACGTGTTCCAAGCAGGACCTTCCTAAGCTTAATGTTCATTGGCTGTGAAGCATTAAAAGTAGAAGTGATGGCAGCCATTCCCTCCCCTTCCGTGGAACACCATGGACATTTTATTGACTAAAGTGTTCCGAGTACAGGTTTGCTCCTTATTGGGTGGGAACGGTTCACTGTTGTCAGCCATTTTGTGATGCACTTCAAAGGAGTACAGTAAAACAAAGTAGTAAAGGGGAGGGTAGGAACACTATTAACTATAAAGTGGTCACATGGTCGTGGACAGGGATTGCGAAAATAAAAATTGTTTTCCATAAATTTTAAGGACCATATATATAATTGGCATGGGGTGTACTAAACATGGCGGAAAAATAACAGAGTGTCTTGAGGTCTTCTTTTTATCAGGTTTGTGGGTGGGATACTTCCCAGGAGCACTATTTATGTGGTGCTTACTTTTCTGCCGGGGAGGTGTGGTTGTGCAGCAAAAAATGTTGTCTAAGTTTCAAACAGTTTTTATAAGGCAATTACAAATAAACTTTCTTCGGGAATTGACGCTGTATATATAGCAAAGGGGTGATAAATAAAATCGCAATTCATAAAATTTCACTTAAGCATGGGCACACCCTCCATTTTTTTCTGCTATAGTTTGTAAAACTGTTGCCCCATATTCTTGATAATATAAGAGAGCATGAGTTACTTTTAAATAAAGTAGAAAAGAGGTGCTACAAGTAACACTCCTGCACTACATTATCTCTGGTCAGAAGAACAATAGCAAGCAAAAAACAGTTAAACACAATTTACTTCATATTACATAGAAATGAAAGTTTTATCATGTTTTACAATTTCTATTCTGTAGAATTCAGGAACGTTCAATCGTAGTGCTTAGATGTCGCTCACTACTCCGCTAACAAATCATATACTCTTTTAAGAATATATAGGATAGTTCTATAATAATAAACACTACTGGTCCTATATATCCATTAGTAGGGAAAAAGTGAAAAGGAACCGTAACTGAGAAAAATAGAAATTACAAAATACCATTCAGTAATGTAGGGTTTATCAAAGGTATTCTCTAAGAAAGTATCTATGCTAAATATCTAGGAGTGTAATTTAAAAAAATATTCTCACTATACAAAAATCTGATCAAGTAAGTTATAAAGGTCAGTATGCTGTATTTCAGATGGTTTACTCCTGGTGCCGAAAAAATCTCCATTTCCTGTTCTGTGACAATATGACACTCTATTACAATATAAAGAGTGACACTGTTGTCACACAAAACAAGATCAATAACAAAATACTTTCCAACAGTGATTATGTTCAGAGCTTCTTTTCTCTGGGACTTTGAAATCTTTTATCTTGCGGCAACTGGTCAAAAACTTCTCTGAGATCATAATGACTGTGAATATTATAACATACATATTCACAGTATACGATCCCAAGGGGGAAACAGATTAACAACCAGAAGCTGGTGACGTTACGTATAAATCTTTAGTGTCGCGCCCACTGGTCATGAACTCCTCTGAGATCACAACGACTGTTAATATTATAATATACATATTCACAGTATATGATCCCCAGGGGGAAACAGACTAACAACCAGAAGCTGGTGATGTTATGTATAAATGTTTAGTCTTTGCGTCAACGGGTCACCAACACCTCTAAGGTCAAGTACAGTGTCAATATTATAATATAAATCTCAGTATATGAGCTCAAAGGAGCCATAAAAGGATCAATGTTTGCTGTTTTCTGTTTGTTTCTGAAAACAAGCTGCTGACGTTACAGAAAAAAGGCAAACATAAGCTATACAATTTGTTTATAAATACAAATGTTTAAATATTGGCAAATAGCTACGTATTATAAATATCTACTATGCCATAATCAAACAACTTACAACTCTGAAATGTGTTTTGTTGCCACAAAACAAGAATAAGACCCTAGAAAAGGGAACCTGCATCACAGAATGGACATGGGTAAATAACTCGAAAAATCGAAACTAATCGACCAACAGGTGTGGTTTATATACTTTATGGTTATTAAATAGTCTTTGGAAGGAAGATGCAGCTACGCCCATTTAGATGTGACATTTTACAGTTCACACATGCTCACGTTTTAACTGTTTAACTTGTTCGTGTGTTGGGAAATGTTACAAAATGTGAACCGGTAAAGGTTTTGATTTCGATCCTAACACGTATAAGGTCCCTAATATATACATTTGTTGGTCAGCTTAAAAACTGTTACCTGTAAAACCGTGTCATTTCCATTCTCATGATTAAAAACATCTAATAATTGCCATAATTCTAAATAGAAGACAAAAAAAATGATCATTTACAATAGAAGAAATTGAAATATGTGCTAATATCATCACTATGGGTTTAACTTAAAAAAATGCCAGCATTTGTAAAGCATACAGCTACCCCCGGAAAGGTATGTCAGCGCTCGGGGCGTCGGGAAGATTAATCAAGGTGTTGCCCACAGTGACATAACATGCCGCTGGAGCCAGGATTCGAACTTTGAACGCTGTTGTTCGAAGTCAGGTATCATAGCTATCATAGTGGAGAGATGTGGCTCACTGGTTAGAGGCGGCAGACCTGTAAGCAGAGAACAGCCCGGGACCAGGGTTCAATTCCCGACGTGGCAGGGTCGTGGACCAGGGGTCAACTGACTCGATTATTCTTGCCTCAGTGCCTACTCTAACCAGGGAACACACTCGGTAACTCTGGGCATTAAGCTTGCCTCATCTCTACAACGGCCCCCCACAGAGGCCGGGGATGCCTGGTTTCACCATGGAGATATCCAGAAAGGGACCATCTCACAGGGAAAACCAGGACGGGTTCCCCAGCGGTCTAGAGCGCCAGGACACTCGGGTAGAGTAACAGTGCGCTTTACAAGTATCCCACATTTACATAGCTGCTGCGTCACACTTCTTCTACACTTATATGTTAATTACTGCTTATTAAATTTTAAACATGGTTAAATTATAACTTATAACAGACTGCTGTTACAGTTAGTTTTTCACTACAATAAGTATACACGTCATTTTAAAATTTAATTAAAAACTATGTAGGTTTCAGAGGCATTGTAATTAGAAGTTAGCATTTATAAAACCTTTGGAATTCACAGAAAAAACATAGGGGCTTATTATCTAGATGTGCGTTATATAACGCACATCGCACATTTCCATATCGTGGCTATCGCCGGATTTTTTCGCTGTGTAGGCGCGTAATTATCAATGCGCAACACGTAGGCGATATTAAATCCGGCGATAGTCGGCGATATGGAACCTTAGCACATGAAAACAAACTTTGTTTTCACGCGCTAATGTGTGCCATGATAATATGGGGGGGGTGGATTCAGCGTTATGAACCACACCCCCATGTTATCAATGCCTTAACACCTGGTCAGAGTAGGCGTTGGGAGACCTGCGATAAACGAGTTTATCGCAGGTCTTCTTCTCCCAACGCCTGCCTTGGTAATAGGGTGTTCCCACCTCCAACCACATTTTACATGTGGTTGGACGTGGGAACGCCCACTTTGCATGTCATTAGCGATGTCTCTCGCTGACATGCAAAGTGGGCTTGAGGCAGGCGTTAGCATGCCCTTGTTAATAGGGCGCTTGAAGTATCGCCGCTTTCTCAGCACAATTCACCGAAAAAGCGGCGATACTTAAGCTTGCTAATGTCCCCCTAAGGTATTACAGAAGTTATAGTTAGAAATTAGCATTTAAAAAACCTTAGAAATTCACTGAAAAAAACAATAGGTTTCATGGACGTTATAGTTAGCTGGTCATTTCACTCATACAAAACCATAGAAATTCCACCGTTATAGTTAGTTCAGCTAACTATAACTCGCGCCCCTGCAATGCACTGCTCATGACGTCAAATATTACACCATTCATGGCATGGTCAGTGACATCAATGATGACATCACTGATGACATCCCAAATGACATCACTGATGACATCATCCACGTGAAAATCTGATGCACCTCCACACAGTCTAATATAACCTTTGATACACCCACTCTAAAATACAGACTGCCATTTCCGAAACCATCAAGACACCAATACCGTTAATACATATGCACTCACTAAGGGCCATATGTATCATAGTTCCGTTTTGCGAATTCCAAATAGCGAATTTTAAGGAATCGCTATTTGGAATTCGCAAAACGGTATGTATGTACAAAATCGCTGTTTTATAGCGATTCCTTACCATTCCTAATTTGCGATTAGCAAATTGCTAATCGCAAATTACCCATTCATTTCTATGGGCCAGGAGGCCCATAGGAATGAAGGGGCAATTTGCGATTAGCAATTAGCTAATCGCAAATTAGGAATTTTTTCAAGGGTGCAGGGGTGTCTTAAGAACACCCTGCTGCACCCCTGAAAAATACATTTGGGGGCATATGGCGCACATACATGCCCTAAGGGCATGTATGGGCGTCATATGGCACCTTTGGTTTGTTTGAAAAAAGCATTATTAAAAGAATTCGCAACTAACCAACAACTAGAAGTTGGTGGTAATTTGCGATTCCTTAATGGCATTTTTTGCATTTTTTTTCTTTGATCCATTGCATTTAATGAATCGCAAAATTTGCGATTCCTTAAGTGCAATCGCAAAATAAGGAATAGCAATTTTTGCGATTCCTTATTTTGATGCAAAAATGTTTCTTACATACCATTTAGGTATTTAGCATTCGCTAAGGCCGAAATTCGCAGAATTTCGGCCTTTGCGAATGCTAAATAGCTTGATACATATGGCCCTAAATCCTAGGTCTTTCACACACATCCACTCATTCACACATACAATCATGTATACATGCAGTCACTCATGAATACAACATCATATGCACTCATACACCCATTCAGACACTCACACACCGACACTCCTTGGAGTTACTCACACACCTAGTCAGTCATGTAAAGAATCAATCACACTCCCATTTACTCACCTATACAGTTATACACCCACCACCTCACTAATTCATACAGATAGTAATGCATACTTACTCTGTTATATAATCACTGATAAAAGTACACACTCATCCATACAGCAACTCTCACAATCACTCACTCTCACATATAGTTATTTATATACACCATCACTCACATATACTGCCATTTACATATGTAGTTACTCACATGTACCATGGAGACCTCCATTCACTCACCAACACACCCATATACAAACCCACTCACAGTGCTGTTTCCACATGCACTCTTGAACCTATACACTCAGTGAATCAACTACTCACACATCTATGCACAAAGTCACACACCTCTAACCCACACACACACTCAGGCACCCATACAAATACTCAGGCAAACAATCAATAACCCATATACACAGTCATGTAGCTACTGACCAACCCATGTACCAGCTTACACAACAACAGACTGATAAAGACATTCACACCGTTTAGTCACCAACCTATGCATTCAGTAAGACACACACAGTCACTGAATGATGTCACATTCGGTCCATCACTTGTTGTTTTTGCAATTGCCGCCCTAAGTGCGCTGGGGATGCCCAGACGTGGGTCCCAGGCACTCCACACCACTTGGAGTCAAGCTAGCCGGGCTGATGAGAGGTGTTACCTCGAAACCGGTCCGGTCCTCGGATGCTTGATTCCGTTCTGGGAAGGACATGGCTTTTGTAGTTCGGACTGGACTGTTCCCAAGGGGCAACAGGGTCAGAGCTGATTTGCATATCGCCATTGTCTAACCCAGGGTGGTGTGGAGTGCAAAAAAACGATGGATTTGGGCCCAGATCTTTTGACTGGGGGAATGTGTGACATTGATCCACATTCGGTCCATCACTTGTTGTTTTTGCAGTCACAGTGATGACATTTGAGATGTCATCATTGATGTCATCAGTGATGTCACTGACCTTGCCTTGAATGATGTAATTAGCAAAACTAACGATAACGGTTGAAATTCTATGGTTTCGCACAAGAAAAATGTCCAGCTAACTATTACGTCCCTGAAACCTATGGTTTTTTCAGTGAATACATACATATATATATATTACCTACTGGCGGTCGCCAGTAGGTATATATAGTTAGGATTTTTTTGAATAGGGATTTCTGAAAATTCTATGTTGAAAACCTTTGGCGTTGATGGACGGAATTGGCTGAAATTTTCAGGAAAATGGCACATTTTGTCTCTGAGCGTCCCCTGAAAGTTTGGGGGGGTTTCGTCAAGCGGGGGCCGAGGAAAAAGAGGGGTCCCAAAACGTGTTTTTAACATTGAGTTTTCCATAGGGCGGTTGGACTCACTTTTAGCTCGAACGGCTGAATGGATTTCCACAAAACTTGGCAAAATTGTAGGGACTGGCAGCCCGATGTGCCTTTGCTAGGTCTCAAGATATACGCTTCAGTGGTTTTTACGAAAATTAACTTTGAAAAATATATATTGGACTACATTGGGCTATATATATGTTAGAGCCCAAATGTAGCCCAATGTCGCCAATGTAGCCCAAAGATGGCCACCAGAGACAAAAAAAAACAAATGTAGCCCAAATATCAGCCAGATGTAGCCCAACTATAGCCCAGTGACAGAATGTCCCAGAGTGTTCTAAAGAACAACTAGAGCGCTAACAGTCTTACTTATGACAAAAGTATGGCACACCTGAAGTCATCTTGATTGGAATAAAGTGTTAACACTTAAAACATTTAATTTGCAAAGGAACAAAATGAGGGGTTTCATTTTGCCATAGAAATGTTATATATATATATATATATATATATATATATATATATATATATATATATATATATATATATATATATATATATATATATATATATATATTTTTTTTTTATAAGCTAGAGCGTTATTTGTATATATTGGACCTCCACACATTTATGATGCAAATGAAATCGGGGATACACCCCCGCATAACTTTTGTAAATAGCCTGTACAAATATGTAAATAACAAGATTTTTGGTACCATCAAATGCTAATTAATTGTTTATATGTGATAGTCAAAACAATCATTCAGTCAAATGTCGAACTTTTTTTATATATGCACTGTGCACTTTCTCTGTCGCCATTTTGGAACAGTAAGAGAAAAGCAAGTATTTGCACACTTAGAAATGGCCGCCATGAAAAAGAACCATGTACCATCTTCTATGTTTACTGACAGTAAAGGGCGGACTGTTTAAAATGGCGAAAATGTTTGTTCACAAACGACACTGACGAAGCCTTGAGCGAAACGCTTCTGTCGGGGGTGTAGGGGGTTCGGAAACGGAATAAAGAAAAAGAACACTTCATCTGTGTGCTGGCCGTTTTTTCTGGTACTGACTACTGGAATCGTGTGATGATGTCTTAAGCGCCTCACCAGCGCTGGCTGCAAGCACCCGGGACTTTGTGGAGCGGCGGCGGTGGTGTAGCGGTGGAGTAATTGATTTTGGCCGCTTGCCCCGAGGATACGGATATACAACGAACACGGAGTGTTGAGCGAGAACCTCTGTGCCGAAAGAAGAATTAAGGAGACTGGAGAGCTGCTGTCTTCCCGCGGAGGGAGTGAGGGCGACCGAAGAACGCCGACGTGTGTGGGTAATCGACGGAAGCCGCCGAAGCCCGCGGTGAGTGACAGCGGCTGAACCCAGCCAAACCTGTACTAACAAATGTGTCATCCTCAGTCCCGTAGGGTGAGAAAGCAAGTTTCCGAACCCCGACAAGTAAAGTGTGGTATACCACCGCCCCCAGAACTGTACATAATTTAAAAGAAACTACACATATATTTTTCTCAAACATGGCAACAATGGCAGACATCACAGGCGAGAGGGAGGCGGCGGCGAACGTGATGTTCATGTCGGGAAAAGAGAAACCGGGGACAGCTAGAGAAAAAGCTGTACCAACGGAAGGTACCACCAACCTCAAAAGTCTTTTTGTGAAGCTAGAAAGACTGCAAGAAAGAGAAGTGAGGAAATGGTGGGAAGCCACCTCCTTAGAAAGATACTTGGAGTGTAATAGAGTGCCTAGAGGACTGCGCATTTACACAATCCCATCATATGAGAACCCGGACCCGGCCCTCCTGAAGGATTGGGCAGAGTACACAGCAGAGTCCTCCAAAGGGATGGTCAGACTTCTTGTAAAGTACGCATGGAGTGACCGTGAAAAATGCCTAAAAGATATAGCAGACCTCGAGGCGGAAATTTTGAAAGAAAAAGACACCAAAGCCTGTGAAGATCTACGTACTGCAATGGGCAAAAAAATCAAGGACTACGAAATGGGGATACGGAAAAGGAAGCAAACAAAATTTCAGCGAGATGAGCAGGATTATTTGTCTGGCAGAATTCTCACGTTTGCGCGGAAATTTGACGCTACACGAAAAAGATTGGCACAAGGGACCGCCCAGGCAACAGGCTTAGATACAGAGGAATCAGAAATTGAGACCTCGGATGGGGAACAGAATGGTGCCCCAGGAGCAAAAGACACAGAGAGAGAAGAGCCTTTTTTCGACGAATACCAGGTGATGAAGGAAACCCGCCAGAGACCTCAATTGAGAAAGCATCCTCCCCAACAAAATCAAAGAGGAGGACGAGGCGGGGGAAAAGGCACAAGGGGAAATTCACAAAATACAACTACCCCAATGCTAACACGGAGTGCCTCCAATCGCAAAAGGTAACAAGTGCCGAGGAAGATAACAATGTCATCAATTTATCTAGAAGAACATTAACAACAGATGAGGTAAACGTATTGAAAAAAGGTTTAAGCTTCTGTCCAACAAGCGAGTTCAACCTTGTAGACGCCAAAATTGACTTGTTTAAATATATCAGGAAGTTAAAGTTTAAGAAAATCTTTCTGTTAAATCCGGAAAAAACAATCACAGTTCATCCAACAACAACAAATCCAACAGAAAATGACAATCTCCTGGAAATCTTGCTCACACCAACACAAGATTTACAAAATGAAGAACAGGATATGAACTGTGAACCAGATTCTTCCTCTAAACAAGTAAGAGACCCGAGCAATCTAAAAGCAAAATCAAGAAAACTGCCAAACATATCCCATGATGCTATAGATGTTTTTAACGAAGCGGTGACAGCAGATTTGGAAAGGATGGCAAGCAAGAGAATGGATGTGAAGGAATCTAACATTACAAGAAAACAATGGGCAGCAATTAAATCCTTGAGAGATGATAAAACAATTGAGATCAAGCCCTCCGACAAGGGCGGCAACATCATCATCTTCAATAAGGAACACAATGAACAGGAGGCTCATAGACAACTGAAAGATAAAGACTGCTATGTCACAGCTAAGAGGGAGGAATTTGTCAAGAGTACCATTGCATATAAAAATCTATTGAAACAATGGAAGGATGAAGGCGTGATTAGCCATGATGAGTTTACCTTTCTACACTGTGACTCTCCTATGTTGCCCACCTTCTATCACTTGCCTAAAATCCACAAAAACGCCAAAAGACCACCAGGGAGGCCGATTGTGTCGGCAATCGGTAGCCTCTTAGAAAACACCTCACGCTTTATAGACATCTTTTTAGCACCAATTGTGAAGGACCTGCCGTCTTATGTAAGAGATACACAGGATTTCTTACGCATCATGGACAACATCTCATGGGACAAAGACATGCTACTGATAACAATGGATGTCGTGAATCTATACACATGTATAGATCACGAACAAGGACTGTGTGCGATAAAATGGTTTTTAGAACAGAAACAATCCAAATTTCAGGCACACAGTAGCATGATCCTATGTATGATAAGATTTTGTTTGTTCAACAATTACTTTTTATTTGCAGGCCAGCTATACAAGCAAATCAGAGGGACCTCTATGGGATCGTGCTTCTCCCCCAGCTACGCGAATCTCTTCGTGGGCTGGTGGGAGAAGCACGAGGCCTGGGGAGGGGAAAATGAAAAATGGAACCAAAACATACTGATGTGGACATGTTATATCGACGACCTGTTCATAGTTTGGAGGGGGGACAGGACCTCGGCTGAGGAATACGTCTCAACTCTTAACATGAATAACAAAAATCTGAAATTCACCAGTACCATCAGTAATCAAAGCGTGTGTTACCTAGACCTAGAGGTATTTGTGGAAGAAGATCATCTCCACACTAGGCTATATAGAAAGCCAACGGCGGGCAACGCTGTATTGCATGCAGCAAGCCACCACCCTAGGAGTCTAGTGAAAAATGTACCGTATGGTGAGTTTTTGAGACTCAAAAGAAACTGCTCTGAGAGTAAGGACTTCAGAAAAGCACAGGTAGAAGCTAGGGAAAGATTCCAGGCGAGGGGATATTCTCGCAATGTCCTAGATCAAGCCAGTGCAAAAGCAGAAACTATCAACAGGAGGGATCTCCTGCTGGTGAAGGAGTCTAAGAAGAGTGATGATCAGGTCAGAATGATAACGACTTATAACAGTAAATCGGGAGAATTGGTCCAGTCATTCAAGAGAAACTGGCACATTCTGCAGACCGACAACATCTTAAAACATTCGTTACCAGAAAGACCATTGGTAACCTACAGAAGATGCCAGTCCCTGTCGGACTATCTTGTCCACAGCCATTATTCCCCTGAGAAAATGACTAAGCCTGTTAACCAAGTAGTTGGCTTCTATCCCTGTTTGCGTTGCAAGGCATGCAAATTCAGTAAAAAGGTGAAGGAGTACCCATGTAGATCAGGGGAAGACAGACCCAGCAGAAAGATTTTAAAGCATCTGAATTGTAATTCAGAATACACGGTCTATTGCATGGTCTGTCCGTGTAACAAACGGTACATAGGAAGCACCATAAAACCGGCAAAGATGAGGATCTTGGAACATATGAGGGCTATCGTGAATAACGATAAAACGTATCCGATAGCCCGTCATTTTGCTGAACAACACCAAAGCAACAGAGACCTCCTGATGTACTACTGTATAGATCAGGTTCCGAAATCTGAAAGAGGGGGGAACAGGGAGAAGGCCCTCAGAATAATGGAATCTAAGTACATCCTGGACCTTAAAACGATGACACCTTGGGGTCTCAACAACGATGCTGAGATGTGGGTGCACCTATGATAAAAACCTGATCCAGTATTCCACCGAATGTACTGATACATTGGATGGAGTACTCCAAAACCCTAAATTAAAAGAGTGAGAGTACAGTTTATTGAATTTGATAAATGCCTATTTTACAACACATGTTGAGAAATCTGGTATAACCATAACAGTACCAAAAATAAGAGAAAAAGAAGGCGAAGTGTGGTAAACCAATAGCCCATACAGGGCAGAATAACTAACTAATGTAGTCACTAATTCATGGCTTTGCCCCATGGGTTTTCCCTCCTCTTACTTAAAAGAAGCTCTTAAATCAGATTGTGAGGAGGCGTAAGTTAATCAGATGATATAATAACATTGTTACTCTATTGAACCAATTTCCCATACAGCAGCATATTTGACATATTTGATAATTATGGAATCCACACTGAAGAGAATATACAGTAGGGGAATAAATATACAATTATTCTAAGTTCCTATAAACAAGTATATAAATCCTCCGTCGCATTCAGTCCCTGCGGTTGCTTGCTGTCTAACTCTAAAATGTATCTCGTCTCTAAGAGACGCAGTTTCGCCTCACGATTTCCTCCTCTTTTCATTGGCCATACTGCATCGATAACAAAATAGGAGAGATACACGGGATTTGAACTATGCTCTTGTTCGAAATGCCTAGCAACAGGATAGGCTTGGTCTTTGTTAGAAATAGCCCTAATGTGCTGGAGCACACGTTTGTGGACCGGCAGGCGGGTGCTACCCACATACCTGAGTCCACATGTGCACTCCAGCACATAGACCGCATAGTCTGTCTTACAAGTCAGGCGTTTGGTGATGTTCCTAGGTATACGTGAGAATGGGACAACATAGTTCGTCTTGTTTACCCCATATTTGCATGCCTTACACTGTATACATTTCTTAAATCCCCCTCCTAAGGCCTTCCACGTAGGTGACATTTGGGGTTCCAAGGCATTTTGGACCAGGGCATTGGCCATAGATTTAGATTTCCTGAAAGTGAGGAGGGTTTTTTTCGATATTTTATTGCCAATAACTGGATCCCCCAGTATGAGGTTCCAGTTATCATTGAATATCTTTCTTATGGCTGAGTGCTGACGGCTGTATGTAACAATCATGCGCGGCCTAATGACATCCCCAACCGGGGATGTTTCTGCCTCTCTGTTTTTAGGAACCAGGGCAGATTCAGGGGATATCTGTTGGGTCCTTCTCTGCGCGGACTCAATCAAAGATCTAGAATATCCCCTGGCAAGGAATCTATTTTTGCATGCTTCCTGAGCTAGAACGCACTCCTCATCACTGCTACAGATCCGCCTGATACACAACATTTCCCCGTACGGAATGCTGCGTATCAAGTGGCCAGGGTGGTGACTAGCCGCGTGCAGGATGGTGTTGCCTGCCGTCGGCTTTCTATATAGTCTAGTTTGCAGCGGTTCTCAGCAATATAGATTTCCATATCCAGAAAATTGACCATTTTAGCATTAATGCATGATGTAAAAGAAACGTTCAGACCATTGACATTAAGCCTCTCAACAAATTGCCTTGCTGCCTCCTCCGTCCCTCTCCAAACAAAGAATAAGTCATCTATATAACGTAGATAGGTGACCACATGCTGTTCCATGGTTGATCGCAGATCCCCCGCCAGGACCTGTTCCTCCCACAGCCCCATGTGCAAACATGCGTAGCTAGGGGAGAAACAGGCCCCCATGGCGACACCTCTAATCTGATGGTAAATCTGATTATTGAAATAAAAGAAATTCTGCTCCAAACACATTTGAACCATAGATAACAGCATCCTGTTGTGCACCCCATAATATATGGGACGTTTGTTAAGGAAATGTTCTATTGCCTTGAGACCATCTCGGTGGGAAATTGAGGTATATAACGAGGACACATCCAGAGTCATCAGCAAAAAGTCTTGACCCCAAACCAACTGTTCTGTTTTGCGAATGAAATCCGTAGAATCCTGAACATATGAGTCCAATCCTTTCACCCAATCCTGAAGAAAAAAGTCTATGTACTTAGATACATTTTCCAAGGAGCTATCTATTGCGGAAATTATCGGGCGCCCAGGAGGTTTGGTACAATCCTTGTGGACTTTGGGGATTAGATAAAACGAAGGAACCACTGGATGCTCTTTTTTCATAAAGTGGAATTCGTCCTCCGTGATAATGCCCCCACTTCTCCATGCTTGGAGTTTGGCTGCTTGGTCCCCCCATGTTGCCTTAAGAGTGGGCCAATTGCTTTTTCTATAACATGCAGAGTCATTAAGCTGTTTTTCCGCCTCCTGCAAGTATAGATCTCGAGGCCACAAAACAACGTTTCCCCCTTTATCTGCTTGGCGCACCAAAATGTTATTGTCCGCACTTATTTTTTCCACCAATTGCATATAGCTCCAATTTCGTTTGTTGATGACACTGCGCTTACTGTTGGTAGCAACATATAATTGTTTAAGCTCCTTCGTTACTAGATCATGGTAAACGTCTATGTTGTCGTGGAGCATGATGGGTTGAAATGTTGATTTGGGTTTAAAAGATGTTAAACCCGCTGCTGCATTTACTCGCTCCAAGTTGCAATTGCCCCCTTCATTGCCAGTGGTTTCATTTTGCAGGGACCATATCACATTCACATCCTCTTGGTCCCCTACGGTCAACAAAGTAGGGCTGTTAGTTTCAACAGGATTTTGTTTCTTGGATTGAAGGCAATAAAATTTGTTCAATTTGAGCTTACGGATAAACCTGTAAGTGTCCATTCGCGCATCCGCGTAGTTAAAATTATTGGGTGGACAATATGACAAACCTAAAGATAATACCGCTTCCTCTTGTCTAGTCAGTTTGGTTTGTGTGAGATTGATTACTGAGCTGGTGCTTGCGATTGCGTTTGATTGCGTTTTTGGGATCGATTCCATCTCCCCTTCGGGGGTCCCTTTGCCTGACCTTTGGCGGCTCCTGCATTTTTTGCGGCGTTGGTTCCGCCTGTAGTTGCGCCTGGTGCTTGTTTTGTTCTCGAACGCAGTGTGTCCCTGCGATCTAGGCATAGGCAATCTACTTCCTCCGCCATGGTAAGCTTGGTAAACCCCAACGCCTGGTCCGTTCTGCTCTCGCCTTCCGGTTCACTCTCGATGTTAGAGCTTAACTCCGAACTTGAAATGGAGTTATCACGTGTGGCAGGCACTCTACTCTGTGCCCCCTTCACTCTAGCTTTTACACCATCGTACCGTCTGGCAAAAGTAAAAATTTGGCCATTTAAATAGTCTAAACGGTCTCTTTCAAACTTATAGGCCTTTCTTTTCTTAATTATTTCTTCCTCCTTGTTTAAACGGACCATCATCTCTTCACGTAATTTCTTGGTTTGATCATTCATACCCAATCCAGTAATTTCCTCTTCTAATTTGTCAATCTCAACCTGCAACTTTTCACGGTCACTCAAGGCATATTTCACCAGAATTTTCAATAATTTGGCAGATGACTCCAGATTGGATTCGGCCCATTCCTTAAGCATTGCCGGGTCAGGATTCTCATAGCTGGGGGCTAATGTTATTTTAAGCCCCCTCGGTACTCTGTTGACTTGCAAATACCGAGAAAGGGACCTGTGTTCCCACCATTTCGATTGTTCTGACCGCATTAGTTTTTCCAATTTTTTGAACAAGTCCCGAATGGTGGGATTCCCTGTACTTGTCTGCGCTGCTTGTGGGACTTGGCCAGACCCCCCAGCCGGGGAATCTAAAAACATTGTTTCCGCCGCCTCCTCCCGTTCACGCAACTTATTTGCGGACATTCTGGCACTTTAGGCTGGGAGCTTCAATCGCTCCACCTCGATTAAATGCTCGGTGCTAATCAAGTGAACAAGCACCGCAACACATGCACACTCCTTACCGGGCCGTCCTTACATAGACTGTTATCGCTTAATCACCACCGCTAGCGCCGACCGGCGCTTCCTTCCTTCGGATGTCAGCTCCAAACAGTCTAATTGTCAAAGGCGCCCGGGGGCAACGCGGCTTACTCCTCCCGGAGTCCGTAGATCCTCTTCCGGGTGACCAGCCGAGGGATTGCTTCCTGCCGCTTAGCCCAGCAAAACAAGGAGGGGTTCTGTTCGTACCGTGGAAGCCTCTTCGGTATCACATATGCACAAAAGTTCGCCAATGACTAAAGCAGCCGCTTCAGCCCAACACTCCAGAAATGACGAAAGAACAGACCCAATTCTTGGTGCTTAATCAAGGTGATTTATTGCCAGCAAGCCTGCCGCCGCCATTACGCGTTTCGCCTTTACAAAGCTTGATCACATGGCGAGTTGCTGAAAAAACCATAGGTTTTAGCCCATATATAGTTAGGGATTACCATTTACAAAACCTTAATTTACTCGCACAAAACCATAGAAATTCGCATATATAGTTAGATGCAATAACTATATATCGCGCACCCGCAACCCACTGCTGATGATGTCACATATTACATCATTCATGATATGGTCAGTGACATCACTGATGACATCACTGATGACATCTCAAATGACTTCACTGATGACATCTCAAATGACAACATCCAGTGACTGTATGTTTCTGTAAAGTTAAAATATGTCTTACATATTGAAGAATGAGTGGATGTATAAGTGTTTGGATGAAGGATTTAGTAAGTGCATGACTGACTGTATGAGAGAATGATTAAATGTGTCTCACTGAGTGCATGGGTTAGTGACTAAACTGTCTTAATTTGTGCATCATTATTACTGTAGTTCTGTAAACTGCCGCATGTGTTGATCAGTAGCTATATGAGTAACTATATGGGTTATTGATTGGTTGCCCAAATATTTGTATGGGAGACTGACTGTGTGTGTGGGGGTGGCTGGGAGGTGTGCGACTCTGTGCATAGATTTGTGAGCAGTTGATTCAGTAGATGTATGGGTTCAAAAGTGCATGTGAAAACAGCTGTATGGGCGGTTGACTGTGTGCATGAGTGTATTGGTGAGTAAATGGATATCTCAGTGCTACATGTCAAAGTAACTACATATGTAAAACACAGTACATGTAAGAGTTGACATATATAAATAACTGTGCATAAGAGCCAGTGAATGTGTGAGTGGAGTATGGATCATTGTGAACTTGTATCAGGGATTGTATAAGAGAGTAAATATGTGTTAGTATATGTTTGATTAAGTAAGGTGTGTATAACTGTATAGTTGAGGAAATGGAGGTGTGATTGATTCTTTGCATGACTGACTAGATGTGTGAGTAACTCCATGGATGAGTGACAGTCTGTGAGAGTCTGTTTACACTGATTGTATCTAAGGGTATACTAGAGTCTGAAGAGGTTGATCGTATTATCACATGAATGATATCATCAGTGATGTGATCAGTAATGACAAATGAGATGTTATCAGTGATTTTACAAGTGATGTCATTTGAAATGTCATCAGTGATGCCATCAGTGATGTCACTGACCATGTCATGAATGATGTCATTTGAGATGTCATCAGTGATGTCATCAGTGATGTCACTGACCATGTCATGAATGATGTAATATGTGACATCATCAGCAGTGGGTTGTGGGTGCGCGATATATAGTTATTGCATCTAACTATATATGCGAATTTCTATGGTTTTGTGCGAGTAAATTAAGGTTTTGTAAATGGTAATCCCTAACTATATATGGGCTAAAACCTATGGTTTTTTCAGTGAATTTCAATGGTTTTTAATAGCAAATATCAAAAGCTGTCAAATGTCAAGTACGTGATAGGTCAAAACTTTTTCGTGTTTATGCACGCTGATGTGCTTTGAACGCTGCCCCCCCCTCTTTTCTCTTAGTAGTACTCTCTCTTTGCAGATAGTGAAGGGTAGTTAACGCAGGCCTTTGCCCCCGTTGTAATCCGTCGTGCCTGCTTGTCTCTCCATTTGATTGATTGTTATCCAAGCATTTACTGTTTTAGAATTGATTCTCTTTGGTTCATTCTCTATTTACAAACAAGCACAAAGTCGCAATACTCTGTTTAGTCTTTGCAGATAGTGAAAAATCATGTAAAAAAACAAAAGTAATCGAGCAAAATCAGTAGGCCACTAATGGGATCTCTTTTTGACCTCGCTAAAATAGAAACATTAGGAACAACCCTTCATGAGAAATACGAAAATAGTGAGATGAACTGAGCTCCACACCATGAGGGCTGCAAGACAGCTCGGCTCCGCCACCCACCCCGCCCAAAATAACGATAAACTCTATGCAAATATTATAAATATATACAACACACCAGCAAAGTAACAGGGTAGAACATTTTATTAAATAACTATTTACATAACTATTTCATACTTTTTGTTGCCTCATCCGGCTAGCTCAATCGATCGAGCATGAAATTCATGCACTCTGATAGCAAGCGTTGCTGCTGATGCTATGCAGACAAAAACTGGTTTTCAGTTTGTACATTCATCAAGATTTTTCCATCCAAGGCTGGTTGAGAGTTTGTAGAACGATGGCTTCAGATTTTCAACATACGGTGTGGTGGCGCGGACTGGGAGGGGGCGCTTGGCTCCTGCCCCCTCCCCAAGTCGTGTTGCCCTGGTGTGGCCTAAGATCGCCCCCGACATAGGCGGCCGGCTCCCGGGGTCCGGCGGAACTTTTTGCCTTTTGATGACTCTTCCATTCTGGACCTTGTCCCACAATCCGTTTGACCTGAAGACACGCTGTAGTGGGGCGCCCCTTTACCGTTTCAGTTGCCATTCCGCCCGCTTTTGCTACACTGTGCCTCTTCCGCCATTCAGCTGTTTACCGCCCGCTCTTGTGACTACAGCGTCTCGCTCACCATGTAGTTGAGTTGCTCCCGCTCTTGCGATGCAGCGATAGGCGGCTGCCACAGGACTCTCAAAATGGCGGCCGGCTCTTCAGATTTGGGCGTGATCCACTAAAATGGCCCTGGGACACCTTGGAACTCGGACGCTTGTCTACTAGGGCTTGGGCCCCATTCTCGAAAGCGTCCCCTGAGCCTTGAAGATTCTACAAAAGTCTTGGGGGCCCCCGACTCCCACAGGCTTCTGGTGGGGAGCGACTGCCATGATTGCTTGTGGAATGGCCACGACTGAGCTACGAGATGGTGGTGCTCTCATGCTGACACCAGCTTCAGTCTGAAACATCCAGAAACACTGTAGACTACCAATTCGATCAGTTCCGGTAGCGCCCCAAAGTGACCCGGTAGGGAAGAACTTGCCCTCCCCTCTTTGACTGATGGTTCTTGTTGCCTGTCCCTTCTCTTGTCATTTAACAGAACTTTTTAGACTGCTGAAAGGGGTTGTGTTCCAACCGACATTTTGACTATATTTTGGACCTACGTTGTCGCGTAATGCGTTATATGACACTCCGCGTTAGCGCACCCGGAAGTGCTCCGGTGCGCGAAGTGCAGCTTCCCGGAAGCGATCCGGGGCGCGGCGCGTAACGTAAGCATAACAGGTCATGTGACTTGTTTATAAAACTTTTCATTGGTTCATTTTACTTTTGTTATTCTAATGATGAAAGGCTTGGTCATATGACCTAAAAATTACGCTTTTTATTGCTTTCGAACATTATTTTTTCTTAAACCTATATGTTATAATGTTCCAGGCTAATGTACTTTCCCGGAAAATTTACAACTGTCCTGCAAGTAAAATATATTCCTTTTTCTAGCAAAAGGGCGTTTCTTCGTCCCATGACGGAGCCGTTGAGCAAAAGATGCTCGGCCTGCTGTCTTAGTCGCCGATACGCCTGAATATCAGATTCTTATCGATCACTTTATGTTGCAGGAGTAAAAAACACAACAGCCCTTGACCATTTATCTTAACTGCGTTCCTGCGTATTATACCTTTTATCCGTCATGTAATTGGACTGCTTTATTTCACTTGCCTTTTACTGATTCGAAAACAGTGACTAAAATTAAAAACTTTACCAATTTAAATACTACTACCATGTTTTGTTTTAAAAACCTTTATTGTGAAAATGTCAGTGTACAAATACGGGCCTATAACCACGTGGGCCGGCCACGGAGCAAACTGGAATCGTATATGATGAGGAGACATTTACACTGTAGAGGAACGTAACGAGCGGGCATTAGGTTGCAAGAACTAAGGTGTCTAACAGTTGCGGAATCGGTGGACGTACATTTTGTAATTAAAATACGACAGGGCCACTTACAATAAAATTTTCTAGATATACATTTGCGGGCAAGTACCATGGGTGACGTTAATTCGAACTTACAATAGTACAGTAATCAATAACACATCAGAACTTAAAATCAATAAGGATGTCAAAATATTCAATCAATTCTCGTCCCCGTCCGCCATGTGCTTCAAAACTGCATACGTATCTTGTGATATCAAGGTTGTGCAACCAGTACACAACAAGGAGTTACGAGTCCCATTTATACCAGCGCCATTTTGGGCGAGGCCGGGCAGGTCCAGGATATAGTCAAAATGTCTCCACCAACCAGCGGTCAGACCAGAACCCCTTTCGGCAGTCAAAAAAGGTTCAGTTAAATGACAACAGAAGAGATAGGCAACAAGAACCAACAGTCAAAAGAGGGGAGGGCAAAATCTAAAGCCATTGTTCTACAAACTCTCAACCAGCCTTGGATGGAAAAATCCTGAAGAATGTACAAACTGAAAACCAGTTTTTGTCTGTATAGCATCACCAGCAACGCTTGAGTCAGCTTTGTGTGCAGCCGCCATTTTGATTCAATCAATAGCGTCCCCCTGCACTCATTCAGGGACCTGGTCGTGTCTTCAGGTCAAACGGATTGTGGGACAAGATGCAGAAAGGAAAAGGAAAAAAGTCCTGCCGGACCTCGGGAGCCGGCCGCCTATGTCATGGGCGATCTTTGGCCACACCAGGGCAATAGTGAAGCTGCAGCAGGTGCAAATAAGCTTCAGACAGTGTTACAAGCACTGCTCAGAACTCTCAACTATGGCACTCAACATCCAGGACTTGCCATCCGGATCTTGGCGCCTTGTGCTGGTTCCGACCTATTCACACATCGGTCCACTACTGACACCACCTCAGAAGCCAACGGGGCACCCCACGCCGACTTTCGGCGCAGCATTGTAGGATGGCCACACCAGTGCGGCAACTTGCTAGACACCACCTCGGTGTCATCCAGATCTCGGCGCGTTGTGCTGCCTTCAGCCTACTGTAGCCGCAAGTGCGGACGCAACTCAGCTGGATAGCGAGTGAAACACCAAGGGGCGCCCAACTGCAGCCGAGGAGCCTCCATCTTGGGGGCGACGCACAGCATCACATTGCTTTCCAATGCAGTCAGATCCTCAAACAGCCCCCACTGACTGACGCGACCTCACAGGCCAACGGGGCGCCCCACGCCGACTTTCGACGCAGCATTGTAGGATGGCCACACCAGTGTGGCAACTTGCTGAACACCACCTCGGTGCCATCCGGATCTTGGCGCGTTGTGCTGCCTTCGGCCTATTCGCACATCGGTCCGCTACTTACGCCGCCTCACGTGCCAACGGATTTTCTACGCTTATTATAGCAGCGCGTAACGTAAGCATAACAGGTCATGTGACTTGTTTATAAAACTTTTCGTTGGTTCATTTTACTTTTGGTTTCCTAATGATAGAAGGCTTGATCATATGACCTAAAAATAACACTTTTCATTGGATTAAAACATTTTTTTTTTCCCAAACGATGAAAGCCCCACCTTGTTTCTGGATGTTTCAGACTGAAGCTGGCGTCAGCATGAGAGCACCACCATCTCATGGCTCCGTCGTGGTCATTCCGCGAGCAATCATGGCAGCCGCTCCCCACCGGAAGCCTGCAGGAGTCGGGGCCCCCAAGACTTTTGTAAAATCTTCAAGGCTCAGGGGACATCCGAGTTCCAAGGTGTCCCAGGGCCATTTTAGTGGACCAGGCCCAAATCCGAAGAGCCGTCCGCCATTTTAAGAGTCCTGTGGCAGCTGCCTATCGCTGCACCGCAAGAGTGGGCGCAACTCAACTACATGGTGAGCGAGACGCTGTAGCCGCAAGAGCGGGCGATAAACAGCTGAATGGAGGATGAGGCACAGTGTAGCAAAAGCGGGCGGAATGGCAACTGAAACGGTAAAGGGGCGCCCCAGTACAGCAGACGAGCCTCCACCTGGGGAGGCCCGTTCACGACACCTCCCCCCACCGCCGTTTTTCGGAGCAGCATTGTAGGATGCCAAAACCAGTGCTGGACATCACCTGGTTGCCACCTTGGGACTATTCGCACAACAGACCGCTACTGACGAGGCCTCCCCCCGCACCACCCGGGATGCCCCATGCCGTTTTTCGGAGCTGCATTGTAGGATACCAAAAACCAGGGCGGCACCCAGGTAACATCACCTGGGTGCCGTCCAGAACTCAGCACGTTGTGCTGCCTTGGGACTATTCCCACAAAACACAGCTACTGACCATTGTTGCTTCTTTTTAAAAAAAAATGTTTAAATGTATTTACTGTTTTTGTTGCGTTGTATATATTTATAAGTTATTAAAATGTTATAATCCTACTACTTTGTTGGAGTGCTATATATTTTTAATGTGACACATAATTGTAAAAACTTTGATGTACAAAGAGGCATCCCTGGAATCTTCCGCTTCAGGCTCGGACCCACACACCTTCACAGTGATTATCCCCTCCCCAAGCACAATACAGGATGGTTATCAGATAGTAGGAACGCGTGTGGTGTGACGGATCTCATCGGGTGGGGGCCTTGATCTACTGTAACTCCTTTGAAGAGGGGTGATTCTCTACAGCTGGGGCCATAAACTACACCTGCAGGGCTACGTGATAGCCTGGGACCAGCCTGGACAATCGGACACAGAGGAAGAGCAGTGTCAGAGGGTGCGGTAGTGAATAGGGTGAAAGGGAGGTGTCGGGCGGGCACAGGGTGTGATTCTCAGAGAAGAACAGCGCAGATGGGAGGAGGTTTCTGGCCCATGCATGAGAGAGAGAGCGGGGGTGACCAGTGCGTGGGGGTGTTGCTTGCGAGGGTGGGGAGCCATGCTGAGGATCGGCGGCGTGCAGAGAGTGGGTCTGGTCAAGGCATCTAAAATGGCTGCCGTGCTCAACAAAAGTGTGGCATTGCAAAAAAGGCAAGATGGCACAGACAATGTTTATCAATAAGGATTAATTTATAACAATTATTTTTAACAAAATATTTACTCGCAGTGACAAAATGGCGGTCAACAGTTCCTGATTTCCATCGAATCGAACGTTAACAAACGTCACGCAGCAAAAAAAAAAAACGCTCACGCACAGCCGCTGGAAGACATGTATCAACATATATGAGCCTCCTCAGCCACCCTCAGAAAACATAAGGGGTCAGGATACATCTCCCGTACCCCCTTATACCTAGTAATTTAATTAAATCGAAACACAAAATGGCGAATTCACGTTTCGCTACCAGTTTGCGATCAGGTTCGCGAACCGAGAAGCGCTTCTACCGCGAAAAATCAAATTTTTATTATTTGCCCACGGGACCCTTTAATAACCCCAACATCATTCCTAGGGGGTCAAGAAGGATCTACTTGCCCCCTTTCATTAAATTCCCCCTTCGTTTTTCTCCTCCTCTTGTCTCTCGATCCTACCGAGAGACAACATGGCGGCCGCACAGGACTGTTTAGAATGTTGACAGACACCGGAGATCCAATCAGCTTCGCTACGCAAAGCTCCGTTACGCGAAAAGTACGCGATCTGGTGCGCTATCTGGGACGCTGTCACAGATATATCTGTTTTTTTAAACGTTAATTTCTCAAAATCCACTGGAGCACATATATTGAGACCCAGCAAAAGCACATCGGGCTAACAGTCCCTATAATTTTGCCAAGTTTCGTGTAAATCCATTCAGCCGTTCGAGCTAAAAGTGAGGCCAAAGGCCCTATGGAAAAATGAATGGGAAAAACGCGTTTTGGGACCCCCCTTTTTTCTCGGCCCCCCCTTGACGGAACCCCCCCCAAATTTTCAGGGGCTGCTCAGAAACAAAATGTGCCATTTTCCTGAAAATTTCAGCCGATTCCGTCCACAAACGCCAAAGTTATTAGACATAGAATTTTCAAAAGTTCCATAGAGAAAAAATCCTAACTATATATACCTACTGGCGACCGCCAGTAGGTAATATATATATATATGTATATATATATATATATATCTATATATATATATATATATATATATATAAACATCCAGAACCACTGAACGGAGTATACCGTTTGGAGAGTTACTGAGGCCAAGAAGGAACTGTAGCACGGATGAAAGTTTCTTTCGTGAACAGGAGAAAATGTTGGTCAGGTTTAGGGAACGTGGATATCCGGAATGGGTTCTCGAAAAAGGTGTTAAAAAGGCTACAGATTTCCATAGGTCTGAAATATTGACAATGAATGCAAACAAGGATAAGGAGGAGGGGACTTTTAGAGTCATCACTACCTTTAATCAAGAATCACAAAATATCCACAAGATTCTAGCCGACAATTGGAACATTTTGAAATCAGACAGTATCTTAGGCCCTATTTTAAGCAACAAACCTCAGATAACTTATAGAAGAGGTAAGAGTCTTAAGGATATCTTAGTGAGAGGGGATATCAGTGATACACGGAACCACCATGTACATGGTCTTAAAGGATTTTATTGTTGTGGGCACTGTAGAGCGTGTAAATCGAGTTATATGGTGAAGGACATCGAAATACCAGGGACTGACCACCGTAAGATCATTAGATGATTTCTTTCATGTAACACCAACTATGTTATTTATGTACTTGAATGTCCCTGCAAACGGAGGTATGTAGGAAGTACTATCTGTATGGTGAAAAAACGAATACAGGAGCACTTGAGAACGACAACCAATGATGACTTACATTATCCCATTGCTCACCATTTCTAAGAAATGCATCAATCAAACAACTCCCTCCTTAGATTCTTTGCTGTGTAGCAGGTTAATTTGGGGAGAAGGGGAGGCAATCGGGAACTAGCACTTAGAAAGAAAGAATCTAAGTGGATTATGGAATTAGAGACCAGATTCCCAGGAGGGCACAACTTGGATGAAGAACTGGCAACGTACTTACATGAGGATTGAAAAGACTATAGTATAGACTTGCGTTCCTCCATTGTTAGATCCTTAAAGAGACAAGGTTATATGCAAAAATGTTTCTTTTTGACTGTGATGTAGTAATTAAGATGTGATGGGCCCTTGTAACCTCATCCCCCAGGGCCGGCCTTTTAAAAAAAATGTATTTATTTATTTTTGGGGGAGGGGTGTCACGTGAGCCCACTGCGGGCCACTTGTAGCTCCAGGGACCCCATCCCCCGGGGCTGGCCCTCTCCATTGGGGACCGTGGGGGGTCCCCAATCCCCCTACAGTCCCAGCCGGCACCCTGAGTCCTGCAGGAGCCGGCATTGCTTTTCCACATGGGGAGCAGCTAACATGCTGCTCCCCATGTGGAAAAGCAATCATCTTTGCTTCATTGAAGCGAGAGCAGGTTTCCCTGCTCTCGCCTCAATGCAGCAATGCAGTTTGCTATGGTAGGGTGGGAGCCGCGAGGCTCCCGCCCTCCCATAGCAAACTACAGTGTCCCGGGGATGGGCACCCCGGGACTGCAGGAACCAGCACTGGGGGATGGTGGTCCCCAGGGCCCTCGGGTGCTCCAGGAGGGGGGCCGTGTGGTCCCCCTCCCACCTTTTTTAAAGCCTCAGGGGTGTTGGTCCCAGGGGCGGGGGGGGTCCGTTACGCCCCCCGTAATTTACATTTTTATAGCCCTGGGGAGGTGGCGGTCCCCGGGGAGTGTGGGGGGTTCCATCCCCCCCACACAGGATTTTTTTTTTAATTAAGCCCCCGGGAGTGGCAGTCCCAAGAGCTGCGGGGGGCAATTTAGTAGAGCCCGGGGGTGGCAGTCCCCGGGGCTCAGGGGGCCTTAGAGACCCCCTGGCCTTTATACATACTTTGCCCCGGGGTGGTGGTCCCCGGGGCAGTTGGGGGGGATTAGGCCCCCCACACTTTATTTTTACAAAGCCCCCAGGATTTAGCCCCCGGGGGCTCATTAGCATTAAAGCGCGGGAGCCCGCATTTGTTTTTTGGGATCAGGATCCGCCCACCCAGCGCGCATCCCACAATTTTTATATTTATTTTTTAAATCATTTTTAGGGCCTTGGGGGTCCTTGTGAGACCCCTAAGCAGGCCTAGGTGGTCAAGGTGTTTCTACCTTGCCCCCTTTGCATCTTTTGCACACTTAATTTTCAGTTTTCTTGTGCCTCAGTTCTAAGATGGCTGCCAAAACTTTCTGGAGTGTGGACAGACAGTTGACAGCCAATTAGCATGCAGCTTGTGCTCGTAAGGGTACGCGCATGGTCCTCGGAGGATAAGCGTACCATCCACGCCCATAGATATATCAATGATTTTCTCAGGAACTACTGCACGGATTTACACCATTTAACAAAAAGCCTGAACTGTGAACCAAACTCTACCTTTTTGACAAATGTGGTGTAATTCCGTTCAGCAGTTCGGTCTGTAGCCGCGGCTAAATGTCCCTATGGAAAATTGCACAGGGAAAACATGTTTTGGGATCCCCATTTTTTTCTCAGCCCCCACTTGACGAATCACCCCGGAACTTTCAGGATAGGAGCAGAGCGGAGCGTGCCATCTTCTTGGAGAATTTCGCAAAGATTCGTCATCCGGCGCCAAAGTTATTCCAAGTAGAATGTTGCAGAATTCCTATGGAAACTAGGTCTTAACTATAACTACATACTTGCTACCGCTAGTAGGTAATATATATATATATCCATATCCACAAACACAGTCTCCAAGCACAAGGAGCCCCCGACCCTTTAGGGCGGCCTCATGGAACAGTGAGCATGTAGCAGCTCACCAGTAATCATCACGACAAGGCAAAAGAAATGAGGCCCATTTCTGAGAGCAAGTCATTTATTTCGAAGGCAGCAGCACATATTTTTCCCTTTCCTTAAGCGTAGTGCATACTTAAATACGTGATGTCACATGACCAGTTCGTAAAAAATACAGGTTCCACAATGCATTGTACTGAGTTTAAAATGTTCTACATAGAATCTCAGTAGATCTGTTACTTAGCATGTGCAAAAATGATTCTTACAAAGTACCTGCATTGTTATAGTGGCAAAGTAAATCATGAAGTCATATGTTTCAATTTGTTCCTGCAAGTGCTCACAGTAAACATAGGCCTCTGTGAAAAATCATTGTTGCTCAGAACGGTCAAGAGAGGGATGTCATTCCCTCCGACTCCCTCCCACACAGACACCTCTTTTCACACTCGTGGCATTTCCTAAGTAGGTGGGGTGACTGAAGTGGGTCATGCTCCCGATCAAAATCCACAAACACAGTCTCCAAGCACAAGGAGCCCCCAACCCTTCAGGGTGGCCTCATGGAACAGTGAGTATGGACCAGCTCACCTGTAGTCATCACGACAAGGCAAAAGAAATTAGGCCCATTTCTGAGAGCAAGTCATTTATTTCGAAGGCAGCAGCAGATATTTCCCTTTCCTTACGCTTTTCGGCAGACGCCTTGCTCACAGGTTGGAAATGATTAAAAGAGCAAAGTGCGTTGTGCATACTTAAATACGTAATGTCACATGACCAGTTCATAAAAAACACAGGTTCCACAATGCATTGTATTGAATTTAAAATGTTACACATAGAATCTCAGTAGATCTGTTACTTAGCATTAGCATGTGCAAAAATGAGTATTTGAAAGTACCTGCATTGTTATAGTGGCAAAGTAAATCATGCAGTCATATGTTTTCAATTCGTTCCTGCAAGTGCTCACAGTAAACGTAGGCCTCCGTGAAAAATTATTGTTGCTCAGAACGATCAAAAGAGGGATGTCATCCCCTCCGACACCCTTCCACACAGTCACCTCTTTTCACACTTGTGGCATTTCCTAAGTAGGTGGGGTGACTGCAGTGGGTCATGCTCCCGATCAAAATCCACTAACACAGTCTCCAAGCACAAGGAGCCCCAGACCCTTCAGAGAGGCCTCATGGAACAGTGAGCATGGAGCAGCTCACCAGTAGTCATCACGACAAGGCAAAATAAATGAGGCCCATTTCTGAGAGCAAGTCATTTATTTCGAAGGTAGCAGCACATATTTCCCTTTCCTTACGCGTTGTAATGTCACATGACCAGTTTGTAAAAAATACAGGTTCCACAATGCATTGTACTGAATTTTAAATGTTCCACATAGAATCTCGTTAGATCTGTTACTTAGCGTGTGCAAAAACGATTCTTTCACAGTACCTGCATTGTTATAGTGGCAAAGTATACATATAAAAAAGGAAGGATTAGGCCTGGCTACAATCGTAGGCCTGAAACATGTTTAAATGGCTAATTAAGTGATTGGAAAATAAAATATTGGTTTCCCCAGCACACGCTAATGTCAACATGTATTACATAAATAACAGATATCAACAATTCTTGTCTTTCTTTGTAGTTGTTAGGTTTATTCTCATATGTTCTTGTTTGGTTCTTTTTTTAGCCTCTTTTTAGCCAATACGTGTTTTGTCGCCCATGGCAGGTAGCCGCGACTTCCTCAGGCCTGTTTCGTAAATATGGTTAGTGTTATCTTTTATGGGGTTGTAATTCCGTCCTTGTTTCCCCAAATAGTTCCTCGTCTTCGTTAGTTTTTCTCTCCCACTTGTATCAGTATTATCCCTTATTACCTGTGTCATCTGTTTTACTGCCTTCCGAGTGTTTCCTCATGCAGACTTCTGTCATCCCAGCAAGTACGCTAAATTATGTGGGAAACTCAATTAGTGGTTCAGGTTCACTAGTAGCATTTAATCTGAAGTCTCTGGGTACATGTGGTGCCACTTTACTAGGGTCATACATGTAAATTAAATGTGTCAGTTGGGTGTAAGCAAAATGTAGCCTGGGGAGTGAACACACATTTTATCACTGGTTAGCAGTAGTAAAGTCCTAAGGCCAACAAAAACAAGACCAGCAAGAATGAAGGAGTAAGGCAAAAGGTTATGGGGAAGACCATCCTAAGGCTGACGGGTCTCACATAACTGTGTTATCATTCAACATGAATCCTACACCTGGGAATGTTTATGTGGCAATGAATAGCATATGACTATGGGGTTTCTTGGACATAGGAATTTAGAGATAGTATTGGATCCCTAAAACTATAAACAAGTTATTTGAAGAAATTATTGTTGAAGAGTATACTTGTTAGGAGTAAGCCTGGATGGCAAACTCCCCTCGGCTTGCAGAGTTTGAGGAGCACGCAGAGTTACGGAAATTTCTGCTTCACGCAGCAGAGCAGAGTTTTTTTCTCACTCGTGTACACCATCGTCAAGTTGGCAAGTACGAGCGAGGAAAATCAACCTCCCGGTGAGATTTTTCCGCATTCGCAATCGTCAACATCAAGTTGGCGAGCGTGAGCGTGGAAAATAAACATCCCGGGGACATTTCTCAACACAGGGTGGTCAGGTTTATCATTGCGAGTGGTCGCGTATGCTCGCGACCGCTCGCGATGAGAAACTGCTTGTTTGCGTTGAGAAAGCTGCCGCTCGAGTAAAAATCTACTCAAGCGGCAGAAAAGAGAACAAAAGGACTGCTTGCGCTGTGCAAGGTGCCGTTCGCAATGATTGCACAGTGAGTACAACCATCCGCACTGTAACATAATACAACTGCAAAATGGCATTCAATATTGAACAGTTATAGCCCTGTCAGTATTTCTGAGTCATGGGCAAGGACAGTTGTATTATAATCTATTTTCCATTCACCTGTATATACACATAGCACACATTGTTGCCAACCTTAGTGAGTGACCGAGGGATCTGACCCCGTCCTGACGAAGAGGCAGTCAGCCTCGAAACATGTTGACAACACCAGGAGAACTAGCCCATTGTTAAGCTAGATTGTCTCCGCCACACTATTTTTAACGGTACCATCCTATGACTAATAAAGAATTTTTTGCTTTCATAAGGTCAGGTATTCTTTTAAATCTCACTTTTCTATATCACTCCTGATGCTACACACACTCACTCAAAAAACTTCACATAGCACTTACAATATCTAAGTGCTCCAGCGTAGTCGCTAGTCGTAGCACGCCCCGTCCCGCAGCGGGGCGGGAAGATCCCGATTTTGAAGCATGACACCAAGGGCCCTTTTGGTGTGTGAGGGGTATTTTAACAAATACTGTGTATGCCTGATATACTCTGGCTCACAGAATACCTTCTAGCGGTGGACCTTGTATTTTACTTATACCATTAACTGGAGGGGGTACGCCCACCGAAGTGCTTTTTAGCACTACCTCTTCACTCCCCCTTTTGATTCTTTGTTTAGCACAGGTTATATTCATATTGAAGGAAAATCGTATTACTCTATAAGCAGAAAAAGGCAGGTTTGGTGTGGCAACGTGGACTACTCTGGATATAAATTGTCACTAGAAGATATTTAAGCAAACAGGAGCCTTGTGTGGGCCATCATAGTGTCCCTTGTTCCGAAGTTTAATGAGCAAGTAGGTTCCTTCCTTGATCTTCTATGTCCTTTAATTACAAGTTGTGGCCAGTAGACATACTTCATGTGTAGGCAATTGAATACAGGGGAGAGGCTTATGTGGGTTAAATGTTGTGAGGTGGAGTTTGCTCAAATTCAAAAGGATGTGTCCGAGTCTCCTTCCATTAAGCTGCTTTACACTTGGGACTCCAATAGAGTAGTTACAGATGCTAGTGAATATTGTCTGGGATCCGTCATTATGCAGCAAAGGAATGGCCAGAATGAAGTGGTAGTATTTACCAATAGAAATTTGAGAGGAGCGGAGACTTCACATTCGGTGGTGAGTAGGACTCTCAGGCCTGTAGGTGGGGAGGTGACAACGTTAGGCAGTATCTATGGGACACTGAGTTCAAGATCTGATTTAATCCCAAACCTCTGATTGTTTGTTCCTGACCATAGATGCCAGAAAAAATCCACTACAAGGAATGCCAAGTGGCAATTTAGTCTGCAAGAGTTTTGCTATCAAATTGAATACATACCAGGTGTAGGAAACATAATGGTGGTTTGCCTCCTTAGTTTGCCCTTAGAGATTGGGTGTGAAAGTCAAATGCCAAAGTAGATGCCTATCCCCACATTTCAATGGAGTTGCCATTGGTTAGTGGGCTCTGTGGAAGACTGCATACCCTAGTTCTACTTTTTTCCTTGATAGCCAAAGTGGTTGATGTAGTATAGAGGGCAAACTTGGGAAAATACATCATGAAAGGAATGGTCGGAGAATTCATTTGAAGGTTGAGTCTTGAGAAATTGGTTGGAAATTTGGAAGACAATGTGTATTGCGTGCTGTTAGTAACAAGTTGCAGGTCACCATTCCAAGTCCGGTGGAGTCAATTCCAGTGCCAGAGATGACCTGGCCTAGGTTAGGTATTCATATCATTGGTCCTCATAGTTTCTGAATGGTGTGTTTAAGTATGGATAGTGAATGTTGATTACGAGTCCCATTGGCCTGAAGTGAGTTTTGTCAACTGCAGCCCAACTAGCAAGATCAAAGAGATTGTAGATAATGTATTCTCACAGAAAGGAGTCCTGGATAGGATTATCATTGACAGTTGTTCACAATCTGCCTAAATGTAGTTTTCTGACTTCCTCAAGGTTTGGTTATTAATCACCTGAACACGTCCTTACACCATCCAAGATGTAACAGCTAGTGAAAAAGTGTAGCAGCCTTTATGGATAGCTAACAGTTGTCCATGGTTAAAGTATTGGAATTATGAACCGGAGGCCGTGCCCCAAAGCGGGTCCTGCTGGCCCCCCCCCAAACATGCTTTCCGACATGGTTTCCATGTCAGACAGACTGGCATGGAAACTATGTCAGAAACTGTCATCATAATTTCAAGGGCGGAAACACATGCCCTTGAGATTACTTTCCGGCTTCCGACTGGCGTACGGGCTCTCCAACCACCTCCAACATAATGAGGCGGTCGGAAAGTAAACCGACCTGCCCATTACAATGAGGCCCAAAAGGATAAGACCGCAGGTCAGAGACATTATGGATCGTATTGTAATCGGCCCCTAAGTGTCTGGAAAAGGACTATATGAAAGGGGAGCTCGAGGTCCCCAAAATTGTCAACTGTCAAGCAGCCAGTTGGGATGTGTGAGGAGAAGAAGCTCTACAAGACTTTGCCTGTGTCCAGGGGTGGAGGCTAAGCCTGCCAGCCTCGCAGCAGGTAAGACAACATCGCCCAAGGACATCCTAGATCACCTGCTCCTGGAACCTGGAGTACCAGTGCCTGCCTGCTTGCCTAGACAAGTGAAGAGGAGAGTGTTGGAGGGAGTGAGATTCAGTGGTGGATCCTGATGAGTGGATCCCCGAAGACAGGTTTGAGAAGATGTTTGCTGCACTTATTGGACCACTGCAGGCTCAAGTGTGTGACTCTGTATACCAGAGAGTCTGCTGTGAAATTAGCTGTGCTGATTGGTCTCCTGTGTGATGTGTAAGTTGACAACTCTGTATGGCAAGAAGGGGCCACTGTGAAGAGGAACCTGCTGCTGTGCTGATCCTACTGTTACCCTTGTGCGGAGCAAGTGTGTTGATCCTTTATGCCAGAGGGGGCCAGCGGAAAAGACATTGATCGTAGCCTGGTTGGTGTCATCATAGCAAGGAGAGGCCGCTGTGTTGACTGATATAGGGCCAAGCCATGAATGATGACCATACTGGAATCTGATGGGTTATTCCCCCCATCTGTGGCGAAGATCAGAGGAAACTTACTGTCGCTTCAGAGGGCACGAGCCGCTGCCCCTGCAGAGCTGTGTGTGTGCTATTCACCGAAGACAGTCATTGTAGCTTGTGAGAGAGATGCTCCAGGAGACTCAGTTCAGAGAATTCCTTCTGGTGCGGGTAAGACTTATCAAAGTGACGGGCGGCACCGGAGGAACTTGTCTGCTCTTTGGCACCGGAACACTTTTGACTTTTCTAATAGAGTCAAAGTGGGACTCCTGAGACTCTAACTACTAGTGGGACCTAGCCTGAATGTCACATATAGAGAATGGAGAATAACCACCACCACTAGGGAGAGGGTAATGCAACTCAGAGGCCTGCCTATCGAACAGTACAGACTTGACCTCAGGTGGCTGTAAGTATTATTTGCATATGCTGATTTCCAATTTTTTTCATAAAATACAATTTTTGACTGGACAATCATTTATAGCTGCTATTGAATGCCCTTCGAATTGTGAGCCTGGGTTCACTCCTCTGTATCTACTACCCTCCCCCCGCCCCCCAGTTACCTTGAACTGGAAGAACTGCACTACCACTAAGAGTCAAGTGCTGAAGAGGTACTTAGCCCAGTTTGTGAGCATTCATAGTGGTCAGGCCCCAGGACATCTGGAGTAAAAGGCCTCAACCCTCATGGTTGTGCCCAGTACCTCCTACTTGCCCCATGGCCCTTTAAGAGGGGTTCTGGCAACGAGGAACACTGAATGCTTTCCTGTAATTTGAATGAAGCAGATGCTTCTTGACCCGATCTCTGCTAGTGGCAGTTGTAGGCTCTAAATAAAGTCTTACAATGCAAGACGGTGTCCTTGCCTTTTCACTTCACTTTTTATGAATGGATGAATGAATGAAATGGCATTTATATAGCGCATGCATACTCCAGAGAGTGTCCTGGTGCTGAACATTGATAAAATCTCCCATCTGGCCAAAAGGATATCGTGTTACATTTTGCTGGAACAGCTATGTTTTTAGTTTTTTTCACTAAACGTGAAGCTCTGAAATGGCCCAACATTTTCTGGGGGGAGGGGATTATTCCATGTTTTTGAGAAAAGGAAAGAAAACGAACTTCCGCCCATTCTTACCCAATAGATTTTACAAATCCTGGCTAGGAACTGTGGGAGTAAAGCAGGTATCTGAGGGGGGCATACTCGCATGGCCTTCTCCTCAGATAAACAGCTCCTTTCTAATGGAGAAATTTATGTGCCACAATCAAATTCTTAAAAGTATCATCTTTTTGATGGGCAGATAATGAAATGAGGAGCCCTATGTGTTCTCGGAGGGAGATTAAAAATGAGTCTGGCTGCCTCATTCTGGACTATCTGTAACCGGCTAAAGAAGTAGTCTGGGTCTAAGTAGAGAGCATTTCCATAATCTAGCCTCAAAGTGATCAGGGCCTGGGTCACTTTTTCCTAGTTTCTACTGAGAGAAAAGGAAAGAATTTCTTCAGAGAGCGTAGGATCCCAAAACAGGAGCCCACCAGTGTCTGAAAATGAGGTAGAAGTGACAGCGCTCTGTCAATTTTCATTCCCAAATGTTTTACCGCCTGTTGTTCTGAACCTGGGAGGGGGGAGTATTTTGAGGCCACCACAACCCCCATAACGTGGGAGAGGAGTCACCAAACAGCAGGATCCCAGTTTTATTGCTGTTGCATTTTAGTTGATGCTCTGATACCCATTTAAATACATTGGAAAGATAGAATTCATTCCCCTTTTCACAGATAAAGAGCAGCTGAGTGTCTTCTGCATATGATATTACTTTTGCCCCCAAAGCCTCTGCCAAATCGGCTAGGGGTGTCAAGTACGTGTTGCATAATGTGGGACTCAGTGCTGATCCCTGTGGGATATCTACCACCAATTCAGGAATAGCTCTAAATATGGAGGGATCCACGTTTATAACACTACTCTTCTCCTCTTCTGTGGCCAAGTAGGGTATCACCCCAGAGAACCCCTCAAACATGTTTCTCTCGGCACGGGCAGACATTTGTTGATACTAAATGGGAATTGATCAATTAATCCTAAATAATAGGGCATAAACTGATAGACCTGGAAGTACCAGTTGTAATATCACAGTTTTTTTCTAGATTTTAGGCACTTTCATGTTCACATCTGTATTCTGTTCGGGGCAGAATGCAGATGTGACTGTACACCACAGCAGATTTCTATGACGGAGCTTTAGGGTGAGAGGGTGTCCAGGGCTATTATCTTGGGCGAGCTTTCCACGCTCTCCGGCATGACGTCGGCCAGGGAGAGACAGATGGGGGTTGAGCAGTGCCTCGCCCCTCTTGATCTGTCTTGCTGTTGTGTTGGTTTGACAGTGAATTTCCACAGTTGATAAAATCAGGCCGGGTATTCTCAAAACTATTCATGTTTGGTAAGTGACCAAAAGTCGGAGTTGGCTGGGGAGTTATGCAGCCAGGGATACTGGTTCAGAAGACTCATAACAAGCTCCTCAGTGGTAAACGGAAGTCAAGCAGCAAAAAAGAATGATAAGTTAGAGGAATGATCTTTTGCATGAGTACTCAGGGGCAGATTTACAAGACCCTTGCGCCACTTTTAACATGGGAAAAGTGACGCAAATGTGGTGCAAAGGGCTTGTAAATCTTCCCCTCAATTTGAACCAAAACCTGATACTTATGGACAAAGCTCGAAAAGGAGGGTAGGAAAAGGAACTTCTGTGCCACCAGTTACCCCTTTAGGCCGCATCAGAACTCCAACACTGTGTAAAGAGGCCTCCCTGCAGGTGTCCATAATTTTTCTCAGGGTGGCATGCGTGTAAAGGGTCTCTCCTATGCTCTAGCCAAATACTACTCAGGATCTGATCAAACACTGATCCCAATATTTTGGGACGGGATGCTATTGGTCAATGTGCAGTCTCACAGTTTCCCGCACACAGAATTCGTCGTAATGCTGGAGTGAATGAATAGTGCCAGACTGAGGCCTTTCACAAGCATTTAGGACGTGAGAGCAGCAAGCCACAAAGCTGCATGCGTGTGCACCCGCAGCCTGGCAGACTCACTCACATCAGTGTGAGATGCCTTGTAGTGCTCCTCATTCAGTCCAGGGAGGTCGAGATTTCCCACTGCCAACTGCACAGCAGCATAACTTGGTCTCAAGGCCTAACTGTGTTTTATGGGTATAGTTAAATTCATTTACCATTTGGTAATGGAATTGGAAAATAGCTACAGGGTTACATCACAGCAAAGGAGTTTGAATAAACTTTGGCATTTGGTTGAACAGACTGAAGCCCGATATCAGCAGACATGCCCAGGAGGCTATGGTCGCACAAGGAACACCTGTTTTACAGAGATGCATTCCACAAAACCAGTATGATGAATTTCTGATACATCCCTGCAAATAAGTGTAGTGTTCTTCTGGATATCTAAGAGAGTATGCGTCACATTGGTTGACTGCAACCTACCGTAAAGACATTTGACTAAGCTATACATTGAAAGTGAATAAACCGTTGATATTTATCAACTTTATAACGCTGCCGGTGTATTGTTTATTTATTGTCCATCCTTCTGGTGCTACTTGTATCTCATATTCCACCCAAACCACCCTTCGCTCCCTGCCATTAAAAAAGTCAAATCACAAAGAGGAAGTTCTTGGCATTGAATGAGCTCACACTAGTTGGTTCGTGATGTTCTAGATTGCTTGTCACATTGATTACCTAGTTGTCACTGAGTGTGGACGAGCTGGAGAATGGCCTGACACTTTCATCATTAAAGTTACCTTGATTTTGCATGCATATTCTTCGTTCTCCCTTCTGTTCCAGTATGCTAAGACCATAGAGTTGTATAATTGCAACAAATTACAAGATGCAGTGATACCACCTACAATAGCAAAATGTCATGCATAAAAGTTCAGCATTCATCTATCAAACGGTTATATAGCGGCGAGTCTCCCAAAAACATCCTATCAGGTCCTCCTGATCATGGGAATGTTTACATCCTTGAGTGCACAAGGATAAAGAGAGCATCTCCAATTCATCAAATGGCAAAATTATGGATATTGCCTTCCTGAAAACAGCAACATGCCTCAGTACCACAGAGGTTTAAACACTGCACGAGGAAACACAGACGAGGTGCATACAATGTGGTGAAATAAGGCACTACAGTTAATACATGATCACTTGCTTTAAGAGAGAAATCAAAATAATTTAAATATTACATATCCTCGAGAATACTATTTCAGAATCTAAAATTGAATTTTTGTATGCTACCTAGGGAAAAATAGAACCTCATCCAACTACGCCGTCAAAGCAGGAATCTGACATCCTGTGTAGGCCATCAAAGCACAAAAACTGTAGCGTAGTTGTTTTACCCACAACCCTCTCCCATTAGAACAATTAGGAAAAGGACAATATAAGCAAGTTAGTAGTGTGAGGTGATGACCAATGAAGAAAGAAAGCAGTATGGCTGCGATCATACACCAGTGTAAAAATTAAAGTCACACAGTATCCCTAAAAGTCACTTAGGGCAATATGTACAAAGGGGCACATTTAGAAGAAAGTGAGGCATCTGTAGAGATGAGTCACTTTCCCTGCGCCACCCAGAGAAACTCTTGCACCACCATGGATGCGCCGTATTTACAATACGCCGCACCATGGCGGAAGGATTGACAGATGTGTCAGAAATTCTGACGCATCTGTTGGGGCAAAAGTCACACATTGCTGGAGTCGTGTCGCAAGCACGACACAACTCCAACAATGCATTTTGAGGCCTATTCCCACTACACTGCATCACTCCTCATGCCAGCTTCAAGCAGGCGTAAAGTTTTGACGCAGTGGCGTCCTAGAGGTGATGCTTCACTGTGTCACTTTTATGAGGCTTTCCTGCCTGGGAACGCACATGCTGCATACATTATACCTAACGCAGGTATAATGTGACGCAGAGCTTTACAACTTGACACATCTCCGTAGATGCTTCTAGTTGTAAACTGCCCACATTTTGTACGCCACAGCTACATCACAAAAGTGATGCAACAGAGGCGCAAAAGTGTTGTAAGGGGCTTGTAAAACTGCCCCGAACTATTTTGAAGTTACAAATGGGCCAAATCATAGAATGGACCCATTTGCCAACACAAAAGCAGTTTTGTATGCATGAATCCCAAATCGTGATTCAATACCACTTTGCTGAATCGGAATTTGTAATTGAGCATACATGCCAATCTGATATTTGGACGGGCATGTTTAAGGCATCCCTTCCAAATACCAAATCTGAATGAGATGTTTTAAAGCCTTGCGACCTAATTCCGGTGGCAAAACATTAATAGTTTTCCAACACCTCGAAGGAGGCGATGACCCATTCGCACTTTGGAAAGGGTACCCCTGGGTCCCGTTTGGGAATGTTAAAATAAAAATATTTGGGGGGCGTGGCCAAGATGGCAGCCTGAGAGGACGCGACGCGAAGAGGCTCCTCATCCCAAATCCCCATTAAATCACAATCGAATATTCCTTCTCCCCCATTACGCTCTACAGGCTGCCTGCTTCGAGCGGAATTCCTGCCGGGGTCCCGGGCGAGATCACACGCACCAGTTATCGGGCTGCGGATCCATCAGCGGCGGTGGAAGCTGTTCCGTGCCGTGGAGGAGAACGCGGCTGCCCAGCCCGCCGGACGAAGGCGGCTGGGGGAGCTCTCCGCGGCAGACTGGCTGACATTGCACCGAGTCACGGCTGACCCCCGACTTCGAGAAGGGAGACGTGAAGCATGGAGCAGGGGCCCAACCGCCGGTCGCCCGGTGGGAGGCGCGCGGAGCGAGGAGCTGAGCCAGGCAGTACGAAGCAACACCCGAGTTCCCGGCTTGGGCCTACTCGGCGGGAGACAAAATGGACGCCGCGGGAGACAGGCGATTCCCCGCACGGAGGTGAGGAGCGAGCAGGTGAGGCTCCTGGGGTCCAGAGTTCGGGAGGCAGGCCCTCAAGCCCCCGGCTTGAGGGCCTGACTGAAGCCTAGAGGTTGGGGCCCTTCGGCAATGCCACGAGGCTACATCAAGGCACAGCAGCGGCCACACAGCCACGCACCCCCACACAGGTCGAAAGAGAGTGTCTCAAGAGGGCAGATACTGAGTCACCAGGGAGGGCCCGGCAGGACGAAGGGAACGGGTCCCGGTGCCAAGGGTGAAGACTCGGGGGGCACCAATCGAGCCCCCAGCGATCAGTGGTAGCCCAGCACGCGGAGTGGCGGTGGTCCGGTTGAGAGGACACGACTGCAGGCCCAGCACGGAGATAGGCCGCCACGAGGCCCGGCAGCGGGCCCTTGGCTGGTGGACGCAGGACACCCACCACAGCCCGCACAATGGGCACTCAGCCTCCCTCACGGACCCGCCACTGACCGCGAACTTGCTAGGGGGACACAGCAGGCTTGTGGGATACTGCCAGACTCAAATGGGAGGCAGAACATGTCATCCACAAACCGCAGAGGGGGTCGTACCATCCCGGAAATGCTGGCTAAAGGCGCATCTAAGGGGGAGAAGAGCCCCGACAAACCGACGCAGTCGCCTCAGCCTAAAGAGAAGGAACGGGACGAGGGGGAAGTCCCGGAAACTAAGCTGTTCATGGAAACCCTATTCACTTCTCTTAGGGGAAGACATTCAAACCCTCAAGCAAGACATGGCGGGAGGGTATACAAGGAACTGCGCCGCAACATTGACGAACTTGGAGAACGAGTGACAGAGGTTGAGAACACTGGGCAAGCCAGAAGTGAAGAGGTAGAACTCCTACAGCAAGAAATTATCCACCTCCACAAACAACACATGGACCTACAGGCACACACGGAGGACCTCAAAAACCGCTCGAGGCGCAGTAATATACGAGTTCAAAATGTACCATCTAAGGCGGAGGGGGAGAATGTCACGGCCTACTTGCAGGGTTTGTTCCGATACATACTGGGGGAGAATGAGGACTTTGTGATTCGCATTGACAGGGCCCACAGGGTGGGTCTAGCACGCCGAGCGCCCGCTCCCCCGCCAGAATTCCTAGCCTTCCTGACTGATTATCCCCTCAAAGAGCGCATTTTGAAGGCGGCGCGCCAAAAAACAACACCTTCGCTTTCAGGGTCACGCGGTGGAGCTATTTCAAGACCTGTCGGCGATCACTCTACAGAAGAGGCGAGCATTCAGAGTGGCTACCACCTTCCTGCGCGACAAAGGGATCTCGTACTCCTGGGGACACCCATTTAGACTTATTTTCAAATGGAATGGGGCCCTCCATCAACTTCAGTCCCTGCGAGACACTTGGGACCTGCTGGGCATTCCCCATGAGGGGGAAACATCGGATGACGCCTCAGGTACACAGCCCTCTCAATCGAAGTCCCCACGGACGGCAAGGGATGGCTGGCAGAAAGTACAACGTAAACGCTCATCCAAGAAAGGGCTTAAACCGGATCCCGGGACCGTGGCGCAGGAACACGCAGCGGCGATACAAGAGGTCTCTAGGGACACGAACGCCGGATCCTGAAAGGACACAAACGGGGGTGGTGTCTTGCACAGTCACAACGCCAGGATGGGGGGGCGGGACGGGGGGCCTCGGGCCACCATTGCCACAGTTTCCCTTAACTCGAACTTCTACCACATGCCTGGACTGTAATTGTATAGGCCTGGGACAATGTTCACCAGTTGGGGATTCACAGTTGGGGTTCGGGAGGGGAGGGAGGGGTTGGGGAGCGGGACAAGGGGTGCCTATAGGAGTAAATGAAGTTGGGGTTCAGGGCAGAGGGGGGGAGATGGGGACGGGGGGCTCCGGTATGTTCGGTTCACTCAGGCGGCAGGCGTAGGGGTACAGGGTAACTTCAGACCACAACACAGCGAGACGGGGCGCACATCTCCTCATGGCTGACGAGTCCATCCAGGTTCTTACCCTAAATGTTAAAGGGCTCAACAACCCAATCAAGAGAAGGGCAGTACTCTCCCATTTAGAATACTCAGGGAAGGCTAGTCTTCTCCAGGAGACGCATTTGCTGGCCAAAGACTGGCATCGTATGAGGTCCAGGGCTTTCCCAACTCAGTTTTACTCCTCCACCACGGAGAAGAAGGCAGGGGTGGCCCTTCTATTCGCTAAACACTTCAAAGTTTGGGTGGGAGATAAAGTGGCAGAAATCAAAGGTAGCTCTTGGCCTACACTGTTCTTATTGGAGGACTGTTGATCACAGTGGGGTCCCTTTACGCTCCCAACACCAAATAGGAGGTCTTCCTTAAGGGGGCATTATCAGAGGTCAGGGGCACAGACACGAGGCACATTTTGGTAGATGGGGACATAAATCTAGTCATGGACAACGAAAGCGACAGGTTGGGCAGGAGGTTTGGTGATTCAGGAGCACTCTCCACTGAAGGGAAGCGCTGGCTCATAAAGTAGGGGGTTCCTGGACACATGGAGAGAGATCCACCGGACATCCCCGGGGTACACCTTTTACTCACACGTGCATCGCACATACGCCAGGATAGACAATTTTCTAGGTTCTGCAGAATTTCCCCCCATGGTCCAAGATATAGAGGTCGCCCCGGCAGCCCTTTCGGACCACGATGCAGTGGTGCTTCACCTGATGGTCCCACGAATACGGTCACATAAAGGTAAATGGCGCCATAATGAGAATTTGCTTTCCCGCAAGGGGGTCGCACAGCAACTTTCCCAGAGCATTACGAACTATTTAAGCCGAAACGACACGGGTGAGGTGGCCGTGCCAGCGATCTGGGGGGCACTCAAGGTGGTCGTCAGAGGGGAACTCATTTCGATCTCGGCAGCGGACAACAGAGAACGGAAGGAACGTTGCCACGAGTTGGCAGAGCAAGTGCTAGAGCTTGAAAGAGTTCACTGCCGGACGGGGGCCCCCAGAATCTGGCGCAAGTTGAAGACGGCCAGGGCGCAGCTTGAGAGCCTCAATTTAGATCGGGCGGAATACGCAGCACTGCGCCTCAGACACACATACTATGGGGGGACAAGACCGGCCGCCTCCTGGCTAGTAAACTTAAAGCAAAAATTGTCCGCTCCAAGATCCTGGTCATTTGCGTGGAAGAAGGAGGGGAGCACCGAGAAGACGAGGCGAATGTCCTGGCTCTAGATGCCTCCATACGCCTAGAAGAGGTGATCTCGGCAATAGCATGCCTTAAACCGTTGAAGGCGCCAGGCCCGAACGGATTCTGTGCGGGCTTTTTTAGGACGTTCTGCCCCCTCCTGGCCCCTATTCTAACAAAACTATTCAATTCCTTTCAGGGCCCGGGCTCAATCCCACAGAAGATGCTGGAGGCAGACATTATAGTCCTACCGAAACCAGGCAAAGACGCGTCCCTTTGTGCGGCCTATAGACCGATCTCGCTTCTCAACCTCGACTTAGAGCTTTTCACTGGAATTCTGACAGTGAGGCTATGCCCTTGTCTCCCAGGTATAATAGAACCAGACCAGGCAGGCTTTATATCTTCCCGTCAGTGTTCAGATAACACCAAGCGCACAATGCATGTAATTGATAAGGCACACTTTTAACGCCACAGACGCAGCCCTTCTATCAGTCGATGCCGAAAAAGCGTTCGACAGAGTGAACTGGAGACATCTAGACGAGACGCTGGTGAGATTTGGCATGGGTGACAGGTTTCGGGCTTGGGTGGCTAACTGTTACGCGTCACCCCAGGCAACGATCAAGGTGAACGGGATAAGCTCTAAACCTTTTGACATCAGACGAGGCACGAGGCAGGGCTGCCTGCTCTCACCGCTGCTGTTCGCCATCTATATCGAACCTTTCACCCAACACGTACGGGACAACCAAGCCATCACAGGTATCAAATTTGGGGGTGAAGAACAAACTATAAGCCTCTACGCAGACGACATCCTTGTCGCTGTGGACAACCCTAGGGTTTCGATACCAGCGTTTTTGGAGGAAATAAAACTGTTCAGGAGGGAATCGGGCTTTAAAATGAACATCGGGAAGTCAGTGATTTTACCCTTGGGAGTAACACCCGCCAGGCCAACAGAGGCTTGCTACAACTGGGGGGGTTGACCACGGAAATGGCGCTGCCGTACCTAGGGATTGAACTGACGCCCACAACAGCCCAGACAGTCGAACTAAATTACTCTAAACTTCTAACGCGCATTCAAGGGGACATTTTGAAATGGCGACAACAGCCGCTCTCTTGGCTCGGACGGGTAGCCGCTGTTAAGATGTCCCTATTGCCAAAGGTGCTCTACCTCTTTCAAACCATCCCGGTCCCCCCCCTATAGGCATGATTAAAAAGCTGCAGGACACCATACAGCACTATATCTGGGCCGGTAAACGCCCTCGGCTGAGGCGAGACCAGGTCATGCGGGTACCGGCGGAGGGGGGGCTAGGCTTGCCTGACCTGCAGTGATACTTCCAGGCATCACAATTGTGATACTTCCTAGAATGTTCCCAACCAACTTCGGAGAAATACTGGCTATTACAGGATAGGGCCATGGCGGGCATGCCACTTTGGAGAGTCCCATTTCTTGCGCGCTCAGACAGGCCGGCTTACCTCAAAAAGTCACCCATCACCAGGACACTCCTCCAGGTGTGGGACACAGTGGCGGTCTCCAGGGGCCTTAAGTCCTTTCCGTCACCGATGACGCCCCTGCTAGATAACCCAGTGTTCCCGCCAGGGATGGTCCCCGGTTCCTTCCCACAGTGGCAACAGATAGAGTGTTGTTCGGCTGGGCACTTATTTGATTTACAGGGCTTCATGAAGCTGGACACAATAAAGGATATGTATGCAATTGACAGACCGCAAAACTTCCAATACTTCCAGCTTCAGCACTGGCTTACCCACAAGGATACTATAACTCATGTGACCGCCATCTCACACCATACGAGAAATGGCTCCTCTCCAAAACCACAGATAAGCGGGCGATCACGGAACTGTATAAGCTACTGACCTTCCCCCGCCCGTGACTAGATCCGCGGGTCAGAAATGATGGGAGCGAGAGCTGGGGCGCACACTCCCGGACAAGGAATGGCAGGACATCTTCTACCGGGTGCATCACACAGCTCGAAACATGGCCAGCCGAGAATCGGCGGTCAAGGTGGCCTACTACTGGCACCTGACCCCTGAGAGGCTGCATCAGAGCAACCGTAGTCGAGACCCTACATGCTGGAGGGGATGCGGGCACATGGGGACCCTGCTTCACTTGCTATGGGAATGCGCAGAAGTACAGGAATATTGGGAGGCGGTGCTCAAGGACATTGACATGCACTTTGAGATGGAGATCCCCCGCTTCCCCGCATACGCGATCCTGGGCCTACCTAACAAACTCATGTTCCCACTCAAGTCACTGCGGGGGAAACAAATGGGGTTGGCTATGGGGGCGGTGACGCAACACATCCTCTCACTATGGGACACCTCATGGAAACCCACACACACCGGGTGGCTCAACAGGCTTTGGTATATAATGGGGATGGATAGGATACAAGCCTCTCTCACACAAACATCAGACACCTTTCGAGAAACGTGGTTGCCACTGGTCTCCCTGTTAACCCAAGAATTTAAGGAGCTCACATGCCCAAAATATCTAAAAGTCCTCAGACTGGCGGATGAGTTCCACAAGACACCGGGAGAGGAGAGAGGCAATGTCTAATTCGGGTCCGTTCGGCTACCATGCGGCACCTAAACAGAACACACCGGAGGGGGGGGTGAGGATGGGGGTGGGACCAGGAGGGGGACAGTTGGGGTCAGGGTGGGCCTTGAGGGGGGTTTGGACACAGGACTTTCAATTAGCACCACCTTGATGGGTATTACCCTCACCAGCATCCACGGACACATGGCATCTACCCCTAGGGATATGATCAATAGCACAGTTGTAGAAATGGGGATTGGATTGAAGGGCGCATACAATGCTGTGCTTGTCCAACTGTTACGTTGTATTGTCTCAATAAAAATAAAAACAAATTTGATTAAAAAAAAATTATATATATATATTTTAAGCTCAGGTAGTGGTCCAACAAACCACTGCATGCTCCTAAAAAAATGAAATTTGAACTTTTCATTTACCTTTTTGAAACACTTCCCATTTTCCTATGAGGAAAAAGGGCTGCATTCAATTGCTTGTTTTATTGAGAAGCAATCACAGATTTGGTGGTCTTCAGCAGGCCACAATTCCTGTGATGACTATCATTTTAATGGGTTTTAAACTGTGACCTACCGCAATAATTTTCATGAGGTATGTCATTTGCGAACCACTAGTAATCGCTATCTAAATGTTGTAGGTTTTGTAACATTAGCAATTGCGATTTCCTAATTGCGATTTGGTAAGAATTGCAATTAGGAAAATGGAATTCCTACTTTTTGTACATCTGGCACTTTGAAAATAAGATCTTATAAAGGAATAAATCAGTATCAGTAAGAAGAGCAACTTAAGATATGGACGGGAAATTTAATAACTCAGTTGGTCAGTACCTGGTAATCACAATGCACTCCAAGGTGGGATAATCCTGTGTCAGTCGGCCACTCAAAATAAGGCAAGGAACCTGTCACTTTAACTCATGGCTACTTGCAAACATTTTTCCAGGGGCCACAAAGTTTGATCTGTGGTGTGACTAAGGGCTGCATTAATGCTAGCAGGATGGCAGTTGGGGTTGGGGATTGGGGGTAGGGGCAGGGTTTTGGGTGAAAGAAGCATATACATCTAGTGTCTGAATTGCAAAATGTGAAACCAGAATCTTGGGAACAATCTCTGCTTCTGCACTTAAGCAAATAGTGTGATCCTAGTCAATTGTTTTGTTTCACTTTCCCTCCATTTTCTTCATTGTCACATATGAGGGCCTCGAAATACATGACTTGAGGATGTGTGCATTTAATAAACTATAATGCTGCTATATAATAGAAACGATTGCCACCCAAAGAGAGCACATAACAACTGGCTTGCCTCTTAGTTCACTATTGGCATTGTTGTCAGGGTGGGGTAAGGATTAAAGGTTTCTAAATTCATGTTTGAAAACTATCACTTCGAAAAAATGCTTCTAAATTCACTAATTTTAATCTGATTTACTATGGTGAAACAGTTCTGTGTGTGAATGAAATACACTATTTGATTTTATAACAGACCTTATTATACTTTTAAACTTTTGCTGGAAGATGCCTTTAAAAATTAAGGTATTTCTAAAGTTAAGTGGTGCAGGACACCCTAGTTGCTTCCTTTCTTTAGCTTAAATTAACCTTTAAATAAATGCTTGCCTGTTTGTTTAACATCTTTTTAATATTATTGCGGAGTCGAGTAAATAGCAACTCAGTAATCCTGTTGATGAGGGGGCTGCATGTAAAGGTCAGAAGGGCGTCGTGCAGCCGCCAGGCCATGCTTTGAGTATCACTGTTAAAACTGATAGGTCAACTGGTGAACAGGCCATTAGGGCAGGAGTTCCAACAGTGGAGTAAGGTGAGGCTCTGCTACGTGGAACTTAATGGCTCCCCCCACTAATAAGTAGGGTGGGGGAACTGCACATTTGTTGGGTAGGCAATCCATTGTTCTTGAGCGAATGCCCCGCATCTGCAAATACAAAATTAACCCCATATAGTATTCTAGAATTACCTATTATTTTTCTGTAGTCACAGCCCAATGCATTGTTCTTCTAAGATATGTAAAGGATAAATGCACTACCACATCTCTCTTCACATATTGAATTCCTGATTCTCAAAGGAGGCTGGTCACAGCACAATTTTTGCATTACTCAGAGATTATCATCTCCCTTTGTGGTGCAAGGAATAAGATAAGCCCTCAAATGACAAAGGGTTATTTGCTAAGGCCCTCTTTATGAAAGCCCTGTAATTCCTGCTCATCCCTGAAACTCTGATATGTGGCCCAAAGGGATTTAGGAGGTCTGAAATGTTATAGCTTAACTGTATTGTTTCTACCAAAGATTTTGACTGCTGAAGGCAGATGAAATCTCTGATGGAAAATGTGGGTTGAGAATGTGGAATTATCAAAGTATTCAGCCCCACGATTGTATATCGATTCAGTCATTACTCATTACCCAGTGATTTTCAGGGTTCAACACTTAATCCTTGTTAATTCTGCCCCTCCTCTGCTATCATTAATTCTGGGGTGCAAAAATAACACTTCTGCGTCCCTGTCACACTTAATAAGGATCTAAGAGTCCCAAATATCTTGCCTCATGAACATTAATGAGGTCAAAATCGGGCTTCTGGCTCCAAGTATAAAAACGCTGGAATGCTGGCTATAGGGATAGTAAGCCTTCACCCAAGCATTCAAAAGGGTAATACGTTTTTATCAGTGAGTTTGTGTCGCTTATACAAAATTATAGTGTAATGTGTTATTTCAAATTAGAGCATGAAAATTGCGTATTAAATAGAATACATTTGTGAAATGTATAGTTTTGCTGCTGTCAGCATTTTTTTAATTGATGTTTGACTCGGTGGCATGTGTGTAGCTTCACACCACGATAGCCCAAATGTGCCCATATGTGCCACCCACACAACAATCCACGCTCACATGCAAGCTTCCCTCACACAACATCTGTAACAGTCTCTCTCAATTCTTTAGCTACAAAACTATGACCATGTACAGCAACTTCAACCTGCAAGCAGACCCGACAGACCTTGCCAAATGCCTCCCACTTTCATCCAAAGAACAATGCTAAACACATGGCTTATCATCATACCGGAAGAAACTGCCACCACATTGAAGTCCATCCAGTCAGGGGCCATTGGACCCCACCATGCCTACTCCAGAGGACTGAAACCCATCAGAGCCATGCTCTCACTGATTCTCAATGCCTCCACCTCTTCTGCGAACTTCCCAGATTCTTGGAAATATGCAACTCTCGCCCTCGCCAGCACCCACGCACACGCCTCCATGGACTACATCTTCCTCGGGGACCTGAACTTCCACCTTGAGAACAACAACGACGCCAACTCCGCCACCCTGATCAACAACCTTGCCAACCTCGGCCTCAAACAACTCGTCACCGCACACAACCACGCCGCCGGCCACACGCTGAACCCCGTCTTCTCCACAGGCACCCATGTCGCCTTCGACCACACAACCGAACTCCACTGGACCGACCACCGCTGCATTCATTTCACCTTCAAGAAACCAGCCACGCACCACCACACCCAGCAGCTGCCTCGCTGCTGCTGGAGCAAAGTCACAGAAGACTGGCTGATCACCACCCTTGCCCAGACCCCACCCACCGACCCCACCAAAACAGACGCCGCAGCCCGCAACCTCAGACAGTGGATCAACAACTGTGCCAACACCCTCGCCATGCTCAAAAAACCCTCCAATACCCACGCCAGCAAGAAAGCCACCTGGTTCACCGACGAGCTCCTGACCTCCAAACTCCCATGCCGGAAACTGGAAAAAATATGACTCCACGAACGCACACCGAACAACCATGCCGCCCACAAGGACGCCACCCAGAGACATCACCACCTCATTAGATTAGCCAAGAGATCCTCCTTCAAAGACCGCTTGGACAACAACGCACATGACAGCAAAGATCTCTTCAGCATCATAAAGGAACTCTCCAACCCCAGCACCAATGTCATCCCGCCCGCACAAGAACTGTGCGACTCACTAGCCATCTTCTTCCACCGCAAGATCGCTGACATCCAGGACAGCTGCAACACCACATCCGCCCCAACTACGCCAGACTCCACCTCTCCTGTGAACATCACCAGCGCCATCCGCCTGACCTCCGGGTCCAAAGTCAACAACGACGAGACACGCAAGGTCATGAACTCCATTCACTCAGGATCTCCGTCAGACCTGTGCCCACACCACATATTCAACAAAGGAGACCCAGTCATCGCACCCCAACTCCGGAAGGTCATCAACATCTCCTTCGAAACAGCGACATTCCCGGAATGATGGAAGCACGTTGAAATCAACGCCCTCCTCAAGAAGCCCAAGGCGGACCCCAAGGACCTCAAGAACTTCCGGCCAACCTCCCTGCTCCCGTTCCCGGCAAAGGTCATCAAGAAAATCAGCAACAGGCAATTGGCACACCACCTGCAAGACAACAACATCCTGTACCGGTCGCAGTCCTGATTCAGACGAAACCACAGCACTGAGACAGCCCTCATTGCCGCCACTGACGACATCAGGCGCCAACTAGACAATGGCGAAATATCAGCCCTCATCCTCCTGGACCTGTCGGCCGCCTTTGACACAGTCTGCCATCGCACTCTAAAGACACGCCTCCTAGAAGCCAGAATCCAAGAGAAGGACCTTAACTGGACCACGTCCTTCCTCTCCGGCAGAACCCAGAGGGTCCGCCTCCCACCCTTCCGATCCGAAGCCACCAAAACATCTGTGGCATCCCCCAAAACTCATTTATCAGCCCGACGCTGTTCAATATCTACTTGGCCCCCCTTGCACAAGTGGCCCGCCAGCACGACCTCAACATCATCTCCTGCGCCGACGACACCCGGCTCATCCTCTCCCTCACCAAGGACTCACAGACCGCCAAAAGCAACCTCCACGAGGGAATGAAGGCCATCGCCGACTGGATGAGGAGCAACCGTCTGAAGCTGAACTCGGACAAGACGGAGGTACTCATCCTTGGACCCACCCCCTCAGCCTGGGACGACTCCTGGTGGCGACCACACTGGGAACAGCACCAACACCCAACCTAGGATTCATCCTCAACTCCTCCCTCACCATGGCTAAGCAGGTCAATGCCGTCTCCTCCTCCTGCTACAACACCCTCTGCATGCTCCACAGGATCTACAAGTGGATCCCGACCGAAACAAGAACGGTGACACAGGCCCTCATCAGCAGCCGACTGGACTACGGCAACACACTCTAAGCAGGAATACCAGCCAAACACCTATACCGACTACAACACATCCAAAATGCCTCCGCCCGACTGATTGTCACTGTCCTCCGCCGCACGCACATCACCCCCCACCTGAGAGACCTACACTGGCTCCCTGTCGACAAGAGGATCACCTTCATGCTCCTCACCCACGCACACAAAGCACTCCACAACACTGGACCAGCCTACCTTAACAGCAGACTCAGCTTTTACGCCCACACCCGCCAGCTCCGCTCCGCCAGCCTTGCCCTCGCCGCTGTCCCCCACATCCAACAAACGACCTCCGGAGTCAGATCCTTCTACTACCTCACAGCCAAGACCTGGAACACCCTCCCTATCCAAATACGGCAGACCCAAGACCTACTCGCCTTCAGAAGACTCCTGAAGACCTGGCTCTTCAAGCAGTAGCAGCACCATCCACCCCCGCCCCCTCTCCTCTCAGTGCCTTGAGACCCTCATGGGTAAGTAGCACGCTCTACAAGTACTCTGATTGATTGATTGATTGAACTCTCTGAAGACTCTTCAGTGCTCGCCGTATACAGACCATCTCCCTGCTGCAATTTCCAACCAAAGTCTTAGATAATATCATCAACAGACACCTTACAGACTGCTTCAATGACCACCAAGTTTTCAACACCACTCATTCTGGTTTAAGACTCAAACACAGATGGAAACTACCCTCATCACTTCCATGACTCTGGATGGAGGAGATACAATGGCGGTCACCCTCATGGACCTCTCTTCAGCATTTGTTACAGTCTCCCACCCCATTCTCATTCAAAGCTTACAAAATATCAAAATACAGGGACATGCACCTCGATGGGTCTGCTTCTTCCTGACTGTAAGAACCCAGATAGGTAGCCTGGCAACATATACCTTGGATGCCTCCAACCTTATCTGAAGAGTTCTGTAAAGATCCTCTCTGAATCTAACCCTCTTTAATGCATACATGAGCCCTTTAGCCTGCATCATCTGTTGTCACAACAGAAACATCCTCTCCTATGCTGATGACATGCAACACATTGTCTTCCTCCCATGGACAAGAAGCCCAGTACCTGGATCAAGTTCAATGCCTGCCTGACTGAAATAGCCCAATGGATAAAGGCCAACTGTCTGAAGCTGAACACCTTCAAGACTGAAATTATGAAGAGCACATTACCCTGAGATTCCACCTGGTGAACAGCAGAGCTAGGGCCCACCCCCATCTCCACCCTCTCCATGACACCAAGAACATCAGGGTGTCATAAACTTGGCATGACTACCCAAGTGAATGCTGTCACCGCTTCATGCTTCCATACCCTGATGACTGAGGTATATTTTCAAAAGGCTCCCAATCGGCACCCAAACTGTCATAAACATCCTGGTAACAAGCAAGCTGGACTACTGAAACACCCTTTATGCCGGGGTACACAAAAATTCACCAGAAGGCTGCAGACCATTCAGAACCCGCAGCCAGAATCACTCTCCAACTCCCAAGCTATACTTACATCACGACACACCTAAAGGAGCTCCACTGGCTCCCCAATCACAAATGAGCATTATTCACACTCCTCACCCACACTTTCAAGGCACTATATAACACTGGCCCAATATGCTTTAACAATAGCTTCTGCTTTCATGAACCTTCCAGACAGTTTGTCTGCTCCTCTAGACTCCAACGTGTCCTACTAGCACAAATCCCATGCAAATGGAAAACCATATATGCCAGTAGAGCCTTCTCCTGCATCACGCCTAATAGGTGAAACGACCTGTCGCTACACATAGGAGCTTCCTCAACACTTCTGGAATTCCGCAAGAAGCTGAAGACCTGACTTTTCAATTAGTCCCATTAGCCCCTAGAGGGCCTATTTATGAGGTGGTTTAGGTTGCTCTTGTACCAAGCAATGTGGTGCAAGAGTGACACAAACCTTAAGTCAGATATATGACGCCACACAAGACCACTTTGTGTGGCCTTGGGTGCATCCATTAATTTGGAGTAAGGCAACACAGTGCAAATCACTGTGTTGCCTTACTCTGCCCTGGGAAGGCGCTCAAGGGGCGTTGTGTGGGTGTTCCCACGCAACTCCCATGGTTGTTGACGTATTCCCAGATTCACCAGCACTGGTAAACCTGGAACTGCGCTAAAAAGATATGTCTTCCCAGGGGAGGCGTAACAAGGAGAAATATATTTCTTTCTCCTCTGTACTTCCTCTTTCTATGTTTGCTGCACTACTCATTGGTAGAGGAAAATGCCTCTCAGGATTGTGTTTGTGCAGGAAGATGCTCCTTCCTGCACAATATCAATCCTGCATGCAATACAGGCACCATTGCAACATGGTGCAAGGCTGCCTGCATTAGCGCTAGCCTGCCAAAAGAGCACCAGCGCAGACGAAAAGGCAGGAATGTACCGTATTGCCTTAAATACAACACAATCCTGCCATTTCTCTGACATGCAGTGCAGCACTGCAAGGTAACTTTCTGCGCTGCAGTGTATGACTATTTCATAAATAGGCCCCTAGGTTTGGCTAGACCCACACCTTCCCAGAGCCAGGATACCCCACCCAGACGGACACATACTTCAAACTCTGAAATCACCTTCATGATGAAAGGCAAGTGTTTGGAGGAAAAATAACGCAAATATGAACAATTTAAAACAAAAAAAAATCGGACGTATTTTTAGTATAAGGTTGCATACTATTTTAATACAATTAGGTAACACAAACAAATTATGAATTACTGTAAAAAAGATACAGAGGGTCCGCCTCCCACCCTTCCGATCCGAAGCCACCAAAACATCTGTGGCATCCCCCAAAACTCATTTATCAGCCCGACGCTGTTCAATATCTACTTGGCCCCCCTTGCACAAGTGGCCCGCCAGCATGACCTCAACATCATCTCCTGCGCCGACGACACCCGGCTCATCCTCTCCCTCACCAAGAACTCACAGACCGCCAAAAGCAACCTCCACGAGGGAATGAAGGCCATCGCCGACGGGATGAGGAGCAACCGTCTGAAGCTGAACTCGGACAAGACGGAGGTACTCATCCTTGGACCCACCCCCTCAGCCTGGGACGACTCCTGGTGGCGACCACACTGGGAACAGCACCAACACCCAACCTAGGATTCATCCTCAACTCTTCCCTCACCATGGCTAAGCAGGTCAATGCCGTCTCCTCCTCCTGCTACAACAACCTCTGCATGCTCCGCAGGATCTACAAGTGGATCCCGACCGAAACAAGAACGGTGACACAGGCCCTCATCAGCAGCAGACTGGACTACGGCAACGCACTCTAAGCAGGAATACCAGCCAAACACCTATACCGACTACAACACATCCAAAATGCCTCCGCCCGACTGATTGTCACTGTCCTCCGCCGCACGCACATCACCCCCCACCTGAGAGACCTACACTGGCTCCCTGTCGACAAGAGGATCACCTTCATGCTCCTCACCCACGCACACAAAGCACTCCACAACGCTGGACCAGCCTACCTTAACAGCAGACTCAGCTTTTACGCCCACACCCGCCAGCTCCGCTCCGCCAGCCTTGCCCTCGCCGCTGTCCCCCACATCCAACGAACGACCTCCGGAGTCAGATCCTTCTACTACCTCACAGCCAAGACCTGGAACACCCTCCCTATCCAAATACGGCAGACCCAAGACCTACTCGCCTTCAGAAGACTCCTGAAGACCTGGCTCTTCAAGCAGTAGCAGCACCACCCACCCCCGCCCCCTCTCCTCTCAGTGCCTTGAGACCCTCATGTGTAAGTAGCACGCTCTACAAGTACTCTGATTGATTGATTGATTGAACTCTCTGAAGACTCTTCAGTGCTCGCCATATACAGACCATCTCCCTGCTGCAATTTCCAACCAAAGTCTTAGATAATATCATCAACAGACACCTTACAGACTGCCTCAATGACCACCAAGTTCTCAACACCACTCATTCTGGTTTAAGACTCAACCACAGATGGAAACTACCCTCATCACTTCCATGACTCTGGATGGAGGAGATACAATGGCGGTCACCCTCATGGACCTCTCTTCAGCATTTGTTACAGTCTCCCACCCCATTCTCATTCAAAGCTTACAAAATATCAAAATACAGGGACATGCACCTCGATGGGTCTGCTTCTTCCTGACTGTAAGAACCCAGATAGGTAGCCTGGCAACATATACCTTGGATGCCTCCAACCTTATCTGAAGAGTTCTGTAAAGATCCTCTCTGAATCTAACCCTCTTTAATGCATACATGAGCCCTTTAGCCTGCATCATCTGTTGTCACAACAGAAACATCCTCTCCTATGCTGATGACATGCAACACATTGTCTTCCTCCCATGGACAAGAAGCCCAGTACCTGGATCAAGTTCAATGCCTGCCTGACTGAAATAGCCCAATGGATAAAGGCCAACTGTCTGAAGCTGAACACCTTCAAGACTGAAATTATGAAGAGCACATTACCCTGAGATTCCACCTGGTGAACAGCAGAGCTAGGGCCCACCCCCATCTCCACCCTCTCCATGACACCAAGAACATCAGGGTGTCATAAACTTGGCATGACTACCCAAGTGAATGCTGTCACCGCTTCATGCTTCCATACCCTGATGACTGAGGTATATTTTCAAAAGGCTCCCAATCGGCACCCAAACTGTCATAAACATCCTGGTAACAAGCAAGCTGGACTACTGAAACACCCTTTATGCCGGGGTACACAAAAATTCACCAGAAGGCTGCAGACCATTCAGAACCCGCAGCCAGAATCACTCTCCAACTCCCAAGCTACACTTACATCACGACACACCTAAAGGAGCTCCACTGGCTCCCCAATCACAAATGAGCATTATTCACACTCCTCACCCACACTTTCAAGGCACTACATAACACCGGCCCAATATGCTTTAACAATAGCTTCTGCTTTCATGAACCTTCCAGACAGTTTGTCTGCTCCTCTAGACTCCAACGTGTCCTACTAGCACAAATCCCATGCAAATGGAAAACCATATATGCCAGTAGAGCCTTCTCCTGCATCACGCCTAATAGGTGAAACGACCTGTCGCTACACATAGGAGCTTCCTCAACACTTCTGGAATTCCGCAAGAAGCTGAAGACCTGACTTTTCAATTAGTCCCATTAGCCCCTAGAGGGCCTATTTATGAGGTGGTTTAGGTTGCTCTTGTACCAAGCAATGTGGTGCAAGAGTGACACAAACCTTAAGTCAGATATATGACGCCACACAAGACCACTTTGTGTGGCCTTGGGTGCATCCATTAATTTGGAGTAAGGCAACACAGTGCAAATCATTGTGTTGCCTTACTCTGCCCTGGGAAGGCGCTCAAGGGGCGTTGTGTGGGTGTTCCCACGCAACTCCCATGGTTGTTGACGTATTCCCAGATTCACCAGCACTGGTAAACATGGAACTGCGCTAAAAAGATATGTCTTCCCAGGGGAGGCGTAACAAGGAGAAATATATTTCTTTCTCCTCTGTACTTCCTCTTTCTATGTTTGCTGCACTACTCATTGGTAGAGGAAAATGCCTCTCAGGATTGTGTTTGTGCAGGAAGATGCTCCTTCCTGCACAATATCAATCCTGCATGCAATACAGGCACCATTGCAACATGGTGCAAGGCTGCCTGCATTAGCGCTAGCCTGCCAAAAGAGCACCAGCGCAGACGAAAAGGCAGGAATGTACCGTATTGCCTTAAATACAACACAATCCTGCCATTTCTCTGACATGCAGTGCAGCACTGCAAGGTAACTTTCTGCGCTGCAGTGTATGACTATTTCATAAATAGGCCCCTAGGTTTGGCTAGACCCACACCTTCCCAGAGCCAGGATACCCCACCCAGACGGACACATACTTCAAACTCTGAAATCACCTTCATGATGAAAGGCAAGTGTTTGGAGGAAAAATAACGCAAATATGAACAATTTAAAACAAAAAAAAATCGGACGTATTTTTAGTATAAGGTTGCATACTATTTTAATACAATTAGGTAACACAAACAAATTATGAATCACTGTAAAAAAGATATCCAGTACTAATACGATGGATATCTCATAGCACGGGCCCTAGTTGAGCATTAAGAGGTTTTCAGCATTTACTTAGCTTTCCTTCCTGTACTGCATGGGTGAAAGCGACCAGCCTCCTTCCAAATGCAGGACCATTACTCGGCAGCCGCATCTATTACAATGGAAGGAAATGCTTTAACATTTACAACTGGTAGTTCCAAAAATATCTTGAGTGGAATGCCCTTTTCCTTTTTTTCTGCAAGTTTCCCATTTATTCTTGAATAACTCATGCAGCCTTTCAACTCCAGGAACCGAAATTACAGTTTTAAAAACCGCTGCATATCTTTTGGCAAAATATGATCAGTGTCAGTGTTCAGGATGGAAGGCACAGACTGTATCACAGGAATGGGTCGCCACACTGCTACTAAAATGTCATTATTGATTAGTTACACCAGAATTCAATAATAGCATACTGTCCATTTTGCTGCCTAACTGGTTCGTAGTAATCACTCCAAAATAGCTGCTTCTTTTAAAGTATGCAAATGAATGCATGCAAAAGGGAATTTTCTGAACACCCCAAATATGATGTTTTCCTGATGGTCTCAGTTTCGAGGTTATGTCAACTACTTTTATTTGTATTTGATATCCCCAGCATCTTAAAAGCAGCCAAACGTGCAATTTAAATATAATTGGGTTTACATTTTTTACAGCAATCTTCCTCTTAAGCATGATACCAAATCATCACATGCATATTTATGTTTATTTTTATATTTATTCATGTATACATATATTTATTTATTTGCTTGTTTATTTTCACATTTGATTCCTTAAATGCCCAGGGCTACTTCTGGGTCACTTAAAAGCACAGGGGATGAGAAAGCAATAGAGAATGTGAGGGAACTAGGGCTGGGTAATTTTTTTTGATTCACAGGAAGTGGCGGTGGATTGTGTAAGAACGTGAGACACGGTCTAGTGTCTCAGTTCCTGTGTAACCATACACCTAACACCCACCCACCACCAGGCGTCATAGGTCAGATGACCCTGGCCAATAAAAGGGGCCGAGCGCACGTGCTCTGAGCCCATTACCTATCCCCCAACTACAGTGTCTGCGTCTCATTTACTTATGCACAGAATGAGGGCCTAGCGCCCCCACCAAACCTTACAATGGCGACGAGGCGGAGCTGTGCCCAGCGTGCCACAGCTAAATGAAAACATCGTGGGGGAAGAGGAGAGAGCTGAGAGGCGACGTCGCGCCCCACCCCCCTCCCCCACAGGATCGGCGCCGGCCTGCAGTGTGGCCCGCGGGGCGTGTGCCTTGCCCCGGGCCTGGATGCCGGTTGAGGTGACCGAGAGCCCACCTCACACCTCAAGCCTGCAGGAAGAACAGCGAACCGACCGGAGCCCACCCGCGTCGACCGCAACTGGCCCAGCTGAGAAGCGACCACAGCAGTGCCCACCTGTGTGATAGAACAGGCCTGCCGGCCGAAAGTGTGCCCCAGCACGAAGCGGACCGACCGGAGCCCACCCGAGTCGGCCCGCAGCAGTGTGACCCCCGCCGGGGAGAGACCCGCAGGCAAGAGGTGAGCCCGCATGCTGCCCGAAAGTGAACAGGGACAGACCGGAGGTCCGCGGGAGTCCACCCCGCCTCCGTGTCTCTCATGAACAATGTAGGGAAGGGAGTGGAGTAGCTAACCACCTCCCGACCCCCTCGCAAAGAGAGTGAAGCGTAATCAAAAGCGGAGCCCACCCGCAAAGTAATGGCGCCCTGAGGGGTGTGAGGCGACCCGCCACTGCCATAGTGATTGAAGAGGCCCGTGGGCCTGAGGTGAGCCTGGGGGCCGCACAAGCCAGAAGCGACCCCCCTTATGCATGAAGACTGCAGCGTAGCCCACCCGCAAAGGCACAAATGGCGTTAATGGCGGCCATTAGCAAGCGGAGCCCACCCGCTGGACTTTAACTTATATTGCCAAAGAATGAATTAGCAGTGCCAGCGGAGCCCACCCGTGGCCTGCCGGCGGCACCCCAGCGAGGAAAGACACTGCAGAGCCAGCGGAGCCCACCCGCAGCCTGCGACAAGCATGGCAGGTCTCCGCGGTGCAGCGTGAGCAAGGTGAAGCTGCTGCGGCGGGAGACCGGGAAGAGTGGAGCCTCCCGTGCCGAGGAATGAGCAGCGGGTAAATCGGCAGAGCCGGCGGAACCCACCCGCGGCCTGCCTTGAGCGCCCCCCCCGAGCGGGGCAGGAGTGAACAAGAGACTGGTGCCAGCACCCCCTGCGCAGCCCGTAGTGTAAGAGGGCCTGTAGAGAGATGGCAGCTTAACCCCAAAGAGGACAGAGAGACTTATGGGGCAGGAGAGAGATGTATGCGGCCGAGAGGAGAGCCGCCTGCTCTGAATAAGAGGCCTACCTGCACCACGCAAGAAACCTACGTTTACCACTGACTGGCCTGAGAATAAGAAAGGACTCACCGGGAGAGCCGAGAGTCTTGCAGTGCGGGAGCTCCGGTATCCGATCCAGGCTCTGAGGGAGGGGATTCATCACTGGCAGCTTTGGTGCAGGCACGGAGGTGTTGTGTGGCTAGAGGGAGTCGGGTGCAGGGAGGAAGCACCCACCGCGACTCGCCCTCCATTCCTCTGCCCCAACAGCACCACAAGCCTGCTCTCACGCAGCACAGGCCTACACGGGCAGCTTCATCGGTAGGAGCTGAGGAAAGCTCCAGAAAAGGAACACTGCCACCTTGTGGCCGGTAGGCCAGACTACAGGCCAAGCACCCAGCAAGCCAAAGGAACGTGCAGCACACGGGTAAGAGTGACAGAGCTCCCTGCAGCACCAACAAAGTGCCAATCCTTCGAGGAACTGCCTGCATCCACCCCAACAAGGACTCAAAGAATGCACAGTGTGCATGCGAGTGGACAGCACAGCAGCTGTTGCCGCCAGCAAGTGCCAAGCACACCAGGACAGCACAGGACGGCGTAGAAACGCGCTAGAAAGGCAAAAATGCGCCAAGCACGCAAGAGCACCAGAATTTACGCACCAGGAGAAGGAGTGACGGAACTCCACGCATGAGAGCGCAAGGACCGACGCTCGCAAGCAGTGACCAGGAGCAGGAGACAGAACAGAGGCGCAGACCACCTGACGCACAGGGGACAAGCAGAGACCAAATGCCAGCGGAGTGGCACCTCATGGCCACAGGTTGTCGTTGCAACCGCAGGGAAGAAACTGCAGCACCACCACCACGGGAAGAGACAGAGGTCCCAAGACTCCCCACCAGGCAAGTGCGACACAGGGAGGAAGCGCGACGACCGTCAACACTGCTCCAGGGTCCCGAGAAGAAAGCAAGCACACCCCGTGAAGTAACGGGTGCCACTTGAACACTAGGAAGCAAGGAGTGGTGACGTAACCCTCCGCACAGAAACGCAGCACAGGAAGAGCGCGGAGAAAAGCGCGCCAACGCGACAGCACCAGAACGGAGCAAACGGATCAAACAGAAGACATCAAAGCGTGAGGACTCACGCAGATGACCAAAGCAAGGGTCACCCAACCGCAACACAGCAAGTATCCCGCAAGTGGACCAAAGATAGCCTGCCAGCATCGGCAGAATGGACCGACCAGAGGTCCAAGAAGTTCGAACACCAAGGCACAGTCCACGATCAGCGACTAACGAACTTCAACAACCTCAATTCAACATGTAACGTCTAAAGAGAGAGAGAAGATCGCAACGCCCGGTCCAGTCACAGATGTGAAGAGACAGTGTCCGTGAACCTGGACAAGTCCGGATGGAAGCAGGCGGAGTGCACGCTGCCTGGAGAAGTCTGGCCAGGAAGAGGAAGACAGCAAGGTGACCAGACCGCGTTGCGAAAAGAAAGGAGAAGAGGTCTGTGTGGCACGTCTGCCCGACAGTCATCCAGGAAGGACAGAAGCGAGCATGCCGGTCTGTTGGCAACACCCACCTCTGGGATGGAACGGACATAAGGGCCGCGGAAATCCAGGGGCAGAGGCCTCAGGGACACCGGTGGCAGCGGGTCCCACACGAGAGATGGACTGTTGAAGCTCACGCTGAAGTTCCTGGAAGACCGAAGGTCGCACACGACTGAACCAATGCCAACAACACCCTTTCAGGTGGAACTCGGACACGGAGAAGATGACCCGTAGCGACGTCCTTCAAAATGTTTGAAGAGGCAAGGCGGCATGCACACCGGTCCGTTGGAAGCCTGGCAGAAGGGCCTCCGGGTCGTCCAGTGAGAGGGGACACCCACGAGAGAGGGGTATCCGTGAGAGGGATAACCTGCAGCTGAAGGTCCCGTCAGGAACAGACACCAGTTTGAACCAAGCACTTTGACCAGGACGGTCCCGCGAAAAGTAACACACTTGGGACTCAATATATCTCTACTTCTGCACGTTCACAGGATGCGGAAAAGAGCGAGAAAAACTGTAAAGCCCACTTACAAGCTGCATGTCGGCCAAGGCAAGAAGAAACAACATTGCCAGCAATCAACGTGACCAGCAGTGGAGAAGACCACGTGGGAGTCGTCGTGATTTTAAGTTATGAGTTTGTGTGAACTGTATTTCCTTCCTACAGGTTGGACTTTAGTTAGTGTAATTTTATTAACTAAGGTTGGGAGGGATGTAGTAACGTGAGACACGGTCTAGTGTCTCAGTTCCTGTGTAACCATACACCTAACACCCACCCACCACCAGGCGTCGTAGGTCAGATGACCCTGGCCAATAAAAGGGGCCGAGCGCACGTGCTCTGAGCCCATTACCTATCCCCCAACTACTGTGTCTGCGTCTCATTTACTTATGCACAGAATGAGGGCCTAGCGCCCCCACCAAACCTTACAGATTGCAGTATTATCACATGAAATTTCACTGAACTTCTCCTACTTGTCAAAGATGATTACTAAGGGAATAGGGACCTGAAGATCCTATGAATAACCACTATCTGCCTGGTTCACGGTCAGTTTCTTCCGTTCGCACATTTTTATGCTGGTCTCTCACAGCTGCTTAGGAGAACCACACAAACTCCACAAATCACACAACCACCTCAGATCTGCTGTTTCCTCTGGCTTGCCTGCAGAGCAGACTTGGGTGATTTTGTACCCAATTTGGCATTGCAAGTTAAATGGGAAGAAGTACTGGTTTAGTCAGTTTCCTATTTCTATGAATCTTTTCACCCATCTCTACTAATGATTATGATGCTGGTCAGACACATGCCCGGCAGGCATCGTAGAGGAATTGAACTGTGCGACAAGGAGTTGGAGGTCTCGCTTACCAAATTATGATCTGAGCGCTGTGTTGGCAGTCGAATCCTGTATTTTTTCCATTGCGGCTTGTGCTGCTGCTCGCAGCACAAGCAGCAATGGAAAAAATGCAGTTTAAACATTTGTGCACGGTGTGGCAGGCACCATGCGGTGTCTGCCAATCCATATCTATGTCCTGCTCAAATATTAGGTTTTGTGCTTTTCACTTATTTTTTGCTTATATTGGACTGGTTTGAGTAGAAAATGTTATGCAAACCTCCCTCTCCCAATTCATTGAGTAGATATCTTACAACATATTTGAACCTGAGAGGGAATTTTCAAAAGACTCCTCAATAAAAGTACATATCACATATTACTTTTGTATACAACGGCATGCCTCTGGTACAATCTTCACAAAGGCCCCCACCCAAATCTATACTAATATAATAAAGAGAGAGCCCAAACCTTTGAGGCGGGTAATCTCAGGAACCAACAGCAGCAATCACAACACCCAATACAGCGTTGGAAATGGCAGTTGCAGCAGAAGGACATAGGCTATGCAGACGCCCACCATATACATTTAAAAGGTAAAAGCACAGTGCCATCAAAGTAGTCCCTTGTGGGCGTGTCTGCGTTGTGCTGTGGGCGTGTGCTGGGGGCGTGACAAAAGCTGGGGGCGTGTGGTATGTTCCGCCCTTCATGCCATGTCTCATATTGTGTGCTAATCCCACCCTGCTCCCTTTAAATACCCCTGCACCCCATAATCATAACCCACCCTTACTCTTTAAAATACCCCAATTCCCTTAAACACTAACCCATCTTAACCCTATAAATATATCCTGTACCCCAAAACCAAAACCTAGCCCTGAACCCTATAAATACCCCTGTACCTCAAAACCCAAACCTACCCCTGAACCCTAAAAATACCCCTGTACCCCCAAACTTAGCCCAGAACCCTAAAAATACCACTGTACCCCAAAACCCAAACCTAGCCCTGAACCCTTAAAATACCACTGTACCCCAAAACCCAAACCTAGCCCTGAACCCTAAAATACCCCTTTACCCCAAAACCCAAACCTATCCCTGACCCCTTAAAATACTCCTGTATCCCAAAACCCAAACCTACCCTGAACCCTAAAAATACCCCTGTGCCCCAAAACCCAAACCTAGCCCTGAACCCTAAAAACCCTGTACCACAAAACCCAAAAATTCCCCTGAATCCTAAAATACCCCTGTACCCCAAAACCCAAACCTAGCCCTGAACCCTAAAAATACCCCTATACCCCAAAACCCAAATCTAGCCTTGAACCCTAAAAATACCCCTGTACCCCAAAACCCATAACTATCCCTAAATCCTAAAACTACCCCTGCCATAACCCAGAACTATATCTGAACCCTTAAAATACCCAAACACCCCAAAACATATACTTCAGTATCCCAAAACATATACCCCTATACCCATACTTACCTTATCCAAACAGTAAAAAAAAACATGCTTTTACCATTCCTGCATTTACAACGAATTCCGTTGTAAATGTATGCGTGGTAAAAGCATATAAAATGTAATGCCATGTGTTATAATGGCATTGCGGAGTCATGGTACTTTCGTAATGAAAGTATGCGGAGTGATGGTATGCACAAAGAAAGTTGTGGAACAGTGGGTGTTTACCCTCCTCCGGTAAGTACATTGGTGGCACGGCCGCCCACATCTCCAGCAACATACTCATATTTTTTCACCACCAATTTGAAAAATGCACAGGTCTCTCTCATTGATGGCCAGCACCGACATACACTTTTAGACACACCTCCCGCCCCAAGTTCTAGAATTGCGAACTTTAGGGCTGGGGTGCTACGTTGACATCTCGGCATCAGCTCAACATCCTGTGATTCCAGGCAAATCGCTTTGTCTCCCCGTGCCTACCACAAATAAATGTGTTCTTCTGTAATGTAAATTGTGCTCATGCCATGTTGTCGAGTTCGCACTATATAATATTGCAAGGAAAAATAAAGTAGGGAAACTCGAGTTCACACACTACTGAACGCGCATCCCGAAGTGCATCAGCAGTGCACTGTGAATCGGAGCGTTTCACAGGTCTGTCACAGATAAGAAATGCTATCAAAACGAAATCCTACAAAACAAAATACTACTGGCCGGCAACAATTCATACCCGGACAACGTCAGGACGGGCTGCTAGTACCATATAAAGGTATCTTGCTTCGTTTTGTGAATGCAAGTGAATACTTAGCTTCCACTTTTGATGAACACAACTGCCCACAAGAGGCAGTTATCTATACTACTATTATAAAGGAAGAACTTTGAAACTTTGAGGCGGGTAAACTCGGGAACCACAGGGCCAATCCACACACCCGATACATCGTTGTAATCGTCAGGGAGTGCAGATGGACACAGGCTATATAAACGTAATAAATATACGTTATTTAAAAAATGTACCAAAAAAAAAAAAGTAGTCCCTTGGAAGAAGCGCCGGCCGTGAAGTGCGTGCTAACGTGAGGAGCGCGGGGAGGAGTGGCGTCCAGGAGCGCGAGGAGGACTGGCGGACATGGCGCGGGGAGGAGCGGTGAGGAGCGGCGGACAGGCGGTGAGGAGCGGCAGATAGGCGGGGAGGAGCGGCGGACAGGCGGGGAGGAGCGGTGAGCGGCGGATGAGGTAGGTTTATTTAGGAGCGGACAGCGGCGGAAAAATGAAGCAAAAAAGACAATCATGAGCAAGAGGAAGCAAACGGAGCATTACAAAAGTGAGGCAAACAGTGAATTACAGGAGGAAACAGTTATGTGTGCAGGTTACAAAAGCGTACATCGTGAGCAAGAGGAAGCAGACGGAGCATTACAAAAGTCAGCCAAACGGTGCATTACAGGAGGACAAAGTTACGTGTGCAGGTTACAAAAGCGTAGAAAGTAAACATAGAGGTATAGGAGGAAAAAGTGACGTGTGCAGGTAGCAAGAGGAAGCAAACAGAGCATTACAAAAGTGAGTTCATCAAAATGAGGGAAGAGGCAACAGATGGCCAAGACAACACTTTATGGGCCCCCCAATGCCATTCTTCCAGCCGTATATGCAATCATACACAGGCTGGATGAATCCGTATAATCAAGGACCCCAACAAATGCAAAACTTTATGGGCATACCGCAACAAGGAAACAACCAAAATCAAGATCCTTTTTTATTGAGGGGCCAAAATCAAAGAGGAAGGAGAAGAAATATATCATGGCAAGACCAACAGCCGAATGTCCAAACGAGAAGTATGACCTCGACAAAACCAGGGACCAGCAAAACGAATCACTGATAGTGAACTTAAGTCCTATGATCCTTTCAAAAGAACAAGAAAATGTCCTAAACAAAGGACTTGGCTATGTCCCTACTCCTAACCTCGACCTGTTCCGACTCAAATGTGAGCTATCGGAATTCTGTCGCTCCCTGAAATTAAAAGCTCACTTTTGGGAGTCTACACCAACTACTGACCTCGGAGACACCAATCTTCGTAAAAAATCGAATTTTACCCCACCAGTAAACATGGTGCCAGTGGAAATATTAACCTTCGAACAAGCCATCCTAACCGGAATTGACAACATGGCAACTAATGTCAAAAGACCCTTCCAGAATCTAACTAGATCAGAAAGGATCGCCTTGGAAGAACTACAGACAAATGAAAATATTGTCATAAAACCCGCGGATAAGGGTGGCGGAATAGTTATCTTGGAAAAAGAAGGTTACAGAAACCAGTGCCGAGAATTACTGGCGGATGAAAAATTCTACACCAAAATTACCGTGGACCCAACATCAAGATTAAAAACAACCGTTGCAATCATGGTCCATGAAGCAGAAACAAACGGCTGGGTAAGCAAAAAAGAGGCAGAATTCCTAACGACTGAACATCCAAAGACTCCGTACTTTTACTCCTTACCCAAAACACACAAAAACAGAACTCCTCCACCAGGTCGCCCAATTGTTTCGGGTATAGGATCAGTGTTGGAACCTCTCTCAAAATTTGCGGATCAATTCCTTCAACCACTTGTCAAAAAAACACCTGCCTACTTACAAGATACCCGTGATCTGCTGAACCAACTTAAAGATCAACCCTTTGACCCCACAAGTATGCTCTTAGTGGGGCTGGATATGGAATCATTATATACCAGTCTGCCACAAAAAGAGACACTAGAAATGTTGGAAGATGTCCTTTTTTCAGAAAACTGGGATTTCAAAACACCAAGACATTTTGTCTTGGAATGTTGCCGGATGGCACTTACAGAGAATTACTTTGAATTTGAAAACCAACTGTTCCTACAGAGCCATGGGACCTCTATGGGCAGTGCCTTTGCCCCATCGGTGGCTGGCCTTTACGTGAGTAATTTTGAAACCCAACATGTACTAACAACTGCCAATCCCTACGTTTCCAGTATTCTCTACTGGAAACGTTATATTGATGACGTCCTTTTGATTTGGCACAACAACCAAGATCTTAAAACCTTTGTTGATTGGCTGAATACACGTGATCCATGGCTTAGATTCACGTATACAGCAGACAAAGAGAGCATTGACTTTCTGGACCTAACGATCTTCTCAGTGGAAAACCGAATTGAGACAAAAACATTCAGGAAACCTACTGCAAAAAAGTTTGTTGTCCTATAACAGCTATCATCCACAACCGTTAAGAGACAACCTACCTTATAGTCAGTTTTTGCGTCTCAAAAGGAACTGTAGTCAAAAAAAGGATTATGTAACACAATCTAAAGCTCTCAGCATCAGACTCCAACAAAGACATTACAAAAAATCCACAATATCGAAATGTCAAAAAAGAGCCTTAAATCAACCCAGAGAAAATCTCTTGACAACTTTTGAAAAAGCTGAGAATAAGGACCTCATGACCTGCGTAACAACATTTGGGCCCGCATCATATCAGGTTAACAAACTTATCAGCAAGAATTGGCACATTGTAAACACAGGAAAGTTCAACTGGCCAAAACCTCGCTTTGCGAATAGACGAACAAAGAATCTGCGCGATATGCTGGTACATACCCGCCCTAAACAAATAAATCCAACCAATCCTACCAGGAATATCAACATGACACCAGTGACGGGCCATTACCCATGTGGCTCCTGCACGGCCTGCACATCCACTTCAATTTCCAAGACTTTACAACTGTCTGCAACATTCACATGGACCCAAAGGCAACACAGCAATTGTAACACCTCTCATGTGATCTATATGATCACTTGTCCCTGTGATAAGAAATATATTGGCATGACTTGCAGGAAGGTCAAACTGCGCATAGGGGAACATAAAAGCAATATTCGCTTACATAAGAACACTACCAAGCTCTGTGCACACTTTACAGAACAAAAACACAGCATTGAGGACCTGAAGTGGACAGTTATTGAAAGAATATCAGATACAACACCCAATGCTGACAAAGTACTATATGAAAAAGAACAACGTTGGGTGGACCGCCTTAAGACCAATAAGATCGGTCTAAATGATGACATTTGCTGGCACCACTTTGCACGCTAAATTTTTGGAAAAATGAATAATAGACCCCCCTTAAGCACCCCTCTTTTTCTGCAGTATGAAAGTTTGCATGATTGGGTTTTGTAATATACGTGGTTCCCACATTTCGATGTCAAAAATTCATTATTCAATTTTTATGAGTAGCGCCATGATAATTACTATATCACACTGTAGATAACTCATAATTATTTTTGAGCGTGTAAATAAGATCCAGACTTAGTGTTTACATAGTCCAAACTGGCCTCCGTTTTTCAAAAACGTCCTATTTCTATCTCCTTGAAATGCCCTGTAAAAACGCCATTGAAAGCGTGCTCCTGGCGTCCAGGAGGCAGAGTCAGCACAAGACGCGGCACACTTCCAAAGCGGGTGAGTTTCTCCCGCATTTGCTAGCGGTAAATCGCCACGACACGGCATTGTTACTAATCTTAGCTTGCTGTCGTTATAGCCTGGGACAATGTCCTTACCTCCTGAAGAAACCTTATTTTATCATCTCTAAGGTAAGACCTCACCTGAGGTAACTCGGATTGTTTCATTGCCATCAACATGGATATGTATACATAACTATCCATTCCCCCTTTTTTACCTCCGTTAGGTTTAATGAAAGTTCACCTAACTAGAGGTATGTTACATTTTATTAAACTATTTGGGTATTGCTATACAAATATTAGCCTGTAATTTGTTACCATCGTGTTACATACTCACTATGCAAACGCTAGTCCATCGTCAGTCGCCACCAATTACTCGCCATTTATGTCCCCATTAGTCTGTTTCCACATGTCTCATTTGAGCTTTTGTAAAAACAGTACAAAGTCCTGTTTGTCAACCATTTCCTGAATATTGGTTAAATGCTAGTAGTGACCCCACCTTTTTCTCTAATAATTTTTAGGTGACCTCAGATAACCTCAAACAGAAGGGTAAGACTATAAAGTTTATAAATCTACCCATCAACATCACAAATAGTGATATGTTTTCTATCTGTGTTAAGTGTTGTATTTGTCCTGACGAATGCTCTTAGACCATTTGGCCAACAGAGCAGAAACATGTCGACGTTCTTTCAGTTTTATTAACATATGCTATGGATACCTAAACTTCCTGTGAGCATACCCAACCTTTTTTAACCTAGCAGTCCAGCGATACTAATAAAGAGTATCTAAGTTGTCTGGAAGCTTTTTTAAACAAAACCTTTTTGTGCACTTTCAGTGGGGTAACTCTAAATTCTCTGGAGACTGCCACAAAAAAACCAGAGAACGCCTCGGGTGAGGCTGGCAATCTACAAATTGTTAAACCCAATGATTGCTGCCATAACGTTTGTGTGGGGCGGCCAACAACATATACCGCTTTCGTTATACACAACGTTTATGAGGGTTTTCCAAATATTTCTCTTGGTATAAGTGGTTACAAGTGTCCTATCCACCATTGATTAACTCATTACAAAAGTGAGCCAAACGGTGCATTACAGGAGGAAAAAGTTACGTGTGCAGGTTACAAAAGAGTAGAAAGTAAACATAGAGGTATAGGAGGAAAAAGTGACGTGTGCAGGTTACAAAAGCGTACAAAGTAAACATAGAGGTATAATACTGCAATAAATGGAGGAAGGCTCCGGGGGACCCACAGACAACGGCGGGGCAGGCGGGGGCCCTGAAGCCTAATTGCTCCTGGACAACGTCGGGACGGGCTGCTAGTTCCCTATAATCCAATCAATAGCCCAAGTCTATACAGAGTAATGGCCAATTTTTCATGTGGGATAAAGGATTAAAACACGCAATTAAAAGAAGGGGCACAGTGATTCAGATTGCCAGGTACCTATAGGTTACAAGAAACTAAGGTGACACATGGGTGACCGTATATTGCACTGCATGTGATGTCGAAGAGTAGACAAGGCATAGAGCAGATAAAATAATGTCATCAGCTGTGTGTGGAGTCACATCTGGTGGGGGTCCTGTTCTGCCCGGAGCCCCAGGAGCCGACAGTATGCACATCACTGGAAGATGGAAGCAAGTCATCTGTGGGGCTCACATGTTGTGTTTCATCTGTGAGAGCAGCAGTCTGTTGCAGCACCGATGCATCATTCTGTAATGCACTGCTCTAAATCAGGTACAGACTTAGGGGCCTGAGACCTGCGTGTTCCAGAGAGAGGCAGTGGCCCCTTGCATGCGCCTGATCCATAACAACGCCATGTCTCAATGCACCAGCAGCGTAAACGTAGTAGCATTCCAGCCAGTGACAAGCCTTGTCAGGCGAGTCGAAGAATGCATGGTACTGTTTGCAACCACACTGAGGCACGCCATAAACAGCCGCAAGTACTTCAGCTCTAGTTCATGAGGTGCAGCTTCACTGCCAGAAAGGTGCTTTGTTGTTTCTGGACTGTGATAGTATAATCAGGAAAGAGCATTACATGTGTATTGTCCACCTAGATCTCAAGAAGTTATCTGCCTCAAGCAGGTCGCTGTCATGAAAATGCAACAAACGGAGCACCACTGGACGAGGATTGGATTACTGCTGTGTGCTGAAGCTTTTCGGGGCTGACAAACTGCTGCTAGTTTTTAAAAACTGTATTTTGCACTTGTGTGTTTGATTTTAAATTGTCCGTGCATTTAGAGCATTTTAATTATTTTAACTGTTGAGCGTGACCTGCGGTAGGCATGGGCGGAAAATCCGTTCCGCTCGCGGATTTTGCGGATTTTCGGGAAATCCGCAATCCGCGAGATTTGCGAATTTCCTGCAAAATCCGCAAATCCGCGAGCAGCGGATTTTGCTCGCACTGCTCGCACTGTTCGCGTGAGTTCGCGCCCCGCGAATAAGTGCGAAATTGCAGAAATACGATTTAAGCAAAACTGAAAGTAACTACTTACCAGGTTCAAAAGTTCAGGCACATCATTAGTAGCCATTTCCTGTAGTGCTTCCTGAGGGGCCCCTCCAGAGTTCAGTTGCCAGTTGAAACTATTATGTGACCCTGCTCTGAACCTCAGAATAGTTACACATATGCCACAAAGGTCATGAATTACAGCTAAGGGAGACAAGCAGGAGCCAGGCTGGAAGTTAAAATCCATTAATCAGCCCCTAATTCATTATTGTCAGTTGGGGCAGGGCAGGTGTTGTAACTAATTTTGCAACAATGAAAGCACTTAGCAAGTGCAAAAGATCACTAATCAGGGCGCACTAAGGAAGCAGGTGCCAGCTAAAAAAATATTCTGTGACACATTAATCAGCCCAAATTAATTCAGGTCACTTGAGGCAGGGAAGGTGTGCTTTGCTTTGCCGAAAATAATGTACACTGGACAACCAGAGGGTGTGGTGATGAAACAGAGGGTGGCATGGGTGGGCCAGAGGGTGGCATGAGTAGTCAGAGAGTGGCAGTGGTGACAGAGAGTGGCAGTGATGAAGAAGAGTGTCCCAAACAGGTTGGACACGTAGAAACAACAAGTTCGCAAAACTTGCGACCCGACAGGTAAGTTCGCAAATTGCGAAATTGTAAAAACCCTCGCGAACTGGCAGAAACACGGGCGAACACAAAAAAAAAAAAAAATCCGCAAATTCGCGGGAATTCGCGGATTTTGCGGATTGCGAGTTCGCAAATCCGCAAATTCGCGGATTGCCAATCCGCAAAATCCGCTCATGCTTAACCTGCGGTGCCCGCCTGCAAGAGCGGGCAAACCTGGATAGGTCAGTGTTCTAGTTATCTCTCGTGCCCTCTATAAAAAGCGCGATGCTATGACCGTGCAGCGTGTGACTTACTGTTGTGTGCTTAAGCTCTTCGGGGCTGACGAACTGCTGCTAGTTTTTAAAAACTGTATTTTGCACTTGTTTGTTTGATGTTAAACTGTTTGAGCATTTAGACCATTTTAATTATTTAACTGTTGAGTGTGACCTGCGGTGCCGCCTGGATCGGTCAGCGTTCTAGTTATTTTTCGCTCCCTCTATATACATTTATTTTAATATATAGATCCCTGGGCCATGTTGGCAGGTTCCTTGAGTCCATTACTGGCGCTGCTTTCCCCTTTGTTACGAAATACAAACACTGTTTGGTGTTAGGCGATTTTAATATTCACATGGACAAACCGAATGACCAGAGGTTAGAGTTGGGCCCTTGCGTACATGACCCTACCCATGAAAAGGGACACATTCTAGATCTGATCTTCTCTACAGCAAAAATAGAAACTGGCCACCCCCTTCCCCTTGTGTGGCCTGATCACTTCCTTCTTGATTTCATAATCAGGAAGGAATCAAATCATCCCAATTCTTCTGGGAAGTTCCGTATAAGTAGTTTCAGACTTTTCCATCTTATTACACCTGACGCTCTAAGCTTTAACATCAACATTCATCCGATTCCCTTTACTGGAGATCTTGAGGATGATGCTGCTGCTATGGATAACTGGCTCCAGATTCGTGCAGGTTAGCTTGCACGCCTTACCTTGCGCTCTGTGAAGACTGTCCAGTCCTCTGCCCGATGGTTCACGACAGCCCTCAAGAAAAGTAAGAGTGTCTGTAAACACCTGGGGCCTCATTTATGAAAAGTGACGCAGCCTTGCGGAAACGCAAGGGTGCGTCACTTTTCCGTACGACACGCTGCGTCAGAAACTTGCGGCGCGGATGCGTCATATCTACGGAATGACGCACCGTGCCGCAAGCGGAGGCGCAAGGCGGGGAAAAGTCACGCAGACGCGGCCGTCCTGACGTAGCGAAAAGACACGCAAGTGAGGTAAAAATGCCGTAAGTCGCATTTGCGGAACGGCGCACGTGTACGCATCGCTGCGTCACTATTACGTTGCGTCAGAATCCGGAAAACGCCAAAAACACGCGCATCTATCACCTAATTCTCCCGCAAATGGAAAAAATTGCCACCATGGAGCCTGAAGGACAGAGCAGCAGCCAAGGAAACCTGCCACATGGCAGCCAGGATGCCCAGCCTGCAACACAGGGAGAAACTCTTGGAAAGAGGAAGCGCAAAACAAATTTCAGTGCTGAGGAGAACGATACACTGATAAGTGAGGTAACAGACCACCAGCACCAGCTGTTTGCCAGTTCCAAATTGCCACTAGCCAAAAAAGAGGCCATTTGGCTGGACATATTGACCAAGGTGAACAGTGTGGGCCAATCTAGGCGGACAGTCATTGACCTAAAAAAACGGTGGAATGATATCAAGCGCCGCACTAAAGAAAAAATGGCCAAAAATCGGAAAGACTCTGGGCTTACAGGAGGAGGCAGCCCATCACAACAAGAAGAGCTGGATGACCTTGAGGAGCGTGTTGCAGCGGTCATCCCAGAGGAGTTGGTCGTTGGAATCCCAGGGTAGGACAGTGCACTGCATGAGGAACTGGAAGAGACACAGGAAGACACACAGGGTAAGTCCCTACAAGGGGAAATGTGCAAATAAGGTAATGTTGTGCTGTGCAGAAAGTAAGGTGGGTGGTTCAATTACTGACGTGTTGTGGAAAGCAGGGTCTACAAAATGTATTGTACCACGGACATGCACATGTTACATTTGGGAAACAGCTACCCCTGTGCAAGTAAACATATATGTCCAAAGTGAAGTCCCAGCCCACTGCTGCACCTGACAAGTGCCACACGCAGGTGCAAAGATATAACTACCCTCCTGAAAAGAAAATCACACAACATCCTGCAACAGACCGAGTGTCACACTTGTATGACTTGGACTGCTACCACTGTGCTGGCAGGATGTAATTTTGTTCATGTAGTGGTGCCACAATGTGACACACCCACAATAATAGGCCACAGACAGCCATCTAACATAGTACAACATATCATGTCATTGCATCATTCCCACATTAAAGTGTCAGAAAGCGCACTTCCAGGGCTGTTGCTAAGGGTATACCCAGAAACATCTATGTCCAATTGACAATGTACAATAGGAACATCAAAATGTAACTATCATGCTGCGCAACAAAGATATGCATACACAGAGTCTGTGTAAGGCATGCAAACCTGAATTAAAACGTAATCTCCCCTCCATGATAAAACCAACATATCTCTTTTGCATTCAAGTGGACACATAGAAAGGTTAAAAATCTGTTCATGACTGCATCATGCACGAATGTGTCCTTTCCATGCACACAAACACTGATCCCCTGCACAGCTGGACCCCCTGCAACATGGTGCAAGTCTGCCTGGGTTGGCGCATGCCAAGCATTGTGTACCTGTGTTGTTGTGAAGGACAGGTGTGCTGCTGAGTATGGCCATGGGCCTGGTCACGATAATGTAGTTGTCGTAGTACATGGTCAACCTTGGCACATTAGAGTGCCTGCTCATTCTGAGTGTACCAGTGTATGGGTTAACAATGCCTCTTTGATGATTGTCGTGCTGCCACATGCAGGTGACACAGAAGTTGTCAGTGACAGTGATGGTGATGTCTGTAGCAGAGTTATGTCCTGGCAGGTGAGGTGGCATACAGGGTTGAAGGTGAGGAGGTACCTGACATTGTATACTTGCAGTGTTCAAGAGGAATAAACCTTTGTTCACAGTGTGTACCTGAGGCAGTCAAATGCAAACAGCGTACAGTATGGTAGCCGTTGTGTCATGCGATGACCATTTCAATGTATGCTGCACAATGTCAACTATGCAATGCATGTGTTCCAAAATAATATATACAAATTCTACTTCTTTGTGACACAATTATGTTGTGATTGAAGTCATACATGTGGTAATGTGTGTCACTATGTGAAAAAAATAAATATTTACAAATGTGAAAGAGTAATAAAAATGTTGTGCATTTATGTGTCAAACAATAACAATTGGTAGTGTCATTGGGGATAAATGTCTGAACTATTATTTGGATAGGTGTACATCATGAGAAATATGGGGTAACATCACAGATTATGAACCAATGCTGTGTACTTAATTTTTGGCTATGATAAATGGTGTGTGCAGCACTCACAAATCTGACTCCATTGTGTGTGTTGTGGTTGTTCATAAAGGTATTGAATGCTTCAGGTCTGGGTGTGTGGTGACAAGGAAACTCAATCCATGTACTCACTGAACTTTGAACAGTGTATTTAAAGTCTCCGCTGTGAAACACCTACTCTACAGTTGCAACATGCCAAGTATGAACAATGAATGAAATGGAATGTCATGACACGGCATGTTTTGGTATAATGTATGTGCCTTTTTGTACAAGAGTGTCACACCTGTTGTCCATGGGGGCACAATGTCAAACATTGGCAATTGTGGAGGGAGAGCTGTGAGTTAACAAATGCAGGACAGAACAATCAATGTCTCATGGTTGCAGGGATGTGTGTGTGAGTGTGTGCAGCAAAACATATAGAGGCCCATTCACAGAATGAACTCAAGACTCAATTCTAATCTTACTACTATATAGTAATTCACAGCATGCACTTACTACTTTTTCACATTGACACAATGAACTTAATACTTTTGGCATTCACAGAAGTAACGATTTTGCCTAAAGTGTCTCTGAAGACAGACTTAAGATAGAGTAAAGGCAAAATCCTAACTCCTGTGAATACCAAAAGTACTAAGTTCATTATGTGAATGCCCAAAGTACTAAGGGCCTTATTTATGAAGACCTTGTGCCGCCGGTGCGTCACTTTTTCCCATGTTAAAAGTGACGCACCGGCGGCGCAAGGCCTTCATAAATAAGGCCCTAAGTGTATTCTATCAACACCAAAAAAGTATCAAGTTTACTATTGAGTTTCAAGTTTGTTTTGCAAATCCGGAACACATTGAGGGAAGTCACACCTCAAAGATGTGTCCCAGTTCTCTGCAGCCTATGCAACCCTGCCTTTGTGTCACGTGAAAGGAATCCGCCAGCCAGGCTCACTACTCTGAGTCAATCACAATGCTGTGAAGAGTTGGTGTCACTTGTAATAGTAAGTGGGACAATACATGCTGGAATGTTGGCCATGTTTGCCATGGATCCAGAAATGCAGCCTGTATACCTAACATGGAAGTGGGTATTACTGCTCTGGTCATCATAAGTGGTACCTGAGTCACCTTGGCAATATGCACATGAGCCACATTATGTAAGATGGCCCCTACCCACCCTCCCATGCCATGATGACACATAGCATTATCACATCAGTCACTCATCCCTTTGGTCTCCATAATAAGTCATTTCAGTTCTCTCATCTGAGCCCACAATCCACATATGGTCTATGAACTACCACTAAGGCCACCACCCCTGTGTTCATGTGTTCCGTCATTACTGAATATTGTAAGTCGCAATTAGCCTACTCCATGTCAGCCGCTGTGCAAGCCCACAGCAGACGGATGTACATGGTGTGCTGAAGCCACGCCTATGGGAAGTCCAAATGTGCCCATCTGGGTCTCAAATGCAATCATTTCCAGCAGCAACTGATATACAGTCATTCACTGATGCAGCTCAGCCAGCCTCCATGCACTCATACATGGAAAACATTTGAGAATGACAACAGGCCTTTCCAAACATGACCCACAGACATTGCACATGCCTACACTGCTGACAAACCTCTAACACCACCCTGGTGTCAAACACAGCCTACACCAACGTTACTGCAAGTGAAAGTCACACCTGGATACACAACTGTGCATACCACACCTCCACACTCTGCAAGCCTAACAAACAGCACTACAGGGACACGGCATGATAGAGCACTGATCTCTAAGAAGCAAGAGGCACCAGCAGATACCTTTGGAAGAAATGTATAAACACCAAGACACCTGGGGCCTTATTTATGAAGGACTTGCGCCGCCGGTGCGTCACTTTTTACATGGGAAAAAGTGACGCATCGGCGGCGCAAGTCCTTCATGAATAAGGCCCCTGAAATGTAAAACACATACATGGCCCCAATGAGGGAGAACCACAAAAAAACAATCCTACATAATGGAAATTCCTGCCAACTAGGCAAGGTCCTGCATTTATACAAGAACCTATGCTGCAAAGCCACAGACATCACCCTGGCACTACAGACCTGTGATAAGTGTCCAACAAAGTTCACCATAAACAACAACAATTTCACTACAATAACTTTCCCGTACACATGAGATGCCACAGGCAGCACCACCCACACCTCTCACAACACAACAGCCATACTACCATACCCACCGGGACACCAGTCACAGCTCAATGCACACCCTCAAACATGAGATACAGCCACCTGTGGGATCAGTACAGCCCTGTCCTCATTATATCAACAACAGCACCAAGATCACCATATTCACAGCCACAGGTGACATCTCCACCCTCCGGGACCAGGAGCTGTGAGTGTGCTCCAACACAGACTAACAGCACACAGATTTGCCACACTACATGATGCAGGATTCTAAGGAACATTGCTCAACTGGGTCACTCACCCCACCAAGAGGTTCAAGGATCAGACTGACAACCTTCGCCTTCAAATGCACTTAATTCCAATGCTGAATGCAAGAGGGACCATCTATGTGTCTGACCCCTGTCAACATCAACAGGGCTGCCTCAGCACCATTTGAAACCAAACACAGCCTCAACATTGTATCCATTGCTGATGACAGACTACTCATACTCTCTCACACCTAAGACTACACCAACTAAACACATGAAAAACAGTGAGGAATGCAGTACGTCCCAGTCTGCATCAACCACAGCTGCATGTAATCAAAATCAGAGAATACCGAATTCTGTGTCCTTGGAACAACTCCTTCAGCATGTGAAAACACATGTTGCATCTACCACTCTGATGGGAAGGGGCTGCCACTAACGCTCAAAGAGATACGTCTTGATGAGTCCTCTGAATGGGAGTAGGTCCTGGGTGTGCCGTAGATGGCCTGGGAGTGCAAGGTCTTGGCGGTGAGGTAGGACAGGGAACTGCTGCTGGAGGTTGGTCATCAGATGCGGTGGACAGCGGTGAGGGGGAGGCTGGTGGAGTGGACGTGGCGTGTGGGGGTGTAGAAGGTGAGTCTGCTGCACATGTAGGGTTGCCCGGCCTAATGGAGTGCATTGTGTGTCTGGTTGTGGAGCTTCAAGCTGATCCACTTGCTGATGGGGAACCAGTGTAGGTCTCACATTTGGGGGATGATGTTGCTGCGGTGGGGGACGTTGACAATCAATGAGCCGTAAGTGCATTGGATGTGTTGCAGTAGTAGTAGGTCTATTTCAGGGAATCCTGCCTACAGTGCATTGCAGTAGTCCAGTCTGCTGGTGCTCAGGGCCTGTGTCACAGTTATTTTTGTCTGGGGTGGGGATCCACTTGTGGTTCCTGCATAGCATGTGGAGGCAGTTGTAGCATGAGGGGAAGATGGCGTTGACCTGCTCAGACATGGAGAGGGAGGAGTACTGGAAGTATTGTAAGTTGCGTGTATGGTCAGTGAGTGTTGTTGCTGTTCCCAGTGTGGTTGCCCGACAGGAGTAGTCCCAGGCTCAGGGTGTGGGTCCGAGGATGATGACCTGTGTCATCTCCAAGTACAGTTTCACACTGCTGCTCCTCATCCAGTTGGTGAGGGACTTCATTTCTACGTGGAGGTTTGTTCATGGTGTGTGTGGGTCCCTGGTGATGGAGTGCAAAATGCCACATGCACTTCCTACTGTGCTGGAATGTGTCCCCAATACACACCAACTAAACAGACATCAGGACATGCACTCAAGTAGAATGTTGCAAGTGTGCAAGCACTGTCTGCCCATGTGCCATGTTTTTTTGTAAAGTTCGTATCCATCAAATGATTAATGCCATGTCACTTTTTGTACACATGAGTGATGATGTGTCGCTTGAGCTTTGACATGTTGAAACACAGCAAAGTCAAAAATGGTAGATAACTCTAAATTGTGCATTTGTACACCACATGTCAGACATGATCATAAACCTACATCTATTTTTGATTTCAGGCCATGGTACACCTAATCTGGAGCTGGAAGCCATGTTTGAAACGGACAATGAGGGTGGTGAAAGTGTAACCAGTATGGGCCCAGAAATCATCCAGGACATAATACAATCACTACAAACTCCCCCTCCACCCACAAGAAGGCAAAGCAGCCCAGTGGGATCTCCGGTTGGCCAACAGGGAAGCACTCCTATGCCACCTCCCACAACATCTGTGCCTCACCAGTCGCCAAACACACTAAATACATTTGAACAGCGTGTAGTGGATGTGCAGAGTCAGTTGGCACAGGAGGTGCGTAAGGGCATTGAGAGCATGGCAGGGACCCTAGAGGGAGTGCTCCGGTGCCTAACCTCAAATCCTGCCAGTGCGGAAACTGGTAGCACCACTGAAGCACCACCACGCACTTTGTTTGACGCCATGACAGAAATTTCAGAAGTCATGCAGCAGAGACACAGACTAATGCCCACCACAAGTGCCAGCTCTGAGGTGGCCAACACTCTGAAGGAAATACAGGACACCCTCAAACAAATGACAGCCAAACAGGATGAATACCTCACTAAATTGGCTGACTATCAACGAGATGTGACAGCTGTGCTTGAGAGCCAGCAAATAATGCTGAATGCATTTATGCGGTACCTGATGGGCATTGAACATGTTCCAGGTCCAACACCATCAACATCTGCAGTCCATGAAGTGGCTATGCCTACTGTGTCGACTGCCCCACTGGTCACACCATCAGCTGTGACAAACCCATCTGATGAAGATGAATCAGAAGATTTCCCAGTCCTTCGCAGAACAATGCGTTAGAAGCACATATTGTCAGTGTTATATCTTTGTAATGATGTAATGTTCTATGGTCTCTGTGCTCACAGGATTCCAGAGTGTGGAATCCAGGGGGCAGTACACAGATAAACAGTTACTGTGAGAGTTGGTCCTTGGATCTCCCTGTGGTTGTTACTTTGAATAAACTACATTTTCTTCTACAATCCACTGTACTTCAAGTCATTACAGTCAGGAGTCGGATTTTCCTTCACGAGCAATTGTTGTCATCACAAACTACATGTTCCACAAACCCTGTGATCTGGGTGGAGTACATAAGGGTGGAACCTACGGAGAAAGACGTAGGATTAATTTTGTACCTGACCCGTAGGTGGAGTAGGAGGTTCATCCTTGGGAGTGCGTGTTCCTTGTGTTTCCTTGTCTTGGTCCTCTCTCCTGCTCCATGACAAACAGCATCAAGAGGTCCCTCCTAGACGCCACAGCAAAATCCACACAATCCTCAAAGTCGGTCACACTGCCAATCCATAGACAATATACATTGCTTCATTTCCAGAAACAATGTTCCACAACACACTAGCTGCCACACTCCACTATGGCATGCGGCAAGGTAATACACCACACTGGATTGTCTCCTCCCTTGCAGACCAGAGCAGATGATTCTGCATAACACATTTCACTGTACAACACACAGAGTACTGATGCTGAGTCCCTCAGTGACTGTCCATCAGTACCTTTGTCTACTATGTGTACATGGCCCCACTTGCTGAGAACATCAGTGGACATGGACTCTGCATATTACCCTACGCCTAATACACCCAGCTCTGCCTCTCCCTCACCAAGGTACACAACATCACAGGACACAACCACAATGGATGCAAGATGTGCCAACAAGTATGTGCCTCAGCTGGACAAATCTCCATTTGTTGTCAGAAGAGGACATCACCCTCACAACAACCACTACCACATGGGACTATACCTGGGGGTACCCTGGGCTGGATAAACAGTTCACCACTCATATGTCTAACACAAACTATACATTGTACAGAACGCATCCCTCACCCTGTCAGTATGGATACTAGTAGTATCCTCACCATAGTACTTCACCCTCTGCAAACTGTGCAAGAGCATCAAAATTATTGTCAACTGATGCATTGATTAGACCTGCCACACATCCATCATCATCATCCGGTTCTATGTTAATGGCCTCAATATCAGTATCAAAAATACCCTCCGGACAAAATTGATTAACGTCCAGACAACCGTAGGTAGACGTTCCCAGTGGCTCCCATGATTATACCACTACCGCCAGCACATACAGGAGCACTACTGCATCCACACCCATACAGATATACTGACACTAAAGGAGTTCACACACGCCTACACAGTCAGCCACAACTCTGGGCAAGCAAACCTCTACCAATGAATCTGCTTCTAGGCCCACAAGACATACGTCTGCAATACAGACCTAGCCATGGTCACATTTCCCTGCATCTACATAGCCAGCTTGTTAACCAGCTTTCTTTTCCACTTGCAGGAAAGACGTGGGTCATACTGGCCCTCAGCATTGTGAAACACTGCAAACATTGAGCTACAGTCTCAATACCAGGTGGCCCAATTAATGACGGCCATTGTGCCATCTGACCCTCACTTGTTGTGACGTTGTGTGACGCCTAACCCTGCCTAATAGTCATCATCCATCACCAAGGCACATGGTCATGCGATAATGCAGCATGCATCAAATCTGACCCTTACACGCCTTGTTCTGCGTTACAGGCACGTGCAATGGGTGTTGCTGGGTGCCTTGCCAACAACATCCATTTGCTGTTCACACTGGCCCAGATGTAATAGGAACATGAAATGGTAAGCTTTGTCCAGAAATACACTGACCCAAGGCAGGCTTGACGAAGGCTCAATGTTGAGAATTATGAAGAAGTCTACTTGTCTCACCTTTATCACACAATGCAGTACATATTGTAAGAGGAGGAGCCCGTTGTGATGATTGATTAACTGAGAGGTGTCCGTTCATGTACAAGTCTGATGGTCCCCGCAAGGCAGACACACTTGCCCCATTGTGCAAAGGTGACTGCGTTAGCGAAGAACAGGACATTGTACAACAGTGATGGTGAGAACAACAGGACTGCGCTGTATCTTGCAGACATGGCACGGTCCTGCCCTCCCTCCTGCAAAAGGGTAGCGCAACTGGAAGGGCTGCTGTGCTCCACTATGGAGAAACGTAATGAAAGACGTCCCACAATCTTTACACATGATTGTTGTTCACATGGGCTCACCTGAGACGCATTAGCTAAAGTCCCTCAAGGGTGAGTATTGGCCTGTATGAATTAGTGATAGTGTAAGAACAACTGGCTTAGAATAGCCAACACGTAATGGTAATCTCAGATATGAGATCATTGTTGACATTCCTTGTCCAGCAAGGATAACGCTCACCCAGAACTTATTTCACAACTTCATATGCCTACAAGTCAGAGTCATTGTGAAAGATAAATATGATTTATTTGCTAAAAAATTTCACACTAAATAAAATCTATGCTAAACTACACTACACTTATTAAAACTATAAATCACATCCTAAACTAAGCTAATCTAAGGCGCTAACATCTACACTTATCTTGTCTAACTTATCCTATACCTACCTCACACATACTACACAGCACACAGATGACCCCCCACCCCCTATTCAACAATCACACATCAGGCACACATACACTTAATCTAAACACATACTAATTAACCTATCTAACTAAACAAGTATATATATTTTTTTTGATTTTTTAATTTTTTTTAAACATTTAACATACACTATACATCAACCCCCCACCCACTCCTAATAACTTAACACTTATCCTAACACTATTCCTAAGTACTAAAACTATCCTAAAAAATATCTGACTACTTTAACATTTAAACAAGAACAAGGTCCGTAACTTGACAGGTGGTACACCATGTCATCAACAACCACAGTTCTGCAATGTCGTTATTCCTGCTCGTCCATTGCAGCAATGGTGGCCTTCAGGTCAGCAACCATGGACAACAGGGTGGCCAGCTGCAGCTGCATGCCCGCAACCTGCAAAGTCAACTCCTTTTGGCCCTTTTCAAAAGTGTCCATCTTGGCCTCTATTTTGTCTATCTTGGCCATCAGGAGCACACCGTCAATATCAGCCTGCGCACAAGCCTGTTTAGGTGGGGCTACTGTAGCTCCACCTGTCATTGTCCCAAGGGCCTGTGCAATGTTGGTTCCTGATTTAGGATGAGTGCTTGTCACTGGGCTCAGATTAGAGGCATGTCCAGATGTGGAACAACCTGCTGATCCTGCAGATTGACTGTCCATTTGGGGGTCTACATCTGCATGTGAGCCAGTTGCTGGTCCAGACTCAATGTGTGACCTTTTCCCCTTTAGGTTCCTGCTCCGCATTTTGCATGGGGAAGTGGGAGTTGATGATCTCCAGGCCCCTTCAGCACGTAAAGCATCATGTCGGCGTCCCATCTGTCGGAATGCACGACCAACATTGCGTATGTGTCTGTATCTTTCCAGACGGATGCGATACAGCCTCTCCTCATCTTGTGACATGTTGTCTGTAATGGAGCAATGACATCCACATCAGTCTGCACTTACACATTGACACCTGTACACATGCACATTATGCGATCTTCAGAACATTTTGGCAAGGGCCTATCGTTAACAGGGCATCTATTTCAAAGCATGGGGTCATCATCATCGATTGTCATACACAGGGATGCTAAGTGATGTTGCGTAATACCTAAGATGATAATCACTGTAGATGACATGTAAGGCATCAATACATATGAGATGGTACATTCAAATACATTTGTCCTGTGCATGAACCCAATGCCCCCCATTCACATATGCAAGCTCCTTCTCAACATGATGCAAGAGCATCTGTGTGCAGGCAAGTTATCTCTCGGCATTGTAATTTGACACTTCATACGCAGATACAAAGCAAGGTATAGGGACCATCAGCACTGTATGCTGCACAAGGCAAAACACATGTGAAAAGCACCATGTAAACAAAACATGGGCACATTAGCATTGTATTGGAAGGAGAAACACAGGTGTGCACTGCAATAGATTTGGGGACTGACTCCTATCATGTGACTCTTGTACATGGGGTGCTGCTTGGGAGTAAATATGTGGTGTGTTTTCACACAAGGCAACACACACTGCACAACACTTCCATGGTAGACGCTTCTTGACAGGGGACAACATATAGACAGCATCAAGGGCTGGTATGTGGATTGACTATGCATGATCATTGATGCAATGCACATTTAAGCACATGTACATCATACCATATCAACTACTGATGTCAATAGGGAATTGTGCCGGTGACCCTTTCAGTAGCATAGGTAAGTGCATGACTGTTGTGCTAATTAATGATGGACTTGCAGCACTGTTCCATCCCTATTACAAATGCAAGTACTGACACACGTGGGGCACAAGCAAGTTGAACTTGTAGGAGGAATATCTATGTACTACTACAATGAGCATGTCTCATGTAGCCATGGTATGAATACACTGACTGTCACGTACCCCAAGGGTCCTTGCTCAGCACAACAGTCTTCGACATCTCCATAAGCACACTTGCCACCATTGCATGCACACACCACCACAACATAATATCCAATGCCAATGACACCCATCTGGTACTGTGCCTCACCCAAGACCCAGCCACAACCAAACACAACCAACATGAAGGAAAGATAGCCACTGCAGAATGGAAGAAGGTCAGTCAGCAGATACTGTAGACACACAATACAGAGGTTCTCAGCCTTGGCTAATCAACTAGCTCCAGGGACGCCGCCTATTGGTCAACAACAATGGTCACTGCAACAACACCCACGGACCATACACCCCACTTGGGATTTTTCCAGGTCTACTCACTCACAACTGACAAACAAGTGGACATCATGTCATCCTTCTGAATTTTCACCCTGCGCATGGTCCAATAGATATTCAGGTGGATCACCATGGGAACGTGTGAGACGGTCACCCAGGCCATCATCGACACCCAACTGTACAAGGGGAATGCCCCATACACAGGAATCAATGCCAGACTTCACTTAGAACTACTACCCATAGTGAAAGCATCGGCACAACTCTTCTACGACATCCTTCATCACTGCAGCATTTCTACAGGCCAAAATGACCAACACTGGATCACCGTCAACACAAGGATCACGTTGAGGCTCCTCACACACACACACACACACACACACATGACATGGGCCCAGAATGACTCCTCAAGGGGCTCTTGTTCTCTGATCCTACCGGCCACCTCTGCTCCACCAGCCTCCCACTAGCCACCATACCAAGGATTGACTGCTCCACCACTGGAGGTAGATCACCCTCCTACCTGGCCACAAAGACATGAAACACCCTTGGGGCACAACTACGACAGACCAGGACCATCTTACCTTCATTTAATAACTGAAGACCTAACTATTTCATGAGTAGCAGCACACCCCCTCCCTTCAGTGACTTGAGACCCTCACACCTGAGTATGGTGCTCTATGGAGGGCTAGATGTATTTTTTGAATGTGGTCTATTTTTGTGTGATGTATACTTACAGCAGCACAATTAGTGTTACTGTGTACCATGCACACTGTAACACCTCATACATGTGACCCTAATATTTGTGTTCATGCATTTCCACATGGTGCCATTGAGTCATTGACACTTCCATGCACATGTGATGTGTCAACAGGATGCATGCAAGAATGATGCATTTCGACTGTCTGCATACATGTCATGCATGAGGAGACATTGTAAGCATACAGACAAAGATAGTAATGATTTCACACTCACCAGTGGCCTTAGGATCCTTGAAGGACTCCACCTCTTCCCTTGTGTATGGTGGTGGCCCACCTACAAGTGAAAGACAATATACCAGAATGTCAGCGTATGCAGCATATTTCCACACAGTACAGACATTACATGAGAGTCAGTTGTATCCTCAAGATTGGTTTACGTGCGTCCCATGAGTCAACGTAAATCAGACAACAGTCTATGGCTAACTGCTTCACATGTGAAGCACACTCTTGCACTGCATGTATTACACACATGTGATCCCTTGTTTGTGTTGCCACATTGAGATGGCATTTGCTAAAAATCTGCACACTAGGTCCATTGAGAAAATATGTCATTGTCATGTAGATGTATGTGATTGTGCTTTGAAGAATGTATTTCAACCGTATGGGATACCTTCCTGTACGTCAATGGTCAAACTGCATACACATGTGTTGTTGTGTGCTGCACAATGCAGCTGCACACAGGGAAATATGACATACATGGATACATTTATACTTCACTCCCTGTGGCGCCTCACTTACACCTCCCCAGGGCAAGCATGTGCTTTTTGCGCTGCCTCACACTCGTACATCTCTGGCCTTATCTTCATAGGTCTTGCGCCGCCAGAGCGTTACTTTGACACATGTTAATGAGTGTTGCTGCGGCGCCAGAAGGCCTTCATTACAGAGGGCCCTGGTGCATTGACTAAGGTCCATGGATGTTGGTGTGAAGATGGCAAAGAACACACATTGCACGCCCTTTTGACACATAACAATGCATTGAAAGTGCTGACCTTTATCATGCATCATTATGCCTCAATGAGCGGCATAGTCCAGCATGGTGAAGATCAATCTTGCTTGTGCGTTACCACTACGTCAGTAGAGGCCATGTGTATCATGCCTTTTGTGAATTGCTAAGTCTGACAATTGCAGGATTTTGCCGTTGGAGCATTTCAAACTGACTACGTCCATGGCTTAGGATGTATGACACATTTTGCATTTACGGAATTTGAACATTTTTGTGAACAACAATTTGCCATAGCATGTTGGTACTTGGAAATTTGCTATTAGTTAAGTGCTATGGGCCTCATTTATGACTTTTTGCCGTAGGGAAGCGTAGCAGGCCTTCCAGCTGCGCTTCCCTATGGCAAAAGAAAAGGGCAGAAATGCGCCATATCTATTAGATACGGCGCATTCCTGTCCTTTTCCCCTGCGCTGGTGCACAATGTGCTGCCTGCGCCAGCACAGGCACCCTTGCACAATGGTGCAAGGGTGGCTGCGTTGCGGGGAAGATCATTTTTGTACAGGAAGGTAAACCTTTCAGTACAAAAATAAGCACAAGAGCCTTTTCCTCTTTCTATGTGTGCTGCAGAATGCAGCACACATGGAAAAAGGAAATACGAGGAGAAATAATGACATTTCTCCCAGTTGCGCATCCCTTACGCCTCCCCTGGGGAGGCGTAAGCTTTTGGCACTGCTTCAGAGGTACGATTTCTGGTACATGTGGGGCAGTGTCAAAAGGGCATGGTTGTTGCTGGGAACGCCCCCAGCAACACCCATTGCACGCCCCTTTAACGCAGAACACTGCGTTACAGGGACTGATATTTATCAGGCAGCAGTACGCCACCAAGACTGGCGTACTGCTGCCTGATATATACCACGCAGGCTTCTGCGCCACAGAACATCATGAAAAGTGATTTTTCGATGGCGCAAGGGGCCGCATTAATGATGGCCTATGTATGTGTTATTTTTGTGTATCAAATCATGTTTCAGATGTCGCTAATTGACAACAACCTGTATTTGATGGTAAGTAGCTATTTTAGGTAAATATGCTCCATTGCACATTTTTGAAGGTGCCAGGTGATGCACACACATGGCCATAGTGCATGTATGTGCACCATATGCACACACATCATTATGATGGGTCCAGCAGGGTTTTTTTGAGAAACACCTGCACCCTTTGGAGAAATCACAATGGCTGATTTGCTATTACAGTATTTATTGAAAAGTGATTCCTATGTCCCTCCTGGGCCATGGGAATGAATTTTGATTGATCCCTTACTTACATATTAGAAAATGCAAAGTAGCAACTATGGGAGATTATCGTATTCCTACAAAGTAGTGATTTTTCTTTATACATACCATTTTGCAAAGAAAAAAAAGCAATTACATTAGAACCTACATTTATTTGTTTAGAAAGGGTTTGTTGATAGATATGGCCCTATGTCTGACTTTACAGGGGCACAAGGGGATCATCAGTGAGGCCCCTGTGGTTTGACATTTGGTTTTCTTTACCTTAGGATACCGTTGTGAATACATGAAATAAATATATATTGACTTACCAATTGTTCCATCAACCTCAATGCCAAGGTGGTCCAGGAGATCCTGCTCACGGTTTATGAGGTCTGCCCACCGGTGTTTGTACTGTCTGAGGGTCCGGTCCACTCCAAACCTTCTCAACATCTGGTACCGGACCCTCTCCCACCTGAGCTTCCTTTCTTGGGTTGGGTAACCCTGCACTACCCTGCCTCCACTCCCAATCATATTTGGGAGGAAGTGGAGTATCAGCCACAGTAGCCCCCCATACTCCTTCTCACTGAGGTTCCTAGACCTGGGTGGCATTGTGACAAAGCACAAGCCACGCTGTGTAAATGCCACAAATAAAATTTTGCTGGCACAGAAATACAAAAAGTACACAATTTCTCCACTTAACAGTACACTACTCCCCCTATTCCTAACTATGTAACAACCCCTAAACAGAACAGTAATCCCCCTATCAAAAAAGTTTTAAAACCCCTAAACAGACAGACACCCCTTGACACACAAGACACAGTTAGACAATACACAACACTACAGCCACTATTTGGACACACTTACCAAGACACACACTGTAAAACAACTGCAGGACAGGACAAAACTCTCAAGCACTTTCCAAACACACTCCTACACCTCTCAGAGACTACAAAGGAGTGAAATAGAAAGTGAAAGTATCATATAACTTCCTGTTTGTGAGCAGGGCAGGCTGGGAGGCTAGGTACATCATTTCCTGTTGCGATGCGACTCGTTTCCGCAAATGCGACATTTTTTGACATGCGAACATTACCGATTTCTGTCGCATCGTTATTTTAAGCATGGTACACTGATAATACATTTTCCCTTACGGTGCGACCTGTTATCGTGGGAGCGTCATTATTGTGATGCGACCAAATCATTATTGTGTCGCATCGTTATTTGAAGCATGGGTGACTGATGCCATATATTTCCATGAAGGTGCGACCAGTTGCAGTAGAAGCGTCACTATTGGCATGCGACTGAAACCTATTTATGTTGCATCGCTGATTAGACGCCGGGTACACTGATGACATATTTTCCATTACGGTGCGACCTGTTATCGTGGGAGCGTCATTATTGTGATGCGACCAAATCATTATTGTGTCGCATCGTTATTTGAAGCATGGGTGACTGATGCCATATATTTCCCTTACGGTGCGACCTGTTATCGTGGGAGCGTCATTATTGTGATGCGACCAAATCATTATTGTGTTGCATCGTTATTTGAAGCATGGGTGACTGATGCCATATATTTCCATGAAGGTGCGACCAGTTGCAGTAGAAGCGTCACTATTGGCATGCGACTGAAACCTATTTATGTCGCATCGCTGATTAGACGCCGGGTACGCTGATGACATATTTTCCCTTACGGTGCGACCTGTTATCGTGGGAGCGTCATTATTGTGATGCGACCAAATCATTATTGTGTCGCATCGTTATTTGAAGCATGGGTGACTGATGCCATATATTTCCATGAAGGTGCGACCAGTTGCAGTAGAAGCGTCACTATTGGCATGCGACTGAAACCTATTTATGTCGCATCGCTGATTAGACGCCGGGTACACTGATGACATATTTTCCATTACGGTGCGACCTGTTATCGTGGGAGCGTCATTATTGTGATGCGACCAAATCATTATTGTGTCGCATCGTTATTTGAAGCATGGGTGACTGATGCCATATATTTCCATGAAGGTGCGACCAGTTGCAGTAGAAGCGTCACTATTGGCATGCGACTGAAACCTATTTATGTCGCATCGCTGATTAGACGCCGGGTACACTGATGACATATTTTCCATTACGGTGCGACCTGTTATCGTGGGAGCGTCATTATTGTGATGCGACCAAATCATTATTGTGTCGCATCGTTATTTGAAGCATGGGTGACTGATGCCATATATTTCCATGAAGGTGCGACCAGTTGCAGTAGAAGCGTCACTATTGGCATGCGACTGAAACCTATTTATGTTGCATCGCTGATTAGACGCCGGGTACACTGATGACATATTTTCCATTACGGTGCGACCTGTTATCGTCAAAGCCGCATTATTGTCATGAGACCAAATCATTATTACGTGGCATTGTAAATTTGAAGCATGGCTGAGTGATGATATATTTTCTCCTCAAGGTGTGACCACTTTGACTAGATGCAACATTATTGTCATGTGTCACAATATTCAGTAATGGGGCATTGAATTTTTTAATCTGTCAATGTTGTTGCATATATTAGCTGCTGTTTTTTTGATGTTGGGCAAAAGAAGCATGTTTACGCTTAGCATGGAAGTGTCTCAACAGGGACAAACCATGTTAGCCTGCAGAAAATGTGTGTTTCAATATTCAGCTGAGTCAGACTAAGACATATGTTGACCATAGTCACTTTTGGGCCTTGTGTTATGTCACTTTTGTGCCTAGAGTCAGCAAAGCATGGGTCAGTTTCAGACTTATGCAGACCTAACGTCTCCCATCTCCCTCCTTTCTCAACATTAATGTAGGATCATGTTACCCGATGTCTATCACACTACATCGAATCCTCCTGTCACATGGAGCCCAATCAATGCGGCTTCAGACCTGCCCACTCAACAAAAGCAGTTCTCTTGCCACTCTTGTACACACTCAGGGGCAACGCAGACGCAGGGTCCCCCCAAGCCCTCTTACTCCTGGACCTGTCGTCCGCATTCAACACAGTGGACCATTACATCCTTCTCCACCTTGGAAGACATGCAGGCATCCAGGGACCCACTCTTGAGTGTGTCGAGTCCTTCCTAACTGGAAGGACTGAAATGGTCCGCCTGGGACCCTATAGTGTAACAAATACCCCCACGTCCTGTGGAGTCCCACAGGGCTCCTCCCATTCAACACTCCAGTTCAATCTATACCTTTGGGCGCTGATCCATTCTGTACAGAAATGGGACCTTATTGTGTATTACTACGCTGACGACTTACAGATCATCCTCCCGCTCAATTCACCTCCTGCCATCAAGACGTTCCACGCTGTCATGATCCACATCCAATTATGGATGTACCAGTACCTATTGCAGCTTGACCCCGTTAAGACAGAGCTCCTCCTCCGTGGACTCAGTCATGGCCACTGTGGCCCTCAGTTCTGACCTCAGAGCTAGGTTCCCCCCCAGCCCTGGTAAAATCAGTCAAGGGTCTGGGAGTCATCATTGAGGCTGAACTCTCCCTCAGGCCACAAGTGGGTGCTCTACTTTCTTCCTCTATGTACCAGGTCCGGCAGATCGTTACAGTCAGTCACTTACTCCCTCCCACCGCACTTACCCAAGTGGTGTTCTCACTCGTGCTCTCACGCCTGGACTTCTGTGAGTCCATCATGTACGGTCTCCCACGATCCCTGCCACACCGCCTCAAAGTTGTCCAGATTCAAGCAGGCCGTCTAATTCACATTACACCCAGATGGCAATCAGCCAAACCTCTACTCCACAGTCTTCACTGGCTCACAATAGATCAGAGGGCATCTTTTAAGGTGACGTGTCTCACATTCTAAGCCCTCCAGTGGTCCCGCTCCACGTTTCTCAATTATCTTATCTGCCCTCACCGCACAACACAAACACTCATATCAGCTCACCGTCATCTGGTAGTCACGCCCAATACCAAAACCCAGAATTTTGGTGGTTGCACATTTTGTCATCTGCCTCCTGGGCTTTGGGATCTCCTTTCTCTCTCCTTCAAATCCTCCCCTTCCCTTCTGGACTTGTGGTAATCGCTTCCAACACACATTTTCCCTTCCATGTGCTAACTCTCGGCCACTCACGCTTCCTTCCTCACTCACTCTGTCTTATGGCGGCAGCAAGCCTATGGTCTCTGTGCACTCTATGAATTTCACCTATGAGAAGGTTACATCAGATAACGTTGCTTTTCTGCTTTGAGTCAGGAATGCATGTCTCAGATTCTGACGTTGTCAGACCTATCGTCACTTATGTGCGTGGAGTCAGGAATGCATGGGTCAGATACTGAGGTAGGCAGACCCAACGTCACTTTTGTGTGTTGAATCATGAATGAGGTTCTGAAGTATGATACACTAACTTCATTTATGTGCCTACCACATTGGTTTATTTGTGCAAACTGGTGTGAGCACTGAAGGCTACTTTTTGATGGATGGTCAGATTGTGACGCACACCCACTGTGTAACATGTTGATGATAGAAATTTTTAACATATTACTTATTTACTTTCATCATGACTTTACAACATACAAGTTCTTTGTTGTTATTTTTCCTGCTGTGTGATTTCATTATGTGGACTCCTCTTCACCAGTGCTTTATTAAATGTCTGCACCACAACATATGGATGCTAAATGTTGCTTTTTGACAATTGTGAATGTACAACCTAATTTATGACGTATTAGCGTATAATATTACTGCATGCATTCCTGCGGCACTTCCCTACAGCAAGCAAATAGGGTGTGAAGGTGGTGTGTCTATGACATATGGGAGATTCATGTGCTTTTGATGTGTGCTGACGCGCAATGGGCGGCCTGCATACCTGCAGTATGTTTGCTGTGTTGCATGGAGGAATACTTTTGTACAGGAAGGGTCACCTTCATACACATTTGCATTCATACCCTGCACACCGAGACACATGCACTATGGTGCCAGGGTACCTGTGTGAGCCAGACACTGGTGAGTGTCCGCATTGCAGGTGAAATTGCAAGCCAGTACAATGTAAATGGATGTGTGGGCTGATGTATGTCTGATGTCAGCCTCCAGACATGAGAGTTAGTGTAATGTATGAACTCCACATATGAGATTGTCATGCAAATTGCAGTGTGAATTATTGTCAAATAATCATGCACAAGGTACATAAGGTTGTTTGAAGTATTTTTATTTGTGCAAACACAAATGTAGATGCATGATGCGGATGTTATTAGTGACATTCTTAGAAAAAATTGCGCACTATCTGAGCACGTCTCCGGATGCCTGCTGCTGTGCTTGTATTTACAGGAGCATGGCCATCCTCCTGGTCATCCTGTGGCATTTCTGCATTCAAATCTGGATCATCGTCCCAGGGAACACGTGTGAGTACACAAATATTGTGCAGTATTGCACAGGCCAAAATAATTTTGCACACTGTCTCTGGTGAATAGAGCATGCGTCCACCAGACTTGTCCAGGCGCCGAAACCTGGCCTTGAGCAGGCCAAATGTTCTTTCCACAATGTTCCTGGTCCGGCTATGTGCTTGATTGTATGCAACTTCCTGTGGTGTCTGCGGATTTCCATACGGTGTCATCACCCACGGCTGAATGCTATACCCCTGGTCAGCTGTAATAGAATAAATGAGAAGGTACAATGAAAAGTTTGATATGGTTGGGGTAAAGTAGAGGCCATATGTTGTGGGTAATATTTCATTTGTCAGTGTCCATTGGGCATGGATGTTGCAGATAACACACCCAGGGACTCACATGCAAGACACCTTTGCAACATAGTTCTGCTGTGCAATGGACACGTATTTGGAATTGACAGGTAGTGTAGGCAAACCACTGATTTTTACTGCATATCATTCCATAACATATATTTATTTATTGAAGTAGATGAGTATGTAGTCCTCCTATGCATTTTGGCCAGGAGGCCCTTTGTCATGGAGCGTTCATATCCACGCATTGCAAGGACCGTTACGCGGCTGTTCTGAGACCGGTGTTCTGTTATGCTGGTCTTGGAACAGCCAAGTAGCAGTCCTTGCTACGCGTTGCTATGAACGCTCCTTGACAAAGGGGCTTGTAGAAAAGTATTTTTGCTATGGATTGATATGCTGTTGATATCATCGATAACCCACTCACTTGAATACTTGTGAATTAAAACAGAACTTGTATTACAACTTCTTTGATTCTTGTTCATGATCATGTACGGAGTGCCTCGCCAAGGGAATGTATTTGCAGTGGTTTGTGTACACTGCCTGTCTTGCACTTTTGTTGCTTTGATGGAAGCACCACCCTTGGGAGCACCCTCAGCTGAACAAGATTCTACATACTTCTTTTACTACCGCTGTGCACCACCCACATCCTTTTGTATTTTCTCAAATTTGGAAGGACATGCATTGACTCCCTATTTGCCTCTACATGACCGTGGGCCTCATTTATGAGGGACTTGCACCACTGGTGCGTGACCTTTTGCCATTTTGGTTTTGAGGCACCAGCAGTGCATGACCGTCATTAATTTTGGCCCTTCTATTAATGTCTATGTATATGCTATTACATGGGTACTCACAAACTTTATATCGGAGCCAAATTTACAGTGTGGCTTGTGGCCGAGGGCCGCAGTGGTGGGGCCGGGGTCAGTGGGGGAGTGGCCGGGGCTAGAGCCACAAATACAAACTGACCATGAGGTTGGACACAGGCCGCAGCGACAGACGCCTTTGTCTACTGAGTGACCAGACCTGGCATACACATCTCTCACACTCACTCTCTCCCACTCTGTCTGTCTGTCTGTCTCCCTCCCTCCTCTCTCTCCATCTGTCTCACTGTCTGTCTCTCTCCCTCCCTCTCTCGACCTCTGTGTCTCTCCCTCTGTCTGCCTCCCTCTCTGTCACTCTCCCTCTCTGTCTCTCTCTGTCTCCTTCCCTTTCTGTCTCCCTCCCTCTATGTCTCTCTCTGTCTCATCCTCTCTGTCTCCTTCTCTCTGTCTGTCCCTGTCTGTGTCTGGGCCTGTCTCTGTCTGGCCCTCCTCCCCCTCCCTCTGTCTCTCTGTCCTTGTGTCTATCTCTGTCTGTCTCTGCCGCTATCTGTCTATGTATGTCTGTTTCTTCCCCCATATGTCTCTGCCCCCATCTGTCTCTGCCCCCTTCTGTCTCTGCCCCCTTCTGTCTCTGCCCCAATATGTCTCTGCACCCATGTATCTGCCCCCATGTGTCTCTGCCCCTATCTGTCTCTGCCCCTATCTGTCTCTGCCTCTGTCAGTCTGTCCCTGTCTCTGCCTTTCTCTAGCCCTGCCCTTATCTGTCTCTCACACTATCTGTCTCTGACACTCTGCCCCTATCTGCCCCTCCCTCCATCTGCCTCTGCCTCTATCTGTCTCTGACACTTTGCCCCTGTCTGCCCCTGTCTGCCCCTGCCCCTGTCTGCCCCTGCCCCTGTCTGCCTCTGCCCCTGTCTGTCTCTGCCCCTTCTGTCTCTGCCTCTGTCAGTCTGTCCCTGTCTCTGCCTTTCTCTAGCCCTGCCCTTATCTGTCTCTCACACTATCTGTCTCTGACACTCTGCCCCTATCTGCCCCTCCCTCTATCTGCCTCTGCCTCTATCTGTCTCTGACACTCTGCCCCTGTCTGCCCCTGTCTGCCCCTGCCCCTGTCTGCCCCTGCCCCTGTCTGCCTCTGCCCCTGTCTGTCTCTGCCCCTTCTGTCTCTCGGGTAGTGCACACATACTGTGTGTACACGTCCCCGTCACCAGCCCAGAGACAGCCTCCCCCCCTGTAATGTACAAGCCAGCTAGTTTTCTTTCAGAATTTGCTGCTTTGTAGGGTCTGTGTCCCACCACTTGTCACATCATGGCACCCCCAGCAGTGAGGACAACGCCCCCTTGGTGCCAGTCAGCGGAGTATTTCACGGCTCTTTGCAAGACCATTTAATTGTTAATGAGGCCTTGTTGATTTTGATCTCTTCTTAGCGCCCCTGCATCTCCACCCTATGCCTGAAATCACCCGGCCCCCATAAATCAACAACCGGTGGTGTTTGCAGACACTTTTGAATGAATTTAAATTTAACAGAGGTACATGTCTGCAAGGTCCGCGGGCCGCACAGGAAGGCTTGCCGGACCGCAGTGAAAGGCTTGCTGGGCTGCTGACGGCCCACCGGCCGTACTATGGGTACCTGTGTGCTAGTACAACATTTTTATATCCTGAACCTCATTTATGCATCATTACAGCAATATTAGCAGCATGGTAGCATGGATTGTGGATTGTATCATAGTCTTTTGCTTACCTACAAGTAGTCCATTTCCATACTGGCCATTCTTGAAACGATCATTTATGATGCAGTTCCTGAAGATGAACGCATCATGGACACTGCCAGGGTATTTTGCCAGCACATTAGTAAATAGTCCACGGTGATCCACGATGGCCTGTACATTAATTGAATAGGTGTGTTTCCGATTGATGTACAAATGTGCAGTTGCTGCCGGGGGAACAAATTGCACATGCGTACAGTCCATGGCACCCAGCACATGGGGTAAGCCTGCTATGGCATAAAATCCTTGCTTTATCTCCATCTGCTCTTGTGCATTGTTGGGAAAATGGAGGTAGCGGGGTGTGAGATGGATGATGGCATCCAGGACAGTTGGCAGGAATGATGAAAAAGCTGGCTGGGATATTCCTGCCAGTTTGGCGACTGTTGTCTGAAAGGAGCCCGACGCCAGCATGTGCAACACAGCCAGGAGCTTTGCCTGTGGCGGTATGTTTGTAGGCCTGTTGCTTCCTACCTCTAGCCTTGGTCCAATGAGTCCCAGTAGATGCTAAATGGTTTCCTTCTTCAGGCGGAATAGAGTAATGACCTCCTCATCCCTGATGCCTCTCAGGACGCTCCTTGGACGGAATAACCGCTCCTTTCTGCGGCGTTGCCTTGGGGGTGGATTTTGTGGTGCAGGGGGTTGTGGTGGTATTCCTGCAGCTAGTTGTCTCCGTCTGGCAGCTACTCTCAGCATAACGACCTCCATGGTGTGGGTATGGTTGCAGCAAAGTTCAATGGCCTCCTCTCCTCTCTCCTCTCCTCTCGCTATGTGCCGATGCGTCATTTCCTGTGCGTCCGTTTTGTAGGCGCACCAATTCCGACGCATCCGCAACGCTGCGCCATTTCCGTCGCGGATGCGTCATAAGCGGGAAAGTTAGTAAATGCGGATGCGTCACTTTTGCGCAAACTTTTCCGCGGTTACGCCCACATTGCATACATTATTTTTTGCGCGTCGCAGGGCATTCTGACGCAGTGGAGTTTGTGGCGCAGTGAGGTAAAAGTGACGCATCGCTGGAGATGCGTCACTTCATTAATATGGCGCATGCGGTGCGCCGAAGATGCGTCATTATTTTTGACGCATCTTCGGCGCAAGCTGTTCATAAATAAGGGCCCTGGAGAGGATCTGGCAGAAGCATTTTGATGCTAGTGATAAAATTACTTACAAACAGGCGTTGAAGGCTCATTACAAACAAGTTTATGAGGAGACTTTTTTTTCTCCTCTAAAATTAAATCAGCAGCAAACAAAAATAAGGACATTTTTAAAATAGTTAGAGAATTCTCTTCCCCTGTAGCCGGGGTCAGGCCATTTACACCCTCTGATGCATGGAAATGCCGTAGCGCTTCCTACTTCTATGATAAAATAACAAATATTCAGGATACTTTCCCTACCGTGCCCTTTGTGCACGGAGACTGTACAGAGCGCGAGCCTCTCTCAATTTCAGTAAGAGAACCGTCTTTCATGCAGTTTCCCCTTGTCTCTATGGTGAAATCTCTGGAAATCATGAAAGGCCTCAAATCAGGCTCGCCCTCGGACCAGTGCCCAGTCACTGTTCTGGCATCAATAATGGAGATTATTAATCTGGCGGTAAATCGGATTCTTAATCTCTCTATGCAGAAAGGGCCGTTCCTTGACAGGTGGAAGAAGGCGAGAATCCTCACCTTATTAAAAAATCTGTCATCGGATCCAGAGATAGCCTCAAATTACAGGCCAATATCTCTGCTTCCCTTTTTTTCCAAGGCCCTGGAAAAATTTGTGAATCGTATTACCAACTCATTTGTTCAATCTAATCAAGTACTCCACCAGAGCCAGTCTGGATTCAGGGTAAATTTCAGCACTGAAACAGTGCTCTTGGAAGTTTCGGAGGCCATAAAAAATGCTTTGGAGAAGGGAGGCAAGGCCGTATTGATATTACTGGACTTATCTGCGGCCTTTGATACCGTCCCGCATGACCGACTCCTGCTGAGACTCCAGGAGTGCGGTTTTGGGGGTACAGTACTCAATTGCTTTGCCTCCTTTCTAAAGGATCACCAGCAAACAGTTTGGTCTCCGCCTTTTGCCGCTCTTATCCCCCAGCTAGAGGTGGGAGTTCCTTAGGGTTCAATTCTGAGCCCAAAACCTTTCAATATATACATGACCCCCTTAGCGAATCTGGCAGAGGCCCTCGGAGCAAAAATAGCATTTTATGCGGACGATGCGCAGTTTATCTTTACCTGCGACAAAGACTTGGATTCTAAAGAAGATGTGATTAATTCCTGTTTATCGGAGGTGCTCTCCTGGCTCCAATCAAATCAACTTAAATGTAACTCTGAAAAGTTGGAGATCATCTTTGTTGGCCCACCCACGAGCAACATGTGGCGAAACTGGTGGCCAGTGGACATGTCCCCTCCCACAACCTCTGTAAAGACAGTTAAAAATTTCGGAGTGAAGTTGAATGATAATCTTTCCATGCAGGCCCAGATGCAGCCAGTCGTTGGATCATGTTTTACCATGTTGAAAATGCCAAAGCATTCTTGCCCCTTCTGCCTGTTACACACAGGAAAACGGTGGTGCAGGCACTGATTGTCTCCAGGTTGGACTACATAAATGTCCTGTACCTAGGGCTACCGGAATATCTATTGACACGGCTGCAGGTGGCTCAGAGCACAGCACCCAGAGCAAGACTCTTGCTTGGCTCGAGATCACGAATGTCTCCCCATCTGAAATCCCTACATAGCCCGCCAGTCCTCAAGAGGATCCGTTTTAAAGCAATGGTCCTGCCTTTTAGGGCTCTCCATGGCACAGGTGCCGCGTAAATCAGGAAGAGAGTCCAGTTCTATAGCCCTCACTGAACACTGAATCCCTCAACACTACAGTTAGCATTTACTCCTAAATATCACTGAGCGTGGATAGGGGAACGCTCCTTCCAGGTGCAGGCGGCTCAACTCTGGAACACCCTGCCACTGGAACTGAGACAGCTGCAGGATCTTCTTGCTTTTAGGAAGTCATTGAAAACCTGGTTATTTCAACTTTAGTACTGACATAACATGGCCAGTTCTGTCACACGGTTCTCAGCGCCAGGACATTCTATTGATTAGCTGTGCTCTTTATAAATACTTATATAACATCATATAACATAACAGGCAGGGGCTTTCTCATCGGGACTCAATGTACCCATTCAATAGGGACGTATTGTGAAGAGGTGTGTTGGGGGAGCAATTCCTGCAAGCACCGCTCCACACGTTACATAGGGTCTCGGCCCTCAGCCCCCTTTGGGAGACGTGCAAACAAATATTATTTCTCCACACTCTTCCCTCAGCATCTTCTGCTCTCTATTCCAGGACAAAGACTCACTCCAGCAGCGTCTGCACAGAAAAGTGCATGTGTTGTGTTTTCGGTTGTAGGTCAGCAAGGATATTTATTCAGCGAGTCCACTCTGTCCACAAGTTTACGACGGTTGACATGTAGTAGTGTGAGGTTCATAACCACAGTGTCTATTTTAGCTTCCAATGATGTGTGAGAGCATTTAATGGGCACATTAATGGCCTCTCGAACAGTGTCCTGTTTGTTTTAAAATGACAAAGAGCGGTCAGAGGGCTCCAATATTGAGGCATCTTTGGCAATCATGGAGGGGGCCATTGCAGGCTCCGGTGGGGTGTCCTCATCAGTTGAGTGGAGGTTACCCATCATTGACACATGGGTCTGGGAATCCAGTAGCTCGGCAGGATGGCATCAGAAGCAATTCCACAGGATCTAGGTTTTAGAGCAGTCAGGACGGCCCAGAAATACAATACTGGTGGTGGAAGTGATGGCAGCCATGGAGTGTGCACTATGCATGAGGCCCTAAACACTATTATCATGCCAATAGAGGGGAGACAGGAAAGATGCTGAGATGAAGCATCAGTGTCAGTCAGGTCCTCTAGAGCCAAAGGGGCAGTACAAGATAACAGGGGAGGGGCAGGGCTCAACAAGGCCTCAGCCTGCCACTAATCCTACTACACTCCCCAGGCAACGTGGCCACTCCACCCCATCAGTTTTTGACTGTAGGAGCCGGGGTCCATCCAGCATGGCAGTCAAAATAATCCAAAGTGGCTACCAGGTTGGGGGAAGCAACAAGTGGCTGAGAGGTGGCAGCATGGACCAGGCCCAATTTGCTCCTCAGTTACACCCCACTAGGTGCAAGCACCAGGGAAATACTCCAAAGAAGCCCAGGAGTGAAGAATTCAATTGCAATGGTGTGCGATTTTGTCCAACCGCCTGATTTGAGAGCCTTGGCCTGAACCGACTACCGGGTCCTTGTCTCTAGTCACAACACTAACAGTGGCCCCTCCAATCCCCTGAAGGAGCACCAGCAATTAGAAGACCCGTGTCCTCCACAGAGATCACAAGCGATCCGGTATGCGAGGGGCCCCTGCCAAGGGCTTAAGTGCCATACACCTCTGCCAGTCTCACCTTCCAGCAACTTAGCCTAGTCCTGACACAACCCCCTGCCCTCAGCATCTGCCGTGGCTAGGGAGGAGGTATAGAAGGGAGGGTAAGCAAGATCTCTCCCAACAGTGGAGGTCTGTGCCCGATCTGACCGCATCCCTGCCTTCATGTGCAACAGCAGGAGCCCCAAAAGTTATGAGGCAGTGGGCCAGACCCACTGGGTGCGGGACTCCAGCCAGCAGTGCTGCGGAAGCAGCAGGCAGAGACGTCAGTGCCAGAGGTGTGTCCTGAGGACATCCACTACACCCTCATGGCTAGGCCTGGGCCCAGTACTACCTCAGGGCACCTCAGTAACTACAGCCAATGGGTGGGAAGAGAAGGTGGGAAAGGGCATGTAGAGGATGATGACCCCACAGCTCTTGGATTCACACTTACCGCATTGGGTCCCTCAGGTAGCAGCACTCTCCCCCGCACTTGCCAATGCAGCAGCCTCTTTGCCTGCCAGATGGGCTCCCATCTGCTCCAGGGCCAGGACGATCGGCACACCACTCCTCCTCAGCCAGCCTCAGTGACCAGTCGCTCGGTCACTCTGTTGCCCCTGTGGACTCGCCATCTTTGTGGCTCCCATCATTCCACCACCATGAGGGTGCAGCAATCAGGCTTCACAGCAGAGAGGCAGCCCTCGGAGGGCAAACAGTGCAATGGCAGTATGTTCTGTTAGGGACTAGTTTTGCGGTGCAATGCAGCAGGTCAGGGCATCAGATGGCACCATTAGGCCAGGGTAGTGTCCAGATAATGGGGAAGGTGCTCAGAGCCTCTTCAGAACGCATCCGCAATCTTGGCTATGCTTCCGTATTCCTCTTTACATGTGTTCTGCAGAATGCAATACACATGGAAAGAGGAAATAATAAGGAGAAATAAATATAGTTCTCCTTGTTACACCTCATTGGGGAAGGCATAGAAATTGTTATGCATTTCCAGCTACTTTACGCAAAGTAACACACTGAACATAGGGCTTTAATGTTGAAGTGATTAAGTGCTTGTGGAGCATGTGCAAGGTACAAGTGATAATTTTGTTCATTGGCTGCTGAAGTAAATCATTGGTAGAGGTGCAACAAATAGTATATTCAGGATTTATGATTTTGGTGGCATGCGGTTTTCTTTACACATTTTCCAGAAAAGGTCAATGCAAGTTATAGTCTCACGAGACCAAAAGAGTGAGATCCCCTCTCCAATTTATTACCGTCACCGTTACTGTTTCCTTTTTTTTTTTAAAGAAAGCTTGTTGAAGAATTGTTTTGTGGGGCATCATATTGTCTAGGGGTGTAAACTATTAGCACAGTACAAAACAATAAAAGACAACCGTTGCCCATATGCAGAATTATTTTGAGTTTGAATTGGCAGATGTAGACTGCAAGGGTCTTAATCTATGCTAAAACCTGACCTTCAACATTAAGAATTTCTTAAACCTACATTTGTTTATTCATGCAACAATATAAACAACCATATTGTGACTATAATTATGCAGTTAAGCACACTGAGACTTCGATGTATTACGTTGTGGTGGTGATGTACATTTTTGCTTTGGTGTAAGATATTCCAGCCGACATTAAATCATCCCTTCTATTTAAGTGAATAGTGTACAAATTATGGGTTGGGCCCAGTTAGAATGTCATAATCATGAAATGAATACTTAATTTCCTGAAAGGTCACACACTTGTCTTTAAAAAATTTATTTTTATTAAAATGCTATAAAGGACATATAAAAATACACATTCTCAAGACAATGCTACATGGTCATGTTTGCAAGAGATGGGAAAGTTATGATCAAACAGAACAGATAGGGGCATATTATCAAGGAGCGGCGTTAAAATTATCACCGTTTTTGGCGCTAAAACGGCGATATTGGGCTTGATAATATGCAGTAGAGAATTCCAGTAGAAGGCCATGTTAACACCAGAAACTGGGCTTCTATTAGAATTCTCAAGGGCATATTATCAAGTGCATTATCGCCGCTTTAGAGGCAATTTCCTGCCGCTAAAGCAGCGATAATTTTAACGTTGTTCCTTGATAATATGCCCCTTAGTCCTTCTGCCCCATTATGTGAATACAGACAGATTAAATCCCCTATCCTACAGCACATGGCGCTATTGAATACTAACTTTAGAGTTTAGAGTAATTATTACTCCCTTTAAATTTGACTACAAATTCTATGTATTAAACCCAGTGAGAGAGCGCAAAACTGTGTTAGAAATCATAGGGGTGCATCATATTCACAAGTAATCCGCACCCGCATATATAGGGGTTTATAATCATGTTTAAGTGTGACACAAAGCTATGAACGCATGTATCAGAATTTCCCCTAGCTGCAAAATAACGTGTTTCTCGTAGTATTAATGTCATGTAATCTAGAAATGTATTTGTGAAATTAATGTTAGTCCAGTTAAAGTGTGTTTAAAGAAACATCATGTATTCCAATGTATGCTTAGTAATTCATTATTGTATTCATGTAAACGACATAGAAGTGTTTAGTTGGGAAATGTATTCTTTTCTTTTCTATAATGATGCAGGCCTAATGAGTAAAACTGTTCGCCAAAGTTAGGGGGTGACATCTCGAAACGTGCAGAGGCCCAGGTGGGGATAACGGGTTGTGTAGGCCGAGTCAGGAATGTGACTGCTAACTTAAATCATGGAACTGCCCCCTTTCCTAGAAGGTTGCCTTAAAGAATTATTTGCAAGTAGCATATTGTCATGAACCAATTCATGTGCGTTCCTTTGCAGGTGCAAGGTTAGCCAGAGATAGTAAAGAAGGGCCCATTGTATGTGAAAGTTAGGAAAATAGTTGTAGACCTGGAGTAGTGGATCTGGAATTTTAGGGAAGCAACTTCAAGAGGAGACGACTGTGAGACCAAGGCCGTTTTTCAACGAACAAGGATGAAGACATCAAGATGACGACCCTTTGAAATCCAACTCTCCCAGGGGGGCGTCTCTTGGGGCGTGTCAACTGAATTGTGGATTTCATATTAGGGACAGCACCCCGGGAGGAGAGTAGAGTAGAAGCGCACAAGGGCGAAGAAAGATGCTGGGTAGGCAGAGAGCTGCTTGCGAAATGAACAAGAGGCTAAGTCCGAACTGAGTGAGTGAACTTCTTTGGAAGTCACCACGGCTGACACCTTTTTGTTAGGGAAGATCCAGTTGTAGGGATGACACTTAGTATAGTGTAGGGACAGACTTATCCTGATGTATTTCTTCTTTTCTTCTATGCCTACCAGGACCCAGATCATAGCAATTATTGCAAGCTTAGTGGTCCTGGAAATCATATTAGTGCTGTTTCTCAGTCGTTTGAGACTTTTCCGTAGGATTATGGTTGTATTAGTTCCTGTGTATCTGCTGAACCTTTCACTGAGGTATTTATATACACAACTGCTTTTGGCTTTATAATAAATCTTCAAACTTGACCTTTTGTCAGTGGTTCTTTGGGGAAAGAAATGGAAGTGATCCGAATTGATTTGTCGAAAAAGATTGCCTTCTACACTCTATGACAGGTACAAAGGTCTAATCGACCTGTGACGGGATACTAGAGTTGATGTCCAAATTCTAGATTGAAATTCCCGCCTTTCCAGTTGGTAGCAGAGTAGGATGGTTTATCTTCTGGAGTGAAGGTAATCTATATAGGTTAAGATTTCCCCAAGGCCCATAGACATCCGAAGATGTGCGTCCATAGAGCAGCGGACGGAGAATGGCGAACCACGGAAGATGATGGAGAGTGACGGTGCGGCAGAAAGCAGCAGGTCGTAAGAGTGTGAGTATAAAAAGGGTCATGCGTGTTCGATTGCGGTGTGTATTGTGTTGTTGTATTGTGTTGTCTAGCGGAGATTGAATGCCTGTAGTGTGAAAGGAGATCAGGTTGTGAGCGCGCGCAACCGGTGAAAATCTTAGGCTCAAGGAGAGTTGAAGTGGTTCGGGTGTATCGAACACTCACAGTAATTGTCGACCATTGAAAGGGGATCATGAGGTACCATTGATTTCCCGCAGGACCGAGATAGGGGAAACGAATGTGTGAAGGGGGGGGAACGGACGCTGGTCGGAAGTTACCGTGTGTATGAAACCTATCAGAGAGGCGATTGTCTGCTCTTTAATTGGACAGACATTTGCCAGTCGGTGACAATTACAGTCAGACTGTGGACGTACAGTCAGAGAAGTGATTGCTTGGTCGGAAGTGATCATTTCAAAGTGTATGATTGGGACACATGCATGACCGAGAGACGAGCGGCGAAAGGAGGGGAACTGCTGCAAACGGAGGAGAGTGACGTCAGGAAGGGCCGCGCTAGGGTAGGACGGTTAGTGTGAAGCCGCGCTGAGATAGGGCGGTAAGCGGGAAGTAAGTGACGACAGCGAAGAGCCTCGCTGGGATAGGACAGCCAGAGTGAAACCGCGCTGGGATTGGTGGATTGTCATTGTAAAGTAAACAAGCATAGTAAACAAGGAACTGTTGTGGATTTCATCATGAAATGTTTAAAAGGATTGCGAAGTTGTTTTTCTGGAGAGAAGAGTTTAGAACCTCGGGGTGGGGAAGAGGCTCCACCCGAGGATTCGCCAGCTCATTACATGGCTACGAACGTTGGGTTACATACTATATTGTGGCTTGAGAATTGGTGCAAGATGACAGATGGGAATGAGGAACTAACGTTTCCTAAGTACGGGACGTTTAGATTAGAGGTGTTGTATCAGCTCAAAGCAATTATGTCTTCCTTGCGACCTTTGCCTAGGCCAACACAGTTCGAAGCATTAAATGCATGGATCAGGGCAGCCCACGAAAAAAACAGGGACAGAAGACAAGAAAGAGTGAATAGATCAGTTAGAGCAGTACAGGACGCGAGGTGGGACGCACTGGCCAAGAGATGGAGAGTACAAACCATAGAAGGGGATAGGTTGTACCCATTGTTGGTTAGTGAGAAGGAAGCACAGAAAAGGAATACAGAAGACAATGACAGTGAAACGGAAGATAGTCTGATAGAGAGGCTATTATCGGACAGACCGCCTCCATATAATCCAGAAATAGAAGGGACCTCACCACCACCAACAGAAAGGGGAACTTCGGCAGTGGACGGTGGGATTCTGAGAGAGAGTGATTTAGGTCTGGTCGGGAATAAGGCCGTCACAGTGGAGAGTGAGGTACCTCAACTGGCCCCGGAAGCAAGAGTAGTGGGAAGATTCACGGTACAGAAGGTACACTGTGAGGAGGGGGCCAATGCTCAGAGGTTACCAGATGCCCTTACGGTACCCGTTACCATAGGTCCTATAGTGTCAGTGTACAACCCAGAACAGACCCAAAGCGAGAGTCTACCACAAATGGAGAGGGAAAGAAACGCCAGTGAAATTAGGGATAACGTGGTGAATGAGTGGAATCAATGGTCCAGACCGATAGAAAGGAGCACCCCTTTGGCAGCATCGGCAGACTCCTCAAGAGAACAGGGGGGCTTGAGAGGACCGATGGATCTGAGAGGACCACGGCCCAGGCTCATTAGGGAATTGAGGCCAGATTTGAGAACCTGGGAGACGGTTGCGGATAACCAGAGCGACAGGACAAGGGACGATTGCAGACAGTGGGGTTCAGAGAACAGGGAAATATCCCAGTGCAGGTCAAATGGAAGTAGAAAAGATGGGGACCGTGGGAGTGAGGAAAATAGAGGTACGTTTACCCCTGGAACTGCAGAAAGGCGACAAGAATGGGACTGTGAAAGATGGGAGAGAGGGAGTGTTCCCCATAACACCCCTGGAGAAGACAGAAGAGTGAGTCAGGAATGTAAAGGGAAAGACCCAAGCAAAACTTCTAGCCAAGGCACACTGAGAGCAGTGATAAAGGCCAGGAGAATAGATGTACTAAGACTGAAGTCGGAAGTAGATGAGATAGTGGAAGGTACAATCCCTCTTGAAAGAATTGAACTTTACGATCCAAATGAACTGTTGTTTGTCGCGAAGGATGTTACTCGTCGAGCTAGGGCAGCTCACGAGAAACTAACAGAATTAGCGAACAAATATTCAGTGGACTTGACCAGAACAAAGGCGTTCCAAGGCGGCCATAGATTGCAATATACAGACCAAGATCTTGACGAGAAAAGAGTAATCGGATTAAAAACCCACATCAGAGAACTAGTAGTGGGAATTCGAATTTTGGTCCAATTGGACAAGTGGGAGGAAAAGTGGTCGAGGAAGAAAAGTGTTAGACGGAGCACCATAGAGACTCCCACAGGAACGGGGCTAATGCATGCAGAAGCATACCCCTTGAGGGAGGTAGCCCATGGAGGATATTTGCACGTACCCTGGAGTAGGGGGGATTTGGCTGCCTTTACGAACACTTTTCCAAAATTGAGGGAAAACCCAGTGGAATGGTACAAGCAGGTAGAGAGGTTTGTCAAAATCTCAAAAGTACTGTGGGTAGATCTGAACACACTGTTCGACATTGTGGTTCCGGGAGATCTGTGGGTAGCGTGCAAGGTCAGTGTGGAGTGGCCCACAGAGGAACCAGAACGAGATACACACACGAATGGACCTTCACCAAGAGTGATGGTAAAATATGAGCAAGTAATTACGTGGTTGAAAACCAAGGTGCCAGCACAAGACATAGATTGGGTGAAAATAGATCGAACTAGACAAGAACCAAAGGAGACAGTTCATGAGTATTATGAGAGACTGCTACAGATATTCAAACAGTGCAGTGGTCTGGATGTGATGGATCCGAAGGATATGGGACAGTTTGTGTCCAAGTTTGTTTTGGGCTTGAGACCCGAGATCTGTCTAATGATACAGCAACATCTGATTTGTTGGCAAAACAAGCCTCTAGATGAGATCCTGAGATACGCGAGATACTGCAGTGATGAGATAGACTCTAAGACCAAGAAGCTTAAAGATAAACTGATGCTAGTCCAAATGCAATCGGGAGGACAGGGTCAGTCAGGAAGTGGAACGCTGGGGAGAAGATCGAACAGCCAGAAAAGGGACAGTGAAGATGGCTCAAGGCCAAGGGTGGATCTGGCGACATTGAAAAAGACAACAAGGTGCCATCAGTGTCACGAGATCGGGCACTGGAGGCGTGAGTGTCCCCATAACCCAGAGAATCAAGTGCAGGAGGAGGAGGGGGAGAGCCAGACTCCCCAAACTCCGAGGTCCACAGTAGTCAAGCTCAAAGTGGCAAAAGGGGGGACTTCCGCTCCTAGAGCCCCCGTTCCTCAGCCACCGAAGATCGGAGCAGGAAATAGGATATACCAGCAGATGCCCCTCCTGATAGATGGAGATGAATACTATGCTTTCAACCCAGTAACAGGAAGGTGTCTGGAAGGGGAGGAAGAATGCACCTTAGGAGCGGCCTTAGAGATAGACCAGAGAGGACCCTTTGTAGATGCGGAGGTAGCTGGACACCCCACTACCTTTCTGGTGGACACGGGTGCGACTCGTTCTACTGTGCGGTCAGCAGTGGTCCTCTGTCAGGTCAGACCATTCAAGTTGTGGGTGTAGCGAATAGGAAGATGACAAATCCACTGACCGAGCCAGTTCCAGTAAAAATAGGAAACTTCCGTGACAACCATCAATTCGTGGTATGTGATTCTAGTCCTGTGTGTCTGTTAGGAAGGGACCTGTTGTGCAAACTCAACTGCACCATCTATTGTACACCAAAGGGAGTAGAGTTGGAGACAAATGACGATGATGCCGCCTTTAAGGTCGCAAAAATACGTCTGTGCATAGAATTGTATCCTGCACTAACAGTGGAGGGACTCCCCTGGGACTTGAGAAAGACAGTCAGACAGGAGGTTTGGGATTTTACAGGAGAAGAGATTGGATTAATCAAAGGTGTAGAGCCAGTCAGGATACAAGTAAGACGAGATGCAGAATTTCCAAGAACACCCCAGTACAAGCTGACCCCAGAAACAATTGCGGGAATAAAACCTGTTATTGAGTCCATGATCAAACAGGGAATCTTAAAAGAGATAATGGGCAGTCCGTGTAACTCTCCGATTATGGGCTTGCAGAAGCCTAGCGGGAAGTTCAGGATTGTGCAGGATTTGCGAAAAATAAACGACATTGTTGTTCCATGCTGTCCAGTGGTACCAGCACAGGCTGAGTGGTTCACCGTGATCGATTTGTGTCAGGCATTTTTCTCTATCCCGTTACACGAAGAGAGCCAATTTCTTTTCGCTTTTAAGCTGGAAAACCGTGTATTAACATGGTGTCGTATCCCACAGGGGTATACAGAAAGTCCATCGATCTTTAATCAATTATTGAAGAAGAATCTTGAAAGTCTAGTACTGCCCCAGAACTCGGTTCTTGTACAGTACATAGACGACCTCCTTGTTGCGTCAGAGACAGAAGATGCCTGTAGAATAGACACCATTGCGTTGTTGAACCATCTGGCAGAGAATGGTCACAAGGTATCTCCTAGCAAGCTACAATACTGTCTTCCTGAAGTACAGTATTTGGGACACAGGATAGAGAAGGGAATAAGAAAAGTGTCCCCAGACAGGATAGAGACAATAATGAAAATGATGGTGCCTACCACACAAAGAGAAGTTAGGATGTTCCTGGGGATGGTTGGCTACTGTCGCCAGTGGATTGCCAACTTCTCACTGAAAGCGAAGCCTTTACAGAAACTGACGCTCAAGGACGTGAGTGATCCGGTACCATGGGACACAGACTGTATGATGGCTTTCCTAACGTTGAGAAAAGACTTATGCCAGGCTCCGGCCCTGGGAATGCCTGATTACACTAAATTGTTTTCACTGTTTTGCTGCGAGCGAGAGGGCTGCGCGTTAGCAGTTTTGACCCAAGATCACGGAGGTGCCCGTAGGCCAGTTGCATATTTCTCGGCTACCTTAGATCCAGTAGCCGCAGCATTGCCCGGATGTCTCAAATCCGTTGCTGCAATAGGTGTCAGCATTGAGAGGTGTGAGAGTATTGTGAAGGGGCATCCATTGGTGGTATACGTTCCGCATTCAGTAGAATTGTTAATGACACGGACCAAAACGCAGCACCTGACCAACAACAGGCTCACAAGTTACGAGCAGGTTATACTCGCTGCAGAGAATGTAACCCTAAAAAGATGTTCAGTTTTGAACCCTGCTACATTGATGCCATTGCCAAATGTTTTAGATGATGATTGTGAAGACCATGACTGCCTTGAAGTGACTGAACTATGCACCAAGCCACGACCAGACATTGTTGATGAGCCTTTAAAAGACCCAGATGAAATTCTCTTTGTAGATGGCTCATGTATAAGGGACAATGCTGGACAGTTGAGAGCGGCTTTTGCCGTTTGCACAATTCATGGAATAGTCGAAGCTGCCTGTCTGGAAGGAGTACACTCCGCTCAGGTAGCTGAGATAGTAGCGTTGACGCGTGCCTGTTTGGCAGCTAACAAGATTCGAGTCACCATATACACCGACAGCAGATATGGGTTTGGCGTGGTTCATGACTTCAGCCAGTTATGGTCTCAAAGGGGTTATATGACATCATCAGGTTCCCCTATCAGGAATGGAGAATTTGTCCGGTTACTGCTGGAAGCTCTGCAGGGACCCGCAGAAATTGCAGTGGTAAAATGCACAGCACATAGTAAAGGTGCTGATTTTGTGTCCCTGGGTAACAGGTATGTGGATGAGGTAGCACGTTACTGTGCCGAGCAAGCTTACTCTTTCACAGACCAGGTTGTTGAGGGAATACACAGAGGGACCGAGCTAAACATGGTACTCGAAGTGGCAGACACTTGGGACGAATTGAGAAAGATGCAGGAACAAGCGTCAGATTTTGAGAAAAGAGTGTGGGTGACTTCTGGATGTACCAAAGGGGATCTGGATTTGTGGATTTCGGCAGATGGGAGAGCGGTGTTGCCGAATGAACTGGTGAGCCCGATAGCTCGCCAGATACATGGTTCTGTACACTTGGGAAGAGATGCTATGATACGAGTGTTCAGGCAGACTTGGTACAACCCTAAGTTCCGAACGGCTGCGGAAGCGGTGTGTCAGAGGTGTGTTACATGTCAGCAGATGAATGTTGGAAAGAGGACACCAGTTACATTAAGTCATGTGGGGAGGTCTGGAGGGCCTTTCAACAGAATGCAATTGGATTTCATTGAGATGCCAAAGTGTAACAGCCTCAGATATGTCTTGGTGATTGTATGTATGTTCTCCAGGTGGGTCGAGGCATATCCCCCTCGTAGGTGCGATACACTCACAGTAGCAAAGTTGTTGTTGAGGGAGTTAGTACCTAGATTCGGGGTCCCGACCTCTTTGGAATCAGACAGAGGAACACATTTCAACAGTGAAGTTGTGAAGATGCTTTGTTCTGCACTGAACATTGATCAAAGACTGCATTGTAGCTATCGGCCAGAGGCTTCTGGCATAGTGGAGCAAATAAATGCAACTCTAAAAGCACGAATGGCAAAAGTGTGTTCATCCACGTCCCTGAAATGGCCAGATGCCCTGCCGTTGGTGTTAATGAGCATGCGTAGCACACCAGACAGGAGAACAGGACTTTCACCCCATGAGGTGCTGATGGGAAGAGCTATGAGACTACCGTCTGTCCCCTCAGCTGCCTTGCTGAATATCACAGATGATCTGATTCTTGATTACAGCAAAGTATTATCTGACGTCATCCATTCTGTGTCCCTTCAGGTGCAGACGGCAGAAATCCCGATTTCTAGAGACCTCTGCCGCGACTTGTGCCCCGGAGACTGGGTGCTAGTACGGAAGCACGTGAGGAAGAGCTGTTGGACGTCCGCTGGCGAGGGCTGTTCCAAGTCATCCTCGTGACGAACACGGCAGTGAAGTGTGGTGGACTGCCAAACTGGATACACGCTTCTCACACCCGAAGAGTCCCAGCACCCCTGGAAGAAACAGCTCCCCTCGTAGAATAACATCCAGCTGTGGAGGAAGATTCACAAGAGGGGACGAGTCAAGCTGTGGGGGTGTCTGAAGACGCTGGTAACTCTTCCGACCGAGCTGAGGGAAATCACAGCGACAGTGATACTGAAACTGCCACTGAATGGGAAAGCTGCTGTGAGGGTGATCCCAACTCTGGAGAAGCTGAAGGTCGAGATGAGCAAGTTGTGCTGACAAGGGTCAGAGGAGTTAGGGGCACGGAGGCAAGTTGGCCCGAAAGGCGGAAAAGGTTGAACGTGAGATTGACCTCCGAAAAAGATCTTGCGCCTGTATCCGAAGAATCAGACCCGGAACCAGGAGACCAAGAGTCAGAGGAGAGGGGTCCAAGGAGATCAAGGAGGGTGAGAGTACCTTGCAGAAGATACGCCACTCCGGAGTGGACCTACCCTTTGACAAATGCCAGGTGTACTGAGATCCGGGAGGGTGAGGTCAGTGCTGGTGACCGATACGGCCCCGAACTATAAATTGGAAGTGATACTGTTGGTGCCTGGACTGGAAATAGAAGGCCTACTGACAATCACCGTTCCTAATCCCCCTTTCCTAAGCAAGATAATTGATTTGATCCTAAACAGACTGACTTTTCCTACATTTGGTACTGAAATCCCTGCCTGTGATTCAATAATACTTCATATGGAACTTTTAGACTACGTACTCTGTGCACTCGGAGAGAACCTGATCATTGATGCGCAGTAAAGACTTTGTAAATAAGCTATGAAGATACTTAGAGCCGAGTGGAAGAAGAAGAAATTCAGGGACATCCCTTAGAGGACGGAGAAGGGTAGGGTCACCTGAACACAAAATGGACAATGAAAATTTGAAAGGGGACCTCTGCTTTTAGGTGTGGTTCGAGAAAATTCATAAAGCCAAGCAAGAGACTGTACATTGCCAAGACTTTGTGTTGCTGCTAAATTCGAATCACACTGTCCGAGATCATGGAGGCTGGGAACCCGACTCGTAGGGCAAAATGTATTATAGGTACACTATTAGGGTTAGTAATTTTCTTTATATTTGTTGTAGTTTTAGTTTCTTATTTAGCACCACAGGAGCAGGAAGTGGAGGTCAAGGGAATTCCTAAACCTACTACTCCTAGCCATAAGGAGGTAGACATAGGAGCCGAGAAAGCTTTGCTAGCTGAAGAAAGTCGTAGATTACATGCTGATTTGTCCAAAGGAAACTTTGGGAAGAATGCTTACGCAAAATTGTTGTATGAATATATTGATGCGATGGATGCGAAAGATTGTTATGTGTGTATGCAACTGCCTGCTTCAGTAGATGAGGGTATTAGGTACCATCATCTTCCATTGACTTATGGAATCACATGTAGTTTGTTGCTTAGTATATTTTATGGACGCGATAGCTTTGAGTATTATTTTTCAAACTTTGTCGCTGTTTTACCAGAGGTCCCGGCCTACAAGCACATGAACAAGTGGGATTATTATAAGAGTGAAGAACGATTAAGGACATTTTTAATTCCTTGGAGAACGCTGGATACTTCATATGCCTGAAGAAATAATTTGACTTGTAAAGTGTCAGAAATTGAGAAAAAAGTTATAGGGCAGGTGGATGATCGATATAGGAGGCAGAAGATCCTAAAGGCTTCGGGCCAATGGAAAACAGATTGGACCGAGGAGGAAAAATCACACAAAAGGAAGGGTAGTAATGGTCCAATAGCTTTAGATCAAGTGCAAAAAGGGAAACTATGTATATACAGGGGTAAAACCTACTATGAGAATGTGTTTGTGGGAGAAGTAAGTTGTGAACATGCTTTCCAAATAGAATACTACACAAAGGAATTCTTGAAGGGAATGCAGGTGATCCCGAATGTATATTTTGTCTGTGGAAGTAATGCATACGTGAAACTACCGGATAATTGGTACGGATCATGTTATTTAGCAATTGTCTTCCCCAAAATATACCATAGTAAGGATCTAGAAATCATAGAGGGAGGAACTCAAGCCAGAGGGAGAAGGGATGTAAGCAATGATGAGGTAATTGGTGCTATGTTCCCTCTTTTAGGGATAATACTGAATGATGTCAAGATTAGGAGATTTGCAACAGTTGTAGATAGGTTGTCTGCCAGTACTGCTAGATCACTAATGCTGGTGGAGGGAGAAATGCAATCGATAAGGGCAATGGTTCTCCAGAACCGCCTTGCCTTAGACGTCCTATTAGCAAAAGAGGGCGGAGTCTGTAAACTTTTGAAGGTCCAGGAATGTTGCACTTACATTCCAGACAATTCAAAACCTCTTGAAAAATATATACAGAACATCACTGAAATTCATCTTGAGATTGAGGATCTGACACAGGTGAATGTGTGGGGAAAAGTGGGTCATGGAATGGGTAAAGTTGGAGGTTGGTTTGCCAACCTAGGGAAGGGTTTCATTTGGTACATACTGAAACCTATCATCATAATAGTGATTTGTGTAACCACATTGTGGGGGTTGGTGCGGCTGTATCAATGGTATACATCAAATAGGTTGCAAAGATCCATGAGAGAGCAGGAGCAGAGGTTAGCTGCGATGCAGGATAACCAGTATAGGAGTCTCAGGGCTCTAGAGATGATGAAGCGAGGGAGCACTGCAACGAGTTCTGTTTGATTCAATTCATACCCTCAGGGATGGTGTTGTGATGGTGATGACCTCTAAAGGTCATCAAAGGGGGGACTGAGAGAGAGCAAAACTGTGTTAGAAATCGTAGGGGTGCATCATATTCACAAGTAATCCGCACCCGCATATATATGGGTTTATAATCATGTTTAAGTGTGACACAAAGCTATGAACGCATGTATCAGAATTTCCCCTAGCTGCAAAATAACGTGTTTCTCGTAGTATTAATGTCATGTAATCTAGAAATGTATTTGTGAAATTAATGTTAGTCCAGTTAAAGTGTGTTTAAAGAAACATCATGTATTCCAATGTATGCTTAGTAATTCATTATTGTATTCATGTAAACGACATAGAAGTGTTTAGTTGGGAAATGTATTCTTTTCTTTCCTATAATGATGCAGGCCTAATGAGTAAAACTGTTCGCCAAAGTTAGGTGGGTGACATCTCGAAATGTGCAGAGGCCCAGGTGGGGATAACGGGTTGTGTAGGCCGAGTCAGGAATGTGACTGCTAACTTAAATCATGGAACTGCCCCCTTTCCTAGAAGGTTGCCTTAAAGAATTAATTGCAAGTAGCATATTGTCGTGAACCAATTTATGTGCGTTCCTTTGCAGGTGCAAGGTTAGCCAGAGATAGTAAAGAAGGGCCCATTGTATGTGAAAGTTAGGAAAATAGTTGTAGACCTGGAGTAGTGGATCTGGAATTTTAGGGAAGCAACTTCAAGAGGAGACGACTGTGAGACCAAGGCCGTTTTTCAACGAACAAGGATGAAGACATCAAGATGACGACCCTTTGAAATCCAACTCTCCCAGGGGGGCGTCTCTTGGGGCATATCAACTGAATTGTGGATTTCATATTAGGGACAGCACCCCGGGAGGAGAGTAGAGTAGAAGCGCACAAGGGAGAAGAAAGATGCTGGGTAGGCAGAGAGCTGCTTGCGAAATGAACAAGAGGCTAAGTCCGAACTGAGTGTGTGAACTTCTTTGGAAGTCACCACGGCTGACACCTTTTTGTTAGGGAAGATCCAGTTGTAGGGATGACACTTAGTATAGTGTAGGGACAGACTTATCCTGATGTATTTCTTCTTTTCTTCTATGCCTACCAGGACCCAGATCATAGCAATTATTGCAAGCTTAGTGGTCCTGGAAATCATATTAGTGCTGTTTCTCAGTCGTTTGAGACTTTTCCGTAGGTTTATGGTTGTATTAGTTCCTGTGTATCTGCTGAACCTTTCACTGAGGTGTTTATATACACAACTGCTTTTGGCTTTACAATAAATCTTCAAACTTGACCTTTTGTCAGTGGTTCTTTGGGGAAAGAAATGGAAGTGATCCGAATTGATTTGTCGAAAAAGATTGCCTTTTTCACTCTATGACAGGTACAAAGGTCTAATCGACCTGTGACGGGATACTAGAGTTGATGTCCAAATTCTAGATTGAAATTCCCGCCTTTCCACCAGTAAACATTTTTACTGTCAGCTCAGGACAGATCGTCTCCAAAATAAAATGCAATCACCCTTTCTCACCGTTGGCAATATCCTCATCTTCTATCTATCGCCTACATGTATTCTCTTGATTAACATTAATATATGTTAGATCGCTGATACCTACCTTGTTAAGCTAAGTGCATTTTCCTGATGTGTGTGTGTGTGTTTGTGGGTCACCCTCCCTCCCACAATGTCCTCCAAAGTCATCAGCCAAGACTGGTCCATTGGGGCTGAAGGGCCATGCCCCCTCCACCTTTTACCTCTCATGAACAGTGTCTGTCAGGCTGAACAAAGGTCAGCCTAAAAGACACTGTTCTGTTTCAGGTCAGGCAGCCAGGACCCGGACATGGGCTAAATACGCAGGCTCTGGGCTGCCTGAGGGGAAGGGAGGAGAGGCAGCAGTCCCAAACCTCCTTGGACCTCCGAGGCAGAACTGCAAGTAAGTGTGTGTGTGTTTTTTTTAAACTAATGTTTGGTGCGTGTATGTATGAATGTTTGGTAATGGATGTGTTTGTTTATGTGTGAAGGCATGTGAATGCATGCCTGTGAATGTGTATGTGTGTGTGTGTGTCTCATCCACCCCCTCCCTTCTAAACTTACTGGCCTCCACTGAAAGTCATACTTCCTTGTTATTACTCTCTCTCCGCCGCCCTTTCCCTTCTGACACCAGCATTGTTGCTCAGTGTTTCACTGTCACCCACAGACACCAAGCTAGAAGGTCAGCTTATCTCTCTCACCTCCCTCAGCATCCCCTGTCCCCCCCACTTCAGTCCGTCAGACTTCCCACGTCTATTTTCAAAGGCTTATCTATTCCATTGTTTTTCCTGATCTAGTATCCCCCCCACTGCAAAACTTGCTCAAATGTCCCATTACCATGGTTGTCCATTCTGCAGCTAAGCCACATGATGTTTCTGTTCTGAGTGCTAAGCTTTTTTAACAGTTAATTCAGCCTGTTTTATGAGCAGGCTAAATTGACTATAGAGTGTTATCTGTTGTAGACAATCAACCTCATTTTTATTGTGATGAGGTTTTTTTATTGTTGTCTGTTCATCTTGTTTTATTAGATAGCTGTATTTACTATAGGAGATAAAAAGTCTGCATGGATGAGGTGTTGAGGTGTAGGTTATGGTGGACGAATCTAGTTGTCTCCAGAGACTTTGGCTCATAAATGAAACTCTGCAGGTTGGTCACACCCTCGACAAGGCCGCAGCAAACACCACCAGGCAGGCCCTGTCCTGGAGCCCTCAAGGGAAAAGGAAAAGAGGAAGACTGAAAAACATCTGAAGCAGTGGCCTCAAATCTGACTGCAAGGAGATGAGTTACACCTGGAGTCAGTTTTAAAGAAAAGCCCAGGACAGAGATGGCTGGCGAGTCCTAGTTTCACCCAGGCAGAGGTAGCAGGCATAAGTAAATAAGTAGGTTGGACCTAAAATGATAGGCAAAATTCTCTGAGGATCTGTTCCTCTCATCAATAGCAGTAACACACGTGCTGCTACCTTTCTATTTTTCACTTTTTAGTTGCAAGGTGTTAACTTGACTTTTTGCTATTTTGGGTTTGGTTGATATGCATCTTTAGCTGTCTCGCCAGCCTCATGTGTTCCAAAAAATATGTATATAATAGATATATAGAGGAGCTTTTGGTCAACCCCCTTATATCATTGGTCCATTCAAGTAACATTCACAGTTTACTGCCTCCCATTAGAGTAAACAACTTTTAAAAACGCATGAGCCCATTGGCTCTCTTCATTGTGAGTGATGCCATTTTGCTCCTGTAAATATGGGCTCCCACCTAGAAATAAGGCCATTTCAGTGTCAGGGCTGACATGTCCGTTTCTTCTTTATCCATCCTCCTTTTAAAACCTTTTCTCTTCTTTTCAGCACTGTGGCTCCTTCTCTCCACCACCATCAGCGAGTTAACATAATTGCAAACCAGCAGTATCTGTTTTGCTCTCATAAGAGTGGCATCCGAGACACACTTTGACACAGTTAGGCGCCCGGGCTGTACTGCTTCATGGGTTGCAGGACATAAAGGTTTTTTAATTCAGCCTGCTGGCTTCTGCTAATTAGCTGCCAAATCTCTCTCATAAGCAAGTACAACTTCATCATCCTGCTGGTCACTTATTTTGTGGACTCACCAAGCAGGGTAGTCACTATGCTCATGCTACTTCTTGAAAAAGAGCTGTGCTCTCACCTACATAGTCTACCTGGTACCCATTGTTTCTGCAGTTCAGTACGGGAGTCCAATTCTGAAGGTGACACCAACTCTGACAGGCACCCAACATGTAATGTCATCATAAACAAAATGGCAGCCTCCAGAGTTCAAACAGGCAGGTGCTACCTGTGAAAGAGACACATAAGTGTGCTACGGCTGTTGCCTTTTAACGCCAGTAAGAGGCTCTCTCTTATTCTGTAGCAGTGAGCCATGGTGATACCGATGCTAGCATATTAGAACATTTTCAAGGCAGTCCCACCGATAATATTACCAGGCATGCCCCAACTGCTTTCACCAGAGGTTCTCACAGGACAAGGCTTTTACAGCAAATACATTGTTCAATACTCATTGCATTCCGTGCTTTTTTGCAGCAAAAAACGTAGAGGGGGTAAAATGCATTATTATTGTCAATGAAATCAACAGGCATTTCTCTGAACACATAGTAACCACAGACACCTATGTAAGGTTAGTTAATTTATTACAAAGTTAAAAATTACTGAACATAAAGACACCTCAAGATGAGAATGTAGAACTACATCTGAGTTAGCAGAAAGCCAAATCTTCATTGCCAGTCGAGTCAATACAGCATAAACAGAACAGTTAATTCAAGAAGTAAGATGCAGAGGATCAGAAAGTATGAGTCCAAATTTCCCTGTATTGAAGGTTGATGAATATAAAGCATTAATCTATCCCGACTCTAGCACTAACATGACATCCCCACCTAAGAATTTTCAGTAAAAGGAAGGTGTCAGCATGTGGAGTCTTCCTAAGAAGTCTCTCTACCATTGATGGGTCAATATGAAGCTATCAAGAGAGAGCTTGTACTAAGGAGCTCTCTTTCCGAAGGCAGAAGAAGTGGGCTATTTCACTACTCCTAACCGACAATATCAAAGAGAAATTTCCCCAAATCCCTTGCAGGTCACGCCATCTGCTCACGGTACTACCCTAAAGCTAGGTTTCCATGGGACAACAGTGTTCTTCTTATCAAAACATTTTATCCTTGGCTCCCAAGCCTTCTCCTGTGTGAAGCACAATGGCCTTCCTTCATCGATTCAAACAGCACAAATTAACTTTTTCTCTCTTGCCTGACTAGTAAAACAAAGACATTATACTAACTAACATGAGCTCTTCTTTCACCTGCAACACTAAACGTGAGAAAGAAAAAGTCCACAGAACACATGAAATTCAGACCTTTAATTCTAAAGTGAGAGCTTTCAGGGAAAATGTGTTTCAGCCCTACAAAATTCAGATAATATAAGAAAATGGCATGTGAGCTTTTCGAAATTGCAAAGGAAAATAATGCATTTCAGTTAATTATTTCTACCTACATGTAAATGACAAAGTTAATAAACACATTTAATAAATGAATGATTGTCAGTTACACATCATAAACTTCTTCACATTAATATTTTCTGCTAATTACATTCACTTTCTAAGTTAATTCTTCATATTAATTTCCATGGTCTAAACACAACACGCTTCCATGTTATTAAATTTCGAGATTCTAACACTTCACGTTAATACAACAAAGAATTATGGGCCATATGTAGGTAATTTCTATTTACCGATTCCTAAATACCAAATTTTACCGATTCGGTATTTAAGAATCGGTAAATAGTATGAAGGTAAAAAATCGGTAATTTTTACCGATTCGGTAATAAGGAATACCTTCCAATTCATTCCTATGTGCCTGCAGGCCCATAGGAATGAATGGGAAGCCATTCACTAATACCGATTCAGTAAATACCGAATCGGTAATAGGGGGAGCATATTTAAGGGTGGCAGGGTGTCACATCGACACCCTGTTGCACCCCTGAATCGTGCATGTGTGCACATGTGGCGCACATACATGCCCGCCACATGGCACTTTAAAAAAAGTACAACATTGCTTTTTTAAAGGTGTTCAATATTTACCACCAACTTGTAGTTGGTGGTAAATAATGAATCCTTAAATCAAAAATGCACTCATTTGAGTGCTCCCTACAGGATTCGGTAATTTACTGATTCGGTTTTTTAAGTATTCGGTAATTTACTGATTCCTTAAATTACCGAATTGGTAAATTACTGAATCCTTAAATCCAGCCACCTACATTAGAAAAAGCTAAATACCAGTCGGTAACGGGAAATTTACCAATTTTCAGCCGTTACCGACCTGTATTAAGCTACCTACATATGGCCCTATATGCGGGTGTGCTCTACACATGTTATTATAATGCAGCCCTAATGATAAAATACAATTTCTGCTAAATCGCCCCGTACTGTATCGCAAATATTACAGAGTACCATGAATGCCAAACTCATGGTATGTTTGTTTCTGCCGATTGAGCTCCTTTGGCTGTGTCGAGAGAAAGCTTTCTCTAATGGCATAACAGAGTAGAGGCCATTAAAGGACAGACTTTAAACTGCCTCACCTATTTATAACCTGGAGGCCAGTACCAGAAAAAAACAAATAGCGACCTTCACAGTTAGTGAAAAATCTCTCTGGGTATAGGTGTTATCAGTTTTTTTATTGTTCAATAACAACCCTACTTTTTGTTTCTAAAAGGTTTTATTGGCAGTCATCAAAACCAATGACAGCCATCCGCCAAACTGTCAAGGTACTGAGATCACTGCTGCATCAGAGAGGATCTCTAGATTTGGAAGACAGTAGTCCATCAGGTAGCATGCGTAATGCGTTCCAACACCTTGACGAACAAATTGTAAACCTGACCCTAAGTCTCCTATACTTGTATGCAAGGAGCAACATACAACCTGTCTTGAAAAGAGGAAAGCTAGAAATGCTATATTGATAGCATAAGTTTTAAGGTGTTTAGAATGGTATAAAATGAGTTAAGATAACCAAAGAAGGTCTGTTTAGCTGGTGGTGCCTTCAAGGACAACAATTAATTGTGCCCCAGTACTGTTCAGTACACTATTTTCCCACACTGAGCTCCCCCATGCTTTCTCTCTTTACATTGCTCTCCTGTCCTACACTCATTCATCTTGTATCTTCCCATAAAGTGCTCTCCAGTCACATAGACTCTTCCACCCTGTGCTCTTCCATCATAGCCTATTTTATACTTTAAGCCTCTCCTGTTTGGTGCTCTGTATTTGTCCACAACCTGTGCTCCATCAACCTGTTAACACTCTAATCATGCGCTCTCCCATATAGTGCTCCAAAAGTGACTCTTTGCTCTCTCACATTATGTATGTATGCCTCTGCAATATTCTGTGCCATTCTCTGCTCTATCTCTCCCATCCTCTATTCTTTCCATATATTCCCTATTGGATTTCTGTACATTTGCTCCTGCCTTATATCATGCCTTCTTCCCCCATGGACTCCCTTCCTGTGCTCTCTCAATCAGACCGTACTCATCTTGTATTTTCAAACCCTTCTCTGCACTCAACCATGCAATCTATTCTGACTCTTCCTTTCTGAATGTTCCCATCTTGTCCTCATCCATCCTGTGTTCTCCAGTGCTTCATAAGTTCCATTCTGTTTCCGCCACCAGTCTGTGCTCACCCTGTTTTTTACTTGCATCCTGCACTTTGTCTTACTGTGCTGAATTCCATTTTGCAATCCCCTATTTTCACTCCGACCCATCTTGAGAACTTACACGTCCTGTTATCTCTCATCCTGCACTGTCTCATCATCTTCTTTCTACCTTCTGCCAATCCTGTGCTCCTTCACCTGGTGCTTTCTCCCACCCTTTCTTCTCATGTTCTGCAATGTTGCCATGTTATGTCCTCTTTCTGATATCCTTTCCCTCCTACCCTAGCCTGCCTTCTGTTCCAAACTGTCATTTCTTCAGTCTTATACCCACTAACTCTGCATTTTATCTTGTGCTCTCCCCTTTTGAAGTCGCTCATTCTGTATTTTCAACCAACTTTTTCAAACTGTGCTCTTATCCGTCTAGTGTGCCACATCCTTTGCCTGCCCTCCTTGCCAGGCAATCACTCATTCCTTCAGCAGGCACCTCCTCATCCTGTAAACATCTATTGTTATCTTTCAACTCACCCATGGTCCCAGCCATACAGTACATTCTCCCATTCTACTGCCTCGACCATATGCTCATCTAGCCAGGTTTCTCCAATGATATAATTTAGCTTCCAGTTTTCCCTTTTTAGTGATTTTTACAGAAAAGTGCACACAGAAAACAATCTATTACCTGTCTGTATTTATTTTTAAAAACAGAAAAATACAGAAAGTAATGCTTTTTGTGACTCTCCTTGTTGTCCTTCATGAATTCCAGCCCAACTGCTAAGCAGATAGACAGCATGGAGATTTAAAAATAGGTTTTCCTGAAATATAGGCATATGTTAACATATATTTGTATGTAATGCTAATATTTACTTCACATTGCAGTGTTTTGTTATGTTTGGCTGCTAAAGCTGCTAAAAAACACAAAAGGCAGCAAAGTATGAGTACATATTTATCAGTTAAGTATATGTGGAAATATACATTTGTAAGACCCCATTTAATCTAAAAACATCAAATAATGATGGATAAATACAAAAAAATGGCCAAAAATAAATATGGATTAATCCAGACAGACAGATTCAAATCCAGACAGATATGTTAAAAAAATACCATAAAACCTGGAGCCCTAGATATGATCTACCTCTTTGCCTCTTTCATACCCAATGATCTCTCCTATGCTTTAGCATTGTCTGTTGCCTTTGTCAGTGCTTTTTTTTATTTAAATGTCGTATTTTTAATTGTCCTAGTACTCCATTTTAATTTTATAAACTGTCACTGCTTCCCCATCCCATCGAAAAGCACAAACCTGCCTTAAAAAGCTGTTTTGTGATGTTCATTTTAAATTACACAACAGTAGCAAACAAAAAGGCAAACAAAAGGCTTTTACACTATTTCACAATTATGTTCTGTATTTCTGTCATGTGGCTCATAGGGACATTGTTGTCTTCCCTAAGTTAGCATGAGCACGCTGCAGACTGTCCACTGCTTTGCATTACTACACAACTTTATTTTGCAAATGGCTCTGTTGATATTTTCACATGAGAAACTGCTGCTGTGTTCACGCTTTGCTGGTTCATGGGATTTAGTCTGAACATTGTGAACGAGGTTGATCAACAATGCCCCTTGTTATTCTGTTCTGGTCAGGCACTAGCACCTAGACAAAACATACAGATACAACTGTCGTTTGGGAATACGTACTTCAGTCTTAGTGGAATACACAGATAGGTAGGGAACACTTGGAGAGGCACCTTTCCAGGGAGAGGAGCATGAGAGCACCTATGATGTAGAACTACTATGTATAGACTGAGGTACGGGGTCTGCAGATAACACCATGAGATCTTTAAATATATAATCATCCTGCATCTGTGCAAGGGGAGGGAGGTTAGACTGCACTGTCTCTCACTATGACAGCTCCTTTTTTTTATTTAGGAACTACTTGCTATGCTGACCGTATTTGTGTTATGCATTTTACTGCTTATTGTGGCACGTATACTGCATATTAGAGCACGTTAGTTAAAATAAATATTTTTAACTTGTTCATGCCTCTGTCAGTTCGTATTGTGGACAAATACAAGAGTTTGTGTGAAAGGTTGTGTCTTGTAATCGTTGTTCCTGAGAGAGTCAGGAGTCGTGTGTTCTGGGGTGTCTAATCACTTGTTCCTCTGTGAGGGAGTAGGAGGGCAAGTGAGACACTGTAGCTAGTTGGTCCTAGCCTCATGGGTACTAAAGTGGTAGGATGACTCAGTCCCTGCATACTAAGGTCCCATAATCCTATGCATAGTTCTGTGTTTGTGCAGAATCCCTGCAACATGCCCCACCAACGTTTGGTCTGGTACTTATTCACGGGACCCTTGAGTAGCGCTTCTGCTCATCCACAATACCATTTTGCTGCTTCCTGGGGATTTGCCTCCTGCAGTTGTAGGATACACCAGTTTCTGTCCGTTTTTCGTGCTTGAATTCTAAAAGTTTTTTTTGACCCATTTTGAGCTCTTGTTTTATTTAACATTTCCATTACATATGGCACAACCGGTCACGATTCTGGTGCATAGACGGGTGGCGGTTACACAACATATGACACTGCATGGACCCCCGAAATGAGGGCTAATGTTATCATGGTAGTTGAGGCAGATCCAGCATACCGCTTCGAGGTTTTTCATTCCTGGCTTAAATTTCCTGCAGTAGATGCAAATTATGATTTTTTTTCATGCAGACACGGTCCCTGCTCCTCCAGCGGCATATTGTCCTTACATGATGATTGAAGTTCCGTTGATGTCCTGGGAGCATACCATTTGGTATAATGGCGCCCTTCTGCGCCCTTTCTCTTTTGTTCGCATAGGCCCCTTAAGTATAGATGGGGCTCCTTGGCTGGTTACACCACAGCCAAACTATCTAAATGTTACTCTAGTGGAGATTCATCAGCTCTATGTACAAGTGGCTCAACTCTATAGGTGAGCCATACAATACATTTCTCGCACTATCAGGTGGCTCCACCTGGAGCTGTGCCTCCTGCAAAAAAAGGGAGGTCTCCTTTCTGTGTTATTTCGTTTGTTTAAGACTTAACCATTTAGCTAATAACAGTAGAACTACTTCAATTTACACAACACATGGTATTGATATAAGGTACTGACAAAATTCTTTGATTTCCTCATTTCTTACATATTTATTTTTTGAAAAACAGAATAAATTTGCACAAAATACACAGGTTAAAAACAATATAAAACAAGTCAATCAATTTCTTAGATCAAAAGATATTACTATACAGTTTCTAAATTGATCTATAAGTCTGTTGTTTAGCAAGACTTTGCAAATAAAACAAGCAACATATAAATTTATTCAATTTTGTGTACATAAAAATATTCGGTGTCCTTATGTCGACGCGTTTCGGTGCTTTAGCTTGAAATCGATTAAACACCTTCCTCAGGACAGAACATTTGTTAAAAACCAGGTTTATTCTTTCTAAAAAAGAGAATACATTGAATTAGGCTTTGTTATCATGTGAGAGGGAAGTCCCTATTCTTATAGTACCATGTGTTGATTCTTTTCTATTGAGTTCTTTTTCTGTATAAAAAAACCAATGTTCACGCTTACTTAATAAAAGTGGTGTATTGAGCTGTCAACTTGACTCATCTATTTTTTCTTTGTTGGTTCAGGTTCTAATGACTCAATATTATGACCTGTTAAGGTTAAATGAGACTATTAATCAAACTTGTTTATCGTGCACAGACTTAAGTGCGTCTATATTTTACACTCTGGGGTTGTTGGACTTACTTTCCAATGATCACTGTAGTTTTAACATCTGCAGCTCTTAGGACTTGCTTTTCCTTTACAAGCATATATTCATCGCCTCTTTTCTGAAATCTAGGGAGTTAAGTACAGTAAAATAACTTTGTTGAAACTCTAGGGTGCTATGTATAGTCACGTGAGCATTCTTTTTTGTTAATCATGAGTCTACTTACTTGGCGGCCCACCTGCCACTGATCGCTGCGGCAATGACGTTTATTCCTTTATTATTTGAACAGTCTGTTGGGATTATTTTATTTAATCCTTTTCATAATGCCGGCTCTATTTTGATTTTAAGAGGGGGTCCACCTTTGGTAGAAAATTGTATAGCTACTATGACTTCAGCATAGTTTTTAAGGTGGGATACATGTATCTTTGACATTCACATGTTCTTAAATACTGAGGGCTGTTGCATCTCCCCACCTTTCTACCTTTACTCATCCGTCTAAATATGTGCCCCTTATATTTGACGGTAACATCTCTCTATCTATTTCAGTTATATTTTAGTTGTATTTTATCGGCCCTCTAAGCTCGTGAGTTTAATTGCCCGCTAAACTAATATTTTATGTTAATCTGATGTACTCAAGACATTCTCACGATCTCTAGGCTTATCCCTCATTGTAGCTTATGAACTATCAGGACCATATGCTTGCACTCTGTTTGCTAAGCGTTAAACCTACTGGGCTAGACACAGTTTCAAAAACCCCCAAGTTCACTGGGACTCAATTATTTAATTTAAATCACTAGTTTCTAGATATTGTGCATACATGTACTTTCCTATCGCAAATTATAGATACTCGTGGGCTAGACACAATTTACAAAGCCCCCAGATGTCCGGAACTAAATAGTCTAGTTATGAACCCTTGGTTCCTAGATACTACGCTATCCTGAGTATCAAGGACTGTTTCCCGAATCCTTCTGTTCCTAACCGGCCTCTTACCTATTCAGGCGCCAACGTAGCGTGCTCTCGTCCTTTCGCGGTTGGTTCTGATGCGGATCTAGTCAAAAGACGGTCCCCATTTTATAGTGCTTACTCGTCCGACTTAATTGAATAATAGTCAATTACACGCTACAAATTCCATCATTGGGTCCGCCATTATGGTCGTTTATATATTCGCTGCGGTGCTAATGCTTCTGCAGGTAGTCAGCGTTACTTGGACTACCGTGTTATAAACGTTAAAAAGGCTCTTTCTACTCATAGTGGGTCCGCCATTTTGATAGTTTCAATTTTCGCCAATGCGCTGTTACTGCTATGGACTCACGCCGTGCCAAGAACTACTGGGCGTTTCTAACAAATATAAGGTGCCCTAATCTGAGAATATATATACAGACTTCTGTTTAGTGATTGTTGGATATACTCACTTATGTCTATGCTTATTGGGAATATGCCAAACTGTTCTGCTTTCTTTTGTGTTTACAAGGTCGCGTTGTTTATTATTCTCGCCATTTTGGTAGTCTTTATACGGCGGAATTGTAGTTCAGCAAGTATTCGTATTATTTGCTACCCGCCCTATGTTAGAACGACTCTTCGTGCCCTTTATTCCTTATTTTTAATTATAACTGTTCCACATATCTATTGTCTAATTGTCACCAGTACAGGGCAGGGGTCTTATGATTAGTCCCTTCATGATAAACTCGGTGATGGGCAAGAGTCCTCAGAATTGTGAGGATCTTCCCTTTTAGATAGCACAAAGAATTGAAAGGATGGAGCAGTGTTCCCACACATCAGTCCTGTGGAGAAATGCAGGATCCTTACTATGTGTTTGCCAAGTGGCCTGATTCCCCCTCTAGCGGATTGCAACACCTGAGGGACGGTGTTTGCATCAATGTATATTTGATTTGATTTGATTTTGATATTTAAATAGCGCAACACTCACCCGAGGGCATCAAAGCAATATTGAAAGACCGCAGATAACACATCGTCCAGAAGAGGCATTGAGGAGCTTCAGCTTACAGTATGCCTGAGAACAGCCAGGTCTTAAGGGCTTTTCTAAATGGGAGCAGAAGAGGAATAGATCTAAGTGCCAAAAACAGGGCTTATATGCTGCCACTGAGAAAGCCCTGTCCCCCACTTCCTCTTCTTGGTTCTTGGTACCCAAAGTTGCATTTGGTGAGAGGAGCGCAGTAGTCGGCCTGGGGAGTGCCATTTGAACATGGTCTTCAGTATCAGAGGATAGGAGGCATGCAGTGACTCATGGACCACACACAGTGCTTTAAAACTGATGCGCTATTCAAAGGGTATCCAGTGTAAGTATTCTAGTCCCTTTTTGGCTGTTTGTGTTTTGGGGATGTCCAGTATGAGTCTTGCGAGTCTATTCTGCAATACCTGAAGTTTATGTTGCAAGTCCTTACACGCGGCCAGGTACAGAGCATTGCAGTTGTCTAGTCTGGCCATTACCAGAGCCAGAGCTACCTGGATACTGGCTGCACGCTGGATGAAAGGGAAAGTTTTTTTAAACATCCTTATAAGCCAGGGGCATGTGGAGATGGTACGGTTCACTTGAGCCGTAAAGCCAAGCTCCGTATCCATCCAGACTACCAAATTCTTGGCCTTTTTACTCGGGACAGGACAGCAACCCAAGGACTGAGGCCAGCAGTTACTATTCCATTTGTCTGTGCCTGATCCGAACATCATTACCTCCATTTTATCCCCATTAAGTTTAAGGAAATTAGCCGACATCCAGTTTGCTACTCCGGACATGCATTCATGGACATTCTCTGCCCATGAGTCCAGCCCTGTGGGGATGGTAGCCATAATTTGAGTATCATCTGGAAATGACACCACCTCTAATCCAAAAGAGTGGATTACTGTAGCGAGGGGTGCCACATACAGATTAAAGAGTGTTGGACTCAAGGAAGACCCCTGTGGAATTCCACATGGTAGTGAGTAGGATTCAGAAGGAAAAGATTTTAGACTCACCCTTTGGGATCTCCCTGTCAGGAATGAGGACAGAAGGGCAAGGGCTTAATGGGATATACCAAGACTCCGGTGGCTGTCCAGCAGCAATATAGGAGAGATGGTGTCAAATGCTGCTGTCAGATCCAGGAGAATTAGCACCATTCCCTGCCCTTCGTCCACCTTACCCCTTATATAATCTCAAGACTGAAACCAAGGCCGGTTCTGTACTGTGATGGCTTTTGAATCTAAACTGTGAATCATTTAGCCAGGATTGTCTATATGCCATTTCCATAAGCTTCTTATAAAGATGTGTCTCCAAGATTTTTGCTGGAACAGGAAGCAGGGAGATCGGACGGTTATTCTTGCAGTCCCTAGAGTCCAGATTTGGTTTCTTCAGAAGAGGTCTAATTATGGCGTGTGTCCAAGAATGGGGATAAATTCCAGATCGGATGATGATGTTCATTAATTTACAAAGGGGTTCTGCTACAGTGTCTTCAACTATATGTAAGATTGCCGGTGGGCATGCCTCCATAGGAGAGCCGGAATGCGTTCTCCTCAGATACTGCACGAGAGTAGGGGGCGTCAGATCGTAAAATATTGGAAGACCTCTGAGTTCACCTTTAGATAACAATGGACCCTCTTTAGAAGAGCTGTTTACTGTTGGATTTGCAGTGTGCATATTAGAGTTAGCCTCTAACCCAGTATATATGTCTGTGGCCTTATTCTGAAAAAAGGAGGCTAGTTGATCACAAAAAGTTTGTGATATATCCGGTTCTGCCAAAGATTGGGAGGAAGAAATTTGTTGTACCAGCTGAAACAGTTCTTTGGTAGTTTTAGCGTTGTCAATTACCTGTGTGCAGTAGAAAGGTTTTCTTTTGTAAGCGCAGCTTTATACTCCTTGACCCTAGCTTTATAAATAGTTCTGTCATGATCCCCTTGGGTTCGTCTCCATGCCCGCTCAGTACAACAACAGCATTGTTTTAAACGCCTTAGTTTGTCATTGTACCAGGGAACGAAAGAGCAGCATTTTTTCTGAGTATATATTTTACGAGGTGCCACTATATCCGCTGCTGATTTCAGTCATGCATCAAAGACCTCGGCACCTAGATTGGAGTCCTCATGAATAGTACAGCAGTTTTTTTCTAAGGCATTATTCAGAGTGGTAGCTGACATACCTTTCCAGTTTCTAAATGTGTTAGAACCTTGGGGGAATCTCTGTTCTCTTCTTACTAAAGGCGGCAAAAATTGAAACTGAACTGCACTGTGGTCTGACCAACAGATGGGTATTGTGTGTGTGTTGATACATGAATCATTGGAAAAAAATGCCATCCAACGTGTGTCCTGCCTTATGAATTGGGGCTGTTACTAATTGGGTAAAGCCCATACTCTCAAGTGTCTATAGGAGGGTATTTGAATCTATATACATGAGCGTTCTGCCTAGTCTCCTAACACTGGTAGAGGATGAACAGGGGCTGGCCCTGCCCTGGATCTGGGGATAAGTTTAGTGAGAATGTTCCCTATTGTTTCCGCTATGATTCTGGCTAACATTATAGGTGAAGCGATTCGCTTGCAAGTGCGCAAACACCTAGCGTTGGTGGTGGATGCTGATCAGGAGCGACTCTTGCCGATTATTATTGCGGATGTCTGTACATCCCTAGGTCGCAATAATATGGCAGTCAGGCCATTTACTCAAGCACAAAGTAAACCTCCATCAGACAAGGAGGGTAGTCCAGTCTTTTCTAAGAAGGGCTGGAACAAAAATTGACAGCAACAGAAGCTTAGTTCCCATGCTGGTTCACCTCCACCAGATGCTTCTGAGCGTACATATGATTTACGTGACCGCTCTAAAATTAAGACACTGAGAGGGTCTAGGGTCCTGACCCCTTTTTCCTTGTTATTTTCAGGAAACCTCGGATCAACAATTTGGCGGAGGAGGGCGACAGGGTCACAGACAGGGTGAGCCCAAGCAACAATGGCAAGTCCTGCAGCACCAGTTTGAGTTAAAAGTCAAACAGGAGGAACCACCTCAGTATCGTGCCCCAATTCAGAAGAAAAAAGTTGCCGCTTTGACTGCAAAGTATGCCCCAGATGGTGAGAACCATCCTCCTGGACAGGAGTTGGGTGGTTACTCTCCTCGACAGCGCAGTTACCATAGTTCGGCAGACACTCCACCAGCATCTGGAGGAAAAAGCAACGGACTCTTTTATTACTGTTGAAACAGTGGAAACCCTCGTAGCTCCCCCTGATAGAATTTAACACATTAAACTTCAAATTGAAATTGATATTAAACACACAATAAATACAGTCTTTTGGGACAATTAGAATTCTTCTTATGACATTTTGCTGACGGAGGTTGATTGGCCTTCCCCTTTTGTCCTCGCTTCCTCTAGGGGCGAGGATATAATTTTACTGTCTTTCTCTCAATATGTCCCAGAGGAGACTAAACAAGCTTATGTTTCGGAGTGGGCTCTGGCCTTAGCTCCTGCTTTGTATTGCAATCAGGCTGGTTGGGAAAGGGATTCACCTTTGCATGCAATTCCTTTGCAATCTACACCGCAGCCTCAACTGCAATATCCCATTAAACATGAAGCTAAAATGTCCATTAGTGACATTCTGACACAATTTGAATATCAGGGTGTTACTGAACCCTGTGTTTTCATCAATGTATAATCGTCTTTTTCCAATATTGAAGCCGGACACTTCACATTGTATAGCAGTCATGTTCGTACCTTTGCAGTACAGAACACACACAGCTCTATGTAAGTGAATAACATAGTTTGTACGAATTTCAAAACTACGCTAGCTTTTTCTAATGGATTTTTCAGTCGCACTTTGGCTCCTGAGAGCTGTGACTTGACCGCATTCAGCTCTCTCGGCTATCAAAGATGCTATGCGTATGGGGTATAAGGATAGCCCTGGGGTTTTTGCTGCAAGCATAGTGTCAATTTTACATGAAATTGACCCAGATGCATTTTCTTATGTCGATCATATTTACTTAACAGACAATGAGTTAAATCTGCATCTCATGCATGTAGATTGCATAATTAAAACATTTTTGGCTTTAGGTTACAAATTCAACTTTGAAAATCCCATTTTGCCTTTTTGGCAGTTCTGTTTCTCGGTTATGATCTGAATTATGATGGTAGGGGTTTAGCACCCCACTTTTTAGAGAAATGTGTTCTTCAATTGCAACCTCCACCTACCCCCAAAAAATTACAGTCTTTGCTGGGTTGCTTGAAATTTGGCAGAATTTATATTCCAGATTATGCCCAGCATATCAAACAACTGTACACATTGACACAACCTTTTTTCTCACCTTCCAGTTGGCTTCAGGAACACACCACACTACTGCATTATTTGCAGTCTGGTTTGCTTGCTAATCAATTCTTGTTGACACAAGATAATTCTACCAATTTGGTCATAAGGATTGTACCGGGGACATTAGGATTCACCTACATGACTTTTAATGAAGGGGACGCAGTTCCCATTGCTTATAAATCACATCTGTATACTCCTGTTGCAATGCGTTTTTCTTTTACGAAAACATTTTGACGGCAGCGCAGATGGCGTTTCTAAAAGAATGCTCTCTGGCTCAGGACTAATGCATTTTCATGGTCTTGCCTGTGGACACTTTGGAAGCTGTCATCAAGGCGAGTGTGCCTAATTCTAAAGCTCTGCATCCTCGTTGGATACAATGGGCTAGTTTATTGGCGTTGGTTGATGCCAATTTCATCTTTGATCCTTCTTTACAGTCACAAGAGTTTTTACAATATGAACATGTTCATCCTCTTCCTTTGTCCTGTTGATCAGTATAAATGTATCATTTGCACTGATGGGTCAGCAAAGCCAGCTTACTCAGCAGCTTGCGCTATTGTGGCAGGAACGATATGGATGGTGCTTTTAAGTCGTCCTTAGTTCATACACAATCCCATGGGGATTGCAAGGCACAATTGGCTGAGTTGCATGCTTTGCTCTTGGCTCTTGAGTTTTCTGATGAGCCTACGCTTATTGTGTGCAATTACTTCTACTGTGTAGATCCATTTAATGACAACCTATTCTTTTGGAAACAGAATGATTTTCATGATTCTAAAGGTAGCGCAATAAAGCATAAAACCCTTTTGGTTTGGGGAGCAGCTCTTAAGGAACATTTGCCACTCACACATGCCATCCATACATTGGGACAGCAATGTGTGGGAGCACACGCTGTTGGTAATCCTATAGATGATGAGGTAGCCAATTATCCAGTAGCCACTTGCACGGTAGCAGCTGTTACAAGGTCCATGACTGAAAGTGATGATGATAATTTGCTTGCTATTGCAGCGACGAAGGAGAGGACACCTTATTCCCAGGGTTTCTCAGCTCTTTATACTTACCACCCAACCACTGACCAAGTTCCATGTGTGACTGTTCCCTCCATTGGCAATCGTTTGATTCCCAACGAGGACCGCAGGTTTCCACTTATTGTAGCTGCCCATGAATGAATGGCTTCTGCACATGCAGGAGTAGCAGCAACAATTATTCTTTTACAGCAAAGTTATTGTGCGGCACAGGTTATATCAACAAATGCACAAATATGTACTTTCCTGTGACATTTGTCAACAGATTAAACCTTCTATTGTCTCGAGTCCACCACACACTCAACTCTTCATTTCCAATCAACCGTTCAGTTGTATTTATCTTGATCACTGCAGTCCCTTGACCTCTGACAATGCTTTCAAATACATTTTAGTTGCAGTGGATTTGTGCACTAGTTTTCCCTGGGTTTGGCAGCAGCGCTGTGCTGATGCTCATTCTGTTATAAAAGATTTGCATGTCATTGTAGGGACAGATGCCTGTGGTACCTTCCATTCAGACCAAGGTCCGGCTTTTGCCTCGATTGCTTACCATGATTCGATGAAGTCAATGGGGTTGCAGATTCCTCTCTCGTCTCCATATCAGCCTGAGGGCAATTTAGTTGTGGAGCAGATGAACTGTGACTTAAAGCAATCTTTAACAGCAAGGGTAGTAGGCAAGGCCGTGGCTGGTTAACTCATCACTATGGACTTCAACGTGCACTTAATAATCTCCCTAGAAGACCTCTGGGTGGACAGACCCCATACAAACTGCTCTTTGGCATTAAGATGTTTGTGCCTGAACTTGATGGTCTAGACATTGTGGCGGTTTCTGCAGCTTTTGACGTATATAACCATTGTGCTATGTTGCAGGATCTACAAAAGAATCAAGATGCTATAGCAAAATCGCATTTGCCCTCGCTGAAGAATACAGCAGTCTTAGTACCTGTTTTTAGCTGGCTTCCTAAAGTTGGAGATCTGGTCCGGGTCAAAGTGACAAACAAACAAGAATCTGGACCCTCCTACCATGCTCCAGTCCCAGTCCTTGGTCTAAAGGGCACCTGAACTTTAATTTTGCCTTTACTACCTGGATGTAAATATAAACGATTAAATTCCGATGACTATGGCAAATGACACCATATGGCCAATTCAAATTGTATGCCTAGAAGCATTCCAAAAAGAATCCTACTCAGAGTGCACACCTCAGGGATGGGGGACACTCAGTGTTGTGAAAAATACCCCTCACACACCAACAGGCCCCTTGGTGTCATGCTTCATCATTGGGGTCTTCGCATCCCGCTGGAGGGATGCGGCGTGCTACGACCAGCGACTACGCGGGAGCACTGTAGAGGTTGACTATGTGTGGTGTGTGTTAAGTGCAAGTGATGGGGTATTAGAAAATGTGAGTGAAGGGTGTGGTGAGGATTAAAAAGTACCTGGCTAGTGGGTTCTATGAAAAAACTTTATTCGAGACCCCTAGCTGGTGCTATTAAAAAGAAGTGCAAAGTGAGGTCAGTTGTCTTTATTATGGACACTACCTCTGGTGTGCGTCGACATGTTTCGGAACTTGGTGTTCCTTCTTCAGGACGGGGGCACAACTTCCCAACCCTACTCACGTGTTTTTAAGAAAAAAATGTTTTTCTCTTAAATTAGAAAAAAGTGAATTTATTTACAGTGATAAAAAGGCTACAATGTGCCTACAGCGGTTTCTTTGGGGTCATGCAGTTGCATGTCTCATAGTGACTGTTGTGTCCTGCCTCATGAGCATATCCAGAACGCCAGGGTAGGTAGGTGGATTCTTAATAAAATCCACATAAGTCGGCCTCCTTCTACCACCCTACGCTGCTCCGCTGGTGACCAGGAGGCCACTTAGGACCTCACTTTGCACTTCTTTTTAATAGCACCAGCTAGGGGTCTCGAATAAAGTTTTTTCATAGAACCCACTAGCCATGTACTTTTTAATCCTCACCACACCCTTCACTCACATTTTCCAATACCCCATCACTTGCACTTAACACACACCACACATAGTCAACCTCTACAGTGCTCCCGCGTAGTCGCTGGTTGTAGCACGCCACATCCCTCCAGCGGGATGCGAAGACCCCAATGATGAAGCATGACACCAAGGGGCCTGTTGGTGTGTGAGGGGTATTTTTCACAACACTGAGTGTCCCCCATCCCTGAGGTGTGCACTCTGAGTAGGATTCTTCTTGTTTAATTACCAGTGCCCGTGGAGTGAGAATCCTATCTCTATACTCTACCTCCCCCCCATTGTTATCTTTTGTAGAAGCATTCCAAGCCAGAATGTTTCCCTATAGCAAATGAATACTGTTTCTACTGAGTCTCTCAATCACATGGAAGGGGAAATGGAGTCTTCCATTGATTTATTACCTGTTTTACTTTCAACGCCTGCAATTATGGACAATAAGTATACTACCCCACTGGTTGAACTTATGGCTGATATCCCTGAAACTGTAATACATTCGACTTCTAACAGAGAACAACCTCCACTGTATAAGCTCAGCTCCAGCGGTTACTATATTGACCAAAATAACTTTTCTTCACATACATCTAAGTTGTCTTCGTCTATTGCTGTACCTCTTACACGGAGTTGTGTTTTCATCTCGAGGTTGAGAACCATGTCCCCAGTCCATCCATGGAGTTACATCAGGATTGTGTAGTCAATGGTGTTCCTTTTCATGAGGATTGGATTTGTGACTGTCTTCTTTCTTTTGATTAATTGCCACTACTTACCTGAACGCTTTGCTGTGGAACTGGTTGATGGAGTACTGGCCCTGCATTCTTCTTCACATGAAATTAAAAGAGACCAAAATTAGTTAATATTTCAACAGTCCCGATCACTGATGGCATTGTTTGGCACAAAGTGCCTTTCGATGTATATGGTCCCACGGAGACGCTGTGAATTTCATATGTCTTCAGTGTTTCTTTGGGAGATGTAATTTTACCTGGCATGCATTCAGATGATTGGCATGTCAGTGCTGATAATTCTTTGTTTTCTGGTTTACAACATTATACTGTTTTTGATAGGGAAGATCTATATTTAAATTTAGCAAACTATGCATATTTATTTTGTTACCAACATTATGGCCATCACTTTCTTCACAAATCCAGTACTCAAAGACCCACTTTCATTTATACACAATAGGAACATTGTCTAACACCGTCTAAAATAAGTTCCGTTACACAGAAAAAGAAATGTACATATTTTTACGGGTTACAATTTTTCTGACCCAGCATCATATTATTTAAAATTGAATATCCCCAGTTTGAACAAATATATGCTTGCACAGACTAAACTAATTTATTCCTCATCTTTTATAGACTATCTGTCACTGAAGGGTTACGATTTTTGGAAAGACACTGTTGACTAAAAGTCTATTTGGGGCTCTAAAGTTTGGCAAGTGCAGGGTGGGGAACCCTTGCAACATGCATGTTAAATACCATCTCATATATTATTTTTAAATCAGACTGTGCAACAAACTACTTGCCTCAGTGTGGCCACTGCAAAAAATGTTAATGCTCCTCTTATTCTATCTTTCGCTCAATATGAGTCGTGGAGCATACACACCAATTATACTATTGATGACTTGACTCGTATGATACAGGGTGGTTCTTTTAACTCATCCATGATGAATCCAGAGGGCTAGTGGTTATGGCCTACAAACCCCAATGGTTGTCATTTACGTTTTTTGAAAACTTCTAAGGGTTTTACCCACATTAGACCTGATCTAGTTACCCAAATGTACATACTGTTACCACTTATTCTGTTGGTAAATTGTGTCACTAGTGGTTGGAACATTCCACATTAGCTTCTGTGAAACACCATCTTTCCCTTTTGTCAGGTGACATTCATCTTTCTGATTTTCTTTTAGATCCGTAATCCCCTTGCACTAAACATTTTGTGTATGCAGCCTAGAATGAGTTTTGGAAACTTTCACAAATAGAGGCGGCACTACGCTTACTCCAACTTGAGCAAGATAATTTGGGCAAATTTCTTGCTGTGGTTGACACTGTTGTATCTATACCTTAGACGGTATTCTGTCATCTGTTATTCATATTGTTCAGAATGAAGTATATACCTTCTATCATTGCCAAAATCAGTTACGTTTTGTTATGCAATTTGGTTGGACTTTACAGACACTTAAAAATAGGAGAGCACCATGGGATTACGACACCCAGCTCATCCTCTCCCTCACCAAGGATATCACCACCACCAGACTCAACTTCCATCAAGGAATGCAGGACATTGCATTCTGGATGAGCAACAGCTGCCTGAAACTCAATTCAGAAAAAACAGTAGTCCTCGCCCTTGGAACCACCCCGTCAGCATGGAACAACACCTGGTAGCCCAATGCCCTCTGCAGCCCTCTATCCCCCACAGAACACACCAGAAACCTCAGCATCGTACTCAACTCCTCCCACTCCATGAGCTGACAGGTCAACACCGTCGCCTCCAGCTGCTTCAACACCCTACTCATCCTCCGTAAGACCTTCAAATGGATCCCACCGAGTCAACAAAGAAAGCCACACACGCCCTAATAACCAGCAGACTTGACTACGGAAACGCCCTCTACGCCGACTTCAACAAGTCTCTACTGCGCAAGCTCCAGACTATACAAAACACTGCAGCCAGATTAGTCATTGGCATCCCTCGACACTAGCACATCCGCCCGGCGGCAACACCTACGGAACCTCCACTGGCTCCCCGGCGAGAAGAGAGTTACTTTCAAGATACTCACCCACGCCTACAAATGCCTTCACAACACTAAACCCCAATACCGCAATGAGAGAATCACCTTTCACGCACCCAAAAGAAACCTCCGATCCACCAACCTCGCCCTCACCGAAACCCCTTGCATGCGCAGGGGGAAGAGCCTTTTCCTAAATCACGGAGAAGACCTGGAACAAGCTCCCGATCGACATCAGATGTGCTCTCTCTTTGAACACCTTCAGGAAGGCCCTCAAGACCTGGCATTTTGACTGAACCGAACTGCTTATCCCCCCCAGAGTCTTGAGACCCTCACATGTGAGTAGTGTGCTTACAATTCCCTGATTAATTGATTGAATGATTGATTACCTTAATGCTTCTGTGCTGTTTTTACCAATCAATCTGACAGATAAACAGAAAATCATGTCTATGAAAGATGCAACTTACAGTATGTGACATATTGAGAAACTCGAACAGTTACCATTTACTGTAGCAGAAATAGATTCAGCAGTGTGGTTAATACATGGGGTTATTTCATTGCCCATTTCAATTTTCCGTTCTCAGCTTGCATGAAACATTATCTTGTCGGTAGATATGAACCCCTCAGGAGTAGTTTCATACATGAATTGTGGTCCTTGCCATATGCTTTCTGTTGTCAGCGTGCAGAGAGGCAAGTCTTCCTTACAGGGGAGGATTGTGACTCTGCGGTCGTACACTCCCTTCTCTGTAAACAAGTAAAACTCTGCGGAGCTTGCAACATTTTGGCACCTAATTTATCTTGTTTTTAAAAAAGAACACTGGTTCCTGCTATTATTCCAACTCTCACTTTGTTTTCTAAAGGCAGCTATCTCATTCTCAACAATCAGGACTGCTGTGGTTTACGGGCAAGCAACCCGTACATAGTAACAGTTTCACAAAGCGTTATTTGTTGCAACAATGTCCTGTTTCCCCCCCACACATGGGTGTGTAGATAGTTTGCTATGTCCTTCATATCTGACTTTAAAAACAGATTTCAATAAGCTAAGCAGACTCAAAGCACTGTTGTTTCAACAAGAGGTCGCTCTCACGTCGTCCTGTGAGACCTTCGAATGCAGGTGGCAAGAACATCTAGTGAAATACAATCTTTACTATACACGAATCTCCCCCTACACTTCGGGGAATTAATTCACCGAATTTTGAATGCATCTGATAAGGCAGGCCTCGCACACTTTTTTAAAGTTGCGAGATCCAGCCTTGTTACATCGTTTCAGACTGTATTTGGAGTAATACCTGCTTTTATTCATTCTATTTTTTCCAGTTCAGACATGGCCTGGCTGAAGACGGCTGTAATGCCAGAAACCGGTCCTAGGAAGCTTGTTTACGGTCCAGGGAAGGCATGGCTTGGCAGTTCTGGCTGGACTGTTCCCATGAGGCACAGGGTCAGACTGATTTGCATATGGCCATGTCTAAACTGGTGTGGCAGAGTGGGCTAAAGAACGGTGATGGATTAAACCCAGATCTGTTGACTCGGTGTGAGTGTTTGATTCGTTCAGATGCTCCGTCCATCACCACCCCCTTTTGTACCGCCTTACTAGAGTTCATGGCATTCCACTTGTCACATGAAGTTTTTGGCCCGAATGATACGCTGTAATTGGATATCTTTTTGTATACTAAATTTCTTTTTTCCATTTGACTCTATATCATGGTCCTGCTTTGGCTTCTTGGATCCTACGCTTTGGTTCTGCTTACCAGTGAATTCTGTATTAGTCCAGGGCTGATGTCCTGACCAGTGGGGGGGGGGGTGTCCTGTGACCCATGGGGACATTGTCCTCTTCCCTAAGTTAGCATGAGCATACTGTAGACTGTCCGCTGCTTTGCACACGGTAGCGCACAAGTTTATTTTGCAAATGCTTCTTTTGATATTTTCACAATAGAACCTAATGCTGTGTTCACGCTTTGCAGGTTCCTGGGATTTATTCTGAACATTGTGAAAAAGGTCGAACAACAATGCCCATTCTTATTCACTTCTGGTCAGGCCCTAGCACCTGGACAAAACATACACATGTAGCTGTTGTTTGGGAATGCGCACTTTGGACGTATTGGAATACACGGATAGGTGGGGAACACTTGGAGAGGTACCTTTCCAGGGAGAAGAGCATGACAGCACCTATGATGTAGAACTACCATCTATAGACTGAGGTAAGGGGTCTACAGATAACACCCAGAGATCTTCCAATATATAATCATCCTACATCTGTGCAAGGGGAGTGAGGTTAGGCTATGCTGTCGCACACAAGGACAGCTCTTTTTATGATTTACAGACTACTTGCTACTCTGACAATGATTGTGTTATGCATTTTTCTGCTTATTGTGGCACGTATATTGCATATTAGAGCACGTTAGTTAAAATAAATATTTTAAACTTCTTTGTGCGTCTGTCAGATCTTATTGTGGACAGGTACAAAAATGTGAGTGAAAGGGTGTGTCTTGTAACCGTGATTCCTCAGAGAGTCTGTAGTGTTGTGTTCTGGGGTGTCTAATCACTTGTTCCTCTGTGAGTGAGTAGGAGGGCGAGTGAAACACTATAGCTAGTCGGTATTTGGCTTATGGGTACTAAGGTGGTAGGATAACTAAGTCCCTATATACTAAGGTCCCATAATCCTACACCTAGTTCTGTGTTTGCGCTGGAATCCCTGCAACATTTCTTGAATGCAAACTCCAATATGTAAACTGCTGTGTATTGAAAATGAAAGATATCACACTAAAATGCCAAATTGCAAATTTGTGCTAATGGCATTGAGGAGAGAAAATAGGTTGGGTTTATTTAGCCTAATTAGTTCTAAAAAAATACCATCTAGGGGCCAGATGTAGGAGCCCTAATACAGGTCGGAAATGGCCGATTTCGGCCGTTTCCGACCGGTATTAGGGTTTTCAGATGTAGGGGGCTGAAAAATACAGAATAGGTATATTTACCGATTCGGTAAAATTACCGATTCGGTACATTACTGAATCGGTAAATATACCGATTCTGTAATTACAAATGTAGGTGGCACAGTTTACAGTGCCACAGGCCCTCAAGAGTCGGTATTTTACCACACAATCCTATTGTGTGGTAAAATACCGAATTCAGGTGTGCATGCACATCTGTGCATGCACACCTGTGCAATGTGGCACACAGACATGCCCTTAGGGCATGTCTGTGTGCCACATTGCACACAAGCCTGTACTTGGGGTGCTAGAGAGTATCAAAGTGACACCCCCTGCACCCTTGCAGGATTCGGTATTTACCGATTCTGTAAATACAGAATCGGTATTTCCCATTGATTCCTATGGGCTTCAAAGCCCATAGGAATCAATTGGAAATACAGATTCTGTATTTACAGAATCGGTAAATACTGAATTTTACAGGTTCGGTAATTCAGATTTTAAAATTACCTAAATCTGCCCCCTTCCCATTTACAGACTCTTAAATACCGAATTTTACCGATTCGGTATTTAAGAGTCTGTAAATGGGAATTACCTCCATCTAGCCCATAGTTCCTCTTTGAGGCTAACCAACTCTACTTGTCTTTATTTTAGTCCTTGAAAGGAATTAATGTATCTGTCCAAAGGGAGTGCTGGGTGCATTGCCATACGTTGTGACATGACTGGCAACACTTGTAGCCTTTAATGGAACATGTGTCTTCTTTTCTACTTCATATTTTATTAGGAATACTAAGCCTGTACTTTCTGGGGTGATAATATGAATACTGCTGTAGGTACAGTGACATCGGGCTTAAAATGGTGAGCCTCCCTCGGCTCAAGTATAGCTGCATTTTACTCATTAACCCCTTGCATGCTGATGACGGCCCCCATCCGTCATGCACTACGGCGCTTGTGTGCTGATGACGGCTGGGGGCCGTCATAAACCCGCCCACTCGCTATTTTGCCGCACAGGCGCAGAATCGCGGCCGCATGCAAGGGGTTAAAGAGGTGGTTAGGGAGCCTCGGCATTCCAGGCAGAAGGCTGGTCTGGTATGCTACAGATGAAAGGCTAGTGTGGAATGTTACAGATGATACAGTTGAAACGACGATAATTTTAACGAGGTTCTTGCTAATTTACCCCTGTGTTTGTTGATTTTCCCAATGAAGAAGAGTTTGATAGTCTGTGTCTGTCAGCTTATGGTGGGACAGTGACTTCTGAGTTAGGGATGGTACACCGTTTGGCAGTTTTAACGAGGGCTTTGCTTCCTTTGATTGGTCCATTTATGGTGGTCATGCAGTAGGTAGGTGGCTTCAGATGTGGCATTGATGAAATGACAGTGGAGCGGAGTGCTTTTAGAAGAGTAAAGGTGATCAGGCATTGTTCAAGCTTCGCATAACCAACATGATTATCCCGAAAGAAAGTCTGCATAGGTGTTGTACTTTATATACCAACCATTATCACAATAGAGAAAGAAATATATAACTTCAGTGCCCACGCAAAGATTATGCAACAAGCTATACATTTTATTGGTAAAATAAATTTAAATGGAGGAAAACAGATTAGGGAGCTCAAAAATTATGGGCAATGTGATGAAAAAAAGGAAATTTCACAAAAATCAATGTTGAAAAGCTTTCATTCAAAACAGGAGGAAAGGAAACATAATTACAAACGTCAAAAGTAATAATCAATATTTAAAAACACTTTAAGGCTATTAATTGGAGCGGTGGCAAAACCGTTTCCAAATGTTTTTTACCTGCAAGGCCACATAAATAATCACGGGACCAGATAACACATATGCTTACAGTTTTACTACATGTGCTTTTAGTGCATGTGAAAATATCACATTCAATTTGACCTCACGTACTACAATTGCATGTGAAGAACCTCACATGTTAAAACTTCGCGCAGTACGTCCAACTACTCACAAAACTTATGGCCAACAATTGATCAGGTAGAAGTATCCAAGAAGACCACTTCCAACTAAATGTAGATGATAAATGAGAGAAAATCAACGAAAAACTGAAAAAAATATTTCCCCTGGTGAAAACTGAACAAAAAGAAGACAGAAAAACAAAAGTGACACAACTGTACAGACCTAAAAAAAACAATTTTAGCACAACGAGTGTAAAAGAACACAACCTGCTCAGAGGCAAGCCAAACAATTCATACAGGGATATAAAAGCAATCCTATCAAACACAAATACAAACATCATTGTTACATTGCACAATTTATTTGCACTTCAACAGATGTCACTGCAATGCCAGCTGAAATGTGGTGAAGAAGGCACAGGATTCTTAAGACCAAATCCTTTCAATATATTAGTGTCAGTTGCGCTAACAACATATAATCTATAGGGATACCATACACCACATCTTTTCTGTCATTGGAGATGCTCTATAGCCAAACTTTGGGATATAGACAGTCAAACCCTCCTCACTAAGGGCTACCTGTACGAAGCATTTTTGCCATTGCAAATGGCCTGAATCGCAAAGTCAGTCCAATTGCAACAGCAAAAATGCTATTCCTGATGTACAAACACCCAAACTGTGATTCTCCAGAATCGCAGTTTGGGTGAGGAAATTGCTATTTAGAAAGGGCGTATTTAGGGTGTCCCTTCCAAATAGTGAGTTCCAGTGTTATGTATCAAGGTTTTGCAACCAAAATGTGGTTGGATAACCTTGATATTTACCACCAACTCAAAGTTGGTGGCAATGCCTTCACAAATTGGAAGAGGTCCCCATGGGACCCCTTCCCCTTTGTGGATGTTGAAAAAACATTTTTAAGAGCAGGCAGTGCTCCCAGCTACCAAAACTCACAGAGTTTTCTTTTAAAAAATGAAAACAAAACTTTTTTTATTTTTTAGGTAGAGCCAAAACAGCGCTTGCGCTGTAGGCGATCTGTTGTATTACTTTGTGGAGTGATGGAGTATTGGCTCGGGCATGATCAGTGCCATGCACGCTGCTTGTTTCTTTTTCTTTTTATTGTTGCATTGTTTTTTTTTGATAATCAAGTTTTGTTGAGTTTGAAACAAACCAAAAATGTACATTGGCAGCGAAATCAAGCACAATATCTGGATAATATACAACTGTATGGGAGATGACAGAGACCTGCGAATCATTCTTCAGGGTAAAGTCTTGCATGAGGTTATCATGAATCATAAAAACACACACACCCCTCAGGACAATAGGTTGAACCATTTACACCAAATCTTTCCAAATAGTTCAGGACAGCCCTGGGCTTCAAAGAGGGGTTCCTCTGGAGTTCCGCACCAGTCTACCCCCTGTCTCCATTTCTGCATAGTAGGCGACTTGGCCTGGGACCAGAGTACCGCTATGTCTTGTTTCACCACCGCCACTGCTGTCCCAAGGAAGTGCTTGTCGGCCCGAGAGCCATCCAGGTCATCAAACACACCTAGATTCAGACATAATGGGTAGTGGAGAACCGCCCACCCCAGGGTCTGTGTGAGTCCCAGTGCCACACCCGCCCAGAATGGTGCAAGGACAGGGCATTCCCAGATCATGTGATAAAAGTCCACTGAGGCGTGATTGCATCGCGTGCAGGTCGGGCTCAGAGAGGGCCGCAGACGAGCTCTGTATAAATGCGCAGAGGTAGGTATGCCATGTGTAAGTAATAGAGTTGGACTACACACAATTTGTAGGAGGTTGTGATGGTCTTGGGGGCCACAAAAGCGTCCCTTCAGTCTGCATCCTCTAGGGGGCCCACCAACCCTCCCAGCAGGCAGGCAACAAATCTAGGGTTACGAGACCATTGTTCATGAGGGAGTGATAAATCCTTAACACCCCCCACCCCCTACCCAGGTTCCTCATCATTACTTGGGCCTCGAGCGGACTAAATTCAAGGAGGGAGGAGGAAGACGGAATGTGTAGCCTGAGGGCATTCCTAGGCTGTAGATATTTATAAAATTGGGAGGAATGGAGTGAGTAGCGCTGCTGCAAATCTGCAAAGGTTCTGATGTGGCCCCCAACCCAGACGTCCCCAAGAAGCAAGATCCCAATTTGGTCCCACCAACGGAAGTCCCAGAGAGACGAGGCCTCTCACAGGCAAGTACCATGCCACAGGGATGTCTGTTTAGTAAGTTTCCCACCCCATTTTGTGTGGCGCAGAGTAGTGCGCCAAGCCAATTGAACCGTCTTAGTGATGGGGAGGACTTGTGGTATTGGAGCCCCATACAAGTAGGCTTGGAGATGTGAAAAGTCCATTGATCGGAGTTCTACCTGGTACGCCGGATCTGACCAGATGCCTGTAAACCAGTCATGAATCACGATGAGTCTTGCGGCTAGATAGTAAAGATGAAAATTGGTCACACCCATGCCCCCATCATAAGGAGGTATGCGGCAGTGTGCCAGGGACATTTGCGGTCTCCCGTCCCCCCATGAAAACCGGATGAGGAAACCATCAATCTCTCCGAACCAGCTCACCGGGAGGTGAAAGGTAATATTTTGTAGAATATATAAAAAACGGGGGAGAACCATCATTTTAAAAAGGGCACTTCTGCCAAGGGGGTTAAGATGAAGGGATTGCCATCTCCTGAGGTCCGCCTTGGCCTTGGCAACCAGGGGCGTAATATTCAGGGCCCATTCGAGTACTGGAAGCAGGGCGACCCAGACCCCCAGGCACTTGAAGGACTGCCTACATAGAGGAATGGTTGTTTGCCAATCGAAGCAGGCACGGGACAGGTGGAGGGGAACCAGAGTGGACTTCGCCAGGTTGAGCCGAAGGCCAGAGACCCGTTCAAAGGCGGAGAGGATGTTCAAGCACTGTGGGCCAGAGTTCTCGTGGTCTGCCAGGAAGAGGAGGACGTTGTCGGCGTAAAGGGCGACCTTGTTGACCTAAAAAGGGTTCTGAGCCCAACCCCGAATGCTAGGATCTTGGCGTATGAGAGAGGCCAGGGGCTCCATCGCTAGCATAAATAAAATCATTGAGAGCGGACAGCCTTGACGGGTGCCCCTCTGGATGGGAAATGTCTCTGAAAGCACACCATTGATTAGGACCCTCGCTTTAGAGTATAAAATACGGATGAGGCGCCGAAATGGAAGGCCGAAACCCAACACCTCTAGCACGTCCTCCAGATAGCTCCAGTCAACCGTATCAAATGTTTTTTCAAAGTCAATGGAAAGTAGGGCCAAATACAGAGTGAGATGATGGCGGTGTGCGAGAGCAAGGTGGAGATGACATATGCAATGCTGGGTACCCCGGGTAGATCAGTTGACTGGGGATGAGTGCTTGCAATGTTCAACACTCCGTCCATCCTCCACTTTGGTTTTGCTTTGTTCGCCCTCAGTTGGCAGGGTATGCCCAGACGTGGGTCCCTTGCTCACTTTGTCACTGGATTCAAGTTAGCCTGGCTGATGACAGCTGATTAGCCAGAAACCGGTCCCAGGATGCTTGCTTTTGGTCCAGGGAAGACATGGTTTGGCAGTTCGGGCTGGACGGTTCCTTTGAGGCACAGGGTCAGATTGATTTGTATATGGCCAAGTCTGAGCTAAAGAATGATGATGGATTAAACCCAGATCAGTTGACTGGGGGTGAGTGCTTGCAATGTTCAGCACTCTGTCCATCCTCCCCTTTGATTTTGCTTTGGGTACCCTGGGCAGGCAGAAACCACATTGGTCTGGGTGGACCAAGTCATGCAAGAGGGGACGGCGACGTTGGGTCAGGGCAGTGGCAAAGATTTTCGCCTCAGTGTTGATGAGGGAAATGGGCAATATTCCGCACGGGCAAGGGAAGGCTGCTGTGTCATTGGGAGTACCACAATAGTGGCCATTTCCATCTCTGGGTGAAAGGGCTCCATGTCCACCACATGGTGAAACAGATCCACTAAATGTGGAACCAACAAGTCATGGTAGGTTGCATAGTATTCCTGGGGATAGCCTTCCGGCACTGGCGTCTTACCGTAATGCAGGAGTGAAATTTCCCTGTGTATCTCCTCCAGGGTAAGGGGGGAGATACAGAGTCTCAGAGACCACTCGGGGAAGGCGGGGGAGTTGGGTCCTTGTCTCTGACAACAATGCAACCAGGAAGGCTTCAGGAGGTCGGACCGCATAAAGGTTAGCATAGTAGCCCGGAAGGCTTGGGTGATAGCCCGAGAGGTGAAATGGTGAGCACCGGCCGCATTGTGGACCTCGGGAATAATGCGGTTGATTTTGAGGGTATGAGACTAGGTTATGGAGTAATTTGCCATTTTTATCACCCCAGACATATATGCGCGCCACATAGGAGTTCCAGAGCATTTTAGCGGATTCCAGAGAGATCTGACAGATCTCCTCACGGAGCAGTGTGAGCTGCTCAGTGGACCCTGCTTCCTTACCGCCCCAAAGATAGCATCCCTATCCATGGAAGTTGAGAACACTAAGGATAATGGGCCGGGCAGGAGCCTCTGGTTGAGGTCGGGGAGCCAGGGAGCGGTGGGCACGTTCTAATGCGAACCAGGGGTAGAGGGACTCTTTGGGCATCCAGGATCGCACCCAAGTCTCCACAAATGTATCCACACTGCCCTGTTCAGCCCCTTCATGAAATCCTATGAGGCGCTGGTTGTTCCTCCTTGGCCTGTTTTCGGTGTCTTCTGCCTGAGGGTGGAGTTCTGAGGTCTGAGTCTGGAGATGGGCCACTTGGGTCTTGAGCTGGCCTATATCGTCCTCAGCTGTGAAATTCGGGCTGTGGCATTGCGCAGGTCCTGATGAATAAGGGCCATGTCACCCCTCACCTCGCCAATCTTGTTTTTCAACCAAGGCCTTCGATGCGCCAATTGCTTGCAGGATAGTGGAGAGGTCACCCCCAGCTGAGGCAGGAGTATTGGATGCCCCCTCCAGGAACTTGGTCGTTCATGGTGTATTGGTCCATTTTTGTTTGGGTTTGAGGGGCAGGGGTCTGCAGGGTATGATTTCTGCCCATCGCCACCGAGGGTGAGGTCCAGCCGATGCTTGGGCAGGGGAGGTGATCAGGAATCCCAGAGAGGAGGGGGAGGCCAACACCCAGACGTCGATACTTGGTCCCAGGCGTCCAGGCCAGCCCCCTCAGGTCTCCGTGAACTTCCGACGTAAACCAGTATACATCTGGGCCCCCGCCGGGCCCCGTCCGATGCCATGGTCAATGAAGGGTGGCACCCTCTCCCCGTCCCAGGAGGAACTTCAATGAGTCGGTGATGAAGGGGCTCAGGAAGACGGATCGCTAATCCTCACCACAACGGGCGATAGTCAGGCCAATGCAGGATTCCGGCGCCACTCGGTGTTGGTGGCCGAGGATGGACAGTAGGCTCCACTGGGGTGCAGACAGGTCCAGGTGAGTGGACAGCGGTAGAGGAGTCAGACAGCGAGCCCCGTACCGCCTGACAGCGATGGCGGGGTGCAGGCTCACAGCACTTAAGGTACTTCTTACCAGTGGAGGGGGCCGTGGGGAGGAGAGGAAGGGTCTGACCCCATGGAGGTATACCACCAGTGGGGAGTCCATTCTAGGCAGGGATGGCCAGACAGGTCCTCCCCACACACACGGGCTGACAATATCACAAGAGCACCCTCAGAGGTAGTACAAGACAGATGCCCCAGACCCCTTGCGCCACTACCCGACAGTTGTATCCGAGTTCAGCGGTTCTTGAGCAAGTGTCCACGGGGGGTCTCAGGCCGGGTCCCTCTAGCGATCGCAGGCAGGCGCAGACACAAAAATGTGGCTTAAGTCAGTGAGGGAGGGGGAGCTGCAGCATCCACACCGCCCCCTGCTCCTTACCCAGGAGTTAGTACATTCCTGTGAATGTACTGACTCCTGGGTAAGGAGAACCCATATGATGTAAAAAGTGGCGGAACAGATCGGCAACTGATGGGAAAATGTTACCTACCCTTGGGTTTGTCTTTCCCAGTTTGTATGACCACGTTTATTTCAATTACACTACATACAATAGAGCTCGTGGTGTTTTTCACTTATAAAATACATACAAAAAACGAATCTCTGTTATGTCATGGGTCTTCTGTGAATTGAGTTTTTTTTTTCTCTGACTCCTAGATACTTTCTGTGTATAAATGTTATAGGTAGGGGCGTGTATCTAGTCTTGAGTCTTTAAAATGGCCCTTGGACCCCCTTTTCAAAGTAGTGTGTATTGTAGCAGAAGGGTCAACACCAGGCTGAAGCAGGAGGCTGCACAGCAGCGGGGCGCCGGTAGGGCCTCCCTGGGGGCACGGAGCCTCTGGTGGGCCGGAGTTCAGGAGGCCGGAGCGCAGTCCTTGGCAGGTCAGGACGAACCCCCACCTCTAGTGCTCAGGGGTGGAAGAGACCGGGTCTGCAGGGGGTGGAAAAAGTCCCAGGTCTGTCAAGCCGCTGCCCGACAATGGCAGCAGTACCCCCGGTCACCGTGAATGCACTGCTAAGGATGATCGGGCCAGCCACGGGAGACATCAGGCAGAAGCAGGCAGCAGGGCGAAGTCTCCAGCGCGGCCAGGCCATGCTCGCTCCTGGCCCTCTTTCACAGTGAAGGTGGGTCTCTCACCACCGCCACACACGGTGACCAGGTGCGGCCAGGTCTCGGGCAGTAAGGGACAACAGGTGGATGCAACCTCCACCCCGAACAGCAAGGGGGCCGGGGGATGGATCGCCAGGGCCCAGGCATTCCGGCTCAGAGACGGGTTGCCGAGGAGGCCGCCATTTTATCGATGCAAGGCCTCGGAAGGAAGGGGGCCGTGGTTACTCCGGTCCACCAAAGAATGGGATTGAAGCACAGCTTTGAGTATAAACATATGTAAATTAAGTGGTACGGTTACTGAAACCCTCAGGACATTGGGTTGAGCACCTTGCTGACCTGGATGTCTCCAGGCCTCGACAGTGCAGTTTTCATATAGGGTGTTGGGCAAAACCCTCAGCAGGGTTGCTCCCATATTTGTTTACACTTGTTTTAGTATTTAAATGCAATTTACCAGACAGATGTGTAGGTCTCAAACTTACAGAGCTGTAGCTGTCATGTTCCACATGTGCCTCAGAGAGCCAGGATTTTTCTTGAGGCAATTTTAGTGGCAGAGAGCGATGGATTTTCTTAACAACGTCAATATTCTTGCCACTTATCCAGACTTAAAAGGGCATTTCTCAGACAAGGCAGAGCTAGTTAATTATGCACGTACTTAGCGGCCCCAACCTCCCCACCAAAAATGGGGAGCCTCTGGGGATGGGGCAATGGCCGTGTGGGACTTTCGAGAGCGTCTGGACAGAGATTCTTCATTTCTCAATGAAATAGCTTTTTGTTTTTACAAAATATTCCTTATCCAGTTGCAGAGGTGTTTTGAGTAAAAAAATGAAAACAGCAGCAGGATGCAAAGATGTACCATGTCAAAAGATATAATCATTTTGTCTGTAATAATAAAACAAACGTTATATGTGGAACAAGGTTTGCATGTTTTATTATTACTCAGTGTAAACTATTTACTTGTTAATTCGGGCTGGGCGTGGCATAGGCCCACACATTTTACTAGGCATTTTAAGTATAGTTTCTGCTTTATGTGAAGTAGCGTTTAAATTGCCGCATAACGAGCCACTCACATATATTTAACTGTCACGCTGTGACGAAGATGTGTTTAGCATCAGAAGCAGGCCGAACTGGCTACAATTACGCAACAATAGAGGACCAAAGTAGGCAGGATAGTTGACTAAATTACAGCTCAAGAAAAGGGAAATTATGCGGCATATATGCGGCATATTGTGCCACATTTTGTCACAGTATTACTGCATTATTTTGTCATTTTTTCCGCGATAATACTGTGCAAAGGTTTTACTTCATTAGTAACAGTTTAACTCTCACGTACAGCAATAGGCAACTGAAAGGTGAGTGACAAGTCGACTTTCATGAAGAGTCCTTTACTGTGCTGCAACATTACCGCATTTTTATATTTTTTTATGTAAATTGTGTCAATTATGAAGCAAATGATGGCTAATGTGGCAAGTCCATATTATGTGAAAACACCACAGCCTTAGAATCACATCATTCCAGTGACCCTGCTTGTAGGGCAATCTGGCAGTGTCAGAAGGGCTGATCTGCTAGGTCAGTGTGAGGGCTGGCTTTCTGTGGCTGTTTTTGTGGGCCTGTTGTATGGCCTGGTGGGCCTGTTTTACTGTTAATTTCTCCTTGCCAGAAGCAAGTACAAATGCATGCAGTATCCTATGCTTTACAAAACACTTCTACAGCATTTTGTTGCTCGAATATGACTTTCCTAGAACGACCTCCCCGACCACCTTGGCACTGCCCCTTCTCTGAAGGACTTCAAGAAGCAGCTCAAGACCTGGCTCTTAGGCCGAGGCTCGCACAGCCACCCACCGCCTGGAGGCCCCCCTCCCCCCCCCCCCGGTAACAAATGGCGCTATACAAGACCTACTGATTGATTGATTGATTGACATTAATTAAATAAAAAGAGAAGAGGATTTTGGCAAAACAGGAACTAGTCGGCTTAATTAAACGCATCAGGTGGGAGAGTATCGACAGAGGCACGTCTGAAGACAGTCTCAGAGTTCAGAAGTTTTGGCCGCACATATGTACATTTTGTGGGTCCAATAAAACAATTCAACATTCGTTGAAAAGCATCACAAATAACCAGAAAACCCATCTGCTAAAGGGGACACAGATGGCTCTCGAACTCGTGGAGTACTAGTGTGGGCTAGAGTGTGCGTGTCCAGATATGCGGTGTGCTAAGTGCATGATCACCTCATGTGGTGTGCATGTTGTGTCCTGATCGCCGGACTGTTCCTAACTACATGTGGCATCTAACTTTGTGGTATTTTGGGAACCCAGGCCTTTAGCCTAACGTGTGTTATTGGGGCCAATCTCCTTGGGCATGTTTGTAGTGTGACTACTTATCTGTAGGATCAATAAGGATTTTCCCTGGGTGCGCTTTTGTGTTTTTCTTTGGGCCAAATGTAACTTCACCTGTGACCTGTCAATTGGTAGGCTTGGGTTTGATTTTGCAGGGCTTGGCTGACCACGTTCCTCTGACATTGAGTTGTTGGGGAAGTCATCTCACTTGAATACAACAGCAATGATCCAAGTTTGTGAGTGTGTGCTGGAAAACCGCAACCTTATGCCCGGCGGCTCAGGGAATGCCTAAATCCCCGGGATTCACCTGCCTTATCAAATACAGAGACACGGACTCTTCGTCTGGCGTAGAAGATGGTATATATTAGCTGCAGCTAGTACAGTGGTCTTAGAAGTCGTCAGTACAACGAGGTTCAAAAGAGACTGCCACTTAACTCCGTGGCGCACAGGTTTATATACGATACAATACAATGCAAAAATGCAATCACACAAGAGCATGAGCTATAGGCAAACGTTATAGACAATGTTTTAAGACTTAAAGCAACTCAAATTCCCGGTTCCGTTTGTCACTCGACCCCTTAAGTAAATTACAAATTAATCCACATTATTCGATTTGCAAGTAGAGAAAACACAGATGTGTGTCGTAGAAGGACAGTCGTGAAACAGGAGAATGCATGAGACATGTAGCGAAGGACAGCAGATAAGATAACTTAAAGGAAACAATGGTGTGAACCAACATGTAGTCCGGACGGGGATTAATCAGCTCAGACAGGAATTCGTGTACTCGGCCAGACCCTGACACTTGTTAGTAAACACAAGCAGAGAAGCCACCTGACAAGCAAAGGCAGAAACGACAAAAACATCACATTCGCCGAGCTGCCTGAGTGAGGGCAACATAAAATGGCGGCGATCACAAAATGGAGGCTGAGCATGAACGAATTCGTAATTTTCAACACCTCAGTGCATGTATAACATGGCGGTCATTGATATCATATTTATGGATATTCTCATTATTATACATACGGTTATTACATTGTACATCAACATTGCATTCACTGATATTGACGTCATTATGTGGGCATAAGTTACATCAACTCTGGATTTTCTGCTATTATTTAACACCACTGTGTGGGCATCATTTACAGCGTACATTGGCATTGCATTTACTGGTATTGACATTATTGTGCCGGCATAAATTACAATGTACATCAATATTGCATTTATTGGTACTGCCACTGCTGTGAGTGCATACATCAGGTTGTACATTGCCATTGTATTTATCAATCTCAACAATCTCTTTACAAGTTCAAAACGACCCCAATATACAGATGTGAGCTGCTTTTTTAGCTATCTGATTTGCAAACAGGTGGCACTTTTATTTTGGTGGCCGGGCTTATTTTCTGTCCCATTCCAAGCCTGCATAAGAAGGTGTTGATTCCAGCAGCCTGAGTGTGTGACTACAAATTAACACCAAAACGGCTGACAGGTAGTAGGATAGATGGAAGAGATGTATTAAAAGTAGTCTACTTATTCATTACCAGAATGTGTTTACTTACGTGTTTCTGGTATGCTCTAGAATGCGGCATTATATATTTTTCACATGCCATGGTTGATGGTTAGGACTCAGGCTCCCCCCCAGAGTCTGAAGTGGGTATGGTATGCAGGGAATGGCGTGCCCATATTATTTTGATTTAACAAAAACAGTTCCCCTTCTTTTTCTTTGAAAAAAAGAAAGCTACCCTCCGGAATGGTTGATTCCGAGAGTTGAGATGTCTTAGACTGGAAGGGAAAGGTGAGCGTCTCTTGTGCTGGGAAGCCAAGGAAGGGACAGGGAGCAAAAGAAGAAGCCTGCCTTCTTGCCAGGATGCCTGCTACTAGAAAGAAATGTAAATGTGTGAAATTGCCTAATCTGTAAATGGAAATGCTGCTTGGTAGCTAGATTGTCTCTATTTGATGGAGTCACATGAGGATTCATAGTGAAAAAAATGTATTCTTTTTAAGAGGTGTAATGTATGGGTGTTACCAATTGAGTTCTGAAGAGCTCACTTTCGAAGGACACTTACAAAAAATGTCTGCACTTGCTACAGTACTTCTTTTTCTATCTTAAACTGAAATCATTCTGCAGTGCATTTCTTTTGATTTGTTTACCTTTAAATGATTTTTCATTTAAGGTGTGTATGTTATTTTGTATTGTTTGTCCTGAAAGTGAACGACAAACTAAATATTTACAGAATATTGTGTTCTTTTATAGCCACCCACCTGGCACCGCCTCACACTCACTGATCCCGATTCCTTTGCACTCAGGATCACAAATCCCATCCTTTTTTAAATGCAATTCGACTGCTGTCACTCCCTGTTCTGCTATTTACGGAAATTGTATGTGCGTCTTGTGAATCATGTTAGCCTAACGTGATTCTACAGTGAAAGTTGCCAGGTCCCGACAGGCGATCTGGGCTCACACAAGCACAGTAGGAAGGGGTTAATACTGATGTTATTCCCAACAGTTCACAGTGTTCATCACAGTATTCAGTAAAGAAGTACAATAATTAATTCATACAACTTTAATCATTGCATGATATGCAGTATTCACTATTCAATAAACATATTCAAAAAGAAGCAAGTATAATATATGTATAAAACTTTTCCATCACTACAATCAAAGACATTCAAAACAATGTACAAAACAAAAAGCCCAATGCATTTCGGGACGCCTGTCCCTTCATCAGGGGCGAATCTTAATTAATATGCAGCGCGTGATGGCTCAGGACACCTAAATTACACTCAGACTCTCTGTGCATGAAAACATCCCCTAGGATTCTGAAGATTACAACCTTTGGAACCAAGACCTAATGCTACAAACAATGCTGATTGATTGATTGATTGATTGATTGCTTCTATGATGACCGGCTGACAGACCAGCTGACTAATGAACAATGGACTCCACGCTGTTGAGTTCTGATCAACGTATGTGGAGGATACTCGTACTGCTGTCTTACTGTCCTACTGTGCTCGTGTGAGCCCAGGTCACCTGTCGGGACCGGGCCACTTTCACTAAGGCAGGAAAATGCCAACTTTCTAAAAGTGACGTTTTCAAAATTGCACTTTAAAACTACCATGAGAGAGGATTTCTCATTAGAAACCCCCTGAAATTCTAACTTCACCAAACATGATCTGGGTACCTGCTCCCATTTGGAAATTATTGCATATTAGATGTAATAAGGTAACTCCAATGCCAGCCTATGGGAGAGGTAAGCATTACAGTATTTAAAAATGAATTTAAGACATTGAAAACTAAAAGTTACATGTCCCGCTCTTTAAATACACTGCACCTGCTCTCTGGGCTGTCTAGGCCATACCCTATAAGTGACTTATATGCTTTTCAATGGATAGTTTGGGTGTGGAAAAAGGTTTATTTTGCCAGGTCGACAATGCAGTTTATAAACTGCACACAAAGGCTGCAACAGCAAACCTCAGACATGTTTAAAGTACTACTTAAGTGGGTGGCACAATCAGTGCAGCAGGCTCAATAGTCACAATTAATTTACAGAACCTTGACGCAAGTAGTGCCACTATTAGGGACTTACTAGTAAATTAAAAATGCCAATTGTGTTTATGCCTATCTAACATGATTTAGGGAGAGATTAAAAGCACTTTAGCACTGGTTAGCAGTAGTAAAGTAGGCAAAGTCCCAAAGCTAGCAAAAATGAAGTCAACAAAAACAAGAGGTCTGAGGCAAAAAAAATAGTAGGAAGATCACACCAAGGGTGTGAGGTCTAACACAATGTGTAAAGTATTTACACAACACTCAAACAGTATTAAAGTGAGAACACACTTTCAGAAAAATCCAAAAACAATTTTGAAAAATCGTTTACATTTTAATAAATAAAATTACTTCGGAGTGACAAAAATCCAATAAAAAGAAATGGAGTTATGCTTTTTTAAAGTGTTAAGTAAAATAGTGCAAAGAGCACAAAGTAAAAAATCTTGGTTATTGGGTTGCGTTGGAGCAGGTCAAAGTCAAAAGTTTGGTCTGGCTGCAATGGAGCATAGTTTGGATATAGGGGCCATGTTCATCCTGGTGAAAAGTTTACCTTCTAACGCAGTCCAGTTCCACATGAGGAACCTCAATGGGAGCTTCCTGCTGGCAAGGATCATGGGGAGATTATTATTGGCACGAAGAGCTGGTCAACAGTGGAAACTTTGAGGTGGTGGGAAACGTGGATCAATCAATGCTAACATGAAGAGCATAGTACCAGTGAAGTCCAAAGTCTGTAGCCAGGAGGTTGCATTGGCAATCAGATGCATATTCCATGTTGGTCTTGGTTAAGTCTACTCATATTTGTGAGGATACCCGGGATGGTTCTGTTTCAGTGTGAAGAGCACAGGACCTAGGGATTTTCACCTGGAGTCCAGTTTTCACAGTTTGCAGGCTGGATGAGTACACTCTGACACCAACCAAGGTTCCAGGATCTGGAGGGGCACCTCATGGAGATTAGGACTCACTCCAAAATATGCCAGCAGGAGGGTCCTGGCAAGTTTTGTTGGTGCTGGTTAGCAGGGCAGTTTCCAGGTTGGGCCTCCGGAAGCTTCTTGTATCCTTGCAGGGCCGGCTCTAGGCTCATGGTGGCCCTGTGCAGGGAGCGTAGGTGGGGGCCCCCCCCGGAAGAAATGCAAAAGAAAGGCAAAGCAATATGTTCAACTCACTTGTAATCACTCGATTAGCTTAATTGGGAACAGCCCAAACTATTTCTTTGGAACTGCTACAAAAACCACACACTTGCAGACAAAATTGCCCAGGCAACAATCAATAATGAATATGGGTGAGCAACAGCCAACAAGAGAAATAGGGCCGCATTATGAGGATGCTCATAATTATGCAGGCGAGGGCGGGAACATTTTTAATAACGTCATTGCGGTGCCAATATCTGACACTTTTGTGTGACCATTTTCGAGTCAAATGCTACACATTTGTCTTTTGTATTTTTATTCATCCCTTAGCCATCCACAAGTCATAACCCATCCATCCAACTAAACCACCCAAATGACCCATCCACAACCCGCCCACTTATCCAACCCCATCTATTCATCCATCCAAATTCTTTATCCATCAAACTAGCAAAACTCATCCATCTATTCACCCACCCAGCCAGTCAGCCAACCTAACACAATAACCCAACCGTTCATCCATCCCCACCCATCCATCCAAACTATTGCATCGAAACACAAACCAAATCAAGACCATCTGTCCATATCATCCATTAATTCACTCATCTACCCACCCATCTCTCTAGATACAAGCTGTGAGCAAAGGATAAGCTTTTCGAAGGGAGATTTTCAGAGCAGCCTAATTTTTATTCCTCCCCATGCCTGATTCTTCCACTACACACTGACTCTTAGCTCACAGCTGAGACTATTTTTATCCCGATTCCTGCTTTTATCACTGCTGCTGTTGTATCCTTCTCTTCCTTCTTCTTTCTCCATTGTTTTCTGCCTTTCTCTCTATTGCACTGGGTCAATCTTTGGAAATGAAAAATAATTCTGGATGCCCAAATATTGAAAGCTTGAGTCTACAACATGCATCCCCCAGCACAAATTAAGCATGTTTGCCTGAGAAACGACTGACTCTGTCCCGACCCTCACGAGCTTTCAGAGACACTTATCTTTTCAGAAAATGTCCCAGTTTTGAGACAGGCCAGCCATCCACTGTTCTCTGCGTATTCTCAGGCCTTAGTATTACTTCCTTGGACTCTACACCCGTCCCTCCCTCCATGATGTGATGCAGGAGGAGAGGACTCTCACTACCCAACATCAACACTGGATGCAGTGGTGACATAATGAACACCGCACTCCTCAGAATGCGTAAGCCCTACTAGAACTAGCAAATTGTATGGGTTTGAAGGTTCTACACATATCATTTCATAGCAGTAACATCTATCTAACTTAAGATCTTTGAGGACAATGATTATTTTATAATACATTTTTGATATGAGTAAACAATTACAACTTCCCAAAAAGTTTTTTTCAGTAATGGTTTAACTACTTTGGTCATTTTTCAATGTAGACTCTAGTTTTGGGCCAGCCTTTGCCCAAGTTCTTTGCACCAAGAGTCCACTCCACAAGGCCATTGTCGAAGGATACAATCTTCAGGCACACCCTGCACCCTATTCCCTCACTCCATATCAATATGGGTATAGACTCCCCTCCTAATGATGTCCCTCTGTCCAGAGAGCCTACTAAATGCAGTGTCTGGCCTTTGGTCACTTTCTACACTCACTCCCAAGTGCCCTCAGAGCTTGAGGCCATGGCATCTGGCCAGCCCTTGTGCAGTATGGCATTTATCCACACCCCAAACTAACTTTTACTGCCACTGGACCCCATAGAGCATCACATTCAGCCATGCCCACCACACTCTAGGCATCATCCACCTTCAGCAAATAAATGTAGCAAAAATTGTTTTCATGAGCTATTCATTGGAGTAAATGGTAATATGCAATGTCACCCCTGATGTCCTCTCCGGACTAAAGTCTGATGCCTTCAGTATAGTTTGGTCTTGTTGAAACCAATATGTCAAATAAGGGTTTCAGACAACTTAAATATCTTAAACACGTGTAATAACGAATGGGTAAGGCACGCAAGATTATCGTCAAAGGGCCAAGTTGAAAATAATGCTTTCTTCACCAGGCAGTCAGAACAGCAGAAAAGTGGGCAGCCATGCATCTGTAAACAAACAATCCTAAAAAAAAACTCTGAAATTTCTGTTTTATAACCTTGTTATATTTCAATCATAACTTTTCAGGATCGAGTAAAGCACGTGATGAGAGCAGGCATAGAACAGACAGAACATATAAAACTGAGCAGACTTTCATAAGCTGCAGAATAGGCAAATTACAAGAGTTATAAATTTAGAGCATAAACTGAGAAGGGGCAGGGGTGGGAAATGGCAGTTGACAGGGGCAGGAAATCAGGAGTGACTAAGGCTATTACAAGGGGCAGCGAGGTCACAGGCATCAGCATCTTACAATAATAAATGGGCAGGGTAGATCTCACTAGGAGCAAACCTGAGTACAACTAAGCCCCAGAACACTCTTAAACTGCACAAGGGGTTTGAAATAGGCCATGGGGGATTTTAGGGACCTCCCCCATTCGCTAAATTGAAAAAAAGGGCGATAACATGGTTTTCTTCATTACAGTGCAAAAATACCAGACATTGATTTTATAACTATTTTGCTAACTTTGCATTTATGGGTTTGAGATGTACAAATGTACAAACTGATTTCAGTCATAAAAATCTCTTAACAATATCCATTTAATCTAAGACTTGTCAAACAAGAACACATTGACTCTGATGTCACGCTTTCACAATCAAAACGGTCATAAATAATACTGGTTTCCCTGGCGGTTTTGTGGTGGGGCCTAGGGTAATGGTTAATTTATACTCCTGTAATTTCCTACCATGTACATCTACGTTCTCCCTATTGTTCTTTAATAAAACTTATTTCTAGCAAATTGTGTTTTACTACAAATGCATGGTTTTGATTTATTTTATAGCAACTTGTTTGTTGAATCTGATATTGATTGCAAGGCTAGATCGACTAGAACTTAAAATATACGTTCAGAAAAACTTAATATGTAGTTTTGGGAAAAGCTCAGATGAAGATTTTTGGGGGCGCAAAAAGGGTCCTGCACCTACCACTTGACAATAAACACCTGGAAATCTACACTAGTAAGTTTCCACCTGCGTACGTTTTTGTTTTTATGCAGTTCACATATTTCACCTTTGTTATGCCAGTTAGTCTACGGCGCCTGTGGATTGTTGGGTACATTTCTCCTGCGCTAAACATATGCATTGTCCACATTGCAGGCTATCGACCTGTGCAATTTTGTGGAAACGTGCATTTCCACAAGTAAAGTTGGACCTGAAAAACCTGGCCCTGTGTTTCTGCCCATCTGTTAAATGCTGCTACCCAACTTTCACACTTACTCCTGGCCGGTTTTAGGAGGTCTGCCGTCTTCGCCACCACCCACGCACCACTCCTGGCTACTAAAGTTGGACACAGACTCACCTGACCTTAGGGCTCGGCCTAGCCTGGCCTGCTGCTTCCGAGGAAGGCGCGAGGCTGGGCAGGCAGCAGAAGCATAAGGCAGGGGCATGGCAAGGGTAGCCAGGCGGGGGATTGGGAGGGAATACTGAGAAATTCATTTAAATTATGGATGGGGACGTCGGACAGGGCCTTCTCAGTCTCTGGCGACGGTGTAGGAGTGTGGCACCATTTAATGGAAAGCATAGTTGCCAAGGTTTCAGATTGCAGTGTGTGACATTTTCATAATTTCAGTGTAATTATGAGTGACATTTCAATGACTATGAGTGACACTTTTGTGTGAGCAAAATTTAGCAGCGAAGACGAGGGAAACATATAAATATTAGACATTTCACCCATTTGAGTAACAAGGGTTTAAAAACTTCTACAAAGGACCAGAAATTGAAGAGCTTTTGTAATCTGATCATACTATTAAAAAATGTGTAATAATGGCATTAAACAAGTATTTCAGAGGCAGTATTTTATTAAACTTCTGTGCAGATAAGGTAGACAGGGGCACAATCTGAGGTAGGAAAACATCAGAGATGCGCTGCCAGTGCCTGATTGGACACACTGATGTGTTGCCGGCAGGATCGACAGAAAAGTCAATTAACAACCGATTGCCATAGCCATGCTTTGCCAACTGGGCCCCCATGCTCCTCCCTGGCTATTAATGATGCCAGCGCAGTTGCAGACCATCACAGTGTGTACTCCGGGGCCCCTCTGTCCCACGTGGGACCCGGCACTAACAGGTTGCGAGGCCCGAACAACATTCTCATCTTAGCCCTCAATAGTGTTGCCGGGTGGGCCGGCCGAAAAATAAATTGCTTTTGCTCACTGGGCCCCCTGGATCCCCTCTGGGAGCTCAATGAAATCCAATAGGTCTTGTCTTTGAAACCTGTTTGCTCTACCAAAGTTGGGGGGGGAACGTTGGACTCAGGTGTAAGGGCAAAGGAGGTGTAGTTGGGGGAGGGATGGGGTGGGAAAATTCAAAGCAGCCGACAAGAGAGAGGAATACTGTGGAATCGAGAGGAGCATTCAAATGAATGAGTGCAACACGGAGCATAGAAGAGGAAAAGAAGCACTCAGGTGATAGAGCAACACGGAGCTGCTCCCATGCTTTAGATAATTTTGTGCACAAGGATTATCAGTGCACACTACAATATTGTGATACTTCTGTGCGCCTACTGCTCATACCACACACCTGTACTATTTGCAAGGAAGCTTGGATTGCACATAAACATGTATGTTCCACCTCTTCTATTTCAAACACAACTTTCCCAATTCCATGCAAGCATGTGTGTATAGCTCATCCAGTTGTTTTTTTTTTTGCTCTTTAGTTCTTCAAGTTGAGAATTTACCAGGAAAAAATATAGAACTACAATATAAAGAGGCCCCAACAACACGGAACTCGTAATTTTAATTACGCACTGCAGCAGAGAAGATAGAGCGCCTTCTCATCTGCAAAATTACGAGTCAACAGTCAGCTGACTTGACACATGTCCCCGGTCGTGATCTGTGGAAGGCTAAAGCACACACAGTGACATAGTTGGGTCACAGCTGAGCTGGCAGCCACGGACGAGCGCTGCAGTGTACTTATTTCAAAAACTATGTTACTCTGAGCCCAAATGAAACCATTACTCTGAAGTGGCCACTATCTGCGCGCCGCTACCTTCCCAGCCCTGCAGGCATTGCAGTCAGTGGCACAGATGAGTTTAGCTCTCGAACAATAGTTTAGAGTCAGCCATCAGTATTTTACTCGCTGACTTGACAGAAGCACCTCTACAGCAGGTGCTGTAAATAATTGTTTTAATATACAGGCGGCTGGTACTTACTTTGAGCCGCGGACGAGAGTCCGGTCGCAGGACTGGGAAAGCAAAGCAGTGAGCCTCAGAGGATCGGCCGGGCCTGCGCACTATTTAATTAATGAAAAGGCTCAGTCAGAGTCTGATGCCCGGCCTGGGCCTGCGCATGCGCAGCACTTGCGCACCATTAAATTAAATAAAGAGCGAGGCATACCTCTGAGGCCCGGCCGGGGCCCGCATGGGCTGTTTGTGCCGTGCGCACTGGGCACCACTATTTCATTTATTAAGAGGCCGGACACGCCCTTTACTTCTTGATGAAGTGAGGGGCCCCCAGAGCTGTGAAGGGCAGAAGAGGCACGAACCTCGAGACAGAGCCTCACGCGCGCCGTCGCTGCCAAGCCATTGCCCGGTCGGTAGGAGGCCGCCAAATCCTGCCAGGGGGCCGCCACAGTGATACTAGATCTGAATCCGATCCTCGGCTCGGTGACCGGTCGGTCGTCGTGGCGGCCCCTCGGGTTTGGCGGCCCTGTGCAGGTGCACAGTTTGCACATGCCTTGGGCCGGCCCTGATCCTTGTAGCTCAAACAGGAGGTCAGTCAACTGATGTTTTGAGTCACTTCTGGGATCCTGGCTTCAAACCAAGCAGGTCCAGTCCTCCTTCTTTAGACAACAAGGCAGTCCTTCTCCTGAATTGTCAGAGTCCCAGGAGTCTACTATTGAGAATTTCTGAAGGTGCCACTTTTATACCCAGTGACAGCCTGTGTGCTTGGAAGTGTCCTCTTTGTCTTATCATAAACAGTACTGCTCAATTTTCCCCCTCAGGTAGTCTGGAAGATGGTGAGCACAGCCCTATGGCTACCCCTTGAGGCCGAGGAAGGGATGAATACAACCCCCAGTTCATCCTGCTTAAGAGAGGCACACTCTTCCCCACACCCATGGTCATTTGTCCCCTGTCTGGAAGGAATACACATCACATCATAGGAGAGCCATTAACATTCATGTGACTTGGGACACTGGCATAAAGGGACCATTGGTTTAGGCAGAAAAAATGTCAACTTTGTAAAAGTGGGATTTTCAGAATACTGATTTAAAATCTGCCTTTACCATTAAAGACGATTTTACATTACAATTCAGATGAGTGGAAGAAGTATTTATCTATTTCCGTCCAAACTGATGTTATCACTTATTGAGTTGTATAATGTAACTTAGTGTTGGTATATAACAGATTTAGCTTTGCTACAGTTTAAACTGACTTTAGGAGAATTTCAATGTCAGGGTATGCAAAACTTAGGAACCCAAATCCCACTTTTTAAATACCTTGTACCAGGCCTTTAGGGCCTACCTTAGGGGTGACTTATAAGTATTAAAAAGGAAGGTTTAGGCCTGGTTTGAGGTGTGTGTTGCCAAGTCAAAAAGGCATTTTAAAACTGCACACACAGGCTGCTGTACCAAGCCTGAAATATTTAACAGTGCTACTCTGGTGGGTGGAAGGAGTCCCCCTGCTCACTAGTAGTAGCATTTAGTTTAGGGGGCCTGGGTACATTCTATTGCACTTACTGCAATGCAATGTCTTTTGACACACTGTATGACTGACATTCCCTAATTGGGAGTCGATTTTAGAAGAGTCAGTAGCACTCTGGGGACTGTCAATTTTAATCTTGTTACCACGGATAATGCATGCAAGCTGTTTCATTTTAGGATGTAGTCAATGTGATTAGTGACATGGAGGCTGGAACTAGAACTTGAGACAGTTCGACAACCTCAATATGGCGCTGTCTCCATGAACGGACATTTTGTTCTCAGGGCCATGTCTCCTGTTGTTTTCAGTCCATTGATTTCCTGTCTGCCACTGCATTAAGCTAAGCACTGGCTGCTTCAAAGTACATACTGCTGTAGCTACAGATACAGAACCAAACGTACCCGTTTACGTGTTTTTTATCATTTGATCAAAATATCGCTGAAACTCACACGAGGTCAAGTATTTTAATTAATGTTTGACATGATTTTGGAAACGTTTATTTTGTACCGTGGCAAAAGGCATCTATTTTTCGTTAGGGAGTTGATTGAAAAGACTCCCAGGCTCCTGTTGTCTACGAATACTTAATTAATTACAAAAATAAACAAAACGGACGATTAGTTCTTTACTGAACTGAAGTGCCTTTTAGCTGCCAGCATTTATGTGCTCTTTTTCATAAGGTATATTTTTAACAATGCATTAGATTCAGTTTCTAGGGAGTGTGCTCGACAGGCAGGTTAACCCAAGGGTCATAAATGTACAGGACAACAGCCATAGTTCAAGGTTATGGATCACCATCCCTTCTAACTTGTCAATTTTGAATCTCCCTATTTTCTGCTCTGAATTTATTTGAACGGCGTTTGCATAAAACTGCTCTATTTTTGTTCCTAACAAGGTCGTTTTGTTAAATCCAGCGCTAAAGTAAATCAAAGTCAAGCTCCCGATATAATTGGAATTCAGGAATCATTTTATCCTGGTTGTGTACTAAGGATGCTGGGCGGATGCTGTGCGGGCTGGTGAAATCTCATTTGTGCTGCTCATAAATAATAAGGGTCTCGGCAGTGAACCTTGAAGGACTCCCTTGGCGATTATTTTACTATTTAGATATGTCACTTCTGACTTTAAAAGACACTATTATGTTAACACAATAAGAAACGTACCACGGGCGCACATTATTCCCAGCACCCCGTTTTAAATTGTGTTACCACCCTGGTGCAGGCAGTAAAACGAAAGACCTCCGCGTATTTCATAAATAAATTTAGCAGAATCGCAAACAGAGGGGCGTTATCCATGTAGCAAATATGCAATTTGCTACTTTTGAACACAGCGTTCCGGTTGAAAGAGTCAGCAGGCTAGAATGCCGACTGAGATTTACTTGCATTCAGTTTCAAAATACAATTAATTAGTGTTCCTAATACGTCTTCTTAGATACTCTTGTAAAAAGACTACCGTCTTCTTGTTTTCCCAGATCTGCGATTTATGTACCGCTTTTGTTTCATTATTTTATTTATTTGCATACACCGAACAGAAATATGTGAAGGATATGCAAAATAATGATGACGTCAAATTGTCTTCAATGGATAAAAAGCAGTCTGCCTAAGGCTGGCTACAGAAGACTTTTGTAAGTTCGCAAAAGGTTACACTATTTAGGAGCAAGAGTTCTGCCCTCCCTCTCACCGCTTACCCATTGGTTGCTCTAATTGTCATTCACATATCGGTCATTCCACGTTCATTAACCGTTGGTTAATTATAAGTCAGTCAAAAGGTTTAGTGGAATTATTGTATGCAGGGCACAAGTCCTATAAAAAGAAGTGGGGGGACTGACCAAGTAATACAATATGCAAATGACCTCATGAATTCACGACGTAACGCTATAAAATATATAAAATAGTGCTATTTAAATTATTTGTGTAAATACTGGGACAGACTAACCCATCTGACAGTTTTACAGTGTCTCCATTTATATACAGGGAAAGCACAAAGGCAAAAGCATGCCTCTCTTAAGTACATTTGTTACCCTTTGTGGCATTTATATTTAAATGTATGGGTCCAGGGGACCCCTAGCCCATATACAAACAAAAGGAAGCCGGATGGCCCAGCTGGAGGTGAAAAAAGACTCCCTCACTGCCTGCACGTTGCTGCTGGGAATGGAAATCAGGCAACATGCAGGTGCTGCTGAACGTGTCCCGGTGTCTGAAAATTACACCGGGACAAGTTCAGCATATTTATGTGGGTCAGTAGCGAATTTCATTGCGCTTGCACTGAAGCGCATTTGGCGTTTTATTTATTAATTTGTTTACATTACTCTGGTAGGCCGTGAGCCAGAGTTTACTAGCCCCCCACCCTGCCCCTCCCCTGCCCCACCCCGCCCCACTGCCCTGCGGCACTCCCTCCACAGGCCTCTACTGCTGTGGGGGCCAACTTCTTGGCATGGGGAACAGCGTCCACCCTGTGAAAAGAGTGGGGGGACGCCGTGTACCTGCGTATACCCCGACTCGAGCCGTGATTGTATGGAACTCTGCTCTGCCTGATCATAACCCATGTTTTCCTGCACCTGATTTACCTGGGTGTAGAACCACCCTATAGGACCTAACTGGAAAGTAATTGGGACCTCTATAATCTCAGAGTTTGCTTGTAACAGAAATGGAGCCTTGTCCTTTGTTCCCTATTGACCCCTTTCTCTGGCAAGGGGTGAGCATGCAAACCACATCAATCCTTCTCTTTTCCTCTCCTGATTACCCCATCCCTCCAGAAACACCCCACACAGAAGCCATTGCACAGATATACCACCTGCTCAAACTGGAAGGTAAATGTGTGTGTTAAACCCATCAGAATAGGGTCTACCATGTGGAAGTTCACATAGTAAATCTATGTCTGCAGAATTGTTACTCAAAGTGCAAAATGGCCAATGAGCAGGAGCACCTCTGAGGGGCTCCATCGGCTGAATATCAACAAGGTATAAATCCCATGTCCCTGACCGTCCTGACTGCCAGAGCTCCTCCATCTACTGGAAGGACTTACCTGATGCTTGGGATGACTCTGAGGATGGACCAAGAAGCACTTCTTATCATGAAAGACTTGATGGGGTCTCGAGTTCCTGGTGGCCACCTGTCGTGCCTACACTCGGTGGTAGGCTGCTCACAACGCTGCTACGCTTGCGAAAAACGTTGCTATTTTTTTATATGCTGGCACTTTTAAACTTTTAAAATTTACCTGTAAAATTGTAGTTTGCACTTTGTAAATTGCATCGATTCGCTACCAGCGCGCACTCACTACCGCTTTGGGCACTTCCGGTCTAGTCACAGTCTAGTGTTCAAAATTAGCCAGCCGCTACACAGCAGGGCTGAGTGGTGGGTGGGAGGAGTGTCAGGTTGAAAGACGAAGATGAGCAAGTGTGCTGAAACAGAGAGCCGTACCTACACTCAGTGGTGGGCTGCTCACAACGCTGCTACGCTTGCGAACAACTCTGCAATTTTTTTATATGCTGGAACTTTTAAACTTTTAAAATGTACTGTGACATTGTAGTTGGCACTTTGTAGATTGCATCGATTCGCTCCCAGTGCTCACTCACTTCTGCTTTGGGCACTTGGGAGGGAGGGGTGAGGGGGGTAAGCAGACCCAGACAAATTTCTGTGTGTGAAAAAAGCAGCTTTATTGAAACAGGTGCACATTAACAAATTAAAACCTCGGCAAACGCCTTCCAAAACTAGTCCTCACTAAATAATAACTTCCTTAATTTCCACACCCCACCCCCACCCCTAAACGTCATTGGCCCCGTCCCCACCGAACATTACATCATTACAAATGCAACAATGCAAAAACCCCGCATAAACATTTCAACTTATCAAACCCTCCAAACCATAAAACAAACTCCACCGTTTGCCCTCAAACCCCTTTTGGTCCCCCAACCTCTGTAACCATCCCAACAAGTCATCATGCCCAATTCCCCCTGCCGAATGTGCCAACCAAGTAAAAACCAACCACAAACTTGCCAAGCCTGACAAAACACAACTAAACCTCGCACAGCACCTGTTCCAAGCGACAATTATAACAGAAACAAGGCCTCATGTCCACCTGTTCCAGCAAAAAAGCCCAAGGAAAAGGAAAAAGAAGAAAAACTTAAGAATTAAAAAACCGAAGCAAAGAACCAAATTATACACCGAAGTGCATGAAACTACACACATGTACTGCTAGGGAGGGAGGTAGGGGAACATTTTTTTTTAACTCAACCTCCCGGCCACCAGGTCACCAAACCTAAAATGGTGGCCGGGGGGAGGAGCCACAAGCATTTATGCTTGGGCTCCCTTTGGTAGGAAAAAAACAGCCCAATACAAAAAATGCCCGGGAAGCAGCCAATAACCCCCCCCCCATGACCCGTCCAAACTGCCCGGGGGGGGGACCTCCCTTCGGTCGGCTGCCCCCCCAAGACCCCTTGGGAGGGAGGGGTGAGGGGGGTAAGCAGACCAGTACAAATTTCGGTGTGTGAAAAAGGCGCTTTATTGAAACAGGTGTACATTAACAAATTAAAACCTCGGCAAATGCCTTCCAAAACTAGTCCTCACTAAATATTAACTTCCTTAATTTCCACTCCCCACCCCCACCCCTAAACGTCATTGACCCCGACCCCACCCGAACATTACATCATTACAAATCCAACAATGCAAAAACCCCGCTTAAAAATTTAAACTTATCAAACCCTCCAAACCATAAAACAAACTCCACTGTTTGCCCTCAAACCCCTTTTGGTCACCCAACCTCTGTAACCATCCCAACAAGTCATCATGCCCAATTCCCACTGCCGAATGTGCCAACCAAGTAAAAACCAACCACAAACTTGCCAAGCCTGAAAAAACACAACTAAACCCCGCCACCCAGAAAGCGAGGGGGGGGGAGAACTACACCCTCCCTTTCTTCCCCCCCAACAGACAGTGAAAAGACTAAAGAACAAAAAGGGGGAATTAGCCAGCAAACTCCTGGATCTTCAAACAACGAGCCAGAACTTCTTGCAACTCCAAAAGATATAAGTCCATACCCAACTTGGAAAGGTGAACACCATCATCTCGAAAGAACTCAACTGCATCATACAGAATGTCAGTATGCGTCACGCGACCAAAACCCAAATCTCTGCAAAACATGGAAACCTCTAGGTTGATCTTTTTCCGTGCCTTATCAATTGACTTGGGCTTGTTAGCCCCTCTCCAAGATCTCCTCGGGACTAACTCCGTCCATAAAACATGGCAACCCGCCCACTGCTGCCGCAAGAGAGAAAGATCCTTCTTCATTGCTCGTAAGAGAACCACTCCCTGCACAGATCATTTTCTCCCAGGTGAATTACCAAAACATCAGGACAGTGGCCCCCGCCCAACCAGGAATTAAGAGCAGGAATCAAATCCTTCCAACACATACACCCTCTGACCCTCCATATCACATTGATAAAGCGCTCATTAAAACCAAGCATTGATCCAAAATAGCTATTCCGTGCTTGAATCTGTGCCCACTTCATGAATGAATGACCCACAATCCAAATGGTCATAGCCGTTGACCGAGGACCAGCCACCGAACCTGAAATGAGAAAAGCGGCATCAGATTTCAAGACAACGACGATGACGCAAGCGCACGCCCGCGTCATTTCTTACATAGCGCTGAAAACACCTGGATGACCAACGACCTAAGCGCATGATATCTTGCCCGGACCACCCCCGATTATGTGCCTCAGTCGCTGCCCCAATTCGAAAAGAATGAGTGCCATACTTCTTTTCATCCAAACCAATGCTCTTCAACGCTTTGCGTAATACCATGCGCAGCTGATATGCAGTGACCCTGGCGCCATCTGCATGCTGGAAAACGCCTGCTTCCAGGACCGCCTGAAACAGTACACCATCTCCTAGCCCACTGTAAGGGGGAAGACGCTACTAACCAAACCCCCTTTCCTTTGCCTCTTTGTTCAGTTTTCGAATGATGCAGCCATAAATGTACACCTTTCTCAGACAAATGAACATCCTCCCACCCAATACCCTTATAAAACTTAGAACCCAACAACTTTGAAACCCTAAATGCGCCAAAAAACATCCACACCATGAGCGTGGAGAACAGGCAAACCTCAAAGTCATCTGTACAAATAAGAGGAAGTGCCTCCACCACCCGGGCCAAATTCTGCCTGGACAAGGGTTTCCGAACTGACTGCTGCACTCCGTGCTCTCGATCCCACCCTTCCAACAATCTCCTCCCCACTTCGCCAGCCAAAGGAGAGTATCCCCAAAGGAGTTTACCCATAAAGGAAATGCCCGCTAACTTCCCTGCAATGGTAACCCTAGATAACACTCTATCCATCAGATACAGAATGAATTGAACTACATCTTCCAAACTCCTACAACCAGGTTCACGTCTGCGAGCCCCTGACGCCAAGAAATCCCTCCAAGCCAGGTCATATGCGGCTCGAGTAGATGAAGACAACAAACCTACCACCAACTGTAAGACCCTGTGTTGCCGACCTCCCAAAGGTGCTCTGGCATGCGTGTCGGTGTCCTGTCCGCCTCCGAGGCAAGCCCATGGAATCTCTCCCACTGCGAACGAGACAAAGCATCCACAATGTCATTGTCCACACCAGGAATGTGTAGAGCCCTAAAGATGATGTCATACCTAAGGCACCCCAACACAAAGACTCACAGCAGTTTCAGAATCTGAGTATCCCTGGCAGACTGTCTGTTGATAATGGCGACAACAGCCCGATTGTCAATGCGAAACAGAACCTTTCTGTGAGCCAGCCCCTGCCCCCACAGCGTCAAAGCCACCACCACGGAAACAATTCCAAGAAAGCGATACTTCTGCCTCCATCTTTCCACCGGTCCAGCCACCACTCCGCGCACCACTTGCCTTGCCAATACAAGCCAAAATCATCACTGCCTGCCGCATTGGAGAAAATCTGGACCTCCCACAACCATTCCTCCTCCCGTGCCAAAGGGACTCCATTGAATGAATGCAAAAAGGTGGACCACATCCGTAAATCCTCTTTTACCCCAGCAGTCAATCTCACACGGTGATGAGGCACATGATGTCCAGACAGAGCCCTGCCCAGACGCCTGCAAAAAGTTCTCCCTGTCCTCACAACCCTGCAAGCAAAATTCAAATGACCCAACAGGACCTGCACCTCTTTCACTGTAACCTTTGGTTTTGCCAACTTGGCTATAAAAGATCCAGCATTTTCACTTTCTTATCCTGTGGCAAGCGAGCCTGCTTCACCCCTGAGTCAAGCTCAATGCCCAAAAAAGGCATGGTCGCGCAAGGACCCATGGTCTTTTCCGGCGCCAATGGCACTCCCAAATATTCCATAAGTTCTTGAAACTCGTCCAATGCAGCTTGACACACAGAGGATCCCTGGGGCCCCACAAAAAAGAAATCGTCTAGATAGTGTGTGACTAGCTCATGACCAGATTGGTGAGCGAAAAAACACTGTAAAAAAGTGCTAAAGGTTTCAAAAAGAGCACAGGACATCGAACAACCCATTGGCAGTGCCTTGTCCACGTACCATTTTCCATTGAAATGGATACCCAGAAGACTCCAATCTTCAGGATGGACTAGGAGCAGTCTAAATGCAGATTTTATATCGCATTTCGCATTTCCGCTAAAGGACCTGCTGCCACCAATAAAGACATGGCCACATCAACCCAAGAATAGGATACTGAAGCTGACTCTTCATCAATGAATTCATTAACTGATGCCCCTTCTGGCCATGATAAGTGTTGGATTAACCTATACTGCCCAGGCTCTTTTTTGGGAACGACTCCTATGGGTGAAATTAAGGGTGGGCGTAAAATCCGTTTTGCGGGCGAATTTGTGGATTTTCCGCGATTTCGCGATCCGCGAATCTCGCGAAATCGCGGTAAAATCCGCGAACCAGCGGGGACGAATTTTCAGCCAAGCAAGGGTTACAGCAGCAGGTGCAAAAGTTGAACCTAATTTCTTTGTAACCTTTTACAAAAGGGTTACAAACAAATTAACTTCAACTTGGACACCTGCTGCTAATTGCTTCCTGGCGCCTCGTTGCCTACTTGCAACTATTCTCTGACCCTGCTCTGACTCTTCAAGCAGGGTCAGAGAATAGTTACAAGTAGGCAACGAGGCACCTGTCCAAGGAATTAAACCTCATCAGGAATCACTTACAGATATAAAAAACAGGAAGAAGGGAGAGGATGGCAAATACACCCATTTTGAGTTGTCAGGAGGGGTTAAACTAAAAGAGACCTTTACAGCACAATTTTCATATGCATTTTGCTAAAAAGAAAAAGCTGTATGTTCTCAGGAATCTGGCCCTTCAGAGATCCGGCCTCTCTTTCTTTCTCTCGTTCTCTCTCTCTCTTTCCCTCTCTTTCTCTCTCTTTCTATCTATCTATCTATCTATCTATCTATCTATCTATCTATCTATCTATCTATCTATCTATCTATCTATCTATCTCTCTCTCCCTCTCCCATAAACGACTGCATGGGTAACTTCGCTATGCAAGCGGCTCGCGAAGACGCACAAATCCCCACGAACAAGCAAAAAACCCAGCGAACATGCAAAAAACCCCGCGAACACGCAAAACAACAAAAATCCGCAAATTCGCGAATTTTGCGGATCGCGAATTCGCAAATCCGGAAATTCGCGGATCGCGAATTCGCAAAATTCGCCCATGCTTAGGTGAAATGATCAAGTCCACCAAAGGCCAATCATCAAAAGGACCCGCCATCCTACCTTCTTGCACTTCCTTATCTAGTTTGTCCTGCACCATTGGTTTAAGCTCGTCAGCCGATTTCAAATTCTTGGACCATCGCTGCACACGAGGCCCTGAATATCCCAATCTGAAACCTTCTCGGAAACCTGTCAGCAAAATTTGTTGAGCTCTCACATCCTCATATCCCTGCAGACTGTCTGCCAAATGATCCAAATTAACCGGAGTACGAGCCTTTGGTCTCAACCCCTGGAGCATTCTTTCCCCCTCTGTTTGCCTGGGATTTCGGAGAGGGACCGGACGCGCTAGCACTCTGCTGGGACCACTGTTGCCCACCTGCTGTTCGAGGCCCCCAACACTTGACCGATGGGTGTCTCCTACCACACTGAGAGCATTCATGTCGAAATCTGCAGAATTCCCTTGAGCACAGACCTTTGTTAAAGTCCCAACATGCCCCCCTCCTGACTGTGTAGCCGCTATACTTCCCACCCCTCCCCTGGTGGGCTTTCCTTGAAAGGGCCTATAGACTAATGGTAAGCCACTAGCAGTAAAAATAGTCTTACCACTGACTGAAACAACCATTGTGTGTTGCCAAAGATCTGCATCCAATTCGCCCCACTTGGCATCAGGGTCCCAAGCCATACGAGCCCTAAATTCTTCATCATATTGAGCCCATGCAAAGCCACTACCAGTGATCTGTGCCTTTCTGATAACATCTATGTATTTAAATAAAGCAACGCAGCACTCCGGAAACTTTTCGCAATATACGCTAGCGTATCTTAAAAATGCTGACGTCCAGTTTTCAATAGTCAGCGGTACTATACAGCGCTTAGCCAGCTCATACTCTACCTCCTTTGAGCCTTCTTTAGAGCGCACTTCCCTATGTAGCAACTTCAAAAGCTCTACATACTCACCTTTCCAAATCCTCTCCTTAGTGGAAACCATCAAATGGGCCCCTAAAGTCTTAGTCACTCCCATAAAGGGTAATTTCTTAATTTTCAACTCCTTGCTATGTAAAGGATCTTTTTCCCCACTCTCAACCTTGGTGGCCGCACCCTCCCCATCACCTGTGCCTACCCCTTGATCCTTAACGTAGCGACCCTTATACAGTTCACCTCCCGTCTCTTACTCCAACGACTCACCCCCAGTCCCCACAGACACCATTTTTGGTTTGGCCCGTGGTTCACAAAGCTCACCTGGGTTTAACAAGGGGGCTTGCCCTGGCCCCGACCTCCATGCCATTTGCTCCGCGTTGTCCACCATCCGAGGAACCCTTACAGCGGGGCCGCGCTCTCGAGCTGGTCCGGACACCACCACTTTCTTTGCTTGCACCTCCGCCGGTGCCTGTAAAACACTACGAGAAGCATGAAAATGCCCCCCCCCCCAGACGCAGTATCATGCAGTTCCCCTTCCTCGGGGCTATCCTCATCATAGTCCAAAATCAAAGGCTCCTCCAACTGGGGAGGGCTTGACACCAACAACATCTTATGAGCTGTCCCAGGTTCTTCCACAAAAGAATGGGCCTTACCAACCCGTTTTTGAACACTTAACAGGGGAGCCGACTGTACCTGCCGGTACTCCTCCAACCTTTTACTACTCCTGTAAAGATTGTCAGAAGTCCAATCCGTCCTCCTTGTGTGAAGATATGTAGGGGCCAGCGAGGTCACGCCGGACCTGCATCTGCTGACCGTGCCGGGCTCCCCCGACGGTACGGAATGTGCTGCGCTAGGCTCCACCCTCCCTTCTCCACATTGACCATGGGCCGCACTCCCCCCTACTGAGTCCGCTGTCCCACGCCGATCCCTAACCTGTAAAGAAAAAGGCTGGACTGATGTGCCGGGCCCCTGACTACCAACCACACCGAAACCAATCGAATCCCTGGACCAAACTCCCTGCATAGTCCCCTCGTCTAGCATCACCACATTGCCTGACGAAAAACCAACCCTGCGAGGAGGAGGGGAAGGCTCCACCACCTCCTCCCCACTGCTCCAATCTAATATGGCCTGTAACACAGCCGACGCAGGACCTAAGGCTTGACCTCCTGACACCACCTGCTCTTGAACCCCTACATCATGAGCCTCCATCAACTGACCCCCCAACATAGGATTGCGCAACTCAACAACCCCCCCAACTCCTCCTGATGTCCAAAACCCGCACCACTCCTGCCCCTACCAGCTTCAGGAACACCCTTAGAACAAGAAGGAAAAACATCAAGCCCCTCCCAAGACCTTGCTCCCACTCCATACCTCTTACTCACCACACCCCCTGAAGAAAAGGTGCCTGGCTGCAACACATTCCTAGAAACCTCCCTGGTGGACCCCAGGGAATGAACAGGGGAAGTTAAAGTGCCTGACTCATGTCCCCGAGCCCCAAAAGACATGTCTTCCCAACCCCCCATCTGTGCCCACTCCCCCTCCCCCACTGACCCACTCTTAACAGAGATCACCTGGTTAGAGCGGCAGGAGAAGTGTGGCTCAATGGTAAGAGCGGCAGACCCTGATGCAGAGGTCTAGCCCGGGACCAGGGTTCAATTCCCCGCCTCGGCGGGTCTTGGGCTCAAAATTCCACGGACCTGATAATTCTCACCTCGGTGCCTATTCCAATCATGGAGTCCCACTCTGCAACTCTGGGCAATAGCTTGCTTAATCTCCACAACGGCCCCCACAACGCTAAGGATGCCTGGCCTCCACCTTGGGGGTGCCCAGGAGTGGACGCCTCACAGGGAAAGCCAGGATGGGTTCCACAGCGGTATTTGTACAAGCGCCTTGAGACCCTTGCGGGTGAGTAGTGCGCTATACAAGTATCAATTTACATTTACATTTACCCCTATTGGATACTGGAGGGGAAAACAACAGGGGGCTGAATTGACCCATCGCACCCTGATCACAAACGTCCTTTGCGACCTGAACTTGTATCCCCTTTTGCCTCACAATGCCTTCCTGCCCCCCCACAGATGAACGAGCCGGCGTCATAAAGCTCGCCCTCCTCCCCAACACACTCAAATGCGGCGTCACTTCAAGCGCCGGGACGGCAGAAAAGCCCTGCCCCTCAATTTCCAGCAGTACAGGATTTAATATAGGGCGCGAAGGGGAGCAAGAAACTTGCGCCCCCTCCTCCTCCCTCCCCATGTGACCGCAGATGACTCAAAAGCGGAGGCTGAAGCAGAACGCTTCTGGCCGCCGCGCTGCACACCTTTCTTCCCCCGTAACGCCGGAACCGAGCTTGCCCGCACTGAAACCGCCAGAGCTTGAAACAGCTCCAGCGGCCCCCCACAGACAAAGCCCCAACCTGAGCGGGTCTTACAGGCACCAAAGACCGCTCGCCTCGTCACTCGCCACTTCCTCCTGCCGCCGAGCCTTCACGCTCTGTACTGCCTTCCTCACACGAGAGCGTCCGCGTTTACTCAGTGCCCCCGAGCGAGAACGCTTGGGGGTAACACAGGCCGCCACCACCGCCGCTACACCGTCAGAAGCTTAACGGTGAGGCCTCGACGGGCCCTCCCACTGACAATCACCAAATCAAGCCTCCCTGTCTCACTAAGAAGCCGAATGGCTTCCAAAACTCTATAGTCTTCAGCCGCCATTACTAACAATAATTGGACGACAAAAAGACTACTTTAACAAAACGCTAACAATACCTGAAGACAGAATTTTTTTTTAACTCAACCTCCCGGCCACCAGGTCACCAAACCTAAAATGGTGGCCAGGGGGAGGAGCCGCAAGCATTTATGCTTGGGCTCCCTTTGGTAGGGAAAAACCAGCCCAATATAAAAAATGGCCGGGAAGCAGCCAATAACCCCCCACCTGACCCTCCCAAACTGCCCGCGGGGAGGACCTCCCTTCGGTCTGCTGCCCCCCCAAGCCCCCTTTCCGATCTAGTCACGGTCTAGTGTTCAGAATTAGTCAGCCACTGCACAGCAGGGCTGAGTGGTGGGTGGGAGGAGTCTCAGGTGGAAAAACGAAGCTGAGCAAGCGTGCTGAAACAGAGAGCCGTGCCTACCTTCGGTGGTGGGCTGCTCACAACGCTGCTACGCTTGCGAAAAACTCTGCTATTCTTTTATATGCTGGAACTTTTAAACTTTCCAAATTTACCTGTAAAATTGTAGTTTGCACTTTGTAGATTGCAATTCGTATGTTGCATCAATTCATTCCCAGCGCTCACTCACTTCTGCTTTGGGCACTTCCAGTCTAGTCACGGTCTGGTGTTCAGAATTAGCCAGCCGTTGCACAGCAGGGCTGAGTGGTGGGTGGAAGGAGTCCCATGAGGCACAGGGTCAAGGCTGATTTGCATATGGCATGTCTGAACTGGGTGGTGTGGAGTGCAAAAAAACGATGGATTTAGGCTCAGAGATCTGTCACCCCGAGTGGGATGGGTATGCCCAGACGTGAGTCCCATGCTCTCCACACTACTGGATTCAAGCAATCCTGGCTGAAGACGGCTGATAGCCAGAAACCGGTGTTAGGATGCTTGATTCCGGTCCAGGAAAGACATGGCTTGGCAGTTCGGGCTGGACTGTTCCCATGAGGCACAGCGTCAAGGCTGATTTGCATATGGCCATGTCTGAACTGGGGTGGTGTGGAGTGCAAAATAAACAATGGATTTAGGCTCAGATCTCTGTACTGGGGTGAATGTATGACATTGTTCTGCATTCAGTCCATCAATTGTTGTTTTGCATGATGCTCAGAATTAGCCAGCCGCTGCACAGCAGGGCTGAGTGGTGGGTGGGAGGAGTCTCAGGTTGAAAAACGAAGCTGGAGTAAGCGCACTCTGTGCGTGCGCAGCGGGCGCCTAAGTAAAGCCCGTCTGCGCCTGTCCGCTTCCGACCGGGACCAGGGGCCAGGACCCAGGACCCCTGGCCCCCACCTCATGTATTCCATGGAGGAACTCCTGCTCCTAAATCAAGGCTTGATGCGACTAAATGACAAAGCAGCTGTCACACTCAGATCAGAAGGGCTGCTGAGGCCACAGATGGGAACTAGTATTCTAGTCCTTACAAAACACTATTCTGGCCCGTCCAGGCCCGTCAGCCCCCAGGAACTCAGGTTTGCCACCCTCAACACCCGCTCACTGCAGAAACATAATCTGGAGGTTTTCTCTCTCCTCCAAGGCGGTACTTTGGACATTCAAGGCATTACAGAAACCTGGCTCGAGGTATCCTCATCCCTGGACCTGGTAGCCACACTACCGCCAAACTACGCAGCCCTTTGTCACAATAGACCAGGTAATTCTAGAGGGGCTGGGGTCGCAATCCTATATAAACACCAACTGAAGGCGAGACCCTATGTGCAGAAAGCATCGAAGGGGCTGAAGTGTTGGGGGCCAAGTTTTGCTCCCAGATTAACTGTCTAGTTACCCTGATAGTGTATCGCCCCCCACGAACGTCACCCAGGTTCATTGAGCTCCCTACAGAACTAGTATATGATATCCGCTCACGGTAGCAATGCATTATAGTGATAGGGGATTTTAATTTCCAATGCGATCAAACACCCAAAGATTGCCAGGCCAAACAGTTGGATGAGGCGCTGATTGCTCTAGAACTCTGCCAGCTAGTGAATGGTCCCACTCATTGTTTGAATATCTTTATTTGTTTTCATTATATACTCATAATATACGTCAGGATCAATAATCAGGGAAATGCAACATGTCATCATTTAGTCATACAACAGCCGTCAGAAGAAAACCCTTTTCTCTGCAAAACATCAATTCCACATCATTCCACCCAATATAAAGAGGAAGTGAGGGAGAGAAAAATATGGGAGTGAAAAATAATAAATAGATGTTAACCCTCGAAGGTATGCTGTTCACAATGACAAATCACATGCCTAAGGAACAAGGGGACCGTGCCGGAGAAATATAATGTGTTGGGCAACTGAAAATCTAAATAAGCCCCAGGTCCTGACCTGACTAGTTGTGGGCGGTGCGTGTGTTGCAAGTGACGTTTAGAGAGTGGTTAGCCATGTGTTGTAGAGTACAATGCGCCGTAGGGCATGCGGGTGTGTTTCAACGTGGCTTAATCTTCCAAGTATGTGTTACTGTCAGCTCTCATCCAATAATAGGCATGGGGCATATTGCCCAGTCCATATATAAATGCTTTGAAGTGGCGGGTGACTGACATGTGATCCTAATATTCAAAGTAACTCAACAAATGCGTCAATCTAAAAAAATAACAACTTTCGCGACGCCAAAATATAACTAACAAAAAATTGGGAAGGGAGAAATCAAGATAGTTACAACAACTTGAAGTAAGAAATTTTTCTATAGAATGTCATGAGCATGTGTCTTCGGCATCAGGGAGGAGCCAGTGCGGGGGCCCGATGGGCAGGAGTCCGCCGCGGCGAGGATTCCTCTGAAGAGGGAGAGCTGACTCTTCATGGTAGTGAGGTGTCAAGCCCTCAGCGCTGAGGGGGGGGCGGTAGAATCACCATCATGTGGATCAGCACTACAAGTACGTGATGTAACTGCAGTGTATTGTACGCAAGTATGTGGCTTTTAGTGATCGTGGGGATGTGTAGCCCTTCGTTCCGTCCGCATCCCAGGTTGGGCCCCGGGGGTTTTGAAAACATCTAAGCAATGCCCTGGGCAATACACGCCTGGTGGAAAGACTTTAGGGTATCATCCCAGAGCTGGGCAATGGGGAATTTTCTCAGCCCCTCCGTCTCTTCCCTATGTAGGGTAGGGCTCTCTGCCCTCACCCAGTTGTCAAAAGAGATGCGCCAGTGCTTTGCATGTGGGGGTTCACTACTCTTCCATTGTTTAGTGAGTAGTCTTTTAGCCGTGATGAGCCCTAGATCCCAGAATCTAGAACAGACTTTATTGTGTTTCGTTCTTTTGTAGAGGCCCAGCAGACACACCTCCCACGTGTATTGCCGGTCCTCACCAATGCCCTCCGCCAACAGAGCCGTCACTGTGTGCCAGTATGTTTGTATGTTGGGGCAGGACCACAGCATATGGAGGAGGTCTGCACCAATCAGTGAGCATCTCGGACACGCAGAAGTTGTAAGCGCGAAGTACTTGTTAATTTTATCAGGTGACAGGTACGCGCGATGTAATATATAAAATTGGATACGCTTAAAATGGGAATTACGCGGTACGTTAATGGGGCTGGCCAGCACCATCGCCCATTCCTTATCCGTCCGTGCCCTTCCCCTGTCTGTCGCCCACTAGTCCCGAAGCGGTTGAGAGGAGCAGTGCATGTGCGCCAAAAGAACCTGCGTCAACCAGTGGACCACATGGGACCTTTGAGGGGCTCCATCGGCTGAATATCAACAAGGCTGAATATCAACAAGGTATAAATCTCGTGTCCCTGACCGTCCTGACTGCCAGAGCTCCTCCATCTACTGCAAGGACTTACCTGATGCTTGGGATGACTCTGAAGATGGACCAAGAAGCACTTCTTATCATGAAAGACCTAATGGGGTCTCGAGTTCCGGGTGGCCACCTGTCGTGCCTACACTCGGTGGTAGGCTGCTCACAACGCTGCTACGCTTGCGAAAAACGCTGCTATTTTTTATATGCTGGAACTTTTAAACTTTTAAATCTTACCTGTAAAATTGTAGTTTGCACTTTGTAAATTGCATTGATTCTTTCCCAGCGCTCACTCACTTCCGCTTTGGGCACTTCCGGTCTAGTCACAGTCTAGTGTTCAAAATTAGCCAGCCGCTACACAGCAGGGCTGAGTGGTGGGTGGGGGGAGTGTCAGGTTGAAAGACGAAGATGAGCAAGCGTGCTGAAACAGAGAGCCGTACCTACACTCAGTGGTGGGCTGCTCACAACGCTGCTACGCTTGTGATAAACTCTGCTATTTTTTTATATGCTGGAACTTTTAAACTTTTAAAATGTACCTGTAACATTGTAGTTTGCACTTTGTAGATTGCATCGATTCACTCCCAGTGCTTACTCACTTCTGCTTTGGGCACTTCCGATCTAGTCACAGTCTAGTGTTCAGAATTAGCCAGCCACTGGATAGCAGGGCTGAGTGGTGGGTGGGAGGAGTCTCAGGTGGAAAAACGAAGCTGAGCAAGCGTGCTGAAACAGAGAGCCGTGCCTACCCTCGGTGGTGGGCTGTTCACAATGCTGCTACGCTTGCAAAAAACTCTGCTATTCTTTTATATGCTGGAACTTTTAAACTTCCTTCCCCTGTCTCTCGCCCATTTGTCCCGAAGCGGTTGAGACGAGCAGTGCGTGTGCGCCAAAAGAACCTGCGTCAACCAGTGGACCACATGGGAGCCATTTCCCATGACATGCAAGTAATGGATTAAAAGGTGTGTGGGCAACTCCTCGGAGATGTCGCCCCAGGCCCATGTGAATGTGTGTGTAATGGTCGCATGTAAGAGGAACTGCCCAGCTGGGAGGCCTGTGTCTGCAGCTGGTGTCACGAAGGGAACCAGGGCACCGTCTGTGTACAAGTCCCCAAGCGTGTTCACCCCAGCTTGTGTCCAGCGCTCCAGCGCAGCCTCCACCACCACTCCGCCCTCTCGGGGCATTCCGAACCACGGGAGCACCGGGGCATAAGGCGTCACAGCTCAGGTGAGTTTCAGGCTGCGGATATAGCATTTTCGGGCCACTGCTAAGTGTATCTGCGATGGGCATGTCATTTTGGTCAAGGGGTAGAACAGTGTATGGATCTGCATGTGGGTCCAGACAGTAACATCCGTGGCAGTATCACACAGGTTCTTCCCACTCAGCCATAAAGCCACCCACTGCAGCTGTGCCGCCAGATAGTAAAGCTCCTGGTTAGGAACTGCTAGTCCTCGCGCTTCCACAGGCGCGTAAAGTTTTGTCAATGCTACCCGAGGTCTCCCAGTATTCCATATGAGGTTCCTGACCAAAGTTTCTAGTTCCCTGAAGATGCGTGTCGGGACGTACACTGGGTTGTTAGCATAATAATACAATAGTCTTGGTAAAACTATAATTTTTGTCAGCGTAACCCGGCTCGGCACATTGAGGGGGAGAGTCCTCCAAAAGGCCATTTGCGCTTGTAGGGAGGAGACTGCCCGCACTAGGTTGCCTTCTAATACTTCAGGCAGGGTTCTATATATATGGATTCCAAGATACCGAAACGTGGTGGAGCGCCAAGTGAACGTTTCGTTATTGATGTGGACCACACATTCCTGAGTGTCCGGGCTGAAGGAGTATACTCCAGATTTGGCCCAATTAACCCTGAGTCCCGACATAGTCTCAAAGGTGTGAAAGGTGTCAGACAGTATCGGCGGCAAGCAGGTCAGGTCCTTAACGTGTAAGAGGAGGTCGTCTGCATATAAAGAGACTGTGTGGAGACCATCCGCTAGGGGAATTCCCCACTCCGCGCCCTGTGTTCTCAGTAGCGCCGCTAATGGTTCGATTGCCAGCGAGAAAAGCAGCGGGGACAGAGGACACACCTGCCTAGTGCCTTTCTTAACACGGACGGTATCTGACAACAGGAGACCCATGAGCACACGCACCGTAGGTTTCAGATACAGTAAGCTTACCATATCAATATATTCATCACCGAGTTCATATTTCCTCAAGACAGCCAGGAGATAAGGCCACTCCACAGAATCGAAGGCCTTTTCTAGATCTAGCACCAAAGACCCCGGTTGAGGCCACTGTAGCGTAGCGTAACTCTGCACCCTGAACAACCGCCTAATATTGTGGGAGGTGCTGCGTGTGGGTACAAAACCATTCTGATCGCTGTGCACAAGTGCAGGTACCAAGGGGGCTAACCGCTGAGCCAGGGTGGAAGCAAGTATCTTATAGTCGGTGTTCAGGAGGGCCAAAGGCCTGTATGAGCCCAGTTGCATGCAGTCCCTGCCAGGCTTCGGAAGGGACATGAGATTGGCTTCGTTCATCGTGGGGGGGAGGGAGGAATCCAAAATAGCTGCCTCGTACACCTTTAGCAGCTCATGGATCAGGATATCTGAGTAGGCTTTATAAAACTCAGCAGGCAGCCCGTCCGGGCCTGGGGACTTGCCATTAGATAAGGCAAATATGACCGCGCGCAGCTCATCTGGAGTAAGCGGGGCAACAAATTGTCTTGCTGTGTGTCATCTATCCCTGGTAGTGGTATATCAGATAGATATGTGATTATATCATTGAGGGGGACCCGTAGCCGTGAGCAGTATAATGCTCTGTAATGTTCTACGAAAGCCGCGTGTATGTTGCTTTGAGTGTATGCAACATCTCCCCGGTTAGTGCATATCGCTGCTACAGGTGTCAACCTGTCTTCCTGCCTGATCAACCAAGCCAACAGTTTCCTGGGCTTGTCACCAAGATGATGTGTGCGTGCTGAGTGGGCTGCATAATTAATATGACATAGTCTCTCCAGCAATCGTTCATGTTCTGTACGTGCTTCTAGTAATGACTCCTCATCACCCTCCGCTGCCTCCTGTTCCCGTCGAAGGAGGTCGGCCTCAATGCGTGTCAATTCCCCGTCTAGCTGCTTCCGTATATTAGCCTGTGTGCCCAGACAATGACCCCTAGTAACGACTTTAAACGCATCCATTCAATTTGGGGGGTGGACGTTGTGCCAGTGTTCTCTTCAAAATAGTGTGCGGTTTGTGCGCATAGTGAATTACGAAAAGGAGCGCCAAGTAACAGATCCGGTTGAAGCCTCCAGGTGGGAATAGGCGGACGAGGGCGCTCCCATGCCATTTCCAGTACATGTGGGTTGCGATCAGAGTGTGTGTGACCCATATAATAGGGGTCAATGACATGGGGAAATAACTCACTTGACAGCATAAATGTAATCCCAGCGTGCCCTCGGAATTGGGTGTGAACCTATTCCTCAACCTGTGGCGCACCTGCGCCTTAAGAAAACAGACTGAATCCAAAGGTAAGGTTTGAAGGTCTTTATGAGCAATGCTGAACTTCTACAACGGTACAACACACGCTAGAAGTACACAAGGGTTAACTCCACCCTAGATGCTCATTATCTCTCTGAATCGTCCTCCGCATGAGTGCCCGTCCAGACACTCTCCAACGGAGGGCACCCGACTATGAAATGGCCGACAATGCCAATCGACCGTTCTACAACAAACCGTCCCCCGCACGAATGCCTGTCCTGGCACTCACCAACGTGGGGTACAGTATCCCTGGTTAACCTCACCAAGAGTTGCGAACCCAATGAAAGCTAGTCCGTGCAGCACAGGTAAAGCAATAAAGTTCGCTACGCTGAGAGAGCAGTTAATTCACTGCCTCCTCAACGTGTTGGTTAGTACGTCCTAACCTCTCACAGTTATAGGGTCTTAGTTGAGCACCTACTTGGTGCCGAGAGTTCGCACACAGCAAATGCAGGCTCCGGTAACACCGTGTTTGCCGAGCGTGGGGGTGGGGGTGCGCAGAGCTCCGAACAAGGTGGCCGTAGGGTCAGTGCTTCGTGAGTTCCTTGGGAAGCCTTAAGATGCAAGCGCAGGAGAACGTAGTCTCTTACCTTGCAGAGAGTCTTCAGCGTAGCGGCAGCAATGAACGACAGTGTTCGCGGGCGCCGCCATCTCTTAAATACAGACTGGTGAAGTGCGCATGGGCCGCGCATTGCCTCACGGGAATTGTAGTTCCTTCCGGAGTCGCGAACCCGGAAGTGCAGTCCGTGGCATTCGCGACGGTGTTCTGCTACCCCGTCGCTATTCCCTTCGCTCCCGGGAAAGGTATAACAGCACATCCCTCCTCACACGGCTCCCCCGGACGGGCCCGGCATCTCAGGATACTTCCTGTGAAAAGCCGCGATCAACCGGGCGGCAGAGATGCCTGCTACGGGCTCCCACGTCTGTTCCTCCGGACCGTACCCCTTCCATGCCACCAGGTACCATAGCTTGCCTCTTTTCCACTTCGAATCGCGGATACCCTCCACTTCGTAGTCTTGGTCGGCCTCCACCCGAACCACCACAGGAGCTGGGGGCCTTGTGGACACTGAGGGCTTCAGAAGGGATATGTGGAAGACAGGATGTATCCTCATAGTGGAGGGCAAGGACAGCCTCATGTTCACCGGACTGATGCACTTCTCGATACGGAACGGCCCAATGTACTTAGGGTGAAATAGGCTATGTTTCCTGAAGTGCATGTTGCGGGATGATACCCATACGTAATCACCCACTTTGTACAACGGACCAGGCCTCCGGTGTTTATCAGCCTGGGTTTTGTACCTGTCTTTGGCTTTGGCCAAGCACTCCTGCGTACGCCCCACCAGTTCCTTCATATGGGCTGATCTCCGTGTAGCCTCAGGCAGACTCCTGGTCCCCGTTGGATGGGCCAACGGGAGAAACCTGGGATGATGACCGTAGTTGCCGTAGAACGGCGATACCTTCATGGAGCTGTGCCTGGCGTTGTTGTATGCTATTTCGGCAAGCCACAGGTGTTCCACCCATTCCTCTTTCCCCTGATCGATGTAACACCGGAGGTATTGTTTGAGTGTCTGGTTGAGCCTCTCTGTTTGGCCGTCCGTTTGAGGGTGGTAGCTGGTGGAGAGAGCAGACTTGACATGAAAGGAGGAGCACCAGGTTTTCCAAAACTGTGCCGTGAACTGGGATCCCCTGTCCGACACAATCACTCTGGGTAACCCATGGATACGTACCACCTCCTTCAACAACATGTACGCCAGTTTCCCGGCCGTTGGTACCCTTTTACATGCTATGAAGTGTCCTATCTTGGTGAGGTAATCCACCACCACTAGAACCGCCGTCATCCCTTGATCCACCGGGAGCCCTACCACGAAATCCAGAGAAATGCATTCCCATGGTCTCGAGGTCGTTGGAATTGGTTGCAGCATACCTTGGGGTTTTCGGTGATCGGCTTTCATGGAGGCGCACACCTCACATGACACTACCCATGTTTCTACGTCCCGGCGTAGACTGGGCCACCAGAAGTTCCTCAAGATGTACTCTCCCGTTTTCTCGGACCCGAGATGTCCAGCACTTGGCGAGTCATGGCACCATCTGAAGGCTTGTTTCCTCAGTTGTAGGTTAGGTAGTAGCATGCGACTCCCTTTCATAGGAATACCGTCCTGCAACTGCCACTCTGGGTGGTGTTTCAGCCACGTCGTCCACTCGTGTGTACGTGCTCCCATCAGCACCCCTTTCAGAAAGCGAACGGGTTGGATCGCCCCGATTACGTTTTCGGGTGGAATGATGGAGGCCACCGGTGCAGGGAGGAGTGTGGACACCGCGGACTGGCGTGAGAGAGCATCAGCCTTACGATTCTCCGCTCCGGGTCTATAGGTGATAGTGAAACTGAACCCCGAGAAGAAGAGCATCCACCGTATCTGCCTGGGAGAGAGTTGCCTGGCCGCTGTCATGAACTGGAGGTTCCTGTGATCAGTAAAAACAGTTACAACATGTTTAACCCCTATCAGCAGATGTCTCCATTCCGAGAAGGCATCCTTGATAGCCAGCAGTTCCTTCTCGGCTATGTGGTAATTGCGCTCGGCTTCGTTTAATTTCCTGGACATGAAGGCTACAGGGTGTAGCTCATTAGTACTCTGTTGCCTCTGAGACAATATGGCTCCAAAGGCTACGTCCGACGCATCCGCCTCCACGATGAACGGCATGTCTGTATCCGGGTGAGCCAATACCGGTGCCGTTCCGAAGGCATTCTTTAAAGCCGAAAAGGCTGATTCCGCTTCAGGGGTCTATAGAAAGACATGTGCTTTCCGCAATAACTGGGTGATAGGGGCCACTAGTCCAGAAAAGCCATCAATGAAGCGCCTAAAGAAATTGGCAAAGCCAATGAAGCTCTGCACTTCCTTGACGTTCCGGGGCGTTGGCCATTCATTTATCGCCTTTACTTTCCGTTCTGCCATCGTCTGACCCTCGGGGCTCAGCATTACTCCCAGGAACTCCACTGTTGTGACATGGAAGTCGCACTTGCTGAGCTTACAGTACAACAGGTGTTCTTGCAGAACCTGCAGAACCTTAGACACATGCTGTACGTGTTCCGTTTCGTTATCTGAGTATACCAATATATCGTCAATATACATTACGACAGATACGTCCAGCATGTCCCGGAGAACATCGTTCAGCAAGAACTGAAAGGCTGCAGGGGCGTTACACAGGCCATAGGGCATCACCAGGTATTCATACAGCCCAAACCGTGTTTTGAACGCCGTCTTCCACTCATCCCCTGTTCTCATGCGCACTAAGTGGTATGCCCCTTCAAGTCGAGCTTGGTGTATATCCTGGCCGTTTTCACTTGCTCCAATAGTATGTTGATAAGAGGCAATGGATAACGGTTCTTTACCGTGATGGCATTGAGGGCCCAGAAGTCCACACAAGCGCGGAGATCCCCATTGGCCTTGGGGATGAAGAACAGGGGAGACGCGGCTGGTGATTTTGATGGGCGTATGAACTCTAGGCGTAACATGTCGTCGATGTATGCACGCAGGTGTACATTCTCTGGTTCAGATAACGCATAGAGCCTTCCACTCGGTATGCTTACCCCAGGGACCAAGTCTATTTGGCAATCATATATCTGATGCGGTGGGAGCTCTTCGGCTTGTGTGCTGTTGAACACGTCGGCGTACTGCTGATAGACGTCGGGTAACTCTACGCTTTTTTCCGCCGCTGTGGCCACTGCGTGCGGTATCGCGTGTTTTTCCTCCTGAATGGGAACGGACACCCCGCACTTGCGGGCACAGTATCCAGACGTCATGCTTATGGTGTGGGTGATCCAGTCGATCGAAGGGTTGTGTTTCTGGAGCCATGGCAACCCTAATATCACTCCGTATTGAGGGGCTTGTATGATATTGAAATCGATGTCCTCCGTATGTTCATTCCCGTATCGTGTTCGGATGCCCCCTGTATGTTGACGGATGGGCCCTGAGGCCAGGCGCCTTCCATCCACCGCAACGACTTCCTCTGCCACCGTCTTGGTTGTAAGACTAAGAGACAGGTCTCTTGCCTTTTCTGCGTCCATGAAGAGACCCGTGGCACCTGAGTCTACCATGGCTTCTACCGGAGACCACTCCCCTTTGACCTGAAGGTGAATGGTTATGAACAAGTGTCTTGGGTTGGCAACGTTTTCACCTGTACGGAAGGGATCAAACAATGACTCCCGGAATCCCCTTCTCTATTCTTGGAGCGCTTCAGTTTTCCGCCGGGCTGTCGATAGGGCCGGCGGTGGTTCTTGGGCCCTTGAAGCGACTGGTCTTTGGTTTAACCGGACACTCTCTCACATAGTGGCCTTTATTGCCACAATACAAGCATAGCTAGTGATGTGAGTATTACTTCTTCACAATCAACAAAAAGTCAGACTTAATCTCAACCTACAAACACATGGAGATGTATTAGCTTAATTCAGCTAAAAATGCAACAAAAATGCAGTAAATGCAAAAAATGCAAAAAACCCAACACAACAATATCACAACAAGTTCTACTACAGTTTATTTACAATTTCATAAAATTTCAGCAAAAAGAGAAAGGAAAGGAAAAAGGGGTGGTGCTCAAGTAAAAGAAGGTGTAAGTATAGGTCTTAAAGTGATTCAGTGCAACAAAGAAGTTATTTATACATTGCACATATTAGCCTACCCATTCACAGTCTATATACAATATTATACAGGGGAACAGGGGGAGGGGGGGGTTGTAGTTGGGCAGGTGTAGGCTTTTAATGGGGGGATACATCTCCATGTGTTTGTAGGTTGAGATTAAGTCTGGCTTTTTGTTGATTGTGAAGAAGTAATACTCACATCACTAGCCGTGTTTATAAATTGTGTCTAGGACCACATTTTTTATATACATACTGTACCCAGGTCCTATTGACTTCTTGGGTTTACCCCATTGTTTTCAATGACAATACAAGCATAGGCCCTGCTTGCGTCGTGATTCTCTTTCTGTGGCAGTAAGGCTGGCCCTTATAGCCCCTACTTCCATGGGCTCAGATCGTACTGAAGGGGGTGTTTCTGAGGCCTCTGGAGTCCCTTGGACGGATAGGGTTTTTTCTTATGATCCCCACGGCGTTCCCTTAATCTGTGATCGAGTCGAAGAACCAGACTGATGAGAGCTTCACACGTGGCGGGTTGGGGGTCAATTTGGGCTACCACGTCCTTCAGCTCTTCACTCAAGCCTTGGCGAAAAAGCGCTGCCCGCTTTTTATCAGGCCATTTGGTTTCCGACACCAGCCTTCAAAAAGAGTTCATGTACTGCACCAGCCCGGTATTGCCTTGGCGTAGCTCTAGCAGCTCTCTGTCTGCCGAGTACGAATCGGCTCTCCTGTCGAACACTTTTATAAATTCCTCCTGGAAGGTGTCCCAGTCGTGAATAAGAAGGTCGTGTCCGCTCACTAGTGGCACCGCCCACTGGGCTGCGTTTCTGGCCAGATACGAAATCAGAAAGGCGACTCTCGCCTGATTCGTGGGGAATGACCTTGGCTTGCAGGAGAAATGCAATGCTACTTGTGTGAGGAACACTTTTACCGTGCTCGGATCACCACTGTAACGTTCCGGTGTAGCAAGCGGGATAGACACTGGTAACTCCACAACCACTGCTGCTGGTTGAGCCACCACAGGCGCACCAGCGTGGAATGGGTTCCTTTGGAGATGCTCCATTCTGGCCCTTATGTCAGCAGTCTCCAACCTTGAGGCCGACAGCTCATTCTGGACTGTTTGAAGGGCAGCTAGCACATCGTCCATATCCGCCATGTTCAACAACCCAACCGGGGGGCTGATTAAGATTGTGCAGGTCGTTTATTTTGTAATCCCAGCGTGCCCTCGGGATTGGGTGTGAACCTATTCCTCAACCTGTGGCGCACCTGCGCCTTAAGAAAACAGACTCAATCCAAAGGTAAGGTTTGAAGGTCTTTATGAGCAATGCTGAACTTCTACAACGGTACAACACACGCTAGAAGTACACAAGGGTTAACTCCACCCTAGATGCTCATTATCTCTCTGAATCGTCCTCCGCATGAGTGCCCGTCCAGACACTCTCCAACGGAGGGCACCAGACTATGAAATGGCCGACAATGCCAATCGACCGTCCTACAACAAACCGTCCCCCGCACGAATGCCTGTCCTGGCACTCACCAACGTGGGGTACAGTATCCCTGGTTAACCTCACCAAGAGTTGCGAACCCAATGAAAGCTAGTCCGTGCAGCACAGGTAAAGCAATAAAGTTTGCTACGCTGAGAGAGCAGTTAATTCACTGCCTCCTCAACGTGTTGGTTAGTACGTCCTAACCTCTCACAGTTATAGGGTCTTAGTTGAGCACCTACTTGGTGCCGAGAGTTCGCACACAGCAAATGCAGGCTCCGGTAACACCGTGTTTGCCGAGCGTGGGGGAGGGGGTGCGCAGAGCTCCGAACAAGGTGGCCGTAGGGTCAGTGCTTCGTGAGTTCCTTGGGAAGCCTTAAGATGCAAGCGCATGGGGAACGTAGTCTCTTACCTTGCGGAGCGTCTTCAGCGTAGCAGCAGCAATAAACGACAGTGTTCGCGGGCGCTGCCATCTCTTAAATACAGACTGGTGAAGTGCACATGGGCCGCGCATTGCCTCACGGGAATTGTAGTTCCTTCCGGAGTCGTGAGCCCGGAAGTGCAGTCCGTGGCATTCGCGACGGTGTTCAGCTTCCCCGTCGCTATTCCCTTCGCTCCTGGGAAAGGTATGACAATAAATCTGTCCAATCTGACATGTAATGTGTGTGCGCCTGAATAATAGGAATATGTTTTCGTGTTAGGGTTACGGCTCCGCCAAGCATCATGCAAATCCCATTGTAAGGCCCAGCTGACAAGGGCTTGCATGGCAACCTGCGCAGGAGTGCCTGACTGGGGCGGGAAGGAACGGTCCAACGCAACATCAAGGATACAATTATAGTCACCACCCAACACCCAGGGGACCCCTTGCCAAGGTGCCAAGTCTACAGATAATTGCGCAAGTAAACCCCCCTGATCTGTGTTAGGGGCATGCAATGAAGTCAATACCACAGGCTGTCCATCGAGCTTACCCTGAACAATCACAAGCCTACCATCAGGATCTATTCGGGAATGTGAGACTGTAAAAGGGGTCCCGGGCCTCACCCATATCAGCGCCCCACGGGCGTAGGATGAGAATTCCGTGGCATAGAGCTGCCCCCGCCATCTGCGACGTAGCGTGTGTACCTCCGCTTTGTTGAGGTGTGTATCCTGTAAAAGTGTGATATGAATTTGATATCGTTTATGATAGGAGTAAATTTGGTACCTGTGCAAGGGTGTATGGATGCCACGCACATTCCACGTGCATATTTTTGTTACTGACATTGTGTTACTTTACGTGATTCCCTCGCCCGCACCCTGCCACAACCCCACAGCAGACCTTCCACCCTGCACCCCCATCTCCCTCCCCCCAGGAGCCGCCAAAGACACATCATTAAGTACTTGCAAGAGTTTTGTAACATAAAAGAAAGAAAGAAAAGGGGAGAAATCAAACAATGGAAAAAACCATGGTAACCATAACCAACATATAATACCAAAAGGTCGGCTGCTGAACATGCCGCCGTCCAAACTCTCCATTAAGATGTGTAACTTTTAAAACCAGTGGGGGTTGCTGTGCACTGGGCAAAACTGTGTTGGTATAGCTACTGGATAAGCAAAGGAAGCTTCTCCCTCTCCAGGCAGATCGTTTCGATTGCAGCGGATGTAACTCGTCACAGCTGGAAATCGCACTGCTGGTCGGGTGTACCTTACTCAGGTTCGGGTTCCCTCTAGAGAGTCTAGTGGGCCCTGTCAATCTCCACCCAGCCAGGACGCCTCTCTTCAAGTCACAGCAGATAGGTGCGCCAGGAGGTCTCAGCCCATTCAGTTTCTCCCCAAAGGGCAATTAGCATAATGTCAGTACTCACTGCACCCTGCACCAATGGCTAAGCATCTCGAAGGCGTCCGTTCCCTGGGTGTCATCAAGGCCGGGGCCCCACCTCATCTCGAAAAAAGCGACGCCATCCAGGCACCGCCATCAGGCGCCTCATGCCAAGCAACAAGGTCATGCAATCATTGAATCAGATCCGCCGTCTGTGGTGTAACTTTCGTCTGCTCTGTGGACGTCTGGGAATCGGGTATTCCATAGATAGCCTCATCGTCGCTTGACAGGTCCCGCGGGCTGCCACTCAGGGCAGCGTCTGCAGTCAGGGAACCGCTGAGTTCAGCCACCATTCGGAGGCCATCATGCTGTTCATCTCAAGCAAAGAATGCATCTCATCGGGCATGTCTGCCCTACAGAGGACCAATCAGTCCATGGCCTCCTTCCTGACAGCACCAGTATCCCTCGTCCAACAGTCCCTCACCCCTTCAGCCTCTGCCCAATCATCAACTCCTAGCACCCTACCTGTCCCCAGCACACACGCACCAGCACAGTCACACAAACACACAAACAGCACACAATCATACAAACAAAAGTCAAAACGTGCACGTGAGCAAAGTCAGGGGACTGATACCACACACACAGGGGATGGGTCGCAAACACACACACAGGCATCCACAACAACTCCACAGTCCTACGATCCCTCTCCCTCCAAGAGCCCTTCCCTTGCCTCACCTACAACCCGATCTTGTAAGAAGCTCCTCCTGTGTGACCTAGGCCTCGTCCCCTCAGATCCAGGAGATCCAGACTACAGGGGGAAGAGGAAGTCCCAACACACAGAGAGGAGTGCCCCTCATACCCGGACACCCTCCACCCGCAGGCAGACTGAGGCCCCTAACCGCAAGTCACCCTGCACCCGGGAGAGCAAGAGCCAACCCCTACCCCCCAGCTCCACTGCACAGTCTCCTTCCTCCATCCCTCAGGTCAGCACACCACAGGTTCTCCTGCCACTTCCTGTCCCTGGTTCCCCCACCCACAGATACATCATCCCCAAAATGCTCAGGCACTCCCCAACTTCCACTTGCTCTTCCACTGACACCACCACCAGTCTGTCTGTTACTGCAACTATTGTGGGGGCCGTGGCCCCAAAACGGTCCTGCCAACCTCACCTGCACCCCTTTCAACTCCCATGGGGTTAGGCACTGCGGTGGAGTCCACGACCACCCAGTCTGACATGGGCACTGCAGTGGGGACCATGTCCACTACAATAAACCAGAGAAAGAGCTCCCTCACTACCTAGATGGTATTACTTTCTATTTCACAATATATTTCGTACTGGGCTATTGAACCAAAAAAGCAATGACATATTACAACATATTCATTTAAACTTTTTATATTCATTTTACTATGTCTTGATTCATTAATTTAATTCATTTGTCATCTTTATAAAAAATACATATTCAAATTATATTCAAAAGAAAAATGTCTCCAGTCATGATTTAATTATCCCCAGGTAGATAACAACCCACACATACCCCTCACACACATATATACATTTCATTCATAACACATCCAAAACTCCAGAGGATTATCCCAAATTGTACGTGGTTCTAGTCTCAATGGCCCTATATTGGGCTACTGCTCATGAGTACGTTTGAAAAAGGACACGGTCAACTCGTTTCGGTGGCATAAGAAGGTAATAAGGCCACCTTCATCAGGACCCACAGATTATCACACCAAGAGTTCTCAACACCCTGGGAAGACCTGGAAAAACATATATGGAAAAGTCCATCAGTTAATAGAATAAATGGAATGTATATATGTGTGTGAGTGGTATGTGTGGGTTGTTCTCTACCTGGGGATAAATAGATCATGACTGTAGAAATGTTTCTTTTGTATATAATATGAATATGTATTTTTTATAAAGAGGACAAATGAATTAAATTAATGAACCAAGACATAGTAAAAATTAATAAAAAAGTTGAAATTATTATGTTGTAATATGTCATTGCTTTTTCGATTTAATAGCCCAGTATGAAATGTATTGTGAAATAGAAAGTAATACCATCTAGGTCATGAGGGAGCACTTTCTGTGGTTTATTGTTGTTTTGGCCTCTTCTCCCTGGCCTTATCAAAGTAATTTTTCTGTAGGGGGTCCCAGCACTTGTTGCAGACCATGTCCACTCACCTGACCTGCCCACTGCAATGGTTCCAGCACCCACCCCATCAGAGTAGTGCCATACAGTTGTGACGGCACAAACCATGTCAGAAACCTCCACTGCAGTTGCCACTGACTCTCCTGCACCCACCACCCCTTCACAGCCTACTTCTGATGAGCCCTGATCCTGCCACTGCGGTGCCTGGCCTGCCCCATGTATGCCCCTCAGAGTGGATTTCCCCAGACCTTAGCAGTGCAGGCAAGCAACGGGTGACAGGTGTCACTCACACCCTCATTGTACTTTGTTTTTGAGAGGACATTGGACTAAATTTTGTTTTGGATTTTCCCTTTCAGCTTTAAATTTGCTGAATAAAGCATTTTTTGTTATCCTTGTGCATTTGATTTAGCACTACATTATGTTGATGCTGTTTACCCTGACCTTGCTTTGATGATGCAGGATTTACAAATGTCTGATACTGAGGTGTTGATGTGGTGTACTCCATGTGGACCATGAGATGTTTCTTGTTCAGGTTGGTATCCATGGCATCCATTGCAGCTGACTGGGTGTGTGAAGAATATCTAATTTTGGACAGGGATGTTAACATTTAATTGGAATGGCCACATCTGTGGCTTGCACCCATGCACATATGATGTGCTTCACATTGTACAATTTGTCACTTTCCCTGCCTGTTGTCCCATCTCCACTCTACATGCAGGTGTGGGCATAATTGGTGTAAAGTCAACTGAGTCCTCTGTGCAACTGGATAGACATATGTATTGTCTATGTGCAGGTGACTTAAGGGGCACTACCGTTCCCAGGTGTATGTCACTAGAGCCTACATTGAATGGTAAATTATGGTTGACTGAACAGGTGTTGTGCTGACATCCCCAGGAATCATACATACTGTTTGGCATGTGCTGCTATTTCCATGATGACACTTACCTTGAGGTCACTGTGATGATGGGGGATTTAGACCCTTTGCCACACTGCTCAAATTTAGCTGCAGTTTGTGTCCACAAATTTTACATTTGATGTACACACTGATGGGGGTTTTGAACACATTGACCCAGTGCTATTGCAAAGCTTGACTTGTGTAGCCCACACTCTGGTGTTGGTCACACATGTGATGGTAGTTACATCGTGTCTCGTAAATCAAATTCACTGTTGGGGTATTTGTCAGGCACTACACACTGTTGGCATGATTTTGTGGGCAAATGTATTTGGCTGACATACCTGTGGTTGATGTTTGATGGCTGTGTGGCTCGTCATCCACCCTATGTGTGGGGGTGTCAATATTGTCAGACGCACTGACCCCTATGGGTGGGTGGCATCAGTAATAGGCAACATTACACATATGGGTGGGGTGGCATCAGTGATAGGCAACATACCCCTATGGGTGGGGTGGCATTAGTGATAGGCAACATGCCCCTATGGGTGGGGTGGCATCAGTGATAGGCAACATGCCCCTATGGGTGGGGTGGCATCAGTGATAGGCAACATGACACATATGGGTGGGGTGGCAGTATGGGTGGGCAAAATGCCCGTATGGGTGGGGTGGCCTCAGTGATAGGCAACATGACACATATGGGTGGGGTGGCAGTATGGGTGGGCAACATGCCCCTATGGGTGGGGTGGCATCAGTGATAGGCAACATTACACATATGGGTGGGGTGGCTGTATGGTTGGGCAACATGCCCCTGTGGCTGGGTTGGCATCACTGATAGGCAACATGACACATATGGGTGGGGTGGCATTAGTGATAGGCACATGCCCCTATGGGTGGGGTGGTATCAGTGATAGGCAACATGACACATAAAGGGTCGGGTGGCATTCGTGATAGGCAACATGCCCCTATGGGTGGGGTGGCATCAGTGATAGGCAACATGACACATATGGGTGGGGTGGCAGTATGGGTGGGCAACATGATACATATGGGTGGGTGGCATCAGTGATAGGCAACATGGCACATATAGTTGGGGTGGCAGTATGGGTGGGCAAAATGCTCCTATGGGTGGGGTGGCATCAGTGATAGGCATCATGGCACATATGGGTGGGTTGGCAGTATGGGCAGGCAACATGCCCCTATTGGTGGGGTGGCATCAGTGATAGGCAACATTACACATATGGATGGGGTGGCAGTATGGGGGGGGCAACAGGCCCCTATGGGATAGGTGTATGTATGTATGTATAAATTATTTTATAGCGCGCTCCGTTACTGGAGAGTATCCTGGCACGAGAAGAGGAGAGGTAGACAGTCAGACATACAAGAAAACTTAACTTACACTCTTGAACAGATGAATTTTCAAATGCTTTTTAAAAACAGCCACTGAGGACATAGATCGTAGCTGGAGAGGGAGAGCATTCCAGGCCCGGGCCCCGATCACTGAGATCGATTGGCTACCAAGTCTTGCTCGTTTGAAGCGGGGAAGATACAGTTTGTGCAAGGTAGAGGATCTGAGAGGGCGTGCAGGAACATAGCTGGTAAATCTCTTCCTCAGATACAGGGGGCCTTGATCATGAGAAGCACGAAACGCAAGCACCAGTGATTTAAATAGAATGCGTTGGGCAACCGGAAGCCAGTGGAGCGTGCGCATCTCAGAACGAACGCTCTTCCATCTCGGGATGTTAAACAAGAGTCGGACTGCCGCATTCTGGATGATTTGGAGGCGTTTTACCAAATAGGCCGGGATGCCACTAAACAGAGCATTTGCATAATCCAGCCTAGCCAGTATAAGTGCTCTGGCAACCGTCTCCTTAGCATCCCTAGGGAGCAAAGGAAAGAATTTGCGGAGCATTTTTAGGGTAGCGAAACAGGTGCCTGTAAGTTTATTAATGTGGGCCTCAAATTTGAGATCCTCTGTGAACCAGATGCCGAGATTTTTTGCTGGTCTCCCCATCTCTTTAGGGCAAGGAATGTTTGGTGGCCACATCGAGTTCTTAAACGAGGTGGGGAAGGAACCATAGAAAAGTACTTCAGATTTTTCCTCATTGCATTTCAATTGGGCCTGTGTTAACCAACGAAATGCAGCGGACAAGCACAGATGAACAACCGCTGTATCCAGATTATCATCCGGCCAGGTAAACAACAGTTGGGTATCATCTGCATACCCTATTATCTTGGCCCCAAACTGCTCTGCCAGAAAAACCAGGGGGGTTATATAGACATTAAACAGCAGGGGGCTAAGAGTAGACCCCTGCGGTACCCCTGTAAGCAGTGGTTTGGGTTCAGAGGCGTGAGGAGGCATCCAGACCTGCTGAGTCCTATCGGACAGAAAGGAGGATAGCCAATCTAGGACAACTCCCCCAATTCCAATGGCCGACAACCGGCGGAGAAGGAGCTCATAGGGGACGGTATCGAACGCGGCAGAGCGGTCCAATAAAATTAGGACCGCTCTGCCACCTCCGTCCAAGCATTCCCGAATTGACTCAGTCATCTCCACCAGCGCCGTCTCAGTACTATACGCCGCCCTGAAGCCTGATTGAGCAGGGTGGAGGGCATTGGAGATGTCAACAAAGTTCTCCAGTTGCTGAAGGACTACCTTCTCACAAATGTTTGTAAGTGCCGGGAGAAGGGAAATGGGACGGTAGTTCCCAGGAACCGACACATCCAGTCCAGGTTTCTTCAGGAGCGGCAGCAGCTTGGCCTGTTTCCAGGCTGCTGGCACCTCTCCAGTGGCCAAGGAGAGGTTAACAATCTGCGTGACCTCAGCGCAGACTGTTTCCGCCACCTCCGACAGCACCCGGGCCGAGCACGGATCGGCTGGAGAGCCAGACTTCAGGGACTGAAGGAGCGGGAGAACGGTACACTCCTCAGCTTGCACAAAGTTTGTGAGGTGCTGCCCTAAATTTGGAGATAGTGAAGGGTCCAAATCAGCCGCTAGGTGGTCGGCTGGGAGGGCCGCTAAAAGGTCCTGCTGGATCTTTGTTATTTTCGTAACGAAAAAAGATGAGAGTTCCTCACACCATTGCGCAGAGGACGGGAGTGGAACAGCATCAGCCACAGGGGACAAAAAACTTTTAACAATAGAGAAAATCTCTCTACTATTGTTATCAGCCTTAGCAATGCGCCCTGCATAGAAATTCCCCTTGGCTACCTTGATGGCTGTATAATAATCTTTCTGGGCGAGTCGTAGAGCGGATTTAGCCTCAGAGCTATATCCACATCTCCAAGCTCGTTCCAATTTTTTACACCCCAGTTTCCGTTCTCTCAGTTCCGGGGAGAACCAGGGTTGGGAGGGAGAGCGCCTAGCTCTGCACACCGTACTTTGCTTGGTAGAGGCGATAGTCGCCTCCCGAGCCCACTCATTAAACTTGCATACTGCTGTGTCTAAACATGAGTTAAGATTTGGGCGGGTGCTGGACAAAGCCTGTCTGAACTCAAGTACATTAATCTTTTGAGGGTGACTAATGAGAGATGGGAGACTGGGTTCGGGCAATTCCCACATGAATCTGACCAAATCATGGTCCGACCATGTAGTCTTTTCCACAGTAACCGACTGAATGGGAAAATTAGAGCAAACCAGGTCGAGTAGATGACCACCCGCATGCGTTGCACCAGTAACCCATTGATTCAGCTGAGCAAGCTCGAGGATTTCACCAAGTCTTCGGGCTTCCGGGGCGTCCGGAACATCCATATGGATATTTAAGTCGCCGACTAGCAGAAACTTGGGAAAGCTTAGGGCACGGGGCACTATGTACTCTTCTAGGGAATCCAAGAAATGGCTAGGCTGACCCGGTGGCCTATAGATCAAAGATCCGCCCAGGGTAAAATGAGGGGAAGTCTTTATAGAAAAATGAAGAACCTCTGCCCTGGCATCCGCAGTCGGAGGCTCAGAGGTGAAGCTCCACCACTCCCTAAAAACGATAGCTATCCCCCCCCCCTCTACCTAAAGGGAGGCATCAGTGATAGGCAACATGACACATATGGGTTGGGTGGCATTAGTGATAGGCAACATGCCCCTATGGGTGGGGTGGCATCAGTGATAGGCAACATGACACATATGGGTGGGGTGGCAGTATGGGTGGGCAACATGACACATATGGGTGGGTGGCATCAGTGATAGGCAACATGGCACATATGGGTGGGGTGGCAGTATGGGTGGGCAAAATGCTCCTATGGGTGGGGTGGCATCAGTGAAAGGCAACATGGCACATATGGGTGGGTTGGCAGTATGGGTAGGCAACATGCCCCTATTGGTGGGGTGGCATCAGCGATTGGCAACATTACACATATGGGTGGGGTGGCAGTATGGGGGGGGGCAACAGGCCCCTATGGGATGGGTGGCATCAGTGATAGGCAACATGACACATATGGGTCAGGTGGCATTAGTGATAGGCAAAATGCCCCTATGGGTGGAGTGGCATCAGTGATAGGCAACATGACACATATGGGTGGGGTGGCAGTATGGGTGGGCAACATGACACATATGGATGGGTGGCATCAGTGATAGGCAACATTACACATATGGGTGGGGTGGCATTAGTGATAGGCAACATGCCCCTATGAGGGGTGATATCAGTGATAGGCAACATGACACATGTGGGTGGGGTGGCAGTATGGGTGGGCAACATGACACATATGGGTGGGGTGGCATCAGTGATAGGCAACATTACACACATGGGTGTGGTGGCTTCAGTGATAGGCAACATGACACATATGGGTGGGGTGGCAGTATGGGTGGGCAACATGCCTCTATGGGTGGGGTGGCATCAGTGATAGGCAACATGCCCATATGGGTGGGGTGGCATCAGTGATAGGCAACAGGCCCCTATGGGTGGGGTGGCATCAGTGATAGCCAACATGCCCCTATGGGTGGGGTGGCATCAGTGATAGGCAACATTACACATATGGGTGGGGTGGCATCAGTGATAGGCAACATGCCCTTATGGATGCAGTGGCATCAGTGATAGGCAACATGCCCCTATGGGTGGGGTAGCAGTAGTGGTGGCCACGGGTTCACTGAGGAGGCCTGTTGCTGGTGGACAGGGTCTGGATCCCCTGGGTGTGTGTGACATTTGGCGTGTACGTGTCGTTTGTTTGTTTGGTGGGTGTCCGACTTACCATCTGCGAAGTACGCGTCTGTTCCTGATCCGGTGATGTATATGTACAGGACTGGTATCACCTGCGCGATTGGATTTATGTTGCTCTGTCTCGAACTGTTGCTAGCTGCTCCGTTCCGAATCCGTGGATTGTGTTTGAGGCGCGATTCATAGCTGATATGCAGCTCTTCCAGGTGCTGTGACGTGCTGTACGTGGTGACCCGTCCGGAGCGTAGGGAGTACGCATCTTACTTAACCAGCCAGAAGTAGCTGTGTTTATGGAGCCATATTTCTGGGTTAGGCTCGGAGAGTAAAGTCGGAAATTTGGCACTTTTCCACATCGTACTTCATCGCCCAGACGGCCCTGCTCCTGGTACGATTTGGCCGTAATATATTTATTTATTTAGGAAGCTTATAAAGCGCACAGCTACCCCCAAAGGGGGTGTCCCGGCGCTGCAGATTACATGCTGGAAAAGGAAGCTGCTTATAAAGTAGAAAACAGACAGGTTTTAAGTTTGCGTCGGAACCGAAGCTCCGACTCAGTGAACCTCAGATCCAGTGGAAGGCTGTTCCAGAGTTTAGCTATAACTACTCCGAACGCTCTTCCCCCACTCCTAGCCCGGCGGAATCTAGGTACCACCAGGAGGCGAAGGCTGTTTGATCTCAACGATCTGACAGATTGAGAAAGTTGAAGTCTCTTTCTCAGATATGCCGGGCCTGACCCGTTGATAGCATGGAAGGCCAGGATCAAAGCTTTGAACTGGATGCGTCGGGAAATGGGGAGCCAGTGCAGTTTTTTACGGTAAGATGATACATAGTGGCGAAAAGGAATATTTCCGATCAGTCTCGCAGCAGCATTTTGTATAATTTGTAGACGTTCAATGAGGTACAGGGGAGCGCCCGCATAAAGACTGTTGGCAGAATCTAAATGCGACGTGATCAGGGTGTGAACAATGGTCTTATGAGCATCCAAAGGGAGGTAAGGACAGATCTTCCTGATCATGCGTAATTTGCCAAAGCAGGCTGATGAGACCCTATTGATCTGGGATTTACAAGACAGGGCATTGTCAAATTGGAAGCCCAGGTTGCGAGCTGTCTGAACTGGGACCGGAGGGGGATTCAGTACTGTGGGCCACCACAATGTGCTTGGAAGTGCAGTTTTTTGGTTAAAAAACAAAACGTCAGTTTTGTCAGCATTTAAAACTAGATGGTTAGAGGCCATCCAGGAACAGATGTTGGTAAGGCAGTTACGAAAATTGGTAAAATTGGTGTCAGAGTGATCTCTAAATGTAAGGCCACTGACACGTCTTGGAGGGCTGACCGACCGAGATCGTAATCGGCCCCTTAATGTTGATGTTAGTGTTTGTGGGTTTGTATTGGTGATGTGGGTTGGGTGTTTTTTATTTAATTTATTTACAGGTTTTGTCTTGCTACCTCCTTCTTAGCAACTGGCCTGGTTACAAGCTGCTCCTCCAAGATGTTTCCTACACCTATAGGGTTTTTTGAGGTTCTTGGAGCAACTCTGAAACTGTAGGTATTTAAACTTGGACATGCCTCCCTCTGCTGTATTTTGGAGTTATACCCATGATTTTAAAGAGCCATCAAAAGCCAGGTCCCTCCACACATTCAATACCGCTGTCATAAGTGGTGTAGCTAATTTATCTTTCAAACAATCTGGAGCCCATGGAGAGTCCCAAAGAGGAGCCATGCTCGAAAAATAATTCAGGCCAGAACAATGTTTATTTCAGTCCATATACGGGCCATCCCCAGCAAGACTTTCAGGATGATATTTTTGAAAAAATCTGGTCACCATACTTGAACAGGAAACACTCATTAGAAGATTTCCTCCTTTTAGCATAGCAGCAAACATGGCCCCTATCTCTGACTGATTTGAAGTTTTTAACAGCATTCTTGCATGAAATAGCTGGAAAGTCTTAGCGTAATACTGTATGTCTGGGAGCATATGGTCCCCTTTCTATCTCCTGTGCCTAAGCTTCTTCCATGCAAATCTTGTGGCCTTCTTTAGCCCATACAAATGTATTAATTGCTTGCTGAAGCTTGTCTATCCCATTTATCAAAGGGTAGTGGAATAGTATCACAGAGAAAGGTGATTTTTGGTAATATGGCCATTTTTATCAAATTGATCCTGCCTAGGATGGTCAATGGGAGATGAGCCCAAGATTTTGTGAGCTTCTGGCATTCTCTGGATACATTAGCCAGATTAATCCCGAAGATCTTGTCAATATTCTGAGCGATCCTGACCCCCAGATATCTTATCTTGCTCTATGTTTGATGCTGGCTGCACGGTAGGTACCATGCCATAATCTCTGTCTTTCCTGCATTCACCTTATAGGCTGAGACCTGCCCGAAATCTTGTGCCAGCTTAATAACCTGAGGAAAAGATGTCTCCAAATCTGAAAAAAGGATCAAGACATTGTCTGCGTAGAGAACTACCTTCATGTTCCACGCCCCAACCTAAAAGATGAAATGCTCGGTTTGTCCCACAGTCGCTGAGCGAAGGGCTCATGATATAAATCGAAAAGAAGCGGGGAAATGGGGCAGCCCTGTCTAGTTCCCCTAGTGATTTTGAAAGAATTGGTTAATTTGCCATTGACTAGGAGTCTCATCGAAGGATCGCGGTAAACAAGTTGAATTACTTGACGGAACTTTGGTCCGAAGCCAAACCAGTCCATTACTGCCGCTAGATAAACCCTATCAGAGGCTTTGGAAGTATCGAGTGTCATTGCTGCAAGAGGTAATGAAAAGGTTGTGGCCAAATCAATAGCCCCAATAAAGTCATAAGTGAGATTAGACAGATTCCTCCCCTTCACAAAGCCCTTCTGATCAGTATGAAGTAATCCTCCGGCAACTGCTCCCAGCCTGTCTGCTAGGTTCCTAGCAAATGTAATCTCTAAAATAATATATAAAATAATGTAGTCTCTAAAAGTGAAATATGTCTAAAAAACCCACACTCTGCTGGATTTTCCCCTGGTTTCAGGATCGGGAGGATGGTAGCTTCTCCCCATGAAGCGAGCAGATTGATACCTTTAGATAGAATCTTGTTGAAATGTGCGGTCATAGTTGGGAGTACTGCCTCCCCCAGGGACCTCTATAGTTCGGCTGGGAGCCCATCCGTCCCCGCAACCTTACCTCCCTTGCACGCTGAAATCGCCTTCCTGACCTCTTGCTGGGATGTTTAGCTCCAATTATTCTTGCTGAGACGAGTTTAGGGAGGCAAGCCTGCTTCCGGTTAACCACTCACTCACACTAGTTTTATCGATACATTATCTTCTTCATAAAGATCTTGGAAAAAGATTAAAAAGGCATCACCAATCTCTTCATCGGTCGATCCTGAAATGCTGTGATCCTCGCTGTCTATGGGGGAGAACATGGCAGCCGCAAGCTGAGCGGTCGCTTGCTACCGGAGATATTCACATCCCATTCGCTGATGTTGCAAGACCGAGACCCGTAATGTCGATTTTCGAGCCCTCTCCTGCTGCCGATTTTTGCAGTGAGTTAAAAATTGTGGACTGCTCTTTCCTCTACTCTATTTTTCCCTTTTTCATGAGATGTGATTCGGTGTCTCTCCCGACTCACTGCGCTGGTTCGCCACCGCCCTGGAGCTAAGAAGGGGCCACAGAGCAGCGGCTTGTACTGCCGGAAGAGAAAGGACCCCTACCAGCACTGCCAAATCCACAGCCTCAACCACCAGGACCACGTCAGGCACTGCAGCAAAATCAGGTGCCGAGGGAGCAAGCAGGGGGTATTCTGCATCGATAAAAGCTATGCTGGATACAGAGGGGGGAAGCTGGTGCTCACGCCCAAAAATCAACAGCAACAGCCACAAAGAGAGCCCAACCAGGTGGAACAGGACGCACTGAGGGGGTGAGAAAGTTTCACTAGTAAAAATGCATCCCACACAGGGCTTATAAATACAGGTAGCAGGAGAGGTAAGAGGGAGAGGCGGTGGGTCAATGAAGGCAAAGTTTACAAGTAGAAGTAGAATCAACATACATAATCAAGAAGGTAAATCAAGCATAGGTAACAGCCTAAATCAGGGAGAGGAAATATGGGCTTGTGTAACTGCAGATACAGCTGCTGTTGGTGCCTACTCCAATTTCGAGCACTGTGAGGTCAAAGGCAGGAGTATCAAGTCGGTTAAGTCAGCCAGAGCCAATTTCTCCTCAGATGCTATGCTCAAGAAAACTCCATCCCTGCTGTCCTATTTCAGAGTTCAGCCATTTGTGTTGTACGTGGGCAAACAAGGGGAGGCTTTAACGAAAGCGCACAAAGGGGCAGGGTGAGTTGGCACCCTCCCAAAGTAGGATGGAAGAAAAGAACAGTCCTCCTCCTGAACTACAGTCTTCTCTTAAAATGGCATCAGTAGTCTATGGTTCAGCTCAAAGTAGGAATTTGGACATAAATAGCAACAACTTTCAAGAGTTAAATTCAGTCTGTCGAGCTAAAGAGGACAAGGACAGTGCAGAGCTAGCCTTAGTCTTTGAGGAGCAGGAAATTGCTGGGTCATCAGCAGCCTCAATGAAGGCTCTTTTTTCTTCTTTGTCTGTGGATATCAGGAAGGGGTTCTCCGTCTCAGAAGGAAATCAAGGGGAGATGTGGGTGTTCTGCGAATCATTGGAGAAGAAAATGGACCTTCTAAATTCAGGACAGTGGAATTGGAAAGTTTAGTAGGGGAAATAAGGGATGATCTGGGAGTTGCTAGATCGGAAATTACACAACTGAAGAAAGATGAAACATCATTTTGGGACTGGCTTGAGGCGCTTGCAAATAATTCACTGAGAAGCAACCCACCCCTCTACAATGTCCCAGAGGGGAGAGAAGGAGGTGACATTAAATCCTTCATTGTGACTCTTTTAAGAGACTCTCTGCAGATAGAAGAAACAGAGGAGGACTCAAAAAAGGACATTCAGAGAATACATAGGGTCCCTTTTAGAATACATCTTAATTGGTCCAAACCAAGGAAGATTCTCATAAACGGTTGTATGTCACTACAACGCGGGCTATTACCACGCGTTCCATTACAACCCTGTTTTTACAACGCAAGTCGTTACAACGACTTGTGCTGTAAGCGCTGGATAGTGGAATGGTTTAATTTTCTATTCCAACTCCAGCCCACGTTACAGTAGGGAAGGTGTTGGAATAGAAAATTAAACTATTCCCTATCCATCAGTGCCCTCCAGAGCAAGTCGTTGTAACGACTTGCGTTGCAATAGCAGCGTAGTAATGGCAGCGCGTGGTAATGGCCGCGTTGTCAAGGCTGCTCACCCTCATGAACTTCCTCAAGTTCTCCTTGAAAGAAAACATTCTAAACTGTGCTCTGAAGCAAAAATCCTTGAAACCCAGCGACTTTTCCTACAAAATTCATTTTGACTTAGCACGGGATGCACTAGACAGACAGTGGAGCTGGGCAAGAAAATGGACGAATTTAAGAAACTGGGTGCGGTGGCCCAATTAAAGTTCCCTGCACTCCTGAAAATTATGTGCAACAACGAGATGTACAATCTAAAATCAGTCCAAGAAGCAGATGAACTACTGGAGAGCTTAGGCAAGGCTGCAAAATAGTTAATAAATCTATACAGATACTGCATGGGGTTCTTTTTTCTGGGCTTCTTGTTCATATTGAGACTTGACGACAGCTGAGACACTAGATATTAGTTATTCAGGGAGGGCTATAAGTTGACTGCTGCTAACTCTAGGCTTACTGAGGCCACACTTTAGCAATAAAGCTAGTAAAAAATTGGGACAGGATTTTAACTGCTGGGTTTTAGTTTTTTTTGCCTTTTCTCTATGATGTATTTTGAGCACAAAGGGACTAGTCAGGTGCCCCAGTAGCAGAATCTGGACCATCGGTCCTGGTAAATGATGGTTGGGTTCTCCAGGCAGGGAGGGTGGTGGGATCTATGGTAGGGCATCAAGAGGAGCACAGGGTGGGAAGCATAGGGAAAAAAGAAAAATAATTCCTCATTCCCCTTTTAGTCTGACAAACTCATGTTGGTTATGTTGGTTAGGTTTTTCTCGTTTAGCCTGGTACCTTAGGAGATGTAGTACGCTTAAGGTTTTGGTGCTTAAACCGCCATGAGCTGTATTCAAATTTTGTCTTGGAATGTTAATGGCCTGCGAGTAAAAAACAGGAGGGCTAAGATCCTGCAGTTTCTTAAAGATTCTCCAGCTCAGATCATTTCCTGCAAGAAACTCATTCCCTGAAGAAGGAACTGTCAGAAATCTTTGGTAAAATAAAGTGGGATGTACACCTTATTAGCTCCAATCAAAGCGCTAACATTAAAGGTGTAGCTATACTAGTTAAAAAGCAAGCATAGGCTCGGATATTAAACTCTATGATAGACCCAGGTGTCAGGTGGCTCATTGTTAAAATGTCTATTTTATGGTCTCAGATGACAGTGGTGGGCTATTATGGTCCGAATCAAGATGACCCTTCCGTGTTGAAAACCATCTTTTGAAATCTCTTCGAGTTTCCAGAACCCATTATAATGGCAGGTGATATTGACAGAGTCTTCAATCCCTCACTAGACAAGTCTCCAAGTAGTAGGGCAAGTACAACGCCGAAGTCCCGAGCATACCTACAAAAGATGATGGCACATATGGGTCTGTGTGATGTCTGGAGAGAGAGATCGGGCTCTCGACTGGTTGTTTCTTATTATAATAATAAGTATTGCCATAAGTCTAGAATAGATTACATCCTAGTTAGCCAAGACTTGAGGGGCAAAATCGAGGATGTGGGTTACTCGACCCCAAACCTGTCCAACCATGCTTCTGTATGGTTGGATTTGATTGTAGAAGGCAAAGAACACTCAAGAGTATGGACATTTGATTGTTCACTTTTACTTGATGAACCAGTAGTCAAGTATCTATCCCAGGAATCAGAGTTCTTCTTTAATACAAATGTGGGATCTGCTGAGATCTCAATGTTATGGGAGGCTTGGAAGGCCTCTATAAGAGTATAGGGAGGAGGTGGCGCTAATAGAGTCTGATGAATGCAGTGGAGTTGAGTTTAAACAAGGAAACGATCCCTGCAAACTCCCAAGAACATTTGGCAAAATTAGATAGCTTGAAGGATCAGTTGGATACTATTATTCAGTCAAGGATCAACAAAAAATGGTAGGCAAGTAAGCTCGCCCATTTTGAATATGGAGAGGAGGCCAGTAAACTCCTGGCAATGGAAGGTCATGGATGATAGGACTCGAAATATAATTATGTCATATAATTTTGTGCTATATTTAAAATTTTATGACATAGTTATTATCATTAATTACATTTTATTTTGTTGTTTATATGTTTTATAGTTGTAAGATTTTAAATGATGTTTACTATTTTGTTTAGTTTAAAGAATTGATTTAGCAATCATGTCTAGGTATTCTAGACCTTGTGTAGTTGGATACAACTTAGGGGGTCATTACTATGGCGGTGACATGACCACTGACAGCCTGCCGGTTGCAGTTTATTATTATTATTTTTATTATTTGGAATTTTATATAGCGCGCGGTTACCCTCGGGCATCCCAGCGCTTGTTCAAAACTCCGGAGGCTAGTAGTAGAGAGGAAGCATTAATCGGGGAACAGGTGGGTCTTAAGTAGTTTCCGGAACCGCGTAGTACAGGTCTCTGCACGTAGATTCAAAGGAAGCGCATTCCACAAATTGGCCACTTTCACTGAGAATCTTCTGCCACCCGTTCAAGCTCTTTTCACCCTGACCGTTTGCAGCAGATATTTATGATCCGAGCGCAGGGCTCTGGTAGCCTTGTATGGGAGCACCATACTCTCCAAGAGGGAAGGTCCCTTCCCCTGAAGAATTTTGTGAGCTGTACAGAGGGATTTAAATTTTACCCTCTCCCGCACCGGAAGCCAGTGCAGTGCTCTTAGTGCCGGTTTAGCTGACTGCCTCCTAGGAATGTTCATCAGGAGCCTTGCTGCTGCGTTTTGCACCTGCTGGAGTTTATTGAGCGTTGCTTCTGGAGCGCCCAAAAAAATCGCATTACTATAATCCAGCCTCGATACAATTAATCCCTGGATGAGTAATTTCCTGGAAACCGGTGGAAGGAGGGGCAGAACCTTACGGGCTGACCAGAGTAGACCAAAACAGACTCCAGCAGTTTTTTTGGCATGGGTCTCGAAAGATAAGTCTTGTTCCAGCCACATCCCCAGGCTCTTGATCTCCTTTTTGGGGCTTGGGGGATCGCCAAGACAACTAGGCCAGCTGCTTGGCAGCAGGGAGGGCACTGACTGGCCCAACAGCATCATCTCTGTTTTGGAGCCATTCAGGTTCAATGCTGAGTTGCACATCCAAGTGTGCACCTTGGACAAGCAAGAGTGAAGTAAGTCCGGTTGATTCACCAGCTGGGAAAGGGCCACCACCAGCTGGGTGTCATCGGCATAACTGATAGTTTTAATACCGAATGGTGCCACCACATCCTCCAGCGGGGCCATATAAACATTAAACAAAGTAGGGCTCAAAGAGGAGCCCTGGGGCACACCACACTGGAGGGGGATCGATGCTGACTGTTCACTACCTTCCCAGACTTGGTAAGTTCGATCGCTCAGAAAAGACGCAAGCCACTTCAGGGCCATCCCTGTAAGGCCTACATCTGACAGCCTCTGGAGCAGCACCTGATGGTTCACGGTGTCAAACGCCGCACTGAGGTCCAGGAGGATCACTGCCACCGATCCTCCTGAATCCAAAATGCTCCTGGCTTCTTCCACGACTGCCAAAAGGGCGGTGTCGGTGCCCTAGCCCGGCCTGAATCCCGTTTGGGAGTCCCGCAGCAAGCCATTAGACTCCAGGAAATATGACAGTCGACTGTTCACCAGTCTCTCCGCGATCTTACCGAGCCCGGGAAGCAAGGAAATCGGCCTGAAATTTGCCAGGTCAGATGGATCCAGACCAGGGGCCTCATTTATGAGGCCTTGCGTCAGTTTTGCGCTGCGGATGCGTCACTTTTTGTGACGCATCAGCAGCGTAAAACATGCGCCTTGTTGCGCCATATTTAAAAAGTGACGCATCTAGGTAGATGCGTCACTTTTTAAACCCCTGCGCCACATTATACCTGCGTCAGGTTTAATGTATGCAGAGGGGGCGTTCCCCCGCAAAAAGCCTCGTAATAGTGACGCAGTGAAATCTATGAGATTTCACTGCGTCACTTTTAGGATGCTGTTGCGTCAAAATCTTGCGCCTGCCTCACAGCAGGCGTAAGACTGATGCAAGCCCTTTCACATGGGGCTTTCCCCATGTGAAAGGACGCATTGCTGGAGTTGTGTCACTTTTGTGACACACTCCAGCAATGCGTCACTTTTGCGCTTACAGATGCGTCAGAAATACTGACGTATCTGTAAGTCCTTGCGACGTGATGCGTCATACATTAAATATGACGCATCATTGGTGTCGCAAGGAGTGCGCACTGAAAAGTGACGCATCGCTGTTTTCACGCAGCGATGCGTCACTTTTCATAAATGAGGCCCCAGGCTTTTTCAGGAGGGCCTTCACTACTGCTTTTTTCCAACTGGGTGGCACCACCCCCTGCATAAAAGATGAATTGATGAGATCAGTTACTGGGGCGGCGATGGTAGATGCTACCTGTTTAAGATATCCCATCGGAACAGGATCCCTAGGCGAGCCACTCTTTATGACCCCTAGCACCTTAAGAACTTCGTCGGTGGTAACTGGTCCAAAGGCTTCAAGCTCGATTCCCATGGCACCCAGCTGGTTACCTAAATCTAACTCCTGGGCCGGTCGAGGTAAGGAACTTACGATATTTTCTACTTTCATGTGGAAATAATTGGCCAGTTCCTTACATTTCTCTCGGGGACTATCATGATTAACTGGAGGTTCGGGAGTTTTCAGGAGATCTCTAAAAACTTCACAGCCATCGTAAATTACTTTTCCGCCGGCCAAATTACAATGACAGGCCGTGTGCTGGTGGAAGCAAAGTTCGTCTGCTACGGGTTCTCCACAGGTAAGCATGGGCGGAAAATCCGTTACGCTTGCGGATTTTGTGGATTTTCGGTAAATTCGCAATCCGCGATATTCGCGAATTTCCCGCAAAATCCGCAAATCCGCGAGCAGCGGATTTTATGGCTTGCTCGCACTGTTCGCGTGAGTTCGCAGCTTCCCAGTTCAACTTCGCGCCCCGCGAATAAGCGATAAATTGCAGAAATACGATCTTAGCAAAACTGAAACTACTTACCAGGTTCAAAAGTTCAAGCTCATCATTAGTAGCCATTTCCTGTAGTGCTTCCTGAGGGGCCCCTCCAGAGTTCAGTTGCCTACTTGCAACTATTATGTGACCCTGCTCTGACCCTCAGAATAGTTACACAAAGGTCCTGAATTACAGCTAAGGCAGACAAGGAGGAGCCAGGCTGGAAGTTCAAATCCAGTGACACATTAATCAGCCCCTAATTCATTATTGTCAGTTGGGGCAGGGCAGGTGTTGTAACTAATTTTGCAACAATGAAAGCACTTAGCAAGTGCAAAAGATCACTAATCAGGAAGCACTAAGGAAGCAGGTGCCAGCTAAAAAAATATTCTGTGACACATTAATCAGCCCCAAATTAATTCAGGTCACTTGAGGCAGGGAAGGTGTGCTTTGCTTTGCCACAATAATGTACACTGGACAACCAGAGGGTGCTGTGATGAAACAGAGGGTGGCATGGGTGGGCCAGAGGGTGGCATGAGTAGTCAGAGGGGCAGTGGTGAGGGAGAGAGTCAGTGATGAAGAAGAGTGTCCCAAACAGGCTAAACACGTAGAAACAACAAGTTCGCAAAACTTGCGACCCGACAGGTAAGTTCGCGTTTGCGAAATTGTACAAAACCCTCGCGAACTGGCAGAAACCCGTGCGAACACAAAAAAAAAAAATCTGCAAATTCGCGAGAGTTCGCGGATTTTGCGGATTGCGAGTTCGCAAATCCGCAAAATTCGCGAACGCGAGATTTGCAAAATTCGCCCATGCTTATCCACAGGCAATCGTTACAATTGCCTGGCAGACCCACCCTGCATCAACAATATGGTGGCGGTGCCTAGCAGGCACTGTCAGCTATATTATGATGTTGCCTCCTCACCAGCAGGTTTATGGTGGGGAAACTGCCATTCACAGGCAGGAGGGGATTGAATTTGGGGGCCCGTAGCGGGCCCCCCTTGTTTTGGGGGGAGGTGGGTGTGCACTGGGGTACACCTATTGTACCCCCCACATTTCTCTGCACCAAGTGGCAGGCACTGTGTGGTGCCTGCCACGTAGTGCAGGGAAATGCAAACAGTGCATTTCTGACATTGTGACAGGTGCTGCAGCTAGAAGCACCCTCCACGATGTCAGAGATACACGATGCGACTGCCACAGTGGTAGTCGCATCATAATCTGATATGCGGGACTGCCGCATTACAGGCTGACAGTTCCAACTCCTGGCTCGATGGCGGACTGGCGGAAGTCGGTCCACCATCGTAATGAGCCCCTTAGTTTTATGTTGCACGTATTTGTATATGGTTTCAGTTTGTTTGCTTAGTGTAGGGCCTATTTTACTCAGTGATTGCTCTAGTCTGAGTTCTTGGTAGCTCTGTTCTTTTTTAATTGCTTCAATGAGCTTGTGAAGTGTTGGTTGTCCCCTTGCTATTGTGGCTTGGAAGGCATTATGCCATCCTTCCACCGCGTTGTTGGTTTTGCTTTTTGAGCTACAATACTGGCGTATAAGTTCCACCAGGGGATTTAAAATTTGGGTTGTCTATGGAGCCTTGACCTATGTAAGCTTCCCACCCTGGTGTCTGCGAAGTAGTCTAGGAAATGACTTAATTTTGATTCATTAGCTTGATAGAAAGGACTTTCTATAAGTAAGTTGTAGTGATTGGCTACTTCACTAGTTGAAACAGGGACCAGGGCTATTAATCTTTTTTTTGATAGGCCACGTTGCTATATGTTGAATAATCTATGCTCAAAGTAGATTTCTGTAGGTGCTGTGATTAAAATGGTAATAGCAACCTTGTATTGCAGTGTGTGGTTATAGTTTGATGATGGATTGAATCATTGCCTGCTCAGAGTCTATTATGATTCTTTGGGGTCAGTAATTGTTTATAAATTGTTTGACTATAGTTAGTAGTTCTACATAAGTGGTGTTCTGTTTATTAGGCAGTAATGCGTAAGTAAAGGGGATATTTGTCTTTTCATAATCTCTGAGGATGGTATACAGCTGATAGAATGGTTTGGGGCAAACTTGAAATGTGCCATCCATCATCCATGTGGCACAGTTTTTAAGTTCTTGTAAATGTGTATTAGTTGCAAACATAATAATTGTTTTTTCATGACTTTTGTTCGCATAAATAAGGAATGTTTCCTCTTTGTTAGTGATGGTATACTCAGGTAGTATTTGAATTGTTCTGAAAGTTTGGGGGACAGGTGGAGTTTGAGCTGCAGCTTTTTTAGTATTTGCCATTAGTCTTTTCACATTGGGGATAGAAGGTAGTTGTCCTGTGACATTTTCAGGTACTTAAGTCACAACATTCTATGGTATTTGGCTGCTTGTTTGTTGGGAGCTTGTGCTTGTTTCCCTTATTGTCTCTAGGGCATCTCCTATTTCAACTTTAGTTACATTGGAGGGGATGGTGGTGTTCTCTAAGATTTTTTACATTGGTATCTATTGTAGTGGCTCTCCCATAACAGGCATTGGAATAATATTTGCTACATTTTCAATGCTTTTTATTTTCAGAAACTTTTTCTTGGGTATAAGTATAACCCATGTAGCAAAGAAATTAGGGGCTCATTATGATTGCTGGAGGATCGCCACTGCCGGGCCTGTGGTGGCGATCCTTCCGCCATCACAATGTGATTCACCACCTCCAAATTAGGATGGTGGTGGGAATCATATTGTTTCTGCGGCAGACATCCTGCAAGGCAGTCCTTTTCCGCCTGCCATGTTTAACCCGGAACCAGGGCATCATTGCGGCCGTGCCGTGCAGGCACCACTGTAGTGATTAAGCATGGGCAGAAAATCCGTTCCGATCGCGGATTTTGCGGATTTTCGGTAAATTCGCAATCCGCTAACGCTCGCGAATTTACCGAAAATCCGAAAATTCGCACGCAGCTGATTTTTTTTTCTTGGTGATACAATTTTGCGGCGTGCGGTGTAGGTTCGCAATTGCGAACATGTAGGTGCGGCGGGCAGCAACAATCTCGCACTCGCGAAATTACAAAATTTGCAACTCTGCACAAGAAATCCACTAGCAAGCAGCATAGACCTTCTGAAAATGATGATTTTTATCAGAATAACTCCTCAGGTTGACATTTGCCTGCCCTTTTTTGGATTTGAGGCCTTTTGACTTTCTTTGGATCACTTTTGGATTAGAAATAAACTTTCACAAGTAAGTTTGTTGGCATTACATTTGCTGTTCTGCAGAAAAACAAGTTTTGCTAAACTGAAAGCACTCAGCAGCAGGTGCAAAAGTTCAAATTCATCATTAGTAACCATTCCCTGTAGTGTTTCCTGACTGGGGCCCCTCCAGAGTTCAGTTGCTAGTTGCAACAATTGTATGACCCTGCTCTGACCCTCACAGCCGGATCATAGAATAGCTACAAGTAGGCCACAAAGGTCCTGGAAAAAAAATTGCACTGCAACAGAAAGCAAATTACAGATAAGGAAGCAGGTGCAGACTGGAATTTTAAAACAGTGACACATTAATAAAACAACCCCAAATTAATTCATGTCAGTTGAAGCAGGGCAGATGTGCTTGCTTTTTCCCCCATAATCTACAGTGATGATGATGAACCAGAGGGTGGCATTGATGTACCAGAGGGTGGCATGGGTTAAACAGAGGGTGGCAGTGTTTAAACAGAGGGTGCTGTGAACCTGTGATGATGAACAAGACGTAGAAACAACATAGTCGCGACCGTTGCGTGACGACAAGTAAGTTCGCAATCGCGAACTGGTACAAAATCCTCGCGAACTGGCAGAAACCCTTGCGAACACAAAAAAAAACATCCGCAAATTCGGGAGAATTCGTGGATTTTGCGGATTGCGAGTTCGCAAATTCGCAAAATTCGCAAACACCAGATTCGCAAAATTTGCCCATGCTTAGTAGTGATTAGGATGAGCCCTTCCGCCTGGTGTCAGCCAAGTTGTGCATGGAAATGTACATCTTGGCATTTTCACATTGCAGACAGTGCTGCAGCCAGATTAATAATTATGCAATTTTTAATAATAAACATGCTAGTATAATTCATATTATAAAAAATATAACTGCATTGGTGTTGCTTTACTTTTCTTGATGGTATGTTTTGATGGTTGTTGTTTATTCACTGTTATATTTTCTGTTGGTATATAAGCAAAATGTTTCTGTTATTAAAATGTTACATATATTTTTAATTAAATTGTACCATGTTGTATGTAGTAGTTAAACAATTATTACTTACTGGTTGTAGTTGATGTATTTTATTTTGCGGATGATTTTTGTTGGTGCAGTTTGCAGAAGCAGAGAAGAGAAAAGTATTTGTTAGTTAAAATTGTTATTTTATTAAATTTATTGTTTATTATTTTGTTCTATTTGCTAGTTTCTTTATTATATACTTATTTTATGTGATGTTTTTCTTTAATGTAGATTTTGTAGTTTTCTTCAAAGTTGTCTGTTGTCACCGTTTTTGGCGCAGTTGTATTGAAGTGTAAGCTGTGAAGTGAAAGAGAAACAGTTATATTTTTAGTTTATTAGACTTATTTAATAATTTATGAGCATATGTATGAAGCCTAAGAATTGCAAATCTTTAAAAGCCATGTTTATGGAATTGCTATTAAAGAGTTGCAATTTTTAATGTATGTATGAATTACTAAATAAATGTATATTTATACATAATATGTAATAGGGAGTATACTATTTTTTTTAAATTCCTATGGATGTAGAAGGTAATAGGAATCAATTGGAAACTGTTTGTAGTTTGACAGTACCTATTTTGCTTTTGCGTTTTGAGTTTATGTATTTTAGAAGTATTTCTATTAGTTACAAATGAGGCTATTTTGTTTATTGGCTTGTTTATGACCGGTAATGAGTTTGATGTAGGGGCTAATTAGTTTTTATTTTAAAACATTTTGTAATTCAAATTATATACTTACTTTTTTCATTAATTAAGTGTTTTTTGTTGATGTTGATGATTGAAATTTTTGGTAGCTGTAAAAATAACAGTATGTGTTAGTTATGTTTTGTACTTTTATTACATTAAAAAAATCAAATTAATTTAATTTATTTGTAGGTTAAGTTCGTTATTTACATTGTTATATTTTTAATGATTTTGAATTAAATATTGTGGGCACTAAAATGTTTCTCCTGTATTTTCTAGGTGTATTTGTAATGAAATTTAATCTGTGATATTTAAAGAAAAACATGTAATGATTTTACTTAATTAAATTAAAAAAGTATAGTATTTATATTTTGTTATAAAGTTTTGTTCTTATCTGTGTATTAGAAAGTTCTTCTTTCCTCTCTGTTTTCTCTCTTGCAAAGTAACGCTCTTCCACCTTGTTTTGGCCGATATACAGTAAAATTGCGCTAAATAATTCCTTGTTTTTATAGTGTTTATTTAATTAGTTAATGTTTCCTATTATTTTGTTTTTTGTTCAGTTTAAATGTAGTGGTCGAGATACCTTATTTTAAGTTTTTTAGCAGTTACCTTTTAATTAGTTTAACATATATATAATGTTTATTTAATGTTTGTATGTATGATATTTCTTGTTATTTAAATGTATTTCAAAATAAATATATAATTTAAAATATTTATATTTGGTATATATGAATTTTAGTAAATTTTCGGTTTGTTGGCTATTTCTTCAATGTTGTACTGTTAATTTATTTATTTATTTGTGTTAGTATTATAATAGTATTTGTTTTAAGTAATTAAATATTTTTATACATCCTTTTATATTTTATTTTACTTAATTGGGATATGTAATTTAATTATATAATTTTAAATAGTATTTTTTAATTTTAAATGTTCTTCTTGATGTAGTCTATATGTATTTTATCGATATGTGTGTATTCAATATTGTTGATATCGATATTGTTGGTGTATTTTTTTTATGTTATCTATATGTTTTTTTAACTATATTCATGTTGTCAATATTTTTGTTATCGATATTTTTATAGACAATATATTTTTATCAATGTTTGTGTAATGTCTTGTTGAGGTATAGGGTGCCAATATTTTTGTTTACAATATTTTTTACGGGATATTTTTGTAGGTCAAGGTTTTAGGAGTCGATACTTCATCAGTGATCCATTAAATATTAATTGAAAATTTTCAGTAGGTAACCTGCCCCTAACAAAACGACAGAGTTCTTGCAAAGCTTAGGATCCTTTCCCTCCTTATGCATGAGACAAATAGTGGCTTCTAGAAAGGTACCTCTCGCCTTACCGGTAATACAAAAGTCTTAAAACAATTAGAAATTTTTGGGAAGCAGTAGAATTGAAAAATGTAAATAGAATTCTATTGTGAATCCATCGGGACCTGGGGATTCATTTTTTCTTAGGAGACCTAAAGATCTAGAAATATCCTGAATCAACAAATCAGAATCCAGAGAGGCAAAATCAAGACTCACAGAAGAAGAAGAATGGGGAACATGACTAAGATAGGTATCTGTAAAAGAAACATATGCTGGGGATTCTGGAGTATATAAAGATTTATAGAACTTCATAAATTCATCTAAAATGTCTTTATCTTTGAAGAGACGTTTTCCATCTGCTGAGTGGATGGAGTATATCAGCACACGCTCCCTTCTAGGTTTGAGATAATTATCCAGAAGTGAACCAACTTTGTTTCGTCCACCATAATAACAGGTACTACTTCGCAGAAGGATAGAGGAGGCTTTATCAGTAGAAACTATGTTAAAGTCTTGATTTGCACGGACAAGCTTCTGCTAAGTGGAATCCGATGAAGAAGTATAAAATTGATGTTCTAGACATTTGATGTTGGCTAACAGGTTCTTATGTTGATTAGGTGATTGTTTAATTTTCTTGCATACAAAATCTATAATAAAACCTCCGCAAAGAAAATGAAGGAGTAATAAAAAATTGGATCTTGTAGAAGGAAATTATTAAACCTCCATCTAGAAAAAGTGGGTTGCATGTGGAAAAAATCAAAATACGCAACTACCAGGGCATGATCAGACTTCACAGTTGGCTCAATTGAGGAGGAAATGAGATTTTGAGACAAAGATTTAGTGAGAAAAATGTAGTCTAATCGCGACAGGGAACCATGTGGAGATGAGGAAAAGGAAAAATCTGTTAGTTCTGGGTTACAGTATCCAAGCATCTAAAAGATGTGTCTGCGTGATTGTAACGCAAAATTGTTTATGGGTCCTGGGAGAATAAAGAGAACTTGAGATTTGCGATCAATAAAGGAATCCATAACCTGGTTACAGTCACCTCCTAGGATAAAAAACTCATCCTTATGTTGGATATATTTTTTGTAATCATAGGCCAGAAAGCATAAGTCCGGTTGAGTCGGTCCATAGACATTAAATACAGTTAAAGGTACATCATTCATAAGTAATAGTACACAAAGCAAAGTGGATATGCCTAAATCTATCTGCACATCAATGTGTCTCCTTAGTGTATTGGGTTAACAACAATAGAGCTAAAATAAATATTGAGTTCAATCACAGTGTCCAGCGCTCATCCACCTTGGGCGGCAAATTCTGCATCCACAAAAGTGAAAACAGATCTAACTGTATCAAAAGACACCAGAGCACATCAGGTTATGGTAATTTTCATCCTCCATGCATTTTGTACTCTTCTGCAATAAATATTCTTGTGTTATGCAGTTCCCAATAAATAGAGCTTGCGTAGTGTAGATCAATCACGTTTTATTCATTCAATAAAATGTTCCACAGCCGACGCGCGTTTCACCCTGTCCAGGGCTTCTTCAAGGCTTAGTGTGAGATTCACTTTTTATTCTCTGCATCAAATCGTGCACTTATTATGTGACCAACTAATCATGCATGTCACCCTCTATATGGAGCCATGATAAGTTCCATTGCGCTGTAGAGTTTATCTTCAGAGTTCATGCGTATCAGAAATCCAAAGTTCCTGGACAGGGCAAATCAGTGCTGCAGAGGCAGATTCTGTGACATTGCCACTTCCTGATAGGCCCGACACTGTTGCATTCTATGAATCTGTCCAATCCATAGAAATGTAAGTCTCCTACACGTCTTCCGCATCGTTCCAAACTTTCACCTTCAGGACACCCTAGGATTGCAACATTGTTGTAGGCATCCAACTGAATTTCCAGTGCATGACTCGGACGATTTTTTAATTCGCGTCTGTCTCCATGACAGCCCATTGCCAATGAGTGCGCACGGCTCGGTACACAGACTATACAACGCGTATTTTTTTAAATCACACGCATCCGTCACTATGCGATTCTAGGGGCAATGCGTGTGCACGGCTCGGTCCATGCCTGTACAACGCGTCTGCTTAGAAGTCACCCACGTCGGTTCAGATTACAATCCATGGCTAAGACATGCACAAGGCTCAGTCCAGAACTTACGACGCATCTATGTAGAAGTTACCCACGTCGGGTCACATTTCATACGCATAGCCCATTGTCTTCAATGTGACCATTTGCGGGTGACTGTAATGCATACGCATTGTGCAGTCAATGGACAAGGTGTGCACACTACTCTGTCCATGCATGTAGGGTGCGTCTGCATAGTAGTCAGTTGTGTCGGTTCACATTGGTGTGACTTGCATACGGATTCCACACAACTTTCATTGACATGGCCACTCCTTCAACACCACAGCATGTCCCCATAGCTACCAAGGTTGCATATTGCTATGTGTGACATTTTCAGAAAATCAGTGTAATTATGATTGACATGGGCATGAGTCATGGACACCGTACCAGTTTGGTGATGTGTATAGGGCTATTATGCTCACGATCAAGCGGAGTATATTATACTCACGAAGTTGTGTTGTCTGTACAGTTTCTTTGTAACTATGTGGATATATACATGTAAATATGTGTGTTTCTTGTGTATTTTTCTTCCAACAGGAGAAAGGCAATTTACTTCTTCCAGTGTACATTGGGGCTCCAAGTTCCTGGTAGATAAAAGTATCGTAAAGTATATCATTTAATCTTTATTATTTATTATTTTTTGCACATTAGTATCACACCAGATTTTCTCTTCTTCGTTGCAGTAGCTTACCATCACTAGGGTCCTGAAGAAAGCCAGATAGAGTTTACATTTAGGCTGAAACATGTTGACCGTCCTGCACAGCGCCATGGTGTAGTTATAGATTTAGACTACCAGGCGTGGTTTTAACTTTGACACTTGACAATCCTCATTAAACATATTTTTTGTCTAAGTAGTTAATTTTAATTATCACTTCTACTTTAGCACTGCACTTCATTAGCATCACCTTTTTGAGCAACATTCTGGCCAGAGTTTCTTTTGATATCCACACCTGCACCGTCACTTGATGGTTTGGGCGGTGTTTGGATTGTTTACCAACTCCCACATGATGAGATTCCGCCAGAAGGGTGGGCTGATGGGAATTTCTCATCCAGATGTAACTCATTTTTCTTTTGTATAATTCCTGTTGGTTCCTAGTTACTAGTACAGAAGCACACACAGCGGACCGAGGCATCTCTGTTTTGTATTTTGATATGACCTGTCAGATACACCATGAGTACAGGTTTGCATGTTATGTACATCACAGCAAGACCCATGGACACATTCATGATGTACATCTACAGTCTGTGTGCATGTTGTGTCTGTGATGTTTGTGGTTCCATGTGCCCAATCGGAGTCAGTGTCCACCTTGTACTATGTGCATCAACATTTTATGCTGTGTGTGTGTGGCTCAGGGATGTCCATGTATGGCCTGTAGGGACCACAGGGGCCACTACCTGTGGGAGTCATGATTGGTTGTGGGATGTCCATGATACGCCATGTATTTCCAGTGCACAAGTGGCAATACAGGGACCATGGCTATCTCCATGACATGGAGTTGTGATGCCTTTGAAACATCAGTCCTCACATGTCACTATGTTTTGTGCCTTGAACGTGACAGCAGTACATAGGGACTGTGCCCCATCCCAATGAATTGGCATTGCACTCCATGGAAATCATGTACACATGTTCCATTGTGTATTGCTATAATGTATCATGTGATTTTTTTCAAGGTGGGTGCCACGTGGGTAGATGAATGTATAATGTCACTTTACCCATCTCTATACTGCAGGGACCGGCTGTCCATAGTCCTTTCCCGGACCTTGAGACAATGGTAGAGCGCTACAGCATCTGACGGTACCCCTTCACCAGGAGACTGATCGATGAGTTGGTGGAGCAGTTGGTGCCACATCTGCTACCTGGCCGGACATACCTGACAGCACTGACACCAAAGGTAAAGGTGATGGCAGCCCTGCACTTCTATGCCACCTGTACCTTTCAACACACTGTTGCTAGTGCTGGTGGTATGAAACAAACTATGTTCAGCCGTGTGCTACCTGATATCTTGGAGGGGATGTTGCATTTCCTTGACACATACATCAGGTTTCCTAGACCTGGTGAACTCACTGATGTAAAGGATTTTTTTTATAGACTGGGGAGGATGCCAAACGTCATTGGTTGTATTGATGGTACACATGTGGCACTGATACCACCACAGGCACATGAGCAGGCCTACCACAACAGGAAACATTTCCACTCCACCATTTGGTCTCCTGAAAAGCTGCTTCCGATGCCTGGACAAGACCGGAGGTACTCTCCCATATGAGCCAGATAAGGTGTGCAAGATCATCATAGTTTGCTGCATGCTACACAACATAGCAGTGCCGAAGGAGGTGCTTCTCATACAGTATTACGATGACCAACATCCCCCACCTGTGGAGGATCCAGGCGTGGGCCAGGACGCCAGTGGTGATGATGATAAGTGTGATGTCCGCAGACAGCTCATCAACAACTTCTACAACTAATTGTGAGTTCCCAGAGTTGTTATGTCAATGTCTTGACTTTGCCTGAGATGTGTGGGTGCTGCTCAGTTGCTGTTTGGGTTTGTCCGTGTGGTACTTGACTGGATACGTGCAGTGATGTGTCCTGTCTGATGGTCTGTGGTCCACAATGTTGTCGACATGCCAATTTGTTACTGTGTATTTTTCTTGTGACATGTTTTGTGCATGTTCATTGCATTTCCATCCTGTTCTGGTGTGCTTCTGACTGTGTCTTATGTGTATCCTTCCAAAGGTACTTTGGCTGGTGCTTGGTCAACTCTGACATCCAACAATCAGAATCCAATGCCAGGGTGGAACTTCTAGAATCCCATCATGTGATGTGACACACACCCGTGAAGCTCCAATCAACAAGACTTGGTGACAGTGTGCCCACTGTCAGGCGGACTTACCTTGCTACTGTTGTATAATAAACGTGTTGCTGATATGTGATGGACCTCTGCTTTACTTGTTATGTGTGTTGTCTATCTTCACACATCTGACTGACCTTTTGGTTACCTCACCTGTGGGCTTGTTAGCACTGACTGTGGATAGGTGTGGTGTCTGTGCATTCCACTGTATTTCTGGTATACATCTTTGTAGACAACGTGTCACATGTCAATGGTGAGCATGTGTAGTAGGGCCCTATTGGTGTGTCTCCCTCATATGTGTCCCATCAACATGAGTCACATAACGGTAATGCCAATGCTGTAGTAGTGGGCATTTCATCTGCACCGCAGTAAGTTTGTCCCATTTGGCCTCCATGCGTGCCTCCATGGGTGCATGGTGGCCAGCCTGCTCCTGTTGCATGTCCTTGAGGATCCCCACTACCTGGCCAAATTTTCCGGTGCTATCTTGGTACACATCTATGATGCGTAGCAGTTGTGGGTCATCATGCAGGCCATGCCCCTCTGCAGGCTGTGACCTCTGCCTGACACCCCTCCCACCACCACATGCCACACGGGCAGGACTGAGGTGGCACTCACAGGTGACCCTGAGACACCTTGGCTGTTGCTACTGGTGTTATTGCTCATTGCATCCTGGGTGGCCGGTGTCCCTGTACGGTTTTGATTTGGTGTCCTAGGTCTGTCTGTGTTGGCAGGGGTGCGCGGTCTGTTGCCAGTTATTGTTGGCATGGGTGCAGGGGGTGCAGATGTCAGTGCTGCTGGGGCTGCATGATGATTCACACCGGAGGTGCCAGGTTGTTGGTTGTCATCCGAAGAGGACAGAGCCAGATCCACACCAGAGGGCTCGTCTTCCACCTAAATCTTGGCCAGGGACTCCTCATCACTTGCTGCTGTGTCCCCACAAGCACCTGTGTTTGGAAGGGTAAGACATTGTCAGTTATGTTACTACAGGCATTGATGGTTCACATTTGTATTTAGCAACAGGAGGGAGGAAGAGGTACAGATCGATTCAGCTTGCAATGGGTAGTAATGACAATGAAGGGAAGGAAAGGATCACTTGTCCTGTGCAACCATGTTATTTATGTATTTTCATTCCTTCATAAATGCCGTGATATACGTGCACAGGAATGGGGCGGTACATCTTGGTTCGCCGCCTCAGTGTTCTGTAGCTGCATTTCCATTGGGTCACCATTTGTGCAAATATGCTGAACCTCCACCTGGAGGTGGACTGGCTGCTTCCACAAGCGTGTCTAGATAAGAAAAAGGCTGTAGGATCACATGGGGCTGCAACATGTTGTCCAACAGTGAACAACCCTGGTGCGGTGGATCAGTAACTGGAACCACACACGCAAAAGCTTTGTTTGTAACTTTGTACATCACAATGTTCACCATTTTACCTTTGGCTTTGGGTAATGTGAGTATTTTTGACTCATAGCACCTGGCACAGACACGCACTCCTAATTATCATCTCTGTACACTCTTGGGAGAACTGCCAGTTTACAACCAGATGGGGGCACAGCATAGTTGCTAACATGGTGACTCAATAAAACAACTACTACAGTACTCTGATGTGGGAAAGAAAGATATTCCGCATTACGCCGCGTGTGTACGTATGTGAGGTTTTGAATGGAGGCTACACAATACGTTATGACCCGGGTCACACAGGATAAGTAAACCATTCCCCCCTCCTCGATTTTTGGATCAATTGTTCATGTACATGACATTTGCAACAGGTTGTCAGGATGCGTGCCTGTACACTGCATTATCTCCAGTCGTCACAGACAGAGAGTGATATTGTTGTTGCACATTGACCAGCCATCATGATGCCTTTCAATGTGCATGTTGAAGTGTGTACATGGGCAGCTCATGTATGTATTCAGATGTACATGGTCATTGGTACTCAGGGGCCATCAGGTGGCTGACACAGGAGTGTCATCCCTGTTCACATTTGACTCTGCTTCCCTGTGAGTGGGTGTGGCAGCAATGGCAAGATAGCTGACAGTGTTATCTTGTTGTCTGTTGGTTCACAGTTCCCAGCAGGGCCATGTGCTCTCCACTACAGGGCCCAGTCCCAGAGTTCTTGCCAATCCATGTCCACTCCCTGTGAGGTGAGCATGGTGCAGTGTGAGCTTGCTGGGCCATGTAGATGGCTGAGAATTGTGAGTGACTGTAACTCCCGGCACGTTCTGTGCTACACCCCCTTCCCAGCATTCCCTCACTTCCTTCCTTTGGACTCTGCTTCCCTGTGAAGGGGTGCGCCTGTGCTGACAAGATGGCTGACAGTGTTGTCCTGTTGTCTGTTGGTGCATGGTTCCCAGCAGAGCCTTTTGCTCCCCACTACAGGGCCCAGTCCTAGAGGTCTTGCTAAGCTATTTCCACTTTCTGTGAGGTGAGCATGGTGCAGTGTGAGCTTGCTGGGCCATGTAGGTGGCTGAGGATTGTGAGTGACAGCAACTCCCAGCATGCTCTGGGCTACACCCCCCTTCCCAGGATGCCCTCACTTCCTTCCTTTGGACTCTGCTTCCCAGTGAGGGAGTGTGGCAGCAATGGCAAGATGGCTGACAGTGTTGGCCTGTTGTCTGTTGGTGCAAAGTTCCCAGCAGGGCCTTATGCTCCCCACAACAGAGCTCCATCCCAGAGTTCCTGCAAGTACATTTCCAAGCCTTGTGAGGAGAGCATGGTTCAGGGAGGTGTTGATGGTCCAATTGGGAGGGGGAGCATTATTTGTGGCAACAACCCATCATGCTTTTGGATACACTCACTATACCAGCATACCCACTAATTATACCTGTCAGTCACCTTCACTGTGAGGTAGTGGTTGTGGTGGCAGATATGTCTGACACTGTTTATTTAGATTGGTTCCACTGGCTTGCTGTATTTGTTGTTAGGTTTGTACATGTAATGACACAGTTAGATATCATCATGAGGTGGGCGGTATTGTGTTTGTCTGACTGGCATGCACTCCTTGGGCTGATTCACTTTTGTTTACTATGCCTTTGCTATCAGTGCATGTTTTCACTGCCCCCTTAACAGTGATGTTTGTGTATTGCGACACAGTTTCGAGTATATTGGTTATGTACTCACCAGGGTCTGGTATGTCTGGTAGGCCATGGACGCTCTCTGGTGGTAGCATGTACGGCACCTTCTCCTCTCAGAACCTGAAGTAGATTGATTTGGCAGGAGGGCCACTGACGGTGCAATGGGCCAACTCGTAGTCCTTGCGGATGAGGTTCTTGACCCTCCTGCGCACATCATACCACCTGTTTTGGATGTCGGTCTTTGTGCGCAACATTGGTGCCTGTGCGCTTACCTTGTCCACAATCCTCTCCCACATCTTGGTTTTCTGTGACAGGGGGGTCCTTTGTGCCAATGCACCAAACAAATGTGGCTCCACTCTGAGGATTTCATCTACCAATATTTCTAACTCACTGTCTTTGAACTGTAGATTCTTCTTAGGGGGCATGATGATGGGTGTTGGCGGTGATTGATGTTTGTGTGCGCAAGTCAGTGTGGGAGTGAGGGTTTGACTATTTTGCTAGGTGTATGTGAGGGTGCTTTTGGATGGATGTTAATGGCATTAAGGTTGTTTGATGGGTGAGTTGTGTATGTGTCTGTGTTTGCTGCCTGAAGTAGTTCTGTGCTGGCTGGTCTGGTATATGTTCAAAGGATCATGGTAGTGTATATTTGAATTTTTGTAGGTGGAGTTGTGGGTGTTTTTTTGCTGCTACTTTTTTTACTATTTATTGACTTTGTCAATGCTTGATTGATGTTCTTCGGACCGAGTCTGACGCTCATGTTGGCTAGTGCGGGCTGCTCCGTGCCTTTCATGCTGGTTTTGTTCGGTGTTGCATGCGAGTCGGTAGAAGGGCTCTCTCTCGCTTCAGGTACCGGATTTCTGTGCCTGTCGGGCATGCAGCTTGTGCTCCATGCGGGTCGATCTGATTTCAGATGCATTGCATCGTACTGGCCGTGTCGGACGTCGCGGGTACATCTCGGTTGGGTTCATTCCAGGTTTGTGTCGGTCGGTGCGGCTCGTGTCCATTTTCCGTCCGGATTGCTGATTTCTCTATGGCTCGGTCGTACGCCTTGTTTTCCGGTCGGGTCGGTTGTAGTTCACGGGCTTCTCATTTTACTGTGCTGATCGTACGGTGCCTGTGGGTGTTGGTCGGACTCCGTTCCGGGTCTGAGTCGGTCGGTCAGATTTCCAACTGAAATCGGAATTGGCCCCTAAATATACAATGATACATTTAATAAAACACATAACTAACACTACATAACATTCTAATTATTCCCAACACTATATCAAACATATTAAACACTAAACTACCAAAACAACACCTAACTACACCAAAAACGATGAAGTAACACCCTAACCAGTCTATTTACACCCCTATTACCTTACTCCGACCCTAAAGCTCAGTTAAACATATATTAAATTAAATATACCTAAACGGATGAAAAGCAGCTCCCAACCGCAAGGTTCTGTCTTGCAAAATGACCTAAAAATGAAACCGATAGAAAAAAAAGTGAGAAAAAAAGAAAGAAAATAGCTGCATAATTGAAATGAAAAAAAGACTAACCCCCCATGGAAAAGATAGAAAAAAACTTTTTATTAATATGTATAACTTTATGTATTGCAATGTTTTGCTCAATGTTTAAAATACATAAAAAAAATATATATATATACATTAACCTATATTATCCCAAAAAGCTAAAATATACTATATAGGGACCGATTCTGATCTCGGTCGGAAGGGCACCGAATTGGGTTCGGCATTAGTGGATCCAATTCGGAGGCTGAATTTCCATCCGAGTCGTACACGGGTCCGGGCGTCGAAGTACGATGCGAACAAGCGCAAAATCTCCGTCCAAATCGTTTCCGGGTCCGTACCGTTCCGTATGTCTCCATCACAAGCAAACCGTGGCGCGCAATGGAGATGTTTCACGACCAAGCTAGTACGATGCTCGATTCAGACAGCCGGATCGAGTTGTAGCGTCTGGCTCACAATAGCTACCGGAGTTGGACTACAGGGGTCCGCGTCGGACCCCCTGTTACCCCCTGTTATTTAGTATAATGTTCAATATACTAAATAATACAATGTAACCTTGTTAAATACAAATTATAAAATGTTTAAAAAATAAGAAAATTATATAAATGTTTCATAACATTTTTTTAAAATGTATACAAATGTTTTCTTTTAGGTACAGGAAAATAATAAACCGTAAAAATGAAATGTTTATGAATACAAAATTAAAAATATTTTGCTTTACCATTACATGACTGTTACCCAAAAAATTACTATTTTTCAAAACTGGTAAAAAATATATGTATATATGAAAACATATATTTGTTTAACATGTATACATGAAAAATGAATGTCACAAATATGTGATACTTTATAATAAAATAGGAATACCATCAACATTTGTGATTTATGTTTTAATTATTACAATACATTTTCTAACCCAAAAAAATGAAAATAATTTAATTGTGAATGGAAATATAAATGTTTTCACATAGAAAATGTTGAAAATAAAAACTAACATATACCTATTTGCTTATTACAATATACAGATAAAATGTACACCAAAATGATACATATTAAATATAAAAAAAAATCCTATTTCTAATTTTCAAGTAAAATAAACAAACAATTACTCTCCCAACAACAAAAATACCTATACTCAACAAAACTGCTGTATCATAAACCATACTATTTATTTATTTATTTATTTAGGGTTTTCAATAACAACAACATGACCCTACATAGGATATCAGAGCGCTTTACAGGAGCGTTTCAACAAACCGAGACCTTAGAGATAACAGGTCATTACTGTTTTACGACATTACACTTCAGGAGAGCATATAAACATATATAACAGTCAATAGTTAAATTACCATAACGCAGCTTAAAAACATAGATAAACTTATATTCAATCCCAAAGGCTAGCGGAACCTTGAACACAAATGAAAATTTTATAGTCAGCAGTTCTGCTATAAGGCCTTATGGGAGAAATGTACTCATATAATATTTTAATGCTGCGATGGATGTAATTCTTTTAATGTTTGGTGGGAGTGCGTTCCGAATTCTCGTTGCTGCCCCTGAGAACGCTCGGTCATAAGTTCTTTTCTTGCAGAAGCGAGCCGGTTTCAGTAGTAAGTCTGCTTTGATCCTGGCGATTCGGTTACCTCCCGAAAGCATGAGTTTCTGTGCAAGGTAATCTGGAGTTTTGTGGTGTATTGCTTTACGGGTGATGCATGCCAACTTGAATTGAATTCTTGCTTCGAAGAGCAGCCAGTTGAGTATTTTCAGGTGAGGGGAGATGTGGTCGAATTTTTGCGATCCCGCTATAAGTCTTGTGGCTGCATTAAGACATGCATTCAATGGGGCTGTTGAGATCTTAGGGAGCCCAGCCAATGTAGTGCACCCATATTCGATCCTTGAGATGACCGGTGCCTGAACTGCTGTTTTAAGATCTGTTTTATTTTGGAATGGTTTTAGTTTTCGCAAGTAGTTAAAATGGAACCGTGCGTTTTTTGCCGTTGTATTGATATGTGCTAATAATGTTCAGGTTTTTGTCCAGAGTAATTCCCAGGGATTTAGTGGAGTCGACAATCTTTGGAGTACAATTTAGAGCAGTGATAAGGTTGGAACATTCTGCTATGTTTAGTTTGCTTTTCTGGGGGTGTAATCAGTAGGAATTCGGTTTTTTGAGGGTTTAGCTTCAGGTGATTCTTGGTTAGCCATTTGAGGGTTCTCGATAGTGCTTGGTTCATGGTCTTTATCTCTTCTGTTGATGCGACTTTGATGTACAGCTGAGTGTCATCCGAGTACATGTGGAAACCAATGTTTGCTTTTTGTAACATTTCCGTGAGTGGTTCAACGTATAAATTGAATAGCACCGGAGATAACATTGACCCTTGTGGAACTCCGATTGCATTACTGGTTGGGCCTGAAAGGGTTTGGTTGACAATACATTTTTGCGTTCTGTTTTCAAAAAAGGAGCTGAACGAATTAAGGACTGTACCCTCTAGCCTCATTCTGTTTTTCAACCGATCTAGTATTTTGGCATGGTTCACCGTGTCGAAAGCTGACGACATGTCCAGCAGGATTAAGAGGTAAGTTTCATTGTAGTCAAGAGCCAGTAATGCGTCATCTACTATGTGCCGAATTGCAGTTTCTGTACTATTGTTTGGACGGAACCCAGATTGGCAATCATTTAACAGGTTGAAATCAGTAATGTGTAGACTCAGTTGTTGTTGGACAAATTTTTCCAGAACTTTGGCGAACATCGGAATGTTAGTTACAGGTCTGAATTTGTTTGGATCAGAGGGGTTCCTTGTTGGTTTTTTCAAATCAGGAAGGACTTGACCTGTTTTATGGCAGGCTGGGATTTGGCCTTGTAATAATGAGGCAGTTATGACCTTAGTCCAAAACGGGATTAACAGGTGGTTTATGGAAGACCAGCACTTTGCCGGTAGGGGATCGTTATAGTGGCTGTTAGGTTTACTGGTCGACATGATCTTTGAAATGTCTAATTCACTGACCGGTTTAAATCCTGACCATCTGGCATTGTTACATTGTTACAAGTTACTATTCCAACTCCAACCCAAACTAAACTCATGCAAAGTGCTGGATAGTAAACCATAATAATCTACTATTCCAAATCCAACTCCAATTAAACTAAGGGTAAGTGCTGGATAGTGAACCATAATAATTTACTATTCCAACTACAATTAATCTCAGGGTAAGTGCTGGTTAGTAAAGCAAAATAATTTACTATCCAAACTCCCAATCCAATTAAACTAAGGAAAAGTGCTGGAAAGTAAACCATAATAATTTACTGCTACAACTCCAACTCTAATTAAACTCAGGAAAAGTGCTGGATAGTAAACCATAATAATTTACTATTCCAAACACAAATAGAAATAAACTCAGGGAAAGTGCTAGATAGTAAACCATTTTAACATACTTTTCCAAATCCAATTAAACTAAGGAAAAGTGCTGGATAGTAAACCAAAATCATTTATAATTCCAACTCCAAATACAATTAAAATGACTGCATAAACCCCCACATATTGATATTTCAAACGAATAAGAAAATATTCTTAACAAAAAATGTGTTATTACAACGTTATTCATTTTTATATATACAATAACATTTTAAAAACGAAAAAATATTTCATAATTTCAAATTCTAAACAGATATTTGATATATGTAAATATTTTAAAATATGTTTTCAATTAATCACTACATTGTATGAAAAATGTATTTCAATTACAAATTTATGATAATATTTTTAATTTATTAACATTTTTAAAACATGAATAAAATTCATACTTTTTCACAAATTTTACATAATATATTTTGCAGCACTAATAATTTTACATTTTAGAAAAAATGTATATTAAAATGTTATAATATTTTATTATTACTTTTATGTATTAATTGTATTATTTAAAAAATCCAAACATCCTTTAATTAGTCACCACCCATACCCCTTATAGACTCAATATCTCACTCCTAGAGTTAAATAGAAATTAAAAAATACAATTAAAAACAATATTTTTAAAATACTCCCCACCCTTATCCCTTATAAACTCAACATCCCACTCCTTAAATATATACAAATTTAAAAAATGTATATATTAATTTTTCATCAATATTTTTACATTTCTACCCACCCTTATCCCCTATAGACCCAACATCACGATCCTAAAAGTTATATTAAAACAAAGAAAAATATTATTTACACATGAATAATTATTTAAACATTATAAAATTACTAATCCAAAATTACTATAAAAACTACTCCGAGTCTGCAGCTCACACTGATGTGAGTCTGCTGTTGGCACTCCTCCGAGTCTGCTGTTCACAATGCTGTGAGCCTTCTGTTGGCACTACTCTTGAGCCTGCTGTTCACACTCCTGTGAGCCCACTGCTGGCACTCCTTCAAGTCTGCTGCTCACAATGCCATGTGTTACAGCACACATTCTGCCCCAGCCAAAAGATCTGGGTTAAATCGATTGTTCTTTTGCCCTCCACGCCACCCCAGTTTGGACTCAGCCATATGCAAATCAGTCTTGACCCTGTGCCGCATGGGAACAGTACAGACCGAACTGCCGGGTCAGGTCCTCCCTGGACCGGAAACAAGCATCCTGGGACCCGTTTCAGGGTATGTCACCCTTCTTCAGCCAGGCTGGCTAGAATCCAGTGGCACAGTGAGCAAGAGACCCACGTCTGGTCATACCCATCCCACTTAGGGTGAAAAGTGTTACAGCAAACAAATGATGGGCGGAATGCTGATAATGCAAACATTCTCCCCCAGTCAAAAGTTCTGGCCTAAATCCATTGTTCTTTTGCCCACCACTCCACCCAGTTTGGACCCAGCTATATGCAAATCAGTCTTGGCCCTGTGCCCCATGCAAACAGTCCAGACCGAACTGCCAGGCCAAGTCCTCCCTGAACCGAAAACAAGCATCCTGCACCGGTTTCAGGTTATGTCACCATTCTTCAGCCAGGCTAGCTAGAATCAAGTGGCACAGTGAGCATGGGACCCACGTCTGGGCTTACCCATCCACTTAGGGCGAAAAGTGTTACAGCAAACAAATGATGGATGGAATGCTGACAATGCAAATATCTCCCCCAGTCAAAAGATCTGGGTTAAATTGACTGTTTTTTTGCCCACCACCCACCCCCGTTTGAATCCAGCCCTATGCAAATTAGTCTTGACCCCGTGCCCCATGGAACAGTCCTGACCGAACAGCCAGGCCAGGTCCTCCCTGGACCGGAAACAAGCATCCTGGGACCGGTTTCAGGGTATGTTACCCTTCTTCAGCCAGGCTTGCTTGAATCCATACTACCATGAGCCTGCTGTTGGCAATACTCAAAGGCTGCTGTTTACACTGCTGTGAACCTGCTGTTGGCAATACTCAAAGGCTGCTGTTTACACTGCTGTGAACCTGCTGTTGGCAATACTCAAAGGCTGCTGTTTACACTGCTGTGAGCCTGCAGTTGGCACTACTCCCAGTCTGCTGATCACACTACTGGGAGCCAGCTGTTGGCACTACTCCAAGTCTGCTGTTGACACTGCAATGAGCCTTCTGTTGGCACTACTCCGAGTGTGCTGTTCACAATACTGGGAGCCTGCTGTTGGCACTACTTTAAGTCTGCTGTTGACACTGCAATGAGCCTTCTGTTGGCACTACTCGAGTCTGCTGTTTACACTGCTGTGAGCCTGCAGTTGGCACTACTCTGAGTCTGCTGCTTACACTGCTGTGAGCCCACTGTTGACCCTACTCCAAGTCTGCTGTTCACACTGCTGTGAACCTGCTGTTGACACTACTCCAAGTTTGTTGTTTACACTGCTGTAAGCCTGCTGTTGGCACTACTCCGAGTCTGCTGTTCACACTACTGGGAGCCAGCTGTTGGCACTTCTCCAAGTCTGCTGTTTACACTGCAATGAGCCTTCTGTTGCCACTTTTGCAAGTCTGTTGTTCACACTGCAATGAGCCTGCTGTAGGCACTCCTCCGAGTCTGCTGTTCACACTGCTATGAGCCTGCTGTTGGCACTACTCCCAGTCTGCTGTTTACACTGCAATGAGCCTTCTGTTGCCACTTCTGCAAGTCTGTTGTTCACACTGCAATGAGCCTGCTGTAGGCACTCCTCCGAGTCTGCTGTTCACACTGCTATGAGCCTGCTGTTGGCACTACTCCCAGTCTGCTGTTTACACTGCAATGAGCCTTCTGTTGCCACTTTTGCAAGTCTGTTGTTCACACTGCAATGAGCCTGCTGTAGGCACTCCTCCGAGTCTGCTGTTCACACTGCTATGAACCTGCTGTTGGCACTACTCCCAGTCTGCTGTTCACACTGCTGTGAGCCTTCTGTTGGCACTCCTCTGAGTCTGCTGTTCACACTGCCATGAGCCCACTGTTGACACTACTCCAAGTCTGCTGTTCACACTGCTATGAACCTGCTGTTGGCACTACTCCCAGTCTGCTGTTCACACTGCTGTGAGCCTTCTGTTGGCACTCCTCTGAGTCTGCTGTTCACACTGCCATGAGCCCACTGTTGACACTACTCTGAGTCTGCTGCTTACACTGCCTTGAGCCTGCTGTTGGCACTACTCCAAGTCTGCTCTTCACAATACTGGGAGCCAGCTGTTGGCACTACTCCAAGTCTGCTGTTGACACTGCAATGAGCCTTCCGTTGGCACTAGTCGAGTCTGCTGTTCACACTGCTGTGAGCCTGGTATTGGCACTACTTGAGTCTGCTGTTCACACTGCTGTGAGCCTTCTGTTGGCACTCCTCTGAGTCTGCTGCTCACACTGCCGTGTGCCCACTGTTGGCACTACTCCGAGTCTGCTGTTCACACTGCCGTGAGCCTGCTATTGGCACTACTCAAGTCTGCTGTTCACACTGCCATGAGCCTGCTGTTGGCACTCCTCTGAGTCTACTGATCACACTACTGGGAGCCTGCTGTTGGCAGTATTCGAGTCTGCTGTTTACAATGCTGTGAGCCTGCTGTGAGCACTACTCCGAGTTGCTGCACACACTGCAGTAAAAAAAGCTTTAGTGCATTCAAAAGCACATTTTCTATATATACGAACCAAGCGTACTGACCCTTCGTTTAAAACTGTCGCTTTGTGGCACTTAAAAGCTGAATTTAATTGATAGCTATGGCATTACAATAGATACACTTTTTGAAATTCTCTTCATATGTCAGTGTGCTGATACTGAATTTCTATTTTTCATACTTCACATATGATCAAGGGTTATTTTGGAGCATTAATACAGAATATGATCACAAACTGTGGAGAAGAAAGTGCACTCATGCTGAATAATGCTGTATCCTTGGAGTGTCATAAATTCAATGCCTTTAATATGATCCCTCATTATTCATGGTAATTTGAATGATAGCATAAGACTGCACAGCTTGCTAAAGCAATGAGTGCATTGCTTAATGTCTTTTATTGCAATGCAAGTATGACTGAATAATTTAAACATGCAAAAATAATTGTTTTAAATGTAGACTTTTTTATCTGTCACTGCAAAGCAGCAGTGCGTGTTTGAGCCAATGAGAGTGCATTGCATCTGCTTTGCAGTGACAGACAGAAAAGATGGTTAGATTTGAATGTGTACTTTAAATATGAACACAACTATTGTATAATATACAAACATAAATAATATTTATCTATAGAATTGTAAATATTGGTTTTGTTTCGGAAATAGAAAGGGTTAGGGGACTGTGGAAGTTTGGTCATTCAAGAGTAATTCAGTCACAGATTCACAAGTATAATTGATGCGCTGCTGTGCATGAAGGGGGATAGCAGAACAGAGCTGTCTCTAGAAAGATGTGCCACTGATCTGCTCTTTCCCTGTGCCTGCACTTTTGGATGCCATGCATCGATGCAGACACTCTTGCACTATAGGCCATAGCTATCTGCGGTGTGGAAAGCATAGGATTTGTGCTGGAAGAGGTCCCCTTTAAAGTGTTTCAGACAGTATGTGGATGTTGTGCATGCAGAACATACCCAACGTTTGAATAGGTAGAAGAAATCTAAACATTTCTCCTAGTTATGCTAGCCTTCTTAGAAGTTCTTTTTGAAACACAAAATGCCACCCCACTTTCTTTGTTAGCTCTTTAGTTATAAGCAACACATCAACCTTAGTTAGATATGTTAGGTGTATTTATTTTTACCTTTTCTTTCAACTTTTTTGACAAAATATAAGATTCTATGTCAGAGAAAGAACACAACACGTATAACATATATGTACATAAAATTAAACACAATATTTACCAAATCAACGAGAACATCATTACATCAAAATACATTCACTATACACAGCATTGCATCTATATCATTTTCCGACTGTTCCAAAAGGCAAGTCACAATTTCTAGCCTCATTAACCATCAGTGATTTAGAATATCAGGAACAGTAGTGGACAAAGTCACAGTTAGAAGGAGATATCACGACACATGAATTATACGAGTCAATAGTTATTGATATGTCTAAGTTTTTATCTCCTTTCTGCCGACGCGTTTCGAACTCCATACAGCAGTTATGGGTTCTCCTCAGGGCCTTGTCACTTCTATCTGCATGTGTGTAAGGAAAAAAGAACACTGTTTCAGTGTCGATTCCCATAGCCTCATGTGAACAATCCGCTTAAAGTCTCCTACATTCACAGTCCATGTTACCTTAATTGTAGCCGTGGTTATCCTATGTCTGGTTCTGGGTCTTTTGAGCTGCAGTCTAAAGGACATTAAGAAATCCCAATTTAGAGCGGAACTCAATACTTGCCCTACGGTCACTTTTTGCAAAAACACTGCAGGACGTACCTTTAACTGTCTCTTAGGTCCGTGTATGGGCGTCTCCCTATGGCACGGTGATGCTTTTAACCTGGGGGGAGGGCAAGGTAGGATTTATTACTAGTGGGCTCATGTCATATCTCAACCGTGTTAAGTAGATTATTGTAACCTTCATACCTTGTTCGGTGCACCGCGGGCTTCGGGAGCGGCTCACTCCATGATCAACTTGTTTTGCACACGGTCCTCCGGACTCTCGTTAGTGTTACCGCGTAATTACTCTCGTATTGTTCTCCGGTATCATACACTGTTTAAAAGATAGACCGGAGTGCATTTTAGTTCCCCATTACATGTAACAGTCACTACGTACACAACTCAAGACCTCTCAAGGCTCACCTCGCTCTGTACAGCTTGCTTTCGCTAATCCTTCAATCACTGTGGAGGGCGGCGGCCAGGTTGCCAGGTCACTTATGACGGTCTCATGACCGTAGGCTTTCTGGGATTTGTAGTTTTAGAGTGGCGAGAGTACGCAACTCACTATGACTAGCCCTACACGTTTCAGGAACATCGCTGTTCCATATGGCCTCACCATTACTGTGCCCTTCAGACAAGGGGGAAACCAAACCCCCGTGGAGCCCCACACAATTCTTCCACTACAGTCTAGACACCTCAGAAAGAGTGTTTAATCCGTTTTGCGTACTGTTAAATTTCAGAATCAGGTATGCCTCTTTTCTAAGGAGTGTGTCTTCAATATCAATCGGGCCTTTGTTACCTGTTGGCACTATTGTGCTTAGCACGGTCCATTTAATGTCCATTTCACTATGGTTTGAATCCAAAAAGTGTTGAACCATTGGAGCGCTCACAACCTTTTTTTTAATTCTTGACCTGTGCTGGGTGGCCCATTCAAGTTCTGTAATCCTCAAACAGGGTGACCAACCGTCCGTAAATTTCACGGACCATCCGTCATTTTACTATGATGTCCACAAGGCGTCCGTAATTTGGGGATCCCAAATTATGGACGCCTTACAGACATCATACTAAAATCGAAATGGGAAATCTCAGAAAGGAATGCTGTTTTCAATGCGAGAAGCCCCGTGAGTTAAAAAGATTTCACTCAGGCCTCTCGCTCTTATCTTTTAAACTGAAGAGGCTGCCTGCAGCCGCCCCTCCCGGACCTCCCTCATGCAGCTGATTGTCATTCTATAAGTGCCAATGGGCCCAATTGTAGTGACAGCAAGGGGGGTGCCTTCTCCTGCATGGGACTAGGGCAAAGCATTCTGCTTTTGTCTTGGCGCCATGCTGGAGAAAATACAAATGAAATAACTAACACCGTTTTCACTGTACAGTTAAAGGACAGATTTCAACATACAAATAGAAAATACTATTTATTAATGTTTATTGTTACTAGCACAAATCTTGATTGCAGAAAGGGCCCGCTGTCGCTATGCAAAGTTGCGCGCATACTGAAAAACTCATCGATTGGCTCAACCTTATATAAACTTATTTGTACCTGTATTTATTTTGGTTGTCTATTTATTTACTTATATATTATTGTGCCACCTCCTCTGATATGTCTGTAAAACGTATGTTTTGTCCTGAATTTTTGTCCTGAATTTTGACCCTTTGTCCTGAATTTTTACACTGACCGTCCTGAATTTGCACCCTGCCAGTTGGTAACCTTATCCTCAAAGGAGAACTGTATTCTCTAATCACCAGGGAATGGAAACACCAGCCGTACTGACGCAGCAACAACAGCAGCAAATGCATGGCACGTGATAATGATCTAGTTTAGTACAAAAAAGTATGTATAACCTTTGCTGGCGCTGTTAACATTAACAAAGTAAGACCCAGTTCTGTAAATGTTGGCCGCACCAACGACAGCAGCAAGGGCTTGCCATGTGGCACCGCGGTACAACCATAGTACCGAAAAGTACTTGTAACCCCCGCCAGCATTAATTACTGTATTTATCTTTTAATGAGTAGCAATACAAAAACAGGATTTGGTGCTGCTAACTTGCCACCAGCTCAGACTCGGCCACCTCGAAGTCGGATATTGCATTTAGGGCTGGGGTCTTCAAACTGTGGGGCGCGGTCCCCAGGGGGGCCGTGGAGTGATGGAAAGGAGGTTGCACCTTCACAGTTACACTTCTGCCCAGGCCCAAGGGCTTCAGCCTCCCTCCTCCCTTATCATGTGTCTCAGCCGGGCTGCTGCTGCAGTGAAACTCGAGCTGCTGGGGCCTCTGCTGGGCAGTGTCTGGAGTCATCTCCAGCCGCCCGAGTTTTTCACAGGTCTTTAAAGACCATTTGCATATTTACATGCCTTTGTAAACTGGTTACAGAGGCTTAGTTTTTTTCCCCTGGTTCCAGTACCCCCTGGGCCCCCACTCTGCCTGTTCCTTACATTTGTATTTTACAATTACTGTTGTACTGTGAAAATGCATTTAATGAAAAGAAATATAAAGTAGGATTTCCAATAGAAAAATGCCTGCCTTTTTTTTGTTTAAAGAGCATGGAAAGACCTCCTCTCGACACTTAATAGACTTTTAAATACAAAAGTATGTATGCATTCCTTATGTGACTTTTCTGTCTTTTTTCTCTTTTTCAGTCATGGATCATTGAGGCAGCCCTAGAACACAATTAAAAGTGCTTTCTATTTATATTTGCTGTTCAAAGTATGCACAGATAAGTGCTGAAAATACAGCTTTAGTTGACTACTTAATTTTGTTTGCAATACCGCCATAAGTGCGCTGGGGATGCTCAGACGTGGGTCCCAGGCACTCCACACCACTGGAGTCAAGCTAGCCGGGCTGATGAGAGGTGTTACCTCGAAACCGGTCCGGTCCTCGGATGCTTGATTCCGTTCTGGGAAGGACATGGCTTTTGTAGTTCGGACTGGACTGTTCCCATGGGGCACAGGGTCAGAGCTGATTTGCATATCGCCATTGTCTAACCCAGGGTGGTGTGGAGTGCAAAAAAACGATGGATTTGAGCCCAGATCTTTTGACTGGGGTGAATGTGTGACATTGATCCACATTCGGTCCATCACCTGTTTTGTTTGCAATACCGCCATAAGTGCGCTGGGGATGCTCAGACGTGGGTCCCAGGCACTCCACACCACTGGAGTCAAGCTAGCCGGGCTGATGAGAGGTGTTACCTCGAAACCGGTCCGGTCCTCGGATGCTTGATTCCGTTCTGGGAAGGACATGGCTTTTGTAGTTCGGACTGGACTGTTCCCATGGGGCACAGGGTCAGAGCTGATTTGCATATCGCCATTGTCTAACCCAGGGTGGTGTGGAGTGCAAAAAAACGATGGATTTGAGCCCAGATCTTTTGACTGGGGTGAATGTGTGACATTGATCCACATTCGGTCCATCACCTGTTTTGTTTGCAATACCGCCATAAGTGCGCTGGGGATGCTCAGACGTGGGTCCCAGGCACTCCACACCACTGGAGTCAAGCTAGCTGGGCTGATGAGAGGTGTTACCTCGAAACCGGTCCGGTCCTCGGATGCTTGATTCCGTTCTGGGAAGGACATGGCTTTTGTAGTTCGGACTGGACTGTTCCCATGGGGCACAGGGTCAGAGCTGATTTGCATATCGCCATTGTCTAACCCAGGGTGGTGTGGAGTGCAAAAAAACGATGGATTTGAGCCCAGATCTTTTGACTGGGGTGAATGTGTGACATTGATCCACATTCGGTCCATCACCTGTTTTGTTTGCAATACCGCGATAAGTGCGCTGGGGATGCTCAGACGTGGGTCCCAGGCACTCCACACCACTGGAGTCAAGCTAGCCGGGCTGATGAGAGGTGTTACCTCGAAACCGGTCCGGTCCTCGGATGCTTTATTCCGTTCTGGGAAGGACATGGCTTTTGTAGTTCGGACTGGACTGTTCCCATGGGGCACAGGGTCAGAGCTGATTTGCATATCGCCATTGTCTAACCCAGGGTGGTGTGGAGTGCAAAAAAACGATGGATTTGAGCCCAGATCTTTTGACTGGGGTGAATGTGTGACATTGATCCACATTCGGTCCATCACCTGTTTTGTTTGCAATACCGCCATAAGTGCGCTGGGGATGCTCAGACGTGGGTCCCAGGCACTCCACACCACTGGAGTCAAGCTAGCCGGGCTGATGAGAGGTGTTACCTCGAAACCGGTCCGGTCCTCGGATGCTAAATTCCGTTCTGGGAAGGGCATGGCTTTTGTAGTTCGGACTGGACTGTTCCCATGGGGCACAGGGTCAGAGCTGATTTGCATATCGCCATTGTCTAACCCAGGGTGGTGTGGAGTGCAAAAAAACGATGGATTTGAGCCCAGATCTTTTGACTGGGGTGAATGTGTGACATTGATCCACATTCGGTCCATCACCTGTTTTGTTTGCAATACCGCCATAAGTGCGCTGGGGATGCTCAGACGTGGGTCCCAGGCACTCCACACCACTGGAGTCAAGCTAGCCGGGCTGATGAGAGGTGTTACCTCGAAACCGGTCCGGTCCTCGGATGCTTGATTCCGTTCTGGGAAGGACATGGCTTTTGTAGTTCGGACTGGACTGTTCCCATGGGGCACAGGGTCAGAGCTGATTTGCATATCGCCATTGTCTAACCCAGGGTGGTGTGGAGTGCAAAAAAACGATGGATTTGAGCCCAGATCTTTTGACTGGGGTGAATGTGTGACATTGATCCACAGTCGGTCCATCACCTGTTTTGTTTGCAATACCGCCATAAGTGCGCTGGGGATGCTCAGACGTGGGTCCCAGGCACTCCACACCACTGGAGTCAAGCTAGCCGGGCTGATGAGAGGTGTTACCTCGAAACCGGTCCGGTCCTCGGATGCTTGATTCCGTTCTGGGAAGGACATGGCTTTTGTAGTTCGGACTGGACTGTTCCCATGGGGCACAGGGTCAGAGCTGATTTGCATATCGCCATTGTCTAACCCAGGGTGGTGTGGAGTGCAAAAAAACAATGGATTTGAGCCCAGATCTTTTGACTGGGGTGAATGTGTGACATTGATCCACATTCGGTCCATCACCTGTTTTGTTTGCAATACCGCCATAAGTGCGCTGGGGATGCTCAGACGTGGGTCCCAGGCACTCCACACCACTGGAGTCAAGCTAGCCGGGCTGATGAGAGGTGTTACCTCGAAACCGGTCCGGTCCTCGGATGCTTGATTCCGTTCTGGGAAGGACATGGCTTTTGTAGTTCGGACTGGACTGTTCCCATGGGGCACAGGGTCAGAGCTGATTTGCATATCGCCATTGTCTAACCCAGGGTGGTGTGGAGTGCAAAAAAACGATGGATTTGAGCCCAGATCTTTTGACTGGGGTGAATGTGTGACATTGATCCACATTCGGTCCATCACCTGTTTTGTTTGTGATCAAAATAATCTGTGGCAACCCTAACCATAGGACTGTAAATTTGTTGCAGGATCAGCACATTATTTATTTCCTCCACCCTTGATTAATGCCGCAATAGTTTAACTTAGATCTTAAACCCTACGCCGCCGTCAATAACATGATGAGTTCCTTCAAGTCTCTGGGAATGCACCCTGCATTTAAACAACTCGCTCCTCATTCTCACCCTTCACTTTCACGCTCACCCTGCACTCAAACTGATCACCATGCACTCACACCATTCACCCACTCACCCTGCACTCACAGTGATCACTCTGCACTCACAATGCACTTGCGCTGTTCACCCTATACCTCACCCTGCAGTCACACGAGTACCCTACTCATCCTGCACTCCTGTGACACTTCACTCACCTGTCCCCCTCACTGCTCAAAATGCAACTGACTAAAACAAGCCCATCAGTAATCATACATTTATTCGTCCCATTCTGAAGTTGCATTCGCACCTAAATTCATAAATTCATACCCCACCTCACTCACCCTGCAGTCACTCCTCTGACCCTAATCTCGCACTGTTGTATCGCTCACCGTGCACTCACATGGGCACTCTTGGCTCACACACACAGTGTGCAGAGGGTTAATGTGCCTGCTACAAAGAACGTGTACCATGCAGATCACAGAATTGAGTGTGAGTAAACTATGAGTAGCGCTATAAAAAAATGAAATGTTCGTCAGAAAGGTGCTATAGAGAGATGAGGTGCATTGTTGGTGAGTGGCAGTGAAGGAATTCATGGAGAAGGAGGAAACGGGGGTGGAGCACCAAAAAAGACTGTTGCACCGTGTGTGACCAGTGCTAGGACCAGCCCTGGCTGGGAGTGTTAGTCCCCTCCAAATTTCTGATCTAGTGACTCCCCTGCTTCTGGCTATTAATATTATTTACATTTGTGGGGCACTACTGTTACCAAAAGATGTCCTGGGGCTAATAACCATCTGCTGCCTGTAGGCAAATGAGAAACACAGAAGGAGAGGGAGAACCAGCCAAATGGGGTAACCTACAGAGCATAGAGAAAGCTTTTTATATCTTCCTAAAGGATAATAGATTCTTGGTGGAGCGAAGCAAAGGAGGATGCAAGTTCCATAACTGCACAGCTTGCAGCAAAACAGCGAGACAGACAACTCATGCCTTCTTGAAATCGGGAACAATAAGCAGAGTGGCACAGGCCTAGAGGAGCATACGGGTCCGGCCCGTATGCTTGGTGAGGAGAGATGAGGATGAGAGAGGACAGCAAGGGAGTGAGAGAATTCGATTGAAGAGGTCAGGCATGAGGAGAAATGTGAATTGCCTTAGAGAAGTGTGGACATGTAAGAAGTGAGTGTGAGCCAAAGGTGAGGGCTTCTGTTAAAACAAAGGATAGATTTGAAAGTTGAATGGGGGGACTGGAGAGGTGTAAGATACAAATAGAGAAAAATTTGAATGGAGAGACGAGGTGGCTAAGAAGTGCTGAGGGGCACAGGTGGTGACGGGGCCAGAGAGGCCATGAGATAAATGCGAGAGACTGTTAGAGATGACGGCAGTGAAAATAGAGAATGGCAAGAGTTGATTAAAGGTGAAGTGAGAGGTTGAATGGGGAGAGTTCAGAAGTTGTAAAAAGGGGTGAAAGAAAATGGCCTGCAAAGTGAGAGAGGGATCCGGGGTTAGGAGAGGAGAGAGGGGTGGAAGAGAGGGGGTGAGAGGAAAGCTGCATTGGTAAACTGCTTAACTCTGCAGAAAACCGCCAGGTTTTCAAGGGACCCCTGCTTCTCCTGGCCAGGGCCAGGTGAGCGTCTAATGTGGCAGCACGTATTCCTGCGGAGTGGAAGGCCCTTCTCAAAGGTTGACTAGAAATCTTTCTGATGTTAATTGCTGTATTTTGCTTATAAACGGGTACTGATGGGGTGAAATCTTTCCTCAGTGTTACTCTGTGTAAAAAATGTCAAAATAAAGAAGCAATGCTATCCCAAAATACGCTAGTGAGAAAGAACAGGAGTGGGACCCATAAACCACCTCGGGATTGGGTATAGAATGTACATAAGAAACAATATCCCAACCGGTATTAGTTTTAAGACAGTTTAACCATGTATGCAAACAGCATTACATAAGTATGAAACAAGGAGACTCAACTGATTTGTATAAGGCTTGTAATTCACCAATTCTTAAAAGCAGTTGCACATGGAAATACAGTTAAAGCAGCACTGTACAGAGAGAATCATGTGACAACCCGGAGGCACTTGGTGAATAGTGGTATATACAAGTAGTAAAAAGTGACGACGCAAGTGATAAAAGTGAGCAGCGTAAACGGCGCAAGGTGACCAATATATGTACAGTGGTGGCTCAATGAGTGACAATTCTAATCAATCACAATCATAATTTTCCATATTTTTGAGCCAAAGGCATGAAATACGCCAAATAATTGCTCTGTGGTGTCACTTTTTACTACTTGTATATATCACTATTCACCAAGTGCCTCCGGGTTGTCACACGATTATCTCTGTACAGTGCTGAAAACCTTTATTGCAGCATTCATAAGGTACAAGTATGGGCCTACAACCGCAGGGGCCGGCCGCTAAACAGAAGTGAAACCTGATGTATCAAAATATAACACAGCTCCTCAGCCGACAACCCTGAGGTCCGACAGCGATTCAGGATGGATCTTGTACTAGAACGCATTGATAAATTACAGGATATAATAAAGGTTTCATTTTATATTATTTGAATGAGCGGATCAGGTGCCATACAATCTAACAATAAGATACGGGGGACAGGCCAAGAAAACAGGATATGCAGATAATAACAGCCATTCATGGGACTCTGGCGTTAAGACTTACGATTCAGAGTAAACAACAGAGCAATATACATTTTCGTGGACGACAGTTCTCAGGGCCTGCACACCCAGAAGTTCGACTTAACGTAGAAAGCAAGGGCACTAAATACCAGGTCTCAATGAGTCAAGATAGAGCACAAAAGAAAGGCCATAGAAAATAAGAAAGGCAAAATAAAAAAAAAACCTTCCAACCACCCACCCTGCACTCCTGCCGATGGCTATAGCCTAACCCCACTAGCAGCGTGCCTGTCGCCCCATTAACCTAAACCCTAAAGGAAGGAAAAAGAAGAATGGAGGAGGGCATAGTCATACGATGTTCCTGACCCCTTAGTCCCCCCGCCTAACACAGATCCCCCCTGTCGCAAAGGACAGATGTAGAGCTACTCTTACAAAGGACCACAGGGGGTACCGTGATCCTTGCCCAGCCTCTTTAATCAAACAGTTGCAGTTCAAGCGTCAATAACAGTAGTTCCAAGTCTTCCCGATGCAATGGACTTAACCCTGACTGTTCCGAAACAGCACACAAAACCTATCCAGCGAGACCCATGAGCAAACATACAAGTCATAAATGAGAAGGAAGCCATCGAAAGTCAACCCATTACCACTTGTAGCTGATAACTCTACGAAACGTTCAAGCACTGAAAGTTTCATTCCCCTCGTTTTAAATATGGTCATTAATAAACCATATAAGGCTCCCAGACCTTGGTCATTTGATAAAAAATTATTAGCTGATGCCGACTACATCACTCATATGAAGATATGGTCCCAGTCCTTTTTTGACGCCAATAGGTACAGTGCATCAAGGGGAGGGGTGTGGGACAGCTTCAAGGCAGGAATAAGAGGAGAGACTATAAGCTATACCACCAATATATGGAAAAAGGTTAATAGGGAACGGGTAGCATTGATGGAAAAACTGATTGAGGCAGAGATACAACATAGACAAGACATAATTACAGGTGCTCAATCTATCGAGAGCCTTCATAGAGTAAACTCCCTAAAAGCTGAAATACAGAAACAACTAGCAAGAAAGGCGGCAGCAAATTATCAGGCACAGAGATCACGCCTTTATGAAACTGGTGAGCAAGCAGGTAGAGCACTTGCCCTGCGAATCAGGCAGGTGGCAAGTAAGAACATCGTGACACAAATTGAATATCAGGGCCAAATATATGATAAACCCGGTGAAATTTTGGAAGGGTTTAGGAAATTTTATCAAGAATTATATCAGGAAGAAGTAGCTGGAGAGCCCCCAAATATAAGCTGGTTAGACATGGGTAGTAAGTTAAAATCAGGCCAGATCGAATCACTGGAACAAGATATTACAATGTCTGAGGTATTGGAAGCTCTGCAAGATCTTGCAAGCGGAAAGGCGGCGGGCCCAGATGCTATACCGGTAGAACTATATAAAAGTCTAAGGGAGGAAACAACACCAATGCTCTTAGATCTATTCAATGGTGTTATGAATACCGGAATAATACCTGAGTCCTGGCAAGAAACTAATATAGTAATCTTTCATAAAAAAGGGAAACCAAAGACCAACCCGGGCTCCTACAGACCAATATCATTGATTAATAGTGATAACAAGCTATATGCCAAAATCATGGCCACGCGCATGGGAAGGATCATTGCGTCCTTGGTTTCCCCCTGGCAGCATGGGTTTATCCCAGGAAGAGGAACCACAAACCATATTAGGAGAGCTATCACCTTATTTGACATCGGTGCTGCTAGGGGGGAGGAGGTCGCAATGATCCTCCTCGATGCAGAAAAGGCATTTGATCGCGTCAGATGGAGTTTCCTATGGAAGGTTATGGAGGCAAAGGGATTTGGCCCTAGATTTTGTCAAGCCATTCAGGCTATGTATTCATCACCTACTGCAAGAATTCAATCAATGGGGGAAAGATCAGATAGGATCAATATCACAAGGGGTACGAGACAGGGCTGCCCATGCTCTCCTATCTTGTTTGCGCTCTACATAGACCCGCTAATCACACAATTAATGAACAGCGCGCTTATTAAACCAGTAGTATCAAATGGGTTTCATACTAAACTTCTCGCTTACGCGGATGATTTAGCAGTCATTACAAAAGATCCAGAGCTAGCTATGAGGGAGGTAGTTAGCATAACTGGCCAGTTTGGAGACGTGTCGGGCTACCGACTAAATGTGGATAAAACACAGATATTATGTTCTAAAAAAATAGTCAAGGTGGACGGAAGATATGTAGGATCTGTAGTTTATCTGGGTATAACTATAAATGCAGAACCAGGTAAAACAATTGATGATAATTATACCCCTCTTATCAAATCTATGGAAACAGATCTAAAAAGAATGGATTCACTACAGCTATCACTGATTGGGAGGGCAAACGTTATAAAAATGACAATGTTTCCTAAGGTGCTTTACAAATTAAGATCAATCCCATTTAAAATAGACGAGAAAATTATTAAGAAGATTGAGGCCACTTTTATGAAATTCTTATGGCAATATGGAAAAATAAGGCGGTCAAATAGATATATGTCATTACCACAAGATAGAGGTGGGTTGGGACTGCCAGATATTAAGAGCTATCATCTTGCATGTCTCCTCACAGACATGGCTATTCTATTCCATCCAGGGGGCCCTACCCTCAGGCAGACGGAGATACCATCAATTTTTGAGCTACTGGTGGGCAGTGAAGCCGTAGGGCTTCTATTAAGGAGAACTCAGAGGAGCTATTACAAGGAATTAGGATACAAGACGCTTGAAGGTCTATGGTATATATGGAAAACGGTTAAAAAAGTTCTAGATATACCCACTATCCATCATCGTACACCACTTTGGAATTCAACACTCTTTCCAAATCTTAGTAGGGATGGAACGTGGCGCCATTGGGAGAGTCATGGTATTGTGGAGTTGGGGCAAATAATGATCAGAGATCAGTGCAGAACACTTGAAGAAATTACACAAAACTATTCACTACAAGGTTATCAAGAGTTCAAATACATACAGATTGTAAATAGAATTAAATCAATCAGGCCACGTATCACTTTGCTTAGAAAATTCGAACTAATTGAGTATCTGAGGTCAGGGGGCCATAGAATTAGAGATATATATAAAATATTTAACGACGCATCAATTGACGATATTGGAAAAATTGAAACCGCATGGTCCAAAAAATTGGGAGATCCCGAAGTAGACATTGATAAGGCGTTAGATATGGATAAGAGGTTTCTGCGCTCCTCGAATCTCAGAGCCCAACATTACAAAACTCTATTTAATTTATACTATACGCCCGAAAAATTATTCTCTTGGGGGAAAGCGACAGATAACAACTGCCCGAGATGTGGAAAGGGTATAGCTGATCTTATACACATGTTCTATGGTTGTGAAAAATTAAAAACTATTAAAGTTGAAATAATACGGTTTTTAGAGGGGCTTCTGGATGTCAAAATTAACCTATCCCCAACCTTGATAATAATTGGCTGTGATGCGAAATTAAATATGAGTATTGAGGCCGAAGCTCTGGTCTTCATTTCCGTAGCAGTTCTTAGGATTTTAATTAGCGCAGCCTGGAAGGATACAGAAGCACCATCTTTTCAAATGTGGTTGTGCAGAATGTTGGGCATACATAATATTGAGGAAGCATTATATGATTTAAAGGGAGCGAAGTTAAGGGATGTGGGCAAGCGACTTTGGGCCCCAGTGGCTACCTGGAGGACAGCAAAATTAACTACAAATGAATGATTTACTGGTCGTGTAGATATTTAATATGTTAAATGATTTGTATTGTTTATTATTCTTTCTGTTATTTCGCATGATGATATAATGCTATGCTTCTATCTATGTATCTGTGTATCCAGTTAGAAATATGTATTTACCGGTATGAACTCTCATTAAAATAAAAAAATAAAAAAAAAAAAGAACGTTTCATTCCCCTCGCTGGACCGTCACAATGTTTCTCGACCCGGGATCATAGAATCTCCAAAGGAGGGAGAGACCACCACGAGGGGAAAGTCTACAGCACAGGTCTCCGGGGGGGAACGCCACATGATACTTTAAAGTCAATGGTGATGTAAGGTACAGTGACACACTCACGGCCTCGGGGACACAATCTTCCAGAGCGCCATCCGTTGGTTCCGATATTCGCTTCCCTACTCGTTCCCTCACGGGGTCCTCGCAAAATGTCAAAATGGCTGCTGCTTGAATGGCTGTAGATTGCTGATTCAACTGTAGGGCAGGGTCCGGTACCTCGAGCAGAATACCAGTTAGGCATTCATCCATTTTAGTCAAGGAAACATCCATTTGTGAGTGAAATGCCCAAAGTTCTGACAGTATTGACCTTAACGTTAGCCCTGATGTCGTTCGATCCATATTATCAAGTTCGGTACCAGTCACGATCAGCTCCCCGGGTGAAACTGGCATTTTCGGGGGGAGCGAACAGGATCACGAGAGGGCCAGCATGGACGGTGACCCGTCGTTATCCACAGCCGCTGTAACCCGGCGGAACACCACAGGCCGGGGTCCCGACCCACCGAGCCCTGGCAGGAATCTATGTCGGGTCCGCGGGACGGGGATCCCCACCCTCAGTCAGCAAGCAGGTCACCTCTCTCTCGATGCTGGGAAAGGAAAACAATCGCCACCAAATTCGGGCATAGATGAAGTCTCCACTGCGATCGACCGGACACTGCCAAGGTCCCCAGCCGATGTTGTTGCACTGCAGCCTGGCCTTGCAGATACTCGAGGCCCCGGCTTCACCGCTGGAACAGCCCACGATCTTCAACTCGGTGTAAGTTCGTTAAATCAGCTGATAAAAACGTCAGGATTTTGCCATCGGAGTGAGGAACACTTCATACAAGCAGAGGCTGGGCGTAAGGTCAGGATATTGTACAGGATCTTGCGGCGGAATACGGAGGTCGGCGGAGCCGGGAACCTAAGCAGCCATCTTGTTTGCCGTCGTAGCTCCTCCTAAAATGTCATATTTCTAATTGATTACATGAGGCTGCCAGACTGCTAAAGTTGCATTTTAGGACAGACATAAAAACTGGACTTGAAGAGCTACACACATGTAATAGGGACCCTTGAGATTTCTGCATCAGAGATTTTGCAGCTCGGGCAGCCCTGGCATGAAGTATTAGGGCTCCATGGAGTATACCATTGTGATGCTCCAATACCATTGTTAAGATTCTAATTTAAAGTGTACTTTTTGTATTTTCTAGTGATCTGCTAGTCTTGCTTTCTTCTGGAGGGCACTCTGGGATGTTGCATCCTAAAAACCAAATTGGGCTGAAACTCTGGCACTTTATGAATAATATAATATTGTGACCTTCTTTTGATTTATGTGTGGGATAAAATACCTAATGTCATACATTATAAGGATGTTACAATCGTCAACGTGCTTTGTGACCATATAGAGGAGCAAAGATGAAAGCAGAGTTCCTTTATAAGGTATGGAACTCCGAAGTGATGTGCAATATTCTTTCACAGTAAGGCAGAGAATATTTTATTCAGAGCTCAATTTGAGCTGGAGATTTTCAGTGCTCGGCACTGGCACTTAATTGTCAACACCGGCATTGATGACAGTCTGCCACATGGTGGCACTGTCTGTCTTACTTAGAGATGGATGAGCACAACAGCAATTGTTTAATAATTACATATTAATTACAATGATTAATGTCTACCACTCAAGCCATTCTTAAAGATTTTAGGGCCTGTAATAGTCTGCATTGTCACCTGTAGGAGTTTGATGGTTAGTAGTTATGTCGATACAGTTAACTGCAGCACTTGCAAGGGCAATGGGTGATGCAAGATACTGTGGCTTCCTAACGAGGGCCCTTGCACTTATTTTTTTTTATAAATTAAGCACTGATCTTATTCCACATAAAACATGGTCAGTATATCACTCTTTCCATAAATTGCTTAAATATTTGGTGTTTTGCTCTTTCCTGTAAAATAGTAAAGTTGCAGACCTGAAGAATAAAAGTGAAATCTGTTTTCCTAAATTAATCAGGCTAAGAATAAATTAGCAATTTGTAGACGAAATATATTAGAATCAGGCCAATGTAAGTCAGATTAAAACAATGTTGTAGCTCAAAATGCGCAGAGTTGTCCTATAATAACCTATATGTGAACAAATAAACAGGTTACCATGAATAGATCCTTTCTGCTGATCATTGTTCATTTTTTTAAATTAGATCATTAGAATGAAAAAAAACTTCTCGTTTTGGTTGGTAAACAGCACGTAGGACAGGCAGTAGGTTTTTGAGGTCACAACTTAAATGTAATAAATTATTACAGGTGAGCACCGATTTCATTTTCTTAATTAATACATTTGAAGCAAACTTTTACGCTGGGATTGTAAGCTCTCTTTTATTATACTTAGGGCCACTGGAATTCTGCAATTGTGCAGCCACTTCGATTTTCGCATAGTTATAAATTTGCCACAATTGCCACATAATCCATCATCTGCTGCATAATCTGCATTTTGCACCCAAAAAATTTGGTTTAGCTCAAATGCTTCAAAGGTTCTAAAAACGCTGCGACACATGTTTCCACGCAGTAGAAGGCACTTTGCAACCATTGACTGGTCACCTTTCTCTAGTTTATTGCTATATATGGGTGTTAAGCTGGTACTAAAGAGGTGCACCTAATGCCCAGACAGTGTTAACAAGTATAAAATGACAAAATAATAAAGTAATACTATCACAAAATATGCGGCAAACTGCTGCGTTATTTGGCTTTTCTTTCAGCATAATGTACTCAAACGTGGTGCATAACTTGGCCTTCTCCTGCCTCATAATTCTAGTGGCCCTGATTATAGTTCTATATAAGGGCCCTCAATCAATCATTCAAAATTAGTTTTGGGCACTTAATGTAAATGAAAAGGCAATGTAATTTATACCAGATGGCTCTCAGAATGTGCTTTAGTGGTCTAGGACAGATCTAATATATGTTCTGTTTTCTTCATACCTCTTCAGCTGCTTCACCAAAGACACAATATGGAATGATTATTCTTCCAAGGAGCCACACAATGACAACTAATAAATATATATTGTTCAGATGAATGCTGGTGCAAATAGGGGACTAATATAAGGATCCAGATGCAATGCATCCGACCAACCTGGATCGATATGGATCCCTATCTAGATACAGCTTTGAGGTTGGTTCATCTGGCCAGTATTTATCTCTGTGAACTTGTGTGTGTGAAAGCCAACGACAGCCCACAGAGGATGACGAACGCAGAGCACCGTGACCTGGAAGCAAAGGTAAGTGTAACAGGGTGGAAGAAACACTCACAGTAACTATACCGTGAATCGCTCTTCCGCCCGCATCATCCGGCTTTAGACTGGTGCTGCTCCACCCTTGCCGCACACACTGCCAGGCACAGAGCACACCCAGCTGTACACCCCTCCAAGAACACCCCCATCTGGTTTGGGCTTCCCAGGGCACCGTCTGTGAAACAGACGCAACAAACACAGGGCCTGTAAATATTTAGCAAGTTCCGAAGTGCGATCCTCAGGCCCATATCCTTTCCAATGGATCAGATAGTGAAACCTACATCGGACTCTGCTGGAGTCCACATTCACTTCCGCTTCATATTCATGTTTGCCATATACCATCATAGATGGTGACATGACTGGCAATTCCCAGTTGCCAAAGGTTTCAATAATGAGGCATGGAACATCGGATGTATTTTAAGGGTGGCAGGGAGTTCCAAGTTCATGGCAACTGGATTAATCACTTTGATTACTTTGTACGGGCCAATAAAGCGTGGCTTAAATTTACATGTACCCTTAACTGAAATGTTCTTCATGGATAACCATACCAAGTTCCCTATAAAATAAGCGGGACTGGAGCGACAATAAAGATCTGCATTCCGCTTGTGTACAGTTTTAGCTCTGTCTAGATTACGATGAGATGTTTTCTGTATGTCATGTATGTGACCTGCTAGATCTTGAGCAGCTGGAATAGAAGAAGTAACAGGAGAGGGCAAAAGCAAAAAATGTAGATGAAACCCATAATTACAGAAAAAAGAAGAAAAACCAATGGAAGAATGTATGCAATTTTGAAAGCAAATTCTGCCATCCATAAAATCTATCCCCATCTGAAGGGTAGTGCAGCAACTGACTCTTCAAGTACTATTCAAGGCATTGGTTCACTCTCTCAGTATGACTATCCGTTTGAGGGTGATGGCCAGACAAGACTTGAATGCCAAATTTTAACATAGTGCCCTTCCCTTTTCTAAAGTTCAGACACAAACTGTAGAGCCCGATCAGAAACCTCAATGGAAGCAAGGACATGCAAATACACTATATGCTGAAGAAACACTGTGGATAACTCTTTTGATGTGGATATCTTTCATAGCGATGACATGGGATTTCTTAGCCAGCATATCAACCACCACTGGAATAACTGTGAATCCTTATTTAGGCATTGGTAGTTCCACAAAAAAGTCCATGGAATATAATGCCACAAACTAGGAGGAGTAGGCACTGGGGTCTATAAACAAGCAGGCACCTGATGGGTACTTTTACTCCGAGCAAATGCATAACATTTTCGAATATACTATTTAGCATCTGCTGCCAATGAGGCCTCCAGTAATGCCTACTAAGAAGATCAAATTTTTTCATACCCTGGATGCCTTTTGAGTATATGTGTATGGCATCATTTCAAAGTTTGGTGCTGTAAGTGAACTGTGAGAATAGTAAGCCCCTATGTATGTAAAGGAGACTCTGCACTCTCACTCCCTTATGCTTGTGTTCAAGGACCTCTACTTCCTTGAAATTTCTGAGCCTTTATTACCTCATTTGTAAAATGTTCTTCAGAACAAACGGCCCCCAAAATGCGTTCTCTTGCATTAACAGGGGGGATGGTCACTAGGAGTATCTTGGGTTTCATTGCCTAATCCTGATAAGGGATCAGCTTTCTTATGTTTCCTTCCTACTTAAAATTGCATAACAAAATCAAATGCACTAAAATACTGAGTCCAGCATAGTTGTCTAATAGACAATGCACGTGCTGACTGCAAATTCCTGTGATCTGTAAGAACCGTGACTGGATGTAAAGCTCCCAACAAATACTGGTGACAATCTTCAAATGCTATCTTAATGGATAGAAGTTATCTATAACCAACTGAATAGTTTTGCTCGGTCGGACTAAGCTTATGGGTATGAAAAACACAATAGGATGTAAACAGCCCGAGGCTCTGTCTCTTTATGCCATTACTTCCCCAATTGTCTCTTTAGAGGCATCAGCTTCAACTATGAAGGGTTGGGACAGATCTGGATGTCTCAATATGGGTAAACAGTCAAAATATTGAGTTTTTAATTTCGACCTACACTTATATCGAGTTGCTAATATCGATGGGACAGAATATCGATGTCCAGAATATCGATGGCCAGAATATCGACCCTAAGGTAAGTAATATCGAAATTACTAATATCGATAGCATATATATCGATGTAAGTAATTTCGATTTACTAAAATGTGTTAGAAATATTAGTTAAGTATTTAAATTAATTGTTATAATATGTGTTTAATATGTTTTTATAATTTAAAAATATATAAAAGTAAATAATATGTTTTACTACCACAGCGGGTTGTGGGTTTATAGGGGAATAGGGTGGGAAGTAATTTATTTGTAATTAAATAATTATTTTTCAATGATTATTTTATTTTGCAATTAAATATTAATTGGCAATGATTTATTTTAATTGATTAATTGATTAATTAATTGATAATTTATGTATATTTTTAACTAAATTATATGTTTTACTACCACAGCGGGTTGTGGGTTTATAGGGGAATAGGGTGGGAAGTAATTTATTTGTAATTAAATAATTATTTTTCAATGATTAAATTATTTTGCAATTAAATATTAATTGGCAATGATTTATTTTAATTGATTAATTGATTAATTAATTGATAATTTATGTATATTTTTAACTAAATTATATGTTTTACTACTGGAGCGGGTTGTGGGTTTATAGGGGAATAGGGTGGGAAGTAATTTATTTGTAATATTAATTAATTTTGGGTAAAGGGGTATTTTTAGGGTTCAGGGTCAGTTTTCAGTTTTTGGGTAAAGGGGTATTTTTAGGGTTCAGGGTCAGTTTTCAGTTTTTGGGTAGAGGGGTATTTTTAGGGTTCAGGGTCAGTTTTCAGTTTTTGGGTAAAGGGGTATTTTTAGGGTTCAGGGTCAGTTTTCAGTTTTTGGGTAAAGGGGTATTTTTAGGGTTCAGGGTCAGTTTTCAGTTCTTTGGTAAAGGGGTATTTTTAGGGTTCAGGGTCAGTTTTCAGTTTTTGGGTAAAGGGGTATTTTTAGGGTTCAGGGTCAGTTTTCAGTTTTTGGGTAAAGGGGTATTTTTAGGGTTCAGGGTCAGTTTTCAGTTTTTGGGTAAAGGGGTATTTTTAGGGTTCAGGGTCAGTTTTCAGTTTTTGGGTAAAGGGGTATTTTTTGGGTTCAGGGTCAGTTTTCAGTTCTTTGGTAAAGGGGTATTTTTAGGGTTCAGGGTCAATTTTCAGTTCTTTGGTAAAGGGGTATTTTTAGGGTTCAGGGTCAGTTTTCAGTTTATGGGTAAAGGGGTATTTTTAGGGTTCAGGGTCAGTTTTAGGTTTTTGGGTAAAGGGGTATTTTTAGTGTTCAGGGTCAGTTTTCCCTACTGTTGCACCCACTGGAGTGGGAATAGTAATTATTGTTAAGTAATTATATATTATATATGATTTATCATTTTATTTTTTTATTAAATATGTATTATTATTTTTTTTAACAATTATTACATATATTTAAATATGTTTAAGTAATTAATAAGTATTATTTACAGGTTTTTTTATGTTATTTTAAATTTTAAAAAAATCGATATATTTAACAACGATATTTTTAACATCGATATTAATTTTTCGATATTTTGGTACTTACCATGTTGTACATAGGGCGTCGATATTTTTGCTATCGATATAATTACGCCGATATTTGTGTAGGTCGAAATTCTGTCTGTCGAAATTCTGTCATAGATCCCTCAATATGGGTGCTCTGGTAAATCCCTGTTTTAACTTTTGAAAAACTTCTTCTGCCATGGGTATCCACTGATATATAAGCCCTTTACGTAGTAGCTTACATAGTAGCTTAGTGATTAGAGAATCTGCGGCTAAAAAGTTGTCAATGAGGTGTCTGCGTAAAAAAAGTGGATGTGAGGTCTTAACTTCGTCATACCACCAAGACTGCCAAATAATGCCAAAGCACATCATAGTGAGAGGGGTAAAGAGAACAACACCTGTCCCACAGACCGAACTCAGAGAGGTTTGTACGGTCCAAGCTATCTCTCTGTGTTCCCTTTATATAAAGAAGGAAAAAAAGACATCAGTAGGTGTAGAACCTTCCTTAATGTTATGCATGATCAGTATACTCTAGTCATGTATCTGTTTCTTCATATCTTCATACATTAACTACCTGTAGTTCAAGTTCAAGTTCAAAAATACTTTATTCGGTTAGTTGACAATAACCATAAAAGCATACAACATGAAATTTCATTTACAAAGAAGTATTACACCTAATTCCAACCAAATAAACATTTAAAATTCATCCATACATTTCATTTGGAGAAGAAAATATTGCACGTCATTCTCAGTATAAAAACAGTTTTACACACAAAAAGACAGTTAAAATTCATCCAAACAAATTGATTTCCGCATTTTAAAAACCTGTTTTAAAAATGTTGAGACTGTTGGAACGGTAAAAACTGTCTCTAATCTTTGTAATTCTAAAAACGCTGGGCGAAATTGATTTAAATTCATTTCCTTAAGAATAGGGATGATAAATTTCCTGCGAGGCAATGTGTAAAATTTACAGAAAAATAAAACATGGATATCAGACTGGACTGAGGCATCATCGCATGGGCACAGAATTAAATCTTGAGACCAGGAATTCATTTCAGGGAAGGTCAGAAGTCTTAAAACAATCAATTTTTAATCTAAAACGCGTCGGGACAAACCTCTCATAAATAGTCATATATAGAGTTAAGTAAGGCTGTAGTTTGTCCCTAAATTTATATCAGTTGATGTAAGGAAACCGTCTTTTTCTTTACTTCATCGTTTGCTCTTTTCCCTTGAAGGTGTTCCATACAAAGTTTTATCAACAATTTTCTGGGTATATTAGCCATTTTGAGTGGATCGTCATAGTATTGTTGGCAATCAATTTCAACCAGGAAAGATTTGACATATTCAAGCCACTTGATCCTACTCACTTTTTCTAAGTTTAAAACATCCCAAAGAATAGCACGATTCAAGACACATTCATTTGTTGTCCATACTCTGTGTCACAAAAGAATGGGCTGGATTCTAATTGTGTCTGTAATATACGGCTGACCGAGTTCAGCATGACAAATATAGGTCGTGACACTATCGGGAAGAGTTAAAATGTGTCTCAGAAACATATGTTCGGCCTTTTGGATTGTTATATTATTGGCGTATCCCCAGAGACCTGCTCCATAAAGTACAGCTGATATACAAGTGGCATTGTAAATAGTTAATATTTCCCTGATCGTTTTTTTCCCATTTTTTTAATTAAGTTTTTTAAAGCCATTATTGTTTTTTTGAAACAATAATGTTCTAGCTTTTACTGCACTTGCCCAAGTGCCATTCTCGTGGAACAGGATACCTAGATAAGGGAAAGTAGGGATAGAATCCAAGGGAATATTATTTAAATAAATCTTTTTCCTTTGATGTTTACCACCTGCACCGCAATTCATGGAGAACGTTTTGGTACAGTTTATTTTTAGATCCAGGTCTAACATAAAGTTATTAAAAGATGTTGTCAGGTTCTGTAAGGCCAGGGGCGTTTGTGCCATTAATACCGCATCATCCGCGTACAAGAGTGCAGGGATAGATCTTTTACCAACCATAGGCGTATCCCTGCACTCCTGAAACAGACGCTGCTCAAGCCCATTTATATAGATCAAAAATAAAAAAGGAGCCAGGACGCACCCTTGTCGTACCCCACGGCCTATCCCAAAGGATCTAGTACAGTCTCCACCCTTCCCAAAGCGGACAGATGCTGTGGCCCCTAAATATAATTCCCTTAGAAAGCTGATAATATTATCTTCAACCCCTAACCTTTCTAGTATTTCCCAAAGTTTGCTATGGGACACACAGTCAAATGCCGACGTAAGATCGACAAACATAAAATATAAGTGTTCCCCTTTACCCTAATATATTTTTGGTGTAAAATAAATAAATGTAATCCTTGTTCAACTGTTCCTATACCCTTCTGAAAGCCATATTGCAGGTCACTCATTATCTCATTTTCTTCTGCCCAGTTCTGAAGTCTCGCTAAAATAACTCTACCAAAGATCTTTATGGACGAATCTAAAAGGGAAATGGGTCTATAAAAAGCACAATTTTGCCTATCTCCCTTTTTAAATATTGGTGCAATTACTGAGATAAACCAGGAGGGATTTAATCCCCTCGCAAGTGCAGCATTAAAAAGCTGTACCAACATGGGCCCCCATATCTCACTGTTTTCTTTAAATAGGTCTGCTGGGATCCCATCCGGGCCTGCAGCTTTTCCACCCTTAGTTAATTTCAAACTCTCCAGGACTTCTTCCAGGGTTATGTCCAATTTCAAGTCCAGTTCCCTTATTCCCCTAGATGTATCAGGCAGTAATTGGGGTGTTCCATTTGGGCAACTGTAAAGTTTTGAGAAATGGTCAACCTATTCGTCCTCAGCAATCGCTATTTCTATGTGTGGTTTGGTGTTGTCATAAAGAAAGGGGCGTTTACGGCTTTCCAGAATGCAGATGGATCTTTGGATAGCGACGCTTCGCAAAGGGCATCCCAGGCCTCCCTTTTTATAGCACTTTTCCTGTTTTTCAGTGCCTCATTATATGTTTTCCTAAAACTTCCCACCAGTAGCGGGTCTCGAGGAATCCTGTGTAGTGCTTTTTTGAGGTCGGAGAGTGCCTTAGTGCATGAAGTATCAAACCATCTCCTATTACCTTTACCTCGATTCTTAAACTCAACCCATAAGCTATCCTTGATAGTAGATGCTATGTAATTAAAATGTTCAATAATACACTCATTCTCTGTGTGGTCGTCCAGACAGATCATAAAACTTTCTAAACATTTCCTCACCAATTTCTGTATACATTTTTCTGGGGCCAGCTTGCTCCATTTAATTGTGTAGCCGTTTTGCCTCCCAAGTATCGCATCAGGGACTAAGTGCTAGAGGGCCCTTCCCCATCTGATTCCTGAAATGGATTTTCGATCTCCACTGTTAGTGGCCGATGGTCACTCAAAGGTAAATCAAGGGTCTTGAATCTTTTAATCTGGTGGCCGTATCTGTTCACTGATATAATAAAGTCAATGACAGACAGTGCTCCCCTACCAATAAATGTTGGGACAAAAGGGGATTAAATTTGTGCGATTTCATTTGTATATCCCAGATCGTAAGTAAACAATATTTCGTTAAAAAGGTCCCCACACGTGGAATGTTCAAAATGGGTAAGGCTAATATCTCACAGTTAAAATCCCCCCCCCCCCCCAAATGATTATTACTTCTTTCTTATTGTTATCTATTTCATGTTTTAAATCATCCCTCAACATTTTCATAGTGGTTGCAACATCTCTATTAGGGATGTTGTTATAAAATGTTATAATGATAAAACTAACCGCCTTTTTTACATTTATCCTTACCAACTGGTAGAAACTACTTTTTGATAGTAATTGAACTCTCTCATACTTAAGCTGGTTAGAAAGGTGCATGCTCAGGCCACCCTTAGCTCTCCCGTGCCTTCCAGCCAATGCCGGTGTAAAGAGGGTTTTATAACCATTTATATGAATAGGCTCTATTAGCCAGGTTTCCTGTAAGGCCAAGATATCCTGTTTATTTACTATATTTTCCCGGATAGGGTTACTAATTTTCGATTTTAATCCTGCCACATTCCAAAACATAAGGTTACAAAAATCCTTTTTTATTAGTAGTACTATTAGTACATGTGGGCAAGATAACCCTGTCTGTTGGATCAACTCTAAGCGCATCACCCCTTTCACTCGTTACGACATGACATTCGGATTTTACACACTCTTCCTGCATACATTTTCTAATCTTACTGTTAGTCGTTATACGTTCCCCTTTATTACTACTAGGACTCTCTGGGGGGAGGAAGTCTATGCATTTTGGGACTACCTTCCCTGCACACCACACAACTTCTTCATCATACAACTTATTTGTTTCACTAGCTTGTTTTGTAGATTGGTTACTAGTGATGAATTTTTCCCTAAAAAGTCAATCCACCGATTCAAGACCTGAAAGTAGGTCAAACCGGTTGTGTGTTGGTATATTATAACTACCTGGTACATGACCTGCACTACCTCCAAAGTGATTATTTCCTACACCAGGTCTTACAGGTGGCAAATACGGTACTCTCGGGTAGAAGTCCCCTAGTTCCCAAGTAACTATAGGTCCATCTTCAATTTGGGGTTCCAAACTTCTGAGGTAAGGGATAACATGTTTATCCCTAACATTTACTATAACCAGGTCTCCAGGTATGTCCTTTGGCGTATGTCCCAGCCACCCCACCCTTCTAACATTCAAAATGTTCCCATCAATATTAGCTGGAAGTGGTCTGTTTTTACTTAGCCAAAAGGCCACCTTGTTTTTTAATTCCTGCTGTCCTTCAATTTTCCCACTTGTAAGCTCAGGCACTCCCGAAAGAACACTGACATAGGGTGCAGCCGCCGGGGGTACGTCTATGTGGTTAATGCTTCTATTTATCCTACCCTGACTAATACCTGTTCCATCTAAATTGTTGTTTTTTCCAGGCTGTCCTACTATGGGTGCAGCACTCTTTGCAATTATAGGTTTCTGGGTAGATTTTAACTCCTGTCCTTCTGAGGATGGTGTTTCCGATGGCGTTGGCTGATTTAAAGCGGTATTCGTTACCTCAGAACTTGTAGCCACAGAGGATTTAATTAAGTTTTAAGTTTGCTTATTTCCTATCAATTTCTTAATAAGTATAGCATTAGCCTTTGTTGCTTCTTCTATGCTCCCCACCTTTCCCCCTATCCTCTTCACTCTTTCTAGTAACGGTAACATTAAAGACTTAACCAAGTGTTCGATCTGGGTCAGTAGATCTGGTGGAGGGATAGATACTGGCACTTGTGGTATTTGACAATCCTTCGGCGAACTTGGGGGGCTATTTATAACCGCTGGGGGACTTGAATGTAGTTTTTGTTGGTTCGCTAATCTCCCCCTATGTTTGGCACCTTTTCGCTTTCTTTTAGCAGAAGGAGTCTGAGCATGTATAGCCGATTGCATACTTTCTTTGATTGACAAGCTTGGGGCAACATGCAAAGGGCTTTCGTCAAGTATAACTTGTACACTGGGCTCAGCACTCGTAATCCCCAGGGTTGACTCACAACTGGGAACCCTGGTTAACCCATGGTCCTGTTCTACTGGTGTGCATGTAATGTCACTAATCTCATTTCCTTCACTAATCTCATTTCCTTCCCCTAGTGTAGTTAGAGTTTGCAGAGAATCAGTTACCACCAGGAAAGATCGTTTATTTGATGTAATTTCTAAGGATAGGCGTTGTTCGGCTCTCGCTATTTCTCGTTAAATAGCAGGTATTTCCCTTGTTAAGTAGTGGTCTATTGTCCCCTTAAGCGATCCCATCTGGGAGATAATAGTTTTAGGAACCCCTTTAGTGGCCATGAGGTATAATAATTATGTATTTAGTCAGGAAGCACAACAAATCGTGTAAGCAAAGATAAATAACATACGATAACCCGCGCAATCAATATGAGGTCCGTCAGGCAAAAACCATAATATGAGCTATCATAATCATATATATGTTGCTTACTCAGATTTCTTGATGTCCAGAGTCAAATGGGGTGGCCCGGCATCTTTGGGCCTCTTAGGGCCACAGAAGGCCCGCCCTTTGCCCGGGCTTTGCCCGGCGCGTCCCTCTTGCGTCCTCGCGGGACGAGGTAGCAAACGGTGCTTTATGCACCTCTTGGCGCAGGATGATGGGGGGGGCGGCGTCCTGAGTTTAGGGCTGCTGGGTAATGTAGTCCTGACCGGCGGAGCGAAGCCCGGCCAGTCAGGAAGCAGTGGAGGCAAGTCGCTCGGCGGAGCAAAGCCCGTCCGCTACACAGGAGCAGGAAGCAGGAAGCTGTTTGGCGCCTCAACAGAGCTAGGTGAGCTCGGCCGGCGATAAATTCCCCTTAATGCAGACACAGAGTTCTTGGCAGCAAACGGTTCTTTATGCGCCTCCTGGCGCAGGATGATGGGGGGGCGGTGTCCTGAGTTTAGGGCTGCTGGGTAATGTAGTCCTGACCGGCGGAGCGAAGCCCGGCCAGTCAGGAAGCAGTGGAGGCAAGTCGCTCGGCAGAGCAAAGCCCGGCTGCTACACAGGAGCAGGAAGCAGGAAGCTATTTGGCGCCTGAGCGGAGCTAGGTGAGCTTGGCCGGCGTGAAATCCCCCTTAATGCAGACACAGAGTCCTCAGCAGCAAACGGTGCTTTATGCGCCTCCTGGCGCAGGATGATGGGGGGGCGGCGTCCTGAGTTTAGGGCTGCTGGGTAATGTAGTCCTGACCGGCGGAGCGAAGCCCGGCCAGTCAGGAAGCAGTGGAGGCAAGTCGCTCAGCGGAGCAAAGCCCGGCCGCTACACAGGAGCAGGAAGCTGTTTGGCGCCTCAGCGGAGCTAGGTGAGCTCGGCCGGCGTGAAATCCCCCTTAATGTAGACTTCCATCTCAATTTGCTTCAGGCATTTTCATTTCTAAAACTGGGAAAACGTTGGGCATGTCTCTTCCATGGTTCATGGTGCCACTGTCCGTTATTAATCCCCGTAAAGCCCACATACACGTCCTCTCAAATGAATGACCATTCCCGCCTAATCACCATCAGTACCACAAAACGAACCTGTATAATTTGACTATTCTAAAATAAGTAAATACTGCATTCCCAGGGTTTGTATACAATCTATGGAAATAAAAAGCAAAGAGAACATCGGTATTTGGAATGCACCAATATAATGATAGTTTTTATATGAAATGAAATAATAAATACGAAAACGACTCAAAAAGCATTCTGTGTCATGCCTTTAGATAAAGCCTAGAAAAATAAACAATCTTCGAGACTAGAAGTAAGGATATGAGAAAAACCAGTATCCTTTTTTACAAATAACAAAAAATAAAACTAGGGTACAAAAAATAGAGCAGGGTATAGAACCTTTAAACTCTAAAGTGTCATGAGTTTAAGAAAATATCTAATGTGTATTTCCTTCTATTTCATATAGATTTTTAAAAAACTGGTACAAAAAAAATAGAATATCTACATCACAGGGAACAGAATACAGATAAGTGTTTCAATAAAAAAGTAAAGCTGGCGTTAAGTGCGTTACAGATTATGATTTAAGAAAATACTTTAAATGTCTTCCTCTTCATTTTACAGAAAGATTTCAAGGAGAAGATGTCAGGAAAATGAACAACAGAATCCAAGAACTTCAGGAGGAGCCATCGACAGTCTGCCGAGGACGACGAACACTGAGCACTGTGACCCGGAAGAAAAGGTAATGTAAAAGGGAAGAAGAAACTCAGGAGGCAACAAGAACGCAAAGAGCTTTGAATGAATCTGCATTTCTAAAGTGCATGGCTACCAGAAGGCCTCCCAGCGCTAGAAGCGGAGTCATCATAGAAATGAAGAAGGTCAAATAGTTATCCTCAAGACGAATATGACCAGGCAGCTGGTTCCACAGTTTCATAGCGTTATAGGCAAACATTCGTAAACCACGACGGGATCTTTTTATACTGGGAACGGCTGCAAGAAACGTATTCCCTGAATGCAGGGGCCTATTGGGACAGTAAGGGGAGATGATAGACCAGAGAATAGGTGGGCCCTTAGATGCTATTGTCTTTTGAGTGATGCACAATGCTTTAAACTGCACTCTTTCTGCAACAGGGAGCCAGTGGAGGGTGGCAATAGTAGGTCTTGCAGATTCTCGATTGGGGAACTGCATAAGGAGGCATTCAGCACAATTCTTTACCGTCTGCAACATTTGAACCAGCAGTCTCCTAGCATTCAAAGGTAGTAGAGGGAGGATTTTCCACCTGCATTAGCCAGATGTATTCTGGTTGTACTCCACACCTGCTGCACACGCTGCAAGGTGCAGAGCATGTCCAAAAGCCACCGGATTCAAGCTAACTTGACTGATGAGGGGTGGTACCCCGAAACCAGTTGCAGGATGCTTGTTTTCTGGTCCAGGGAAGACCAGGCCTTGCAGTTCGGGTTGGACTGTTCCCAATGAGGGGCAGGGTCAAGACTGATTTGCATATGGCTGGGGCGAAACTGGGGTGCATTGTGCATTGTGAGCAAAAGATTGATGGATTTTACTCAGATCTATGACTGGGGGTGAATGTTTGACAATGTACACCATTCCGTCCATCATCTTTTTGTGTTGCTTACTCACCTGATATGACATCAGTCAGTACGAGCCTACATATAAGTACGTCAGGGCTATATTACTGAGTTCTGTTTGTTCCTGAATGAGCCACTGTTCTGTCCTTTCATAATTGTGGTCCACTCATTAACCTCAATGGCACCCATGAATTTGGTAGAATCCCCAGCCAAGCATGAAAATATGTGACACCATTTGTCCTAGTTAACACTGCATCTCAAGAGATTGTGGCAATAAATTATATAAACCAGGCCAGTCACGCAGTGCAGTATTTTGCGTCACTGATTACTGATACAAAGGAGCACCTGGAGGGTAAAAAATGCAAACAGTAATACTAAATTACTTGACAGTCATCCTGTGTCTCAATTCCATGTATATATTTTCTCTAGATTGAAGACTATGTGGTGCAAAATGTTTTTTCGAAATGTTGTAATTTCAGTAAATTGAAGGCAGCAGTGACAGAGTTTATGGAAAAAGACTTTATAAATAAAGACACCTCCCACACAGACGTCATATCACACCACACTTCAGGAAACTCCACTGGCTTCCTATACACAAACATGCTTAATTTAAACTCCACACACATTCAGTGCACTACACAACTAAGGTCCCTGTTGCCTGAATAGTTGCATTTCCTTCCACCAACTTCCTAGACACCTCCACTCTGCAGTACTCCTACTCACACAAATCCCATGAATACACAGAATCAGATCAGGATAGTGGGCATTCTCTTACATGGTTCCTAAAGCTTAGAGCAGCCTCCCACTTGCCATCAGATCTTCCTCCATTCTCCTTAAATTCCACAAGAACCTGAAGAACTAGTTTTTCATTTAACCACCCTACCATAGGCAGGACTAGGGTCACACACCTTCTCAGCACCATACCCTTGAGGGTAATAGTTCTCTTTACAAATACAAATAACATAACACAGCCTAAAACGCTTAGCTGGTACAGAAGAACTGAAGAACTATGTCAGGAAGACTAACATACACTGCCGGTGGAATCATTGGGCCTAAGCTAGTAAAGGAGCCTTGGCAGTTTATTATTGATATGTTTCATAATATTATTTTTTCAAAATTATGAAGTGGTTAAATTGGATTAAGAGGTTCAGAGGAGAGGGTGCAGTAAGTCTTCTCTTTCCGAAATGCTGTATGGACTAACTAATGAGCCTTCAAAGATCCCAGGTCAGGTAGAAGGTTTTCTGGGTAATCATTAAAACACAATTGATTCAAGCTCTGTAGTCCTCAATTGAGGCAAATTCAGATGTTTTCAGATGTATTGAAGACATGCAATGTGTTATGCCTTTAAGGCATCATGTTGTGGATGATCTGTAGAGCTTACCTGATCGTGTGTTCCGCTGTTGTCAGTTAATCTTTGGCTGGCAAGAGAGAAACATGCTTGGCTAGGCTGCCTGTACTAAAGCTCAGTTTTTCCTGTCTACTGAGGAGTCATATTACTTCACTAAAATTTGGTGACAAGGATGGGATATGAACCCATGCATGCAAAACACAATGGTGGTGCCTTATTCATCTTTTTATTTTTGTATAATTTCTTTAATGTTACTTTTGTATTTATGAGGGAGGGAGATGTGTTATGCATTTAATGCATCGTGTTGTTGATGTTGTCGGTCCATGTTCTGTAGAGCTTCCCTGACCATGAGTTACACTGTTGTCAGTTGGACTTTGGCTGACAAGAGGGAACCATGCTTAATAAAGATCAGTTCTTCCAATCTACTGAGGAAGTGTCTTACTTCACTACACAATGTTAGCCCCGTAATATGCCTTCACATTGTAGGTGTCTCAAAGAAGCCACACATATTTTTCCCACTAAACAGAGGCTTTACCTTTGATATCAAACCCAATAGGTCTGTATTTATGGAGTCAGCCTCTGAGAATGCGTCGGAGCTTAAAATAAGGTGGAAATAGGGTTCATGGAACCATTTTTTATTTTATTTTAGTTGGTTTCGATGAAGGCAAAATTCCCGAAATTACGCCATTACCCCACCTCCTGTAATAATGTGCATTCGTGGTAAACATGTATATCAAAAGCACCACTAGCAATAAAATGTTGTCACCAACGCACAGGAACAGCAGAATGTGAGTGGATGGTTTTGTTCTCGCGTCAAAAAATTACATGAGGAGGCATTTCAAGCCAAAATGTAGCACTAAATGATAGATCAGCATTTCATGGGCAAAATATTGTTATTCAGGAAACTTTTCAATGGGTCTCTGTGTCCAATTTAGCATTATTAGCTGAAACAATGAATTTGAAAGTATATTAGTTTAATAAACTGTAAATTGTAATTTCCTCACAGGCAAATTAGGCACCCCTGCAGAAAAATTTGCTCTTGAATAGCTCCATACATGGAGTAATTTAAAATGAAAGCTGTTTGAAAAGAATTCTATAAAAGGTGAGTTGCTAAAGTGCTCTAATGCATAGAGGCCTTAGTTACAATTGCAGTTATTATTTGAAAGGCTTCAACCAGTGAGCGAATAAACAGAGAAAAATATCCTAAATATACAGCGCACAAAGAAGCCGAGAACATATCAGCATGATTTTGTCTTTTAAAAACCATTCCCAAGTTGCTTTTGTGCATTGTACACCCACCATGTTAGACGTAATGGAAAAGATTGCATATTCATAACGACGTTCCTTTCAGTAAGTGTTTGAGGCTTTTGTCCATATACAATACGTATGTATGCATGACAAGATCAGAGTGTTCCCGTTATGCGACCTCTTGAGAGCACTTCTAATGTATATTTTCTGTCGTCTATAGCTACATCTGACCCGGTATCATTCAATACTGAATTCATGTTATCAATCAAGACTAAGGGCCATATGTATCAAGCACAAATGCGTTCGCAAACGCCGAAATTCGCAGAATTTGCGAACGCATTTTTGCTAAATGGTATGTATGTAGCAAATCTGCGCGCAAAATAAGGAATCGCAAAATTTGCGATTCCTTATTTTGTGATTGCAATGTAAGAAGCACCAAAAAAGTGCAATTTCGCCTTAAGGAATCGCAAATTACCACCAACTTCAAGTTGGTGGTAATTTGCGATTTCTTTGAAAAATGCACTTTTTTGCATTTTTCAAAGTGCTATGTGAAGCACATACATGCCCTTAGGGCATGTATGTGCGCCACATGTGCACCCATGCTTATTTCAGGGGTGCAACAGGGAGTCCTTTGGACACCCCTGCACCCTTGAAATTGCATTCTCAATTTGCGATTCGCAAATTGCTAATCGCAAATTGAGAATGTCTTCCGATTCATTCCTATGGGCCTCTAGGCCCATAGGAATTAATGGGGAGGTATTCCTTAATTGCAAATCACAATTTGAGATTCGCAATTAGGGAATATGTAGGATTCGCAAAATTTATTGCAAATCCTACAGTCATAGCATTTTGCGATTCTCAAATAGCGATTCGCAAAAAATCACTGTTTGAGAATCGCAAAATGACATTTTGATACATATGGCCCTAAATTCATGTTGAATGCGGTGCATTGAACGTAATTCTCTATGGTTTTACTTCTTTTGATTTATGCTTCTGTTGCATTCACTCAAATATTTTTGAGGTCACACAATGGAGATCTCTTTAACCTCAAAAGTAAATACACACTCTCAGAAATAGGGTCATTTAGGAGGGCCTCATTTATGGGTTTTTTTTTGCCGTGGACCAGCGCAGCAGGACGTACTGCCTATGGCAAAAGAATAAGGGCAGGAATGTGCCGTATCTATTAGATAAAATGCATTTCTGTTGTTTTTCCCAGCGCCGGCGCTCAATGTGCTGCCGTGCGCCAATGCAGGCACCTTTGCACCATGGTGCAAGGGTGCCTGCGTTTCAAGGATGAATATTTTTGTGCAGGAAGGGAAACCTTCCCACACAAAAACAATTACAAGGGTTATTTTCCTCTTTCTAAGTAATGCAGCACACATAGAAAGAGGAAAAAATAAGAGAAATAAAGATATTTCTCCTTGTTGTGCCTCCATTACGCCTCCCCTGGGGAGGTATACGTTTTTGGCGCTGCCATACACTTACGATTTCTCGTAAATCAGGGGGCAGTGTCAAAAAGCCATGGATGTTGCCTGGAACACCCCCAGCAACACCCATGAAACACCCCTTTCACGCTGTTTTCGGCATGAAAAGGGGACATATTTATAAGGCCATGAAAGGCCACGTAACATGGCTTTACTTGGCCTTTTAAATATGTCAAAAAAGTGACGTTCCGGCGGCGTAATAGTCCTGGTAGGGCCTAATAAATGAGGCCCACATAATAGATCACTCTGGTTAGGTCAGTCCACAGTTTTGAGAGAATCTTTTGTATTTTAAAAAAAAAATCCTGAAGCTGGATTTTCTTTTTCAAAATGTAAAAGAAAATGTTCCCCTCACCCTGGGAGTCCTCTCCAAAGGTAAGGGGGAGCATTTAAAGGTTTTAGCTGCCCCTTACTGCCAGGATTTTCCTGGCCGTGACAGCACTGAAAACTGAGCTCTAATTCCACCCATTCGACTCAGGTGGGCAAAATTATAAGTCATCCTCTAATGGCCCTTACTATACAGGGATGGAGTCGTTTCTGCTGTGATTAAACCAAAGGTCCGCCCACATCTAAATTTGATCGGTGGATCGCATGATTGGTGGTAAGGATACTATATCACCATTGCAATGGAGTATCCATACAGCCAAGAACATAAATGAGGTCCTACGTCCTTTGTATGGATGGCAAGGTCCCCAAGGATGGACACTTCGTTGTGAGTTCCCACTGAACCAATGGGTTTTGGTGTCAAAATCTCAGAGTGGAATAAACCTGGATTTTATAGCCAGTGAGATTGCGTCACATGCAGAAGAAATTTGCTACCTTGCCAGGTTTCAAAATTGTATCTTCAGACCTTGTCACTTTTTTGGGAAGTATTAGTCCCTCAGTGGGGCAAGATTAGAAACTTTAGTCCAGCAGGGCTCAATGATGCTAGATACTGTAGAAGTAAGGTCCCATTGAACCAGTTTTCACCGTTGTAAAATGCTAGAAACTGAAAAAAACACTTGATTTTCTTGCCCGGCTTCAGTGTAATCTCATGGTCATCATTTAGCACTGTGTCCCAGGCCACCAGGTGATGGAAAAATGACTAAGTCCATATTTTTCTCAAGTTCTGGGAAAGTTCCCTCTGGTCATCATTGCAGCCCCAGCCCCTCAGTGCATGCCTCTAGGTACCAGATCACTATCAAACTAATTTCCTGAAGGACAAACATGTAGGTGACCTGGTGATGAAGCTAGAACCAACAGGAATGCAGACGGATTTATACTCTGAGAAGTACTGAGTTGGGACTGAATGATATTTATGACTATTGCTACCTGTCAATATCTTATTGAATATTCTTTACCTTGGCACTACCATTTAGGTTATTTATTGACAATGAGATCTGTTATATCCTAATTAAGGATAGTATGTGCACTGTACACTCATGTGTGCAAATAATGAGCCTATAGTGCAATCACACACACAATAGTACGATCATGAAAATGTACTTGATCCAGCTCATGACAGAACCCATCTCCATATGAAAGGTTTTGATTCATTGGAAGGAGTAGATACCTTATGTGTTGTGAATTTACGTAGCAACAAGCAGCTGGGTCTTAGATGACTGCACTACCAGGGCTAGTCACAGATTTTAATGCAGTATATTGTCCACCTCAAGTGGACTGCTGCTAGTAAACCACAAAAAAATATATCATAAGCTAGTTTGAATGAGAGGCAACATAAAACGAACAGAACAAAGTGTAAGCATTCAATGACACAACATATTCAGATGCTGTTTTTCATCTTTTATTTTCAGCTATGCAAAGTGCGTAGATGGCGAAATCATCCAACGTGTTTCACCCAAACATGGGCTTCTTCAGGGCAAAGAAATATTTGGCGATGAGATAATCCTTCACGTGTAGTCAATGAAGCAGCGAGAACTGTTGACATTGACCAAATAAAGAGCTCTGATGTACAACACATGTTTTAGTATTAAATCGATTTTTATTAGCAGAACACTCAATGCGAAAATACATTACAGTATCTCCTACAACACAGCAGGTCGGCAGAGTCATATTCAATCCAGGGAGGCAGGCAGGGAGATCAAAACTCGCCCAATCAGTTAAATACACAGCATGTCGCCTACAACCCATACAGGGCCAGTCGCGTAGGTAAAAGGGATAAGTGGTAGGTCTAGCGTCCACAATGAGTGGATAACAGTAGAGTCCAGTGCGCTGCGAGGAGTAGGAACAGCAGCCTACTGAAGCCTAAAACAAACCATTAAGTGCCAGTGGGTCTGCTTTTAAAGGGAAGAACAAAAGAACATCAGAGAAACCCCCCAACACCCACACTCCACCCCCCACCCCATCCCTCTCCAGTGAGCAAAAATTAAAAGAGAAAACAAACTAGTCTGTAGCTAATGAGTGTGGTACCCTACATTGCTATAAAGGGTTGTAAGGTATTTCAAAGGTAGCTGCACTATGCTCCCACACCATCCTCGGAAATCAATTAAAAAATCCGGAGATAGTTAGGACAGGACAGTTCACGGAATTCAGTGCATAGGATGGAAATAAAGGGGGCCCAGATCTTGGCATATTCTGATTTATGCCCAAGGGTAGCCATTGACAGCCTCTCCATGCCTAAAAGGTACCATAATTGATGCAACCATTGCGTATGCTCTGGGATCCTGTCTGTTTTCCACACAGCTAACAGTATCCGGTGTGCGGCATTCAGCGCTAGTGCCATCTGCTAACCCTGAGAGAGCACAAGGGAAAGGTCAGGGCGTTGGGCAGTCCTAGGGGTTTATAAGCGGGAAGCCTAGGAATGGTGGTGTCTAAGGACCTACCTATATCATCAAGTATACTCTCCCAGTATCTCGTGAGCTTCAGACAGCTCCACAACCGGTGACGGAGGGTACCAGGGCCGCACCAGCAGAGGCCATCACATTGAGGATTCCACCTGGCTAGGCGGACCGGGGTGTGATACCAGTAGGATACAATTTTAGATGCTGTTTCAGCATGCCCATGGAGTGTGCGGTGTGGTGGGCTCTATGAAGACATCCTCCCACTCCTTGTCTGATAATGTGCACCCCCAGCTCAGCCTCCCAGCACCTCTGACCTGCCGAGTGAGTCTTCTCAGCGCTCTGAGAGAGGAATGTGTATATTTTGGAAATAAGTTTGTGATCATCTTTTTTGTACAGGAACCACCTCTCAAACGGTCGCATCGGCCTAATGGCCAAGGGTCGCGTTGGTGCTAGATACCTAGTGCATCATTTGTGTATGTAAGTAAAGATCCTAGTCAGAAAGGCTATAGTCCACTTGGAGCTGTTTAAAAGGAATGAGGCCCAGTCAAACATATGTCCCAGGCCCTTACACTCACCCTCCAGTCAGCGTTGACCAAACCCCTATCCATCCCAGGAAGGAAATCAGGGTTTAAGGATATTAGGGTCATTGGAGAAGGGAATGTGGTAAGATTAGCCCTTGTGGAAACCCTATCCCAAGCAAGCAAAGTAGGACAGGTAACCAGTGAGGAGTATAGTCCCCAGCACAGGCAGACCACGACAGCCAAGCCTCCCTCCAGATATGGTGGCACGCTACCGTCTGGTCCATGAAGACCCAATACTTCTCCTTCATGGGATGATTCCATTCTACGAGGTATTGCAGCAATGAGCCCTGAAAATAGCGGGCGATGTTTGGCAGTGTAAGGCCGCCCTCCTTTTTAGGGTGCTGCAGCAGGGACTTCTGTAGGCGGAAAGAAATCTGGCCCCGGACGAAGCATTTGATCTCAACTTGTATGTGTTGGAGCATGTGTTTCGGGGGCTGCAAGGGAAGTGTTTGAAAAAGATATAGGGCCTGAGGCAGTACATTCATTTTAACGGTGGCCAGCCTCCCAAACCACATCAAAGATAAGCGCCGCCAGTGGGTCAAGTCTTTGCGGATGCGCAAGAGGAGGACCGTGTAGTTCACCTCCATAGTTTTAGCCAGGCTTTTGTAAAGAACCAGCCCGAGATACGTGATACCCTCCGCCACCCAGTCAAAAGCACAACACATGTTTTAAAGGGGAAGCATGGGTGCTTTACTACTGTTTCAAGAAAAAGTGGAAAATTTGTGGATGAACATGGAGAAAAGGCAGATTTGCTACATACTGTTTACAGATATGTTCTGTCAGATAAGAAGTGTTAGGAGTCAGACAACTCTATCAGAGAATCTGTTATCTAAAGGTGACGATAAATTGACCCCCACCATTGTACCCCTAAATAAGTATGCATACGCAATGGTTGGTATTTAACCATTATATTATTATTCATTTTGAAATGTTGCCTACAAATCATATGAATCAGAATGATCATAATCATTATAAACAGTTCAGCAGGCAATATACAGGCTAGACTGCATGTTAAATGTACCTGATCATATTTCATCAGGCATCTATAACTTGTTACTCTGTTCCCAACCCTAAGTGCTTCCAAACTGTCAACCATCTAGTGTACGTGGTTCTTTCAGTTTGCTTAAATATGCCAAGATATAAAGTGGCATATTTCCAAGGACTTAATGCTGCTGTAGCATCAATTTGTGGATGTTATGTCAGCTTTTGTTTATCGCCATATTTATATTTTGCCACTACTTCCAGCCAGCAGTATTTGTCCAGCGTTAACATGAAATTTTCCTTGTGGCACTTCTATTAGCATGATTTACCGAAAATAAGATGCAAGGTAGGCATTCCTGCGTATAAACTCCTGCAAAACACACAACGCAATACTTACAAGGATTTCCCTGAACGTGGCTAAAGAATAAAAACTGCTGCTGAGTTGAATTAGAGGCAGTGTTTTAATGTCAGAAAAGACCTGATCTTAAAAATGGTGCAAACACACTTGGGGTCTCATTTAATAAGTTTTGGTGCTGGACAGTGCTGCAAGGAACCTTGATGCGCTGCCCTGTGACCAAACAAAAGTGCAGGAATGCACCTTATCAATAAGATAGGGCATATTCCTGTCTTTTTCCCCATGTTGGTGCACAATGGCTGCCATGCGCCAATGTAGGCACCATTTCACCATGGTACAAGGATGTCTGAGTTGGGGAGCTGCTTGATTTTGTGCAGGAAGGGAAACCTTGTGGCACAAAATCAACCAATCCAGGTGATTTTTCTCTTTCTATGTGTGCTACAAAATACTGCGCACATAGAAAAAGGAAAAAAGAGAGAAATGAAAACATTCATCCTCATAGCTCCTCCCAAACTCGACCTTTGGGGTGGTGTTAGATTCTGATGCTTTCCCAAGATTCTGGTTTCTCGTAAATCAGGGAATGCTTCGGATTACATGGGTTTTCCATGGTAACACCCATAGCAACACCCATGGAATGTCCAAGTAATTTGTTTCATGCATGAAAGGGGCACATATTTATAAAGCAATGAAAAGCCACGTAAAGTGGCTTTACGTGGCCTTGTAAACATGCTGTGGCACATTGCACCACTGGAAAGTCAAAAAGGTGACATTTCAGTGCTGCAAAAGTGCATAAATGAGGCCCTTGGATAATAGAATAACTACCACAATTTATCCTTTGGAAGATCAACAACGCTATGGACCTCCGGCCATTGCAGCTTGGAGCACCAAGGAGACCACCACCAATGTCATGCGTTACTAATCTGACAAACTGCTCCATTCCCTTTGGGTGATGACTGGACCTGATCCCTTCTAGGTGCTGACCTCAGTAGACCGGAATGTGAGCAACTGGAAGCTGGAGACATGGAACCGCACAAAGCCAAAGACTCTCCAGAGCCATCTGGAACATTGGAAGGAGAAGAGACACACAACCAGCCAACCTTAAATTAGGTAATCTGCTGTCTGAGGAGCCACATCTGGGGGCCACCCAGATTCCACACTGGATGGCCATGTCGCAGTGGAGCCATTGTCACTGGTGGAGCAATCAAGGGAAGTGTTGTATCCTGTCTCTGAGTGCACTTGCTCATCATCGCTACTGCATTCCTTCCGTCTCTTTTTTATAACCTGTTCCAGATTGGGGGTGTCTTGTAGTTGTGGTGGAAAGGTGCCTGCTCCTTCTATGACTCCCACTATGACTGGCTCTGCGAATTAAAGCTTGTTGCACAGACCCTTCACTCCCTGTCCACAGCACCTGGCGACCAGTAGATTCCAGCTAGGTCTAGACATGTTCAGCAACATCACAGAATTGCACGTTACCATCTGAGATGACTCACATTCTTGACGAGAAGAGGAGGGAGTATTTGATGGCCAACTCTTGAAGGCGTTGCTTAACCACTAGAAATGACCCCCTCTGCCTCTGCACCCCTGTGGTGTAGTCAGGGAAGGAAAGTACTGTGGCATTATCCACTTTCACCTCCCCAGCTTGCAGACCTCCCTCAGGATAGCCTCACGATCCCTGTAGGAGGTGGAAGAAAGGAGATACGAACTGTCCCAGTGGCAGACAACTCGTGGCACTTGATGGTTCTGCTCCTCAACAAAGAATGGGGAGAGTGCACCTGCTGGCAGTAGGTCACGCAACCATGTTTCAGTATGTGCCACTGCATCCACTCCTTCTGCTCCCTCAGGCATACCCACCACCCACATGTTGTTCTTCCAGGAGCCGACCTCCACATCGTCCACTCTTCTTTCTAGTGACTTTACACGTGCCATTTCCCGTGGTACCTTCACTGCTGCATTCCAGGTAATAGGATGGACTTTGTCCAGTTCTTGCTCAATGTCATGTACCTTGTCAGTCACCCTGCGATGATCTGCACAATTAAGGGTGATTTTGTTGATGTGGCCCTCAAGGAACGCACGCTTTTGTTTGAGGGAGATACCTACTTTCTCCACAGTCGTGAGTACAGAGTCTAGTTTGGAGTCCAGGGTGTCTGCTGTCACCTGCCCTGGAAGCCAACGACCCCCCAGCCTCTCGGTCCACCAACACATATGACCAGCCAGGTATTGATGCCACCACCGGGGGCAGGTGGCCCATGGTTGCGCCAGACGCCCAGGTACTATGTCTGACATGTGGTGCAGTGCAGTGTGGACAGCCCGACTCTCTCCTTCAGTCAGGTGTATGCCAGCCAAGAATCTTAGTTTGGGCAGCACGAGGGAAATCAATCAATCAGTCAATTAGGACTTATATAGTGTGGCTACACACTTATGAGGGACTCAAGGCGCTGGGGTAGGTGGGTTGCTGGTCAGACTGGGTGGATGATTATGCGAAGAGCCAAATCTTGAGGTCCTTCCTGAAATGGGTCAGCTATGCGGATTCCCTGAGGTGCAGGGGCAGGGTGTTCCAGGTCTTGAGGGGAAGCTAGGAGGATGACTTTCCTCCATTTCTGGTCTTGTAGATCCTGGGGATGGAGGCGAGGGCGAGTTGGGAGTATTGGAGTTGTCTGGCGAGTACCTGGAATGTGAGACAGTGGTTCTGGTATACTGGTCCTTCGTTGTATTGAGCTTTGTAGATGTGAGTGAGGAGTTTGACAGGGACTCTCTTGTTGACCGGGAGCCACTGGAGTTGTCGGCGGTGTTGCCTGATGTGGCTGCAGCGAGGGATGTTGAAGACCCGTCTGGCTGAAGCATTTTGGATATTCCGTAGTTTCTTGAGCTATTTCTGGGTGACGCCAGGGTAGAGTGTATTGTTGTAGTCAAGTCTGCTGGTGACGAGTGCATGGGTGACCGTCATTCTGGATTCTGTTAGGATCCATCTTATTGTCTTTCAAAGCAGGTGGATCGTTTGGAAAAAGGCTAATGAAACTGAATTGATTTGATGGTTCTTAGTGTGTGATGAGTCCAGTATGAGGCAGAGTTGTGTGCATGGTCTGTCGGGATTAGGGGAGATCCCAGAGCAGCTGGCCACCAGTTGTACCAGGGTGAAGGGGTGAGTCCCAGGATGAGTGATTTAGTCATGTCCGAGATAAGCTTGAGACAGCTGTCTTTCATCCAGGTAGCAACTGCCTTCATTCCACTGTGGAAGTTGGTTCTGGCAGTTGTGGGTTCATTGGTGAGAGAGAGGATTAGCTGGGTGTCGATATTGAGTCCGTGGCTTCTGATGATGGCTGCAAGGGGGGGCCATGTAGATGTTGAAGAAGGTAGAGCTCAGGGAGGAACCCTGGGGTACTCCACAGCTGTTCTCTGTGGGTTCTGATAGGAACTGCAGTATTCTGACTCGCTGGGTCTGGTCGGTAAGGAAGCAGTTGATCCAGTACAAAGCCTTGTCGCAGATGCCGCAGTATGGAGACTTGCGATTAGGGTGCGGCGGGAGACAGTGTCGTAGGAGGCCATGAGGTCTAATAGGATGAGGGCTGCTGTCTCGTCCCAATTGAGGAGGGAGCAGAAGTCATCTGTGGCAGCAGGGAGTGCAGTTTCTGTACTGTGGTTGCTTTAGAAGCAGGACTGTGAGGTTTCCAGGATGTGGTTCACTTCAATGAACTCAGACAGTTGAGTGTTGATGTTTTCTCTATGAAATTGGGTGGGAAGGGGAGGGATGAGATCAGTCTGAAGTTCTTGAGGTCTGGCGGGTCTGAGGATTGCTTCTTCAGCAGAGGGCTGATCTTGGAGTGTTTCATTAATCGGGGAAGGTGGCTGTTTCGATGGAGCAGTAGATGGTGCGGCAAAGCTGAGGGGCGATGGCGGCGGCTGCTCTGTGGAAGATGTGGTACGGGCAGGGATCTGTCAGGTCACCTGAGTGGATGCTCTTCATGGTGTTGAGCTTGTCCTCTGTTGTAAGCAGGGTCCAGCAGAGCATGGTCTGTTGGGGTGTGGCTTGGTTGTGTATGATGGTGGCAGGCGTGGTGGCCGGATCTGGGGTGTCGAAGCTGTCATAGATCATCCTAATCTTCTGGTGGAAGAAGGTGCTGAGTATGTTGCAAAGGTCATGGGAGGGGGGTACATCTGTGGTCTTGCTGTTGGGCATGGCAAAGACTTCCTTGCTGTTGCACACGTTGACATTGATTCTGTCTTGGAGGGCTGCTTTCTTAGTGGTTTTCAGGAGGAGGTGGTGTGCATTGACGGCGGATTTGAAAGTTGTGTGAGTTTCTAGGGCCTACATCTCTTCTCAAGACATCTGCAGGTACATCTGGACTCATGAAGGGTGGGAGTGAACCAGCTGCCCTTCTTGGAGTGTTGTTTGCCTGGTCTTTTCTTGGGATGTACCAGGGTGTTGGTGCAGTTGGAGATCCATCGATGGAGGTTGCTCGCTGCGGTATTGATGTTAGTGGGCGATGGAGTGCTAGAGGGCGCACGGCAAGATGGCCGCACTGATGTGAGGCTCTGCCTGACTAAGATTTTATCCGCCTATTATATGCTGCAACCCTTAACATAATGACCCGCTATTGGCCGAATTGAACTCCTGACTGCCTCCTGAACGCTTTGGTCTGCTTTTTGACGCTGCAGTGCCCCTTTCTTGGCCTAATGTGAGAGCGTGTATTGGTGCCGGGACAGCGTGAAAGGGCACCCAATTATTTATGGTAAGCTCCACTGTCGGCTGTGACGTCCTCGAATTCCATCCTGCCTGCCCTGCCATGTTGCTGACAGCGGGCTGTGGCGGTGCCTACGAGGCGGAGGTGAACGCAGCGTGCCATTACCTGTGGCCGAGTGAAGCTACGACTAAGCGGCCGACGAGATTGCTGGAGGCGGTGAGTGGAGGCACCCGGGGAGCGACTGTCTGTGGACCCCTGCCCTGCCGGGAAGACCTGCCAGGTGGTGTGGCGGATGTGGCTGAGGCACGTGGTTCTTGCTGGCAGCGGCGGTGGTAAGTGGGGTTGGACCTTGAGCGGCCCTGGCTGCGGAGGCGGGACAGGGCCTAGCGCTGGACTGCACCCTGTGAGCTGTGGCTGGTGCGGGCAGTGCTGGGTGTCGAGTCGGCGGAGTGGGAGTGCTGACTGGGGCCTCCTAGGAGCCGCGATGTAGTCCCGGCAGTGTGGTGCAGCACTGGCACCTTTCTATCTTGAAGCTCTGCGGTGGCGGTGAGCTCCTGGACTGAAGCTCTGTATCTCGGCCCTAAGAGGTGGACGGCAGTTTATCGGCCTGGCGCTGCACTTTGAGCTGGGCTATGTGGAGCTGCTCGGCTGCTTGGAGTTTCCTGGGGCTGCCGTGTGATCTCGGCGCAGTGTGCTGATTTGGAGACTGACCTGGTGGAGCCTTGGGGACTTGGTGGTGGTGCTGGGCCCTGACCCTTGAGCATAATCTCCTGGCTGGGGAGCTATTAACATTCAACTGTGAGAGGTGTGCCTATGTGGGAGCTGATCTGTGTCACTCGCTCTGGTTTAATTGCGGGCTTGCACACCTCATTGGCCTTTTCTTCATTCTACCTGTTGCACCTTGGGGCCCAGGCTGTCGAGTGGGCCCTTTTTACATTCTGGAGCCAGCGTATCGCCGCAATACTTGTCACCGGACGCCCGCTGCGACAGTCATTGGGGTTTAAGGGGCTCTGGGCCTAGACTTTGCATATTCTGGTCCTGGTTGGGCTGCCATTTTTCTGCTCCGAGTGGTACTTGTGTATGGTCAACCAAAGATGGGGAGGGCTGATAAATCCCAGCCGCGCCTCAATTTTGAACAGTGCAAGACCCCTAGAAGTGCACAAAAGGCGACCTTAGACTCTGAAGTAGATGCGCATGTGGATAAACCCCCCACATTAGAAACCACGCTAATGGCCATGCAACACACATTACAATCCATTGAGGTACGATGGCGGGGGTGAACCATCGGCTTGATCATATGTCGTCGCAACTAGACGGCACGCGTGGGGGAAGTGGAGCAGTAGTTGTCGGCAGCGGAGGACGGCATGAGCACGGTGGCGGACAAAACCCTAAATATAGAAAAGGTTCTGGCTCTAAATCAAGCTAAAAATGAGGATTTGGAAGTGCGCTCTCGGCGCAACAACCTCCGAATTACTGGGCTGCCAGAATCAACCAACGTGGGGAAAATGGAGACATTTGTTGAACACCTGATTTCAGACTTCTTTGGAAAGGAACAATTATCCAGCATGTTCATTATAGAGCGTGCTCACCACCGTTCATTAGCGACTGGGCCAGTTCCGGGGGCACCTCCTCGCCCTATAATAGCCTGTGTGCTCAATTATAGGGATAGAGAAACTATCTTGCGCCTGGCCAGGGAGAAGGGCACCATTGTACATCAGGGTAACACCCTGGTTTTTTCCCGGACTTCACGGTGGCAGTCCAGGCAGCCCGGAGGGAGTTTGGAGCAGTGAAACCGTTTTTGAGAAGTGAGAGGGTCCCAGATGCCATGTTGTACCCAGCCCGATTGCGGGTCGGAACTGTTGAGGATAATAAGATCCTCTCTTCACCAAAAGCGGCCATGGAGCATGCCAAGCAGTTGAAGCGACGTAGGTGAGACTCGGAGGCTGCACTTGAGGAGGTGGAGTAGTGGGGAGGAGTTCAGCTGGCTGGCACAACAGTCGGCGCCTTGGAGCCTGACAATGGTTCGGTGTTATATTTCTCTCCTCTGGCTGTCACGATGCGAAATGTTCATGTTAAGTTTGACACGTGCTGGCTATAACTATGGTCTTTGGCATGCATTGTCCTCCTGGTGCTTGTAGAGCAGCATTGGAATATGCTAAAAGAAGGTAGTGCAGGGGACATGATTGGCATCAGGAGACTGTGGAAGCTGAAAGGCTGGATTTTTGCATCGATATGCCATCCTCTGATATGCTTGTTTGACTGTTTGCTTCTCAGAGCAAGGCATGTCCTTTGGTGGGTGGCGGGACTATTGTGCTCTACGATTGGACTTTGCACCAGCAAGCCAATACAGGACAGCTGCTATTTGGGACCTGTAGGCCTCCACTAGTACCTGAGACCTCAAAGAAAGATTTACACCTTGGTAGTCTCTTTTGCTATAATTGGATTGGGGTCCTTGACCGGGGATCCTTACTTTCACCCAACTGTATGACATTTATTATTAATCTAAGAAGTATGGCTGGCTGTCCTAACGTCACAGCGGAGACTATAAGTTTGCTATATCTGGACTGCAGGTTGTATTGTTTTGTTACTATCGCTTGGTCAACTCCTACTAATGTGGGAGTGTATTGTCTCTACGCCCCCGCATATGGGTATACCCCGCATATGGCTTGTATTTCTGGGGGGGAGAGTGGGGATGGGTAGGGTCATGCGGTGGCTTTGGCATGTTTGGGGTGCTGAAGTGGGAGGGGGGATGGGGTAGTTGGGTTTGTACTTTGCAATATGCTGGTGCTGGGGGAGGACAGGGGTAGATGGTTGGGGAATGTTACTCATGTACAGCAGTGTGTGGAGCACGCACAAGCATCGGTGACTGTATTTGCAGGTGTGCTATTTGGTCTCTGCTATTGCGGTAATCACTGATGGATAGGGCAGGTAAAATTACTTGGCTTACTTGGAACGTCAGGGGCTTGAAGAACCTGAAAATGACTAGGCAGGTTCTGGCATATCTAGATTAACATAATGTTCAGGTTGCCTTCCTGCAGGAGACACATCTCACAGGGCATACTACGGCCTCTGTGGCCAAGAAATGGGCTGGGGTGCGCCTTGCTTCCTCCTATTCGTCTTATGCAAGGGGAGTCATGATATTGATCAAAAAGAATGTCCCATTTGTATGCACGCATGAGGAGATTGACAAAGAGGGTAGATACATAATAGTGCAGGGGAGATTGTGTGGAACGTTGATCACTTTGATAAATGTCTATGAACCAAACGTAGATGATCCTGAGTTCAATACTATATTGTGGAATAGGATATATGCCCTGCCGGAGTCAGCGATCATTTGTGGGGGGGATTTGAATGTGGGGCTTGATCAAGATATGGATCGGAGGTCGCACACCAGTGCGCATGTTAAAAAGGCGGCCTATGCAGTGCGGGATGGCATGCGCGATTTGGGACTTGTTGATATGTGGCGGCTGCGACACTCTGGAGTGTGTGAGGGGACATGTTACACATATGCACATAACACATGGTCCCGCTTGGACTACTGGCTGACGACACGGGATGTTAATGCGTGGATAACAGGGATCCGGCACTTGCCCCACACATTGTTAGATCGCGCACCAGTTCTGCTGGACATGCTGCTTCCTGCTTATGCTCCTGCCCCATTTACATGGAAGCTGCAGCCCTAGGCTTTATTAGATTTAGTGTTTTGGGAAGGAATACGCGAGGCTATAGAACATTACTTTGCTGAGAATTCGGGGTCAGTGGAAAGTGTGGGCACTATATGGGAAGCGTTTAAAGTAACGGTCAGGGGGGCGTGCATAGGCATGCAGGCAGGGGTGCTTAAGTCTTTGAGTGACTCCATTGGGCGGTTGGAGCATGACTTGGCGGGGTTGGAGCGCCAGTATGAGGAGGCACCGGCAGCGGCTACCCTGGCTAAGAAATGATTGAAAGTGGATGAGTTTAATGAACCTGCTGAGCAGGAAGTGAAGCACTTGGCTAGGAGAAGTAGGGCCTGGCATTACGGTGAGGGTGGAAGACCGGGGCGTGTATTGGCTGAGAGAATCACAGAGCCTTGGGCTAGGTATTGTGGGTTGCAGGAACTTACAGAGGATGGAAGGTCTCTGACAGACACTAACGAAATATTGGTACAATTTGTTCAATACTACAAAGCAATGTATGCGAGTAGGAAGACAGCTAGTGAGGAGGAGATCGCATAGTATCTAGATGATGTGGCCCTAGTCTGGCTGTCAAAGGGTCAGCAGGACTTCTTGATGCATTCTTTGACTGCCGAAGAAATTAAGGATGCAATAGCTGCTTTGCCGAATGGGAAGGCAGCAGGTAAAGGTGGACTTCCATCTGAATTTTGTAAGGAGTATGCTGAAGTGTTACTGCCTCACTTAACGGCCATGTATGCGGAAGCATTTAAACAACAGCGGCTCCCTGCCACGATTAGAGAGGCATTACTTGTTGCGTTACCAAAACTGGGCAAACCCCTGGATAAGTGCGAGTCTAACAGACCGCTGTCACTCATGAACACTGATGTTAAAATTCTTGCTAAAGTTCTGGCGACACGGCTGCGCCTATTGCTTAATGTTATGGTTCTCCTGGACCAATCAGGGTTTATTCCCACGCGGTCTACTGCCCATAACTTGAGAGCCTTATTCGCTGTCCTGCACTTGCTTAAACTGGACCTACCGGCAGTGGCAGTTCTGTTAGTCGCTGCTAAAGCGTTCGACTCGGTCGCATGGACGTACATGTTTGCTGTGCTACACCGCATGGGGGTGCCCTTCTTTTTCACTAGCTGGATAAAGTTACTATATGCGGACCCAGTGGCCCGGGTGCGGGTTAATGGCCATCTCTCGGAGGCCTTCCCAATAAAAATGGGTACTAGGCAGGGGTGTCCGCTCTCGCCTTTATTGTTTGCTCTTGTGTTGGAGCCCATAGCATGTGTGTTACGGCAAAGACATGCTGGTTCGGCACTGCGAATCTTACAACAGCCATTAGCAGTATCAATGTATGCTGACGATATGGTACTGTATGTAAGGGAGCCAGAGCAATATTTGGAACAGGTTTTCCGGGAATATGTCCGTTTTGAATGGCTCTCTGGTTTAACTATTAATTGGAGTAAATCCATAATACTGCCTCTCAATCAAGGTACAACACCGTTTGTTCTGAACTACCCCTTGGAGTGGGCATCCGACCCTGTACGGTACCTTGGTATTTGGGTACATCAGGACCCGAAAGAAGGTATCAGGGCTAACTATGGGGTGGCGGTATCCAAACTTGAGGATCAGGTGGCTAGGTGGATATGTTTGCCCCTTTCTTTTGCTGACAGGGTTGCCCTGATCAAGATGTTGGTACTACCTAAATTTATATATTTATTTGTCAAGGTCCCGATCACTCTGGCGAGCCACTTCTTCGCCACACTACGCTCTTTATTAATCACGCTTGCATGGGAGGTAAGAAGCCCCGCATACGGTGGGAAACGCTGATGAAGCCGTATGAACTGGGCGGTTTCTCAGTACCGGACATGCATGTATACCATCTCTGTGCACAGGCACACTTTGCTTTGTATTGACAGGTGGCGCCACCATTCACACCACATGTGGCGGTTGAGGCTGGCACAGTACACCCCTTGCCACTCGAGGCTATGATAGTGAATTCAAATTCAGTGTATGATAGAGGTGAGGCAGATACAGTACAGTGTAAGACTCGAGCATGGGCGGAGCTGGGGAAAAGGGCAGGACGGCTGCCGTTGTACGCTCCTGCAATGCCTTTGTTGCATCATGCCGACATATCAGTGACAGGTGAAGCTGGGGCTATTAAACTAATACAAAATGTCAGGGTGAGTGTCATGGGTGATGCATTTTTAGGAGGGACTTTTATCAAGTTACAGAACTTTCTAAGGGATGGGGTAAACAAAGTCATGGCCACGTTTATCTATACCAGACTTTGGGCCGCCATGTGTAGTCTGAACCCAAGCTTTCCTGATGAGCCGGCTGCCCTGGGGGCGATACAGCTTCTCTATACAGTCGATCATAAGACCAAATTAGTCTCCCGGCTATATTAAACCTCACAGCTAGATGAAGGTGCCCCGGTGTCTCCTTCCAGGGCTAAGTGGGCTGGAGGTCTTCTAACTCCATTGACGGATGAAGAATGGGAGGAAAGCTGCAGGATGACGGGGAGTTTTGCTGTGAATGGCAATTTCAAACTCATACATTATAAATTCCTCCACCAGGTGTAATATACTCCTGCTCAGCTGCATAGATATGGGCTGAGGGACTCTCATTGTTGTGTGCGCTGCGGGGTGTAGGGAGCTGATTTTGTGCATCTGGCATGGGCTTGCTCTAGAATATTTGCATTTTGGGAGGGCGTGACCGGGGCGCTGTCTACCATGACAGGCGCTCAGATTGAGTGTGATCCTAAAGTGTGTCTGTTGAGGTTGGTATCCAAAGTCCCAGTGGGAGTGCGCAAGTTGGTGGTGCTATCTTTGCAACTAGCTAAGCGCAGGGTCGCCCTATGCTGGGGTGGGAGGCAGGGACCCAGACCGAAGTGGTGGTTACAGGTTCTGGCATATTGCCGGGACCAACTTGCTTGCTACTATAAGGGGTTGCCATCAGCATCTCGACCACGGGACATCTGGGAACCTTACACTACATATATGCTGGTGCAGGCAGATGACGATTAAAAGAGTACTATAATTGCATACAGGGTACCATGTACACGGCATTGCTCTTCTTGGGATGGGAAGCCTGATGCTACTGCTGGCTCTTATATATACATACATCCAACAAAAGTAAGTAGAACAGATACATGTGCAACCATTAACACCTTACTATTGGCACAAATGCTAGAAAATCCATTAATGGACTATGTGATGACTGGGGATTTTAACCTTAATTTACTAATACCATTCATAAGGGATGATGTCTCACAATCGCAGGACCTTCAATGGTTAATACCACAGCAGGAGTGCCAAGGAACTACGAGCAACCAGGGACGTAATCAAATTGGTACATCATTCATTAAGGATATAGAAGCACTTGGTTTGCGAGTCCTCAATGGTCGATTTAAAGAGGATAGACCCCCTGCATTCACATATATAGCACATAATGCAAGATCCAGGATTGATTATACAATGGTATCACTTAATTTATTTCAAAACATAACCTCTTATAGTTTGGTAAAAGTCGGAGATAGTGACCATTGTCAGCAGATAATAACTACCAATATCAGACATAATACTAACCAACAGTACCATACTATGCCTGGTTACATTGGAACAATAAACTACTAAAAATTAATTTGGACTAATCTCAATAAAGACATCATGAATGAAAAAGTTGGGAATATCATAAAGAGTTGCTTTGCTGAAAATAGGATGGAATCAGCAGTTGATCTGTGGGTGGAATTTACTAAAAAACTAGTGTAACCCAATCAATAGGAGATTAAATAGGGAAGCAGAAGAAAAAGACTCACATATGAATCTTCCATATACAATAACAAAGTTAAAAAGAGCACGAAACAGGATAAGAAGACAAATAAATACTACAACAACTAGTGAGGAATCCCTGACTAATTTAAAAACATTAAACCAGCACCTAAAGAAGGAACGAGAAATATCAAGCTAAGCAGGAATTGTGGTCCAAACTCTTGCATGCAAGTAAACAGGCCAATGCGAGAGAATTTTGGAAAATTATAAACAAATTAGTCCGGCCAAACAAACTGGTAGTTTCATCAACACTAACTGAACAAGAATGGACAACATATCTAGAAAATCATCTAAACAGTAATGCTGCGGAAAAAATCATTGTGTACACACAGATCACCTCTCCAACGAGTGATGAGATGCAAGAAGAATTTGCAATTCCCAAAGAGCACTTAGTAAAACTAATAAAGAAGCAGAAGGATGGGGCGCCAGGCCCCAACGGGATACCATTCGCCCTATATAAAGAAAATCCAAACTTTTGGTCGAGCTACTTGGTAAAAGTGTTCCGAGAAGTCATAGAGACGGGTAAAATCCCTGAATCCTGGCGGGGATCTCTAATCTCTCCTATATATAAGAAAGGTAACTGGGCGCTTGCAGAGAACTATAGACTAATCACCCTACAAGACACAGATGCTAAGCTGTTTGCTGGAGGTCTCTTAACTAAACTAAATGAATGGGTAACAGAAAACAACATTCTACCACTGAATCAAAGGTCTTGGAACAATGATAAACATCATGGCATTATCACTTATAATCGAAAAATCGCTTAGAGTAAAACAGCCATAGTACCTATGCTTTGTAGACGTCAAATCTGCTTTTGACTGTGTGCAAAGGGACTTATTGTGGAAAAAACTTTCTGAAAAAGGTATCCCAGTAGTGTTATTAAATCTTATACAATTGCTGCACAATAAAACCTGGGTAAGAGTAAGGATGGGGGACGGCCAATCATTAACAAAGGAGATTCCAGCGTTAGAAGGGCTAAAACAGGGATGTGTGTTGGCCCCCCTCCTTTTTAATCTATTTCTAGGAGACCTATCAGGGAACCTGGATGAACTGAATGCACATCCTCCTAAGTTGGGGGACAAGCCGATAACTAATCTAATGTATGCGGACGACGCTATCCTTCTAAGTCAAACTAAAATAGGTCTCCAGCGCTTAATCAACAGAACAGTCTTGTATGCTCAGCAAAATGGAATGGTAATAAATGAAACCAAAACAAAAATCATGGTGGTCACTAGGAATAAAAACGTGAGACAAAAAAACAAATGGTTCATGGAAAATAATAAACTAGAACAAGTAGAAGTGTATAAATATCTGGGTGTACTATTTGACCAGAAGGGAAATTATCTCTTACAAAAACAGGACATCCAAAGGAAAGCCATTTCGCTAACAGCAGCATTCAAGATAGCACAAAAATCGCTTGGAAACCTGACTTATGGGCCGCTCTTGAAAATTATAGGGGCTAAACTGCTCCCAACTATAACATATGGTAGTGAGGCACTAATGGGGATGGATGCGGAATTGCTTAATAAGGTACTTTCTAAAGTATATAGATCTCTTTTCCAACTCCCAAAAAATGCCTCTCCAGCACAAATTAGACTGGAGTTTGGCTTAAACAATCAAGAGTTAGCAAGAAAAGAACAGTTTATTAAAACATGGTATAAGTTTAAAAACGATCACGACAATCATATTTCTCGACTACTCTGGCAAGAAGTAACAAATAATACAAAATCACTTGCATGGAGATATCTCAACGAGGTAATAGAAGAGTTTTCTCTAAAGCCAACATGGAATAATAAGATAAACTATGGATCCTTTAAAAAAATTGTGAATCGAACAACTAACCACCTATCACTTTTACATGACAAAAATAAGTTGGCAAAAAGAAAGCACTCGTGGATGGTAATAAATGGATATGAAAAAAAGAAAGTACAAGAATACTTGGAGACACCATGGTCTGAAAAAAGCAAACAATGTCTCATGAAGGCAAGATGTGGAACTCTACCAGGCCTTAGTCATGTCCCGCTATGGAAAAAAACTGACACCAACCTATTGTGTAGACTCTGCAAAGGTGGAGAAGAGAATATTGTACATTTCCTATGTATCTTTCCTGGACTCCGTAGTGAAAGATGTGCACTACTTAAATCTCACCTCAATCGCCGGGATGTAAGGACATGCAGGCAGGCATTGAAAACTTGTCTTCATCTTAATGATATAAACATGAACATTGCCTTTGTAAAGTTCCTAAAGATAATAACTACCAAATTGGAAGAATAAATTAGGAAAAAAGTTTTTTTTAAAGAAAAAAAAAAGAAAAAAGAAAAAAACTTTTTATTAACAATTTTTATTGTAGGGATATAATTGTTTTTATGGTATTGCAGTCTATAAATTGAATATGTATTTATATTGGAAGTATTGTACGATTTTAAGTAATCAAACAATAAAGAACTTTACTATTTTTTACTATTACTGCTGGCTCTTGATTAATGGAATAGATGCCCTTACCTTGTAAGTGATGATGTTAGTATTACATATGAAAGATATGCTGGATGTATTGATACAACCCCAATAGATGTATTTCCTGCCAATGATACTAATACCTGATGTATGTAACTATGGCCACTTGATTGTTCATTGTACTATATGGGAAGGAAATGTATGCGCATTTCGCAGCTGTACTGGGTTATTTTTTGTTGTTAAAATGATAAATAAAAAATAAAAACATTTTTTAACAATTGATGTCAGTGGGCGATCGCAGAGTTGACAAGAAGTTCTTCAGTGGCCCTGATCCAGCTGTGACTGGGCATTGATGGCGATGTTCAACAGGGGGAAGGTGGGGTTCTGGTCACTGGGGTTGTCCAGGTGGAAGTTGAGGTCTCCAATTAGGAAGTCGTCGGTGGATGCCAGAGCCTGGGGTGCAATGAGGTCTACAATGGTGTCGGTGAAGGGATGTCAGGGGCCGGGGGGCCTGTAGAGGAGGGTGCCGTGAAGGATTGTGTTGGGGTTGGTCTGGATCTGGATCTGGAAATTAAGGTGTCTATGGTTGCCATTAGGTCATTAGTGTGCGTGGTCAATCAGAGTGGGCTTTTGTGGATGATGCAATGCCTCCTCCTGGGTGGTCGGGTGGTCCTTGTAGGTGATTTTATAGGCATTGGAGATGGCGATGTCCAGTCCAGAGCAGAGGTTAATCCAGGTTTCCATGAAGAAGGGGATGTCTTGAGAGGTGGCGTTGAGGAGGCCCCAGATTTCTGGTGTGAACTTGGTCCTGGTTGCTTCCTTCTACATTCCAGGGTTTTTATTTCTTCTATTTACTTAGAGGTGCATTTGTAGTCTCTGTTTGCCTCTAGAGGCCAAAAAGCGACGTTGGGCTGACTAACGTGAATTTAATTGGCCGGCCGTCACTTTTTTCACTCTAGCGTCAGGATTTTTATCACTGTGACGCTAGTGTTAGCGGCAATTTTCACTGCCACTTGCTGCTCCTAACGCCATGTAATGGTGTATTGTAAATACGTTGCTAACATGGTAATGGAGTTCAGCGATAGTCAGTGGTAAAAATTTGCCGCTAAGCAACATCAAAACTGCTTAGCGGCTATTCTTGTCAATATGGCCTGTAGTTTTTCACATACTTTATGCTTTCATCAGGTAAGCAGCCAGAAATCAGCCTTTTGGCATCTTCCCTTAGCAACTAGCCCTCCGCCCCTGCATGGTACATTATTCACTTTTACCACTAATTATGCCTTTTGGACCAAGGAAGGGCCACTTGTGCTCTGCCCTTTTTGCTACAAGTATGGGCAAACAATGCCCCTATGAGGAAGCTCCAAAAGGTATGCTACTTTTCTTTCTTCCTTCCTGTTAAAATGTGCACCACAGAAGTGGAAATTATTTTTTCTCTCTCCTGTTACTTTGAACAGTGTCTAAAAACATGTAGTTTTAAAGTTGAAAACGTAAGAATGAAATACACAGAACTAAGCATTAAGTATGGGCGTAAAAAATTCATTCCGCTCGCGGAATTTGCGAATTTTTCACGATTTTGTGATCCTGAATCGCGTGAAATCACAGCAAAATCTGCGAATCCGTGAGCGGGACACATTTTGCTCAGGAAGCACTTACAGGGTTACAGCAGGTGCCCAAGTTGAAGCTAATTTCTTTGTAGCCATTTACAAAATGGTTACAAAGAAATTAACTTCAACTTGGGCACCTGCTGTAACCCTGTAAGTGCTTCCGGCGCCTCGTTGCCTACTTACAACTATTCTCTGACCCTGCCCTGACCCTCGAAGCAGGGTCAGAGAATAGTTACAATTAGGCAACGAGGCTCCTGTCACAAAAATTAAACCTCAGCAGGAAGCACTTACAGATATAAATCAGGTGCCCGAGTTCAAGCTCAAATTCAATAATGCATTATAATCAGCCCAAGAATCTAGTGAGCATGGTCGATGCTAGACAGGTGTGCTTTCTCCCCAAATAGCTGTAATCCGTGATGGAGGTCTAGGCATCCACGAGTTTCTCGAGCGCAATCCCCCAGTACTTCCAGTGACCAGGAGGCTGCTTTCTCCTCATCTGCTGCGCTGATCGGCCTCTGACCTTTATAAACATGAGGCATGTGAACTCGCACAGAAGCCCGGCCCCACACACACTAGGCTATGCAACCTCTTCCCGGCCTTTCCCCCACTGTGATGGACAGCTCACTCGATGGACCTCGGCGCCTATAGGCGCGGTGGCAAAGTTACAGATACACAAGCTCACTGGAGACAACTCTTCTGGGCCTTTACACAGCTGTAGTGCAGGAAAAGCACGATACATTTACCCAACGAGGTAGCACATACTGTTTTTTCCTCATCTGCTGCGCTGATCGGCCTCTGAACTTTATAAACAAGAAGCATGTGAACTCGCACAGAAGCCCGGCCCCACACACACTAGGCTATGCAACCTCTTCCCGCCCTTTCCCCCACTGTGATGGACAGCTCACTCGAAGGACCTCAGCACCTATGGGCGCGGTGGCAAAGTTACAGACACATGGACTCACTGGGGACAATTCTTCTGGGCCTTTACACAGCTGTAGTGCAGGAAAAGCACAATACATTTATCCAACAAGGTAGCACTTACTGCTTTCTCCTCATCTGCTGCGCTGATCGGCCTCTGACCTTTATAAACAAGAGGCATGTGAACTTGCACAAAAGCCAGGCCCCACACACACTAGGCTATGCAACCTCTTCCCGCCCTTTCCCCACTGTGATGGACAGCTCACTCGAGGGACCTCGGCGTCTATGGGCCCGGTGGCAAAGTTACAGACACACTGGCTCACTGGAGACAACTCTTCTGGGCCTTTACACAGCTGTAGTGAAGGAAAAGCACGATACATTTACCCAATGAGGTAGCACTTACTGCTTTCTCCTCATCTGCTGTGCTGATCGGCCTCTGACCTTTATAAACAAGAGGCATGTGAACTCGCACAGAAGCCCGGCCCCACACACACTAGGCTATGCAACCTCTTCCCGCCCTTTCCCCCACTGTGATGGACAGCTCACTTGAGGGACATGGGCGCCTATGGGCGCGGTGGCAAAGTTACAGACACACGGGTCACTGGAGACAACTCTTCTGGGCCTTTACACAGCTGTAGTGCAGGAAAAGCATGATACATTTACCCAACGAGGTAGCACTTACTGATTAGCCAGTAGAAAGTACTCCAGTTGAATATAGTGTGCAATTTCAAAATAATCTGCAATTTCACAGGGAAGTCCGCGAATTCGCAGATTTTCTTTGCGAATTCGCGCAAATTTGCGAATTGCGAATTCGCAAAATTCACCCATACTTACTTATCATTACATTTCGAACAGTCAGACCTCTTAGGCTCTGAAACCTCTTACACTCCTTCTCTGTTATCAAATACTGCCATATTTTCATGGAATCAGGCTTGTCTTGAATGTTAAATAACTTTTTATCTTATCAAAGCCCTGCCGCACACAACACTTCTACATTGTTTGCAACACCACCTTTATGTTGGCCACATCGTTTGGATACATCCAAATCAATTATTCTTGATGTGACTCATAATTTGCTCTTCCAACTAATTTGCCATTTGATCTTCCACCTCCTAAAAGCCCTGTAGTTTTAGATGCCTTTGATCCTCGCTATGAGTGGCCCATTTGCTCCACTGGCATTTGTAATGGTAGCTATGTGCTCCATTGGGATTACAAAACCTGCAGGAAAAATAATTGATGCCATTTGTTAAATCCTTTTTTGCATCTCCAACACTCTGACCCCATAATTGTGCACTGTGGTGGCAATGACCTAGGCACCTTGACTGAGATTGGTCTGGAAATGCTAATGAGGGAAACCTTTGCAGAATTGATTTTATTTTCCCCCCAAACTGCCTTTGTCTACTCTAATATATGTCAAAGACAGAAATGGAACTGGTCCAATCAATTTTGTCCACAAATTGAGAAAGCTAGGAAACATGTGAATAAAGCTGTTTCAGCTTATCTCAGAGATTATAAGATGGGGTCCATTTTCAACAACAATCTGCATTTTAATATGTATGGCATCTACAGGACAGATGGTGTACATTTCACAGATGAGGGTAACAGAGTCTTTCTCAACAACTTTAGACTCTGCATAGGTACTTACGTGTAGGTACCAAAATTTTCCAATAAATACATAAACTCCTTTTAGAGCCACCCAAGATCTAAACATATAAGCTTGATTTATATTTAATAAATATGGGAAACATCCTTTACAACAGAACCGTTACAACGCGGTACCGTTACAACGCAGGATTTACAACAAAAGTTGTTACAACGACTTTCGCTGGAGGGCGCTCTAGGTTAGGGGATAGTTAAATTTACTATCCAACACCTTCCCTACTATCCACGGGGACTGGAGTTGGAATAGTAAATTAAACTATTCACCATCCAGAGCCCCCCAACGCAAGTCGTTGTAACGACTTGCGTTGTTAAACCTGCGTCGTAAAGGTACGCGTTGTAACGGTACAAGTTGTACCGTCATACATCCAATAAATATATATATATTTTTTTGCTTGGAGTCGCGCACCCAGTGCGTTTTGGATTTGCGTACCCATCGCTTTCACACCAGAGGGCTGCGCTGGGAGTCGCGCAACCAGCAACTTTTGGAGTCACGCAACCAGCACGTTCGCACCAGGGTGCCGCACTGGGTGTCGCTCCCTCAACGCGTTCACACCAGGGGGGCGTGCTGAGCACCGTGCTGGAGTCAAGACTCCAAATTTTCCCGTAAAATAAAATTTGCTCCTACCACTAATTTCTATTCTCCCCGGGGACCCCATCCCCTGGGGCCTATATACAACGATGGGGACCGTGGGGGGAGCCCCAGTGCCCCCACGATCCCGCCGGCTCCCAGTGTCCTTCGGGAGCCGGCATTGCTTCTCCACATGGGAGCTGCTAACATGCAGCTCCTCATGTAGAAAAGCAATTTTTCTTAGGTGTTTGGAAGAGAGAGCAAGTTTCCTGCTCTCTTCCAAATACCAAAGCAGAATTTGTTATGGGAGAGCGGGAGCCGCGAGGCTCCCGCCCTCCCATAGCCCGCACTTTGTTTTTTTGCTGCTGGATCCGCGACCCTGCGCGCATCATGGCATTTTAAAAAAAATGCTTTTTTGACCCTGGAGGTCCTTGTGGGACCCCCTTAGCAGACCTAGGGGGTCAGGGTGTTTCAACTCTGCCCTCTATTCTTGTTTTGTACCTTCATTTTACTACTTTCCAGCACCTCGCTTATACAGAGGCACAAGATGGCTGACAACAGTTCTGGTTTGGACTGTTGACAGCCAATTAGAATGCAGCTCGTGATCGGCAGGATGCGCAGATCCTAATCTGTAGGGTGCGCAGATCCTAATCTGTAGGGTGCACTGATTCTCCGCGGCCATAGACTAGCCTATTGTTTTACATATCATTTTCTCAGCAACTACTGAACAAATTAACATCATTTAACAAAGAGTTCTTTCTGAGCCAAGGGCTACCATTCTGCTAAATTTGGTGTAATTCCGTTCAGCAGTTCGGGCTGTAGCCGCGGCCAAAGATTCCTACAGAAAACTGCATGGGGAAAACATGTTTTGGGATCCCCCCTTTTTTCTCAGCCTCCGCTTGACTAATCACCCTGAAACCATCAAGATAGGAGCGGACCAGAGTGCCCCACAAGTTTTGAAAATTTTGCGTAGATTCTTTGACCGGCGAAAAGTTATTGAGATTAGAAAGTTGCGATTTTCCTATGGTAGTTAGGTCCTAACTATAACTACCTACTGGCGACCGCCAATAGGTAGTTGACACAACCAAGGTAACAAACAATTATTAAATAATCACCCAATGAAGGGTTAAAAAGCAATGAAACGATAATAAACCACAAGCACCACAAAGCACTGCGAGCCACTGGGGCGTTCCACCGGGGGCGAACTGTTAAATCAAGTGCATTCTCTACCATTATCAAACAAAAGTGAAAAGTTACGGCACACCTTTCAAAAAGTTCTCAGCCAGAACGAAACATGTCAGGAATGCCGTCTGGTTTACCCATAAAGGATGCAAGCTCCGTTGTTGGTGTGCAGCTGAATTCTTTCTGTTGGAAAGATGTTTGGGCAATTTGTAACGGTGTGATTTCACCGCAGCAACGCACCTCCAGCAAGCGCGCCAGTGTCTGCCCGCAGTTGAACCCCTATTGTGTATTGCAAAAGTGAAAAGGGCAGGCAGGTGACGCCACAGACCGTCTTTGGCATGGACCTCGGCAAGCCTCGAAAATGAGCTTCTTGGGGCACAACGAACTTTGCATCTGCAAAACCAAGGTAACAAACAGTTATTTTTCCCCCTATGCTATCCAACGCTTTCCCTACTGTTGCACTCACTGGAGTGGGAATAGTAAGTTTTACCCCTACACTATCCAACGCTTTCCCTACTGTTGCATTCTCTGGAGTGGGAATAGTAATTTTTACCCCTACGATATCCAACGCTTTCCCTACTGTTGCACTCACTGGAGTGGGAATAGTAATTTTTACCCCTACACTATCATACGGTAAAGATATTGTATATTTTTTCCTTAATATTATGTTCATATATATATATATATATATGTTTTAAAAAATAAAAGTTTATTTTTTTATAACTGAAATGAATTATTTAATAATTTTAAGGTTATTTAAGTATTTTTAAGTATATTTTAGATAATTATTTTTAATATTATATACATTTTAAAATATTTTAAAGATATTTAAAAAAAATCGATATTTTGACTAACTATATTTTTTTAAACGATATTTTTCATTCTATTTTTTGTACTTACCTTTTTGTAGATAGGCATTCGATATTTTTGTATTCGATATTTTTACTTTAATATTGTTATCGATATTATGTCAGTGTTCCTCCAAATAGCTATTTCCTATTTCGCACCCCCCACTCCCTGTCAAACTAATAGACAAGGTCATGAATCAAAAGCTGGCATTTTTTATACAGACTAACAATGTATTGGATCCAACTCAGTTTGGATTACGAAGCGGTCATAGCAAAGAAACAGATTTTATAAAAGCCTCAGATAAAATTACAGCTACCCTAGACATGATAGGAACTGCAGCCCTTATTTTAACTGACCTATCCGCAACCTTCGATGCAGTTGACCACAAGCTATTGGTTGACTGTATTCAAAATATTGGGATCAAAGGGGCTGCTCTTGCTTTGCATAGATCCTTTCCTATTGATCGAGATAATTGGTGGCTTTGGATCAATTTGTCGCTGAACATTTTAGGCTGCCTGATGGGGTACTGCAGGGATCCTCGTTGAATCAAATTTTGTTCAATGTCTGTGTCACACCATTGGCCTACCTCATACAATCTCTTGGCTTTGGAGTAACATCCTATGTTGATGACACACACATAGATGCATCTTTGAGTGCTAATATTAACACCACAGCAGTGAAATTCCAACACTGTATGGGAGCCCTCAGCAATTGGATTAACAAAAAACTGACTAAAACTTAACTCTGAGAAAACAGAGTTGATCCTTTTTGAAAATCAGTCCTCAGTATGGTCACTGGCATGCTGGCCAAGTAATTGGAACTCTTCCCTCCCTGGCTGGGAAGAAAAACATATAGGCTTGATTGTGGACAACAAACTTACCTTTGCCCAACAGGTAAATGCAGTAATTTCAGCTTCTTTCTACATCCTCAGGATGATAAAGAGAATCCTCCCCTATATACCAAGTGAGGCACATAAAACAGTTGTAACGACCCTTTTACTTTCTAAGATCGATTATTGCAATAGTCTATATTTAAATATGCAAGAGCAACATCTTAGGAAACTTCAAATGTTACAAAATGCAACAGCACGTCTGCTATCAGAGATTCCAAAGTTTAAATCAGCCTCCCAAGCCTTTAATAATTTGCATTGGCTTCCTGTCAGCTACCAAATCAGATTTAAGGCTCTATGTATTGCTTATAGGGTGCTACAGAACGATGGTCCTGACTACTTTAAACAAAACTTCAAATGGTACAAACCTAGCAGAAATCTTAGCTCCTTGGGAACAAAAAAATGCGTGGTCCCCAGATTCAGACGGTCAAACTGGTATGGAAAATGTTTTGTATCCTGCACGGCAAAAATCTGGAATTCTCCCCCTCTACATCAAATCTTTGCCAAACTTGTCAGCCTTTATGAAGAACTGAAAACCTGATTGATTAGGAATTAATCCCGACTAGTTTCCCCAGCTATACTTAGCAGAGTCAGCGCCAAGACACCCCCGGATATTTGGGAACTCAAATCTCTTTAACATAAGATAACATAAAATACCATGACCTGCTAAGGACTTTATCTCCAGCCAACCCTCCGAACTATGGGGCATATGTATCAACCTCCACCTTCCAATTCATTTCTATGGGCCAGGAGGCCCATAGGAATGATTGGGAAGTCATTCTCAATTTGCGATTCGCAATTTGAGAATCGCAAATTGAGAATAATTTCAAGGGTGCAAGGTTGTCATAAGGACACCCTGATGCACCCCTGAAATGAACATGTGTGCTCATATGACGCACATACGTAAGGGCATGTATGTGCGCCACATGGCACCTTTGCAAATGCCAAAAAGTGCAATTGGGAAAGAAATCGCAAATTACCACCAACTTGAAGTTGGAGGTAATTTGCGAATTCTTAATGAGAAATCACAAAACTTGGGTGCTTCATACATAGCATTTAAGGAATCGCAATTTACGATTCCTTAAATGCCTATGCAAAGTTAAGGAATCGCAAATTTTGCGATGCGATTATCCAAATACATACCGTTTTCCGAATTTTGAGTTGCAAACGCTGCTTTTTTGCAATTCGCAGCATTTGCGAATCAAAATTCGGTTGATACATATGACCCTATATGAGAACCCTCCAAGGAAAGTTGTGCTGATGCCCTGATGCCCTCTGAGGGACAATGTGGGGGGGATCAGGATCCCACTGCCACCACAAGTGCCCTGAAAGACAGCCAAGAGCCTCTGGGGCTTGGAAGTGTGGGCAGGAAGGTGCTCTAGGCTAGTCGCTGAGGAGTTGGGCATGATGCCCCTCAAAGAAGAAGCGGAGCACCAGCAGACAGGAGAGTTGGAGAAGACTGATACAGCGAGCCAGTAAGCCATCTACCGGTAAGGTGTGCACTACTAGAGGCTAGAAGGCCTTTTAAAAATGCTCCTGGTGGTTAGAGCTCGCCACCGGGAACATCATGAGCCAAAGAGCAAGAAAAGTGGCCAACGGGGCCCAAGTTAAGATCCTATAAAGATTTGATATTTTACCCTGTTTTAAAAGAATGAGAAATTAAGCGTGTGGGGCTCTGCCGAATTTCTGGAAATGACCGCCTGGGGAAGTTAGGGCCTGAGGTCCTCAAAAAGGCATTTTTATCATTTTATGCAGGAGAAGGGTCTGTGGATCCTACTCCCTGTCCTCACTCTGTGCCCTCAGGGGTCCTCATCTCCCTGGGGGCAAGGCGAACTCAGTTGTGGTCTTGTGTGGTGAGGTGAACTGGGTCCTTGGTCCCCATCCCTAGGACTCAGAAGGAGAAGCATGATGGGGTGCTCACCCAGCCCCATGCCCTACTCTGGAGTGGGTCAGCACACACCGCACTGAGCCTCTCACCTTGTAGCAGGAGACACAGGACACCAGGCTCTTGGCCACTGTACACAGCACAAGCAAAAACACAAAGGATAAGGAACCGGTTGGATCTTGGGGTCCTGGGAGTCCCCCCGCAGGCCGCTAATGGTCACGACTGTTTGCAGGTGTCCCACCTGGGACTTGGCACATAAACACAGTCACAAAAAGACATTGAAATGTGGAGTGAGGCCGCTGAAACAAAAGGCATAAGCATGCTCTGCAAAGACTTATTGGCATATTTTCCTTGGTGGTGCTCCAATGAGAGGGCTGGGCACTACTACTGTTACTAGCAGGTCTCAGGTGGGGCGCATGAGTTGCTTATTGGTGTATTGCATCCCCAGAGCTGAGCTTTTGCTACTTGGCTGTGGAGTGTCAGGACCCATAGGGGTGGGCCTATGGCTTCATTTTATGTGACCTGATGAGCTTAAAAGACTGACACTTAATTGTGGTTCTTTTATATATAAATGCTTTATTGAAAATTTGATTGATGAAAACTACAATGCTAATGTTTCTAATAATTGCTGTTGTGTATGATTATGGTTTTCTTTGGTTTTCATGGTGGTGTATTGCTAAAATATAATATGTGGCTACTATTAATATTGTGGTGATTCCTTGTCAAAGCCAATAAGCTTGCTTAATGTATTATTATGGTGACCCCTTGATAAAGCCAATAGACGTACCTTGTATATTGATGTCTTGACTCCTTGACAAAGCCAATAGACCTGCCTCATCTAAAATAACACCCTCTTATATTGGGAGGTTGCATCTGGTATAAGTAGGGGTATTGATATCATGGAAGATAGTACCCATTAGTGGTCAAATGTGATATAAGGGTGTCACTAAATGTATTTCAATCTGCCTAATGTATATATTTTGTATTCAATGCATAGTATTTGGTGGCATGTTTGTAGTAAATGTACTTTTCTGTTTCCAAATAAGAAGCACTGACTAGACAGTCATTTATTGAGTGTTGCTGTTGCTTGCTAGTGAATGAAGATTATTATACCACACCACCTTCCCTGAGTAGGCCTTGGACTACTCTGCTTCAGTACCCTGCGAGAGTCAGGTGCTACAATGGGGCACTTGGTTCTCAGTAAGGACTCACATCCTGCACAAGTAATAACCCAATTTCTTAAAGTAAGGATTTAAAAATGATATTATAGGAGGCAAATGAATTGCTTGTCATCTGGATGAGGGATCACTAGCTAGGGGTGTGCAAAATGGAGTATTTTGCTTCCCATAATATTCCATAGCGTTCCATGACAATTTCAAAAAGTTATGCAAGATTATGCTTTTCTAGAGAAACGTTGGTTGTCAGTATTTTCATGCCGTTTTCCAATTAGCAGATAAATGTTCCACAGAAAATGTGTATTTGTGAGACAATTTCTGTGCAAACCACTTACCGCTGGTATCTTGCAAGACTTAATACGTTTTCGTAAAAGATTATGCAAAATCGAATAATGCAAAATTTCAAGAAACTTATGCTATTTCACTGTGGATTTTCAAAAATTCCCCAAGGCTACTTGCCACATCCATAAGGCCAGTGAGGAGGATGAGATGAGGTGCAATGAGTGAACAGTGGCACTTGGTCATTATATTCACAGACACAACTCCATAAAAGTTATGAAGAATTATGATTCATGAAGGCTGTGTATTGCTTATGACACGACGGGCATGAGTAAGTATGTTTCTAATTCCTCACAGGGTTGTACCACTAACTTTAGAAGCAGCCATAATGATTGAAATTATTGCAAACAATGCACAAACTAGTAACCCCACACCCTCAGAGTAAGAGTCGGTGTTTGTCGACCTTTAGGTAATTGCCAATAATGGCAGCTCAGCTACAGGCTTGTGTCTGTGCACTCGCTGTGCTGCAGGGCCACTGAGTGGTACCACTGAGTTTATAAGCTGGGTCTGGCCAAACAAAGCTTAGAATAGCTGTAGCAATGCAGCTAAGAAGCATTATTTTGAAAGATGATACAAATGACAGAAGACCTCGAGTAAATGCAAGAGTGGAGAGGGAAAAGCAGTTTCATTTATTAAGGGGTGGCAAGCTGCTGCGCAGCGGGAGACTTTGCGTGAGACTCAAAGGCCTATCACTATTCCCTGATGATTAATGGAATTTTCTCCTCACATTCGTACGTCTTACGGATTGCCCGAAACAGATCATAGGACCGGTGCGATTAATTTACTGTGGTACAATAACATTTTTGGGTATTGGGGCCATTCGCACTCCTCAAGGTGGCGTAAAACATACGCAACTAGATCATAATGGTGGTAGCAATAATGAGGTAGTCGGCTGTGTTTATTGATTATCATAACTATTCGTATAAGTCTGTAGATTGCATTTCCATGGACGATAAAACGCCTTGAGCTATTTAGTGATACCTGTTTAATGATATCAGCGTTCTTTCATACTCTTGGCATTATTTTAGCCTATTTTATTAATTTCCAGTCTCTTTTGATCCTCTTTCCTGTTTGTTTACAGCAGCCCCCGAGGTCACCTTACATAAATTGTACTTGTACAAATGTGTACCAATTGTTGCATCACTTCACAAGTGCAACGCTATTTACACTGAGTGAGCAGGGCAAGTTTATTGTGAACTAATGTTAGTACACAATATTCTCAGTACCAGTGCAATCTATGTAATGAGAAAATGTCGGTCCAAAATTGCACCAAAAGGTGCAACGGATAACGTCACTTCCTCTCTCTTGATAACGTCCAAATGGTTTCACGACTTACATGGCATGTCTCGTCCAGGTGAGAAATTCATGCATAGTATTAACCCGCGGGGAGTATCCGGAGGTCAAGGCGGCAACATGTGATATTCATTGGAACCCAAGTTCCCAGAACTGTTCATTTTAATGAACCGCACGTGATGTGGTAATTCGTAACCTTTAGCATGCGAAGAGTCATTCAGAAAGTCAAGGAGCGCTTATTCAAATGCTTTTGACTTTTAAGTTCAATGCTCTCGGGGTCGGGCTGAACATGCCGTGCTGTGGTGCACGCAGAGCCCCAAACAACAGCAGCGCGCGCGGGTAACTCCTGAAGGGCAAGCAGGCCGCGCGCAGGTCTGCCTATCCATCAACAGCCCCAGAATTTATGAAAATCCTGGCGCGTGGCTTTGTGTCAAAATGTCTTTGCATAATCTGGATAAATAACCTCCACCTTATCGCTTGCAGTCTGTCAAAGCTTCTTGTCACTTCGATGAAACTAATAGGATTTTTTCTGACACTAACCACGTATATGATGCATAAAACTATGCTGATTTAGGGTGATTGCATTACCCCATCTGGATGCTTTATAACCTTATCCCTGATAACGGCCGCGGTCACCTTGCCTGGGAGGGAGGTTATTGCACCAGCCAATCATAACCCATACCATCTTTCACATTTACTGAGCATCACGCGCTACATTTGCAGTCTATGGAACATTTGAAGTCAAAATGGAGTCTCCGAAAATGACTGCTGACAGGCCTTGTTCTACACAATTGGCGAAAATGTCACCCAGCCCGAGCGTAAATACTGTAAAGGCATTAGCAAAATAAATGTTTGATTAATGCAAAAGTCACTCGGGTTTAAGTGAGACATCATATTATTTTTCGCATTTCTGAAAAGGTCGAGAGTTGGAAAACAATAATGTGCGAAGGGAACAAGCACTAGGTGTTACCACACTGCAGTGTTTACAGTGTAGATGGTGTAATGTTGTGACCGCACAGTTGCGGTCTAGTTGATTAGCGTACGTAGACGTACGCATACGCGGTGGCGCACGGCGCCGCGTAGGTTGCATAAATAAAGGTGGGCGTGTCCCCGAGTTAGTCGGGACCGCGCGACGAACTGAATAAGGTGTCCGCGTGAGTCCTTAATGGCGCGCCCTCAGCCTGCGCGCCCCCCAGGTTATAGAACCTGACAATGGCGACGAAGGGTGTTTGACCCCACGCTGTGCCCCCCGCACAGCCTGCACTAGATCGATGATCCGGCCCAGGTTCAAAGCACTGCCCCGCCTGGCCCGGCGTGGCCCTGGCCGTGACCCACGTGAGGACAGGTGACTGGAACCACCTCAGTGTCGCCCTGCCTCGTGATCTCGTGGCGCCTCCTGGTCACAGCGCACGCTGTTTATGGCTCGCGAGAGCGGCGCACGTCCTCGCTGATCAGCAACACGTGCCCAGCAGCGGCCGCACTGCCAGTGGCGCACATCCCCACGTGGAGGAGCCTCGCCTCCCGACACAGAGCACAGCGCCCCTAGTGGAGCATCCAGTGCCCGCGCAACGATGACGACCATCCCCCCTATCGAGCCCTTCGTGATCGACGGCGCACCAGCCTCCTTGGCGCCAAGATGGAAGGACTGGACGGAACGCCTCAACTTCTACTTCGAAGGTGCGGGGACAGCAAGGGACCGCCGCCGTGCACTCCTCCTGCACCTAGGGGGTAAGGACATTCACCGTATCTACAAGACGCTGACAGAAGCCACGCCACACACCTACGTCACGCTCCTGCAAGCGCTTAACGCCTACTTCGAACCCATGGTCAGCAAGGACTACAACCGCTTCCTCTTTCGCCAAGCCCGGCAGGAAGCAGATGAGTCTCTTGATGCCTTCCACGGGAGACTGATGGAGCTCGCTAGCACCTGTGGATTCAGGGAGGAGCAAGAAGAAATACGTGGTCAGATAATCCAGAATATGTATTCTTCCGATCTCAGGGTCAAAATCCTCCAAGAAGATGGGAAACCCCTGGCGGAGATCCTGAAGCTAGGCCGCTCCAAGGAACTATCGAAAGCGAGAGCCTCGCACATGGAGGCTGCACTACACAGACCGGCTAAAAGTGAACAATCCAACGTCGCAGAACAAGTGCACATTGTCCGCCCCAAACAAAGGTCAGTCGGAGGGAAGAAACCACCGGAAAGGCGGAAGGAATGTGGGTACTGTGGGGGCACACCTCACAGAGCAAAAGACTGCCCGGCGAACGGCAAGAAGTGCAGCGCGTGTGGGCGATGGAACCATTTCGCATCGGTATGCAGGTCCTCGAAACAGAAGACGGAGGCAGCGCACGCCATCAGAGACAGCCCTGATAGCGAAGATATGGATGACGATGTCCATGATTACCCCGTACACTATGTGTTTGCCATCGATCAGCCGGCCAGGAAGAAGAAACGCCTCCCGAAGTGCCGCATAAGGGTGAACCAACAAGAGGTGAGAGCCACTATAGACACAGGAGGCTCCATCGAGTTAATGGCAGCAGACGTGTATAACCAACTGCGGGACAAGCCAACCCTGAGCAAAGCAAAGATCCGAGTGTTCGCCTACGGACAGAAAACCCCGATACCACTCATCGGGTGCTTCCAAACGGACATCTGCCACCTAGACAGGACGGTCCCCTCCACCGTTTATGTGACAAAAGAAGGGAGTGGCATGCTACTCAGCGGAAAAGCCGCCGAGGAACTTCAACTCATCTTCTACGCCATGGCTGTCCTAGAAGACGAACTCGATACCATCATCGAAGAATTTGACGACATGTTCAGGGGCATCGGGTGCCTGAAGGGGAAAGAAGTTTCGCTGCACATTGACCCGTCTATCCAACCGGTGGCACTCCGGCACCGGAGAATTGCGTTCCACCTCCGGAAGAAGGTTGAAGAAGAGCTCGAGAGCCTAGAGAGACAAGGAATAATTGAGAAAGTGGATGGGCCTACGCCTTGGGTGTCACCGATCGTAGTAGCGAGAAAGCCCAAACAGCCAGGGCAGGTGCGCATATGCGTGGATATGCGCCTACCCAACGCCGCAGTCAAGCGGGAGCGTCACCTGACACCCACCATTGACGACATATTGAGCGAACTCAATGGAGCCAAATGGTTTTCCAAAGTCGACCTCCGCTCAGGCTACCACCAGCTTCCACTCCACCCTCACGCAGCAAGCCATTGCCCTCGCTCACCGAGGACACCAAGGAGTGGTGAAGACAAAAAGCAGACTCCGTGCTAAGCTATGGTTTCCAGACATGGACTCGCAAGTGGAACGGGCCGTCAAAGAGTGCCAGTGGTGCCAAGCAGCGGGCCTCCCAGAAAATCCACCGCCAGTCATCACAGAAGTTGGCCCGGAAAGACCATGGGAACACGTCAGTGCCGATTTCGGTCACCTGCCCGATGGAAGACACATGCTAGTCATCATGGATGACTACACGAAATATCCAGAGGTGGAGATTATCACATCCCTCACCGCAAAAGAGGTGATTGCCAAATTCGAGAAAACCATCGCAACCCATGGCATCTTCGTGAGAGTCAAAACTGACAACGGTCCCCCCTTTCAGAGCCAAGAGTTTGCGGAGTATCTAGCGGAGTGGGGGATCCTACACCGGAAAATAACACCCCGATGGCCGCAATCGAATGGAGAAGTGGAACGATTTATGCGCACGTTGAACAAAACAATCCGGATTGCCCATGCTGAGGGAACATCAGTGGAAAGGGGAATCTACTCCTTCCTCCGAGAATACAGGCTCACCCCACACCGCACCACTGAGGCAGCCCCAGGTCCGTCCACGATGGGACGCATAATCCGAGACACCCTCCCAAATCACCCCACCTGGAACCCCGCCAGTGCAGAGTCTTGGAGAACTGTGCACAACAGGAAAAAGTCCAACGACTATGCTAGCTTCCGGCGGAAGTCCAAAGAGTCATCCATCGCAAAAAATGACCGAGTGTACGTCCGAGACAGGTACCCAGGAAGCAAGTTCAGGCTCCCGTTTGAGCCGCAACCATGGACGGTCACTGCCCGGAACGGGACCATGATCACCGCACAACGAGAAGGAGAAACGGTCACCAGGAATGTATCATTCTTCAAAAGAGCTGCCGAACCCCAGAACGATCCATCCAGCTCAGAAAGGAAGGGAGAATCAACAGCATCGCCAACCCGGCCAGAAAGCACTCCCGAAGCCGCCATACAGGAGTGGGGCATAGACTCTGCAGAGGAACCACGAGCCTCCGGCACCCCCAGTGCCGCTCTCCTCGAGAACCCCCAGAGCACCCTGGGCGCAAGCACTCCCTCCAGTGAACCACCCCAGAGAGTGCTGTTCCGTGGCCAAGCGGCCGGCTATGGGCTGAGAAGAAACCCGGTGCCCTCCTCCAGGATGGCTGACTATGCCGTGGGCTGAGAGATCCTGAAGAGACTGGTAACAGGCCGGATGGCCATGTTTTGTTATTTGTGGGGACACTCAGAGCAAGACTTTTGAAAAGGGGGGGGGGGGATAGTTGTTCATACCAAAGGTGAAAAGGAATGTAATGTTGTGACCGCACAGTTGCGGTCTAGTTGATTAGCGTACGTAGACGTACGCATACGCGGTGGCGCACGGCGCCGCGTAGGTTGCATAAATAAAGGTGGGCGTGTCCCCGAGTTAGTCGGGACCGCGCGACGAACTGAATAAGGTGTCCGCGTGAGTCCTTAATGGCGCGCCCTCAGCCTGCGCGCCCCCCAGGTTATAGAACCTGACAGATGGCTCGCGCTGAAGATAAAGCAAATGCAGTCTATGGTTTTTCTGCTTACAGTGCTATTTATGTGCGCCACTGCTTTGTAGTTAGGTAGAACGTCTATATACGTACATACATGCGCACTTCGAGAAATTAGAATATTGAGGGGGGGTGAGAACCCACCTCAAACAATCATCACAATCCTTCTCTGGGTGAACCATTAGAGTCTCTAAATTATGGGAAGGTGAAACCTCTAGTAGCTTGGCACAACACAGTCAGGCTTAATTTTGAGGCACTTTGTAAAGTATTTATGTAGCCTACAAACAGTAATAAAGTAAAACATAACATAACTCAAGGAAAATCCCACACCAATTAAATACAAGCATTGGCATAGCCAATAGGTCTCGCCTATGGGACCTTATAAGTATTTAGTTATTCAGCACAATGTCCTTGGTGCAACAACATCACTGTTGCATGGCTAAACACTTATAAGGGCCCAAAGACGAGACCTATTGGCTATGCCAAAGCTTTATTTTAACCTGGAGAGATGTTCCGATTACATTTACAAACAGAGTTGCATTAGAAAAGTGACAATTGAATTAAGTAACTAACCACAACTTTCAGAGACACAGCTATTGTTGGTACTACAGGCTGAATGACACTGGTACTCAGGCCCGGAGTTGTAAAGAGCCCACTGCAACCCAACTACACCTGTCTTTGACTACAGAGCCAGGGCAAGTAAACCTTACTTTCCATGCATGCAATACAACCCATGAGCATGGCATCTCCGATACACAACTGTGGGTTATTTATACAGGCAAGACATTGAGACAAATGTAATGAAAAGCCAGTGTGATGATTCAGTGAGTTAAACACATCTAAGAGAGACTGGCATGGCTAGCTCAGTCACCTATCTTTCCGATGTCACAACTTTCACATTCACCAAGAATCTGGTTAAAATACATTTTGGACAGTGCTCTAAAATTAACAATGACATGCAGCAACGCGTGCAAAGCCTACCACGTGCACAGTATTTCACCCACAGTAGTTCTGTTTGTAATGAGCTACAACACAATCTGTTGTGTGCGGCAAGAACCCTGCTCCAAAGTTCTTGAGAAGGACCTAGGGAGTGTGCTAAAGGCACCCTTGTTCATCTGATGCATACATGGGTGCAGCCTTCGTGAGAGGGGAAGGAGGTTGTTGGAAATGGCCCTTTTTGCAGGGTTATCCCCAAAGTTGTGCTTCTTCCTCCTTTATTTTTCCTGACCTGTGAATGTTGGCAATAGGACTCTGGGCACTTTACCACTGCTGATCAGTGCTAAAGTGCATATGCTCTCTGTGTCAATTGTTATTGTGATTGGTTATCCATAATTGGCATATTTGTATACCCAAGAAATCTCTAGTAAAGTGCACTGAGTGTGCTAGGGCAGGTGATACAAATGCTACTAGTGGGCCTGCAGCACTGATTGTGCCACCCACATGAGTAGCACTAAAATGTTGTCTCAGGCCTGCCACAGCAGTGCCTGTGTTCAGTCTGAGAACTGCCATGTCAACCTGGTCAGTGTACACACTGACCAGGCCTATCCCTTCCCTTTCTGTACACATTGGTCACCCCTATGGAAGGCCCAAGGTTTCCCCTTGGGCAGGGTGCAATGTATGTGAAAGGTAGAGCATGTACTAGTGCAGGTGACATGCTCTGGTAGTGAATTACAGCCATTTTCGTTTTTCACTATTGTAAGGCTATCTTGCCCATAGGCTATCATGGGGAATGCTGTGTACAGTGGTTACCTGCATATCTTCCCATAGGAGCAAGATATGATATAAAAGTCTGGTATCCATGAACTCAGAATTTAATAGCACATCTTTTAGGAAAGGTGTTTTTTAAATCCTGTGTTTGAGAACAGCACTTTTAGAAAGTTGCTGTTCTCTTGTCTGACCTTTCTGTGTGCCTTGGCCTGTTTGTGAATTGACTGTCTGGTTTGTGAGTGACAGGGCTGGGGGATTCCAGGAGACAGAATGAGTCCGCCCAGTGGTGAATAGAGAGATCTGCATCTAGATGGGAGGGAGGAGTTGCACAGGGACCTGAACTGTGCCTGCCCCCCACAGTGCTGGCTCCACCCCCTGTGGTGCATCTGATGTCTCTGCCCTGCACTGTGAAAGGAGAGAAGGAATCATGTTAACAAAGTGCTCCAGGGCTGTGATGTGCCTCCACAATGCCGGCTCCACCTCATGCTCGGCGGCTGACGACCCTGCCCCTCTCTCTGAAAGGAAAGGAGAGGCCAGGAAAACAAAGTGCTCAAGGAACACCCAGAACTGGTTCAGACCGGGCTTAGAGCCCTCCTGCACAAAGGGAACAAAGACATTTTGGGGTATAAGTACAGAACCCCAGATTAGAGAAAATTAGGATTTTGACATTTCATTCGATTCGATTCGATTCGAGATTCAATCATTTGGATTCATTCGGAGATCGGGTGACAATGATGACGACGACGCAGCTGCGTCGCAGCTGACTCGCATCTGTCATTTGGTGCCGGATGACTTGACTTTCGTCATTGGATTTGCCTGAGATGAGGATTTCTGAAGATTCCTGCTCGCAGCTGATCCCCATCCACTTGGTTTCCGGATGATTGTATTCCTGCTGCAGCTGATTTCTCGGATGGCCGCCATGATGGGGGATTGAATCCTGCTTGCAGCATCGAGAGAATATGCCTGGTAGGCGCCATGTTCTATCCTTTGTGATGAATTTGGCCTGCTTCATTGTTTGATACATTTTTACTCTGATTTCTGGTTGGAGCTTTTCCGCCCTGCTTTGTTGCTTGTTGCTTGCCTCATTTCCTATGCATGACAAACTTTGTATCCTGATTGCAGTTCATCATTGCTGAGCTCTGCTTGCCTGATTAATTTAATCTGCTTGACCGCCGTAGACCACAATGGAGGACTTCAGTGAAGCGGCCGCTGGTGAAGAAGGTGAAAGAGTCCAGTGGAATCCAAGGGTGGATTATATAAGAGCAGTACCTGCAAGCAGAGGGGACAGAGTCTTTGCCTCTCGGAAGTGACCAGGAGGCATGGAAGACCAATGACCACCAATGACGGAAGACGCAGGAGGTTTGACGGTGACCTTGTGGCTGTAGCTGTGAGAACCAGGCAAAGCTGTGGAAGACCAGGAGCCTTTTACAAACTGTCCCACATCAGAAGGCAAGAACCAGGAGGTGTTGTCGGTGGCAACATTAACAAGCCTTGGCAGCAGCAACAGATGAGCAAAACAAAGAAGGTGAAGTCGAGACCAACAAGGTTCAAGGGACTCACCAAGTACAGGAGAGTCAAAAAGTTCCTGAGCAAGAAGGGGAGCACACTGAACCCAAAGAAGATCCTCAAGAGGACCCAGAGGCAAAAGGAAAAGGAGTTACAAGAGGACCTTGAGCAGCTCACCAATGATGCAGGCCCACAGTGCAGAGGATGTGGTTAGGAAGAAGTTCTTGGTAGCAAGAGATGCTGGAGGCTGGAGCTTCTTGGAGCCTGAAGATAGCTGGAGAAGAAAGTCAACAAGCCTTGGCAATGGCAAGTGGACCCGGTGCACAGGGGTGATGTTCCAGCCTCAAACTCAGTGAGACGATACTGCAGGCCCAGAGGGAGTTGCAGAACCACCACCTGTGTTGCTGGGCCTTTTGAAATTAGGAGGACGTCAGGAGCAGCAGACTGGTCAGCTTAGTTGTGGTGCCTGCAGATGCAGGGGAGGGACTCCTTCACTTCAAGGGAGATTCCTCTGGTGTCTTTGATGTCCACAGGACTGGAGAAGAACCTGGATGGAGCACAGGCACAGACAATACAGAAGACTGGCAGGACGACAAGACCAGAAGCAGCAGGAGTCTTCCAGATCCAGTCTCGGTTTTCAAAGTGAAGTTCAACAAAGTCCAAAGTGCCCAGACGTTTGAAGTAGAAGTGGTTTTGGATCTGAATCTTGTCCCATGATGAACCTGTAGAAACACCCGCAGGTAATCCCTTAAGTTCCCAAAGGAAAGGGTTGGGATGATTCAAGGGTCCCTCCCACAGGAGGATTTGCACAGAGGGGAGGATACTCCCATGTCCTTTGTGCAGTTTCAGGCCAGAGCATGAGCCAACATCTCCCTGAATTGGTTCCAACTGGAGTATGCTAGGATGGCACCAGATGTACCCTTCTAAGCAGTCTGGTGGTGCTTGCAAGAGCCCCCACCCCAACCCTATACACTAAGGACTGTCTGGGAGTTGGTCACACCTCCCTGTGAAAGGAAACGTATAACTCTGCATTCCCCTGCTCAAGCCTGGCTCAGCAGTAGGAGGGCAGAATCGTATCTGTGGTCGGCAGCAGCACTAGCTTGCTGTTGGACGTTTAAAGGCTGCTACCGGGAATACAGGGGGGCTCCCTAGGAGAGCCCCCTTCTACCTGGGATCCTACCTCAAACACTGGAATCAGTGTTAGGGTAGGATTCCAACATGTCTGATACCAAACATGACTGGTTTAGGTGCAGCCCACAAACAGTTAGACATCTTGTAATTGGCTTGATGTCCACTATTTGTAAAAGAAATAGCTGGCCGCAGTTACAAAGCCTGTAGAATCAACTCCTGGGTATGTAGGATGTGTCCTGCTCATACAAGGCACCCTCACACTTATAACCAGGGATCCTGCCTTCAGGATTGAAAGGCCTACCTTAGGGGTGACTTATAGGTTTTACGTGACGTGGCCTCAGATATAAGGTAACATATCTCTTGTGAGTGGTGCTAGCGCCAGCTCACACAGGCTGCAATGGCAGGCTTGTAGTTGCAGTTTGAGTGGTCTCTCAAGGGTGGAATAATACTTGCTGCAGCCCATGGGAGACCCCTGGTGTACCCAGGCCCTGCGTACCTCAGTACCATATACTAGGGACATAGGGCCCGATTCACAGAACTAACTTAAGACAAAATCCTAAACTTACTACTTTTGGTATTCACAGAAGTTAGGATTTTGTCTTAAGGTTGTCTTAAGACAGACTTAAGACGGACTTAAGACAAAATCCTAACTTAAGTCTGTCTTAATACTAACTTCTGGGAATACCAAAAGTAGTAAGTTTAGGATTTTGTCTTACGTTAGTTCTGTGAATCAGGCCCATAGAAAGGTACACCAGTAGCCAATTAGGAGGCTACCAAGGTACTTACCATTGTCAAATTGAGGGAGAAAACACAGAGACTGATGTCCTGATTATCAGTATCCCAGTCAGACTAGTCCAAAAAACACTGACACCAGGCAAAGAGTGGGGGTAAACATGCTAGAAACATCCTACCTTTCTTTAGATGCACTTTGGTAATTTCTTGGGTTGAGTGAATATTATTCCCCCTTTATTGATGGGTATGCTTTTATTGTCCAACTATTAAGGTCCTTACTCCAAAAGAGGACAAATTCATTTGGAATGATGAGGCAAATGGAGCTTTTGAAAATGTGAATGAATGAATTGTTTCAGCACCGGGATTGACACCAAATGTTTTCTTAGAATTGATGCTAATCAAATTGGGTTGGGTGCTGTTTTTGTGAGTGAATGACAAAGAAATTACTGTGGCTTTCACTTCACATTCTCTGAAATTTCCAGAAACAAATTACAGGCCTTAGCTTGTACGTGAGCAGTGGAGAAATTCAAAACATTGTTTTTGGGTGGAAGTTTAAAATTTTTCAAGATCATAAACCACTTTGGATGGAAGTGGAAGTTGCAAATCTTCAGCTTGGCTAGCAAGGTTGTTGTTACTTCTCTAAGAAAACACCTTTTATATAAGGTACATACAAGGTGGAACGAATGGAAGAGCTTATTGTTTGTCATGAATGCCCTTAAAGACAAATAATGGGTTCAATCAATCAATCAGTGACACTTATAAAGCGCGCTACATACCCGTAGGGTCTCAAGGCGCTGGGGAGGGGGGGTGCCGCTACTGCTCGAACAGCCAGGTCTTCAGCTTCTTCCTGAAGGAGAGGTGGTCTTGGGTCAGGCGCAGGTCGGTCGGGAGGGAGTTCCAGGTCTTGGCGGCCAGGTAGGAGAAGGACCTTCCTCCTGTAGTCGCTCTTCGGATGCGGGGGACGGCGGCGAGGGCGTGGTTGGCTGATCGGAGGTGGCGTTTGGGAGCGTAGAAGTTGACTCGGCTGTTGAGGTAGCTCGGGCCTTGGTCGTGTAGGGCTTTGTGTGCGTGGGTGAGGAGGCGGAAGGTGATTCTCTTGTTGATGGGGAGCCAGTGAAGGTCTCTCAGATGTCCGGAGATGTGGCTGGATCGTGGGATGTCGAGGATGAGTCTGGCTGAGGCGTTTTGGATCCGCTGGAGTCTCTTCTGGAGCTTGGCGGTGGTCCCGGCGTAGAGGGCGTTACCGTAGTCCAGTCGGCTGGTGACGAGGGCCTGGGTGACGGTCTTCCTGGTCTCTGAGGGGATCCACCAGAAGATCTTCCGTAGCATGCGTAGGATGTTGAAGCACGCCGAGGAGACGCTGTTGACTTGCCTGGTCATGGAGAGGGAGGAGTCCAGGATGAAGCCCAGGTTTCGTGCATGGTCTGTCGGTTTGGGTGCGGTGCCCAGGGCGGGAGGCCACCAGGAGTCGTCCCAGGCGGAGGGTGAAGAGCCCAGGATGAGGACCTCCGTCTTGTCCGAGTTCAGTTTCAGGCGGCTGGTCGTCATCCACTCGGCTACCTCTTTCATCCCTTCGTGCAGGTTGGCTCTGGCGGCGGCGGGGTTGTTGGTCAGTGAGAGGATCAGCTGGGTGTCGTCGGCGTAGGAGATGATGCTGAGGTGGTGTTTGCGTACGATGGCCGCGAGGGGGCTCATGTAGACGTTGAAGAGGGTGGGGCTCAGTGATGATCCTTGGGGGACGCCGCAGATGACTTCGGAGGCCTCTGACTTGTACGGAGGTAGGCGGACTCGCTGTGTTCTTCCGTCGAGGAAGGAGATGATCCATTCCAGCGCCTTGTCCTGGATACCGATGTTGCTGAGGCGCCGTGTTAGGGTGCGGTGGCAGACCGTGTCGAATGCCGCGGAGAGGTCTAGGAGGATGTGCAAAACAATGTTGAATGTGGGTTACAATGGCTGAGGATCTGTTCAATGGTAAAGGTGTAGTCACACCACAGGAATGGTTGAATTGTTAAGGTGTAGTCACACCACAGGAATGGTTGAACTCCTTAAAGTGTGATGAAACTCTCCAGAAAGTGTTCCTTTTTGTAAATGTAGGTTGGACTAAAGAAAGGAACTTGGAAATTTGAATTCCAACCATTTTCCCACGTTTCCCAGGAACTGTCAGTTGTGCTAATGCAAAATGACAGGTGTGTTCCACCAACATACATATGTGAGACACTAATCAAAGTTGCTCATGAGGGTCATCTGTGTGTTAATAGTACATCTAATAACTTGAAGCAATTTTATTGTTGGCCGGCTATGGATGCACATGTAGTGAACTGAACTGATGCTTGTACAACCTGCTAGCTTTCAGCTAAGCATTGGAAAGTGTTGAGACTTCTTTTCATATGGTTTCCATCCCTGTATGAGTGAGACTTACTTTGGATTTTGCACAGCCTTTTGAGTTGTTACCTGCAAAAAAAATGTAATTATAGTGTTGGTTGACAATTCTTCAAGACAGGTGTATTTTTATTTGGTACCTGTTCCCAACATAGCGTCAGTGATCAAATTCCTGAAGATCGTTTTCCAATTTGAAGGACAACCTAAGGAATTAGTCACTGACAATGGAACACATTTCACTTAATCTATCATGAGGCACTTTATTGACTTATATTAAACACCTTCATGTGGGCTTCTATTCACCAACTTCAAAGGGTTTAGTGAAAAAGATGAATAATTCCCTAAAAGAGGGTGGACAATCAACATGAATTTGGGAACGGATGAGGAAAACATTTTAAGATACAAGTTGTGATCTTATTTCATCACGCCACATATTACTACTGGGGTGTCTTCATTAATGCTTTTAGGTAAGAGAGCAACAAGAACCATTTTATGTACTGATTGGGTGAAAGATTTGCATACAAATTTAGAAAAATTAACTCTTGTTCAAAGTGCACTGTTAGTCAGAGTGTCTGAGCAACAGACTTTGTGCAAAGAAAAGATTAACAAAAAATACAATGTGAAAGAGTTTGATGTCTATATTGGTGATTTAGTTCGGGTTAAGAAGCCAAACAGAATCAAACAGGGAGAATCCAGATTTATGTCACCTGTTCAAGTAGTGAAGTTGTCTAAAGGGTCAGTTCTACTTTCTGGAAGGTGTTGGTGGAGTAGGAAAAACTAAAATTAACTGATGAACAGGCCAAAATAAACATTGAAGTGCAAGAGAGCCTTTAATGATGAGTCCTCTACTACTTCTGACAGTGGTGCCTGGTGCTTGGATTGTAATGGGGATAATACTGTAAGATCATATTGTGATAATAATTTGAATTATGTCTTATCTGCGCTTTCAATTTCAGGTTCGGCAGTTTCCGCTGGAGCCTCTGCATCAAGTTCAGTGGTCTCTGGTTCCAGTTTACACACTAAGTCTATTGACACTCCTTTACATGTCGGTTCAGCTTCGTTTGTACAGGGTCTAATGACTTATATTTACACCAGATATATTATTTTTTATTTGTTTGTAAGGGGAAGGTGATATACTGTATTGAATATTATGTACTATATTTCTGTGGTGTTTAAGGTTATTGCTTTACTGTCTATTCATTATTGTGCTTACCTGGTTATTGTATTGATTTAACATGTTCGATGTTCTGAAATCTGAACTCTGGTTCCTTGGTTTTCCACGTAATGGTCCTGACGAGAGATAAAGTTTGATCTCATGTGATCTCGTATTTGCAGAAACGGTTTTCATTCTATACTCCTAACCGTGCCCTACGATCGGCCAATCAATGCCTACTGGCCACTCCCAAATACAAATATGCCCGTCTGGGAGGCCAATCTATTTCAGTTAAGGCAGCTTCTGCTTGGAATGCTCTCCCCCTGTTCCTTAGAGCCTCGCCGACCATCACTGTTTTTAAGAAGGAACTCAAAACTCATCTGTTCAATGCCCCCCTTTAACAGCTCGTTTTGGTTTTGATCCAGCACTCCTGTTGTCTAATTACTCACCGCGCCAGGATACCCCGTGGTAATAGAGCGCGCTATAAAAGTTTTAATAAACATAAACATAAACATAAACATTGGCTCTCATGTTACCTTGGAAATAAACCACCTGCACACTTTTATTTGTGGTTTTGTCTATCCTTAGCAACCTTTGGCACCAACCACTCTTCATGTGATGGTTTTGTCATGTGGATGGTAATCATCTGTGATAAAAAAAAGTACCACTTTGGGATTACCCCAATCAGCCACCAGGTTTTTGCACATTGTTTGAGAGCAACAGTTAGAAACTTGAGGAGCTTCTTTCTGAGAAATCATGGCAGATCTCCCTGTCAGAAAACAAAACATATTAGTCAGAACGGTAGGGCTTTCAAACTTAAAAGAATAAAATACTGACCAACCCCAGGAATTAATAAAAGTCAGAAAAGGCTCAACTCTAAGCCAGGCTTTCGCCTGTCATGTCTCACAAATTTGGATTTGTCTTTCCAAAAATATCATACTTAAGCCTACCTTCTCGTACTTCTGGAAAAAGAGTGAGGTTCATTTTTTAAAATAATAATGCGTTCTGTTGTGCTAATTGCCTGTTTCTACCAATTGCCTCATTTACTCTTGTTTGATGTAATGTGCTCTACCAAACATGTGGCTAAGTATGTATCTCTCATAAGTACATGAATATTTACAATTCTTTAAATATCCAACTAGTGTTATCAATTAGATTTCTTTTTGTAAGAAATTGGGTTATTGGTTGGGGTCGGGGAGTGGAAGCCCCAATTAGGCAATAACCAGAATGATCATCAGGGTGAGCCACTATAGTCACTAAACCAACTCGCTTGTAGCTTTCCATAAAAGCAGTCAGGATTACCTCAGAGGCAATTTGTAAGGTATTTCTGCAGCACACACAGAGTAACATGGGGAAAACAAAAGACAAGAAAAATCACAAACTACTTAAGAAACATAGAATACATTTTATTAAATAAAATTATACTAGAACAACAAAAAATACAATCAGTAGAACCAGTGATACATAGGCCCAGATTTACTAAGAAGTCATGCAAAGCAGCAAATAACCTTGCTCTACTTGTTGCAGACAGGAGAGGACAAGCATGCACCGTATCTACTACCTACTGCCTAGAGCGAATGCAGACACCTTGTGCAAGAGTGCCTGCATAGACAAGATAGTTTTCTGAGGCTTCTTCCTCTTTCTTTGTGTGAAACAGAATGCAGCACACATAGAAAGAGGAAAACAATGGTGAAATAAACACTTTTCTCCTTGTTACACCTCACCTGTGAAGACGTAGGGGCAGATTTATGTTGCCTGACGCATCTCTGCAAATCGGCAGAGATGCGCCAGAAAAGATATGGCACGCAAGTTTATCCTTGCGCCACCCATGATGCGCCGCATTTACAATGCAGCGCACCATGCGCAGGAAGAAACAGATGCCAGTGGCATCTAGGGCGTAAAGTTGGCGCAGTGCTGAAGTTGTGTTGCGTGTGGCATGCAACTCCACCACTATTCCAACTTGCCTTATCTCTAACGTGGTGCGTCAAACCTTACGCCTGCTTCAAGCAGGTGCAGGGTTTTGACGCATCAGTGTTGGGAAAGTGACTCAGTGAAATCTTGTAGATTTCACTGAGTCACTTTTCAGGGGCGTTCCTGCGACGGAACACCCTTCTTGCGTGGAAACGCCCACATGAAACCTGATGCAGGTTTCATGTGGCGCAGGGCCTTACACCGTGACCCATCTCCATAGATGCGTCACGATTTAAATATGTCGCAACGTGGCGCAGGGTTTACGCCGCCGCTGCGTCACAGAAGTGACGCAACAGCGGCACAAAAGTGCTGCAAGTCCGACATAAATCTGCCCGTAGTATTTTGAAGCATTCCTAGGTTTAATTATGTGAGTAAATCTGGGAATGTGCCAAAATCCCTGGGTGAATGCATACTCCACCCATACTCCACCCATGGAATGCCTTTCCAGAGCAGAGTAGCACAGGGCAGTGAGTAGTGCTGTCCTCCATTACTCCAGATTTACTATGCAATACAAAGCCATGAAAGGTGCCTCTGTGTGGCATAGGAAATCTCAGTTAAGGGCTTGCTTTGTCTTGCAAAGTCTTGCATGACGCAAGGGCAAAGCAAGCACTTGATGAATCTGCTCCTCAACTTCAACATTTTAAGTGAAAATAGAGTTTAAAAGCACAAAATGACACTCACAGCCATCTGGTTGCGCCAGCTCATGGGAATGTCACAAGGTCAGGTCAACCATGCTACAGCACGGTTGTATACTTGGACCAGCCGAAATAGTTACCTTCTAAGACTGGTGCAAAAAGTCTGTTTGTGGTGGGGAGGCCAAAAGGAAGAGTCTGAGCATCGTGGATGGTCATCACGGTAGCCTGTCAAGCTTATTTGGTGTTGTGGATATTCATCTCTTTAACACAAAGAGCTGGTCCGGTGCCACCGATGGCTGTTACTGTAGCTTCACATTAGCAGTCGTCATGAGCTGTTGTTGCTGTAGCACAAGATGCGGGTCTTGTGTTGCTGGTCACTGTTGGCAGTCGTTGTTGGTGCAAAGAACTGATTTTACCAGAGCTTTGTATTGGCAGAGTCTTGGCACAAATGGGCTCATTTGTGGTCATGAGGAGCCACAACTTCACGATTTTCAAATTTTTTCTTAGGAGAAGCTCTCACTGGTGCCCGCCAATGGTCCAGGACTTTGGTGGCACCACTTGGGGATCAGGATTCACACCAGCAGAGGCCAGCAGCAGGAGTCAGGTAGATCCACTTGCATTTCCAGGCAGATCCATTTCCCATATGCAAACTGGGCTACTACAGGGAGGTCTCTGAAGCTTGCTGTGTTCCTGTAGCTCACACAGATAGTCAGCCATCTGTCCCTTGGAGTCACTCTGGATAGCCTAGGATGGAGGCAAGTAGGTCTAACCTGCCTTCCCAGACAGCAAGGCATTTCTTCAAGCAGCAGGGCAGTTTTCAGGCAGTGGGGAACTCCCACTTGTGTGACTTCCACGGGTCCAGAAGTGTTCTGGTGAGTAGCTCTGGACATCCAATATTTATACCTCTTGACAGTCTGTGCAGTGAGACTCCGTCCTACCCTCACATCTGGTTCTGGAAAGTTCTTCCCCTTTTAAGGCTACAAGCTGTCCAGGAGGTCACAAAAGCCAGCCAGGTCTGGTATCATGTTCCTTCATTTGTGTAGGAGGCAAAGGTCTTTGATGTCTTTGAAGTGTAAGTGGGGCTGAGTACAATTCCTCCCCAGCCATCTTGCTAGGATGGCCAATCCTGTCCAGATCTAATGCCCCTCTGTGTTACTGTCTGCAAGCAATGCTTAAACTCCAGCAGCAGGGCCATTCACAGACAGTGGCAGAAGCCAGAAATGGTTGAGACAAGAAAATGGCAACTTTCTAAAATTTAATAGAAGTGAGGGTATCCCCTATACCATCAATCATGGTTGTTTTTCCACAAAAAGATACACTATCTGTTCATATCTCTTACTGCCACCAATGATCTCTGTATACTTTATTAGTGACAATAAGAGATATGATTGGATAATGTATCTATGTGTGAAAAAACACCCAAGATCGATAGTATAGGAGTTACGCCCACTTTTAGTACCAATTAGTTGATCCCAGCCCCAATGTCCATAACAGGATCACTCCCCATTTTGACAACTTTCTTAAAAGAGGCCTGCTTAGAATTCTAACCTAAATTCTGACTTTAGCATTCAATTGGATTTTAAATTACAATTCATTTGAGTGTTAACAGCAAATCTCTATCTGAAGTTAGCACATATTAAATGTAGCTGGGACACCATTGTTAGTCAATCGGAGAGATGGGATTTATAGCAGTGAAAAACAACTGTAGGAGTGTTTCACTGTCAGAACATGTAAAAAGCAAGTGTATATGTCCTGCTTTTATAAATAGAATGCTCCCTGTGCTATGAGCCTTTAAGGCCTACCTTAAAGGTGACTTATATGTAACAAAAAGGAAGGTTTAAGCCTGGAAAAAAGGTTTATTTTGACAGGTCGAAATGACAGGTTAAAACTGCACTACAGGCTGCAGTATCAGGCCTGAGACTTGTTTATTTTAGTGCTACTTTAGTGGTTGGCTCAATTAGTGCTGCAGACCCACCAATAGCAATTCATTTACACACCCTGGGTGCATGTAGTAACATTTAGAAATAGATTAAATGTGCCAGTTAAGTGTAGGCCAATTCTACTAGGTTTGAATGAGAGGGCACAAGCACAAAAACATTGGGTAGCAGTGGTAGAGTGCACAACGTTAAAAGGCCAACACAAATACATTCACCAAACAGTATGGGTGAAAGCAAATGGTTTGGAGGAATACCACTCTGAGGATGTCACGTCTAACAATTTTCATTCAACAATTATCAGCATTTAAAGTTAAGTCTAGAAATAAAAATCAAATACATGTTTAATATACAATTTGCAGCACTTAACGTGACGTAAAAGTAATGTTATGTTAAGTTACAAGCGTTTTCATATAGTGTACATTCACCAGATTCTTGGCATATTAGCTGTTCTCTTTATAGAAAATTTGTCTGTGATTGTTGGCTCGCCCACAATGCAGAGAATTTGTCTGTGATTGTTGGCATCCTCACAGGCGACAAGCACTGACCCAATTCATTGACTGATATGTACTGTTGCGTATTTTCTACACGCTGCATAAGTGGGTGGTTGTTCGTTTGACCACTCTTCAAAATCAGAATATAGTGCATGTTTTTTGGGATTGTATCTTTGGAGGCCATTAAAGTGAGGTTACAAGCCTTCTTGCTCTATGCATAACCTGTATCAGTAGCGGTAAAGCAATCCTTCTATTTGGGGTCTTGTTGCGCCTTCTGAAGTACAGTGTGTTTACTGTCCTTCCCTAGATGTTGGGTGGGTGTGTAGATTTTCTTTAGAAATAGTATATGTGACAGGATGCCCCAGTGTTGGTGTTGTTTCGAATTGGTTTTTATATGGGCTGCTAATGTTCTCTTTTCAGTTATCTCTAGAGCCCTCATTTGGACAGAAACAGTAGGTTATGCCCAAATATGAAAGACAAGATATGAGTAATATCACTCCCTCACAGTATGTCACAAAACATTAGCCAATTAAATCCTGGTGGAATACATCTGCGGAAAAGGGCGTTAAATGAGGAGTCAAGCCTAATACAGGTGCTATTTTCTTTTTTCTGAAATCAAATTTCTAAAGCTGCACTCATACTACATTCTGGAAATGCTATCTTTTGTGGTATCTAGAATTCTGTGTGCATAATCACAAATGTGGTTTTTGACAAATTATACTGAGATCCTAATTAGGTGTCCTGGTCCCTTTCTGTAGAGGAGGTTTAACTGTGTTGCCGCAGTCTGTCAAATTTTCTATTTCCTACTGGCTTTTTTTCCTGCAAATTAGTCTACTTCTCTACTAGGTGTCCTAAATGGCCGTCTTCCCAGTTCCCATGTTTTCACGTTCCTTTCTCACCCCTTTTGATTTCCAAGAGTTACCGACTTCTGGTTTCCTGCTACCAGTTGATGTGGATGGAGCTGTCCATGAGTTATTTGTTCAATATGTATGTTTCTTTTTATTATCCCTCTTATTTGTCCCAATTGTTGCATGCTCATGGTGTGGGCTGACCAGTTCGACCCATTGTAAACCCATAACTCATAAAGCAATCAGTGCCAGAAGGATACCCTCCCAGGTGACTCTCATATAACATATAACACAACATATAACAACATATTACACAACATATATCAACATAACACATAACAACACACCAAAGAAAAACACCGCACAACATAAGTTAACATAACAAACATAACACAACAAAACAGTGGATATCATCACTCAATAGAAAATACATAAACCAATGTCATAAAAAAAACACACCATCATCAAAACGGTGGCATTTGTCTCACCGCACTGCAGGAATCCAGGCAGAAGCTCCGGCCGTGAGGGGAACGGCGGCAGGGCAGCGAAGCAGAATTTCCAGCGCCGTGAGGGGAACAGCTGTCAAAACTACACGCCCCACGTGCCCCAGCAGAACACCGGCACACCGGTGACGCCAAAGCTAGCGCCCGGAGGCGCTATTTAACAGCAGAGCGCCTAGCACTCTGGGGGCCCAACAGCGGCATTTGTCTCACCACCCTGCAGGAATCCAGGCAGAACCTCCGGCCGTGAGGGGAACGGTGGCAGGGCAGCGAAGCAGAATTTCCAGTGCTGGGAGGGGAACGGCTGTCAAAACTACATGCACCAGGTGCCCCAGCAGAACACTGGCGCACCGATGACACCACAGCTAGCGCCTGGAGGCGCTACTTAACAGCAGAGCGTTGAGCGCTCTGGGGGCCCAACAGCGGCATTGGTCTCACCACCCTGCAGGAATCCAGGCAGAACCTCCGGCCGTGAGGGGAACGGTGGCAGGGCAGCGAAGCAGAATTTCCAGTGCTGGGAGGGGAACGGCTGTCAAAACTACATGCACCAGGTGCCCCAGCAGAACACTGGCGCACCGATGACACCACAGCTAGCGCCTGGAGGCGCTACTTAACAGCAGAGCGTTGAGCGCTCTGGGGGCCCAACAGCGGCATTGGTCTCACCCCACTGCAGGAATCCAGGCAGAACCTCCGGCCATGAGGGGAACGGCGACGGGGCAGCGGAGCAGAATTTCCAGCGCTGTGGGGGGAACGGCTGTCAAAACTCCCCGCCCCAGGTGCCCCAGCAAAACACCGGCGCACCGGTGACACCACAGCTAGCGCCCGGAGGCGCTACTTAACAGCAGAACACCTCCCGCCCCGCGGGAAGTGCGAGGCAGCGCCTGGCTAAGCCCAAAGGAGCCAAAGGAGGCCGGGCTGGGCCCCTTCACTAAGCTGTGAACTACGGTGAGTGAGTATACCCTAGAAAACAATGGGAAAACGCATAGCCCCTATTATTACCCCGGTCCCAAGACTACTACTATTATCACATCCTCATTTGAAAATTTGTTGGAAAATGCAGTGAACATGGTTAATTTGGAGATTGAAAATGCAGAGAGAAGACTCTCCATGGGCCAAAAAACATCATATCAAGTCCCGCCTGATGGTTTAGAGGAAGATGGCTTTGTGGCTCTGCTTCCATTATCACCAGCCATAACAATAAATGATTCTGTTCACCGTGGGAACCTACCTGAGGACCCTGTGATTAATGATGATGTAACAGAGATTTCTGACTCTCGACAGGGACCTCAAGTCGTAGACAGTGTTATATCCGCAGTTATAACGACAAAGAATGTGGGGGAGAAAAGGAAGAGAGGCCTTGTGAAATTGCCCATAAGTAAGAGGAAACAGCCCCCCCGAAATAAATCACAACCACCCCCTATGAGTTTGTGGACACGAGGAACAACTGGATCTAGTGGGGTGCCTGTTTGTCCTACTGTGCAACCAAATAATAGCACCGTAGATCTGACTGAGGCAGAAGTTGTTCAGCCCTCTGCTTGTACATAAACCGAATCAGCACTGGAAAAAGGCATACAAGAAAGCTGTAATGGAAACCTAATTGAAACCATAGTGGATTCCACTTTTAATCGCTTGAAAAGTCTAATGGACAAACAATTTAATGTTATTTTTAAACGTCTCGATAGATTGGAAAGCCTGGTGAAGAAGGAGGATGCCAAGAGAAAAGGGACTACTATCATTGATCAAGCTAGGGGTGATAGGCTCCTAAAGGACTTGGAAGCAATTAACAAAGGAATCACAGGGGGGAGTGGTACTTGTGCATTGCTTGATATTAATAATGTTTGTGAAAAATGTAATGGGAAAACTAATAGTTTACCAGTCAATACTGTGTCTAGTACTGGGGTCAGTATGTCGCCATTGGAAAAAGTGCCTGACGTAAATAGGCCCCTAGTGACCATTCACTCCCGATAGTAGCCCCAGCTGCACTTTCTGCGCCGGCCCAGGCAAAACCCGTTTTAGATTTAAGTAATAGGCTTATTACCGTCTCACAGGTCAAAAACATGAGAAGGATGTCCTCCAGCTACCCCCAGAGGCATGCCCTTATGCAATAATTCTAACTGGTTTACCCCCCCTTAGAGATGATCAATATGAGTCTTGGGACCTGCTTAAAAATAAATGCATTGATTGGTTGTGCAAGTATAAGGGGGTGGGGCGTGAGATTGCTAATGATATTTTGATGGTGCATAGGGTAGGATGGGTAGGATCCTCCACTAAAAACATCATGGGAGACTGTATAGTCGTGAATCTGAGGTACCCTTCACTGGTGAAATGATTACTAAAAGTTCCGTCTGATCAGTTTAATGGTCCCACAAATATCACCCTAGTATCGTTGGGCTTTTTCTACAGACCTCAACAGAGAGGACACAAACCAGCCACTCCACTATACTCTATATATAATAGATTCACAGTTTTATCTGACCTGGAGAGGCAGGATTGGCCACCAAATAAACCTTTGAATATTGTAGAAGGGCAAGTGGGATTATTGTTGAATTGTTTGGCTACCGCCGAATCTAGGTGGATAGATACCCCCAATGAAAATTGCTTGGTAAAATCATTAGCAACTTGTCGCATGATTTTTGATCCACGACCCCTAGATCAAAATCTAAATATAATTAGTTGGAACATCGCAGGTTTAAAAGCTAAATTGAATATAATGGAGTGGATTGATTTGGTTAGTCAATTTGACATTCTAATGTTCCAAGAAACTTGGTGCACTAGACACCTGCTGCTTGATGGGTTTGCCTGCTATAACAACATTGTACCTAGTCCTGAATCTGGCCGACCAAGCGGGGGATTATCTATATGGTTAAATGTTACTGCGGACAGCAATATAAAACCAATAGAGACGAATGATGGGAATTTCCAGGCTCTGATTTATATGCAGAGAATTACGCTGTGTTTAATACATTTTTATAATAATGATTTTACATCACTGCCCAATAAGAATTTTAACAATTTATTTGCTTTATTGATAATCTGGTAGATGAGGAAAGGTATTGCAAATTAGATGGAATTTGTCTGGGGGGGGGGACTTTAATGCCCATTTGCAGAAGAGAACAAATAAATCTGATGTTATATCTGCCCAGATAATCCCATGTAGAAGAGGGGAGGAACTGTCTAGTAATTTATCTACCCGCGAATCTGGTTACTGTAATGGATAAAGTAGGATGCAAATCAGATAAATGTGTTTTGCCTACCTATAGAGGTCGCGGCTGTTCAACTACCATAGATTATGTTTTTATTTCTTCCTCCCTTGAGAATTTCTTAGTCAAGGCTGAAGATTTAGGCACAAATTACAGCGACCATAATCCAATTTTAACAACTATTAGATTTCTTAATAAATTAACAAAACTAGAGGAAATAGGGGCGAAAAACCTGGAGGCATCTACAGACAAACTGAAAGTGATTTGGAAGGGCATACATAACAAAGCCTTACTTGCCCGCAGCATAAAATCCTATCCGTAGTTAGTGGAAACGTGTTTGTCTAATACATGCTCAGGAATAGAGATAGTCCAGGCTTTTTCTGAGTTTGTGCTGGAATCAAATATGAGATCTCTAAACCTGTCATGAGTCAGGGCAGGAACCCTAGATGGTTTGAAGGTACTTGTTCCCGGGCCAATAGGGCTCTTCGCGACGCATTAGACTGCGAACCAAGGGACATGACAGTAGTCAGATTATTGAGAGAACGCTATAAGAAAGCAACCAAATTACGTGCAGAGGAGGTATTAAAGGAACAGTGGGACTCCCTTCCCTGCGCAGCCGCTCTCAAAGACGTAACTGGGTTTTGGAAAGATGTTAAATCAATGCAGGCTATGGGACTGAACATTACTCCCCTAAACTGTAACATATCTAGTAAGGCATGGGAGGAACACTTTTCAAGAATATATACAGCCCATATAACAAGCACTGATAGCTACCCCCCAGTTACCAATGTGACAATATCATTAGCCGAGGTAGAGGATGCCATACATCAAAGCACAGGGAATAATGCCCCAGGCTTAGATGGTTTGTCAATTGATCTCATTAAATCTGAACCGGAATTTCGGTCCCCTCTTTTATGTAACGTTTTTAATAATTTGACCAACACACCAACTCCAAAAACCTGGTCAACGAGTATAATTGTGCCCATTTTTAAGAAAGGGGACAGATCCAACCCTAGTTGTTATTGCCCAATATCCTTGATTGATAATACTTTAAAGAACTTGGGCGGGGTTGTTTTTAATAAGATCAGGAATTGGGCAGAGGACAAGCAAATTTTAAATTGTTGCCAGTTGGGTTTTAGGAGTAGTGTTGGAACTGTTGAACAGTGCCTAAATTTGAGTCATACATTGGGAAAATATATGGTTGCTAAAAAAGTACCTTTGTATTTGGGTTTTATGGACTTAACTTCAGCATTTGATTTTGTTAATCGTGCACATCTATGGGAGATTCTTTTAAATTATGGGTTGGACACTGCACTTGTGCACTTTTTAGTGTATTTGCACAGAGATCTGGAAGCACGGGTGAGGATCAACAATAAAGGAGATCCTAATTGGCAAAGGGGTGAGACAAGGGTGTGTTTTAGCTCCCTTGCTTTTTATTCTTTATATTAATGAATTAAATAACACTTTGTCTGAATTAACACGGGATGTACCGCAAATCAATGGTCAATTTTACCCCGTACTTTTATACGCGGATGATGCGGTCCTAATGGGCCGCACACCAAAAGTACTACGCATTTTAATCTCAGGTTTTGTATCCTTCATTGCGGATTTGGGACTTTGCACTTATTTTAAAAAATCTCACATAATGTCTTGCGGGCCAAAAAAGCAGCATATTAGGCCCATAATGTCTGAAAATGATCTTTTAAAAAGCACTAGCACTTTTCCTTATTTGTGGGACACCCCCGCGCCGCACGGCCACCAGCTGCTGCGTGTGCCCCTCTGCCCTGCCGCTTCTGCCTCGCTGCCGCTGACCACGCCCCCTCCGGCGTGGTCTGTGATCGCCTGCCGGTTCTCCTGAACTGCTGCTGGTTTGTGTTTTTGCCCTGTTTTTGCCCCCATTTGTGCCTGTTTTTTATTGGGATTGTTGTGCCTGCGTTGTGCGTTTCCTTCCTGTTTGTCCGCCTACCTCGCCGCCCTCCGCTCTCCCTTCCCGCCACCGCCGCTTTCCGCGCCCCTTTTTCTCTTCTGTACCCTCCCCGCTCCCGCCTCCCAGCTGCTCCGCCCACCCGCGCACTTGGCCTTAAATGGCGACCGTGCGACGCAGGTGAGTGTGACCCACTTGTGGGTCACCCCCGCGCCGCACGGCCACTAGCTGCTGCGTGTGCCCCTCTGCCCTGCTGCTTCTGCGTCGCTGCCGCTGACCACGCCCCCTCCGGCGTGGTCCGTGATCGCCTGCCGGTTCTCCTGAACTGCTGCTGGTTTGTGTTTTTGCCCTGTTTTTGCCCCCATTTGTGCCTGTTTTTTATTGGGATTGTTGTGCCTGCGTTGTGCGTTTCCTTCCTGTTTGTCCGCCTACCTCGCCGCCCTCCGCTCTCCCTTCCCGCCACCGCCGCTTTCCCCGCCCCTTTTTCTCTACTGTACCCTCCCCGCTCCCGCCTCCCAGCTGCTCCGCCCACCCGCGCACTTCGCCTTAAATGGCGACCGTGCGAACGCGCAGCGGTCACGCGCAGCGGGCGCGCCGATTGTGCGCCAAAGGCGCGCCAAAGGTAAGCCCGTCTGCGCCCGTCCGCGACCGGATCGCGACCAGCGCCAGGACCCCTGGCCCATGAAGACCCCGACCTACCCGACTGTCGTACTCCGCCGCCACCCTCATTGCACTCAACACCGGCCGACTCCCAGAATGCCACCAAGCCACTCCACGACGCACCCACGGACCTTTCAGCTGCCACGCCTGCAAATTCACCTGCATCCGGACCTGCCTCGCACCAGCACCCGCCAAGTCGAACACCAGTAGCACCCACCTCAAGTGCATCCTGCTCAACACCCGCTCCATCCACAGACACGCCATCGAACTCTGGAACCTTCTAGACGCCACAGCCCCTGACGTTGCCTTCCTCACGGAGACCTGGATGAACGCCTCTTCAGCTCCCGACATCGCCATCGCTATCCCAGAGGGCTACAAGATCGTCCGGAGGGACCGCAACGCCAACCAGATGGGAGGAGGCATCGCCATCATCCACAGGAACACCATCCGTCTCACGACCAGCACCGACAACACCCTGACCAGCGCCGAACACCTGCATTTCCAGATCCACACCAACCCGAACACCACCCTCAGAGGCACCCTGATCTACCGACCCCCGGGACCACGCACTCAATTCAGCGAGGACATCGCCGACTTCGTCAGCCCGCATGCCCTCCCCTCCGCTGACTACATCCTCCTGGGGGACCTCAACTTCCATCTGGAGAACAACAACGACCACAACACCAGCACCCTGCTCGACAACCTCGCCAATCTTGGACTCAAGCAACTGGTGTCCACCCCCACCCACCTCGCCGGACACACACTCGACGCAGTCTTCTCCTCCAGCACAGACATCGACTTCAGCCACGCCACAGAGCTTCAATGGACGGACCACAGCTGCGTCCACTTCACCTTCAAGAGAACGACAACCCACCACCACCAGCAACAGGCCGCCCGCAGAAGCTGGAACAAGATCACAGCAGACCAGCTCGCCACCTCCCTGAGCCAGCACCCTCCTGCCAGCTCAGCGAACCCCAGCCAGGCCGCCGACAACCTCACGAAGTGGATCAGCATCTGCGCGGACGAGCTCGCCCCGCTGAGGACCCCGCCCAGCAGACCCGGCAGCAAGAAAGCCCCGTGGTTCACCGACGAACTCAAGAGCTCCAAGAAAAACTGCCGAGCCCTCGAGAAAGTCTGGAGAAGGGAACCTACACCGGACAACAGGACCTCCTTCAAGCTTGCCACCCGGAAGCACCACCAGCTGATCCGCGCCGCCAAGAAAACAGCATTCAAGGACCGGTTGGACAACAACGCACACAACTGCAAGGAACTCTTCAACATCGTGAAAGAGCTTTCCAACCCCAGCGCAGGAAACAACGACATCACCCCATCGCAAGACCTCTGCAACTCCCTCGCTTCATACTTCCACAACAAGATCGCGGACATACACAACAGCTTCAACAACCAACCAACGCACACCATGACCGAACAACCACCCCCCACCACCACCCTCCACGCCTGGACCCCGATCAGCACCGAAGACACCATCCGCACGATGAACTCCATCCACTCCGGATCACCGACCGACCCCTGCCCTCACCACGTCTTCAACAAGGCCGACGCTGTCATCGCACCCCACTTGCGAGACATCATCAACACATCCTTCGACACCGCCACCTTCCCTGAGAGCTGGAAGCACGCCGAACTCAGCGCTCTACTCAAGAAACCAACAGCCGACCCCACCGAACTCAAGAACTACCGCCCCATCTCGCTCCTCCCGTTTCCAGCCAAAGTCATCGAGAAGACCGTCAACAAGCAGATGGCCGCCTTCCTCGAGACGAATGGATCCCTCGACCCCTCACAGTCCGGCTTCCGAGCCAATCACAGCACCGAGACCGCTCTCATCGCCGCCACCGATGACATCCGAGCCCTGATGGACAACGGAGAAACAGCGGCCCTCATCCTCCTAGACCTCTCCGCGGCATTCGACACTGTCTGCCACCGCACCCTAGTACAGCGCCTCAGCAACATCGGAATCCAGGACAAGGCGCTGGAATGGATCATCTCCTTCCTCGACGGAAGAACACAGAGAGTCCGCCTACCACCGTACAAGTCAGAGGCCTCCGAAGTCATCTGCGGCGTCCCTCAAGGATCATCTCTGAGCCCCACCCTCTTCAACGTCTACATGAGCCCCCTCGCGGCCATCGCACGCAAACACAACCTCAGCATAATCTCCTACGCCGACGACACCCAGCTGATCCTCTCCCTGACCAACGACCCCGCCTCCGCCAGAGCCAACCTGCACGAAGGGATGAAAGAGGTAGCCGAGTGGATGACGACCAGCCGCCTGAAACTGAACTCTGACAAGACGGAGGTCCTCATCCTGGGCTCCTCACCCTCCGCCTGGGACGACTCCTGGTGGCCTCCCGCCCTGGGCACCGCACCCAAACCAACAGACCACGCACGCAACCTGGGCTTCATCCTGGACTCCTCCATCTCCATGACCAGGCAAGTCAACTACGTCTCCTCGGCGTGCTTCAACATCCTACGCATGCTACGGAAGATCTTCTGGTGGATCCCCACCGAGACCAGGAAGACCGTCACCTAGGCCCTCGTCACCAGCCGACTGGACTACGGCAACGCCCTCTACGCCGGTACCACCGCCAAGCTCCAGAAGAGACTCCAGCGGATCCAGAACGCCTCAGCCAGACTCATCCTCGACATCCCACGAACCAGCCACATCTCCGGACATCTGAGAGACCTTCACTGGCTCCCCGTCAACAAAAGAATCACCTTCCGCCTCCTCACCCACGCACACAAAGCCCTACACGACCAAGGCCCGAGCTACCTCAACAGCCGGATCAACTTCTACGCTCCCAAACGCCACCTCCGATCAGCCAACCACGCCCTCGCCGCCGTCCCCCGCATCCGAAGAGCGACTACAGGAGGAAGGTCCTTCTCCTACCTGGCCGCCAAGACCTGGAACTCCCTCCCGACCGACCTGCGCCTGACCCAAGACCACCTCTCCTTCAGGAAGAAGCTGAAGACCTGGCTGTTCGAGCAGTAGCGGCACCCCCCCCCCCCCCCCAGCGCCTTGAGACCCTACGGGTATGTAGCGCGCTCTATAAGTGTCATTGATTGATTGATTGATTGATTATCTGGGTTTAGTTTTTTCTGAATCAGAATCATGGCGTTCGCATATAGCGCAAGGTAGTAATAAACTTGGCAAGGCAATTAATTCCATCATTAGCCTGCGACAGCCCAAGAAGGCTGTAGTGGTGATGCCATTATTACAGATCTATACAACCCAATGCCTGCCTACGGCGACTTATGGCGCCGAAGTATGGGGGCATGTAAATTGTAATAGAATACAAATGGAGGAAAAAAGATTCTGTAGAAAGATTCTAGGGGCTCATATTTCATCACCTGCCTACATATGTAGGAGATGTGGAGATGTATGGCTCAACGGTTAGAGGAGGCAGACCCTGATGCAGAGGTCAGACCTGGGACCATGGTTCAATGCCCGACGTGGCAGGGCCTTGAGCTCATAATGTCCACGGACTTGATAATTCACGCCTCGGTGCCTACGCGAATCGTGGGTTCACACTCTGCAACTCTGGGCAATAGCTTGCTTAATCTCCACTATGGCCCCACCGTGATGGGACGCCTGGTCTTCATCTTGGGGATGCCCAGTAGGGGCAATCTCGCAGGGAAAGACCAGGACGGGTTCCCAAAGCAAGCGCCTTGAGACCATATGGTGATAAGGCGCTATACAAGAGCGTATGATTACGATTATTATTACGATTATATGCCATAAAGAAGTAAAGTTACATTATGTGGAGGAGTTTATTAAATCGCGACCTGCTCTATTTTGTCTAAAGATATGGCAAAACCCAGCTGCGATTTTAACCCAAGAAATTATCACAGATTACCTTAAATGTGATGGAGGAAAAGGTATACCTTGGCTTAGAGCAGTGCAGAATAGTTTAGCCAGCCTTCAGCTAGAATATACCTTTCATCTTCCTTTAACTGCGGACGGTATAAACTTAAAGGCAGTGAGAGGGGCACTATATGATTTATATTGTGTAGAAAGAGAAAAAAACGAGTTTTGTAAACTTTCAATTATTAGATATATTTCCATCCTGAGGTCATTAAGTAGTAATTATTATATGCCACAGGACTATCTTAGGAAAAATATTGGAAGATGGAATAGGAGTTTGCTCTTTCGCCTCAGGGATAACAGCATAAAATACTCAATCTGTTTCCCGATTGGTTTTAATAGTAACCTGGAGGAGACATGCTGCCCATGTGGCATTGGTTATAAACAAACAATGTTACATTTTTTGTTCTCCTGTAAATTTTATGTAAGATATACAAAACAATATTTAATCCCCTATTTTAAGGTAAATGCGATTTTTGATTATACCTTGGCATACCAGGAAATATTGCAGCTGGGTTGTGATGACATGATTTTTCGAGTGAGTCTATTTCTGCAGTGGTAAGTTCACGAGCTTCCATGAATGCATCTGAAACCATGTTATACACTTGTAATAGCTCCTCGATATGGATTTAGCATACATGTGATAGCTTATTTAGCACTTAGTCTGATGTTTACAATTGCTTACTTGCACTTAGTCCTAAGTTTACAAATTTGCGATCTTTGCACAATAATGCTGCTTGACTTTCTGTACTTATTTAAGGTTTAAATTTGCGTTTATTTGCACTTTATTTCTTCGCCTTGCACATTGGTTTTATGCTATTTATTGACTGTAAGTCTATTGTCCTATACCGTTCTTAACTCTTCTTGTATTTTTATTGATGTTGATGAATGCATGTTATATGTAATGTATGTTATATGTATATTGGCAGTGATGATTTGTACTGTTATGGATATTTTATATCCGAATAAAGACCATTTGACTTGACTTGACTTGAAAATGTACCGTCTATTTAAGGATTAGTGGTCCCGCAGCAAAACTATGGCTGTGGCTTGTAAGCCAAATTTAGCAGTAGCTTACCCTTTACCTATCATTTTTCCCACAGAGCATCTCCTGCTCTCAATGACAGGAGGCTCCTCAGGGATAAACCTTGACATCAAGTCCCTGCTGCACAACGGAGAAACGGCGGCCCTCATCCTCCTGGACCGGTCAGCCGCCTTCGACATGGTCTGCCACCACACACTATGAACATGTGGGGATCCAAGAGTAGGCCCTGGACTGGACCACCTCCTTCCTCTCCGGCAGAACACAGAGCATCCGCCTTCCCCCCTTCCGCTGCAAAGTCACCGAGATCATCAGCGGCGTACCGCAGGGCTCATCCCTCAGCCCAACTCTGCTTAACATCTACATGGCACTGCTCGCCCACGTCGCACGTCGGTACGACCTCAGCATCATCTCCTATGCCGATGACACCCAGCTGATGCTCTCCCTCACCGAGGACCCCGACACCGCGAAAACCAACCTTCACGAAAGAATGAAGGCCATTGCTAAATGGATGAGGAACAGCTGACTGAAGATGAACTCGGACAAGACGGAGGTCCTCATCCTTGGATCCACCCCTTCGGCCTGGGACGACTCCTGGTGGCCGACCGCACTGGGAACCACCCCAACACCCACCGACCATGCATGCAACCTAGCGGTCATCCTCGACTCAACCCTCTCCATGACTAAACAGGTCAACGCCATCTCCTCCTCCTGCTTCAACACCCTCCGCATGCTCCGCAGGATCTATAAGTGGATCCCCAATGAAATGAGAAGAACAGTCACCAAGGCCCTCGTCAGCAGCAGGTTGGACTACGGAAACGTCCCCTACGCAGGAGCCTCGGTCAAACTCCTGAGACGGCTCGAACGCATCCAGAACGCCTCTGCACACCTGATCCTCAACATCCCTCGCTGCAGCTACATCACACTCCACCTGAGAGACCTGCACTGGCTCCCAGTCAACAAGAGGATAACCTTCAAGCTCCTCACCCAAGCATACATGGCAATCCACAACACCGCACCAACATACCTCAACAAACGACTCAGCTTCTGCACCCCCACCTGCCAGCTCCGCTCCGCCGACCTCGCCCTCGCCACAGTTTCCTGCTTCCGAAGAACGACCTCTGGCAGCAGATCATTCTCCCACCTCGCCACCAAGACCTGGAACACCCTCCCCATCCACCGATAGCAGACCCAAGACCTGCTGACCTTCATAAAACTCCTCAAGACCTGGCTTTTCAAGCAGTAGCAGCATTCTCCACCCCAGCGCATTGAGACCCTCGCAGGTGAACAGTGCGCTTTACAAATGATATGATTGATTGATGGTAGGTCCATCATGGGATGGCGTTATTGTGGATCTGTTGAAACTTTGTTTAGACCTCGAAAATGGTGATCTTCCTTTTGAAAAATGAAAGCTAATGTTTCCCACTCACAATACATGTCCTTGAATAGGGGAATCTCAGTGGTGACAATTTAAATAAAATAATACTGGTTCTCTTCAGTGGAATACTTGTATTCTTGCTAGTCCCATTGTTTGTCTAGTGACTCTGTAATAATTAAACTAAAATGTGAACAGTTTGACCAAAAAATAAATTTAAAGGGCGTGATTAGTTGGAATAACATTAGGGGTGGGCGGAAGTTGGGTATTCGCGCTATGCAAAGCTCCATGAAATGGTAAAAAATCTTTATGAGCACGCGCATGCTTTTTTCCTGTTTGCGAATGCTGTTTGCGTGCTCGGGGGAAATATCTTGCACCAACAAGCAAATAACTTGGAAAAGCTGCGGATCACAGAATTTTTAGCAATTCCGCGTTCTCTGAGGAACGCGAAATTACCCAAATTCCGTAAATTCCACGAGCAGAATGGAATTTACCACCCAGGCCTAAAAAACATATTTGTATTTAAGGTCGTTGTTACATAAATAACTCTTGAAATGGTATTAAAGAATCAAACAGAAACAAATGTTTCAGGGGTCAATAGTACAAGAGAATTAAATCAAAACAAAAACAAAAGGTTGACCAATAAAAGAAATTCTATGTATCTAATACATGGATGATAGACCAAGATCCAGGCCCTGAATCACTGTGACCGGGTCTCATCAGCTCTCAGAAATGTCCAGATGCTTTACACAATGAAAACTTAGGGACACATTTACAAGCCCCTTGCAACACTTTTGAGCCGCTGTTGTCACTTTTGTGATGTAGCTGCGGCGTAAAAAAAATGGGGGCAATTTACATCGTAATATTTGAATGTGATCAAACGCGGCAGTAGACACCTCCGTTCTGACCGGCGTAGACGAGCAGAACACTTACGAACTTCAGTCACCTTTTACCAGGTTAGTCCATTGACAAACACGCGAACGAGCAGAATTATGGATCTTTAAACAGAACCAACTCCGTAACACCATGATTACTCACATATTTCACCCTCTTGTTTTCAGAACTATGCACTATTAGAACTCCGGCACACGTAAGAATAATACCGAGTATTTCCTTATTCTCCTCACGGGTTCGGAATTTTTTAAGGTGACCTCGTAACTCGGCACCCACCCTTCCCCAACACTTTCCCCCAGCTTCTTCCCCAACTAGTTTAAAAACTCACTTCACATCGACCATTCTACCCTATGCTCATTCTATTTTATTTGATTTCATTACAGTATCCTTTCCCTGATGAAGGGGCAGATAATAGCCCTGAAATGCATTGGATGTATATGAAGGACAGTGCCAAAATGCTAAGAAAGAACTAATTAACGAACATTGTATAATTGAGATGAAATTGATTTACAAACTGTTCTGCTGAATAAATACGCACTTAACAATCGACTAACATAGTTTGAAACCTCTGTTCTTATAGAGGAACACTAGTGTGCACACAAGGATGGGATCAGTGATCCATTGACCTCACAACCTGCATGTTCATACACTAAGGTCGCGGGACACTTGATGTTACTTGTGTGGCACCTAAAAACTCAACCAAAATTCTTTAAAACTCGCTGTGCATCTGCCCAACAACCTTTACAATTTACAATGTGACACATCTAGGGAGATGCATCACGTTGTAAAGCTCTGCGCCACATTATACTTGCGTCAGGTATAATGTATGCAGGGTGGGCGTTCCCACGCAGGAAAGCCTTGTAAAAGTGATGCAGTGAAATCTACAAGATTTCACTGCATCACTTCTAGGACGCCACTGCGTCAAAACTGTTAAAGGCAGGGGAACCCAATAAACCCTTGTAGGCTTGGGCACAAAGTAGTTTAAGTCAAGAGGTGCTACAAGGGACTTATTTAAAACAGATTTACATTCATTGATGAGTCGTACATATGTAACGCACTCTTGTGTATCCACAGGATAACCGTCTTATATCAACTGTAACAAATATATTGGTGGAAGGCAAAAGGAACATATAGAGCAAGAATCGTATTTAGTATTCAAAAAATTCTTTATACTGCAACAAAAGTAGGGAGACAAATACAAATGAAGTAGGGCAGAACGGTCATGAACAGAGATAAATCAAATTTTCACTACAGTTCATAATTAAGAACATCAACTCCAGATATTTAAAGACACAACCAAAATTAATTAATAAAAAAGGGTTGCGAATTGGTGACAGAGCAACGTAACAGGAGATGATGGAGTGTCGACGTTTCGGTCTAGGTAGCAGTCGTCAGATAGACCATCATCAGGACGGTGTTTTTCTATGCAGGAAAAACTCCCTTGAATCCTCCAGTGGATCTTTAATGGGCACGGAATCAGCAGTAACAAATGGCAAAGGTGGACACAGCAAAGGCGTGTGGCAAAGACGTCCAACATGGAGCCTCAACTTAAATTTAGGCAGTACGCGCTATAACTGATTGCCAGATTTCACGTGAAGATTTAACATCAGAAGTTCTTTCAGTAGTGTTGTAAACCGGCATACGGGCGCGTCGTCGTCAGTTGTTTGGAAACGTTCTTTCAGTAGTGTTGTAAACCGGCATACGGGCGCGTCGTCGTCAGTTGTTTGGAAACGTTTCCAAACAACTGACGACGACGCGCCCGTATGCCGGTTTACAACACTACTGAAAGAACTTCTGATGTTAAATAGAAAAACACCGTCCTGATGATGGTCTATCTGACGACTGCCCTACATCATTTGTATTTGTCTCCCTACTTTTGTTGCAGTATAAAGAATTTTTTGAATACTAAATACGATTCTTGCTCTATATGTTCCTTTTGCCTTCCACCAATATATTTGTTACAGTTGATATAAGACGGTTATCCTGTGGATACACAAGAGTGCGTTACATATGTATGACTCATCAATGAATGTAAATCTGTTTTAAATAAGTCCCTTGCAGCACCTCTTGACTTAAACTACTGCGTCAAAACAGCGGGGCTCTCCAGTATTCATGACCAACCTCTTGGATGTTAGCCCAGAGGGACTGATGTGCTTCGGGTATCAGGTTGTAATTCCAGGCTATCCAATTTCATTCAGTGGGTACACCTGGGTCATGCCTAACAAAATGGGTTTACGAAATGAGCATGATCAGACAAAGGAGGTTGTTGCTGTACTAGTCCTAAAATCACTTGGTGAGTACAAAAATTAAGTCATTTGTTAGGAGGGTGAATGTTAAAGCAAATTGTGTAAGAGTGAGCATGGGATAATCTGCCATGTTTAATGTATGCCTGCAAGTAAGGTGAGATTCCCTAATTAAGTTATTTTCATTAAGGGAATGGACTTGACTACCCTGTGAAAGGATGGGCACACTTTTCTTCGTCTCTCCGTTTCTGTTGCCTTCCACACTGCCTGCCGACAACTCACTGAGGATCTGGGGATGATGGATGCAATTCAGAGTGGCCGATGCCTAATGGAGATGCCTGAGTGGCTATGGAGGGGATGGGCTGGGGATCAACTCTCTGGCCGTCTCCTGCCTTTCCTGGGTTTAACCGCAGTAGCCTGACCCACTGCTTCACCTTCTGTAATGGCAACTGACACAAGCGAGTGTTGTTTCCCCCAGCATGGGTGCATCTGAGAGAGTTCTGCTGCACTACGATCCAATTGCCCCAAAGCTTGTTTTTCACTTCTCGAGTCGGGTAGGAGCGCCCTCTTGGTCCCCGGGGCTACTGCCTGGGCACCCTAACAGACTTTGCGGCTTACCAAAGCAACAAGTCTGCTGCACCGAACATGTGCATGGAAATGACCTGAGTTTGATCGGCAACCTCCTACCCTTCTTGTTCCGGTGGCTGCACCGCCCAGCCCCACCCAACCCTACTCCGTGAAGCAGCTCCCGTGTGGATTTGTGGTTTGGATTTTTGCATGTCCCGCCATTTTGTGTTAATGCCATTGGTGCCCGTGACTTTGTTCCTCCATCTTGGCGGCTTCAATCCGATTCAACATGCCGCTGGAATATGCCCTATGTCGCCTGACTGACCTTTATCCTGAGTTGACCCCCCCTTGGGTCTCATACACCCTTCACATCCTGCTCAGTCACTGCAACACTAGATTTATGTTTGCTGATCTCCTAGCCAGTTTGTTTTGACTTTCACATTGACTTTTGGTTCCCCTGAAGTACTTTCCCCTTTACCGGTTCTACCTGGCTTGGTCTTCTTCCCTCCCCTTTTTACTTTTCCCTCTCTACCTTTTTTTCCCCTATGACGTGTGTATATGGTAATCTATGCTCTAGTAACTCTTGTTACTGTGTAAAACACATGTTTTTTTTTCCTATGTGAAACGGCTTCTGTAGCTGATGTCATTTTGTATCTTAATAATACTCATGTAAAGCGCTCTGATACCTCCGGGTCTAGCCAGCGCTATATAAAACTCTGCAAATAAAACCTTACGCCTGCTTGAAGCAGGCATAAGGAGTGATGCAGTGCAGTGGAAATAGGCCTCAAACTGCATTGCTGGAGTTGCATTGTGCTTGCGACACGACTCCAGCAATGCATGACTTTTGCCACAACAGATGCATCAGAATTTCTGACCCATCTGTCAATCCTTTTGCCATGGTGCGCCATATTGTAAATAGGCCGCATCCATGGTGGCGCAAGGTTCTCTCGGGTTGGCGCAGGGAAAGTTACGCATCTCTACAGATGCATCACTTTCTTGTAAATCTGCCCCTAAGTTTAGGATGGGAATTGTTCTGTGATCACTTACGTGATTGTGTAAGGGTGGGTATTGGTCCTGTGTACTTGCCAGATGTGGAGCGGCTGAAAGAGTTTTACACTTTGAGCATTTTTTGCATATTTTTACCACTGTGACCCTTTTTTACATTCTCTCCTCGAGGGCTATTCCTGGTGGAAAAGTCATTGTAACTTAATTGTAATATTTGTAGTTGCATCATTGTATAGGGTACTTATGTGGTCATTTGCTTAACATTTACAGGGCTGATTCACTAAAACATTTATATATACATGAAGTAGTACTAGGGGAGTACTCATTTTCATAACCTTGCATGCCTTTGTAAAGGCCCCAACATTTTCTACTCCCTTTCTTTTTTTAATAACTGTATATGAATATTCCATGAGATTCGTATTTAATTTTTCTTTTAGCGGCATATTTTGAAGTATATAAAGTATTTTTTTTCTGTAGCACTATTTTACATCCTCTTACATGACTTTGAAAATTGAATCTAAAAAAATCTATTATGGAAATAAAATTCGAATTCCTAGGGAATATTCATGTACATTTACTGCTGATAGAGAGGACTGTGACCTCCTTGCACTCTCACTGGTAGAGGGTCTGGCGTTTTGGGGCCAATTCACAAGGGCATGTAAGAATGCGTAGCATGCTGCCTGAGGTGAATCTGCAACACTTGGGGATGGTGTTCTTTTTAGGTGGAGCCTGAACTAGAGAGCGTGCGCTGCTCTGGCTATCTGCTGTAGTAGAGTATGGAAGAGAAGCCCCACCCACTCTCTGCTCATATTTTTAATTGGCTTGTGTCTTTGTCCCTCATAAAGGCTGGCTTTGGATTCCTTAATCGGCTTGTTAATACCTCCTTAGTCCTGCCTTGTCTTCATGTGTAACAGCCCATGGTTACTGGCCCCTTTACTTTGGTTTTTACACAATACATGTTATTTAGTGTTGTAAGCTCTATTTTCTTTATTGAGATTCTCCTACTTCAGGCACTATGGCGTGTTTTGCTTCTATTCAACACGCTGTGCGCACTTTCACTTTCCAAGCAGCAGGGACAATCGCGACCGCTTGTGTGCAATGCCATAGGTCTTGCATTTGAATGCAAGATCATTGCATTGCAAATATTTTTTTGGTTTACTTTAATTTAAAATTCTAATGTTTTATCTCCTTGTTTTCTCTCTCCCCACCCCCTCATTCCTCCCACAACAGTACAAGCACGTCCCCACCACCCTGACAAGATCGCTGCCATCTCTGCTTTTTACTTTTCAGTTATATTTGTAAATGTAGGTTAGCTGCAATCATTGTTCTTTTATTTTACAACATTTGTGCATTAATATAGCACAGACAGAGCAGACAATATTTAATTTAAAAAAATGTACAAATATTTACACCGAGGCTCGAACACCCTTCTCTGCTTCCGAGTCGGTAGCTTGCAGAGAGGTTACTGTGGCAAAGAGCTCTTTGCCACTGTGACCTCCCTGCGTGGCTGTCGTGAGCGTTTCTATATCAACAGTTGTGGAAGGGATAAGGGGTGGGGAGAGAGGGCACAGAGCTGCCCCAGCCTTATAACTCTTCAGAGGTCTGGTCTGGAGCAGTCGCACAATCTCCAGATTTCCCTCTGGATCAGTCTGCCTTTGCTGTGGAGGGTCAGATAGCTGTTACCAGAGACCAGATAGCATGTTGCCGGCCTTCTTCAGTCGAGGCAAGGCGTCTGTCTAAAAGTCTTTCCCACATATTTTTATTTAGATCCGTGGTCGTTGAAGTTAATTTGCGAATGTAGGAACCGACCAATAGCGTTTTGGACCCAGCGTAAACTTTGGGGCATATTACCAAGGGCCTTATCGCCGCTTTAGCTGGAATTTTTCCCGCTAAAGCGGCGATAATTTTATCGCCCTATTACCTAGCTGTTGCTAACACCAGTTAGCGACAGCTAGTAGGAGATAGCGATCATCTTAGGGCCCACTTTCCATGTCAGCGATATTTATCGCTAATGACATGCAAATTGGGCATGCCAAGATGTTAGCGACTGTAAGCAGTCGCTAACATCGCTATCTCCTATTACCTACAAAGGCGTACTTTTGGAAATATTTGTGCTGAGCGCGAATATCTCCAAAAGCTAACGCCTGCCCAGAGCAGTTCTCAGCCATGTTATCCAATGGTGGGTGGATAACATGGCTAAGAGCATTAGCTCGGTAATGCATGAATATCGCTGACTTTTCAGCAATATTCATGCATTTCGGCCGATTTTTATCGCTTTCGAGATAAACCTTGATAATAGCAAGGTTGATCTGCGATAAAAATCGGCGGAGCTTGGCGATAATAATATTGCCGCTAACCGTGTTAAACGATAATTATCGCTTAATCTTGGTCATATGCCCCCTTATTCCGATCTGTGTCATGGTGCTAGTAATAGGCATAGTATTAGAAGTGTGTAAAACGCCCAGCAGTTCTTTATCTGATTTCATTTTTTATTTCACTTTTTTATTAAAAGCAAACTTAGCCATTGTATTATTAGAAGGATGAGCGATGTATATGTTGAGCATTCTCAGAAACATGTGCAGCTGCATTGTAAAAAAGCCTAAACTTTGATTTCCTTTCTAAATTGAAATATGTAGCCATATGCAATAAAGATAGATGTGTCTTTCCATGCCTTTATCATGCAGTGAAAAACACGTGGTGGCACTGTTAGATGTCATTGGGTGTTGTCATTACTACTGCGTTATTTTGCATCTTGACATGTTGAAAATGGGATCAGGTCAATTAAAAAAAACATGATTTGTATTCTTTGTGTTGCTGCAGTACCTTTATGTGAAGTTTCCTTCATAAAATGTACAATTGTTGTTGAGCTTTGATGCCACAAACAATCATAGGGACCATGGAACTACAGTAAATAATAATAAAGAAAACAAATTAAGTTAAATTTAAAATACTTTGACATTTTTTCTTCAAAAATATTGGAAACATGCCCCTTCTTTGGAGAGCCATAATTTATCCTTAAAGACACTACACCTACTACACCAAAGTTGTTCATAAAATGTTATGTGTTGAATGGCTAAACACTTATAAGCAGTGGATAATTTGTTAAAATAAGTGCTGGGGCTCTCGTCAGGAAGCAGTTTCGACCAGCCCATTTCTCCTCAGAACCAACAAACCCTACAAGTAGGGAGAGAATGTTGCATAATGCCCAGTGCTGGTGACCTAGGCACTAGCGATCAAGTTTGAGTCTCGGCGTGAGCTCAACATACTGTGATTCTGGGTGGATCACTTAATCGACCACTGCCTACCAAAAATGAATGTCACCTTAACTGTTGCTCAAATGCCGGCATTAATGATTAAGTGCCAGTGCTCAGCATCGGAAACCACAGGTTCAAACTAAGCACTGCTTATATGGTCCAAAAGGCGAGAACGATTGAATTGCAAATGCTTGTTTCTATTAGGTATATTTTGTTGTGTATTTCAAGTGACGATGTTTTGCTGCATTGCCATAGGTGGTTATCTTATTAATGACCTTTGGATCTGAAGCTTAAAGTTCTCAGTTTCTTACGCTTTCCATTCTAGGAATATATTACCTCAACTAAGCCCATACACTAATCTGCCCATGGTTCATTTCTGTCTTTAATTCAACTTTCGGGCCAAGAAGAGCACAATCATTAATTTTTTACACAAGTAAAAAGTGGAAGTAATGCTAATTCACTTAATATTGGCAACATAAATTAGAATGGTGGGTATAGATGGCAACATAAAAATTCATTTGCATAGCAACACCTTCCAGGATCCTAGTCGAAATCCCACCATCATGCTCCCAGCTATAAGCAGCATTGAAGTTCTTCTTCAAGAAGACTAAAGTTGTGCACTCTTTTAGACTTAACTTTTCTTCTTCTTAACAGTTCACCTTCTATGCAAACTCCCCTCTGTTCCATGCTAGGAATATTTACTTGTCTCTAAGAATACCATGTTGTGTCACAAGTGGCCCTCCCTGGGATGTGAATGATTTGTATTTCAGATCATGCACTCAGAGCCTCCTTTGTGAGGGGTGGAATGCTGAAACCCTCATATCATCAAAAACACCTTGAGTAAATGTGTACAGCAAAGGAGGAAACGTTTCATTGTAATAGCACAATGAGAAAAAAATCTAACAAATCACTTCAAGACTGTTGTGAGGACCTACTTTCCCATCGTGACTCATTATAGGCACCTGGCAATGGCGGCCTGTTTTCTCCCGTTGCGATTCTACTGATTCTTGAACCCTTGTTATACTACTTGAAGTCACTTTCATCACTCAGAGCGGTACTGACCTGTAGACAATATCAGTAAACCTGCCGACAAATGGGGTGGGTGGCTCAGAGACAATCATATGTCTCATGAGCCTACCATGTAATAGACTTCGCCCAAGGCATAGACATCTTTCAAGCAGAGGCATCGGAAATATTTTCTTCAGCAAATTCAGTGAAAATGACTGTGTAACATGCACAATTTGGCACCTTTTATCAAAATTTTCTTGGAGGGGAGTAATCACCAAGCCTTCTTCGAGGAAGGCGGTTTTCTCATTTTTTTACTCGCTATAATTTCGGTCAGATATTACATTACGCCAGGTTTTGTCCGTGTCCATGCAGTGCCTGTGATGGAAGTGGTTGTATGTTATTACAACGAATTCCGTTGCAACGCATGCCTTTACCACGCATGCGTTACAACGGAATGCTATTTCAACGTAGAACCTTTTCCTCTCTTTGTTCGTGGTGACGTCGTACGTCGTTAAGAGGAAGCGGAAGTTTCTTTCCGTTTCCTCTTAAACGACGCTGAGTGACTTTAGGTGAGTTTCTTTTTTTGGGGGGGAGACCCCCCCAAGCCCCCTTTTTAATGTTAGCCTTTTCTACACATGCCTTTACTACGTACCTCGTAGTAAAGGTATGCGTGGTAAAGGCTTTCGTGGTAACCACGCATGCGTTGTAATGCATGCGTGGTTAAGGTTTTCGTGGAAACGGCTTCGTTGTAGAGGCTGTTTCCCGATGGAAGTGTGTGATGCCAGTGGTGAAAGTGGGCAGCACCAGTGGTGAAAGGGTGTAGCACCAGTGGTGAAAGTGGACAGCAGCATCTTCAAAAGATCTGGGCACCTGCAACTATATATTTATAATGAGAGAGAACGCTGGAAGGAGAAATCATAGAACAACTTGGAATCCTGTTTCAGTGCAAAGAAAGTTGGTATTGTAGACAGAATGAGATCCTAAAACGTACCTGATTCTCAAGAGCCATAAAGTTACATTTGAGTTACTCTTACATAGCTATTGTATTAGTCTGCACACTACTAGTTCCCTTGGATAATCCACTGGTCAGGGTTTAGAAGAGTGTAAGGTTGTACACTTTAAACCATAACTGTTTTCCTGTGTGTGCCTTCTTTTGAAGATTATGAGATTTTCTGTTGTCATCGTTAATTAAGGAGGACACAGTTGTAGCCATTTTCCCCTTCAGTTGTAACCTTTGCAGAAACTTACATTGCATGACCTAAGGGTAACACAGTGAAGAATGGCCGTGTGGTTCCTTTTTCGTCAAAAATAACATTAATTATAATAAAAATAACATCCTAAGTATGTCTAGGAAATAACGTGTGTAAAAAAGTCAGCATTGGTGATGTCTGCACTCTGGCCTCTTTGGAATGTGGCTGACTCACACATTGTTTAAAGTGTCATCTGAAATTAAACTTTTCAGTTCAGGATTTCCCTTGTTCTACTTCTTCTTTTTCTACTTCCTCAGTAGTTGCTAGAGGGAAAACATCGATACAAAACAGTGCCTCTAGGGCATAAAACCAAAGATTTACCTGCCAACTAATGTTGATACTGTTTTTGCCTGCTGCTTTGTTGTGGAAAATGTCGAAAGAGAGCCTCCTCGTGTGCGTCGACTTCTGTCTCTCCTCTACGTGACATGCTTTACCTTTTCCAAGCTGCCTTTTCAAACTGTATTTTATCTACAAAAGAATTGCGGTGTGCATGTGGCCGCATAATGGGTGCTCATCTTATCCTCAAGACATTGCATCTCCCCTTCACTGAAATCTTTCCTCCATTTTTCTGTAGGTCATCGCAAGTACTCTTTATCTCTGCCTGATACCATTTCTCCTGTGGGTGTTTCTTATTCTTCAGAAAAAAATGGAGAACAATGAAAGGCTGCAGTGCAGCTGCGACTAAACACAATGCAATTACTTCTTAGTCCAAGCTGAAATCCCGGGCACGGCACCTTCACAGCTTTCCTCACAATACTTTCAATAGCTGCAATGACAGTGCAAGCTTCTGCTGAATTTCACATTTTCATCCTGTTCCTATAAAAAGATGGCAAGCTGCCCCGTGTGCATTAATGGTGCAGGAGGCCGTCTCGCATAGCTCATTTTCAACATTTGCACACCACAGAATGAAGACAAAGGGGCCCTTTCACAAAGGTAACATTATTGTTAAACATAAGCTTAAGCCTACATTTACCAGGATTTCACAAAGGGATTCATTGCTTACATAAGCCTATTTCCATGTGGGAAGATATCCACCAGGAATGCGGCCGTCTCTGCGCCAGTAACGCGTCTTTTTTGTGACTTTGGGCCATATGTATGAAGGTACGGATTTGCGATTCCGAAATAGCGATTTTTAAGAAATCGCTATTTCAGAATCGCAAATTGGTATGTATGTACAAATTCGCTTTTTTTTTGCGAATTCTTAGTATTCTTTAATTGCGATTAGCAAATTGCAAATCACAATTAAGGAATACTTTCCCATTCATTTCTATGGGCCAGGAGGCCCATAGCAATAAATGGGAAGGTATTCTCAATTTTGCGATTCGCAATTTGAAAATCGAAAATTGAGGATAATTTCAAGAGTGCAGGGGTGTCCAAAGGACACCCTGTTGCACCCCTGAAATATGCATGGCTTCACATGTGGCGCACATACATGCCCTAAGGGCATGTATGTACGTCACATGGCACTTTAAAAAATGCTGAAATGTGCATTTTTAAAGGAAATCGCAACTTACCACCAACTAGAAGTTGGTGGTAATTTGCGATTCCTTTAAGGGCATTTTGGAATTTTTTTTGGCTTCATACATTGCATTTAAGAAATCGCAAAATTTGCGATTCCTTAAATGCAATTGCAAAATAAGGAATCGCAAATTTTGCGATTCCTTATTTTGCACCAGATTTTATTTCATACATATCATTTTCCTAATTCGCATTCGCAAAGGCCGAAATTCCGCGAATTTCGGCCTTTGCAAATGCGAATTTGCTTCATACATATGGCCCTTAATTTGTGAACAGGGCACAACATGTGTAAAAGAAATCTACAAAGCTCAATTCAGCTTTAGTCCCTATTCACAGCACACTATTCAGCTAAATGTTTTAACTAGATGGCTACGGTTGGCCATGTTTGATTAAGAATGTACAGCAATTAGATAAATTGACTTTTTTTCTTTTTTCTTGAGAGACAGGAGTTATTTACAAAGGGTTTGTAAAAAAACGTGAGTAAACCATTGCATTGATTTACTAACTGTTGTAAAAGCCCACAAACACAGCTCAAAATTGTGCTGCACACGATTGCCTACACATGCAATATTAAATATAGGTCAAATGGCGTTTGTTCTGTGTGACATAGTAACGTTGAATTCGAAATAGTTCACTGATTCTCTATTTTCGTGTAGCAAGTACAACTCTAAAATATATTACCACCTTTATGCACAGGGTAATATCACTGTCCACTTTATACATTTTTTTGTGCAGTGTCCCACAGTCCAAAGGAGGCCTACATCATTAGAGTGCTTTACAAAATATAACAAACATTGCCACCGACAATTGGTCTGGCGTTTCCCACCAGCCTTTTGGCAATTCTTGCTTTGTCACAGTTTCACAAAACGTTATTCTTTGGGTATCTGCAGGCCATCATCAATCTAAAAAACCATTGACTAAAAGCAAAATTATTGTTTTGCATAGTACTCCCTGGCACTGAAGGGAACTACTTTGTGTGTTGATCTGCTCTTTGTGAAAGGGCAGCAAGCTGTAACTCATAGTGTAGTCAGCCAATGGCTAAAGTAGGCTCACTCATTGCCCCTTGATGCATGCTGGAGTGAATGGAAGAAAAATGTGAATGGCAAAACCACAGACTAATGGACGAAGTCTTGCTGAAATCCTCTATATGTAACTATGTTATACACATAATTTAGGATAATCAAAAGTTCTGGGCTAACACAAACTTAAACAAGCTTAATAGTCAGGCATTGGCTGCAAGCCTCTTGCCCTTGAGAAAGAAAGAACAAAAGAAAGAAAGAAAAAAAGAAAAAGAAAGAAATAAAGGCAAGAAATAGAGACAAACTAAAAGATTTAAAGAAGGAAAGAAAAAAGGAAGAGGAATGCAAGAAAAAAGAAAAATGGAAGAAAGAAAGAATGAAAGAAAGAATGAGGAAAGCAAAAGGGAAAGATAGAAACAGGTTAAGAGGCAAAGAAGGAAAGAAAGAAAGAAAAACAGAGAGAAAGAAAGATGAGTTAAAGAAATAAATAAAAGAAAGAGAATATAAAGACAAAAAGAAGAAAAGAAAAATGGGGAAGAAAGAAGAATGCAAAAATGAAGCAAAGGAGAAAGAAAGAGGGAAGAAGGAAGCAAAGAAAGAAAGAAAAGTAAGAAGCAAAGTAGAGAAGGGAAAGAAAGAAAGAAAGAAAGAAAGAAAGAAAGAAAGAAAGAAAGAAAGAAAGAAAGAAAGAAAGAAAGAAAGAAAGAGGAAGCTGAGAAAGAAGGAAAAAAAGAAAGAGGAATGCAAGAAAGGAGGAAAGAGGAAGAAATAGTGATTGGAAGAAAGACAAATGGAAGAAAGAAAGAAACAAATAAACAAACAACAAGGCATATAGCTGGGGGATCCAAAAATAGAGCACACTCATGACCTTATATTCAGAGTTCATGCGAGGCGCTGGTATGGTGCGAAAAAGCAGAAGGCAGATACACAAAGGCCATTTACAATTGACAACACCACTGCAAGTAGACTGGAAGTGATAAAAATGTGATGTGCCCGTGCTCTCATCTGGTAAAAAGCATCCTGCTATTACATCAGGCTCTACAAACAAAGGTAACACTCAAGTAGAACTAAAGTAAAAACAAAAACACTGACACTGAAGGGAACTACCTTGTCTGCAGATGTGCCCCTTGTGAAAGGGCTACATGGAGGTACTCAAGGTGTACTCTATCCTGCGAGGCTCCGCATCATTGTCGATGACAAGACCCAATTCTTCGACACCCCGGATGATGTCTGTGCCTGGCTTGAGCTTTACAGAGCAGGGAAAGACGGCTTCGGCTCCTCATCCCAACAGGCGGAGGAGCCGGAACAGAGACGGCGATCCAGGAGGATTCGGAATCGCCGCGGCCGCTCAGGGGGGCCCTCAACTGCAGAGACGTCGACGGAGCGGAGGGGAGTGCTGGAGGTGTTATCTGAGTTGTCTGGCGCACGAGACGATGCCATTGAAGAGGAAGCGGACCCGGGTGACGAGGGGGCACCATCGGACTCCGAGGACTCAGTGACTGATAGAGCCCATACACCGGTGATCACACCGAAGTCGGTGGAAGACCTTCTGGATGGACAGGGGTAACGGGGTGAGCTACCTCATTTTGGGAGGGGGCCCGGCAGGGGGGAGGCGGTTGCCGTCAATTGATACTGACAATGAGGGCGGGGAGGGTGGGGTGCCCCTGTTTTTGCCCCGAGGGTCTTCGGCACAGTTTTGGGCTTGTTTTAGTCCTGGTAGCCTGAGCGTCGAGGGCCCACTGCCTCCGCCCGGCCCGCACCTGGCCCTTAAGGCCTTCCTACGGTGGCGACCGCAGGATTAGTAGGGGTTATTGGGGTGTTGGAGGGCAAGGTTTGGATGGGATCTGGATGGTGCTGTTTGGGTCCTGTTCTGGGGAGGGTGGGTGGGGGTTTGGTTCGTTCTTGGGTTGTTTGGTTTTGGTTGGGGAAAATGGCCGCCATCAGTGCTGGGATGAATGATGTCCTTTTTTTGTGGAGACCCAGATGGGGGGACTGTGCGAGAACAATATGGGACAATGGCTGATGTTGCTAACTTGAAATGTGTTACTTGGAACGTGAGGGGGCTTCATACTATGTCCAGGCGCCACAAAGTCCACGCTTATTTAGTGCGTAGGGGAGTGCAAATGGCGCTGCTGCAGGAAACTCATCTGAACAAGGCGGAAGGGGCGGCGCTACAGCGTAGATGGAGGGGGCAGGTCTTCTACACATCGTACTCCGCGTATGCCAGGGAGGCGCTAATATGGGTTAGAGCTGGGGTCCCCTTCCAGGTCACGAAAACAGTGATAGATCCAGAGGGGCGTTACGTGGCCATTTCGGGCACTTTAGGAGGGAGGGACTTGAACGTTTGCTGTGTGTACGCTCCTAATATAGACCAGACTGCCTTCCTTTCCAGGTTATCGGGCTCGTTGGCCCACTTCTTCTCCGGGCCCCTTTTGCTCGGGGGAGATTTCAACTCGGTAGTGGACGTGGACACTGACCGCTCACATCCACCCCTTCCCGATTCCCCGGTTCGTCGCACGGCTAAGGGTCGTAAGGAGTGGCAGACCCACTGGGGTCTGACGGATATCTGGAGGGCGCACCACCCCACATCTAGGGACTATTCATACTTCTCGAGCCTCCATGAGTTGCATGTCAGACTGGATGGATTTCTTGGCTCGCCCGAACTGGTTTCGGCAGCGGTCCGATCTGAGTACTTGTCCAGAACCATTTCAGACCATAACCCCCTCCTGCTGGACCTTCGCTGGCTCCCCTGGGCGCCGGCGGTGCCCACCTGGAAGTTACGACCCGAGATTCTTGAGGACAGTGTTTTCAGGGCGGACCTGGGGGATAAGGTATCGGAATATTTTGCGTCCAACGGCGGCACCGCGAGTACAAGAGCGTTAGAGTGGGACGCTTTTAAGGTAGTGGTGAGGGGTTACTGCATCTCTAAAAAGGTGGGCATGAGGCGAGTTATCCTAGCTGACCTAGATGCAGCGGACCGGAAACTCCGCGAGCTGGAAATTCGCCGCCCCGGGCGCCCGGAATTACAGGTACACACGGCGGAGGCGAGGGAGAAGGTGGCGGCGGAGGTCGAACGGCTTCGCTGTTTTGACTACAAGGCCTATACGGTCCGGTCCATCGCGGAAGGGGACAGATCGAGCGCGTTGCTGGCATGGCTGGCCAACCCTACGCGTCAGTCCTCATTGACGACAAGTATGCGTAAGGCAGATGGAACCGAGGTATACACTCAACCGGAGATTCTCAGCTGCTTCCGGCATTATTACGAACGTTTGTACCGCAGTCGCTCCGCCCGAGACCCTGACCGGCTCGAAAATTATCTACGCCCACTGGAGCTCCAAACAGTGGAGCAAGAAGTGGCGAAAGCCCTGGGGTCCGACATAGAATTGGGGGAGATTCGCGGTGCCATTAAACGGATGGCGAGAAATAAAACCCCGGGCCTGGACGGCCTGCCCGTGGAGTTTTATGCAGCTTATGCTGACCTCCTAGCCCCTAGGTTATTGGTGGTCTACAGAGAGGCGAAGAGGTTGGGGCGGCTCCCGAGCTCGATGTGTGAGGCGTTGGTGGTTCCTCTCCTCAAACCAGGAAGGGACTCGTCCGACCCGGGGTCTTACCGTCCCTTATCGATGCTGACGGTGGACTATAAAATACTGAGCAGTATCTTGGCCTCGAGGCTGCTGGGACACATGAGTTCCCTGGTGCATGAGGACCAAGCAGGTTTTATCCCAAGGCGGAACACGACTATGAACATTCGCAGGTTGTTTCGTTTGCTAGGGGAACCGTTTGTGGATGCCCCGTCCCCGGTCGTCTTATCGGTGGACCTAGAGAAGGCTTTTGATAGCCTGAAGTGGGACTACCTTTGCACGGTGCTGCGGAGGTTCGGCCTCGGTGAGGGCTTCATTAGATGGACCGCGGTTCTCTATGCCTCTGCATCGGCTAGGGTCCGGGCGGGACCACAGATACCCTCGCAATATCCGGTAGAACGAGGCACGAGGCAGGGGTGTTCGTTGTCCCCACTTCTCTTTGCGCTGGCGGTGGAGCCACTCGCGCTGCATCTTCGATCGGGAGCCCACTATACGGGCCTGTGGACATCTTCGGGCCCGCACCACGTTTCGCTGTATGCAGACGATCTGTTGCTCTTCCTAGAGGACCCGCTCGACGCTTTACATGGAGCGGCGACGGCGCTCACGGAGTTTGGGGAGGTTTCGGGCCTCCGGGTGAATTGGTCCAAGACCTGTCTTTTCCCGGTTCGTAAGGGTGCCGCCGCCCCTACTTTAAGTAGGGAGATTAGATGGGAACCCGACTGCTTTAAGTACCTGGGGGTATTCGTCTATCACGACCCATCCGACCTCCTGGATGGGAACATTGCCCGCAGCACTCGAGCACTTCGAGGCTGCATGGACTTCTGGGCCACGCTGCCGCTCTCGGTGGCGGGGCGGATCGCTCTGCTTAAAATGGTGGCGCTTCCCAGGCTCTTATATTATTTCCGGACACTGCCGATCTGGGTCCCACCGGCCACGTTTCGACTATTGTGATCTATGATGGTCGGATTCCTCTGGGGCTCGGGCCGCCGTCGGGTGGCCCTCAAGACCCTGATGAGGCCGAAAGATGAGGGGGGGCTTGCGGTGCCGGACTTTGAAAAGTATTATCTGGCGGCGCAGCTCCAGACCTTCACCCAGGAGATCGCCCGGGAATTCCGGGGCCCGGAAGACAGAAGGGGGACGGGCATGGCCAGGCATGTTCTCTCCTTCATAGCGCTGCGACAACGTCTAGCTCTGCGGGATTTGTCGCTGGAGGAGCGGACCGTCCGCCTGTGTTGGAATCGGGCTCACGCCCGAGGCCATCTGAGAACACCGTATGCGCCCGAAATACCTTTGGGGATGCTGACGGCCCTCCCCCATGGAGGCGATTGGTCACGATTGGCGGCCTGGGAGGACGCCGGCTTACAGCTGGTTGGGGATCTGTATGAGGACGGGGCGCTCTTGCCCTTCCGGGATCTTATCGACCGCTTCGAGATCCCCCGTGGTGACTTTCTGTTGCACTCGGCCATTGTCCGAGCGATCCAGGCACACTGGAAGAGCGGGCAGGAGGAACCCGCCTTATCTCCGGTGTGCCAATACGTGATGATGTCTGCGGGCACGGTGAAGGCGGTCACTTGCCTTTACGGTAGATTGATCAACGAAGGGTTGGCTCCTCTCACTACTTTGAGAAACCGCTGGGAGGAGGACATTGGCAGGGAGATCCCGGAGACGACCTGGTCCCAGTTGGTGCGGCGAGCCTGGAAGGGCACACGCCACGCCCGTTTTCAGCTGGTCCACTATTACGTTCTCCATAGAGCATATCTAACCCCAGTGAAAATTAAGCAATATTTTGCCACGAATTCGGCGGATTGCCCTAGGTGCCCAGCTCAGGAGGCGGACCTCCTCCACATGTTATGGGCCTGCCCGGGATTATCATCCTACTGGGTGGAAGTGGGGAAGACCCTGGAGGAGGTGACGGGGAGATCCTTATCATTTGATGTGGCGGTGGGACTCCTACACTGGTTCCCTCATACCCCCAAGAATAAAATTTCCAGCAAATTTATCGACCTAGGGCTCCTTCTTGCTAAGCGAGAGGTGACCAGGAACTGGAAGGCACGAGTTGGTCCGACAGGAAGCCGATGGCACAGCGAGCTCTTGAAGTGGGCGGCGGGGGAGAGCACACTGAGATACCAACTGGCTGGGAGGCAGCGTAATGAGAAGGCGCAGGAGGCAGCGTTGGAGTGGGAAATGTTAGTGCAGGCCCTCAGGGATTATTGCGCCCCCAGCGACTCTGAAGGTGAGGAAGCGACTTGCCCCGAATCCCATTAAACATTTGCACTATTAGTCCTGTTGCTTTCCCCGTGGGTCCCATAGCAGATCCTGTTGCGGTTGTTCCCAGGCGCTGATGGCGGGGTTGGGTGGGGTTTACTTTGGTTAGTAGTATTTTGAGGGTGGGGGTTTTTCTTTTGGGTTTATAGGCTTGTTTGGAAAAGCAGATGACGGACAGTGGATCATCCGGACCAGCTCTGACATCCTTCTGAGCCCCCATTGAATTTCGCCGCCCGACCCCAGGGTTGTGGGCCGGATGGCTGTGTACGGACCTTACGGTGCGGGGACAGAGGGTTGTATTTCGCTGATATTGCTTGTGTTATAATGCTGGTCGATTTTGTAACGATTTACTAATTCCTGCAATAAAAATATATTTAAAAAAAAAAAAAATGGAGGTACTCAAGGTGAAGTTAGCCAGTGACTGAAGTAGACTGACCCATTGCCTGATGATGTATGTTGTAGTGGGAGGAAGAAACATGTGAATGACGCAAGAAGACATCAACAGATGAAGAGAAGAGGCTGTAAGCCATTTTATGTGAGCATATTGTACATATAATTTTAGTAAACTCAAAAGGTCTTGGCTAATGTCAGATCAAAAACTAGAGGGCAGATTTACAAGCCCCTTGCACTGCCAGAGCGTCACTTTTTGTGACGTACTGACAGCGCATTTTTCTGCCCCATATTTTCAAGGACAGGAAAAGCCACCCTGCGTAGTTTTTCCTGTCCTTAGAAATGTGGCCCCTTTACATGCAGCACTTTGCGCGAAAGAGTGTTCCATGGGTGTTAATGTGGGTGTTCCCACACAACACCCATGTAACCAGACACATTTCCAGATTGACAAGACATCGTAAACCTCGAAATGCGTCTGAATGCTCCGCAGGCGAGACGCAGGGAGGCCCAAGGAGGAGAAATGTTTTCATTTCTCCTTGTTCCTTTCTTCTTTTTATACATGCTGCGTTCTGCAGCACACATAGAACGAGGAAATAATCTCTAATGATTGTTTATATACAGGAATTTGCCTCTCCCTGCACAGAAATAACTAAATGACGTTTTACAATTTCTATGTGTGCTAATGCAGCACACATAGAATTTGGAAAATGCCATTTCTGATTGTTTATGTGCAGGAAGGGAAACCGTCCTGCACATAAACAATCATCCCCGTGACACAGGCATCCTTGCACCGTGGTGCAAGGGTGCCTGGTCGGCGCATGGCAGCAGTTTGTGCACCAGCGCCAGGGGCAGCACAGAGATGCAACATATTGTTTGAAATAGGTCACATCCCTGTGCTTCTAAACTAACGCAGTTCGGTGCAGCAAAATATCTTGCTGCACTGTGCTGCATTAGTTTATTGTAAATCTGCCCCTAAGTGGCTACCGTTGATGGCCCACACTTCAAAACCAACTGCATCATTTACAAAGCCATCACAGCCAGAGCCTATCTTATCTTACAGACAAACTCATAATCTCTGCTTTTCTTTGAGCATGACACCATCATACTGTAGGAAAAGAAGTCTAAAAAAGAGAACACCAAGACCTTTTCCATCCATGCACTAAGGATCTGGAACAACATTCCAGTATCCATCAGGACTGTCCCATCTCTCTGCTACAATGTACGAAAGAGTTGAAGACTCACATCTTTAAAGAAAACTACTTCACAAAATATGTTAACCATTCACAACCCAGCTTCATTTTTATTCTTGTCTTGGACCACACACAGGATTCCACTGTCTTTTGCCTAGGTTTACGTTAAAGAAATACCCTATTCATAATACATAAATAGTTTGAGAATAACAATAGACTAGTTAAGCAACATTATCAATACAAGGTAGAAACCATCATGTCCTTCCTTGAAATTGGGCAATGAAGCTTAGACGAAGGAGTGATAGAATCATCGGTTTAAACCAAAGTGTCTTTGAAGTAAGATGCATTTAAGCCCCTTTTGTCAGAATTGCAAGACGGGTAGTAGTAGTTCATAGAACTGGTGGAGGCAATTCCAGATCCTTGTTGTACTACTGGAGAATGCTTGCTTCACCCAAGGCTGTTATGTGGATGTAGGAAGCTCATGTAGGTGGGAATCTGCATTTTTCAACCCTCACTGATTACCTGAAAGTTCTTAAGTCCACCAGAAAGGAACAAAATGGGTAGAGCTTCATGAATGGTGCCGGCAGTCTTGAATTTGGTTCTAGCTCCAATGGGGAGCTAATATAGAATTATAAGGACATGAGGTATGTGGTCGAATTCTTGTACGCAGAAGAAAAGCGAGTGGCTGAGTTCATCACAGCTCTAAGGGATCAAGATAAACTTTTGGTAGATTGAAGAGAAGAGATTTCACGTACACCAATGTACAAAAAACAAGCACCTGTACTACATTATATCATAATAGAGATTTGACTTTGTAGGTTAAGCTGGTTGTCGACAAGGACTCCAAGGGGATTTGGTGTTATCCACGGAAACAGAGTTAAAAATAGACGAAAACACGAGCAAATACACAACTAGACTGATAGGTTGGATTTTTTTCCTGGGGATTATTGGGAATCCTGTTTTCCTGGGTTTGAGATTTAGGTGATTATAAATTAATTTCTGTATTTTTCCCAGTCTGTCACAGAGCAGTGAAATACACAAGATGACGGACGGAATGTTGCACAATAGCAAAACATCCACCTCCAGTTATAGATCTGGGTTTAATCTATCGTTATTTTGCTCACCAAGCGACTCCAGTTCAGACATGGCCATATGCAAATCAGTCTTGACCCTGTGCCTCATGGGAACAGTCCAGCCCGAACTGCCAAGCCATGTCTTCCCTGGACCAGAATCAAGCATCCTAGGACCGGTTTCTGGCTATCAGCCGTCTTCAGCCAGGATAGGTTGACTCCAGCGAAATGTCACACAGGGATGAAATCATAAGAGATATCTAGGTGTCATCCACATAATAATGATTAGTAGCTCAGAATTTCTGATGATAGTTCAGAGTGATTCCAACTACAGATTAGATAGTGTTGTTGACAGAATATAACTCTAAGAAAATCCTTGCTGTAGGCTAGAAACTGAGCTTCCTATTTTACCCACTGGGGAACTGTTAGACAAATAGGAAGTGAACCAGTTGGGCACTATACCCTCTATGTCCCTTTATTCTTTCATTATAATAACCAGAAAGAGATGATTGACTGTTGATGATTGACTGCTTGAAAGGCAGCCAAAAGGATGGAGTTCCCTGATTCGAGGAAGTGATCAACAACTTGTGAATATTCGGCTCTGCTTGGTCTAAATTCACATTGATATTTGTCAAGGAGATTGTTCCACTGGATATGAAGACCAAGTTGGGAGAATACAGAGTAAGCATGGGCGGAAAATCCGTTCCGCAAATTCGCACGCAGCGGATTTTTTTTTCTTGGTGATACAATTTTGCGGCGTGCGGCGTAAGTTCGCAATTGCGAACATGTAGGTGCGGCGGTCAGCAACAATCTTGCACTCGCCAAATTACAAAATTTGCAATTCTGCACAATAAATCAACTAGCAAGCAGCATAGACCTTCTGAAAATGATGATTTTTATCAGAATAACTCCTCAGGTTGACATTTGCCTGCACTTTTTTGGATTTGAGGCCTTTTGACTTTCTTTGGATCACTTTTGGATTAGAAATGAACTTTCACAATTAAGTTTGTTTGGGGCATTACAGCTGCTGTTCTGCAGAAAAACGAGTTTTGCTAAACTGAAAGCACTCAGCAGGTGCAAAAGTTCAAATTTATCATTAGTAACCATTCCCTGTAGTGCTTTCTGACTGGGGCCCCTCCAGAGTTCAGTTGCTAGTTGCAGCAATTGTATGACCCTGCTCTGACCCTCACAGCCTGATCATAGAATAGCTACAAGTAGGCCACAAAGGTCGTGGTAAAAAAATTGCACTGCACCAGAAAGCAAATTACAGATAAGGAAGCAGGTGCCAGACTGGAATTTTAAAACAGTGACACATTAATAAATCAACCCCAAATTAATTCATGTCAGTTGAAGCAGGGCAGGTGTGCTTGCTTTCCCCCCATAATCTACAGTGATGATGATGAACCAGAGGGTGGCATTGATGTACCAGAAGGTGGCATGGGTGAAACAGTGGGTGGCAGTGTTGAAACAGAGGGTGCTGTGAACCTGTGATGATGAACCAGACGTAGAAACAACATAGTCGCGACCGTTGCATGCCGACAAGTAAGTTCGCAATTGCGAACTGGTACAAAATCCTCGCTAACTGGCAGAAACCCTCGCGAACACTATAAAAACAAAAAAATCCGCAAATTCGCGAGAATTCGGGGATTTTGCGGATTGCGAGTTTGCAAATACGCAAATTCGCGAACGCCAGATTCGCAAAATTCGCCCATGTTTAATACAGAGCTCTCTATTAACTTCAATGGAATTTTAAGCTTGAAAGATGACAAGTTATAAAGGACATTAGCATCAGCAGAGGGTTTTATGAACAATGGTGATGCTTGGTTAATTTGCAGACAATTTGGGAAACACCTTGTTTAAGCATCAAATTCACCACAGTGCTCCAGTAAGGTAGCCAGTGTTTGGCCAGCTTCTCGTAAATATTTCTGCACACTGAATCCATTAAGTGATTGAAGGTCTTACCTTACTTAAAGTTTCAAGTAACTCCATTTCCGAGATTGGACTGGTCATCTAAGTTTTAAGGCTTGACTTGCAGCTGAGTGACACTTGAAAGTTGTAGAAAGTGAGAGTTCAATGGACTTCACATTCTCAGCAAAGAAATTCACAAAGTCTTCAAATTTTGCTAAAGGAACATCTACAATGCCATAAGAAGTTGGGTTATTTGAATTTTAAATAGTACGAATCACTGTACAATTTAGTGTGAACCCTCTATTTCAATAAACACTATTTTGCTGTTAGGGCAGAGTGCTATAAGCATGAGTACACTTACCAGCCAGACCTTTAGTCAGTAGAAATATGACTATATGAAAGTGGACAAGAAGCCATAAAACAGGATAAAAGGTGACATGACATTCTATTGATACTCTCCTTTAATGAAGAATTACCAATATAAATGTAGAGCTGTTTTGTCCGTAAATGAGGATAGTATTCTGTCGTAAAGAATAGTAGCGGCATGTTTGGCTGATGAAAGACAGTTAATTTTTTCCACAACATAAATGCAGGGAACAATCTGTTGAGCCTTCTTTAGTATGAGTCTGGGCGTGACCAAAGGTGAGTGCCCTTGAATAATGCAATTCTGCAGCCGGAGCATTTTTTCTGCATAATCATGTAGTTGCCTCATTTGCCACAAAACCTACCAGCCTCAGCATCATTTGCAGATTTTACCTCAAAAGTTGTTTCTATCTCAAAGGGATCAAAAGTTACTAAAAACATGGCAGGGCATGTTGCAGCAGAGTGGAAGACACCTTGCAAAAGTTGACTGGTCACATTTCTTTTGCTTATTGCTGTAATTGGGTGTTAAACATTTACAAATGAGGTGGAACCTTTGCCCAGACAGTGTTAATATGCATAAAAAATGCACATGAATGCTCTAATACTGTAACAATATCTGCCTCATTATGCCACATAGTTTGTGTTTTCTTGCTGCATATGCTAATCGATCGTACTGCATGTTTGATCTTCCTCTGTCGCATAATTCTAAGCTTAGAGGCTTGGTCATTTGAAGTTCTGTATTACTATGGACAACTTAGAGCAGTCCTGGTAGTGTGTACTGTATTAATATGGGGTTAGGTTTATGACTGCTGTTATGTAATTATGGGGCTCACCTGGATTTCCTGCAGGGGCAAAATGTAAGGAATCGATGTTAGGTCCCAGCTTCCCTCACCCACCTCCTTCCTCCAAAGTCAAAGCAAAAGAGGAAAGGAAGGGGAAAAAGGAGAGACAAAACAAGGAAAGGCAGAAGGGGCAGAATCCACTGGCTTAAAACACACAAGGTATCTAGAAATTAAACATTCATTTATTGTAGATATGGACAGCTGAAGTTTAGCCACCAACAAACATGAAATATGAAGCATATCAACCAAATCAGGAATCCCCTTTGGAGATCAATAGACCAGTAGGAAAAAAAGGTATCTATTTTGCCCGAACATGGGTGTTAGAACCCAGCATTCCCCTGTGCACCTTTGTTGTCAAGTGTGTGACCCGGACCCCCACGCTCCCACGTTAGGCCAAGAAATGACACAGTCCGAGACAGCCCTGGTCACCCCCCTTAGTAGCTTGACACGTGCAGCCAGGCTTACCTCCAAGGCATGAGTGTTCAGTATGTGCAACCACGCCCACAGCAATCCTAATGATGTCACCACGAATAGACTCCACACAAGTTTGTATAAAATGAGTATACTTTACATAAAAGATATCCAAAATGACCACACGATACAACTCCCACATATATACACTGGGTAATATAGTTTCTGGGGTGTTGGGTGATCCTAATCCCCAACCACTGCTTCTAACCAACAGTTACGCTGACGTTTACCCGCTCTCAACAGGTCATGTATGTCGTATCACTAGATTCACACATGTTGCAAAATACAAGTGTGGAGCAGGGGTATGGGCGGACCGGAATAACAGGCGGGGAGGCCGGATGAAGTGCGCTATGATCAGCGAGTTATTTATTAAAGGTGCAGAAAAATAAGCGTTGGTTGGGGAATCCCGGGTAGACAGGTAGGGCTGGGTCGTAGGGATGAGGGTCCGGTGAGGCGGGGTCGTCTGGAGGAGATCCTCTGCTGGGCCGATGTCGTCTTGTCCAGGGAGAGTCACCGGTGTACCTCGGAGGTATACAAGGGAGAGACAAGTATAGGGCGATTAGTCCTGGGTGGAAGGACTTCGGAGTACTGCCACCTACACCGGGAAGTGAGGGATATGAAAACTACCGTGAGGAAGGGATGGAAAGGTAGGTTGAGAAAAGGAAGGTAAGGGAGGGAATGGAAGAGGGTGTTGCGAGTGGGGGAACAGTGCTCAGGATACCATTTACAGTGCTAGTGCTATAATACAATCTAGAGTGGTTCCGTGATTGTGCGGTCCTATGTACAATATTTAACAACTAACTGCCAGGGAAACACGGAGAAAGGTTAAAGAGAACTCACGTGCCCTGCCGCAACTCTCATCCGAGTTGAGGCCGCTCTCCAGCCACCTCCTGAGGACGCCACCAGTCTTCAGTCCAGACGTCCTCCTCCTCGTCCTCATCTCGGTTCTTCCGCTCCGCTCTGCTCACTGCCACAGGTTCTCCGCTTGCTGCTGCCTCCTGCCATGAGTCCGCTGCTTGGTACCTCTCTCCTTCCTGGTTGACGGCTTTTCTGTGTTCCGGTCAGGTATCTGGAAATGCACTTCCGGGGTCGAAGGCGGTCCTTTCCGGTCCTTCGAATGGCGCTTCATTTCCGGGGTCAAGGGAGTTCGCTTCCGGTCTTTCCTGCTCGGATGTTGCCGCCGGTTCCTGTAGGGGAAGAAAGAGAGGAGGAGTCCTGGTTGATAGGGACGCCTCATGACCGGTCTCTGAGGTCAGGGATCCCACGCTCCGTCGCCGCCCCAGGGAGGTAAGGGCTGGTTTTTCTTCACAACAAGGAATACTGCACTACTTAACGAGGGGTTCCTGTACAGTGCCACAGTGAAACAATGCAATGCATAGTGTCAAGTTCATGTACTGAGTTAACACAAGATAATGCAACTCGGTTCGCTACCAGCATGCCCTGTTCAAGGAAGGAATGCAGCAATGTGTCACGCTGCAATTACGTACAGTGCAATAGGAAAACAATGCACTGCATATCAGCACCAGCATGCCCTGTGCAAGGAAGGAATAAGGTAATGCGTCACAGTGCAATTGAGTACAGTGCAGTAAACAACCAATGCAGTACGCTAGGATCCTGTATCCTGCAAGAGAAACAGAACGTAGTGCGTAGCGCACTAACCCCTTTGCTTGTTAAGCACCTCTAGTGTCAGACGTTGTTCAATAGTTTGTTAGCAGCAAATATGCAAAGTGTTATATGACTGTTTTTAGAAGTTGTGCAACCGGTTGTCCCTAACACCGATCAACTATAAACCCAAGTTTTACTCTGGGCCATGATCCCTTTACTGCCTCGTCCGAGACCAGCACGGACCAAGATCTGGGCTGAAGCAAAAAATGCACACGTCTGCCAGCAGCGACCCCGCCCCAGGCGATGATCCACTTTACCTGGGGGGGGTGGCCCCACTCTCCTCTCCTGCCGAGCGGTTTGGCCTCACTCCAGAACCTTGTCACCATGGGCAAGGCGTGCTCGGGCCGGTAGTTCAGCTCCTGCAGGGCTGCCGGTCCGGGCCGCCAACGTTCAGCACAAACACCTTCCACAAAGCCTTCCACACAACGCTGGTGCTACCTCACATTGCCTTCGAGGGCCAATCACTTGGCACTCCTGTCCAGTGCTGTTAGGACTTCTTCGCTCCCTGGTGCTCACCGCTCCCCGGTACTCCTCACCAGCACCTCTGGTGGCACCTTCAACACGCACCTTCGGTGCATCTTAGACTCACTCCATCTCCTGCTTCTCCCAGTCTTCCTGCGCTCTCCACTAACACCCTGGTCGCACTACAACAGGCACACTGCACATCTAAGTCTCAACTCTCCACCACACGCTGACCCACGTGTCAGAGACTCACTCCATCTTAGAGCCCACGATGTCCCAGCACTCTTCACTAGTGCCTGGTCTGCACTGTGACACGCAAGCCCTGCGAGTCCCGAATATCGACTCTCTTCCAAGATGCCCACACTCCACAGGTGCTCCAACACCTGTAGCCGCACCAGGACACGCATCCTGCGCGTCAGAGTATTGATTTGCTCCGGGTCCCCACGATCACCTTTAGGCACCCCTTCAGAAGTCTCAGGCTGCCACGATATGGTCTCATCACCATGCCACTTGAGACTTCCTGGAAACTTTCATGTTCCTGTGTTTCCGAACAGGGAGGCAGCTCACCTCGGGCCATTGGGGTACAGGACACAGCACACAGCAAAGTCCTGCTCAGAAAGAAGCGGGGACACAACCCACTGCAGCGCCCCTTCAGTCTCTCCTCGGTCAAGAGCTGCAAAGTGCCCACAAGCCCCGGATCACGAAGAAAGGGTCAAGTGTCTCCCGCAGCCTATTGAACAACTTTTCCTGAGGCAGAGGTTTTCTTCCAGATCGCGGACAGGTCAAAGCCGCCAGAGGCTCGACCAGTCCACGGCATCCTCAGAGCGCTCTCAGCATTTCTCTGAACTATACAGAGACCGTTCTCAACTACATCATCAACCTAACCAAAATCTTGGGGTTACAGTTCTTCCAGTTATACCCCTCATTGTCTTTGAAGTTTCATTGTGCTCAGGGGCCCCCGACCCTTCCCTAAATCAGTCTTGCTTATCTCCCCCCTGTGTCACTGTACTCTCTTTGATACTGGGGGCCTGGACCTGTAATCACTCAGAGGGGGATTGGTCTATTGTTTTATGGCCCTGAACCAGGCCTCTTCACCTCGCAAAGCCTCTCCTTCTCCCCGCTCCAGGTGCAGGGCAGCCTGGTGCCATCTCCTCCCCTCCCGGGGGCATGAACTCCCTCAGCCTTTCTCATCTCTCCCAGATCCAGGTCGGCAATTCACATTCTGCTGAGACACACAAAAAGGACTAAAGCACAAACTCGGCCATTTTCTCAAATAGCAGTTTCTGGACACACAACGAGAAAACCTTCTACCCAAAAAGATGCGCTATCACGCTGTTAGTACAGACATATCAAACTTCACTGCTCCATCTCCAATTCTTGGGAAACTATCCTGCCCCTATTCTGTCCTAGGGGCAGGATGGCCTTTCACCAGGGAAAATGAAATGAAGCATTTTCCACTGTCAGGGCCTGGCACCCACACTGACACAGGTCCTGCCTTTTACCTACACTGCACCAGCCTAGGAGTTAACCAGGACGTCCTAGATACTTGCCAATGCTATTTAGATGTTCCCTTTATAAATTGTAGTGGTGTTTGATTATCTCTGATTGGTTATCTCAGGGGTGCCCCATGTGTATGCAAAATGGAAAATAAGGCCTGACAAGTGGTAGCACAGACAACATACTAATTTATCATAATGAGCGTAGGCCCTACTCTGAAGACCCCTGTTCCCTCTCTACGCATTTCCTTAATACAAGCTCTGGCACACACAGTGCACATCACTTAGGGATCTTGCTAGTAAGGCAAACATACCAATCAGAGATAACCGAACACCACTACAATTTATACAGGGAAAATCTAATTAGCATTGGCATGTATCTAAGGCATCTAACTTCCCAGCTCTTTGTCAGGAAATCTGTCTAGGGGAAAAGCAAAAAGTTTAAGTGAACTTTAGCCAAGAAGGCCAAGTTCAACAATGGGAAAAAAAAACCAAAAACATTTCCCATATCAGGAGAAAGATGAGGATAAAAATATGCCAAAAAGTGCAGGGTCAAACTATGAAAATAATGTGAACTAGAAGTGGTTTTCTGATACTGTCTCTTTAGTTACTTTCTTTTAGCAAGAAGAGGCGACGCAACAAGGAGGGAACTGGATACACAACCCTCAGTAAATACGGAATACAACAGCCATTAGATAAGTATGGGAGTGCAGTGGAAAAAGAAAAGCAAACTCCCCAAATGACGAAACAACGATTCTTTAGAAGTCTTTTTCCTCCTCTATTTCAGAATCAGACTGCTGGGAATTAAAGAGTTAAGCTGTGCAGCAAAGAAAGAGCCAAAGGAAACAATGTTGCCAGCAGGGAACGGAGACTCAAGAACACTTGGAGCCCCGGAAGAGCATCCAACAACCCAGAAATGGAAAGTAACACAAGGGGACCAAAGAGTAAACCTGAACGTCTCACCACCTCGGCGAGGGAGCAAGAAAATGGCAGGTAAGTGATTTCAAAAGGCAAAAATAATGTGCGAAGGCCTGACGAGGTCCGCGATGGAATGCAAAGCACATTTCCCTAGCGGACCCCTCCCTTTGTACAGCTCCGGAGCCACCTTCCCCAGCTGACATGAGTCGATGGGTGGGTATCTCCTTGGAGGTCTCAGGTGGATCTATGAGTGCTGCTACTTGCAGCACAGACTAAAAAGCCCAACAGTATTACACTCAGTTGTTTGGAGGGGCACCTGTTGGGCATCTTCCTAGTGGTGAAGTTATTGGAGATTGTTATGTTTGTATCTGATTTTGATTAATTTCAATAACTAAATAAAGTTACTTTAATTTGAGGTGCAACAGCTAGCCACCTTTTAAAACATACCTACAGGGTTTGATTAGTGTCACCATTGTGTAGAGAATTGTCTAGAAATCACCATTAAATAATGATCATCCTTTTGCAAGGCATCAAGGTAAACACCAGCAGAGCAGCTATCACACACAACAAATTGTGGTCCAATGTTTCTGCCACGTTTTCCCTAAGAAATTCCACAGCAAGAAATTGTGGGTCATGGACAGACAGTGGCCGCTCCTTCCCTAAGGCAGAGAAGTTTCGCCTCACTGCCTTGATGCAGCAAAAGAAAGGAAAAAAATGATAATAACTAATGTTATAATCATTTTATTTTGTCCTCCTGCTTCCGCAGCTTACCTGAGGGGGCGGGGTGGGGCTGAAAAGCAGGGGAAGATGGTGCAACCCTCCTAAGTGCACAGTGACTGGTCCTCTTAGCGGCCCAAAACTGTCATGCACACTTTCAATATTCTCCATGCAGGCTGCATTACAGCCTTCATGGAAAACATATCCACCCCTCTAGGCCCTTGGCTGAGTGCTGTGTCACGGCACTCCAACCAATCACAATGCTGCATGACAGCATTTTGATTGCCTGCGGGGAGCGTGGCCGCCCTGGCGCTTCCTGTTTCTCCCAAGAAAGAAGAGGATGCAGGAAAGGCAGCGGGGCCCGGCATGCGGCCGGCTGGGAGGTACGTGATTTTTTTTTCTTTTTTACCCAATCCACCTGCCCCTTCCCCCACCCGCCTGACTGCTGGTGGGAAGTTGCAGCCGCCGCGGCTATCAGACAATGTCTAAATGCATTTACCATGAAACAATAAAGCATGAAAAATCCCAGGGTATATCACAGTGACTATAAAGTAAGAGAATGATAATTAGGATGATGTTAGGATGATGTTGTAGAATAGAGAACTAGAGAAAATTGATAAGATTATTCCAAAGCTTGAACTACAATATGTTTGGGTGAATTATCAGAAAAAAACAAGCTATGCGCTATCACATTGAGAGTTGGTAACGTAATTCTCTATGTTCTATAAATTAACTAATAGCATATATGGTCACTATTTTAAAAGAGAACTAGAAAAACCATTTGCCTAATAATTGGTGAAACTCTCTTCCATTTCTTTGTACTATTCAGTGTACAGTCAAACTCAGGCCTGGGCATAGCTTGCGGAGCTTTGCTCCATGGAACTTTGCAAAGTTACAAAAAAACTCTACGAAATTTCGCGAGTGGCGGAGTGCAGTGTGAACTGCAGTTTGTGCTGGTATTCATATCCCTTGGGTAGAAATTCGTAGTCGCAAACTTACCATTCATGATCGCGAGAGGGGAAAAAACTCTGCTGCATATTGGGAAACAGAGTTTTCTGCACTCCGAGAGCTCCGTGAACGGAGTGAAGTTCACCGCCCAGGCCTAGTCAAAGGTAGTGTTTAGCCAATATATATCATCAGTGAAGTGAAACTTTAACACCACTTCCAAATGCAAAATGTCTACTTAGCTTTGTGCTAGTCACCAACATGAATAAAAAAGACACCGAAAATAATGTGTTGGGCTGTGGGTCTGAATGCTATGTCATGCATATGTGATGTGTGATAGAACTGGTTGGCAGCTCAGAACTCAAGCATATAATTACTTGACAGATACAAGACGCAAACTCAGATCTATATTAACAATTAGATTGTAATCAGGAAACTTTTCAAGCACCCATTGTTACCACAATGCCATTGGCACTATATTATCTATAGTAACAAGCAAGTGTATCAAACATCCGCATTGCAGTGCATACACTGTGTACCCAATGAGTTATCAGTTGGGGAGGATGTGAGTTTTTCCGAAGTAATATTCCAAAAACGTTTCAGGTCCAACACAAAAGTTCAATAAATAAATCTGGGCTCGACGCCTGTTAGCTGTGACACAGAGCTGAAGTTTAACATAAGGTAAAGTGTGTATAGTATTTAGCAGGACAAAAACAATTAAAATGTCAAAACACATACAATACAAATTCCACAATCAGTTTCCATTGATGGTGAAAAACTTTATTAGGAAAACTGACACCAAAACAACTAAAATCCAGAAAGGCAATCAAACATATGAATTTTAAAGCATTAGAGCAAAAGGTACAAAGAAAATGTTAAGTGCCAATCAGAAGTCACTGTTTGAGGTCGCTTGGCACCCAGGTGTGGTTTTTGGCCAACCACAATGGAGAGAAGGCCGGATAACCCAAATGAGTGATCCCGGTCAAAGATTTTACATTCTGATTTAGGGCCTGATTTATATACTGAAGGGTGGTTTCAGTGCTCCAGGGCAATGGAGAAAATTATTCCCTCGCCCTGATGGAGTTACCATCTGCCAGATTTAAAAATGACCTCCAAGCTGGCAGTCATTTCGAAAGTATTGCCAGGAACCACTGTCATGGCGGATTCTGTCAATATTTTTAACAGTTTGATGCAAGGCTCCATCGATATGTTGTCAGGGTTTGCCTGGCGGTGATGGACAGTAAAGAAATGGCTACATGTCCGCCCAACCTGATTGGGTGGTTGAACATATAGCCAATTCTCTGACAGCCCTTACTCTGTTGGGCCATCTGAGAAGTTAGGTCATGATAGAGATGGAGTAATCACTGCCGTAGCCAAACTTAAGTTTCGACTGCATCTAAATCATATACATCAGGCAGGTGGACAACTATGTTGGCGGGAGGGAACTCTGTCACCATTGAGATGTAGCTCCCTCCCCACCAACATATAAATCAGGTCCTTAGTTTCTGAAAAGGAAGTCAATATCCTCCCACAGTGAAATGCAGCAGGCTCTATATTGGGAAGTCCTCTTGAAGTCTAATAGCCGTTGGACAAGGTATAACTTTTTATTGTGGCCGGAAAAGCTCAAACTGGAAGAATTCTAATTTTTCTGCCACCAAAGTCCTCTCGTCGGACAGATACCTTGTGTGCCTTTGCCCGGTCTCTCTTTTTGGAGCTCAGAATGTGCCAGTGAAGTAAGCCTGAAAACTGTATCCTATTGAAGTTGGACGCCTATGCACCAATGCCCCACTGAAACTTCGGAGGACTTGAAAGTCCAAAAATATTTTAAGTCTCAACTTTTCAGACTTTCTGGAGCAGCTTCTCTCGGTCTATTCTAATTTTTCCAGGATCTCTGGAACAGTACTTCCAGGCCAGGACTCACTCCAGCATAGGCCTCCAGAAAGGTTCAGTCAAGTCCAGTTGCTATGGGTGAGCTCTGATTTTAGGAAAAAAGGCCTCTCGCAGTTTATTGTGTCCCTGTAGCCATAATGAAGGTCACAGTCAGTGGGCCCAGTGCTTTTTTGTTCTTCCTCAGGTCATGATGTGTTCAAATGAGCTGACTGTGAGGTGTCAATTTCTTAGGATTTACTAGTTAGTGTGTGGGGGTGATTTGTGAACAGTCCTTAACCAGTGAGAAAATGTTTCCAGGGGCATCTCTTCATGCGTTTGCAGCGCATCCTGTTTTCCTTATTACAAACAACCCCACAGTTCTCTATTCTGAGGCAAATCTAATATGCAGCACCCTTTTACCCTTGGAGGCTGCTAATATGCTAGCCAGGGATGTGTTTAGGAAAATGAGCAGTTTCCTCCTCCTCAACCACACCAATTTGGTCCATATATTAGCTCCCCCTTTCTCTAGTCTATTGCCGAGCTGGCTACCGATGGGTCAAGGTTCAAAAGCTTATTTTTCCCAGGCCTCCCTTTACACTTAACTATGAATAGACAGGACTAGCCCAGTTCAATTTCAAGTATATGAAGGGCCTAAACACTCCCCGGCTGCCCTTTCGGAGCCGATAGAAGCCACATACCCCACATCCAGGTCTCCCCACCAACATAAGCCATTGTACCTGCTCTGGGAGCAGTTTCCACACATTATTGAATGGAGGGAAATGGTTGGAACAACGCAGGATCAGCCCTGCATGTCCCAACAACGCAAGTGCAACCACGATTGTCCTAACCATGCATATGTGTGGCTAAGGGGGTGCGCAGCCTAGCAGCTGGAATGGGCAGGCTGAAGAAGAAGGAAGAGGAAGGATTGGGAAGAATGCAGTGAGGTAAGTGAGGCTGGGTTTTTAAGGGTTGGGGGTAGTTTTCAGGGATGGGGTAGGTGTTTTTTTCACGGCTGGGGGTCAGGGAAGTGTTTTGAGGCTCAGGGGAGGAATGGTAGTTTTTAGGGTACTGGAGGGGTCGGGTGTTTTTACGGCTCTGGGGGGTTAAGGTAGTTTTAAGGGCTCAAGGGGGGGTTGGGTAGTTTTTAAGGCTTCAGGGTGGGTGGGGTCATTTTTAGGGCTCAGGGGGTTAGGGTAATATTTAGGGCTCAATGGGAGGGTCAGGCATTTGCTTAGGACTTAGAGGGAGTGACGGGGTCGTTTTTAGGGCTTGGGGAGGGGGCTGGCTTACAGGAGGGAGGGGTAGTTTTGGGTCTTAGTGCAGGGGCTTGGGGAGCTCTTTTAGAGCTCAGGGTGGGGGCAGGGCTCTGGGTACTTTTTAGGGCTTGGGGGGCAGGGAAGTTTTAGTGCCCAGGGGGAAGGTGTTGGTTTTGAGGAGGGAGGGGGCAGTTTTAGGGCTCAGGGCAGGGCTCGGGGTTACACTTAGCTGATAAGTCTTAACGAGGCATATGTCTTTGCCATACAAGCCTTACCAACACATATTTCATTGTAAAGGCATGTGTGGTAAAGGCACTGGTTGGCCAGTATTCCAGGACCTGAATTTCAGAGTTTTGGGAAAACTATACCTCGTTTTACAGAGTGCGGATGTATGCTCCGTAAAACCATGTCCCTTCTACAATGTTCTGGTGTCTTCTGCAGTGCAAGTGACCTAGTTGATAGACAGATACAACACTATGGCGAAAGATGGGGAGGGTTATGGCTACAGGTGTAGCCTCGCTGTCGTCCACCCCTTTCAGCACCATTGAGGTAAAAGATCATGCTTCCTAAGGTAGACCATAGCCTCCCCTTACCTCAGATGTTTTCCTTGACCCTGCCCAACATACCCAACCCTCACCAAGTCCCTCCCCTGACATTTGCCATCTGCAAAGAGCAAGTGATGAATATCAGTGGAATAGTCCACAGAATCCAGAAATACAAACAGATCTTCACCTAGTTTGCCAGGTCTGCATAGTTATTCCTAAACTACAGGTCTACAACTTAGTCTGGCCTGAATTAGGTGTCAGTTTTCCATCACAATATAGAGAAATTGGTATTACTGCACCTAACTTTGGCTAGCTAGTAATGAAGGACCTGCAGGACACCTTGGGTAAGGAAATCAATTAAGCCTTCTGATTCCTTGTGCAGCTGCTTTTCTCATCCCTTTCTCTGTGTTTAGTGTAAATAAAATGCTCCTCTCGCCCCACAAAATTCTATACATACATTCCCAGGTTATCTAACTATGGGAGGGATTCTCTGTTGCATGTGGACAGGTGGTAAATGAGCATCCTACCACATTAACTAGGCATGTATTGCAGTAAGTTGCTTAAGTAGGTAGCTACTACATTCCCGAGCAAGCATTAGTCGTCATTGTAGCTTAAACCCTTATACATTCTTTCAAAGGAAAATGCTATGATGTGTTGTGCTCCCAAATTATTTTTCCTAAACCAAATCATGCTAGAGGTACACCCTCTATGTGTGGCCCATTATAGCTACATAACACAGGGTAAAACATCAACTCTATGTTACTGCAATTATACAGAGTGCACATCTAGAGTAGCCTTATCAAGAAGAGCAGAATTCATAACAAGCAACACTCCACTGTAAGTAGGATATTACATGATCTTCATTGCACAGAGTGGATTTAGGAAAGCGATAGTGTGTGAGGTCATGGGTTATAGCCAATGTGTAAGAAAAACAAGATGTAGAGAGATAGCATAGGTGACAAATACCTGTGCAGCTTGTATCTGGGTGCAGAATGTTGTGCAGGTGGGAGTGGATGGTGCGCCGAGCAGAGGGATCTGAGAACATCATGTTTCTAGATGGAGGTTGTCCACAAAATCGAACATGTTTTTATTATATTAAGCTCCTGGGTAGTCACATTGTACCAGTAGATGATGTCTGTCACATGTGCAGTATACAATCAACACACTGGGCAAACATTGGTAATGAAACCCACCAAAACCACCCAATGATCAATAGCAAGCCATTCCACACAGTAACACATATGCATTTGCATATATCTATTATGTATCAATAGCATACAAAAAACCCTCAAGGTAAATATGCACTCTACAAAGAAGTATGTTACCTTATGTTGTGTTGCTGTTGAGTTCTGTTGTTGAAATGACACCTCTTGGAACAATGCTCCGAAAATGAAACTGAGAAAGAAACGAGGGCCCAGATTCTCAAAGGTTTAGCATCAGGTTAGTGTTACCTTTTAATGCAAACCCAAAACTAAACCTGCTTTGGGATTAATAAAGCAACACAAATTGGTATATGCATTGGTGTTTATGGAAAAATAGCCCAAACTAATTACTTGGCATTACATGGTTGGTGCATGGACGTTCCCATTTAAACTGCCCATGCTTTTTTATGCTAACCCTGTCTACTAACATGGCAGACAGGGTGTAGCCCAAAATTTAACGCTGCTGGAAAGCAGGCATTAAAAGGAAAAATTTTGTAATTTCTCCTTGCTTTTCTGCCTTTGCATGTGTGCTGTACTGTGCAGCACACGTACAAAGTAGGAAAAGCTTTGAAATGTGTCAACGCATAGTATTTTGTATTGCAAGGCTATCCTTCCAGTGCAAAACCTATGCTAGACTCAGGCACTGACCCTAGTGCATGGTGCTAAGTGTGTGTCTGGCGCACTGCAGCTGAAATCGGTGCCAGCACTAGGGAGAGGAGAGTGCCATATCTCTGTTAATATGGCGTTCATCTGCTCTCTCCCTGACACGCACCACAGTACAGCCTCTTTTGGATGCTGCCCTGCGTTGCCTGACGGCTATTAGAATCTGGGCCGTAGTCTGTAATATTTACGTTCTTAGAGGGATCTTTTTTGCTTCTGTATAGCAGGGTATGATAGTTTTAGTAGTGGATGGTGGCCCATAAATCTTGAATCTTTGCACCTTGGAGGAGTTTGAATATCAGTTTCTATTAGGCTGCACGCAAATTCTACTTTTTGCTTATGGACACTCAACCATCACTAGTCGTCAAAGATGCAATAGCACAATATTGCTTTGGAAATATTGTTTGGTCACCATAGTATGATAAATATATTGTGACTACGAAAATATCATATTTATGCATACTAAACTATTGTGGTATATCATATAGTTTGCAATAATTTTATTATTTGTGTGTTTATTTTTATATGTTATGCTACAACAGTGTGTTTTATGGGTTCCATGAGTTTGGCTGTATACTGGTTTGAGAAATTATTTTAAAATAACTCAATTATTTTCTAAATAGAAAGATATTTTAATACATTTACCGGATTGTTGATGCAAATTTTAATTTTCAAGTTTGAATGATAAAAATTAAATATTATTTGGGGTTTTAATTTTGTTTGTATGTTATCTGAACTCTAAAATAGTTTTCAAAATGTTAAATATGTATGTGGGTTATAAATTAGGAGTTTACTAATGTTTGTGGGACTGGAGCTAGAATAGTAAGCCTTACCTCTCCTGAATGTTCACACTTTCATCAATGTCAGTGATTTATATGTAGTATTAAAAACATTTTATTTTAAAATAAAATAAATATACACACATTGGATGAATGTCAGAAAGTGAATAATTTTAAAACAATTCTAAGTGAAATAAAATATAGAAAATCACAATTTGATATATTTAGAAGTAAAGAAATAATGAGCATTTTTTCTTAATATCAAAATTAATAACTATCTACAGAAAAAAACATTTACATATTTTCTATCTATATATATAAAAATGAAAGTATGTCTGTCTGTTTGTCCTTTATGCATTACTACAACATTCATCCGACCGCCATGAAACTTTGGGAAGTTGTTGAGTACACTCCCGCGAAGGTTTCTGTCAAAAGATTTTTTTTAAATCGGCCCTCATAATCTTTTGAATACTGAAACAGACAGCGAATTTGCGAGCATCGTCGACAGTTTCACTCATCAACAAACCCATACACACACTCACCCACCCATACAACCACTCATGAACCCATACACCCAGTGAATCACCCACTCACATTGCCATGCAGGGAGTCACAAACCACTGCATGGCACCCACACAGACACTCAGGCACCCGTACAGATACTCAGACAACCAATCATTAACCCATATAGACAGTCATGTAGTTACTCACCAACCCATGCATTCACTTACACACCAACTGAAAGACTGATATAGACATTCACACAGATTATCCATCAACAGAGAGACGGACTAGGAGGGCTTTTTATGGAGGTCCTGCATACATGTCCTATTAAGTACTACCACCTAAAGGTATGCAGTTCCTCAATTGTCCATACCAAAGCGGCAGAGTAGGGAATCTCTGTTTGTTTGTGACAATCATATGAACTGAAAAAGGTAGGAAGGGAATACTTCCTTTCGGAACTAGGGTCCTCACGCACCCAGCAAGCTAGGTGTCATGCTTCATCATATGAACCTGCTCCTCGTCGGGTTGGCGCTGCAATACCAAATGGGCACCCATGAAGGGGCTCTTTTCAGAGATCTTTTGTTCCTTGCCGTATGATGCATGCAGAGGGTGTTTTTCACTTTCCGGTACCAGAGGCCAGGGGTAGGTGAATTTATAAGGTTTTTGAAATGCTAATTTCTAACTATAACGTCCCTGAAACCAATGTTTTTTTTGTGAATTTATAGGGTCTTTTAAATGCTAATTAATGACTATAACTTCCCTGAAACCTCAGTTTATTTCAGTGAATTCTCAGGTTTTTAAAATTCCAATTTCTAACTATAACGTAGTAGTTGCGTTAGCAGAGCGGTGCAGAAAGGGGGATGGTCCTCCGGCCACCACTCAGGAATTTCACTACAGAGGACCTACATGAGGTACCAGGAAGGCTTCTTGACCCCTAAAGTCTCTCAGGAGTAAAGTTCACTTCATCCCCCAACTCGTAGTGTGCCAGGAGGCACTTTTGCAGAGTGGTGGAGAAATGGGGCATGACTTCTAAAGACCTCTTAGCAATACCACTGTGTGGGACTAACGGGAGGTAACAGGAGTGACCAACTACCCCTCCTATTACCTCCAGTAAGTCCCACACAGCAGCAGTGGCAAGTTTTCATAGCAGGCCACACCCCCTTTGCCCACCATTCTGCAACTGCTCAGCCTGGTGCGCTCTTGGATGGTGATTAAAGGTCCCTTCGTTGCTGGGGGTCCTTAGGGGCCAACTAGCCTACCTGACACCTCCAGTAAGCCCCAGATAATGGGATTGCTGAGGGGTGGACACAGGCCATGCCCCCTTTCTGCACCACTCTGCAAATGCATCTCCTAGCTTGCTCCTGGTTGGGGGAATTCCCCTTGCCCTCTGAGTGTCCCTGGGGGCCAACTAGACCTTTTGTTATCTCCAGTAAGCCCCACACTGCTGGATTGCTGAGAATTGTCTGAGGCCATGCCCCCTTTTTACACCACCTAGAAGTGCGCCTCATGGCGCACAGCTGCTGGGGGATGAAGTCCACCTTAGTTCTAATCTCCTCAGGACACAATAGGACCTCATTGCCCCAACAGCAGTGTGCCAAGTGGCTTGTTTGCAGAGTGGTGTAAAAAGGGGCATGGCCTCTGACCACCTCTCAGCAATCCCACTGTGTGGGGAATACTGGAGGTACCTGGTGGGCTAGTTGGCCCTTAAGGAATCTTAAGGATATAGGGAACTTATTCCCCCAACCTAGAACACACCAGGAGGCGCATTTGCAGTGTGGTGCAGGGAGGGGGTGGGGCCTCTGGTGAGATGGTGGCTTTTTCCCCCATTTTTTTCATTGAAGGGGGTTGTGTGGCACCCCTTCTCTCAATATTTTATGGGCCCTGCGGACCCACCCCTGGGCCTGTGACATTCGGTAAAAAAAAAACATGTAAACAGGAAGGGGGCTGTGCTGCCCCCCTCCCGAAGCTGATTTTGGCCCAGGGGTCCCAATCCGCCGGGGCATGACTACTTATTTAATATTATTTTTTAATTCATTTTAAAGGAGGGCAGCTGTGCAGCACACCCTACTGAGGCCATTTTTGGCACCCGGCACCCCATCCTGTGGGTCATTGCCTCGTTTTTTTGTTTAAAAAAAATTGTTTTCACTGGAGTTGGGCTGGATGCCCCCGTCCCTGTTCTGCCTTTGGCCCCAGGGACCCCATCCCCTGGTGCCTGGCCAGCCTTTCCTTTCTTATTTAAACTTTGGGGAGGCCATGTGGTCCCCTTCCTGAGGCCACTTGCCTGACCATCCTTTCTTTATAAAAAAAAGTTTTGGAGGGAGGCTGCGTGGCCCCACTCCTGAGGCAAATAATGGCCTGGGTACCCATCCCCCAGGCCCTGGCCTCATGTTGGGGACCACATGAGAGCCCCAATGCCCCCACGGTCCCTGCCAGTTCCCCACCTCCTGCATGAGTCAGCATTGCTTTTGGGCAAAGGGAGCTGCTAACATGCAGCTCCCTTTGCCCAAAAGCAATTCTGCTTTGCTTCGTGGAAGCAAGAGCCAGTTTCCTGCTGTCTCTTCCACGAGGCAAAGCAGTGTTTGCTATAAACAATTGTAATGTCCCTGGGTGGGCATCCCATGTCATTGCTGGAGCCAGCCCTAGGAAATGGCAGTCTACAGGGCCAAGGAGGGCTCCAGGTGCAGGGCCCTGCTGCCCCCTCCATTTGTGTGCAAAGCCCAAGGGAGGTTGTGGTCCCCCTTGATCGGCAATGAACCCCGACCCTTAATTTAAAATTGTTTCGGGGTGGTGGTGGTCCCCGGGGCAGTATGGGGGGAGGCAGTGGCCCCCCCACACTTTCTAATTTTAATTTAAACCCTCTGGAGGTGGTGGTCCCTGGGGTTTGGGGGGCCCATGAGGACCCCCCCATAAGAAAAGCCCTGGGGAAGTGGCAGTCTCCGGGCCTGTGGGGACCCCCATGTGCTCCTGCATTACAATGACACATTGCCTCTGGGACTGGCCTACCCAGGGGTTAAAAAGTAACTAAGTGCAAAACATCGCGCTTCATTTTTGAATGGGATTTGTGCACCCTAAGCGGATCCAGCCCAAAATATTTTTTTTAAATTGCTTTTTTTGGCCCCCCCTGAACAGGCCCAGGGGGCCAGGGTGTTTCTACCCTGCCACCTTTCCTTTTTTTATATCAGGTTTTTCCCTTTTTGCTTGTGGCTCATGATTGGGAGGGTTCGCGGATCCACCGCAGCAGCCAGATATATAATTAGATTTATTTTTTAATTTCCAATGGAAATTAACATTGAGAAAACACGTTTTGGGACCCCCTTTTATTCTCGGCCCCCGCTTGACGATTAACCCCAAAGCTATTGACTCGAGTGCCCCATTAGTTTTGAAAATTTCACAAAGATTCGCCAAACGGCGCCAAAGATATTGGCAAATCAAAAAGTGCTTTTCCTATGGTCCTAACTATAACTACCTTGCGGCGACTCCCAGTAGGTTATATATATCCAGCGTACAACTCCAACTACTTCCAACCCGCAGCGCCATTGGAGAAGAAGGAGACTCGGACCCCACAGCTTTTCAGGCAAAGTTGTTCACATACGGTTTTAGTACAACGCCATACTTATTTTTATATATGTGTTTGGTGAACACCCACTTTCACTTGTTCCGGTCACATGACCCTAAACATGAACAACAGACTTCTTTCCTGATTCAGTCACAAGTATTCTTATCGGAAATAATGCGTGTAATGCTGATTTAAAGTCAAAGAATCAGTGCATTTCAACAAAATATAAACAGGTAAACAATATATTGAACGTATAAATACATGAATAATCTATTTTTCAACCAGATTAATCCTCGGGATATGAAACTGGTTTTATTTTCCCCACTGCTTTTTGTCAAAAAATGCATAGTTGTAAACAGCAAATCTCTCTCAGGATAAATCCAGGACATGATTCCAAAAAAGTGCATAAGTGAATATAATCTCTAAAGTGCAAATGTATCTCTAAAGTGCAATCTAATGTTTAATTGCGCAAAGCAAGCTAATATAAATATAAAGTGCAGTACTATTTACAATAAGACCAGTGTTAATATAATTACAATATAATTACATAGCAAACACACATTAAAATTATCAATATTAAAAATTTGTCTGGAAAAGATACTATTAAAATTCATATTAAATAATCGTTTGCTAAAAAACCTCATTATACATTAAACCCGGTCTCAAAAAAGTTAAAAAAGGGAAATTCATGTTTTTTTGTTAATGTTCATAGCAGCAGATAAATATCAACAATAGTTTGTTTTCATTGCACAGTGAACCATCCTACAACAACAGATTTTAAAGAAAATACATATCTTCTGTGTTGTTTAAACCCAGTGGCCACTTGCTGTCCAGCTCAAGGATAAATTTAGTTTCTAATTGTCTTAGCTGTCGCTCCCTATTACCACCTCTTTTGGATTTAGGTACAGCACTAATCACAAAATAGGTTAGACAACTGATATCCTTGCTGTGACATCTGTTACAATGTTGTGCCACAGGGTAAGCAGGATCATTGTGAAGGATGGCTCTAATATGCTGCAATATTCTGACGTGCACCTGCAGCTTCGTACTACCAATGTAGTTAAGGCCACAGGTGCACAACAAAACATATACAGCATATTCTGTTTTACAATTGTTACTGCCCTTGATGGGAATTGGAGACACCTCAAAAGGGGTACAGTACGTTGTTTTATTACAGGCAAACTCACAAGCTCTACATGTTGTACACCTTCTGAATCCTCTAACAGGTTGTAACCATGTTACAGTTTTTCTCGTTTCAAGGGAGTTTTTTATCGAGATCTGTTCCCATAGATCTCCCTTTTCTAAATGTGATGGTCGGTGACAAAGCTAACTGATTGTGAAAAATACTATCAGTTAAAACTATTGGCCAATGTTTCTGGATAATAGCTCTAATTTTCCTCTCTTGCCTGCACAAAGTAGTGATTAATCTTAGGGTATCACTATTGCTAGTTGCGGGTACCATTTCTGTGTTTTCATTTTGGAAGAGGGTCTTTCTAGGACATTTACTTGCTTTCTCTACAGCCTCCCCAATAATTTTTTCGCTATAGCCTCTTGCTATTAGCCTTACCCGCATTTCTTCCTGACATCTGATAGAGGCTTCCTCATTGCTGCAGATACGTTTTAATCTGAGGATTTCTCAGTATGGTATGCTCGCTATTAAGTGCCTGGGATGAGAACAGTTAGCGTGCAATGTAATATTCCCAGATGTAGGCTTTCTATAGAGCGTACTTTCGAGCTTACCATATTTGACATGAAGCCTTACGTCAAGAAGTTCAACTTATGTTTTATGAATGTGGGAAGTAAAAGTCAGGTTCATAGCATTAACATTGATATTAGCTATGAATTCTTCAGCCTCAGATATGTTACCTCGCCATAACATAAACACATCATCGATGTATCAAATACGCAGCAACGTGTTTAGTAAAAGGAGCCCGGTGCCTGCATCTGAGGACCTGTTCCTCCCACCAGCCTACATGGCTGGGGAAGAAACAGGCCCCCATAGCTACTCTTCTTTGCTATTTGAAGATCTCATTATTGAAGAGAAAAAAGTTATTGTTGAGACACCATTCAATGAGTTCAACAATAACTTTGTTGTGCTCATAGTACTCACTAGGTCTGCTGGCCAAGAAATGTTTAACAGCTCTAAGACACTGTGCATGATCAATGCTTTTATATAGAGATTCTATATCAAGCGTTATTAAGTATAAATCATCGGTCCAAATCACATCACCCATTTTCATAAGGAAATCATCTGTATCCTTAATATAGCTAGGAAGAGATCTAACTATGCTCTGCCAAAAATAGTCAATGTATTGACCAATATTTTCACCTGCGCTATTGATAGCCGAAATAATTGGCCTACCTGGAACAGGTGTTATCCCTTTGTGTAGTTTAGGTATTAGGTATAGGGCAGGCAACACAGGGAATTCTTTCTACTTGAATTCATTCTCTTCACTAGAAATGAGACCCTCCCTTCTCCATTGAGCCAATAGTTTTTGTAGTAACTCTTTGGCCTTTTCATATTCCTTAATGTTGGATTTCTTATAACAGCTTATTTGTAGGCCAATTTCCTAAAGAACACACTTAGTTGTTTTTTATTCTTAAAGACACTATGTTTCAATTTCTTCAAATCAATAGTGACCATATCATGATAAGTGTCCACAGCATCTTTAGGCATGAGAGGCACAAAATAAGATTTGGGTTTAAAGGGGCTTATCCCTGCCCCTTTCTGAGTATGATTAATTTTCCTTAACATTTCCTGAGTGGACACATAAATATCATTGTTTAACATTTGCAATTCATCCTGATTATTTAAATCATGTAGTGTAAGCAAATTGGACACATCAGAGGCTAACAACAATGGAGCTAATTCTTCTTCATGGCTCATGATTTTATCAGATTGTTGTTTGCAAGACTTGGGAGCAAAGAATTTTTTAAGATTCAACTTTCTGATGAAACAAGATACATCTATACGTGTACGTGCATAATTAAAATCATCGCCTGGACAGAAGTTCAATCCCAGAGCTAGAAGTTGCTGTTCTACCTTTGTTAGCTCAATAGATGTTAAATTAATGATGCTGTTATCTGTTACCGCCGTTTCTTCTGCCTGAACGCTTTCTTTTTTGTGGTTTACTTTCCACCTTTTACGCATGTCTCGTCTTCTCTTATTTCTATGTTTCCTTCTGGCCTCTTTTGCTGCCTTGGTCGTATTGTTTTCAGTCTTTCCTCCACTAAAAAATCAAGTTCATGACTTACACTTAGTTTATTTTTTCTCATAGATATGCATTTTGTGTCTGTGCTTGATTCACTTGTTAAAGACACAGTATCCGCATTGGAGGAATCATCATTTAAACTAGCAGATGTATTAGCATTTTGTTTATTGCTTTTTGTCTTTTCACTGTATTCTCTCCTTTTAGCAGTATCAAACTTGCGGGCAAATGTAAAGATTTGGCCATTGTCATAGTCAGCCAGGTCCCTGGCAAACTTATGTGCTTTCCTTGCTTTTATTTTTTCTTCATGTTTTTTAATCTTTCTTTAATGGCCATTTTAGTTTTGGTTATATATTCTGTTGTCGATAGTTTGTCCAACTCACTGTTTATTTCCTCTATTTCTTTTAACAATTCCATACAATCAATTTTAGCATATTTGGTGTGAATGTTGACCAGATTGATGGAGGAAGCTAAATTGCTTTCTCCCCATTCGCGCAGCATGTTCGGATTGGGTCTATCAAAGCTGGGGGCCAGTAGGGTCCTCAACCCTCGCAGCACACAACCAACTTCGGGATATTTCGAAAGTGATTTATTTTTCCACCATTTTATTATTTCCAATTTAGATTTCTTCTCCAGGTTTTTCAACAACATTTTAGCGTCCTTATCTTTATTGTTCTCCTCAATGGGCATTTGTGTTGCATTCCGAGACATGTTCGGCAAATTTCCAAACAACTCATCTGCTGCTAATTCCCTTTCTCTTTCTATTTCCGCAGACATGGCAGCTGTTAGTATTGCGGTGTGACTTTCTTAACAATGTGACAACAGTCACTATCGTTTTGCTCCGAGCTGAATCTCCCCTCCTACAAATTTTGCCACAACTGACTCACCGGCGTCCCTATTCCTTCATCTGGGCCCTCTGACCCAGTCAAGCACGTACTTCGGTCGGTTCTTGACATTCCTCGGCAATAGTAGGGGGCAGCCGCCAATACTCCACCACGGAACCACTTGTTTTCGGTTGAGGGCAGCTTTCAACTTCCGGGGAGGGGGTCTGGTGACGGAGGCAATTGACCTCTGTAAACAATATCCAGCGTACAACTCCAACTACTTCCAACCCGCATCGTCGGCAGCGAAGAAGAGGACTCAGACCCCACAGCTTTTCAGGCAAAGTAGTTCTTTATTTCACCACAGCCTACAAACGATGCGTTTTGGGCTACAAGAGCCCTTGTTCACATAGGTTTTAGTACTGCATCATACTTATTTTCATATATGTGTTTGGTGAACACCCACTTTCACTTGTTCCGGTCACATGACCCTAAACATGAACAACAGACTTCTTTCCTGATTCAGTCACAAGTATCCTTATTGGAAATAATGCATGTAATGCCGATTTAAAGTCTAAAAATCAGTGCATTTCAACAACATATAAACAGGTAAACTGTTTCTTGAATGTATAAATACATGAATATTCTAATTTGTATATATATATATATATATATATATATATATATATATATATATATATATATATATATATATATATATATGTATATATGTATATCGGATATGAGATCATCCAGAGACACAGTAGACAATCATGTGGCACTCCAAGGTAGGGTTTTAAAAGACACTCAGTTTATTATATATGACGAGTTACATCAACGCGTTTCGGAAGTCAAGCTTCCTTGTTCACGATGCCGAGCCCCCATTTTTTCGATGGTTAAACAAAACACAGTGGTAGTAAAAATCAACAATGAACACAGTGTTCTACCAGTAGGACTCTGCCTAGCAGAATGTGGCGGCCATATTTGAATGTGTTACTATTAGTATTCACAAATATATATCCATCAAGCTTACTTTCCACTTGTTCTCAATTATCAAGTTTTAGTTAGAATACATGGAATTTCATAACCATGATTCACAACTATTAATTGGGAATATCAATTCTTCAATTTTGTACATTTATGTTGAAACACAAATTATTTGAAAGTTTTAAATTGTACATTATAAAAGTTCAGAAGTGCAAGAGCATTGAGAAATTGGAGATTTCAGCTTTTTCAAAGTGTGGCGGCAAGGGCCTGTTTCTGTTGGGTGCTAGTTATAACAAATTTAAAGTGCCAGTGCAAAAGTACAAATATTCATTATGCAATCCTTAATAATTGAACTTCAAGTTGATTCACTATAAAGTGTAACCACAAATAGATATAATTCCTCATGACCTATATACAATTAAAAAGCAGGTCATTATTCATATCCATTCAAAAGTAAGTTTACAAAAATCTAGAGTCATTTTAAAATATGGCTCTTGAATTACATCTAGCACTTTTAACCCTTTCCCTGCTGCCGTCGGCCAATGGCATTCCACACGTGCACGAAAACGCCTGCACCGCGACGGAATTACCGCCGCGGTTAACGGATTAAAGTGCTTGTGCTTATGTAAACAGTGATAACTTCTCAATGTAAACATATCGCTCTCCTCAATGTAAACACACTTCAATACAATACCATGATATAGAAAAAAAGTGCAAGTGCATATGTAAACTAGATAGAATTTCTCTATGTAAACATTTCACTCTTCTCAATTTCTAAAATCCATTTAAGTGCAGTGCAATAATAACATAAAGTGTAAATGCATAATAGTTCCTAAATTGAATGAACTATTCATCCCAACTTAATGACACAAGTCCTATCTTTTCATATATCAAAATACTACCACTGTAAAAATATATATATATATTTTTTAAAACAATCAGTTCATGGTCTTCCGTGCAGATTCTCCTATTCTAACTCTTCATAATATTCATCAAGACAGACAGGTAAAACGGTCCTCATCTACATTAAGCCCATATGGTTCTGTGCAGTTAAATTCCAGAATGAAGTATGTTTCTAACTTCCGAAGTTCTCTTTCCCTGTCCCCCCTCTCTTTTTCCTGGGCACCTCTGCTATACATGTATACTGCAGACTCACAGGGTTACTTTGGTGATGGGACTCAAAATGCCTGGCAATGGGATATGTTCTGTCTTGATTAACAATTGCTCGCCTGTGTTGAAGGATTCGTTGGTGAACAGGCAAAGTAGTGCTTCCTATATATATTTTTGGACAGGAGCACTGTAACAAATATACAACAAAACTACTTTTACAAGTCAGAAAACTTCTGATGGTTACAGTTTTTTTTAAAAACGTTCTATAATCAGCACGGTTCATGCCATGTTGGCATGCCTTACATTTAGCACATTTTTTACAACCAGGTTGCTGTTGTAGCCAAGTCGAGGTGCCCTTCTTTTTTTCAATGAATTCACTTTTGACAATCATGTCTTTGAGAGATTTGGATTTTTTATATGTAACCTCTGGATTTCTTTTTACTCTAGCACCCAACACCGGTTGTTTCTCAAGGTGCCAGTGTATATTCAGGAGAGATCTAATTTCCTTGTGTTTTACATTAAAGGTAGTTATAAATCTAGAGTTATCCTGGTTTCTCAAATGTTTACTCTGTTCCGCTGTTTATTCGTTCTACAAGGTTCAAATAATATCTTTTGTCGCTCCAGATTTTTTTGCTTTGGTTGATGCCCCTTTCAATACATCTAGACGGTATCCCCTTTGGATGAATCTCTGGGTCATTTCTTTTTCTATCCTGTCATATTCTTCCTCACTGCTGCAAGTTCTCCTAGCTCTATAGTATTCCCCAAAGGGGATACTTCTAATTAACGCAGCATGATGAGCACTTTCTGCATGGAGAACTGAATTTCCAGCAGTGACCTTGCAGAATACAGTTGTCTCTAATTTACCATCAAGGGTTTTAATAGAATGCCCTACAAATTGTAGATTTAAAGAATTTTGATTAAGGTCATTGATGAACAGCTCTATGTCTGTCTCCGTGCTCTGCCACAGCAAGAAGACATCATCAATGAACCAAAAACACAACAGGACATGTTCAGTCCACTGGTCCAGGGGACCACCCCCGAGTACCCGTTCCTCCCACCAGCCGAGATGTAAGTTGGCATAACTGGGGGCAAAACAGGTGCCCATCGCAGTCCCCCATTCCTGCAGAAAGAAGTCGTCGCCAAAGAGAAAAATGTTTTTAGTGAGGCACCAATCCATAAGCTCTAAAATCATTCTATTCTGAGAGGCAAATCAAGCTGGTCTTCTATTAAGAAAATGTTCACTTGCTCTTAATCCATCGGTATGTCTAATACTAGTATATAATGTAGATATATCTAATGCCAACAATACCATGGTATCTTCATTCCAGCGAATATCAAAGATACATTTTAAAAAGTCAGTTGAGTCTTAATGTAAGAGGGAAGTTATCTAACTATTGTATTAAGAAAATAATCAATGTAACATGAAGCATTTTCAAATAAACTACCACAAGAAGAAATAATAGGTCTGGTGGACTAGTGGGATTCTTGTGTATTTTAGGGAGCATGTAAAATACTGGGATTACTGGTTTCTCTCTTTTAATTAACTTATATTCATCCAAGCTTAAAAGCCCATCATATCTCCAGGTATCTAGTCTCACAAAGAATTCCACCGTTACCTTTTCATATTCCTTAGGACTGATCCTGCTATAGCAACTACAGTCTTGCAATTGACTAAGTGCTTCTTTCTTATACTGCTCCCTCCCCCACAATACAATATTCCCTCCTTTGTCTGAGGGCTTTATCAAAAGTCCATCTTCATCTTGTAGTTTTTTACCATTTTATGAAATAAAGCTTTCTTAGGATCCATTTTCCGTATGCTTTGGTTCGCAACAGAGTATAGATTTTTAAGATCTCTGGTTACATTTTCTCTAAAAATATCCAAATTGTCTCCCACAGTTTGAGGTAAAAATCTGGATGGTGCTCTAAACAGTGTTTGATCACTTTTATTCGAACCAGTTCCCGTTCCAGTTAAGTCCTCAGAAAGAACTCTTTTTCTTAAATGGTGTAGATCCGTTCAGTGGTTGCTGAGAAAATAAAAAAATAAAGATATCAATATATAGAGGCTTGGTGGATCCGCGCACCCTCCCGAGCACAAGCTTTATGCTAATTGTCTGTCAACATTCCAAACCAGGAAGTGTTGGCAGCCATCTTGTGCCTCTGTAACCAAGGCACAAGAAAACTGAAAAAAAAATGCGTAAAATAAGAAAAGGGGGCGGGGAAGAAAAACCCTGACCCCTTAGGTAAGCTCTGTGGGTCCCACAAGGACCCCAAGGCCAAAGAAAATTGCGGGGGCCAATTCAGGCCCTGCAGCCCCAGGGACCGCCACCCTGGGGCTTGCATTAAATATTTGTGGGGGGCTCACGGCCCCCAGCAGACCCGGGGACCACCACCCCCCGGGGCTATGTTTTTTTATGTGTGGGTGCCACATTTATTATTTTGTGGGGGGCTTACGGCCCCCCACAGCCCCAGGAACTGCCACCCCCCGGGTTTGGGTTTATTTTATGTGTGGGGGGCCACCAAGGCCCCCCTAGCCCCAGGGACCATCACCAATTGGGGATATTATTAATTATTTTGCAGGGGCTCATAGCCCCCCACAGACCCAGGGACCACCAGCCCTCCAGGCTTGTTTTTAAAATGAATCATACACCTGTGTGGGGGGGCTCGAGCCCCCCACATGCCCCGGGTACGGCCAACTCCCTCTAGCACTAAAATGTAAATTTGGGGGTCCATTACGGACCCCCTAGCCCTGGGGACCACCACCTCCGCAGGGCTGTGTATGTGAAGGGAGGGGGACCGCATGGCCTCCCTCCTGGAGCCTGTGATGGCCTTGGGACCGCCACCCCCCAGGGCCCGCTCCTGCAGTGTCACGGGCTACCCAACCCCAGGACACTGCTGTTTGCAATGACAGGGCATTGTAATATGTGACGTCATCACCAGTGCATTGCGGGCGCGCGAGTTATAGTTAGCTTAACTAACTATAAAAGGTGAATTTTTCTGGTTTTATATGAGTCAAACGTTCAACTAACTATAACGTCCCTGAAACCTATGTTTTTTTATTGAATTTATAAGGTTTTTTAAATGCTAATTGCTAATTATACCATCTGAAACAACTATGGTTTTTACAGTGAATTTCAAAGGTTTTTTAAATGGAAATTTCATATTTTAATGTTCATAAGACCTATATTTTTTTTAATTATTTTTTTAAATATTTTGGAACTCTATTATACTTCTTTTTTAACTTCAAAAATTATGTAATGTTTTATGTCTTTCCCAAAAAATAAGTATCTCTTTTTTCACCTCGCAAATCCGATCCACCATATTGCTAAACCTGTGAATGATGCGCGTTTCGTATCCGATGGGTTTATGGCAACACGTCCCGCATAACATCATATACACATGAAGTCGGCCCAGCTGATACTTTGGTATCCGACGAGTACGCAATACCAAGCCACGCGTTATGTCATATACGAATGGAGTCGAGCCCGCTGCGCGTTGCATATGCGTTGCAAATGCGATGAGTGCACACCGCCAGGCCCTCTGTTACGTCACAGATGTATGGTGTCACTCCCAGCACGCCATTCCCTCTTTTTCTTTTTTGTCTCAAAAGTATATCTAAATAACTTTAAACAGTATATGAGAGCAAGCAATAATCTAAAATATTTTAAATATTTTTATATTTCTAACTGTAACAAACATATATTATGATAAATATAATTTCTCAAAATCACGTAGGGTGCGGCCTCCTTGCACACTCGGTGTGCGATTGCCATGTGACCTTAAAAAAAAGCATTTGATTGCTTCATACATTTCCTATTTTAACAGTTTATTTATGTATTTATTTATTTATTTATTTATAGTGTTTTGTATAGCGCGTACAAGACCCGTGGGTATCAGAGCGCTTAACAGGAAAGAATAACAAATAGATATTGTAATAGCAGTAATAACAACAAAATATATATGCGGTAGAAGGCAAAATAATGAATGTACATGATTAGATATATAAGTTCTTAATGTCTGTGCAATTAGCATTGGTCTCAAACCAAGCTCGGTGAGGTAGGGTTATAAGGTATTCCAGTGCATATCAGGATAGTGTGGATAAATAAATAAGGTGAGGTAGAGGTTATATAGTCTTGTCTGAGAGATATAATTATAAATTCACAAGTATATGAGGTAGCAGTATGTGTCTAGCCTCGGCTTGAACATGGACACAATCAGATGTCAGGTAATGATCTTCTAATATTCATGAAGTGGACAATCCTCTGTGAGCGTAAATGATCGTCTCAGTAGTCCGTAAGTTTCTCTATGTAGGGAATTTACACATCAAGTGGCTCTTAAGTTCTCGTTTGAATGATAATGTATTTTGAATCTTCCTGATGCTTGGCGGGAGTGAGTTCCAGATTCTGGGGGCAGCTCCAGAGAATGCTCGGTTGTAGGTCTTTTTCTTGCGGAAAAAGGCTGGTCGCAATAGAAGCTCTCTTGCGCTTCTAGTTGTTCTGTTACCTCCTGATAGCTTAAGTTTCTTGGCTAGGTATCTAGGCGTGTTGTGGTGAACCGCTTTATGTGTAATACAGGCCATCTTCATTTGAATTCTGGCTTTGTAGGGTAGCCAGTTTAGAGCTTTCAGGTGCGGAGATATATGATCGAATTTCTTCGTTCCCGTGATGAGTCTTGCCGCTGCATTGAGGCAGGCTTTTAGTGGTGCTGTGGATGTTTTCGGTAGGCCAGCTAATGTGGTGCAGCCGTATTCGATCCTCGAGATAACAAGTGATTGGATAGCCAGTTTTAGATCCGATTCTGAGATAAAGGGTTTCAGTTTTCTTAGGTAATTTAAGTGGAAGCGGGCGCTCTTGGCCATTGAGTTAATATGGTCTTTCATGTCGAGGTTTACATCTAGCGTAATTCCTAGTGATTTTGCTGAGTTGACTAGTGTCGGGCGCAATTTAGCGCCGTCACCAATTTAGTCCATTCCTTAACATCCGATTGGCTCCTTGTCGGTGAGATTAGCAGGAATTCTGTTTTCTGAGCGTTTAGTTTCAGATGGTTCATTGTTAACCATTGCAGAGCTCTCTTTAGTGTTTTGTTCATTAGGTCAATGTCCTCAAGGGAGGCGATCTTTATGTATAATTGGGTGTCGTCTGCATACATGTGATAGGATATCTGTGATTGTTGAAGAATCTCAGTGAGAGGTTCAACATACAAGTTGAATAGATCTGGGGATAACGTTGAGCCTTGTGGGACCCCGATTACATTGGGACTCGGGGAAGAGATTGCTTGATTCACCAAGAATCTCTGAGTCCTATTTTGTAGGAAGGAATTGAACCATTTCAGCACATTTCCGGACAGACCCATCCTGTTTTGTAGCCTAGTCATTAGCAATTCGTGCTTTACCGTGTCGAATGCTGATGACAGGTCTAGGAGGATTAGTAGGCATGTTTGATTTTGGGCTAAGGCTTGTAGGGCGTCATCAACAATATGCAGGATCGCAGTCTCAGTACTGTGTCCTGTTCTGAATCCTGATTGGCAATCGTCAAGTAGCGAGAATTTAGCGATATGTTGACTTAGTTGGCCCTGTACGCATTTCTCAATGAGTTTGGCTAGTAGAGGGATGTTGGTCACTGGTCGATAGTTGTTCGGGTCTGTTGCATCAGCTGTCGGTTTTTTGATGATGGTTACTACCTGCCCTGTTTTTAGGCAGTCCGGGAGGGTTCCTTGTGCAAGTGAGGCATTTATTATCTCGGTCCAGATCGGAACTAGAGTGTGGCTGATTTTTCTTACACACTTTCCCGGTAGAGGGTCTTGATAATGGTTGTTCGATCTGAGTTCCGCCAGCGTTTTGGCGATCTTTCCCTGGTCATATAATTCAAATGTGTCCCATTTTGCCTTATTTTTTGTTTGGAGACTTTCTGTTGAGACATTGGTCTCATTTTTAGGTGGAGGAAGGGTCATGAGGTTTGTTGCTGCATTTGAGAGTTCAACCTCTAGCAATTTGGATTTTTCCGTAAAAAATGAGAATTCCTCGCAGCTTATGGGAGTTTTTGTACTCTCTTGAACCGTTTTGGCTAGTTTGTTTGATTGTTGTTTTAAAATCTCAAAGAGTTTTCGTGGTCTGTTTGTGGCACTGTCCAATTAGTCATTCTCTCTACAGCATTTGATGAGAGACACCTCTTCTGCTTAGAGAGCTTTTTTGAAAAGTTTTTTGCTGTATACACATATCTTATTCTACACACAACATGCAACGATCATCTTGTTCAATATTCATGATCTGTACATTAGCCTTCCACGTGTGATGGCCATGCATCTCAAACGTTACATCAAAAAACAAATGTGTGTTACACGATGCCCCTGAGGTGTGTGTGTGTGTGCACATTATTGTGCTGCCTTTTGGCCTAGATATTGGTGGCTCTAAGAAGTATCATCAGCCATGGGCAGAGTGCACATCCTAGATCACATGTGACAAACAGTAAACAGTAATGTGTAGATTTGTGTTGCTGCACACTCTGTTGTCAGGCATTACCAATATAGTACTGTATTATATGTGAGACATTCAGATTCACTTTTGACATACATTGCTTGACTGTACTGAGCAATATCCCTGTGTATGACATAGCCTCACTGCTGATCCTCCCTCCACCCGAGCACATTCACATGTGTACGCTTTGCGATAGCAACACTTTCAATAAGTCTGCACACCATTGACATGCGTGTCTGCGCATATCCACAACCTTGACAATGACATGTGATGTTCGCCATTCGATATTTTCAAACAGCATCTCATTAGCCATAGTTGCCGCCCTCCGGATACATGATACATTAATGTAAATTGCACATTCTGCGACGTCAAAACTGCAAAAGAAACACACATAAGTATACACTTCCTGGCCAGGCAGGAACTGAACAACACCCAGTTCCCCGGAACAATTATTCACACCCCTACGCTGGCCTAGCGTATGCAAGCCCAGCCCACTTTGCGTACATATAAATAGGATAACGACGACGCCACATGTCCCAGTCCTTCTACACTGCCTCAGGTGATATGGCCGCATCCATCTCGCATATCACAATGCTCAATAAAAAAAGAGTTCCATGAGGTGTACACCATCCTGGCAATCAACACTGGCTCTAATTGTGAACCCTACTGCCCGTCATGTTTCGAAAGGGATCCATGAGGTGTACACCATCCTGCAATCAACACAGCAACTGAATTGTGAACACTGCTGCCCGTAGTGTTTGTACACACAACAATGACAGCAGGTGAGCAGTGGGGCCTGGGTGCACAGTGGCTTCAATTGAGCGTGGTGCTGCTGGAGGGGTGGGCTGCATCAGCCTGGGTGTGCGGGTGCGAACAAGCAAAGTTGCCCTGCTTATTGATGTGATCTCTGACCTCATTCAGTCACATCTCTGTCTCATTTTAAGGACCTGCTGGACCGTACTGTAGGCCTGAACCAGTGGGCAGCACTGCCCTACATACACTTGTTGAGTGCAGTGCTGCGGGAGGTGTGGGGTGCATCAGCCTGGGTGCGCAGGTACGAACAAGCGATATTGCCGTGTGTAATGATGTGATCTCTGACCTCATTCAGTCACATGTCTGTCTCATTATAAGGACCTGCTGGACTGTACTGTAGGCCTGAGCCAGTGTGCAGCTCTGCCCTACAGACACGTGGCGTTGGCTTTTAGGGCACTGTAGTGAGCTGATTACTAAGTGTACCTGTTCACCGGCTTCCGTCACTGCATTACACATGCACGTTATGCTTCTAGCAGGCGCTCTTTACCTTTGTATGTGAACGTTGGTACAACATATTATTATTTAACCTTGTGTATTCTCGTGAACTCCAACTCCTCTTTGAAACACGATTACTACTTACACTTGGTAGATCGTACTTCAAAAACGAAGGATGCACTCAACTGGTGTTTTCTATTAAGCTTGAAATAAACCTTCATTTACCTCCAGATGTTTCCCCCATTAAATTATTTTTCCCTTTTCAGACACTGAATTGATTGAGCCAAAATGAGCGGAGCGGGTGCTCACCCCGTGATGATGCCCTCAGCATTCTGATGCCTTCCATCGTGGTATCAAGACACCGTCCCCGACCGGAGACCTGCTCTCCCACCCTACAAAGGTACCCTGGACTCGGAGCTTGCACCAACACGTCGTTGGACACACCGATGGTGGCAGGTGAGTAGTGAAGCCTTGGTGCCCAGGACCTACAATTGAACACAGTGCAGGAGAAGGTGCTGGGGTGCAGCACCCTGGGTGCACAGGTGTAGGCAAGTGATGTTCCCATTGCTAATAATGTAATCTCTGGCCTCATTCATATGTTTCATTTTAAGGACTTGCTGGACCACACTCTTTCCCGCAGACCCCAGCATCCTGGACAAATGGGTGACAGGAGGTAAGCACTGAGGGCTGGGTGCAGTAGGCCGATGCTCTGTCTCCTGCCCCTCTGTTCTTTTGACTCTCCCTCCCCTTCTCCCTTCCACCCACTCCCTCTCCCTCCCATTCTCACTATCTTTCTTTTACTCAAACTACCTTCCTCTTCCTCTTCCACATGGCACACATACTTATGTTTCATTTTTGCCTTGCAGGTTTTGTACACTGCTTCCGGAGGAGTCCCACCCATGTATTTCATGTTATACTGTTGTTTGTTCTCAGAAACTTGCATTTCCATTTGTTGTTGTTTTAATAAAGGTTATTTTTTTCCAATAAGTAAGTCTGTTTATAGAAAGTTATGAGAGAAAACATTTGTAATTTTGATGTGCACCTACCAAACATAAGCCAACAGACTATTACACAAATGAAGCCTGGGTAATTCTGCAACTGCAAGTGTTCTATGAGTGTATCACTTTATAACACCACCATCAGTACGACCCGTGTGTTTACAGAACCAATAAGGCACTGTGTAGGACTACCGAGGCTTTAGGGACTGCAAGGCCCACACTCCATGTTAAAGTAAAGCTCCGGAGGGGGGCAATCCCCGGACTTCAGTTGGCCTCGAACCCCCCCACCCCCATCCCCCCCCCCCGAACAATCAATAAACAATTTTGGTGATGTCCGGTTTTTGTGTTGTGCAGGAAGATTGGCACTCAAGCTAAGTTATGCGTCTGTGTGATAAATTGCATTTCTGTGTGGTGCCAACTGGTCGAGGGAACACACTTTGAAACCCCTGTATGGATGTGAGTCCAGAAACTCACAAATTCAAAGTAAAACACAGCCCAGGGCACATGTAATGAGTGTCAAAAATTGTTATGTACAATATAATGATCAAAACAGGATGTTAGATCCACACCAGATGAGTAGTTTCACGTGTGTTTAATGAATCAGAAATGTGCAGGTAACCAGCCGACACGTGTTTCGTCACATGTGGGAGTGATCCCATTACCTCTTTAGGGCTGGGGGATGATACAAGACATGAAGTAAACCTTATGCTAAGAAACATTGAAGGTGAAGGCTGCCTTGGATGTCTGACTGGCACAGCTAAACATGCGGTGATGCAGCACCACTTAGCGTGGAAACCCTGGGTGAGCAGTGCGGTGGATGATAAGTGGGTGGATTAAAACATAAGCAGGAATAGTGACTGTGTGAAGTGGGCATGTTATGTTATATAGTAAAAACAGGTAGGCAAAAGAGAAAGAACATTGGTGACATGATCCTGACACTTTGTGGTTTGTCTTGCATGTGGTGACAACCAACAGTAATAAAAAACAGATGTGAGCATGGACTGATTATAGTGGGCTGACCAGATATCAAAACAAAAATTCATGCATGATAACATTGTGGTCAGGGGCCCAGAACGAACTTGATGAATTTTGCAAATATCTGAGCACCAATGACATGAACATGAGGTTCACAAGTGAATTCAGCACATCCAGCATCACTTTTCTCAATGTAGATCTCTACATCAAGTCCAACACCCTACACAGTCAACTCCACAGAAAGGCCACCTTGTGCAATGCCATTCTACTCGCTGAAAGTTCTCATCCTTCCCACAAGATACAGGCTATACCATTTGGAGAGTTTGTCAGGGCAGGCGCAACGGTAGTGAGGAAACAGAATTCCAAGAATGTGTGACAAACTTGAAAAACATGTTCGAGGGAAGAAGTTGCAACAAACACAGCCTGAACAAAGCACAGAAAAGAATAGACACCGTAGAAAGACAAGATACACTAGGTGTCAAGCAGAAGAACACAAGAAATGACCAGACAGTGAGACTTATTACTGACTATAGCGACATGGGTCTAGCAAGCAAAGGAGCCTCAACGGACACTGGGGTATTCTAGCAACTGACACATCCCTCACAGGGGTCATTACAGCTGGTCCACAAATCATGTACAGACGGGACAGAACACTGAGAACCAGATTATGTCCAAACGTACCAAATCCCCCAATCAAAGAAACATGGCTTACCACTCACATATTGGGATTTTTCAAATGTGGCTACTGCGGTGTCTGCAGACTAGCCCAAAATGGTGTCAAGACTTTTATGGCCAATAATAAAACGGAATACACAAACAGGAAGAACATCAGTTGCAACATGCGATTCGTGGTATACGCTCTGAAGTGCACGCTCAAACAAAGATACATTGGCAGCACCATCAGACCATTGTAAGAACGGATTGGGGAACACGTGAGGGCACTCCAGAACCAGGACAACTGTTACCCCATGTCAATACATATGTACCACTCAAAGCATCAAGAAACATTTCCCTTTTTCGGCCTAGACGTGGCAGCCACCAGTTCCAGAGGAGCCAGAATACCCCCAGACGGTACTTCACATTCTCAGTGCTCATGTCAATCTGCAACAGAACTACAAACCTAAGCCCACCAATAATGTGTCACATGCGCTCCAAATAACTGCTGAAAATGATGATATGTATTTGTACTGATAATTTTGGCGCACTTCACGATAATCATACATGCCATCTGGCTACAAATACACCCTTCATGAGCATCTTTGCACTACGTATACACGTCCATCAGGCCGTCCTTGGCCACCCCCCAACACCGTGGCGCACCCCTGCCCATTCCAGCACTTTCACTCAACACACTACAGGGGCGTGTTTATTGATACCGCTTAGGTACCGTACCCTCATCTGAGCCCCATCAATAACTCTATCTTGCACTCTCACTACTAATTTTCATCCCAGGTCCAGCCGCCCCCTGAGCTGAATCTGGCATCGTATCTTCCCCCGCACATGCCTCCGCCCGCACTGTTGTCACTTCCCATAGTTGGTCTTCGTTTAAATAATTTTCTTTATTTCAAACCCCGTGTCTAGAGTACCGGTCATGCATTTCACTATAGCCTGCGCACAACAGCAAATACTGCCTATCCTCTACGGAGGATCACATCCCTCATTTCCAGTTTCCTTTCAGATACACACAGTTGCACTCTAGTGGTTGGAACTGTGCGACCATATAACCATACACTGGCCTCCTTCTGATTCCGGTCCCGGCACCAGTGTTCCTGCAGGTCTTCTCTCCCTGTAGAGTCCCGACATCGCACTCTCCACATTGAGAGCAAGGTCCATTTTCCCCACATATTTAGGATCAACCATTAGTCCTGTCTTTTCTCCAGATCCGCATCACCCTTGGTGTACCCGCCGTCCACACCTGAACACTGGACTGCCCCCTTTACTTTTTACTTCCGATAGCACTTGATTGCCATTTCCTACACCTTATTTCCACTGCCATTACCCAGCACCATTCCCTAATATATTTGCTCATCTCTTTAACCAGCGGAACCTTTCAGGACCACACAATCGACTGACCTACGCACCCTTAGGTAAGATGTAGAGTGACAACACGGCACCCGCCATACCTCTTCTCTCCCCGTCCAACAGCAGCCCACATTTCCTGGCTTCCTCCCCCCTACCAGGTGGGTGCGTAAACGCCCATTCATCCTCTCAGCTCCCCTGGAGCTCTTCATCCAGCCGGGTTGTGAGTTTTCACCAGGCACCGGATGAGTGTCTTCAGTCCCACTCTACATATACATGGTATACCCACCAGCGCTCATTCCGCCCATGGCCCCCTCTCTCCTCCACCACGAGGTTGGCTCGATACACACCAGCCCTTCCTCCTCACTCCTCATCCGGAGCACATGCGCCAGACAGGTTGGAATTATCACCGGCTATTTGGTAAGTCATGTGAGGGCCTACTTCTCCACACACTTGTGTGATCCTATGCATACATTGACCTGGCTTTCCTTTGCGTTTTCCCTCCCTTGCGCTCCCCATTCTCATTATTTCTCTATCGTCTCTCCTCACAGACCAACATCCCACCTCCACCATTTCAGGTATATTACCTTCCCATTACTACCATGTTATTAACACTTCATGTACATGATCCTGTTTCTCTCACTGTCAACTTACCTCCCAGGCAGCGACTTGCCATCCCCCACCCCGCAAGGACCTCATCTACTATTTTAACGTTTACCCCAGCCCTCGTTTGATACCTGCCCACACCAAATTTCAAGTACCTAGCTTAAGATGTAATCAAGAAGTAAAACACAATGTTATCATGCATGAATTGTTGTTTTGATATCTAGTCAGTCCACTATAATCAGTCCATTCTCACATCTGTTTTTTATTACTGTTGGTTGTCACCTCACGCAAGACAAACCACGAAGTGTCAGGATGATGTCACCAATGTTCTTTCTCTTTTGCCTACTTATTTTTTTCCATATAACATGACGTGCCCACTTCAGACAGTCACTATTTCATGCTTATGTTTTAAACCACCCACTTATCATCTGCCGCACTGCTCACCTAGGGTTCCTACGCTAAGACGGTGCCGCATCACCACACGTTTAGCTGTGCCAGGCCGGACATCCCAGGCATCCTCCACCTTCAATGTTTCTTGGCAGAAGGTTTACTTCATGTCTTGTATCATCCCCCAGCCATGAAGAAGTCACGGGATCACTATCACATGTGACGAAACACATGTCGGCTTGTTGCTCGCACATTTCTGATTAATTAAACACATGTGAAACTACTTATCTGGTGTGGATCTAACATCCTGTCTTGATCATTATATCGTATGGAACTATTTTTTGACACTCATTACGTGTGCCCTGGACTGTGTTTTAATTAGTAAACAATACCCGGGAAGCTGACGATCCCCTAGGCTGCAAAATGTCTTTGTGCCCTCCTGCGCCTAATTTTCATGTGACATTAGGATCCCCAGTCCTACAGAGACCCCGCATTATAATAATAGGATTGGCCACAGAACATTACCCACCAGGGGCCTCATTTCAATGAACGGGTGAGACCCTGTTTAATTATTTTTTTTCACCATTTTTACCATCTGGATCCACCCTATTAAAGCGATACAAGGTTTTTCTCCTCTCGCTCCAACTAGTTAAACAAGGATTTGCTATCACAGGGTGTAAGCCATGCACCCACCCTCTAATAGCAAACATAAATGTCTCGCGGATACACACACCGGGACATTGAAGGAGCTGCGCCTGGAGGTTCGCGCTCCTTAGGACCATGATGCATTGGTTACTATAAACGCATTCTAACACTACACACACACGTGTAGTACAGTGACCAGAGTGTAGTGAAGAGGCAGAGGAAGCACAAAATCTAAAAATATAAATCTTACCAGAGGTCGGATGACATAGTTGAATGAGCCGACGACCTTGGGATGAGTCAAAACAGCTACACGAAGAAAACAGGTCTTCAGCACAACGCAAGCAACTTTGAAATATTGGTAAGTGCTGCCTTCTTTTTACCTGCTCCCCCTTGTCGCCAAATTTATGTAGCGAAGAGGCAGACAGCAGAGGATCCGATAAGTAGATTTATTGCAGGAAAACAAGACACCTTAAACACCCACCAACAGGAGCAGACAGCAAGGCAATCATCATCTCCAGCTCCATGTTCAAACTCCCCAAGGTTCCCCTCATGAGAGCCCTACATTCCAACATTACATACTTACATTCTAGTAAAATTACATACTAACATTCTACTATGACATAATTTGAATACTACACAGAGCACATGACTTTACAGCAATGAGCTCTCGGTTTTAACCAGGTGTCTTGAGACCGGTAAGGGTGAGTAGTTCGCACATAAGAGCTGATATGAACAAATAATTTGTTTTGAAAATTTCATGAAGATTCATCAAACACCGCCAAAGTTATAAGTAAAAAATAAAATGTTGGTCCTAACTATAACTACCTACTGACGACTGCCAGTAGGTAATATATATATATATATATATATATATAATTTGTTTCAGGCCTGGTTTGCTCTGCTGCAGGTGCTTGCGATGTACTGAACCATAGAGCCCCAACCTTTTTTTAGTATTTTTAAGACAAACGCTGCACTCAGTAGATTTGAACACCACTACTACACCAACGAGTTTCGACCTCACTGGGTCTTTCTGATGATAGGTGAGGCCAACAATTTATACTCTCCATTCACTGCTCATAATGAAGCATGATGGGAGTTTTAGTATTTACAAGTTTTACACATGATTTTCAAGTTACAATTACCACATTAATTACAATTCATTCATCTCTTGTTAAGTCAGGTTACAGGTATGTCTCTCTGATTGTCTAATTTGATCAACAAAACATAAAGATATAGTATCAAGTAACACTGTGAGTTGTTAGAAGTCATACATTGTGTTATTTTTATACTTAGGTATTCATTGGTATGATATTCTCACTGATTCTGAGGTCTAGTACATATTCTTTATCAATATCAAGATGACGATGTATACTATATGACACATTTTCTTTGCTTTTTTTGCATATTTTTCGGTCTACTACCAGATACAGTCTCTGGATCCATAATTTGAGATTTCTCAATCAGATGTGATGATTTAACAGATATACTATGATTTTACAGGTGTATGAAAAGTCCCTCATCATTATTGAGGCTTATCAGTGTCTTAGTTCTGAGTCTTATTAAGTAACGTGATACCAATTGTCCTAATTTCTTGGTTCTGTCTCCACCTCGTTCATTATTTTTTATTGTGTCAAGACCAATGAATCTCATAATTTTACAGTCACAATTTTGGCATTGTGTGAAATGGTTGACTATGGCTTAGTTTGAATCCCTGTTTTTGACTGCTCGTATATGTTCTAATATGCGTTTTTGCAGCACACATATTGTGCTCCCTATGTATTGCAGGCCACAGTTGCATTGCATCATATAGATCATGTATGTTGTTTTGCAGGTGATATTCTGTTTGATTTGGATTATCATTCCTTCTTTGTCAACCAGATGATCCTTATTCATGCCTATTTATTACTAAACATTAGTATCTGGTGACCGCAATGGATCCACAAACCCTCCCGATTATGACCTTAACTCTGATTAGCTGCCAACATTTCAAACCAGGAAGTTTTAGCAGGCCTCTTGTGACTTGGTTGAACCTAGTCACAACCCAAAAAAGTTAATAATATATTAAAAAACAAAAAAAGGGGGGGCAGGGTAGAAAAATCCTGACCCCCTAGGCGTGCTCATGGGAAATCCCACATGGGCCCCAAGGGCCCAAAAAAACAGCATTTTGTTTTATTTTTTCAGTGAAAGTCACATAGGGTGTATGAATTCTGCCGAAATATTTTACTTTTAAATGAAGCGCGGTCTCCTGCGTTTTGTTTAAATAAGCCCCCGGGTGGGCAAGGTCCTCAGGGCAATGCTTAATTATGATGTGGGAGCGCTCGGGGCCTCAGCCTTAGGGGCTGCAACCTCCCTGGTGTTTTGTTAATAATATGTAGGGGGCCTCACACCCCCTGCAGCTCTTGGGACCGCCACATCTGCAGTTTTTTTTTAAAATGAATAATGCGTGCGTGGCTCCTGTCCCACTCACACTGCTCCGGGGACCACCACCTGCCTGGGGCATTCATTAATTAACATACAGGGTCAGTTGCGGCCGCTGGTCCCAGGGACCACAACCTCCCCAGGCCTTTAATCCTCTTGGGAGTGGGGCCACGCGGCCCCTTCCAGGAGCCTCCGATGGCCCTAGAGACCAGCCCCCTCCAGGAATGTCCTGGGTTGCCCACCCTTGGGACATTGCAGTTTGCTATGGCAGGGCAAGCCATAGCAAGCATCTGCTTCGTTTCATGGAAGCGAGAGCAGAAAAACTGCTCTCGCTTCCATGAAGCGATGCAGAATTGCTTTTGGGCAAAGTGAATTGCATGTCAGCAGGTTCGCTGGATCGCGCAGGAATCGAGGAGCAGGCAGGGACCGCTGGGGCCTTCGAGCTTCCCCCGCGGTCATGAACAAAGAGGCCATGCCTTGGGGGATGGGATCCCCAGGGCCCAAAATGGCCCAGGAGGGGGGCCACTTGGCCCCTTTCTCTTTTTAAAAAAAAGGAATGGCCAAGCCCCGGGGGATGGGGTCCACAAGGTAAAATTGGCCCACTCTGCAAACGCACCTCCTGGCACTCTACTGGTTGGGGGATGAAGTCCACTTTACTCCTGAGGGACTTTGGGGGCCAAAAAGCCCTCCTGGTACCTCATGTAATTCCTATCCAGCAGAATTTCTGAGCGCTTCTCAGAGGGCCAGCCCTCTTTCTCCACCACTCTGCAAACGTGATTACTAGTTGTAATGGGTCACAGATTTGCACAGATTTGCAAGAGTTAGAGCTATTGGCATTGTAAATGTAATAGTTTTTTACTAATGCTAATACTAATGCTTTTAGGAGGGGACTGGATGTGTGCTGTGTGTAGTGACATTATGTGGTATGTTGTGCACTGAAATTATGTGGATAGAAAGTATATGGTATTTAGTATAGGAATTATGTAGAGTGGGATTATGAGTTATGGAGACTGAAATATGTGGTATGGTAGTCTGTGTTGTGGAGTGATACCCTCAGGTTTTGTCTTCCTCGTTTCCATAGAAGCAAAACTATAAACTCAATGAGACAAAAAAAAGAAGGAACCACTGAGGAGCCCTTCTGGAACTAATTAGAGGTATGAGCAGGGCCACTGGAATTATGCGACTGTTTGGCTGCACCGACTTTCGCACAATTATACATTTACTGTATTTGCCACATAATCCATTATTTGCTGCATAATCTACAGATTTGAAGAAAAAAACCTTGTTTCTAGCTTAAACATTACCAAAAATGCAGCGACAAGTGTTACAGCGTGGTGGAAGGCCCTTTACAAACATTGAATGGTAACCTGTTACTTATTGCTGAATTCGGGTGTTATTTGGTACTAATCAAGTCAAGTCAAGTCAAAAAGGCTTTATTTCGACATATAACAATATCTTAAAAAGCATACATACAATAAAAAAATACTTTTCAGTGCATTTAAAATAAACCGTAACTTTCTGCTATCAGAAAATGGATCTATAGGTTTTAAAATAAGCATTTAGTTTAAAACAGACCATGGTAAAAAGTGTAATTAAACAATTTGCCTAAGTCTTTTTGACCGAATTCGCCATGCCCACCCAAGGTACTTCGAGGTGGCACATGCGTAAAAAGTACGAGTGTCCGAATAGAGAATCCTTAAAGCCACGTTGCAATGCCTAGTGCCCAGAGTACGACACATGGGCTTGAGCCATTTTGACCGTGGAACTATATATGCAGGACACTCAAATAAAAAGTGGGGGACAGATTCTCTGCGCTGTGGGCAGAAGGGACACCACGGAGCAGTCTGGTATGGGATTTTCCAGTGACAAGTAAATTCCATTACAGGGAGAAGACCAGTTCTGAATTTAAAGTACAGGGACCTTTCCCAAGGGGCTGAAATGGTGTCCAGATACAGTTCTCTATAGGGGGTATCTTTGGACTCCATGAAGTTTCTGGTCGACTTGCATATCGAGGTGGAGGAATTCCTTCTGTTTGTTACCCAATTCCAATAAAGCTGTTTTATTGTGGATTTGGGGGGGGCTGACTGTTGATGCCATGCTTCTTCCAGCCCCAGATTGGTAAGTAAGGCTTTAATATCCGTTAGCCACTTTATTTTCGCCCACCCTGCCGATCTTAGTATCTCCCGTAGACCGTCCGCATAACTTGAGAGTTCAGGAACTCTCCAGATGCGAGCCCACAGAAGCAAAGGGCGTAACTTCGCTAGGTCTTCTATAGCCCGACAGCCCATGTCCAATTGCAGAGGCAAGATGGGGACAGACGGGCCAAGGGACATCAGGCTTCTCAAGAAGGAATTCTCAGCTCGAGTAAGGTCTTTCAAGTTCGACATTCCCCATAATTCAGCCCCATACAAGGCAGCACTTACTCCTCTGGCCGCGTAGATGTCCAATACTGCAGCTATGGGTTTAGTTGAGGCTGCTCTCTGCTCTTTTAGCAGGGTCCCGGTTATTCTTTTTAGGTTTAACAACATTTTGAGCAGATGCTGGTCCCATTTCATGGAATCCACCAACCTGATGCCCAGATAATCGAAGGTTTTAGTCCTGTCCAATGCCACGGAGCCCAATGTTGGCGGAGGGCCCAATTTTTGCGGAGGGTTCAAAATAAGGTACTTTGTTTTGTCTGTATTTATACAGAGTCCTCTTTGTTTACAAAAATCGTCAAAGCCTGAGAGAAGCTGTTGTAGGCCCATTGGCGATTTTGACAGGAGCAAAGTATCGTCCGCAAAAAGCAGGGTGGGGATGGAGCGACCTCCCAGACGAGGGGCATCTGCTGGAATCCTTAACAAGTGGTCCACCACCCCATTAACATAGAGCGAAAAGAGTGTTGGGGCAAGAACACACCCTTGCCACACTCCTCTGTTCACATCTATTCTTCGGGTTTTTTGGCCATTGGGACCCCAGCGAATTTGGGCGTAGTTGTTTTCATGAAACTTCATGACCAGGTGGAGCAGGTAAGGTGGCAGGCCAAGATCATTAAGAACCTTCCATAGATTATTTCTGGGGACCAAATCGAAGGCCGTCCGGAGGTCGATGAAGGCCAGATATAATGTACCCTTCCCAATTGTGACGACCTTCCAGTGGATCATAAGAAGCCTTAGCGATTGTTCAATTGTTCCAGTGCCAGCACGGAACCCTGCCTGAAAATCCGAAAGGATCCTGTTCTCATCTGCCCATTGCTGTATTCTTGTTAAAAGAACCTTGCCTGCGACTTTTTGTGAGCAGTCGATCAGGCTGATTGGCCTGTAGTTCCCTGGGTCATCTCTCGAACCTTTTTTGTGAAGGGGAACCACTTCAGCGGCCATCCAAGAGGCAGGCAGAGGTGCGCCTTCCAAAGCAGCATTCAAAACCGAGGAGATCAGTGTGCTCCAATCATCTATGTCAGCTCGGAGCAAGTCACCCGGAAGACCATCGGGGCCAGCCGCCTTGCGTGGAACCAGAGATTTTATTGCACTCTCCGCTTCTATCTTAGTAAACAGACTTTCCTCGAATCTTTCCATCACTCTAAGGGGCTGTGGTAAAACGAAATCCAACGCTTCAACTGCGGTTGCCGTATACAATTTCGAAAAATGTGTAAACCATAAGTCCTCGGTTATATTACAGGTGATAACTGTATCAAGGGGTCTGTTCTTCTTGTGAACTAAGTCCCAGAAAGCTTTTGCGTTTTTTCCACCGCTGGCAGTTCGAAGATCCTGCCAGAACTTGTCTTCCCAGTCTCTCTTTGCTGTTTTAAGCTCCGATTTATAGCCCTTCCGTTCAGTGGATATTAGGGTGGCATTTCCACTTTTCACCGCCAGTATCAGGGCTCTCTTCTTGGCACGACACTCCTTCGTGTACCATCCTGACTTGCCTTGTTGGTTATTGCGATTAGGGTTCCCATTTTTTACTTTGGCCTTGAAAAGGTCCCCAATTGAGAGTGAGACCTCACAGAACAATGCTGTAATCTGATTAGGGCAAATAGGCTGACTTTTTAAAATGGCACAGGCTGTGGAAGTAACAGTTCTGATACATGCCATTTTCTCCTCATCTATTGCCACTTTGTCCCATTTCAAGCGTCTTAAGCAATTTGTTGGGACCACTCCTCCCAGTGGCCCTGTTGCAAGAGCATCATGGTTTCCACTTCCAGGGAAGTTCTCTTTCCACCAGGTTGATAGGGTCAAAGACAGGGCGTTATGGTCACTGTCCAGGGAGGGTAGAACTACCATATCCTTCATGTGAGCCCACAAAGAAAAGTTTAGAAGGATATAATCGATCCGGGAAGAATGGCCGACCCTGTTATATGTATGAGCCCCCACTAGGTCTGATGGTGTCCTCCCATTGGCTGCCCTTAGGCCATGCTCTAAAGTGAGGGAATTTAGTTGGATGATTCTGGGGGTCCAACTATTTATGATGGGCAAGTCAAGTGACGGGACACCTCTCCTAGAATCTTCATCATTTAGATCCAGGGATTCATCGGGTAACAAAGGCTCGAATGTGCAATTGAAGTCCCCCATGACCAAAATTAGGGAATCGCTACAGCACTCACCCAGGGCTGCCTCCAGGTCCAAGAGCGTTGGTGACAAAGCTCTCCCGGAGGCCCCTCGTGTATAGATATTAATAATCTCCAGTTTTTCTGCTCTCCTCGGGCAAGTTACAGTGAGGTGCATCAAATCTGGAGTTTTTTGGGGGTGATGGTGTACCCTCCATCCCAAAGTAATGTTTATCCAAACCAAGAGACCTCCGAAGGGGCGACCTCTTCCCGAAGCTGGAATTTCTGCCGGGACAAAAAAGGTGGCATTACCTACTCGGTGCCTTGGTTCTACGTACCATGTCTCTTGAAATGCGCAAACTGAGTGGGGTTCAACGAGCGCCACCCAGTCTGGGACATCTAGCTTACTGCTTAAGCCTGCCACATTCCAACTAATGATTTTCAAAGGGGCATGATGCTGGGGCTCATTATAACCGCTATTCCCACCATGAGGACCCGAAATTTGAGGTCCAGCCACTAGTTCAAGTTTATCTGTCCCATCACCTGGAGGAATGGGTAGGATTGGGATAGGCGAGGGATGGGGCACAACAATATTGGTCAGCGGTACCTCCCCTACCAGAGAAGTTGTGTTAGCCCTTTGGGGGGAGACATTTGTTACCTCTAAGGTGTTAAGTCACCAGCCCCAACCCTGTGGAGTGGTTGGTTGGGAGGGGGTCCATACCCTTGCTCTAGGATCCAAGGTTGGATAATGAGGGAACCATACACCTCTACCCCCATCTTGAAAGAAATTATTATTATTATTATTGAGCCCCATTAAGGGGGGGGGGTGATAAAAGTACCCCAAATCCCTAGTTTGTATGTCGCAAAAGTTGTGCTGCGACTGTTGGCTACAAATCATACCAGCAGCTCTGGGATCGTTGAAATTAATCAACACACAGTCCCCGGTAATAGCCTTGCGTCTGTTACCGATCCAACCCACCCGTCGGACGAAGGCTATTCTGCCATCAATGTGCCCTGGAAGGGGTCTATTAGCTTTTAGCCAGGAGAGCGTCTTGTGTTTGAGTTCAGAATAGGACTCACAAGAGCCCTCTTCAAGCTCGGGTACCCCTGTTAGGATAACCACATAGGGCTTACAGCCAGGCGGAAGGCTAGCATTTGGCGTACGCCGTTTTATCCTGTCTTTGGCTGGGGATTTTGTTGTGGTTTTTGCTGGGGATTTGGGCACTACATGCGAAGCAGAAGTAGGGGGGGATGTGATTATGATTGCGGCGCCCTTGCTTACGGTCACTGTATCTCCAGTTGCCTTAGTTTTGTAAGTGGTAGGCTTGGGATTTGCAGCAAATTTGACCTTGGGTGCCTTTGGTGCATGGGTGCTGGATTTGTTCATTGGACGTGCCAAACTAGACTCAGGGGTAGGGGTCGATGGGAGGGGTATGGTTCCAGTAATAGGTTTGGGAGCCTTAGCCATGGCAGGTGTTTTTAAACTAGGTGAGGGATCAGGGAGGGCTGTCGGAATAGACGGAACTGTTGGAGCGGCACCACTCCTTAGCCCACTGTTTTCTTCAGCCTGGGTTTTAGCGTGAAATTTAACTAACGATTTCACTGCATAAAAGTTGTCCAGCATTGACTGCTCAAGTGAGGCTAGTTTGCGTGTGAGGCCATCGATCTTATCTACAAGTGGCATCACCACAGACTTACTAATGCTCTCAACTTGGGGGAAAATGCTAGCATCTATAGGGGCCAATTGCCCAGGAGTGCCCTCGACAGCAGCGTCTCCAATATGGGACGCTTGGGGTTTTGAGTGAGGAACCTGATTCGGGGTGATACCCCCTTTTGGTGTGATGTTCCTACTAACCTTACTGTGAGGTTTTAGAGAGCCTCCCCTACGGGGACTAGTGGGACGCTTTCTCTTCTTTTGAGGGACGGTGCCTAGGGTTAGATTCCCTACAGGTACAGTTTCAGGGACTACCACTCTAGGAGTGTTAGTATCAGAATGGCCTGCAGTGGATGGGGAATTCACAGCTATATTAACAAGCACATGAGGGCTCGAATCATCAGGGGTATTGGGAGTGCGATCTGGGATCTGCCTCTCTGGTGATGAAATACTAAAAAGAGAGGAAGTGGAGTGTGTCGGGTCGAGCACAATACTTGGAGCTGTGGTGGTTACCCTTTCTAGGCTAGCCCTAATCCGACTCACTCTCTCGTCAATGGTGGAGGAATCAGCTATTACTAAAGGAGTTGATGGGATGTGACCAGGGCTATCAGCTAGGGCAATGGCGCCCAAAGAAGAGCGCTTATTAGACGTGCTAAAGGAGTCCCGAGACAACCTTCGCTCAGCCAAGATTATCTCCTTCTCAACTATGGAAACAGCACGGGTTATGAACTGGTCCATAGTACCTAAGACAACGTCTCCAGCAGATTTCTTTGTCTTACAAGACCGGGTTCCTGAAGCCATAGTCCTGGTGGCTGGATGTCCGCTTTGTGGGGCCAAGGGATGTGGCCCAGCCCGGCCTCCTCCGGCCCCGGACGGCCACAGACGGTCCCGCCCTTGTCCCGGGCTTCTCCCGGCGCGCTCCCGCTCGCTCCCGCGTAGCGGTGGAGCAAGCGTTTGTATATAGATGGTGTGATTGGTGAAGGGGCGGGGCTTGCAGGGAGAGCGGCCCAGGTGATTGCAGGCGGGCTATCAGGGACTCCTGGGATATGGAGTCCCTGACCACGCTGCTCGCAGCCCTGCAAGGCTTACCGGCACCCTTGGCGTCTGCACGCACTCCCGAAGTTCCTCTGCTCCCAGACACGAAGCGGGACCCGCGGAGCGGGTCCGGCGAGGAGTAGCCTGGGTCCACAAGAAGGAAGCTGTTCCACCAGCAAACGGGCAGCAGGTACGCACAAAGAGAGTCCCAAAGAGGTAGTGGGAGCGGTGGCTTTTAGCTCCGTAGGTGAAGGGGCGGGGCTTGCAGGGAGAGCGGCCCAGGTGATTGCAGGCGGGCTATCAGGGACTCCTGGGATATGGAGTCCCTGACCACGCTGCTCGCAGCCCTGCAAGGCTTACCGGCACCCTTGGCGTCTGCACGCACTCCCGAAGTTCCTCTGCTCCCAGACACGAAGCGGGACCCGCGGAGCGGGTCCGGCGAGGAGTAGCCTGGGTCCACAAGAAGGAAGCTGTTCCACCAGCAAACGGGCAGCAGGTACGCACAAAGAGAGTCATTTGGTACTAATGGTGTGCAAGCCACTCTTGCTTCTTTCTGTGCCTCTCTTACCTCTTTCTGCATTTCTTTTGCTTCTTTCTGCACCTTTCTACTTGTTCTGCACTTCTCTTGCCTCTTTCTGCACATCTCTTCTGCTTTCTGTACCTCCGTTTTTCTGCACCTCTCTTGCTTCCTACTTTTTTGACCTCTCTTGCTTCTTTCTTCTGCACCTCTCTTGCCTTTTCCGTACTTCTCTTCCCTCTTTCTGCACCTCTCTTGCCTCTTTCTGCACCTCACTTGCCTTTTTCTGCATCTTAAATTCTTCTTTCTACACCTCTCTTGCTTCTTTCTGTACCTCTCTTGCCTCTTTCTGCAACTCACTAGCCTCTTTCTGCACTTCTCTTGCTTTTTTCTGTACCTCTCTTGTTTTTCTCTGCAACTCTCTTGTCTCTTTCATCAATCCTCTTGCTTCTTTCTATACCTCTGTTGCTTCTTTCAGCACTTCTCTTGCCTCTTTCTGCACTTCTCTTGACAGTTTCTGTACCTCTCTTGCTTGTTTCTGCACCTCTGTTGCCTCTTTCTGTACCCCACTTGCATCTTTCTACACCCCTGTTACTTCTTTCAGCACTTCTCTTGCCTCTTTTTTGCACTTCTGTTGCATGTTTCCGCACCTCTCTTGCCTGTTTCTGCTCCTCTGTTGCCTCTTTCTGCACCTCTGTTGTCTCTTTCTGCATTCTTTTGCTCTTTCTGCACCCTTCTTTCCTCTTTATGCACCTCTCTTGGCTCTTTCTGTACCGCTAATCCATCTGTTTGTACCTCCTTTGCCTGTTTTGGCAACTCTTTTGCCTTTTTTTGCAGTTCTATTGCCTGCATCTGCACCTCTGTTGTCTCTTTCAGCACCCCTCTTGCCTCTTTCTGTACCCATGTTGCTTTATACTATACTTCTCTTGCTTCTATCTGCACCTCTCTCGCTTCCTTCTTGCCTCTGTCTGCACCCCTATTCCCTCTTTCTGTACCCCTTTTGCCTGTCTCTGCATCTCTCTTGCCTCTTTATACAATTCTCTTACCTCTTTCTTCACCCCTCTTTCGTGTTACTGTACCTCACTTGCCTCTTTTTGCACTTCTCTTGATTTTTTCTGTACCTCTCCTGCTTTTTTCTATAACCCTCTTGCCTCTTTCAGCACCCCTCTTCGCTCTTTAAGCACTTCTCTTTCTTTACCTCTTTTCCATCTTTCTGTACCTCTCTCACCTGTTTCTGTACCTCTCTTGCATCTTTCTGCACTTCCTGTGCTGTTTTGCCACCTCGGTTGCTTCTTGCCGCACCTCTCTTGCCTCATTCTGCATTTCAGTTGCTTCGTTCTTTACTTCTCTTGCCTCTTTCTACACTTCTCTTGCCTTTTTCTGTAACTCTCTTGCCTCTTTCTGCACCTCTGTTGCTTATTTCTGCACTGCTCTTGCTTCTTTCTGCACCTCTCTTGCTTCTTTCTCCTCGCCTGTTTCTTATTTCTGCACTTGTCTTCCCTTTTTCTGGATCTCTCTTGTCTCTTTCTATACCTCTCTTTTCTCTTTCTGTACCCCTCTTGCCTCTTTCTACAATTATGTTGCCTCTTTCTGAACCTCTCTAGCTTCTTTCTGAACTTCTCTTACCTCTTGCTTCGTCCTGCATTTCTGTTGCTTCTTTCTGCACTTCTCTTGCCTCTTTCTGCATATCGGTTCCTTCTTTCTTCACTTCTCTTGCCTCTTTCTATACCTCTGTTACTTTCTTGCTGTACCTCCGTTACTTCTTTCAGCACTTCTCTTGCCTCTTTCTGCACCCCTGTTCCCTCTTTCTGTACCTCTCCTGCCTGTTTCTGCAGTTATCTTGCCTCTTTCTGTACCTCACTTGCCTCTTTCTAACTGACAGGAATAATACTGTTCACTATTCAAGCTTCCATCCACAACCTCTCAAAAACCATTTACCCTATAGTCAGCTCATCCGAGCCAAAAGAATCACATCCGAATCCGACAGATATGACACTGAAGCCAACACAATTACGACACGTTTCAAAGCCAGAGGATACCCTGACCAGATTCTTGACCAGGCTAAAACAAGATGTTCAACCAAAACCAGAGACGATCTACTAAAAACCTCCATTAATCAAAAGACTGATGTCATCACCGTAGTTTCTAAATATTCCACCTCCAGTCGCAAATTCAAGCAAACCATCAAAAGACATTGGGACATACTTAGAGTGGAACCCGATTTCAATAAAGTCTTTGAAACAGAACCTATCTTTGCTTATACCCGAGCTAAAAACATCGGTGAAATCATCAAACACTCTATAACTGAAAGACAAACATATAAAGGTACCACACCCTGTTGGAATTGCAATCATTGCAACAGCGTAATAAAAGGTACAACAGTCAGTCACCCCATGAAGGGGAACCAAATAAAAATCAGAGCCACAGCAACTTGTGACACTTCCAATGTCGTGTACATGCTGAAATGCCCCTGTGGCAAGATTTACGTTGGGCAAACCGAAAGGAAACTTAAAACACGATTAACGGAACATAAATCCAACATCAGGACCCGTCAAATTAAATCTACGGTAGCACAACATTTTTTGGAAGCGGGCCATGGAATCAGCCAACTGAGATTTTGCGCATTGGAGACTGTTCTCAGAGAACAAGGAAAGGATAATCATAATGAACTTTTGAAACGTGAAAACTACTGGATTTTCACTTTATCCAGCATGAAGCCTAATGGTCTCAATGATCGTGTAGAATTTGCCTGTTATCTTTGAACATTCATTGCAGTATTATCGAATTCGTTCCTAACTGTGACTGATGGACATTTCCCTTTCAGTTTCGTTTATTTTAGTTTTGTTAATCTGTGTTTTAACATGATCCTATGTTGTTTTCCCGTATTTTGATTATCTAGTTTTGGTTAAACCCCACACGTTGTCCAGTTTGTTATCTGCTATTCTTTATCACACGTTCACCATTCTCGCCACCTTCGTTGCTATGAGACTCTGTTTATTTACCTTTCACAGTTTCACCCGGCTTTTAGTCCTCTCTCTATCTTTATGACACTTCTTGGGCGCATAGTAGCTAACGTCACTAGCCACGCAGTAATCACCCGACCGCTTATATTCACCCGGGATCTATCAAACAGTGCGGAACCCGACACACTAAGAAGCCACCGACATTGTTAACACGGTAAGCGTTATAACCACGGGGTGCACAATCTCGGGTTCACGTAGATTTCTCGTTTCACTTTTTAACAGGTTGCATGCCTATAGACGCTCGTTCCGGAACGCACGATTCTCACTCAGCCTTTTCTGACTCGCTTTGATCCCTCACTTTTCAAATCGGTTAACGTGCACGGATTTTCACTTCTAAATCTTTTCACCCGTCCAGCGGTAATTTAAAATGGCACTTTTTTAATCACACTTTTACATGTTTTCTGCTTTGCAACATTTTGATTCGGTTATATCTTTTTCCTCATTGTAGACAATTATCCCCGGAAGAAGGCAATACCATTGCCGAAATGCATTGGGATTTATTGAAACGGGATTGATTGAAATGTTATTTCGAAAAATGAATTTATTCATGGAATGAAGTATATTCTTGTGAATACAACAAGAGTTTTGTTTGACATAATAAAATAACCAACGTTTGAAACATGAATCACTAAGAGTGGAAACCTGATTACCAGGACTAGCAAGGAGCCCGGGGGTCACTTCTCAATATTGGGCAGTGCAACCTCAAGCTCTTTCTGTACCTCACATGTCTCATTCTGTACCTCTCATGCCTCTTTCTGCACCTCTATTGCCTCTTTTTATACCTCACTTGCCTCTTTCTGCACTTTTCTTACTTTTTTCTGTAACTATTATTTCTGCAACTCTCTTGTTCTTTCTGCACTTATCTTGCCTCTTTATGTACATCTCTTACTTCGATCTGCACTTGTCTTGCTTCTTTATTCACCCCTCTTGCCTCTTTCTGCATCCAACTTCTCTCTTTCTGCACCTCTCTTGCCTCTTTCTGCTTCTCTATTGCATGTTACTGCAGTTCTCTTGCCTGTTTCTGTACCTCACATGCCTCTTTTTGCACCTCTCATGCCTCTTTCTGCACCTCTCTTGCCTCTTTTTACACCTCACGTGCCACTTTCTACACTTGCCTTGCTTTCTCAGCAACTCTCTTGCTTCATGATGCACGTCTCAGCCTGTTTCAGCAGCTCTTTTGCTTCTTTCTGTACTTATCTTGCTTCTTTTTATACCCCTCTTGCTGAACCCTTCTTCTCTCTTTCTGCCCCTCTCTTGCCTCTTTCTGTACTTCTCTTGAATCTTTCTGCACTTTTCTTGCCTCTTATTGCACATTTGTAACTCTTCCTGCACATCTCTTGTTTTTTTCGTCACTTCTCTTGCTTCTTTCGGAACTTCTCTCACCTCTTTTTGTGTACACAAATAGGAAGTGGAAGCTGTAAAGTTTAAAGGTCTGTGTGCTCTTGTGACTGAGGTATATATCTACCTCGTACATGAATTCTTACATGTTATGCATCTGAAGATGGTAGCTTAAAAAGTGGGTAGCTTCTCCTATATGTGGTCAAATCTTCTCAGTTCTGCTCTGTCATTTGGTTGCACAGGCAGACATGTCTTCTGTATATAGGTGTTATAGAACCCCTCAAATATAATATTGAATACCAATCCAATCCAAAAATTCTTTATTTCGACCATTTAGGCCATAAAAGATGCAGATAAAACACACATTACAAAAATACATGTTAATTTTAAAACATTGTGTTAAAACATACTTTAAAAGAAGTATAAGAACACATTCAGTTCCCGGTTGGAAGTCAAGTAGTACATTGGCAATATTGAATACCCATGTGCCATGCATTATGAGCAGAAACAAATACATTCACCATTTTGTGTACAAATGTACAGAGTATAGGACCAACTCCTGTGCACACGTTTTAGAGTATAGGTTTCAGTGTAAAAAACATTTTTCAAAGTACTTTGGTTCCGAAATTATAAAGGTTGACATCTGGAGTATCTTAAAGAAGATTCTTTTATAACAAGTATTTTAACTCAATACAGAAAGAAAACCAGCTGACACGTGTTTCGTCACAATTAAGTCAAGTTGTGACTCTTCAGGGCTGTAGGGGAAAGACAATCCGTGCGTGAGTTGCAGTACCGGTGATAATTCCAACCCAGTAATTGCACTGGTTCATCAAATGGAACACACAGGTTACTCGTAAGAAGGATATAAAGGGAAGGCAAGAGTGTCGCTCTTCCCAGGTGTTGAAAAGTCAAAACAAATCACAAAATAAGATTCTTTTATAACAAGTATTTTAACTCAATACAGAAAGAAAACCAGCTGACACATGTTTCGTCACAATTAAGTCAACTTGTGACTCTTCAGGGCTGTAGGGGAAAGAGAATCCATGCTTGAGTCGCAGTACCAGTGATAATTCCAACCCAGTAATGGCACAGGTTCGTCAAATGGAACACACAGGTTACTCGTAAGAAGGATATAAAGGGAAGGCAAGAGTGCCGCTCTTCCCAGGTGTTGAAAAGTCAAAACAAATCACAAACAAACGGACGTGTGTGTCCGTGTTGCAGGGTGACCTAAAAACTTTCTCAATGGGCGAAAGTAGAAGAAACACGGGTACATAAGTGAAGGGATAGAAGGGGAAGGCAAAATGTCGCCCTTCCCCTGTGTTCTTGGGCTCCACCAAAAACACAAAAGAACGGACGTGTATGTCCGTGTGGTTGGGAGACCGAAGCTCCCTGGTTTGGTCCGTAAATGCTTAAGTCTTGATTTCTGGGTAATGGAAAAAATATTGTGTAACTTGTCACTAGGTAAAAGCAGAGACACACACATGCATACCTTCACAAACTTGGTGGGACTTACCACAGTGATATGGTTAGGATTGCTGTTTTACATTTGGTGGCCTAACATTTTGAGCAGTCGATGAAAAGTGAACCTTCAAGAGAAAAGTGAGGTTTAAGAAGTCTTGCGAGAAGGATTAGTGATTAGGCTACTTTTTTATGAGTCTGTAGAAACGTACAGTCGAAATAGTCTGCTTTCTGCACCTCCGTTGCTTCTTTTGCACCTTTCATTCTATTTCTGGACTTCTGTGCCTTTTTTTATTTTTCTTGCTTCTTTCTGTACTTTTCTTCATCTTTCTGCACCTCTGTTTGCATCTTTCTGTACTTCTCTTGCTTCTTTCTGCACCTTCTTTCTGTGCATGTCCTACAAGTCAGAGAACCTCTGGAAACCAACATTTCCTAGATACTACAGATTTAGAAAATTGGCTGAGAGTCCATAATAAGAAGAGCGAAGGACAGAATAGCACATTGAGTCAGAGCACAATCAAGGCTGCAGTAAAGGCAAATCTGTTAGATATGGTGAGGCTGAAGGCTTAGGTGGACAAAGCCATTAGTTGGGAATTTGCCTTTGGAGAGGATAGACCTATGAGTGGATGAAATTCTACAGTATGCCAGATATTGCAGTGATGAGGTGGATTCCAAGCATAGGAAGATAAAGGATAAGCTGATTTTGGTTCAAATGAGTAATCCACAGGGAGCTGATCAGGCACATACAAATAGAGGAACAATGGGTCGAAATCAGGGGAATGCTCATCGAGGGGTTCAGAATGTTCTGAGTACAGCTGGACAGAGAAGAGGGAAGGGTGTCCCTATAAAAAATTTTCAAGTTAGCAAATCAGAATCACTTCATAGACATGTTTCCAGTACTGACAGTGGAAGATATGCTGCTGGACATGAGAGATATTGTCTCTCCAGTGGTGTGGTAGTTAACAGGGGAGGAAATAGGGCTAATTTGAAGAGTTGAGCCAGTCCGCATACAAATTAGGCCAAATTAAGAATTTCTGAGAACGCCCCAATATAACCTGACCACGGAAACATTGGCAGGGATTACATCTGTGATTGATTCCATGATTGCTCAGGGTATATTGAAGGAAATCATAAGAAGTCCATGCAATTCACCTATCATGGGATTGCAAGAGTCAAACAGAAAATATCATGTAGTTCAGGTTCTTAGGAAAATAAACACCATGGTGATTCAATGTTGTCATGTGGTACTGAATCCATCTGTGATCCTGTTTCAGATCCCTCGTGAAGCTGTTTGATTCAGTGGGATTGATTTGTGGCAAGCATTTTTTTGCATCCCATTGCATGAGGAAAGTAAGGCTGGGCTGAGCTGGCGGAGTGGCACTACTCGGAGGTCTACTGAGTTGGGGACAAACTCCTCTCCGCTCCGCCACCCACCTCCACCACCCATATTAAAAATTTAAAATAAAAATACAATAAAGTAAAGTAAAAACAGACTTACCTTCAATGCGGCATCCCAGGGCTTCCGGCCTCCTCTTCCTCGAGTCTCAGGGTGATCTGCGCATGCGAGCGCGCCAGAGCATTTATGGCAAGGAATGCGCATGCGCACGCGCATGCGCAGATCACCCTAAGATGCAAGGAAGAGGAGGACAGCAGCCCGGGGACGCCACAGTGAAGGTATGTCTTTTTACTTTACTCTTTATTGTACCTTAATTCATTTTTAATATGGTGGTGGAAGTGGGTGGCGGGCCAACTCTTCTCCGCCACGAAGTGTGCAGAGTTTTGCCTACACACTTGGCGGGCGGAGAGGAGTTCTCCGCCCACGGTTAGAGGAAGGCCAATTTTAATTTGCTTTCTGTCTGAAGAATCGTGTCTTAACATGGTGTTGTATCCCTCAAGGGTATATTGAAAGTCCACTTATCTTTATTCAAGTCCTGAAAAAGAACCTCAAAAGTTCAATTTTGCCCCAGAATTCAGTGCTGGTTCACTAAATTGATGATCTTATAATTGCATCGTAGACAAAGAGTCTTGCAGGGACGATACCATTGCCCTACCGATTCACTTAGCTGAAAATGGACTCAAGGTGTTGCGAAACAAAAATTGGTGTGATATCCTCAGAGAAATGCTGTTTGCTTAATCAGCAAGTCAGCAGGTTAGTACCAGAGACCCAGTGAGTTCTCTTTGTGCTGCTAGTTGTTTGTTACCTAAATTAAAGACAATTCCAAGTATTGGAGAAGGATGGCTCACTCAGGTAATGTGACCTGCTTCATCATTTGGCACCTTGTCGCACCCTGGTAAGATGTTACTAGCAGGACAGACCCAACCTCAGAATGGGGCTTTTCTGGGGGAGTTCTCAGATATTGTTTCTCTCAGGACAATGATTTAGAACCCAAAAGACTGTATTTTTACATTCTGCCCAAAGTACGTAAACAAATTCCCCCTTCCAGGCTGAACGATAGTGTCGGGTATAGGATCCGCACTGGAGCGTCTGTCCCAATTTTGTGATTTCTTTTTAAAACCTTTGGTCACAGAAATGCCTTCATATCAGAAAGACACAAAGGATATCCTTAAAAAACTGAAGAACATGACTTTTGATCAATAAAGGGAGTTGTTATTGACTCTAGATGTTGTATCCTTGCATACTAATATTCCACAAAAAGCAACTCTAGAGATAATTGAAACTATTCTCACACCAAGAAAGGCAAATCAACAAACACTGGTGGGCTTTTTCTCTGAATTGTGCACATATGGTCCTGACTCAAAACACTTTTGAGTATGAGGGAGAATGTTTTCTACAGGTTCATGGGACTTCCATGGGGAGCATGTGTGCCCCGAGTCTAGCATGCCTTTAAGTACACAATTTCAAAAGTAAAAACATCTATGTGAATGAGAATTTATGTATGTATTTATTTGTATTTATTATTTTTGTTTTATAGAGCTCAAACTTGACCCATTAGGGTATCAGGGCGCTTTACAGGATTAACAAGTTGTATACAAGAGACTTATAAGGGGGTGGAAGCATTTGGGATAAAAACATGTAAATACATTTTATGAGAACAAGAGGTCTCGATCCCAGGGTGGGATGCTCGTCGGAGCCGGTGTATAGTATCCGGATAATGCAAGGTGTGGCAGTAATCAGGAGTAAAACACACTTGGTGAGGTGATTGCAAAGCAAAATTTAGGAGAGGAATTTTCCCATTAGGAAGGTTTTGGCCTCCTTTTTAACGCATTTTAAAGCTGCAGTCCACTATGGACTTGGAGTTGACCTAACAGCTATGGCGGTCGACCTCAAATCTGGGGAACTGGGTTCAAATCTCGGCAATGACGCTGAACATCCTGTGATTCTGGACAAATCACTTAATTTCCCCGTGCCTAACAAAAATGAATGTGTCCTCATGTAATGCAACTGACGCAATGTAAAGCTCTCTGATACCCAAGTCTGGTCAAGTTTGTGCTATAAAAAGGGTTGGTTTTGGGTGGGGAGATTAGGGGAAATTCCGTTTTTTGCATTGAGTTTGAGCTGGTTTGAGATGAACCATTGGACAGTCAATTTCAAGGCCTCATTCAGGGAAAGAATCTCCTAGGAGGAGAGATTTTTATGTAGATATGAGTATCGTCGGCATAAATGTGGTAGGGGATATTTGCGGTGTGTGGTACTTCGGCTAGCGGTTCGAGGTAAAGATTGAAGAGGGTAGGGGACAGGGTTGGGTGCACAGACATAATATCGAGCACAAAATATTGTTTGGACATAATATCGAGTTGTAAATATCGATTGGACAAAATATCGACAGGACAGAATATAGATATCCAAAATATCGTTTTTAAGGTAAGTGATGTAATATCGACTGTTAAAAATATAGAAAGTTAAAATATCGAAGTATATAATGTAGCTAGTAAAAAATATCGTTTTTTTAATAATATTTAATTATTTATAGTGTTTTTTTATGTTATAATATGTATGAAAAGTGTCATTTTATGTTATAATTAATTTTAATTATTGAATTTTGGTTTTATAATTATTGCGTAATTTAATTCTGTAGCGGGTTGTGGGTTTATTGGGGAATAGGGTGGGAAGTAATTTAATTATAATTAATTAAATATGTAAATGTATTTATTGGTAGTAATATTCAATTAATTGTTAATTATTTTATATTTGTTAATTAATTAAATTTTAATTGGTAATTAATTTAATTTAATTGATTCATTGCTAATTATGTTAATTTTAATAATTTATTTTCTGTAGTAATAATAATAAAATGTATTTAATTGTATCTAATTCGAAATCATTGTTAATTAGTTTTTAATCATTAAATAATTAATTTTTAATTTGTTATTAATTTGTATTAATAGGTAACTAATTGAAATAATTATTGTTAATTAGTCATTTTAATATATTAATTATTATATTATATTAAATTGTTAATAATTTGTAAATAATTTTTTATTGATATTATTTTGTAATTTTTTTAATAATATATGAAGTATTTACTTCCCCTAATGTTGCACCCACTGGAGTGGAAATAGTAATTTTAACCCCTACGCTATCCAACGCTTTCCCTACTGTTGCACTCTTTGGAGTGGGAATAGTAATTTTTACCCCTACGCTATCCAACGCTTTCCCTACTGTTGCACCCACTGGAGTAGGAATAGTAATTTTGACCCCTACGCTATCCAACCTTTTCCCTACTGTTGCACCCACTGGAGTCGGAATAGTAATTTTAACCCTTACGCTATCCAACACTTTCCCTACTGTTGCACCCGCTGGAGTGGGAATAGTAATTTTGGCCCCTACGCTATCCAACGCTTTCCCTACTGTTGCACTCTTTGGAGTGGGAATAGTAATTTTTACCCCTACGCTAGCCAACGCTTTCCCTACTGTTGCACCCACTGGAGTGGGAATAGTAATTTTAATCCTTACGCTATCCAACACTTTCCCTACTGTTGCACCCACTGGAGTGGTAATAGTAATTTTAACCCCTACACTATCCAACGCTATCCCTACTGTTGCACTCTTTGGAGTGGGAATAGTAATTTTTACCACTACGCTATCCAGCACTTTCCCTACTGTTGCACTCACTGGTGTGGGAATAGTAATTTTTACCACTATGCTATCCAAATGCTTTCCCTACTATTGCACCCACTGGAGTGGGAATAGTAAATTTTACCTCTACGCTATCCAACGCTTTCCCTACTGTTGCACCCACTGGAGCGGGAATAGTAATTTTAACCCTTACGCTATCCAACACTTTCTCTACTGTTGCACCCACTGGAGTGGGAATAGTAATTTTAACCCCTACGCTTTCCAACGCTTTCCCTACTGTTGCACTCTTTGGAGTGGGAATAGTAATTTTTACCACTACGCTATCCAACGCTTTCCCTACTGTTGCACTCACTGGTGTGGGAATAGTAATTTTTACCTCTACGCTATCCAATGCTTTCCGTACTGTTGCACTCTTTGGAGTTGGAATAGTAATTTTTACCCTTACGCTATCCAACGCTTTCCCTACTGTTGCACTCTTTGGAGTGGGAATAGTAATTTTAATCCTTACGCTATCCAACGCTTTCCATACTGTTGCACCCACTGGAGTGGGAATAGTAATTTTAACCCCTACGCTATCCAACGATTTCCCTAAGCTTGCACTCTTTGGAGTGGGAATAGTAATTTTTACACTTTTGTTATTGTTCTTTAATAATATTGGCTATATTTAATTATATTTTGTTACTATATATATATGTTTTATCAAATATGAATTAAACATTTTTTTATAACTTTCATTAATTATTTAATTATTATAAGTTAATTTAAGTATTTTTAAGTATATTTTAGTAATTAATTTTTAATATTAATTTACTTTAAGATTGTTTTTAGTAAAGTCGATATTTTTTAAAACGACATTTTAGTAAACGATATTTTTAACTCGATATTTTAGTACTTACCTGTTTGTAGATAGAAACTCGATATTCTGTCTGTCGATATTTTTGCTACGATATTTTGATGGTCGATATTCTGTCCCTCAATATTATGTCAGTGATCTCAGTGTTGATTCTTGGGGGCCTGCAACCGTGATCGGCAAGGGAGCGGACAACTTACCATTGATTAGGAATCTTTGTGAATGGTTCTGGCAGATGGACCTAATCCATTCAACAATAGGGCCATTCAGTCCCATCCTGAGTTGGAGGTATTTAAGGAGATTTTCATGGTTGACCGTATTGAAAGCCGAGGAAAGATCAAGGAGGAGTAGGAGACAGGTTTTGCCTCAATCAAGGGCCTGGAGGGCATCCTCCATGACGTGGAGAAGGTTGGTTTCAATGCTGTGCCCCGGCCTGAATCCTGATTGGAAGTTGTCTAGTAGGTGGAAGTTGGTGATGTTTTGGCTCAACTGCTGTTGCACACATTTCTCCAGAACTTTAGTTAGGAGTAGTATATTAGATATAGGTCTAAAGTTGTCAGGGCAAGCACAATCCAGCATAGGTTATTTTAAGATGGAGAGGACTTGGCTGGCTTTCAGAGAGTCAGGTATCGACCCCTGTAGAAGGGAAGCTTTGAATATTGCAGTCCAACTAGGAATGATAGAATGAGAGGCGGCGGCTAAGCAGTTAGAGGGGAGTGGGTTGTTAAAGTGGTTGTTCGGATTTAGGGAGGATAGAATTTTGAAGACAGAATGTTCGTCATAAACTTTGAAGATGGACCAGTGTGCTCAGATTTTGGGTGATGTCTGGGGGGGCAGCGCGGAGAGAAAAGACAGATCTGGAAGGGGTTGGGAGTAAGTGGCGGATCTAAGTTTATTTCCTAGGGCAGTGATTTTGTTGGAGAAGGAGGAGAATTCCTCGCATGATATTAGGGATTTAGGGTTTTCTTTAGAGGTTTTAGTCAATTTGTTAGATTGGTGTTTGACCATTTCGTCTGCTGGAGGAATCTTCTCTCAATGTTGAAGGACCCGTTGAACCAGGGGTTTTGGTCTTTGATTATTTGCGGAGTAATGATCATTGAGGTCGTTGACTGTTGTGATTGGAGGGGGTTTTGGACTTGCAGCGAGCAGCCAGTTACCTGTGATCAAGGTTCTTGGTGTCTCTAACCCAATGTTCTGGAATCAGAGGTTGTGGTGCCCTTGTCTTGTGGGTGCCAGGTAATTGGGTAAGGGCTTGGTCGGACATGAAGTCTTAGATGGCTTTGACCTGCGGGTTCTTGAGGTCATTCCAGTGCAGATGAAGTCACCAAGGAAAATGTCTTTAGAGTTGGAGGAAACCTTGGCTGTGATGATTTCCATGAGGTGGTCAGTGAAAGTGTCATTCATACCTTGGGGTGGTAAAAGATGTGCAGACTACACAGTTGGGTGGGGTTGCTGCATATGGAAAGTGCAAGGTATTTGAGAGAGTCTGTGGAATCTGCCAGAAGATCAGTGACGAGGAGGTTAGAGCGGTAGATGCAGGCAATGCCTCCCCCCTTTTTTTAGATTGCCTGTCCAGCCATGCAATGTTATAATTGGGAGGGACTAGGAGGTCCAGGCAGGGAGATGAGAATTCATTGAGCCACGATTTGGTCTGAATTGCTGAGTCAAGTTTTTAGCTCAGGATGAGATCAGCGATATCAGTGGCATGCTTAACTGCTGAGCGGCAGTTAATTAGGAGGCCAGACAGAGGGGGGTCGGAGAGAGTGTCATGAGTTGGGGCTGACAAGGGTACTAGTGCTAGGTTGCTATCAACCACACTTCTGTTGCGGAGGGTAGCTGATCTGTTGGGGTTGATTGCAACTGTGTGGATAGCTTGTTCATCATTCACGTCTAGTGGACTAGGGGTTACTGGGGCAGAATTGTAGGTAAGCAGGATTGGCTAGAATTTCCTCTTCTGTGAGGTCTAGTGGACCTGAGGTTACAGGGACAGAATTGTAAGAAGGGAGGAGGGCTAAAAGTTCCTCCTCCGAGAGGTGGCAGGGCTTATTGCGAGAAACCATTCCACAACCGTACATTGACAAAATGTTGGTGATCCGGAGGGGCATCAGAGAAGAAGCAATTGAGTTTTTACTTTGGCTTAACAATATGGATCCCTTTCTCAGATTTACAATGATGATGAGTGAAAAAGATATGCTCTTTTTAGATTTACGGATCTTCCATGAAGAAGGTCTTTTGAAAACTGAGGTTTATTATAAACCTACAGAGAGAAGTAGCCTCCTAAGATTTAAAAGCTATCACCCACGGACCCCAAGGGAAGGTCTACCAATTGGACAATTCCTGAGGCTATGACAAAACTGCACAGAAACCAGAAAATATAAAGAACATGCCGAGATATTAAGTACTAAACTCAGATAATGAAACTACCTCGAAAAATCGATCAGAAATGCGAAGAAAACAGCTTTGAATATTAATAGGGAAGCCCTATTAGAAACATACAAAAAACCAAGAATCTAGACCTAACTGTGTAATCTGAAGATGTCACGACCCATGTTTGTGTTTAAACACCGTCAGAACATCAGAGACACAGTTGTGCATACACGCCTCAAAATGAGGAGAGTGGAGTCACAACAGAGACTCTGGACTCTCACTCCACCACGGGTCACTACCCATGTGAAAGCTGTGGAGTATGTACATTCACAAAGAAATGCACTGAGGTGTATGTGGGCCTTTCCTCACCCTGGAAATTAAATCACTGAACAAATAACATGATCTATATGCTGAAAGGCACATGTGGACTCCTATACATGGGGATGGCCTCACGAAATGTTAGGGTAAGGGTGACAGAACATTGAAGCACTATCAGATGCAAGAAACATCATACCAAACTGACAAGACATTATATAGAAAGACAACATACTGAAAATGACATATAATGGTATGTTCTAGAAAAACTGGAACAAAGAAAAACCGACATGACAGGAGCACTGTTCATGTTGGAACAACGATGGCTGTATCGACTCTGAACTAATTCACAGCTTCTAATTGATGATATCCCATGGGGATCATTAAACAGAGGGTAGCATCACTTGGTCTTTCCATCATAATGTTTTATACCTGCATTTTTATAAAAAACTGGGCCTACCTGTGGATAATCGTAATGCATCTCCCCAAACGTATCCGTGGGAGACAATGTGAATTTGATAAGAATCCTACACAGAATAAAAAATTCAGTACACAATTACACACTAGTGAGTCCCGTTCCTCCACAAAAATTCCTTCTATTAAAAAAATCTAAACAGAGGCTGGTGGCACATGTAAAGTTGCAGGAAAATATATAATTTTTCTTTCAGAAAATGAGAGCTCTGTTTTCTGGAGGGTTTCTAGATCTCAGTAATTTAGACAATGAGCAAACGTATGATGTCCTAATACCCTGTTTGGCTCAATATAAATATAATTCTTTGTTAAGAAAACTTCAGGTTGTCCAGCTATTAATACGATGAGGAACATGTCCCATAATGCAGCACAAAAGAGATCATCACATGAGGCTAAAAGACAATCCGGGGTTAAACAAACCGGATTTTCTGTTACATCGCTTCCTCCCGCATGCAGACTTACATGCCATAGGCCTTGGGGTAACACCCCCAAATCAACGTCCGATCGAGGTGCAGGTTGCAGGCAAGTCGGGTCACGGGGCAGGACTCTCAGATCATGACACATGCGGGGTGAGAATTCCGGCTCCGGCCTGGATTTTCTCACCTGCCCCTCGGCTACGGCCTGCAGACACTGGTGCAAATGATCATCTAATTTTACTATGATATGGAAGCCTAAAAGCAGGAACTTCCAGGAAAAAAAATACTGCACCAAACAGCTGTTTGTTGGGGCAAGTTTGGTGACAAGTGGGTTTTTGAAATTGATGAAGTGAGTCTTGCATGGAGTGTTTTGAGGTTTTTTTGGGTTAGTGAGGGCAGGCATACACCCCATAATGCCCCTCTTGTCTCCTCTCTGTGATAGTATAAGAGGAAAGTGTCATCAGAGCAAATAGAGGTGATCATGCAAATGAATGCGTCTACCACACAAAAAGAAATCAGGATGTTTTTGGGAATTGTTGGCTACTGCTGGCAATGGATCCTAAATTTCTGCTTGAAGGTGAAGCCCTTACAGAAGTTGACTCTCAAAAATTTGTGTGATCCGGTACCCTGTTATAACGATTGCTTGGCTGCCTTCTTTAAGCTCAGAGAGTGCTTTCGTCACGCTCCAGCTTTAGAAATGCCTAATTACAACAAAGCGTTTTTGCTATACTGTTACAAGCAAGAGTGTTGTGCTCTTTCTGTACTCACCCAGACACCTGTGGGTGCCCATAGACCAGTGGCCTATTTCTCAGCTACATTAGATTCTACAGCTTCAGTGTTTCATGGCTGTCTCAAATCCATTGCTGCAACAAGTGTCAGCATTTAAAGGTGTAAAAGCATTGTGATGGATCATCCTATTACTGTATATGGTCCACATTCAGTTGAGATTCTGATGACTAAAACACAGCATTTGACAAATAACAGGTTAACAAGGTACTAGCAATTCTTGTTGGGAGCGGGGAATGTTACATTGAAGCAATGTTCTGTGTTAAACTGCTACCTTCTTGCCTGTTCCAAATGTTGATGGGGAAGATTCTGAGGACCATGACTGTCTGGATGTTACTGAACTCTGTACCAAACGGAGACCCAACTTTGTTGATGAACCATTGTCTGATCCTGACCAAGTGCTTTTTGTTGATGGTTCAAGCTTAAGAGACAATAAAGAGTATCTGAGAGCTGCATTTGCTGTCTGCAGCATTCCTTGAGTAGTGAAAGCTGCTTGTCTATAGGGATCATACTCCGCACAAGTGGCCGAAATCATTGCTTAGACCCATGCCTTGTCTCTGAGCAGATCCGAGTTACCATCTATGTCGATAGCCAGTACGGTTTTGGCATAGTTCATGACTTTGGACAGCTTCGCTCAAAGAGAGGTTTCCTAATGTCATCGGTATCTCCTATAAGAAACAAGAATATGTGTAACAACTGTTGGAAGCATTGCACTACAGAAAGAAGTGGCCATTGTGAAATGTGCTTCACATGGGATGAGCTAGAATTTTGTTGATGGGGTAACAGATACGCAGTGTTAGAACTGGGGGTCTCTAGTTAGCAGAGGTAGGTACCACTGTCTAAATAGGGACCCTTGCTTCTAGTCAGGGTAAGAAGGACATATTCTGTAGATAACCCCTACTCACTCCCTTGGTAACTTGTCATGAGCAGTCAGGCTTATCAAAGGCAATGTGCGAAGTATTTGTACCAACACTCACAATAACACAGTGAAAACACCACAAACTAACTCCACAACAGTTTCGAAAAATAAAGGTATTTAATCTAAACTACACAAGACCAAAACGACAAAAATCGAACAAAGACAGTTCAAGAATATGGTTTCAAATTAGTTCTTAAGGTTGTGTTAAAATAATCTACAGTTGCGTCACGTTTTAGCCAATAGTACCTTTAGATGCGACAAAAGTTCCAAATGAAAAGCTGTAGCATTGAAAAGCAAGCAATGCTTGCCTCCTGAGACCCTGGGGGGGTGATGAGACAAACCCGCTCGACGCAGCAGGCGTGTTGCGATTACTCCGATCTGTATGGGGAGGGATGCGATACCTTGCGTGGATTCAGGTGCACAGGTTTTGGTGGAAGAGGCTCACAGAAGGTACCATGCGAGGATCTTCAGGGCGACGAGGATCTTAACAGGGAGCCAGCACTTCTTCAGGCCCTTGGAGATTCCTTCAAGCAAGGGGACACAGCACAAAGCAAAGTCCTTCACCTCTCCTTGGCAGCAAAGCAACTGCATGTCAGTCCAGAAAAGCAATAGCAGGACAGTCTTCCTTCTTCAGTCTCCCAGCTTTCTCCTTGGCAGAGGTTCCTTCTTGATTCCAGAATGATCTAATTTTCTGTAGTCTGAGGTCCTGTACTTATACTCCAAAAAGTCTTTGTTCCCGTTGTGCAGGAGGGCTCTGAGCCCGGTGTGAACCAGTTCTGGAGCACCTTGTTTACATGACTCCTTCTTTCCTTTCACAGTGTAGAGCAGAAACATCAGACACCCCACAGGAGATGGAGCCAGCATTGTGGAGGGAAAGCACAGCCCTGGAGCACTTTGTTGACATGATTCCTTCTCTCCTTTCACAGTGCAGGGCAGAGACATCAGACGCACCACAGGGGGGGGAGCCAGCACAGTGGGAGGCAGGCACAGTCCTATTCAGGTCCTAGGTGCAACTCCTCCCTCCTATTTAGATGCCGATCTCTCTATTCACCACTGGGCGGACTCATTCTGTCTCCTGGAATCCCCCAGCCCTGTCACTCACAAACCAGTCAGTCAATTCACAAACAGCCAAAGGCAAACAGAAATGTCAGACAAGAAAGCAGCAACTTTCTATAAGTGCTGCTTTCAAACACAGGATTTAAAAACCACCTTTCCCAAGAGATGTGTTATTTAATTCTGAGTTCAAGGATACCAGACCTTTATGTCATATCTTGCTCCTATGGGAAGATATGCAGGTAGAACAAGAAGAGTGCAGTTCCTAAAGGGAGGATGGAAGGGAAGGTGGGAAAGACAAATCTTTTGTCATGTTGCCCTCACACACACCAAAGGGTGTCATGCTTCATTATTGGGCCTTGCTCCTTTTCGGGCCGGCGCTGCAATGCTTGACTAGCTCACCGTTTCCGGGGCTCTTTGTCGGAGGTCTTTTTAGGAAGCCATTGGGTGCGTGCGGGTGTGAGGGCACTTGGATTGTGTGTGTACAAAAAGTGGTGAGTTAAAATAGATCAGGACAGTCCTATAATCAATAGCTTTAATGTTAAAGGTGGTACCTGCATAATTAAAATTAAGGTGGACAAGCTATGGGAGTGTGATGTTCCTAGTGGGCAGTCTCTACGGTGAAGTCAACATGTTTCATGTCTGGTCATTCCTAAAGGAATCAGGTGGCACTTCTTCAGGACCTATGTGAAGTGTGGTGCACAGCTATAGACAGGCTCTACGTTTGGTGGAGGTAGCCTGAAGTGGGGCTCTAGTAGTCCTGTACTGGGCTATGTGGCAACCCGAGTAGCAGAAGCTACAGCCTGACCGGGGTGTTATTAAATTCTGAGTTCAGGGATATCAGACTTTTATGTCCTATCTTGCTCCTATGGGAAGATATGCCAGTAACCACTGTGCACTGCATTCCCCATGATAGCCTATGGGCAAGATAGCCTTGCAATAGTGAACAACGAAAATGGCTGTAATTCAATACCAGAGCATGTCAGCTGCACTAGTGCATGCTCTACCTTTCACATACACTGCACCCTGCCCAGGGTTTTACCTTGGGCCTTCCATAGGGGTGTCCAATGTGTAAAGAAAGGGAAGAGTTAGGCCTGGTCAGTGGAGACACTGTCCAGGTTGACATGGCAGTTCACAGACTGCACACAGGCACTGCGGTGGCAGGCCTGAGACACCATTTTAGGGCTACTCATGTGGGTGGCACAATCAGTGCTGCTGGCCCACTAGTAGCATTTGTATCACCAGCCCTGGCACACTCAGTGCACTTTACCAGGGACTTCTTGGTGATATACATATGCCAATCATGGATAACCAATTACAAAATCAATTTACACAGAGAGCATATGCACTTTAGCACTGATCAGCAGTGGTAAAGTGCCCAGGGTCCTATTGTCAACTACGGGTCAAGAAAAATAAAGGAGGAAGAAGCAAAATGTTTGGGGATAACCCTGCAAAAAGGGCCATTTCCAACACAACCACCTTCCAGCCTAAAGCCAGGGTAGACCAAACGATACCTCAATGGGTTTCCCTGCCTAAGGTGATAGAACACGGAAACGGGCCCAAACAGCAGGGCACTCATCCAGTTCTATGCCTTCCTGACCCCAGTTTGATCACTCCATCCATACTCTCAGGGTCCACCAAGCCAACCCAGGTGAAACCCTTTTCCACACCTGTGGACATCATCGTTGCAGCACCTAAACTTAACTTGCTCACAGGTGTGTCCCAACAGGCAGACAGCAACCCACAGTGGCCACAGACAGGGGTCAGGGATGAGACCCAGGACTTATGCCTCTCAGGGCTGTCAAACCCTTGTGGCGTCAGAGGGTGGGGGGCAGTAGCCCCAGGTGCTTGGCACCCTTTGTCCACTCTCCCTCCTGTCAGGTCAGGTCTGACATCCTCGCACTGACCCACCAATCCCAGACCTGTATACAGTGGCAGGACAGGAGGCTGGGATGGACTTCCCCACACCCGGTCCTCCTCTTCCTCGGGGCTCTGTACGCTCCCACCTGGAGTGGTACCCCCTTCTAGAATAGTCAGGGCACCTGTGTCAGATGTCCTGCATGATTCACCCACCAGTTCAGGGGTTTAATCCTGCAACTTGGTTTCCAGGTCAGGGGGGACACCCCGGATCTAGCCCTCCAACCTAGGCTCCAAAGCCTCCAGGTCAGGCAACACCTGAACCTGGCTTCACCACCCAGGGACCAATCCCTGCGGTGGAACGCTTACATGGCCCACCAGGACTTCTGGGGACTCAAGCAGTACCCACCTAGCCAACACAACAGTGTGGCCCAGTCCACCTCCAGGGTGTGACTCCTGCCCCCCTTCCAGGGGCAACCCTGTCCACCAGGACAACCAGCCACAGGGGCCACTGATAGCTGTCAGTGATGAGAGCCATGCCTCATGCCTGTCAGGCCTCTCTAACCTCTGTGGCATTATAGAGTGGGGGGCAGTAGCCCCAGGTGCCTGGCACCTTTCCTTCACTCTCCCTCTTGCCAAGTCAGGTAGGGCATCCTGACACTGTCCCACCAGTCCAGTGCCTGTACCCTCAGACTGACCAGAGGTCAGAGGCGAGGCTCTCCTCCCCCTACCTCTCCTTCTGGGGTCCTGCCCTCTGCTCCCAGGAGAGTCACCCTCAGAACACAACTCTCCCACCAGTTCAGGACCTCTCTCCACCAACTGGTCTCCCAACCTAGGGTCTAAACCCTCAGGTTGCACCAGGGTAAGATGCGAGGACTCCCTCCTCTGTAGCCTCTTCCAAAGCGCTGCACACCCACAACTGGGTTGGTACCCCTGGAAGCAAAACTGGCCAGGACACTGTTTACAGATATCCTTCCTTCCAAGTCAGGCAGATCCTGAACCTGGTCTCCCAACACAGGGACCAGTACCTGCGGTTGTGTTCTTGCCCGGCGCAACAGGACTTCATTGGGAGCATATATGCCCCCCACGAGATTGACACACAACCCAGGTGTCATGTGACAGTCCATCTGGCGCAGATCTCCTGACCCCTGTCTACCTGGCAGTGCAAGAAGATCCCGCAGGACAGAAGTGAGGTCACCATGGTCACTCACCAGTGACTCAGCCCTTCTAGCTGGCCCCTGACCCACTGGTTCTCCCACTGGGGACTCCTTCCCCCTCTCACCCCTCAGTCTGGACTTCTGCACCCTCCCAACTAAAGTGGCACTGCCAAACACCAGAACTGATGGAGGCCTGGGTACAGGCACTCCCCGTTCACCAGACACTAGGAGATCCTCCTCAAATGGCCTACTAGCACCCGCTAGGCACCCAACCTGGTGTTCCCTTAAGGAACCCTCCAAGCCCTGAGAATGGATTTCGGGCACTTTGGGACATGCAGTCCCACACTCACTCCCTCTCCACGGAGACAGAATATGAGCCCCTACAACCCTCCCACTACACTGGGGCCTAGCTGGGCTACACTGAACCTCTTCCACCTCACAGGTCTGGAAGATATCTGAGCCACTCCTTTTGGGATCACTCCCCAATGCCTCTTCAGACTCTCTGGAATCCACCAAGAGGTCTGCCTCCAACGCAAGCACTCTGGGATCAGAGAATTCACACTCCACCGGGTGTTGGCATAGCTCTGGAAAACAGGGACTTAAAATATGCTCTCCAACAAATGAATCACACAGCCCCCACAGTTGTTAACCAACCAACCCACTGCCTCACCCTCCAGTGCCTCACACAAGTACCCAACACCACTCTCCTGAGATTGGCAAGACAGTGAACTACTGTCTCTGTCACACAACCCACACTCTTCTGGCTGGTCTTCACACTCACACACCAAGGTTTCTACCATTAGGGTACCCCTCTCCCTGCACCTCTCATCTAGAATCATTAGAGTGTCCCTCCCACCATTAGGAGTATGCTCCCCTGTGTCAGTCCCCCAATCTACTTCAGGGACACTGCACACCACTGGAGCTATCTCATAAACCTGGACCCTCTGGTGTATTTCAACACCCTCCCTCAAGTCAGGCGCCACATCTCTGGGTATTTGTACCTTTTTCTCAGCACTGGAAACTATAATCTTGCTGCACCATCTGAGCTGCACTCCACCTCCAACTCAGCAAAGCTCCAACTCGGCAAAATTCAGGAAAGCTACCCATGTTTCTTCTTCAGCTGATACACTAATGGCCTCAAGCCTCTCCAGCTCCAAATCAAGCTCCCTCATTCTCAATTCATGGGCCAAGGTCAATTTGAATTCCTCCAGGGCACGGGCATTTTTGCTCTCCTTCACCGCCCTTTCTCTGTCCTCCGCCACCCTTTCTCTCTCTTTCTCCATTTGCTTCAGCTTCAATTCAAGCATCAACATTTCTAACTTATGATCTCTAGCCCTTTGGCTGTCCTCCAACTCCTCTGGGGAAAAACTTTCAGCTGAATGGTTGCTGCCAGCCCTGGAGGCTGCTCTGGACACAGGCACATCCTGTGACCTGAAACCATCCCTTTCTGTATCCTACTCGACTTCTGCACCATCTGTCTCCGCAGCCTCTTTGGTCTCCCACCAGGCCCTTAAGGCCTTCTCTAGCTCCTCCTTCTTGGAGCTGCGCTTCATGGGGCATCCAAAGCTCCTGCAGAACTGCTTGAGTTGACCTACTTTGTAATCACCTAACATTTCAATATCAAACTCCAGTTCTGCAACCTCACTTGCTGGTTTACCATTCAGAGACATGATGCTTGGATTCTTTCATGGTACGATCGAAAAGAGAACCAAAACAAAAAAACTCAACCGTAGTATGCGGTGGCGTAGTGGTCTGCACTCATTAGCGATGTACACCAGTCACTGTGGGTCTAGTACAAATACAAGTTCAAAATCCCATCGCTGACCAACAATGTTAGAACTGGGGGTCTCTAGTTGGCAGGGGTAGGTACCACTGTCCAAATAGGGACCCTTGCTTCTAGTCAGGGTAAGAAGGATATACTCTTTAGATAACCCCTGCTCACCACCTTGGTAGCTAGGCACGAGCAGTCAGGCTTATTAAAGGCAATGTGCTAAGTATTTGTACCAACACTCACAGTAACACACTGAAAAGACCACAAATTGACTCCACAACAGTTTAGAAAAATAAAGGTATTCAATCTAAACTACACTTCAAGAATATGGTTTCAAATGAGTTCTTAAGGTTGCGTTAAAATAATCAGTTGCGTCACGTTTTAGCCAACAGTACCTTTAGATGCGACAAAAGTTCCAAACGAAAAGCTATAGTATTGAAAAGCAAGCGATGCGTCACTCCTGAGACCCTGGGGGTGGTGATGCGACAAACCCCCTGGACGCAGCGTGTGTGTTACGATGACTCCCGTCTGCATGGGGAGGGATGCGATACCTTGCGTGGATTCCAGTGCACAGGTTTCAGTGGAAGCGGCTCGCAAAAGGTACGATGGTACGATGCGACGATCTTCGGGGCGGTGATGATCTCCTGTGCTGCAACGATGCGCTGCTCAGCGTCAATCTTCTCCTCTCGTGGCCCCTCGATGTGATGGCTCTGCGAAGACTCTCGCAGCGACGTGATGCGGTCCGCAAGCAAGCGGTGAAACAATCTCACAAAGTAACGACAGGCTCCGCGACGATACTTGCAGCGATGGTAAACTTCCCGCACAGGACTGGTGCATCCCGCAAGCGAAGGTTCGATGACTCTGGCAGTGGCAACAGGCGCTACGACGATCTCCGCCTTCGCAGCAGCAGTAATTTCCTTGCACTGACGGGGATGCGCTCCGCAAGCGAACAATGCGTTAAAACTTGCAGAAAGTCTTTAAAATCTTGGTTGCCAGCTTCCCAACACAGGTACAACTTTCAGAGGCACCACAACTAGCCCAAGCACTCTAGGAAGGACAGAACTCTCTCTCAGCAGTTTTCAGGGAAGCTGGGGGTGAAGTCCTTTTGTTCATGGGACTTCTTAACAGGGAGCCAGCTCTTCTCTTCTTCAGGAGATTCCTTCAAGCAAGGGGACACAGCACAAAGCAAAGCCCTTCCCCTCTCCTTGGCAGCACAGCAACTGCAGGTAAGTCCAGCAAAGCAACAGCAGGACAGTCTTCCTTCTTCAGTCGTCCTGCTTTCTCCTTGGCAGAGGTTCCTTCTTGATTCCAGGATGATCTAATTTTCTGTAGTCTGGGGTCCTGTACTTATACCCCAAATAGTCTTTGTTCCTTTTGTGCAGGAGGGCTCCGAGCCCGGTCTGAACCAGTTCTGGAGCACTTTGTTTACACGACTCCTTCTTTCCTTTCACAGTGCAGAGCAGAAACATCAGATGCCCCACACGGGGGTGGAGCCAGCATTGTGGAGGGAAAGCACACCCCTGGAGCAGTTTGGTGACATGATTCCTTGCCTCCTTTCACAGTGCAGGGCAGATACATCAGACGCACCACAGGGGGTGGAGCCAGCACTGTGGGGGGGCAGACACAGTCCTAATCTGGTCCCAGGTGCAACTCCTCCCTCCCATTTAGATGCAGATCTCTCTATGAACTACTGGGTGTACTCATTCTGTCTCCTGGAATCCCCCAGCCCTGTCACTCACAAACCAGACAGTCAATTCACAAAAAAGCCAAAGGCACACAGAAAGGTCAGACAAGAAAGCAGCCTCTTTCCAAAAGTGCTGCTTTCAATTACAGGATCTAAAAACCAGCTTCCTCAAAAGATGTGTTAATAAATTCTGAGTTCAGGGATACCAGACTTTTATGTCCTATCTTGCTCCTATGGGAAGATATGCAGGTAACCACTGTACACAGCATTGCCCATTATAGCCTATGGGCAAGATAGCCTTACAATAGTGAAAAACAAAAATGGCTGTAATTCACTACCAGAGCATGTCACCTGCACTAGTACATGCTCTACCTTTCACATACACTGCACGCTGCCCAGGGCCCTTCCATAGGGGTGTCCAATGTTTACAGAAAGGGAAGGGTTAGGCTTTGTCAGTGGAGACACTTGCCAGGTTGACATGGCAGTTCATAGACCGCACACAGGCGCTGCGGTGGCAGGCCTGAGACACCATTTTAGGGCTACTCATGTGGGTGGCACAATCAGTGCTGCTGACCCACTAGTAGCATTTGTATCACCAGTCGTGGCACACTCAGTGCACTTTACTAGGGACTTTGTGGTGATACAAATATGCCAATCATGGATAACCAATTACAATAACAATTTACACAGAGAGCATATGCACTTTAGCACTGATCAGAAGTGGTAAAGTGCCCAGAGTCCTATTGTCAACAACTATGGGTCAGGAAAAGTAAAGGAGGAATAAGCAAAAAGTTTGGGGATAACCCTGCAAAAAGGGCCATTTCCAAAACGCGGACAAAGTTGTCTGCTTTTGTGCCACATATGCATGCATCTTTAATGGGGAATACTCTGCTGAGAACACAGAGAAGACTAAGCTCAACATGATGCTAGTTATTGCACATATATGAGTTGAGGTCAAAGATCTACAAGGGAAAGCATCAGACCAGGAACAAGCTGGTCGGATCAGTGCAGGATGTGAAAAGAGGAAAGACGAAATTTGGGTTTCAACTGATGGTAGAACACTGTTGCCAGATTTTTTGTTGAGTCCTATGGCAAGGCAAGATTATGGAGCAGCTCACATAGGGAGGGATGCAATGGTGAGGTTGTTCAGGCAAACTTGGTTCAACCCGATTTCCGTGTGATTGCTGATGCAGTGTGCCATCAGTGTGTTACGTGCCAACAAATGAATCCTGGAAAGAAAACTGTTGTTGCTTCTGGAGGTTTAGAGGTCCTTTCAACTGAATACAGTTGGCTTTTATTGAAATGGCTGTGTGTAATGGATTGAGATACATTCTGGTTGTTGTGGGCATCTTTGCATCATGGGTCGAAGTTTATCCGACTAGAAGATGTGATAGCCTCACAGTAGCAAAGTTATTGATGAGGGGGCTTATCCCATGTTTCAGGTTTCCAACTACATTGGAGTCGGACAGAGGAACTCACTTCCATAATGAGATCATGAAGCTGCTGTGTACTGCCTTAGACATTGGTTAGGCCAGTGGTGTCAGGAATGGTGGAGCAAATTAATAGGACTTTTAAGATGAGAATAGATGAGAATAGCAAAGGTGTATGCCTCAACATCTTTGAAATGGCCTGATGCGTTGCCTTCGGTGTTGCTGAGTTTGTGCAGCATTCCAGACAGGATGACTGGATTTCTCCACATGAGATCATCATGGGGTGAGCAATACGTTTGCCTACAGTGCCATTCACATCATTGATTAATCTCAACAATGATTTGGTCCTTGATTACTGCAAAGGATTGGCTAATGTGCTTTGTCTGTGTTTACAGGTTGAAGCTGCGACTGCACCTGCCTCAAAAGATATCTGTCATGACCTAGGCCTGGGAGATTGGGTCCTGGTCTCAAAGCATGTCTGGAAGAACTGTCTTGACTCACTGTGACATTGTACGTACCAGATGATCTTAGTGACGAACACTGCTGTAAAGTGTGGAGGTCTGCTGAACTGAATACATGCCTCCTTCACTGTCATATTCCATAGGTCCTTCTCATAACAGATCTAGTTACTGATGATGTTTATAAAAGGTATTCACATGTGATGCACCTCTTAGATCATAGCATTTAACCCCTGCATTTGTTACAGCTTGCTTGGGTTCAGCTCACAATAAAAAATCGTAAATTGGGAGCTCTGCTGTAAGCAATGACTGGTGGTTTTTTACAATTGGAATGTGATGGAAATGTTTTTTTGCATTATATTTCTATAGTTGGAAGTTGATGGATGATGGTAAACCACATATGAAGTTCTGCCACATAGGTTTCTGCTGTTGGTATTCCAAATAAGTGCTTCCCTGGGTAGCTGCAAAGACTTGTCAATTTGTTGCTACATGATGTGCAGTGGATAGCCTCACCTTTTAAATAACATAGCAAACTCCTGTAGATGGCCTTTGCAGGCATCCTCATTGCTGCAGATGCATATTATTCTGAGTGCTTTGCTGTAGATGATGCTGAGGTTAATGTGGTGTGAGCGACATGAAGTCCAGTATAGATACAAATGAGCACTGTAGGCTTGTGGTACAGATCAGTTATAAACAGTGAATGACCTCCATACACCATTCAGGAACCACAAATCGGCAATAATTAATAAGAAAGTTGACCAGCATGTAGCCACTAACTTTTATCTTGAGGATCATTTACTATCAGATTAGAAGATTTTCCCTGTGGAACATGTCTTAAAGTAAGAACTACTGGACTCCAGAGAAAACGTCTGGATGTACCGTTTAAAATCACTGCATCCAGATGGACTGAACATCACTGACAACACCACCTGATTACTGAATATCTCAAGAGATCTAGGGACTGCATTGATTCCACATCCCAAATGTAATCTTCACTCCTGATTATTTATGAAAATTCAGCAGTGTCATCAGTGCAGCCACTGAGCAAAGCATCTTCTACTACCTGAGGAAAGCGGAAGCTGAAACGTTGTATTGGAAATATATTTTTGTTCTTTGGTGAGTCCGTCTGTTTGAGTCACTTTAATCTTGGAGTTCTTTGTGACTCATTGTATCCTTAGGGATCCAGCTTTTTGCCCTGGCTAGCTGTTGTTTTCTTCTGATTCTTCATCTTCTAGTATATATATATATACATATATATATATATATATATATATACATATATATATATATATATATATATATATATATATATATATATATATATATATATGTATATATATATATATATATATATATATATATATATATATATATATATATATATATATATATATATATATATATATATTGTATTGTTTTTTCTTTTGTACCTTAAAAAATAAACGTTTTCCATGAATTATATTATATTCTTTTTCCACATTTTGAAAAACAATTATAAGTCATAACAATACTGATTACACCCTACTCATCTCTAGAGCCCCGATGGGCCTAGAAATAAATCCAGATAAGTCCAAATTTATTGGGATTCACCCCCCATAGGTCCTTCAGAGGTAAAATAAACATAGATGGTGTATTGCTAGAGCAGACAGTACAATTTGATTATCTGGATATTAGGATGTCTGACTCTTTAGGATGGGGAAAGCAAATAGATAAAAGTAGAAAGTAGTATGGTTTACACCAGCGTGCACTCCTAATTAACAGGAAACACAAGTGTACTGCTGGAGGGTACGTGTCACTGGCCCTAAACATGTATAAAACCACTGCAGTGCCAACCTCCCTCTATGTGGCAGAGATCTGGGGCTTCAAAGACAAACCTACACTAACTATTGGAGAGAACAAATTCATCAAAGGTCTGCTCAATTTGCCGCAAAGTTCCCCATTGGTAGGGCTACGACTTCACTTAGCCCTTGATCCCATCCACTTGGAATTTTACCTGAAACCACTGTTAAACTGGATAAGGGTATGGTCAACCCCGGAACTATCCATCTACAGAGAGGCACTTAAGGATTTTGATTAACTATGACAAAACCTCTTGCACCACTTGCTTAAAACATGTTAAAAAACAGTTTGAATTGCTCAACCTAGGTAACATGTGGGCCATCCCATACGAAGTCACCAAATGCCATAAGTTGCTATTAATTCAAAACTACTAGGAAGGGAATCTGATCAAAATCTGGGCTGAACATAGGGAATGCTCTCTAACAGCTCAATTTCTGCTTCATAAATGTTCACCAAGATTTAAACCCTATATAGATAGGATGTATCTTGCAGGTTCTAAATGAGTGCCCATCCAGTTTAGACTTGGTACCTTAACTCTAAGATCTTTTACTTTGAGATGAAACAACACAGAATGTAACTTAGAGCGCTGTCCCTTCTGCACGCGGTAAAGGAACCAGAGACTCATTTTCTGCTCTTTTGCCCCAGATACTCTATCCTACAAAAAAATTGATTATCACATGGTGTCAACTCAAGGGTGTAAAACATTATTGGGAGGCAACACATCTATTTTGAAAACCGACTCAAATGAGCTATTAGTATTTGCGATATCATGCTGTTTATGGGTGGCTTGGACAATACGTATGAAAAGCTTAACATCTGAGAACTTGTAACCATTTTCTATCTGCTATGTACGCATAATCTATGTGTTTCACAATCACAATACCATTGGCCACATTGTACCTATGTATTGATTTTAATCATGTTTTTTTATCATGTGTTCTTTTTTAATTGTTTTAACAACAGAACAGGGTTTTCATTATGGCTGAACCTTAAGAATGGTACAATTTTGTTTTTTTAGATAGGGAGGACACTCCTTCTCAACATGGCGGACTACAATTTTGCCCAATATTAGGCTGCTATGGTGGTTTATGTTGATGGGGGTGAGTCCTCTTTCCAAGATCCTTTAACATAAGGCCCATCCTATTGATTATTAGTATTCATCACAATGTGTTTTTTTATTTTTCATGCCCTATCTATTATGATATATTTAGTGTAATTGCACTTTTTTGCTCTTACCGCTGAAATAAAGCATAAGATAATAAAAGTCATTACAATATTTTTACTGGGACTCCTATGTATCTTTAGTCTCTATTTAATTTACAAGGCACTTTTTCACCCTAATGTCTATTTCATAAAGTCTTTTTTTAATTTCATTGCCTAGTGGATATCAGAGGATGCAGCTGCAGGTTCCCATTGTGTTAGGTAACTGCAATTTTATATGAATTTTAACAAATCAGGTTAACTAAATTTAGTTTAATTAATTTTAAGAGAAACATTGTGCTTGTAGGTGTATCCGCTACCATATATGAGCAGTAGGTTAATGCATGTTTGATTTATAAGTGAGGATACATATGGGCGTACTTGGTTAATAATAAATGTGTAATTTGAGGTTTATAATAGAGTCAGCCATTCTACTGAAACAATATTTATAGATGTTTTAATTTTTTATTATTTTTTGATGTGGGCATGGAAAATTGGTATTGTTTTTATGTTACAGGTACCAAAGATTGTTCCTTTTAATATTTCCTCAGTTTTTTTTCCTCCAGAAAAAAGTGTTGGCATTTTTTGTTTGCAAAAATTCTTAATAATATGGAACTTTATTATTCTTATTTAAATCTACATTTTGGGGTACATACCAGTTTGATTACTTTGGATGTGTTGAATGACTGTGTTCTCCCATGTTTCACTATACAGACATGATTTTGGCTTGGCAGGGTAGTTTATTCACCCTGTCCTCAGTACTTAATGAGGGATGGAGCACGGATGCGTCATCTAGGCTCAAGAATGTAGCAGTAATGTCTTTGTGTTTGTCCCATTGAATTTTTGTTTTTGGATTTGTATCAATAGCGTTTTAACTGTTTTGTGAACCCTTTGCGATTTGCACAACCAGTGTCTCCTGCGATAGTTGAACTTGCTCTAAGCCTGCACTGTCATACAAAAAGTACCCAATTAATCACCGGTCGGGGGCAACCTGATAATATTGGGAAACCTAGGAGTTCGGGGGCTATTTCCAGCAGTTTGACTACTTTGGCCTTGTTCAGTCCCAGTAGTCTCCCGCGTATCTCTATGTAGATGCCAATTTGGGTTGGTGTCCATGTTTTTTCACCACAGTCTCAGTACTTAATAAGGGCCAAAGCACGGATGCACAGTCGATGTGCCAAAGGCTAACCCTTCTCTGCCGATCCGTGTCCAGCCGGGGCCTGAGGCCCAAACCCCTGCCATTTTCAGGGCAGACAGGATTAGTTATAAAATGAAACGCCTTAACTGGTCAGTTAATAAAGCCTGCCATCACCCTGGGGACTCTTCTAGCTTACCTGGTAAATGTCCTAAATGCAATCTCACTTTAAGAATCACCATATCAAATGTGCTAGATGAGATACCCATACCCCAAAGGAAAAGAAGCCAGACTGTGTACAGTCAGCCAGCTTATAGGTGGCACATGTTCCTAATCAACTGTGGATCACCCGCAAAACACAAATATTTATCATCTTAGAAGATAATCAGACAAAAGCACTTTTCCTGACAGAAACATGGCTTAAAGATGACTGGAGATCAGACATGGCAGTAGCACTCTAACCTGGGAACTCAATGGCAAGATTCTACCAGGCCAATAGGACTGGGGGAAGGGTCGTTATAATCGTTAAAAACAACCTTGATTGTGAGTTCAACTCAATTACAACTCTAGGATGCAAAAGCCTCTCATTCTCAATCAAACTCTCAAGTACTTACACATTTTCGGAGCTACTTTTCTACCATCCGCCAGGTCCGTCTGCAGATTTTGTGCTGGCTGTGCCAGAGATTCTGGCCTCATAAGGTCTCCAGACAGTCAAATCAAAATTTGCTTTATTCAATTCAAATATTAAATCTTAAAAGCTTAATACAAGAAAAACATTTCTACAATTAAAAAACATTATGAAAAAGACTTCAGCATCGTACTTCATCGTCCAGTTGCTCGCAATGTGGGGATGAGATATTACATTGTTTTTCTACATCTTAGAACTCCTTTCATATATTTAGCTATACAATTGTTCTAAATTTCATTTTCTAAAAGTTGTAATTTAATAAATGCGGGATGGCATTGTCTCAGTCCTAGCTCTTTTAAAATTGACAAAATCCATCTTTTCCTTAACAATGTATAAAAAGTACAGAAAAACATAATATGAATCGTGGTCTGTGGGGATATATCATCACATGGGCAAGGGTCTATGGGGGTGTGACCAATCATTCATGCTTGGAAATGTAACTGTGTTATGAAAATTACCTAAGCGTAGGTGTGTTAATAACATCCTGTCATAACTTCCCTTTGTATTTAAGGGATATGGTTGTATCCCTGGTTGTATCAGTAGCAATTGGTTCTCTCTAACAGTTGGTGTGTCATTATTAAAAGAGAATCTCAAATTCTCTAAAAAGTTCATGCAGATCGTCTTTATTTCTTGCCTTTGGATGGTAGATATGCTAACAGGGTTGTAGAAGTATTCAGGATGTCCCAAGTTGGTCACAAAATGCTTGACATAGTTAAGCCATGGGATACTTGAAACACGCTGTAGTCTCAGGCAATCTTCAATCACGTCCCTATTAAAACCTGTGGCCACGCTTGACCAGATTTTGTGCCACAAACGGACCGGCTGCATTTTAATCAGGTCGGTCAGATATTGCATTCCCAATTCAGCCGGAACAATGCACGTACCCGTGCTGTTTGTGGTAGCTAAAAGATATCTAACAAATCCATTCTCAATTGTCTGCAATGAATCAACATTTACATATCCCCATATACCGGCTCCAAACAAGGCAGTTGAACTCCACACTATTAGGTAACCTAAACTTCCATTTTGAAGAGATAACATGGACTCAGGCTGTAAACTTTCTGCAGTACCTTTCAACGATTCATCTATTCCAGCTGATCACTTCCCCAGCACACAACAATCATCACATACTGGACCCAGTTTTCACCAACATTCACAACATGGCAGTTAGTGCCCGCATGCCAGTTTGTTGGATGGACTATTTTCTGATCCTGTTCTCCATCCCTAGAGCAGGATAAACTAAACTCAAGACATCTCCACCAGGAACTACCAGGCAATGTTTCAAATTGGGCAGCACAAGCTTGGAAATGACCCTAAGCAATTCAGCCCCAGCATTAAATAGTGATGTCTCCATGTCATATACAACTTTTAAGAAAAGGGTTAGCACCACTCTAAATGCGTTCATCCTCTTAAACACCAGCAGGAAATCCTCACTGTGGGATAAAACACAGTGGTTCTCACCGGAGCTAAGAGAATTAAAAAAACTTCAAAAGATACAAAATGCATATCACCATGCCATCCACAGAGCTTGGCTGGACAAATTTTCGGACAAGATCAATCAGTCCTTAAACTCTTCTAGAGACATTTACACCATTGTAAGCTCCATTTGAAAACCTGACACATCAGTAGCAGGCCATCCCGCTCCGAAGCGATGTGAACCAATTGCCAATAACTTTCTTTGGAACAATAGGCTCATTTACAATGCTCTATCGGGACTGGCAGACCAGTGCAGATGAAATACCCTTTGCCAAGTAGCTCTCCACCTTCCTTCAATTAGGCAAAAATGAATCCCTGGCCATTGCAAGCACAGTAAAATCAGGCCGGCCACTCGACCCTGCCCGGCTAGACATTTTACTGAAAGAAGGGGGACGTTATTCGCTAAGACTTGACAGACATGTATAACCTCTCCTTGGACAGCAGGAATTTACAAGGGCATATTATCAAGCCCATTATCGCCGCTTTAGCAGCAGTTTCCTGCCGATAAAAGTGGCAATAATGTATCACCCTTTCTTGATAATATGGCCTTGTGTCTGTAACGTCAGCACCGCTGTTCCTAAGAGCACGATATTCGATGCATAAATTGTGAATGAAAGATAAATGCGGCTGTTTCAAAACTTCATCTGGTGGCTATATGCATCAATGGGAGCCCCTCACAAAATGGGCATATTTTGTGCTAATGTGTGTTAAGTTCAGTAGTTTGCTGCACCACTTTAGGAAAGCTGCACTGAAGGGCAGTGCATACCTGTCATCCCACACGTGACACACACAATATCAACTCACATCACACGTATCCGGGTGGGTAGCCGATATCACATGGTGGCAGCAAAAACAACCTGAAAACCACTTTAAAAAGTTGTTTTCCAGCACGTTTACCATGGCTTTCGACTACCCACGTCCAAGTGGTGGAAACTATGTGGCATGAGGCCCCGCCCCTTCAATGCGCCACCCCCTCCTCACACGGTGAGATTGTTCTTCAAATTGGCAGGTATGATAGAGATTACTTGAGTGTGAAATACATCACCCACCATGTGCAGTCCTGTGTCTTTTACCATAACAGGCATGCCGCTCTCAAGCACAGATCCCTTGCATGGCTCAGCAGGGATGGCTAATTTTTTTCCAGATTAGCATTTTCTCCTTATTGTGCACACGACTACTAGTAATTAGCATATTTTCGAAGCGACTTTCCTTCACTGGCTTTATTTGTATTTCGACACAAAAGTTCTTGTGGAATGAAGGAGTCTGTTTACAAGTGCGAAATGTAAATTTATAGCATACACCTGTGTTTTTAGATGAATTGCAGCATTGTAGTTGTACACGTTAAAGCACATTTATTGTTGGTAGCCCAGGACTGTTATGAATACAAATATGATGCCTACTGTTCTTTACTTGAGCTCGCAGGAGGAAGAAAACATGAGTAAATGTAGTTCACTTAATTATTCATACCCTCATGGGTCTCTTTTGCATTTCCTTTATATATCTCTGAAAACTACGTGGGGCTGAACGTTTGCTGATTTACTAAAGCATGTGCTGTTAACTTTGTTGAATAAGAACATCTGCTCTCCTTTAAACATTGAATACAAAAATCGGTATGGCTTTCCTGACTGAGTGTAGGAAGGAGCATGTTGAATAGAATACCAAATTATGCATTTTAGCAAAGGAAAAGCGTCAGAACATCACAGGCAGGAAAGTTTTGAAATAAAAGTCAGGGCTTTAAAGTGCACGAATTCTGGGCCATAATATCAAGAAAGGGCGATACATTATCGCCGCTTTTATCGTCAGGAAACTGCTGCTAAAGTGGAGATAATGGGCTTGATAATATGCCCTTGTGAATTCCCATAGAAGCCCAGGTTCTGGTGTTAACCTGGGCTTCTATGGGAATTCACAAGGGCATATTATCAAGCCCATTATCGCCGCTTTAGCGTCAGTTTCCTGCCGATAAAAGCGGCATTAATGTATCGCCCTTTATTGATAACATGACCCTTCATTCAAAGTGCATCTAGTACACCACAAACTCAAGTAAAAAAAAAAAAGGATTCTCAAATGGCACTTCTTTTCAGCGGGGCTGAGCTGAAGGCTTAATCCAGCAGGAAGAGCGGGTTTATGCAAGAATCAGAAATGGGCCCCAGCAGTTTCTAAATGGTAAATTGCTAAAGACAAAATGCATGGAAGATACCTCTCTCTAATTAATTGAAACAATTTCTGTTGAGGTAGACATTTTCTCCAACCTGCTAGCTGGCCTTCAAATCACCAAAGAAGTGATTAATCCTGTTCCACGAATCATGTTCAAATCCAATACCCGTAGACTAATCAATTCATATTCAAATGCATGGCCAGTCCTCCTTTAAACTGGGATCAATGACTATGATCCAAAATAAAACTCAGACTTGACCCCACGATCTTATATAATTATTCACAAATTACTAACTTGTTCAGTAGTAGTAATGGTACTTTTTCAGTCATACCTGTATTTTAGAAAGACTTGAGGCAAGGTAGAGGGGAAGCGTGCTTATTACCGCAGAAATACGGTAATGACGTTTTATAACTATGAAGAGAGAAAAGAGACATATACAGGAAAGGAGAGAAAATAGAAGAAATACAGTTAAAACATATTCCCACTTTTTCTTCTTAATCACAAAACCAATTAGGTGAAATTATTGAAGTTTTAGAGGTGATTTCTTAATTCCTTCCAGGTGTTTGAAATGAGCCACCACCCAGTCTTAAGTGTGGACATGAACATTCATTTCTTTCACCATCTTCAGTCTCATTTGAATCACTAACTACGGTGATATCATAACATATATAATTCATAGTACTTGCATCTTGTACATATTTTGCTAGACCTCCATTCGCACTAGTTTTAATCATCACAACTGAATCGCTCCAGTCATCTTTCGACCACGCTGGTGCTCCTTGCTACACCATTCTCTTCCAATACACTTCTCGTGTCTCACATTCAAACGTAACCATCAAGGACCGTATTCACAAAGGTAAACTTACACTTTTGTGTACATTTACTCTTTTTCGGTATTCACAAACACTGGCCTATCTTTTTATGTGCGAAGTTTTCCACCTGTGGAGCATTCACATATGCAATGCTTACTAGTAAATTGTTTGCTTATGGATACCAAAAAAGAATCGGGCTTCAAATGTTGATACATAGTGGGCCTCAACCTTCACCACTTTGATAGGATTTTCATACTTAGTGCAAACCCTTCTAATATATTACGGTTTGAGAAGTCTCACCCAGTTTTTATCATCATGTCGGGCTTTAAATTGATCCCATTTCCTACATCTCATTTTGGAACTGCATATTTTGAACTACCATGCATCAGATTCTTTAAACCACCCTTGACACACCTTGAAAGTTAGGGCCTCATTTGTAAGGAAGTCAGACAGTGCAGTGCAACAAGTCACCTGGCTGTGCTGCACAGCATGACAGGGAGAGGGCGTGAATGCACCGTATTTTAGGCAATACGGTCATACTGTCCTTTCCCTTTGGCATCCTATTACCAACGCAGGCATACTTGCCTCATGGTGCAAGGATGCCTGTGCCACATGTATGATTGTATTTGTGCAGGAAGGGGCACCTTCCTGCACAAAAACAATACTGGGGAGCATATTCCTTTCTGTGTGCTGAATGTTTTATTTGAAGTGCGATGCTGATGTCCCGACATCAGTATTTGTGTTGATAAGAGCTTGGTTTCTGCTCTAGAACCTCTTTTTGAATACTGAACACTGGAAGACGAATAAATTGATTGCAGGATTTTTCAACGAATTATTGAACTCTTAGGTAATTGAGCACACTTTTTCATCATCACATTAATCTAAATAATAGAGTAGCTTGCACACGGGTGTGGTGTTTAACAAGATGTTATTGATATACATCTTGTTTGTTCGCATGTGTGGATTTTTAGTTTTCTCTTCCCTGGGCTTGTGTGATCACAAATTTCTGATTTTACTTTATATTCACTCATGGGTCAACAGCATTAGCTGCTGACAGTATGCACTATCTGCAGCTTACGAAGTGAGTTCTCACTGTGTGTGCATTTAAAAAAAAAAAAAAATTCTGTCTTGGCTTTTTTCTTAATACACATTTTTTTGGAGTGTGGGTGCTCTCAATGCAAGTTGTGAGGAACTGGCATGTAGAAGCTGTGCAGCAGGACATGCCAAGATCTCTCTTGAGATTGAGGGCTCGATTAGCATAATTTGATCATAAAGCAGCGTGGTGTCCACTTCAGTTCACTGTGGTTTTGGGTTTGATATTGATTGGTTATGTGATGGAATTTGTGCAAGATTTCTTATTGTTATTTTAACAGCCTTGAGGAAGCCCTTTGTGGGTGAAACGCCTTGGCTGTGTGTTTCAAGGAAGAAGAATAAAGGAGATTTTAAATTATTCAAGTCTCCCAAAAAATATATTCGTCATTTGCTTGCAAAATATACGCTGTTCAATGTGTGCCTCTCTTTGCTAGTCATTCCTATATCTCAATCTTCAAGTGTAATCATTATATAACCACAGACACTGGTCGTATGAACCTTTGTACATTGAAAAAGAGCATTAAGGAGCAATATTCTATATAGAGCTAAATCATTTAAGACTTTTTTCAGTCAATAAAGAGAACTAGTGCGTGAAAGGATTTTATTTTCAATTATTTAAGTTTTTCTTCTGTTTATTCATTAGATATTTATCTTTGAATTTCCACTTTAATAGTTCATATAATACATCAATTGATAGTTGGTTAGAAAATAAAACAAAATGTTTCACAGTTAATATAGCAATATTACAGTAACTGCGTACAATAAAGGAACATTTCCTGTTGTAAGTAAGGTGGAATAATGAGATAAAAGGTGTTAGTCCAGATACCCATAAAGAGCACTGATGAGAGAATCAGTTCAGAAGCATAAATCCTTTGCATACCAAGCAATGCTATGCTGATTATATGAGGGCTTAAATTAAATAAAAAAATGTGTGGGTGGTGGGCCTCACAGACCCCCCCCCCCCAAGCCCCAGGGACCACTACCTACCCGGGGCATTCATCAATTATTTACAGGCAGGCTTGTGGGTCCCCTAAGCCCCACGGACAACCCCGGAGCTGTTGAAATGCTGGGAGTGTGGACATGAGGGCCCCCTGCTGGAGTCCTCAATGGCCCTGGGGACAGTTACCCCCAGGGCCGGCTCCTGCAATGTCCCGGGGTGCCCACCCCTGGGACGTTGCTGTTTGCTATGGCAGGGCGGGAGGGAGTCTCCTGCCCTGCCAGAGGAAACCTGCTCTTGTTTCAACGAAGTAAAGCAGATTGCTTTTGGGCAAAGGGGAGCTGTGTGTCAGCAGCTTCCCTTGCCCAAAAGCAATGCCAGTTCCCGCAGTCAGCGGGAAGCCGACTGGGACCGTGGGAGATTGGGGCTCCCCCCACTGTCCCCAATGCTAAGGGCCGGCCCGGGATGGGGGCATCCTGGCCCCATTCCCCTTTATTTAAAAAAATAAATGGCCGGGCCCTGGGAGATGGGGACCCTAGGGACAAAATCGGCCTGGGGAGGGGGACACACAGCCCCCCTCCTTAAAAAATATATAAAATGTCCCCAGGAAAAGGGGTCCACTGGGACAATATTGGCCCTAGGAAGGGGGGCCATGCGCTCCCTTTCCCTACATATATATATACAAGAAAAGGAGGCCATGTCCCAGGGGATGGGGTCCCCAGTGCCGAAATCGGCCTCAGGAGGGAGGGTCTGTGGCCCCCTTCACGTATATTTATTTTATTTTTTTAAAGGGTCAGGCCCTGGGGGATGGAGTCCTCAGGGCCCCAAAAATAATAAAAGAAAGGGGGCCACAAAATCCGGCATCTTGCCGGAGGCCCCTCCTCCTCCCTGCACCACTCTACAAACGTGAACCCTGGTGCGTTATACGTTTGGGAAATAAGCCCCCTTGAATACTGAGGGTCCGTGGGGGCCATTTTTCCCACCAAGTACCTCCAGTAAGCACCGCACAGCTGGATTGCAGAGAGGTGGTATGCGGCCGTACCCCATTTTACACCACTCAGCGATCGGGCCTCTTGGCACTCTGTTGGTGTGGCGATGAGGTCATCTTGTGTCCTGAAGACCTCAGGACACAAGTGGACTTCATCCCCTGTGCAGCTTTAAATACTTCTGTTTTCTTTGTTGTCTTTTCTTTTCAACATTTCTTGTCATATTGAACATTTCTTAATAATTATGGAGAATATCTAAAAAAGTTAATTATCTTTCTAAATATTATTTAATATTATTAAAATAATTATATACACATATTCCAAAAGATGGATTGCTTGCAGATGGGGAAGCGGGAGGGCACCCAAATTCAAAGAGTGGCAACAAGATCTTATATATTGTCAAGAACAATTACAAATCTATGCAGAACTTCTGCCCCCCTCCTCCTGCCCACTGGACATATGGGCCCCCTCCAACTGGATTTATTGGAACATACTGCCGCCACAGCCCAGCTGCTGCCACCTGCCTCACTGAGAATGACCCACACCCCCAGGAGGTAAACTGATGCATTGAAGACCCTACCCAGGCCAGGAAACATAACTCGGAGGGCGACAGGATACCAGGCGACATCACTCCATAACTCATTGCTCAGAATATGGGCATCTTCCACCTGCAAATGGGTACAAGTGGTACTGTTCTTTTCTCGTTTGTTTGTTTTAAGGCAAAATACTTATGATTTAATGCTGATGCTAACTCAACTCGTCCCACCTGACGAGGCCAGCCCAAAGTTGTTGTAGGCGGTTTGCTGTGTATCCCTTCCCCGTCTATAATGCTTTGAGATACATTGCTCTGCAATGCCAGCCCACAAGGTATGTAGGCACCATGCTGTGCTAAATGTCTATTGCCTTTAATTAAGGTATTTTAAAAAAGAAATTATATACACATATTGCCATCTATTATTAAAGAAATACATTGAGTAGTGCTTAGGTGCATAGATAAGTGCATCAATAGGACCTGGGTGATTGTACAACTGCAAGGGTAGCACGTAACTAGTGCCTGGGTGATTGCATGACTGAAAGGCTATTATCTGGAGAATTACTGTAGTACATAGCAATTGAGTGGTTGATTTTATAACTGCATGAGTACTGCTTGGGTGATTGCAGGAGTACTGAGGGAATGCCTGAGTGATTAGAGGAGTGCAAATATAGTGCCAGGGTGATTTTATAAGTACATGTGCACTGGCTAAATGATTGGAGGAGTGTGTTGAATATGACAGGGTGAATGGAGGAGTCCAAAGGTATTGCCTGGGTAATTGAACCAGTGTATAGCTAAGGCATTGGTGATTGCATGACTGCAGATTTAATGTCTGGGGAATTAGAGGTGTACATAGGTAATGTCTGGGTGATTGTATGAGTTAAGAGATAATATCTGGGGGATTATAAGAATACATAGGGAGTGCCTGGGTGATTTTATAACTACATCGATACAGCCTAGCTGATTTGAGTACTATTGCTGTAGTGCCTCAGTGATTGGAGGAGTGTACAGGTAGTGCCTGTGTGATTTTATAAGTGCATGCACTCTGGCTAAGTGATTGGAGTAGTGCATAGATCCTGAAAAGGTAATTGGAGGAGTGCAAGGGTATTGTCTGGGTGACTGAACCAGTGTATAGTTAATTCATTGGTGATTGCATGAGTTCAGAGGTAATATCTGGGGAACTACAGGAGTACATAGAAAGTGCCTGGGTGATTTTATAAGTGCATCAGTACTGAATGGGTGATTAGAATAAAACTGTGGTAGTGCCTCAGTGATTGCAAAAGTGTAAAGGTAGTGCCTGAGTGATTTTATACCTGCATAGGCACTGGCTAAGTGATTGGAGGACTGCATAGAACCTGATAGGGTGATTGGAGGAGTGCAAATGTAGAGCCTGCTTGATTAAACCAGTGTATAGCTAACACATTGGTGATCATATGATTGGTGGAGTTATGTCTGGGGGATTAGAGGAGTAGATAGGTAATGTCTGGGGAGTCCATGATTACAGGAGTAATATCTGGGAGATTACAGGCGTACATAGGAAATGCCTGGGTGATTTTATAAGTTCATGTGTACTGCCTGGGCGATTGGAGTAGTACTGCAGTAGTACTTGAGTGATTGGAGAACTGCAACATCCAGAGTAGTAGCAGAATACTGAAACCGCAGCACAGAATTCAGGTCTATGACATGGTGTGCACCTTTGTACTGCAGCTTCGAAATTTTGTCACTACTCAGGGTGTTGGACGTACTCAAAACAAAGCATAAAAGCTATTCATGAGTCTGCTATAAATCACATCATATTCCTGAAACTGTACATGCATGTCTACATTTTGAAATCATCATCATATATAACAGAAATAAACAAATAGACTGGACTTTACATTTCAAAGACACACCTACATTTCTGTAGTGTACTTCAAGTGTACCTTTCCCCAGACTCATGGAAAGGAGCCTAATCAGTAATCCCTTCTGCCAAAATGTCTTAAAACTCACTTTTATTCTACAGCTTCACCATTTTACGAATGTTGGGCCTAGTCAAACATAAAGCAGCAACCTACTACATGTCTCTACCATAACTCTAACTATATTCCTAAATGCATGCATGCTTCCATGTATACCTATTGCCAAAAGCAGAACACATATTAGATTACATGTGCAAGTAGAAACATAACCACACTCAAAAGACCATAAAGGCCTTAAAACTTGACAGACTACACTTAACATTTCAAACACACCTAGATTTATGAGGCAAATTTCAAGTAAACGTTTATACAGACTCTTATAAAGTACACAAATCTATAATTCCTTTCCCAACATATCTTAAACATCACTTTTCTACTACTACTGCTTCACTATTCTAGTACTAATCAGGTATTGAGCATAGATAACAGCAAAGCAACCCTTCACTTATCTTTGATGAAAGTCTCCCCATATTTCTTATGGCTGAGATACCCGCCACTCCCTCTCAACACAATCCCCAAGGATGGGAAACCGGAAACAGTTCTGAACTTTTGGAAGACGGGAGGGAGTGACCCTCCCGGCCGTATTTATTAAAATATGAAACAAAATTAAAACATTAAAATAACAGTTTCATATTATGTACAATTTCATTACCACATTGCGATGTTTGGCTAACCTTAACATATTCTCTAATACAAAGGTTCTCCTAGCCGAACTAACATCCTACAAAACATCTAACTTGAAATTTTGAAATTGTACATCCTAACGTTTAAGGGCCAACGGCAAGGTCGTAACCGGTGTCAAGATCCCTAACCAGAAATATCCCCCTCACTTGTGAGGGGCGACCGCACAGAGGTGTACCTCGAGTGCAACTACCAATTTCCCTTGACTTGACGGGGGCCCCAATAAACTCGACGCCACTTAAAGGTCGTCCGAGGACTCGTGTGAGGAATCTAGAAGGTAGCGTAGACCCCCCCCAAACCCCACACAACTTACCACATCTGCCGTCGCAGATGTCCTGGCCCCGGGAAATTCTCCGGGAGGGGGCTGTAGCCCCCCCTACCCAGGAAGGGGCCTTGACCGCCTTTCCTTTCCTTTCGGCGTCCCATCCTTAGAAGGGACCGCCTTCCCCATTGAGGGGCCAATGGCCACCTCCTTCGAGCGCTCCCATCCGTAATGGGTGACGCCCACTCATAGGGATCTTCCAATTAGTGCTCACCGATCATGACCTTACCGCCCGACCAAAATAAATACGACAGTTCTAAACTAAATGATTTCTAAGCTAAATGACTAAATTACTTAAAAGACAGTTAAAAGCAACAATTTTATTAAAAACATGCTACTGATCAACACTAGAGCAAGATTACTTTATTTGCAAAACATACCACAAATTGACCATTTCTTTATTGCATATTCAAGGTTATCACGAATAATAATCCGACCTGCAAATAAAAGAGTTACCACATCAAACTTTATTCAAAACCACTTGCTGTCTTCAGGGGCTGGTGGGTGGGTCAAAATTGGCTCTTCGTTCCGTCTCGAGCTCACGTGCAGCGAGGTGGTGCAGCTTCAGAGCACAGGAACAAGAGGATGCTTCCTTGGCTTGTTGCTCCTTTTATCCGTCTTCAGGGCGGGCGTAAACCCGCCCCGGCCTGCCCCGAGGGCGTGGCCCGGCCGCGTAAGTGTCTAGGCCAGCCCACTCCAGGGCGGGAAAAGGCGCGCCCCGGCTACGCCGCTTCGGGCATACCAGCCGAGACTCGCCTCCCGCCCAAGATGGCTTCCCGGGGGGATCGTGGTACTCTGCCATACGTTCGGGGGGACCGAATGGTCGCCCCTTTCCATATGGCTGAGATACCCGCCACCCCCTCTCAACACAATCCCCAAGGATGGGAAACCGGAAACAGTTCTGAACTTTTGGAAGACGGGAGGGAGTGACCCTCCCGGCCGTATTTATTAAAATATGAAACAAAATTAAAACATTAAAATAACAGTTTCATATTATGTACAATTTCATTACCACATTGCGATGTTTGGCTAACCTTAACATATTCTCTAATACAAAGGTTCTCCTAGCCGAACTAACATCCTACAAAACATCTAACTTGAAATTTTGAAATTGTACATCCTAACGTTTAAGGGCCAACGGCAAGGTCGTAACCGGTGTCAAGATCCCTAACCAGAAATATCCCCCTCACTTGTGAGGGGCGACCGCACAGAGGTGTACCTCGAGTGCAACTACCAATTTCCCTTGACTTGACGGGGGCCCCAATAAACTCGACGCCACTTAAAGGTCGTCCGAGGACTCGTGTGAGGAATCTAGAAGGTAGCGTAGACCCCCCCCAAACCCCACACAACTTACCACATCTGCCGTCGCAGATGTCCTGGCCCCGGGAAATTCTCCGGGAGGGGGCTGTAGCCCCCCCTACCCAGGAAGGGGCCTTGACCGCCTTTCCTTTCCTTTCGGCGTCCCATCCTTAGAAGGGACCGCCTTCCCCATTGAGGGGCCAATGGCCACCTCCTTCGAGCGCTCCCATCCGTAATGGGTGACGCCCACTCATAGGGATCTTCCAATTAGTGCTCACCGATCATGACCTTACCGCCCGACCAAAATAAATACGACAGTTCTAAACTAAATGATTTCTAAGCTAAATGACTAAATTACTTAAAAGACAGTTAAAAGCAACAATTTTATTACAAACATGCTACTGATCAACACTAGAGCAAGATTACTTTATTTGCAAAACATACCACAAATTGACCATTTCTTTATTGCATATTCAAGGTTATCACGAATAATAATCCGACCTGCAAATAAAAGAGTTACCACATCAAACTTTATTCAAAACCACTTGCTGTCTTCAGGGGCTGGTGGGTGGGTCAAAATTGGCTCTTCGTTCCGTCTCGAGCTCACGTGCAGCGAGGTGGTGCAGCTTCAGAGCACAGGAACAAGAGGATGCTTCCTTGGCTTGTTGCTCCTTTTATCCGTCTTCAGGGCGGGCGTAAACCCGCCCCGGCCTGCCCCAAGGGCGTGGCCCGGCCGCGTCAGTGTCTAGGCCAGCCCACTCCAGGGCGGGAAAAGGCGCGCCCCGGCTACGCCGCTTCGGGCATACCAGCCGAGACTCGCCTCCAGCCCAAGATGGCTTCCCGGGGGGATCGTGGTACTCTGCCATACGTTCGGGGGGACCGAATGGTCGCCCCTTTCCATATGGCTGAGATACCCGCCACCCCCTCTCAACACAATCCCCAAGGATGGGAAACCGGAAACAGTTCTGAACTTTTGGAAGACGGGAGGGAGTGACCCTCCCGGCCGTATTTATTAAAATATGAAACAAAATTAAAACATTAAAATAACAGTTTCATATTATGTACAATTTCATTACCACATTGCGATGTTTGGCTAACCTTAACATATTCTCTAATACAAAGGTTCTCCTAGCCGAACTAACATCCTACAAAACATCTAACTTGAAATTTTGAAATTGTACATCCTAACGTTTAAGGGCCAACGGCAAGGTCGTAACCGGTGTCAAGATCCCTAACCAGAAATATCCCCCTCACTTGTGAGGGGCGACCGCACAGAGGTGTACCTCGAGTGCAACTACCAATTTCCCTTGACTTGACGGGGGCCCCAATAAACTCGACGCCACTTAAAGGTCGTCCGAGGACTCGTGTGAGGAATCTAGAAGGTAGCGTAGACCCCCCCCAAACCCCACACAACTTACCACATCTGCCGTCGCAGATGTCCTGGCCCCGGGAAATTCTCCGGGAGGGGGCTGTAGCCCCCCCTACCCAGGAAGGGGCCTTGACCGCCTTTCCTTTCCTTTCGGCGTCCCATCCTTAGAAGGGACCGCCTTCCCCGTTGAGGGGCCAATGGCCACCTCCTTCGAGCGCTCCCATCCGTAATGGGTGACGCCCACTCATAGGGATCTTCCAATTAGTGCTCACCGATCATGACCTTACCGCCACAGGCCGGATAGTTGACCGGCTATCCGGACCCCCCACAACACTCCTACCTAAAGGTCATGTCTTAAAGTCTTTAGCCAAGCTATACAGTCCCCTATGAGTAACTCGTTCCCCACCCGGGACAAATGAACACCATCCCCCAAATACATACTGTCACCAGTAATACAACCATGCGAAATAGAATGCAGTGTATTGGAACGGAATAATCTACTCACTTTGTTATTAATTTTCCTTACTGAATGGTTTAAAGCAGAAACAGAAACAGCCCCCCGCCATACTTTACGTGGGATCATATGTGACCATGCAATCGTGCACCCTGGAACTCTCCTTGCCAACCAACTTACAGTGGAAAGCATCGCCTCAAGAAGAAGTCGTCTACCAGTGGTGACCAAATCATTGCCCCCAAGATGTACTATGACTATAGACGGCGGTGACCTCGTCCGCCCTAGCAAACCCTCAAAAAATGATTGAAACTGGTCAATACAGAGTCCGCCCTTTCCGTAGAAGGACACACTGTACCCGTATTCCCCAGCCACGTGATTCATGTCACCTGCTTTGAATACGTCCGCGGCTCGCCTCACGTATGAGTGGCCCACGACCCACACCTCCTTTTTCACAGCCGGTGAAGTATGACCGCTGGCCCGGTGTTGGGTCGACTGCATAGTCCGCCCCGCCTCGTAAGCTTGCGCAACTGAAACCAAACAAAAACAAGAAGCGTGAGTACATCGTTACAGCTTCACAACATGTGCAACCGCACATACCTCTTATAACAATTAGAGGACCAACGCCCCACACGTTTAATTTGTTCAACATTCAGACCCCTGGCCGTAGCCTCTGTAGCAGCCCCTATCCGAAAGGAATGGGTCCCAAACTCGCTCGGGTTCAAGCCCGCAGCCGTAATCGACATCGCAAGCACCCGCTGAAACTGAAACCTCGTCATTGGGGTGGCGTCAGCGTGTCTCAACAAGGTCCCCCCCCATGATGCCACCCTCTGTGCTAAATACTCCTCTACACAACTCACCGGGCACATGGAGGACCCGGGGATCCTTCGTATCATTATGCAGTCCCCCATTGAACCCTGATCAGTCTTGGACTTGACAAATGAGACAGTCATTGTCTCCCCCCTGACTTGGACGTGCTCTCGACACAGTCCCCCCCTGGTATCCTGCTTGTTCCTTGCCACTAATTCGCTCACCCGCATAGCCCCATGGAATGCTAGCACAAAAGCGGCTCGGAATAACACTGCTTCATACTGGGATGAACATGTTGCAGGAAGTACAGATAACAACAAAGCCAACCTATCCAGACCTATCGGGCGCCTATCATCTACTCTGCGACCCTCAAGGCGTTGCCACCCACGTAGCGCTTTTTGCACAACGAAAGACGCTGTCGGGTCCTGGATCCCATGAGCCCTAGCCACAAAGGAAATGGCGGCCCGATGCCTCTGGGCCGTAGCCACTGATTTGCCTGCATGACGTAAAGATAGCAGGAATTTCACTACCAACTCCTCCTGGCCCCAAAGCTCCCCTCTAGCTGCCCCCAAAAAGGCCCAATAGGAACGGAACGCCCCTTCATATGCCTTCCTCGTCCTGGGTGCTAAACTCTCTCCCACGAGGTTCTGTAGTTCGGGGCACCGAGAGACCAGAGAGCTTCGGGAAAGGGTGCTGCCACCGGGTCCGCTGTGGGCAGAAAACCCCAGAAGGCCTGCATACGAAAACGAGAAAGCGCATCAGCCGCCTGGTTCATCACCCCCGGGACATGTCTTGCCTTAAATACTACATTCAATTGCATACATAATAACACAATTTCCTTGAGCAATCTCAGAATCCACTTGCATCGTGCTGCCTGGCTATTGATACACTCAACAACGGTCATGTTATCAGACCAGAATACCACAGAGTGATCTCTGAACCCCTCGGGCCAAGTTCTCAGGGCCACCAGAATGGGAAAAAGTTCAAGGAAAGCAATGTTACTTGTCAGACCACTCTCATGCCACCATGACGGCCATTTTTGTGCCGACCACTGAGTGCCGAATATGGCGCCAAAACCAATGCTCCCTGCCGAATCCATCCACAGCCCCAGCTCCTCGGAGGACACGGCCGGTTTGTTCCAGACAATTCGGCCATTGAAATCCGCCAGAAATGCCAACCAAATGCGCATGTCCTGGCGAACCTCAGCCGATAGCCTTGTGCGATGATGACCCTCCTTCAGGCCGACCATGGCATGAGCGATCGAGCGAGAAAAGGGGCAGGCCATCGGTATAACTCTTAGGGCAAAATTCAACTGTCCCACCAATTGCTGTAATTGATGTAGCCTAACCTTAGACTCACTTATACACATTTGCAGGGATGCCCTGAATCTTAACACTTTGTCCCCTGGTAGACGAAAACAACCTTCCTCGGAATCAAGCTCGATCCCCAGAAACTCGAGGCAGGTCGAGGGACCCACAGTCTTACCTGGTGCCAATGGCACGCCAAACTGATTAATCAAAACACAAAATGCAGTCAAAGCCTGTCCACATTCGGGATCCCCGGCTGCCCCCAGAAACAAGAAGTCATCGAGATAATGCATCACATGTTGAAACCCCGTTTTCCTCGTGAAGACCCATTGCAGGAAGCAACTGAACTTTTCAAAATAGGCACAAGATATAGAGCACCCCATCGGCATACACCTATCCATGTAATAATGACCCTGAAACATGAAACCAAGGAGACGCTGATCGTCTGGATGTACCGGGAGCAACCGGAACGCTGACTCGATATCAGATTTTGCCATCAGCGCACCGGGCCCCAGGCGATTCAAAATGGCTACGGCCTCATCGAAGGATGCGTACCGCACCGAACACACTTCCGGGTCTATCGCATCGTTTACTGAAAGACCACGTGGGGCTGATAAATTATGTATCAGCCGAAACTCCCCCGGGTCCTTCTTGGGGACCACCCCTAAAGGGGAACAAACAAAGTTAGCAACTGGTGGCACATTAAATGGACCGGCGACTCGACCTCGAGCCACCTCCTTCCCGATCTTTTCTTGTACCACGGTCGTATGCTGTAAGACAGATATCTGTTTTTTACATTGTGGCATACCCTGAAACTCTCCCACTGGGATGCGGAAACCATATGAAAATCCGTTGCGCAACACCGCAGCGGAAGCGTGATCCGGGTATTCGCTGAGCCAAGGAATCATTGCCATGGTATCAATCGGGGTAGGTAAAGGCGCCCCTCGGACTATGTCAGACCTGTTTGGCGCCTCCTCTACCCCCGTTATCACCCGTTTTGGCTCTGCACATGGACTCAGGATGGGATGATTGCCCACACACCCCACATTCGTGCCTAAATTTGCATGACCCCTGGGGCCTAGTACATTTCCCCCTGTTAAAGTTCCAACAAACCCCCCTTTTATTCGCGTTGCCGGCTGGCCTCGAGTGATTGTCGTTACTCGTACCTGATCGAAAGGGCGTCCCCGCATATTGGCGGGAGGATTCACCAACGTTACTTCCCACCAATGGCACCTTCAACATACCAGAGTCCTCCATTTTGGACCAGGACACAGAATCATAACAATCCCAAGTTAAGTTTTTATCATGCTCTTTCGCTTTTCTGAAAATATTGTCGTAACAAAACCAATGATTGCCCTCGTGAGATACCGAGTACCCCATGATCCGTGACTGATAAATCGGCAATTCGGGCAGCAATTCGGGCCTACGTTCACCCAAAATGGATGTAAAAACCCCCCATGCCTTGCCCCAATTACCAATGTTTTCATTTACCTTAAAGGCGGCCATCTTTGCGCGCCAAACACTTGGATGCATGAGCTCTTTCTGGCTCTTAACATGCTCCATTTCATAATGGTCGTTAAGCAACGAGAAGATGTTTATATATTCCCCTGCCCATATCTTCTCTTTAATAGCCAGAGGGACATGCTGACCCAATTTTTCCCTCCGAGAGGGTGCCGACTCATCCCTCGCAATCGGCAATGGCCGCTTACCTGAACCGGAAGCTGTATCTGGGACTGACACTGATGGCGATGGTGCCGTCGTCGCTTCCCTTGTTTCCCGCAGCTGCCTCATCAACACCTGCGCGTCGTCAGCCGTGGCGCCCTTGCTACCTTTACCCAACCACGCTGCTAATTGAGCTGCCAGCTCGGGCGGCATATCCTCCCCGGACACGGGGGTGACCACTACGGGAATCGGATTCCCTTCCTCTGGCAAAGGAGTGGGTGCTTTGAGTGGGGTACAGGGAACTGGGTTGTCTCCCCCAGCTGCTCCCCTTCTGGGCCTCTTGCCTTTTCCTCCTGGAGCTGCTCCTGCCAGAGGACGTTTCGGCCCCCCTTCCTCGTCTTTCTCCGCCATTCGCTTCTTTAAGTCGGTCACCTCCTTCATGAGAACACGCAGCATCTGGTCGGTAGTCATTCGCTTTCCCGCCTTCTTAGGCATTCTCACGACAGAGTATCTGAAAAACAAACAAGAAAGATTACAACGCTCAAAATTGGCTCTTCGTTCCGTCTCGAGCTCACGTGCAGCGAGGTGGTGCAGCTTCAGAGCACAGGAACAAGAGGATGCTTCCTTGGCTTGTTGCTCCTTTTATCCGTCTTCAGGGCGGGCGTAAACCCGCCCCGGCCTGCCCCGAGGGCGTGGCCCGGCCGCGTCAGTGTCTAGGCCAGCCCACTCCAGGGCGGGAAAAGGCGCGCCCCGGCTACGCCGCTTCGGGCATACCAGCCGAGACTCGCCTCCCGCCCAAGATGGCTTCCCGGGGGGATCGTGGTACTCTGCCATACGTTCGGGGGGACCGAATGGTCGCCCCTTTCCAAAAACCATGTATACATATGTCTGTACCTTTTTCTAGCAGTATAATATATAAAAGTAATATACAGATAAATGTATACCTGTGTTTCAAACGTCTATCATCTTCAGATGCATAATACATACCATAATATATGTTCAAGTAGACACATATCTTAGTCACAGCACCATCCCCAGATCAAAACTTCACAGACTACACTTGAATCTTCAAACAGACACTGAAAATTATGCGGTATATATGAAATATACCTTTTCACACATCATGCAAATAACTCTAATGAATAACATCTCAAACCTCCTCAATTTTAGGCTGCTTCTTTACCATTCTACAACTGCTTATAATGTTAGACCTTTCCAAATACAAAACCGGAACCCTTCACATGTCTTTACTAAAAGTCTCACCATATTCCTAAAAGCATACATGAATATGTCTGTACCATAACACTATCAAAACCTCACAAATTCAGAGAAAAAACAACCAATTTCAAGTAAACACCAAAAATTATGTGGCATATTTCAACTGTACCTCTCTAGAAACTTTAAAAAAAGAAGCCTAATCACTAATAACTTATGTCAACATATTTTAAACTAGTAGAAAAAGGGAAGCACCCTTACTCAACCACAAAGGAACAGGGTTAGAAAACAAGTAAAAACAAAGGATTCCCTTGGTTGTATCAACTTTCCCTCAACAATATAGTCCTAGCACCTTACTCGCTAAGATCTGTTCCTATAGGCATGTAGAATTCATCAAACACACTAATCATTCACTCAGCTGTTGAGAGTCTTTACTAGAAGTGAAACCACAAAAAGCACTTACAATCTAAAAAGGTAAATACGTAGCCAAGGGAAAATACTCTCGTAAATTTATTTTTATAAAAAACAGAGAAAACAACAGACTTGATCAACCACAAATGATTCTGATTTTTATCAGTTCGTCATACAGTTATTTTTGAGACAAAGACTAGATTTCATCCGACTAAATGCAATGCATACATCAAATAAGCATTCGGTATTCAACAAATAAGCATTTTGTGTTCAGCCATGTGCAGAAAAAAACATATAATTAAAATTTCACAAATAAAATTCATTAAAAAAGTGTTGACGCATTTCGGTGGATCCTGCTGTGTGCACCACCACCTATTTAACATTTTAAGTCCACAGTTACGTTTCAATCCTTCCCCAATTTTGCTTAATGGCAGTTTCCATAGTAACAGTTCATGGAACATTCAACTGAACATACAGGTCACAAGTTCACCATATTTTCAAGTTCTGCACACAAGGTTACAAATACACACAGCAGCTGTGGTTGACTTTTGCAAAATATGAGGTTATCCTATCTACTGTACCTTTCAAACAGTTTTTTACTGACCAATAACAAACATGCTTTTTAAAGAAAGTAACATGCATCCTGTTTTTGAGTGTAGAATGTTCTTAAAACAACCAATCGATTCTCAACTTTTTAAAAACAGGATCTTGTCCACCATTTTAGAAACCTCTCATTGTACCAACTGACTACCTCAGCTACAGACATCTTTTCATTACTTCCAGACATCCCTTCAAGATGCCTACAGTATGCATTGTTGGACACAGTTATGTTTTCTGGTGCAAAAGGTATGCTGAATGCAGAAGTAGTGACAAAGATCGCACTTTGCAAAATATGGATATTAAATGGATTGCACAAAGAGGATTAAAGTGGCATCAATTGATGTCTTTGGTTAAAACCTTTTTGCATCTCCAACCCTTTGACCTCATAATTGTGCACTGTGGTGGCAATGACCTAAGCACATTGACTGGGGTAGGTCTGGAAATGCTAATGAGGACACCTTTGCACAATTGATGTTGCTTTTACCTCAAACTGTCTTTATATACTCTAATATATGCCAAATACAGAACTGGAAGTGGTCAAATCAATTCTGTACACAGATTGAGAAAGCTAGAAACAAATTAAATAAAGCTGTTTTTGCTTACCTCAGGGAAAATTGGATGGGCTCCAGTTATAATAACAATCTACGTTTTGATATGGATGACATCTACAGAAGTGATGGAGTACACTTCACAGAGTCTTCCTCAACAACCTAAAGCCCGCGCATCCGCACTTACATGTAGCTACAACAAACTCATAATGAAAAGAAGGGCTCTTTTTAGAAACACCCTATAACATAATAGCGAATATAATTTTTTTTTTTTACACATACATATTTTTTTATAATGTTTGTGGATTCGTGCACCAGACGCGAATCTGCAAAAGCATGATTTGAATGTACTACAACACAATCCATTTTTCAAGTTTAACTAGTAATTTTTAATTTTACATATTTGTACAACTCTATCAATAGTAATCTTGTCATTACCTTCACTCACAGTAACTCTTAAAAACAACTTCATGAATACAACACTACCTTCTAAATTATATACATAATCATTTATTCAAGTAAATTTGCGAATCCAACGCGATGTTACACGGGAGCCATACTGAGAGCCACGTTGGGGTCGCAACTCCAAACTCAAAAGAAAAAAATGCCCCACTTCCATCATTCGCTATTCGCCCTGAGGACTGCATCCCCCAGGCCTGCCACCATTTAACAAAAAAATTATAAGCAGGGGGACCGCGTAGCCCGCCACCTCAAGCCAATAATGGCCCCAGGGACCCCATGCCTGGGGCCTGGCCTCCGCGTTGGGGACCGTGGGGGGAGACCCGTATCCTGCAGGAGCGGGTATTGCTTTTGGGCAAGGGGAGCAGCTAACATGCAGCTCCCCTTGCCCAAAAGCATTTCTGCTTTGCTTCTTGGAAGTGAGAGCAGGTTTCCTCCTCTTGCTTCCAAGAAGCCCTGCCCTGCCATAGCAAATGGCAATGTCCATGAGGAGGGCCCCCCGGGACATTGCAGAATCCGGCCCTGGGGGTTGGGGCCCACAGGGCCATCGAGGGCTCCATTAGGAAGGCAGCACCCCTCCTTTTGTGAAATTGGCCCAGGGAGGTGGTGGTCCAGAGGTCCACAACGGATACCACGGGGAGGTGGTGGCCCTTGGGGTAGTTGTCAAAGCCCCGGGGAGGAGACGGTCCTGGGGGCTGGGGAGAGCCTTCAAGGGCCCCAACCCTATTTAAATAAAGCCCAGGGAAGGTGGCGTTCCCCGGGGCTGCAGGGGCCCAGCGGGCCTAAGCTATATAATTACACATTGCCCCCAGGACCTGGCCCACCGGGGGTGCTTAAGGAAAACAAAGCGCAGGAGACTGCGCTTCATTTTTTTTTCATTTTCTCAGCAGGATTGGCCCACCCAGCGCGACTTCCACCAAAAAAACAAAAATATGTTGTTTTTGGCAGATCCCATGCCCAGCCCTTGGGGGTCAGAGTGTTTCTACCCTGATCCATTTCCTACATTTACAACCTTTTTTACCTTTTTGATATTATTCGGTTCTACAGAGTCACAAAATGACTTCCGACACACTCTAGTTTGGAGTTTTGGCAGCAAAAAAGAATGAAGCTCGCACTCAGGAGGATTCGTGGCTCCTCCTCAGTGCTCAGATATAGTATTTTTTTATTTATTTCTCAGGCAATACTGAACGGATTTTCACCATTTTAAAAAAAAAGGTCACTTCCTGAACCAAGAGCTACCTTTTTGCCAAATTTGGTTTAATTCTGTTCAGCAGTTCGGGCTGTAGCCTGTTCCAAAAATTCCTATGGAAATGAACATGGGGTAACCGCATTTTGGGACCCCCCTTTTGTCTCGCCCCCACTTGATGAATCATCCAGAAACTTTCAAGACAGGAGCTGACCTGAGTAAACCATTAGTTTTGAGAATTTAGCAAAGATTTGTCAAGTGGCACCAAGGATATTGGCAAAAGAAAAAATACTTTTGAATAGAAACGATGTCCTAATTTGAACTATCTTCTGGTGGCACAATGCACTAATGAATAAAGAAAAATACCGCACAAGAAAGTGTGGTCCATTCCTGTTTCTTGTTCCATCGCTCAGAGAATCGCAAAAGAACAACAGGATTTGGTTTGATATATATATATATATATATATATATATATATTAGTTGCACTAACTATATATCGCACACCCGCAATCCACTGCTGATGATGTCACATATTACATCATTCATGATGACATGGTCAGTGACATCACTGATGACATCACTGATGACAACTCAAATGACATCACTGACAACATCACTGATGACATCATTCATGTGATAATACAATGAACCTCTTCAGACTCTAATATAACATTAGATACACTCAGTGTAAAAAGACACTCACAGATTGTCACTCATCCATGGAGTTACTCATACACCTAGTCAGTCATGCAAAGAATCAATCACACCTCCATTTACTCAACTATACAGTTATACACACCTTACTTATTCAAACATATCCTAACACATATTTACTCTCTTATACAATCACTGATACAAGTTTTCAATGATCCATGCAGCCACTCACACATTCACTGGCTCTTATACACAGTAATTTATATATGTCAACTCTCCCATGTACTGTGTTTTACATATGTACTTACTTTGACATGTAGCACTGAGATATCCATTTACTCACCAATACACTCATGCACACAGTCAACCACCCATACAGCTGTTTCCACCTGCAGTTTTGAACCCATACATCTAGTGAATCAACTGTTCACACATCTATGCACAGAGTCACACACCTCCCAGCCACCCACACACACACTCACTCTCCCATACAAATACTTGGGCAACCAATCAATAACCCATATAGTTAATCATATAGCTACTGATCAACACATGCAGCAGTTTACAGAACAACAGATATAATGATGCACAAATTAAGACAGTTTAGTCACCAACCCATGCTCTCAGTGAGACACATTTAATCACTCTCTCATACAGTCAGTCATGCACCTACTAAATCCTTCATCCAGACACTTATACATCCACTCATTCTTCAATATGTAAGACATATTTTAACTTTACAGAAACATACAGTGACTGGATGATGTCATCAGTGATGTCATCAGTGATGTCAGTGACCATGTCATGAATGATGTAATATGTGACATCATCAGCAGTGGATTGCGGGTGCGCGATATATAGTTAGTGCAACTAACTATATATGTGAATTTCAATGGTTTTGTGTGAGTAAAATAAGGTTTTGTAAATGCTAATCCCTAACTATATATGGTCTATAACCTATGGTTTTTTCAGTGAATTTTCAAGGTTTTGTAAATGCTAATACCTAACTATATATGGTCTATAACCTATGGTTTTTCCAGTGAATTTCAATGTTTTTTTAATAGCAAATATCAAAAGCTGTAAAATGTATTCTTCTTTTAAAGGAAAAATATATTTTATATGTTTTTAATATAATTTTTTTATGCATCTGCCAAACCCTGACCTCTTAATAGTGCACTGTGGTGGAAATGATTTTTGGACTATGACTGGGGTTGGTCTGGAAATGCTTTTAAAGGACACCTTTCATCAATTGATGACACTTTTTCCCCAAACTGCCTTGGTATATTCCAATATATGCCAAAGACAGAAATGGAACTGGTCCAACCAATTTTTTCCACAATTTGAGAAAGCACGGAAACATGTGAATAAATCTGTTTCTGCTTACATGAGAGACTTTAGAATGGGTTCAATATACAACAATAACTTGCGTTACAACATGCAAGACATCTACAGAGGAGATGGTGTGCACTTCTCAGATGAGGGGAATAGAATATTCCTCCTGAATTTAAAACTGTGCATTGGAACCTACTTGTAGGTACCTAAATTAGCCACAGAACCCAATAGCTCTTTTCAGAGCTACCCTACCTCTGATCATTCTAAACGTTTATCTTTTTCTAACTTTTTTCACTATTTTTCACCAAAGTACGCTCCCCGGTTCGCTTACTGGTGCGCGTACCGGGCGCTCCCCCGCAAAATGTTTCAAATTTTTATTTTTTATTTTTGCATATATCAGCGTCCTAAGCCCCCCTCAGAAAACCTAGAGGGTCACAAAGTGTCTACCGTGCCCCCTTCTACCCATTCCGAACATTGTTTCCCCTTCATCTTGTGTCTCAATTGGTATACAGTCAAAATATCGAATCTTTAATTTCGACTTACACTTATATCGAGTTGCTAATATCGAAGGGACAGAATATCGATGTCCAGAATATCGATGGCCAGAATATCGACCCTAAGGTAAGTAATATCGAAATTACTTATATCGATAGCATATATATCGATGTAAGTAATATCGACATTACTTATATCGATAGCATATATATCGATGTAAGTAATTTCGATTTACTAATATGTGTTAGAAATTTTAGTTAAGTATTTAAATTAATTGTTATAATATGTGTTTAATATGTTTTTATAAATGAAAAAAATATATAAAAGTAAATAATATGTTTTACTACCAGAGCGGGTTGTGGGTTTTTAGGGGAATAGGGTGGGAAGTAATTTATTTGTAATTAAATAATTATTTTTTAATGATTAATTTATTTTGCAATTAAATAATAATTGGCAATGAATTATTTTAATTGATTAATTGATTAATAATTGATAATTTATGTATATTTTTAAGTAAATTATATGTTTTACTACTGGAGCGGGTTGTGGGTTTATAGGGGAATAGGGTGGGAAGTAATTTATTTGTAATTAAATAATTATTTTTTAATGATTAATTTATTTTGCAATTAAATATTAATTGGCAATGAATTATTTTAATTGATTAATTGTTTAATTAATTGATAATTTATGTATATTTTTAAGTAAATTATATGTTTTACTACTGGAGTGGGTTGTGGGTTTATTGGGGAATAGGGTGGGAAGTAATTTATTTGTAATTAAATAATTATTTTTTAATGATTAATTTATTTTGCAATTAAATATTAATTGGCAATTAATTATTTTAATTGATTAATTAATTGATAATTTATGTATATTTTTAAGTAAATTATATGTTTTACTACTGGAGCGGGTTGTGGGTTTATAGGGGAATAGGGTGGGAAGTAATTTATTTGTAATTAAATAATTATTTTTTATGATTAATTTATTTTGCAATTAAATAATAATTGGCAATGAATTATTTTAATTGATTAATTGAATAATTAATTGATAATTTATGTATATTTTTAACTAAATTATATGTTTTACTACTGGAGCGGGTTGTGGGTTTATAGGGGAATAGGGTGGAAAGTAATTTAATTGTAATATTAATTAATTTTGGGTAAAGGAGTATTTTTAGGGTTCAGGGTCAGTTTTCAGTTTTTGGGTAAAGGGGTATTTTTAGGGTTCAGGGTCAGTTTTCAGTTTTTGGGTAAAGGGGTATTTTTAGGGTTCAGGGTCAGTTTTCAGTTTTTGGGTAAAGGGGTATTTTTAGGGTTCAGGGTCAGTTTTCAGTTCTTGGGTAAAGGGGAAATTTATGGGTTCAGGGTCAGATTTCAGTTTTTGGGTAAAGGGGTATTTTTAGGGTTCAGGGTCAGTTTTCAGTTTTTGGGTAAAGGGGTATTTTTAGGGTTCAGGGTCAGTTTTCAGTTTTTGGGTAAAGGGGTATTTTTAGGGTTCAGGGTCAGTTTTCAGTTCTTGGGTAAAGGGGTATTTTTTTGGGTTCAGGGTCAGTTTTCAGTTTTTGGGTAAAGGGGTATTTTTAGGGTTCAGGGTCAGTTTTGGGTTTTTGGGTAAAGGGGTATTTTTAGGGTTCAGGGTCAGTTTTCAGTTCTTGGGTAAAGGGATATTTTTTGGGTTCAGGGTCAGTTTTCCCTACTGTTGCGCCCACTGGAGTGGGAATAGTAATTATTGTTAAGTAAGTATATATTATATATGATTTGTAAATATTATTTTTTTATTAAATATGTGTTATTATTTTTTTTACCATTATTAAATATATTTAAATATGTTTAAGTAATTTATAAGTATTATTTACAGTATTTTTTATGTTATTTTAAACCCAAGAAAAAACGATATATTTGACAACGATATTTTTAACATCGATATTATTTTTTCGATATTTTGGTACTTACCATGTTGTACATAGGGCGTCGATATTTTTGCAATCAATATAATTACGTCGATATTTGTGTAGGTCGAAATTCTGTCTGTCGAAATTCTGTCATTGATCCGTCTCAATTCTACCGATACACAAAATGGAGGACTCCCGTAATGCTGCCGGTACGTGTACCGGGGCGCGCACCGGTGAGCGCTCACTAAAAAAAGGTGGGAAAGTAATCTACAGAAAAACCACTGGAGACACTTTCATCAAATATAAAATAGGCCCTACTACATAGCTGTCCCTACCATTTACCCAAATTTGATGGAATTCCATTGAGAAAATTATGCTGTAGGACTGACTAAATATCCTGAGGTAAATTACATGACAGAAACACATATGAAGTGTTAGAATTGACAACCAATTAAAATGTTACTTTCATTTTCTACTATTATTTCAAGACATTTGATTGGTTATGTACCTGAATATATATAAAGAAAGAGAGAGAAACACAGCCATTTTGACTACTAATTCCTGAAGTACATTTCAAGAGCATTTTGACTGTCAACTTTAACTTCTTTTTCAAAGGTAAGATATAATTTTAAAAATTCGAAAGGAGAACTATGTTATGCACTTTAAATTAAATAAGGAAAACGTTTTCAGATAGTTACATACTGTCCCTCTATAAGAGTTAGTCATTGAGAAAGACTTAATTATTTAAAATATTGATTGAGTTAGGCTTCTGTGGTATAATTATGAATTTACTTAGGCTTCATCACAGGCACTTTTTAATAGTTTTACTTCCTGCCTGAAACCATGCACTGCCCAAAGATTACTTCACTGTTAAAAACTCACAAGCACCTGTCTGAACCTAAACCCAACAGTGCCCTATCTCCACTGATATATTTTTTTAATGCAATTGACAGCAAGAAAATGGAAGCATAGCCAAAAGAAAATACAATTTCATTTGAAATTAAGATTGAAAGCAATCCAAACCAAGAAAAAGAAGAACTAGAGTTTATGGATGAATCAGTAGACCAAGAATTATTAAAATGTGCTGAAGAATGTGAATGTGATTCTTGGAATGAAAAGGAGGACATTCCTGATGATTTAATGTTAGAAATTCTCTTAGATTTTTAAAAATCAGAACAATAATTTTAACTTTTAAAAGTTCAAATTGTTTGAGACATTATTCTTTTTAATATGAAAATTATGAAATAGTACCCAAAAAGATCAAATATAAACTGAGACTTAAAATATACTGTGCAACTTTTTTTGTGTTACATAGTAAGTTTGCTCATAGTTACTTCCTTTCTCCCACTATATTATCTCCAATGTGTATTTAACATCTCTTTATCATCTCCTGCCGCCATGTTCTTTCTGCTTTCCTCACAGACTATGCTATGAATTCCATATACCACAATATCTTCTGAAACAACATGCAAGATATCTACATAGAAAACGGTGTATATTTATTTTTAGACTCTGCATTGGTACCTACATGTTGGTACTTAAATTAAAAAAAAAAAATACAACAAAAATAACAATCAATAAACATACAATATTTGAACATTCTTTCATTCTTTTTTCCATATATTACGCTCCCCGGACCGCTTCCCGGTGCGCGTACCGGGCGCTCCCCCCGCAAAAAAAACAATAATAATTTATTTTTTTTGCCCCGCGGGGCCCTTTTAAAGCCCCCTCATCAAACCTAGGGGTTCAGGGAGGATGTACTCTGCCCCCTTATGCTCATTTCCCACTTTGTTTTTGCCACCTCTTGTGTCTCGATCCTACCGAGACACAAGATGGCGGCCGCTCCGGACTGTTTAGAATGTTCACAGTCACCGGGGAGCCAATCCGCTTCTCCTCGCGAAGTTCCGTTACGCGTCAGGTACGCGAACCGGGGCGCTAACCGGGACGCTGTCACAGATATATCTGTTTTTTAAAACGTTAATTTTTCAAAATCCACTGTAGCACATATATTGAGACATAGCAAAGGCACGTCGGGCAAACCATATCTACAATTTTGCCAAGTTTCGTATAAATCCACTCAGCCGTTCGAGCTAAAAGTGATTCCAACTGCCCTATGGGAAAATGAATGGGAAAAACGCATTTTGGGACCCCCCTTTTTTCTCAGCCCCCCCTTGACGAAACGCCCCCCAAATTTTCAGGGGCTGCTCAGAAACAAAATGTGCCATTTTCCAGAAAATTTCAGCCAATTCCGTCCACAAACGCCAAAGTTATTCGACATAGAATTTTTAGAAATCCCATAGGAAAAAAATCCTAACTATATATACCTACTGGCGACCGCCAGTAGGTAATACATATATATATATATATATATATATATATATATATATATATATATATATATATATATATATATATATATATATATATATATATATATATGTATGTATTTGTGCAAACTGGCCTCAATGACCTGGGATGATGAGTTATTGCTTATTACCATGGATGTAACTTCATTGTACACATCTATTCGACATCGTGATGGCATTAAAGCGGTTGAGTATTATCTTGGTAAACGCCCCATTGAATGCTTACAGCATAACAAAATGATTGTTGGTATGTTGAAAATCTGTTTGGAACAAAACTTTTTCATCTTTAATAACCAAATATACCAACAAATGAGTGGAGTTGCTATGGGGGCCTGCTTCTCCCCTAGCTTTGCCTGCCTACATATGGGGCTATGGGAGGAGCAGGTCCTGATGGGTGACCACAAGGAAAGCATGCAGAACAAGGTTATGCTCTACCTGAGGTACATTGATGACCTGTTTTTTATTTGGAGGGGGTCGCAGGAAGAGGCTATTGATTTTGTGAAACTATTGAATCTGAACAATTTGAACCTTGAATTTACATCACACATTGATAAGGAAAAGGTTACTTTCCTAGATGTGGAGGTTTATATCAGGGATGGAACTCTGCAGACTAGGCTACACAGAAAAATAACTGCTGGAAATACAGTCCTACACGCCAGCAGTCAGCATCCCTAACACCTGATCCGCAGCATCCCCTACGGGGAGATGCTGAGATTGCGGAGAATCTGTAGCTCCGACTTGGAGTGTGACCTGGCACAGCAAGCCAGTAAAACGAGATTCCTGCAAAGAGGTTACAGCAGTACCCTATTGGAAGGAGCCATTAGGCGTACTAGGAAAATCACAAGGGAGGATGCACTTATGCCTAAAACCAAACCCATTGCAGAAGGTAACAACAATGAGCAAATTCAATGTAGAGCCATTGTAACCTACAGTAACCAGCATTCCCAAATCAGGAAGATTCTAAATAAGAACTGGAATCTGGTCAAAGGTGACCCTATAATAGGTGACCTGGTACCAGACAGACCCAGCATAACTTTTCGCAAATCTCCCAGCCTCGCTAGTGCCCTAGTCAGCAACATGTTGGAACCCACAAAATCCTGGATGGATCACATCACAGGTTTCAAAAAGTGTCTTACTTGTAAGGCTTGTCGCCACGGGGTCAATAAAACTCAGGTCCCACGTCACTTCTCAGAAAAACCCTTCATTATCAACAAGAGACTAACATGTAGGACAGAATACGTTGTATATGTCCTTCAATGCCCTTGTGGACTACAATATGTTGGGAGCACATGCCCACCTGCCCACAAGCGCATCCTACAACATTTGAGGGCAATTTCTGGAAAGGATCAGGCCTACCCAGTGGCCAGACACTTTGAAACCACGCATAATAGTGACCCCAGCAGCTTACAATATTTTCTTGTGGATTCGGTTTTGCCTCTGAAAAGAGGGGGTGACCGGGACGCCAAACTGCGTCTGCTGGAAACCAGATTTATCCTGGAATTCAATACCAAGAGCCCGGGAGGTCTTAATAATAGCGAGGATTTTTACACCTGCCTCTAGCTATAACATACACCCACTGGGAATTATTTCTGTGTAAATAGTAATTTCCCCTAGCTGACTCTCAATCTGTTTTTAACAAACTCTGCTGCTTGCTGTGAACTGTAGCATGTTTTTAACCATTAGTATTTGCACTTATTCACTTTACAAACACTTTTTGATCTGCAGTAACTATAAGAGGTTATTTTAAAAGTGCGTGCCTTTATTTTCATTACACAGTTTGTGCAGTTTTTTGTATATATGCCCACTGGGGCACAATTATCGTCTCTTTAAAGTGGAGCTAGATGTTTTCACAAGTGACAAATGAGGGTTTTTGAACTGTATATATTATATATACTGGCAAAATCTTGTGTATATATATGAAGTATAACCAACGAATTCAATGACATTACTTTGGTTTGATGAATTTTAACCATGTGTATATATATGAAAAGTAATCGACTTATGGTTTAATAATTTTTTACCCAGGTGTATATATATGAAATGAAATTTATTTATTCGTTGGTATAGAATTTTGTACAATAATGGTTATACTTCACCACTGCGTTTTTGCACTTTAAAAAACCCCTCGGGCACCATGCCCTTTATTCTTGTTTGACTAAACATAGTGGGCCTTATTTATGAAGGACTTGCGCCGCCGATGCGTCACTTTTTCCCATGTTAAAAGTGACGCAACGGCGGCGCAAGTCCTTCATAAATAAGGCCCAGTATGTCTTCACTGTTTACAACTGAAAAAAATGTAATCTGCACAGCTGAAAAGTATTACGCATTTGCACTTTATAAACCCTCGTTTGTGTTCATGACACGCTATGTGAACAAGCCTCTTTTGAGGTGAAACGCGTCATGGCGGAATTGCAGGCTGTAAATTTGGCACGAAATTAAATTGCACTGAGAAACTGCACTTATCTTGTGGTCTCGCTTTCTTCGTTGTTCTGCGTGGAGGCAGAGTGAATTACGGCGACCTTTTGGACATATATATATATTCTGCAAGAGCTCGCCTCCGTCTCTACATGAGAACAGCAGCCACACACCAGCAAAGACGAGGTAGACCCAGTTTTCGTGCTTTCTTCTTTTTATTTAGCTTAAAAGTGCAACCATGTCAGCCACGACGCGTTTCGGCAGATCCCTGCCTTGATCACATAGCAACAATGTCGTGGAATACACCTCCTTTTAAAGTGCCAGTGTGTAAAAATGGACATAGAAAAAATACTATTTTGCATCTTTCTTCATCATTATCATAGTGTGGTACGTAAAATACAAAATGCAGAAAAATAATTGTAAAATACATTTGCTGAAAAAGAATGAAAATTCATTCTTAAAAAGTGTTTATATATATGCAACAAATCCTCGAACCTCCACGCCGGCGGCATGGCGAAAGCAGAACCCCACATTTCAGGCAAGATGTAAAATGTATTGCAACCTTTCAATGACGCATTTCGAGTACGATGTACTCTTGTTCACACACCGATAGAATAGTCAGCCTGTTTTTTATATGCTTTTCCCTGACCCTTCCCAAGGGTCACACCTCCAGTTGTACATCACATGACCAGATACATAAACATGGAAAAGGGTGCAATGGACTTTGATTTTGAAAACAGACGACAGACGACTTTTCTTGGTGCAATTATCAAAAATGCAAATTACATCCAAAATTTATGTACAATATAAATAACAATTCGAATTTGTTCATTTAAATTATGTTGCGTCCATTACATTAACTCAAAAAATGAATAATAAAACATTTTTACAATTATCATTTCATACCCTGAGGCATTGCACACATTTTTATAAATCATGGCTCTGACACATATCGTGACTGCTTGAATGCAGATTACCCGAATTCCGGGATGTTAAAGTGACTAGTGCCTGGATCTTACTGCTTGAATGCAGTTATCACAAAAGATATTGAATGCCCAGTACAAATTTGTATCAACCGATCACCAGGATGATATATACTGACGAAGCCTTGATTTCCCCTAGTCATATAATGTACATGTACTACTAGCCACTCACATTGTGATACCCACAAGCTAAAATCTAAAATATTTATTAAAATTCAAAATTGATGAATTTACATATTTCATAAATACCAAGACTTTTGTGCTTCTATGTACAAAACAATCTAGTGTAAAAGAACCACCGTTGATTTGTGCTCCTATTTAAAAGTGTAAAAAGAAAAATGTGAATAAGGCTAATAAACAATAAAGTTTGTAGGAGATAAAACACTATGTACAATACTGTAAAAGCGGAAAGTAGCAAACTCCATGCGCACATCTGTGATCAAAATATCTCCAAAAGATGTCCAAACTCATACATCTTATTCATGTGCGGTGGAGTTTTTAACTCAGTGGGTTGATCAATTACGGAATTGAAATAATGCCAGTATCAAAAAAACCCATACTAAGGTGGTCAAGACATGAAAATTCCAACACCCTGTACAGCACCTTTCGCCACAGCATAAACGGGGGGAGATATTTATATAATATTATGTAAATCCTCTGTGGCATTGAGCCCGTACGGCTGTTTGCTGTCCAATGCCACAATATATTGGGTTTCCAATTTTCTAAGGATTTTGTCCCTGTCGCCACCCCGTCTCAACGGGGGCACTGCATCGATAACAAAATAACTCAAACACGACAGATCCCTGGCGTGTACTGCGTCAAAATGCCGTGCCACGGGGTACGCTGAATCATGATTCACAATTGCACGGAGATGCTGCAATATCCTCACGTGCACCTGCGACCTGGTACTACCCACATAGTTCAGGCTGCAGGTGCAGGCCAGGACATACACAGCAAACTCTGTGCGGCAATTGAAATCGCCCCTTATTGCCCCTTATTGCTATTTTGGTGCCTGAGAAGGATCATCATAATGCGTGGTGTTTTGCCCGAACTTGCATGCACGGCATGAGGTACATTTGAAAAAACCTTTCCTGACGAGCCAATCACTGCCACTGAACAGCTCCGGACTTGATTTAACTAACTTACTGTGCATGCTGTAGGCTTTTTTGAAGGTGATAATGGGTTTGTCTGACACTCTTGAATTCAGTACACCATCCGTTTTTATGATGGGCCAATGCCTGTTAATGATGGACTTGATTTTTCTTTGCTGACGGCTGTAGGTGATAATAAGCCTGGGTGACTGATCAGAATTTGTCACGTCAGGAGTTTTTGCCGTCAAAAGTGATGATCTAGATCTATCCTGAGCCTTTGTTAAAGCCCTGGAAAGAGTAGTTTCACTGTAGCCCCTGGCCTTTAAACGTTCCATCATAGCTTTGGCCCCCTCATTAAATTTCTCATCATTGTTGCAGATTATAACCTCAAAAATCAACCCAAAGGTCAGCTTGGAATCTCCAGTGCCTCGGCGATCAAACAAAAAGACCAGCAAATCCCAAATAGTGGCAAAAGGGTTTCTTTATTCCAGAAAATTCAGCAGCGTAGCAGACGACGCTTTTTGGGCAGTTGCCCTTGATCACATCAGAATTTTTACCCACAATGCCCTCTTTTCAACTGATCGTGTACACCCCATGTGATAAATAAAAATAAACAAAATACTAGTAGGCAAGTTCAAAATGCTAAAAACAGAGGTTGCAGCCATTCCACATTTGTAAATAGAAGGGGATTACTCTCGTATTCACAGAACTTCAATATCTGCATAAATGCTGGATAGTCTAGACTGTTTTGAGGTCCTGTATAAGTAAAATCTTCAAGGTGCATTTCAATAGTGCAGTTACACATGTGCAAAATGTCGCAATTGTAAACATACCATTATAAATATACATATAAATATAAATAAATATATATAAAAAATAAATCATTTCATGGTTAAAAAGTAATAATATGCATACTTAAAACCACCTTAAAAAAATAATTTCATCACTATAGTGGTCCCAATGGGATGTGCAAAACAATGGCAATGTAAACATCACTGACAAATGTGGTGGAAATGGTGGAAAAACAGCTGATGACAGCGGACACGTGTTTCGTTACTTATTATGTACCTTTCACAAGGCTGTAAAGTAATAAATAAAAAAGATGTAGTGCTTAACACATACTAGGTGAATGGTAGCTTCAGTACATAAAATGTCTTTCCATGTAGTAGAGATGAAAAACAACTAGGAAGTCGGAAAAATAGATGTTCCCTTATAGTGCACAGGAACAAAGAAATATCATGTATGAAAAGGGTGATCCCAAGACACTAGGTACTAGTGAGGTGATGTTCTATTTAGAAGAGTGTTTAGCAAAGGAACCAACTGTAAAAGACCTAAATATAGAATTGAAAAAGAAGAACGTTAAATCCCCAAGACAAAATTTCCAAAAAGAAAGCTAGACCTGCATGCAAAAAGTTCATAGGATGTTTCGAAAGAATCAAGTTTATCTACCTACCTCTTGGTATATTGGCGAAGTGAGTGTATTTTGTCACTGTAGATTGGCTCTGTGTAATGAATACTGAAAACAACAAAGGAGGCATCTTAGAAATATGGTCTCATTTTTATGATTTTCAGTAGGTAGATGGACCCTACAATAATACCTGATAAGTTGTAGATCACTAAGACAGTTATCCTCAGGGTATAAGGAATACGTTGTGTTGTATGGCGTAGTTACCTCAGAAGCATCCAGTGACCTAAAGGCATGATGTTAGAAACAAATATGTTACTAGAAAAATTATAGTAGTTTGTAGACGGGGAGCGAACCTATAAAGGACTGCAAATTCTTTCCAAATAATGTCACATGAGTTGCGTTTGGTAATGTCTTTTAAATAGGTGAAACATGTACCTTATGAGCTAAGAGTTTAGGTTCCGCCCCGTGTTTTAGTTCGAAAACACTTAGAATAACTGAGTTCATAATGGGAAGCTCTCTGTCAAATAACAACATATAATGTAGTAAAAGATAGAATGGCTTGGTAAACTGTCGAAAGTTATCGATGTCATTATGTTCAAAAAGTACATTAACATCAGTCTACAAAACCACTATAAGTACTATATATTCAAAAGTGGTTGCTGTTTAACATACAGCAATTTATGTAATATAAGAAGATGTAAACTCTCTGCGACATTGTCAAAAATGAATAGAAGAGGACATAGGAAATGTCCGTTGAAGTTTAGTTAGGTCATCTAGAAATTATATATAGCCATATCAGCTTCAGTTAACAATTGACATGGATAGGAAAACATGGATAAATTATGTTCTAAATCAGATATGATCTAGGCTATTACAAAAGAAAACAGAAATCCTACCCATTCTTCGAATTACGGAGGGTGGCGTCTATGGGGCAAAGTAGAGAGATGGCAACGTGATGTTAGAAAGATGCTAGTCTGAGTTTACTTGTGGCACATGAATTAACTTCTAAATCGAGTATGATTTAGGCTATTGCAAAAGAAAACAGTAGTCCAACCCGTTCTTCGAGTTTAGAAAAGTAGCGTCTGTGGGGCTAAGCAGAGAGATGACAGCGCGATGTTATACAGATGCTAGTCTGAGTCTAGTTGAGACACATAATTAGGAAAACGTTTTTGGAAAGGAGGATACCAACTTACAGAGAGTAATGTGGTGCACAGCAACCAAGGACTCTGATATGTCCCTAGTGAACGAATGAAAATGAAATAAATATGAGGACATTTTTAGGCTCTCATTACAAAAGGCGTTTGCTTCCAGCAGTCGTAGATCTGGGAATAGGTGGATGCTATATCCCACTTTCTTGGTAAAAGAAGAATAGTGTTCGATGGTGTCCGGGGCAATCTTTTGACTTTAGCGGCGGCAGCCATCTTGTGTTCCTTTCTCTCTTTTTATGCAGTGTGATTAGCAAACAGAGAAAGAGGACTGCGTGCATTTTTGTTGTGCGCCCGTATTTAGGAGCAACAGTGGAAAACAACTATTTAGTCAACCCCAGTGTATTAAAACACCAAAGTTAATTAGTCATGGGGAAAGAGGGGTCATGGCATATGTTAAAATATGTCATAGAATACCATATAGAAAAAAGTTATCGAACCGGCAACGTACGCCAGTAATAAATAATTTCCGCAATAATTTTAAAAATAGAGTGTGGGCAGCAAAAGCGTATAGATGAGCACGAATCACCCTATCTAAAGCCCACCTTCAATGACTGCTAATTCTTCTGTAGTGAGATATGTTAAGAGGTTCTTATCTTATTTCTATTTTAAATATGGCCACAGCATTTGTGGGACTAGGACTCTCAACATGGCTGTCACTTTCTTGTCACTCTGTAGTGCTCAAAGACTAAGTAAAATCTGTGATTTTAATGTGAACATCACATGTATTGAACAGTGAAGGAAACTGGTATGCACACCATTTTATTTATTTTTGCAAACTAATCAATGCCTCTATGAGAGATGCGTGCAACGTTGGTGAAGTGCCTTGCCGTAATGGCACTTGTATTTGTCACAATGTAACAAGGTGAGGCGAGTTTACACCCCAAACCAACTGCACTGCTGTAAATGCCTGCTTGGCCAATTCATTCCACTGTTCATCCATCAATTAATCCATATTTACAAGCTAATCCCCAAAAAATTTTCACTCATGTTTTTCCTTTATTTGTTCAATGCTCTACATGCGGGATTCATCGACTTTTTTTCCAGGTTTCTCATGTGCAAACTGTGCCCATCCAGGCCTCTTGTTTAAACATGAAAGATGCCAAGGTTCGTTTCCAAGCAGTGTTTTATTGATATCCCAATGCATTTTGGGCAGGATACGCCCTTCGTCAGGGGACAATGTAAAGTAACAATACAACTATTACTGTTTGTACATAGCTAAATGCTGCTATTTCATTCATGAAGTACATTAATGCATTAAAAAAAATCCTATGCATGTCGGAAATATTTTCTATATTGTGCTTTTAAACGTGTATTAACGCAGACACAGTTATATCACTACTTATGGGTTCACACTCCACATAAAAACACTTTACATTCTATTAAACAAATTCTTTACATGGTAATAAATATTGCCTGCAAATAATCTTGCCTTCTAATGCTATTACTGATAATGGGCAGTTTACCAAACATCTATGCTGTACCTGCAGTACAATCTCCTTATCCCTCTATGTACCCCATCATTCTACTGTCATTCACCTTCTAACAATACCGCCCCTAGATACCTCCTTCCCTCCTCCTAATTAGTCGTGGGGAAAGAAGGGGCATGGTATATGTTAAAATATGTCATAGAATACCATATAGAAAAAAGTTATCGAACCAGCAACGTATGCCAGTAATAAATCATTTCCGCAATAATTTTTAAAATAGAGTGTGGACAGCAAAAGCGTATAGATGAGCACAAATCACCCTATATAAAGCCCACCTCCAATGACTGCTAATTCTTCTGTAGTGAGATATGTTAAGAGGTTCTTATCTTATTTCTATTTCAAATATGGCCTCTTCATTTGTCGAACTAGGACTCTTAACGTGGCCGTCACTTTCTTGTCGCTCTGTAGTGCTCAAAGACTAAGTAAAATCTGTGATTTTAATGTGAACATCACGTGTATTGCCAATATTCCATGCACTATATGCACTGCCAATACGTTATGCACAGTCTCTTACTTTGATCTTTTGGCATAATGCCTATTTTTTCAATATAATTGATTTCACAGAATGTTTTGAAGCGAGGGGATATTAAACAAAACATTACTATATGTTGAAATTTTTTATGTTCTCTTTTTGATTCTAGAAAAATAACTATGATGCTCTTTTATAAACATGCTTGTGTGGTATTATATGACTAACCATTAAGTGGCATCAGATATACTCGTCTGGATCAGAAAAATCTAATTGCGAATAGCGTAAAGAAAATCTGTAGACTGCCGAGGTATAATAATTATATATAGCAAATCCTTGTTAGCCTCGTTGAAGCGAGAGGAGGAAAACCCTGTATCACTTTAATAGAGAAGATCCAGATGGTAAAGATGGAAAAAAAATGAAGCAGGGTCTGACCCGTTCACTTAAATGAGCCACCTGGTGGGTAATGTTCTGGGGCCAATTCTATTATTATATTGTGGGGTCTCTGCAGCACAGGGGACCTTTATTCTCACATATACATTAGGTGGGGAGGGCACAGAGACGTTTCACAGCCTAGGGGACTGCCACGTCCCCGGGTATTGTTTACTAATTGTACGGGGGTCTTCAAGGCCAACTCAAGTCCGGGGATCGCCACCCTCCGGGGTTTTACTTAAATATGCAGGGTGGGTCTTGCCAGTCCCTGAAGCCTCTGTGGCCCTAGGCAGTGCCTTATTGGTTCTGTAATCACACGGGCAGTACTCATGGTGTTATAGAGTGATACACTCATAGAACCCTTGCAGTTGTAGAATTACGCTGGTTTCATTTATGTAAAAGTCTGTTGGTTTATATTTGGTAGGTGCACCACAAAATTACAAATGTTTTCCCTCATAACCTCCTATGAACAGCCGATTTTCACAATAAACTACAGACAAGTGTTGTCAGAAAAAGAAGATACCTACACTCACGTATTTATTGGATAAAAAAAACCTTTATTACATTAATATCTACGGCAAGATCGCTTGCCTGTACCTCTCCACCCAGGCTGCTGCACCCCAGCCCCTTCCCTCGCACTGTGCTCAATTGCAGCTCCTGCGCACCGAAGCTTCACTGCTCACCAGTCTCCACCGGTGTGTCCAAAAACGTGCAGGTGCAAGCTCCGACTATGAGGTGCCTCTCTCAGGGTGGTACAGCAGGTCTCCGGTCGAGGACGGTGCCTTGATACCATGATGGAAGGGGTGGGAATGCCCAGGGCATCATCATGGGGTGAGCCCCCACTCTGCCCATTTTGGCGCAAGCAACTCAGTGTCTGAAAAGGGAGAAATAATATAATGCTGGAAGCATCTTGAGGTAAATTAAGTTTTATTTCAAGCTTAATAGAGAACACCATTTGAGTGCGTCCTTCCTTTTTGAAGTACAATCTACCAACAGTTAGTGGTAATCGTGGTTCAAAGAGGAGTTGGAGAACATGAGAATAGACAAGGTTAAATAATAAAATGTTATGCCAATGTTTACATACAAAGAAACAGAGCGCATGCTAGAAGCATAATGTGCGTATGTAATGCAGTGACGCAAGCCTGTGTGCATGTACACTTAGAAATTAGCTCTCTACAGTGTTGGAAAACCCAACACTACGTGTCTGTAGGGCAATGGTCCCCACTGGCTCAGGCCTACAGTACGGTCCAGCAGGTCCTTAAAATGAGACAGATATGTGACTGAATGTGGTCAGACATCACATCATTATGCGCAGCAACATCGCTTGTTGGTACCTGCGCACCCAGGCTGATGCACCCCACCCCTCCCGCAACACCGCTCTCAATTGCAGCCCCTGTGCACCCATGCTCCCGTGGCTCACCTGCTGTCATTGTTTTGTGTCCAAACACTACGGCCAACAGTGTTCACAATTCAGATGGACTTTTGATTGCCAGGATGGTGTACACATCATGGATTCCGTTCATTTATTGCGCATTGTGATATACGAGGTGGATGCGGCCATATCACCTGAGGCAGTGTGGAAGAACTGGGACATGTGGCGTCATCGTTATCCTACGTATACGTACGCAAAGTGGGCTGGACTTGCGTACGCCAGGCCAGCGTAGGGGTGTGAATAATTATTCCAGGGACATGGGTGTTGTTCAGTTCCTGCCTGGCCAGGAAGTGTACTTATGTGTGTGTGTCCCTGTTGCAGTTTTGACGTTGCACAATCCGCAATATACAGTAATGTAGCATGTACCAGGAGGGCGGCAACAATCGCTAATAAGATGCTGTTTGAAAACATTGAATGGACCACATCACATGTCGTTGACAAGGTTGTGGATATGCGCAGACACGCATATCAATGGTGTGCGGTATTATTGAAAGTGTTGCTATCGCGAAGCGTACTCATGTGAATGTGCTCGGATGGAGGGAGGATAAGCAGTGAGGCTACATCATACATAGTGATAACAGCCATTACAGCCAAGCAATGCATGTCAAAGTGAATCTGAAAGTCTCACATATGACACACTACTATACTGGTAAAGCCTGATAAAAGAGCATACTGCAACACAAATCTACACATTACTCTTTACTGTTTGTCACATGTGATCTAGGACGTGAGCTCTGCCCGTGGCTGATGATACCCTTTCGAGCCACCAATACCTAGGCCGAAACACAGCACAATAATGCACGCACACACACACACCAGGGGCATCGTGTAACACATATTTGTTTTTTGATGTAATGTTTCAGATGCATTGCCATCACACCTGGAAGGCTAATGTACAGTCCATGAATATTGATCGAGATGATCGTTGCATGTTGTGTGCAGTATAAAATATGTGTACACAGCAAAAAAACTTTTCAAAAAAGCTCTCTAAGCAGAAGGGGAGTGTCTCATCCAACGCTGTAGAGAGAATGTATAAATGGGTGAGGTCCTCCAACTGTTGCAATGGGAAATGCTTTTTTTTAAGGTCACATGGCAATCGCGCACCGAGTGTGGAAGGAGGCCGCACCCGACGCGATTTTGAGAAAATATACTTATCATAATATAAGTTTATTACAGTTAGAAATATATAAATATTTTAGATTATCGCTTGCTCTCATATTCACTTTAAAGTTATTTAGATATAGTTTTGAGACACAAAACAAAAAAATGAGGGAATGGGGTACCTGGCACGACACCATAAATCTATGACATAACACAGGGCCTGGCAGAGTGCACTCGTCGCAAATGCAACGTGCAACGGGCGCGACCCCATACGTACATGATGTAATTCGTGGCTTGGTACTGCATACCCGTCGGATACCATAGTAGCAGTTGGCCTGACCTCATACGTATATGATGTTACGCGGGACACAGTGCCACGAACCTGTCGGATACGAAATGCGCATCATTTACGAGTTTAGCAATATGGCAGATGGGATTCGCCTGGTGATGGAGCTTGGTACACTACCGGTATAGGACTGCAGTTTTCTCCCCAAAAAATATATACATATTTTTTGGGTAGATATAAAACATTACATAATCTTAAAAGTTACAAAAAAAAGATAATAGAGATCCAAAATATATAGGTCCGCAGTGGGCTAGTTGGCCCCAGGGACCCACAGGATTGAGGAGAAATTAATTCTCTAACTTAAAAAGTGCCACAGGGCGTGTTTGCAGACCTGTCACTTCAGGCCAAGCCTCCTTCCTTCACCACTGTGCAAATGCACCCTGTGGCACTGTAACGGCCGGATTCTCGGACCAGATAGGATCAGCTCCTCAGAGCACCTCCAACCCAGCCGGAACGTAACCACCTCCCTCCTCAGGACCCATCTGTCCAGGCACCTGGGTACCTACCTGAGGATGGGGAACTCGCAATATACAAGCTCATATCATCAGAAACACCACTAAATCTATAGGGATAACTAGGAATACTCACTGATTACTAAGGAGGTCCATGCCCTACTCATACCTCATAGTCTCGCGACCACATGGGTCCAGACTAATCTACCCTGGGGCAGTTCTGATTATTTACCATTACACACTGACCACAGTCAGTGCTCGCTCGGCCATCTGCATGTTACGTCTGGGCCCAAGAGACAAACACATTCTTCCGATAAGAACCAGTCCTGGCTGGTTTTCCCCTAGCAGACAACAGCTCAAAACTAAAACATTACCTTTACCCTGCAAGCATCTCAGTTCTGCAGGGACAGAAAGCAAAATGGAGTCTCTCTAGTTCTGGGCCTTGTAGGCCTGAGAAGGATGTTATAACACTTAGCTCTGTCAAAGTACCTACACAAACCATACCAATATGTAATATAAAGTCAGGACTACAGGATCCACCCTCTACTATAGGCAGGATAATGAAAGGACACATAATTATGTCAAAGCCAATAGGCAATAGATGGATTAGAATCAAGAATAAGGGATCTATCATCATATAAAGCAGCTATCCTCTTCTAGGTCTGGAAGAAAGGGCTTAAAAGGGCCAACACAAGGTAAGAATACAGATTATAGATGTTAGCAAGCTTAAAGTCATCATCACTCCGAAATAGAGCCAAAAACAATGTCAGGACAGGCACGTTTTAAGTTGGGGAATTAATTCTCTTTCAATACTGAGGGTCCCTGAGGGCTAAATAGCCCAACAGGTATCTCAAGTATGCGCCAGGGAGCTGCGGTGCAGACAGGTGTTCAGAGGCCACACCCCTCTTTACTACCTCTCTGCAACGCAGCTCTGTGGTGCTTATTGGAGGTACCCAGTGGGATAGTTTGACCTAGGGACCCTCAGGATTCAAGGGGACTTAATCTCCTAACTTAGAATGGCCACAGTGGTAAAGGGAGGGGACGGGGCGTGAGGTGACATGTGCATGCTTGCACAGTGCTGAAGGGAGGGGATGGTGTAGGAAAGTGGCTCTATATATAGTGGACCGAAGTAAAATCAGCCGAACTACAAATTTGGATTTACTCACCTGTTATCAGTAGGGACCTCAGTGCTGCATCTTTGAGCCCAGTACTGATCCTGAAAAGTAATTCTAACTCCACTTACGAGTAACTTGCATTTCCTTCCATAGGCTAACATTGACTGGTTTCACTTGAAAATTCATCTCTGTGTGGAGTTTTGGAACTTTAAAATATTCCTCTAAAATCAGCCGAACTACGAATTCTGATTTACTCACCTGTTATCAGGAGAGACCTCAGTGCTGCATCTTTGAGCCAAGTACTGATCCTGAAAAGTAATTCTAACCGTACTTACTAGTAACTTGAAGTTACTTCCCTAGGATATCATTGCATGCTCTTTAAAATATATATTAATATATTAAAAAATATATAAAATAAAAAAAAATATATTAGAATATCAATATTTTAAAAAAACATTTTTTTCAATGTATATTAAAAATATGTAATGTAATTAAAAAAATAAAATATCTAAAAATAAATAGTTTACAAAAATGTAGTTAATCAGTATAAAAAAAGTAAATATAACAATTAATACATTTAGAAATTGTCATTTACAAAACCTTTGAAATTCACTGAAAAAACATAGGTTTCAGACATGTTATAGTTAGGAATTAGCATTAAAAAACCTTTGAAATTCACTGAAAAAACCATAGGTTTCAGGCTTGGTAGAGTTAGGAATTAGCATTTAAAAAGCCTTAGAAAAATCACTGAAAAAACCATAGGTTTCAGGGCTATTATAGTTAGCTGGACATTATACTCATACAAAACCATTGAAATTCCTCCGTTATTGTTAGTTCGACTAACTATAACTCGCACGCCCGCAATGCACTGCTGATGATGTCACATCATTCATGACATGGTCAGTGACATCACTGATGACATCTCAAATGACATCATTGTTGACATCATCCATGTGACAATCTGATACACCCAAATGTGGCAGACCTATTACGTCATAGGTCTCTCACCCTTGGCACTGCTGCAGTGGCTGATTGACATTCAGCAAAAATTTTATAAGCGAAGTTTCCTTAGTTCACTTTACTTTTTATTTGTTGTGGTGATTTCATCATTTTAATCCATATACATTTTCATTATTCTTAGTATTTAAATCATTCCAATTTTAATTGATCCAATGCATTTCGGTGCATCCAGCACCTTCATCAGGGCAATATCTAAAACACACAAATACACAAACTCAGTATAAACTGAAAAACGATCATAGTCACTATCAATGTTACCGTTTCACATTCATAATGCTTTTATGCCCATGTTCTGTGCTTTCCTAAATAGCTTCTTCAGTATCTCAAGATCTTATATTCTATAGTTAAACCCTACGTGCTATTCTGAACTCCTGTTGCATTTCAATGCTAAAAGAACGGGTTGCGTGTTAGCTATTCTCCTGTTGCATCTAAATGCTAGAAGAAGGGTTCCATGTGAGTATTACGTAAACAAACATTTGCTGCCGTTTGTGCTTGTTGGTTGGTATTACGCTCGCGCTTCTTGCTATCGTGGTCGCTCTTACCTCACGAGTTACATTCATGTTTCCTCTCCGTGATGCGATTTGCGGGAATCCGTTCAAGTCAGGCTTTTACGTTACGCGCGTTATGCGCCTAAACTGTAGGTGTGGCTACTTTTTTTCTCTAATCTAACTTTATTGGGCGACTGCGGTGTAAATGACAAACGTTTTGACCTTTAGTGTTTATGCTACCGCCAGAGCCTGTGTGAAATAGGTCGGTGATGAAATCAAAACGATTACAAAATAACAATGTAAGTGCATCAATACATTTCATATACACATCATATGTAACATGTAAATTCGACACGGTCATTGAGCCCATTGGGCTTGTAACTGTTTAGGTGATATATACAGTAATTTTCTCGTTTGAGCACGTTCTTGCGATTTAGTATCATATACACATCATATGTAACATGTAAATTCGACACGGTCATTGAGCCCATTGGGCTTGTAACTGTTCAGGTGATATATCCATTAATTTTCTCGTTTGAGCAAGTTCTTGCGATTTAGTATATATACACATCATATGATACACCTCATCACTCAGTAGTACAACCTTTCATCACTCACTATAAAATAAAATACAAAGTACCACTTTCGAAACCATTGACACACTAATACAAGTTTCTAAAAATCAACTCACTGATTCCTAGGTTTACACACACAACTAATCACTCATCTATAGATTCACTCATACATTCTGTCATTGATCAATAGAACACTATCAAATGCACTTATACACCTATATCGACATTGACAAACCAGCACACATCCTACTTATTTATGCAGTTATCTTACTCAATTATGCTAACAATTGATCACACTTACATTTATTCAGCTACACACGTATACAAAGACTACTTCGTTTATTCATAGAGATAGTAACTCATACTTAGTGTCTTATAAAATCACTATTACAAGTATACAGTCATCCATACAGTCACTCACAAAATCACTGACTCGTATGTATAGTTATTTATGTACAACAACTGTCACATATACTGCCTTTTATTTTTCTACTTTGTTGCACATGTACCACTGACAGATATATTTGCTTATCAACACACCCATAAACAAACCCACTCACCCAAATACCTGTTCCACATGCACTCTTAACCTCAGGGAATCAACTATTCACACATCTTTGCACAGTCACACACACCCCACCCAACCACACAGACACATTCAATCTTCCATACAACTACTCAGCCAACTAATCAATAACTAATATAGACTTTCATATAGCTAGTAACCAACTGATGCAGCAGTATACACAACAACAGACAGATTGATACAGACATTCACACAGTTTAGTCACTAACCTATGTATTTAGTGAGACACTTTAAATTAGTCACTTAAGCAGTCAATCACACAGCTAATAAATCCTCCATCCAGACACTTATGCACTCATTGTTCAATGCAGATTACTATATCCATAAATGTACATGTACATGAATTTATATAGCGCAAATCACCACTGGTTTCTAAGCGCTTGCTTAGGGAACCTGTCCTGGTATTCCCCTGTGAGATCACCCCGGCAGGGTATCCGCAAGGTGAAAACCAGGCATCCCGCCGCGAGGGGCCATTGTGGAGATTAAGCAAGCTATTGCCCAGAGTCGCAGAGTGTGAACCCATGAATCGAGTGGGTACCGGAGCGAGAATTGTCGAGTCCATGGACATTTTAGGACTCAAGACCCCGCCGAGCCGGGAATTGAACCCGGGGCCCGGGCTGACCTCTGCTTCCAGGTCTGCCTCCTCTAACCAGTGAGCCACACTTCTCCACCATAATGGATATTTAAATATCAAACCAAACCACATTCACTGGATGATGTCATCAGTGATGTCATTTGAGATGTCATCAGTGATGTCATCAGTCATGTCACTGACCATGTCATGAATGATGTAATTTGTGACATCATCGGCAGTGCATTGCGGACGCGCGAGTTATACTTAGTAGAACTAACTATAAATGAGAAATGTCAGTGGTTTTGTACAAGTGTAATGTCCAGCTAACTATAACAGACCTGAAACCTATGGTTTTTTCACTAAATTTCTAAAGTTTTTTTAAATGCGAATTCCTAACTGTAACGAGCCTGAAACCTATGTTTTTTTCAGTGAATTTCGAAGGTTTTTTAAATGGTAATTCCTAACTATTACGTGTCTGAAACCTATGGTTTTTTCAGTTAATATATACATATATATATATATACATTACCTTCCACAATGTAATTATTACAAAGGCATGACTTACTCCCACCTCATCCCCTGTCCTTGATGAACTCATAACAATCAATTACACTGTCATTCATTGACCACACACAAATAACAATGGAGGTAGCCTCGGCATCATCCACAGGATCTCCTCCCAGGTTAGGGCTTTCACTTTATAACCTTCTTTCTCCATCTTTGAACTACTCTCTACAGTCTAACTGCCACATCAACTATCTCTGACACATTTCATCTCTTCTACTGTTTCCCCAGATACAGCAATCATGTCTTTGATGTATTCTCTAATCTCATATTTTAGCTTCTGTGTCTCACAGCAACAACAAATAACTTGGGGCCCAATGTAGGAGCCCTAATACCGGCCGGAAACGGCGGAATTCGGCCGTTACCGACAGGTATTACGGTTTTAATATGTAGGGGGCTACATAAGTACAGATTCTGTAATTTTACCGATTCTGTACATTTACCGATTCGGTAAAATACCGAATCGGTAAATGTACAGATTCGGTAAATAGAGATGTAGGTGGCACTATGAAGAGTGCCACAGGCCTTCAGGAGTTGGTATTTTACCACCCAATCCAATTGGGTGGTAAATACCGAATCCAGGTGTGCATGCACATCTGTGCATGCACACCTGTGCCATGTGACACACAGACATGCCCTTAGGGCATGTCTGTGTGCCACATGGCACACAAGCCTGTAATTGGGGTGCTAGAGGGTGTCAAAGTGACACCCCCTGCACCCTTGCAAGAATAGGTAATTACCGAATCGGTAAATACCGATTCGGTATTCCACTTTGATTCCAATGGGCTTCAAGGCCCAAAGGAATCAATGGGGGATACCGATTCGCTATTTATAGAATCGGTAAATACCGAATCTTACAGATTCTGTATTTCCCAAATCAGAATTACCTACATTTCCTCCCCTCTAATTTACCACTTCTTAAATACCGATTCGGTATGATTCGGTATTTTAGAAGTGGTAAATTACATTTACCTACATTAGGCTCTTGGTCCTTTCACATCCCGGGAGACTACACCATTAAAGGCATTATTTCTTCAATCAAATCAGCATTCCATGCCACTGTGGGAACTGTGTGTTCCAATCACTTGACAAAGTTATCTGATATTTCATGAATAATGCTTTGTTTGGTGGTTGTCAATGACAAAGAAGGTATGCAAATGCTTGACAAAAGGTATGTTATTATGAACTAAATGATGATCATTGAGTATACTCTTTTTCCCCTCAGTTGAAATCCAGGGACCTGTTGGGTGAAGGCTAACACTATGTGGTTCCAGCTCTGCCTTAATGAAAGACAGGGTTCACTCTCAAGTAACTATGATATTTGTAAAAACAAATATGCCTTTAGAATACCCCTCATGTGGCTGCACAAATGCTGTTATTCTAATATCTAAACAGAACAATAACCCTAAGAAGATAAAAGAGGCGAGTCACACAAGCACCTAAGCTACTTCTCATTAATACTTGTGTTATCATTCACGCTATCTTTGACACACACAAGAAGGGCAGAGTGGGATAACTCTTTTCTTGGTCACTGACTTTCGGTTTCCTGAGTACCTTTATTGGTGAGAGAGTCCTACGAAGCACTGGAGTGCTTTCCTGTTACCTGGTGCCTCCATCCAAGCAGGGGGTGTGCTGCTGCATGGTGCAGCCATTGTGGGACTACATTGCCCATAACCCCCTGCATGACTCATCACCTGCTTGCGATTACCCCTACTTAAGGGCTGCCGAGACCCCCTGTACAGGACGTGCCCCGGTAGAGCACAGGCCAAGGGCGGACTGATCCGCGCCCGTCAGCGACAGGAAAAGGCAGGGCTTGGCCCCCTCTCTTGGCTGGTTGTGATGGAATTATTTTTGATTTCCCTGGCTGAACGAGCTCCACAAGTATCCGGAGGTAAATTTATTTTACTTTTCTTGAGCTGCTGACATTGTTATTTATTTTGCCCGGACTTTGGTCCCTGTCGTAGAAGTGGACTTTCATACTGACTGCTATTTGTAATAGAATCGCTTGGTGTTGGCTTGTAATTTCAGTTTGCTCTTTTTCTTTGTTCTTTTCTGGTTTTTTGTGTTTACCATTTCTAAAAAAGTTTACTTTTGGACTACGTTTTTCAGTTATTACATGTACTAGGCCAGGTGGAAAAGGAAGCACCCTGGTTCCTCGGTGGTTAAGTCTCCTACTAAACCCTGTCTTTCTGTCATGAATTATATTACGGGTGCAATGGGTGCGTTACAGAAGCAGATCCTCAGTGTGGAGGAATCACTAACCAGTGCACAAAGAAGATTGTCGATCCTGTAAACCTGAGTCAAGTAATATCAACTGCTACTCAATGTAGCTCTCACTGTGGGGCGAATCCTGTTGTACCTGACAGAGATGAGAGTACCTCTAATTCTATTTCACCATCTACCTTGATTTCTCACCCCCAATAAAACGCTCAAAAATCCCAAGTCGTCTCATTAGTGACTCCACATTAAACCTGCAGGGCAGGACTGTACGGGCCAAAAAAGAAAATAAACCCACAGAAGCATGCCGCTCCAACTACGTCACCTAGAGCCAATAGTGAAAATGTGCCTATATATGTCAAGATTACGTTCCACAGTATCCGGTCGTTGCCAATGGGGGGTCCACCTCCTAACGTTACCAGCTCCCTGAACATATAACACAGGGAATTGGAACCATTAGGCGAGGGATATCAGGAACGGGGAGGGGACTGCTTGGACAAAGGCTCTGAAACAATATAAGAACAGAATACACAGTTAAACATAGTAGTAGCAACAACTTGACTACTCTCATCAATTCTCTCTAAGAGTGAAATGCCTGTTTGGCTCATAAACACACCTGAACCCCAGAGTCAATAAATACCCAGCAGGGAAAACAGAAGAAAACACAAGAATGGTGTCTTAATTCTCCCAAGGAGAGAACCACGGACTATCAGCAACTTCCTGAAAATACCATAAAAGCAAAGTACACCAAAGGTTCCTTATGATTGCATCAATGTTCCTTTGCAGCTGAAATATTGTAAAGCATATCCAGCTCTTGACAAAAAAGAAATCAGGATGAGGTTGAAATGACACCTCAAACAAAACAAACGGTAGAAAGAGTCAACTACCGCTCCAATCCGCTCTATTAGTGAGTTAGGTACATACAAGGATTCACGGCAGCAAGTGGTTGGCCAACACACCTTGCTCCGCTACAAACGTAGGAATGATTAATCATCTACGGTAGCACGTGGCTCTTTACACACTGCGCTCCGCTCTTAGGAAGAAGGGGAGAACACGGTAACCTGTGGCAGCCACCACCAAGTTCCGCGATCCAATGTCGAATATTTGAAGAACTGCAGGGACGCGTGGCCAGCCGACACACAGCGATCCGAGTGCAGTATTAGCGCAGCCGCGCTGAAAACCCTCGGAGCCCCGAGGAGCGGTGAAAGCAGAAAGGATAACGGTAACGTGTGGTCGGGTGACTCACGACGTTCCGTTACATGTGGAGGGAGCGCTCAGCCGAACACTCACCCGCCGCAACAGCGAAGAAACAAAGGAAGCCTCTGGACATAGAGGCGAATGCCGCCAAGCAAAGTGATGAGACCCGTTCCTACAGACCTCAATCATGGAACTGGAAAACCAAACAGAATTACGCGCATCCCCACATGCGCGTGAGATCGATAAGTACCTCCTGTTGTGAAGGCTCATGGGACTTGTAGTTTGTAAGCTAGGTTGGCGCGAGGGGAATCCCGAACCCTGACAATATTAACCCAGGACTATACTTCTTTGGTGTCATTGGAATAAGACTTTGTAGGTCTGGTTAAGACCTCTTTTAGTGCTCTTACCTGTAGACTAAAACTAATTGAAAGTATCTTATTAATCTGTGTAGAGTTACTGGGAAAGGACCACTCATATCCTGGCAGCTGCTTTAACCGGGGGCCAACACGGACAGGCTAAAGGAACCCTCTGATAATATTTGCACAAATTTACGCCACTGTGCTAGCCTTAAACCCCGTCTTTGAAGGCTGGATTACCCATTGCACCAATGAGTAACATTTTATCAAATAGTCCCTTGGCTAATCCTGCCCCCAGTTTCATTAGGCTCCTACCCTGATAGTCAGAAAGTCCCCTATGTCCTGTGTTCCCCATTCCCTCTGTTTTACTAATTTCATGGAAGAAACCGCTTCTAATCATACCTTCAAAAAAATCAGATTTTCTAGATTTATCCACAGCAGTGACACCTTTTTGTGGTCATTTTGGCAAATGTTCTGATTCTCTTCACGCCAACCCAAGAATCCTGGGACTCATTGAGTGGCAAATCTCTTAATTGGTTAAATACAAGAGTGGGGCTAGGGGCAACGCTATTCGCAGATATTAGGATTGTAGGAAGAATAAATTGGTTTGTAGGGGCTATAAATTACTACAGGAAGGCTGCATGGTGTTATCTTTTAAAACCCCAGAACTGGTAAAACTATACTAGGTAGAGCTAGCTCACTGTATTTTAATCCCCACCAAATAACAGTTTTACCTCTAGGTTTGTTTTACCAACCCCCCACTCAACTTCCTATGCAATCCCAACCTCTGAATCAAACTAAATATCAATTTGTACACTCTAATGTGCTCCAACCACGTCAGTTGTCATATCCCATTCTGACTTTTAACAGGTATGAAGGTCTTTCTTCTCTTACAGGGGTGGACTGACTGAGTGCAATTGATCGAGATAGAGACAATCTCTGTGTAGGTTCACCTAAAACCTCTATCTACCTTAAGGGTCCATTGACTGATAGCCATTTATTAAATCTTCAGGCAAATGCCAAATTGGCTCCCTTGGCCAGTGTGCCGGGCTACGTAGCAAGTATAATTTGATAGAGTGGTTAGATTTTGCGTCTGGATTTTTTTTTATTCGTCTGCAAGAAACGTGGACCGTCGACCCATTTCACATTAATGGTTTTAAAGCATTTCATACCCCAGCTGTTTCTTCAAGATGTGGTAGACCTAAAGGTGGCTTATACACTTATGTTTCAAATAAGTTGGTCTCTTCAAATCTGGTTGTTATATCTACAAAATTGTTTTATCAAATTGTTTCCATTTTTTTATTTCATCATCAGCACTGCTGGTATGTATACATTTTTATAATAATGCCGGTGATTTGAATATATTATCTGTTTTACAACATCTTGATACTGACCTGGAATTATTAGTCTCAGATGAGTCAAGAGAAATGATCTTTCTGTGGGGGGTGTGGTTCTAATCCTCGACTGTGCTCATTGCCAGCCAATAAGGTTTGTGGTCTGTTTACTCCTATGAATGATGACAATACACATTTTCTACATACAGAGTATGGAGGGCTACTTAATTAACTACTTTTTAAATGCAATCTGGGTTTCTGTAATAAAATGAGCCATCACCCGGTTGATGTAACCTGAATATTCAATGGAAGAGGTGGGAATAGTGTAATTGACTACTTGCTGTCTCGCTATTCTGCCATGGTAACCCAACTAGTTTTACACAATCCTGCTATGAGTGATCATTTTCCCCAGAACATAGAGTTTGAAATTAACTTAATTAATGATCAGGAGGTTAACCAACATGTCTCATCAGTTGAGAATATTGAAATATCTGGCATAAATGGTTATACTCTACTTTGGTCTATGGTAGATCCTAATACATTTTTAGAACAACGGAATAATAAATAGAGTAGAACTTTGATATTTGTTTAGATGAGACAGTAGCAGCAACTAAAGTGATAAAGCATTTAACCTGATTTCCAAGGGTATTAAAGAAGGGCTAACCTCCCACCAGACGAGCGTAGCTGTGAAGACTTAATCAATCAAACAATCAGGGGGTTTGAAGCATGCTATTTACCTGTGAGGGTCTCAAGCCAGGGGGACCAGCTCTGGTTCAGCTGAAGAGCCAGGTCTTGAGGCTCCTCCTGAAGGTGTGCTGAGTGAGGGAGCGGCTGATGTTGACTTGGAGCTCGTTCCAAGCTTTGGCTGTCATGTAGGAGCAGCCTACCCGCTCTGGTTCTGCTGAAGCGTGGGGTTTCTGCTCGGGCGAGGTCGGCGGGGCAGAGATTCCTTTTTTGGTACGTGGAAGGAGACTCTTTCATTGAGTTATTGGGGTCAACTGTTGGAGAGATTTGTGTGCATGGGTGAGCAACTTGAAGGTTACTCTGTTCTCAACTGGGAGCCAGTGGAGGTCTCGCAGGTGTTGGGTGATGTGCTCATGCCGTGGGATGTCAAGAACGAGTCTGGCCGCGGTGTTCTGGACGGTAAGGAGTTTGCGTAGCAAGTATTTCTTGATTGCAGCATAGAAGGTGTTTCTGTACTCCAGTCTGCTTGTAATGAGGGTGTAGGTGATGGTCTTTCTGGCTTCAAGGGGATTCCACTCGAAAGTCTTGCAAAGGATGTGGTGGGTGTAGAAGCAGGTGGAGCCAATAGTGTTGATCTGTCAGACCATGGTGAGGGAGGAGTTGAGTATGATGCTGAGGTTTCAGGCATGTTCCATGGGAGTGGGGGAGGGCGGGGGTGCCGAGGGTGGACGGCCACCAGGAGTTGTTCCATGCTCAGGGGAAGGATCAGAGGATGAGGACTTCAAATTTTTATGAGTTCAGCTTCAGACATCTACTGCTCATCCAGGATGCAACATCTTTTATCCCTTCTTGAAAGCCGAGTCTGGTGGTGTTGCATTCCTTTGTGAGGTGGAGGATGAGTTGGGTGTCATTGGCATAGGATACAATGCTGAGTCCATGCTGTCTGACATTGGCGGTGAGGGGGGCAATGTAGATTATGTAGAGCATGGGACTGAGAGAAGATCCTTGTTGTACTCTGCAGTTTAATTCTGTGGGTTCGGAGAGGAAAGGCAGGAGTCTGATCCGTTGGGTTGTACCAGCGAGGAAGGAGCAGAGCCAGTCGACGGCGGTTCCCTGTATTCGGGCGTCATGGAGTCTGGCTCAGAGGGTGCAGTGGGAGATGGTGTCGAAGGCTGCGGAGAGGTGGTGGAGAAGGATGAGGGCATTGGTGTGGCCTTGGTTGAGGAGGATGCGTATGTCATCAGTGTTGAGAGGTTCAACAGGACCAGTGGCAGTGAGAAGGGGGTTCTTGGTGCTGTGGTTGCTGCAGAATCTGGATTGGGAGGGGTCGAGGATGGAGTTATCTTCGAGTTAGTCAGCTGGGTGTTGACAATCTTCTCTATGATTTTAGCTTTGAAGGGAAGGAGAGAGATGGGTCGGTAGTTCTTCAGGTCCGTCAGGTCTGCGGAGGGTTTCTTGGGGATGGGCTTAACTTCTGCATGTTTCCAGTCACCATGGTAAAGTGCTGGATTTGAAAGTGGCGTCGATGGTGTGTCATAGCTGGGGTGCAATGGAAGCGGCAGCTCTGTGGAAGATGTGCGGAGGGCAGGGGTCATTGGGGCTCCTGAGTGGGTGCTCTTCATGGTAGTAGTGGTATCTTCGGTGGTGTACAGGGTCCAGGTGGTGATGGTAGGCCGGCTGTCATTGCTGGAGGGAAGAGTGTTATCTAGAGTAGGCGCTGGAAGAGAGCTCTGCTCCACCCATGGAGTGTGTGGAGATTTGCCAACTCCATGTTCCGCAGAGAACGCGGAGTAGGCAAATCTCTGCACACTCCGCATGGAGCAGAGTTGACCAGCCCCGCCTCCACCCCCTATTAGGAATGAATAAAAAATCCAGGTAAAGGTAAAAGAAAAAAGATTTACCTTGACTGCGGCGTCCCCAGGCTGCCATCCTCCTCTTCCTCGCGTCTCAGGGTGATCTGCGCAGGCGCGCACGCATGTGCATTTCTCGCAAGGAATACACTTGCATGGGCGCACGTGCATGCGTAGGTCACCCTGAGACAAGAGAGAAAGGAGGGTAGCAGCCTGGGGACGCCGCAGTCGAGGTACGTTTTTTTTTCTTTTACCTTTAAATGTAATTTTTTATTAATTCTTAATGGGGGTGGAGGTCGGGAGTGGATTTCCACAGAGTTTGTTCTCAACTCCATGGACCTCCGCGTAGTCCCTCTCCGACAGCTATGCCCAGGGTTATTCTGGAGTCTGTTCACTGAAGTTGTCGTAGAGGCCTTTGATTTTCAGGTGGAAATAGGAGCCCAGCTTTTTTTGCAGAGGTCCTGGGAGGGAGTGATGTCTGTGGCTTCACTATGAGGGTTGGTGAATTGCTGGATGCCGTCAAAGAGTTCCTTTGAGTTGCTGGAGTTGCTGAGGATTTTGTTCTGAAAAGGTCTTCTTTGAGGATCCTTTGAGTTGGTGGGAGTCTGTCATGGCGTTATTGTAGGTGGTCAGATCTTTCATGGTTTTGCTGTTTCTCCATTAATTTCAAGATGTCTGCAGGAGCATCTAGCTTTTTGGAGGTCGGTGGTGAGCCAGGTGGCCTTCAGGGGGCGTTGTCTGTCGGTGGTGCGGAGGAGTGTGAGCTTATCTGCGCTGTTGGGGATCCACTGGTGTAGTTTCTTGGCTGCAGAGTTGGTGTCAGTAGAGGCGTGAGGGTCACCAGCTGATGGTGGAGTTGAGGTGCTCCTCAGTAGCCTTGCTCCAGTTCCTTCACAGAGGGCAAGGAGTGGGTCTATGAGTGGTGGCGATGTTCAAAGAGAAGTGTACGCAGTGGTGTTCCATCCAGAGGGGCTGCGTGGTGTGGCAGAAACGGATGTTGTTCCCACCTGCGAAGATGAGGTTGAGGGTGTGTCCTGCCTTGTCCTGCGAGGTTGTTGAGGTGAAATTTCAGGTCTCCGATGAGTATGTAGTCTGTGAAGGCAATGGCGTGGGTGCGGGGTTTCTGTAGGGGTGCCGCGAAGAGTGGTTTTAGGGCTGGTCTGGATCTGGAAGTGAATGTGTTCTGTGGTGTCAGAGGGGTCGCTCGTGGTGCAGGTGTAGAGTCAGAGGGAGCTCTTGTGTGCAATGGTGTGTCCTCCTCCTGGCCAGTTGGGGCAGTCCTTCTTCTGGATATTCCAGCTGTCTGGAATGGCAGTGGTGATGTCGGGGCGGAGGAGGCATTGGTCCAGTTTTCAAGGAAGAAGGGGACGTCCGGCAAAAGGGTGTTGAGGAGGTCCCAGATCTCTATGGCATGTCTGCGCAGGGAGGGCACATTGAGGAAGATGCACTTCACTGCTTTGGTGGTGTTGGCATTGAGTGTGGGGGGTGGTGGCCGTGATGGTGCGGAGGGTGGTGAAGGTTCGGCAGCAGTGGTGGCAGGAGAACTGGTCATGGGTGGTGTTCCGTGTGGACAGCTGGCAGTTATTGTTCCTTCTGGGGTTGAGTGCGAGGAGGTGCGTAGCCGTGGGTGGGCGGAGAACGAGGGTACCTGGCACTGGTCATGGTCGGGTTGTGGGCAGGCGCAGATGGGCTTGCCTTTGGCGCACCTATGGCACGTAGGGAAGGGGAGAGAAGCGCAGCTGGGAGGTGGGAGCGGGAAGCATCAGAGGAGAGGGGCCGTGGGGGCAGCAGCAAGGAGAAATGGAAAAAGGGCATAAAATAGCAGGACAAACAGAGAGAGATAAGGCAACAAAAATACACAGGCAAAAGACAGGAAAACAGGCACAATAATAAAGACAGAAAACAAAGCTAAAGACAGAAAAACTGCTACAATACAGCACAGACCGTAGTGGAACCCGCAAATGAGCAAGGCTCTCCCACTGCACCACCAGGGATGAGGCGCAGGCAGGAGCCTGGGGGTGGAGGAGGGCCTTGAACACCTACCTGTACAATGCAGTGCACACGGCAGCAGCACTTAACAGCAGAGCTGCAGGGGGAGAGTATATATATTTACAACAAGGGGTGGTGAGGGACAGAGTCTCTGAATTAAGCAGAAAGCTCTCACCCAGTCAAGAGATCAGGGCTAGATCCAACACCGTTTTTTAGCTCACTGCACCATCCCAGTTTCAGAACCTGGCTGTATGCAAATTAGTCTGTTCCTGTCCCAGTGCATGATGGGAACAGGGCAAACCAAACTACAAAAGCCAATTCTTACACTGGGAAGGAAACAAGCTCCCGGGGACCGGTTTCTGGCATTACAGCCGTCTTCGGCCCGGTTTGCTTGAATCCTGATGGTGCAATGAGCAAGGGTCTCACATCTGAGAATACCCTTCCACGCTTAGGGTGGACAAAAATATTTACAACAAGGGGTGGTGAGGGACAGAGTCTCTGAATTAAGCAGAAAGCTCTCACCCAGTCAAGAGATCAGGGCTAGATCCAACACCGTTTTTTAGCTCACTGCACCATCCCAGTTTCAGAACCTGGCTGTATGCAAATTAGTCTGTTCCTGTCCCAGTGCATGATGGGAACAGGGCAAACCAAACTACAAAAGCCAATTCTTACACTGGGAAGGAAACAAGCTCCCGGGGACCGGTTTCTGGCATTACAGCCGTCTTCGGCCCGGTTTGCTTGAATCCTGATGGTGCAATGAGCAAGGGTCTCACATCTGAGAATACCCTTCCACGCTTAGGGTGGACAAAAATATTTACAACAAGGGGTGGTGAGGGACAGAGTCTCTGAATTAAGCAGAAAGCTCTCACCCAGTCAAGAGATCAGGGCTAGATCCAACACCGTTTTTTAGCTCACTGCACCATCCCAGTTTCAGAACCTGGCTGTATGCAAATTAGTCTGTTCCTGTCCCAGTGCATGATGGGAACAGGGCAAACCAAACTACAAAAGCCAATTCTTACACTGGGAAGGAAACAAGCTCCCGGGGACCGGTTTCTGGCATTACAGCCGTCTTCGGCCCGGTTTGCTTGAATCCTGATGGTGCAATGAGCAAGGGTCTCACATCTGAGAATACCCTTCCACGCTTAGGGTGGACAAAAATATTTACAACAAGGGGTGGTGAGGGACAGAGTCTCTGAATTAAGCAGAAAGCTCTCACCCAGTCAAGAGATCAGGGCTAGATCCAACACCGTTTTTTAGCTCACTGCACCATCCCAGTTTCAGAACCTGGCTGTATGCAAATTAGTCTGTTCCTGTCCCAGTGCATGATGGGAACAGGGCAAACCAAACTACAAAAGCCAATTCTTACACTGGGAAGGAAACAAGCTCCCGGGGACCGGTTTCTGGCATTACAGCCGTCTTCGGCCCGGTTTGCTTGAATCCTGATGGTGCAATGAGCAAGGGTCTCACATCTGAGAATACCCTTCCACGCTTAGGGTGGACAAAAATATTTACAACAAGGGGTGGTGAGGGACAGAGTCTCTGAATTAAGCAGAAAGCTCTCACCCAGTCAAGAGATCAGGGCTAGATCCAACACCGTTTTTTAGCTCACTGCACCATCCCAGTTTCAGAACCTGGCTGTATGCAAATTAGTCTGTTCCTGTCCCAGTGCATGATGGGAACAGGGCAAACCAAACTACAAAAGCCAATTCTTACACTGGGAAGGAAACAAGCTCCCGGGGACCGGTTTCTGGCATTACAGCCGTCTTCGGCCCGGTTTGCTTGAATCCTGATGGTGCAATGAGCAAGGGTCTCACATCTGAGAATACCCTTCCACGCTTAGGGTGGACAAAAATATTTACAACAAGGGGTGGTGAGGGACAGAGTCTCTGAATTAAGCAGAAAGCTCTCACCCAGTCAAGAGATCAGGGCTAGATCCAACACCGTTTTTTAGCTCACTGCACCATCCCAGTTTCAGAACCTGGCTGTATGCAAATTAGTCTGTTCCTGTCCCAGTGCATGATGGGAACAGGGCAAACCAAACTACAAAAGCCAATTCTTACACTGGGAAGGAAACAAGCTCCCGGGGACCGGTTTCTGGCATTACAGCCGTCTTCGGCCCGGTTTGCTTGAATCCTGATGGTGCAATGAGCAAGGGTCTCACATCTGAGAATACCCTTCCACGCTTAGGGTGGACAAAAATATTTACAACAAGGGGTGGTGAGGGACAGAGTCTCTGAATTAAGCAGAAAGCTCTCACCCAGTCAAGAGATCAGGGCTAGATCCAACACCGTTTTTTAGCTCACTGCACCATCCCAGTTTCAGAACCTGGCTGTATGCAAATTAGTCTGTTCCTGTCCCAGTGCATGATGGGAACAGGGCAAACCAAACTACAAAAGCCAATTCTTACACTGGGAAGGAAACAAGCTCCCGGGGACCGGTTTCTGGCATTACAGCCGTCTTCGGCCCGGTTTGCTTGAATCCTGATGGTGCAATGAGCAAGGGTCTCACATCTGAGAATACCCTTCCACGCTTAGGGTGGACAAAAATATTTACAACAAGGGGTGGTGAGGGACAGAGTCTCTGAATTAAGCAGAAAGCTCTCACCCAGTCAAGAGATCAGGGCTAGATCCAACACCGTTTTTTAGCTCACTGCACCATCCCAGTTTCAGAACCTGGCTGTATGCAAATTAGTCTGTTCCTGTCCCAGTGCATGATGGGAACAGGGCAAACCAAACTACAAAAGCCAATTCTTACACTGGGAAGGAAACAAGCTCCCGGGGACCGGTTTCTGGCATTACAGCCGTCTTCGGCCCGGTTTGCTTGAATCCTGATGGTGCAATGAGCAAGGGTCTCACATCTGAGAATACCCTTCCACGCTTAGGGTGGACAAAAATATTTACAACAAGGGGTGGTGAGGGACAGAGTCTCTGAATTAAGCAGAAAGCTCTCACCCAGTCAAGAGATCAGGGCTAGATCCAACACCGTTTTTTAGCTCACTGCACCATCCCAGTTTCAGAACCTGGCTGTATGCAAATTAGTCTGTTCCTGTCCCAGTGCATGATGGGAACAGGGCAAACCAAACTACAAAAGCCAATTCTTACACTGGGAAGGAAACAAGCTCCCGGGGACCGGTTTCTGGCATTACAGCCGTCTTCGGCCCGGTTTGCTTGAATCCTGATGGTGCAATGAGCAAGGGTCTCACATCTGAGAATACCCTTCCACGCTTAGGGTGGACAAAAATATTTACAACAAGGGGTGGTGAGGGACAGAGTCTCTGAATTAAGCAGAAAGCTCTCACCCAGTCAAGAGATCAGGGCTAGATCCAACACCGTTTTTTAGCTCACTGCACCATCCCAGTTTCAGAACCTGGCTGTATGCAAATTAGTCTGTTCCTGTCCCAGTCCATGATGGGAACAGGGCAAACCAAACTACAAAAGCCAATTCTTACACTGGGAAGGAAACAAGCTCCCGGGGACCGGTTTCTGGCATTACAGCCGTCTTCGGCCCGGTTTGCTTGAATCCTGATGGTGCAATGAGCAAGGGTCTCACATCTGAGAATACCCTTCCACGCTTAGGGTGGACAAAAATATTTACAACAAGGGGTGGTGAGGGACAGAGTCTCTGAATTAAGCAGAAAGCTCTCACCCAGTCAAGAGATCAGGGCTAGATCCAACACCGTTTTTTAGCTCACTGCACCATCCTAGTTTAGTCTGCCCTGTTCCCATGATGCACTGGGCCAGGGACAGACTGATTTGCATATAGCCATGTTCTGAGCTGGGATGGGGCAGTGAGATAAATAACGGTGATGGATCAAGCCCTGATCTTTGGACTGGGTAAGAGTGGTCTGCTCAATTCAGACACTCTGTTCATCACCACCCCCTTTTGTAAATCGATGCAGGGGGAGAGAGCAGGTCTCTGACCAGGACTAATGGTTTGTTCGACTCTGCTTGTTCATAAGATTTTAAAATTAGCCCTAAACAAGAATTTAAAATTAGCCCTAAACAAGCAACATAGGAACACCACCAAAATCCAGAATTGTAGACATGCATGTACGCTTGCCCTAAAACTTCGATAAAAAGGTCTGAAACTTGAGGCGTGAGTAAATCTACATGAGGCTAGCCTGTCATCAACTCCCCTTTTTTAAGAGAATAGTCAGACCCCATATTGAGATTGCAATTACCTAGGAAGACTGGTAAGCTCATTACTTTAAAGTATACTCTAATATAACGGCATCATTACCAACTCCTCTCCTTTTGTGTCCATGGCTGATCACCCTATGACTGCACCTTCTCATAATAGATGAGTGAGGAGGTATAGCTCTGGGCACAGATGGTATCTTGATTGACCTCTTTAGAGCTCACATTGATCTTTAGGGCCCCCTTCTAACTATTGTCTTTAGATCCTGTCAGAGTGCTGTTTTTTTAAAATCATGGTCCGAGTCTCATATTGTGACTATCCACAAGAAAGGTGATCGTAATTGCCATGCTCGCTATAGACCCATTTACCTACTTGACTCTATAGTTAAAGTGGTTGGTCGCATGCTCCTGAGCAGACTACAGGATGGGCCGACTCTAATAATATCATCTCAGACTCACAATATGGATTTCGACCAGGAATTGGGACAACGGAGCAGGCAATTAACTTGAACTTACTGATAGGAAAATATGTAGACGTTAAATGTGGCAATTTGTTCATGGAATTTGTTGATTTTTCCTCAGCTTTTGATTGTGTTGTACACGAAAATCTTTGGGCCATTATGCTTACTATGGGTGTGGACACTACCATAGTTAATTTTCTTGTATAATTATATTTGACTAGCATAGCAAGGGTATGTTATTTCCTTAAAGGTGAGTGAGCTCAGCCAGTCAGCATAAAGAGAGGGGTTGGACAAGGGTGTGTACTTGCCCCTTTCCTATTATACAGTAAATCAATAGCTTGGGTAGTACCCTAGTAAGTAAATGTTAAGATCTTCCCCAAGTTGGGCATCAACCCATCTGGCCCTCCTCTATGCTGATGATGCAGTGCTTATGGCCCGTACTCTGTTGGCCCTAAAGCGTTCACTCACCGAATGTGGCTATTATTTGCAGAACCTGGGACTGTAAACCAATTTAAGTAAAACCTTTGTCATGAAATTGGGTAAAAGAGCGGGAAAATGTCATAACATCCAAATTGAGAATATCACTATAAATCAGTCACCAACCTTTTCTTTTTTTAAGGGTTTTATTTGACTGGGAGGGGAACTGGAGAGACGCAGTGAACTCCAAAACACTCCAATTTATTAAATCGATCAGAGCGTTGCTCAATTTCTCTAGAAAATTGAGCATTAAACACTCAAAAGAGATGATGGCCATGTATTTCTCTAAATGTTGACCTATTACAATGTATAGTTTTGAGCTATAGGGATATACAAATGTTAATTCTTTGCAGCTGATAGAAAATGCCTATTTTAGAAATCCGCCTGCCCTTCCTAAAAGTTGGTCTACCTTTATCTGTCATTCGGAATTGGGAGCTCCATACTTAGTAGATCTGATAAAAGTTCAGCCAGTATTGATCTGGCACAAAATGTGGTCATCAAACCATACGGAGTTCAATCAAGCCTTAGCAAGGGACTGCCTCAGATCAGAGTGCGTTTCCAAAGTTCCCTGGCTGAAGTATGTCAACCAATTTCTGACAGACAAAGGACATCCTGGATATTTTGAGCATAGGTAAACCCTGATCAGAATAACTAGGGAAGTGTTAAAGTTGGAGTGTTTAGCATTGCTCAAGGAACTGAGGCTGTCTACTGAAATTTCTAAACCATCTGCACTTAAAAACCAGATGATTTTGACCACCTTTTATTTACAACCATACCTAGCAAATGTACATAACACCCAACACAGATTTGTACTGATACTCTTTAGGTCGGCTATTTTTCATCATCTAACCAGTTCTCCTAACACTAACAACTGGTCACGTGACCTAGCGCATTACCTCTGTGACAAATTATCTAAACAGTCCTCTATGCACAGAGGGTTTTTTAAATTCAGATTTGAGGCATTTATTATTTAAGGCACTGTTAAAATCCTTACATTTTATGCAATGTCGATCGGACTTTTATACTTGTAACTACTCCCAAATTTGTATACATGTGCTGTATTATCAAGATTTTTATGGGCAACTATTACTCGAGGAAGCTACTGTATTGTGAGTAGAACACTGTGAGTCCCTTCTAAGTTGTACTTACATCTGAATTGTATTTGTTTTTTAACAGTTTTACTGACATTTTACTCTGTACACTGTATATTTGTTTTATTGCGTATGCGTTTATGATACAACTTGTGATATTGAATAAAGCTTATTTGAATTTAATTGAGTGGGAGAAAAGATAGGCCTAGGCACCAGGATAAAAGTGGTCATCATTAGCAAACCAAATAGCTAGAAAGTGGCCTACATTTGCAAATAATGTCGTTTTGAATTTATAAAAGCATCCTATGTACATAAACGTCGATTCACTAAAATGCCAGGGGTAGTGGAAGTGACAGCACACACCTCGATGACATCACAGGAAGTGACATCACATTAACCTCGACCCTGAATTCCAAGAAATGATGCCTCAGGTCCCTACTTCTGATGAAATCAGAATAATTGACTTCACTGACACCTAGTGTATACCTCAAAGAGAAAATATACAATAAAATCATAGGGAGATGCACAAAAAAGACATTAAAAGAGCCAGTAGTGGTCAGGCCCACTAGTACTAATAAGTCATGGGGACTATACATCGCATATGAACTATGTTGTTGGCTTGATTTGCTCATTATTTTATAGTTAGTAATTTGGAACATCATCGCTTGTATAGAACTACCACACTTGCAAAGCACAGAGGCAATGGTTCTGTTCAAACATATTTTTTTCACATATTCACATTAATAGACTGTGGCAAAACAATTAAAAATGTGTATTAGTTTTCATTTTATATAATAAAGAATGCACATTCCACTTCTAAATGTATTTATTATTAACTGACACTGTAAACTCCCAGTGAGAGCAGCAGAGAGTAAACAGTTGTCTTCAGAACACCATTTACCTTCTGTGCTTGGTGCTGCTTTTGCCACCATTGAGGCCAGGATTGCAAAGGCAGTGCTAGTAGTGGTCATCACAACAGGCAGGCCTGGAGACCCCTTAAGGGTTCAATTGCTCTGTAGGTGTTTTACCAGATAGGGAAAACTGCATGCATGTCTGCTAGCTGCAGGTGTTTGTGGTAAGGGAAAGTAACAGTAAAAACCTTCCCAAAAGACCATAAGAAGGCCCACAAACAGCCAGAAAAGCGGTCCACACTGACCTGTCGGAAGAGACTACTGGGCACTACCATATTACCCAGTCAGTCAGTGCGACTCTGAATGGGCGAGTCCCTCTTATAATTAATTACTTGTTTGTTCTGTGTAATACTCACTCCACTCATACACTCTAATGCTCTGCAACACTCATTCGATTGATTCCTAACACTCTCCATAGCTTAGTTAATATCGAGTGCAAAATGTAGTTTCTTCTTTTAATTCTGTATTTGACTCGACCTCACTCTTGGACACACATGCGCTATTGCTGCTTTGTGGGGCTTTTTTCAAGGTTGGCACGAAGTGATACAAGCAACAGCTTACTATGCTGTGAGCTCAAGCATGTGCAAGAGCGCAAAAATATACATTGGATTGGGAATGAATCGTAACCCCCCTGGAGCACATGAAAAAGAAGACAGCTTTTTCTGTGCCTGGATTTCAGAAATGGAAAGGACCTCGTGGTGACTCAGAAAACTAGTGGTGCCCCATGCTATATTTTTGAGGTCAGGTTGTTCTCATTCAGTAGCAAATCACCAGGAGGAAAATCATTTCACAGCGCGCCTTAAACAAAATTCCTCCCGTAAAACATGAAGCGAGATATTCATTCTATCAATCTCTTTCTGCATGGAAAGTTTGCGTCGGAGAGCATCAGCAGCAGAACCAGCCTCGCTCCTATTTATTCAGCAGCCGACAGGACACAGAGGGAGAGAGGCTAGACTTTCTTCTGTGTGTCTAGGACTAGGATGTTATACAGGTCTTTGCTAGTCACGCGCACCTTCACGCTTTCTGAGGGAAAAAGGAGACCTGACATATGTTGGCTCGCCATTAATTGAAAATAGGAGAATATTAACCTGCATAAAATGCTTTGGACCACTTCGTTCCTGATTCAGGGCGGTGCTCTACTCCAGGCTTTCAAAATGCTCCTATTTGCATCTCTAAACGGAGAACACCTACTAAAGCTGTGTTTAGTAGTGCGGGGAATGAGATTTTGATATCAATTTATGATTATGATAAATTTAATAAAGAATCCCATTCATCTGTTTTGGACCGCTCGTATCTGTCATTGAGGAAAGGACCACCCCCGCATTGGTTAGATAAACCCCATTAACTGACGCCACTCTGAAGAACCACTTACAACTGATAAAGTTTTAAGAGTTTTATATAAAGTTATTTTGAATGCGTTACAATCCACTCAGGATAAAATCTCAAAGAATACAAAATACAAAATCGGTTACAATATCAGCTGCTTAAGCTTCGATGTGAAGTGGTTCCTTCTGCGTCATCTGCAGTAAGATAAAAATCATCAAGTTAATCTGTCCCTACTCTATGCTATGTAACAATCCTACTTCGCAAGTTTCTTCCCTAAAAAGGTGTCAGCAGTTTGACTTCCAAAGAAGTTCAAACTCTCTTTAGCCTCTAAAGGAAATCTTAAGTTTCAGAAGCAGTACCCTATCTGCCTACCCATCCGCTCTCTAAGGGTCCTCGGCCTACTGCTCCCTTGTGCTCTGATGTCTCAGCACATCTGCTCAAGGCATCTACCCTTGTCTTCGCTCTCGCCTTAGCCTAATGCTAATTGCTCTGCCGATGGTTCTGCTCATTGCTACCTCCTCCCCGGGGTGCTGTCCCTAAAATACACAATCACCGTGTGGGTGGAACGCCCCTTGACGCCCACCACGGACTTCCCCCGATGATGTCAACTTCCTGCTTCTTCCATTGGTCCATTCCTTGCGTCGTTCGTTAAGTTGACCTTTTTCTTAGATGTCATCTTCATCATCTCATCGTCGACTTTTATTGACTCTTTCAGATCGCATGACATATGAACTTAGACAAGGCTTTAACTCTATGTCTCTTAGCTTGACCCTGCTAGGTCCTGTGAATGGTCTTGTCAAAACATAGTCCACATTCAAAGCGTCTCTCCTCACGTTCAAGCAATAAGCTCCGTCCGGCATTGTCACCTTAAATCTAACAAGTGCTAGACTTCTTGGCTCTCACGTCCACATCAAGCTATTTACGACCTTTACAAGCTCATTAAATTACATACAATTGACTATGCTCCTGCGACCTCTTGACCAGTTAGGTTACAAACACAAATGACCTAAACTCTTCCAACATTCCTACAGAAACCCTCTACACAGTACAACCTTTGGCATACATTTATATATCCGTATTTTTAGCAAAAGCCTTAGTTATACTTAAATACATTCTACATCAAATATAAGTAATACATAGAATACGACTGCATAGAATATAACTTATGCATTTTCCTTGGTTACATCTTTATGTGAGTTCTCTTATACATTTATCCACGTTTCTCCGTTTAAAGTTACACATGTTTAAAGTTACACACGTACACGAATTCTACTGTGCACGTTCGATATTTCCTAAGCATTTCTACATTACCCATCATGTATACGGGCCTTCTAAATCTAATGCATTTTAACATGTAAATACATTTACATTTCCTATACCATGTTATCACATTCGTTGGCTTTTATGCTATAATCGCCAACTTAACATTACAATGTGCGTTTCATTCCTACGTTTATGACATATACGTCTAGATATGGCTATGATATACTTTGCATTCAAATTGCGCTCTCTCAGTTCCCCCCTTTGATGACTTTTAGGAGTCATCACTAAAAGCAATTTGAATACATCTCTTATACCGAACTAGTTACATCAGTTCCTCTTTTTATCGATTCAAGTGTTCTCAGACTTTTATACTGTTGATCTTGTAGAACAGCTAGTCTCCTTTCTTGGTCTCTCATCGATCTTTGTAACTGGTTCGACCTATACCATTTATACAATTTTACTAATCCCAATAATGTAATTATACAAATTAATACTATTAATACAGGCTTTAAAATATACCAAACTATACCTTTGCCTAGATTAGCAAACCAACTTCCAACCTTTCCCACTCCATTTCCTACTTTTTCCCAAACATTTACTTTTGATAAATCTTCAATTTCTTGATGAATCTGTGTAATGTTCTGTATGACTTTCTCAAGTGGTTTTGAATTATCAGGAATATATGTACAACATTCCTGAACCTTCAAAGCTTTACAAACTCCGCCTTCCTTTGCTAATATCACATCTAAAGCAAGCCTGTTCTGTAAAACCATCGCTCTAATCGACTGCATCTCCCCTTCTACTAACATCAATGATCTTGCAGTACTGGCAGACAACCTATCCACGACTGTTGCTAACCTTCTAATCTTAACATCGTTAAGAATCAAACCTAACAATGGAAACATCGCTCCAAATACATCTCCTACTACTTCTGCATCTCCTACTTCCCTTTTCGTTCTCCTCGAAGCCTTTCCTTCTATGATCGCTAAATCCTTTGCATGATATATTTTGGGGAAGACAATTGCCAAGTAACACGAACCATACCAATTGTCAGGAAGTTTTACATAGGCATTTCTCCCACAAACAAAATACACATTCGGAATAGCTTGCATCCCTTTCATAAAATCTTTCGTGTAGTACTCTAGTTTAAAAGAGTGCTCGCAACTAACTTCACCTACAAATTCACTCTCATAATACGTTTTGCTTCGAGCTAAACATAACTTTCCTTTCTGCGTTCTATCCAATGCTATTGGACCATTGCTACCTTTCTTTTTATGTGCCTTCTCTTCTTCTGTCCAATCTGTTTTCCATTGTCCTGACATTTTTAGAATCTTCTGCCGTCTGCATCGGTCATCTACTTGGGCTATAAACCTCTTCTCTACCTCTGACACTTTGCAAGTCAGATTATTTCTACGTGCATATGATGTATCTAATGTATCCCAAGGAAGAAAGAATTTAGCCAGTCTATCTTCCTTTTTGTAGTAGTCCCACTTATTCATTCGCTTATAATTCGGAACTTCGGGCAGTACCGAATCATAATTTGAAAAGTAGTACTCAAATCCTTCTCTCCCATAAAATATACTAAGCAGTAAACTACAGGTTATCCCATAAGTCAATGGGAGATGGTGATATCTAATGCCTTCGTCTACAGAAGCCGGCAATTGCATACAAACGTAGCAATCTTTGGCCTCCATGGCATCGATATATTCGTACAATAATTTAGCATATGCATTTGACCTAAAGTTTCCCTGTGACTCGTCTATGTGTAATCTACGAGCTTCATCTGTAAGTAAAGCCTTTTCACGTATAACATTGCTCTCCTCCTTCTTTCCCACGAGAGCAGGTTTCAAAGTCGTTACAATTTTTACATTTGCTATTCTTTTATCATTCTCATGTCCTGCCATGTAAGATATCGTTACTACTATGATTATGAGAAATATCACTATTGCTATAAGTGTACCTACTATACATCTAGCTTTTCTGTTTGGGTTGCCGTTCTCCATGTCATCAAAACAGCGTACCTCGTTCTCTAGCGAAAATTCTCTTTCCAGTCTTTGGTTGCTTGTTTGCTTTCACAGTCTTTAAAGTGCTTTTTGTCAACAGGTATCTTTTTCACCACAATGTCTTTTTCTCTTCTTAGCAGCAGACAATCCTAGCCCTTCTCCGTCCTCTAAATGTAATCCCTAAGTTTATTCTTCTTTCCACTCGGCGCTAGGTTATCTTCTCCTTTATAACATACGTACAAAGTCTTTTATGCATCAACAATTATTTTCGGACCTGCAGCTTTCACAACAATTATTAACAGTTCAAAGCGAATAACTTTTTCTTCTTCCTCTGACATTTGCTGACCAACTGTTGGAAATTGTAATCTTTTTAGCACTAAATCTTGGATTTTACTCAGACGTGGGGGTATAGGAAGTGTGAAAGTCAGTAACCCCTCAGTCTCGAGTCCAGGCGCCAACATCCATATCTCCACTGCCACAAATGGATCGAGATCGATTACTTTCACGCTCTTCACTCTCCCAGATTTCTGTCCCCAATACATCTGCTAGATAAGTCCACTCTGGGGTGGCGTACCTTCTGCAGGGCACACGTACCCTTCTCGATCTTCGTGGACTCTCAGTTCCTGAATCTGTCGTCTCTTCCTCCTGATCCGATTCTTCAGCGATCGGGGCAAGAGTTCTTTCCTTTTTCCTTTCCGAACTTGGCCTTTTCCTTCTCTCCGGCCAACTGGCTTCGTTGCTTTCCGTCTTTCCGCTCCTTGTTCCAGGACCCGTCTCTTGGTCACTCCCAGTTTGCTCGATATCTGTGTCGGACTCCCAATTACTTTCTTCTCCTGAGGCGACTCCGGTCCCACTAGTGTCCTGACCTCCGTCGTCCTGTTCCAACACAGTTTCAGCTTCTTCGATCACCTCCACAGCTTGGCTTTCCCCCTCTATGGCTTCTCCGCTTCCCGCCGGATTCTCATCCGAGAGAGGAGCTGTTTCTTCTGGAGGTGTTGGCACTCTTCGGGTGTGTGAGGCATGTATCCAGTTTGGCAGACCTCCACACTTCACTGCGGTATTCGTTACAAGTATGACTTGAAACGGTCCTCGCCAACGCACGTCTAAGCAGTTCTTCCTGACATGCTTCTTCACCAGGACCCAGTCTCCTGGACTCAGGTCATGGCACAAGTCTTGTACTGATGGAACCTCTGCAGCCTGGACCTGGAGGGACACAGAATTAACGGCATCAGATAGTCCCTTGCAGTAGTCCAAGATCAAATCGTCTGTGATGTTCACTAGCGCTGCAGTCGGAACCGATGGCAATCTCATAGCTCTCCCCATTAGCACTTCATGTGGAGAGAGGCCTGTTCTTCTATCAGGTGTGCTACGTATGCTCATAAGAACTACTGGAAGTGCGTCTGGCCAACTCAGGGATGTCGATGAACAAACTTTAGCCAGTCTGGACTTGATAGTACTGTTAATTTGCTCTACGATCCCTGAAGCTTCTGGTCGATAGCTGCAGTGTAACTTCTGATCGATATTCAAAGCTGAACACAGCATCTTCACCACTTCGCTATTGAAATGAGTTCCTCTGTCCGATTCCAAAGAGGATGGCACCCCAAACCTCGGTATCAACTCTCTAAGTAACAATTTTGCTACTGTAAGGGTATCACACCTACGTGTAGGGTAAGCCTCAACCCATCTAGAAAATATACAGACAATCACTAACACGTATCTGAGTCTGTTGCATGGAGGCATTTCTATGAAGTCAATCTGCATCCTATTGAAAGGCCCCCCCGACCTTCCTATGTGACTCAAGGTAACTGGTGTTCTCTTTCCCACATTTAGTTGCTGACAGATCGTACATCGCTGACACACTGCTTCTGCCGCTACTCTGAACTTAGGATTGAACCACGTTTGTCTGAATACTCTCACCATAGCATCTCTCCCTATGTGTGCTGATCCATGCAATTTCCTTGCCATTGGACTAACAAGCTCATTTGGTAATACTGCCCTCCCGTCGGCAGAAACCCAGAAATTCATCTCACTTTTTTCACACCCTGCTGTTTCCCAGCTCTTTTTCTCATCATTTGGTGCATTTTCCTGTACAGCTCTCAATTCATCCCACGTATCCACCGTGTCTAACAACATGGTCAATTCAGTTCTCTCCTGGACTCCCCCCACTTTGGCATCAGTGTGAGAATATCCCTGCTCTGCGCAGTAACGCGCTACTTCATCTGCGTATTTGTTTCCTAGTGATACAAAGTCCATATTTTTTGTATGTGCTACACATTTGACCACAGCTATGGCCATAGGTTTTTGCAAAGCCTCTAACAGTAGTTTCACGAATTCTCCATTCCTAATAGGAGAACCTGAGGAGGTCATGTAACCTCTTTGAGACCATAACTGCCCGTAATCATGAACTACGCCGAAACCATACTGGCTATCGGTGTATATAGTGACTCGAAGTCTGTCGCCTGCTAGACAAGCACAAGTCAAAGCCACAATTTCAGCTACCTGTGCGGAGTGTACTCCTTCCAGGCAAGCGGCTTCTATAACTCTGGTAATCGTGCATACTGCATAAGCTGCTCTCAGCTGACCGACATCGTTTCTTACGCATGAACCATCAACGAAGAAAATTTAGTCTGGGTCTGTCAATGGCTCATCTACGATATCAGGTCTCGGTTTGGTACATAGTTCAGTCACATCGAGGCAGTCATGCTCTGTACAATTTTCGTCGTCCACTTCATTCGGAAGTGGCATCAAGGTTGCAGGATTCAAGACAGAGCATCTCTTTAGGGTCACATTCTTGGCAGCCAGTATGACCTGCTCGTAGCGTGTGAGCCTGCTATTCGTCAGATGCTGAGTCTTAGTCCTGGTCATTAACAGTTCTACAGAATGTGGTACATACACTTCTAACTGATGTCCCATAACTACGCTTTCAGATCGTTCAATGCTGACACCCGTTGCAGCTACGGATTTGAGACATCCGGGCAACGCTGCGGCTACTGGATCTAATGTAGCCGAAAAGTACGCCACTGGCCTGCGCGCATCTCCATGGACCTGTGCTAATACCGCTAAAGCGCATCCCTCTCTCTCGCAGCAGTAAAGCAAAAAAGGTTTAGTGTAATCTGGCATTCCTAAAGCCGGGGCACGACATAAGTCCTCCCTCAGCTGCAAGAACGCCATCAAACAATCTTTGTCCCATGGTACCGGATCACTTACTCCCTTGTGCGTCAGTTGTAATAGCGGTTTTGCCTTCAGTGAGAAGTTGGCTATCCACTGTCGACAGTAACCGACCATGCCTAGAAACATCCTGACTTCTCTTTGTGTCGTAGGCGCGTTCATTTTCATAATCGCCTCTATTCTGTCTGGAGACACCTTCCGCTTTCCCTTTTCAATCCTGTGGCCCAAGTATTGCACCTCAGTCTTACAATATTGCAATTTACTTGGAGACACCTTGTGTCCGTTCTCGGCCAAGTGATTTAACAAGGTGATGGTGTCTTCTCTGCAAGCTTCCTCAGTTTCTGACGCAACGAGGAGGTCGTCTATGTACTGGACCAGAACTGACTTCTTGGGCAGTACTAGACTCTCAAGATTTCGTTTCAATAACTGGTTAAAGATCGACGGGCTCTCTGTGTACCCCTGAGGGATACGACACCATGTTAAAACGCGATCTTCCAGCTTGAAAGCGAAAAGATACTGGCTCTCTTCGTCTAACGGTATCGAAAAGAAAGCCTGGCACAAATCTATCACGGTAAACCATTCAGCTTGGAACGGTATCTGAAACAATATGACTGATGGATTCGGTACCACTGGACAACATGAGACAACAATGTTATTAATCTTTCGAAGATCCTGCACTATTCTGTATTTTCCACTAGGTTTCTGCAAACCCATGATCGGGGAGTTACATGGACTACCCACGATCTCCTTCAGTATTCCCTGCTTAATCATGGATTCGATCACAGGCTTGATCCCTGCAATCGTCTCTGGCGTTAGCTTATACTGTGGTGTTCTTGGATACTCAGCATGGGGTCTTACCAAGATTTTTACCGGTTCCACTCCTTTGATCAATCCTATTTCTTCCCCAGTAAAATCCCATACCTCAGCTGAGACTTTCTCTCTCAAGTCTTGTGGAAGCTCCTCCACTGTTAAGGTAGGATAAAGTTCCACACACTCCTTTGAGTTTACAACTTTAAAATCAGCGTCCTCATCATTGGTCTGCACTTCTACTCCCTCAGGTGTGCAATGTATCGTGCAATTCAGTTTGCACAGCAAATCTCTCCCTAATAAGCACACAGGACTAGAATCGCAGATCACAAACTGATGTTCGTCACTGTAATTCCCTATCCTTACTGACACTGGTTCGGTCAAGGGATTTGTCATCCTTTTGTTCGCGACTCCTACCACCTGAACCGTTTCTCCTGATATTGGCAGACCCGGGACTGCCACAGATCTTAACGTGGATCGAGTGGCCCCTGTATCCACCAAAAAGGTCGTAGGACATCCCGCTATTTCCGCCTCTACGTATGGTCCTCTCTGATCTACTTCCAAAGCGGCTCCTAGAGTACAGTCTTCCTCCCTATTCGCCCGCTGCCCTGTAAGAGGATCAACGTAGTAGCATTCCTCTCCTCCTACAAACAATGGCATCTGTCTGTAGGTTTTCCCTCCGTTTGAGATGCGAGGTGGTTGAGGAAACGGGGCTCGAGGAGTCTGAGTCCCCCCTTTGACAAACTTGCCCTTCGGGACTGTGGCTCCCTTAACCACGTTGTTCTGAACCTCTTCCTCCTCCTGCTCTAATTCCCCTGACTCAACATTGTAAGGACACTCGCGTCGCCAGTGTCCCACCTCATTACACTGATGGCATCTCGTCGTCTTTTTCAGTGTCGCGATATCCATTCTCGGTCTCGGTCTTTCTTCCTCGTCTCTGCTCTGATTATTCTGTTTCTTTGCCTGCGTTCCTGTTCCCTGCTGCCGCGGTTTATCCTTTCCAGCAGCTTGCATTTGCACTAGCATTAACTTTTCTTTAAGCTTCTTTGCCTTAGAGTCTATCTCGTCACTACAGTACCTTGCATACCTCAGAATTTCATCCAAAGGCTTGTTCTGCCAACAGATCAGATGCTGCTGGATCATTAGACATATTTCTGGTCTTAATCCGAGGACAAACTTCGAAACAAACTGTCCTATGTCCTTGGGATCCATCACATCTAACCCGCTGTATTGCTTGAACGCTTTCAGTAATCTCTCATAGAACTCATGAACTGTCTCTTTCGGCTCCTGAGTAGTTCGATCTATCTTTACCCAGTCTATGTCTTGCACCGGCACTTTCTCTTTTAGCCATGTTATTACTCTCTCGTATTTTTCCATGACTCTGACTGATGGACCATTCGTCCGGGTATCTCTTGGAGGCTCGCAAGTAGGCCATTCAACACTAAGCTTGCACGCCGTCCACAAATCTCCGGGTACTACGATATCGAACAGTGTGTTCAAATCGATCCACAGTACCTTCGAGATCTTCACGAATCTTTCTACCTGCTTATACCACTCGACGGGATTATCCCTAAGCTTTGGGAAGGAATTGGTGAATGCCGCCAAATCCCCCCTACTCCAGGGCACATGAACGTAGCTTCCATTCGCGATTTCTCGCAAAGGGAAGGCTTCCATTCGCATCAGGCCTGCGTCCTGGGACTCCTCAAGCACACTCCGTCTGACAGAGCCCTTTCTGGACCATCTTTCCTCCCATCTATCTAGATCTCTCCATATTCTGATACTTACGATCAATTCCCTTATGTGTACTTTCAGCGCGATCGTTCTGCGATCATCCAAATCCTGATCCGTGCAAGTTAGCCTATGGTTACTCTGTAAAGCCTTAGTTTGTGACAGGTCTACCATGTACCTGTTTGCTAAATTAGATAAGTTCTCATGAGCTGACCTCGCCCTCCGAGTAATATCTTTGGATAGAAACAGTATCTCATCTGGTGTATACGAGGCTAATCTCTCTAATGGCACTGTACCATCAATCAATTCATCCAGATCTGCCTTCAAACTCATCACGTCAAGCCGTTTTGCTTTTATTTCAGCTTTCAGCATTTCAGTTCTATGTTCTTCTCTCATATCCCTCTCACCTCCACTATGCGCCCTACGCCTGAGCACAGGTGAGTTATGAGGAGTCTTCCTTCCATCTCTTCGTTCCCACCCTTCTAGATCCCAAGCCTTTCCATCTCCACGTGGGGTATGGTGGAATAAGGCTCCGTCCCCCAACCCTACGTTCCGATTTTTAGGCTCGGTTTCTCCAGATGTGAGATAGGATCCACCGTTCTGCTCTAACCCACTATAACTCTCTTGCTGTCTGGTGTCGCTTAATAAACGATAGGGTCCGTCACGACCCTCCATGTTCCCGTGATCTCTTTCGCGATCACCGGATGGATGGCGAGACGTTTCGCGACTTCCTATGTTCTCCTGACTCCGTCCACTATCACCGGATGCATGTCGAGACGCTTCGCGACTCTCCATGTTTCCGTGACTCCAATGTCTCACATTCTCACCTGGGGCATGGTGTGTGCACCTAAAGGTATTCTGGTACTCCTGTGTCCTACGTTCCCCTTCACTGAAGGTGACGCGAGGCACTTCGCCACACCCTGCACTTCTGTCTTCGCACATTAGCCTATTGCTGTTATCAGCAGGATAAGTATCTCTTCTGCTCTCTTGGCTTCCTCTCTCCCACTCGGGGCTGCTTTCGCCAGCTCCACAATGAGAGAGAATCCTGTTATCCTGCTCTCTCCACTCGGATCCCGTTTCTAAACTTTTATTCCGAGCCTCTTCGGCAGCGTCCCATTCTCTCAGGTATTCCCTTAATTCCTTATGGGTTTTCGGTTTAGGACCCCTCAAATCCATTGGTCCTCTTCGACCTCCCTGTTCTACCCTGGGACCCGTTGCGGAATCTAATGGGGTACTCCGACTTATTGGTGCTCGTATTTGCCTGTGGGGATTCATTGTGGCATTCCTATTCTCCTCTTCTGCTCTTTCATTGTCCCATCGTGCCTGTTCCTCCTGCTGGACCCCTTCTGGGTTATAGATTGACACAATAGGGCCTATGGTGACCGGGACCTGCAAAGCGTCCGGCATTTGGTATGACCTAGCGCATTGCGTCTCCGGCACCTTCTGGACCACAAATCTTCCCACTACTCTCTGTTCAGAACTGGTTTGGGGTATTTCCTCAGTCTTATTAGCGTCCCACTCTGTTACCGGGATCGACTTATACTCCCCCCACCTAGCTCCGTCCGTTTGCGGTAATATGGGACTCGCAAGTTCCCCGCTGTATGGAGGTGGTCTGTCTGTCAATAGCCTCTCTATCAGATCCTCCTCCGACTCGCTTTCCTCATCATCTTGTTCTAGAGGTTTCCTTTCTCCCGTAGCCTCTATCATGGTGAACAGTTTGTCCGCTTCTATCTTTTGTACCCTCCATTTCTTAGCTTCATCGTCCCATTTAGCATCCTGCACTGCTTTTACCGATCTTCTCACTCTTTCTTGTCGCCTCTTTACGCCCCTTTCGTGTGCTGTTCTAAACCACACACCAAGAGCTTCAAATTGTGTTGGCCTCGGTAAAGGTCTCATTGAAAGCATCGTCGCCTTCAGTTGGTTCAACACTTCTAATTTAAACGTTCCAAATCTTGGAAACGCCAGTTCCTTTTGCCCTTTAGTTAGCCTGTGCCACTCGGAAATCCATAATATCGAGTGTAAGCCTACATTTACTGCCATATGATATGCTGGTGTGCCTTCTGGTGGAGCTTCTTCTCCGGCATATAAATTTCTCCTTTTCTTTTTAAAGATTTTTCCTAAACCCTTAAAACACTTCATTTCGATCACGTATGATATTTCTTGCTTATTTGCGTCTTGATAACAACCACCAATCCCTGTACGACTCTCGCTAATCAGCCTATCCCAGCACGGTTCTACACCAACCGACCAATCTCAGCGCGGCTCTACGCTGACGTCACTTCTCCCTTCTTCAGCAACTTCCCTCGTTTTTCAACTTGTCTCACGATTTCACATGCGTTTTCATTCATACATTGAAAAATGACTACTTCCGTTCAAGCGATCACTTTTCTCTGACTGTACGGCCACAGTCTAACTGTAATTGCTACCTCAACTGGCACAGCGTCTTTCCTCTTACGGTCGGACACTTGCCTCAACTGATAGGTTACTTACACACAGTAAACGTACGACCAGCGTCCGCTACTCATTCACTCACACATACGCTCCCCGTATCATCGGTCTGTCGGGAAATCAATGGTACCTCATGACCCCCTTTCAATGGTAGACAAATTACTCTGGGTGTTCGATACACCTGAACCACTTAAGTCCTCTGGACATAAGATTTCATCCGGTTGCGCGCGCTCACAACCTTCCCCCAATCACACTACAGGCATTCAACTCCGCTTGACATTACAACACAGGAACAACATAAAACACCGCAATCTTACAACGCATGACCCTTATACTCACTCTCGACCGACTCTGCTGCTTTTCTCTCGACGCACCATCAGCACCGTCTTCGACTGCAATTCTTCTTCTGGTCGACGATGACTAGGGACCTTGGGGTAAACTAACCTGGCCTAGGTCGTCTTCCTCAAGAAGATAACCATCATTACTCTGCTACCAACTGCGGGGAGTGAGATTTTGATATCAATTTATGATTATGATAAATTTAATAAAGAATCCCATTCATCTGTTTTGGACCGCTCGTATCTGTCATTGAGGAAAGGACCACCCCCGCATTGGTTAGATAAACCCCATTAACTGACGCCACTCTGAAGAACCACTTACAACTGATAAAGTTTTAAGAGTTTTATATAAAGTTATTTTGAATGCGTTACAATCCACTCAGGATAAAATCTCAAAGAATACAAAATACAAAATCGGTTACAATATCAGCTGCTTAAGCTTCGATGTGAAGTGGTTCCTTCTGCGTCATCTGCAGTAAGATAAAAATCATCAAGTTAATCTGTCCCTACTCTATGCTATGTAACAATCCTACTTCGCAAGTTTCTTCCCTAAAAAGGTGTCAGCAGTTTGACTTCCAAAGAAGTTCAAACTCTCTTTAGCCTCTAAAGGAAATCTTAAGTTTCAGAAGCAGTACCCTATCTGCCTACCCATCCGCTCTCTAAGGGTCCTCGGCCTACTGCTCCCTTGTGCTCTGATGTCTCAGCACATCTGCTCAAGGCATCTACCCTTGTCTTCGCTCTCGCCTTAGCCTAATGCTAATTGCTCTGCCGATGGTTCTGCTCATTGCTACCTCCTCCCCGGGGTGCTGTCCCTAAAATACACAATCACCGTGTGGGTGGAACGCCCCTTGACGCCCACCACGGACTTCCCCCGATGATGTCAACTTCCTGCTTCTTCCATTGGTCCATTCCTTGCGTCGTTCGTTAAGTTGACCTTTTTCTTAGATGTCATCTTCATCATCTCATCGTCGACTTTTATTGACTCTTTCAGATCGCATGACATATGAACTTAGACAAGGCTTTAACTCTATGTCTCTTAGCTTGACCCTGCTAGGTCCTGTGAATGGTCTTGTCAAAACATAGTCCACATTCAAAGTGTCTCTCCTCACGTTCAAGCAATAAGCTCCGTCCGGCATTGTCACCTTAAATCTAACAAGTGCTAGACTTCTTGGCTCTCACGTCCACATCAAGCTATTTACGACCTTTACAAGCTCATTAAATTACATACAATTGACTATGCTCCTGCGACCTCTTGACCAGTTAGGTTACAAACACAAATGACCTAAACTCTTCCAACATTCCTACAGAAACCCTCTACACAGTACAACCTTTGGCATACATTTATATATCCGTATTTTTAGCAAAAGCCTTAGTTATACTTAAATACATTCTACATCAAATATAAGTAATACATAGAATACGACTGCATAGAATATAACTTATGCATTTTCCTTGGTTACATCTTTATGTGAGTTCTCTTATACATTTATCCACGTTTCTCCGTTTAAAGTTACACATGTTTAAAGTTACACACGTACACGAATTCTACTGTGCACGTTCGATATTTCCTAAGCATTTCTACATTACCCATCATGTATACGGGCCTTCTAAATCTAATGCATTTTAACATGTAAATACATTTACATTTCCTATACCATGTTATCACATTCGTTGGCTTTTATGCTATAATCGCCAACTTAACATTACAATGTGCGTTTCATTCCTACGTTTATGACATATACGTCTAGATATGGCTATGATATACTTTGCATTCAAATTGCGCTCTCTCAGTAGCACATCGACTCTCCACTCAAATGCAAGTTTGCTCTCATTGACAGGGCAATTGATGCCTCCAGGCCCAACCTTCATTCACAGACGAGCTCGTGCATGCACGTGTCCAGTCAGCCTCCTCGAATTGCTCAAATAACTATTCCTCTGTCGCCTCTGTATGGCTTCAGTACTCCTTAGCTGAAAGAAATGAAGAACCATTCTTATTTTTTGTCTGCTCATCGCTCCGCGCTTCGAAGGCATTGATCAAGCACTTTATGGCTGTGTGAGCATCCAGCGGTGTGCGCGCTCGCCTTCTGGTTAACTACGCAGATGGAAAACACAGTGGGGCAGATTTAAAAAGTCCCTTGCACCACCGGTGTGTCACTTTTTGTGACGTACCGGTGGCATATTTTACTGCTCCATATTTACAAGGGCAGGAAAAGCCACCCTGTGTGACTTTTCCTGTCCTTGTAAATATGGCCCCTTTGCAGGCAGCACTTTGCGTGACAGGAGCGTTCCAGTGGTGATGCTGTGGGTGTTCCCACGCAACACCCATGGACCCAGACACATTTCCAGATTAATGAGGAATCGTAAATCTGGAAATGCGTTTGAATGCTACGCCTCCCCTGTGGAGGTGTAGGGAGGTGCAACGAGGAGAAATGTATTAATTTCTCCTTGTTTTCTTCCTGTTTCTATGCTCTCTGCAGCACACATAGAAAGAGGAAATCGCCTCTAATTTGTTCAGGAAGGGTTCGCTTCCAGCACAGAAACAATCATTGAAAAAATGCTGTCTTTCAACTTCTATGGGGTATATTCTCAAGAACATGCGATAACCATTGCAAATTTAGCTTAAAGGAATTTTGCATATCGCAGTCTATTGTGAGAAAATAACACTGTCTCAACGTCCCATTCCCAACCCGGTGGCACCATGCCCATGCGATAGTAGCAGGATAACACCCCAAATGACCTCGTAAGAATCAACACGATGCACAGAAAATGTGAAACACGAATGCCACAAAAGTTGTAATGCCCTAAATCACAATACAAAAATCAGCGGCAACCAGCGACAGGCCTGCAATTCCCACTCGACATGCTGGAAAATGCACTATAAAAGCAACAACAAAAAACACCAAAACTAAATCAAACTGCGTAGCACCATGGATGCATCCGGACCAAGTGCAGAGGACAACCCGAACCCCATAAGCCCCACGGAGGACCAGCCAGGAATGCTGTGTCCGGGGAAGGCCAAGGAAAAGAGGAAGAGGAAGATGGGGTTCAGTCCGCAGGAAGACCGGATCATCGTAATATAGGTGACAGAACACTACCAACAACTGTTTGTCACTGCCACTGCAGCACTAGAAACCCAAATGGAAATATGGCAGACCATCAACAGCGTCAATGGAGTCGGAGTATCGCTGAGGTCAAAGGAGGAGGTGAAGAGGCGCTGGCATGATATGCAAAGCCAGACCAAACAGAAACTCACCGCCAACCGGAAGGCAACAACGGCAAATGGAGGTGGGAGTCCTGTGCTACAGGAGGAGCTGGATGAGCTGAAGGAAATGGTGGCCACAGTCACCAGTGTGGAGATGGTGGCAGGATTTGGGGCTCAATATGACCTGACCCAACAGCAACAGGGTGATTAACGACCAGTGATTAGGGGGACAAGGGGAGATGGGCACAATGGCAAATATGCACAATCATGTGTAGCACACTGCACAAGCACGATGATAGTGGAAGGTGTCCCTGGTACCCTTGGATCACTGCAGCACACATAGAAACACCAAGTAGGTCCCGTCCACTAGGTGCAGTTATGGGCCCTCTCCATATCACCAATGACCCAATCTACCAATGCACATGTGCAGAATCTAGAAATGCAGCGGCTGTGTGAGCCACACTGACTATGCAAGTGACACTGCATGAACTATAGCATGGCTTCAGTCAAAATACATGACACTGTGCACAATTCGCCAAAGAGTGGCCCTGTGTGGATCGCATCCGTAAAGGAGCAGGTGACACTCTGCAACATCCACATGCACCTACAACCCATGATGTCCATTACACATTAGCAGACAAACAATGCACAAAACAACAAAATCTGTCCAAGAGCACAAATCACCCAAGTCGCAAACATTTCTGCCCCCGAAAAGCACACAGTTCAAAGCACACCTCCTCAAAAGGATAAGTGGCCTCGAAATCAGAGCTGCAGGGGCGACTCTTCCACAATGCAGGACACACACATGGCAATCACAGCACATCAACATTGACGGCAATGTGGTACAAAGTGCAACACCTACACCACAGGACAGAGGACACAACAGATTCAGCTTGTGCATAGTAGCTGGGCACTCACATCTAGCATTGCCTGACACTGTGTGATAATAATGTACAAGTACAACCACACATCCGTCATGTAGTCGAAATGCCCACTGTCTGCCACCAAGTAGTCTGCTCCACCAAAACAGTCACATTGTCATGCTGTCTGTAAGTAAACATCTATAAAGCGTCAACATACATGGGTCACTCTGTTACCCTGCATCTCCCCCGTACATTGCAGAGGGACATTTAACCCCTACTGCAGAGCAGACCACAAATCTCATCAGTGATGATGAAGAGGACAACCTGCACATTTGCTCAGACACCTTCCAACGGCTAATGGAAAGCCTCCACACCCCACCCCCAGGAGTAGGACAGCCCAGATGCCTCGCGGTGACCCCACCCCATGCACAGACCACACAGCAGGAAACACACACCACCATGGCTGTCCCCCAGTACCCCCCGAACATAATACAGAATTCCAATGCCGTGTGTTGGGTTGCCAGGTGGAGATGTCTGATCAGCTGCAGGTGGGTTTTGAGCTCGGGGCAGCCAAACTTGATGCTATACGTGGGTGTCTGAATCCCTTCAAGGACCACTTACAGTCCCTAACGGACACCCACTGTCCCCACCATGCTCTCCAACAATCCATGGCTGACATCGCTGGGGCTTTTACTCAGACTGTCTTGTCAAAAAGGCACCAGGGATGACAGCACAGAGTTGACACAGATGCGCAGGACAATGGAGATCATGGAGAAGATGCAGGTTGGAAGTATGGCTGCCACGGCTGAACACCAGCAAGATGTAGCTGGGTAAAGCTGGGATCTTCCATGCCTTGCAGTTCCTCACCTTGCCATTGCTACCACTGAGCCTGTCCCAGATTATTGCTGTGGGAACTTTGACACACATCTCCGACACTTGATGTGTCAGTAGCACACAGTGATGCAGCCTTATCACCTTCGCACCTTGATGTCTCAGTGGCACACAGTGATGGAGCCATTACACCACCACATACCCCGGACACAGAAGTATCAGAGGAGTAAGATGTGGATGGTAATGACTGTGTGAAGAAAGAGGTAGTAGCATCCATCCCCACCATATGACCTGTCCGTGCCTGGTTCACCCCTATGCAACATGCACTGGGACAACACCTCCCACTGACACCTGGGACACTCTACGACATTCACCAAGACCCCGACATGGACTGCCATATCTTCACTGGTTGCCAATTATACAGCAATCCTGCTGCGGACTGCACTCTTCCTCTTCCAATTTACTTTTCAATCCCCAAAGGACTCTGGTTGACCCACCACTGGGCTACAATGTAATGCGGGCTTGGCATGGCCATGTCCGGCTCCAGCCACGGCATTCAACAGAATGTGAATAAAACATTCTAAATCACACAGATGTGTCATGTCTATGTTCAATCAAGCATGAAAATATGAATGGATGTAGGAATATTGATTGCACAAGAAGGTACACTCTGGTAAATGACATCAATGCACATGTTTGACTCAGAGTCACATGGCTAATTAGATGACTGTGAAGGTGTGAACTTGCTGTGGGCTCATTGCACATGAACAACAATCTCACCCCCCATCCCCCCCCCCCAACGTAGGCACACGTCCATGTATTAAATAGGGCTGTGTGTCTAAATAACAAAATCGGTAGCAGGCCAGAAATTGTGTCCTCCATCTCAGGTGACAACAGAACATCACTTCGCATTCCTACTCACACACATCAGTGTGGCCACATTCTGTTTTTGATGTATAACATTGCTCCACATGGCCAGAGTTTGGGCACCATACTCACATTGCTGAAGACAAGTAAGTGCAGAGGTATGCCAGCAACTATCCCAAACACAATGTCTGGCTCACAGAGGTGGAGCTGTCAAAAAGGACCCACATCCATTGCACATGTGTCAGTCAGTCCCTCCCTATGTAGGGACAATGCTCATTGTGGCACACAATTTGTCAATCTAATCCACTCTCATCACAGTTAGAAACCAGTGAAGTTGCATAGACTTTATTGGCATGTGTGTGTCTTTTTTTTTTTTTTTTTTTTTAAATACTTTATTCGACAACATTGTCATAAAAGCTTTCTTCCCTAAACTAGACATAATAAATACTAATCTAATAATAAAAACGTATTAAATACCATACATTAGTACATAGTTGGCGAATAAGAATCTTTAAAATTTACACATACTTTTTAAAAAGAGTATCATCACAGACCAAAGGAAGCTCATGTAGTTCATGGGGGTTTTAAAGTGCGCATGCGTATTATCCAGGCCCATCCCAGGAATTTAGCCACAGCAATTACAAATTGAGGGGCACAATTTGATTTCAGGACCCTAAAAGCCTCAATACATCTCCTTGTGCCCAAGTTTCTGCATGCCGGTTTCAGCCACCTATTCCTTGGGGCAACGTATAGTGGACATACAAATAAAAAGTGCAAAATATCTTCTACATGGGATTTACAATGGGAGCATGTATTTACATTCTCTGGGGACCACTTAACAGTAAAAGCATTTAGGGGCAAGGTGCCAACTCTGAACTGAAAAAAACAATTTCCTATCTAGAGGCTTGGAGATCAAATCCCAATACTGTTCAAACATTGGGGAGGTTTTTAACTCTAGGAACTGGGATGTCAAAGCAGGAGCTTGGCTAGAGGTCAGTGCAGGATTATTTATCATGTCCCAGTATAACTTTTTTAATGTGGTCTTTGAAGGGAGGTCATCTGGGTCTGTTACGGACCACAAGTGTTCAAGGTGCAAATTTTGAAGTAATTTTCTCACTTCTTTTAGCCAGACTACTTTATGGAAGATATCAGAGTTATCAACGTCCAATAAGGCAGCAGCATAATGTCTCAACTCCGGGGTGGATTTTATACGCCTCCAATATAGAAGGGGGCGAAGTCTGATCATGTCCTCAATCCTTTTCCTCCCCAGATCGTAAAGGAGAGGAGTGGAGGGGGTGCTCTGTGGAACCCCGATTAAACCCCGCAGGAATTTATTTTCTGCCACTGTTAAAGCATTCAAATTGGTGAAACCCCAAAGTTCTGATCCATAAAGGCATGCACCCAGCACTTTCATGCCATAGATCTCCAATGTTGGCTGTATTGGTTTTGTAAATGAAGATTTATACTTTTTGGCTATTGCCCCTGCCAACTGGTTAAAATTTAACAATACAAAGTCCATGTGGGATCTCCAATTCATACTAGCGTTCAGGGAGATGCCTAGATAGGTGAAGGCATCCACTTCTTCCAAGAAAGCCCCGTTGTAAACCATTTTCCCCTTGAATTTCTTGGAGGGATTCAGATTCATGAATTTTGTCTTTAATGTATTTATTTCTAAGCCCCGGATCCGGCAGAATTCACCAAAGCGTTTATTGTCTTTTGTAGACCACTAGGGGTCCGCGAGACCAGCAAAGCATCGTCTGCGAACATAAGTACTGGAACTCGCTTCCCATCTAGTAATGGAGCATCCGTCGGAACTTGCTTCAGAAAATCCACAATGCCATTTATGTAGAGGGAAAATAACGTGGGGGCCAGGACACAGCCCTGTCTTACACCTCTCTCAACAGGGAAGGTTTCCGTGACCTCACCCTGGGCTCCCCACCTAATCCGGGCATAATTGTTCTCGTGGAGTCTTACAAGCAAAGTTAGTAATTCCGGGCTTATTCCTAAATCCCTTAAAACATCCCAAAGTTTTTGTCGGGGAACTAAATCAAACGCGGACTTTAGGTCAACGAAAACAGCGAACAGAGGACCATTTAGCAGGGTAACATTTTTCCAGTATAAAGTTAAAAAGTGGAACACCTGGTCGACAGAGCTGGTTAAAGGTGTGTGTGTGTGTCAGTAAAGACAAGGCAAGGGCCACAACATGCAGGGAAAGGCTTAAGACACTTACACACAGCATGGGAACATGTGGAGGTGCAAGAAATGTGGAGGCAAAAACGTACACGAAAGCATTACGGGTGGCAAAGGTCTCAGCCCACCTTGCCTTGCTTGACGAGTCATGTGATGTTTGGCATCTGCTCATTGTCCCGTGTGAGGGGACATGACTCACAGCCCATGGGATCTGCATAGGGCTGTACCACCGGACAGCGCCGACTCTCTGCTCTGCTGACTGTGGTTAGGAGAAAGGGTCCAACAAGGTCACATGTCGTGCTACATTGCCATTCTGTACTCTCCCCCAGCAGAATGTCCAAATAGGGAACATTGCCAAACGATGCTGTGCTGCTCCGACCATGGAACTGCATCGCCTTGCTCAGGTGTGGGTACACACGGGTAGTTCCAAGCACATGCATTCTGAGTCCAGATGAAGGCAGAAATGCCAACTGTTGTGGAGGGATATGTGAGCATTCCCCATGATGCAGCAAGGTGTTGGGACCTGTGCTGTGGGTGACAATCCGATGTGGCTGCAGGAAAGTAGTTACTCGTCCATAAATGCGAGCACAGCTTCATGGGCAATCTGTTCCAAAAGTACAGGTTTAGCCAATCCCTTAACTGGTCCGGGCAGATTTGCTCAGTCCACGCCTTTTCACCAATCCGCAACACATGAGGAGTTGTGCAATCTCCCATGCACAACTGCCGGCACATACGCCAAAGATCAGTGCATCCAATGCACGGGTATCCCGGTGACACTCCTGTTTGTGGGCCATCAGGGGTCGCACTGTCAAGTCATAATCTAAATCTGCTACTGATGCGTTGGATAGGCAGATCCACATGGGCCACTCTAATGTTCATGATCAACAGTGGAACCAGGGCTGGACACAGGTGACGTAGGAAAGACGAAAACTCAGACGGAAACTGATTCACAACACTGCCATTGGCAGTGATCCCAACAGATGCAGCATTCGTGCATGGTACAGGTCCACGTGACAGGAGTTGTGCATGTGGCCGGGATTGCCTGCCATTGCGTTTTTTGGTCTCGTAGCACCGGCAATCCTCAGACGAGTGGCAGTTCGGTGAAAGATATGCCACATCTCTGGGCAATGAGTCGTATGTGTGTACAACTTTTGGACGTATGGGTTGTTTTTAACCAATGTGTCAAGGGCATCCCTTGTAGGTGTAGCTTGTGCAGAGACACATGTGTAAGGGGTGTGGGCACGTTGGTCTTTCATTAGAGCAGTTTGTGATGTGGGAGTCGGAGGCTGGTATGGTTTCTCACGAAGGGTGTGCCAGCCGCATTCAGAACCAAGGGCAGGGGTTCAGTTGTCCTTCCGCCTTCTGTTTTCAGTAGGTATGGGCGTAAAATCCGTTTCGTTCGCGAAATTTGTGGATTTTTGGCAAATTCACGGTCCGCGAATCGCGCGAATTTGCCCAAAAATCCGCAAATTCGCAAGCTGCGAATTATTTTGCTTAGCGCGCTTGAAAAATACAATATCGCGCGCGCGGCGTTGACTTACCGTGATTCTGAGTCCGCCGAGTTCTTTTTCTTCCGGTTTGCGTGTGCTGCGCCATTTTTAGTTCTTGCTGCGTGATCTCGCGCGAGTTTTTCGAACGCATTTACGTCATCGCAGCTCGCCATCTTGCACAATGAGAGTTTGACAACGCAAGTACGTCATAAGGGCCAGCGATCACACATTGCGGGAGTAAACAATGCCGAACACGTAGATGCGGCGCGCAGCTGACTTCTAGCTGGAGATTTGAACAGCTCGCGTTCCAGAAATTGCAAAAATTGCAATTCTGCACAAGAAATCCACAGCAGGAAGCATAGACCTTCTGAAAATGATGATTTTTATCAGAATAACACCTCAGATTGACATTTGGCTGCACTTTTTGGTGCAAGGAGTCAATTTTTGGTGGGGGGGAGGAAGGAAGTGCCCCAGAGTCTCCAACTTCCTGTTCCTGTCCAGCAGGCTCCTCCCAGTGCTTTGTCCATGTCCTGGTCACTTTTGATTTGGATCTGGAGCTGGAAGGATTACTTTTTGTGGCTGCTACTGGATATTTGTATTTGAGGACTTTTTGGACTTTGGAGTTTGGATCACTTTTGGACTTGAGATTTTACAAGTAAGTTGGTGTTGTTTGTTTAGGGCATTGCAGTTGAGGCAACTACAGTTTTAAAACTTTTTTCACATCTTTAAAAAAAATATATTATGGGTAGCCACTGTATCCAGTAGGCCCAGGGTTAGTCATGGGTGCATGATATAACTGTTTCTGTGATTTTTTTTTAACTTCATTCTCATTGATGTCATGGAATTTTAGCTCACTGTTATATGTTGATTTTCTTTTAATTTTGGGGTGCCTGTAAAGCCTCACTAGCCAGTAGGCCCAGGTGTAGGATTGTGGTGATTTGTGTGTTTTTTCGACTTTTTGGGGTGGTGTTGGGGCCTGGCCATGTGGGTGGGGGCCATTTTGAGGCCTGGTACAGGCAGAGCCTGGCCATGTGGTGGGGGTCAAGGGGCCATTTTGAAGCCAGGCAGTGTGCTCAGGCCTGCACCCAGTTTGCCTTGCTTTCAACCATTATACCCAGGTGTAGTGAGTGGTGCATGGACCTAGTCTTTCTGTGGGGTGTCTTGAATTTAAACATCATTGAGGGCATGGATGGCATTGGATTGTGGTGATTTTTGTGTGTTTTTCAACTTTTTGGGGTGTTGTAGGGGCCTGGCCATGTGGGCGGGGGCCATTTTGAGGCTTGGTCCAGGCAGGCTCTGGCCATGCTGCTGGGGGTCAAGGGTCCATTTTGAAGCCAGGCAGTGTGCTCAGGCCTGCACCCAGTTTGCATTGCTTTCAACCATTATGCCCAGGGGTACTCAGTGGTGCATGGACCTAGTCTTTCTGTGCGGTGTCTTGAATTTAAACATCATTGAGGGCATGGATGGCATTGGATTGTGGTGATTTTTGTGTGTTTTTCGACTTTTTGGGGTGTTGTTGGGGCCAGGCCATGTGGGTGAGGGCCATATTGAGGCCTGGTACAGGCAGGGCCTGGCCATGTGGTGGGGGTCTAGGGGCCATTTTGAAGCCAGGCAGTGTGCTCAGGCCAGCACCCAGTTTGCCTTGCTTTCAACCATTCTTCCCAGGTGTAGCGAGTGGTGCATGGACCTAGTCTTTTTGTGGGGTGTCTTGAATTTAAACATAATTAAGGGCATGGATGGCATTGGATTGTGGTGATTTTTGTGTGTTTTTTGACTTTTTGGGGTGTTGTTGGGGCCTGGCCATGTATGTGGGGGCCATTTTGAGGCCTGGTCCAGGCAGGGCCTGGCCATGCTGCTGGGGGTCAAGGGTCCATTTTGAAGCCAGGCAGTGTGCTCAGGCCTGTACCCAGTTTGCCTTGCTTTCAACCATTATGCCCAGGGGTACTCAGTGGTGCATGGACCTAGTCTTTCTGTGGGGTGTCTTGAATTTAAATATCATTGAGGGCATGGATGGCATTGGATTGTGGAGATTTCTGTGTGTTTTTCAACTTTTTGGGGTGTTGTTGGGGCCTGGCCATGTGGGTGGGGGCCATTTTGAGGCCTGGTACAGGCAGGGCCTGGCCATGTGGTGGGGGTCAAGGGGCCATTTTGAGGCCAGGCAGTGTGCTCAGGCCTGCACCCAGTTTGCCTTGCTTTCAACCATTATGCCCAGGTGTAGTGAGTGGTGCATGGACCTAGTCTTTCTGTGGAGTGCCTTGAATTTAAACCTCATTGAGGGCATGGATGGCATTGGATTGTGGCGATTTTTGTGTGTTTTTCGACTTTTTGGGGTGCTTAACTGATGTTCCTCTGGCTTCCATTGCTTTTAGGTGCACAAGAGAACCACCAGTGCCAGGAATAAGTCCTGCAGCGGTGTGTGCAGCACAACGTCACGTGACATCACGTGTGGCCACTGATAAGACAACTCTGCAACTCTTGCAACTGCGGCCTGCTGTTCTGACATCTGATGAAGATGGCCCCAAAGAAAGGTGGCCGTAGCACCTCAGCGAAAAAAGTTGCCAGTGCCACTGCCAGTGAGAAGGAGCAGAAGAAGCAAGTGGCACCACCTACAAAGGAGACTGGTGTGCCTACCGACACCTTTTTTGGGAAAAAAACTACGCCTGCAGCAGCAGCGGTGTCCGCTTGGGACTAAGCTGGAAGCAGCACCTCCGCTTCATTGGGCTCAGTGCCACCACGCCATGTTAGGTGCAAGACCATGAGTGCTGCTGAGGCAGCCACTTTACTTTCTCAATCACCCTCGACCAGTGATGTTGGCTCATCACAAGAAAGTACCATCCAATCAATGCTGGGTGTAACTCAGCTGATGAGTGTTCAACAACCACAGCTGCAACGACAACCACAGGTGCAACTAGTACAAGCGCAAGTACATGGACAAGGAGAGGCGTAAGTAGAGGCGTAAGTAGAGGCGTAAGGAGAGGCGCAAGTAGAGCCGCAAGGAGATGCGCAAGTAGAGGCGCGCTGGAGAGGCGCATGGACAGGTGCATTGAGAGGTGCAACTAGAGGTTCATGGAGCGGCGCAACTGCCTACAACGCTTGTTCCTCCAGAAGTAGGGGCACATCAGGAAATTGATATTCAAGAGGAGGTATCATCTGAGGAAGCCACTCCTCCTGATGATGATCCATTGTCTTCCAGATCCCCAGCAAGAAAAAGGTCAAGGAGGGCTGCTACTACTACAAGTTCTTCTTCAAGCCCTCTTCATTCTGATGACCTTGATCTTGATTGGAACCCACAAATGCAGTCTGAGAGTGAGGCACGCCATGAGCCGACAACGGTAGCTAAGCCTAAAAGGAACTTTCCCGCAAGGCTTCAACTTATGGGTGACGAGGACGAACAAGAAGTGGTGTCCATCAGACAGACATTTTCACCCTATCCCGAATGGCTGCTGAGCGGGATGTGGGCGGTGTGGCCCTGGTACCACCACCAATGCAGTTAACTACAACACCAACTCGACCTACAGCTTCCATACTTTTTAGTCAGAAGGGCCGGCAGGGACCTCCATCCAGCTCGACCTCAAGTAGTCGTGCTGTAAGTGAACAACAGAAACGAATTCAGCCACGCCCACTTCATCTGGCATTGAAACTCAAAGTAGCACCTTCCCCACCAGCAGACATCTCCAGTCCCCAGTTTGGGACTTCTTTACTGTTAGCCAAAGTGCGGAAAACATGGTTGTTTGTACGTTTTGTAAAACCATAGTTAGTCGGGGTAAGCTTGGTACCAACTATGGTACCGGAGGCCAGAGAGGTCATCTCAAAAAACACCACATTATCCAGTGGGAGTAGCACCTAAGTAAGATCGAGGAAGCCAAAAGAAAAACAAATCAAAATGTATCCATTGATATTACATCTGATGATGACGAGAGGCTGATTGTGCAGGGGGGAAGTAAAGAAGCGACAGACATTTTTTCTGGTACACCCAGTACCCCTGGCAGCAGCACTGCAGTGGTATCGCACACACCATCTATCCCTGTAACATGTATGAGGCACACTAAGAGTCTGGGAGAGACACCAATGCGAAAAACTATTTCACTGGGCCTAACTGGTTTGAAGAAGTCATCATCATCATCACGTAAAATGGTCCAGCCCACCATTAGCGGAATGTTATGGTTGGAGGCGCCATTTGAACGCAACCACCCAACTGTACGTCTGTATAGCGCAAAGCTGGCTAAAATGCTAGCGCTGGGCCTTCTCCCTTTTTCTTTCGTGGAAGGGGTGGGTTGTCTAGAATTTGTGGCAACAGTCTGCCCTAAATGGAAGGTTACTAGCCGGTCCTATTTTGCCAGAGTTGCGGTTCCAGCACTACATGAAGATGTGCTGGAGGTGATTGGGGCAGCTTTGCAGAAGAGTGCTGTTCACACTATACACCTGACAACAGACATGTGGACCAGTTGCCAAGCCCTTGATTACATGTGCATCACTGCACACTGCCGTAAGCATGGGCGGAAAATCCGTTTCGCTCGCGGATTTTGCGGATTTTCGGTAAATTCGCAATCCGCGAGATCCGCGAATCTCCTGCAAAATCCGCAAATCCGCGAGCAGCGGATTTTATGGCTTGCTCGCACTGTTCGCGTGAGTTCGCGGCTTGCCAGTACAACTTCGCACCCCGCGAGTAAGTGCTAAATTGCAGAAATACGATCTTAGCAAAACTGAAACTACTTACCAGGTTCAAAAGTTCAGGCTCATCATTAGTAGCCATTTCCTGTAGTGCTTCCTGAGGGGCCCCTCCAGAGTTCAGTTGCCAGTTGCAACTATTATGTGACCCTGCTCTGAACCTCAGAATAGTTACACATATGCCACAAAGGTCCTGAATTACAGCTAAGGGAGACAAGCAGGAGCCAGGCTGGAAGTTAAAATCCATTAATCAGCCCCTAATTCATTATTGTCAGTTGGGGCAGGGCAGGTGTTGTAACTAATTTTGCAACAATGAAAGCACTTAGCAAGTGCAAAAGATCACTAATCAGGAAGCACTAAGGAAGCAGGTGCCAGCTAAAAAAATATTCTGTGACACATTAATCAGCCCCAAATTAATTCAGGTCACTTGAGGCAGGGAAGGTGTGCTTTGCTTTGCCGAAAATAATGTACACTGGGCAACCAGAGGGTGTGGTGATGAAACAGAGGGTGGCATGGGTGGGCCAGAGGGTGGCATGAGTAGTCAGAGAGTGGCAGTGGTGACAGAGAGTGGCAGTGATGAAGAAGAGTGTCCCAAACAGGCTGGACACGTAGAAACAACAAGTTCGCAAAACTTGCGACCCGACAGGTAAGTTCGCAAATTGCGAAATTGTAAAAACCCTCGCGAACTGGCAGAAACACGCGCGAACACAAAAAAAAAAATCAGCAAATTCGCGGGAATTCGCGGATTTTGCGGATTGCGAGTTCGCAAATCCGCAAAATTCGCGAACGCGAGATTCGCAAAATTCGCCCATGCTTACACACTGGGCCTCTGAATTAAACATTTTGGATGAGTTTACAAAGGTCTTTCAATAGCTGTCTCCAAGAAAGCGCATGATTGTTTATGTTTCCAGGGATAATGGCAATAATGTCGTTAAGGGTGGCTATTTCAGAGTGCCGTGTTTGTCGCACTGTATAAACTGGTTGCGCAAGATTTCTTGAAAAAAGAAAATACAGTCAGCAAGTTACTGACCGCCTGCCGAAAAATCTGCACACATTTCAGCCATTCTTTTAAGACCCGGAAGGAGCTGAGGCGCATGCAACATGAACGTAGACTGCCAGTCAAAGGACTCATCCAGGAGGTGGTAACATGTTGGAACTCAACCTTCTACATGCTTGAGCGTCTGACTGAGCAGTGGGTGGTAATCAATCAGTATGTCTTTGGACTGGGTTCTACTATGAAAGACATATGGCTAGAGTTGGAGGACTGGAAGCTAGTTAAAAGCCTGACAGACATGCTTTGTCCTTTTGAGGCCTTCACGCGTGAAGTCAGCAGGGAGGACTGTACTTTGGGCAAAGCTATCCCATTGTTGCGCATGCAAGAGCACCAACTGAAGGCGGTGTGTTCAATGTTCAAAGATGATACTGTGAATCAAGACGCATATCAGTTGGCGGAGATCTTATTAAGCCGCCTAGTTGGCAATCAAAGGCTTCAAAACATACATACAAAACAACATTACATTTGTGCCACTATTCTGGTTCCACGGTACAAAAAGGCAGTGGCCAGCAAAGCATTCATTCCTTTTGATGAAGCAGATGTTACTAAGTACAAACATTTGCTAGATGTGTCAGCCACTCGGTTCGAAAGAGAGCAGCAGCAAATTGAAGGAAGCTGCAGTAGTAGTACTGAATCAGCAGGCCATCCTGCGTCAAGATGTCTGGTTGTAAGTCAACCTTGTTAGACAAGCTATCCTAGTGGTAGCATGGACTAAGCAGCCTTAAAGGCTTAACTTAAGAGGTCGTGTTAAGCGAGCTGTTTTACCACATACAATCCTGTAATCAAATGAAAGGACACCACACAAGTATATATTATAAAAATATATGTATTTATTTCTAAATTACTCCCCAGTACTCTTTATGAGGAAAGGGGCACAAGCGTTAAATCAAAAGCACAGTAAAACATATAAAGTTGCACAATTATGGATGAGGGCGGGTGGCCACTCAAACCATATACTAAAAAAGTGGTATAAGGAACACTTATCGAACAATGGTTAGGCCTAGGGCCTAGAGATTCGCTGGGAGCAGTCAGGACTAGCAATGCTGAAGTCGGGAGTAGCCCACAGGAGACGGGTGCAGCACGGAAAGTGCGGCGCGCACCAATGCAATGTCAATGGTGCGTAAAAGTTAGATAAAGTGAATTAAAAGATACTTCTGTTGAACCTAGGAACACAAAACTTTAGACACAGACCCTAGAGGTGTGTACCAGTGTGGGAACACCGGCGTTGCAATGTTACCTCACCCACAGGCCGTGGGTGCACAGGGTCGAAGTGGCGTTGGGTTCTGACACGCAGGTTCTTGGTGCTTGAAGCTGTTGCAGCTGCAGACGCTGTGAAGCAGAAGTGTCCGGTGCGATCCAAGGGTGGATCGAAGTAGAACAGTACCTGAAAGCAGAGGGGACAGAGTCTGGGTCACTCAGCAGTGACCAGGGTGGAACCAGGACGGAACCAGGCAATGTCGGGCGCAATCAGGCGGTTGTCGATAGGCTTCTCTCCGCTGTCACGTGGGCTCTGGGGCATCTGCGACGTCCAGGAGCAGGTCACGATCTGTCCCACGTAGGCTCTCGCCGTCAGCACCGTCGGCTTCAAGATTGCAGCAAACAGCACTTGGCAAAAGCAATCCACGCAGAACCGGGAGATTGCTTATCACTCGAACCAGGAGGGTCAGAGTGGGGGCTCCTTTTCACAGGAGCTGGTGCAGATCTGAATCTGTGGTCGAAGTGAGTCGCATTCCCTCTCAGCCGTTAACGACACCAGCAACCATATCATCATCCTCACCTGCACCAGGCCCAGCCATGATATTGTCGGAAGCGGATTGGCTAACTCAGCACGGGTTTGCTCGTTCCAGAGATGCAAAGGCCACAGAACAAAGTACGCAAAGTGGAGGAACCCTGGAGAACCTTGAGTCGATGGTGCAGGCCTATCTGGATGACCCAACAGAGGTCTATGTTAATCAGAACCCATTGGGGTATTGGTATGGGCAAAGGCATCTATGGCGATAGATAACCAACCTGGCTATAAATTACTTGTCTTGCCCACTCGCAAGTATGTCTTCTGAACATGTTTTCAGTGCTGCTGGTGGCATTGTAACTTCAAAAAGGAGCCGCCGCTCGGCCAAAAATGTGGAGAGGTTAACAATGATCAAGATGAATCAGCACTTCATACCACCAGATTACAAAATACGTGCATGCACGGTGGAAGAAGAGGTCACCGACTTAGATGAGGTAAGTTCTTCTCTGTTACCTGACCTACTCTCGTCTCAATTTGCAGAGTTTGAGGACGAGCTCTACTTCCCTGACACCGAGCCCTGAAAATGACTTACTTTCTATTTTGTCCTTATTCACTTTTATTCCTGTGTGTCTTTCTTTGTTTTGCAACTTTTACCACGACAAAACTATAATCACCTAATCACAACAACAAGCCCATCAGCAGAACTGTCTTCACTTATTTCCTTATTGATTTGAAGGTGCCTCAGTCTGCATTCTTCAGGTTCACAAGTTCACAAGAACTCAGTCATGCTCCTCTATCCTCCTCCTCCAGACTCCTATCCATTTCCCTCAAAGCAAATGGCTGGATTACGCACAATGAAGACGAGTCCCCTCAAGTGGGACTGGAATGAATGAGCCCATATTAATGATGGCTGACACAGTTACATCTGAAATTGACAGGAGAGGCTGCCCTGTGGGACTTCACTTCCAGAAGAAGATGCGGACAAAAAGTGGAACAGGTAATGACCGAATAATGAGAAGATGGCATGCAGTGGACATCAATTGCTGTCTGGCTCTGATGGAAGCAAGCAATTGCTGTTTGTTTGTTGTGCATGAAATGAATCTCTTCTCTCATTATGTAATCTTTTACATACTTAAAGTAACTAAAGTCTACTATGCTTTTTTTTACCTTGTTTAATTGAAATTGTATTTCAATTGTAGGGCCCACTACGTTGCATTTTACAATATGTTAAATGTCCTTTGACTCACTGTTTGCCAATATACCAAGTTAAATAATAAATATTTTTTCTTTACAGCCACTCACTGGGATGGATGGCTCATCATCGTCGGTTTACGGAAGAAGTATGTCCAATTCGTGAGTGGCAAACAGGTAAACCAGTCAACAACAACTACTACAGCAGAACTACATGTTTGTCTAGTTGTGGTGGAGTGGTCGAGCCAGTGTAGTGTTGTTATGCCATTCAGAGTCCAGACAGCATTTCATGTAAAATTGGGGCTATGTTGCTTGCTGGAGTTGCTGCATACAATTAGATATGCTGGAAGGGTGAAAAAAACAGAACACAATCACAGCCTCCTAGAGGTGGAAGGGCAGGCCTCTGCGAGGTAGCAGTATAGCATGTTTTTCGGTATCTGTTTGGGGGTCTTCTAGATTTTTGTGACTGGGTCAAGGGGTCTGGGAGCACTCGTGGGAAGGTTTAATTTTGGTTGCAAGTGGTTTGAAGAAAATCCATGGTTTGAAAGGGGAGTTAGGGCCTAGCTGCAGAGCGCGCATGGATTGATTTGGGAACTAGGCCTACATTTTTCTAAGTGTCACTTTTCCCACTGTTGCTTTTTGCCTGTTTGGGAGTGTTCTACTTTTTTGCGGGTGGGTTGACGGGTCTGGGGCCATTGCTGGAAAGGTCTAATATCGGACGCAAGTGGTTTGGAGAAAATCCATGGTGAAAAAGTTTTTCCGTTTTTGCTCACTTGCCTGTTTTTGGGGGGCTGTTTGGGGGCTTCTAGGTTATTGAGGGTGGGTTTTGGGATCTGGGAGCACTGCTGACACTGTCTAATTTTGATTGCATTTGTTTTTCAGAAAATTCATGGTGGAAAAAGGGAGTTAGGGCCTAGCTGCAGAGCGCATTAGGACTGAATTGAAGGTAGGCCCATTTTTGCTTTTTGCCTGTTTGGGGGAGTTCTTCTTTTTTTGCGGGTGGGTTCAGGGGTCTGGGGGCAATGCAGGGAAGGTCTAATATTGGAATCAAGTGGTTTGGAGAAATTCCATGGTGGAAAGGTTTTTCTCTTTTTGGACTTTTCGCTCACTTTCGTGTTTTCAGGAACTGTTTGGGGGCTTGCTGGTGTTTGAGGGGGGTTGGGGGGTCTTGGAGCACTGCTGGGCATGCCTAATTTTGGATGCAAGTGGTTTGAAGAAAATCCATGTTGGGAAAGGGGAGTTAGGGCCTAGCTGCAGAGCACGCATGGAGTGATCTGGGAACTAGGCCTACATTTTTCTAAGTGTCACTTTTTGCATTTTTGCTTTTTGCCTGTTTGGGGGTGTTCTGCTTTTTTGCCGGTGGGTTCAGGGGTCTGGGGGTAATGCGGGGAAGGTCTAATATCGGAATCAAGTGGTTTGGAGAAAATCCATGGTAAAAAAGGGGGGGTTAGGGCCTAGGGTTAGGGTTCTTAAATTGCAGTTTACACTTTACACCTAGCTTGAGGGGATAGATCCGCAAATATCGCCCACACTAATTTATCCTTGAAGAGGAGACTCAGAGTACGCACTTTCGAAATGATGCTTGTATGTTTTGTAATACTGTCGACTAAGCATAGGCGGAAAATCCGCTCCGCTCGCTCGCAATCCGCGAGATTCGCGAATTTCCCGCAAAATCCGCACACGGAACGGATTGGGTCAAAAGTTCAAGCTGACTTTTGTAACTCTTTTAGAATGGCGCCGGCAAGCTGCCAGAGCCATTCTAAAATAGTTACAAAAATCAGCTTCAACAGGAAGCTCTAATAGATAAAGTAAAGCAGGTGCTGCTCAAAGTCAGTTACACAATCATTAATGATCCCAAACTTGGGGTGATTAATGATTGTGTAACTTAATTTGACCTTCAACTGGAGCACCTGGTTTACTTTATCTATTAGTGCTTCCTGTTGAAGCTATTTCTAGCTATTTTAGAATGGCGCTGGCAGCTTGCCGGCGCCATTCTAAGTGGGGCTGAGGGCAGAAGGGCACAAAAGTGGGACAGAGGGCAGAAGGGGACAAAACATGAGTGGGGCAGAGGGCAGAAGGGCACAGAAACGAGTGGTACAGAGGGCAGATGGGCATAAAAAACAAGAGGGTGGCAGTGATTAAGCAGGCAAAAAAAAAATCCCGCGAAATTGTAAAGCGCCTTGCGAACAGCCGCGAACACGCAAAGCGCCTCGCGAATACCCGCAAACACGCAAAAATAAAAAAATACGCAAATTTGCGCGAATTTGCGAATTTTGCGGATTGCCAATTCGCAAATCCGCAAATCCGCGAATTGCCAATTCGCAAAATTCGCCCATGCTTACTGTCGACTCTGAAACGGAAAGTGTTATTTTTGCACTGCACAGCGTACCTTATATTTTTTTCTCCGTGGTGTTTTAATATCACTTACTGTTTTTCCATCAACAATTACAGACCGGCTTTTACCCTGTGCAATGGCAAAAAGGATGACCTCAGACTTAGCGACCCGCAATTCAGCATCTACCAGGCAGGCAGTGGATAAGGTGTCTTCTGGTCCCCAACATTGATCGGCAGAGCGTCAGATGGAATGGAGGAGTACCGCGAAAAAGAGGAATGGCTGGATGCACGCAACTTCCCAAATTCAACAGGAAAACTACAACAACATACAGTTACAGTATCCACCTTCATTTCTACTTATCTTTTAAGTAATGTTATTGCTGTGAACTTCTTTGAGTATGACTCTGTGCATTTGTTTGCTCTCTGCTTCAATTCATCCCTCCAGACATTGTATACTTTTTTCTTTGCTATTTTCTAACTAATTTAATGTACTAAGTGGTTCTTCTCTCTGATAGGCAAGTGAAATTGCGTAATTACTGCAGCCCTGTACTGTCACATTGTTTCTTCATATTTAGTACATTGTAGAAAGTACTACTTACTTTACAGTAACCTATCCATTTAGCAAACCACTTCATGCATGCAGTAGTGCATGCACTTCCTTTATGACCCTTAAAAGATTTATGGATAGCTTTGTATCCAAATATTTGTTTATCTTCATTTGTTGTTTGTCCATGCTGTGTTTTTTTTTCCTCTCTCCACAAAACTTTCTCCGCAAACCCCATTCTCATCCAAGTTTCAAACCCTAACCCTCTTCCCCCGGGCTGTTTGGTTTTCATTGAGGTGTGAGTAAATTCCAACAATAATTCACACACTTGCTGGGGAGGATAAGGTCAAAGCAACAGAAAACATCCTCCTCCTACACGTGGCGAATGATTACGCTGCTGTGCCCTTCACCTTCAGTACTATTTCTTGTAGTAGCCAAAGCCAAAATCCATGCAACTAGTATACTTTGGAAACTTTAGCATTTGTTAGGCTAAATTATGGCACTATTCTTGTATACTATGCTATATATCGTACTGTTGTAATGATCCGCTCAGGCCAATCAAAGTTTAATTTTCTTTTTTTTCATATGCTGCTACTGCCACTGTGTACCACCACTACCACCACAACGATACCATTTCATCCGCCCAGGATTGCCAACCTTCATCGCTAGTTGCCATGAGCCAGCCCTGTGCCTAGCCCTAGGCCTATTCTCAAACACGAATCACAGTAAGATAAGCGTTTGGGGGGGAGGAAGAATAATGGAGTAGGAGGAGAGAGGAGAGACTGACGGTAGTCCTCCTAAAGTAGTAGGACAATTGAATTCCCTAACTCTGTGAGTGGCACTTACTTTTGTAAACATTTGGGCGATTTACTTAGACAATTTGAATCAAGCAGCCAGTTAAGTTTCAGGAAAACAAACGAACAGTTAACGCCCCCGCCTCCCCCGCAAAACAGTAAAAACTTGTATGCAATGTTTAAGTTGAAAGTAAATCCATAACAAAAATAAACAATCCCACAAGACCCGACCCACCCAGCTCCCTAACCCAAAAGAATGTCTGTGAAAAAGTTCCCAAAGTCCAAGAAAAAACCCAACTCCCAATTCCCACCCCCCCCCAAAAAAGTCTTTAAAAAAGGGGCAAGGGACAGTGGAGAAGTGTGGCTCAATGCTTAGAGCGGCAGACCTTGATGCAGAATGCTGGCTAGGGACTAGGGTTCGATTCCCGCCTCGGCGGGTTTCGGGCTTAAATTCCTCTGACCGGATATTCTCACCTCAGTGCCGATTCTAAGCTTGGGTCCCACGCTGCAACTCTGGGCAATAGCTTGCTTAGTCTCCACAAAGGCCCCCTGATACACAAGGGATGCCTGGTTTCACCATGGGATGCCCAGGAGTGGACACCCCACAAGGAAAAGCCAGGAGGGGTTCCCTTGTGGTAGGAGTACAAGCGCCGGGATGCCTCCGGGTCACTGTTCGCGCTATACAAATACGCCACATTTACATTTACATTTACAGTCTCTCCTCTACTGGCGCCGGCGGTGTACTTTGGCCAGGTGGGTCCGTTGCTCCCCGCAGAGGTTCTTCTTGAGCAGGCTCTTCATTCTCTTCATCTCCTGCTCAAGGTTGGACACCCTGAGGTTTAGGCGGTGGATGCGGGCCTTGCACCTGCTGTGGGGGGCAGCTAATTTTTTGGCTGCTTGGCGGTGGCGGGTGGCTGCGGTACCACAGCTCCGTACCGCTGGAGGCTTGCGCTGACTGGCTGACCCAGGGAGTGCGGAGGAGGATGCAGCTGTTGCGGTGGATGTTGTGGTGGACTGCGACTGTGTGTCCTCCTCCTCCTGGGCAACCAGCAGCTGATATTCGGCGACAATCGCCTCCAGCTTCCTTTGCCGGGACCGTCTAGCCAGCTCCTTCCGTGTCAGTTTGGAAGGAGCATCTATACGAAGAAAGAAAGACATACTGTAACCAATGCTCTTCAAGATTAACACAAAATAATTCAGCAGAAAGTTATGTCACAGTAGAACTAGCAACTTGCAAGCACAGTACATGACATTTGTGGCCTGTATCTATCTAACCTCCCACTTCATCAACCTCTGCTCTAACATTAGTGGGAGCTTCAGGAATCAATTCTTTGAGCACTATATGGACTCACTACATTAGAGTCGACTATGACAGTACACCAGTCTTATTCTTCTTCTTCTCTCTTGTTTAGCGAAATTGGTACGTAATGCCAGCGCAGTCAATTTGCACCTGAAAAAAAAAGAAGCAAGCCATGATGACACAGACTTGCGTACTGTACCAGTCAAGTACATGCAATAAATCATGGAATTTGTAGAGCGGGCTACTCACCCATTAGGGTCTCAAGGCGCTGGGGGGGGAGGTCGCTACTGCTCGAACAGCCAGGTCTTGAGTTGCCTCCTGAAGGTGACATGGTTCTGTGTCAGCCGGAGGTGGGTGGGGAGGGAGTTCCATGTCTTGGCTGCCAGGTAGGAGAAGGATCTTCCTCCGGCGATGGCTTTGCGAATACGTGGGATGGTGGCAAGGGCGAGGCTGGCGGAGCGGAGCTGGCGGGTTGGCATGTAGACTGCGAGGCGGTTGTTGAGGTACATGGGGCCCACGTCGTGGAGAGCCTTGTGTGCATGGGTGAGGAGTCGTAATGTGATTCTCTTGCTGACGGGGAGCCAGTGCAGATTCTTCAGATGGGCAGAGATGTGGCTGTGGTGGGGGATGTCCAGGATGAGTCTTGCCGAGGGGTTCTGAATGCACTGTAGTCTTTTCTGGAGCTTGGCTGTGGTTCCAGCATAGACGGTGTTTCCGTAGTCTAGGCGGCTGGTGACGAGGGCCTGGGTGACCGTTTTCCTGGTTGCGGTGGGGATCCATCGGAAGATTTTTCGGAGCATGCGCAGGTTGTTGAAACAGGACGATGTGACGACATTGACTTGCTTGGTCATCGTGAGGGAGGAGTCCAGGATGAAGCCCAGGTTGCGTGCGTGGTCTGTGGGCTTGGGGGCGGTGCCCTGGGCAGGTGGCCACCAGGAGTCATCCCAGGCAGAGGGGGATGGTCCGAGGATGAGGACTTCGGTCTTGTCTGAGTTCAGCTTCAGACGACTGAGCTTCATCCATTCTGCGACATCCTTCAATCCTTCCTGGAGGCTGGCTCTGGTGGTGGCGGGGTCGTTGGTGAGGGAGAGGATCAGCTGTGTGTCATCGGCGTAGGAGATGATGTTGAGGTTGTGTTTGCATGCGATGGCAGCGAGGGGGCTCATGTAGACGTTGAAGGGGTGGGGCTGAGCGAGGATCCTTGTGGGACGCCACAGATGACTTCGGTAGCCGTGGAGCGGAACGGGGGGAGGCGGACTCTCTGGGTTCTACTGGCGAGGAACGAGATGATCCATTCTAAGGATTCCGGTGTCGCTAAGGCGTTGTATCAGGGTGCAGTGGCAAACCGTGTCGAAGGCTGCTGAGAGGTCCAGGAGGATGAGTGCGGAGGTTTCCCCATTGTCGAGCATAGACCTGATGTCGTCGGTAGCTGCGATGAGGGCGGTCTCGGTGCTATGGTTAGCTCGGGAACCGGACTGTGATGGGTCGAGGGATCCGTTTGTCTCGAGGAAGACAGAGAGTTGTTTGTTGACTGTCTTCTCGATGACCTTGGCAGGAAACGGGAGGAGCAAGATGGGTCGAAAGTTCTTGAGGTCTGTGGGGTCCGCGGTGGGTTTTTCAGGAGGGCGCGGAGTTTGGCATGCTTCCAGCTCTCTGGGAAAGTGGCTGATGCGAAGGAGCTATTGATGACGTCGCAGAGTTGGGTGCGATGATGGAGTCGGCTTTGTTAAAGATGTGGTGTGGGCATGGGTCGGTGGGGGAGCTGGAGTGGATGGTGCTCATAGTATGGGCGGTGTCTTCGGTGCTGACCGGGTTCCAGGTGCAGAGGGTGGCTGTTGGGTGCGCTGGTTTGGTGGTAGGGTGGTTGGTCTGTGCGCGGAAGCTGTCGTGTATGTCTGCGATCTTGCGGGGAAAGAACGAGGCGAGGGAGTCGCAGAGGTCTTGCGAGGGTGTGATGTTGTTGTTGCAGGCGCTGGGGTTGGAGAGCTCTTTAACGATGCTGAAGAGTTCCTTGCTGTTGTGGGTGTTGTTGTCCAGGTGCTGTTTGTAAGTAGTTCTCTTGGTGGTACGGATCAGTTGGTGGTGCTTCCGGGTGGCGTTCTTGAGGGCTGTCATGTTCTCTGTTGTCTGGTTCAGGCGCCAGGTTTTCTCCAGGAAGCGGCAGGTTTTCTTTGAGTTTATGAGGTCGCCCATGAACCATGAGGCTTTCTTCCTGTGGGGTCTGCTGGGTGGTTTCTTCAGTGGTGCGAGATCGTCGGCGCAGTCGGTGATCCATTGAGCGAGGTTGCGGGCTGCTTCGTTGGGGTCCGTCGTGATGGTGGGAGGGTTCTGGCTGAGGGAGGTTGTGAGCTGGTTGGCGGTGATCTTGCTTCAGCTTCTGCACGGGGCCTGTTGCGGGTGGTGGTGGGTTGTGGTTTTCTTGAAGGAGAAGTGTACTCAGCTGTGGTCTGTCCAGTGGAGTCCGGTGGAGTGGCTGAAGGATATATGCTTGCTGAAGGAGAAGATAGGGTCAAACGTGTGGCCGGCGTAGTGGGTGGGGGTGTTTACTAGTTGCTTGAGTCCGAGGTTGGCGAGGTTGTCCAGCAGGGTGGTGGTGTTGCTGTCATTGTTGTTCTCCAGGTGGAAGTTGAGGTCTCCTAGGAGGATGTAGTCTGGGGAGGCGAGGGCGTGCAGGCTTACGAAGTCTGTGATGGCTTCGCTGAATTGAGTGCGTGGTCCCGGGGGTCTGTAGATTAGGGTGCCTCTAAGGGTAGTCCTGGGGCCGGTGTGTTTCTTCCGAGTTGGTCGAGATGCGGATGGTGTTTCTGTGGACGATGGCGATGTCTCCTCCAGTTTGGTTGGCGCGGTCCTTCCAGGTGATCTTGTAGCTGTCCGGGATGGCTATGGCGATGTTGGGGGCTGAGGAGGCGTTCAACCAGGTTTCCGTGAGGAAGGCGACGTCCGGTGCTGTTGTGTCTAGGAGGTTCCAGAGATCGACTGCGTGTCTGTGGACGGAGCGGGTGTTGAGCAGGATGCACTTGAGGTGATTTTGCTGGTGGTAGGCTTGGCGGGTGCTGGAACGGGGCGGGTGCAGGTGAATTTGCACTCTTGGCAGGTGAAGGGTCCGTGGGTCCGTTTCAGGGCGGCCAGGTAGCAGGCGGGGTTCTGGCCGGTGTTGAGTGCGCGGAGGGTGGCGGCGTCGTAGATTCTTCGGGTGCGTTGGCAACCTCGAGAACCAGGATTCCTGGCACTGGGCACGGTCTAGGCGCGGACGGGCGCAGACGGGCTTGCCTTTGGCGCACCAAAGGCGTGCAATCGGCGCACCCGCTGCCCTTGAATTCTGCACGTACGCATGGTCTCCGCCATAAATGGCCAAGTGGGAGGGCGGGGCAGCTGGGAGGCGGGAGCGGGCGGCGAATCGGGAGGGAGCTGGCACAGGAAGAGGAGGGGTGGGGCCGCAGGGGGGGCAGCAGCGGGGGGCGGGAAGGGTGTACAGGCGGGAAGGCAGGGGACTAGACAACCAAGAAGGTTACAGGCACAACGGAACAACAAAGGGGCAGAGCTGAGGCAGGGGACTAAACAACCAAAGGAGTCACAGGCACAACGGAACAACAAAGGGGCAGAGCAGAAGCAGGGGACTAAACAACCAGGGAGTCACGAGCACAACGGGTAGAGCAAAGGGGCAGAGCCGACACAAGCTCACCAGCAGGGTGGGCTCAGGGCGGGAGCAGCTCGAGCGCAGTCACGGTTGGGGCCGCGTGGCGCATGGAGCGATCGGTCCCTGAGAGCAGGGTCAGAGGTTTCAGGTCACCACCGCGCGGTCCCAGCCATAAATGGCCAAGTGGGAGGGCGGGGCAGTTGGGAGGCGGGAGCAGGGCGGCGAATCGGGAGGGAGCTAGCACGGGAAGAGAAGGGGCGGGGCCGCAGTGGGGCAGCGGCGGGGCAGCGGGGAGGGTGTACATGTGGGAAAGCAGTGGACTAGACAACCAAGAGGGTTACAGGCACAACGGAACAACAATAAAGGGGCAGAGAAGAGGCAGGGGACTAAACAACCAAAGGAGTCACAGGCACAACGGAACAACAAAGGGGCAGAGCAGAAGCAGGGGACTAAACAACCAGGGAGTCACAAGCACAACGGGTACAGCAAAGGGGCAGAGCCGACACAAGCTCACCAGCAGGGTGGGCTCAGGGCGGGAGCAGCTCGAGCGCAGCCACGGTTGGGGCCGCGTGGTGCATGGAGCGACCGGTCCCTGAGAGCAGGGTCAGAGGTCGCAGGTCACCACCGCGCGGTCCCAGCCATAAATGGCCAAGTGGGAGGGCGGGGCAGCTGGGAGGCGGGAGCAGGGCGGCGAATCGGGAGGGAGCTAGCACGGGAAGAGAAGGGGCCGGGCCGCAGTGGGGCAGCGGCGGGGCAGCGGGGAGGGTGTACAGGTGGGAAAGCAGTGGACTAGACAACCAAGAGGGTTACAGGCACAACGAAACAACAAAGGGGCAGAGAAGAGGCAGGGGACTAAACAACCAAAGGAGTCACAGGCACAATGGAACAACAAAGGGGCAGAGCAGAAGCAGGGGACTAAACAACCAGAGAGTCACAAGCACAACAGGTACAGCAAAGGGGCAGAGCCGGCACAAGCTCACCAGCAGGGCGGGAGCAGCTCGAGCGCAGTCACGGTGGGGGCCGCGGATTGCGTTGAGGAACCGGTCCCTGAGAGCAGGGTCAGAGGTCGCAGTTCACCACCGCGCGGTCCCAGCCATAAATGGCCAAGTGAGAGGGCTGGGCAGCTAGGAGGTGGGAGCGGGTCGGGAATCGGGAGGGAGCTTGCACGGGAAGAGAAGGGGGTGGGGCCACAGGGGGGCAGCGGCGGGGGAGCGGGGAGGGTGTACAGGTGGGAAAGCTGGGGACTAGACAACCAAGAGGGTTACAGGCACAACGGAACAACAAAGGGGCAGAGCAGAGGCAGGGGACTAAACAACCAAAGGAGTCACAGCTACAACAGTACAACAAAGGGGCAGAGCAGAAGCAGGGGACTAAACAACCAGAGAGTCACAAGCACAATGGGTACAGCAAAGGGGCAGAGCCGGCACAAGCTCACCAGCAGGGCGGGCTCAGGGCGGGAGCAGCTCAAGCGCAGTCATGGTGGGGGGCGCGTAGTGCGTGGAGCGACCGGTCCCTGAGAGCAGGGTCAGAGGTCTAGTACTTGGATCCTCTTTTCTATCTCCGCAAATCTCGGGGCAGACGCAGCCACCCGAGGTTTCAGATCCTGGAGGCCTTCATCAGTCGCTGTAACCCGGTCCGCCAGCTTCCTGCGATCTGCCCTGAGCAGTCCAAGGTCTCCTCGTAGCACATCTATTTTCGTTTCCTCTGCTGTTCTCAACAGTTCTATTGCTTTGAGGATATCATAAAGGGAAGGGTCTTCCTAAAGTCACCTTTGTATCCTTGCGCGCTCCAGTCCTCGGGTGTGCATCCCTGCGCCCTCTCCTGTTGATTCCTCTTGTTGCTCCGTGTCTCCTGAAGCTCTTACTTTTCTATTACGGGTAAATGTACATGTAAATGTACATGTATTTATATAGCGCAAATCACCGACCCGGTATCTAAGCGCTTGCTTAGGGAACCTGTCCTGGTATTCCCCTGTGAGTTAACGCCGGCAGGTTAACCACAAGGTGAAAGCCAGGCATCCCACTGCGAGGGGCCGTTGTAGAGATTAAGCAAGCTATTGCCCAGAGTTGCAGAGTGTGAACCCATGAATTGAGTAGGCACCGGAGCGAGAATTGTCGAGTCCATGGACATTTTAGGACTCAAGACCCCGCCGAGCCGGGAATTGAACCCCTGCTGACCTTTGCTTCCAGGTCTGCCTCCTCTAACCAGTGAGCCACACTTCTCCACGGGTGGCACTGAGAATACTCTGTTAAAAGGGCTACTGCTTAATTAATTTAACTTTAAGCCTACAGTACCAATGACTACTAGAAAAGGAAAATGAAGAAGATGAATAATAGGATTATCTATAACTTCACAGGATATTTGCTTACATATGGGATGACTTTAGGTGCTTTGTTTTTTATTGAGTGAACACTGATAGGCCACACATGAATGACAGAGTTGTACTAAAATTATTAACAGAGGTAGTGAGTAGCCCCCATAAACGCTGGATATATGCTGTGCTTGCAATACAAACTACTGCTACTATTTATGGTAGTATTCGGAAAAATTACTTCTTTTCCTTGCCTTTGCTATACTGGAACGGACGTGCGGGTGCAGTGTTACATGCTCTTCAAGGTAACACTTACTTCATCCAGTGACGGTCTACACTGTCTACATACACATATGCTATCTATGAGTCAGATAGTACCATGATCCAGGCATAAGTTCAAGTTCAAGTTCAGGAATTTGTATAGCGCACTACTCACCCAGAGGGTCTCAAGGCGCTTGGGGGAAGGGGGTGCATTATTTATCGAATAGCCAGGTTTTAAGTTCCTTCCTAAAGGAAATGTGGTTCTGGGTAAGGGGGAGGTGAGTGGGGAGAGAATTCGAGGTTTTGGCCGCCAAGTAGGAGCAGGATCTTCCTCCCATGGTGGATCTTTGGATGCGTGGAACTGCAGTGAGGGCTTGATTGGAGGATCTTAGTTGGCGGGTCGGTGTGTAGAAGTACAGTCGTTGGTTGAGGCATTTGGGTCCTAGTTTGTAGAGGGCCTTGTGTGCGTGGGTGAGGAGACGGAACGTTATTCTCTTGTTGTTCTCTTGTTGATGGAAAGCCAGTGGAGGTCTTTCAGGTGACCGGTAATGTGAGCTTGGCGCGGGATGTCCAATATGAGTCTGGCTGATGCGTTTTGGATGCGTTGGAGTTTTTTCTGTAATTTGGAAGTGGTTCCGGCGTAGAGGGTGTTTCCATAGTCCAGTGGGCTAGTGACCAGAACGTGGGTGACAGTCTTTCTTGTTTCGGTGGGGATCCAACGAAGGATTTTTTTGAGCATACGTTAAAGCAAGAGGATGAGACGGCGTTCACTTGTCTGTTCATCGAGAGGGAGGAGTCTAGGATGAAGCCTAGGTTACCTGCGTGGTCTGTGGGTATGGGTGCCGTGCCCAGGGCCGATGGCCACCATGAGTCGTCCAAGGCAGAGAGGGATGATCCTAGGATGAGGACTTCCGTTTTGTCTGAGTTAAGTTTTAGGCGGCTGTTTTTCATCCATTCGGCTACTTCTTTCATGCCTTCATGAAGATTGGTTTTGGTGGTGTTAGGGTCTTTGGTAAGGGAAAGGATCAGCTGGGTGTCGTCAGCGTAAAAGATGATGTTGAGGTTGTGTTGTCGCGCGATGGATGCGAGGGGACTCATATAAACATTGAAGAGGGTGGGACTGAGTGATGATCCTTGTGGTACTCCGCAGATGACTTCGGTGGCCTCTGATTTGAATGGGGGGAGTCGGACTCTCTGGGTTCTCCCGGCGAGGAACGAGTTGATCCAGTCTAAGGCTTTTCCTTGTATGCCGATGTTGCTGAGGCGTTGTATGAGGGTGCTATGACAGACCGTGTCGAAGGCGGCGGAGAGGTGGAGTAGGATGACGGCAACTGTTTCTCCGTTGTCCAGTAGTGTTCGGATGTCGTCTGTTGCTGCAATAAGGGCGGTTTCGGTGCTGTGTTTGGCTCGAAAGCCGGACTGTGAGGAGTCGAGGGAGTTGTTGGATTCAAGGAAGGCGGCGAGCTGTCTATTGACAGCTTTCTCAATGACTTTGGCAGGGAATGGGAGGAGGGAGATGGGGCGGTAGTTCTTGAGTTCAGAGGGGTCCGCTGTGGGTTTCCTTAAGAGGGCTTTGAGTTCAGCGTGTTTCCAGCTTTCTGGGAAGGTAGCGGAGTTGAAGGAGCAGTTGATGACATCCCGGAGATGGGGTGCGATGATGGAATCTGCTTTGTTTAAGATGTGGTGGGGACAGGGGTCAGTTGGCGAGCCTGAATGGATGGAGTTCATTAGGCGGATGGTGTCTTCAGTGGTGATTGGGTTCCAGGCGTTAAGGATGTTAGAGGGCGGTTTAGGTTCGGAGGTGGGTGGAGTGGACTGTTCTTTGGAAATGTTCTCAAAGCTGTTATGTATGTTTGCGATTTTGTTATAGAAGAAAGAGGATAAGGAGTCGCAGAGTTCTTGGGAGGGAGTAATGTCGTTTGAGGCTGTGGTGGGGTTGGTAAATTCTTTGACGATGTTGAATAGTTCCTTGCTGTTTTGGGCGTTGTTGTTGAGTCGATCCTTGAATGCTGACTTAATGCCTCAACTGGACAAACCTTAGTTTTTCTCACAGAAAAACATTTTAATTTTATTTTGGAAACCGCAAGCCATGCATCTGTGCTTGATTTGCATTTGAATTTGAACCAAAGGATATATTGGACACACATACAGTTTCTGTTTCACCCACCAAGGCAGTCCTCTTCCCTTTCTCCTTCCACCCATCCTTGCTTCATCCTTAAACCGGCCATGCATCATATTCCCAGCCACCTCGGGCAGCATTCAAAAACATGTATCATTCTTTGCCAGTCATCATTACATTTTAACTCGCTCATCCGTCCACACTTACTTACACCCTTCTTTCTCTTTTCGTTCATCCTATCCATCAAGTTAATCTCTGATCTAACTTGACTTCTCGATAAAACTTTCACAGCTGAGTTGAAGTCAATTTAGAGGAGGCTACTACCTGGTTGATAAAAACTTAGTTCTAAATTTGTAAGTCTACTTGTACTGTACAACATATACACCTGTGCAGAGAGCACACTTTGCAGTCTGCAATCTCAATAAGTAAGGAATATAATAGCTTACCACTGCCCGCCATTCCTGTGGCATCCCCCACAGCAGTTCCCGCTGGCTGTTGCACTGCCTCCACCCCAGGAGTGCCCACCTCCGCGCTGGCCCCGGCACCGGTGGATGGTTGTGCCGATGTTCCACCTAAAAAAATACATTCCAGATTCTTAGATGCCATATACACCACTCCCCAGTATTTTGTCTAGGAATGAAAAAATGTTACTACGACTACACAAACAAATGTAGTAATTTGTGACCCTTTTTTCAGGGAAGGGTGTTTTTTAGTTATGCTTAGCCGTAACATGTCTTGCTACACTTTTTGGCCCAAGTGCTGAATGCTTGCTTTATAACACGCACCATTTCTCTCATAACATACAGAAGCTCCCCTTCTAAGAACAAGAGCAAGATCAGATCATCATCACTTGGACGGAGTCAGCAATGATTCAGCACCACAAAGAAGACTTGAAGTTCCAACCTAGTGAGGGCTCGTCCACAATTAATGTGTGAAATCACTAAGCACTTTTCAATTTTCAATCCACCGTTTATGTTGTATGCTGAACTTGATTTTAATATATGTTTTTACTTTTAATAAAGCTTTAAAACTTACATAGACTCTGTGGTTTTTGGCTATGAGTGAGTGAGCGAAAGGGTTTGCAATTTGCAAGCATGAGTCCGTGGCTCTGAGAGGACTGGATTCTGACTCCGTAGTCTTATGTCTGGGTTGTATAATCATTTGGGATCAATTATTGATGAATTCGGGAGCTAAATGACTCTGACACACTAGCTAGTCAGTAAGGAGATTGGGGGTTTAAATTCTGTTATGATAGAGGTATGTGGAAAGTCTAACTGCGCCTATTATAATTGCTAAACAATGCACTATTTTGTGTCCATAGTTCTGTTTGTGCAGAATAGTCCCTGCAACAGTAGTAGTATGGATTGTCCATTCAAAAAGTAAACTAGTATCTTAATCTTTCTTGGTGGCCATTGAAATTTTATTGTTGGGAATTGTCAAAGCATAAACATTTAGAAGACTTCCAAAGACATTATGGACAACCCAGAGGACTGCACTCAGTGCATAGAGCTATTGCTGAATAGAATGGGAGTTTTGTTTAACACCTTTTGCCAACTGTGCAAGCTTAGTTAGCTACACAGACAGACTAATAATAGTCTAGTAGTACCACAGGGAGTCATAGTAGAGGCAAGGTAAGAATTTAGAAACAATCTACAAGAAGATCAAAGACGATTTAGAAAAAATTGAATGAGGAACGTTAGGAAAAAATAGGTGCTGTAAAAGATAGGGAAGTATAATTATTAATATTAACAGGAAAACTTACTGGGGCCAGCAGAGGAGCCCTCTCCAGACCGATCCTGGCCTTCCTGATCTTGTCCCTTCTCCGCCGGCGCCGCTACCTCCTCCTGTATCCCTTTGCCCATCGGGGGTGCTGATGTACAACATGAAAGAAAGACACAAACATGGATGATTGTTGTCATCCAAATCAAACATTTAAAAAAACCAATAACAAATTATTTCGGGGAAATAGACAACAATTGAACTAAATTTATTGACCTATCTGATGTGGTCTACTAGGATATTAGTATTGCTGGATTTGCGGACCGTCTACTTGGAAAGTACAAAAAGGTTCGACTAAGACTGGCAGGCAGCACTCCGAAGCACGCAAAGTGACAGACACAGTCCATCGTGATTGCAGACCAGTGAGAACTTGAACACTAAAAAGTTTCCTACTAAATAACCAGTCATAATATGCTCAAACTATCAATCCACCACCACTATCTCTTCTTAGTGGCAGGAGTACAAAGGAAGGACTGGACTTGAGTCTCTAGGGGCAGATTTACAAGCCGCTGGCGGCTCTTTTGCACATAGTTGCGTGACTTTTGTGATGCAGCGGCAGCGCAAAAGAGGCGCCATTCTGCGGGGTATATTAACAACGTGATGCATCTGGGAGATGCATCACGTTGTAAAGCCCTGCGCCATCAGGGGGTGTTCCGGCGCAAGGGAGGGCGTTCCTGCGCAGGAACGCCTCCTAAAAGTGGCTGAGTGAAATCTACAAGATTTCACTCAGTCACTTTTAGGCCAATGCTGCGTCAAAACCCTGCGCCTGCTTGAAGCAGACGTACGGCTTGACGCAGCATTGGGGAGATAGGGCACCCCAGAGCATTGCTGGAGCTGCGTTGTGCTTGTGACGCAACTCCAGCAATGCGCCGCCTTACGACACAGATGCGTGACGCATCTGTGTCATTTTTGCCCCATGGTGCGCCGCATTGTAAATACGGTACAAAACAGAGCCACCCAATATTCCTAGAGGGACTGGGTATAATCAATAACAAATTACAAAGTGTCCCCATAGGACTTGTTTTAACATTAATTTTTAAATTATAAACTAGTCGCCTATGCGATCTATAGTTTCAAGTACGCAAGGAAAAGACAGAATTAAACTGTACTTTATTTTTCTTTTTAAATAAATGTTGTTTTCAGAGTAAATTTTCTTTTTCACACAAAAAGTACAATATGGCAACAAAACTACTACTGCCTTTATAAGATCAATTGAAAGTAGTATGACAACCTCTGTTAACAACATGGAGAAACTCAATCCCATGTTCTATGAATTATTCTATTGTCATACAATGCAGTAAACATTCAAATGATGATACATCCATCGACCAAAAGATTGTCAGGCGTCAACGTTTCGGTCCTCGTTGATTAACATAATCCATAGGACCATCATCAGGACCATATGTTGCAAATATAAATCTAAAAATGAATGTATTTACATATAAATATGGTACAATGATATCCTTGCAAAAAATGGTATTGTCTACTAACCAAAGGCAAAAGAAATAATCATCGGACAAAAGCCCTTCAAGTGCAAAAAGGGAAACCGTCACCAAAACAATCCAAGTGTGTTACTTAACCGGGTAAACACCCAAGCCCTATGTGTATTGATAGGGTCAAAACCAGGCAAGTGAACCCTATGTGCCTACTACCTACACATGTACACAAAAATGATATAGTCTTACCATAAACCTCCAGCCGGAGGACCTACGATTTGTGAACTCAAATATCGAATACACTAATGAGTATAAAGAAAAAGAAACCACAGAAAGCACTTTGTCAAAGTCATGTAGTTCCATTGTATTAAACAGACTACTGAGGTTTATGAACAACGTGAATCATTACTCACACTCGAAGTCGGAATCTGTCCACCTCGGTATTAGTCAACGTCCAAGTAAAAATCTGACGTATAAACAGGAGCTTTACGCGTTACCTGTTAAATCAAAAAAACTTTCATTACTCCTTAGCACAGACCCTTCAACGGGCAACCACTCATTCATTCTCAGCCCATAGTTCTCACAATGTAGACACTGGTAACATTCACTTACTTAATAGCGCTAAGGAAACACCAGTGTTGCTGCCCGTTCAACTCCCGCGTTCAAAGAAAACAAGCCGCCACTTCCTAGTGTATACGTTAAAAGCGTGGTGGCGTCATCAGTGTATAAACGCGGCGCCATATTAGTGAAGGTGGTAAAGTAAAAGTATATTGTGAGCATCTCTTTGTCGAGTGGCTCCAGATGTTTAGCAGTCTAGGGATAGAACATCAAAAACCTGCATGTGATTGCATTGAATAAATAGTACTGAATTCGATAAAAAATGTAACGCGATGTGGAAGACTACAATAACCTCGTTAATAGCAGCACCCATCTTAGAATGGAGCCCGTCCAACTAAGTCTAGCAGAAAAGACACCAACTTCATATTCCAATCACTATAATGATGAAATAAACAGTCACAAGCACAAACATAAGTAAAACGCAGTTCATAATATGGCCACAGTATGCCACTCAATAAAATAATTCAAGCCTTGGTCAACAGTGTTGCACATCCAGATCCATCTATTCTCCCTTAGAGTTAGTAGACGATCCACGTTGTGATAGCGTTTGTTACTCTTTATCACATCAACAACAAACCATTGCATATCATTAGGCATATGCAATTTCTGCTGATAATGTTCAACCAGCGGAGCAGTTTCAATTTCAATTCAAGAATCTTTATTCGGTGATTAAAAAACACCATAAAAGCACATGTATATATACATAGATAAAAAGCCATTAAACATTAATCAAGATCCTTATACACAAAGTTAATACAAATAGAAATACCGACATACAGGTCCATAATTTTAAAATAGAAAATCCAAAATCTTTCATTCCTCTCCCCTAGTCATCCTTAATCGGACTGCAACCTTAATAAAATTCATAATACAGCACAAGGTTAGGGGATCAGAGGCTTTTTGCAAAAAGACTAATGCATCCCTGGCATGTTCCTGTTGGGCTTTTTTAAAAATATTTACAAGAAATCTGCGCCTGGGCATAGAAAAATAGGGACAAAGCAAAACAAAATGGAGGGAATCCTGCGGAGACCTGTTGTCGCAGCCGCAGGGTCCCTTCTGCTCAATTGACGTGGTGAAACCTGCTGGTGAAGCCAACATAAAAGGAAGTAAATTCAGTCTAAAACGGCACATAAGAAATCTATCCTGTGCATTATGCACAGGATACAAATAAGGCTCCATACCCTCCACACTCTTCACCAGATTATGAGCCCTCACATTTTTTTTACTCCTTCAGCCTCAGCTCTGCATTGGATTTTCCGCTCTAGGAAAATTTCCCCTACTTGTTTCTTGTGCTGGGCTGAAATTGTTGTAGGGTTCGTGAAGAGGTTTCCAAAACCTAAATCTTCAAGGGTGTTTTTTACGTATTTAAGCCAGGGGATGCGCATACAATTGGTCCTATCTAAGCAGTCCAATAACATTTCTCTGCTTAGGTGCGCATCTGGATTAACCCATATTTTTAGCCAGGCCACAATTGGCCTAAGTTTTAACAGGTCATCCAAGTATGGCCTCCCTAACTCCCTATGAGCTATGATTCCAGCGGTACTGGGTGGTGCCCTCAGGATAGATTTCAGATATTTGTTTTCTTCCTGTTGGATTCTAGTGGTGTTCACAAAGCCCCATACTTCTGCCCCATAGATTACTTTGGAGCATGATACGGAGCAATACAAGTTCATCACCTGTTCCGGACTCCATCTACCTAGCCTCCTGCCATATCCAGCTATTGCCCCATTGGAGGCAATCATTTTGCTACAACGTTCCGCCACCAAGGAGTTAAACTGCAGAGCGCCGTCAAAGGTTACTCCAAGATAAGAGAACGTTTTGACCTCCTCTAAAATATGGGTGCCTATTGTATAAGTAAATTTAGAGGAAGGTTTTTTGCCGGCCAGGAGCACATATGATTTACCCAGGTTGACAGATAGATCCAGGGTCCTCATGAACTTCACAAACCCGTCTATCAGGATTTGTAAGCTTTGGGGTGTGCGTGCAAGCAAGACCGCGTCATCTGCGTAGAGCAGAACAGGAATATGCCGCGGCCCGACCCTTGGGGAATCTGCCTTTAAATCCAAAAGAAACTGCTCCAAGTAATATAAAGGGAAAACAGAAAAAGGGGAATAATGCAGCCTTGTCTGACTCCGCTCTTGCATGGAAAAGAGTCAGACAATCCTCCCTCCCTATTAAATCGAACCTTGGCCGTGGTGTCGCTGTGCAATTCCCTTAATATGGTAATTAAACCACTCTCAATCCCCATGCTTGACATCATATCCCACAGCTTTCCTCTATTGACGTGGTCAAATGCTGCTGCCAAATCCATGAATCCCATGTAAATGGGTTCATCACTGGCCAGAGTATATTTGGCAGTCAGCATATAAAGGTTCAGGCATTGGTCACTAGTGGACCTCCCTGTCCTGAACCCGTATTGAGTGTCCGAGAAGGTGTTATTCTCTTCGGTCCACTCGGACAGTCTGTTAAGGATTGCCCTACCCAAAAGTTTGTCCGATACGTCAATCAGGGAAATAGGCCGATAGCACTTGGGGTCGTCCCTATTGCCCTTTTTGAAAATTGGCACAATAATCACTTTAGACCAGGATGGTGGCAGGCCACAGGTGGTAGCAGTATTTATGACCCTGGTCATCAGAGGGGCCCATAGTTCTATATTGCTAAGAAACAGGTCAGGGGGAATTCCATCCGGACCCTGGGCTTTATTTTTAGTCAGACCCTCCATCCCTGCAGTAATCTCCTTAAGAGTGAATACTACCGGGGGAACCTGACTTGGGGTTACCGGTGACTCTACAGGGATGCCGGGCTCATGGTTATATAAACCCCTAAAGTGTGTGACCCACTGCTCCGGGAGGATGTTAGCCCCTATCTCCGGGGAATCATTTTCTTGAAAGGTCGGTTTATTAATGATTCTCCAAAAACCCGCTAGATCCTTTCTTTCCCCTGCCTCTCTTAAATCTGCCCATGCTTCTGCCTGCAGGGCAAGTTTCCTCCTTTTGGTCTCTTTTTTATATTTTTCTCTGCACACCTTGATTTTTTGAGGGTCCCTTGGTTTTAGCTTATGGCAGCATTTCAACTCCCTCAGTGCTTTAGAACAGTCTTTATCAAACCACCGGGGATTTACCAGGTTACGTGTGGGCGCACTGGTCTTAAGTAGGTCGTCGATCAGGTTAGCAATCTGGTCAAATGCTTCCAGTAACCTTGATCCCTGGACTTCTGGGTCTAGACAGTCGTTAATGGCCGGTAGGCCCTTGTCACCCAAAGTTTTATAAAACTTTACCCCGTCTATTTTGGACCATTTCAGTCTCCTGCCTTGGTCTGTGACCCTCTCCTCAATTGTACGATGGACTCTGGTTCCAGCACCCACCCTATACGAGAGCACCAAAACAAGAGGGTTGTGGTCGCTGAAACTGCTCCATTCTATCCCTACACTGATTATTTTATTTATCAGGGATCTCGAAGCCAGAATATAATCTATAATAGAAGAGCAAACCCTGCCCTTGAAAGTTGGTGGAAGTGTGCCATCCGACTGTGGGTCTATCATATTAATGGTATGCTCTAAGTCATACTTAAGCCGAAGCAAACTGAGAGCCTACCCAGTAGGCGTATGAGAAAAATGCGGCCCCTTCTCCATTGGGCATTGTGACCAGTCTGTGTTTACCTTGACAAGTGCCGGACAGAGATGGCAGTTAAAGTCTCCCATTAAAAGCAGCCCGTGAGACTGCCCCTTATTTTGGAATGTTGTTTCTTGTCCCAGCCTATGGTCTAGTTCAGCTAGTAGCGGGATATGGTTGTTTGCTATCTCAGTGTTATAGATGTTAAAAACAGAAAATCTTAACCCCTTTCCACGGAACCGAACTACCTGGATCCCATGGGAATTCCAATCTGGGGAAGACCAGGTGCCTGGGAGGTCTAAATCTACGTAAATGGACAAACCGCCCATTGCTCTCCCTGATCTAGATTTTCGGGCGGGAACAAAAAAACACTTGTACCCCTGTAGGTGATAATTATTCACCGAGGCCCATGTCTCCTGTACACATATAACATGAAATTTTCTAATAAAATCAACCCATTCCTTATTGTTAAATTTGCCCGCTATGCCTGCTACATTCCAGGAGATCAATCTCACTCCCTCCCCCCTCCGTTCTGAACCCCCTGGGGCCTTGATGGTATCTCCTGTGTTGACCCTTGCATGGCCAGCCCATGTCCCCCTCCTATACATTCTATGGCTGTAGCCTTAGGTTCAGCATACACGGATTTCCCAACACCGCTCGGTAGAGTTTGCTGAGCCTGAGAGCTTTGCTCCTCCAGCACCTCTACCAAAACTCCCTTTTCCATATAACCCTGGGGGGCATTATCCGTTTGTCAATCTACCCCCTCTAGACCGTTCAGGCAATTAAACCGGTTATAGGTGTAAAAGGGTGGTTCTGGTCGGCCAAATAATGGCCTAGGGTTAAAGTCCTGGTGTCTCCCCCTCCTGTCCACCCTCTCCCAGTTGTCATGAATTAGGGGCGGCTGCAATGGGACTGGAGTAATGGGAAAAAAGAAAGACACACGAAGGGTTTGGATAGTGGATTCCCTGGATCTGTTCTTCCCTTGGCATATGTAGGACACCGTTCCTGTGTCCCTAAAACTCACCAATATGCAGTCCCCTATAATGGATTTGTGTGTTCTCCCCACCCATGGCACCCTTCTTACCATTATGATTTCATTATTAAGGTGTATCGGGAGGGGTCTATTTATGTTTAACCACTTAATTACCCTACTTTTCAGGGCACAAAAATCCTCAGTTTCACCTACTTCGAGTGGGGGGACACCCGCCATGACTACAGTGAAATCGTTAGTCTCTGGGGGTAGGTTAGGCCTACGTGGTCTCGGGGGAAGCTTCATTAGAAGGGCCAGTGTGGTACTATCTACCGGCTGTGCCGGAAGAACAGGGCCTGAAGGGGGAATGGGCGTGTTAGAGTTAAGGGACTTAGTTGGTGCAGGTTTGGTCCTTAAGGGTTGTTGCGAGACCGCCGCGTTTGCGGCTTGTGAAGGGACTGTGTTTGCTGCACTATTTACAGGCTGTTGAGGGGCTAATGTGATGGGAGTAGGTTCTAGATGCCTTCCCTGATGACCAGACGGAATTTTCAGACTACCTAGTGTGGCCTCCAGAATGGTTAGTCTGATCTCAATCTTTTTTATACTCTCGCTAATCGGTAGTAATAGAGACCTTAGCAAGAATTCCAGGTTTCCAAGCGGGACAACAGAGAGGGGGACATTAGCGATATTAGTTCCTGTATCTTTTATCGGGGCGGGAGCTAGATCCTCCTGGGCAATAGGTTTGGGGTGTGATTCAGCCGGTAATTTCGCTGCTAATACGGGGGGTTTTGAAGACTTCCCAAAATCCGAGTGAGAGATTTTGGGTTTGCTCCTTCCCTGGGCTCCCTTCGAATTTCCTCCTACGTTTATTAGGAGGGGGCCCAAATACTCCTTGCGTGGTGGCTGGCTTGGGTTTAGCTTTCCTAGCCTTAGGGGCTGGGGGGGGTTGGGAGACTAAATCAATGGTCACCCTAGTAGGGCTTGGACTGGTAGCTGGAGCTATACTCATGGCTGCAACTGGTGAAGTGTTCGTACAATCCCTCAGCAGGAGTGGGACATCATCTATTAGGGACAACTCCTCCCTGGGCATGGTGGGTTGATCTCCAAGGGGCGTGTTTTTCAAGTTATCTATTGAGTGTCTCCGTTCTGCCCTTAACCGGGACAGGTTGCACTCTTTGTCCCCCTCCCCCACCGCCCGGGAGAAATAATTCTCTAGGGTCCTGTTTTTAACTCCTCCCGGCTTCAATGGGGTACTCTCCCTTGCCCTGGACGGCATAATGGTAAGTGATGGGTTATATTCGGCAGGGGGCTGTAACAGTAAATAGGACCAGGGTTCGAATGAACGACCCAAGAGGGTAGGCCCAGCCCGGCCAACTCCGGCCTATGACGGCCTTAGACGGTCCCGCCCTTGTCCCGGGCTTCTCCCGGCGCCCTCCCGCGCAGCGGGATCCTAGTGCAAAAATAAAAGAGGAGGAGGTGGGGCGGGGGCGTGGCAGTCAGGGAGAGCGACCCAGGTGTTGTGGGTTGACCTCACGCAGGGGCTCCTGGAAGTTGGAGTCCCTGCGGTTCTGCTCGCAGCCCTGTACTTGCCTGCCAAAGCCCAGAGTCCGGTGTCCAAGATCAGAGCCCCTCTATGCTCAAGGCGCCTCTCTCCACACCGCGAAGCGGGACCCGCGGAGTGGGTCTGGCGAGGAGCTGCGGCAGAAGAAAAACACCACAGGTGCAGGGAACAGCCCACGGCGAAGTCCAGGCAAACAAGGTATCCCACGTCGATCAGGAAGGAGGCTGCTTTCAAGTGCTAGGGCGGGGGGCATGGCAGTCAGGGAGAGCGACCCAGGTGTTGTGGGTTGACCTCACGCAGGGGCTCCTGGAAGTTGGAGTCCCTGCGGGTCCGCTCGCAGCCCTGTACTTGCCTGCCAAAGCCCAGAGTCCGGTGTCCAAGATCAGAGCCCCTCTATGCTTAAGGCGCCTCTCTCCACACCGCGAAGCGGGACCCGCGGAGCGGGTCCCGCGATGAGCTGCGGCAGAAGAAAAACACCACAGGTGCAGGGAACAGCCCACGGCGAAGTCCAGGCAAACAAGGTATCCCACGTCGATCAGGAAGGAGGCTGCTTTCAAGTGCTAGGGCGGGGGGCGTGGCAGTCAGGGAGAGCGACCCAGGTGTTGTGGGTTGACCTCACGCAGGGGCTCCTGGAAGTTGGAGTCCCTGCGGGTTCGCTCGCAGCCCTGTACTTGCCTGCCAAAGCCCAGAGTCCGGTGTCCAAGATCAGAGCCCCTCTATGCTCAAGGCGCCTCTCTCCACACCGCGAAGCGGGACCCGCGGAGCGGGTCCGGCGAGGAGCTGCGGCAGAAGAAAAACACCACAGGTGCAGGGAACAGCCCACGGCGAAGTCCAGGCGGAGCAGTTAAAACATTGCATCTTATACAAGACTGGTGCTGTAATATCCGTTTTTTGACCTCCTGCTTGGTCTTGCCTATATATAAAAGCATGCATGGGCACTGTATACAGTAAATAACATTTTTGGTTTTACAATTTGAATGATGGCATATTTTAATATCCTTATCATTCACTTTACAGCTTTTTATTGATTTTGTGGTCGCACATGCCGTGCAATTGCCGCATGGATAATGCCCCATTATTGGTGGTAAACCCCATTGTGATTGTATCGTATTACTCACAGGCTCTCTATAGGCTTTGACCAAGGAATCTCTTAGATTTCTACCCCTTTTGAAAGCAAACCGAGGTTGCGTCAAATGAGGTTCGATTTTCTTGATTAGATGCCAATTCTTGGTAATAATAGTCCTGATCTGATGTGGCTCTGAGCCAAACGTAGTGACACACGTAAGAGGCCTGGTGCTCAACTCAGTAGTGTCATTCTTCTCTTTACCTGTCAGTAGCGCCTCGCGATTGTAATACCAAGCGCGTTTCATGGCATGTTTCACTATTCCGCAGGGATATGCTCTCATTACCAATTTCGATTGTAGGATTTTGGCCTCGTGAAAATAATCCTCCTTCTTGGAGCAATTGCGTCGAAGGCGCAAAAACTGCCCAAAAGGGAGATTATCACGTAAGCTGCGCGGATGATGGCTATCATATTTTAAAAGGGTATTCCTTGATGTTGGTTTGGTGAAAAGACTCATAGCCAAGGTATTGTGGTCATTATAGATGGACAGATCTAAGAAGTTAATAGACGATCTATCACTTTCCAATGTAAATTGTAAGTTGCTGTCTTGCTGGTTCAACCATTTATGAAAGCCTTGTAATGCTTCATCAGTGCCATTCCAGATTAGACAAACGTCATCAATGTAGCGAAGGTAATGACGTAAATTGCCAAGGTAGGGGTTGTTGTTATATATCACCCTTTCCTCAAAAGCCGCCACATAAAGGTTTGCTATATCTGGCGCAAAAATGGCGCCCATGGTCACTCCTTTGAGTTGGCCATAGAAATCCGTTCCAAAAATAAAATAATTCTCATTGAGGGCAATCCTCGCACATTGAACAATAAATTCTATAGGGACCTGATGTGGACATTTCCGTGTTTCCAGAATGTCCCTTATTATTAGGAGAGCATCCTCTTGCGGAATGCTTGTAAACAAGCTTTTAATATCCATCGTGACCAAGATGTCATTAGCTGGATCAAATGGTTGGCCCTCGAGCTTGACATCGCATCTCTACTGTCTTGGGTGTACGCTCTGGTTAGAGGGATGAAAGGTTTAAGAAAATGATCGACATATTCAGCCAACGGTTGAAGAATAGATTGACACCCTGCCACTATAGGTCTACCGGGCGGGTTTTGATTATCTTTATGAATTTTTGGTAGCATATAAAACGCCGGAATGGAATAGTCATCTTTGTTCAAATAATCAAACTCTGTTTTGCTTATCCACAGCCCCTCCAAACCTACAGTAGTCAATGAACGAATCAGTTTTTGTATTCTTGGAGTAGGATCCCCTCTCAATTTACAGTAATGTGTTGGATTATTGAGTTGACGTAACACCTCATTATCATAGTCTGTTTTATTTTGTACAATGATTCCTCCCCCCTTATCAGCAGGTTTCACTACTAAATCATCTCTGCTGACAAGTGTTTGTAGATCCAATTTCGATTCTTTGGAAAAGTTGAATTTAACATATTTTTTGTTTTGGAACATTTGTTGGATTTCATTCATCACAACGTTTTCGAAAGTGATAAGATCTTTAGGCATCAAATGCGTAGGTGGAAAGAAAGTTGATGGACATTTCAAACCACTAACGTTAGTAACATGAACTGTTTGAGTGTTGAGGTGAAGAGACCAACGGGGGGTAAGAGTGGAGGTGAAGAGACCAGCGGGGGGTAAGATACAGACACGTATGTGAAGGAAAAAGACTCCTGGTGTGTCTATTAGAAACAAACTACGTGCTATTCTTTGTTTAAAACGAAACCTCCAAACATGTACCCAAAAAAAAATAGACTGCATGTTTTCCTTATTTAAACAAAACCTCCGAACGTGTGCCCAAAGGAGTGAGTCAAAAGAAATGCGCTTACAGGTCTAGTCGGGATCGATACTACCCCCCGTTGGTCTCTTCACCTCCACTAGCAACTAGTTATGGACCTTTTTCGACCAGCACACAGTGTTGCTTTCAGAGCATAAGTTCTGGCTCTCCTGATATGACATGCCATATATATGTCTTGCTTGGAATGTATACTTATGTACATATTATCCTCTTGTAGATTCCCCTGACGAAGGGCTGATTACCAAGCCCGAAATGCATTGGGATACACCAACAAATCATGTTGTGGAAAAATGTGTAACTTTGTGATGATACAACAATTTTACCTGAACAAGAATTAAATAACCATTGAACAATATTCCACCAACGGCATTTTGTGAACATTTATTTGAATTGTTATCACTTTTTGTTTGCATGTTTAACTAGAATCTTTGATGATTAATCTACTAAAATTGTACAAATTGTGATCACCTACACTCCACGGAGTGAATAGCACAGTGCCAGTAATTGTAAATCTGCCCCTTAGTGTCTAGCATTAGGCAGTTCTGTAAAGTATACTCATACATAATCACTCAGGCCAATGAAATGAGCACAAAATCGAAAACAATTAAGCATAGTAGCACCGCCAATGAGCAGGCCAGCAGTGCACATGCAATGCAATCACAGAAGATTTTGAAACATAATTTACCTACAATGTAATCAGCAGCATTATTGCTCTTCAGAAAAAACAAACATTTGCAATATGATAACATAGAGCAGGAGAAAACAGAGTAGTGATTAAATAGCTACAACTACTCACCAAGCCCAGGGATCTCGATGCCTAGCAGGACGAGCAGGGCGTATTCACGGTCCACGATATCGGACCACCAGTGCGTGGCCTGGCTGTAGATGCGCCGGACTCGAGACTGCCGATACATGGCCCGGCACACCTTCCCCCACAGTTGCTGACGCTCCCGGAGCCCCTACCCGCCAGCGATCCTGCTGCCTGCTGCGATGGTCTTGGGGTGGCGGCGCTGGATATATAAAATCAGTGCGGCCACCTCCTCCGCGCTAAAGATCCCCTGGGCTATGACTTGCTCCCCCCTCAATCGCCCACATGGGAGCCGGGTACGGGGTGCGGGACCCTTCCCCTTCTCCTTCCCGGCTCCATTTGCCATGGTCCTGGACAGGAATGGAAATAATAAATAGGAAAGAGAATAGGGAAAAAGTAAATAAAAGAAGAGGTAAAAAAAGTAGTTTTAAAGTAACCAAAAGTAGAATAAAACACAAAATATAGATCTAGAAAAATAGAGGGATAGATAATAAGGAAAAAAGATCCCAAAAAAATTCAAACAAACAAAGGATGGCAAAGATTGAAGCTGGATAGAAAAAGCATGCCCAGAACCATAGCAATGAATGAAAAACAAGATGGCCGCGCCATTGAGGACCGCGTGGGTAAGTTTGCACGATATTTCCCCCGCGAGTACGCAAAAATACACGCGAACTCGTAATAGCGCGCCTCACACAACGCAAGATTGCCAATAGCGCCCGAAAATGGAAATACGAAACGTGCACAAGATGGCCGTGCTCATGTACGACCGCATGGGTAACTTCACGGTCCGTGCGCTGCAAGCAGTCCGTGAATACGCAAAAAAACCGCGAACATGCAAAAACAAAATCTGCGAATTCTATTAGTCGGGAATTCGCGGACCGCGAATTCTCAAATTTCTCCGATACTTACTTTCCAGACAAAGAAGCTTTCATACCTAATTTTCGTCTGAACACTGCTTGAATTCCTTAAATGTGATGTGGCCTTAGTGCTGACTTTGATGCCAGGCCTGTGTTTTTGTGTTCACCAAGTACAAAACACAAGCAGCAGTTGGCATGTTTGAATGAGCCAAGGGCCCGATTGGCCTTGTACTCCTTGTTCAGTCTCTCTCTCTCTCTCTCTCTCTCTCTGTCCTTTGATGAGTGCCTGACACATCTTCTTATCTTGGATATTGTCTTCCAGGCTGTGACTCACAGATTGTCCAGGGATGCCCCCCCATGACTCTTCAAAATAGTTGCTTGGAGACAAATTAGAATGTGATATTTTGTTTGGACTTTCAATGGTGAATGAATGAATCCGGTTTTCTGTACCCACATGTATATTGATTGTTGTAATTGTGAGAAATCAGGCGGGTGCTTTTGTTCATGATTTGTGCCCTTCATGTGCAGAATCTTGGTCCGGAGGAGGTGGGGGTTACCAGGGTAGGGCCCGTGGTGGGGGTGGTCCTGGGGGTGGTGGCGGTGGGTGTTGTGGCGCTCTTGGGTGTCCAGCCTGCATGATTAGTGGCACCATGGCATCTGTTGCCCTTCAGGTGTGGCTCTGGGGTGGGCTCCCTTTTGAGGTACAGGATGTAGTCTGACTTTGCACCAGGTCAGAGCAGGTGTTACTTTCCTGCTGATAACGCGCCTTATCTCATGTTTTGGCCTCTTATCGCCGATCTGGCTGGTCGTTGAGAATCTTGCAGAGTGGTGTTGTTGCAGCCTTTGGCACGCGAACACCTACTCAGCATCTCATTAGCGATAGTTGCCGATGTAATCTGTGGCAATGTTTTTTGCGGCTGCTATCGCAGGAAAACTGGTGATATGGGCTGGTAGCAGCAGCTTGAGAATGAGAGATAAATTTATCTTGACTTTCGCTGCGATAAAGTGCCATTGACTCTGTGATATATCCTTGAGAATATGCCACTATGTGTGCTAATGCAGCACAAATAGAAGTTGAAAAACGGCATTTGAGATTGTCCTTATTCAGGAAGGGTTCCCTTCCTGCACACAATCTTCCCACGAGGCAGGCATTCTTGCACCATGGTGCAAGGGTGCCTGTGCCGGCGCATGGCAGACGTTTGCTCCAGGGAAGGGGGAAGCAGAGAGATGCAACGTATTGTTGTAAATATGTCACATCCCTGTGCTTTGAAAGTGACTCAGTGCGGCGCATCCAAATGGCTTGCTACACGCACTGAGTCACCTTCATTGTATATCTGTCCCAAAGTGTGTGCCAACTCACGTGCGCAGCCTATAAGGAATTGTGGTACCTAGTACACTGATAATAATTCCTATCAGATTTCCGGGAAAAAAAATGAGAACTCTTGAGAAGCAGGGAGGGTGGAATAGCGACAAAAGCAAGAGAGGTTGCGGAGGGGTGGGGATGCAATGGGTGATTTGGAGGCAAGAGGGTAGGCAACACGGGGAGCAAGGGCACTTAGGGAGAGAACAAGACAGCAAACGCACTTTCATTAAATGCTTAAAGTAAGAGAAAAAGTAGTTCCATTAATTTAATAAACATTAGCTGAGGAAGGATGAAAGTTAACCAATCAGACCAGAAGGACAAACACGCGAATCAAAAGGAGGCAACTGAGATAGACAACACGGTCAGAGCTAAGACCCAGTCAAATCATATCTAGTACGTGCATTGGAGCAAAATAGCCTCTATCCATTCAGGGTACCGTACTGCTAGTACAGCAAGGGGGTCCTTTGGACTAAGCAATTTTCATAACACTCCACAATTAGGACCCTGTTTGTAAACCAGAATGTGCAATTTGCTCACCAACAGTTTTTTTAATAGAGATGCAATTTGCAAAGCATCCTTTGTACAAAGAGGTAGCATTGCACATCGTCCATTCACAGAGGGTCACGGTAATGAGCAGCCTAATGAATATTAATTTGACAGGTTACAATCTGTAACCTCCTGAGATTGCGTGTAAATGCGAGGATAGGACAGCACACCTCTGCCCCTGTATGTGAAGTCCATGGCATTACATTTGTGCTATTTCAAAACAATGTCATTCCCAAAGGGGAAGCTGTCTCATAGTGCAGTTTTCCCTTTAGGAATCCGATATGACCCCCCCCCCCCCCCACTCAGGTTTTAGTATCTGATCAGTTGTTTACAACTGCTGTCAAAAACTATTGATATATACCTGCTTGAATTGCAATGAGGAGACGGTGGCCCTTTCACTCCCCCTCCTACTTACGAGACGGAATGAGTTGCAGAACCCCTTTTCCCAGACAGAAAGACTTTGCCAGCTCGCAAACGATGTTTTGTAAACCCCAGAACACTCCTTTACTGCAGCAAACCCTGCAATTTAGTGAAGCAAAGGGTTTCCGGAACATCGGCGCTCCCTTTCAATAATTCAGCAGCCGGTGTTAAATTCCAGCATCAAGCTAAAGCTTTCAAGTTCTATAAAGGAGAAAAATAAGATTTCTCAAGAGCATAAAAGAGATTTCACTCTTTTTAAAATTGTGATTCGTTGCAAGTCATAGAATAAATAAAGTAGACCATATATAGAGGTTGATTTAAAGCCCAGCCAACGAGGTTAGGCACCTTGAAGCAGGCCTGCTGTAAAATACACAGCTGCCTGTAACACACATTCTCAAGTTGTAAATGATGTAACAAGTGCCTCTGTTCAAGTAATGCCAGCTGTTCCAGCGCCATGAAACACATGCAAATGAGAGGATTTCTCATGCAAGAGCCGCGATAATATACCTCATTAGGAGGCTGAGTGTTGAAACACTCCACGGACTGAGAATAAGCACAGCGCTTGTTAAATTGTGTCATTAATTGTATAAGTTGCTGTATAAATAGTGCCTGCTTCTTGGCATGACATATCACGAGTCACACCGCTGCATGTTAGTATTTCTTCCTTAACTAGAAAACATGTTGAGTTTAACAGTACTTCGGAGAGTGATATGGACTGTTAAGTGAATCAGTCTAGTTAAAATGATAATTTTAAACATCTCAATAAAGGCCTGTAAACTAGTTCCTTATGCTTCGAGAATAGCTTTAACTTGAGCTAAGGTTGTTAGCCTTATTTTTTATAGTGAAACCTGGGTCACCGTCACTTTAAACATATTGTTCAACCTAGATAACAGTTTTAGGCAAAACTATGGCCTTAAATCCCACAGGTGACAAATCTACAGAACCATACCCACTCTAATCCTGAGATATTCTGATAAAACTCTTATAATCTTTCTAGTTGCATAGATGTTTATGTGACGCCCTCTACGGTTGTCTGACGGAACCACTCCAGCAATTATTTTGTATGCTTTAGCAACGCGGGGGTAGATTTACAAGCCCCGTACGCCAATTTTGCAATGCCGTTGCGTCACTTTTGTGACACAGTAGCGGCGCAAAGTCAGCACCATGCTGCGGGGTATTTACAATTTGACGCATCTAGGGAGATGCGTCACGTTGTAAAGCTCTGCGCCACATGAAACCTGCGTCAGGTTTCATGTGGGCGTTCTGGAGCAGGGGGTGGGGCATTCTGGCGCAGGAACGCCTCGGAAAAGTGGCTGAGTGAAATCTACCAGATTTCACTCAGTCACTTTTCCGACCCCGCTGCATCAAAACCTTACGCCTGCTTGTAGCAGGCGTAAAGAGTGACGCAGCACAGCTAGTAAAGGGCGCCCCTGAACAGTGCTGGAGTTGTGTCACACTTGCGACACAACTCCAGCACTGCGTCACCTTTACGGCATCAAATGCATCACGCATCTGTCCATTTTTGCGCCATGGTAGGGCGCATCCATGGTTGTGCAAGAGGTGTCTGCCGTGACACAATATAACTGGCGCATCCCTGCTGATATGAAGGGATGTGCCAGGTTTTGTAAATCTGCCCCACAGTCTTTACCACAACTGCGTCTTCACCATGCATGCATTTGCTACAAATTTATTGTAAAGGCATGATTGGTAAAGGCATATGTGTGGTAAAGATTACGCCCAGCCCCTCGCCCTGAGCCCTGAAACCAACCCCCAGCCCTAAAAACAACCCTGACCCCAGCCCAAAAAACACTCCAACCCCCTGTCCTGGGTCCTAAAACCATCCCCAGCCCTAAAAATTACCCCGACCTCCCGCCCTGAGCCCTAAAATCCGGCCCACAACCCTAAAATCAGTGATGTCATGGGTGAGGTCACTGACCATGTCATGAGTGATGTAATATGTGATGTCATCAGCAGTGCATTGCAGGCGCGCAAGTTATAATGAGTCCAACTAACTATAACGTGGGAATTTCAATGGTTTTATGTCAGTAAAATTTCCATCTAACTATAACTGGTGTGAAACCTATGGTTTTTTCAGTGACTTTAATAGGTTTTTTAAATGCTAATTCCTAACTATAACTTGTGTGAAACCTATGGTTTTTTCTGTGAATTTCATAGGTTTTGTAAATGCTAATTCCTAACTATATATAGTGCCTCAAACCTATGTTTTTTTCAGTGAATGTCAAAGGTTTTTAATAGCAAATTTCTATTGCTATCAAATATAATATCGTTTATAATGAATCCTATATTGTATATTTATGTAATACTATTTTTTTTATTTATATTCTGCATTTTTTTTGTTTTTTTGTTTTTTTTGCCCTGGAGCGCTCCCGGTACGCGTACTGGTGTGCGCACCGGAAAGCGCAGTCTTGCGGCGCGCCCCGGTGCGCATACCGGTGAGCGTCCCGTTTGCGCTATTGCCGCCAACGAAACCATCATCGTGACGTATCGCGTAGCCGTGTCCGCCTGATACGCACGGCGTAAGCGCACCCAGAATCACCCGAGCGCATACGATATAAGCGCAAAATATAGTTAGTACAACTAACTATATAGGACCAATTCCAATGGTTTTGTATGAGTGAAATGTCCAGCTAACTATAAAACCCCTAAAACTTATAGTTTTTTGATTGGATTTTAAAGGTTTTTAAAATGCTAATTCCTAACTATATAAGGCGTGAAACCTATGGTTTTTTCAGTGAATTTCAAAGGTTTTTTAAATGTGAATTCCTAAATATATAAGGCCTGAAACCTACGGTTTTTTCAGTGAATTTGCAAGGTTTTTAAAATGCTAATTCCTAACTATATGAGGCCTGAAACCTATGTTTTTTTCAGTGAATTTCAAAGGTTTTTTTAATGCTAATTCCTAACTATATAAGACCTGAAAGCCCACTAGGAATCTCCAGTATGCGCCAGCGGACTGCATTGCAGAGAGGTGTAATGAAGCCACGCCCCTTTTTACACCTCTCTGCAACGCAGCCTCCGTGCACGTTTGAAGACGGGGAACTAATTCCCCTTGCATACTGGGGGCCAACTAGCCCACCTGGAACCTCCAGTATGCGCCAGGGGGCTGCATTGCAGAGGTGTAATGAGGCTATGCCCCTTGTTACACCTCTCTGCAACGCAGCCCCCTGCCGCGTTTGAAGAGGGGGAACTAATTCCCCTTGCATACTGGGGGTCCCTGGGGGTCAACTAGCCCACCAGGAGCCTCCAGTATGCGCCAGGGGGCTGCATTGCAGAGAGGTGTAAAGAGGCCACACCCTTTTTTACACCTCTCTGCAACGCAGCCCCCGTGCATGTTTGAAGAGGGGGAACTAATTCCTCTTGCATACTAGGGGTCCCTGGGGGCCAACTAGCCCACCTGGAACCTCCAGTATGCACCAGGGGGCTGCATTGCACAATGTGTAATGAGGCTATGCCCCTTTTTACACCTCTCTGCAACGCAGACCACTGGCACGTTTGCAGAGGGGGGACTAATTCCCCTTGCATACTGGGGGTCCCTGGGTCATATCTGCCCAAACACCGATATTCCGAACAATTGAAAATGACTTTTCTTGAGAAACATTTGGATTTGGATTATCATGTCCTATACTTTGGAATTTTTGAAAGACTGACTTTGAGGATGCTATAAATAAGTCAGCCCCAATTGTGTGGGTAAAATTGATACCTAGTCACTTTGAATAAGAATGTACTTACGTCTCGTCTAACATTTGGAAGAAATATCTAGTTATATGACAACAGGATACCGACATAACTTGAAGGAAATAAGAATGCCCTTAAGAAGTTCTGTTGTACAGAACGAAACGTTTCGGCTGGCTGTGGTACATAAACTTAAGGAAAATAAAAGCATTTGAATATACAACAAGATTTAGCGCTTCAATAAGGACTCTAAGTGATATGATTTGATTGGACTTATTGTGCAAGTGGTGCTGTGCCAAACTTTGGAATAATCTCCACTAATCTCTACTACTTACTCTCTCCTACTCCACTACACTCAAATACTCACTCTCTACTACTCATTCTCTACTACTCAACTACTCCCTCTCTACTACTCCCTCTCTACTACTCACTCTCTACTACTCTCTCTCTACTACTCTCTCTCTACTACTCACTCTTTACTACTCACTCTCTACTACTCTCTACTACTCACTCTCTACTTCTCACTCTCTACTACTCTCTACTACTCACTCTCTACTACTCTCTCTCTACTACTCACTCTCTATTACTCACTCTACTACTCACTCTCTACTACTCTCTACTACTCACTCTCTAATACTCTCTCTACTAGTCTCTACTACTCACTCTACTACTCACTCTTTACTACTCTCTACTATTCTTTCTCTCTGCTGCTCACTCTCTACTACTCTCTAAATCTCACTCTCTACTACTCTCTACTACTCACAGTTTACTACTCTCTACTACTCACTCTCTACTGCTCTCTACTACTGTCTCTACTAATTACTCTCTACTACTCTCTACTACTCACTCTCTACTACTCTCTACTACTCACTCTACTATTCACTATACTACTCTCTACTATTCACTCTCTGCTACTCTCTCTACTGCTATCTACTACTCTCTAATACTCACTCTCTACTCTCTATTACTCACTCTCTACTCTCTACCTCTCTCTACTTCTCTCTCTACTAGTCTCTACCTCTCTACCACTACCTCTCTACCTCTACCTCTCTACCTCTACACCTCTACCTCTCCATACACGCACACATATACACATATATATACATATATATGCATATGCATTTATATAAATGTGTGTATGTATATATATATATATATATATATATATATATATATATATATATATACATACATATATACACATATATAATCTGTATATCTATATAAATACAAATATAAATGCATGCATACATATACATATATGTATACAGATGCATGTTATTTACATGAAAGTTTAAAAAACACTAATAAAAGCAAAGCTAAAAAGCCACCTCAATACAAATAGAATGGCTTTAACTTAAAACGAGGGCGAGATCTATTACATTTTCAATCCTTGTTTACTTTGGTTCCATCAATAAGGCATTCAGATGTGTCACACATTTGCCATAAATTCTGAATGTTAGCACTCTAGTTGCTCATTAGATCACTGTAGTAAAGCTACTGCTCACCAGGGAAGTCAGCTGCTGGTATTCAAAGTGCATGTTTCAGTCTGCATGTCAGATTTTTTTTAATGAAATAGAAGAGGATTTGAGAAGTCACTCAAAATGATCCCTAATTTTTCTTTCTGAAGCACTAATCATACTTTCTATGGCAAAATATACCCCCTCATTGTGTTCCTTTTTAAATTAAATGTTTTCAGACTTACCACTTCATTCCAATCAAGATGGCTTCTGGTGTGCCATACTTTTGTCATAAGTAAGACTGTTAGCGCTCTAGTTGTACTTTAGAACACTCTGGGACATTCTGTCATTGGACTATACTTGGGCTACATCTGGGTGATATTTGGGCTACATTTGGGCTCTTTTGTCTCTGGTGGCCATCTTGGGAGACTGCATGTCAGAATTGTTTAATGAAATTGAAGAGGATTTGGGAAGTCACTCAAAATGTGCCCTCATTTTTCTTTCTGCAGCACTAATCATACTTTCTATGGCAAAATATACCCCTCATTTTGTTCCTTTTTAAATTAAATGTTTTAAGAGTTACCACTTTATTCCAATCAAGATGGCTTCAGGTGTGCCATACCTTTGTAATTACGAGGTCTGTTAGTGCTCTAGTTGTTCTTTAGAACACTCTGGGACGTTTTGTCATTGGGCTATACTTGGGCTACATCTGGGTGATATTTGGGCTACATTTGGGCTCTTTTGTCTCTGGTTGCCATCTTGGGAGACTGCATGTCAGTATTTTTTAACCCCTTCCATGCTGATGACAGAATTGTTTCGTCATCAGCGTCGGTTGAGCTGTGCTGATGACGGAACCGTTCCGTCATGACTCCGCCCACGCAAGGCGGATTCAGCACAGGCGGGGAATACGCCCGCACGCAAGGGGTTAATGATATAGAAGAGGATTTGAGAAGTCACTCAAAATGTGCCCTAATTTTTCTTTCTGCAGCACTAATAATACTTTCTATGGCATACTATAGCCCCTCATTTTGTTCCTTTTTAAATTAAATGTTTTAAGAGTTACCACTTTATTCCAATCAAGATGGCTTCAGGTGTGCCATGCCTTTGTAATAAGTAGGACTGTTAGCGCTCTAGTTGTTCTTTAGAACACTCTGGGACATTCTGTCATTGGGCTATACTTGGGCTACATCTGGGTGATATTTGGGCTACATTTGGTCTCTTTTGTCTCTGGTGGCCATCTTGGGAGACTGCATGTCAGTATTTTTTAATGAAATAGAAGAGGATTTGAGAAGTCACTCAAAATGTGCCCTAATTTTTCTTTCTGCAGCACTAATAATACTTTTCTATGGCATAATATACCCCCTCATTTTGTTCCTTTTTAAATTAAATGTTTTAAGAGTTACCACTTTATTCCCATCACAATGGCTTCAGGTGTGCTATACCTTTGTAATAAGTAGGACTGTTAGCGCTCTAGTTGTTCTTTAGAACACTCTAGGAGGCTGCAGTAGAACACAAAGGAATCAACTGACAGTCTCTGTCCTTGTTGGATGTACATGTTTTACTGAGAATGTCAGACTTCATTCTCACATGACTGAGAAAGATAATGTGAATTTACAGAAAATATGATTTCAGTTTAGCTTATAGATCCCCTTCCAAACCACTGTGGGAAAATCATGAGATATTAGTTTTCTTCCAAACATGATTCATGATATCACAGCAGAAGGCTTTTTCACATGGTAAAATCACCTTAGAACACATCACAATTCCTAAAATGAGTATGGTACCATCAACAAATGATTTATAATGTAACTAAAGTCCTAAAACCCTCTATTAACTACAATGCTTTTTAATGAGGTGCTATCATGTATATTGGTCCCAAGATGGCTGCCAACACTTCTTGGATGAAGTGCTGACAGCCAATCAGATCAGATGTGTGGTTAGGCTCCGCCCGGATATATATTTTTTAACCTAAATTACTCAAAATCCACTGGAACACATATCTTGAGACATGGCAAAGGCACATCGGGCTACCAGTCCCTACAATTTTGCCAAGTTTTGTGGAAATCCATTCAGCCGTTCAGGCTAAAAGTGAGTCCAACCACCCTATGGAAATTAACATGGGGAAAACACGTTTGGGGATCCCCCTTTTATCTCGGCCCCCGCTTGACGAATCCCCCCCAATCTTCCGGGGAAGGAGCGGAGCACAGCGAGGCAAATTTGAGGAAAATTACAGGCAGATTCCTCAACCGGCGCCAAAGTTATTCCCAATAGAATGTTGCGGATTTCCTATGGAAAACAATCCTAACTATAGCTACCTACTGGCGACCGCCAGTAGGTAATATATATATATATATATATATATATATATATATATATATATATATATATATATATATATATATATATATATATATATATATATATATATTCACAGAATAGCTCCACAACACCTCCGGCAAGCAACACAGCAACACCAGCGAGAGAGGAGACGGACCACAGGATCAGGTGCAAATGATTTATTTGGCTACACGAGCCCTTGATCACGCTGTCAATCCATTTAAAATTTTCATTGCTTTAAATAAGTGTTTGTGCAAATACACGCCCCAAACAGTCACCTCATGTGTCACATGGTCATGAACATAAACAATATACTTAACGAAGATATCTATATGTATGTGTATATATTTTTTGCTTTACATTCTTTATTTGTTATAAATTCATACCTGCATGAATGCATAGTATATGTCGTGTTGAAAATCATTAATTCATTATTACATCATTTGTATACACTATTACTAGATACATCCTTGTATATACAAAAGCGAAAATACATATATCAAATATGTGCACATATGATTGCTGTAATACTCAACATAATAATACTGTGATAAGAATGGAAAAATCACAAAATATTATTCATTACCATGATCATATTTCGATGTTAACAATTAAATCCCACACACAACAAAGAATAACACGTCACATGACAATGATAAAAAATATTTTTTTTCTTTAAAATAGTGCAAAGCCGAAGATTTTTAAAGGTGCGGAAATAGTGCAAGTTTAAAAGTGCAAAGAAGACTTAAAGTGCGAGATATCTGTTTGACATATAAGAAATTCATCAATATATATAACATAAGTTTGTTGCAGAGCCCTGCAACATATGTTAAAATCCTATACATTGACTACTAAAATCCATCTATCAATACAGAAAAAAAGTTTTTCTCATTAAATCTTTGAGGAAATAAATAGGGAGATCAGCCAAAAGAAAGGCTAAAAACCAAAAAAGATTTTAAGAAAATTAATATATTATAATCATGAAAAAAGAAAAAGAAGAAGAAAGGGGGAAAAAACCTGTATGAATTTAAATTCCATAAAAATTCCATAAAACTCAACTATTTTCCCTATACACATGTCAATACGAACACATATTTCCAATTCAATGGTATAAATATACACACTAAGCATGGGCGGAAAATCCGTTCCGCTCGCGGATTTTGCGGATTTTCGGTAAATTCGCAATCTGCGAACGCTCGCGAATTTACCGAAAATCCGCAAATTCGCACGCAGCGGATTTTTTTTTCTTGGTGATACAATTTTGCGGCGTGCGGTGTAAGTTCGCAATTGCGAAAATGTAGGTGCGGCGGGCAGCAACAATCTCGCACTCGCGAAATTACAAAAATTGCAATTCTGCACAAGAAATCCACTAGCAAGCAGCATAGACCTTCTGAAAATGATGATTTTTATCAGAATAACTCCTCAGGTTGACATTTGCCTGCACTTTTTTGGATTTGAGGCCTTTTGACTTTCTTTGGATCACTTTTGGATTAGAAATCAACTTTCACAAGTAAGCTTGTTTGGGGCATTACAGTTGCTGTAATGCTGTTCTGCAGAAAAACGAGTTTTGCAAAAGTGAAAGCATTCAGCAGGTACAAAAGTTTAAACTCATCATTAGTAACCATTCCCTGTAGTGCTTCCTGACTGGGGCCCCTCCAGAGTTCAGTTGCTAGTTGCAACAATTGTATGACCCTGCTCTGACCCTCACAGCAGGCTCATAGAATAGCTACAAGTAGGCCACAAAGGTCCTGGAAAAAAAATTGCACTGCAACAGAAAGCAAATTACAGATAAGGAAGCAGGTGCCAGACTGGAATTTTAAAACAGTGACACATTAATAAATCAACCCCAAATTAATTCCTGTCAGATGAAGCAGGGCAGGTGTGCTTGCTTTTCCCCCCCATAATCTACAGTGATGATGAACCAGAGGGTGGCATTGATGTACCAGAGGGTGGCATGGGTGAAACAGAGGGTGGCAGGGGTGAAACAGAGGGTGCTGGGAACCTGTGATGATGAACCAGACGTAGAAACAACATAATCGCGACCGTTGCGAGCCGACATGTAAGTTGGCAATTGCGAACTGGTACAAAACCCTCGCGAACTGGCAGAAATTCTTGCGAACACACAAAAAAATCCGCAAATTCGCGAGAATTCGCGGATTTTGCGGATTGCGAGTTTGCAAATTCGCAAAATTCGTGAACGCCAGATTCGCAAAATTCGCCCATGCTTAATACACATGAATGTATGTAAAAATATAAATAGATATAAATATACACCACAGTATAAATAAACATCTATTTACACATATCACATTTATCAAAAAGATATCAAAGAGTATCAAACGAGTCAGAGATAGCAAAGATATCAAAAACTTCGAATAAATCAAAAATATATCAAATGTATCAAAGATTTACCAAACATAGCAAAAATTATTTCAAAGTTATAGACCGATTCATAAATATTGTAAACATTGTAAACAGGACCGGAGTGCAGCATGAAATTGTAAATTAGCAAATGTAATCATAAAAAGCTATGTAATTCCTCAATATTGTTCAATCCATTGGGCCACTTGCTATCGAACTCTAAAATCATCCTGGTTTTGAGTTGTCTTAGCAAGCGCTCCCTATTGCCTCCTCTTTTCATTTTAGGAATTGAACCCAGCACTTAATATTTTAGAAAATTTAAGTCCTGATTGTGCACATCTTTAAAGTGGCGGGCTACCGGGTAGGCTTGGTCATTATGGAGTATTGCCCTTAGGTGTTGCAATATTCTCATGTGCACCTGTAGCTTTGTACTTCCTACATAATTTAAGCCACAGGTGCACGTGAGAACGTATACTGGAAATTCCGTTTTGCAATCAAAAATGCCACGTATTGGTATTTCATCTGCACGGAACGGAGAAGAATAACTAGCCTAGTTAATTCCAAATTTACATGCGCGACATGACGTGCATTTCCTGAAACCCCGATTAGATTGTATCCAGGATAATTTTTGTTTGGTTTCCGGTGCTTCTTTGTCCAAGGTAGACCTCATGTTCCTGGCTCGTCTAAAAATGATGTTCGGGGTATTGGGTAATTTGCCACTAAGAACTGGATCTGTCAACACGATTGGCCAATTTTTATTAATTATGGCCCTCAGTTTTCTATCCTCTCTACTAAAAGCAGTGATAAGTCGTGGACAAGTAGTGGTAATATCTATTTGTGGTGTTGCTACTGGGGTCGTGTTAACATTAATTACAGGTTTGTTTTTGAATAAACTGTCCCTTGGTCTTAGTTTGGCTTTTTGAATAGCTTGTTGCAGGATAGAGTCAGTATACCCTCGTGCCATAAAACGTGTGATCATTTCTTCTACACATCGGTCAAAATCATCAGATGTACTACATATTCTTTTTAATCTTAAGATTTTGCCGTAAGGAATGCTTGATATGAGATGTCTCGGATGCATACTAGACGCATGTAGCGTGGCATTGCCAGCGGTGGACTTTCTGTGTAGGGTCGTTTTGATGGTCTGATTATCAATATATATTTCTACATCCAACACTTCTTGGATGAAGTGCTGACAGCCAATCAGATCAGATGTGTGGTTAGGCTCCGCCCAGATATATATATTTTTTTGAACCTAAATTACTCAAAATCCACTGGAGCACATATCTTGAGACATAGCAAAGGCACATCGGGCTACCAGTCCCTACAATTTTGCCAAGTTTTGTGGAAATCCATTCAGCCGTTCGGGCTAAAAGTGAGTCCAACCGCCCTATGGAAATTAACATGGGGAAAACACGTTTTAGGACCCCCCTTTTATCTCGGCCCCCGCTTGACGAATCCCCCCCAAACTTTCAGGGAAGGAGCGGAGCGCAGCGAGGCAAATTTAAGGAAAATTACAGGCAGATTCCTCAACCGGCGCCAAAGTTATTCCCAATAGAATGTTGCGGATTTCCTATGGTAAACAATCCTAACTATAACTACCTACTGGCGACCGCCAGTAGGTAATATATGTATATATATAAATATATATATATATATATTACCTACTGGCGGTCGCCAGTAGGTAGTTATAGTTAGGACCTGCTTTCCATAGGAAATCCACAATATTCTATTTGGAATAACTTTGGCGCTGGTGGACAAATCTTTGCGAATTTCTCCAAGAAAATGGCTTGCTCTGCTCCGCGTCTTCCCTGAAAGTTTGGGGGTGATTCGTCAAGTGGGGACCGAGGAAAAAGGGGGGCCCAAAACGTGTTTTCCCCATGTAATTTTCCATAGGGACCTTTAGCCAGGGATACAGCCCGAACGGCTGAACAGAATTACACCAAATTTGGCAGCGGTAGGGTTCAGTTTTCAGATTGTGCTTTTTGTTAAATGGTGTAAATCCGTTCAGTAGTTACTGAGAAAATCAAAAGTAAAATCATAGTAATATCTAGAGACGAAGTACGGCACCCGTACCGAAATCCGTACAATTACGAGCACGAGCTGCATGCTGTTTGGATGTCAACTGTCTGTCAACACTCCAAACCAGGAAGTGTTGGCAGCCATCTTGTGCCTCTTTAGCACCGAGTCACAAGAAAACAGTAAAACAAAGTTGAAAAATAAGGAAAGGGGGCAGGTAAGAAACATGTTGACCCTCTAGTCCTGCTCAGGGGGTCTCACATGACACTTAAGGCGCAAAATTGATTATTTTCTTTTTAAATAAAAAAAACACGGGGTACGCATATGGTACGCGTACACGGTGGAAAAGGAAAAAAAAACGAGAAGTCTGTTTTATTCTTAATTAGCTCCGGGTGGTGGGGGCAAATTCCGGGGGCAATTTTTTTCTATAATGGGGGGCTTGGAAGTGTCCAACAGGAACAAAAGAATGAAAAAAAAAAACTAATGTCGAGGACAGCGATGCTCCTGCTTCCTGCATTTTATCAGGTCAATAGACTGTTCCCTATAACACAAAAGTTTATTGCAAGAAATGCACTGAATTTTATCTTCAGCAAAATCGGGATCAATTTGTGGGTGTGGACTGCTTGCTGAAAATGCTGTGCAGCAGTTGATGTACTTGGTGCAGCAGCAGGTGGGTTGTCCTTCAACCTCCATGTTGCAGCTCAAGCAAAGTTGTTGGGGTGTAAGTTCTTCACGTAAAGCTCCATATTTGCTATGCCAAAGGAGTATTTTTGAGATGGATCACCCCTTGAAAGAGTTTGGAAAATTTACAGGTTACTTTTGGAGCATTAACCTTTTTTTGCCCATCTGGAAAAGTAAAAAAAACTGCCAAATTAGATCTTCTTTCCTCTTCTTTGGAGGTTCTTCAGGAATGAAATATTCCTCTGAAGAATGGCTGGAAGATGAGTCCTTTGCTGTTATTAAGGTAAACTTTGTTCTATTTGACAAGATTCTCTGAAGAGATGCTTCTTCTTAGAAATTCAAAGTAGAATTATTAAAATGGGACGTAAGTTTCAGCAGTTGTAATAGGAAGTGTTATGAACCAATCAAATCTCTTCTTTTAAAGTCACATGGCTTTGCGTGCGCTTACGCTGTGCTTACGGTACTCGTACGATGCGAGTACGCATGACGTTCCACTCCGATTTGTGTAATTGCTTTTAAAAGTAATATAGGATTGTTGGAACTTAAAAAAAAATCCTAGATAATGTCTTCTGTTAGTATGTTCATTAAATACATAAATATAAATATATGTTTTTAAACAATTAAAAACATTTGTGTCTTTGCGTACGGGGCGGCGTACATGACGTCACACGGAAGCTTTGATGCGATGCGTAACATGAAAGCATATTCGTAGCGTATGCTGAGAATGATTAGCAGTACAAACTATGGTGCGATCACTCTCTCACTGTCAAATCAGAGCACAGGGCTCACTATGTGAATGGTTAGAAGTTGTCACTCCTTGGGGATCCGATTCAGCTGTGTGGCTTATCCACGGTATCATAACGTTACTTTTTAGCCTGTTTAAGTATGAGGTTTGCATGAAATACTATGCTATAGGCAGCGCTTATCTCCATGAAGCTAGGTTATTATCATTTACATATAGGTGCCTGAGGGAGGGAAAAGAAGTCTATCTGAATGGTGAGGATTGCACAATAGCACCAGATCACTCCTTAATTTGTAGACACATACAATTGCATGGCTCTTGTAATCAAGATGCGCCTAATTTGGCATGAGTGTTGAAAGGCACTCCAACACCTGCTATCATACCAACGTTCAGTTTACGGGAAACGTGAGGTATTTAATTTGAAATGATGCAGATTGTTGTGCGATGTTAGCAGGCATCGCTTACATGATTACGGTAACTGAGCATGTGGTTTGCTATAAAAAAGTTGTGTTTACTCCTCTGCATGGGAAGCTGGATGTTTCCATCTGGCCGTCGATTCCGACCTTGAAAGCAGAGTCAACCAAATGAGCCGTATAAGAGCGGTATTGTCTCAGAAAGAGGTTGCTCTTACATCTGCTAGAGAAACATTTGTCTTTCATGTAGCAAACACCCGCACAGAAGTGCATGATTTATTAAATACAGACGTGCTTCTGCATTTAGGGGAGTTAATTCAGAGTATCTTTAATGCGTCCTTGACTACAGGGTTACCTTACTTTTTTAAAGTTAGAAGCAGTGGCCTTTTGACTTCTTTTCAAACTATATTTGGTGTCTTCTCAGCATTTTTTCATTTGATTTTTTCCAGTATCTTTGGTGGATTCCCCTTAATACTCGCATTAGTTGCCGGTGTTCTTCTATTAATTAGTTTACTTAAATATGTATGCACATTCTGCAGCACACGCCAATATGTCCCAGCTGTTGCTGCTCCGCAACCGAATGCTTAGTTATTACGGAGCACTGCCTCTGGCTACATTGAGTGCAGCTTATGGACTATCGTTTCAATTCACCTTTTTCACATGCGTTCAACCTGTCTTCCATTGCCTGAGCTTGACTCTCCTTTTCAGGCTTGGACTCTGCGTTCCTAATTTGCCCACGTTTATATCACGTGCTTCGATCAAGGGAGGGTGTCGTGAGCTGAGCCTTGCACTCACAACGTGTTAAGTTAGCATGGGTTTATTAGAAGCTTAAATGCGATTTTTGCTTTCCTGCTCTGCTTTGCACACGATACGCACTTGTGATATTGTTTAGAGAAGTATTTTGCTTCACATGAGAATAATTTGTTATGCTACATGTCTAGACTGCCTCGCTAGTTTAGTGTGTATAGTGAGAGCATGGAACATCAAGGTTATCTTGGATACTGTATCTGTTATTCGGAATGATCCTCGCTCATTCGACCCATAACACATGTGCAGCTTTGGCCACCTCTGATATTGGCGCGTTTAATAATGTATTGTGGAGGCATAATTACACACAGTTGGAAAACATTTGTATCCTGACAGTTTGTGCAGAACTCAATGTGTTCCACTACTGCTGAGTACCAGAGGTATGGGTCCACCCATGTAATCTCATGAGACCTTCTGTAGATATAAACTAACCTGCTAGGTAGGGAGGGTGAAATATAGGTATATTTTAAATGTGTTTCCCTTTAGCATTATAGGATGCTTTCTCCCTTTGTATTTTATGGAATAGTAACAATGCTGACAACCTTGTTTCTGATATATGTTTGGTTGTATTATCTAAGGTACTGCGCATGAGATTACAGCGTTAGAAAGAAACATTTCAAACTTGCACGTGTCTTTATTTACTCCTTGTTTGAACTGGTGTAAGACTATAACGAAAGAGTGCACTTGTTATCCATCTTATTTGAGGTAATCTAAGTTGCATGTTCTGGGTTGACTAGTCATTGGTATTTTTGCTATAGGACGAAGAACCAATGAGTCACTGATTGCTAGTCTGGTAGGGGGTTTGGGTCCTAAGGAGGGTTTTGGTACACCATAATTCACTGAGGTCCTAAGTCTTTATGCACAGTTCTTTGTAGGAGCAGAATTCCTGCAACAGAAGCTATAACAAAAAGGCTTGATAAAGGGCCTTGAGTTTGAATCAGAATATGAAATTGAAGAATAATTGATAACCCTAGCCAAGAAAGGGAGCAGGTGTGCAAATTCACAGTGCCTTTTGCCGGGGTAGTTGTTACAATAAAAAGGCTTGACAAAGGCCTGCACTTTGAATAGGAATATGAAATAGAAGAATAGTTGACAGACAGCTAAGCAATGCAGCAAGTAGTTGTGTGTATGTGTGGATAATGTGTTGATTGAGTGGAAGATAAAAAAGGTGAAAAAAAAGAAAGGCTGGAGACACGCAAACTACCCACTGTCTTGTCAGTGAAGTGGATCTTTGGATTTCCAGCTCATTACACAGATAGGGTGTTGGATTCCGCAGTGGGAGCAAGAGAAACAAGTACCACATCTAAGGAAGCAAGCTGGTGCATAAAGTACACACAGTGTGCGGTAGAAAGGATGCAAGAAAAGGACGGAAGTGTGCAAATTACCCACTGCTATTCACAGGTAGTAGTTACCATGAAGGCTGAATAAAGGGCCTGCACTTTGAATTTGAATTAAAGAAGAATAATTGATAAGCCCAGCCAAGAAAGGCAGCAGGTAGGGGAATTCCTCCTTTTGGAACTAGGACCCTCACACCCAGCCATTTAGGTGTCATGATTCCTGATTGCGTCTGCTCTTCATCGGGTCAGCGCTGCAGTACCTGACAGGCACCCAATTAGTTCCTTGCCGTACAGTGAGGTGTGGGTGAGGGGCTTAGGCTAGTGCAGATGTGGTGTGGGGAATGTGAACATTAAAACAGGTTGGGTAGTCCAATAAACTATTTAATGAAGTGGCTCCCACCTGAATAAAATAGAAAAAGAGTGGTGGCTTATATCTGAGGTAATTGTTCAAGGTCCTAGCGCTCTACACTAAAAGGGTCACATTTTTTTTGCCTAAACGTCTGAGTGATCGGGCGGCAATTCATCAGGACCATGTGCAAACTATCTACACACCATGGTAGTTACTGGAACAACCTACCTATCACGTATTAATAGGTGAAGTACCTAAACAAGGTTGAGGATAATCCTAAGGCTCTAGTAGCCGCGCCTGAACCATGTCTGGCGGGGCTGTGAGACCTCTAAGTGCAATAGCCTTAACTCAGCTACACCTCCCGCCGGAACCGGGTGGTCTTTATTACAAATGTTATATAATTGATGCACTTTAAGACATTTTGGAAATTAGTCACGTCTAAATGCAAAACAAATTTCAAGTGTAAATCGTGTTTACATTACAGAACGCTTTACAGACCTGTGTCAGAACAGAAAAAGTATTGGACATGCTGTCTGCTTCTGTGAGAAGACTTGAAGGTTCGGACTTGTCTTACTTGTACCTAAACTTCAAGAGTCCGTTAAAATTTCACATCTGAAGAAGTCCTTGCATTTGGCTGATATTTTTCAACTTTTGCCTGGATAAGATTTCTAGCTTCAAACTTCAGGCCTGATTGAGATGTCAGCAGATAGTGACAGATATCCAATATGCCCCTTTAAAAGTACCTTATGTTGTAGGGCACTTGTGGTAAGGTGTACAAGACATCTGCCATATTTGTGATGGAGTATCTGTCTGCCAAACTCTGAATCAGATCCTTAGTCTTTTCTATGGTGCTTAAAATTCTCCAGCGAGTGGGGCAAGCATGAAGTTGTATCTGACAATGTTGCACTGAAATCATGCACCGTTGCTGTGAGGTCCTGATGAAGTTCTACAGGTCCTGGAAACCCCAACATTTTAGATTTTCTGGGGTTGTTCCTCTGAGTCACTTCTAAGGTTCTCTGAAATTCAGATATAGCACATAAGGGCTACATGAATCACTCGAGCAGAGGTCACTAGCAGGGTCCAGTACAGGTCTATTTGCAACAGGTCAAGTAGACCCTTCAAAAAAGGCCTCTTGCAGCTTGTTGTGTTCCTGCAGCCACAAAATAGTTTAGCCAATTGACACTTTGAATACACTTTTTTGCCTTGGGTACAAGTGAGAGGAGGTCCAGCCCTTCAGGTCTCCCCACAGGTCTCAAACAGCAGGTGCATTCCTTCTTCTGTTCTGCCACAGGTCCAGAAAGTGGTTGAGCGTGACTCCTGGTTCATCCCTATCCAACAGGGAAAGGTTCCTTGGGGCAACCCTACCAACTTTCTCAGCAATTCCTGTTTCCCCTACTGCAAATATTACCATAGTGCACATTACTCCTAAAATCCAAGATGCAAAAACCCTTTCTCTCTAGTGCAGTGAATGTGTGCCTGCCCAGGTGTAAAGCCAGGAAAAGGAGTAGTCCTCTCTTTTGTGGACACTCAAAACTGGTTTTAGAGGTAGCTTCCCATCCACTGGGTTTGAAGCCAGTCCAGCAAGGGAAAAAAGGGTTGTCTTCCTCAGGCCTCATCTTGCATTTCCTTTTATAAGTTAATTTTAGTTCAGTTTTATGAGTTAAGGACGCTTCTCAGTCTATTTTAACTGGTCATCCTGCAAGGGGAAGAAAAATACTGCCCTACACCAAGACATTTCTGCTCTTGGAGTAGTTTTCACACAACATAAAGGAGAAGCACTAGCTAGGCAGTTGCAGTCAAGCTAATGAAAATTAGCCTGTAGGAGCATTCAGGCAGAGAAACGCTCACTGTATCAAAGGGATGTTTCTGTCATATTTATTGAAAAGAACCTAAACATTGAATCTAATTTTAAATAAATAATTAAAATAGTGGCTAAACTGTTTTCCTAACTTGTTTGAAAGCAGAAAAAGCAGAACCATGCATGCCTTAACAATGCAGGTAATACAACAAAAGTGTTTTTATCATGGGTTCCTTCAGCACGCAAGTGTATGCAATAACTTGCATTAGGGAAGTGCTGGACTTTGGAATACTTTAGTTTACTATTCTAACTCCAGTCTGTGTATCAGTAAGGAAGGTGTTGGACTAAAATCCACAGCAGTCTAACAGTGTGTTCTGTAAATCAAGTTGATGTAAAGACTTGCATGCTAAAGAAATGCGTGGTAAAGATGCAGTAGTTATAGTGCCCACATTGTAGAGGCACTGCGTGGTTTAGATTGTGTGGTAAATGATGTTTCCCGAAGAAAAAAAAAATTGTGGGAACATATGTTGCATGTTCTGTAGTTTATTTTGTTTAGGTAGTGATGTACAATATTTTCTCTTTACATTTTGTGAAATTTCATGACAATTCTGTGAAGTGTTGTGAAATTATGCTTTTACTGTAAAATGTGGTTTGCTGGTATCTCAGATGATGTCTTTTAACCCCTTGCATGCAGGGCTGATTCCCCCGCTGTGCTGGGGGGAGAGGGGTGCACACATAGCGCCCCGGTGCTCCGCCACGGTGCTCGTGTGCTCATGACAAGCTGAGCTCATCATGACCACACCCGTTCCTGTAGAACGCTCGCACAGCAGGGGAATTAGCCCAGCGTGCGAGCGTTCCAAAGGTCATGACGAGCTCAGCATGTCATGAGCACCCGAGCACCGTGGCTCATGACGAGCTGAGCTCGTCATGAGCATCGAAGGTGTTAAACAAGCATTAACATCCCTCATAAAGGTGTTGCAAGATAACAGCAGGAGAAAGGTGACGTTACTTGGCAAGATATTTTTTTAGACAAACCCATCTCCCTGTGGTTTCACAAGACATTTTTATGCAGGTGTGCTCTCACATTTCGTCAACTGAATTGTCATGGATTTCATATAATGTAAAATTTGGCATTTTAACAAATGTCCATAATGCAATAAAAAGTGTTCCCACACATTTGAGTTATGCAGGGATTTATGTAAAGTGATTGGGCTTTTTTGTTATAAGACGTGGTGCTTTGTTCCTAGATTACAGGATTTGTCTACTCTGTGAAATCCTAAAGCAAACGTTTTAAATGTGGGATTTCAAACATAATCCAGGTGCATACCTTTGTTTTGTAATGAAAGAAAATATTGGCTCTTTATATGAGATGTATACCAATACACAGTTTATTTTCCCAGCCTTTTCCCAATGGCACCTCATTATTAAATTCAACCCAAAGATGAAGCATGCTCTTGGAGTTTGAGGAGTTTCCCGCACTTTGTGTTACGTGAAGCTAGCGGAGTTCCGAAAAACTCTGCTTCACGCAGTGGGCAGGGTTATTTTTCCTCGCTCGCATTCACCGACATCAAGTTGGTGAGCGCGTGCAAGAAAAGTCCACCTCCCGGCATGATTTTTCCTCGATCGCGATCCTCAACATCAAGTTAATGAGCGCGAGCATGGACAATGAACCTCCTGGAAAAAAAATTCTCAATGCGGGTGAATCAGGTTTCTCATGGCAGAAAAGGTAGGTTTGCTCTGTGCATGGTGCTATTCGCAATGATTGCACAGTACGGACAAGCATTCGGCACTGTGCAATAACCCCAAAGGGCATTTTTCTACTGTACTCCGCTGCTTGCGGAGCTCCGTGTAGTGCAACTGAGTTTTTTTTGCACTTCGTCTATCTACTCGTAGTGAAACTCTCTGAACTCCGCCCAAGATTACTAATATACACACCCACAATTGGAATAAGGTACTTAATTATATTTACTTTTAATTCCCTAATATAAGGTTCTGGGGTATCCATGGCCTGTAAATAAGTGTCCTTCATGGACTGCAGCACTTATTGTGCCACTAGTGGGACAAAGCAAAGCAAGACTTCCAGTCTGGCATTTTTGCTGCCAGAGCACTTTTAGAACTGCTAACTCGACTTTGAAATTTAAAATAATGAGAAAAGTCCACACCTTCTGTTTAATATACATGTCTTATATATATTTCATCCCTAAAACAGTCAATCAAGCCCCTAGGCAGGGTGCTGCATATTAAAAAGTGGGACATGTGCTTTTACATGTCCTAACATTAAGAAACCAAAATTGGCATTTTTGCAGTAGGAAGACCATTGGTGAGTACAGGTTGGCAGGCTTACAACTCTGCTGGGCTAACTTCTGAATGAGGCTACTAAATTTGAACCTTCAAGGTATCAAAAGAATCATTACGATAAATCGGACTTGATGATCAATTCGAATGTAATGTAGCTTTTGGGTAATTACAACGTATGTAGGTGGAGGTAGCACTCAATTACTCAACTTAATCTGTTTAAAGCACTATGGGGCATATTATCAAGGGGGTTTATCTCCGCTTTTTTGGCTTTAAAAGCCAAGAAAGCGGAGATAAAATTATCTCCCTATTACCTAGCTGCCGCTAACACCAGTTAGCGACAGCTAGTAGGAGATAGCGACCATTTTGGGCCCCACTTTGCATGTCAGTGATATTTATCACTAATGAGATGCAAAGTGGGCGTGCCAAGATGTTAGCGACTGAAAACAGTCGCTAACATCGCTATCTCCTATTACCAACTTTTGGAGATATTCGCGCTAAGCGGGAATATCTCCAAAAGCTAACACCTGCCCTGAGCAGTTCTTAGCCATGTTATCCAATGGGAGGTGGATAACATGGCTAAGAGCATTAGCTCGCTAATGCATGAATATCGGTGACTTTTCAGCGATATTCATGCTTTGCGGCAATTTTTACCGCATTTGCGTTAAACCTTGGTAATACCAAGGTTTATTTGCGGTAAAAATCGCCGCAGCGCTGCGGTAAATTTTTGTCTCTAACCAAGCAATAGCGATAATTATCGCTATTGCTTGGTAATATGCCCCTATGTGTGCTATGCTGTATTAATGCCTGCTAAGCATTATTAAGAACGAATGAAAGTGGCCTAACCCCTTCAACTGGCAGCTAGGGCTACAGCATGCAACTACTTTAATAATATTTATACACAATCAAAAACAATTTTCAAATACTTTTCATTGTCAGATTTAATATGTTTTAACCTGCGAGGTTTAGCAGAATTATCTCTCGAGTCAGCTGAAAATTGGATCCTGTGCACGATTGATGTTGTTGCACTGTACACCTCTATTCCCCATAAATCTGGGTTGGAAGCTGTTGAGTGGGCATTATTACAGGAAGAAGGACCAGAATCTTTGAAATGTATGATCTTACAGTTATTGGAATTCTGTTTGGCAAATAGCTATTTTGAATTACAGAACAATTTTTTCAACCAATTGAATGGAACCTCTATGGGTTTTCCGGGGGCACCCATGTATGCAAATACACTTATGGCCAAATTTGAACATGAATACATACTATCTGACTCAACATGGAAGGAAGGCCTAATTTTTTCCAGGCGATATATTGATGAAATTTTTTTAATTTGGAAAAATTCAGAAACGTCATTAATTAATAACATCCGCAGTCTCAACTTAGTTGAGCCAAGAATTCAGTTTACTTACAACATGGACAAACAAACAATAAGGTATTTGGATACAGTAGTTGAACTCAAAGAGAATCAAGTGCAAACACGCCTGTTCAAAAAACCCACAGACAAGAACAACGCAGTACAGTTTAAAAGTTTTCACCCAAAGATCTTATTTGAAAATCTGCCAATATCTCAAATCATGAGGATTAAGCGAATTTCATCTAATGACAATGATTGTGAGAAATCACTAAATGAACAAAAATTGCGGTATATCCAAAGAGGATATCCAGAGGAACATCTTGACAAACAAATGGCTAGAGTTAAAGATGTATCTAGATCTCAGTTGCTGTTAAAGAAAAATAAAAAAAGTTCCATGAGAATGGTCTTTGTGTCAAAATTTTCATCTGCATCTAGAGACATCAAAAACATAATCACTAAAAGATGGGAACTACTTGAGTCCGAACCAGATTTTGGGACACTTTTCAAAGAAAGACCATTATTTGCATATACACGGGCACAAAATCTAAAAGAGATGTTAACTAAACGATCAAGAACGGATAATTGGAAAGGAGAAACATCTCACTGAGGGACCACAACGTGCTGGAATTGTAAAAACTGTAATAACTTGATCTCAGGGAATGTGTTATCACATCCCAGGACTGGCGAAAGCATACCGTTATACCATACAAGTAACTGTAATTCGGAACATCTAGTTTACATGATCAAATGTCCTTGTGGACTACTTTATATTGATAAAACAGAACAAAAGATTAAGATACGTTTGTCAGAACACAAGAGTCGTATTCGCAATCAAAATACCACATCACCTTTGGCATCACATTGGATTGAACAGCGACATACAGTGGCTCAAATTAAGTTCCAAATAATTGAAATGGTCCCTAAAAGAGAAGGTATGGACAATTCAAAGATCCTCCTCCAGAGGGAAGTCTTCTGGATAAAAAAACTCCAAACTTTGACGCCCTTTGGGTTCAATGACAATTTAGAAATTAGTTGTTTTTTATGAATGAAAGATAAACTTAATAGCTGGCCAGTGAGACACGTGACAATCTGGCACACCAATATCATTATAACAACCACACACAACATCTTTACACTGATAACATAATAAAATATAGTGTAGATGGGTTATAGAACTAAGTTCCCTGAATACTGTTTGAATTGATGAAAATGAGGTATAATATCATGTAATAATGAATGAGCCACTTTACAGATGTTCACACCTGTTAATTGCCATATGTAAAATGTTTTCTTCAGATATTATTCCACAACATTATTATTAATATTTTTACTTCATGTTTCAATTGTAGTTTTATTAAGTCATATTTTGTGCAGAGAATCACTATCACTAGCTAAAAAGCAATGATTTGGATTTGCTCGCAATTCTCCTCGCAGCGTCATAAAATATGGATAACATTTTGTTGAAACTCAGGACTCTGCTCGTGTAAACACAGTCCTTTGTTAGTGTCTAGCTTGCGGGTTCCGGATACACGTGTTATATAGGTCGGGTGATGACATGAAAGTGCATCTTTCCCCGACCGGCGGTGAAGGCATAGAGAGCGTACGTTAAGGCGGTGATATTGGTGAGTTATCTAATGAAATATGTTTTTAACTGACACGCTCTATCCAGGCGAGTTTGTAAACCGCTTTTTTACGCCTTGTTTCCTTTAGAGGACGCTCTTAAGATCCCAACCTTGGTATAGGAGAGTATTCGCACTACCTTTGGCAGGTGAGAGTCTTCACTTGATCAATCAGAGTGAGTGTTATTTTGTAATCACAGACGCGATGTTAAATCCTGTATTTTCTTTCTTGCCTTGCTTCCTAGAATACGTGGCTTATTCGGAATTAAGAGGTGAGACCTACAGGGCACTAAGATGTGTTCCCAAGGTTTGTCACAATGTTTTTCAGATGGTTAATTTATTTGGATCTATAGATGTTTTTTGTATTTTTTCGGCAGGACGCTAGAGTTTAACAATACCACATTATTTTGGTAAGCGACTTCTTGTTGTTATATTTCGCAGTCAATTTGTTTCTTTGTATTTTTTTCAACGGTCCTTGCAATTTTTTTCATGTTATTTTAGGTACGTCAGTGGGGGCCCCCCAGGGCTCGATAATATATAGAGCTCATTACGATTTATTACTGTGAGAATCACTCAGTATATTCAAACAACTTGGTTCTTAGTATAACAGGGAACTTCGGCATTGAATCGATGTACAAATGAGTTTTGCAATGGATTATTCAAGGATAGGATTTTAGAATGATGACTAATGAAAGTAGGTTCACGTAATTTGGAATAGGTTTGTTTTTGTTCAAAAAAGTATTTGGCATCGTATAAAATTGTTTCCTTTCTCCTTCTTTATTTCTTGTACACAGGAACCCCTGACAAAGGGACAAGAGTGTCCCGAAATGAATGGGGTGCTCAAGAAATGTGGTTATTCATAAAATGAATCCATAAAATGAATGTATAACAATGATTGATGTATATATTGTTATCACCAATGGAAAATTAACAATATACAGTTTTTGAAAATATGTTGATGGTTAAAACATATTAAATCTGACAATGAAAAGTATTTGAAATTTGTTTTTGATTGTGTATAAATATTATTTAAGTAGTTGCATGCTGTAGCCCTAGCTGCCAGTTGAAGGGGTTAGGCCACTTTCATTCGCTTTTGGGTAATTGGCAATTTAGAAAGCTGAAACTCTGTTGCCCTAGTTTCCCAGAGACAATTTATGGTTGCTGGCCACAAGACAGCATTCTGACCTCTTGAATGGAGATGTGAATGACTCTCAGGAGGGAATACAAAAGCCCTGCCTTTGGAAGAGGTATTATCTCTTCCTGGCAGGAGGGCCAAATGGGGGGTGAGCCCAAAAGGCAAGCTTCAATGGGGAGTCTGCCTTTGTATCGTTAATAGTGGACACAGAGAAGAGAAGCTGCCCTTTTGTTCAGGTAGACAGGTTGGCATTGGTGACAGAACGTGGGATACAGTTGCCAAACCAGTTTTCCGGTGGGCATGAGGCCCTTAGGTAGTCACACCTCTGGGGTGGGCTACCATGCTACACACACCTAGAGAGAGGGGTCCTGCCATCTTGGGAGTCGGCAAGATATTGCATTCTGGGGCAGCTAGATGACACACTTGACACAGAGCTGTAATTGGACTTGGTAGCCCTTAGCTAGCAGTCAGCGCATCCCCTGAGGGAAGGTTCTGGAAATAAAAGTGGCACCTCACTCTCCCAGACCTTGGACTATGTTTTCACTGGTGAGAGGATCATAGAAAGACTGCCCTTCTGTTCCCCGGACCTGGCGCAGAGAGACTGCACCAAAGACTGGACTTCACCTACTGATCTTTGGGTTAGAAAAGAGAGGACAGTGCCTGCGGTCATCCCCAAGCCCAAGACAGAAGAAGTGGCTTCAAAGGTCAGTTGGCTCTGTAGCTGGAACAGTCATTTCTAGCTACGGAGCTTCAAAAGCTGAAGAAGCCTGTCTGCGTGAGTTAGCAACCACTCTCTCTGGACCACTGCAGACTGCCAAAATGCACCCTGGGAGATTTAGTACTGAAGCTCATAAGTTGCACCTGAGTCTGCTGGACCATGGAGAGTCATCAGGGTTCAGTTTTATTGCCCAAGACAGACACTATCCTCAGTTAAATGAAACAGATGGTTTCGCTAGAGCTGAGATTAGTGGCAACAGGTTTTTGGCTGGAATTCAACAGGACTTTGGGGGACATTAACAGTTGTGGCCAAAATCGAACCACCTTGTTTGTGGACATAAGAGTGGCCACAGGAAGACCCCTGTCACTGTATCAGCATCTTTTAGCATCGTGTATCCGTTGCATCAGGACCACTCCATTCACATTGATGGTGGTTTGCCCATAGAGCCTAAAATTGGACTGGGCACTGCTTTGACTACAAGGTAAATGTCCTGCCAAGCCTCTTCAGCCCCTGTGACTAGCTCCCTGCCAAAGTTGGTCACCCAAAGTTGGTTGGAGTAGTCATTCATTCCAAAAATGTCAAAGGTTTTCCAAGTAACCACTAACCACAGTAGTTGCTAATGGTTCTTTGCAATTTAAATGAAAACCAGTGATTTATTATATGCTTTTTATTTATATCTCTAGAACCCTCTGGTGGATATTGTTTCTTTAGGTGTCTCACAATTCATGAGAACAAGAACTATTTTTTTTAATTGGTGTCAGATTTTCTTTGTATCTTATTTCTTTCTGGCTCAATTGTAGGTTTGGTACTTACAAATATTTTGTACTTGCTCCTTTGACAAAGCCTCACTGCTCGCAGCCACAGCTACTGAAGGTTGAGCTAAGTTTTTAAATAAGCCTGAGTGGACCCACGAGTGTTTGTGAGTTTGTTACACAGGTTAAACAGCCACATCATATAATTTATTTATAGCATTTATAGCTTTTTTTGAGCGCACTGTTACCCATGGGTGTCCTGGCGCTATGTGAAATCTATCAAGGGTCCAGCCGATGTCATGATACTTAGTAAACTATTCCGTAAGCAGCCAAGTTTTTAAAGCCTTTCGAAAGGTAAGGAGTCTCGGTATACCTCTAAGCCTATGGGGAAGCTTGTTCTATGCTTTAGCTGCATTTGCCACAAAGCTTTTTCCACCCCAAGTGGCCTTTCTAACAAATGGTGCATACACCAGTTTAGCATCAGATGAACGGAGTAATCTACTTGAAGTGTACCAATAAAGTCGTTCTTTTAGGTAGGCCGACCCTACTCTATAAAGAGCCTTATGGACCAAACACATCGCCTTGAACATAGTACGCTTCCTGAGTGGCAGCCAGTGTAGTCTTCAAATCTCTTCCGCTATTGGAGCGTATTTAGGAATGCCCAGCAGCTGTCTAGCAGCTGCGTTCTGTAAGAGTTGCAACTTCTGCAATGAACCTTCCTGAATATTGAAGTACAAACTGTTACGGTAATCCAGCCTCGACATAGTGAGAGCTGTGATCACTGTTTTACGACATTCGATCGGTAGCAGAGGCAGAATTTTCTTACAAGACCTAAGGGCGAAAGACGTGGCGGAAGCCACTGAATTACCTGGTCTTTGAAATTAAGTTTCTGATCTATCCACACCCCAAGATTTTTAACCTTCCATTGGGTGCGGGAAGAGGACCCAGGCTGTCTGGCCACCATTCCGGCGTCCAAAAATTGGGATCATTCCCAAAACATACCACCTCCGTCTTACTGGAGTTTAACTTAAGGCAGTTTTGGGCCATCCATGTCCCCACTGCATTCATATAATCTTTAAAACGGACTGCTGTACTTTTTAATTCAGCTGGAATAAACTGTTTTCCTCAGAGACTTGGTAATTAGTCACCTCCAGTTACATTTCCTAAAACATAAAGTCTCTTTTAAGAGCTATTGTTTCCTTTACACCTCTATATTTTGAATGTAACTAATTCCAATTTTAAATCTTTATTCAGCACTTAAAAAGACACCATAAAAGTACATAAACAATACATACAGTTTTTTTATATATATAAAAACGAGTTTAAAAATGAGTTTTAAAAAAAATAAGCTAAAATTCATTTCATTTACAAAGAAGAAGGGGAAATTTCCATACTTGGGTCTCTGTTTAAGGAGCATTACATTCGTTATTTCTCTGGTGTTCCTTAACCGCATAGCCACCCTGATAAAACTTACTGTACAAAACAACGTATGAGCATCTGAGGCTTCCTGAAGAAACCTCAGGGCCATTTTTGCTTGTCTAAGTTTAGTTTCTTTCAGGATCCCTACTAAGAACTTACGTCTGGGACAGAATAAAAGGGACATAGCAGAACAAAGTGAAGGGTATCCTGCGGAGACCTAGCGTTTCAGCCGCAGGTACCCTTCGCCTCCAGTGTTAGAGTGAATCCAGAGGGAACAGCAAGTAAATGATGTAGCATATTTAGTCTAAACCGGGTCATATAGAATCAGTCCTGGGCGTTATGCATCACAGTGAGGTATGGTTCCATTCCTTGTTTCTTTGTCAATAAGCAGTAGGATAAAACAGTAGGCTTGCACCTTTCCACCTCGGCCCTAGTCGTAAGTGTCTATTCTGTAAAAAGTTTTTTTAACCATTGTTTTATTCTGACCGTTTCAAGATTCTGGTGCAGTGAAAAAGTTTTTGCAGCCGATTGCCTCAAGAGAATCCTTTACATACTTCAGCCATGGAATGTGGCCCCCTCTGTCACGTTTCAAACAGTCTTTTAGAATTTGTCTTGTGAGGTCCGCTTCTGGATTAATCCAGATATTAATCCAGGCGAGAAGGGGTTTCATTTTGATACGGTCTTCAATGTAGGGCTCCCCTACTTCCTCATGGGTGATATAGGCCAGGGTACTCTGCGGCAATTTCAGGATTCTTTTAAAGAACTTGTTTTCTTCCACCTGAATCTGCTGCAATTGTTTATCTATAAAACCTCATACTCCTGCACCGTAGGTGACCATGGCACACCATACCGATCTATATAGGTTTAGCATTTGCTCTGGAGACCATCTGCCAAGTCTTCTCCCGTAACCCATGATGGCCCCCGATGACGCCGCCAGTTTCGCTGCATGTTTGTCCATCAAGGGTTTAAAGTTTAACTGTTCGTCGAACAGTACACCAAGGTACGAGAAGGTCTTAACCTGTCCAATCTTGTGTGACCCAATTTTATAGGTAAACTTCCCTTTTTCTTTGACTCCTGCGGACATGACATAAGATTTTTCCAGATTTGCCGATAGGTCAAGTTTAGCCATGAAATCGACAAAGCCATCGATCAGCTTCTGAAGCCCCAGGGGTGTTCTGGCTAACAACACCGCGTCATCCGCGTAGAGTAATAAGGGCACCGCTCGGTGTCCTATTTGGGGTGAGTCCACACGCAATTTGAGTAGTTCTTTGTCTGGAGATTAATGTATATAGAGAATAGAAACGGCGCCAAGATGCAACCCTGCCTCACTCCACTCGTACATAAAAAGTGCTCAGTCCTGCTTCCCTCTTGGTTGTATCGAACTGTTGCGGAAGTGTTCCAGTGTAGGGCTTTTAAGAGGTCTACCAGGTTTTGTTCCACTCCTAGGTTTAACAATAGGGTCCAAAGTTTTTCTCTATTTACACGGTGGAAGGCCGCGGAGAGGTCCATGAACCCCATGTATATAGCCCCCTTGCCAGCAATGGTATATTTGGCTGTCAGGAGGTAGAGATTCAAGCATTGATCAGTGGTAGATCTGCCCTCCCTGAACCCATATTGAATGTCTCTCAGGACCTAGTTCTCCTCAGCCCATTCTTGCAAACGATTTAGAATAACACGGCCCAGTACCTTGGCCGTCACGTCTATGAGGGATATGGGACGGTAACATTGTGGGTCATCACGATTCCCTTTTTTGTAAATTGGTACTATAGTTGCCGTTGACCAGGAATGAGGTAGCTCTGACACCACTGCCTCGTTCAGAACCCTCGTGAGCAGTGGAGCCCACAGATCTATATTGCTCAGGTAGAGGTCGGGGTATACCATCAGGGCCAGGTGCTTTGTTCTTGCTCAGTCCTGCTATTGCCAGTTCCACTTCTGCCAGGGAAAAGTCCAATCGTGTAGTTGGATTTAACCTTGATCCTTCACCCTGGGTTAGCTGTCCTGTATGATTATAGAGGCTCTGGAAATGGGTCTGCCATTGTTATGGTAAAATGGTATTTATTATTTTGGGTACTCCTGGGTCCTGGAAACATGGGGTATTAATGACTTTCCAAAATCCCGAAATATCTCCCCTTTCTGCTGCCTCCCTTAAGTCCTCCCACGCTTTTACCTGTAAGCTCTTTTTACGGGATTTCAGGGCTTTTTTGTATTCTAATCTATACTGTGCAATTTAAGGTTATACCTAGGGCGAGACTTGAGGCTAAGTTTGAGGTTTTTGTGTGCCTTAGTACAGTCTAGGTCAAACCAACGCAGGGTAAGAGCTACTTTACTGCCTTTAGAGTTCTTTAGTAGATTATCTACATGACAGGCAATTTCTTCAAATGCACTGACCACCGTTGCTCCCCCCATGCTGGGATCAAGGCATGTATTTATAGCGTTTTGCCCTTCTGTTATTAATCTTCTGTAAAATGTATCTCCATCTATCTTGGCCCACTTGATCCTCCTCCCCTGGTCCACTGCCTTTTCTATAATATCTGTTCTATGTGAAGGTTTACTAAAGTTAAAACCTTTTAGTGCTAAGATCAGAGGGTTGTAATCACTAAAAATGCGTGTATCAATAGCCATGCTGCTGATACTTCTTTTTGTAAAAGGTGAAGCCAAAATGAAGTCAATGTACGAATGGCAGCCTCTGCCTTTGAATGTTGGGTTAGGGTCTCCATTTCTGCCTAGCTCTATCAGGTCCATAGTATTGACCAAGTTGTGCCTTTTTGTTAGCTTCTCTAAATCCCATCCCTCTATAGTGTGTGCAAAATGTGGGCCTTTTGATACGGTGCATCGGGACCAATCCTTATTCAATGGTCTTATATTCTCTCAAAGGTGGCAATTAAAATCCCCCATAAGTATTATACTAGGGGGGTTTGGTGTCTTATTTAATAAATCCTGCTTGTCTAGATGGGAATCCAGTTCTTTCCCATCGTGCCTACAGCGTTGTACCAATTTAGTAAATGAAGGTTGAGCCTTTTAAAGCGATACCCTACCGCTTGTATGTTTCGTGAATCCCAGTTATAATTAAACCAGGTCCCTTGAATAAGGAGGTCTACATACATTATTAATCCCCCAATCGCTCTCCCCGATGGTGATTTTGTGGCCGGGACAGAAAAGCATTTATACCCCTCTATGCTATACAGATTTGGATCGGCCGCCCATGTCTCTTGCAGGCATATAATTTGGAAGTTGTTTATGTACTTCCGCCATTCCTGGAATTCATATTTAGCTGCCATTCCTGCAATATTCCAAGTTATGATTCGGAGGCTATCCTGGTTATCCCCGAAGGGAAACCCTTTTGGTTCCCTTAATGGATGCGCTTCCTTGACTTCCCTTATAGTTATTATATTGGTACGGGGTTCAAGTATAATTTCACTGTTCCGCCTAATTCGAACGAGGGTTATCTTTTGGTCTAATTGTTCTGTCGTTTTTATTCCCCCTTTTTTGTTTTCAAAATCCTTATGCTACCCCCCCTGCCATCGCTATGTCCTAGGGTACTCGGTGTGCGATTTCCTATCCCAGTGATCCCTTCCTCCTCTAATCTCTTCATGGGATGTAAAATACTGGTTTCCTCCAATTCAAGTCAGTCCACCTCTTCCAGGGCACTGAACCTGTTCCAGTGCACATGCTGAGATAGAAAAGGGTCATAGGCTGGGATGCCTTGGCAAGGCATTTGCCATTGGGGAAATCTATGCCGTGGTTCTAGCTGCTGAACCCTACTCATGGGTGTTCTATTTGCCTGCATTGGTCTTTGGGGTATATTCGGGTAAAAATATGATAAATGTAAAGGGTGGATTTGTGTGTGAGATCTACTGGGGGGTGCATTGCATATATAATTCACTGCAGCAATGTCTCTGAAATTAATTGTTATTATGTCCCCTGCTATTGTTTTTATTCCTCTCCCAATCCACTCCCCTCTTCTTACTGTAGGTATTTCGCCACAGATATTTGGAGGTAGGGGTCTATTTATCTCTAGCCATTGCACGCATTTATTTTTTAGTTCGAAGTGTGTTTCCCTTTTTCCCTCTTTCAGGGGTGGAACTCGTGTCAATACAACCACAAAGGGCAAGGCTTCAGGTGTCAATCTTATTTTTTCAGGTACATTTTTTACTGGAGGGGGTTTGTGATGGTCTTTTCTTTTAGGGTTTGGCCTGTTTTGTCATTTGAGTCTTCCTTTACCTTGTTTTATTTGGACCTGTGGGATGGCACTGGAGTTACCGGGGTTAGGAGGTATAGGGGCTTTTCCTACTATTGGGGTGTTCATTTGCCTGACTTTCTTTGGTCTGTTTGCAGTAAGTTCATTAGTTGGTGCTGCCTTATCTTTTGGTGTCTTGTTAACCATTCCCCCTTCTTGCCCCGCTTTGGATAATGTGCTGTCATGTCCCAATTGCCTAGTGAGGTCCACCCCCTTGTTGTTTATTAGGGATGTTAATCTGTCAATTTTTGACATAAGGGGTTTAATCGGGGCAGTGATCGTATCTTCTAGGTCTGCCTTAAGGTCGGCTACCGTGTTTGCCACCCAGCAGGGTATTCCTGGTGTAGAGGTAGTTATAGGTGCCACTAAATTGTGATTTATTGTATTGTTGTCTCCCTCTTTTTCCTCTGTGCTTGACCTTCTCTAGATCTTTTTGACTCAGTATTACTTGAAATCGCCTTTTCTGTGGCACACACAGTGCTTGAATTAGTCTGGGTATTCCCTGTATCCCTATTACTCTCGGCAGGGGCCTGAGCACACGGGAGCTCAGCGAAGGAGGAAGTAACGCCAAGACTTGTTTCTGGGTCGTCTGTAGCATCTAAAGTGACTACTGAGAGATCAGTTGCTACTTCTTGTATATCTTGGATGATTGTCATCGGTGGTAGGGACATCCTCCTTTCTGTTTTTTCTATCGCAGTGGATACAACCCCTATTGTCTGCTGTAACATTTTGTCAATCGCTGTGAGTGTAGGTACTGATTGTGGGGTGTCCACCTTCTGTTTGGTACTGGATCTTAAGGTGAGCATCCTGGAGCTTTTAGTTACATTCCTCATGCTTAGACACCAGTCAGTTACAACGTGGGAAGCTCTGGTAGCCGTTTACTTGTCAGGTTGTATGAATACCTTGTATGATGCAGGAAGGAAAAGTAAGGGGGGTGGCCCAGCCCGGCCTCTTCTGGCCTCTGAGGGCCGTAGAGAGCCCGCCCTTTGCCCGGGCTTAGCCCGGCGCTCCTGCGCGCTCCCGCGATGCGGGTATGGAGCCTGCTTTAAATGCGCTGCCTGGTGCGCTGCTGCGGGATGTAACTTCCAGTTTTTGGGGCAAGGGCTGCTGGGAAGGGTAGTTCGTAAACCCTCTCGCTCTCCCCTGCTCGGCGGCTGCTGATGAGATGAGATGCAGCGGCGAGGGGAGAGCGGAACACCAGCACTGGTCCTCCCTCGAGCAAGCTGTAGACGCGCTGTGGCAAGTAAGAGCTTCAGCAGGTACAGCTAAACAAAAGTGTTGTGTCCCCCGCTCCACCGATATGGAGCCTGGTTTAAATGCGCCGCCTGGCGCACTGCTGCGGGATGCCACTTCCGGTTTTTGGGGCAAGGGCTGCTGGGAAGGGTAGTTCGTAAGCCCTCTCGCTCTCCCCTGCTCGGCGGCTGCTGATAAGATGAGATGCAGCGGCGAGGGGAGAGCGGAACACCAGCACTGGTCCTCCCTCGAGCAAGCTGTAGACGCACTGTGGCAAGTAAGAGCATCAGAAGGTACAGCTAAACAAAAGTGGTGTGTGAATGTAACAAATTTTTTTGAAATGTGTCAAATATATGTGAGTATCAAGTTGATATTTGCAAACATTGCTCACATAATGAAAATGAATTGCATTAAAACAAAGTTTGGCCAGCTTTAAAATAATTTGGTGGCCAAGTGAGGACCTTAGAAAGGGGTAAGATACATACAGAATCACTATGTATGACAGTCCAGAAAAGTGAAATGCATTCAAGAGAATTCCACTTTAATATTGATATTATAGGCATGCTGTTCACTATGATAAAACACCAGTTTTCACTGCTTTGTTTATTGCAGTATATGAATCTGCCATAGAGTTTGCAAGTAACCGATCAAGAATGTCAATAACTCGTTCACGTCATTTTGCACCTCTATTCGAGTGGAGGCAAATGAGCCTATAGATTGCACTATGCAAAGTGATTCTGAAGTAGATTACACCTAGTCCAACACTCTTGTTCTTCACCAGCACATACAGCTGCTCTGTAGACTCAATTCCTTCCCCAGCCTCTGTATTGAATTAAAACGAAACTTGTACAGTGCACTGTTACTGGAAGGAGTGTCCTGGTGCTCTGCACACAAACTATCACTGCTGAGTATGTTTCAATTAAGCCTGTTTAAAGAGCTACATTTTGAATGTCTTTCTGAACAAAGAGGTAGCAGCAGTAGTTTGTAACTCAAGTGGTAATTTACCGATTCTGTATTTTAAGGAATCAGTAATTTACTGATTCCTTAAAATACCGAATCGGTAAATTACCGAATTTGCAATTTAGACCACCTACATCCCAAATGCCTAATACCTGTCAGTAACGGCCGAAATTCGGTAATTTCGTCCGTTACCGAATGGTATTGGGCCACCTACATCTGGCCCCTAATGAGCTCCCCCAATTGAATTTTGTGAAAAGCTCTGGAGGTGCAAGATGTTTTAACTTGCAGCAGTTGCAATTTTCTAAGACCTCAGTTTGTGCATTGTGATGGATGGGGCTTGCTTTTCCTCGGTGGCAGCGGCTAAACTAATGAAGTGCTGTTGGTTTTGTTCATCATCAAGCAGCAGTGACAGGACTTGCCAGTTTGGATCCATGGCAAAACATGAGGTGTGAAAGTTAGAAAAGGCAGTCCTTTTCAAGTGGTCGAGGGGACAAGTCTGAAACTGCGCCGTGAGGGGAACGGCTACTGTAAAGCAGCGCACCTACCTGCCGCCGACGCCGCCGTGAGGGAAATGGCAAAGGACACCACAGCAACCATTGCAGCGCCGTGAAGGCAACGGCCAAAAGCCCAGCTAAAACTACATATCCCAGGTGCCCCGGGGCTCACCGGCGCACCGGTGACGACAGAGACAGCGCCCGAGGGCGCTATTAAACACGGGAGCGCCGAGCGCTCAGAGGGGGACAAGTCTGAAACCGCGCCGTGAGGGGAACGGCTACTGTAAAGCAGCGCACCTACCTGCCGCCGACGCCGCAGTGAGGGAAACGGCAAAGGACACCACAACAACCATTGCAGCGCCGTGAGGGCAACGGCCAAAAGCCCAGCTAAAACTACATATCCCAGGTGCCCCGGGGCTCACCGGCGCACCGGTGACGACAGAGACAGCGCCCGGGAGCGCTATTAAACACGGGAGCGCCGAGCGCTCAGAGGGGGACAAGTCTGAAACCGCGCCGTGAGGGGAACGGCTACTGTAAAGCAGCGCACCTACCTGCCGCCGACGCCGCCGTGAGGGAAACGGCAAAGGACACCACAGCAACCATTGCAGCGCCGTGAGGGTAACGGCCAAAAGCCCAGCTAAAACTACATATCCCAGGTGCCCCGGGGCTCACCGGCGCACCGGTGACGACAGAGACAGCGCCCGGGGGCGCTATTAAACACGACCACAAAATGGGTAAGCGCAAACTACAAACTTCGCCCAGTGGGGGTCCAGCCAAAGCCAAAGTTGCACGCAAAACCATTGCATCAGCTAGTATTATGTCTTACTTAACTACTGCTGTGGGTAAATTGAACAAGGAAATTGCTGAGAAAGAACGTGAACTGGGTCTAGAACAGATAATCCTGGACTCTCAATTATCCCCCACAGTAAATAGTCTTCCTGTCCCACTGGAGCCAGCAATAGTTGTTGATAATCGGTCTGGTAATGGCCCACAAGGACCAACAAATAGCATTGTACAAGAGGGTTTAAATAACACGAACTCGGACATCCAACAACCTGAAATCATCTGCACTCAGGCACAAATACCCCACGTTACTAAACGTTCTAAACGGGTAATTCAAAGATCGAACAAACAAGGATTTCATATACGAAAAAAGGTCCGTCACCCGCTAACTGCCATAAAATCCTCATTGAAAGACATGGTGTAGAATGTACTTGTGGACAAAATAGAAGCGACACTTGTGCAGATATCTAATGACATAATAGAAACCTTAAAGGAATGTGTGTCAGATATACTTGGGAAATGTGAAAGGATTAATACTTTTTTGTCTTCCAACCTCAGTAGACCGTGCACATGCACTACAAATAATGCTCCACGGCCATCTCTGAAACCAAATATACAAACACAATCCCCTATGGAATTAGAAAATGAAGTACAACATCACCCTCTGTCAAATACCCCGCACCAAGTATCTGAGGGTAATGCAAATCCTCAAACAGACACTAGCATATCTAGGGTGCAGTCGTCAAGTAAAACCTGTCCTGCTCAAGTTACATCTAGAGTACCAGTAATAGTCAATCCTAGCCTACCAGGGCCTAGAACCCAACGCACAAGACCACCGGTACATCTTCCCCCGGAAGCAACACCTTTTGTTGCTATTCTGGTGAACGTACCAGTACTGAAAAATGGAGAATGTGAGTCAGATGTTGCACAGTTAAACAATACTAAGATGTGGTGTGATGCAAACTGTACTGGTCCCAACAATATCTCGGAGTACATCCAAACAGGCAGAAGGGTTGATTGGGTGGGGTATACGCCCAAGTAACTTGCAGGCGATTGTATTATAGTCAATTTTAATAGACCCCATGAGGCCCAACGGTTATTCTGAGACGCTACTGAAGTAAGGGAAGACGGGATTAGAGCGGTACCACTAGGCTTCTTTTATCCTCGACCCACAACACATAGGTCCCAATTTGGAAGGGGCATTCACAGTGCACCACCTAAACACACCCCATGTCCAAGTTCTTGGGCCACACAGAAAACAGGCATGTTACCAAAAACTAGTGATATACAGGGAGGTGAAGCCAGAAATGGTCTGGTGCTAACAAATAGGTTTGCTGCCTTCTCTAACCTAGAGGAAAATGATTGACTAACCTCATCAGGTAGCACCACAAATCAGCTACAACCCCCATCCCCATCTGTAATTGAAAAGGATCATACAGTAAATCTGATGACCACCCATGATAATGCCCTCTCTACATCACAACACATTCAGCCGCAAATCACTGAAAAGGGTAGTAGAGTGAAAATGATGAGCTGGAACATTGCAGGTTTACGCTCCAAAAGGGGCGATACAAAATGGTTGGACTTGAAAAAATGTGATGTGGTGGCCCTGCAGGAAACGTGGGATAGGGACTGCGATTTTTGGCTAGATGGATATACTTCTTATTTTATAGCTGCTCAGACATCAAGGTCAGGGCGAAACAAAGGGGGCTTGTTGTTTTTAATATCTGTAAATGTGAAGGGTACTGTGAAGGTATTAAACACATCATCCCAAAACTATTTAGTTCTCGAGGTTACAATGCCTAATAGTCATAAATGTGTTTATATTAACTTTTATAATACCATACAAAGTACAGTACCAAACGCAAACATTAACTCCTTAATGGAGTTTTTATGTAAATATAAGGAGGGTCAAAACACTTTGTTTATTTTTTCCTGATGGGAGATTTTAATACTCATTTATGTATGCAGAACTGTCACGTCATAGATACCATTAACACTGATATGTTACAGCTACCACACTTTGAGCACTCAGAAAAGGGGTTTGCCCTAGAAGAACTTCTCCTAGAGAACGACTTATATGAACCAGAGCTCTTCGATAGAAAAGAGCGGGTGCCAACTTATAGTGCTAGGGACAGCAACACAATAATTGACTATATATTTATTTCACCGGGATTGTTACAGAATGTATTGGTTTATAATGCTGTTCAGACGACATTTAGCGATCACAACCCTGTTATATTAGAAGTAGATAACAACAATCTGTTTTTATTTACAAAAGGAACAAACATAGATTCAAATAAAGTAGGCTATACAGAATTGATCGTTAAGGACCAGGGGAGGCGGGTCAAATGGAGCAATATCATCCCTGAGGACTTTCTCTATTCTCTAAACTTAAAGATGGGCAAAGAAATTAACATCTGTATGGACCCAACTAGGTTTGAGGGGAATATAGTTCAGTCCTTTGAGATGATTTGCAGCCAGGTATCGGACGATTTGAAAAGTAATATGAAAAAGAAAGAGAAGAGGGCTATGGGGTGGTTTGACAAGGAATGCTCCAAATCCCATTGTGAACTATATAAAGCATTAAAAAAGACACCTCGGGATAAACAGGAAGTGGCCAGCTTTAGGCAAAAGTATAAGGCAAATATCCTAAGGCGGAAAAATGAATTAAAAAGACAGGCATGGGAAGACCTATACGAGAAGGCCACACTGAGGGACAGTACTACATTTTGGAAAATCGTTAATACCCCCTTATTTAACAGGATTGAAAATACACCTCTAGAAGTAAATATCCCAGAACGAGACTGGTTGGATCATTTTCAAAACATCTATGGTAGCAATCTCAATGCAGACCCTCCTGATCAACCACTGACTGAAACAGAAGAGGTTTTATCCAGTTTCACTATTAAATAGGTGCAGAAGGCAATTGAGGACACAGCAGGTAAAAAGGCCCCTGGCCCAGACGGCGTACCGGCCGACATGTTTAAACCAAATCTGGGCATGTGGGCAGTGGTCCTCACTAATGTCTTTAATGTGATTAGCCTGAAAGGGACAAAAGCCCCAACATCATGGTCACAGTCCGTCATAATCCCCATTTTTAAGAAGGGACAAAGGGGAGACCCTAGATGCTACAGGCCCATATCTTTGTTAGATTCTTCCTTCAAAATACTGGGTAAGGTCATCTTGGAAAGAATCTCAACTTGGGCAACAAACAACAACATCCTGTGTGAAGCTCAGTATGGCTTTCGAGCCGGGAGAGGCACTGAGGATCAATGCCTAAACTTACATCTTATTCTGGGTAAATATACAGTAGCATCAAAGGGGATGATATATTTGGCTTTTATGGATTTGTCCACAGCTTTTGACCTAGTCAATAGGTCAAAGCTGTGGACAATACTTCTGGAACTGGGTCTAGACCAAGCACTAGTGAATTTTCTGGCACGAATTCATAGTGATTTGAGGGCGACCATTCGCATGTCCCAAGAAGGAAAGTGTACTGCCTTTTTTAAATCAGGAAGGGGGGTGTGCCAAGGGTGCATTCTGGCGCCAATGCTCTTCTCGCTTTATATTAATTCACTGGGAAAGACTTTGGAGACGGCTTCTATTGACGTACCACGTATGGGTGACTCTTTAATGCCGGTCTTATTATATGCCGACGATATGGTATTAATGGCCAGAACCCCTAATGGTCTTCAAAGTCTTTTAAATTCTTTTGGGGCTTTTATGCAAAGCTTGGATTTATTGGCTAACATCGAGAAATCCCATGTTATGGCAGTAGGTAAACGAAAGGACAGCATTAAAACCCTTACCTGTAATGGCTCAGTGTTATCCAGAGTTAAAGTCTTTACTTACCTGGGTGTGGTGTTCGATGAGAAGGGGACCTGGGCACCACAAATTACAAGCAAAGCTGCTGCGGTAAAAAGATCGGCTGCCGCCATCCTAGGTTTTGCAAAAAGATTGGGTGGCAAACCTGCTGAGGCAATATTAGCAATCTACAGAGCCAAAACTCTGTCCATTGCGAGGTATGGGGCAGCGATATGGGGATATAAAAATCTGGCCCATATACAAAGAGAAGAGAATCTATTTTTGCGATCTATACTGGGCCTTCCTAAATCCACCCCAGCTTTTTCCGTACACATGGAATTGGGGATAGTGTACATTGAAGACTCATTGTCTTTGGCCCCACTACTGTCATGGATTAGGACATGGCTTAATCCAGCTTTTAATTTTAAATCATGTGATCATTAGGGATTGTATGGGGAGGGAAAAGGTGGCTAAGATTGGTTGGTTACAATATATTAAATCCACAGCAGAATACCTAGGCGACCAGAGCTATATACAAACCCCGAGAGCCTGATGAGAGAGGATATCAACTGGGTGAAGAAAAATTTCATAGGGAAAAAGGAAGCACAGAGAGAGGCTAGCGAAATTTCAAAAACAACTGTAAGGGCCCACTACATGATGATTACTTCGTTATCCACTCAACTTTATCTGACGATAGTAAACAAACCTTTTCATAGGTGGGTCCTCACAAAATTCCGATTTAACCAAGCTCACTTTCTGCTAGGAGAATATGAAAAATGGTGTAAGCCTCATGAAAGTGCTCCCTGTAAATGTGATCACTTTTCTGATCAGGATTTATCACATTTTGTATTCTTCTGCCCCTTTTATAAGGAGGGGAGGGAAAAATACATTAAACCAATTTTGAGAGGTCAAGATTTTATGCAGGTTAAACCAGCCCTACTGTATCTGCAGCTCATGGAAACTACAGTAGTAATGTATGGGGTAGCCAACTTCCTGACAATGTCAATCCGATTAAAACAAAAAAGATTAAGGCTGTATAATTAACGTTGATTGACTTCTTGACTTTAATAATAAGCCAATGTTATCTGGTATTTTGACCCGCGTTAAAAATGAACTTGCGATCCGCACATTTTGCACTCTTTCCCCAGGCTGTTAGTACTTTGTACATATAACTGTAATGACATTCTTGTTTGCCAACATTTTTAAATTTTTGTACATTGTAAGGTCCTGTAAGATTGTTATTATTGATAAATGTGATGGTAAAGATGTTTTTATATGAACTTTTCTATTTTTAACATTAATTTTTAACATGATTTTAATAACTTGTTTGTATGATTGAAACGGTTTCTGTAGCATACTTTTATGATTTTAAAACAATCGAAGAAAGTGTTTTTGACTGACTGACTGACTGACTAAGACCTCCCAATCAAATTTGAACAAGTGGTGGTTGAAACAGACTTGCGAAATAGGATCACGCACTTCCAACATGGGGCCCGATTCCGATCCGGTAAAATTACCGTCCGTATGATTCGCATCTGGAGCCGTCTCCGTATGACTCGTACACACGCCGTACGACCCGACTAGTACGATCCAGACCGGGGTATCAGGACGCGAGTCATACGGTCCAAGTCAGTTAAGGATGATTTCGTACAGAAAAGCGCACAATCACATACACACCGTACGGCGCGTACCCCCATGATCGCAGGGGTACGGCGCATGCCCCTGTGATCATGGAGGTATGCGCCGTACACCCAGCGTACATGGGGTACACACCATACACCCAGCGTACATGGGGTATGCGCTGTACACCCTGCGTGCATGGGGTACTGTGCATACCCCATGTACGCTGGGTATACGGCGCGTACCCCCATGATCGCAAGAGTACGCGCCATACCCCTGCGATCATGGGGGTACGCGCCATACACGGGGGGCATACCGTACCTGTTTCAGGGCGAACTCTGCTATTGCGACTGTTTTCAGCTCCCGTGGAAAAATGGTCGTACAGTGCGTACCCGACACGAATCTTACTTGCCGGGTCGTATAAACCTGCCGCAAACCGTACAGAAGTCGCATGCAGCGGGTTCCGAGTGAGACTCTTACGGGGATTTGATTCGTACGGTCTCTGTATGATTTGTACGGAGTCCAGCTCCTGGTACGAATCGTACTTCGTCGACGTACATACGGGGGACATTGCAGGTTATGATTCGTACGGAAAAATCTCTCCGACCGGCTATTCAGAGCGCTTTTTACCGGATCGGAATCGGCCCCTCTGTGTTGCAAGAAGATCTGGTCCAACAGATGACCTGCTTGATGAGTAGGGCTGAAAACAAATTGTTTAAGGCTCAGGAAAGTCTTATTTGCATGTAAATAAACTACCTCACTGTTTTATGTTTTGTCCTTGTGAAGAGTAAAATCTCCCAATATTGGGAAATGGCCAAAGTGTCACAGTATGGCTCAGGGAATTGAAGAAGGGACCTGCAGGGTATAGTAGTCCATAAAGTAGAATCCCCAGTCTTCAAATGGTGACGTGAAAGTGTGAGGCAGAAACCAAGGGCCTCCGTTTCTTCTATACCAACAATGTGAATCGTTATGCAATCAAAGATTTCTCTAATAGACCCTGGGATGTTCTCCATAATCTATAATCTGCAGTTAGCTGAAGACATTATTTTGAAAGAAATGCTGTTTCAGTGAAATGTTTGGATATGTTTAATGATTGTGTTTGTGCCTACATTGTACTGACAGGAGGTTTAGCACTCTTATCACCACATTATAAAATGAGTACTCCTTCTACATGCTAACGATGTACACCATTCAAAGATTCAAACTACTGTCACACCTGAAAATAATTCAATCCAGACCAACCACTAACCTCCAGTTTTGCCTGGGTTGTTGTTTGTTCTGTGGGTCGGGTCTAGATGTATTAGTTCACTAATGTCACCCTACTCTGGTTGCTTGTCCTACACACCTTCCTAGTATTATGCAATATGAGACTCAGGTCGACACAAAAGTCAGATTTCCAACTCTCAGAAGTTGTGAATAACACCAGTCTGGCCAACCATGGGAGAGTAACAAAACTGTTTCAAAATGTAAATGGTTAGCTTTACAATGAAAAGGTAAAAAGGATTTGTGAATGCCATGCCCTGGTAACAGTGTTTTGTGATTAAGGATCATTGTTTAGAAGTCGAACTGGTCAGAGTTTTGTTATACTAGCTGTTAGAAACGTGTTTTTTCAACTGTATGAAAACTATCTTTTTTATTTAATGACACATAAACTCATGGTAAAGTCTACAAAATGTCTATGTGCAATTTATTTTTCATTTAACTTCTAAACAGGCATCCGCTGAGTCTACACTCGCTGTGGCGCGAAAGGTGAAACTATTAATTGAATTTCAGTATTGTATTGCGTTCGACTTTAAGGGCATTTTAACTCTGTTTTTCACTGCTTTTATAATGAGGAAATTTTAACTCAGTTTTTATCTGCTTTTAATAATTGAACCTAACTTTTTAGATTGTTTCTACCTTGCCATCGCCCTCGTTATCCTAGCCCTGGTCCACCTCGGCTACTGTGCCATTTGAGCGGAGGGCGGGACTTAGTCTTTTCACACGCATCTGGTCTCAGAAGTAGGCTTTCCAGCCCCTCTGACTCTGCATAATTAAAACACATGCTGCAGTGGACGCGACATTTCTGCACCAAAGGCAAGCCCGTTTGTGCCCGCCCATGCACGGATCGTGCAGGGTGCCAGCCATAATGTCTGTTGTTTTCCACATAACCCAGGCAGTTCCAGGTACCACTTCTCAAAATAAGCCCTGCTACAACTTGAACCAACAGGTAAACCTTGCTTGGGGGCTACATTCGACCCCCAAATGAATTCATGTGGAATGCATTGTCCTCATTTCACCCATATATTTCACTCTCTCCCATTGTCTTAAGCAAGACATACTCAAGGCCAGAGAGAGACAAAAATCCTCTGCGCTCTCCTGAACACAAGATCTCGGATCACTGACATAATATAGAATACCAAAATATCGACCTACCAAAATATCGAGGTAAAAATATAGAATGCCAAAATATCGACCTCCTATCTCCAAACAGGTAAGTACAAAAATATCGAATCAAAAATATCGATGTAAAGAATATAATTAGTCAAAATATCGAATTTTTTAAAATGCTTTAAATTATTTAAAAATTAATGAAATAATAAATATAATGAACTTAAACATACTTAAAATACTTAAATACCTTAAAATAAATAATTAATGTAAGTAAAAAAAAACATACAAATTGATTTGTTAATACATATAAATATATATAAACGTAATATTAATAAAAGAATTACAATATTTTTACCGTAGGATAGCCGAAAGGGTAAAACTTACTATTACCACTCCAGTGAGTGCAACAGTAGGGAAAGCGTTGGATAGCGTAGGGGTAAAAATTACTATTCCCACTCCAGAGAGTGCAACAGTAGGGAAAGCATTGGATAGCGTAGGGGTAAAATTTACTATTCCCACTCCAGAGAGTGCAACAGTAGGGAAAACGTTGGATAGCATAGGTGTAAAAATTACTATTCTAACTCCAGAGAGTGCAACAGTAGGGAAAGCGCTGGATAGCGTAGGGGTAAAAATTATTATTCCCACTCCACAGAGTGCAACAGTAGGGAAAGCGTTGGATAGCCTAGGGGTAAAAATTACTATTCCCACTCCAGAGAGTGTAACAGTAGGGAAAGCGTTGGATAGCGTAGGGGTAAAAATTACTATTCCCACTCCAGAGAGTGCAACAGTAGGAAAAGCGTTGGATAGCGTAGGGGTAACAATTACTATTCCAACTCCAGAGAGTGCAACAGTAGGTAAAACATTGGATCACAGGAGGGTAAACATTACTATTCCCATTCCAGTGAGTGCAACAGTAGGGAAAGTAAATACTTCATATATAAATAAAAATAAAATAAATAATAATATCAATTACAAATTATTTAAAATACTTAACACTTGTATATAATATATTAATTAATCAATTAAAAATGCAAATAAAAATTAATTAATAAAAATAATTACCTACTAATACAAATTATTTACCAATTAACAATAAATTAAATAACAATTAGAAAACAATTGAAAATTTGATAAAATAAAAAAAAATTAAAAATAGAATTACTTACAATTAAATAACTCCCCACCCTATTCCCCTATAAACGCACACCCCACTACATAAACTAATTTATTAAAATTAACATACTTACCAATTAATACATTAATTAAAATTAATTACCCATTATATTTTAATTAATTACCAATTAATAATTAATGAACTAATATTTCACAATAAATACAAATAAATAAATTAACATATTTAATTATTTATAATTAAATAACCTACCACCCTATTCCCCTATAAACCCACAACCCGCTACTAAAAATAAATTACTACAATTGACATATTTATCAATTAATCTATTAATTGTGATTAATTACCAATTTTATTTTAATTAATTACCAAATAATAATAATTCATTAACAATTAATTCTAAATAAATACCAATAAATAAATTAACATATTTAATTAATTATAATTATATTACTTTCCACCCTATTCCCCTATAAACACACTACAGAAAATACATTACTAAAATTAACATAATTAGAAATTAATCAAATAATTAAAAATAATTACCAATTATATTTTAATTATTACCAAGTTATAATTAATTAACAATTAATTCAAAATAAATACCAATAAATAAATTAACATATTTAATTAATTATAATTACATTACTTCCCACCATATTCCCCTATAAACCCACAACCGGCTACAGAATTATATTACGCAAAAATTAAATACCATAAAAATAATTAAATAATATAAATAATAAAATAAATATACAGTTTTCAAACATATACTAACATAGAAATACTTAAAAAATTGATATTAACTTACTTACCTCAAATTCGATATTTTTGTAGTCTATATTCTGTCCATTCTATATTTTTGTAGTCTATATTCTGTCCACTCTATATTTTTGTATTCTGTATTCTGTTCATTCAATATTTTTGTAGTCTATCTTCTGTCCAGTAGATATTCTGTCCATTCTAAATTTTTTAATCTATAATTATGCAAATCGATAATAAAAACTTGATATTTTGACTGTATACCCACGATCTCTTGTAAAAAATGCACAGGCCATCCATGACTTCATGGAAGAGCATCATACTGATTTAGCATTCCTCACAGAACCTGGGCTGAAGCCTCTTTCGAACTCGATCTCTGGTGGCTTTAAAATCCTCCAAAAATTTCGAAAAGGGATAAGTAGGGGGTATAGCGTTGATAGCCAGAAATAGCTTTAAAACCTTTTTTTAAACCAATACTAGACAATACTGAGTGTGAGGCAGATAGTTTGAAAGTTGGACTTGACAGCCAGAACACCTTTAACCCCTTGCCTGCGGGGCCTATCCCCCGCCATGCTGGGCCTGGGGGGAGGGGGGCACGCACAGCGCCCTCGTGCTCATGACGAGCTCAGCTCGTCATGAGCCACGGTGTCCGTGTGCTCATGACGAGCAGAGCTCGTCACGGCCACACCTGTTTCTGTAGAACGTTCAGTAAATTAGCCCCGTGTGCGAGTGTTGTGGCTGTTATGACAAGCTCAGCTCGTCATGAGCACACGGCCACCGTAGCTAGCTCGTCATGAGCATGGGAGGAGTTAACAGCACATTACTGTACCGACCTCCCAAAACTAAAAACAACTTTCTAACTTCTATTGGTAAACTTCTTGAGAATAAAGCAGACAAGTCCAACTATTCCATCTTGGGCGGCTTCAACTTTCATTTAGAAAATAACGTAGACAGGGAAACTGAAGCCCTCTTCGATCATATGGCCAGTGCAAGATTTAGTCAAAGGGATAAAGGGGCCACACACTCAGCAGGGCACTGATTTTTTCGGATCATCCTAACCTAGTTTGAACCAGATTATGCCACTAATCTGGTGGGATCATAAGGCGATAATGTTTGAAATTACCTTGCCACCTAAAATGCCCCCTAAACCCTTAAATAAAGTTATCAATTTTCGACCATGGAATAAAGTAAAGGCAAAGGAGCTAAACAAAGCACTCACCCTTACAGTCTGCCCTCCATAACCTGGACAGGGCAGAGTTAAGCTATCACTTCTGGGTGGACTCTGAATGCCAACAGCTGGCTCCACAAACTACTCGGAGATCAGCCAGGCAATCTCCGTCAGAACTGTGGTTCAATGACTCTCTGAGAACACATAAACAAAGGTCAGAAGACTAGATAGGAAATGGAGGCTAGACAGCAATGCCAAGATCAAAATGGAATACAGACTAGCCACCCAAACATATAAAACCCTTATCCTGAAGGCAAAGTCTGTGTACTTCAAGGAAAAAATAAAAGAAGCCAATCGCTGCCCCAACACTTTATTCTTGATCATTAAAAGATTCTCCAAACTCCCAGATGCCCAAGATCATGAAAGAAACCAACAATTCTGCAATAAGGTAGCAGACTCCTTCCAACAAAAGGTTAAACAGGCCTTTGATGCTGTCTCACCCCAATCTTCGTTGCCCTACATGTATCCAGCTGATAGCCTCGGTCCTCACTCAAATTATGATGGCTCAGCTGTACCTATTTTTCCCTCCTTTTCAGCCATCATACCAGATTTAGTAAAATCTGGGTCTCCCCTCGACCCCTGCCCACTGAAAAATTTTCATTTAGTTCCCGAGATCATAGCCTCATCACTGCTGCCTGCCTTTAATCGTATGATCGCCTCAGGGCACTTTCAGGTGGAATGGAAGAAAGCTTCCGTCTCGCCACTCCTGAAAAAAACAATCTGGATCCAGGCGACCCCTTGAATTACAGACCCGTCTCCAGGTTGCCTTTCCTGTAAAAAAAAATAGAAAGATTTTTAAATGAAGAACTATCCAAGTTTAAGTTGGAAGGCGACATCTTGCACTCTGCACAATTTGGATTCCTGGGCCTATCATAGAATCAAGTTAACACTACTATCAGCCACAGAGGAGTTTAGGCAAGCACTCAATAAGGGTGGGAGCACCGCTCTTATCCTTTCGGATCTCTCCTCAGCATTTGACACTGTCAACCATGATGTGTTGGTTAACCGCCTCGCTGGGAATCAGGAATAAGGGCGCTGCTCCTGCTGTACTCCTTCCTTTCTAATAGATCTCAAATGGTGGCTCGCAATGCCTTTGTTTTTCACTCTCATTCGGAGTTCCACAGAGTTCAACATTGAGCCCCACTCTTTTTAACCTTTACATTACTCCCCTTGCCAAGTTAGTATGAAACTACAGTTTCTCTCTGGTGTCCTATGCAGAGAACACACAGGTTATAGTATCAATCAATAGCTCCTCTACCAACACTGTGTCTCAGTTCCATGAGTGCATGGGCCACAAAGGCAATTGGATGCAAGATAATTGCCTTAAAGTAAACTCATCTAAAACTGAAGTTATGCTCTTTGGCAACTCTCCCCTGATTTGGTCAGATTTTCTTTTTTTTTTTAATGTTTTATATGGCACGAACAAGACCCTTGCGGGTATCAGAGCGCTTTACAAGGAAAGTGTCTTAGATACATAGGTACAAGGTAAATAACATAAAGTTCAATGCTAGTCATTGATAGTGTAAACACCCTTTCATAGATACCTAGGTATATGGGGCCTCCTTTATGAAGCCTTGCGTCAGTTTTGCGCTGCTGATGCGTCACTTTTTGTGACGCATCGGCGGCGTAAAACATGCGCCTTGTTGCGCCATATTTAAAAAGTGACGCATCTAGGTAGATGCGTCACTTTTTAAACCCCTGCGCCACATTATACCTGCGTCAGGTATAATGTATGCAGAGGGGGCGTTCCCCCGCAAAAAGCCTCGTAATAGTGACGCAGTGATATCTATGAGATTTCACTGCGTCACTTTTAGGATGCTGTTGCATCAAAATCTTGCGCCTGCATCACAGCAGGCGTAAGACTGACGCAAGCCCTTTCACATGGGGCTTTCCCCGTGTGAATGGACGCATTGCTGGAGTTGCGTCATTTTTGTGACACACTCCAGCAATGCGTCACTTTTGCGCTTACAGATGCGTCAGAAATACTGACGTATCTGTAAGTCCTTGCGACATGATGCGTCATACAATAAATATGACGCATCATTGGAGTCGCAAGGAGTGCGCAGTGAAAAGTGACGCATCGCTGTTTTCACGCAGCGATGCGTCACTTTTCATAAATGAGGCCCCAGGTGCATAACAAAACCTTCCATGTCTATCAAGCAACATATAGATACAATATCCAGGATACATGGATGGACAGTAAACACTATATAGTTCCATGTAGAACATACGCTGGGCTACATAATAACACTAGTCCATGTTCGAGTGAATTTAGCCATGAGAAGCGATTTAACTTCTTTTTTTAAAGATTCATAGAGAGATTAAGTCTAGTTTCTGGGGGCAGGGCATTCCAAATTCTGGGCGCCATCCCTGAAAAGGTTTGGTTGTATGTTTTCTTCTTGTTGAATCTTTGCCGTGTCAGTAAAAGATTTATAGCACTTCTTGAAGATCTGACCCCACATGAGGGCACCAGTTTCTGTGCCAGATAGCTGAGTGCATTGTGATGAATGGCTTTATGTGTCATACATGCAATGTCCAGATGAATTCTGGCTTCAAAAGATAGCCAATTAAGGGATTTTAGGTCAGGGGATATGTGTCTTCTTTTGAAGCCAGTGATAAGTCTTGCTGCAGCATTGATTGAGGCTCTTAGAGGGGCCATTGCAGCTCTGGACAGGCCACAGAGAGAGACACTCCTATATTCCACATTTGGGATGACTAGAGCTTGTAATGCCAGCTTGAAGTCCTTTTCAGGCAGGAAAGGTTTCAGTTTTCTCAAAGCATTTATCTGAAAGTTTGCTCCTTTTGTTGCTTTGCTGATGTGTTTCTGCATTTTGAGGTTTCTGTCCAGTGCTATTCCCAGCGATTACACTGAGTCAACGATGAGAGGTTGGCAGTTGAGTGCATTAAGGTATTTGATGCAGTCTTGCATTATGGAACTTGGGTGGGAGGATGATTTGAAGGAATTCGGTTTTGAGGGCATTCAGTTTTTTTTTTTAAACCTTTATTGTACCTTTAAGTTTACACAGCTGTTGGCCTACAACCTGGGGGCTGGCCGCTATCACAGTCTTATATGCACAGTGCAGCAATTGAGAACTGGAGTCTGAGAATTATTTTACAATCCTTATTACTGCATAAAAGTAAAAGGTACGGTATGTTTGATATAATGCCGATCAGAACAGTTTTTTTTTATTTTCTATTTTTTAATAAAAACAACAACAAAACAAAAGAAATCTAAGGAATCACATTGCGGTCGTTCATTTGTGGTATTGGTCGCATTAAATGAGTGAAGAAGCGTTCTTCCAGTGTCGATTTAGTCTAATTCCCACCTGGGCTATGCTGGGACGAGGCGGTGAGAGTGTGCAGGTTCCTTTGGGTGCTATCCCCTTAGTATGTCCCTTTTCATGCCACTCGAGCCCGTTATCCAAATTTGTGGTCTACCCCGTGCCCCGTGGCCATCCTTTCCTATGTGTTTTGTGAGGACTATTAGTCCTCTTCCCCTTCCTCATCTGACAGTGCTTGGTCATCTTCCAGCAAGGGTTCACAGATTTCCCTTCTATACACATTCCATGGAGTCCAGATTTTGTTCCATTTTCCCGGACAGGCCTGGTTGGAATACACCGCCCTTTCCGTCACCATCGCCCTGTCCATGTTTAGACACCATTGTGTTGTTTTTGTTGGCACTTCCGCCACCCCCCAGCATTGTGCGATGTCCCGCTTAGCTATTATCATGGCCAACGTGACCCATAGTTGACCATGTCTGGACAAATCATTAGCATCCCAAACATTTAAGAGGCACTTTCGTGGCTCGGGGAGCAGGGACGTCTCTAACGTTTGTGATATCGTTCGCATTATCTGCCTCCAATATTCCTGGATGCGGGGGCAGTCCCATAATGTGTGAAAGAACGTGCCCTCCTCCCCGCACCCACAAAGGCAGTATGGGTGTTGTGCTCTGAGAATGCGGTGTAGTGTGGTCCTTGTATAGTATACCCTATGTAGAACTTTTAGTTCTACAAGTCTTAATCTCGCAGAGATGCCCACTTCCTTAGGCGATGCCATTGGCTCATTCCATTCGTGTTCGTCCATGTCATGGATATCGCCCTCCCATTTCTCCTTCAGTGGGGTCATCGGGTCCGGTAAGGTATTAAGTAGTTTAAGATATGTGAGCGATGTCGCTCGCTCAATCATGTAATCTGTGAGAAGGCGGTCTTCAAGCGGGGACGACTCCGGCACCTCCATTTCAGGGGGCAGGACCGCAAGTAACGCATGTCGTATCTGGATATATCTATATGATTCCCTCGCTCCCAGGTCATATAGTTCCCTTAACCTATCAAAAGGCACCACAGCACCCCTGTCCCATAGGTCCCCCACTGTAGAAATCCCTATAGCATCCCATTGTGAGAAGCCTCTGCTGTTTCTCAGGTTTCCCAGAGCGCGAGAGTCCCACAGTGGTGTGAGCTTGGTTATCCTCCCCTTCCATCCTAGTGCTGCTGTCGCTGTATGCCATAGCGCCACCGTGAGTCTGGTGGTTCCTTCCAATTTGCGCACTTTACTTTGGTCGTATAGCGGTGCCAATATTCTGTTCGTGCCTAGTTGTGCCCTATCGGCTTGAAATGCTGGATCAGTTTGCGAAGTATGTAACCACTGGTTAATGGGTTTCAGTTGTGCCGCCCAGTAATACAATTTCAAATTAGGTAATGCAATTCCGCCATCGTACCAACCCCTGTGTAGTTTTGTCTGCGCAATTCACGCCGGGAGGTTCCCCCACAAAAGATTTGATACCAGTGCCGCTACCTTCCTAAAGAATCTTGGAGCCACTGGATATGGAGTGTTCTCAAGTATATACAAAAAGCGGGGCAGGGCCATCATTTTATACAGTGCAGCCCTCCCCAATAGCGTCAGGGGCAGTCCTGCCCAGAACTTCACATCCTGTTTGAGTCATTCCAGGGGAGGCCCCAGATTCTTAGTCATAAAATCTGTTGGGTCCCTTGAAACATGGATGCCCAAGTATTTAAAAGAAGAGCCAGCTGCCCGTAGTGGGCATTCTGTACTCAGTGCCGGGACTGGACCCCTCAGGACATACATCTCCGATTTGTTCCAATAAACGGGGTCATTAGGACTCAAGTCCGTCCGCGACCCCAGAGGAGGAGGAAACTTCCGCATGGGCTGCGGCGTTCCCTCTGTGCAGATTAGGATGTGACCGCCAGGGTGGCGGTCACATCGTCTATTTTTAACATTGCAGCGGGTGGAGCTTCAAGCTGCACCCGCAGCAATGTTAAAAATGCATGCATTGCATTTAAATGTAGAAAGTGGCAGGCACCGCGCGGTGCCTGCCGCTTACTGCATACAAATGCAGGGGGGTACCATAGGTACCCCCCATGTGCACCCCCCACCCCCACTTCACCTAGGGGGCCCGCAACAGGCCCCGCAGTGCAATTACACATGCTTTTCCACGGCGGAAAAGCCGCCGCGGAAAAGCATGTTTCCAAGCACATCCTACTCTGGCTGACGGTGTCTGAGAGACACCGTCACCATATTAGTGCTTTTCCGCCGCAGTTGTAAGCCACCCACGGCGGAAAAGCTGCGGACGGAAACCAGGACCCACCAGCCATCCTAATGTGGCGGTGGGTCTTGGTGGGTCCGCAGAGGATTTTCCGCATCCTCCGGGCCGGCGGTGACCTCCGCCGGCCCTGAGGATGCGGAAAATCCTCCATCCTAATCAGCCCCTTAGTGTGTAGCCCGATATCCTTCCATGGCTGTCGCAAAGAGTCAGGAGCGTCGGCACCCCATTTTCTGGATTCGTTAGGTAGACCAGCATGTCGTCCGCATATAGGGAAAGCCGATCTTCCCATCCCTCCGCCCAGCGTATTCCTTTCAGCAGCGGTGTTGTTCGTATTAAAGTGGCTAGTGGCTCCAATGCAATTGCGAACAGCAATGGCAAGAGGGGGCATCCCTGACGAGTGCCCCTCCCTGGGGGAACGTTCTTGAGATATGGCCGTTTGCTGCCACCTGTGCAACCGGGTCAGCGTACAATAACCTAATCCATGCAATAAACTTGGGGCCGAAGCCCAGACAAGCCAAAACTTCTAACAAGTAGTTGCACTCTACAAGGTCAAAGGCCATCTTTGCGTCTAGAGCCAGTATACCTGCCTGTGTAGAGATCGAGTCCCCCCTAGCCAGTACCCCGTGTAGTCTGCGCAGATTGAGCGCCGTATTCCTATGAGGCATAAATCCGGATTGGTCCGGGTGTATGAGGTTGGGCAGATGAGGCATAAGTCGGGTCGCCAGGAGTTTGGCAAGGATTTTAGCTTCTGCATTAAATAGGAATGTTGGAAAGTGTTATGGTGATCGGGGAGTGATCTGATATTCCCCGTGGATGAATTTCTATGGTGTCTATGTGTTGGATTCCATTGCCCAGGGCCAAGAAGTGGTCAATTCTCGACATGCTGCCGTGCAAAGTGGAGTGGAAGGTGTACTGCTTTGCTTGGGGGTGTGTACGTCTCCATATATCAGTTAGACCTATAGCTGTCAAAAAACGCTGGAAGCGGGAGGGCCCTCCAGTGGGTATCGTCGTCGGGAACCTATCCAGCTGTGTGTCTACAATTGCATTAAAGTCGCCCCCGATAATAACATCTCCCTCGGGAAGCGTCAGTAAAAATTCTGCTAACTTCGGGAGTTGCACTGAATGGAGCGCTGGGGGAATGTACACTGAAACTAAATTAAGGAGTTTACCCTCCCACTGTCCCTGTATGGCTGCAAAACACCCTTGTCCGTCAATTTTAGTGTTCAGTGGAATGAACTGCGAGGATTTCTGAATTAAGATGTCAGTCCCTCGTGACCCTGACGTAAATTCTGAATGGACTACCATTTTGTACCCTCTCCTATCCATGGCTTTGGATGCTCCCCCCGTTAAGTGCGTCTCCTGCAGGAGCACTATGGTGGGCTTCAGCCTCTTCAGTGCTGTCAACACAAATCCTCGTTTTACCTTGTCTCCCAACCCTCTTACGTTCCAAGTCAGTATGCGCAGGGGTGAACCCTGCGAAAGTGATTCTATTCCGTCCGTTCTACATGTCGGGTCGTCTGCCATATGTAGTAGTTGTGTGAGTCTACTGCGATTCGTGTCGTGAACGCTATGTCTCAATCTGTGCGCCTGACGGCGTGGATGCTCAATATAAAAGCTAGACCTTATCCGTTGATACCGAACTTTTGCTAAGTATCCCAAATGTATAACATCGTTTCTCGACCATACATGTGTATTCCAAACAATTCCAAAACAACCTCCCCCACTCCCTCCCTCCCTGCCCCCCTGCTTAACGGACTTCCAACTGCCCGCCTCCCCAACTGAGCAGAGTGCTTGACCCATCCCAAAACCAGAGTACTTGCGTGTCGGGGGAGAGTGTCTCCGCAAGCAGGCGGCATCCCTGCTGTCATCCGGGGTTACCAGGCCAGTGTCTAGTTGCAACTTCAAAATATTAGGTCCATTGACAAAAGACAGTGGTCACTTTTATCCCATGCAATCCGGGTCATTCTTCTCCGTCAGCCTCCGTGAGTTCATGTGTCGGGGAGCCTCCCGCATCCCCTCTGCCTAATGTCTGTGACCCCGTCTGGCTTACATCCCGGTGTCCGTGGTTCGTTCTATGGGTTCTTCGTGGCTGGCCCACGGTATGCCACCCCTCAAGCCAGTCCCTGGCCGCATCCGGGGAGTTGAAGAACCATACCTTTTTATCAGCTACCACCCGGAGCCAAGCCGGAAAGAGCATTGAATAAGGCAATTCTTTTTCTCGTAGCGTCTTTTTTACCTCAAGGAAAGTTCTCCGTCTCCGTGATACTTCGGCCGTATAGTCCGGGAAAAAGGACACCCTGGAATTTTGAATCTGGATGGCCGGAGCCACTCTAGCCGCCTGTAGTATAGCGTCTCGGTCCCTAAAGTTGAAGAGTCTCGCTAGTATCGGCCTTGGCGGGCCTCCTAGTTTCGGCTTCCCACCTGGCACCCTATGAGCCCTCTCCACAGAGAAGAAATGCGAGAGTCCTTTGGGCTGGAGCCGATTTTTGATCAGATCTTCCACATAGAGGTCATTAGCACCTGTGGTTTCGGATTCCGGCACACCCAAAATTCTAACGTTGTTCCTCCGAGAACGCCCTTCCTGATCGTCCAGTTTTTCTCTAAGCGTTTTGTTGTCCGCTTGCAATTTTCCCATTTCTATTTGTAGCTCCGACACATCCTCGACTAAGGATTTAGTCACCACTTCGACTTGTTTCACTCTTTCATTCATCTTGTGAAGGTCTGCGCATATTAGGGTAACTTCAGTTGCCATCGCCCCCACTGTCTCTTGCACTTGAGCCAATGCTGCCAGAACATCTACCAGTGTGGCTTTTTTCGTCCCGTCGGTGTCTGCTGTTTTCCCCGCAGTCCTGCGTTGCTCCAGAGGGGGAGTCTGCTTGTCGTAAGCAAATTTATCGAGCTTGGCCTGTGTGGAGCTGTGGCGGGGGCCTCTGTTCGCCATGCTGTATAGCCTGTGGTCGCTCTCGTGTCCACTAGGGCGTGTTGGCTGTGCAGGGGTGGAACACCACTAGTTTCTCCTGGGAGTTATCTGTGTGTTGACCTTGTCTACCCCTCCTTATTGGGTAATGTGGGCCTTCCCCCGTGTGGACGGGTCCTCTGGCAAGCTCGTGCAGGGTCTCTCACAAGGTGTCCGCCATCGGGGTGTCTCCTCCACTCCTCACCGAGTGTCCCGTGCGAAGCACTCGTTCTGTTGCCCCTCAGTGGTGTCCTGGGGTAATGAGCCTTCCGGTCAGAGGAGGATATATTCCCTATAGTCCGTGCCCACACGGTTGCGCTTTACCGGCACTTGTTATTGCCCAGTAGGTAAATGCTTGATATGCCCGGAGCGTGTCTTCGCAGAGCCGCCTCTCAACCCGCCCTGTGGTCAGGCGCTGCCTCATCTCCTGCCGGAACGGGGGGGAGGGAGTGCCTGCACCCAGCCAGCCCGGAGCTCGCCGTGTCCCGCTGATGGTGTGATCCGGCGGTCCGCAAGGAGCGTGGATCGTCCCACTCGCTACTGGATGCTTCCTCTCAGTCTCTTCTCCCCAGGCGTCTATGCCCAGGGGTCCAGGGTTTGCCTGTACGGGCCGCCCCACAGCTCGGTTTCATCCCCCAAAATGGCGGTTCCGCCCTCGGGTTGCGAGGGCTACCGCAGAGTTTTCCCTTCGTTGTTTGAGGCAGCGCCCTGCAGCCTGTTCATCCGCGAGCCAGTCCGAGGGTTGTTGAGGCTTCCCGAGCCTTTCGGGTGTACTTGCCGATGTGCTCCACTGCTTCCGGCGAGTGAAACCCGCCGAGGCCTCAATCCCGCCCAGGTTCCGTCCGCAGTCCACACCGCTGCTCCGTGGAGGATAGTAGGCCCCTTCTCTCACCCTGCCGTCCTTCCAAACGCCGAGTCGCCGCTGCCTTGAAATGACTTCTTTGGGTGCCGCGCGGTCTCCAGACCCAGTCCGCCCCGTCTGGATGATAAATTTGTCGGATATTATTGCTGGATTTCTGCGGGATGCCGCCTTACAGAGGGAGCCTCTCTAAGATGCTGCCGCCATGATTGGCTGCTAGCCACGCCCCTCGAGGGCATTCAGTTTTAGATGGTTTTCCGCCAGCCAGGTTGAGATTTTCCGAGTGTTGTGTTGAGCGATTTGATGTCTTCTAGGGTATCGATCTTAAGGTATAGTTGTGTGTCGTAAGCGTACATGTGATATTGAACGTTAGATGAGTAGAGAATTTCAGTGAGTGGTTCCATGAATAGATTGAACAGTGTAGGAGATAGAGAAGATCCTTGTGGGACTCCTAAAGTGACTGGGACGGGTTTGGATAGGGAGTGGTTGACCTTGAATCATTGCGATCTGTTTTGGAGGAACGAAGTACAACAGTTTAGAACTGATCCAGATAATCCCATTCTGTGTTGCAGAAGATCTATCAGGTTATCGTGTTTGACGGTATCAATGGCCGAGGAAAGTTCTAGCAAGATGAGTAAGCAGGCTCCGTTCTGATCTAGGATTTGTAGAGCATCGTCAATTATATGGGTCATGGCTTAATCAGTGCTGTGACTAGCACGAAAACCTGATTGGTATTTGTTGAGTAGGTTGAAATGGTCTATATGTCTTACCAGCTAGATGTTTACACATTTTTCTAAGAGTTTGGCCAGGGTAGGGATTTTGGATATAGGGCAGTAATTGTTTAAGTCTGCAAGGTCAGCTGTAGGTTTCTTTAGAATGGGGGATACCTTCCCGGCTTCAAGGGTGTCAGGGATGCATCCTTGGCGTAAAGAATTATTTATGATCTTGGTTCAGAGAGGCAGCAGCAGCGGGGTGAAGTCTTTTATGAAGTTTGCTGGGAGAGGGTCAGTGAAGTGATTGGCAGGATTCAGGGCAATAAGCATTTTGAGAATAGATTCTTCATTTTAGGTATTGAAGGATGACCAATATGCATTATTTTTTAGGTTTAACTTTGATGAGTTTTGATGTGGGGCATTTAGAAGGGATGGTGAGGGGTTCATATGTGAGACAGTGTGTGTGATTAGATCTTTGAGAAGGTCCCTCTTTATGCAATCAGTCTTCCGAGTGAAGAAGGAAGCATATTGTTCACAGTTGGGTCGTGGGCCTAAGTTATCTTGTGGTCGGTGACCTGCATCCTTAGATTGAGTTTTGATTAGCTCGAAAAGTTTTTTGGGACGATTTTTGGCCTGGTATAATTGGTGGCTCAAGAAGTCTGCTTTAGTGCACTTGATCTTTCTCTAGTATGTGTTTTGCTTCCTTCTTAGTATCTTGAGGTGATTGGCGGATGGAGCTGATCTCCATCTGCGTTCAGTTATTCTTAGGGATCGTCTGTCCTTATTGAGTCTTCCATCGTACCAAAGGTTAGAGTCTTTTGTGGAGACTCTCTTTAGTTGAAGGGGGGCTACCTCATTTAATATCATGTTCATGGAATTGAAGTAGTGGTTGATGAGATCATGAACATCGGATATCCCTTTAGGGGGAAGAAGTAAGTTTGAGCTGGAAGTTGTGATTATGTTAGGATCAATGTTTTTCAGATCCCTCTTCCATACTTTAGGTCTTGTGGATTTAACAGAATTAAGTTTCACTGTTTCATTGATGAAGAAGGTGATAATATCGTGATCAGACCAATCACATGGATGGATCATATGTAGCTGGTTGGAATCAACTTTAGAGATTACTAAATCAAGGATTGCTCCTTTATCATGTGTAGAGCTGTTGCAAATTTGGGTGAGGTCAGACAGGACGTTTTTGAGACTATTGACCACTGCATCATTGGGGTCATTCCAGTGGAGATTGAGGTCTCTCAGAAATATTTGGGTATTTTGATGTTCTGCATTATTAGAGACTGTGTCCATGAAATGTTAGGTAAAGGTGAGGTTATCACCTGGTAGATGATAGAGGGTGTGTAGAAAGCATACTGGTTTGCCATTGCTAGAGATGTCGAAACATATGTATTCACAAGAAAGGAATACAGGAGATTGGGATCTGTTTACAAAGATAATATTCCGGTGTAGGCAAGCGATACCACCTCCTGTCTTAACAATTCTATCCAGACTGATGATGTCATAGTTTGGGGGTACGAGTATGTCAATGATAGGTGTAGAGGATTCTTGTAACCAAGTTTCGGTTAAAATTAGCAAATCCGGTTCTTGTGTGAGAATGAGGTCACCTATGTTGGCTGCATGTCTGGAGGTCGATCTACAATTTAGTAATATACACTTAAGACGGGAGTGATGTGGGATGTATTGGGTTCCTGAATGAGGATGATACCTCTAGGGTTGTGTTTAGTGGGCCTGTGAGTGTTGGAGGGAATAGTTGGGATTAGAGCCATTTTGGGCAGGTTATCTGGAAGCATATGGGCCCGATGTAGGTGGCCGTTTCAGGCCATTTACCGACCGGTAACAGCCGATTTTGGCCGTTACCGTGAAAGTTTGATTTGGTCTGTCGTGCCAATCCAGTGTTCCCGGGTTGGCTGAACCTCAGACAAAGCTTGTAGTTCTTCTTTGATTTGCTGTAACTACAGTACGATCTCGTCAAGTCTAGGGTCTGGTGAGGGTGGGAGCAAGATTGGTGGATGTATCATGGGTGTGGGAGGTGTGCTTACGTCCCGTGGGTGGTAAGAGGGAGGCACATCTTCTAGGTTGTTGTGGTGTGTCCTATCTGGTTCCCTATCCAGATCGTTGAGGGGTGTACTGGAATGGGGAGTGGATGTAGGAGGCGCTGGGGTATGCAGTGGAGATGTGCTCATGGATGTGATGGTTTTGCAGGAGGTAAAGCCTGTTGAATGTATTAAGGTTGTTGTTGTTCTGCTTAAATCCCGTTGGTGGTAAGAGGGAAGCACGTGTTCTAGGTGCTTGTACGGCGTCCTATCTGTTTCCCCCTCCAGATTGGGGGTGGTAGACTGGAGTAGGGAGTCGATGTAGGAGGCATAGAGGTGTGCGGTGGGGATGTGGTTGTGGGAGTTTTGCAGGGGGTAGTGTTGACAATGGGGGGAGATATGTTTGTTCCAGAGGAGGATGCTGAGTCTGTGATGGGTGTAAATGCTGGTGCAGTATTAAGGGGAGTGTCTTATGGAGGAGTTGAGCAAGGAGGGGAGCTCAATTGTAGCTAATGGTTGTGATATCAGTATGGTAGTGTGTGAGTCTGTGATGGATGTAAATGCTGGTGCAGTGGGAAGGGGGGAGTGTCTTATGGGTGAATCAAGCGGGGAGGGGGTAGCATAGCGCTCGGTTGTAAATATTGGTTGGGATAATAGTGGAGCGTAGCTAGAGGTAGAATTTGGTGGTGTGATAGGCTGTGTGCTGGTGGTGGGAGTTGCCTGGGGGAGTTTTGGGGGTTTATAACTTGTTCTTTGATAATGGGGAAGATGTTATCCAACAAGTTTAAGCTGCAGTATGTTGATTGCATGAGAATTGTTCCGCTATTATAGATGGTGAAGGTTGCTGCTGCTTTGAAAATTTTGGAGGGAGAGATAGAGATTATGAGACCGTGTGCAGTTTTCCTACTGTAGAAGATCGAAAATATAGCTAGGAATGCTATTCTCCATTGTGCTCCCCGTTTTTACTGTTGAAGATGATTTCAGTGGTTATATGCCCTTTGTTTGTTGAGAAGTAGGGATCAGAGATGAGTGTTTCAGGGGGTTGTTTTATCATATTGTGTTTAAAGTGTTTGGATGAGGTTGGGGGGTAGTTGATGGTGTAGGTATGTGGCGCGTGTGAGCTCCATAGTGGGGCAGGCACAGTAAGTATGGATAGGGCATTATGAGGCGATATGTGTGTATGTGGCCCATAAAGGCGGTCAGTGCCGTGAGGGGGTGATGGGCTTGGGAAGGAGGGGGGGACGTGCGAAGGAGGGTGATGGAGCAGTGGTGGTGGTTGCATGGGTTTGGGCAGAGGGAAAGAAGGCAGAGGGAGGAGTAGGGGTTGGTTCAAGTAATCTGGCAAGTGCACTGTGGCAGGTGAAGGAAAGATTGGGGAGAGGCAGGAGCAGTAAAGAATGAGACAGAGAAAAATTAAGATAAATTAATTAACGTTTAAATTGAGATTCTGACCTGTATAAGTGGATAGGGAGATCAATGGGCATAAACTAGCAATGTACAGGAGCTGGTCCACTGTGAGGGAGTCAATCCAAGATGGCCACCTCTTTAGGAATTGACATCATAGCCAGCAAGATAGTCGTGTGTCTCTCTTCATTAACTCGGCTGAGCCAGAAGTTGTCCTATTTCAGTTTCTGTAGCTCTGTTGGTGTTTAGTCCTTTTTTGAATTCTTATCACGTATGCTTCCTTAGAGGGTCAAAGTCTTTCCCTGCCTAGAACAACAACAAGCTGGAGGCGGACCGCAAAAAAATGGTATTTATGTGGGCCGCCATTTTGCAGATTTAGATCTAGAGGCAGATGCTGCCCATAATTAGCAAAGGTGGTGCCAAATGGTGCGCACTTCGATATTGAAGACCGTAAAAATTAACATGGAAAGATTTTGATGCCTCGGCGCCATCAGTCATGCCTGAGGAGGCTGCAGGCTTCATCCCCACCTCGCTCCCATGTGCGGGAAAAAGCACATCTATAAGGATACAGTGCATAATGCAAAAGATTATAAAAGTTGCATCAACGCTGTTGTCGTGCCTGAGGGGGCGGTGTTGGGCTGTGGGCCTCATCCACACCTCTCTCCCATGTGCGGGAAAAATCACACCGACACAGATACAACATAAAATGCAAAAAACTACAAAAGTTGCATTGATGTTGCTGTATATCCTGCCTGAAGGGGTGGAGCTAGGTTGTGGGCTTCGTCCGGGGGAGCCCTTGTGAGGGGAGGCTTGCTCCAAGAGGCTCCGTGAGCTGTGTCCCAACAAATCTACTGAGGGCTCACTGTGCTCCCTCGATCCCGATGCTTGTCCGTTCCGTGACTGCCTCGTATAGGAACCACAATGTGCTGTACTACGACATCGCCGATACAATCATGTGCTTCGCCATTCGTCGGACCCCTGTAGCCATTGCGGGTCAATCTTACGAAAAGGGAGGCCAATGTTGGGGATTCTTATTCGCTGCCATGGCTCATAGTTGCGGTGGGTCCAATGCCAGCTGAGCCCCAGATAACTGGTGGTCTTCTCATATAGCCCCCCTTCCGACACCAGTTAACAAAGTAAAAAACCTGGGGTCCTCTTTGACTCTAAACTGTCATTTGATACTCAGATCAATCAAACCACCTCCGCTTAATTTTTTATTCTGAAAACCCTGAAAAAGTAATACTGTTCATCCCTTTTGAGTTAAGGAAAACAGTGGTCACTGCATTAATTGCATCTAGGCTAGCCTACTGTAATGCCTTATTTAATAATCCAGCCAAGCGCATACACAAACTACAGATGACCCAAAATGCTGCAGCAAGAGTCTTGTTTGGCCTTTCCCGCTACGACTTGGTCTCCAGTGCTCTCACGATGCTGCACTGGTTGCCCATTAGCACACGTATTCAATTCAAAGCGCTGTGTATAGCTTTCAAAGCCAAACATTGCCTTGGTCGAGGCAGCTGTCGCAGTACTTTCAATCCTACCTTCCAGCCAGACCACTCAGAGCGGCAGATAGTGTTAATATGATCATTCCCAAGGCACACAAAGTAAAATGGGGAAGAAAAAGCTTTGTCTACACCATCACCAAACTTTGGAACTCCCTTCCCATTTTCCTAAAAAAATATTCTAATCTGCTTCAATTCATGAAGGCCCTAAAAACCTGGCTATTTTAGGTCAACTCTTCCACAGCATCTCTGCCTGTACACTTGTTTTCAGCGCCTCGACACCTTCAGGCATATGTAGCGCTATATAAATATTTCATTTCGTGTCTTTATTTGAAACGTGCATTGAACACATTGGTAACTTCCAGTAATTTGCTGCATTTCTGAAAATGCAATATTGTTTGCTTCAGAGTTCCAGAGACATCTTGACAACCTTTTATTGCCAGAGGTTTTTGTTGTGTGATGTGAATGTTATTTTACTAAGCGTTCTACCTTAAGATCTGAATATGTGCTGTCAATTTACTAACATGTATGTTACTACAGAAAAGACCCATAACTTTATATAGAGGAGTCATTGGTGGCGAGTCATTGAATTGAGCAGATGTATTCACAGTGCCCGGATAAAACGTTGTGCCCATGCAGGAAAGGCAATTTTCCTTCTCTTTTTTACAAATAGCAGCTAAAAATCAATTAGGGCCATCGAGCCCCAGGAAACATTTCAGTGAAAAGCAATGAATCAAATACATACTCAGTTTAGAGGCCCTATCATGATGGCTTTGCTGGAGCAAGACAGAGCTGCGCCCTGGTTTTTTGTGCCTACACTGGTAAAGTAAATTAATTTAACATCTATGAATTAGTGCTTTATTCTCGGATAGTACAGCTTGCAAAGAGTGAGCTCTCTGCTGTGCTGTTTGAAAATGAAACAGTAACTCACATAAATATGTGGTTACATAAATTCACTTTGCACACTACAGATGTATAAAACAGGTGTTCCACTCTGCTGTGACAGCCAAACCGAGTATGTTACTGGCCCAGCTACTCTACAAAGGCAGCCTTCAATAGCATCATCTCTCTGCATTGTTACCTCTGTGTCCCTGTCACAGATGAAGCTTAGGATTGGCTTTAAGGTGCGATCAAGGAGCAACAAAAATGATATTTTGATGGTGTCCAGGTTCTAGAAATATTTGTAAGAAACTTGTACATGATATTGTTTTAATATGTTTCTTAAGCTAGGCGTGGCACCTTTGAGTAAGCCTTTGCCACCCTTTTTAGGTATTTTGCATGTTATGTTATGTTATGTTATGTTATGTTATGTTATGTGTATTTGCAAAGTTCACTATCACCTGCAAGGGTATCCTTGTACTGAGTAGATGTGTGTGATTAGCCCTGCCAATGGTAGGTTGGTTAACTGAAAAGCCCGTGTTTTCAAGTACTTGCAAAATAAAAGAAAAGAGGAGGAGGCTCTGGTACATAGTGGGAGGTTGTTCCACGCTTAAGGAGTAATGGGCTTTCCTCCTGATCTAGTTGTGTGTATGCATGGGATGTGTGCGAGCAGGAGCCACATAAATCGAAGGTGTCTTGGTGGTTGGTGGAAGGTGATGCGACTGTACAGGTGGGTGAGGCCTGAGTTGTGTAGTACTTTGGATTTGAGTCTGAAGAGTTTAAATTGAGTGTGTTTGGTAATCAGGAACCAATGTAGTTCCATTAGGTCGGTGTCATGTGAGTTCTGTGTGGGAGGTTGAGGATGAGTCTGGCTGCCGAGCTGTGGATGGTTTACTTTGTAGTCTTCTAGTAAGGGTGTTTCCATAGTCCAACGTGCTGGATACAAAACCATGAGATTTTTTAGTGGTGCTTGGGTGCCATTGGAAGATCTTCGTCAGCATTCTAATGGTCTGAAAGCAGGATGCAATGACGGTATTGGACAGTCCGGTCACAAACAATTTGCTGTTAGTTATTTTTCTGAGTTCCTGGTGTGAGTTCTAGGTGTAGGTGTAGGTGTGGGTCTGTAACTGTATAACTGTATAGGCATTTATATAGCGCACTACTTACCCGTAGGGTCCCAAGGCGCTTCGACCGCTGCGAAACCCTTCCTGGCTTCCCTGAGGGATGGTCCCTTAATGGGTATCTCCAGGGTGAGACCAGGCATCCCCGGCGGTCTGGTGGGGCCGTTAGTGAAGATGAGGCAAGCTAATGCCCAGAGTTGCCGAGTGTGATCGCTGATCAGAGTGGGCACCGAGGCGAGAGAATTATCGAGTCCGCTGACCGTGGTCCAGAAACCTGCCGCGCCGGGAATCGAACCCTGGTCCCAGGCCGTCCTCTGCTCTCGGGTCTGCCGCCTCTAACCAGTGAGCCACACTACTTCACCAAGTCTGAGTTCAGCCAGCCATGACTTGGAGTCCCATGATGAGGTGTTCATGCCAAAGTTCTCGACTTCTGTCTTGTCGATGTTAAGTTTGAGACAGTTGGCTTTCATCCAGTTAGGGACTTAAGTCATGCAGGTGGGGAACTTATTTCTTGTGTTTCCAAGAGGGAGAGTGTCATCTGCATAGGAGAGGAAGCTTATTAGGGGTGTGTGTATGTTGTTCCTTGTACCATGATCATGCAGAATCACCTACGAATTCTGTGAGAACTCACAGAGTTATGTGAGAAGAGTAATTATGCATTTAGAGCTGTTTCTTAGTGAAAAAATATGCCCTGTGTCCAAAATGGATGCAGGGGTGCTTTTGCTCCATGAAATAGTGCTAAACTTAAGAGAACACAAATAGTGAGCACAAGCAGCCTCTCATGCTAACTAAATGTACTTTTGAGATAGGATTTTCACCAACTTGCTCTCAGCCTTTGGCACTATTTTCTTACATGAAAACGAATTGACATTCGGTACTGAGGTTGGGTTTACCCATGTTTCTGTGAGAAAGAGCAGGTCTGTTGGGTGGTTGTGCAGTATGTTCCATCTATGTAGGTTGTGGGAGAGTACAAAGAAACTTGCAGGAGGTGCATGTGAGTGCTCCTTCTGTGTTGTGTGGTGCCATGTGGCAGCAGTATGGCGAGTGGGGGCTGGGGTGCCTTTGGCACTATTTTCTTATGTGAAAACAAATTGACATTTGGTGCTGAGGTTGGGTTTACCCATGCTTCTGTGAGAAAGAGCAGGTCTTTAGGGTGGTTGTGCAGTATGTTCCATCTATCTGTGGTGTAATTGGTAAGTGAGTGGGTGTTGAGGAGCATACATGCAAGTGTGGTATATTGTTTGGTTGGTGTTTGGCATGTGTGAGTGTAAGCAGTGGATGGTTTATGTGAGTGTCAGCATTTGGGGTGCTGGGTATTGTTTGAGCGAAAGTGGTGGGTGTAGGTTGTGGGAGAGTACAAAGGAACTTGCAGGAAGTGCATGTGAGTGCTCCTTCTGTGTTGTGTGGTGCCATGTGGCAGCAGTATGGTGAGTGGGGGCTGAGGTTAAGAGTAGACCAGATTTAAGGGGGCATAGGAGAGTGTTGTTGGGTAGGGAAAGAACCAGGGTTTCTATTACTGGGAGCGGTGCAGGCACAAGAGAGCGCAAATGATCTTGCATTTGGCACGCCCTAAGTGCCCCAGCAGTGTGCCTGCTGCACATCCATGTTTCAGCCGCCAATAAACAGGTTCTGGGAAGAGGGTGCAGCTCAGGGTACAGTGACAAGAAACCAGTGAAGTCATTTTCTGTGCAGATGAATGATAGGGAATCCAGTGATCTAACATCCTGTGCAGATGGATGATGGGAAATCCAGTGCTGTCACTTTATGTGCAAATGGGCAATGAAAAACGAAGGGGCATATTATCAACAACTAGAGATATTTATCTCTAAATGGGCTTAGCAATATTTTCTTATCGTTGCGCATCGCCGGAATTTATCGCAGAGATAACGTGCTATTAGCAACCTTTATCTCTAAAGCGATAAAATATCTGGCGAAATGTTGGAATATCGCTGGGAGTCCAGCGATATTCAGGCATTATTGCTAATGGGGTCTTAACCTGAATATCCACCTCCCATTGGATATACAGGTTAAGAAGTGGTCAGAGCAGGCATTTGGTTTTGGCGATATTCGCGCTTAGCGCACATTTTTTCATCGCTACGACTGCGTTGATAATAGGCGATAGCGATGTTAGTGACCGCTTACAGTCGCTAACAGGTTGGGTACGCCCACTTTGCATGCCATTAGCGATAAATATTGCTGACATGCAAAGCGGGCCCCAAATCGGTCGCTATCGCCTACAAGCTGTCGCTAACTGCTGTTAGCGACAGCTTGCTAATAGGGCGATAAAATTATCACCGCTTTTCGTCCGAAAACTGCAGCAAAAGCAGCGATAACCTTATATCGCCCACCTTGATAATACGCCCCGAAGTCTTCTTATTTGGCTTCTAATTTTAAAGATGATTTCTTCTGGAAACCAGTGATAGCACTTCCTGTGCAGGTGGATAATCCAGTGGCGTCACTTCCTGTGTAGATGGGCAATGGGAAAAGCATTGCTAGTGTTCGATTTGCACTTCCCTGTATTTAGAAGGACATGATTTAAACTCACTGAGCTATCATACTGACTGATATTATATTAGCTACATATAATTATGCATACATTTGTACTCAGTATTCTATTTGTATTCTAAAACAGTTTTTAAAAAGTTTATTAAAAATGAGCATCTGTTTACCAAAGACAATGAAACCTATTCTATGCAACATTCAGCAGTATTAACGACTGACAACAGACTCAGCTCGCTTTTATATTATGTAGTTATGTTCTATAAAAAGTTAATTGTGCAAAAAATACACTGACCTGGTTTTTACCCCATTTACATAATAAACAGGACATTTAATATAACTGGAAACCACATAGGCAAATCGGAGCTGCCTACTGGGACCAGCAGCCATTTAAATTCAGAAGCGGCATCCTGCCCCGTGTGCTTGTTGAGATGTGCTCATAATGGCAGGGAAAATCTGACAATTCATATTTCTGCCTTTCCTAGGAACATGCTTTAGACACTACGTCGCCTCACGTCCCGAATCTCACACTGGCTTTCTTGGAAATCCTCTTTACAGCCTCAGGCAAAATATGCAATTTGCCCAAACAATGATGAGAGAGCCCCATTCAGCGTTCATACTTAATTACCTCTCCATTCTTGGCTTGACAGAGCTTTGACTACTGGACTTCACAGGCTACTATTTATAATCACTAGGGTTGTCGTGTGCAGGAATGATATTTTTATTAGCTACCCCAGACGGGTCTATTTTAAAGGCAGTGCTAGCTGATGCCTGTGCATGCCAGGTTTTTAATGAGAAAGCAGACATCAAATCTACCCAGCAGCATGAGATGTGATACATGGCAAGAAGGTGGAAGATTCACTGTGACAAGTGAGGTAAGGGTCGATTTATTTGCACTTGAAAGTCTTTACCGGCTCCGGCAGAGGTTCTAACGAGGCCCTCAGACATCTCTGCGACTTGACCGCCAGTAGCTGTAATCTGTGACGGACTTGTTGGCACAGGTTCAAGGTCTGGCAGGTTCATCTCATCTTCTCAGCCGCCAGAGGGTGCTAAAAAGACACTGTTGAGTCGTGTAATACATACATCAGGATTTATTATAACACTGAAAGCCTTCCTAACAATACCAACTGCACGATGCCAACTATTTAGTATTTATATTAATAAAAATGTGAATGAAGCTAAGATCTAACCAAAAGGCATCACAACACATATAAGGTTTTGTGTCTCTGGCAGTAAATATGATCAATGTGCTAAATTCGCACCATTTCTGTCTGGTGATGCCTTAACTTGTCTCGAACCTAACAAGTTTTCAAAAATGGACCAATGTAAAAAGAGTATGGCAGCAGGCCATACAAGATAGAGTTCTCCTCCAGTGAGCTGAGGATGCCAGCACAAGAGTCCATAATGGAAAGGGACCGAATATTTGCCAAATCGGTAAGCAAGAGATTGGTCAGACCAGGAGGCCGACCCATGACAAGGACAATGGAATGACAGTGGCCCCAAGGTTTGTGAATGACCTGAAATAAAGATACTATTTTAGCACATATACCAGCATGGTCAGGTTTGCCGTGATACCACCAGGCCACTTCCCAGGACCTCACACACCTCACCAAGCTGTTCCCACATAGATCACAATCCAACCAGTGGCGTCTCCAATGAACTCGCTCTAGACAGAGTTGCACAATGCCACACTGGTGGTAGCTGAGAACTAGATAAATGTCTGGTAACCTTCCATGTGGTAGCAAGGTGCCATCACATTATTAGCAGAAACAAGTGAGGTCACAGCTGGAGGCTTCCCACAAGGCTCGTGTCCAGGGTACAAGTGGGTGGACGGCGTCCACCCACGCTTTTCACAGGGTGGATGCCGTCCACCCTGCCAAGAAGTTGATGCCACTCTAAAGTATGCTAAACACGTCCCAGTGTAATTTTGAGACACCAGTGTTGTGTTTGAAAACCCCATTTCTGCTATGCACTTGTTTCATGCTATTTTAGGTTAGCAGTGTGGGGCTAAATAGACACCATGTCTATTCATGTTATGCAACCCACTGAGTTATCCCCGTAATGCGCAAAGCTTTAGTTAGTCAGTGTGACTCAATTTTGTATTTCATAATCACTATTAGGCTGCTTCGACTGTGCCTGAAGTAAGCTTCATTACTTGTATCGCTTGCCTCAGCAGAACACTGTATTTCGTTATCGTTTTGTTTTCTGTTCAAGGCTGTTTCTGGACTTACTAATGAATAGGCCATTCTGCCTTTGCATACCTATACAGGTGTGTAGTAATGCTCCCACGTTATGAGACGCTGAGGCTCAGCACAGTAACACCTTGAGTTGCAGATAGCATGTTCCCACCTGGCAGGTGGTAGCTCATCCCTCTGTGCCCTCTTTGTTCATGTTCAGCCTAGGCCGGTAACATTTCACTGTGGGCGTGGGTGGAGGCTCTTGGGAAGAATCATTATGTGTTGCAGACTGTTGGCGGGGTCAGTGCCTCGGCAAACATCTTAGGGTGCATGGCAGATTGGACTCCTCTGCAGAACATTGCTAATAAAAGCTTGTTTGTATTCTTTACTGTCTGACCGACTCTTCATTACTTGGGAAGGCATAGCAGGTGGTTGTAAGTAACCCGGGTAGACCCTAAGTGTCACTTCCTTCACCGGGATACATTTAGCAGCACCTGCTCCTTATCTGCTTTTCCTTCCGAACAGTAATGTGCAGACAAGGTGTTTTTTTTTTGTCATTTCAGACTCCAGCTAGGCCATAACAAAGGCCGAACTTAAGAATCCCATTTGACCTTCTTTTGTCCGAGTATCCATGCTGAGGCCTGCCTGTAGCCTCACACCTAGATGTAAATGCAAAGGAATGGATACAAAAGCAGAAGCTTATTAGCACTTCAAAGGCACATAAGAGAGGCACGATTTTGACTTTGTTTGGACCCCAATATAAAATAGATATTCATGCACTGTAAGAATGTCAGATGTGTTACTCTGTCCCAGTGCAATATAGCAATTTAAATACCAGTACTTTCTATTTTATTTAAAGCACTATTCATCCCAATATAGCGTGTCAGGTCACATTGCAGCAAACATATACATTATATTGACAATAAATCACACAGGTTTGTAAATCATTGCGCAGGATGTGTTACATAAGACAGTGAGGGTTACTATGTGTAGGAGTCGCATATCATCCTTTAGAGCTCACTCTGCTATACCAGAAGGATTATAATGCAACTGCATGTAGCAAAAGGATCTCTGTGTTCAAAGCAGTAACCCACTTACTTACCTATCTACGTAAAATAAAATCTGCCATCTGCATTTTACATGATGTGCTTTGCAGGAGGTGCATTAACCCTGTATGTTACTTTAAGTCAAAACTAGGACTAGACAAAAACAGACTTTTTCATCAAATGTGTTAACCACCAGGCAGCGAAAGCAATCACATCTACATGGAATTGTGCTGCACACAGGATATGTATGCCTGGTTAGGCTGGCAGCAGAGTTAGTTTGGCAATTCTTGGGTTAAGGAACCTGTCGCGTGCAGTGATGTCACTCCCTGTGATGTCACTTCCTGCAATGTCACACACTGTGATGTCACTTCCTGTGATACTACCTAACTTGGAGAGTCCCCCCACTTCTTTTTTAAGGACTTGTGCCCTGGTTTCCCATCATTGACCCACTGGGACGACGATGTGCGGGGCAGCTTTAATGGCCTTGTGGTAGACAGTGGTATGGATACAGCAGCAAGGATTATAGTAATAATAATAATAATAATAATAGTTCCCCCAAAAAGCAAGGTGAGGTCTAAACTAAAAAAAGAATAAAAGAACATATTTTTTCTTGGAATATTTGCTTGAGACTCTAGAATCACAGACAAAAATCTGATTTAAAAAGAGCAATGATGGTAGGTGTTTCCCCTCAGTAAATCAGTTGCACTTCCATGGGTCTGCCACTTAGGGACTTGACTCATCCTTGCAGTCACACTATGCCAATAGCAGGCAATGAAGAGCTCCAGCAATGTTTGTTTGCATAGCAAGAATGTTCTCTCCTTTCCTGTGCTTGAATGGAAAAATACTTACTTCGGTATGCCATAAATCGAGGGTTAAGGGGTGGCACTAGAGAAAGGATGGAGTAACTAGTGTTATTTTCATGAGGAACAAACTCTGACATTCATACATTTATTTTATTTTATTTTTTCAAAAAAACTGCCCCCAAAGAAATCGGCAACAATAACGGGTGTGAAAGTAAATCTTTTTTGGCTTACTTAATTTGACACAAATACTGCATTTTAAAATATGTGCTTTTGGGTTAGGGCACCTACTGCAGAGACCACTGAGTACACAGCAGGTTCGTGGGTATTTTAGCCATAAGAAAATGCTCGTGGTTAATACAATTGCGGGAGAGAACTGGTGGAAGTCTAGTCACATTTGACTTATAATATAATAGTATGTATGTATGTGGTCTTGTAAAGCGCACTGCTGCCCTGAGGCGTCGTGGCGCTGTAGACCACTAGGGAACCCGTCCTTGTTATCCCTGTGAGATGGTCCCTACTGGATATCTCGAAGGTGAAACTAGGCATCCCCAGAGAATGTGGGGGGCCATTGTAGAGATGAGGCAAGCTAATGCCCAGAGTTGCCGAGTGTGATCCCTGGTTAGAGTAGGCACCGAGGCGAGAATTATCGAGTCCGCTGACCCTGGTCCACGACCCTACCGCGTCGGGAATTGTAGTAGAAATGTAGTTGTTTTAAATAACGCTGTATCACCGACCGGTATCTAAGCGCTTGCTTAGGGAACCCGTCCTGGTATTCCCCTGTGAGATAACCCATTACTGAGATAGGTGAGAACAGGTGTACTGTCCTCGGGTTCAAGGTGTGCACACTCTTTATCATGGACCGTTGACAGTCCTCTTAATCCATAATGTTATTTCAATAAAAGATCTTTAGAAACAGTGTCCTTTATGTCATCTTTAATTATGTTTTTTTTAATGATGATTTCTCATTAAATACGTCGTTTTTCAGATATTAGCAGGTTTCAATGTTACAACATTGCACTTTCACCCAATGCATTTCGGGTACAAATGGACCCTTCGTCGGGGGTCTCTACGAAAAGAACAAAGAATACATAATGAGCCCAGAGCTATGTTCATGCTATCTAAGTAACATAACTCATCATCACTTAAAAAATCTACTGCAAATCCCAAATCTATATCGTGAAATAAACGTGTTACTTAACACATGCCAGATCGTGACTTGATAACATTGTGAAACTAAAGGTTAAAAAATAACAATTTTAAGCCAACTAGCGTCTAAATCATAAATAACGCGGTTGAACAACCTTAATAAACATAATTACGCTCTCATTTGTTTGGCGTTACTCGCCCGTACTCACAGTGAAATGTAGCGTCACAGCTTCCTGCTGTATCGTCCCATCCCTGCCGCATTTAGATCTCATAGCGCCTACGCCACTTATAGCTGCTCTGATTGGTCGGTTATGCGATCACGTGGTCGCTACATATTGTAAATGTTAACCGTACGTTTATGTATGAATTGAAGACTAACTAAACCAATACTCACTTAATCTATCACATACTGTCTCTACATAAATGTAAAGCTGAAAATTACCATCAGTAATAATTTTTTCCAAACGTGCGCGAAGCTTTCAAATATAGAGCGTATACTGAACCATGATTTAAAAATAGAAACTCATAATTCTCCAAATGTACACTATTAGTTAAACATAGTTGAACCATAGTATGGGACAGTGTATTCATTACTTTTCTCATACATATCGGCCTGGAAGCAAAAGTGGTCGGCCATTTTGAAACGGGCAATAGTCTTCTATTAAGGTTACAAATACAGGGTTAGCTTGTACCTGAAGGGAAAAACGCTTCTCTGTATAACACAATGTTAAACCACAATTTAAAAGAAAAATTAAAAAGAAAAATCAAATGGTATAACGCCAACCATGTTACATTCTATAATAATCAAACAACGTCATGAAGACAAGAACTGCGTCCTCAGCCCTGTCAGGACAAATCCAATCTCATAGTCCAAAGTTTTATAAAAAACATGTTAGTTCCAACCTGTCGTTGAGCCCATCTGGCTGGAGGCTTCCCATTTTCTTTATCCAAAAGTATTCAGATCTCAATCTCATTTTATGTGTGTCAACATCTGAGCGCGCTTTTACCACTTCTAATATGGTGAAGCGTAACTGAGCGATATTATGTCCTGACTTTGTGTGATTATTATAGAATGTAACATGGTTGGCGTTATACCATTTGATTTTTCTTTTTAATTTTTCTTTTAAATTGTGGTTTAACATTGTGTTATACAGAGAAGCGTTTTTCCCTTCAGGTACAAGCTAACCCTGTATTTGTAACCTTGATTGAAGACTATTGCCCGTTTCAAAATGGCCGACCACTTTTGCTTCCAGGCCGATATGTATGAGAAAAGTAATGAATACACTGTCCCATACTATGGTTCAACTATGTTTAACTAATAGTGTACATTTGGAGAATTATGAGTTTCTATTTTTAAATCATGGTTCAGTATACGCTCTATATTTGAAAGCTTTGCGCACGTTTGGAAAAAATTATTACTGATGGTAATTTTCAGCTTTACATTTATGTAGAGACAGTATGTGATAGATTAAGTGAGTATTGGTTTAGTTAGTCTTCAATTCATACATAAACGTACGGTTAACATTTACAATATGTAGCGACCACGTGATCGCATAACCGACCAATCAGAGCAGCTATAAGTGGCGTAGGCGCTATGAGATCTAAATGCGGCAGGGATGGGACGATACAGCAGGAAGCTGTGACGCTACATTTCACTGTGAGTACGGACGAGTAACGCCAAACAAATGAGAGCGTAATTATGTTTATTAAGGTTGTTCAACCGCGTTATTTATGATTTAGACGCTAGTTGGCTTAAAATTGTTATTTTTTAACCTTTAGTTTCACAATGTTATCAAGTCACGATCTGGCATGTGTTAAGTAACACGTTTATTTCACGATATAGATTTGGGATTTGCAGTAGATTTTTTAAGTGATGATGAGTTATGTTACTTAGATAGCATGAACATAGCTCTGGGCTCATTATGTATTCTTTGTTCTTTTCGTAGAGACCCCCGACGAAGGGTCCATTTGTACCCGAAATGCATTGGGTGAAAGTGCAATGTTGTAACATTGAAACCTGCTAATATCTGAAAAACGACGTATTTAATGAGAAATCATCATTAAAAAAAACATAATTAAAGATGACATAAAGGACACTGTTTCTAAAGATCTTTTATTGAAATAACATTATGGATTAAGAGGACTGTCAACGGTCCATGATAAAGAGTGTGCACACCTTGAACCCGAGGACAGTACCCCTGTTCTCACCTATCTCAATTCACTTGACAGTGTTCATAGACAAAACACTTACAAGGGCGTCGCACCAAACTAACTTGCAAAAGAAGTAAGTTGAAAATCAAAAATAATGAGTGCAACTGTTGAACAATATAAAAATAACCCATTACTGGGCATCCCCAAGGTGAAAGCCAGGCATCCCGCTGTGAGGGGCCGTCGTGGAGATTATGCAAGCTATTGCCCAGAGTTACAGAGTGGGACTCCATGATTGGAATTTGTCCCGAGCCGTTCTCTGCTTCCGGGTCTGCCGCCTCTAACCAGTGAGCCACACCACTCCACTGTACAGTACAGTTTTTGTTCTTGGTAAAAGCTTAACGTGTAACAAGCGTGTTAGAAATGTGCATTTTATTTAGATATCTCCGTCGGCTACTTCTTTTGGTGCAGCATGTAACAATTTACAATAATTGTAGCACAGATTTGTGAGTTATGAACTGCATCAGAGCTGCATTCAAACTGCAAGGGATACGTTTAGAACCCTACACAAACTTTATTTTTTGTAAGGTTGTTTTTTATAGTAATGAATACCTTGGTAACTGCTCTGTAAATGTTTAATATTGTAATCACATATAAATTTGACATCCTTACAGTGCATGAATATTTCTTTAAATAAAGAACTTAGAAAAGCCAATACCTGACTCAAGATCACAGATTCTCGCTTAAGCCCTTGTGAAGTGACAAGCTGGATGCCATCTGTGAGAAACTGAGTTCTTGTTGCAGTACCCCCCACTGTTTTCTGGTTGTAATGCAACTTTGATTGAGGTGTACTGGGTCCCTGCTAACCAGGTCCCCAGTACCAATGTTCTTCCCCTAAGTAAGAAAAACTGTACTACAAGTGGCACAACTTCATCAACCCCGATAAGTCCGTAGTAAATAGTACCCCTGGTACCTAGGGCATTGGGACTGAAGAGGGTGCACTAGGGCTCCAGCACAAATTGTGCCACTCTAGGGACTCCTCACCATGACCATGCAAGCAGCAATTGCAGGCTGCGTGTCTTGGTGCAGAGAAAACTGAAGAATCGGCATGTCAGACAGTCCTGTCTCAATGCACTGCATGAGGTATAGGTAAGTCACCCAGACTGCAGGCCTTACAGCCCTAAAGCAGGGTGCTCTATCTCCCATTAGGGACACATCTGCATGAGCAAATATGACCCTGCAATATCTGAGCCATTCTTGAATATTGTAAGTGCACAGGGAATCCATAGAGAGTACATGGGATGGATACTTGTCATTTCGAGTTTCCTAGCTCCATGATGGCTTCACTGTACCCTAGGATGTTTGTTTACCAAACCTCTTGTCTTAATAAATCCTCACTGACCAGAGTGTTAGACGTAATAATAAATGTGTACAGGGTATATTTTAGAGAGTTCACTGAAAATCTACCAAGCACCGGTGTGGTCTCGGATTAGCCTGCCATCAAAACACATATCTCTGACCTCATGGGGTGAGAGCAGGTGTTGTCAAAGGTCAGGAACAAAGCCTTTTATGGGCAGAGATACTTCACACCTTCCCCAGGCCAAGATGGTCTTCCCAGGTGGGAAGCTTTAAAGGCGATACCGCCTTTGAAATGTGACCTAGGCAACTCCTTCTAGTGGAGGATGCCAACTGCCCTTTCTTGCTCCACATTTGGTGGGAAGACAGGTAGGAAAATGTGTTAAATTAGGAGGTGATCCCAATTCAGCAACACCATCACGAGGGTCAGGGAGGTTCTGTGAAGCCCACTTTTCATTTCCCTCCATCTTGGTCTGAGGGGAAATTAGCCAATTAGGGTCAAGTTAGTGCCCCTTACCACAGGAAGTGGTCACTTAGAGGGTGTATGTTATGCCCCTAAGTTTAGTATTTAGATGTTGTTCCAGGACTCTGTGCTTAGATTTAACAGACACAGAGAAGAAAAGGACAAAGAAGAGCTGCTGACCTGAGGACTCAAGCCCTGCTGCAGAAAACTGGCACCAAACCATGCCTGCTGTCTTAATGACTCAACAATCATGATGTGCTGTCTCATCCAGTAACTATGAGGCCTTCAGGAACACCAGCTCCTCCAGCCTTCTAAAATCATGTAATAGCTCCTTTGGAGTGAAGGTATGCCTCCCCTACAGTCCGCAGGCACCCAACTGCAGGATTCGGGTTTACCTACTTGCTGCTACCTGGTGACTCAGATGCAGCACCCAAATCAAAAACGGTACACCAGCTCCAAGGGTCAGATCTGTTTCCCCACCAGTTTTGGAGACACCAGGACCTACTGGGGATGTGCTGCACCAATACTCAGGTAAATGACCCTCTGCAGCATTCACCAAAATGAAGAGTCCAATCCAGACTCCAACTGTCCAGGAAGAAAGCACCTTGGACTGGGTATGGATGAACCAGCTGTGCTCTCATGGACCTGAGGTCCTTGCAACTTACTCCCTTGAATGAGACCCCTCAGTCTCACACTTAAGCCCCCTTGTGTAGAGTGTTTTCAAGTAACCCTATTCTCTGTACTGCACCAGCTACTAAGGACCTCAGCACCCTGCTCCGGGGAGAATCCGGGAGGCTTCAGAGAATCTGCTGGTAGAATATTGGGCCTGGCCTTTCTCCTATCCCAAATCCCGAAGGTGAACCTTGAGATCCAAATGTATGACTTTATATGCATTTTCTAATTTCTTCTCATTGGCTTCAATGCTGCTTCAATGCTGCTTAATTGTGCACAACAGTAATTCATTTTGCAAACTTTGAAAATTAATCTCCTTAAAAGTACTTACTGTAGAACAAAGTCCTTGGTCTGAAAAAATACATAAGAATCTGTGTTATTTGTATAAATTGGTCTCAGATTTATTCTTGAGTGTGTGTCTCAAGCCGAACTGCACATCAACACTACCACAAATAGGGCGTTAGTATTATCTACTTTTGCCTCTGTATACCAATGTGGTTCTACCTGGGCTCTCTACACTTTGTAGTTCGTTTTAGTGCACTATATAGAGAGCCAGCGTCCTGCATCATCGTTAGCTCAATTGCACTGGTTTTAAACTTTTTGGCTCCAGCTACCTCTATTCCAGGACAATAAACAAACAACCAGAGCACCCAGACACGTTTTAAGAAATGGAAAAAGTGGCTGTTGGCCACGGGCCCCAGCATTTCAGGGGGCCCCCTGATAGAGATAGCACTGTTCTGCAGAGAGGCTTGCCCTGATGAACTTAAAAAATCTTTAAAAGATTTTTTTAAATACTGGTTTCCTCTAATTTATTTTGAATGTGGGTGGTATCTGGGAAACCCATCACAGACAATTTGCTGAGAAATATTGTGTTGATGTTTCCTCAACATCCCTAAAATAAATTTTTTTTTAGAACAAAACAGGACCTCACATAGGAAAAATGGGAGGGGGTCAGAGATATTATTTGCAATATGAGTGTGCTACTTCCGTTACAATACGGAAAACCCACATCACTGTCCCTGAATATTAGATGTAAACACATTTATACTATGCACTGTCAGTGACCTAGCGAAGGAAGGCAAAAAAGAGCTGAAATTGGATCATAAATTCAAAGCTGTTCTGAACAAGGACCCCCAAAATATGTTTGGCCTTGAACCTCCAAAACCATTAAGATGTCCAAGGGAGTGATGATTGAAACTAATTTAAGGTCTTTGTTGAGTGCTGTAATCCACCAAGTATGCTCTAAGCAGGTGGTAAATGTAAGCAGGCCAGCACGTGAGTTGGGACTGGAGGAGAGAGGTACAGGACGTACAGCAGAAAAGCAGACATTCTTTTAGCAGCCAGAAGCATTGTATGCTTCCCCTTTTTAGGATAAAAATGCATGAAACATGGCTTCTACTGCAGCCAAAGGCTCATATAATTTTTCTGGTAGGAAAAGTCCATTAAGGTTTGTAAGAAATGGGATTTCTGGTTGGCTAAGGCTTGCGCCAAAGCCAGGCAGAAACCACCACTCTAGGCAGAGTAACAATTAACAGGATTGCAGCCCGTTAACCCAGGTGAGACCGGGCGCAGTTTGCAACAAATACAATGTCTCAACTGGAGATTAATAAGGAGGGACAATTCAAAACGGTAAAATGAATCACAATAGGGAAGGGGAACAAAGGAGGGGAGACCACAACGTAAGGATAGGGTGATGCAAGTCAAACTATAATTTAGTAAGTAGTTCAGGAGCACTACAGTACATGTTTATACACACATGGTGGGCACTGAAGGACTGGGCTATTCTAAGGCCCAGCGGTGCCAGGGGACAACACCTGAAACCTTCGTGGGTTACCTGTTCCGGCGTACAAATGACAGAGACACGGGACACTTCCTTCGGCGTCAAAGATCGGCGTTTATTTACTGCAGGGAACACAGAAGTCACAAGAAGTACAACGTGTGTAGGTTCTAGGAGACTGCTTCAAATTGCTAAAGTGGATCGCTCCTTTTATACAGTTTTCAGTCATAACACAACATGGTGAACAAAAGGGTACAATTCAGTTCCCACAGTAAACTTCGGAAGGGTCGCTTTCATGTATTCAGGAGCCCGGAACATAATTACAGTAACATCGCCGGTTCCCAACTGTAAAAGTGCGTTATCCCACCATTACGCACATTCCATTCAGGCTGTAAACGAGTTTAAGGAAGAAACAGAAACAGGTGCAAAGAAGACAGAAACAGCTAGAGAAAGAGTGTAGGGGCAATATCGGAAGCACGATTGCAGGATCAAAGGACTTGTGCCTAATGCATGCACGGCTGAAACAATAGACCGGCACGGCAAGATGAGCCTCGAGCGAGGCCATCTGCCCTTGCAGTGTCATCCCCCTCATCATAAAGACACCCTCAAAGGAACACGTGTCTTCCGCAAGAGTTTGGGAATCCCAGGGTCACGAAGCAGACAGTGTCCGTTCGCTGGCTACTTGAGGGCAAGAAACAAAATGGATGCTGTATCTAAAATGGAACCCGTTGGTTCAGATGAAGAAACCCACGAATAGGACGAACGGTTCAGGCTAGCGTAACGAGAACGCGTACACCCACCAAACTCGTCATTTGCGGTTCATAGATACCAAACTCGTCCATATTCGAACGAGTCAAAAGCATTGTTACGAATGTCACGGAACCTCAGCACTGGACGTGCTGGTGAACGGTGCAGTGACACAAGGGTTTGAAAACAGTGTGAATGGTGAGGATAATTAAGAATAAGGAGGTCAAAAATGATATACAGGTTATAAACAGTATTTATATACAAAATAGTCAGGTAATTAAGTTGACCTCAGTGGCGCCTGGGTTCTAGTCTGGGTAGTCGACGGAGTTTCGACCTGAATGATTGCAAGTCATCATCAGGACTATGGCCATTAATTAAAGGGTAATGCTCTAGGCAGGTTAGGTTAGGGAGATCGCGAATAAATCAGGATCTGTGGGTCTTTAGGCGGGGTCTGTGGTGACAGAGGAGCAGAGCCTCTGAATTGTGGGCAGACAGTAACGGCGTCCGGAGCCAATCCAGTGAATGCATGGTTGGTGAGCGCAGGGGTAAATTTGTTATGTGTAACCAAGAAGAAATCAAGGTCCGACAGGGTGGCAAGAGAGTAAATCCAAGGTAACAGAGGAACGAAGCCTCTGTGGTGCGGTCAGATGAGTGAAGCATCCGGAGCCCACTCATCTGACCGATTAACTTACTCCCCTGCTTTCCCGCTGGATTTTTACTCCTTCTTGGTTACACACCACAAATATTCCCTGCGCTCAACAACCGGGCTCATTCTGGATTTACTCTTGCTTTGCACATGTGCAATTGGACCTTTTTGGACTTTAGACCTAGATTGACTACACACCCCCGCCTGAAGACCCACAGATCCTGATTTATCTGTGATCTCCCTACCTAATCTGCCTAGATCACTAGAGCACTGATCTACAGTTTGCTGTTTCTGCTGAGGAAGAGGACTAAGGGACTTTGCTGTGTACTACGTCCCTCCTTCTTGAAGAGGAACTGTGCTGTGTGCTTTGTTTTTCTGAAGACAAGAGTCTCCGAGGGTCTGAGTGAGCTGACCTCCTGTTAGGGAGATTCAGCTGGTTAGAGAGTTGTGTTCTGAGGGTGCCTCTCCAAGGAAGATGGCACAGAACCACAGAAGAAGAGGCAGGGGATTAGATTCTCGCCCGTGACTTCTGGTCAGCCTGAGGGTGCGGACCCTAGGTTGGAGGATCAGTGGCATGTTGGAATTGCACTGATGAGAGGAAGAGTGGAGAATGGTTACTATGGACCATGTGGGTTACTGCCCCCCACTCGGTGGATTGGCAAGGACCAGTGACATCTGGGTGGTGTAGGGCCTGGTCCTGGCCATGGACAGCTAGGGAGTACCAACAGGCTAGACAAAACCAAAAAGGAGTCTGTGGGACCAGGCTAGAACAAGCCAAAAGAGCACAACAGAGTGTTAGTCTACAGATCTGTCCACACTATAGGAGGAGTCCTTTTAAAGAGGACGGAATCCCTTCACCCACCAAGGTGGCATGCTTCTTCATCGAGGACTTCCTCTTGGTCGCAAAACCTAGTGCAACCAATGGCTAAAATCCCCTCCCTAGGAGGGAGCAGCTCAGGGATGTTTTCAAATGGCCCTAGGATAGTCTAAATCCACTATGCCTGAAGGAAAACAAACGTTATTGTAGTCAAATCTAAAAACAGTGTGTATGCAGTATAAAACAAATAGCTGCATTAGTCCGAAAAACAAGGTCTACATGGTTCAGCCTTTAAGATCCAATTATGATGACGGCCTTCCTCAGGACCTAGAACTTTTATCGCTACTGTAAAGAAAGTGAAAAAATAAGAATTAACAAGGTGTGTACATTTCAAATAAAAGTGGTTGGATACGATACAACCAACTTTTTCCTGTGTCTTTGTAATAGTGTGAAATGTCACAGGAGATTGGCGAGACTTATAAAGGAAACACAAAACACATATTTGTATCATAACTGTGACCTAGTGGGAATATAGAATTGTGATTAAAAACTAACACTCCGAAAATGTTCCTGCAATGATAACATCTCGTCATCGCTAGATATCTATAAGTATATCTTATACCTATTTGTGTATATAATTCACATGTGGTGTCATGGTATTGTGCTATACCCATTTTATTGTAGGTGCACTCCTCACCGCACCTGGCCTCAGCTCAGGACGTAAGGCACCGTTCTGTTTAGGAAAAATAAAATATATAGAAACCATATGTCAAGATGCATACAACATTCTATTAATATGGCTAGCTACATGTTTAACATACTACAACATCATGACCAAGTTCGCAAATAAATGAGAGGAGTAGTGTGGGTCAGAGACCATCACGCTATAAGGATGTTACTGTCCCACCCAAGTGACCGATGTCCAAACAACTTCTGTGTGCGGACTATGACTTATGAGATTCCTTACTGTCTCATGTCATAGTATTCACCTAAAGTCTCAATCCGTTTTTTACTGTTTTGCAATATTAAAGTTTGTGAAACAGTGACTAGTGTTCTTTTTAGAAGTGTGGTGTAATCACACTATTCATCGTTAAAAGTTAACATGCATTTTGTTTTGACCCAGATTGTAATTGCATGAATATACGTGCAATGTGCGTGTGCTCATGTTGAGCTCCACCATTGAATAGGAACACAATCATTATATTGGTCAAATGACTTAATCTCCCAGGTGTTTGTCAATAAGTCTTTACCCATACCAAAGATTTAAAGAATATTGAATCAGTAAAATATCAAAACGTGCAGCATGGCTAGCGCCGTACCGAAAGCTTTTACACAAAGCCAGGGAAAAGCTACAGCAAGAGTGCGACATTGTTTACTTTGGCTTACCTGTCCGTTGGTACCCCAGTCTGGACATGAGCTGGTTCCAGAGGTAACCGTTGGACTGTGAGGCACCGATTTAAATACTAAGTAAAGCAAACCTTGCCCCGGTGTGTGTTGTTAAAGTCCCGCTGTGACGTATGTCAAGAAAACTTTCTGCAGGACAATGTTGAAGACTATGAACTACAATAAGACTGTAGGATCATGGTAATTGCAGTTTAGACCACGTTTTTCCTTCAAAACTGCCAGTCTTTACGATAGCAATGCTGTGCACTTTTTTCTTTCAGTTTCTCTTTGCCAAAGCGCCGGGACACTCCATGGAGTAGCTGTGCGCTATAGAAGAGACCCTTATAACATAACATAAGATAACTGCAGCATGAGTGGCGGCTGGTGACATTTGAAGGTGGTAGGGTGCTAAAGTCACGAGCGAGCCAATCATTAGAAAGGATCGGGAGGAATCTTTTTTTGAAAAAAAAGTGTGCAAATCATTGCTTTATATTACCAGTAGACCTACATGCTATGAAAATGAATCCCTTCACTGGCTGCCTATTAAAGAACGGGTGCTTTATAAAATCCTGCTGATTAGTCACCGCATCATGCAGGGTAAAGGGCCTTCCTATCTTCTGGACCTGCTGACACCGTATACCCCTGTGCGCCAATTGAGATCTTCCGGGACAGGACTGATTAAGGTCCCCAAGTTTAGAAGAGCTCAGATGGGTGGGCGCTCCTTCCGAGTTCTGGCTGCTCAACACTAGAACAGACACCCACCCTAATTGCGAGCAGAGACCTCAGAACGCATATTCCGGAAACAACTGAAAACCTACCTCTTCCCTCTGGTTAGAGAGTGAGGAGGTTTCGCATCTGAGGAGTTGGGGGAAAGACTTGCCCGTTTAACTGCTGTTAGCCACTCCATAGCGCTGGGACACACTGGCCTCAGTGTAACCAGGCGCTTTATAATTTTTTTTATTATTATTATTATTTAAGTGGGAAAATTGCATTTTACTGCAGAGTTCTTCTCATCTTCCCCGTGTTAGAGCAGCTGCAGTGTGCAGGAGGTGCACTGTGCACAGGGGATGCATTTTGAATGCAAGGCAATTTCAAGGCAGGAAATATGGTCTGGACGTCACCAGTTAAGTTAACATTTTAGCGCCAGGTTTAGCATCCCTTCTGCCACTTTCAAGCAATTATAAAACGACTGATAAAATAGAATATGTATGCAATTTTTAGGTGTTCTATTTTTACTTTTAAGTTGCAGAAGGCATGCTGAACTCCCAATAACTAGGGCTGCTGCAGTGGCAGTGCTAGGAACCAAAATACAGCTTGTTGACACTGCTTGTTGACACTACCATGCCATCCTACACAGCTACTGGAGTTATACAAACAATGGCTGTGGATTCTGTGTGGTGCAAATCAAGACGTACTGCAGATCTGCTAAACCTCAGATCAGCGTCACAAGAACAGAGGGCGCATCAAAGGTAAACCTGAGATTTCCTTCCCAAAAATATACAGAGTGCAACCAGAGCCATCGTAATAACCACCACTGTATCTTCTCACTCAGATATGCAGCCAGAGGCAACATCTGTTTCCAGGCCCCTACATGTCCTGGTGCAGGGTTTTATTGGTCGCATTTTGAGTGCCTGCTTTCAGCAAACCACTGTTTTATTCAGGCAGAAAAAGCAATTTTTCAGTACATAAACAAGGAGACCATAAACATTGGGCTGTAAAGTACAGTGAAGAACTTTCCAGCATTACTTTCCCTCTGATGAACTTGTAATCATAAGGGTCCGAGAGAGTTCCAAAAACTTTATTGAAAAGAACTCTTAAAGTGACGAGTGCAGCCCTGCACAAACAACGCTTTACTTTTAATGTAATGTGATGTAGTGGAGGCCTTAATTAGCTCCAGTGAGTACACTGAAGCGATGCTCAAGACACAGACGGACAGTATGAAGTAGGTGAAAGAGTGAACATGCATGTCCGCTGACCATGTCACGTTTGCACTATGTAGAGTTTTACATTTGTGCTTCAAATCGGGCCGCTTTTAAGCACTGCACAGTAATGTTCCTGTGGTAGTGGTTTGACCCCACAGAAAATAAACAGCCATAAGCACATCTGCTCCCAAGGCTTTCTTTCCCAAGGGAAGCCTACGATGATGTTTCTTCGAATGCATTATAGTTTACAGGCTCTCCTGAGTTCGATATATAGACGAAGGGCCACAAAAAACACGCAAGCGTACATTACACCTCCTAAATCAATACAGAAACAAGCGCTCTGCAAAATGGAAGTTCAATTTTATGTTGTTCATCCAATGAAAGGCACTTTACAAGTTTTGCACCTGCAGTTAGAGGAACGCACAATACAATTCAACTACCCGTTCACAAATGGTGCCACCATACAGCGCAACCAAACGTATTACACTAAGTATAAAATTAACATTGCATTAAAAAAATCTTTTGTGTTTGGAAACTTGGTTAAAATCACTGATCTAGTCCCTGGTCTAAAACTCCAGTTCGCCAGCTACACATGATTCCTATTGCTGCTGATTTTGAATATGTGAAATATAATGGGGAGCTCAGTCATAACAGTTCCATCTATGAGTCATTCATTTCACTGTAACACGACTACCTCTATTGTTTAGCAGGGCTCATCCCGGCGCGATTGACAAAGCATGGCACAAAAACGCACCATTCATTTACAGACAATGTTTAAACCCCGCGGGCACAGCTCTAATTTACGTTGAATTACGCAAGCGCCCGTGGGAACAATATTAAATAAGAGCCCATTTGTTTAAATCTGTAGTTTTATTTGACTAACAGGGTTTCACACTTCTTCCAGGTGTGTGCAAAATTATGTTTAAACAGGGATCGACTCGCAGAGAAAGTGCTGGAAAGAGGACGTGGGTGAGTTATGTCCCCTGGGCCCTGGCACAGAGCAAAAGCTAAAGCAGATCGCAACAGTAGGGGAGTCTGCTTTATAATGAGAGAGCGCAAATTTGAATAAAAATTATGTATAGGCCATATTTACAAGCACATCGTATAACGTAGGAATGAAGTATATATCGTAGTGTGAAGTTGACACTTATAGCATATAGATAACTGATATAATCCAAAGTAGTATAGGAAATGTAACTGTATTCACTTTAGAACATGCATTAGATTTAGAAGGCTCGTATACGTAGTGGGCTGATGCAGAGATGGTGTAGGAATGCTTACTAAATGTAGAACGTGCAAGGTAGAATTCATGTACGTGTGTAACCTTAAACCGGAGAAGCGGCGAGAAATGAAACGTGAAGAAATGCGTAGAACATGTATAACACGATATGGCGAATGATAAATAAAGTTATGCTTTACGTAGTTATATTCTATGTACAATGTATTCACATATATGTAAAAGACTTTTGCTAAGTACGAATATATAAATGTGTGTTAAAAGGTATACTGTGTAGAAGGCTTTTTGTAAGAATGTTAGAAAGGTTTAGGTCATTTGTGATTCTAACCTGACTGACCAAGGGTTAGCAGGAGCACAGTCCAATGTGTATAATTTAGTGGACTCACAGGAGTCTTGAATAGCTTGATGTGGACGTGAGAGCCAAGAAGTCTAGCACTTGTTAGATTTAAGGTGACAACGCTGGACAAGGTTTATTGCCTGAACGTGATAGGAAGCGCTAAGAATTTGAGACTTGTTTTTGAATGACCATTCACAGGACCTAGAAGGGTCAAAGAATTGCAGTTGTAAGTTAAAGTCTTGTTTAAGTTCATATGACTTTTGATCTGAAAGTGTCAGTTGAAGTCGCCAATAAGAAGATGAAGATGACATCTAAAGAAGAAAGGTCAACTTAACGGACGGCGAAAGAGATGAAGCAATGGAAGAAGCTAGAAGCTGACATCATCGGGGGAAGTCCGTGGTGGGCGTCAAGGGGCGTTCCACCCACACTGTGATTGTGTATTTTAGGGACAGCACCCCGGGGATAAGATAGCGAATTGCTCAGAGGAACAGCGAAGGCGAGGGCGAACAGCTCAGAGCAGAAGTCATCATAGAGAGCAAGAGCGTAGATGACTTGAGCAGATGCGCTGAGAGAGATCAGAGCGCAAGAGAGCAGTAGGCCGAGGACCCTTAGAGAGCGGATGGGTAGGCAGAGAGGGTACTGCTTCTTAAACTTAAGTTACCTTTAGAGGCTAAGAGAGTTTGATCTTCTTTAGGTTAGGAACTTGCGACGTAGGGATGTCACTTAGCATAGAGTAGGGACAGATTTAACGTGATACTTTTCTCTTTCTGTAGATGACGCCAAGGAACCACTTCACATCGAAGCTTTAAATTGTTGATATTGGAATTGATTTTGTATTCTTTTGTATACTTTGATCCCGAGAGGATTGTAATTGCATCCAACTTTGACTTTTATATAAAACTTTCAAACTTTATCAGTTGTAAGTGGTTCTTCAGAGTGGCGTCAGTTAATGGGGTTTGTCTAACCTATGCGGGGGTTGTCTTTTACTCAATGACAGATACTAACGGTCCAAAATAGATGAATGAGATAAGTTATTAAATTGATCATAAATTGATATCAAAATCTCATTCCCCGCAGTTGGTAGCAGAGTAATGATGGTTATCTTCTTGAGGAAGACGACCTAGGCCAGGTTTAGTTTACCCCAAGGTCCCTAGTCATCGACGACCAGAAGAAGAATTTCAGCCGTAGACGGTGCTGACGGTGCGACAAGAGAAAAGCAGCAGAGTCGGTCGAGAGTGAGTATAAGGGTCATGCGTTGTAAGATTGCGGTGTTTTATGTTGTTCCTGTGGTGTAATGTCAAGCGGAGTTGAATGCCTGTAGTGTGATTGGGGGAAGGTTGTGAGCGCGCGCAACCGGATGAAATCTTAAGCTCCAGGGAAGGACTTAAGTGGTTCGGGTGTATCGAACACCCAGAGTAATTTGTCTACCATTGAAAGGGAGTCATGAGGTACCATTGATTTCCCGACAGACCGATGATAGGGGAAGCGTAAGAGTGAGTGAATGAGTAGCGGACGCTGGTCGTACGTTTACTGTGTGTAAGTAACCTATCAGTTGAGGCGATCGTCTGACCGTAAGAGGGAAGACGTTTCGTCAGTTGAGGTGACAATTACAGTTAGACTGTGGCCGTACAGTCAGAGAAAAGTGATCGCTTGGACGGAAGTAGTCATTTTTCAGTGTATGAATGAAAACGCATGCGAAATCGTGAGACAAATTGAGAAAGAAGGAGAATTGCTGCAAGAGGGAACGAGTGACGTCAGCATAGAACCGCGCTGAGATTGGTTAGTTTGTCAGACGTCAGCGAAGAGTCGCACTGAGATAGGCCGATTAGCGAGAGCCGCGTAGGGATTGGTTGTTGGTTGTCATCGGGACATAAGCAAGGAAGAGTAAGAGGAAAATTGTAAATTATCGAAAATGAAGTGTTTTAAGAGTTTAAGAGCACTCTTTAGGAGAAATAGAAGAAACTTATATGCCGGAGAGGAAGCTCCACCAGAAGGCACACCAGCTTATTATATGGCAGTGAATGTAGGCTTGCACTCGATATTATGGATCTCCGAGTGGAATAAGCTGACTGAAGGGAGTAAGGAACTGACGTTTCCGAGATTTGGAACGTTTAAGCTAGATGTGTTGAACGAACTAAAAGCGGTAATGCTTGCAACAAGACCTCTACCGAGGCCAACACAGTTCGAAGCACTTAGTGTATGGTTTAGAACAGCACACGAAAAGAGCGTAAAGAGGCGCCAAGAAAGAGTGAGACGATCAGTAAAGGCAGTACAGGATGCCAAATGGGATGAGGAAGCTAAGAAATGGAGGGTGCAGAAGATAGAAGCAGATAAACTGTACCCGATGCTAGAAGTTACGGGAGAAAGGAAACCTCTAGAGGAAGAAGAGGAAAGTGAGACAGAAGAGGAACTGATAGAGAGGCTATTGACAGATAGACCACCTCCGTACAGCGGAGGGGCTGCAAGTCCTATATTACCACAAGAGGACGGAGCTAGATGGGGGGAATATAAATCGATCCCAGTAACAGATTGGGATGCTAAGAAAGAGGAGGAAGTACCTCAATCTAGTTCCGAACAGAGAGTAGTATGAAGATTCGTGGTTCAGAAAATGCCAGAAACGCAACATGCAAGGTCTTATCAAATGCCGGATGCTCTACAAGTACCGGTTACCATAGGCCCTATCGTGTCAATCTACAACCCAGAAGGGGTCCAGCAGGAGGAACAGGCACGATGGGATAGGGAAAGGGCAGAGATGGAGAATAGGGATCCTCAGAGGCAGATACTAGCACCGAGGAGTCGGAGTACTCCATTAGATGTAGCAACAGGTCCCTGGGTAGAACAAGGGCGTCAAAGAGGGCCAATGGACTTAAGGGGACCAAAACCGAAAACCCATAAAGAATTAAGGGAATACTTGAAAGAATGGGATACTGCCGAAGAGGCTCGGAATAAAAGTTTAGAAACAGGAGCAGAGTGGAGAGATCAGGATAACCAGATCCTCTCTCATTATGGAGCTGGCGAAAGCAGCCCGGAGTGGGAGAGAGGGAGTCAGGAAAGCAGAGGAATTAATTGTCCTACTAGCAGCGGCAATAGGCAAATGTGCGACGACAGGAGTACTGGGTGTGGCGAAGTGCCTCGCGTCACCTTTAGTGAAGGAGAACGAAGGACGCAGGAGTACCGTAATACTTTCAGATGCACTCACCATACCCCGGGTGAAACGGTGCAACATTGGAATCACGGGAACATGGAGAGTCGTGAAGGGTCTCGCCATGCATCCGGTGATCATGGGCGAAGTCATGGGAATATAGGGAGTCGCGAAACGTCCCGCCATACTTCTGGTGATCAAGAACGAGATCACGGGAGCATGGAAGACCGGCGAGGACCTTTCATTTTATTGAGCGACACCAGACAACAAGCGAGTTACAGTGGTTTAGAACAGAACGGTGGATCCTATCTCGAATCTGGAGAAACCGAGCCAAAAAGGCGCACTGTAGGGATGGGGGATGGAGCAATGTTCCACCACACCCCACGGGAAGATGGAAAGGCTTGGGATCTAGAGAGGTGGGAACAAAGAGATGGAAGGAAAACTCCTCATAACTCACCTGTGTTTAGGCATAGGGCGCATAGTGGAGGTGAGAGAGGTATGAGCGAACCACCTAGGACTGACATACTGAGAGCTGAAATAAAAGCAAAACGGCTCGATGTAATGAGTTTGAAGTCAGACTTAGATGAAATAATTGATGGCACCGTGACAATAGAGAGATTAGAATTGTACGCACCAGATGAAATATTGTTCTTATCCAAGGACATTACTCGGAGAGCGAGGTCAGCTCATGAAAATTTATCGAATTTGGCAAATAGATATATGATAGACCTGTCACGAACCAAAGCTTTACAGGGTAATCATCGGTTAACTTGCTCGGATCAGGATCTGGATGAGCGTAGAACGATCGCGCTGAAGGTACACATAAGGGAACTGATTCAGAGTATTAGGTTGTGGAGGAATTTGGATAAATGGGAGGAAAGATGGTCTAAGAAGGGATCCGTCAGAAGGAGTTCATTTACAAGGTCCCCGGATACAGACCTAATGCGAATGGAAGCTTTCCCATTACGAGAAATCGCGAACGGAAACTATGTTCATGTACCCTGGAGTAGGGGGGATTTGGCGGCATTTACCAATTCCTTCCCAAAGCTTAGAGAAAATCCTGTTGAGTGGTACAAGCAGGTAGAGAGGTTCGTAAAGATCTCTAAGGTGCTGTGGATCGATTTGAACACATTGTTCGATATCGTAGTACCCGGAGATTTGTGGACGGCATGCAAGCTTAATGTTGAATGGCCTACTTGCGAGCCTCCGAGAGATAACCGGACAAATGGTCCATCAGACAGAGTCATGGAGAAATACGAAAGAGTAATAACATGGCTGAAAGAGAAAGTGCCAGTACAAGACGTAGATTGGGTTAAGATAGATCGAACAACTCAAGAGCCCAAAGAGACAGTTCACGAGTTCTATGAGAGGCTACTGAAAGCATTTAAACAATACAGTGGGTTAGACGTAATGGATCCTAAGGACATAGGACAGTTTGTGTCGAAGTTTGTTTTAGGATTGAGACCAGACATAAGCCTGATGATACAACAGCATCTAATTTGTTGGCAGAACAAACCTTTAGACGAAATTCTGAGGTATGCAAGGTACTGTAGTGATGAGATAGATTCAAAGGCAAAGAAACTCAAGGAAAAGTTAATGCTGGTACAAATGCAAGCAGCTGGAAAGGGTGGACAGCGGCAACAGGGAACAGGAACGCAAGCAAAGAAACAGGATAATCAGAGCAGAGATGAGGAAGAAAGACCGAGACCGAGAATGGATATCGCGACACTGAAAAAGACAACGAGGTGTCATCAGTGTAACGAAGTGGGACATTGGAGACGCGAGTGTCCTTACAATGTTGAGACAGGGGAATTAGAACAAGAGGAGGAAGAGGTACAGAATAGCGTGGTTAGGGGAGCTGCAGCCCCGAAGGGAAAGTTTATCAAAGGGGGGACTCAGACTCCTCGAGCCCCGTTTCCTCAACCGCCTCGCATCACAAACGGAGGGAAAACCTATAGACAACTGCCATTGTTTGTAGGAGGAGAGGAATGCTACTATGTTGATCCTCTTACAGGGCAACGCGTAAATAGGGAGGAAGACTGTACTCTAGGAGCAGCCCTGGAAGTAGATCAGAGAGGACCATACGTAGAGGCTGAAGTAGCTGGATGTTCTACAACCTTTTTGGTAGATACGGGCGCCACTCGATCTACGTTGAGATCAGCGGTAGTCCCAGGTTTGCCAATATCGGGAGAGACGATTCAGGTGGTAGGAGTCGCAAACAAGAGGATGACTAATCCTCTGACCGAACCAGTGTCAGTAAAGATAGGGAATTACAGTGACGAACATCAGTTTGTGATCTGTGATTCTAGCCCTGTGTGTTTGCTAGGAAGAGATCTATTGTGTAAACTGAATTGCACAATACATTGTACACCTGAAGGAGTAGAAGTGCAGACCAATGATGAGGATGCCGATTTTAAAGTTGTAAACTCGCAAGAGTGCGTGGAACTATATCCTACTTTAACAGTGGAAGAACTTCCACAGGATTTGAGGGAGAAAGTGTCAGCTGAGGTGTGGGATTTTACTGGAGAAGAAATAGGACTGATTAAAGGAGTAGAACCAGTAAAAATCTTGGTAAGACCCAATGCGGAGTATCCAAGAACTTCACAATACAAGTTGACACCAGAGACGATTGCAGGAATAAAGCCTGTGATCGAATACATGATTAAACAGGGAATACTGAAGGAGATCGTGGGAAGTCCATGTAACTCCCCGATTATGGGTTTGCAGAAGCCTAGTGGAAAATACAGAATAGTGCAGGATCTTCGGAAGATTAATAACATTGTTGTGTCATGTTGTCCAGTGGTACCGAATCCATCAGTGATATTATTTCAGATACCGTTCCAAGCTGAATGGTTTACAGTGATAGATTTATGCCAGGCTTTCTTTTCGATACCTTTAGATGAAGAGAGCCAGTATCTTTTCGCTTTTAAGCTGGAAGATCGCGTCTTAACATGGTGTCGTATCCCTCAGGGGTATACAGAAAGCCCATCGATCTTTAACCAGTTATTAAAAAGAAATCTTGAAAGTCTAGTACTGCCCAAGAATTCGGTTCTAGTCCAGTACATAGACGACCTCCTAGTTGCGTCAGAAACTGAGGAAGCTTGCAGAGAAGACACCATAACCTTGTTAAATCACTTGGCCGAGAACGGACACAAGGTGTCTCCAAGTAAATTGCAATATTGTATGACTGAGGTGCAATACTTGGGCCATAGGATTGAAAAGGGAAAGCGGAAGGTGTCTCCAGACAGAATAGAGGTGATCATGAAAATGAACGCGCCTACAACACAAAGAGAAGTCAGGATGTTTCTAGGTATGGTCGGTTATTGTCGGCAGTGGATAGCCAACTTCTCACTGAAGGCAAAACCTTTATTGCAACTGACGCACAAAGGAGTAAGTGATCCGGTACCATGGGACAAAGATTGTTTGATGGCGTTTTTGCAGCTGAGGGAGGACTTATGTCGTGCCCCGGCTTTAGGAATGCCTGATTACACAAAACCATTTTTGCTTTACTGCTGCGAAAGAGAGGGATGCGCTTTAGCGGTTTTAGCTCAGATCCACGGAGATGCGCGCAGGCCAGTGGCGTATTTCTCGGCTACATTAGATCCAGTAGCCGCAGCGTTGCCCGGATGTCTCAAATCCGTAGCTGCAACGGGTGTCAGCATTGAACGTTCTGAAAGCGTAGTCATGGGACATCAGTTAGTTGTGTATGTACCTCATTCTGTAGAATTGTTAATGACCAGGACTAAGACTCAGCATCTGACAAATAGCAGGCTCACACGCTACGAGCAAGTCATACTGGCTGCCGAGAATGTGACCCTAAAAAGATGCTCCGTCTTGAATCCTGCAACTTTGATGCCACTTCCAAACGAGATTGATGACGAAGTTTGTACAGATCATGACTGCCTTGATGTGACTGAACTATGCACCAAACCGAGACCCGATATTGTGGATGAGCCATTGACTGACCCCGATGAAATTTTCTTTGTTGATGGTTCATGTGTAAGAGACAATATCGGCCAGCTGAGAGCAGCTTATGCAGTTTGCACAATTACGAGAGTAATAGAAGCCGCTTGCCTGGAAGGAGTACACTCCGCTCAGGTAGCTGAAATTGTTGCTTTGACGCGTGCTTGTCTAGCAGGCGACAAACTTCGAGTCACCATATACACCGATAGCCAGTATGGTTTCGGGGTAGTTCATGATTACGGGCAGTTATGGTCTCAAAGAGGTTACATGACCTCCTCGGGTTCTCCCATTAGGAATGGAGAATTCGTGAGACTTTTGTTAGAGGCATTGCAAGGCCCGACAGCTATAGCAGTGGTCAAGTGCGCTGCGCATACGAAAAACGTAGACTTTGTATCACTAGGTAACCGCTATGCGGATGAAGTAGCGCGTTACTGCGCAGAACAGGGATATTCTCACACTGATGTAAAAGGGGGGGGAATCCAAGAAAGAACTGAATTGACAATGTTGTTGGATACTGTAGATACGTGGGATGAATTAAGAAGTGTTCAGGAAAATGCACCAGATGATGAGAAAAAGAGTTGGGAAACAGCGGGTTGTTCCAGAAGCGAGATGAATTTCTGGATCTCCGCCGATGGGAGAGCAGTTTTACCAAATGAACTTGTTAGTCCAATGGCAAGGAAATTGCATGGATCAGCACACATAGGAAGAGATGCTATGGTGAGAGTATTCAGACAAACGTGGTTTAATCCCAAGTTTAGAGTAGCGGCAGAAGCAGTGTGTCAGAGATGTACGATCTGTCAGCAACTAAATGTGGGCAAGAGAACACCAGTTACATTGAGTCATATTGGGAGGTCTGGGGGGCCTTTCAATAGGATGCAGCTTGATTTTATAGAAATGCCTAAATGCAATAGACTCAGATACGTTTTAGTGATTGTGTGCATATTTTCTAGATGGGTTGAGGCTTACCCTACACGTAGGTGTGATACACTTACAGTAGCAAAATTGTTACTTAGGGAGTTGATACCGAGGTTTGGGGTGCCATCCTCTTTGGAATCGGACAGAGGAACTCATTTTAACAGCGAAATAGTGAAGATGCTATGTTCAGCTTTGGGTATCGATCAGAAACTTCATTGCAGCTATCGACCAGAAGCTTCAGGGATTGTAGAGCAAATCAACAGCACGATAAAGTCCAGACTTGCCAAAGTTTGTTCAGCAACATCCCTGAGTTGGCCAGACGCACTTCCAGTGGTTCTTATGAGCATACGTAGTACACCGGATAGAAAAACAGGTCTCTCTCCACATGAAGTGCTAATGGGGAGAGCTATGAGATTGCCATCGGTTCCGACTGCAGCTCTAGTGAACATCACAGACGATTTGATCTTGGACTACTGTAAGGGACTATCTGATGCCGTTAATTCTGTGTCCCTCCAGGTCCAGGCTGCAGAGGTTCCATCAGCACAAGATTTGTGCCATGACCTGAGTCCGGGGGACTGGGTCCTGGTGAAGAAGCATGTCAGGAAGAACTGCTTAGACGTGCGCTGGAGAGGACCGTTTCAAGTCATACTAGTGACGAATACTGCAGTAAAGTGTGGAGGTCTGCCAAACTGGATACATGCCTCACACACCCGAAGAGTGCCAACACCTCTAGAAGAAACAGCTCCTCTCTCGGATGAGAATCCAGCGGAAAGCGGAGAAGCCATAGAGGGGGAAAGCCAAGCTGTGGAGGTGATCGAGGGAACTGAGATTGAGACGGAACAGGTCGACGAAGGTCAGGACATCAGAGAGACCGAAGTTGCCTCAGGAGAAGAAAGTAATTGGGAGTCCGACACAGATATCGAACAAACTGAGAGTGACCAAGAGACAGGTCCAAGAACAAGGAGCAGAAGGACAAAGAGAGACGAAGCCAGTTGGCCGGAGAGAAGGAAAAGGCCAAGCTCGGAAGAAAAGCAAGAAAGAATTCTTGTTCCGATTGCAGAAGAATCAGACCAGGAGGAGGAAACTACAGACTCAGGAACTGAAAGTCCAAGGAGATCGAGAAGGGTACGTGTGCCCTGCAGAAGGTACGCCACCCCAGAGTGGACTTATCTAGCAGATGTCTTGGGGACAGAAATCTGGGAGAGTGAAGAAAGTGAAAGTAATCGATCACGATCCATTTGTGGCAGTGGAGATATGGATGTTGACGCCTGGACTCGAGACTGAGGGGTTACTGACTTTCACACTTCCCATACCCCCATATTTGAGTCAAATTCAAGATCTAGTGCTAAATAGATTACAATTTCCAACTTTTGGCCAGCAAATGCCAGAAGAAGAAGAAAAAGTTATTCGTTTTGAATTATTAGAAATTGTTGTGAAAGCTGCAGGTGCGAGAATAATCGTTGATGCATAAGAGACTTTTGTATATAAGCTATAAAGAAGAAGATAACCTAGCGCCGAGTGGAAAGAAGAATAAAATTAGGGATTACATTTAGAGGACGGAGAAGGGTTAGGGTTGTCTGTTGCTAAAAGAGAAAAGACATTGTTGCGAAAAAGAGACTTTGTTGATAAAAAGCACTTTACAGACTGAGAAAGTAAATAAAGCAAACAAAGACTGCAGAAGGAAAAGCTTTTTCGCAAAAGAAGGAGCTACGCTGTTTTGATAACATGGAGAACGGCAACCCAAACCGAAAAGCTGGATGTATAATAGGTACGCTAATAGCAGCAGTAATTTTTCTCATAATTACAGTAGTGACAATATCATACATAATAGGACATGAAAGCGATAAAGAAACAGCAGATGTAAGGCCTGTAACGACTTTGAGACCTGCTCTAGTGGGGAAAAAGGAGGAGAGCAATGTTATACGTGAAAAGGCGTTATTGGCAGATGAAGCTCGTAGATTACATGTAGACGAGTCACAGGGAAACTTTAGGTCAAACGCATATGCTAAACTGTTATACGAATATATCGATGCCATGGAGGCCAAAGATTGCTATGTTTGTATGCAATTGCCGGCTTCTGTAGACGAAGGCATTAGATATCATCATCTCCCATTGACTTATGGGATAACATGCAGTTTACTGCTCAGTATATTTTATGGTAGGGAAGGATTTGAGTACTACTTTTCAAATTATGATTCGGTACTGCCTGAAGTTCCGAATTATAAGCAAATGAATAAGTGGGACTATTACAAAAAGGAGGATAGACTAGCTAAGTTCTTTCTTCCTTGGGATACACTAGATACATCATATGCACGCAGAAATAATCTAACTTGCAAAGTGTCAGAGGTTGAGAAGAAGTTCATAGGACAAGTAGATGATAGATACAGAAGGCAGAAGATTCTAAAAATGTCAGGACAGTGGAAAACGGATTGGACCGAAGAAGAGAAAGCACATAAAAAGAAAGGTAGCAATGGTCCAATAGCATTGGATAGAACGCAGAAAGGGAAGTTATGTTTAACTCGAAGCAAAACGTATTACGAGAATGTATTTGTAGGTGAAGTGAATTGCGAACATGCTTTTAGATTGGAGTACTATACGAAAGATTTTATGAAAGAGATGCAAGTTATTCCGAATGTGTATTTTGTATGTGGAAGAAATGCCTATGTAAAACTACCTGACAATTGGTATGGTTCGTGTTACTTGGCAATTGTCTTCCCCAAAATATATCATGCAAAGGATGTAACGATAATAGAAGGAAAGGCTTCGAGGAGAGCGAAAAGGGAAGTAGGAGATGCAGAAGTAGTAGGAGATGTATTTGGAGCGATGTTTCCGATGTTAGGTTTAATACTTAACGATGTTAAGATCAGGAGACTGGCTACAGTTGTGGATAGATTATCTGCAAGTACTGCAAGGTCATTAATGTTGGTAGAAGGCGAGATGCAGTCGATTAGAGCAATGGTTCTTCAGAACCGACTTGCTTTAGATGTACTGCTAGCAAAAGAAGGCGGAGTTTGTAAGGCTTTGAAGGTTCAGGAATGTTGTACTTATATTCCTGATAATTCAAAACCACTTGAGAAAGTCATACGGAACATTACACAGATTCATCAAGAGATCGAAAATTTATCAAAAATAAATGTTTGGGAAAAAGTTGGTCATGGAGTAGGAAAGGTTGGGAGTTGGTTTGCCAACCTTGGTAAAAGCATAGTGTGGTACATAATAAAGCCTGTATTGATAGTATTAATTTGTATAATCACATTGTTAGGTTTAGTAAAATTGTATAAATGGTATAGGTCGAACCAGTTACAACGAACAATGAGAGAGCAAGAAAGGAGATTAGCTGCTTTACAAGATCAACAATACAAAAGCTTAAGAGCTCTCGAAACGATGAAAAGAGGGAATATTGTAACTAGTCCTGTTTAGAAATGTTATTCAAATTGCATTTAGTGATGACTCCTAGAAGTCATCAAAGGGGGGACTGAGAGAGCGCAAATTTGAATAAAAATTATGTATAGGCCATATTTACAAGCACATCGTATAACGTAGGAATGAAGTATATATCGTAGTGTGAAGTTGACACTTATAGCATATAGATAACTGATATAATCCAAAGTAGTATAGGAAATGTAACTGTATTCACTTTAGAACATGCATTAGATTTAGAAGGCTCGTATACGTAGTGGGCTGATGCAGAGATGGTTAGGAATGCTTACTAAATGTAGAACGTGCAAGGTAGAATTAATGTACGTGTGTAACGATAAACCGGAGAAGCGGCGAGAAATGAAACGTGAAGAAATGCGTAGAACATGTATAACACGATATGGCGAATGAGAAATAAAGTTATGCTTTACGTAGTTATATTCTATGTACAATGTATTCACATATATGTAAAAGACTTTTGCTAAGTACGAATATATAAATGTGTGTTAAAAGTTATACTGTGTAGAAGGCTTTTTGTAAGAATGTTAGAAAGGTTTAGGTCATTTGTGATTCTAACCTGACTGACCAAGGGTTAGCAGGAGCACAGTCCAATGTGTATAATTTAGTGGACTCACAGGAGTCTTGAATAGCTTGATGTGGACGTGAGAGCCAAGAAGTCTAGCACTTGTTAGATTTAAGGTGACAACGCTGGACAAGGTTTATTGCCTGAACGTGATAGGAAGCGCTAAGAATTTGAGACTTGTTTTTGAATGACCATTCACAGGACCTAGAAGGGTCAAAGAATTGCAGTTGTAAGTTAAAGTCTTGTTTAAGTTCATATGACTTTTGATCTGAAAGTGTCAGTTGAAGTCGCCAATAAGAAGATGAAGATGACATCTAAAGAAGAAAGGTCAACTTAACGGACGGCGAAAGAGATGAAGCAATGGAAGAAGCTAGAAGCTGACATCATCGGGGGAAGTCCGTGGTGGGCGTCAAGGGGCGTTCCACCCACACTGTGATTGTGTATTTTAGGGACAGCACCCCGGGGATAAGATAGCGAATTGCTCAGAGGAACAGCGAAGGCGAGGGCGAACAGCTCAGAGCAGAAGTCATCATAGAGAGCAAGAGCGTAGATGACTTGAGCAGATGCGCTGAGAGAGATCAGAGCGCAAGAGAGCAGTAGGCCGAGGACCCTTAGAGAGCGGATGGGTAGGCAGAGAGGGTACTGCTTCTTAAACTTAAGTTACCTTTAGAGGCTAAGAGAGTTTGATCTTCTTTGGGAGTCAAACTGCTGACACCTTTTTAGGTTAGGAACTTGCGACGTAGGGATGTCACTTAGCATAGAGTAGGGACAGATTTAACGTGATACTTTTCTCTTTCTGTAGATGACGCCAAGGAACCACTTCACATCGAAGCTTTAAATTGTTGATATTGGAATTGATTTTGTATTCTTTTGTATACTTTGATCCCGAGAGGATTGTAATTGCATCCAACTTTGACTTTTATATAAAACTTTCAAACTTTATCAGTTGTAAGTGGTTCTTCAGAGTGGCGTCAGTTAATGGGGTTTGTCTAACCTATGCGGGGGTTGTCTTTTACTCAATGACAGATACTAACGGTCCAAAATAGATGAATGAGATAAGTTATTAAATTGATCATAAATTGATATCAAAATCTCATTCCCCGCAATAATGAACCATTTCCCTCGCATTAGGATTTTTATTTTATTTGTAATACTTTGTGGTCTTTTCACCCGAAACATTGTCTTTTCAAGTACGAGGACGGCCACAGACCTTTTCTTTTTGAGTACAGAGGACGACCAGTCCACGTCCTTTGCACTACAAAGCTATTCTGGTGTTTTGTTTATATGGCTCTACATTGCATATGATATGATAATGAGGCATTGTACAGTGGCTGACTGTGCGCATGTTCGAGATTGTACTAAAAAGCATTAGCCCTAACACGAGCATGCTTACTCTGCTGGTGCTGGTTCTGTCAGTGACACAGAGACAGTCTGTCACTCAAACCCTTTGCTGGCGCGGCCCAACCCCTTCAGTTCTGATTGACCTCAGGCGTGTCCCGGTCTCCCGGACCAATTTAGCGTAAGCTTCTTAACTCTTCAACACAGTTGCAGGAATGCGCCTGCCCAAGGCCACGCAGTGGGCATAAGGAGGGCGGGCTCCTAGTCACGGAGGGCTGTCCCGCCCCCGTATGACTCACCAGTTTCCTCACCCGAGGCAGTCTCCCCTGGTTGGTGGAGGCTGGTAAGTGATGCACGTCCGGGGCGGCTGGGAGGAGCCTTATGGGGTACTTCTGACATCTGCCCCTGTGGGGAGGCCTCTTTGCCGCTCCGGACGTCGCAGTACTATGTTGGGACACTCTTTTTCTTCTTGTTGTCGTTGGATCACCCTTGTGAAGCGTCGTACCGGGTCTGGCGTCGGTTTTGTTCCGGTGAGTGTCGGCATCGTAGCCGTAGGTTTCCTCTCCCCTATCCTGCCTCTGGCTCCATGTGGGAGTCGGGTCGTTTGTGGTTTTTTTTTGTTAGGCAGGAGATGGGGTCGGTGTGGTCCGCGAAACCTCCACGTTGAGGGGGTGGTGCTGCGCGGCAGAGGAATGAGTGGCATCGAGCTTGGGGGACTGGGTCACGTTTGTGTAGCGCGGGCACTGCTGTCTGTAAGGAGTGTGGCGGCGGAGTGTGTCCCCTCCCCCCCCGTGGCCATGTTGAGGAGGCCCGTCGGAGTTCAGGGGCAGTTGCGCGAAGCTGTGGTACCTCCAGGGCTGGGTCATTGTATTCTCGAGCGGGTTGGTGAATTAATTTTGCATGCCTATTGTTCCGGTTCGTGTACAAATATTTGAATGGTGGGGGTCGAGGCTGCCGTGTCCAAGGCCTGCCTGTGGCCGCTGCGTTTCCCTTACGGTCCAGACCGGAGTGAGGCTAAATAATACTTAGGGTATTGACGTGCGCATACATTGCGCCAAGGAGGTTACCCTAGGTTTGGTTTCCGCTCTTTCTACTAGAACGTGTACATAGCTGCCGTAGGTCTTTCATCCGATTTCGCAATCACTAGGATGTGTCGCGTTGTCTCGTGCCGCGCGATGCTTGCAGTCTCTTGGGTGTGCCTGCGCCATCTGTTAGGATGCCTCCTCGGGTATCTGCCACGCGTGGGACCCCGCAAGGCGATTAATTTATCTTTTAAGTTCATTAATTGATCAGCATAGAGCGTTCAGCCGGTGGAGCATTCCTCAGCAGAAAACTACCAGTGGCCGGTTTCAGGATATGTAGTGTGCGCTGTGAGCGGATCGTTTTCAGTTCTGTGTACTCTGATTAACCAGCATGAGGGACCAAATAGATATTTGATCAAACGGAAATTTCATTTATTAGGTTTGGGCCTGGCAGCGTCTGCCGCTGCATAGCGCTTTACTTTATTTAAGTTGTTACTTCTCCCTGGTAAGGATTTAGAAGGATGAGGTGACCATTCGGTCGTTTTGAATTTCTGACCAGCTGGTAAGAACTGTCGCACACTTGGGAGTTTACTTAAGACGGCATGTTTGAAGTGTGATTTGTAATGTGATGATTGCACGGAGTCTTTGGTCGCCTGTATTTAGACTCGCTGCAGGCAGATTATGATTATACTAATTCACTATGTATGCCTCCTGGGCTTGTTTGCTGGTTGGTATATCTTCAGTCTGCTGGTAACACAATCCGTTTGCGGCCAATTTTAGGGGCAGTAGGTTCCATGAGGTCCGGCGCACATCGGTAATGGCGTCCGGATCCGGCGATTCCCAGGGGCATTAGATCGCGAGAGGTTCCGCTCATGTGGGTTTAGCGCCTGGTGCAGCCAGTAGCTTTGGCATAGGCATTGCAAGGGGTTTGTTTGACTTTGAAGGAGGAGGAGCTTAGTGTTTTGAATGGCTCGGGGGTAGAGGTGCACCTTAGCAGGGTGCTGGTTCTTTGAAGTCGCCTCTGGTCGCCATCTTGGCCACAGGGGCGGGGACTGTCTGGCCCGCCCCAGGAACTGCGTAGTGCAATGTGGCTGATTGTAGTTACCGATCGTACTCGTGCCATTTATGGAGTAGACCTTGCTAAGCACTGCTTGCTGGCCCGTGCAGCGGTACGCCATGCAAGCGCCCAGTACTGCGAAACCATCTATGAGGTATGCGCAGTCTAATGTATGTGCCATTCATGAAGTAGACCTCTGTTATGCACTGCCTGCTGGTCCGTACAGCGGGACTTCATTCAAGCGTCCAGTACAGTGTAGCTATCTATGAGGTATGCGCAGTTTTATGTACGTGCCATTTATGAAGTAGACCTCTTTTAAGCACTGCTTGCTGGTCCGTACAGCGGGACATCATTCAAGCGCCCAGTACAGTGTAGCTATCTATGAGGTATGCGCAGTTTTATGTACATGCCATTTATGAAGTAGACCTCTTTTAAGCACTGCTTGCTGGTCCGTACAGCGGGACATCATTCAAGCGCCCAGTACAGTGTAGCTATCTATGAGGTATGCGCAGTTTTATGTACGTGCCATTTATGAAGTAGACCTCTTTTAAGCACTGCTTGCTGGTCCGTACCGCGGTACACCATTCTAGCGCCCAGTAGTCTATGAGGTATGCGCGGTTTAATGTACGGCGAAGTAAAGAAATGCCAGCACGCTCCGCGACGTGTACCTTAGGCAGATGGTCGGATCTCGCGAGGGTCAAATCACGAGGGGACTCCACGCTGTCCCGCCCTGTGCCGGAAACGGGTTTGGACTAGGCGCCAAGGGTAGCGATCCGACACATCGGTATTGTAATAACATGAAGTACGGTGGCTGGGGAGTCTTTGCTTCTTGAATATGGTCTTGACAATAGGCATTGTAAGTAATAGTGTGCGAAGATGGAGATTGTTTTCGCGACCTAATAGTTCTTACACAAACTACAAAACATGTGCCAACGTTCTAAGTTATACACTATCGGGTTTTCGTGTGAAACTTTTGAGACTTCCCTGATATTTGCAAATACTACATTATTTCCATCATTTTGACATTAATTTTCCCTGGTGATTGTCGAGTGTAGGGGAAGCTAAGCTGCACCGTAGCAGTGTGCAAGAGTCTGCCAGCACTAGTTGCAGTCGTAAACGAAGGGAAACTTAGAATGTGGTCACCCCAATGCTTCGTAGTAAATGCAGTGCTCACATATGAATAAAGTGGGCAGGTTCTGTGTGGAAAGCCTCTCTTCTTTACCTAGGAATGATTGGACCCCGAGTGCATTGACCCTGATGCCCGAGGCCTCCTCCTAGATTGACCGACCTTCACACTCATGTACCATTACATTCCAAGTAGTGTGTGCACGATACAAGTTGTTGTGTTTCATTAAATTACACCTATTCTCTTAGGTAATAAGAACTCAAGGATGCCAGGTTTTTACTAGCAAAAGCTGCCCAGGGAATATTCTGTGTGTGAGCTAACTGCCCACCTTGTATTGCTGCCCGGCATAAGACCCCCTGGTGCCCGAGTTCGCGCTACCAGTAGAGTCCAAATGATACCCTAACAGGCAACGACAAGTTCTCACAGAGGTCTAAATCGGATATATCACGCGACCAATTAATGAAAGAAGGGAACTTATAGTGGATATGTGGCCTGTTCGACATTAAGATCTTTCGGTAGCTAAACCTACCCTGCTCATTGCTTGAATCCAACCAGTGAAGTTACTCAAAGCTGCATTGTTTGCTTGTATTTGGTGTGTGACCACAAAAAACATTTGTTATTCGGTGTGTAAGATCACTGTCCAATATAGTCTTTTATTTCGCATATTACTAAAACATTTCTTTCTTGAGATTAGCAAATCTGAAGCTATGTTTCCTGCAGATCATAACAGATGGTTATATTTAGTTTTTATACATAGCAGTGTATAGTTTTTAGGTCTCTCCTAGGCAGCACTTGCGCTGTCTCATCGAGACATGATGTAGGCACGACAAGGGCATGAAGCCCCGCCCGCTTTCTGCCCATCTTTTGAATTGGATCTTTCAGTTATGGGATTTAGCATGAGTTGCCGAAAAGATCCAAGTATGACCTGCACATTCGTACTAGTAATAGAGGTTTAATGACTGATTTTGCCCCTTGTAAATTCTGGAAGTGGTAAGTGACACTGGTCGTCATATCGTACATGTATCAGGTTTTTATAGCTTCATACTATAGCTTATAACTCTACTCTTATGTAGCCCTGGTACTCTCTTATCAAGCTATAGACCAGCATTGCAGGTAGTTATCTACAATGGTGTGGGTAGGAGTATGTCATCAGCATAGCATGTGATAGAACTGGTCTAATAATATTATAGCTGGATGCTGGACAAGAATTTGAGAATAAGACCCTACACCTGTTTCTTATGAGGAAACTACCTCACTGAGACAGGCATAAACAGGAGCGTAGCTTCCGTGGGTGCAGCGGGTGCACTGGTACCAAGGACATTTGAACCCTCATTATTGCTGTAGTTGATCATGGCTGCATTTTATCATTCTATCACCATCCCGGGGCCCATTTCCTTTCTTGAAACAGTGCCTATGACACACTAACTACACTATTAGGCATGCACCCCACACCCAAACCTTGCGATTCCTGCTCAAAGTAAACAAGGCAAAACGCAGCTATAGATAACGCTGCACTCCGGGCCATGTTACGAAAAGCAACCAGATGTCTTGGCAACGCACGACTACTTCAATTTGATAGTTCAGCCTTGCAACTGACACGCAGGTAATCTCAAAGGAAACTCTAGTATCGTTTTATGTTAATCATTAATTTCAAAGCACTTACGTTATAACTTGGTTCCATTTACCACAAAAGAGGTCATCATCTTACTAAATAGGCACAACTGCCGATCTCTTTTCAGTCCTTGGTTTTCTAACATGCGGCGAAGTGCTAGACATAAGACATTCATATGTCACACGTAAAAAGACTGGATATGCCACACATACATAGTCTCAAACTTTGACAGCTATGTATATGTCACTGCAATTACTCCAGTAAGTTAAACGGGAGGCATGCTATTATTTGAAATACCAGGGGTTAACTTGTTTCACAGTTAGAATACATATTATGTAAGTGTGTGAATGAGGTGTGAATATGCAAGCCTACAAACAGTGTATACGCTATGGCACAAGTCATAATGATCAGATAATTACGATCCCTTGCTGAGCAGCTTCTGTTTCCCTCGTCTGCACGAGAAAGCGTCACTCATAGCTATTGAACTGTCACTCTTAATTACACTCAAATTATAATATGTCACACATAGCAACCTGCAACTTGGCAGTATGCGGACTGGCGTAAACATCCCAACATCGGAGTTAGGATTAATGCTAAACAAGTGAGTGTTCATGTTAAATAAGCCAATGCCATATGGAACTGCCTTGGCGTGCCCTGTAGACAAAGTTAGCGCTAGCAAAGGTGTATTGTTTCCAAAGGTTTTGTTTACATGCTAACCAACCAATTTCTTTCAACATATAATCTACTAAAACTGTAGGCAGACACCTCCTCCTGGGATGAAACAGCTACCCAGGCTGTACTTAGCACACAATGGGTGGGTATGATTTTCCTGACCTCAACACAGATCAAATCCGCTTTATCAATCACCAGGCTAAGCACTGTGTTACACCAGAGAATTCTGAATGGATCCACAATAAAGACTCCTCCAATTCGAAATAAACCTTTATCCGAACAAAATCGTCCCTGTCAGACATGATCACTAATTCCAGACGATTTTTGTGGGGTGGCTAACCACAGGCTACTTCTGAGCAGAACCTGAAAGCGAATTTCTGAGTGTTAAATTACAAACTGGGGTAATCATAAATGCTTAGAACCCCGGGAGTTGATAGTACCCCTAGTATTTTGGGCGGGCGAAGGGGGTGCAGCAAAATCAATTATGCCATGCTTGGTCGGCAAACACTCCACCCTGAGTGGGGTTCTATAGGTATAATACGCAATACATACCAGACACCCAGGCACAAGAACAAACGTTACGTAGGCAATGATTGCACTCGTGCAAGTGCTAAGATAAACAACACGTGAGAAATAGCAAACAGGGTGTTAAGAGAGAAGTGGCGTGGAATGCACCAAAGAGTACCAAACACAGGTACATAGAGAGCACTGCAATAATGGCAAACACTTTAACTGAGAACTGGGAATGTCATTGACGGTTACGGGCTTCCGCTAGTTGGCTCTAACCAATCGCAAATAATGATCTTGCAGTGATTTGCCAGGACAATCACTGTCATGATTATTCATGCACTGTCGGCTCATGTAACGAAGGGCGTGTCCTAAGACCCGTTTTAAGAAATATCCATAAGTGGTGTGGCCTATGTAATTGAGTGCATGACCTGAGACCATAGCAAGATATCTCCCTCGCTAACGGCCAATGGGAGGGCGCTCCCGGGCGGGGGCGTTCCTGGGAGGTTTATAGCTGGCCCAGCAACGTTGCTCGGTCTTTTCCTCCCGCGTCGGTTCCCTGGGCTGCTCTGCGCTGTTCCCACCCTTAGAGGGCTCTTGGTGGCAATCTCAGCTGTCCCTTGGAGGTGGTCGTAAGTCGTCTTGCAGACTAGCTAACTTAATGGTAGCAGGGCCCATGCCGCTTCCAGACTAAAACCCAAGAGGGCAGGGGATGTCGACTTTAAATCCTGTAGACCCTGTATTTAGCAGAATCTGGGACTCGCACAAGTTATATAGTATACGTATTGCGCCCCCCCTATTCCCCGGTCCTCTCTTGAGGTTAGCAGCACAAGCGTCATGTAAGCACACTATCTTGAGGATTGTGCAGAAGACGGCGTTGCAGCAGTAGCCGTGACTTCGCCTTGTTGTAGTTTACTGACGCTCAGTGTGAGGGGTAGGTTGGCGTTCCAGCGGCTTGTGCTGGACAGCCTAATTCGTGATACAAAGGGCATTCAGTAGTGGGGCCCCTCATATCCCTTTGGTTTTGATTTGGTGAAAGGACCCGGGGGGACCTGCAGATTAGTGGCAGAAGGGGCCTTTCTTTCCTTCAGACATATAAGGTCATGTCAGGAGCCTTGGTCTCTTCGAGGTGGATAGGGTCCCCGCACCTGGCGTTGGGTTGTGCTTCCGGGACTGACGAGGAGCCTGGCCGAGCTAGTTTGTAGGTCAGGGTTAATGGTGGCGGATGGTGTCATCCCACGCCTATGGGCGTTGTCCTGTTCCTCCTCTATCTTAAGGAAGTAATTCTAGGTGTAGGTTGCAGGTAAAGAGCAGTAGCAGTGGTGGGGGGCCCGTGCGGCAGCGGGAACCACTGCACGGGCTGTGGCCGAGTTACTGGGCGATCCGGAAGAAGAGAGGTGCAAACGCTGGACGTCAGCGGGCACATAGGGGTGCCAGAGCATAACCTCAGAGCCTAACCTGTAACCTCATGGGAGGTGCAGGAATTCGTGTCGGCGCCCCAGTAGTCCTTCAGGCGGTTGTGGGCCTGTGCAACCGGGGGTTTGCCTAGTCACGCCCCGCAATGGGCGTGTCAGTATAATTATGGTAATTGTGCAAAAGTTGGGTGGTTCGCCACTGTGTTGTTTGGCTCAACAGGCGGGCAGGTGGCGAGAATGCGGCCTGCCCTAGGATCGCCCGTAAGTTAACCCACCGTCATTACATATGTTGTATGTAATAAACCTGTAGCAATTTTTTCCCAAACCTAACACTTGTGTCTTTGTGTTATTTGCGGGTTTGGGCATTGTGGGGCGGGGGTTCATGTGGCCCTGATGTGACTATGCGCCTGCCCGAGGCCACGCAGTGGCCATAAGGAGGGCGGGCTCCTAGTCATGGAGGGCTGTCCCGCCCCCGTATGACTCAGCAGTTTCCTCACCCGAGGCAGTCTCCCCTGGTTGGTGGAGGCTGGTAAGTGATGCACGTCCGGGGCGGCTGGGAGGAGCCTTATGGGGTACTTCTGACCTCTGCCCCTGTGGGGAGGCCTCTTTGCCGCTCCGGACGTGGCAGTACTATATTGGGACACTCAGTTGCAGGAATTGGCGTGTCACTGTGGAATGGGGCCATGTGGCATTAGTGGGGCAACGCCCCAGCGCCCCAATGTTCCTTTTGCTTTTTGGTTCATGTTATGCTGAGGGATTCATCAATAGAGTAATTTATTAGCAGACTATAACATTGTGCTGTAGTTTATAACCTATGACTGGCTTCACAAAAGATATCTCCTGCACATATATCCATCTATACTGCATTACAGCACTTTAAGTACCAGATATGCCATTCATAAATACTTCACTAAGAACGTGACAACAGAGAGGCGGTGATCTCATTGTATTTTACAGAAACCCCTGATGAAGAGCCAGTGGCTCAAAATGCATTGGGTTACATGAACTGGGTCTAAATTGAAGTTTATTTAATTGCACGTGCTGCTGTTAAAAGCCTGGATTGGAAAGCAGCAGCATTTGAAAATGTTTAATAAACATCAAAATGGAATTTCTCTGTCTCCGTGGTTTCTACTAAGAGAAGTTGGAGGAAATTTGATTACATTGTTAAAGTTTCGATTAAATATGGATGAAAATGATTCATTAGAAAGGGAAAAGTTCCCAATTCAAAGCAGTGCATCAGTTTTGGCGCGTCTGTCACGTGCCATCGCTTTTTCATTTTTAAATAACGTGACCGGGGACAGGTCACGCACAACAGTTTGCACGCTATTCCAGAATATGCATGATTACTTGGATTACATGGAAGGCTTAAACTTTTTAACGTTCTAAAAGTGGCATTTTCAGAATTGTAATTTAAAATCTGACTTTACTATAGCCTTATAGACCGCCGTAGAGGGCTATACCAGCTATTAAAGGCCCTCTCCAGCGTTAAAGGCCCTGAGCCGAAGGCGAGGGCCTTTAACAAGGGAGAGGGACTTTAATAGCGGTATAGCCTATCTACGAAGGGCTATAAGGCTATTTGAACCTTCTGTCACTAAAGGACAGAATGTTCTAACAAAAAAAACAAAGCCTTTTGGAAGTGTGAGGGGATTGGAATCCCCTCAGGTTCCCTGAAGCCTGTTTTCACAGCTAGAGCTGTGAACAAAGAAACATTGGAATGTTGGAGCTCCAGGCTTATACCAGCCATTATAAGCCCAGAGCACCCCATTGTTTTCAATGGAGCTCCCAACATTCCAATGTTCTAATATAAGTTAGGATTTTTCATTACGACATGAAACATGAACTGGTTACCTGTTCCCATTTGGTGATTAGACCTATTAAATGTAATAAGGTAACTCCAATGCTATCCATAGGGGAGCGGCAGGCCGTGCAATAGTGAGAAATTAATTGATGGGTTTTTCACTACCAGGGCTTGTAAAACATAAAAGTATATGTCCTACTTTTTAAATATATTGCACCCTAACCTGTGGGCTACCAGGGCATACCCTAGGGGCAATGTACATGAATTAAAAAGGAAGGTTTGGGCCTGGTACAATTTTTATTTTAGTAGCTTGAAATGACAGTTTAAAACTGCACACAGAAGCTTAAATGGCAGGTCTGAGACATGTTTGTAGTGCTACATAAGTGGGTGGAACAATTAGTGCTTCAGTCCCACTCGTAGCATGTAATTTACAGGCCCTATCATGGCCGGACTGGTCATAGCGGGCACCGGGCATTTCTGCAGTGGGCCACCAGGGTGGGTGCCGGTTTTGGGCCCCTGAGGGCCGTTTTTGTTACAGGGACGTTAGATGCAAAATCGGCCCCTGTAACAAAATTGGCCGAGACCAGCCCTGGCAACCAGCTCGGCCGCACCCCCAACCCCTTGGGGGGACAGCTGAGTACTTTGCCAGGGCTGGTTTTGGTTCCCTGGCCGGCCCTCGGCCCTATGTACAGGTAGTGCCACTTTACTAAGGACTTACAAGTAAAGTAAATATGTCAATTGGGTATAATGCAATTCCACCATGTTTTAAGGAGAAAGCACAAACAGTTTAGCTGTAGTCAGCAGTGTTAAAGTGTGCAGAGTTTTAAGACCAGCAAATACTAAGTCAGCAAAACAGGAAGTCTGAAGACAACAAGCTAGGGGGAACCATGCCATGGATGCTAGGTCCAACAAGGGAGAGGAAGAGAAAGAAGGGCATTAAAGAGAGAGAAAGGAAAAGAAGAGAGAAAGAAGGGTGAAGTGGAAGGTCGAATTAGAGTGAGGGAAAGTTGACGCACAGTGAGCGGATCACTAGGTCACAAGTGAGAGAAAGTAGGATAAAGCAGAAAGAGAGGAGAGTAAGATGGGACAAATATGAGGGTGACATGGAGAAAGGAAAGGGAACAACAGCTACAAAATTTGGAAAGGTGGAGAGAGAGAAATAAGAGGTGAAGAGCGAATAGAGTGAGGTAGGAGGAAGTAGAGGGGGAGGAGAGGGGAACAACAGGGTGAATTGGAGAAAGGAGGGTGAGACAAAGAGTAAGGAGGTTGAGGTGGAGAGAGAAGAAGAGGGCATGCCCATTGATTAAAACTGTTAGAAATATGCAGCTAGAAAGAGTCAACAGAACCTCTCTGTAGGTATGGTATTCAGCTCACATTCCTACAAGACCATCCAGCATGCCCAGATCCAGCTTCCAGACCCCTGGGAGACTTGGGCAACTCCACTCATCTTTACCTACCCATTCTTCTTCATGACCATCACGTATCCTAAATCCTGGAGCAAAGCCTGTTACATGTACTGGGATCTCTTTTTCTCCAATGGTGTGTGCAGGTGTCAATTCATCTTTCTGGGTGAAACGCGTACCTTACAACAGGATAGATATCTGACCCAATCCAATAATATAGAATGAGGGAAGTCCGGAAAGATGCCATTTTCCAGAAAATGAGAAATGTGCTTTGCTAGATTTTCTCAACCATGCTTTTTGTTTCCATGCTGATGACTGGTCGATTCTGCTGGTGTGAACATGACAAACTGACTTTTGTATACAAGAGTCTACCCACATGCTGCACTTAAAGAGTGAATGGAAGCCTTCTTTCTTTTTATTTTCCATAATGCACACTCTGCTTTGCAGTCAGAAACAGTGGGCCTAATTGACTATATTTTGATGCCCCGCAGTGCAGAAAGTCTCCGTCCATGCAGCTGTGCGCCATAATAAAAGAGCAGGAATGCACCGTATCTACAAGATACAGCACATTCATGTCAATTTCCTCTGCTCTGGTGCACAAACAGCAGCTGTTCACCAACACAGACACCCTTGCACCATGGTGCATCGGTGTCTGCGTTGCAGGGATGATTGTTGTTGTGCAGGAAGAGACACCTTCCAGCACAATATTCATTATTGGCATCTTGCTCCTTCTATGTGTGCTGCAGAATGCAAAAAATGGCGAGAAATAAAAGTATTTCTACTCATTGCACCACTCCTTTGCTTCCACTTGGAAGGCATAGGATTCTGACACATTCCCAGGTTTACAAACCTAATCTGGGAATGTGTCAGGTTCCATTGATGTTGTGTGGGAACACCCACAGCAACACCCATGCAACACTCCTTTCACCAGAGTAATTCATGAAAGGAACCCATATTTACAAGGCCTGAAAAGTCATGTAGTTTGACTTTACATGGCCTTGTAAAGATCGGCAGGCACACTCCATCGGTGCATCTAAAAAAGTGATGCACCGGGGGCCCCAATTTGCTTTCAATTAAGGTTCAGAGCCTTTACCATTCCAGCAGAAGCATGCAGTGTGCGCAGGTGTAATTTTTGTGTAAGTGTGGCACAAATCCTACGGTAATGTCACATCTACCAAATACGGGATTGAGCCTGTTTAAAGGGGCCAGGGCCTTCTGTTTTGGTTCAGTAGGCTGTGATGGGACCAAGAAAACAGCCCACACACTTACCCTTTCAAGGTGACCGCTCAGGCAGTGCCAAGCGTCCCAGATTCTAATTTCTATCATTAAAAAGTGCCTCAGGTGAGAACTATTAGTTAGCGAAAATAATTTCCATTGGATGAAGTGTCTGTTGTTCCATGCTTTTTCTACTGTACTGCTGAAAGCTAAATTGAGATTGTGTGTGCTTGCAGTTAGATCCCCCAAGATGGTACGGTCCATGTTATAAAATATGTCCACCATCCCGAAGAGGCAGTGTGCATGGTTAGTCCTATTTTTACATTGTAATGAGCAGAGCCCCCTTCAGTCTATGACACTTTTTCATAGATAACCTACAAAAATACAAGTCCCAGAAGCATTCTGCATAATGGACACTGATCTCCAAATAAAATATGTGGCATACTCTTCTCTGTATTTTCACTGTATGTACTGGCAAGATCTCTGTTACATCCTGCTTTTCCTCCCTCTTTGTCCCTCCTTAGTGTTAGTGTCTGCTTGTCCATGTCATGTCTATGTGATGTCATCCATGATTCTACCTGCTGCTGTTCAAGGGATTTAGTAGTTACCTGGAAGCTGAGCAGGAGGTTATCTGCTCTCAGCGGGGTTTCTTACCAGATTACATTTCTACTTGAATGCTGTACCTGACCATCTAATCCCAAGAGTAAGATATACTGCTTGAACATTACAACGAGGACCCATCATCATTATTTTACTAAACCCATTGGGATCCGTAGAAATCTAGCAGACCGCATGCCACATACAGCACAATGTCCTTGTGTGAGTTGGATTACCTTAAGACCAATACCTGCCTGTCAGTGACTGCAAGTGGACCCATTTTACTGTTGGTTCATGGTCTGCCTGTGTGCTGATTTCACATTATTTTGGTTGCATGAGAGCAGTCATCCATTTAATAACTTGACAGCGAAATCTCTTCTGCGTGTCACCTGCTCATCCACTCAGGATGCAAACTCCTCAGCTTTTTATTCTGCACAAAATCACAATTTAGTGAATGGCCCCAAAAATGAGGAAAAACATGTTGGATTGAAGAATGACTGCATTCCACTGTATATTTATTGAAAATGTATAAATAGCAATGCATGAATGTTACTGGCTAAGGAAGTTTTTTAATGAAATGGTGCACCTGTTGTCATCTGTTCCACCTTAAAAAGTTATACTATGGCCCAATCAATCCACACTCTAGTCTCCTTTAGGAAATAAATCTGATTACAATTTCTAAATTGGCTTTGCACAATTCTACAACTTGATTGGAATCTCTAGACGTGTTTACTAACTTGATTAAATTGGAGGAAATTAGCACATAAATTGACTTCACGCATGAACCACTGATCTAACGTCCATGCTTGAATAGTTTCTGCCTTTGCAAACCTTATAATATACTTTCTGGAGGGCACGGTGTGTACACTCAGGGGGGCCAGCAGTCCACAAAAACGCATCTCCAACAGTATGCAGAGCTGCGTTGGCCTAGGCGCACCAGGGTAAACGGGTTCTATAATGTAGTTCAAAATACTTAAGGTGTCCCTAAAGCTGTATATTTAAATACAATTATCAAGTCAACATAGAGGAAATGAAAACGAATGCTATTCTATATATTAGGAAAAAAAGGTTTATTACATTTGTTAATAAAATGAGTGACGCACATCTTTTCAAAATATGAGAGGCTGCGCCGAGCAGCTTCTTTAAAAGAGCAGTGAGAGTAAGACACTAAGACGAGCTGTCCTCAGGTGACCCCCATCGGCAAAGATGAATATTTTTCAAATGTAACATCTAAGTGCCACTAATGAAACTATTTACCCACCTAGATAAATATAATACTTAGAGGGTATTTAATTTTATCAACAATGTACCCACTGCTCACTACTAAAGAGCATTAAAAAAAACATTCTAAAATACTTTTTTGAAATTACATGTTTCTATAGATGTTCTTAAAGGTTGCGTAAAACTGGCAACAAAGAAATTCTTTCGCGCTAAAATAATATTTTAATGAGAACAGCACACTAACATATGGTTAATATTCTCAAACAACTGACCAGACACAGAGCTGAAATTTAGACTGTAAGGTAAAAACAAAGGAATACTGGAATGTTGCTTAGTTCTAGAAATCAGTTTAGACACCAACATTTGCAATATTACAAAGCGATTACACACACAAAACTAAGTGCACCAGAAAGCACAAGAAAACCAACGTGTTTACATAATTGTTTGCTCATGCAGCTCGTCAGATGCATCCCTCACATAATTATAGCTGGTGCCTGAGCGGGTCATTACCTCTCCAGCCCAAAACTTTGAAGCTCTGACAATTTGCAAGCCGTACACATATCCTGGTTACGTATCTGCGCAGTTGAAAATGGACACAAAGAATGCATAACTTTAGGCTCCTGCTGACATCTGCTCTGCGGTAATAGGGCGCCCTTCCATTTCTGCCTGTAGGACTTATGTCTGGACGATTGGATGATAGCTTATATTGTATTCTCTTAAAAAGAAATATGGATTTACTCTCACTGTGTGCTGCTGGGCATCTGTGACACCAGAGCCACAAACAATTTGGAGATGGGAAACGAACATGTCCTTTAAATATGTCGTTGTTGTGAGAACTCTGCCTGTTGGGACTTGTCTGTACTTCTGCTCTGCCATCCAAAACCACATCTGCACATCTTGTGTGATTGAGGTGCAAATGACGTCAATTTGTGAGATGATCAGCCATCTGTAACGTTATATGTGCATTCAACTTTGTGAAATATTAAACAACCACCCTTATTTTGATACAAATGACTGCTTTTTGGCTTTGTAATGACTACTCTCTGTCTGGATATCTGATACTGGGAGCAACATGTTACATACCATAATATATGTATTTGTAACGCCAAGTTCACCCATGGGCATCTTGGCGATGAATGACAGATGTTTGTTGTTACCCAACTCAATGGCACTCAAACTTTCGTTAGAAAGAATTCTGAAAATTGAGTCTGCTCAACCAACATACTGGCTACACATGGTCTAGTTGAGCCCTCCCTATTGTTAGGATAGAACATTAAAAAAGTAAGTAAGGAGATACTTCTCACATGTGCCTGCCCCCAGTCATGGTCATTTGGTGCCACCGTTGTATTGAATTTTATGGAACTTTTCTAATATCATTTATGATGTAAGGACACCCTTAAAAGCAAGATGTAATTTTGGCTCTGAAGATGCTTCATTATATTGCAGATTTGTACAGTACTAACATTCAATTAAATGCATGCTCACATACTAGCCCTCCGAATGATAATTCAAATTGATTCTCCATCAGTTCCATATCTCATTAAGTTTGACTCTCGATCTACATGTTGCCTTTAAAGATTTGATCTTCTTCCTAAGAAGATAAGCTGGCTATACGTTTTGGCTATAGAACGACAAGCCAAGCCAAAGCATAATTCACTCATCGCACCTTATTAATTTTCTATAAAGGTGGCTAAATCAGATTTAATTTCTGCTGGTATTATGCCAACTGTGAAGTGTTGTTTATGGCCTACGACACATTTGCAGCAGATTTTGAGCCCTTATTTCTCTAATTTTATCATATGTTTAATTCCTCGGACACTCACTTGATCGTCGGAAAGCTCTTGTATTGTGACACTGATGGGTTGGATACAAGAGATCTAGCATCCGGATATCCATTGAGGATCATGAATTTGATAATCAGTTCACAAATTAATAATTCGATTCATGTATATGACTCTCAATACCAGACTATATAAATAAAGAATTATCACTGCTAGTCTGAATCTTCTAAAGAAATGTAGCTGTACTACAGTTATGCATACCAATGGATCTGTTAAAGCAATACAAAACAATAACAGAGACAAGTCATAACAAACCATAGACTCTGTTTAGTGAAAGGTAAAGTTTTCAAAGATATTCAAAGGGTAGTACATCATTAATAAACATTAAGGGCCAGATGTAGGTCGGTCTGTAACGGCCGAAAATCGGTATTTTCGGCCGTTACCGACCGGTATTCCAGAATTGGCATGTAGGGGCACAATTTTACAGAATCGGTAACTTTACCGAATCAGTAACTTTACCAATTCTGTAAAATACCGAATCGGTATTTTTACCGATTCAGTAAATCTCAGATGTAGGTGGGACTCTTCTGAGTCCCAAAGGCCCTACAAAATCGGTATTTTACCACACAATCCTATTGTGTGGTAAAATACCGAATTCAGGTGTGCATGCACATGTGTGCATGCACACCTAGCTATGTGACAGACAGACATGCCCTTAGGTCAGGGAGCAATATATTTAAAAGCAGTACATTTCCTAAAGTCATTACTCATTGTTGTAAGGCCTTTCTCTTCCATTGACTAACACTAGGTTACCTTTAATATGTGGTAACATTAAATTGGGAGCAGAAGTGATATATAGTTTACACAAAAAAATGAGTTGTAATTTAAAATTGTTTTTAATGGTAAAGTCAGCTTTTAAGTTAGAATTCTGAAAATACCACTTTTAGAAAGTTGGCATGTTCTTGTCCCAACCAACTGTGCCTTTCTGTAAATGTCCTGGGTCACATGACTGTGAATGGCTCTGCTTTCGGGGTTTTTGCATTGCTTCCAGACAAGAACACAAGGGGGCTTAGGTGTGGACAGGATGGACCACTATGACAGTATGACTGGGGAGGATCTGTGCCTAGCCTTACTTACGCTTCAAAGTCGTTGGCTTACAGGACACACAAAGGAACCTGGCACCAGGCCTGTCCTGTTGTTGGTCATCCCCATACAGTTTAGAGCCTTACTAGGGGAAGGGAAAGACCTTTTCAGTACCAGATAAGGAATTAGGTCAGAGAGTCCCCCCACAAAAAGGCTGGCACCCACTATAAATAATAGACCTCTAAAGTCATTCATCAAAACACTCCCAGACATGTGGAAGATTCAGAAGAAGGACTACCCTGCTGCAAGAGGAATGTATTGCTTCTTAAAGAAGTGCCTTGCTGTCTGAGAAGAAAGATTGGACTGGATTGTCTTTATCCTAGGCTACCAAGAGTAACGCCAAGGGTCAGCTAGATGAAGTCCTTTGTGAGCTACAGGAACACAACAAGATTCAGAGGCCTCCCTGCAACTTCCCAGATTAGCTCCTGTAACTGGACCTGCAACTGGACCTGACTGATCCCTGCTGCTAGACTCTGCTGGAGTGAGTCCAGATCCCCAAGAGGTGCCCCCCAGGCCCGGGACTGTTGGCTGGCATCAGATGAAGTTCCTTCTGAAGAGAGGGTGAACATCCTGAGGTTTGGACTCTTCTTGACTGCAAACATGTCTGTTTGCACCAAGACTGTGCAGCTCACAATGACTATGAAGGCAACATTCTAGTGAAACCTGCTCTTCACGCCAACGACTGAGGCGAATAGCAACGAGAGACTTGTACTTCATGCTTCAGCAATGACAATCCGCGACAAGAAGTGCCAACTGTCAGCCTGAACTTGTGACTTTACTCCGGTCTTGCATGAACAGATGATTGCTAGTGGTATTTTGTGTTTTTAGGTGCTACCTTCACTTAAAACTTTCACATTTGTTATTAACGGCTCTACTGATTTTTTATTTTTGTCATTTTCTTTTTTTAAATGTACTCAATATTTTAAATTGGTTGGGGATTTCTCCTGTGTTTTTTTTTTTTTTACTGTATTACTGTTTGTGTGCAGCATAAATACTTTACACATTGCTTCTGAGTTAAGCCTGACTATTTTGTGGCAGTATACCAGATGGTTAAGCACTGGTTAAGTTAGTGAGGTTTTTTTTTCACCCTGACAAGGATTGTGGCTGTTGCCTGAGTGGGGCTTCCTCCCCTCTCAACCAATAACCCAATGTTTTAGAGTGTCCAACTATCAACACAGAGTAACAGTGTTCTAGGTAATCTTTATTGCACAGCAAGTTAGTTCTGCACATTTATTAAATGGGCTAACACCAGACATATGACCTAGATTTCATCTCCAGGCGCTAAAAGTTCAGTATTTATGTTATAGTTTTGTGCAGTTTTATTTTGTCAAACTAAGACAGTCACAGAAATGTCATAGAATAAGTTGTGGATTCCAGTTATGTCATTTTGTATGCAAACTATTGGTCATGTTGTAAGTTTTTGCCCAGTTATCAGTATGAACGCCCTCTATATTTGGTAACATCACAAGACTTGGCCTGAGGAAATGCCATAATATTATTCTGACAATATTTGGGGTCAAAGACTTCAGGTCAACGTTTGGCTCTGCTTTGTATTAAAATGTGTAAATAAGGACCCCCTGTTACGAATAAACGTTTCTGGGACAGGGAAAATACAATTGTAAATATGCAAAAATATCTAGGCTACAAGTTGGTCAATTACATCATTAGACCATAACTAGCAGGTAGTAATGCTAAACCAAAAAATTTCACAGTTGAAATTTAAAATACAAAATTGTATTAACACAATATATTACAATTAATGCTCAAATGTTATCACAAGATCAAAAATATATACATGAAATGACCAAACAATATAATACAGTGTGAAAAGATGTTTTTGATAAACAACAGCTTTACAGTAAGGTGAATGTAACTGTGAGTCCTTCAATATTGCTTTCGCATGGCAACGTCTAGAAGTTCACCAAATATGGATGTAGCTGCAAACTATACATCAAACTATGCAAAAAACAATACAAATGATTATACATAAAATGAGCCAAGATAGATTATGCAACACACAAAAACAGTGAGTTATAAAAATGATGGTTCTTTAGAAAATCGGTAAAGAAGGAGCCTCATCAGGAAATCCACATTGAAGGAAATAGCCTAGAAGTTAAAGGTACATTAGGTGACGATATCTCTCTAGTGTAAAATATTAAAAAAGTCTTGCCCATCACATCGTCCATGAATACACACCTCACATGCAAAGGTGTGTATGATAGGAAGAGAAATAAAGGGAGAAGAATGGTGCTCAAATGCGCAACTTGGTGAGATTCAGAATAAGGACTCAATATCCAGATGAAACAATGCATATCTTGTACATAGCTTGTACCTGGTAAGGCAGCTACAGGATAATACATGCACAAAGGAAATGTATTGATTTAAAAAAGGGGAAAGAAAAGGAAGAGAACAGAAAAGACGATAAATAAGCAATACAAAGCTGAATTTGAAAAGCTTATTATGCTCACCAGAACCAATTTTAATCAGATTTCTTAACATATATGTATAATTCGGAAAAGGGTAAAAAGGGGCTTCAAATAATTCAAGAGGAATCTTAAAATGAAGGAAACACAGAGCATTTTTAGAAGAATTCATAAATTAAAATATTCTAATAGCAAAAAGCTGAATTCATATAAGAAGGGTAGGTCTACCTTGTGAAATGATGATACATCCTTAAAAGAATTAGAAATTAATCTGATGTTTAATCAATAGCATGGATGCAGGCTTAAACAACAGATCTACAAAGCAAAACAGATGCCATAAGAGTGGTTAAAGCGGGAATCACAAATTGCACTCATGTAATAGTGTGAGACTTGCTTTGTTTTAATTCATGAGAATTGTTCAGCAGAAAGTACAGAGTAACACAAACATGGTACTATGATTCACCCTAATTCAAGCTGTCATTGTCCCCTGTGAATAATTGTTATTTTAGTTTGTCTATCGAGGTCCAGGGTTGACTCTGTAAACCTTTTTTAAAATGAGCTTCGTTATATATCATGGTGTCATGATCATTTTGATATGGCTTTAATTAACCTCAATAACTGGAGATCCATTTTGGTAATCAATAACACAAAACTGAGGTGCAGGCCTTTTCTTTTGAAAATCACCACATAAATCGATCAAAATCATCATTTAATGTTGTAAAGGTTCTGACTTGAACCTGGATATTCGTCCATTAAAAATATTGAAGCCGTGTTTAATATCATTGCTTCTTAATGCAAATGTGGATTACCCGTTGTTTTAAAACTGCCTGAGCTCTAAATTCCATATAAATGTATTAGACTTTTCGTACACACTGGAAATTGTTGAATAACTACTTGATACATTTAAATACTCATCGATATGGTAAGGACCCATCAATATGGCTCCAGGCCTGCCATGAATAAGGAATCACTACTTGAATAATCTAGGGTGACTAAAGAAAAGAATTTGACTAAGATGGCATGTATACTTTGATAATGTCAGAAATGTCAGGGAGTTGAATACTGTCAAATATAATGTCTTACAAACATCACTATTTTATCATTGGTTTTATGTTTGGTATTTTATTTCATGACTATGTATTTTTGTAATTCATTTCTTTATCTGAAAGCTGTCCATTTATCATATTTCTGTGCATTATAAATACATCAAGTCGATCATATCACATCAAGTGGGGATTGTTGACAAAGGATTAGATCAGTGTGCTCCTTTCTTTCAAATTGGAGGCAGGCCAGGCCTTTGAACCACTTTACTTATCATTCACCCTCATATCATCAGATGAGAGCGCATGAAAACCTTTATTATTGGTAAGCAAAGTGTAGTATTCTTGAAGAATGATGCTGGAGTCATGTAAGGTGAAACTGGCAGGTTTAATTTGTAATGAAGATCCCATCCAACAGGAACGGCTACAGGATCAACTGACACCCTCTAGCAAACCAAGTTATGACATAGGAAAGTTCCAAGACATCATTCCAGATGACAGAGGAGAGGGAATACATGAGGGAGAGAGAGAGGGAGAGAGAGAGAGAGAGAGAGAGAGAGAGAGAGAGAGAGAAGAAACACTAGCTTAAAATGCAATGCCAAACCTTGACTGGTGAAACCAGTATACCACACACCTCCCTTCCTTCATAAACTATATACAATATCATACAAAAAGAAGAAGGAACAAATACGTCTAATTAATCATTGTCTTTGAGATAAGCAGGACGTTTGACGATCCTGGAGGACCGCCTAACATTTTCCATACTGCTCAGTCCTTTACCAATTTAAGATTTAAGATGGTCACAAGCAGTGGTGTTATTTCTTGAGATTGCATACAACATCCCTTCGAATTTACCCTTCAAAATGACAACCCAGTTAAGATTCCCTATACAATGATCTTGAGTCTTGACAGCCTTCTGAAAAACTTTAATGACTAACAGAGGCTCCATGAACATAGAAGAAGAACTGCCAAGCAGACCAGGATGTTTAATCATCACCCAATCTCCCACCTTAAAGTCCACTTTCTTCACTGCATTACTTTTATCAAATTCTTTTTTTCTATCAGCAGCTTTTAAGTCTTCTTTTCTTTGCACATAATTACCATCACACCTCTTACCCCTGGATAACTCATACTTGTTAACCCAAGAAGGTTCAAGACAAGTGTTAGGTATTCTGCCCTAAAATAACAAAAAAAGGAGTTTTCACAGTGGTGCCATGTGGAGTAATTCTGTACTCGTCCACCTTATTGAATATTTCTTTTTTCCAATCCAATGAAGACAACTTTGCTAGTGCAATAATTTCACTCTATTAAATCTCTCAACCATCCCATTAGACTCGGGTTGATAGGGAGCACAATTTTTATAAACTATTCCTTTAGAGGATAAAAAATCCTCCATCTCCTTTGATATAAGTTGGACACCGTTATCAGTTAAAATCAACTCAGGCACACCTTCTCTAGAAAACAATTCATCCAAACATTTTATTACAAGTACAGAGTCAATAATTGAAGTAACGAAAACCTCTGGCCAATGGGAAAACATGTCCACAATGACCACAAGAAAACCTTGAAGCCCACTGCTATGGACAGGTCCCAAAATATCCAATGCAATGTCCTGCCAGGGACGTAGAGGACGTCTTTTTAAAATAAAGGACATTTTGATTTGTCACTCAGAGTACACGGAAGACAGTCACGCACCACACGCTCCACCTGCTTGTCCATCCCAGGCCACCAGTAGGACATATGCAATCTTTCCTTGGTTTTTGCAATGCCTGAATGAGTCACGTGAGACGGATCAACCAATTCTTTTTCGAGACTGCTAGGGGAAATCAGCTTTGTCCCACGAAATAACAACCCACTCTAAACACTCAATTCATCACGCAGATAACAAAAGAGGTCTGGTAAGATCAGACCCAGACTTAACACTAGGCCAACCCTTTTGATTGAAAGACATAACCTCTTTAAGTGTAAGGTCAAAGCCTAACTTCTCCCGCCATCTTTCCTTAGAAATGATGCCAGTGTCTAACACTCACACCCATTCATTACCCTTATCCCTGTCTTCATCCGTGAGAGTTCCTTTAGGAGTGAGGCGTGATAATACGTCAGCAACCCCATTATAAACACCAGGAATATACCTCAGTGAAAAATTATACTCTTGCAAGCCAATGACCCGCTTAGTAATCCTGCTAGAAATTAAATCAAGACCTTTCTTGTTAAAGATCTCAACTAAGTCAGCAGCAGTCAGTGCTTTATTGTACAGTTAATAAAAACTATTACAAATAGCTGTCGGCAGTAAAAAAAACAGATTATAAACAGATTATAAAAAAGACAGTTTAAAACAGTACGATCTATCAATTCCTTTCCCCTATAATTTCCTATGGGGGACGAGCTGGCCCTCTCCCTAAATAATCGTACCTCATTGAGGTGATGCTTCAGTGTTCCGGGTCAGTTTAAGTCTCTAGGCCGTCCTGATGTTTAGAGGCTGACGATGTTGAGGGGGTGGTGTCGGTGTGCGTTTGGTCTTTCGATGATTTGAACCTGGATTCTGCCACTCCGAGGTATTTTACCAGTCGACAGGTCATTTGCACGTCATCGCCTCTGAAGCAGGCCAATGTTGCTTCTCTGCAGGTCCTGTTACCTTTTTTTATAAGTAAAGGTCTCAGTAGGTTCAACCGGACTTGCAGCAGCTCTTTGCAGATGGTGATGAGGTGTGTGATGGTTTCCTCGTGCGTTCCGCACAGGCAGCATATTGCTGGTTTTGGGGGGCACAGCCACTGGGCCATGTGGTCCGCTGATGGTAGTACTCCCAGTCGTAGTTTTAGAAATTATTCTTTTATTGTTTTAGAAAAACTAGTCGACAAATACGCCTGTGGAGTAAGTTTGTTATAAGTTTGTAAAGTCAGCCAGCCATGTGCTCGCTTAGCTAATGAAGCTTTGTCTTGAAGAAGGGATTCTTTCTTAACGATTTTATTTACAGTTTTTTGAAGCCTGCCAGGTTCTGTTGCAGTTCCCATAGCTGCCTTGCCCCCAGTTGGTTGATGGCGTCCTCCAAAAAGAGTCTTGCTGGGCTGTCATTTTTACTTTGTAGTTCTTTCCAGAGGAGTGCATTAAGGGTGTTTGCATCCCCTCTGCTTATTTTACACCAGGTCTTGAGGTATGTTCCCTTGCGTGCAAGCTCTTCTTTAACCAACCCAAGTTCAAGCCGGATCTGCGCCGGAGAGGTGTATTTCGGAAGACCGAACATTATCCGCATTGCTCTTGTGACTACTCCATTCAAAATTCCAGTGTCTCTGCCTCTCATTGCTTCACTTCCGTATGTGATGGATGGAATCAGTTTTGCTTGGATCACTTGGAGGAGAGGGATGAAGTTTGGACCAGTGATCTTATTTTTGAGGTTCCTTAGAGATACTGCTATCATTAGGCCTCTCCTCTATATTTCCTCCGCTTGTAATTTGAAACTTCACCTGTCGTCAATAATCACTCCCAAGTAACAGTATTTATTTGTGATTTCCAGTTTCTTTGTGTCCAAGTACCAACTGAATGATGGTTTCTTCTTGCGATGATTAAGACGCATGACTTTTGTTTTGCTGTGATTGATACTCAGTTTGTTTGCTTTGGAGTAGTCCGCGCTGATGTCGAAAAGCCGCTGTAGGCCGATCTGAGTCTGACTGATTAACACCAGGTCATCGGCGTAAAATAAGTTGGACAGCTGTATTCTCCCTAGTTTTGGAGAATGTGTGTTATTGTCGTTTAATGTAGTTGATAGTTCGCCCATAAAAAGATTGAATAAAGTTGGTGCTAACACGCACCCTTGTTTTACTCCTGTGTGGGTTGGAATTTTCTTGGTTAGAAAGTCTCCAGAACCTAATTTGACCTGGACCCAGGTGTCGGTATGCAGGAGGATAAGTTGATTCAATAGAGCAACTGGTCCTTTCATTCTCTTCAGTTTTTGCCACAGCAGGTTTCTGTTCACACGGTCGAATGCGGTGCTGTAGTCTATGAAACTCAGATACAAGGGATGATTTCCCTCTAGCGCTGAGTCGATCAGTAGTGACAGGGCTAGGATGTTGGTGGACATTCCCCATGTTTTTGCCGAAGTTTCATCTGCCCAAAGTGTCAGTTCCTGAAGTAGAAGGCCCGCGAAGTACTTAGCCTCGTTGTCTAGTAGGGCTATTAGCCGATAGCTTCTTGGGTCTTTTCTATCGCCTTTTTTGTATGTTGGTGATATTATTGCCCTCCTCCATGACTGTGGGATTGTCAAAGTTTGGCAACTTTTATCGAAGATTGGTTTAAGAGTGGTCGCCCAGTATTTTGGGTCCTGTTTGAATAATATTGGGGGTATGGACCGGGTGCTCCCTCTCTTCTCCCTTTCCTGATCCTGTTGATTATTTGTGCGGTCGTAATTGGTATTGCTTCATTAGCGGTCTGAGATTCTTGGTATGGGGATGGGGATTCCTTGATCTTTGTATTAGCTTTGCCTGTTTCTTTCCGTGTTTCGTTGGTGAGTCTGAAGTGAGTGCTAAAGTGGGTTAGCCAGTCCCCTTCTGTCACGTGTGATTCAGTCCCTTGATTTTGATCATTGATCAAGCCATTAATCGTTTGCCAGAACTGAGCACTGCGATTTGCTTTGGCGTCATATAGAAGTTTTACCCATAGTGCCTCGTCGGCGTCCTTTTTTAGCTGTCATATTAGTTTCCTACATTTGCCTTTAAGCTGTCTCAGAGCTTGATAGGAAGAGGGGTCTATTTTTGCTCTTCGAAGACTCTGAATAATCAGCGTCTTCAAGGTTTTTAGCCTGCTAATATTACGGAAGTTGTGATGCCTCTTCTGTGTTGTGTTGTGTTACAGTTTTTCCTAGATCGGGTAACGTGCTCTTTTCTTTCGGCTAAGTCTCTCATTTTTTTTGTGAACCTTTCCCAACTTGTTATAGAATTTTGTGTAATAGATTGCGCTTCGATAAGAGAGCGTTTCGCTATCTCTAGAAGATTTTGTGGGTTGGAGACTTTGCATTTTACTCCTATTTCGTTTGATGTAAAATCCGAGCCTAGGTTGTTAGGTCTGGGAGAATTTGGTATTGCCGAGATGTTCATCGTTGATTCCTGGGGCAAGTGGTCACTATGGTCCATTAAGCAAATCCGAAAGTCTTTGAAAAGACTACGAGAGACACAGGTAAAGTCAATAGTGGAGCTTGCCTGAGTGCTATGGTATGTTGCTGATTGTGGTCGGTCTCCTGTGAATCTTCCGTTGAGTGCCCTGAGGCCCAGCTCTTCTAATTTGGCCAGCAGGGTCCTTGTGGTTTTTGTACTTTTGCCTCCCGAGGTGCGGTCTTGATGATTAAGTTCCCAGGCAAATGGATCCTCGTCGTATTTAGTGTCCGTGTCCATGTAGTTGAACATATTTAAATTAAAGTCCCCTGTGATGATTAGGTTATTTGTGGACTCAGCTTTCACTAATTTCATGAGCTCTTCCTTCAGTTGTTGTGCTCCCTTCTTTTTCTCCCTGGGATGCAGGTAAAGGTTTATTAGAATGATGTCTTCTTTTGAGTCTTTGGTGCGAAGTGACAGTCGTTATGCTTGTATTGCATTTGGGGCAGCTATGTTATAATCTAATTGGACTGCCTTTGATATCACTGAGAGCGCGCTGTATGTGGCGAGGCCGCCTTTCTTGTGGCCAAACAGAGAGCTCTGAGTAGGCGGTAGGAAGTTCAAGGTGTATCCAGACAGAGCTGGAGGCGAATTGGACCATGTTTCTTGTAAGGAGATGATTGTAAATTTTTTCAGGTAGCTGTCTAGGTCAGTGTCTGTGAACTTATCGCCTGTGCCACTGATATTCCAGGAGCATATGCTTAGGATGCTGGTCGTGTTGGCTGTTTTTGTTTTTGTTTGTCAATGATTTATCTCTTTTGCATTTAAGGACTTTGCAAGCCAACCCCAGTTGGGTGAAGGCCTCGTGTCGTTGGCCGGTGATCTAGTTTCAGCCTGAACTAAGTTTTGTTGTCGCTCTGGGGTTTTGCTTCGTGCTCCTCTTAAGACAGTTCTTTTGAGAGACAGCTCCTTGGCCTTCTTTTGATGACTGTCATTTAGTAAGGGCTCAGGGTATCTAGAATGCGATAGAATTTGCAGTTTTATTCCCCAAGAGTCGAACTTTGCCTTTTCTTTTATTATTCTCTCTGGGAATTCACCTGTGGACCAAGTTGTTTTTGTTGATTCAACACCTGGATGCCTCAGAGATTCAATAGTTTCTACGGATTCCAAGTCTGCTGATGTAATTGTTTTGAGGCTTTCTATTGTTTTCAGTAGCCGCAGGATGTTTCCCCTGTTTAAAATGTCCATTGAGCCTCTTGAGTGGTACTCAGGATGGAATATTAATGTCATTGATGTACCATCTGATCTTCTATCGTTTGAATGGGTGTTGACACTGGCGGAGGAGTGGGTTGCCCCTTATGTGGGGAGTACCATGGGTGCTGCTGTTTTGAGTTGGTCGTTCATAGTGTTAACTTCCCGTGGATCTAGTCCCGGGGAAGTTGGCCTTGTCATTACAGTCAACTCGGGGCTTACTGGGATTTGTTTTTCATCCCTATTCTCCGGCGGATTTTTAATGTGGTTTGCCTTGATCTTTCGTGTTCGTTCTTGTTTATCTCTGTTAGTTGAATCTGAGGTTGTTTGTATATTGTGCCTCTTGTCTGTGTCGGTATTTTTTTCCGCTTGGGGCGGGCTCGGCTTGACTTTCGGACTTTTGGAGGAGGAACTGTTGGTAAAACAACTTTGTGGAGCCGGGTCTGTCCCGGGTTTATTCACTTGACCGGTCTTTTCACTGGTGGTACTCTCGATGATATGTACTTTGTTCTTCTTTTCCGTCCTTGCTTGTGGGAAGTTAGCTGCCGGATGATCACTGTTGCAGCCCTGGCACCATGCTATGATCCCTGTCAATTTCCTTTGGTTTCTTCCCTTCCTTTTCGGTTTTCTTCCCACTTTTACTAGAGGAGGGGGGCATAATGCTCCGTCTTTTTGGTTGATTTTGCCTGGGTGCGCTGTGGCCGCAGTGGCATTTTGCCCTTGTTCGGGTTGATGTGTGCTAATGGATTGTGTATTCTTCTTGATTGATTTTTTCCTTGGCGGAAGTAAGTTAGTTGGTGTTTTTGGGGACTCAAGCTTTATGGACTGTGAAACATCTTGCTCAGACGATATAGTTTCATGTGGTCTCTCCGGTTGATTGTAAGGATCGTTATTTTTTTTTTTTTTCAAAACCATTTTTATTATGAGTTCAAGCAAGTTTTCAGTACAGCCCTCCACAGTCAGGAGGAGACTGTCAACGATAGATACGAAAAGACACAGCATTGACATAGCATTGAACCCAGTGTTATAGAACAAGATATTTCTAGCTACCCCCGCCCACCCAACCCCAAAAACTCCCGCCAACCCCTCCCACAGCTACCCACCCCTTATCCCACCCTAACCTGGTGCACGTGATCACAGTTCAGCAACATGAGATGGCATACAAAGGTGGAGCCGGCCAGTAGCCTAGGGCGTGGGATCAACACCCAGTGGCAGTGCATCATCGATGTCCATGGGGGGGTCGAGGGTCAGGCCCCTGTAGTCCGCCCACCGCTTCCAAATTTTGTAGTGTTTGCGGGGACACCCCCGAGCTTCGAAAACAGGCTGCTCCAGACCCATGAGGAAGTCCAGGCCCGCCTTCCAGGCACTGAGTGGGGGGTCCGCTCGCTCTTCCAGGCCTGCGCCAGATCTCTCTTCGCCACCACAAGCCCCAGCAACAACAAATGGCGTTTGTAAATGTTGCCCCCAACGTTTTCTAGAACATGAAGAAGGCCCAACCTAGGGGTACGAGGCAGGTCCCACCCCAACACCTCAGACAGACAGTCCCAAACCCCGGCCCAGAATCGAGTCAGTCTCTCACAGGACCACACAGTATGAAAAAGGGTGCCCCTTTCAGAACCACACCTCAGGCACTCCGGGGTTGCAATTAGGCCCGCCCGCCACAGACGGTCTCTAGTGAAATAAGCTCGGTGGAGGTATTTGAACTGGATGAAGCGGAGGCGGATAGCTATAGCAGCACCACGAGGAGATTCAAGGGCCTCGCGTCAGTCGTCCTCATCTAGGGGACCAACATCATTCTCCCACGAGGCCTTCAATGTCGAGAGTGAAGGGGAGCAGTGCGTGACCAGAGAACGGTATATCTGGGAGACTTTCTTGACACCCAGGTCTCCCATAAAGAGTTTCGCCTCGATGGGACTAAAGTCAGGGAGTTGCTCTAAGCCCACCAGGCTAGGAGTGAGAGCGTGGCGAAATTGGAGGTAACGGAAGAACTGGGACCTGGGCATGTTGAATTCAGAGCTGAGATCCTGAAAGGATTTAAGGGTAGTGCCAGAGAGGACATGCCCGAGGGACGAGACCCCGATCGCGTCCCAGCCGTCGAACCCCTGCAAAGACGCCAACGCCGGTAGCAGGCCATTACGCCACAACGGAGTCTCGGCCGTCAGCCTACCCCACCAACCCATATGGTGCAGGGCCCGCCGCCAGACCGCGAAAACCACCTGGGTGACCCGGGGAAGCAGTCGCCTCCGCCTGGCCGAGTACAGCAATGTGTGGAGGGAGGTGTCACCCATAAGAGAATGTTCCAGGGCATAGGCCGGAACACTGCGGTCCCCATACCACCACTCGTTAAGCACAAGGAGATGGGAGGCCTGATAGTAGGACAAGATGTCCGCAGTCGCCAAGCCGCCGCAGTACGTAGAGAGGAAGCATGTGCGTAGCGCCACCCTGGAGGCACCCCCAGCCCACAGAAACCGGCCCAGCACAGAGTCAACACTACGGAACCACTGCGGATCAATCGGAAAGGGATGATTCTGTAGTTGGTAGAGGAGACGGGGCAAGGCCACCATCTTAAAGATGGCCGACCGGCCGTAGATGTTAAGAGGCATACGCGTCCAGGTCTTGACGTCCATCTGGACCCGGTCCCACACCGGCTGGACGTTCCGGTCCCACGCCACTGTGGGCGAAGCAGAGAGGAAAACACCCAGGTATTTCACACCCTCCACAGCCACCTGAAGGGATGTAGCCCAAGGACAGTCCACTGCGCCACCCCCCAGCACCCATAGGGTCGACTTGCGCGGGTTGAGGAAGAGCCCCGACGCCCGACCAAAGTCCTGCATCAGTTCCAGGACACGAGGGCCCGTACGCTGCAGGTCGGTCAGGAAGAACAGCACGTCGTCTGCATATAGAGCTATGCGGTCCGAATGATCCGCACCCCACACAAAGCCACGATAGAGCACATCATGGCGTATCCTGGCGGCCAGCGGCTCCATGGCCAGCGCGAAAAGGTAAGGGGAGAGCGGACACCCTTGACGCGTGCCCCTGGTCACTGGGAACCGAGCCGAAGCCGCCCCCGAGATACGCACCGAGGCTGTTACCTCAGTATAGAGCAGCCTGACATAGGAGATGAAGACCGGGCCGAGGTTCAGCAGCGGTAAAAGGGTAAAAAGAAAAGTCCAGCTGACCGAATCAAAGGCACTGTTGATGTCGGCCAACAGTAGCGCCGCCTGATCCTCCGAAGACCCGATCGCCTCAATCGCAGCCTGCGTCCGCCGAATAATGTGCCTCGTTGCCCGGCGCGGCATAAAACCAGCCTGATCTGGGTGAACAAGGGTTGAAATGTGTGGAAGTAAGCGGTTTTCGAGCGCCTTGGCCAGGAGCTTGGCTTCGAAGTTGATAAGGGATATGGGGCGGTAAGATTTATGGCGATCTGGAGGCCTACCCGGCTTCTGGAACACCACGATTTCGGCATGGCGCCAGTCCGATGGGAGGCGGCCATGTTCTCGCGCCTGCTCCAGGGCACGCAAGTAATGGGGCCCGAGCTGCAGATGGAATTTCCTGTAGAATTCACTGGGGAATCCGCTCGGCCCCGGCGCCTTGCCCACATTCAGCAGACCCAGCGCGTCACCTAGCTCCTCAGCCGTCAAGGGAAGATCCAGGGCATCGCGCACCTCATCGGACACAGCAGATGGGGGAACTGACGCGAGATAATCCGCGATATCAGCAGGGGAGAGAGTCTCCCGGGAGGCATATTGACGCCCATAATAGTGCGCAAAGCTCGTGGCAAGAGTTGCCGGGTCCGTGATCGCCACTCCTGCGTCATCAACAAGACCCGGCAATGTAAGAGGCTGCAAATTCTGTTGACAAAGCCTATGGAGCATGGTGCAAGACTTGTCGCCCCACTGGTACACCCGGCTACGGGTGGCCAACCACGCCTGGCGAGCCTCGTCTAATAAGACCGAGGAGTAAGACTGCTGCGCCTGCAGGAGCAGCCGCAGTGCGACATCATCAGCTGCTTCTCTGTGGCGAGCCTCAAGTTCTTCCACCCGCCCCGCGGCAGCAACAATGCTTTCCAGCCGAGTCCGGCGAGCAGATGCACACCAAGCAATATCTATACCCCGCAGGGTGGGCTTCATGGCCTCCCAGACGGTCACCGCGTCTATCCCCCCGGCAAGGTTATCTTGCCAATAGTGGGCGATCGCGCCACGAAGATGCTGGGAGTAATCACGGCGCTGTCGGTGCCATGTGGACATCCGCCATCTGAAAGGTTGGCGTGCTTTGTGCAGATCTATTTGGACCACCACAGGGGAATGATCAGAGAGCCCACGAGGCCGAATCGCCGCCCCCTTCACTCTATCAAGGAAGGCCCTTGGAACAAACACACAATCCAGGCACGAAAGGGAGCCATGGACAGCCGAGACATAGGTGTACTCTCGCCGCTCCGCATGCAAGTGCCTCCACACATCTACCCATCCCAGGCCATCAATCATAGCCCCCAACCGTGTAGGGGAGGACACAGGCACCACCCCGGGCCTCCTCTGCCGGTCCAAAGCCACGTCCACTACATCGTTCCAGTCGCCACCAATCACAGCCAGGGAGTGGGGGAGTTCCGTCCATAAGGCAAACAGCCGTTCAGCTAAGGCCCATTGCAAGGGGGGGGGCATACACACAGCCAAATACCACAGGTTCCGCACCAACCTTCCCCTGAACAAACACAAAACGCCCCTGAGGGTCGAGCCATTGATGCTCGTGAGTGTACGCCAGCCGCCTATGAATAAGAATGGCCACCCCCCTGGAGCCCCTAGTAAACCCGGCATGGAACACCTAATGAAAGCCGAAGCGCTGCAGACACAGAGCCTTCGTACCTAGCATGTGCGTTTCTTGAAGAAGGAGCACATCCGCCAGGTCCCTCTTAGCCCAGAGAAGCACCGCCCCCGTTTAATCTTGTCCAAGAGTCCCCGGACATTCCAGCTAAGAACGCGCATGGAAGCGCCAGAAGGCGCTAAATAAGGGACATCAACCATTATCACAAGGCACCCAGCCCCACAATCCCCGGCTCCCGGCCCAGGCCCCAGACCCCACAGTTGCAAAGTTCAGAAAGACCACGTGCACCCCATAAAACAGGACCCCGATACCCACAACCCCCAAAATGCAGACCCCCCCAACAAGCCATCCACAACCCAAGACCCCCTTCCCCCACCCCAATACCTCAAGAAACAATGAAGTATCTGTCGCGGCATACGGTACTCCAGGCCCAGAACATAGCGCCGAAAGTCAGACATGCCAATGGATCCCAAACAACCCCCCTATCACCAACCCAGCACACTCCCAAAAACACCCCCCAGACCCAACAGGAGGAGGCAGCCCTTAGAACATGCCCCCACCCCCCCCCCAGAATAAGGCACAATCAAAAACAGTGCATGATAAAGAGCATCAGTTCACATGAGTCCCAAACATAAGCCAAAGAGCCAGGTAATACTGCACCAGGTTATGCCTGAATCGTCGACTGGCAGGCGGTCGCCGCGGCGGAAGGCCGCAGAAGAGAAGCAAGGAGCCAAAAGTCGGTGAACAGTAGTCAGGGCCCCCTGCCAGAGTGATCCGTCTCCGGCTGTGTGTCCCCCAAGAGGGGGTCTCGGGACAAGGACCTCCGCCTCGAACGAGACTTGCGATGCCGCTTCCCTTTGTTCGGTAGGTCGCTCCGTTCTTGAGAAGAACTACGTGAGGAACCGGAGTGCAGCCCTGGCTGGACATGTGGTCGAAGCCGGATCGTCTCGTCAGTCCATGCGAAGACAGCTTCCGGAGAATCGAAAAAGTGGGTCTTCGAGTTGAAGATGACGCGGAGGCGGGCCGGGTAGAGCAGCGAGTATTGGATCTTCAGGCCCGCAGCTTGGCCTTGGCCGCCAGAAAGGAATGTCTCTGCTGCTGGACCAGCTTGGTATAGTCCGGGAAGATCATAATTTTACAGTTATCAAACAGCAGGGTGTCTTTGAGTCAAGCCTCCCGGAGGATGACGTCCATGTCGTGGTAATTAAGGATCCGAGCAATGATCGGGCGAGGCCGCTCCCCAGCCGGCGGCTTTTGTGTCAAGGCGCGGTGGGCGCGCTCCACCACGAAACAGCGCGACAGGGTGTCCGGGGGTAGCCAGCTCTCCAGCCACCGGGATAGGAAAATATCCATAGGCCCCTTCTCGCAGTCCTCCGGAAAGCCGACAAAACGCAGATTATTCTGCCGTGCCCGCCCTTCGGCATCCTCCACACGGAGCTCCAGGCCCCGCTGCGTCTGCTCCAGGTCGGCGACTCTCTTCTTCAGGGCGCCAACGTCGCCCTCCACCGTCGTGACCCTGGTCTCTGCCTCTGTGATGCGAGCGACCGCGTTGCGAAGGTCCTGGCGCAACAGCATCACATCGGCGCCCACCGCGCCGATCTTCGCATCCAACATATCACGAGATTGTGTGATGGCCGTCAGCAGCGCCGCATTGTCCGGGCCAGAGGTCTGACCCCCTCCGGCCGCCCCGGCACCTCCACCGGGGCCGGTGAACTTGTCGATGGGCCCCGTCGTGGCGGCAGTAAGGCCGCCTCTGCCTCTCGTCATGGCCGCCGCCGGGGCAGTCCGGTGATATGCACCCGCTACGGGTTACCCCGTGTGAGTAGTCAGCGGGCTGGGTCCGGGGCGTCCGCGGCACACCAATCTCTCGGGACCAGCTCGCCCCCAGCCCGTCGGGACACAGGCTAGAACCACGGGAAAGGCACTCCACCAAGGTGCGGGTATCACAAGGCAGGGGCCCAGGGCGGAACTGCCGGAATGGCGCCTCCAGTCCGTCCGCCCTAGGTAGCGCAGCAGACCCCTCGAGTCCGTTAGGGCAGGCCGACCAGGATGAACTTCAGGTCCGCACAACTGATTCGTTGGGACACCACTCCACCGGATGCGGCCAACGGGCCCTCCGTCCCACAGCTCCAGTGACTCCGCTCCAGCGTTGCGGGCTGAGATGTACGACGCCTAGCCGGCATCCAGGGTTATTCGGCGGGCAGGACAGAAATCGAGGTCCCGGCTCACCACGCCGCAAGTAGGCCCAGCAAGCTCGGTCTCCAACGGCCGCGCCGGCGGAGGTCCGGGGCTCCAACAACCACACCACCGTGTGCCGCCGGACTCCAGCAAACTCCTGCACCAGTAGAGACGAGGGAAGAGGGTGTAGGGCAAGGATAAATTAAATGATAAGGATCGGGCCGGCAGGAGCTCTACAGAGCCGCGTCCGCCATCTTCGCCCTCGAAGCCACGCCCCCCCAAGGATCGTTATTTTTAACTGCCATCCTTATGTCAGATAGAAGGTTGTCCAGAGCTGATTGTAGCGTTACTAGTTTGTCCACTATAGTGATGCAAGAACAGTTTGGTGCTATCAGCTGCGTCTCAGCTTGCGCTCTTTTTATCAGTCCATTCAGGTCTGCTAGCTTACCGTCTCAAAACTAAGGGCTTGAGATCTGTGCGGATCTCAAAATCATCTCCCCACAGATATTTCTTTAATTTCCTGACAGCCCAGAATACAGCACGAGATTCCCTCTCTACAACGGAATACCTGGTTTCTGCATCTCTTAGGCTGCGGGATAGAAACATGACAGTTTGCATGCCAGAAGGACCATGTTGTTGCAAAACTGCACCAAGACCTCTTTCACTGGCATCAGTTGTAAGAATGGGTTTAATTCTGGGGTCAAAGCTTTGAAGAGAAGGAGCAGCATTCAAACTCTCCTTGATTTTGGTGAATTCCTTCTCACATAGCTCTGACCAAACAAAATTAACACTCTCCCTTAGAAGACATCTCATGTTTGTGCTCAAATCTGCAAAATTCCTCACACAATTTGCTTAATACTCCACTATCTGTATGTCAAAATAAATTCCCTTTGGGTTGTTCTATAAAAAGACACCAATTCTTACAGACTACTAAACAAATGTCATTCATTCATCGGGACCCATCAATTGGAGCAATGCAAAATACAACAAAACAGTTCTATAAAAACAAAAGATTCAATGTGACAATTTATTCATATAAAAACCAAGTTAAAAACAAACAAGTGTAAAATTGAATAAAATAAAATAAAATTTGGGCACACAGACAGTATGAGAATGGAACAAATCATATACACATTCTAAACCTAAGCATTTCCTAAGAATAATAAGGGAGGTGCAAAATCAAGGTAAAAGTTCTACAACAGTCAGAGTGATCCTTGCTCAGTGTGTATTGCACTTCTCCCCTTTGCTCAACGCGTTTCAACGGACATTAAAATACTGCCGCCTTCATCAGGAGTATATTGGCTGTCTTCCCAAAATTAATTTCTGAAATTTAAACAAATTGTGTTTTAGATTCCAACCATATTGTAAAATAAAAGATAAAACAATGCTGTACATCACAATAAATCCATAGAAGAAACAGAAAAAGCTGGTGCATCTATTATTTGGACATACATATTCTTTTATAGGTTCTGTTTTTATCGTCTAGCATTTGGATGGATATCCTTCACAAATACTGATTCAGTATTGCTGTTTAGCAAAGGATAACTAGATGTAAGTAATACATCGGTGAGCCATTATACAATAATAAATGTGGTGAGAATATATATTAATATCGCTCCCATTGTGACCCTAGATCTCTATATATATCTATCCACGGCTGACTCATTTGCAGTGTAGGCCTATTATTACAAGGAGGACGACCTTTATACATGATCAATAAAGGGGGAAAAAATCGAATAAGTAAGTAGTATACTTCTATGTTGTGAGGTGACTAGCTTTAATACTAGTGAGATTGCAAACTGATGCCATTCTTGCTTTGTGACTTTAGATTTTAAATAATTGCGGATCACCTTTGTGTGGCTGACAATCGCTATCGAAAGAAGGACGGTCATCTTAACAAGGTAGACATCTAAATATCTCTCAAACTGCTTCTGAGTTTAGAGGTATATCTTGGGCAATGTGAATACCCCTATGTATGCGCGCCCTGTGTATAATTATAGTGGAGAATAATATACCTCTCCTCTTTTTCCATCTACGAAGGTAATAGTTCAATGGGTATTATACCACTAACCATTATGAACCATACTGAAATACCAATTATACATAGGTCTCTAGAAGATCATGGTCTAGAGCTATTAAGTCTGTAGGAGAATGCTGTTCCCTAGAAAGAAAGGTCTTATATAATAGATCCTTTTTGTCATAAGAAGACATGTACGATTTTGTGATGCATGTATGTTTAGTTATCTCACTGTCCGACTGGCAGTTCATGCCTTTTTGCTACTGTTCAATTTATGTATGCCTCATAATGCATTTGTTGTTCGATCAATAGGATCATTTTGGTTGATACTGCCCTAACAGGTTATGTCTGTAGATAAATGTTTTCGTGTTTTTCAGTATTAACTTGGTATGTATATGGACTTATCTTGGAGCACTGTTTCTGCAAACATTGTCATTTCTGTTTCTTCTATGGATTTATTGTGATGTACAGCATTGTTTTATCTTTTATTTTACAATATGGTTGGAATCTAAAACACAATTTGTTTAAATTTCAGAAATTAATTTTGGGAAGACAGCCAATATACTCCTGATGAAGGCGGCTTTATTTTAATGTCTGTTGAAACGCGTTGAGCAAAGGGGAGAAGTGCAATACACACTGAGCAAGGATCACTCTGACTGTTGTAGAACTTTTACCTTGATTTTTTACCTCCCTTATTATTCTTAGAAAATGCTTAGGTTTAGAATGTGTATATGATTTGTTCAGTTCTCATACTGTCTGTTTTCCCAAATTCTATTTTATTTTATTCAATTTTACACTTGTTTGTTTTTGACTTGGTTTTTATATGAATAAATTGTCACATTGAATCTATTTGTTTTTATAGAACTGTTTTGTTGTATTTTGCATTGCTCCAATTGATGGGTCCCGATGAATGAATGACATTTGTTTAGTAGTCTGTAAGAATTGGTGTCTTTTTATGAAACAACCCAACGGGAATTTATTTTGACATACAGTCAGTTCTGGTACCCTATCCCTTTGGTGTGGGTTCCCTCTCTCTTTTATTAGATAATACTCCACTATGCCAAGAAATGTTATTCATTCAACCTTATTGGAAGGAGAACTCAAGTTTTGAATAGTGATAACCAGATCACTCTTAGGTTTAACACCATCGCCAGTTATATTATGCCCAAGATTGTTAATGGATGTTAATTTGCACTTTTCCATTTTATTGGTAAGATTGCAATAACACAATGTTCTAAGCACTTCCTTCGAATGTGCATCATGTGCATTCACATTCCCAAATGTAAGGATGACGTGCTGATATATTCTAACATCCACTACATCTTTAAGGACATTCTCCATTGCACGCTGACAAACAGAAAAGGCTGAAACCAAACCAAAAGGCATTCTGATAAATCTAAACTTGCCAAAAGATGTTATGAATGCCGTATAATCTTTGCATGATTCTTCCAACTCAATCTGATGGTAAGCAGAGGTGAGATTGATGGTACTAAAAACCTTCACCCCACAAAGCAAAACCAATATCTCAGATATATTTGGAAGAGGATATCTATCCACTATCTCACTCTTATTTAATTGTCTTAGATCAATGTAAAGACATAGATCCCCATTGGGCTTTCTGGCTGCAATGACAGGCGCCAACCATTGGGTGCCCTCCACCTCTTCAATAATACCATTGGTCTTTAGTTTGCCAATCTCCTTCTGCATATTGTCTCTTACAGCAATGGGTACATTTCTCACCATACAACACACCGGTACAGCGTCAAGCTTTAATTTAATCTTATGCTGATAACCTTTCAAACAACCTAATTCATGCTTGGAGACTCCAGGAAATTCATTTTTATAGACATCCAAAAGATCACTGTCACTAGATCTCTCCACTGTACATACTCTATCCTTAATCTGGATGGGAGGATCAGAATTTGGATCAAGAAACACTCCTAAGTCGCCCTGATGAAGCCAACTGATGATGCTATCTCCCTTTTTTGCTACATGAATTTTCCCAGATACTAGTCTGCTCTTATACTCAATCAGTGAAATAACCATACAACTTAATTGACTCGCCCCCATGAGCAAAAGGTGTGATGTCAGGCTTCATAATCACAACTTTGTTCTTCAAATTTGAATGATAAAACTCATGGAAAACAAGAGTGATCTTAGCACTAGAATCAAATAGAACACGTGTGGTTTCTCCTTCAACGGTAATGCAGTTAAAGGAACAAGACTTCCCACAACTTGAATATTGAACATGTATTACAATTTGACCACACTCAAAATCCTCCGAGCTTGCCTCAGGATTATCACCCTCTTACACATCCACCTTTTTGATTCTTGGCTCAGGTGTACTCCTACATGCTATTGCAAAATGGCCTTTTTTTGTATTTGCTACATGTTTGACTCAATGCAGGACATATCTTATCATGCATTTGCTACATTTTTGACTCAATGCAGGACATTTCTTATCATTAGCAGGATGACTGACTTTACCACATCTATAGCATTTGCGTTCAACCACTTTCCCTTTGAACAACTCTTTATTATTAGGACATGTATCTTTTTCTTGCAACCTTTGGTTCTTTTCCTTAACTACTTGTACTTTGATAGCTTTTCACACTCTTTCTTTATCACAGCAACACAGTTCATAGAATTTTCAATCCTTTTAGCTACAGAAAGAACTTCATCTAAAGTTGGTTCATCTCTTAAACGAAGTTCCTCCCTTACTTTTTCCAAGTTGCACCCAAACATAAATTGATCACAGATACGCTCTCCTGCCAAATTTTCAAATTTAGAGGATGAAGCAAGTTTTCTCAAATCCGTTACATAACCTTTTACAGTTTCTTCATCTCTATGGGTCCTTTTAGGAAAATGATACCTTTCTAGGATAGTGCTAACCTTCGGCAAGTAATGTTTATTCAATTATCTTAATGCATATCTCGGATTCATTTAAATCCTATGCAGATTACACATCTGAAAGGTGATGAAAAACATCTTGCCCTTCAGAACCTAAACAATGAAGCAGTAATGAGGATCTCCTTTCAGCACTGAATGAGGCCCCACAAACTTTGGCGTATCTCTTGAATACTTTCTTCCACTTTTGCCATTTAATTTGTGGAACCCCAGGACTAGATAAGAAAAAAGGTGGTGCTGTGACATTTTGCTTTTTTTTCTTGTGAGATTTTGCAAACTATATATGATTGAACCAAGTAATAAAGTAGAAAGTTGAATTAACTATAAACTTATATTCGCTTAAAAATTGAATCAATACAAAGAAACAGTACGTTCAATACTAAGAAACAAGCGTGAAAAGTACAGTAAGCGTGCCACTGAAATGACACACAATTAATTCATGCAGAATAAAAGTTAGAGTGTCACTGACCCTAAGAATAAGTGCAATAAATCACAATAGGTTAAAAAAATTATGTCACACACTAAAATGTACAAATAATGGTGTGTCACGCAATACACAACACTAACAAGAGTGCGTGCATAAAATGGTTACAATTAAGCTGCAAAATGTTCCAATAATGGTGTGAGTCACTGCAATACAGAACACTGCCCAGAATCCGTGCATTAAATGACTAGAATTAGCTGCAAATGTGCCTATCATTGAATTGACACACATCCACAGAAATGCCAAGCTGTTATCCTCAAATGGTGTATTATTGGATTTAGACAAAAATGTGCTTATCATTGATAGGACACACAATGACCAAATGCTGTAATCCTCAAATGAGCGTATCATTGAATTTAGACACAAATGTGCGTATCATTGATAGGGCACGCAATAACCAAAAGCCAGAATGAGCGTATCATTAATAAAACGCTCTCTGCAACAGTTTTCCTTGCCCAGCAAAGCTCCTCCCCAAGTGATGGTAGCCAATCGGGACTGCCTTCAATTGGGACCGCCTTACTCACGGCAAAGCAGGAAATGGAGGAACACAAGCACGGAGGAGCAGTGCACCAAAGAGGCTTCCAGGGAGGAGTTTGTACAAAATTCAAAGGAATGCTTGAAGTATGAGCTGTGAGCACACAAGCTGCAAGTCTCGCTGGAATACTTAAATGTACCGAAGCTGCAGGCAGTGCTAGATCATGAACAGGCCAGCGGAGGTTGAGAACGCTTGCGGGATCAGCTGCATAGCAATTAAACATAAGATAAAAGTCTGATTAACAGGAGATAAGAGTTCGATCAGCCCAGAATTCATATAATATAAGTAGCCTTAGGCAAGGAATGTAGGGTAAATAGTGTCGGTCTCCGACACGCAAGTAATGATGCATGTACCTTTTTAAATAAAGTTTAACTGTTCCCAGCCATCTCCCTCAATTTTTGCTTGATGAAATGCATGACTAGGAGCTGGTATCAATTAAAGATGTCATCTGTAATCACAACATTACTGGCAGGCACATACAAAGAGGCTAAAAAGTATCTCTCACCAGTTTCCTTGAAGAGTAAACTGCCATGTAGAAAGTTCATGTGTGGAGATCTTAATATGTTAACTGCCGACTACGCCAGTGTATTATTATTGAATGACAACAGCATCAACTGACACCAAGCCTCTAGCAAACCATGATATGACATAGGAAATTTCCATGACATCTTAAACATTCTAGATGGCAGAGGAGAGGGAATACATGAGAGAGAGAAGAAATACTAGCATAATATGCAATGACAAACCCCAAGTGGTGAAACCAGTATAACACATAAAGCCTATTCAGCCTTCAGGGAGTTTGAAGACAGAGCGATGGGCCCGAAGGGAATTATACACCATTTTGGATTTCTGTAGCAAAAAGGATTGTGGGATAGCTATTTCTGAAAGTACGTCAGTGTTAACAAGGTAAATGGCGAAATCAAAATAACAAGTTTGATTTGCTTAGTAATTGTTGTCAATAGAATTATTTACCCCCTTAAGGATCCTTGCCTAACCTTTTTCAGCAAGGGAGCTGAAAGGAATAGAAAAATAAATGAATACCTGCCCACTACTCCTGGGAGAATTTATATCTGCCTGACAGAGGACGGTGTAGATATTTGTGTCTCCAGCTCTGCCTTAAATCAGTGTGACTGGATACATTCTCCAGTGACTAGTATAGTCTCTTGTAGCCCCTACAGGACAAGGTGTGCTAGGTATTCTGGAGCAGCGTCTCCTTGCCATGTGGAACATCTTACATAAAAATGGAGCTTGCAGATTGTCCTGAAGATAGAGCAAACTGTGCTCTTCTGCTGGACCGCCGATAGGCTAGTGGTGTCTGGACATTTCTTGAGACTGCCAGTATAAAACCTCTCTTCTCTGCCTTGGAAATAAAAAAGGCTTTGGTGAAATATGAAGTTGGTGCCACTGCAAAGGAATCACTGGATGCTTTGGTGTGGCCGGGATTAGAGAAGTGGAGTGAAATCCTACAGCTTGCATCTATTGCAGATTGCCCAGTAAGCCTTTTGTAAAAGTTAGGCCACTGGTCGAACACCAGGGAAGGTGTTTTAAAACGTATTCTAATAGTTGGAATGTTTTGTTTGATCGGTTGAAGACCAGCACATGGTATTAAGCCTACCCAAAAAATACAAAGCAACATCCCTAGCTACACTTTAATTTTTACCCACTCAGACCTTTTAATGTAAGGTTTGTAGATACTGCTGCACAGTAAAAAAGTAGAACACAGAGGTTTTAATGCCTGCTTGCTTACTGCTTCTATCCTTGCTCTACTCATGACTTTTGACCACTAGAAAGGTTCTAATTCAGACAGTGAAGTTTTTGATCAAGATAAACTACTAACTCTTCACCAACCATACTCCATTTCTGGCCAGCTGAAAAGAATATAAAAAAGTCTTTACTAGAGGCCCAACACACTCAAGACTCACTCGATTTACCTTTATTTGGTATCTGAAGAAATCAAATGAGATGTTTTTTTTTTACACTCATGTAAGGGTTGGGCCAACAACACCGCTCAGTGATCAGTTTTATTGCTCTAATGAGGATACAAAACATCAGGTTAATAGTATCCAAAAGTCCAGTGGAAAATTGTACGCAATCCTATGACTTAGGTGTCAATTTTAAAAGATGGTCTCTTTGATATGATTCAAACTATTTTTTATATTTTTATTTTTCAAAGGTGCTTGTAAGAATTTAAGTTATAATGAAACAACTCACACTCTCAACATACGATGCTAATTACCTCACATATTACAGCACTTATGAGATCTTCTATGGCATCATTGATAATATCACCTTAACATTTTCAACAAAATTGTTGATGAGAAAACTGTGCTTGGCTGGGGCATGAGTTACATTATGGCATGATTTATTGTTACCAGGGATAACTATAGCTGGTGAATTTCAGTGGTTCTATACATTTAAAACATTACGTTGTCACTGAAATTATCACCTAACTATAACATTACTTTAACCTTTGGATTTTTCAGTGAATACATATATATTGTTGGAATTGCCTTTTTTTGCAGGGTCATCCCTGAATTTTTTGCCTTCCTCCTATATGCTTCTGACCTGTTGTGGGCTGTTTTATGACTCTGGGCACTTTACCACTGCTGATCAGTGCTAAAGTGCATATGATATGTTATGTTATTAGAACTGCTACCCTGGGGTGTCCTGGCTCTCCCTATTGTAAATTGATGTATGGATTAGTGACTCCATGATTGGCTGATTTGGTTTACTTGTCAGACCTTAGTACAGTGCACTGAGTGTGCCCAGAGCTTGTAAACCAAATGCTTCTGGTGGGCTTGCAGCATTGGGTGTGCCACCCACAGAAGCAGCCTGTAAAAGTGTGTCTCTGGTCTGCCATTGCAGAGCCTGTGTGCAGTCTGGTACTGCCATGTTGACTGGGCAAGCGCACCCACTTGCCAGTCCCCAAACCTTCCCTTTTCTACATGTCAGACACCCCTATGGTAGGCCCTAGGGCAGGCTGCATTTTAAGTATAAGGTAGGACAAGCCCTGATGTGTGTGGCATGTCCTAATAGTGAATTACAGCCATTTTTGTTTTTCACTATTGCAAGGCTACCTATTCCCCATTACCCAGAATGGCAGTTTAATTATTGCATCTTATAATCCTAACTGACTCAGGGACCAAGTAGAAGTTCGAGTTTAGTATGCCTGAACTCAGAATGATAAAATAGATCTTTTAGTAAAGTTGGTTTTAACATTCTGTGTTTGAAAATACCACTTTTAGAAAGTAGGTATTTTCTTCTCTAAATATCCAAGCCCGCCTTTGCTAGGTTGTGCATTCCTTTTCTGGAGTATGAGTGACCAGAGCTGGGGGATTCCAGGAGACAGGTTGAGTCAGCCCAGTGCTGAATAGAGAGATCTGCATCTAGATGGGAGGGAGGAGTTGCACCTGGGACCTGAATAGGGTGGTGCCTTCCGTCCACAATGCTGGCTCCACCTCCTGTGGTGCGTCTGATGTATCTGCCGTGCACTGTGAAGGGAAAGAAGGAGTCATGTAAACAGAGTGATCCAGGACTGACCAGAACTGGTTTGAACCAGACAAAGGTCTCTCTGCCTTCAGAGAACAAAGAGAAACTGTGTATAAAATAGGGGGCCCAAACCCCAGAACTTTAGATCACTGTTGGGAAACAAGAAGAAACCTTTGCTGAGGAGTGGCACCAGAGGGACTGAGGAGAGACTATCCCTAACGTGAAGTGCTGCTGGGGGATTGGCCTGCAGTGATTGCCTGACTGCCAAAGAAAGGAGAGAGGAACTTTGTGTGTCCGTTCATGAATATGTAAAGATCTCCAAGGGCTTGAGAAAAGAGCTTGCCTCCTCCTGAAGTCTTATGGACAACGAACTTCACCCCCAGCTCCCAAAGAGTTCTTTGGAAGTGCCTGCAGTTGTGTTGGGCTTTCTGAGGAACGGTTTGTCGCAAGGAGCTGGAAGCGTGACTGACAAGCAAGAAGCGTGACGCCAAACTGCTGCTGCCGCTTCACAACACGAGAGCGCCTCGCATCACTGGAGAAGATGAACGATGTCACGGCAGATGCTGCCGCATCACGGGGAAGCGTGTTGCAGGGCCTGTCGCAGCCCAGAAGAACCGTTGAGTCATTGCAGGGTTCCGGGAAGCGTCTTGCATCACCGGAGAAGAGGCTTGACATCGCCGCATCACCGCAAAGCGGGTCTCAGGGCCTGTTGAGGATTGCATTGTTGTTGAAGCACCGCGCATCGCTGGAGAAGATGATCGACGTTGCAGCAGACGCTGCCACATCACCGGGAAGTGTGTTGCAGGGCCTGTCACGGCTCGCATCGTCGTTGAAGCACCACGTATCGCCGGATAAGAGGATCGACGTCGCAGCAGATGCCGCCGCATCACGGGGAAGCGTGTCACAGGGCCTGTCGCGGCTCATATCGCATCATACCAAGAAGAAGACGACATCTTTATTTCTTTGCACCAAAACTTCATCACATCTCAGCGTTGCTCGCTGCATCACCACGGAAGCGCCTTACGGAACCAAGGCATCACCTTTCCTGCAACACTTTTGTTGTATTGCGCTACGCATCTTAAGGAACATTGACTCAAACTTGTGGGTTTCACAGGAATAGGTTTAGGTCTAAGTTTGAAAAATTTGTGCAGCTTCAGCTTTCTTGTAAATTTAAAAAGATTGATTCTAGTTTGAGTGAATTCAAAGCTCTTTTGAGGGCAAAAAGAAAGACCTAATTTTAATATGGATTCTTCTTCTTGAGATAATGTTTTCATTGTCAAATTGATAATAGTCAGATTGTCTTCGGCAATCAATTTTTCTTGTTGTATGTCTTCTTGCTGCGGGTTATAGGGTGTGATCCTACGACATCTGACTCCTCTGAAGATTGTTTGGATGATCTTTCTCCTTTTCACGAGGAGTTCAAACTCATGAGGAAGCAGCAATTGGAGGGCGGAAGAGGCAAGCCACCCGAAAGAAGAGCAGCAAGAGGAAGACGAGGAGGGGGAACTGGGGCAAGAAATGTTGTCAACCTAAACCTATTCCTGTGAAACCCACACCCGTGTGTGAGAGTAATATTACGAACTTATTTGCTTGCAAAGACTTGGGCAGAATTAAAACCATGGAAGAATTAAGATTAGAAATTAATGTAGGCAATGTCACTGAACTTAGATCTACACAACTGCTGGCTGAGATGGAGATTCAACAAAAAGGAGGATTAAGTACTTTTAAACCTGAGTCAGGATTTATACCTCCTTCTGGTATTGATGCTATTGACACTTTCGCAGATACAGTTATAAAAGACCTTTTACGACTGAGACATGATATACAATACAAAACCAGATCTAAAAACTTTTCCATGACCCAACAGTTGGCTTTAAAGAAACTATGCGATGATTCCTCCCTAGTGTGCAAACCCTTAGATAAAGGGGGGAACATTGTGTTAATGACTAAAGAATATGAGATGGAAGCTTCTCGCCAATTAAGTGAAGCCTCATGTTATGCAAAGATTACTAATCAAGACTATCAACAAAGTATCACGGATTTTCATGAGATGATCACCGGATGGTACAAAAAAGACATGTTAAATACGGATACATTTCTTTATTTAAAATGCTTGAATCCAGTCACTCCAACGTTTTATCACCTGCCGAAGGTGCATAAAGATAAAAACTTTCCACCAGGGAGACCCATTGTGGCTTCTCAAGGGGGACTCACAGAACATCTATCTGTTTATATCGATTCCTTTTTGTCTCCACATGTAACATCACTAAAATCTTACCTCAAAGACACCACACATTTTTCGAACTGTATGAGTAATGTCATGTGGCAGGATGGTTTTTGCATGATGGTATTAGACATCACCTGCTTATACACCAGCATAGCCCACAATGATGGCCTGAGAGCTGTTCAAAGCTTTTTGGAAACTAGACCGGTCAGGTTTTATGAGCACAATAAAATGCTGATCGAGTTCCTTACGTTCAGTCTCCATAATAACATCTTTATATTCAATGGCCAATTGTACAGGCAACTGTTGGGGGTGACAATGGGTTCCTGCTCTTCCCCCAGCTTTGCAAATTTATTCATGGGCTGGTGGGAGGAGCAATGGCCTGGGCTGACACTAACAGTGTGTGGTATAAGAAAATTAAAGCTTGACACCGATACATAGATGATCTCTTCATTATTTTTGAGGGATCAATTGAAGAGGCGAAAATCTTTGTGGATACTTTGAATGAGAATGAGGTGAATTTAAGGTTCAGTGGAGAAATTAGCATATCAAGTGTGAACTATTTGGATTTAACTGTCTATATCGAAGAGGAACAATTACAGACTAAATTATTTCGAAAAACGACCGCAGGTAATTCCACCCTATATGCCACGAGTAACCATCCCAGACAATTGATTAATCACATTCCATTTGGTGAGTTATTGAGACTTAAAAGGAATAACTCTGATATTAGAGAGTTTCAGAAGTCAGCCAAACGTAGTTTGGATCATTTCAGAACCAGTGGTTACAGTGAGGTGGTGTTGAAACAAGCCTTAGACAGAGTAAATAACTTGAAGCGAGAGGATTTATTAAAATCTAAACCTAAGACCACTTCAGAGAACACAAGTTTTAGACTCATAACCACGTTCTCTGATCATGTGGGCAATTTGAAAAGGATACTACGGAAACATTGGAGTATCCTACTCACTAATAACAGTATCAAAGATGATTTGCCGACTAATCCGCAAATCACATTTCGCAAAGCTAGAGCTTTAAAAGACCATTTGGTACATAGTCATCACACCACAGAAGGAATTAAACCTAAACCGTTACAACCGTTAAAGGGTTTCTATCCTTGTGGTCGTTGCAAGGCCTGCAAAATGAGTAAACGCACGTTAAGTTATAAAATACCAGGCATTCAGAAACCTAGAAGGATAAACAAATTTATATCCTGCACAACACCATATGCGATTTACTGTCTAATATGTCCCTGTGGACTGATATATATTGGCAGTACGGTCAATCCCGTCAAACTTCGCATATTAGAACATATGCGAGCGATCAATAATATTGATGAAGCGTACCCTGTTGCCTGACATTTTAACAAAGTTCATGGGCGCAATTGGGACCTATTGGCCTATTTTTGTCTGTACTGCATACCTACACACCCTAGGGGGGGGGATATCGCCTACAAAAGTTGAGACGCTTGGAGTCTCGTTATATTATAGATCTCCAAAGCAAAAGTCTGCATGGATTGAACACACATGAAGAATTAGCAGCACACTTGGGCTAATATAGACTGTTTCCTTGCTCTATGATATCTGATATAATGAATTGCTCAACGATAATGATGTGTTGTTTCTGATCAAATGTATTTATATGTATTTTTTGTTATTTAATGATTTATGAGCTGTGGCTTACAGTCATTTGTGGATCTGATGTGCCCATCCATGGGCGAGATTGTGGCATGTTCGCTTTGATTGATGCGAAGATACCAGAGCCCATTCAGGGTTACTTTTCATCCTTTAAGTGAAGTGATGTTAAATGAATGAGCATTATGCATTGCATTCGTTTGATTTCGCTTCTGAGTGCTGTTTGTATTTGCATGTTTAAAGATGGCGGGACTGTGCCGATGAACGTGTCTCTTTTCTATGTCTATGACACTAATGACGTTGACAGCAGAAGTAACCTTTAAAAACAATGGCCGCAGTGCGTTCCGCGATACAATGGATAAAGGCTAAGTGCCGAAACGCGTCTTGCTTGTGCCTAAAGGTTTCAATAAACTATTGTTGGAAACCTCCCCCTCGTGAGAGTGCTTTCTTCTTTCCTGGCGGATTTCATTGCTGTGTTTCGAAAGGACTTTGGGAGCTTGTATTGTGAAGCGGGTACACCCCCGCGTTGATAGCACCCGCTCGTGAGTGCAACCGGCTGGTGGTTTTGGAGCATCTATTATATATATATATATATATATATATATGTATATATATATATATATATATATATATATATATATATATATATATATATACTCCACCCTGCATGTGAGCAGCTCGCATCCTAAGCACCTGGTGCGTAGCGATCCAGTGATTGGGCCGTCACCTACAGTAAAGCTGTCTCTATGAGGGACATACTAGTAAATGCAAGCGCAGAGGTCATTGATAAAAGTAGCTGGATTAAATCAAATAAATGATTTTACAGATGCAAAACTTGCAAAGTCTGTTCCCACACATTGTTCAGCGACAAAGTCTGTAAAATCTCAAAATTATTGACATGTAAAACAGAATTTGCTGTCTATGTACTGATGTGCTCTTGTGGCCTTTAGTACATAGGCAACACTAAATTGCCAGTTCATAAACGGGTGTTGCAACATTTAAGAGCTATCACCAATCAGGACAACACCTATCCTGTGGCCCGTCACTTCAGAGAATTCCATGAATCTAATAACTCTAACCTGAAGCACTATGTAACTGATGCAATTCCCCCCAGTAGAAGAGGAGGCGACTGTGAAAATAAATGAGTAAAGCTGGAAACTCGCTATGTTTTACCGCTAAACTCTAAACATCCAGGGGGGCTCCTTGCCACAGTGGATTTACATACATGTCTAACATAAGAAAACCTGTTACAGACTTTATGTGGGACCAGAGGGATACGTTTCATAATTACATCTGAATTTTACACCTTTTATTCCATTTTTTGATATACGGTTTTAAAGAGTTTTACCAATGGCAGTTTTTAGGTCGAGCTCGACCTGCATTCAATGCGAAGCATTGATTGCTGTCTGCTCAACAACTATTTTCAGCCGTTTTTGTGAATGTGGACACGAGAGTGACACGAGCGCAGATTTGACCTCGTGGGCGGGCACGGCGCCGTGCCCATCTCCTGCCTCGGAAGCTCCAACACCACACACGCATGCGCATACACAGAGACACACACACAAGCACCCATGCATGCACGCACCCATACATACAGAGAACCCACCCCCGCCGTCACATACACACACACGCACACACACACTGCATACACACACGCTCCCCCCCTCGGAAGTTCCAACACCACACACGCATGCGCATACACAGAGACACACACATGAGCGCCCATGCACGAACGCACCCGTACATACAGAGAACCCACCCCCGCCGTCGCATACACACACGCACACACACACACTGCATACACACACGCTCCCCCCCTTAACCCACCGGGCTCTTTTCTTCATGAAATCCCTGTTTTCTTGTGGGCTCCTTCTGCCCGGCTCCCAATGGATGGGCAGGCAGGCGGGGGCGATGCAACCAGGGGCTCCAGTGCTGCTACGGCGGGCGGGCGGGGGCAACGCGGCCAGGGGCTCCAGTGCCGTCCATCGCCTCTTGTTCGCCATCAGCAAGCGGACCCGGAGAAGCGGCAAAGAAAACACTGCGCCTGCGCATTAGTGCGTGCGCCCGCCTGACGTCACTTAGAGGCTGAACATTACGGTAGGCAGGCGCGGGCCGCAGGGTCCCTCTGAATCATGTACGGCGCTCCAATACTTTCAGGCCGACTTCGCGCTATATAAAGGTACATAAAAAACTGGTCTTACTTTTGCAGGGCATGGCTCGCCTGTTTTGTTTAATAACTTACAACTATTCATTGTAGCGCGGCACCCATTGCGCGAGCTCTGTGCTTTCAGCTTCGAAGCTCCATCTCCCCGTAGTGTGCCCTGCCTCCCACCTCCAAAAACATATTTAACTCTCCTTTCACCCTGCTACCGGGTTAAAGAGTTGATCATCAGCCGGGCTCATCGTTTCCCGGGATCATCTCTACGGCGCAAGAGCCACAGGGATCGGCTGCTGAGCCAGCCTCAGACCCCCCCCCTCCTCATCCCCCCTCCTCCCATGCAGCAGCTAATCAGCTGTCCAACAACTCCGGAATCCGTGCAGTAAATAGTAGGACAATCAACCCTGTTCGGTCTCATGTTGTGAAATATCAAAGGTGCATGCTACCAGCTTGCTGCATTACAAGTACCAGACAATTGCCCTTATCAGACATGCATGCACACGTAAATACAACACATATTGCATTACAAATGCTATAGGTGTCACATTTGCAAAAGTTAAAACTATTGGAATTGTAAATGACAAAGCTATTAATTTAGCTATTTTCAAAGCCAACACCTAAATACAAAATTTGACATTTACAATACCAATAGCTCAAACTTTCCCATTGCGAGACCTATTGCATTGCAAATGCTTGTTGTATTTCATTTTAATATCAATATCAGGAGATTAGGAACATATTTATAGTAACAAGATACATTTTATATGATCAACAGATATTTATTGGTTTTAATTACCTTTTATCTTTTTATCTGGTTGGAGATATATATATATATATATATATATATATATATATATAGCATACAACATCTTGGCATTCGTAGAAAAAGACGAGGCGAACCCTTGAATAATGCGGTACAATTTATTGGAGCCCAAACACCACACCGAACATGACGCTTTTCAGCCCTAGGAGGGCCTTGATCACATGACAAACGCTGAACAGGTGAGGTGACCCTTTTAAAGTGCTAGCGTGCATGTAAATTGAAGTAGACATAGAAGATAGACTGATGTCAATTCCTCTATCATACCAAAGTATCTCCATAAAGTTAGTTGTGACAACGTGCAAGCAATAAATAACAGTTTAAATACTGTAAATACAGGTTATTTTAAAAGCTCACAAAAATAAGTAAAAAGTATTTGGATGTTAAAACTATGAGCATGGAATAAAAAGCATGTAAAAACCATAGCAACATGTGAAACCTATAAAAAAGTTAATTACATATCTATATGTTATCAAGCAATATCCCACTCATGTTTTTACCAAATTTCTGTACATGGTGCGCCACCCTGTGTCAGGGACACTGATCACAAGAGAACAACATTTGACCTGATCATCAAATCAAACAAAAATGTAATCCCGCCCTCTTGTGTATACCATGTCCTATTAGTGCATGCAAAATTACTATGCTTGCAGGAGCAATAAAGCCCAAGTGGGCAATTTGTTTTGTGCAAAATCGCAATATTAGTGTGAGCACTAAATAAAATAGCACAAGTCATACATTTTATGTCACGCTAGATAAAACCCAGTGTAAAAATACTTGAAAAAAAAGTGTCACATTTATAGCTTTATACATATAGTAATTAAAAATTAGAATATTAAATATTTCAATCATTTGATGCAGGAAGCAGCTGATATGCATCAGATGATATATACATATCAAAAAGGTCAGTGGTTACATAAATCATTTTTACTGTACAACAGGTAAGACTCACAAATAGGTGTACATGTCTTCACTAGAATTCATTCCATTAGGGATCTTACAATCGAACAGTATTATGTGACGTGTTTCTAGTTTTCGGAAGAGGCCCTCACGGTCACCCCCCCTCCTTAAAGGAGGAACTGTATCGATCAGAAAGTATTTTAATCCCTCTGGATTCTTTTTGTGAACCTCCTCAATGTGCCTTGCTACAGGGTACGCGGTGTCACCGTTGGTGATGGCTCTGAGGTGCTGAAGCATCTTCTTGTGTGCTGGTAACTTGGTGCTGCCCACATATCGTAGGCCGCACGGACACTCCAGCACATACACCGCATACTCTGTCTTGCAAGTGAGCTTGGCTTGGATGCGCACAGGTTGGTTGTTGAAGGGAATCAGATACTCGCTCTTATTAATGCCATTCTTGCAAGCTTTGCAATTCGAACATTTGCGGAAACCCCTGCTCCCTAGTAGCCAATCCCCAGATGTTCTTATTTCTGGGCTGCTGGAAACCAGGCTGTTGCGCATAGATTTGGCCTTCCTGAATGTGATGTTAGAAGGGGTAAGCAATTGGTCTCCTAAGATCTTATCACTAGCAATAAGTGACCAATTGCCACGTATTATCCTCCAGATAGCCTGATGCTGTCTGCTATACATTAAGATCAATCTGGTTTCCGCGTAACTGCTGGGGGATGCCTGTTCAGGAGGTTCAACCTTTAGCATTGGCTCTGCAAATAGCGTTATCTACAACTTCAGAACGGTAGCCTCTCCTAAGGAATCTGGCCATACATTCCTTCTGGGCAATCATGCAATCCAAATCTGAGCTGCAGATCCTTCTAATACGCAGCATCTCGCCATACGGGATGCTGCGTATTAGGGGAGCCGGATGGTGGCTAGAGGCAAGGAAGATGGCATTGCCAGCAGTTGGCTTCCTGAATAGTCTAGTGCGTAATTCCAAGTTGTGTATGTAGATTTCTACATCCAAGAAACAGATGGAGGAACAACTCATCTGGCTAGTGAAGCCCAAGTTTAAGGAGTTGTTGTTGAGATCATTGATGAACACTAATGCCTCGTCTTGACTATCATTCCAAATTATGAGTAGGTCGTCAATGTATCTCAGCCACTTGACGACCTTGGTAGCAAGTATTTGGGGGAAGGAAGGCCGCAGGACCTGCTCCCCCCAGTAGCCCATGTGAAGGCAGGCATAACTAGGGGAGAAGCAGGCCCCCATAGTCACACCCCTTGTTTGTTGGAAAACCTGGTTCGTAAACAAAAAATAGTTGTGATACAAACACAGTTCGATCATTTCAAGTACCATAGAGGTGTGCTCATTAGGACAAGGCAATCTGCTGCTGAGATAGTGCAAAACAGCTCTGAGTCCATCCTTGTGGTGGATCGAAGTATACAAGTAGGAAACATCCAGTGTGATCAATAGGTAGCCAGGTTGCCAAGGTACATCCCCCAGTTTTTTGAGTAAATCTCCAGTGTCTAATACGAAAGATGGCAATTTTTTAACATATTCTTGGAGAAAAAAGTCTATGTATTTACTCACATTTTCCAGGATGCCATTGCGTGCTGATATTATAGGGCGTCCTGGAGGTTTCTTACTGTCCTTGTGTACCTTGGGAATAAATACGCCACTGGCATTACAGGATTCATGTTTCTCAGAAATTTGTACTCATCCAATGTTAACAATCCTCCACTGCGCCATGGCATACACTTGACGTACATCACATTCCAAGCAAGTTTTACATCTCCCATGTTAACTCTCTTGTAGCACTCTTTGTCATGCAGTTGGGCCCATGCTTCTTCCATATACAGTTGTTTGGGCCAGAGCACCACATTGCCACCCTTATCAGATTCACGGATGATGATGTTCATATCCCCCTGTAATTTTGTGATAAGTTAGTGGTATGCGGCATCTCGGTAGTGCTTTTTGTTTCTTTCTTTGAACTGTTTATTATATAGTTGTTTCAATTCGAGAGTTATTTTATCCTGGATGAGGTCGATTTTGTCCTTGAGCATGAGAGGGCAGAAGGTGGATTTGGGTTTGAATGGAGTCACAACTGTGGTAGAACTAACCCGCGTGTCCGTGCACACTGTAGGTAGAATTTTCTTGGCCTGTATCTGTTCAACTATTTGTGACAGGTCTGAACTGGCCCATGTGGAAGGTACTAATTCAGGATCCTGGACCACAGACACAGTGTTCTTGGCAGGTTTGGTGGTAGCATGAAACTTGCGGAGTTTGAGCTTTCTAGTGAATTTGAAAAAATCCACTCTGGTAGTGGCATAGTCGAAATTATTCGGAGGACTGTAAGAAAGACCTAATGCCAAAATGTCACTTTCTTTTTCGGTTAATTGGATATCAGTCAAATTAATCACAGTTTTTTAATCAGGGTCTAACGGCGCTTCCATTGCTGTTTCTTTTTCTGAGTTTGATTGTTGCCGCCGCTTGCGTAGTTTGTTGCAGCGGTGCCTTGCCCTGCGTTTCCAATTGTTGTTGCGTTTGTACTGGCATTTCGTACACTTTAGCGCAAGCTCTGCTTCCTGTTCTGTCGAACTGCATCTAGCTCCTGGGCAAGAGTGAATTTTCGAAACCCCAAGCGATTTGACTTTACTTGCTTGTTATCAGATTCACTGCCAGCATTTGAACTGGCGTCAGAAGAAGGACCAGGGGGCATATTACCAAGCAATAGCGATAATCATCGCTATTGCTTGGTTAGAGACAAAAATTTACCGCTGAGCTGCGGCGATTTTTATCGCAGATAAACCTTGGTCATGTGACCTAAAAATAACACTTTTCATTGGTTCAGAACTTTTGCTTTTCCCAAATCATGTAAACCCCTTCTTCTTTCCTCACTCTGACTTTCATCTTGGTGAGAGAAAGACCATTTTCCATTTTGATTGCAATGGCTTCTATCTTTGCTTCAGCTGGTGGACCCCCACCACCACCTCAACCTCCTCATGACAAGAGAGGACCACCATCACAATTCATCTCCAACAGAGAGGAGGAAGAGGACGACTTAGAAGAAGAGGACACTGATGAACCTGAATTTATTCAGGAGTTGCCCCGTGTTTCCCGAAGGAAAACAAGTTTTATTTGGCAGTTTTTCTCAATTCCTCGAGGGGAGAAGAAGGTTAATGCCAAATATGCCACCTGCCTAATTTGCAAAAAAAGATTATCTCGAGGCACAGAGAAAAAGTATAGTATGGGCAACTATACTATGCATCGCCATATGGTCAGGTGGCATCCATTAAATTACAGCCGGGCAGAGTTAAGGGACCTGCAAGATAATCCCCCGACAACTCCTGTGGCCAAATCAACTTCAAATATATCTTTGACTGCAAGAGAGGCACAGGAAACTGTGCCAAACATACAGCCAAACTTCAAGCACATGAAGTTTACGTGCATACATTGTGGTGCTATGCTCTCATGTGGCAACATGAGCGTAAACTTAATCAACTTGGTGTTTGATAACCATAACTGCCCTAACCCACCCAAGCAGTAATTTTTTCTTTGCTCCTGTTGAGCCCTTTTCAATGCCTGTTTTTTTGTTGTTTCCCCTCCATGAAAAACACAAAAAAAACATAAAACTGTTCTAAAAATACAAAAAAAACAAAAAATGTTCAGAAAAAAAATAAATAAAATAAAACAACAAAAACATTAAAAAAAAGTTCTTTTCAGAACTACCTCCCCTTTGAAATAAAATTGCTAGAATGTTTAGCACTCTGGCAAGCTCTATTTCTTTTGGTTTGCTTCAAGTTGGCTGCCCGGTTCGCGAACTTGAAGCGAACCAAAAAAATATTAAAAAAAAAAAAAGAAGAGTTAGTATAAGGGAAGTAAACAGAGAGTAATGTAAAAAGAAAGACAGCTATAGGGAGTAAACCAGAGATAGTGTTTAATAGATCTATTTATTAATTCAGGATGACGATAAGGTGTGATGTCTCCTGAGGTTTGTTTAAGGTGAGACCTACTCAGGGTTACAGACCAATTTTACACTTGTTGAAGAATACAGAGCAGATAAAGCATGTGAAGGCCTACCAATGAAGTAAATCATGTCCTCTTATTACATCATTCATGACATGGTCAGTGACATCATCAGCAGTGCATTGCGGGTAAAAAGAGTAGAAAACATTTACCTTATAATTCTTGTTACCTTTTTAAAATATTTTTTCATACTTTCAATCTGTAAAAGAGAGAACAAACATTTCCAAAAATATTACAACATGTATTTAAAAATTAGAAAAGAAAAGGGAAAGGGTTCAAGAAGAAACACTTTTTCAACAACTTTGACATTTACAGAAGCCTCTGCTTCTCTACGTCCCCTACACAATCCTAAAGATATATATTTTAAACAAACAGTATCTTCATGCTGATGAACTGAGACCTATTTTGGAACATGGTACTTCTTTTGCACTGCTGATGTCTCACAATAGTGATGCAATAGCAGCGCAAAAAAGATGTAAAGCCATCATAAAATTGTGTCTAATATTTTAAATGATAGTTTCAGGATGCAAATAAGATGTCTGCTTTGAAGAGCTTTCTTTGAGGTGAGGCCTATTCCTTTTTTTTAAAAAAACAGTACCCAGAAGTACAGCACTGTAAGCATTAAAATTGACACTTACAGAAGACTCAGTTTCTCCATATCTACCTCACATTTCTAAATGTATATCATAAGTACAAACAGAAGAACATTAATTATACATGTTATATGGTTTATTTTTGCTGTTCTCAGAATGTATCAAATTTCACTTAAATCAGTGACTTGAAGGTATTCATCATGTAACAGCGGGGAAAAAAAAACACAATCAAAATGACTGTGTTTAAAAAACCCATACAACCTAAGAAATCTGATTTCAAAACTCCTTAAAATTAACTTACTTTCAATGACGTCGAAGGATCTCCTATGAACAGCATCCACTCTGTTGTGCTATAAATATTTTCAGCCCGTCACTTTCTGAAAGAAAACCTCCATCGATACGAAAAATATGTTACATAGAAGAAAAGACTTCTCTCATTCTATCACATGTTTCCACTAGGCCAAATCATGTTGCCGCGATTCGCAACTCTTGTAATTCTTCCAATCAAATCCCGACATTTTCTATTTTCGCAACTTTCAAAAAGAATACATTTAAGATTATTTTCACAATCCTGGACTACTAATATCTTACCCTTCTTTGTCACTCATGTTCTCCTTTTCCTATGACACTGATACTGCTTACTATGAAGCAGACTTACTTGCATCAGGTTTATATAGTTGGATTTTTAAATTGACATTATAATTAAAAGTTTTGGACCAATAATCTAGACAGCATTGCAGACTTACATTCCCTCTACTTCATGAACCTTTTGCAATTCTTCACAGGAAATCCCGAGATTCTTTCATTAAAATTTTGGTTTTAAAAACACCAGGTAAGAATTTTTAAGGTCAAACGGCAATTTTTTTTTTAAAGTTACAACGGAATCATTGCAGAATGACCAGCCGTTTCGAGACTTTAAATAAGCTGTATAATGTCCTGATGTTGTTGAAGGACCATCGTGATAGATAATTGCTACAGTTACAAAAGTCCTTCCTGATATTGAAAGCTGAGAAGCCACAAATTTTTTTATTAAAGTTGACAATTTTGATCCATCAGGCCTACATCGTTGAATCATTAAAATGACATACTGTCCATATCTACGTATAAATAATGCTGACATCATTTCAGATTTACATTGGCTACACTCCATGTTGTGATCCGCTGCATTTACTAGCTTATTAAAGGAGACTGATTTACTGTCTGGCAAAGTTAAATATATAAATCTTTCTGAGTCTACACTAGTAGTACTTGATACCCTACAATTCTCGCAGTCATGCTGCCATTGATAAGAAAGCCCAAACAGGTGATCTACATCTACACCCTCATCTTGCAATACATCAAGCATATACATTAAAAACTCCTGACAATCTTGCTGATTATTTTCAGAGAAGTCTGTTTGACCTGAACATTCATCTAACAGATAACGAACTTCAGACACACTTTCTACTTTTGTTCGATCAGTGCTACATTTCTCGAAAACAGAATTCAACAAACAGCATAAAATTTGTTCTGAATTCAACAGAATCTGTTCTTTTAAACTCTCTAGTGAAAAGAGAACATTAACCACTACATTTGCATAGCAGTTGACACCAGAACTGTTTTCAAATTGAAAACCGACAACATCTTCAACAGAATCCACTTTCTTTCTGCTAACAATTTTCGGTTCATTGACTTTTAGTCTTTTATGCAACAACCTCCCTACTATTACTGATATTTCTACGTTTCCGGCCTACCACACGTTTCTCAAACAAAGGATATTGAGGCAAATGTGGCGCATACTCTCTTCTTAACCTATTGTATTCTTTATCACAATCTAGATCCGCACAAATGTTTGTGACATCACAGTCAATCAAGTACAATCCTGATAAAGTTCTAACTCGTGACAATGCCACATATGCCATACCCTCCTTGAACACAGAACTGCCAATATTCACCAATGCACTGTCTACACTTAAACCTTGCGATTTATGAATTGTTACCGCATATGCCAAGCAAACAGGAAACTGTTTACGGCGAACATATAAGTCTTTAACAAGCAAAAACCTAGCAGAACAACGACCAATTAGCTGTACTTCCTCAATGCCATCAAATTTTATTTTTTAAAATTCTATTCCATCTCTATTTCTGTACTTCTCAAAATCAACAACATTACCCATTGATCCATTTACCAGACCTCTTTCAACATGTAAATTTCTTCTCAAAATGATTCGGCAATTTAAACACACATTCAAAGTCTTTTCAAAACCCGCTGTTTTAGATATAGTCTTCTCTAATGAATCCAATTTTGATTTCAAATTTTCTGACAAAATAATTGTTGATCCCATGTGCTCTATTTTGTCAATAGCTTCAAGTTTCACAATCTCTTGCTTTTCTAAATTCAACATTTTGTTGTTGAAGATGGCACATTCTGCAAGAGTTGGCATCAAACATATTCCGGATTTCTTCTCAGTAATTTTCTGAAAAATATTCTCAGCCACAATCTCTTGTTCGGGATATAAATTTGAAAGTAATCGTGCATTTAAAGCTTCTTTTCCATGCTCGGTCACTTTTCCAATTCTAATATCTTGTAGAATATTCTTGTAATCTTCATCTTTTGCCTGACGCATATTTTCATGCAGTTCAGCATAATTGAAGTTTAACCATATATTGACGTTGCCAATGCTCCCTAGGCACTTCCTGGTATCTTCATGCGTGAGTATTTTGAACACAGGTTCTCCTTTTACTGGTGTCAGCTGCAGAAGATCTCCGAAAACAATGATGTGTTTGCCACCAAATAACACATCATATTCAGTTTTAAGTACTTCTTGCATTCTCAAATGCACAAAGGCAAGCATGACATTGGAAACCATGCTTACTTCGTCAATGATAAGTAGTTTCATTTTCCTCAAGACTCTTGAAACTTCACAGCAAGCATCCCCAGATAACTTGTGATATTGTAATTTGTTGTCATGCTCCACCGGCAGCATCAGTAGACGATGCAAAGTAATACCTTTAATGTTATGTGCTGCAAGTCCAGTAGGAGCGGTGACAACACAAGACAGCGATGACTCAGTCCTTTCCTGCAGATAGCATGAAATTGCTTTAATGAGGAAACTTTTTCCAGTTCCCGCTTCTCCACTCACATACAGTAGGACAGGCTTCAACGATGTACATGAGCACTCTTTCTTCTCATGACTTAATCCATGCTCAATTTGCTTGGTAACTTCATCATATATTTTCCTCTGCTCAACGTTGAGTTGTTTTTCCAAGTCTTCTAAGTTAACTGAATCCTCCTGAGCATGTGCCATGGCTCTTTCCACTTCATTCATAGCAGTGGCAGCTTCATTTTCGATAATAGGTCCTCCAAGTGGATCTTGACTCAATGAAACAGAACTCTGACTGTCCTGAGAACTGTCTCTGGCAATCTCGGCTGCAATCGTTGCTTCCTGCTCAATTTCCAAAGTTAGCATTTCTTGATATTTGGGAAAAGCAGGACATTCTATGCTATCCTTAGCAGCAGTGAAAGAGTCTTCGTAACAGAGGAAATCTCCAAGCAGTTCCTCTTCTGCACGCCAAGGCTTGAAAAGTTGCAAAAGTGCTAAATAGAAAAACTCCTTTTTTTTTGAAGATTCGCCACTCAATTTTCGATGGTTTACTAATTGGCATTTTCTTTGCTTGACCAGGCATCCCTCACTTCCAATTACAGCATACACTCCTTTCTCAATATCTTCTTTGATGTTCCTCTTGAATATATAATTTTGTAGAACCTCATATAGACAAACATTCTCAAGGTGACTGCTTCGATTTGGATAATATGTATCCAACATGTTGGTCTTCAAAATGTCGGTACTGTTTGGTTCCTTTTCTGCCAAATATTCAATTTCCCGGACAGGTTTTAGAACCCGATTTCGCGTTGCAGCAAGACCAAGACTCGCCCAAACAATACTCCTGGATTTGGCATAGAGACTTGCTGAAGACAATCGATCTGAACATTCGTAAGCTCCGATTTCTCGATGCGACAACATCTTCAGACTGAAACTGTACAACTTCTTGCTGAGGCTCTTTTCATGGGAAATGTCCTCCCACATATCCTTCAGTTCTGTCTTTTCTTTTTTGGTGATGTAAGATGTCACATACCGAGCCACAGCCATACAGTTGTCACCCACAAACTGTATATCCATGTTAGCATTCCACATGGACAAAATCACTGGGTTGTAGTCGTTGATGTACTTGGACTCTTCGTTCCTTTTCAAATTGTATGTATTTTTGGGTGATTTCCTCGTCACATTATGTCGCAGTGAAGACATCAAACTGTTCACTTTTCCTTTAGAAATCACCGGTCGTGGAAAGTTGAAACGACATTTGGTGTAGAACTTGTCCTTGTTTCTGAATTTACGACGACAGTACTTTCCACAACGATGGCTTTGGAAACGTAGAACTTGTTCTCTTAGGCTTTTCTTCTCCGTTGCGTTTGGAACAGCACACGTAGAATACTGTTCTATGAAATTCATCACTAAGTCATCCGGATCTGTTCCAAATTTAGGTGCATCCTTGATCCACAACAACATATGTATATGAGGAGCACCTCTTGCTTGGTACTCCTTTCTCCAGAAGAAATCCAACACCTCTCCAAGAGGTGGATTCTTCTTATTTGTGATGAAAGACATCATAGCTTCAAATCTATGATTGAAGTACCTGCATACATTCACAGGATCCAAAGAGCACAGTTCTCCAGGTGTCTTGAATTCAATGTTTTCAATATTTCCATTTGCCTCTCGTAGAAATTCAAGTAAGTCTTCCCAGCCATACTCGGCACAGCTGAGAGTGAGGAACCATGTCGGAGTTCCTAAGTTCCTCAGCATACATTTTAAATCACCATGACGACGGTACCAGTACTCATTAGTACCACGCTGACACGCCATGAGATTAATTAAGTGAGAATCCAAAATACTGTCTTGGACATTGACTTTATGCATAAAGTCCCTTGCCGAGATATTTCGCATCTGTATACCACTTTTTAAGATGTGGTTCACTGCATATGACAGTCCAGACAGATCGCTTTCAAACAGGAGATGAAACAAATAGGGAATGCATTGACGAAACCTAGGATCTTCTGCATACAATCGTAAAGTCCGGTATTCAGACGCAGGAATTTGATGAGGTCGCTCATCATATCTTCCTCCTCGACCTGTGGGAAATAGCTGTGGGAAACACCGAGCTTCCAAACTTTCCTCCCAAACACTAATGGGATTCCCTTTGGCTTGTTTCATTTGAAACAACTCAATAGCATTCCCCATGACTTCCTTGGAATGCAAAGGATGAACACTATAATGTTCATATATTTCTTCACTTTTAGAGGCCTCTACTTTCTCAATTTGGCCAGCACACAAATCGCTATCCTCTTCATCACTTACTTCCTCTTCTGCAACATATACATTCTTATAGTACTTATTATTTTTCTTCAAATACACTGTTGCCTTTTTGACTTTCCTAACATCCACTAAATCTTGCCATATTTTCTTATTCTTTGTTGGAACCCCATTAACCAAGATAACCAGAGGTTCCTCTTCCACTTTTTCTATTCCAATTGTGTTAATGTTTTTGTTCAAATCTAGAGGCAAATAAACAACTCTTCCCTTTAATCCTCTCTGTAAATCTGCTGGAGGCAACTTCCCTGTCTTTGGCTCCATTCTTACAATAGCCTGAAAGGGATGGATACTTTGAATCAAAATAGATTCATAAGTATTTAAATCCTTCAATTCAGAAGGAATCTCAACCAATTCCAGATTATTATGAACTGCCCTAGCAGGCATCTGGTTTTGGTTTAATTTATTACAACAATAAGTACACACACGTTGATCCGATCCTAAATCAAAATAATTTTCTACCATCAAGTATGTGGCAAAATCCTTCCATTCACTATTATTTTCCCTTTCACTTTTTGCATATAAATCCACTACCTTAGTCTGATTCTTATAATAAGTGCGTCGACAACATACACAAGTGAAATTAGGCCTCTCACTTGATTTCATCTGAAACGTGGCAATTTCCTTCTGAAAATTATCTGTACTGGAAACCTGTACATTATCTTCAACATTACCCTCTACTTCAGGGTCAATTTGAACATTCTCATCTTTACTACTAAAGTAACAAAACTCAATTTCGTCACAAATATTCTTCACATCTATTTCAGAACCATGCAAAAGAGCAGCACATAATTGTTTAAGCATAATTGCTGGACTCTTAGCATAATACAACATTCTCACAAATTTTCTCACTTTATTATGATGCACTGCTACCATCCTGAAATGATGAAAAACACTCTGGCATACTCTCCTGGAAAGACAAGCCAGTGAATGACCACGCAAACCTGTCATTTGTCTCACTCTGCAAGGATCTAAATCTTGCAACAACTTCATTTTCTGCTTCAAACTTTTCTTATTAAATGTCCGTATAAAATCACAAAGCAAATTGATGGAAACCTGTCGCACACTGCAAATAGAACTACACTTCCAAATGTACACAGGACCCTTAGGACGTCTTCCTAAAACCTCATCACTTAGCACCTCTTCTGTCTCTGTTGTCACAAGTTTTTCTTTTTCAACTGGACAACCATCCTTCACTTCATAAGCTCGACCACTGGTGTCAACTGCAAACATCAAATCATTATCCTGAAAATAACTCTCCTCATTAAAAAATGCCTCAGAACTTGAACTATGCATCCATTCTCCGGAAAAAACTTCACAAAAGTTACTACGATTTACTACTCTCTTCCATCTACTGTTTGTTTTGAAATCAGAAATTACCTTGCTTAGTTTCCTAATTCTATTGATTACCAAAATAAACAACTTTCGCTTAATTTCAAAAGCATGATCAATAATTTTCTCTACATTTTTCTTCTTCTTATAAAATGCCGCTTTCAGTTGGCCTTTTTTAATATTTCTTAATAAATTAACTATTATCCTGTTACGGAACATTCGTTTTCGAATGTCCCTAAACTGTTGTTTCCTTCTACTATCATGCACAGAGTTATCTCTTCCTCTACCAGTAACATTTTTGATGGGTCTTTCCTTTCCATTTAAATTACTCTTCTTTTTCTGAACTGAAACATTTTTGCGAAAAATACTTTTTTTACTAAAAATATTTTTTAAGAATGATTTTGTGCTCTTACCCGGAGCTTTCTTGGTGTTTTGATAAGTATTTGGGGAAGAGGACTGCTGCAATAAAACATCATCCTGCTGTCTTTGACGTTTTCTAGCCTTTCTAATACGATTTTTCGTTGGCATTTTTCAAATTTAAAAAAGATCTGCAGTTGAATCTGTGGAAAAATATAATAAAAAATTTTATTAACCACTATTACCAAACAGTAAATGAATAACAGTCATCAAAAACTTAACGTCCTACTTATTATTTAACATAGAAAATCTTTTGCACCAGCACTGCATCACAAGGACATTTTCAGTCATTTCCTCTTGAATGCAGGTATACAATTGATTTATATGCTGTGTTTAAAAACGATTTTTTGAAATCAATTACATTTCTGGATATGTACTGCTAGAGCTTCATAGGTTGCTTTGGGTCATATTTATAAGGCATATGAGTGTCTATAATGTTATTTTTCCTTTTTAAATGGAAAGCCTTCTTCATGGTGCAAGTTTCTTGTAAATACGCTCCCACCTGCGAAACGGAACTTTGCGATGCGAAGCTGATTGCCTCCCCGGTGTCTGTCAACATTCTAAACAGACCGGAGCGACCGCCATCTTATCTCTCGGTAGGATCGAGAGAGAAGAAGAGGTGAAAAACGAAGGGGGAATTTAATGAAAGGGGGCAAGGTATACCCCTCTTGACCCCCTAGGAATGTTGTTGGGGTTTTTAAAGGGTCCCGTGGGGAAAATAAAAAAAATATATTTTTCACGGTAGAAGCGCTTTCCGAACACCGAACTGGGCCGCAAACTGCTGGCGAAACGGGAATTCGCCATTTTGTGCTTCGTTTTAATAAAATTACTAGGTATAAGGGGGTGCGGGAGACCATTTTGTGCTTCGTTTTAATTAAATTACTAAGTATAAGGGGGTGCGGGAGACGTATCCTAATCCCTTATATTTTCTGAGGGTGGCTGAGAAGGCTCATATATGTTGATACATGTGTTCCAGCGGCTGTGCGTGAGCTTTTTTTTTTTTTGCTGCGTGACGTCTATTAACGTTCGATTCGAAGGAAATCAGGAAGTGTTGACCACCAATTTGTCAGTGCGATAAAATATTTCATTATAAATGAATCCTTATTGATAAACATTGTCTGCGCCATCTTGTCTTTTTTACAATGCCACAATTTTGTCGTGCACGGCAGCCATTTTAGATGCCAGGCCGGTCCCAGGCTATCACCTAGCCCCAGCTGTAGAGAATCCAGACATGCCAACCCTCCCGATTCAGGCGTCAGACTACTGATTTCAGTGCTACTCTCCCGCCTCCCGATTCCTGCAAACAAAAACCCGGGGGCATATTACCAACAACTAGCGATAACTTGTTTAGAGACAAAAATTATCGCCGCACATCGGCGATTTTTATCGCAGATAAACCTTGCTATTAGCAAGGTTTATCGCAAATGCGATAAAAAACGGCCGCAATGCATGAATATCGCTGAAAAGTCAGCAATATTCATGCATTATCCAGCAAATGCTCTTAGCCATGTTATCCACCTCTCATTGGATAACATGGCTAAGAACTGCTCGCAAATGCGATAAGAAGCGGCCGCAATGCATCAATATCGCTGAAAAGTCAGCGATATTCATGCATTATCCAGCATATGCTCTTAGCCATGTTATCCACCTCCCATTGGATAACATGGCTAAGAACTGCTCATGGCCCCATGAGGAACGCTTTCCATTTAAAAAGGAAAAAATAACATCATAGAAAAGAATCGTTTTTAAACACAACATATGGAAAGGGGCGACCATTCGGTCCCCCCGAACGTATGGCGGAGTACCACGATCCCCCGGGAAGCCATCTTGGGCGGGAGGCGAGTCTCGGCTGGTATGCCCGAAGCGGCGTAGCCGGGGCGCGCCTTTTTCCCGCCCTGGAGTGGGCTGGCCTAGACACTGACGCGGCCGGGCCACGCCCTCGGGGCAGGCCGGGGCGGGTTTACGCCCGCCCTGAAGACGGATAAAAGGAGCAACAAGCCAAGGAAGCATCCTCTTGTTCCTGTGCTCTGAAGCTGCACCACCTCGCTGCACGTGAGCTCGAGACGGAACGAAGAGCCAATTTTGAACGTTGTAATCTTTCTTGTTTGTTTTGCAGATACTCTGTCGGAGAATGCCTAAGAAGGCGGGAAAGCGAATGACTACCGACCAGATGCTGCGTGTTCTCATGAAGGAGGTGACCGACCTAAAGAAGCGAATGGCGGAGAAAGACGAGGAAGGGGGGCCGAAACGTCCTCTGGCAGGAGCAGCTCCAGGAGGAAAAGGCAAGAGGCCTAGAAGGGGAGCAGCTGGGGGAGACGTCCCAGTTCCCTGTACCCCACTCGAAGCACCCACTCCTGTGCCGGAGGAAGGGAATCCGATTCCCGTAGTGGTCACCCCCGTGTCCGGGGAGGATATGCCGCCCGAGCTGGCAGCACAATTAGCAGCGTGGTTGGGTAAAGGTAGCAAGGGCGCCACGGCTGACGACGCGCAGGTGTTGGTGAGGCAGCTGCGGGAAACAAGGGAAGCGACGAAGGCACCATCGCCATCAGTTCCAGTCGCAGATACAGCTTCCGGTTCAGGTAAGCGGCCATTGCCGATTGCGAGGGATGAGTCGGCACCCTCTCGAAGGGAAAAATTGGGTCAACATGTCCCTCTGGCTATCAAAGAGAAGATATGGGCAGGGGAATATATAAACATCTTCTCGTTGCTTACCGATCATTATGAAATGGAGCATGTTAAGAGCCAGAAGGAGCTCATGCATCCGAGTGTTTGGCGCGCAAAGATGGCCGCCTTTAAGGTAAATGAAAACATTGGTAATTGGGGCAAGGCATGGGGGGTTTTTACATCCATCTTGGGTGAACGTAGGCCCGAATTGCTGCCTGAATTGCCGATTTAGCAGTCACGGATCATGGGGTATTCAGTATCTCACGAGGGCAATCATTGGTTTTGTTACGATAATATTTTCAGAAAAGCGAAAGAGCATGATAAAAACGTAACTTGGGATTGTTATGATTCTGTGTCCTGGTCCAAAATGGAGGACTCTGGTATGTTGAAGGTGCCGTTGGTAGGGAGTAACGTTGGTGAATCCTCCCGCCAATATGCGGGGAGGCCCTTTCGATCAGGTACGAGTAACGACAATCACTCGAGGCCAACCGGCAACGCAGGTAAAAGGGGGGTTTGTTGGAACTTTAACAGGGGGAAATGTACTAGGCCCCAGGGGTCATGCAAATTTAGGCTCCTGAGTCCATGTGCAGAGCCAAAACGGGTGATAACGGGGGTAGAGGAGGCGCCAAACAGGTCTGACATAGTCCAAGGGGCGCCTTTACCTGCCCCGATTGATACCATGGCAATGATTCCCTGGCTCAGCGAATACCCGGATCACGCTTCCGCTGGGGTGTTGCGGAACGGGTTTTCATATGGTTTCCGCATCCCAGTGGGGGAGTTTCAGGGTATAGCAAAATGTAAGAACCAGATATCGGTCTTACAGCATACGACCGTGGTACAGGAAAAGATCGGGAAGGAGGTGGCTCGAGGTCGAGTCGCCGGTCCATTTAATGTGCCACCAGTTGCTAACTTTGTTTGTTCCCCTTTAGGGGTGGTCCCCAAGAAGGACCCGGGGGAGTTTCGGCTGATACATAATTTATCAGCCCCACGTGGTCTTTCCGTAAACGATGCGATAGACCCGGAAGTGTGTTCGGTGCGGTACGCATCCTTCGATGAGGCCGTAGCCACATTGAATCGCCTGGGGCCCGGTGCGCTGATGGCGAAATCTGATATCGAGTCAGCGTTCCGGTTGCTCCCGGTACATCCAGACGATCAGCATCTCCTTGGGTTCATGTTTCAGGGTCATTACTACATGGATAGGTGTATGCCGATGGGGTGCTCTATATCTTGTGCCTATTTCGAAAAGTTCAGTTGCTTCCTGCAATGGGTCTTCACGAGGAAAACGGGGTTTCAACATGTTATGCATTATCTCGATGACTTTTTGTTTCTGGGGGCAGCCGGGGATCCTGAATGTGGACAGGCTTTGACTGCATTTTGTGTCTTGATGAATCAGTTTGGCGTGCCATTGGCACCAGGTAAGACTGTGGGTCCCTCGACTTGCCTCGAGTTTCTGGGGATCGAGCTTGATTCCGAGGAAGGTTGTTTTCGTCTACCAGGTGACAAAGTGTTAAGATTCAGGACATCCCTGCAAATGTGTATAAGTGAGTCTAAGGTTAGGCTACATCAATTACAGCAATTGGTGGGACAGTTGAATTTTGCCCTAAGAGTTATACCGATGGCCCGCCCCTTTTCTCGCTCGATCGCTCAAGCCATGGTCGGCCTGAAGGAGGGTCATCATCGCACAAGGCTCTCGGCAGAGGTTCGCCAGGACATGCGCATTTGGTTGGCATTCCTGGCGGATTTCAATGGCCGAATAGTCTGGAACAAACCGGCCGTGTCCTCTGAGGAGTTGGGGCTGTGGACGGATTCGGCAGGGAGCATTGGTTTTGGTGCCATATTCGGCACTCAGTGGTCGGCACAAAAATGGCCGTCATGGTGGCATGAGAGTGGTCTGACAAGTGACATTGCTTTCCTAGAACTTTTTCCCATTCTGGTGGCCCTGAGAACTTGGCCCGAGGGGTTCAGAGATCACTCTGTGGTATTCTGGTCTGATAACATGACCGTTGTTGAGTGTATCAATAGCCAGGCAGCACGATGCAAGTGGATTCTGAGATTGCTCAAGGAAATTGTGTTATTGTGTATGCAATTGAATGTACTATTTAAGGCACGACATGTCCCGGGGGTGATGAACCAGGCGGCTGATGCGCTTTCTCGTTTTCGTATGCAGGCCTTCTGGGGTTTTCTACCCACAGCGGACCCGGTGGCAGCACCCTTTCCCGAAGCTCTCTGGTCTCTCGGTGCCCCGAACTACAGAACCTCGTGGGACAGAGTTTAGCACCCAGGACGAGGAAGGCATATGAAGGGGCGTTCCGTTCCTATTGGGCCTTTTTGGGGGCAGCTAGGGGGGAGCTTTGGGGCCAGGAGGAGTTGGTAGTGAAATTCCTGCTGTCTTTACGTCAGGCAGGCACATCAGTGGCTACGGCCCAGAGGCATCGGGCCGCCATTTCCTTTGTGGCTAGGGCTCATGGGATCCAGGACCCGACAGCGTCTTTCGTTGTGCAAAAAGCGCTACGTGGGTGGCAACGCCTTGAGGGTCGCAGAGTAGATGAAAGGCGCCCGATAGGTTTGGATAGGTTGGCCCTGTTATTATCTAGACTCCCTGCAACATGTTCATCCCAGTATGAAACAGTGTTATTCCGAGCCGCTTTTATGCTGGCATTCCATGGGGCTATGCGGGTAAGCGAACTAGTGGCGAGGAACAAGCGGGACGTGATGGGGGGACTGTGCCAAGAGCACGTTCAGATCAGAGGGGAGACAATGACTGTCTCGTTCATCAGGTCCAAGACCGATCAGGGTGCGATGGGTGATTGCATGATCATACAAAGGATCCCCGGGTCCTCCATGTGCCCGGTGAGTTGTGTAGAGGAGTATTTAGCACAAAGGGCGGCATCATGGGGGGGGACCTTGTTGAGACACGGTGACGCCACCCCACTGACGAGGTTTCAGTTTCAGCGGGTGCTTGCGATGTCGATTACTGCTGCGGGCTTGAACCCGGGCGAGTTTGGGACCCATTCCTTTCGGATAGGGGCTGCTACAGAGGCTACAGCCAGGGGTCTGAATGTTGAACAAATTAAACGTGTGGGGCGTTGGTCCTCCAATTGTTATAAGAGGTATGTGCGGTTGCACATGTTGTGAAGCCGTAACAATGTACTCACGCTTCTTGTTTTTGTTTGGTTTCAGTTGCGCAAGCCTACGAGGCGGGGCGGACTATGCAGTCGACCCAACACCGGGCCAGCGGTCGCACTTCACCGGCTGTGAAAAAGGAGGTGTGGGTCGTGGGCCACTCATACGTGAGGCGTGCCGCGGACGTATTCAAAGCAGGTGACATGAATCACGTGGCTGGGGAATACGGGTACAGTGTGTCCTTCTACGGAAAGGGCGGACTCTGTATTGACCAGTTTCAATCATTTTTTGAGGGTTTGCTAGGGCGGACGAGGTCACCGCCGTCTATAGTCATAGTACATCTTGGGGGCAATGATTTGGTCACCACTGGTAGACGACTTCTTCTTGAGGCGATGCTTTCCACTGTAAGTTGGTTGGCGAGGAGAGTTCCAGGGTGCACGATTGCATGGTCACATATGATCCCACGAAAAGTATGGCGGGGGGCTATTTCTGTTTCTGCTCTGAATCATTCAGTAAGAAAAATTAATAACAAAGTGAGTAGATTGTTCCGTTCCAATACACTGCATTCTATTTCGCATGGTTGTATTACTGGTGACAGTATGTATTTGGGGGATGGTGTTCATTTATCCCGGGTGGGGAACGAGTTACTCATAGGAGACTGTATAGCTTGGCTAAAGACTTTAAGACATGACCTTTAGGTAGGAGTGTTGTGGGGGGTCCGGATAGCCGGTCAACTATCCGGCCTGTGGCGGTAAGGTCATGATCGGTGAGCACTAATTGGAAGATCCCTATGAGTGGGCGTCACCCATTACGGATGGGAGCGCTCGTAGGAGGTGGCCATTGGCCCCTCAACGGGGAAGGCGGTCCCTTCTAAGGATGGGACGCCGAAAGGAAAGGAAAGGCGGTCAAGGCCCCTTCCTGGGTAGGGGGGGCTACAGCCCCCTCCCGGAGAATTTCCCGGGGCCAGGACATCTGCGACGGCAGATGTGGTAAGTTGTGTGGGGTTTGGGGGGGGTCTACGCTACCTTCTAGATTCCTCACACGAGTCCTCGGACGACCTTTAAGTGGCGTCGAGTTTATTGGGGCCCCCGTCAAGTCAAGGGAAATTGGTAGTTGCACTCGAGGTACACCTCGGTGCGGTCACCCCTCACAAGTGAGGGGGATATTTCTGGTTAGGGATCTTGACACCGGTTACGACCTTGCCGTTGGCCCTTAAACGTTAGGATGTACAATTTCAAAATTTCAAGTTAGATGTTTTGTAGGATGTTAGTTCGGCTAGGAGAACCTTTGTATTAGAGAATATGTTAAGGTTAGCCAAACATCGCAATGTGGTAATGAAATTGTACATAATATGAAACTGTCATTTTAACGTTTTAATTTTGTTTCATATTTAATTAAATATGGCCGGGAGGGTCACTCCCTCCCGTCTTCCAAAAGTTCAGAACTGTTTCCGGTTTCCCATCCTTGGGGATTGTGTTGAGAGGGGGTGGCGGGTATCTCAGCCATATGGAAAGGGGCGACCATTCGGTCCCCCCGAACGTATGGCGGAGTACCACGATCCCCCCGGGAAGCCATCTTGGGCGGGAGGCGAGTCTCGGCTGGTATGCCCGAAGCGGCGTAGCCGGGGCGCGCCTTTTTCCCGCCCTGGAGTGGGCTGGCCTAGACACTGACGAGGCCGGGCCACGCCCTCGGGGCAGGCTGGGGCGGGTTTACGCCCGCCCTGAAGACGGATAAAAGGAGCAACAAGCCAAGGAAGCATCCTCTTGTTCCTGTGCTCTGAAGCTGCACCACCTCGCTGCACGTGAGCTCGAGACGGAACGAAGAGCCAATTTTGAAACCCACCCACCAGCCCCTGAGGACAGCAAGTAGTTTTGAATAAAGTTTGATGTGGTAACTCTTTTGTTTGCAGGTCCGGATTATTATCGTGATAACCTTGAATATGCAATAAAGAAATGGTTAATTTGTGGTATGTTTTGCAAATAAAGTAATCCTGCTCTAGTGTTGATCAGTAGCATGTTTTTAATAAAATTGTTGCTTTTAACTGTCTTTTAAGTAATTTAGTCATTTAGTTTAGAACTCATTTAGTTTAGAATTGTCGTATTTATTTTGGTCGGGCGGTAAGGTCATGATCGGTGAGCACTAATTGGAAGATCCCTATGAGTGGGCGTCACCCATTACGGATGGGAGCGCTTGAAGGAGGTGGCCATTGGCCCCTCAACGGGGAAGGCGGTCCCTTCTAAGGATGGGACGCCGAAAGGAAAGGAAAGGCGGTCAAGGCCCCTTCCTGGGTAGGGGGGGCTACAGCCCCCTCCCGGAGAATTTCCCGGGGCCAGGACATCTGCGACGGCAGATGTGGTAAGTTGTGTGGGGTTTGGGGGGGGGGGGTCTACGCTACCTTCTAGATTCCTCACACGAGTCCTCGGACGACCTTTAAGTGGCGTCGAGTTTATTGGGGCCCCCGTCAAGTCAAGGGAAATTGGTAGTTGCACTCGAGGTACACCTCGGTGCGGTCGCCCCTCACAAGTGAGGGGGATATTTCTGGTTAGGGATCTTGACACCGGTTACGACCTTGCCGTTGGCCCTTAAACGTTAGGATGTACAATTTCAAAATTTCAAGTTAGATGTTTTGTAGGATGTTAGTTCGGCTAGGAGAACCTTTGTATTAGAGAATATGTTAAGGTTAGCCAAACATCGCAATGTGGTAATGAAATTGTACATAATATGAAACTGTTATTTTAACGTTTTAATTTTGTTTCATATTTTAATAAATACGGCCGGGAGGGTCACTCCCTCCCGTCTTCCAAAAGTTCAGAACTGTTTCCGGTTTCCCATCCTTGGGGATTGTGTTGAGAGGGGGTGGCGGGTATCTCAGCCATATAAATCAATTGTATACCTGCATTCAAGAGGAAATGACTGAAAATGTCCTTGAGACACATGAAAGCGTTTTCTAGAATGCCCTAGCACCATTTTTTGGACATTATTAACATGGCTATGTAACTCCCATAATCAAAATCTAAATTTGCCAAGCGCAGGTGGGAGCGTATTTACAAGACACTTGCCCCATGAGGAATGCTTTCCATTTAAAAAGGAAAAAATAACATCAAATACACTCAAATGCCTTATAAATATGACCCAAAACAACCTATGAAGCTCTAGCAGTACATATCCAGAAATGTAATTGATTTCAAAAATGGTTTTTAAAAACAACATATCTGTTTCAGCTTACATAAGAGACCATGGAATGGGCTTCATATACAACAATAACTTGTGTTACTGCATGCCAGAATGCTACACCGAATATGCAATTACAATTTCTCAAAGTAACAAAATCTATTTCTATATCACTACAGACAAAGTCACAGTTTAAAAACACAGCTTTCTTCATCATTTTCTCCTTAGCAAGGTTTATCGCAAATGCGATAAAAAACGGCCGCAATGCATGAATATCGCTGAAAAGTCAGCGATATTCATGCATTATCCAGCAAATGCTCTTAGCCATGTTATCCACCTCCCATTGGATAACATGGCTAAGAACTGCTCGCAAATGCGAAAAAAACGGCCGCAATGCATGAATATCGCTGAAAAGTCAGCGATATTCATGCATTTTCCAGCAAATGCTCTTAGCCATGTTATCCACTTCCCATTAAATAACATGGCTAAGAACTGCTCAGGGCCCCATGAGGAACGCTTTCCATTTAAAAAGGAAAAAATAACATCATAGAAAAGAATCGTTTTTAAACACAGCATATAAATCAATTGTATACCTGCATTCAAGAGGAAATGACTGAAAATGTCCTTGAGACACATGAAAGCGTTTTCTGGAATACCCTAGCACCATTTTTTCGACATTATTAACATGGCTATGTAACTCCCATAATCAAAATCTAAATTTGCCAAGCGCAGGTGGGAGCGTATTTACAAGACACTTGCCCCATGAGGAATGCTTTCCATTTAAAAAGGAAAAATAACATCAAAGACACTCAAATGCCTTATAAATATGACCCAAAACAACCTATGAAGCTCTAGCAGTACATATGCAGAAATGTAATTGATTTCAAAAATTATTTTTATAAACAACATATCTGTTTCAGCTTACATAAGAGATCATGGAATGGGCTTCATATACAACAATAACTTGTATAACTGCATTCCAGAATGCTACACTGAATATGCAATTACAATTTCTCAAAGTAACAAAATCTATTTCTATATCACTACAGACAAAGCCACAGTTTAAAAACACAGCTTTCTTCATCATTTTCTCCTTAATTCATACTATTCTCTATCTAAAATAAATAAATCTTTTCTCACCTTAGCAAATACTTTTTGAGTTTTGAAAACAGTCTCAGAAATACACCAAATTGTCTTCAGCAGAAGAAAAAGGATGCACTCCAGAGTCTGCAGCTATTGAAAGCACAGAAATACAGACATTCATTTCACATATCTCTCATATTAGCCAATCATAACTCTTCCCTCACTTTTTTCAAATCAAAACCCTTCCCCCCTCTGCCCTCTCTGCCTTTTTTCCATAGCAACGACCTCCTGGAAGACCTCTCATGTTTGCAAATTCACACAACAATGTTTCAATTGAACTCTGAACTCTCAGTGCACCTGCGTATCCAGTGCAATCTTTCATTAAAAGTTTCTTCCTTGACCATTCAAATTACATCTTTCAAAGAACACATCCATGCTCCCTAACTTTCTGTTTTCAGAAATGGAAATACACCAATCACTGCTAATGAATCATTAGCATTGGAAATCCACAGTTTTTTTTCTTTACAAACTCCTACTGTTTCAACTGCCCTTTCATTACCACACTTCAACTGACTGCAGCACAACCTTCTCCCACCATGTTTAACGTCTGGATTGTTGGACATAGTTATATCCACTGGGCTCAAAGGTATGCTGAGAGCAGAAATTTACACAACCTCAATTTACAAGATGTGGAAATTAAGTGGTTAGGCCAAAGAGGATTAAAATGTCACCAATTGATACCATTGGTGAAAACCTTTATGCATTTGCCAAAACCTGACCTGTTAATAGTGCACTGTGGAGGTAATGATTTGGGCACTTTGACAGGGGTAGGTCTGGAAATGCTTTTAAAGGACACCTTTGAGCAATTAATGGCACTTTTTCCTCAAACTGCCTTGGTATATTCCAATATATGCCAAAGACAGAAATGGAGGTGGTCCAACCAATTTTGTCCACAAATTGAGAAGTCGAGGAAGCATGTAAACAAATCTGTTTCAGCTTTCATGAGAGACCATGGAATGGGCTCCCTGTACAACAATAACTTGCGTTACTACATGCAAGATATCTACAGAGGAGATGGAGTTCACTTCTCAGATGAGGGCAACAGAATTTTCATTCTGAATTTAAGAATGTGCATTGGTACCTACTTATAAGTACCTAAATGTACCATAAACCCAAAAGCTCTTCTCAGAGCTACCCTTCATCTAATCACTCACAATTATTATTTTTTTCTAACTTTTTTCACTAATTTTCCACAAAATACGCTCCCCGAGGCGCTACCCGGTTCGCTAACCGAAAGCTAGCCTCGCGGAATTTTTTAAAAAAATGTTTTTTTCCGCACATATAAGCCTCCTCAGCCACCCTCAGAAAACCTAGGGGGTCAAGATAAGTCTACCGTGCCCCCTTCTACCCATTCTGAACATTATTTGCCCTCCATCTTGTATCTTAAAGCGACCGAAACACAAAATGGTGGACTCCCGTGACGCTTAAGGTTCGCTAACCGGGCCGCTTTCCAGAAAGCGGTCCTAAAAAAAGGTGGGAAAGTAATTTACAGAAAAACGACTAGAGACACTCTCACCAAATATAGATTAGCTCATACTACATAACAATCCCTTTCATTCTCACAAATTTGATTGAAATTTCATTTAGCCATTTAGCCTGTAGACCTATCTAAATACCCTGAGGTAAATTACTTCACAAAACACATCTAAAATATTGGAATTGACAACCAATGAAAACTTTACTTTCATTTACAATTTTTATTACCTGACATTTGATTGGTTATATACCTGAATATATATAAAGGAAGAGAAGGAAACACAGCCATTTTCACTGCTACTTCCTGAACTACATTTCAAGAGCCTTTTCACCTCCCTGTAAAGTAAATTGATAATTTGTAAGTGGCACTTTAAATTAATTTGTAAAAACGTTTATTGATAATTATTTACTGTCCCCCTGCTATAGTTATAGATACAGATAAGCTCCTCTGTTACATTTATTGATTGACTTACACTTCTCTGCTATAATTATGAATTTACTTACTTTAACTTCACTGTTAAAAAAACAGAACTACATGTCTGAACTTAAACCCAACAGTGCCCTAACTCTTCTAATATAATTATTTTTTTATGCAATTTACAGCAAAAAAATGGAAGGGGAGCACGAAAAAACCAATGTTTCCTTCGACATTACAACAGAAGACATTTTAACTGAAGAAAATGTGGATGAAGATTTTATGGATGAATCTTTTGATGAACAATTTATTGAAAGCTTACAAGACACAGAAACATCCATGTTTGACGAGATTCCAGATGATGTAATGCTGGAAGTTTTAATGAACTATGAAAATAATAAATACATTTTTTTTAAATCAAAATAAATAAATAAATAAATAAAACGAACAAAAACAACAAATAATTAACATACAGTATTAGAAAAGTCTATCATTCTTTTATCCTTATAGTACGCTGCCCAGAACGCTTTCCGGTTCGCAAACTTGGCGCTTACCACGCAAAAAAAAAAAATGTTTTTTTTTTTTTGGACCCTCCTAGGCCCTTTTAAAACCTCCACATAAAACCTAGGGGGTCAACGAGGATCTACTATGCCCCCTTATGGTAATTTCCCCCTTTGTTTTGGCCTCCTCTTGTCTCTCGATCCTACCGAGAGACAAGATGGCGGCCGCTCCGGACTGTTTAGAATGTTGACAGACACCGGAGGGCCAATCAGCTTCGCATCGCAAAGTTCCGATACGCGAAAAGTTCGCTAACCGGATCGCTGCCCGGAGCGCTGTTACAGATATATATCTTGATTTAAACGTTAATTTCTCAAAATCCACTGAAGCACATATATTGAGACCTAGCAAAGGCACATCGGGCTAACAGTCCCTACAATTTTGCCAAGTTTCGTGAAAATCCATTCAGCCGTTCGGGCTAAAAGTGAGTCCAACCGCCCTATGGAAATTAACATGGGAAAAACGTGTTTTGGGACCCCCCTTTTTTCTCGGCCCCCCCTTGACGAACCCCCCCCAAATTTCCAGGAGCTGCTCAGAAACAAAATGTGCCATTTACCTGAAAATTTCAGCCAATTCCGTCCACAAACGCCAAAGTTATTAGGCATAGAATTTTCAGAAATCCCATAGGGAAAAAATCCTAACTATATATATCTACTGGCGACCGCCAGTAGGTAATATATATATATATATATATATATCAGACCCTCCAGTTTATCGCGATTTCGCGATTCACGAAAAAATCGCGAAATCGGCAGATTACCGCGATGGCCGCGATAATAAGTATATTGGCCGCGATATTATGCCTTTTATTGGCTGCGCGCCGCCTCCCCCCACTCGTGTGTGTCAACAGCTTCCCGGGACACACACAGACAGTCCGTTTTTGAGCTGCCAGCCGCGAGTACTTCACAGGTCATTAAATGACCTTTCACTTGTTAATGAGGCTTTTATTGCTGGAAGGGGGCGGGGGGCACATTCTTTTCATCCTTTCCAGGCCGGGCCCCCTGGTTACGACCTGTGAAGCGCCTCGTTGTGGGCTGCACAGTGCATCGCAGCACAGTTGAAATACCTGAATACTGCATGTGTAAAATGCCTGTCCTGAACGCTTCCTCGCCTTCTCGACATTTTCTCGATGGCACCACTGTTTTTGAATGAAGATATTTCACTATTGCTGAACAACTACGATAGCAAAAGCAGCAGAAAAGATGGGGTGATGGATTCCATTGACCTGGACCCCATGTTTCACATATGTTTCTTGTTCAGTTTACAGACGTTCTTTTAAATCCACAGGCAGCGACCACAGCAGTGTGACTCAAAACCTAAAGATGACTTCTTAAACTATTGTTTGCCTTTCCACTAAATTGGCAGAGAATCAATCGGTCTAAGGATTGGGAATAATTTGTATTGCGACGTAAGATTGTACATTTGAAAGAAATATACACCATTACACATAATCATGTAAAATTCTCTCTTTTACAATACATGAGGGGTTTAATGACCCTGACAAAGACAAGTGGCTACCTTGCAGCAGTTGTGTGCTCTTAGGACTGCCTTGAAATGCTGGCAGTTAACTTAAAAAAAAAAAATAATGACTTCTTGTAGGTCAGTTTCCTCTCCATACTTCTTAAAAGAAGGTGGTGTTTTCTTCAACTTCTAATACTGGAGTCCTGTCAAATGCTTTGTGGACTAGCTCACATATTTTAACACAAATCATTCTTATCACTTATTAAGGAGGTTAATTCTAAGGTGATTACGTATTGTTTCCATGGGTGGTCTTGCTCAACATAGGTGACAGGAGTGTTACATTTTATGTAAAAATCATGGCTCGAGCCACATTCAGTTGAATGTAAGGATAACTCAGTAAATTCAACCTAGACTGGACTTCCTGACAGGTGGTATGGTGTCTGTTCATTGATTGATGCACTTTCATTTATGTGTAGGTTTTTATATCTGCATCTGTCCATGCACCAATTGTATACCTCTGATACTTAAACTGCCAGATATTTCATTTATTAAGCTGAATTATAATTTGTGTGATAATTAACACAAAATCGCAGTTTACCCGTGTTAAATTCTGTAAGTTCAAACCTGCTGAAATTTATCAGGTGAAAAGGTTGCGGAGTGGAGGAGGGGTGCAAAACATTAGAATTTGGTGTGTTAAGATACAATTAGGCTCGTTGTGTAATTTTCCTTTTATTAACTGAACTGTACTGTACTGAAATGCCTGTAAGCTCCTGCTGTAAAAACCATGAGGTCAGTTTCAGTTAAGGATGATTGCGGTATTAGGTGTCTGCGTCTTGGCCAGAGTCAGGAGGTCTGACTCCATTGGTAGCACTGAAGAGCATGGCTGGACTGGCCAGCTAGGCTAACGCACACTCACCGCACATGGCGGCTGAATTTATCATTATTGTCTGGGCTGTTTTAAGTTCCCAGTCTGGCACTACTGAAGAGTGACGGAGTGATAACCCGTACCAGCTCAGCGCCATCTTTGGAAAAATAAAAATAACACAGTAGGTCAGATTAACAAAGGTGTCTAAGATTACGAGAATCAGTACTACTGGAACACTACCTCACATATTCATCAGTGACAGGGATCCTAGAGAAATCAGAAGTTCCTCATCCGTTTCTGGAAGGAAGGAAAATGTATAATTTAGCAGGTCCTAAAAACAGAAGTGGGGGGGTCTAACCAAGTTAGGCAGCATAGCGCGTGACATCACATTGAGTGACATCATTGAGCGCGACATGGCACGTCGCATCACAGGAAGTTGCATCAAGACCCATGACCTCACAGGAATTGACATCACAAAATGTGACACAAAATTTTAGACCTAACACTTCTGTTTAGCCCAACTGGCAGATGAAGAATTGCAATTCCAAGGGATAACAGCCTTAACCTGTGGGCTGCTTCCTCTATTCCATATTCCAGATTGCGTAATCAAAGTGGAATACTCAGCTAAAACAGTTTCCATTGATTGAAGGCTGAAAATTAATGTTTATGAGTAAAATAAAGTGCCTTTAAAATGCCGCTAAATTTCCATATTTGTGCCGCTAAATTTCCATATTTGTGCCGCTATATTTGCGAATCCATGCCGCTATATCCTGGGGGGTCTGATATATATATATATATATATATATATATATATATATATATATATATATATATATATATATATATATATATATATAAATATATATATGTATATATATGTATATATATATATATATATATATATATATATATATATATATATATATATATATATATATATATATATATATATATATATATATTCACTGAAAAAACCATAGGTTATAGACCATATATAGTTAGGAATTAGCATTTACAAAACCTTGAAAATTCACTGAAAAAACCATAGGTTATAGACCATATATAGTTAGGGATTAGCATTTACAAAACCTTAATTTACTCGCACAAAACTATTGAAATTCGCATATATAGTTAGTTGCACTAACTACATATTGCGCAACCGCAATCCACTGCTGATGATGTCACATATTACATCATTCATGACATGGTCAGTGACATCACTGATGACATCACTGATGACAACTCAAATGACATCACTGATAACAACATCCAGTGACTGTATGTTTCTGTAAAGTAAAAATAAGTCTAACATATTGAAGAATGAGTGGATGTATAAGTGTCTGGATAAAGGATTTAGTAGGTGCATGACTGACTGCATAAGAGAGTGATTAAATGTGTCTCACTGAGTGCATGGGTTAGTGACTAAACTGTCTTAATTTGTGCATCATTATGTCTGTTGTTCTGTAAACTGCTGCATGTGTTGATCAATAGCTATATGAGTAACTATATGGGTTATTGATTGGTTGCCCAAGTATTTGTATGGGAGAGTGAGTGTGTGTGTGTGGGTGGCTGGGAGGTGTGTGACTGTGCATAGATGTGTGAGCAGTTGATTCACTAGATGTATGGGTTCAAAAGTGCATGTGGAACAGCTGTATGGGTGGTTGATTGTGTGCATAAGTGTATTGGTGAGTGAATGGATATCTCAGTGCTACATGTGAAAGTAAGTACATATGTAAAACACAGTACATGTGAGATTGACATATATAAATAACTGTGCATAAGAGCCAATGAATGTGTGAGTGGCTGTATGGATCATTGTAAACTTGTATCAGTGATTGTATAAGAGAGTAAATATGTGTTACAATATGTTTGAATAAGCAAGGTGTGTATAACTGTATAGTTGAGGAAATGGAGGTGTGATTGATTCTTTGCATGACTGACTAGGTGTATGAGTAACTCCATGGATGAGTGACAGTCTGTGAGTGTCTGTTTACACTGAGTGAATCTAAGGTTATATTAGAGTCTGAAGAGGTTCATCGTATTATCACATGAATGATGTCATCAGTGATGTTATCAGTGATGTCATTTGAGTTGTCATCAGTGATGTCATCAGTGATGTCACTGACCATGTCATGAATGATGTAATATGTGGCATCATCAGCAGTGGATTGCGGTTGCGCAATATATAGTTAGTGCAACTAATTATATATGCGAATTTCAATGGTTTTGTGCGAGTAAATTAAGGTTTTGTAAATGCTAATCCCTAACTATATATGGTCTATAACCTATGGTTTTTTCAGTGAATTTTCAAGGTTTTGTAAATGCTAATTCCTAACTATATATGGTCTATAACCTATGGTTTTTTCAGTGAATTTCAATGGTTTTTTAATAGCAAATATGAAAAGCTTTAAAATGTCAAGTACGTGGTAGGTAAAAATTTTTTCGTGTTTATGCACGCTGATGTGCTTTGAACGCTACCCCCCCCCCTCTTTTCTTTTAGGAGTATTCTCTCTTTGCAGATAGTGAAGGGTAGGTAACGCAGGCCTTTGCCCCCGTTGTAATCCGTCGTGCCTGCTTCTCCCTCCATTTCATTAATTGTTATCCAAGCCTTTACTGTTTTTGAATTGGTTTTCTTTATTTCATTCTCTATTTACAAACAAGCACAGAGTCGCAATACTCTGTTTAGTCTTTGCAGATAGTGAAAAATCGTTTAAAAAAACAAAAGGAATCAAGCAAAATCAGTAGGCCACTAATGGGATCTCTTTTTGACCTCGCTAAAATAGAAACATTAGGAACAACCCCTCATGAGAAACACGAAACTAGTGACATGAACTGAGCTCGACACCATGATGGCTGCAGGACAGCTCGGCTCTGCCACCCACCCCGCCCAAAATAACGACAAACCCTATGCAAATATTATAAATATATACAACACACCAGCAAAGTAACAGGGTAAAACGTTTTATTAAATATCTATTTACATGGCAGCCTGCTGCAACATCCATCACTATTCCTGTCGAGGTACCATAGCTGGCGGCCTAGGGGTGGAGAACCGTTGTGCAAATTACCCGGGGACGACACCATGCACCAAGACTCGTCCCCAGTACATCCAGAGCTGATGTCCAACAAGTTGTGTGTGAGGATGCCTTGCTGATGCCGACACCCCCACCACCACCTTTTTGTTGCCTGATCCGGCTAGCTCAATCGATCGAGCATGAGACTCATGCACTCTGATCTCCTTGGCCTCAGTCAAGCATCAATAGTAACATTTTCATACATGAGTGTAGGTTCATGGTTTTCCATCCACATACTAAAAGCCTGGAGTGGGAGTGAAAGAACAATAACTAGGTAACAAGGAAGGCAGACGCTGTGGGAAGGACTCTGGATATGGTATGTTCCTTGGTCCCTGATTTACTTCGATGTCACTGCCTTGCACAAATGGCATAAGTCCTGGATGTTGGGTGCCATAGTTGAGGGTTCCGAGCAGCGCTTGTAACACTGTCTGCAGTTTATTTGCACCTGCTGCAGCTTCACTATTCTCAAAGTAAGTGGGGGCTGTTTGTGGACATGACTGCATTGGAAATCAATGTGATGCGGTGCCTCCCTGAACCGCTTGACGGAGGCCCCCGAGGGGCGGTATAATGGCGCTGACCCCCTCCCCAAGTCTTGTTGCCCTGGTGTGGCCTGAGATCGCCCCCGACATAGGCGGCCGGCTCCCGGGGTCAAGCGGAACTTTTTGCCTTTTGGTGACTCTTCCTTTCTGAACATTGTCCCACAATCCGTTTGACCTGAAGACACGTCCAGCGGTCCCCTAGTCCGACCATCACATATTCCTGCGCCAGGAGACGGGAGACGGCGTGGGATGTACTAGAAGGGAGAGGTGGCGCGAACGAGCCTCCCCCACCTCCCCAGGTGGAGGTTTCTCAGGTACACCCCAGCGCTTCACGCAACCAGCTGAGTTGCGCCCGCTCTTGCGGCTACAGCGTCTCGCCCACCATCCATTTAACGGAACCTTTTTGGACTGCCGAAAGGGGTTCTGGTCCAACCGCCGGTTGGTGGAGACATTTTGACTATATTCTGGACCTGCGTTGTCGCGTAATGCATCATATGACGCGCCGCGTTAGCGCACCCGGAAGTGCTCCGGTGCGCAAGGCGCAGCTTCCCGGAAACGATCCAGAGCGCGGCGCGCAGCGCGTAACGTAAGCATAACAGGTCATGTGACTTGTTAATAAAACTTTTCATTGGTTCATTTTACTTTTGTTATTCTAATGATGAAAGGCTTGATTATATGACCTAAAAATAACGCTTTTCATTGCTTTCAAACATTTTTTTTTCCCAAATGATGAAAGCCCCACCTTTTTTTTCTCGCTCTGACTTGTAAAGCAAAGGACCCAGATGCATTTACAGTTTATCACTAACAATGTCCCAGGCTAATGTATTTTCCCGGGAAATTTACAACTGTCCTGCAAGTAAAATATTCCTATTTCGAGAAAAAGGGCGTTTCTTCGTCCCATGAGGGAGCCGTTGAGCAAAAGAGGCTCGGCCTGCTGTCTTAGTCGCTGATAGGCATGAATATCGGATTCTTATCGATCACTTTATGTTGCAGGAGTGGAAAACACAACAGCCCTTGACCATTTATCTTTACTGCGTTCCTGCGTATTATACCTTTTAACCGTCATGTAATCGGGCTGCTTTATTTCACTTGCCTTTTACTGATTCGAAAACAGTGGCTATTATTCAAAACTTTACCAAAAAAGGTACTACTACCATGTTTTGTTTTCAAAACCTTTATTGTGAAAATGTCAGTATACAAATACGGGCCTATAACCACGTGGGCCGGCCACGGAGCAAACTGGAATCGTATATGATGAGGGGACATTTACACTGTAGAAGAACGTAACGGGCGGGCCATTAAGTTGCAAGAAGTAAGGTGTCAAACAGTTGCGGAATCGATGGACGTACATTTTATAATTAAAGTACGACAGGGCCAGTTACAATAAAATTATCTAGATATACATTTGCGGGCAAGTACCATGGGTGACGTTAATTCGAACTTTCAATAGTACAGTAATCAATAACACATCAGAACTTAATATCAATAGGGATGTCCAAATGTTCAATCAGTACTCGTCCCCGTCCGCCATGTCCTTCAAAACTGCATATGTATCTCGTGATATCAAGGTTGGGCAACCAGTACACAACAAGGGGCCTCATTTATGAGAAATGATGCATCGCTGCGTGAAAGCAGCGATGCGTCATTTCTCAGTGCGCACTCCTTGCGACATTCCTGATGCGTCATATTTAATGTATGACGCATCATGTCGCAAGGAGTTACAGATACGTCAGTATTTCTGACGTATCTGTAAGCGCAAAAGTGACGCATTGCTGGAGTGTGTCACAAAGTGACGCAACTCCAGCAATGCGTCCTTTCACATGGGGCAAGCCCCATGTGAAAGGGACTGCATCAGTCTTACGCCTGCTGCGAGGCAGGCGCAAGATTTTGACGCAACGGCGTCCTAAAAATGACGCAGAGAAATCTCATAGATTTCACTGCGTCACTTCTACGACCCTTCCTTGCGTCAATACGCCCCCCTTGAATACATTATACCTGGCGCAGGTATAATGTGGCGCAGGGGTTTACAAAGTGACGCATCTATCTAGATGCGTCACTTTGTAAATATGGTGCAACAAGGTGCATTTTTTACGCCACTGATGCGTCACAAAAAGTGACGCACCAGCGGCGTAAAAATGACGCACTGCCTCATAAATTAGGCCCAAGGAGTTACGAGTCCCATTTATACCGGCGCCATTTTGGGCGAGGCCGGGCAGGTCCAGGATATAGTCAAAATGTCTCCACCAACCAGCGGTCGGACCAGAACCCCTTTTGGCAGTCCAAAAATGTTCCGTTAAATGACAACAGAAGAGATAGGCAAGAAGAACAATCAGTCAAAAGAGGGGACGCTTTCGTGAATGGGGCCCATGCCCTAGCAGGCAAGCGTCTGAGTTCCAAGGTGTCCCAGGGCCATTTTAGTGGACCAGGCCCAAATCCAAAGAGCCGGCCGCCATTTTGAAAGTCTTGTTGCAGCCGCCTTTCGCTGCACCGCAAAAGTAAACGCAACTCAGCTGGATGGGGGGTGAGGCACTGTGCCGCAAGAGCAGGCGCAATGCAGCTGGAAGGTGAGTGAAACGCTAAGGGGCGCCCCACTGCAGATGAGGTATCTCCACCTGGGGAGGCGGTAGAGGGCCGTTTGCGTCGCCTCATCACGACCCCCCCCCCGGCACCCCACGCCGTCTTTTGGCGCAGCATTGTAGGATGGCCACACCAGTGCGGCAACTTGCTGGACACCACCTCGGTGCCATCTGGATCTCTGCACGTTCGAGTCGCTGTACCGCAAGAGTGGGAGGAAAACAGCTGGATGGCGGGTGAGTCGCTGTACAGCAAGAGCGGGCGGAACTCAGCTGGATGGCGGGTGAGTCGCTGTACCGCAAGAGTGGGAGGAAAACAGCTGGATGGCGGGTGAGTCACTGTACCGGAAGTGCGGCCGCAACTCTGCTGAACGGCGAGTGAAATGGCAAAGGCCGCCGCACTGCACATGAGGTGCCTCCACCTGGGGAGGCGGGAGAGGGCCGTTCGCTCTGCCTCTCCCCCCCCCCCGGGCACCCCACGCCGTATTTCGGCGCAGCATTGTAGGATAGCCACACCAGTGCGGCAACTTGCTGGACACCACCTCGGTGCCATCCGGATCTCGACGCGTTCTGCTGCCTTCGGCCTATTCGCACATCGGTCCGCTACTGACGCCGCCTCACAGGCCAATGGATTTTGTAGGCTTTTTATAGCCCAAAGCCGCATAACAGGTCATGTGACTTGTTTATAAAACTTTTCATTGGTTCATTTTACTTTTGGTTTCCTAATGATGAAATGCTTGATCATATGACCTAAAAATAACAATTTTCATTGGCTTGAAACATTTTTTTTTCCCAAACGATGAAAGCCCCATCTTTTTTTTTCTCACTCGGCAATCCAAAAAGGTTCCGTTAGATGACAACAGAGGGGACAGGCAACAAGAACCATCAGTGAAAAGAGGGGGGGGCAAGTTCTTCCCTACCGGGTCACGTTGAAGCTCCACCGGAAGTCATCGAATTGATAGTCTACAGTGTTTCTGGATGTTTCAGACAGAAGCTGGCGTCAGCATGAGAGCACCACCATCTCGTAGCTCCGTCGTGGCCATTCCGCAAGCAATCATGGCAGCCGCTCCCCACCGGAAGCCTGCGGGAGTCGGGGGCCCCCAAGACTTTTGAAGAATCTTCAAGGCTGAGGGGGCGCTTTCGAGAATGGAGCCCAAGCCCTAGCAGACAAGCGTCCGAGTTCCAAGGTGTCCCAGGGCCATTTTAGTGGACCAGGCCAAAATCCGAAGAGCCGGCCGCCATTTTAAGAGTCCTGTGGCAGCCGCCTATCGCTGCACCGCAAGAGTGGACGCAATCCAACTACATGGTGAGCGAGACGCTGAAGCCGCAAGAGCGGGCGGTAAACAGCAAAATGGCGGATGAGGCACAGTGCAGCAAAAGCGGGCGAAAAACTGCTGATTGGTGACTGAAACGGTAAAAGGGCGCCCCACTACAGGAGACGAACATCCACCTGGGGAGGCCCGTTCACGCCGCCTCCCCCCAACCCCCCGGGGTGCCCCACGCCGTTTTTCGGTGCAGCATTGTAGGATGCCAAAACCAGTTGGGCAAGTAAAGGACATCACCTGGGTGCCGTCCAGATCTCGGCTCGTTGTGCTGCCTTCGGACTATTCACACAACAGACCGCTACTGACCATTGTTGCGGTGTTAATTTTTTTTTTTTTACGTGTTTACTGTTTGTTTTGCTTTGTATATATTTATAAGTTATTAAAGTGTTATAATCCTACTACTTTGTTGGAGTGCTATATATTTTTAATGTGACACATAATTGTGAAGACTTTGATGTACAAAAAGGCATCCCTGGAATCTTCCTTTTCAGGCTCGGTCCCACACACCCTCACAGTAGGAATCCCCTCCCCAATCCCAATACAGGATAGTTATCAGATAGTAGGAACGCGTGTGGTGTGACGGATCTCATGGGGTGGGGGGCCTTGATCTACTGTAACTCCTTTGAAGAGGGGTGATTCTTTACAGTTGAGGCCATAAACTACATCCGCAGGGCTTGGTGATAGCCTGGGACCGGCCTGGACAATCGGACACAGAGGAAGAGGAGTGTCAGAGGGTGCGGTAGTGAATAGGGTGGAAGGGTGGTGTCGGGCGGGCACAGGGTGTGATTCTCAGGGAAGAGCAGCGCAGATGGGGGGAGGTTTATGGCCCATGCATAAGAGAGAGAGCGGGGGTGACCAGTGCGTGGGGGAGATGCTTGCGAGGGTTGGGAGCCATGCTGAGGATCGGCGGCGTGCAGAGAGTGGGTCTGGTCAAGGCATCTAAAATGGCTGCCGTGCACGACAAAAGTGTGGCATTAGAAAAAAAGCAAGATGGCGCAGACAATGTTTATCAATACGGATTAATTTATAACAATTATTTTTAACAATATATTTACTCGCAGTGTAAAAATGGCGGTCAACACTTCCTGATTTCCTAAGAATCGAACGTTAACAGACGTCACGATCGGCCTCGTGCAGAGAGTGGGTCTGGTCAAGGCATCTAAAATGGCTGCCGTGCACGACAAAAGTGTGGCATTGGAAAAAAAGCAAGATGGCGCAGATAATGTTTATCAATACGGATTAATTTATAACAATTATTTTTAACAATATATTTACTCGCAGTGTCAAAATGGCGGTCAACACTTCCTGAATTCCTTCGAATCGAACGTTAACAGACGTCACGCAGCAAAAAAAAAGAAAACGCTCACGCTCAGCCGCTGGAAGACAAGTATCAACATATATGAGCATCCTCAGCCACCCTCAGAAAGCATAGGGGGTCAGGATACGTCTCCCGTACCCCCTTATACCCATTTCTCACATTGTTTTTCCTCCATCTTGTAATTTAATAATAACGAAACACAAAATGGCGAATTCCCGTTTCTCGTCCCGATTCGCTACCCGGTTCACGAACCGGAAAGCGCTTCTTCCGCAAAAAATCAATTTTTTTTTATTTGCCCCACGGGACCCTTTAATAACCCCAACACCATTCCTAGGGGGTCAAGAAGGGTCTACCTTGCCCCCTTTCATTAAATTCGCCCTTCGTTTTTCTCCTCTTCTTGTCTCTTGATCCTACCGAGAGACAAGATGGCGGCCGCTACGGACTGTTTAGAATGTTGACAGACGCCGGAGAGCCAATCAGCTTCGCTTCGCAAAGCTCCGTTACGTGAAAAGTACGCGAACTGGAGCGCTATCCGGGACGCTGTCACAGATATATCTGTTTTTTTAAACGTTAATTTCTCAAAATCCACTGGAGCACATATATTGAGACCCAGCAAAGGCACATCGGGCTAACAGTCCCTACAATTTTGCCAAGTTTCGTGCAAATCCATTCAGCCGTTCGAGCTAAAAGTGAGGCCAAACGCCCTATGGAAAACTCAATGTTAAAAATGCGTTTTGGGACTCCCCTTTTTTCTCGGCCCCCCCTTGACGAAACCCCCCCAAATTGTCAGGGGCTGCTCAGAAACAAAATGTGCCATTTTCCTGAAAATTTCAGCCGATTCCGTCCACAAACGCCAAAGTTATTAGACATAGAATTTTCAAAAGTTCCATAGAGAAAAAATCCTAACTATATATACCTACTGGCGACCGTCAGTAGGTAATATATATATATATATATATATATATATATATATATATATATATATATATATATATATATATATATATATATATATATATATATATATATTTTTTTTTTTTTTTTCACAAAAAAAACCATAGGTTTCACATCAGTTATAGTTAGCTGGAAATTTTACTGACATAAAACCATTGAAATTCCACGTTATAGTTAGTTGGACTCACTATAACTTGCGCGTGTAATGCACTGCTGATGACGTCACATATTACATCACTCATGACATCACTGATGACACCATCCAGTGAATGTGTGCCTTTCTGAAAAATAAATATGTTTTATATATGTATATGTAAAGGTCGATGGAAGAATAAATGTTTAAATAAGTGTGTAAATGGATGTTTTTAAAAAAAAAATGATTGGTTAACTGGCTTATTAAGTGTATCTTAGTGAATACATATATTAACGAGTAATGTTTAAATATTTAAATATATGTATCAGTGTTTCACTTTGTGTATAAATGGCTGCATGGGTTGGTGAGTAGCTACATGTGTGTGTATATGGGTTATTAGATGTTTTTTTAGTATCAGTATGAGTGTCTGTATGGTTTGGTGGGAGTATTACTTAGCACATAGATGCATCAATGACTGACTCACTGTTTGTATCTGTTTTGAAGACGGCATATGTGCAGGACTGTATGGGTGGATGAGTGTGTATATGCGTGTGTTAGTGAGTGAATGACTGTCTCATTAGTGACTTTATCAGTAACTACATATGTTTTAATCTAGTATATGTGAGTATTGATGTATATGAGTGAGTATATGTTAGAAGTAAGGTGGTAGTGTGCGTATAGCTGTATAGGCAAATAAATGGATGTTCAATAGTTTATTTGCATGTGTGAGTATGTGTGTGAGTAACTTTTGGATGACTGTCGGTGTGTAACAGGATGTATAGGTGTATCACTACATATGATGAGTGTATATACTGTTGGTGAATGAGTGAATGTGTATAAAGATGGTGGAATTATTGAATTGGTTGTTGTAACTGGTATGGGTATCTCCATTTAAAAAAAAAATAATTTATATTTTTCAATATGTGTTTCATGGGTTACATTACAGTGAAAGGAGGTCTGTCACTCTGTCACAAGGATGATGTCATGAGTGATGTCACTGACCATGTCATGATTGATGTAATATGTGACGTCATCAGCAGTGCATTACACGCGCAAGTTATAGTGAGTCCAACTAACTATAACGTGGAATTTCAATAGTTTTATGTCAGTAAAATTTCCAGCTAACTATAACTGATGTGAAACCTATGTTTTTTTAGTGAATTTAAAAGGTTTTTTAAATGCTAATTCCTAACTATAACTGGTGTGAAACCTATGGTTTTTTCAGTGAATTTCATAGGTTTTTTAAATGCTAATTCCTAACTATAACTGGTCTGAAACCTATGGTTTTTTTCAGTGAATTTCATAGTTTTTTTTAATGCTAATTCCTAACTATAAGTCTCACTTTATAAGTAAGACTGTTAGTGCTCTAGTTGTTTAGGACACTCTGGTACATTCTTTTATTGGGCTACAGTTGGGCTATATTTGGGCTATATTTTTTTTTTGTCTCTGGTGGCCATCTTTGGGCTACATTGGGCTACATTGGCCTACATTTGGGCTACATTTTGGCTCTAGCATATATATAGCCCAATGTAGCACAATACATATTTTTTCAAAGTTAATTTTCGTAAAAACCACTTAAGAATAGGGCTACCAGTCCCTACAATTTTTCCCATTTTTATTTTTTATTTTTGGAGCGCTCCCGGTGCGCGCCCCGGGGAGCGCCCCGAAAAACGTACTTCTATAAAGCGCCCCGGGACGCGTTCCGGGGAGCGTCCCGTAAACGCCAATATCGCGAACGAAAGCATGATCGTGACGTATCGCGTAGCCGCGTCCGCGTGATACGCACGGCGTAAGCGCACCCGGAAGTACTCGAGCGAATAAGATCGCGCAACGTAAACATCCGATGCGCTTACACGACGCGGCCCGGGGGCGCGTTGCGTAAGCGCGTCGGGTCATGTGACCTGAAAATAACACTTTTCATTGGTTCATAACAGTTTTGGTTTCATAATGATGAAGCCCCTGGTCTTGTGACCTGAAAATAACACTTCTCATTGGTTCAGGACAGTTTTTTTTTCCAAGTGATGAAAGACCCCACCTTTTTTCCTTATTCTGACTTCGTCCTTTGATTTGGGAAGACCTGTTTGTACCTCTCTGTACCTTTTTGATCTTTATAATGGCTTCAGTAGCAGCAGCAGCTGGTGCATCTGCCCCACCACCACCACCACAACAACCAAGAGGACCAGCTCAAGATTACATTGGTGGTCAACAAGAGGAGGAGGAGGAAGAGGAAGAGGAGGATGGTGGAAGATGGCTGCCTGAACAAAATACCCCATACAAGCCCAAGTCACACATTGTATGGGAGTTTTTTTCACTCCCAAAGGACAAGAAAAAAGTGAATGCGGCCAAGGTAACTTGCCTAATCTGTAAGGAAGAACTCTCAAGGGGCAACCAAAACAAAAAATATTCCTTTGGTAACAATACCATGATTCTACATATGACCCGTAAGCACCCTAACAACTATTCTCGTGCAGAGCTCAGGGAACTGGCCAGTAACCTCCCCCAGTCTTCAAGGACCACCTCCCAAAGAAACGAACCCACTTCATCGGGACCAGAAACATCAGAGATGATGCCTTGTATTCAGCCACGATTTGCTGATTTTAAAATCACTTGTACTGCATGTGGCAAGCTTATCGCCTATGGTGAAAAGAGCGTAAAGCTCATCGTCCTTGCAGGTGACAATCACAAGTGCCCCAAAAAGAAGTAATTTTTGGGGGGTTTTGTTTTTTGCTCCAGTTGAGCCAGTTTCAATTCCCTTTTTTTTGTTTCTCCCCCTAAAAAAATACAAAAAAATATAAAACTGTTTTGAAAAGCCAAAAAAAGTACAAAATGTTCAAAAAACACAAAAAAATTATAAAACAACAAAAAGAAGAAAAAAAAGGTTCTTTTTAGAACTACCTCCAATTTCTAAAAAAAGGCTTCATTTTTTAAAAACTCTGTCATTCTTTTTTCCTCATAGTACGCTCCCCGGTCCGCTCCCCGGTGCGCGTACCGGGCGCTCCCCCCGCGCAAAACGAAAAAAATATATATATATTTTAAATGCCCCACGGGGCCCTTTTATAGCCCCCACATCAAACCTAGGGGGTCAGAGGGGGTCTATCCCTGATGCCTTATGGTCATTTCCCCCTTTGTTTTAGCCACCTCTTGTGTCTCGATTTTACCGAGACACAAGATGGCGGCCGCTCTGGACTATTTTGAATGTTTACAGACACCCGAGCGCCAATCAGCTTTCCGTGCGCACCTCGCGTGGCGTGCCCGGAGCGCTCCCCGGGGCGCGTACCGGGGCGCTGCCATAGATATAAATATTTTTTTGAACCTAAATTACTCAAAGACCACTGGAGCGCACATCATGAGACATAGCAAAGGCACATCGGGCTACGAGTCCCTACAATTTTGCCAAGTTTGGTGGAAATCCATTCAGCCGTTCGGGCTAAAAGTGAAATCGACCGCCCTATGGAAATTAACATGGGGAAAACTTGTTTTGGGACCCCCTTTTTATCTCGGCCCCCGCTTGACGAATCCCCCCCAAACTTTCAGGGAAGGACTGGAACGCCGCGAGGCCATTTTGAGGAAATTTTCAGTCAGATTCGTCAACCGGCGCCAAAGTAATTCCAAATAGAATTTTGAGATTTAACATTGAATAAAATCCTAACTATAACTACCTACTGGCGACCGCCAGTAGGTAATATATATATATATATATATATATATATATATATATATATATATATATATATATATATATATATATATATTCCTTCTCCGAGTCTCCTCCCCCAGCCGGGAAAGAAGTGGCAGCACTCGCGGGGTATTGTACAGTATTTCCTTTATTGTTCCTTTACAGACGCGTTTCGGGTCAAGCCCTTTGGAAAGGGGCGACCACTCGGTCCCCCCGAACGTATGGCAGAGTGCCTCGATCCCCCCGGGAAGACATTTTTGGGCGGGAGGCGCGTCTCGGCTGGTATGCCCGAAGCGGCGTAGCCGGGGCGCGCTTTTTCCCGCCCTTGAGTGGGCTGGCCTAGACACGGACGCCGCCGGCCACGCCCTCGGGGCAGGCAGGGGCGGGTTTACGCCCGCCCTGAAGATGGATAAAAAGAGACGCAAGACCAGAAGACATCCTCTTGTTCCTGTGCTCTGAAGCTGCACCTCCCCGCTGCACGTGAGCTCGAGACGGAACGAAGAGCCAATTTTGAGCGTTTTAATCGTTCTTGTTTGTTTTTCAGTTACTTGGTTGGAGAATGCCGAAGAAGGTTGGAAAGCGTATGAATACCGACCAGATGCTGCGTGTTCTCATGAAGGAGATGTCCGAGCTAAGGAAGCGGGTGGACATGAATGAAGAAAGGGGTCCAAAACGTCCTTTGGCGGGAGCAGCCCCGGGAGGGAAAAACAAGAGGCCCAGGAGGGGGGCAGCGGGAGAGGAGATCCCCGGTCCCAGTGCTCCGCTCGAGGCTCCAATTCCCGTGCCAGAGGAGGGGAATCCGATCACCCCCGTGTCCGAGGATGATATGCCGCCCGAGTTGGCAGCACAATTGGCAGCGTGGTTGGGAAAAGGTAACGAGGGCGCCACGGCTGTCGAAGCGCAGGAGCTGATTAAGCAATTGCGTGAGAAGCGGGAAGCAGCCAAGGTGCCCGTGCCGGCTGCAGTGGGGGACAAGACACCAGGGACGGTTGCGACCACAGAGGCAGCGTCAGGTGCAGGTAAGCGGCCATTGCCGATCGCGAGGGATGAGTCAACACCCTCTCGGAGAGAAAAGTTGGGGCAACATGTTCCTTTGGCAATTAAGGAAAAGATTTGGGCGGGGGAGTATGTGAACATTTTTTCGTTACTTGTTGATCATTATGAGGTTGAGCATGTAAAGAGTCAGAAGGACCTAATGCACCCGAGTGTTTGGCGCGCAAAAATGGCCGCCTTTAAAGTGAATGAGAATATCGCCAATTGGGGCAATGCCTGGGGAATTTTTACATCAATCCTGGGCGAACGTAGGCCTGAGTTGCTTTCCGAGTTCCCAATCTACCAATCACGAATCATGGGGTACTCGACATCGCACCAGGGGAATCATTGGTTTTGTTACGATAATATGTTCAGAAAGGAAAAGGAGCATAATAAAAGTTTAACCTGGGATTGTTATGATGCCTTGACCTGGGATAAAATGAAGGAGTCAGGGATGTTAAAAATGCCGTTGGTAGGAAGTAATGTGGGTGAATCCTCCCGACAATATGCGGGGACGCCCTTTCGATCAGGTTCGGGGGCCGACGATCACTCGAAACCTACCGGCAATACCGGAAGAAAGGGTTTCTGTTTTAATTACAACAGAGGAAAATGTACGAGACCGCAGGGATCGTGTAAATTCAAACATGAATGTAGTGGTTGTGGGTCGTCCCATCCTGAGGCCTCGTGCAGAGCCAGAACGGGTGATAACGGGGGGAGAGGAGGTGCCAAACAAGTCTAATATAGTCCGAGGGGCGCCTTTACCCACTCCCATTGATACCCTGGCAATGATCCCTTGGCTCAGTGATTACCCGGACCGTACTTCTGCTGGGGTGCTGAGAAACGGTTTTTCGTATGGTTTCCGCATCCCGGTAGGGGACTTTCAGGGTGTGGATAAGTGTAAAAACCAACTTTCCGTCCTGCAGCATACAACCGTAGTACAGGAAAAGATCCGAAAAGAGGTGACTCGAGGTCGGGTCGCTGGCCCGTTTAGTGTACCCCCAGTCCAGAATTTTGTTTGTTCTCCCTTAGGGGTAGTCCCCAAGAAAGACCCTGGAGAGTTCCGACTAATTCATAACTTATCAGCTCCACGAGGTCTTTCCGTAAATGAGGCAATCGATCCAGAAGTGTGTTCGGTGCGGTACGCATCCTTCGATGAGGCCGTAGCCATTTTGAATCGCCTGGGGCCCGGGGCGCTGATGGCGAAGTCAGATATCGAGTCAGCGTTCCGATTGCTCCCGGTACACCCAGACAACCAGCGTCTCCTAGGTTTCATGTTTCAGGGTTGTTATTACATGGATAGGTGTATGCCAATGGGGTGTTCTATATCCTGTGCTTATTTCGAGAAATTCAGTTGTTTTCTACAATGGGTTTTCACAAAGAAAACGGGTTTCCAGGATGTAATGCACTACCTTGATGATTTCTTATTTCTTGGGGCAGCCGGGGGTCTTGAATGTGGCCGGGCCTTGGCCGAATTTTGTGTGTTGATGAAACAGTTAGGCGTGCCATTGGCGCCGGGTAAAACAGTGGGTCCTACGACTTGCCTCGAGTTTCTGGGGATCGAGTTGGATTCCATTGAGGGGTGTTTCCGTTTGCCAGCCGAGAAAGTGTTGAAGTTCAGGGCTGCGCTGCAACTGTGTATAAATGCATCAAAAGTTACGCTGCAACAATTACAGCAAGTGGTGAGACAGTTGAATTTTGCCCTGAGGGTGATACCAATGGCCCGCCCCTTTTCCCGTTCAGTTGCCCAAGCGATGGTCGGCCTTAAAGAAGGCCATCATCGCACGAGACTATCGGCCGAGATCCGCCAGGACATGCGTATTTGGTTAGCATTCTTGGCGGATTTCAATGGTAGAATCGTCTGGAATAAACCAGCCGTGTCTTCTGAGGAACTGGGGCTGTGGACAGATTCGGCGGGAAGCATAGGTTTTGGCGCCATTTTCGGCACAAAATGGTCAGCACAAAGATGGCCGACTTGGTGGCATGAGAAGGGTCTGACGAGTAATATTGCTTTCCTCGAACTGTTTCCCATCTTGGTGGCCTTGAGAACATGGCCCGATGGGTTCAAAAATCACTCGGTCATATTTTGGTCGGACAATATGACTGTGGTCGAGTGCATCAATAGTCAGGCAGCACGTTGTAAACTGATCTTAAGACTGCTTAAAGAAATTGTTTTACTATGTATGCAATTGAACGTGCTATTCAGAGCTAAACACGTGCCAGGGGTGATGAATCAGGCAGCTGACGCACTGTCTCGTTTTCAAATGCAGGCTTTTTCTGGTTTCCTTCCCTCAGCGGACACGGAGCCGGCACCCTTTACCGAGGCTCTCTGGTCTCTCGGTGCCCCGAACTTCGTCACCTCGTGGGAGAGAGTCTAGCACCAAGGACGAGGAAGGCATATGAAGGGGCGTTTCGGGCCTATTTAGCCTTTTTGGGGAGTGATAGAGAGCGACTTTGGGCTCATGAGGAATGGGTGGTCAATTTCCTGATGTCCTTACGTAGGGCTGGGAAATCGGTGGCTACGGCCCAGAGGCATCGTGCTGCCATTTCCTTTGTTGCCAGAGCACACGCTATCCAGGACCCAACAGCGTCCTTCGTTGTACAGAAAGCGCTGCGTGGGTGGCAACGCCTGGAGGGTCGCAGAGTAGATGAAAGGCGCCCGATAGGTTTGGATAGATTGTCCCAGTTGTTGGCTACACTTCCTGCCACATGTTCATCTCAGTTTGAGGCAGTGCTGTTCCGAGCCGCGTTTACGCTAGCATTTCACGGAGCAATGCGGGTAAGCGAACTAGTTGCAAGGAACAAACTGGATGTGGCGGGGGGTTTGTGCCGGGAACACGTCCAGATCAGGGGAGAAACAATGACTATCTCCTTTGTAAGGTCTAAGACTGACCAGGATGGGATGGGTGACCTCGTCATCATACGCAGGATTCCTGGGTCCCCCATATGTCCGGTAAAGTGTTTAGAGGATTACCTAGCACGAAGGGTGGCATCATGGGGGGGGACTTTGTTAAGACACGCGGACGCCACCCCACTGACGAAATTTCAGTTTCAGCGGGTGCTTGCGATGTCTGTTGCCGCTGTGGGTTTGAACCCGGGCGAATTTGGGACCCATTCCTTTCGGATAGGGGCTGCTACTGAAGCTACAGCCAGGGGTCTTAATGTTGAGCAAGTGAAACGAATGGGGCGTTGGTCCTCCAATTGTTATAAAAGATATGTGCGGTTGCACATGTTGTGAAGCTGTAATTATGTACTCTGTACTCACGCTTCTTGTTTTTGTTTGGTTTCAGTTACGCAAGCCTACGAGGCGGGGCGGACTATGCAGTCGACCTTACACCGGGCCAGCGGTCAGACATCACCGGCTGTGAAAAAGGAGGTGTGGGTCGTGGGCCACTCATACGTGAGGCGTGCCGCAGACGTATTCAAAGCAGGTGACATGATTCACGTAGCTGGGGAATACGGGTACAGGATGTCCTTCTACGGAAGGGGCGGTCTCTGTATTGACCAGTTTCAAACATTTTTTGAGGGTTTGTTAGGGCGGACAAGGTCACCGCCGTCTATAGTTATAGTGCATGTTGGGGGCAATGATTTGGTCACCATCGGTAGACGACTACTCCTGGAGGCAATGCTTTCCACTGTAAGTTGGTTGGCGAGGAGAGTTCCGGGGTGCACGATTGCATGGTCCCATTTGATTCCACGAAAGGTGTGGCGGGGGGCTATCTCTATACCTGCTTTGAATCACTCTGTTAGAAAGCTTAACAATAAAGTGAGTAGGTTGTTCCGTTCCAGGACATTGCATTCTATCCCGCATGGTTGTATTAATGATGACAGTATGTATTTGGGGGATGGTGTGCATTTGTCTCGGGTGGGGAATGAGTTACTAATAGGAGACTTCTTAGCATGGTTAAAAACGTTGAAACATGACCTTTAGGTAGGAGTTTTGTGGGGGGTCCGGATAGCCGGTCAACTATCCGGCCTGTGGCGGTAAGGTCATGATCGGTGAGCACTAATTGGAAGATCCCTATGAGTGGGCGTCACCCAACACGGATGGGAGCGCTCGGGGGAGGTGGCCTTTGGCCCCTCAACGGGGAGGCGGTCCCTTCTAAGGATGGGTCGCCGGAAGAAGAGGAAAGGCGGTCAAGGCCCCTTCCTGTGTAGGAGGGGTTACAGCCCCCTCCTGGGGAATTTCCCGGGGCCAGTGACATCTGCGACGGCAGATGCGGTAAGTTGTGTGGGGTTGGGGGGAGGTCTACGATACCTTCTAGATACCTCACACGAGTCTTCGAACGACCTTTAACTGGCGTCGAGTTGATAAGTGCCCCCGTCAAGACAAGGGAAATTGTAGTAGTTGCACGTGAGTACGCCTCAGTGCTGTCGCCCCTCCCAAGTGGGGGGGGTATGTCTGGTTAGGGATCTTGACACCGGTTACGACCTTGCCGTTGGCCCTTAAACGTTAGGATGTACAATTTCAATATTTCAAGTAAATGTTTTTGTAGGATGTTAGATCGGCTAGGAGAACCTCTGTATTAGAGAATCTGTTAAGGTTAGCCAAACATCGCAGTGTGGTATGAAATTGTACATTAATGTTTAAATGTTTTAATTTTTTGTTTTTAATAAATACGGCCGGGAGGGTCACTCCCTCCCACTTCCAAAAACTTCAAGAACCGTTTCCGGATTCCCTCATTTGGGGATTGTGTTGAGAGGGGGTGGCGGGTATCTCAGCCATATGGAAAGGGGCGACCACTCGGTCCCCCCGAACGTATGGCAGAGTGCCTCGATCCCCCCGGGAAGACATTTTTGGGCGGGAGGCGCGTCTCGGCTGGTATGCCCGAAGCGGCGTAGCCGGGGCGCGCTTTTTCCCGCCCTTGAGTGGGCTGGCCTAGACACGGACGCCGCCGGCCACGCCCTCGGGGCAGGCAGGGGCGGGTTTACGCCCGCCCTGAAGATGGATAAAAAGAGACGCAAGACCAGAAGACATCCTCTTGTTCCTGTGCTCTGAAGCTGCACCTCCCCGCTGCACGTGAGCTCGAGACGGAACGAAGAGCCAATTTTGACCCACCCACCAGCCCCTGAGGACAGCTAGTTGTTTTAATAAAGTTGATCAGTTATTCTATTTCGTTTTCAGGTTGTTTGGTGTTATGTGATATGTAATGTGTAATAAAGATTGGTATAATGTTACAAGTTGGTGATTAAAGAATGTCAGATTTAAGGTCCATTTAGACACAGGTTTTTGGTCATAGTGGCCAATGTAGTTTCGTTTAGTTAGCACTTGTCGTATTTATTTCGGTCAGGCGGTAGGCGGTAAGGTCATGATCAGTGAGCACTAATTGGAAGATCCCTATGAGTGGGCGTCACCCAACACGGATGGGAGCGCTCGGGGGAGGTGGCCTTTGGCCCCTCAACGGGGAGGCGGTCCCTTCTAAGGATGGGTCGCCGGAAGAAGAGGAAAGGCGGTCAAGGCCCCTTCCTGTGTAGGAGGGGTTACAGCCCCCTCCTGGGGAATTTCCCGGGGCCAGTGACATCTGCGACGGCAGATGCGGTAAGTTGTGTGGGGTTGGGGGGAGGTCTACGATACCTTCTAGATACCTCACACGAGTCTTCGAACGACCTTTAACTGGCGTCGAGTTGATAAGTGCCCCCGTCAAGACAAGGGAAATTGTAGTAGTTGCACGTGAGTACGCCTCAGTGCTGTCGCCCCTCCCAAGTGGGGGGGGTATGTCTGGTTAGGGATCTTGACACCGGTTACGACCTTGCCGTTGGCCCTTAAACGTTAGGATGTACAATTTCAATATTTCAAGTAAATGTTTTTGTAGGATGTTAGATCGGCTAGGAGAACCTCTGTATTAGAGAATCTGTTAAGGTTAGCCAAACATCGCAGTGTGGTATGAAATTGTACATTAATGTTTAAATGTTTTAATTTTTTGTTTTTAATAAATACGGCCGGGAGGGTCACTCCCTCCCACTTCCAAAAACTTCAAGAACCGTTTCCGGATTCCCTCATTTGGGGATTGTGTTGAGAGGGGGTGGCGGGTATCTCAGACATATTTCAATGTGACAACCAGAGTGTTGCACGGGAACCATTTTTAAATGCAATACATGATTCAAGAGGAAACTGAAGAAGGACTACCAGCTCACAATCTGCGGGCGCCATATTGTAATGTGCAAAAACAAGCAAAACATTTCAAACTTATTCAGCAAGCAAGATTACGTTACATTTGTGGTTTTAAACTTGATAGAGTTCGTACATTTAGCCGTGAATCGGCTGGCTAAAAACATGGTATTTCTTAAAGAGCAAAGCGTATGTAACTTGAATGACATTCATATTGTCCTGTCAAAATTCTAAATGCTATTTATCACATACTGAGTATACGTGCTTAAACTCTTTACTATACCATTACTAAAATGATGTAATGTTGCCTGAGACATGTAACATTCCTTTAGAATCTTGCCGTGGATCGGCTTGGGCGGCTCCTATCACTAGAAACCGCCAGGTTATAACAGATTCCTCAAGAGTTCGTTAGGTTGGCCCTGGCATGTGTACAGTCAGTTTGTTTACCCAGGTGGATAGCCAATTCTTCACCACTATTTAAGCCCGTTGGGACCTTCGTTTGCCGGTCGATTATATAGCGTGATTCAAGACGCCTCAATTTAAGCAGACGGTTGCCACCCCTTTCATGCTCTGGTACCTGGTCTATCCCAAAATATTGTAACTGATCCCTGTTACTACGGTGTTTGATAGCAAAATGCTTGGCTACAGGTGATGTTGCATCTCTGTTGGCTATAGCCCGCATATGTTCAAGGATTCTCAATTTTACACTTTTTATTGTGCTCCCTATGTATCTCAAATTGCAGGGGCACGTAAGACAATATACCACATAAGGTGTCTGGCAAGTGATGAAGGAGCCGATATTTTTCCTCTTCTTTAACCCTGGAAGTTCAAAGCCCAAGACCCTTTTGCTATGTGCGCAGGCCTTGCACTTGCCACAGGGAAAAAAAACCTTCATCTCTGCTAAAGTGCTTGTCCTTGTTTTGGGGGCATCTAGATGACTGTGTACCAGTAAGTCTTTTATGGATTTTGTTCTCCTAAAGGTTACCCGCGGATTTTTTGGGATGTCTGTCCCAATAATGGGGTCTGTCTTTAGGATGTGCCAATTACGGCGCAATATTCCTTTCAACAGATTGGCATTATTTGAAAAGGTTGTTATTAAACGGAACTTACCCTCATCTTACTTGCTTTTTATATGGTTCTCTTTTTCCTTTAACAGTTCAGTTCTTTGAATCCCTGATACTCGTTTCAGTGTTTTATTCAAAAGCCCTGGGCTATAGCCTCTTTGCTTGAACCTATCTATGCTTTCCTTAGCTGCTGTTTCGAAGTCCTCCTCTTGCGAGCAGTTGCGTTTAAGGCGCAATAGCTCCCCGTAGGGGATACTTTGTTTTAGGTTCGCCGGATGTCCACTCTACGCGTGCAGAATGCTGTTTCCAGCGGTTGGTTTGCGGTACAGGGATGTTATTACCTGGTTGTCAATAATGCTTACCCAGAGGTCAAGGTAGCTCACTGCCACTGAGCTTACCTCCCCAGTGCATTTCAAATTGACATTATTGTTGTTTAAGTAGGAAATGTAATCTTTGGCACTCTGTTCTGACCCCCTCCACACCAGGAAGAGGTTGTCTATATATCTGTGCCATTTGACCACATTGTCAGTCCAGGCCCTGTTCCCCTCGGACCAGGCCACCTGCTCCTCCCACCAGCCTACGAATAAATTTGCATAGCTGGGAGCGAAGCAGGTGCCCATCGCGGTCCCCGAGATCTGTCTAAAGAGGTCTCCCTGGAAAAGAAAAAAGTTATTCAGCAAACAGAATTCCGTTAGTTCCAATAACATTGTGCTATGTCCTGCATATTTCAAAGGTCTTTTCAACATGAAATATTCAATTGCTTTCAAGCCTGGCACGTGCTCAATGCACGTATATAAACTTGTGATATCCATCACAATCAAAACATAAGTAGAGTCCCAAACCAAGTCTTGCATTTGTACAATAAAATCCTTAGTGTCCCTGATATGCGAGGACCTGCAAACGAAGGTCCCAACGGGCTTAAATAGTGGTGAAGAATTGGCTATCCACCTGGGTAAATAAACTGACTGTACACATGCCAAGGCCATCCTAACGAACTCTTGAGGAATCTGTTATAACCTGGCGGTTTCTAGTGATAGGAGCCGCCCAAGCCGATCCACGGCAAGATTCTAAAGGAATGTTACATGTCTCAGGCAACATTACATTATTTTAGTAATGGTATAGTAAAGAGTTTAAGCACGTATACCCAGTATGTGATAAATAGCATTTAGAATTTTGACAGGACAATATGAATGTCATTCAAGTTACATACGCTTTGCTCTTTAAGCAATACCATGTTTTTAGCCAGCCGATTCACGGCTAAATGTACGAACTCTATCAAGTTTAAAACCACAAATGTAACGTAATCTTGCTTGCTGAATAAGTTTGAAATGTTTTGCTTGTTTTTGCACATTCCAATATGGCGCCCGCAGATTGTGAACGGGTAGTCCTTCTTCAGTTTCCTCTTGTAATCAAGTATTGCATTTAAAAATGGTTCCTGTGCAACACTCTAGTTGTCACATTCAAAAAAAGGGCTTGACCCGAAACGCGTCTGTAAAGGAACAATAAAGGAAATAGTGTACAAAACCCCGCGAGTGCTGTCACTTCTTTCCCGGATGGGGGAGGAGACTCGGAGAAGGAATATTACACGGTGCGCCAACCGTGTTTGCGGCACCCACCGCTAGAGCCCCGTCATTATTGGTGCGAACAGGAGCGTGAATATATATTCAGATTGTATATAAGTACTGTGTCACACTTTTTGGATTAATGCTGCTAGTTGACATATGAGCTATTTTTCTTCAAATTCTTACACATTTGGGATTATTAGATCCAACACAAAGCAATGTACATAGATGAATTCATTTATCGTGTACATATATTGATGTGTGCTTTTTTCTACCGACCTGTGTATTGTAAATATGCTCCTATTTTTATAAAATCTATATACATGATTTTATCAAATGTGTAAAACGTACGGGATAAAATTTAGGTGTTCCACTTGGGCACTCTCGTTTCGATTGCACAAATGCAGCAATACAATGTATAGTATTTCTTCCATTGTTATGACACACCTTAAGCACTGTCACTTTAAATGTTCTGTTCACTGTTACGCAGTTTGTCATGTGATCAAGCCTCCTCGGAGGCGAAACGCGTCATGGCAGCAGCGCTGGCTTCACTGAATTAAACCACCTTTTCACCAGCACTCTTGGGTCGGCTCTTTGTTACTTCGTATTCCGGCATTCTGTGCCCTGAGTGACAAGCTTCGCAATATATATATATATGTATTACCTACTGGCGGTCGCCAGAAGGTAGTTACAGTTAGGACCTAGTTACCCTAGGAAAATTGCAACATTCGGGGTGATTCGGCAAGAGGGGGTCAAGAAAAAAGGGGGGTCCCAAAACGTGTTTTCTCCATGCTTTTTTCCACGGGAAACTTTAGACACAGCTACAGTCCGAACTGCTGAACGGAATTACCCAAAATTTGGCTAAAAGGTAGCTCTTGGTTCAGAAAAAGCCCTTTTTGTTAAATGGTGTAAATCCATTCAGTAGTTTTTAAAATTTTAATGGAAAAAGAAATATATGTATTTGGGCGAAGTCTAACCACACATCTCATCGTGAGATCTGATTAACTGTCGGTACTTCATCCAAGAAGTGTTGGCAGCACCTCATTAAATAGCATTGCAGTTAATAGTAGGTTTTAAGACTTTAGATACATTATAAATCATTTGTTGATGGTACCATACTCATCTTTGGATTTGTGGTGTATTCTAAGGCTATTTTACCATGTGAAAAAGCCTTCTGCTGGGATATCATGAATCATGTTTGAGAGAAAACTATTTTCTCATTCTTTTCCAACAGAGGTTTGGAAGGTGATCTATAAGCTAAACTGAGAGCATATTTTTGTTAAATTCACATTATCTTTCTCAGTCATGTGAGAATGAAGTCTGACATTCTCAGTAAAACTTGTACATTCAACAAGAGCAGAGACTGTCAGTTGATTGCTTTGGGTTCTACTGCAGCTTCCAGAATGTTCTAAAGAACAACTAGAGCGCTAACAGTCCTACCTATGACAAACGTATTGCACACCTGAAGCCATCTTGATTGGAATAGAGTGGTAACTCTTAAAACATTTAATTTAAAAAGGAACAAAATGAGGGGGTTCATTTTGCCATAGAAAGTATGATTAGTGCTGCAGAAAGAAAAATTAGGGCACATTTTGAGTGACTTCTCAAATCCTCTTCTATTTCATTAACAAATTCTGACATGCAGACTGAAACATGCATTTTCAATACCAGCAACAGACTTCCCTGGTGAGCAGTAGCTTTACTACAGTGATCTAATAAGCAACTAGAGTGCTTACATTTTGAATTTATGGCAAATTTGTGACACATCTGAATGCCTTCTTGATGGAATCAAAGTAAAAAAATGAAATTATTTCCTACTGAGGAGACTGTAGTAAATGAGGAAATTAGGAAACTTCATAACAAATAAGTCTCCCAAGATGTCCACCAGAGTCAAAAGAGCCCAAATGTAGCATAAATATCACCCAGATGTAGCCCACTTATAGCCCAATGACAGAATGTCCCAGAGTGTTCTAAAGAACAACTAGAGCGCTAACTGCCTTACTAATGACAAAAGTATGGCACATCTGAAGCCATCTTGATTGGAATAAAGTGATAACACTTAAAACATTTAATTTGCAAAGGAACAAAATGAGGGGGTTCATTTTGCCATAGAAATTATGATTAGTGCTGCAAAAAGAAAAATTAGGGCACATTTCGCTTCTCAAATCCTCTTCTATCTCTTTAAAAAATTCTGACACGTAGACTGAAACATGCACTTTTAATACCAGCAGCAGACGTCCGTGGTGAGCAGTAGCTTTACTACAGTGATCTAATGAGCAACTAGCGTGATAACATTCAGAATTTATGGCAAATGTGTGACATATCTGAATACCTTCTTGATGGTAGCAAAGTAAAAAACTGAAAGCATTTCCTACTGAGGAGACTGCAGCAAATGAGGAAATGTGTTTTTGCAGTTTTATATAGTGCAGACTTGTCAGGTATCGGAGTGTTTTACATGAGCATTGGTTACATCACACAAGAACAAATTCATTTTGGTTTTATACATGAGGAGATTAAGTGATTTGACCAGAATCACAGAATGTCGAGCTGAAGCAGAAACTCCAACCTCGTTCCCCAGTTGCAAAGTCTGCACTCTGAAAGTAATACCACATCCTCTCCCCCGAGTGCAACATTTAATCAAGTGGTCAACTGGATAAAAAAACATAAAGATAACAAATAATTTAAAAGTGCTTTGTCGCTATTAGAAAACTCAGAGAATATATCCTCATTTTAGTTTTTTAGAGCACTAATCATAATTTTGCTGCAAATAAGACCCTCTCATATATGTAATTTCTAAAGGAAATGCTCTTGGTATTACAGTTTTGATTACATCAAGATGACGTCAGTCTTTTCACACTTTTGTAAAAATTATAGAATGTTAGCAACCTAGTTGTTCATTAGGATACTGTTGAGAGGCAGAGGCCAGGGGCATGGACTCTGAAAATTAAAGGCAGGTAGGAGGGTGCAGAGGTAACAATTTGACCACACTGGGCAGGCAGGAAGGGCCGTGGCATCACAACAGACTATGGAGGGCAGTGGAAAGGGGGGCAGGGACAACAAGCCAACAATATAGGACTGGCAAGAGAGACTGTGGCAATATAATAGACCATTGTGGGAAGAACTATGTGGCAGTGGTAGTACAACCAAACATGCCAACAGAGCCGATTCAGCCAGGAAACGTCCAATGTTTTTAAGCCCAAATGGGCTTTATTTGATCTGTCTCCTGTCTACAATCTCCTCTTTTTCAATGTAAGTCAAAGGGAAAAATCAATACCCCAATTTTTTTCAAAATCTCCCTCTTACCAAGTTCAAAATGTTAGCAAGTAAGGTACATTGGATCATGGAAGGCAGTAGGAACTGGGGTAGGGACATGGACTCTGATAACAGAAGACAGGAGGGACATGGAAAGGTGCACCAAAGTGACCCTACAGGGCTAGCATCAGGGTTTGCAGCAGCACAATACACCACACAGGGCATGCAGGTTGGGAGCGCAGCACAACAATCCATATAAAGCAATAGGGAGGGGACAGGACCATGCACATGGACAACAGAGAACAGAGGGGAAAAAGGCAATGGTAGCTAGCTGACCATAATGAACAGACAGGAGAGAAAGCTGCAGCGTAACGGACCATAAAGGGCAGGAGGGACGGATCAGGGGCATTAAAATGGAACAGACAAGCCAGGAAGGAGGGAATAGGGGTCTGCACATGGAAACAGAGGGCTGGGGGCAAGGGGGCATGGCAGAAGCAGCAAGATGACCATGGAGGTCAGGCAGGATGGGCACTTGAAGCAAGACACACCATGGAGAGCAACAGTGAGACTATAATGGCATACACACAGACCATGGAGGGAAAGTGGGAGGGAGTCAGGGGCAGCTAGCTGACCACACAGAGAAGGTGGGAGGGGCAGAGGCAGCACAGAAAACCATGCATGGCAAGTGGGAGGGATAGTGGCAGCACAATGGCTATGATGGGCAAGAAGGAGGCTGCATGGGGCATGCACAAAGGACCATGGAGAATAGAAGGGAGGGTCAGGACCTGGGCCCAGAAAGAAAGTTCAGGGGAAGGGGCCTCACAACAAACCACGCAGGGCAGGCGGGAGGAGCAGGTGCAGCACAACAGACCTGGGAGGGCAGAAGGGTGTGGCAGTAAAGTGGACCATGAAGAACAGGAGGAAGGGAATAGGGGCATGGAGGTGGGAGGAGAGTGGCAGCTCAACAGAACACTCAGAGTAGATAGGAGTGGCAGGTGCTTGGAACATGGTGGGCAAAAACGATGGAGCAGGAGCATGCACACAGACATCAGAGGGCAGGGGGAAGGAGAATAAGGGCAGCAAGCTAAGCACAGAGGCTCAGCAGGAGGTCAATGATGGGGCACATAATTGGATAATGGAGGGCAGGAGGAGTGGACTGGTACAGCATGCTAAATGGAGGGCATTGGCAGCACATCAGACCACGCATGGCAAGCGGGAGGGTTAGTGGCAGCACAATTGCTATAATGGGTAAGAAGGAGGGAAGCAGGGGCATGCACAAAGGACCATGGAGGATAGAAGGGACGGTCCGGGCCTGGACACAGACAAGAGAGTTCAGGTGAAGGGGCCTCACATTAGACCACATGGGGCAGGCAGGAAGAGCAGATGCAGAATAACAGACCAGGGAGGGCAGAAGTGTGTGGCAGTAAAATGGACCATGGAGGACAGGAGGAAGGGGATAGGGGCATGGAGGTGGGAGGGGAGTGGCAGCTCAACAGAATGCACAGAGTAGATAGGAGTGGCAGGTCCATGGACCATGGTGGGCAAAAAGGATGGAGCAGGGGCATGCGCACAGATATCATAGGGCAGGGGGAAGGAGATTAGGGGCAGCAAGCTAAGCCTCGAGGCTAAGCAGGAGGTCAATGATGGGGCATAGAATTGGGCAATGGAAGGCAGGAGGAGTAAACTAGTACAGTATGCTAAATGGAGGGCAGTGGCAGCACATCAGACCATGCATGGCAGGTGGGAGGAGGCTAGTCCATGGATTCAGACAACAGAAGATAGGGAGGAGGTGGATGGGGCAGCAAGTTAACTGTTCAGAGAAGGCGGGAAGGCCAGTGGCAGAACAATGGGCACACAGGGCTTTAATAAGGGAGCAGGGACATGGACTTGGACAATAGATGGCTAGGAGGAGGGAAGGCAGGAGCAGCAAGCTTTGGTTGGGGCAGCACAATGCCAGGTTCTGCTTCCAAACCGCCACCATCCATTGTGATATGCATCTTACTTAGTGTTAAAAAGAAAACTAGCAATTTGCTGAAAAAAACAAAGATTACAGGGACGGTATAGATAGACTCATATTTCACTCATACACAACCTGTGAAAGTCAGCAGTTATTGTTACCTGAGCTAACTATAACCTACGCCCCAGCAATGTACTGCTAATGACCTCAGACATTACATCATTCATGACATGGTCAGTTACATCACTCATGACATCACTCGTGACATCTCAAATGAGCTGCGAATGGAATGGAACTATAATCGCTAAAACTTTATTAAGGGATAGTGTGTGTATATTAACACCCCTTTTTTTCTTTTCTTTCGTGTAAAAACCATTATAATACGCAACGTTCCTAGATTAATATGGCCAATAGCCTTTCACTTTAAAGTAATGTGCAGTCCATTGTTTATGTTGATGTTTGCAATCCTAAGTATGTTTATTATAAATAACTCACGTTGACAAAAATACAGGTATGGCAGTCACTGGGCAAGATATGCTGAAATAACATTGTGTGCATATTACCACTTGTTTTCTTTTCTTTATTCTATCAATTCCTGAATTTTCACCTCAGGACCAGGCCAAAATGGCTGCCAGCTTTTTGGATTAAAGTGATATTGTAGTACTTTTGTAATGGTGGCAACTTTAGGCATTCGTACATTTAAATAGGGATGCTACAATGTCGTCTTGTATCGGTATCAAGGTTTAGATGAGCCGAAACACGTGGATCACGTCCTTTGCAGATTAAATACTTCCAAACTTCAACCTGAGTGCTGATTCCTTCCTTGTAAGAGTGAGAGGAGATGAAATACATATACATAAAATTCAATGCAAAAACGACGTTACAGGGACATTATAGATAGAAATTAGCATTTAAAAAACCTCAGAAATTCACTGAAAAAAACACAGGTTTCATGGACATCATAGTTAGTTGGACATTTCACTCTTGTAAAACAAGAGAAATTAAGCCGTTATAGTTAGTTTTGCTAACTATAACTAGCGCCCCCGCAATACACTGCTGATGACATCACATATTCCATCACTCATGACATGGTCAGTGACATCACTGATGACATCACTGATGACATTTCAAATGACATTACTGATGACATTATCCACGTGATCATCTGATGCACCTCCTCACACCCTAAAATACAGACTACCATTATCGAACCCATAGGCACACCAATACTAGTACAGCTACAATATTCTGTGCCCTATGCATGCAGACCTCTAACCAGCTACATACTATTGATACGCTCTTCTAAATACCCAGTTAGTACCTATGCAGTCTAGGAATCCTTCTGTTTGTCCTATGCACTTCTCTATTCACCCATCCAGCACTATCTACGTATCCTATCACTTCACCAATACCTAAGCACTTATAAATTCAGCATGCACTTTCTTTGCAAAACTGAAATTACTCCAGTTATTAGTCGTATACTTAGGAAATGGGGTAGTCAAATCAAATCAAATCAAATAAGTCTTTATTTCGACATCATTTCACAAAAGACAAACATGTTAAAAAGGAATAAAAAACATCAACAGTACCATGATAATACAATAAGCAAGATTAATTCTTTAGCAATTGTACAAAATAGAGGGGGCATTCACAATGATCCTGCTGACTGATTCTGTCTTCTTATTGTTCCCTTCCTATCATTAAAAAAATTACTTTAAGATCATAAATATTTTTAAAAAGAGAAAAAAAAGCAAATTGATCTAAAACCTTATTTACAATTCATTAAACGTAGTAGAAAGTCATGAATAAAAACCTTTAATCAATTCAGGCATTGACTGATTTAAATTTTTTTCCTTCGAATTGCCCACATCCAGTTAAGGAATTTGGACACAGCAATTATTAGACTTTCGGAACAGTCTGTTTTAAGAATCCTTAGTTCCTTTTTTAACGCCCATCTGCATACAGATTGGCCTTAGCCATCTGTGGCACGGAAATTTGTACGCAGGGCATATAAACAAAATGTGAGCTAGGCTTTCCAGTTGGGTGGTACAAAAAGGACACATGACACCCCTGCCTGTTGACCATTTGCCAGTAAAAGTATTAATTGGGAGGGTGCCCACCCTATACTGGTGGAACGTATCCGGTCCTCGGGGATTGTGATAAAGTTCCAATATGGTTCATAAGCCGGTAAATGTTTAAGCTCCAAAAAGACACTTAGTATTGAAGGAACAGGACATCTTTGGAAATCTCGAGAAGATACCATAGACCAATAGAGCTCCTTTAATGTCTTGCGTGAGGGGAAAGCATTTTGTGTAGGATTGTCCCATAGTTCACCCAGACCCATGGCATTATAAGTCGCCTTAGATTCTCTGAACCAATTTATTCTGTTGGCTGTATCCATGTCCCTGACTTCAAGGAGTGCCTGAGCATATTGGGAGAGTTCCGGGGTTACCCAGATCCTCCGCCAGTAAGCAACCGGTCTGAATCGTGCTACGTCCTCTATTCTCTGACATCCCAAATCCAAATAGAGGGGAAGAAGCGGGGTGGATGGCGGGAGCCTCGCTTTTCCCCTCATGAACTTGTTTTGGGAAATTGCCAGATCAGAGATGTTACAAGACCCCCATAGTTCAGCCCCATACAATACGGAAGCCCGTATTTTTGTATCATAGATTTTTAGCGCTGGAGCTATGGGTTGAGTGGCCGAGGAACCCAGTTCTCTTAGAAGTACTCCCGCCAACTGGGCGTGTCTGGTGACTAGTTGATTAATGTGGGATTTCCATTCAAGCCTTGAGCCCTGATTCCCAAATATGTGAAGGATTGTGCCTGCTCGAGCAACTCCTCATTCATTACTGCTCTTCCTTTCACAAACTTGTGCCTATGCATGACCAAAAATTTTGTTTTTGACACATTAATGGTAAGGCCATAATCAATACAGAAGGTCACAAAACGCGTGATTGCTCTCTGAAGCCCTTGATGAGTCTTGGAAATTAAAAGGGTATCATCTGCAAACATCAACAGGGGTATCGACACACCACTGAGCTTTAAAGCATCAGTGGGAAAATCCTTGTAGTAGTCGATAACCCTGTTGATGTACAAAGAAAACAATGTTGGGGCCAAGACACATCCTTGTCTTACTCAAGGTTGGAAACCCGTCTGTGACCTTTCCTTGTTGACCCCAACGGACCTGAGCAAAATTGTTATCATGGAGTTTAATTAAAAACGCGAGAAGTTCTGGTGGCATTCCTTGTTCCTGGAAGACTTGCCACATCTTCATACGCGGTACTAAATCAAAGGCCGATTTTAGGTCGACAAATGCCGCGTATAGTGTGCCACCTCCATGAACTACCCACCTCCAATAAATAACAACGAATCTAAAAACCTGGTCCACCGTGGTCGTATGTGCACGAAACCCAGCTTGTAGAGGTGACAAGGCATCGACGTCGCCTATCCAGTTCTGGATCCTAGACAACACGAGCCTGGCAACCAATTTCTGAATACAATCTATCAGGCTGATAGGCCTATAGTTAGCGGGGTCAGAATGATCCCCTTTCTTGAAAATAGGGATTATTTCGGCTCCCTTCCAGGTTTCCGGAATTGGGGGGCCTTTAGCGATGGCATTAGCAAGGGACATTATGTAAGTTGCCCATACCTCTTTCCCGTGTATAAAAAGATCCGCCGGTACGGTATCCAGTCCTGTTACTCTGCCTTTTGGGATAAGTTTTAAAACATGTTCTACTTCTTTTAAACTAAATTGTAATAGCGTAGAAGTTACGTTAGCGGGGGAAATATTGGGACTTGTCCCCATATCCGAAACGGGGCATGCAAACTTCTTCTTAAAATGCGACACCCACATTTCTGGAGAGACATTATTTTGCGGTTGTGCTCTGGGACATCCCTTGCCCCATTTTACCATGTCCCAAAATCCTGCCACATTTCTAGTTTTACTAGCATCATAGAGTTCTTGCCAATATTTTTCATCCCAGGATTTTTTCGCCTCCCGCTGGGCATGTTTGTACTTGCACCTTGCATCTTGCATTAAATCCCTATTTTTCATTCTTACAGCCACAGCAAGTATTTTGTATGCATCCCTACAACTCTTGCCATACCAGAAAGCTGCCTGCTTTTTTGTACTGTGTCTAGGTCCAGTCACATCCTTTATAAAATATTTTTTAAGACTATTAAAAAGTGTTTCATGAATTGGAACTACCTTGGACAGAAGTTCCTGATTGGATATACATTCCTGAAGCTCAATGGATGCCCCTACAGCTAATTCCCCCATAGCAGTATTATGTTCCTGTTTCAATAAGCATTCTGTCCATTTCACCCTCCGTGTATCGTTTGTAAGAAGTATATTGATAATTGTTTGGCTGGGGTCAGCCTGCTTATCTCCATACAAATCTAAGGTTAGGCTTAGAGGATTATGATCACTCTCCACTCTTTTTACAATAGTCATATCTTGGATTGATAGTCTATTCTGCTAGTGCGCCCCCCATTATCAAATGTTGGTTCTCTCTCTTTATCTGTTCTGGTCCTGCCGTTTACTGCTCGTAGACCCTGCTCTAAGCATAGGGCTTTGAGCTGGAGTGCAGCCTGGGTCCAACGTTTGATAGGAGGGATAGTCATTTGCGGGATATCCCATGTACGATCTTCCTCCTTTGCTAAATTAATATCGTTTTGGTCCAGGGGCTCAAAACAACAGTTGAAATCTCCCGCAATGAGCAGATTTGCTTTGCCATTATAGTTATCCAGATGGGACCCCAGCTTTAAAACTATCTCTGAAGGTTTACTTCCCGGTTTACCTCTTGCATAAACATTAAAAAGGTACAAGTCTCTAGTATTTGGGCACTGTACCTGATAATAAGGATATCGTTGCAGCCAAAGTCTATCTGAGTGATCCTGTACCTATCATTCTGTTTAACCCAGGTTGTCAAGCCCCCCATTGGCCTACCTCTTGTGGTTTGGATTGCGGGTATGAAAAAGTTCAAGTATCCCTGCCTTAACTGGTGGAACCATCTGCCAGGTTTCCTGGAGTAATATGACTTTATATGAATCTATAAATGCTAACCAGTCTAAGGACGTTAATTTACTCTTGAGTCCTGCAATATTCCAGGAAACCAATAGATGTGCTGGTATGATGTTACGTGTGCACTCAATAGCCTACAGGTAATTACCTGGGGAGATGTTACGAAGCATTGCTTTAATCCCTGTTAGGACAACGGGTACAGTACACTGGTCAGTGCAGACTAATTCCGACCTATAGTTCCCGCATGTGAGTAATTTGATCCATCTTGGGGGAAAAAGTATTGCCATTTCCTTTGTTCCTTCCAATGTTGTGCGTTAATTTAATTTGGTCCCCATCACCTACTCCCTTAGTGGCCTCTAAAGGTATTTACCTGATTAAATACATGATGCTTGCTAGGTGATCCTTTAATAAGTCAGTCAGCCCCTTCTAGACCAGACAACATGGAAAATCGATTAGAGGTTGGGATGATAAAACCGGGATCTACTGCATTTCTTAGAAAAGAGTTCCTAAATCTTTGTGGGTTAGCCAACAGAGATGGGGGTAAAAATAGCTCAGATCATGTGAAGATATTCCCCCCCCACCACTTTCCAGATGTTGGATTCCACTGGCCCGACACTGCAGGAACGATGTATGGCCCAATCCACTACCCTGACTCAAATGTCGCCCATGAGGTATATAACCATGGGAGGACACCAGAGCCCAGGACAGGGGACAGGAAAACAAAAAAAAGGAATGGACGTCTGAAAGCTTCACCCCGAGCTGGACTGTCAAAAAAGACTTGGCCACCACCTCCACGCCTCTGTACTTGTTATTCATACAGGATCAGCCTCGGGAGGTCTCGGTAGCATGGAGAGCTAATCATCAACAGCTGGTGGTATTTCCAGATCCAGAAAGGGGTCCTGATATGGTCTCCTGCACTCGGGGACTTAAAATACTAATACGGGATACTAGGGGGAAAAAGCCTTGTTACTGGGCATAAAAAACCCCCAAGAGACTGTCCTTAAACGTAAATAAGGTCCTAGGACGGGTAGGGTTTAACAAACACAAAAAACTCCTCTTCCGGGATTATCGGCGTTCTCCGTGGTCTCCAGTGTGGCAGAAAACGACCAAGCAGCACATAAGGAGGGGGACTGCCTACACTACATGCGGAAGCCGAAGGCGCTGCTCTGCGTCCATGCAGCGTTTTCTCCACACCGCAAACAACAAAACGCTTCTTTTCTTCAAATGTCCGAGGGGACTGGAGCCCCAGAAAACCCTCGGAATTCCTGTTCGTACCTGCACTAATGCTCCAGGGGCAAGGCACAAGGTTCCAACGAAAGGTCCAATAAACAAAAAAAAGGCAACAAGGGGAGTGAAAGGGCAGGACAAAATCGAAGCAAACAACAGAGGGAATTCACTAACAAGGGAACACGAGCCCGTGAACCCACTTCAAAACTGGAGCTTAGTACAACAACCCAGCACCTGGAACCCAAGCTAAAAGATACCAAGCACTGAATCACAGGTGGGGCGGAGTTTTAATCCCATCAGGGCAGGTCATGTGATGGTGAAGTATGGCCATGGAAAACAGACTAGACCTAAATTCCTAACACCAGATACCAATCTCTAATGTGAGCAATAACCCTACGGTCCCTAAAATTAATAATAATGACATCCCCTTGTATGTCCTTTGGTCTTTGCCCCATCCAACCCAATCTTCTTACATACAAGATCTCTCCATCATTGTTGGGCGGTAATGATCGATTATTTCGGAGCCAGTGGACTACTTCATTTTTAAGTTCTGGGTAGCCTTCTTTTTTCCCAGCTGCCAATTCTGGGACCCCGGTGAGGACTATGACATATGGTGCCGCTTCAGGTGGCAGATCTATTTGTTGCAAAGCACCATTTGCATTCCTATCTAAGAAATGATCCCTGGCTGCCTTTCCAAGTTTGGGATCTGGTATCCTTGTTAGTCCTCCCTCTCTTCCTTCTTTGCCACTTGTAAGTGCTCTACCAGGTTCCAAAGGGGCCAGATTGTTTGTTTGCGAACAAATAGTAGAGATATCCCTATTAATTTGTAGGTTAGTTGTTTTGCCCCCTGTCTGTGGTACTAATGGAGTCGGATTCGGGTTGGGGGCTGCCAAATCATTGTGTAAGTTAGTGTTTATTGTAATTGCTTCCTTTAAAGACCCCAATTGATCATTCATTCATTTTACTCTCTCCACTAGTGGTAGGATAAGGGATTTCACTAAGTGTTCAATGTTTCTCATTATTTGCGGTTGAGAGTAAGGAGATGGGGTGGGCAGTGGGGCGATGTTCCCTTATCTTCTTTATTTGGGTTTAGAACCTTTGTTGGGCTTTGGAAGTTTTAGCCCGCCTACCCATGTGGCAATTCCCCCTGCGCTTCCTTTTATTTGCCTGCCCTGGCCTTAGTGAGTTATCCACATTCGTCTTCGAGACAGGCTTGGGGTGGTTGACCCCCTTAGAACTAATTATTATTGGGGGTTCTATGTTAAATTTATCGTTGTCAGACTCCCTACTTATATCTATGGATATGCTCTTATCGTGTAATTGTAAATGGATACCAATTTCGCCATTTGCATCCCTTTCCGTGCGTGATTTTATGGGAGTAATGACAAGTTGGGTAGGACCCAGAGATGAACGTTTATTATACAGAAGTTCCAATGATAAACGTTGCTCGGTAATGGCGATTTCCCATTCCAGTACATTAGCTGCCCTAGTTATAAACTGGTTTAAGGTCCCTTGGACAGACCCTCCCACCAAGGATTTCCTGCGTGTACTTGGGCGTTGATTCATTTCCCTAGGTGTAAATTTGACAAATTCAATCAAACGCTAAAATACTATCAAAATCTGGGATTGAAATACTGGATTTTATATAGATGCAGAGGACAAATCAGTATACGAGAGTCACTGTCAAAGAGTTAGTGTCTTACTTAATATGTCCCTATAATCCAGGATCCGATGTCAGGGGTGGCCCTGCCCTGCCTCCTCTTGCCCCGGATGGCCACAGACAGCCCGCCCATTGCCCGGGCTTAGCCCGGCGCTGCCCACGCGCATCCCATGACGCGGGGGCTTTCGGTCCTTTTCAAACGCCTCCGGGCGGGAACCAGGTGTGTGTGCCTCCTCTGCCGCAAGGGACGCTGGATGGTGTAGTCCCCCCCTCACTGCGGCTGCGCCGAGGTTGCAAGAGGCTGCGGCGGAGGGGGGAGACTGGCGTCAGGGGCAGGAGGTGCGGACCAGCAAGATCAACAAATGCCAGGATTCGCCACAGGGGATCCGAAAATAGCGCAAAAACAGGTCTGTCCACAGTCAAGTGCTAAAGAATGGCGTAGTCACTAACACAAGTGCAGGTACAATATTTTGTACACTATGCATGAACACCTCTAACCAGCTACAAACTATTGATACGCTCTTCTAAATACCAAGTTAGTACCAATGCAGTGTAGGAATCCTCCTGTCTGTCGCATGAATTTCTCCAATCACCCATCCAGCACTATCTACTTATCCTATTACTCCACCAATACCAGTCTGTCCCAAGCACATCTTTATTCACTTATCTACCACTATCTACGTATCCTATCACTCCACCAATACGTAAGCACTTATAAATGAAGTGTTCACTCTGTTTGCAGCACTGTCATCATTCCAGTTACTAGTGGTATTCTTATAAAATAAAATGACCTAGGCACCAACATAAGTACACATAAAATATTCTATGCATAATCCCTGCAAATCTCTAAGCAGATACATACTATTGGTCCACTCCATTAAATACTGAAGTAGTACCCATGCAGCGTAGGATACCTCCTGTCAGTCTCATGCAATTCTTCAATCACCCATGCAGCACTATGGTCTTATTAATCTGCCAATATCTAAGCTCTTATGGGGTAGATTTACAAGCACCCTGCACCACCAGTATGTCACTTTTTGTAATGTAGCGATGGCGCCAGGCACTCTTTCATATTTACAAGGAGAGGAAAAGCCACCCTGCATGGTTTTTCCTCTCCTTGTAAATACGACCCCTTCATACACAGAACTTAACATTGAAGGGGCGTTCCATAGGTGTTGCTGTGGGTGTTCCCATGCAAAACCCATAGAACAAGACACTTCACCAGATTTATGAGAAAGTGTAAATCTGGAGATGTGTGAATGCTGCACCATCCTAGAGTTGGTGTAGCAAGGCGCAACAAGGATAATTGTTTTCATTTCATATTCATTTCATTTCATTCATATCATTTATCCTCATTTTTCCTCTTTCAATGCATGCTGCATTCCACAGCATACATTGAATGAGGAAAATGCCTTTGCTGATTGTTTTTGTGCAGGAAGGTGTCCCTTCCTGCACAAAAACTATCTCCGCACGACACAGACATGGTGCAAGGGTGGCGGTGACACCGCATGGCTGCAGTTTGTGCAGCAGTGCAGAGGGCAGCACAAAGTTCCAACATATTCATGTACATATGTCACATCCCTGTTCTTTGGAAGTGCCACAGTGCAGTACAGCTAAAGAGCTTGCAGTGTCACGCTGCAGTACTTCCTCATAAATCGTCACCTATACATTCACCATACACTACTAATGCATTCTTTCAGTCAATCATGCTGTATACATATATTCAACCAAACTTTCACACATTACCTTGCAATTATAGTTCTTTCTTTAACCAGATGAAGTAGTTCTGATAAGAACTTTTTTTTCTTTTGTATTTTCTTTTTTTGAAAATGTTTTGTATTTTTTGGGGTGTTTTTTCAAAAAAAGAACAAAAAAAGAACGAATAAAACAGGAAACTGTTGGAATTACTTATCATTCCAAAAACAACAACAACAAAAAATGAACAATGGTTTAATTGCGCAGCACAAACTGCATCCACTGACTGCTCACCGAAGCATATGTTTTTTACACTTCCCGCAGTTTTGCTCCAGAAAGGTGAATTCTGGCCTAATGTCCATTTCAGGTGTTCCTGAGGACGCTCCAGACATAGTTGCCACAGCAGGTGAGGGGTTCAAAGCAGCACGCCTCATTTCCTCCCAAGCAAGATTGAGAGGATGTGTGGTCTGGAGATGCTTGTACATAGAAGCAGTGCCACAAGAGTATTTTTTTTCACTGCCTCTTGACAGGACTCAGTCACAAATTTTGCATGTTACCTTTCTCGCATTTACTTTCTTCTCTCCAGGTGGAAAAGTGATGAATTTCCACACAACTGATTCCGGCCTCTGTGGACATGGTGTATCCTGCAAGAATTCTTCTTCAGAATATACTTCCTCCTGCTGATGCTGCTGTTCAGATTCCATTTTGTTTGATATTTTTTTAAAAACACCAAAAAAACAAGTAAAAAGGGTTCTTGTAGGAAAAGAGATGTCTCTCTAAAGATGCTCCAACAAGAATGATTGAAATGGGTGGGGTCCTTCAATAGTTACAGTGGGAAATGTTATGAACCAATCATATCTTTTTTTTTTACGTCACATGAGATCCGCGCACTCTGCGCTCACGAAGCACGCACCCGACGCAACTTCGCAAAAATATATTTCAAAATAATAAACGTTTATTATAAGTACAAATATATTATTTTTATGAATATCTTGCCCTAATATGCATATTAAAGACACATACATATCATTTTAGAACATAACATTTTTTGCGTGAGTCGGTCACCCAGCGCGCCCCAGCACGTATATGATGTCACACAGAACCCGCCACCGCACAAGCGTCGCGTACCGTAATGCACATGTGTTGCAAAAGCGTGGGAGTAGGAGTCGCATGAAAGCGAATTCGCGGTCTGCAAAATCTGCGAATTTGCGGATAATTTTTTTTTTGCGTGTTTGTGGGGCGACTTGCGTGTTCGCGGGTTTTATTTTAGCGTGGCGACTGCGAAGTTATTCATGCAGTCATACATGGGTGCGGCCATCTTGTTTTCAGTGTTCGCGTTGCGTATTTCCTTTTCCGGGTGCCAGTTGCATGCTCGCATTGTGCATTTCGTACGTGCGGGCCTCAATTACGTGTTCGCGTCCGTTTTTGCGTGCTCGCGTGGAAAATATCTTGCAAACTTACCCACGCAGTCGCAATGGGCGCGGTCATCTTGTTTTTTATTCATTGCTATGGTTCGCTGCATGCTTTTTCAATCCTCCCTTAATCTTTGCAATCCTTTGTTTCTTTGAACTTTGTTTTAATTTTTTTAAACATTATCTATCTTTATTTTTCTACATCTATATTTTGTGTTTTTTTCTACTTTTGGTTACTTAAAACTACTTTTTCAAACTTTTCTTTTATTTACTTATTCCCTATTCTTTCTTTCCTATTTTATTTTCCTTTCCTGTCCAGGACCATGGCAAAGGGAGCCGGGAAGAACATGAATGGGAAGGGTCCCGCACCCCGTACCCGGCTCCCTTGCGGGCGCTTAAGGGGGGCGGCAGTAGTAGCCCGGGAGATCTTCAGCACGGTGGAGGTGGCCGCACTGGTTTTCTTTGTCCAGCGCCACCTCCCCAAGACCGTGGCGGCAGGCGGCAGGCACGTTGCCGGGTACAGGCTCTGGGAGAGTCGCCAGCTATGGGGGAAGGTGTGCTGGGCCATGTATCGGGAGTCTGGGGTCCGGCGCACCTACAACCAGGCGAGGCACCGGTGGTCCGACATCCTGGACCGGGAGCAAGACCTGCTTGGAGTCAAGATCCCGGGCCTTGGTGAGTAGTAGTAGCTAGTATTTAATCACTACTTTGTTTTCTCCTGCTCTCTGTTATGATATTGCAATTTGTTTTTTCCGAAGAGCAAGAATGCTGCTGATTACATTGCAGGTAAATTATGTTTCAAAAGCTCCTGTGATTGCAGGTGCTCGCCTGCTCACTGGTGGTGCTACTATGCTTACTTATTTTCAATTTTGTGCTCATTTGACCTTAGTGATTAAGTATGAGTGAGTACTTTACAGAACTGCGTGATGCTAGACACTAGAGACTCAAGTCCAGTCCTTCCTTTGTACTCTTGCCAAGAGATAGTGGAGGTGGATTGATAGTTTGAGTATTTTATGACTGGTTATTTAGTAGGAAACTTTTTAGTGGTCTTCAATCATGACGGACTGTGTCTGTCACTTCGCGTGCTGCGGAGTGCTGCCTGCCAGTCCTAGTAGAACCTTTTTGTAGTTGGTTTAGTGAGTTACATAACTTTCCAAGTAGACGGTCCGCGAATCCAGCAATACTAATATCCTAGTAGACCACATCAGATAGGTCAATTAATTTAGTGCAATTGTTGTCTATTTCCCCGAAATAATTTGTTATTGTTTTTTTGAAATGTTTGATTTGGTTGACAACAATCATCCAGGTTTGTGTCTTTCTTTCATGTACATCAGATCCCCCCAGGGGCAAGGAGACAGAGGTGGAGGTAGCGGCGCCGGTGGAGCAGGAAGGCCAGGATAGGTCCGCCAAGGGCTCCTTTGCTGGCCCAGGTAAGTTTTCCTATTAATATTATTAATTATACTTCCCTATCTTTTACAGCACCTATTTATTCCAAACGTTCCTCATAATTCAATTTTTTCCTAAATCGTCTTTGATCTTCTTGTAGACTGTTTCTAAATTCTTATCCTGCCTCTACTATGACTCTCTGTACTACTACTAGATTATTATTAGTCTGTCTGTGTAGCTAGCTAAGATTGCACAGTTTTCAAAAGATGTACTGTTAAACAAAACTCCTATTCAGCAATAGCTCTAGGCATTGAGTGCAGTCATCTGGGTGGTCAATAATGTCTATTAAGTCTTCTAAATGTTTATGCTTTGACAATTCCCAACAATAAAATGCCTATGGCCACCAAGAATAAGATACTAGTTTACTTTTTGATTGGATAGGAAGACATACTACTACTGTTTCAGGGACTATTCTGCACATACAGAACTATGGACAAGAAATAGGGCATTGGTTATAAATTATAATAGGCGCAGTTAGACTTTCCAGATACGTCAGTCATACCAGAAGTTGAACCCCCAATCTCCTTACTGACTAGCTAGTGTGTCAGAGAGTAATTATTTTGCTCCCGAATGCAGCGATGATCCCCAATGATTATAAAACCCAGATAACATAAGATTATGGAGTCAGAGTCCCGATCTCTGAGAGTCACGGGCTCATGCTTGCAAATTGCAAACCCTTTCGCTCACTCACTCATGACCAAAAACCACAGACTCTATGCAAGTTTTAAAGCTTTATTAAAAGTAAAACAAGTAGCTCTGTGTGTACTATGTAAAAATTTAAATTGTGCATTATATAAAAACATTTCTTAAAATCAATGTCATATAACAACTGAAAAGTGGCTGATTTTACACATTTATTGTGGGAGAGCCCTCATCTGGTTGGAACTTAAAGTCTTGGTGGGGATGAATCATTGACGACTCTGACTAAGAAATGATGATGGTCTTGCTCTTATTCGTAGAAGGGAAGCTTCTATCTGTTATGAGAAAAACGGTGCATGTTAAAAAGCAAGCATTCATCAGTTGTGTCAAAAAGTGAAGCATTACATGTTATGGCTAAGCATAAATAAAAAACACCCTTCCCTGAAGAAAGGGACATTTTTAGTTTAGACTAGAGAGTCACAAATTATTAAATTTTTTTTATGCTGTACTAGTAACTTTTTTTCATTGCTAGACAGTAGGGAGTGGTGTATATGGCATCTAAAAATATTAAATGTTTTTTCTAGGCGTAACATCATCAGCACAGCCAACCACCAGTGCCGGGGACAGTGCAGAGGTGGGCACTCCAGGGTCGGATGCGGTGCCTCCGCCAGCAGGAACTGCTGTGGGGAATGCCACGGTAGCGGTGGGCATTGGTAAGCTATTTTATTCCTTACATATTGAGATTGCAGAGTGGGCTCTCTGCAGGGGTGTATATGTTGTACAGTACAAGTACACTTTACTGTTAAGAAGACTTACAAATTTAGAACTAGGTTTTTGTCAACCAGGTAGAAGACAGTCACCCTTGACTTCTCATTAGCAATAGCGGCTGGAGTTTATGAGTAACCAATGGCCTCCTCTAAATTTGACTTCAACTCAGCTGTGAAAGTTTTATCGAGAAGCTAAGTCAGATCAGAGATGAACTTGATGGATGGAATGAACGAAAAGGGAAAGATGGGTGTAATGAAGGACAAACAAGGGAAAATTAATGACTGGCAAAGAATGATACTTGTTTTTGAATGCTGCCCGAGGTGGCTGGGAATCTGATGCATGGTCTGATGCATGGCCGTTTGAAGGCTGAAGCAAGAATGGGTGGAAGGAGAAAGAAAAGAAGACTGCCTGGGTGGGTGAAACAGAAACTGTATGTGTGCGCAATATATCCTTTGGTTCAAATTCAAATGCAAGTCAAGACATTATGAAGAATGTTTGGCATTTACTATGAATGGATGGATGCCTGCCTGGATGGTATCTTCCTCATAGTTAGCATAGGTGTATGTAGACAGAGTAGACGGTCACTGGATGAAGAGTGTTACTTTGAAGAGCATGTAACACCGCACGTCCGTGCCAGAGTAGCAAAGCCGAGGAAAGTAGAAGTTGTAATTTTTCAGAATACTACCATGACTAGTAACACTAGTTTGCAAGCACAGCATATATCCGGCGATTACGGTGACCACTCACTCACTACCTCTGTTAATAATTTTTTTACAACTCTGTCATTCATGTGTGGCCTATCGGTGTTCACTCAATCAAAAACAAAGCACCTAAATGTCATCCCATATGTAAGGAAATATCCTGTGAAGGGATAGATGATCATATTATTTATCTTCTTCATTTTCCTTTTGTACTAGTCAGGGGCAGGGCTGGGTAAAAGTTAAATTAATTAAGCAGTAGCCCTTGTAACAGAGTGTGGCCAGTGCCACCCGTAATAGAAAAGTAAGAGCTTCACCACCTGCATGTACTGGACTGGTAACAGTAACGCAAGTCTATTGCATCATGGCTTGTGTCTGTTTGTTTCGTGTGCAAGTTGACTGCGCTGGCATTATGCTGGCTTCCACAAGTTTACGTACCAATTTCGCTATACAAGAGAGAAGAAGAAGACTGGTGTACTGTCTGAGTCTAATGTAGTGAGTTCATATAGTGCTAGTAGAATTCCTGAAACTCCCAGTAATGTTAGAGCAGAGGGTGACGAAGTTGGAGGTTAGATAGATATGTGCCACAAATATTATGTACTGTGCTTGCAAGTTGCTAGTGCTACTGTGACACAACTTTCTGCTGAATTATTTTGTGTTAATCTTAAAGAACATTGGTTACAGTATGTTTTTCTTTCTTCATATAGATGCTCCTTCCAAACTAACAAGGAAGGAGTTGGCTAGACGGGTCCGGCAACGGAAGCTGGAGGCAATTGTCCCCGAATATTGGCGGCTGGTGGCCCAGGAGGAGGAGGACATGCAGTTGCAGTCGATATCAACATCCACGACAGCTGCATCCTCCTCGGCCCACCCTGGGTCATTCAGTCAGCGCAAGCCTTCTGCGGTACGGAGCCGTGGTCCTGCAGCCACCCGCCACCGTCAAGCAGTAAAATAATCAGATGCCCCCCACAGCAGGTGCAAGGCTCGTCTGCACCGCTTGACCCTCAGAGTGTCCAACCTTGAGCAGGAGGTGGCGAGGCTGAAAACCCTGCTCAAGGACCTCCGCAGAGAGCATCGTGACCACCTGGCCAAAGGACACCACCGGCGAAAGTAGAGGAGAGACTGTCCCTTGCCCCTTTTTTAAAGACTTTTGTGGGGGTGGGAATTGGGCGTTGGGGTTTTTGGACTTTTGAGGACTGATTTGATTTATGGACATTGGTTGGGGTTAGGGAGAGGGGTGGGTTGGGTCTTCTTGTGGGATAGTTTATTTTTGTTAGGGCACCTATAAATATTTATTTCTCTACTTGAACATAGCATACATGTTTTTTTACTGTTTTTTGGAGGATGCGGGGGGTTAACTGTGCGTTTGTTTTCCTGAAACTTAACTGGCTGGTTGATTCAACTTGTCTAATCGCCCAAATTTGTACAAAAGTGCCACTGACAGAGTTAGTGAATTCAATTGTCCTACTACTTTACTATTCCTCAGCTGCTTCTGGGCCTTAAAATAATTGCTAAAATGTGTGCAGATTCTTCAGCAGGTGGTCAGTAACTTATGTTTTCTTTTGTCAAGAAATCTTGAACATTTTAATACTGTGCGCCAAACACGGTACTCTGAAATAGCCACCATCATTCATGGCCCTAACTATATTACTGCCATTATCCATGGAAACATAACCAATCATGCGCTTTCTTGGATGCAGCCATTCAAAGACCTTACTGTTAAACTCCTCCAAAATGTTTACTGCAGTATGAGATTTCTGCATGGCAAACATGGCTACTGTTGAATGTTTCCGACTAGCTTGAAAAATTGTGTCAGTGTCGACATCTGCAGACATCTTTTCTCTAACTACTGCAAAAGAGACCCAGTGTGCAGTGATGCACATGTAATCAAGGGCTTGGCAACTGGTCCACATGTCTCTTGTCAGGGAAATAGTGTGAACAGCACTCTTCTGCAAAGCTGCCCCAATCACCTCCAGCACATCTTGATGTAGTGCTGGAACCGCAACTCTGGCAAAATAGGACCGGCTAGGAACTTTCCATTAAGGGCAGACTGTTGCACAAATTGTCGAAAACCCACCCCTTCCATGAAAGAAAAAGGGAGAAGGTCCAGTGCTAACATTTTAGCCAGCCTTGCATTTAAAGACGTGTCGTTGGGTGGTTGCCTTCTAATGGCGCCTCCGACCAAAACATGCTTTTAATGGTGGTCTGGACCATTTTCATATGTGGTGAGGATGCAGACCTCTTCAACCCAGTTAGGCTCACTGATGCACTTTTTCGCATTGGTGTCTCTACCAGACTACTGTGCCTCCATGATGTTGTTGGGGTAGAGGAGGCTGTGGGCGCTACCACTGCAGTGCTGCTGCCAGGGGTTCTGTGTGTATCAGAAAAAATTTCTCTCGGCTGTTCACCTCCCCCCTGCATGATCAGCTCCTCTTCGTCATCAGATGCAATATCAATGTCTACATTTGGATTTGTACTTTTGGCTTTGCGGATGTAACTTAGGTGCGCCTCCCACTGGATAATGTGATGTTTTTTGAGATAACCTCTCTGGCCTCCGGTACCATAGTTGGTACCAAGCTTACCCCGACTAATACTTGTTTACAAATCAAACAAATAACTAGGTTTTCCATTTTTTTGCTAATACTAAAGAAGTCCCAAACTGGGGAGTTGAGATTTCTGGTGGTGGTGGTGGAGGTGCTACTTTTAATACCAGATGAAGTGGAGGATGAGCGTGGCCGAATTTGACTCTGTTGTGCACTTAAAGTTACAGCACCACTACTTGAGGTAACGGAGGTCGAGCTGGATGGATGTCCCTGCCGGCCCTTCTGGAAAAAAAATATGGCAGCTGTAGGTCGCGTTGGTGTAGTAGTTACCTGTGTTGGTGGTGGTACCAGTGCCACGCTGCCCACATCCCGCTCAACAGCATTTCGGGATAGGGTAAAAATGTCTGTCTGCTGCATGCCCACTAGGGCTGGAGTGACAACTGTGATGACTGGGTCGTCATCGTCAGACTGTTCATCAGCAGCAGAATCCATCACTTCTACATCTTGTTCGTCGTTATCACCCATAAGTGAAAGCCTTGCGGGAACTTTCTTTTAGGCTTAGCTTGCTTTGTTGGCTCATGGCGTTCCTCCCTCTCAGACTGCATCGGTGGGTTCCAATCAAGATCAAGATCATCAGAAGGAAGGGGACTTGAAGAAGAACTTGTACTAGCCCTCCTTGACCTTTTTCTTGCTGGGGATCTGGAAGACAATGGATATTCAGTAGGAGTGGCTTGCTTGGATGATACCGCCGCTTGAATCTTGATTTCCTGTAGTGCCCCTAGTTCTGGAGGAACAAGCATTGTGGGCAGTTGTACCTCTCCATGTGCCTTTCCAAGCGCCTCTCCATGCGCCTCTCCATGCACCTCTACTTGCACCTCTACTTGCACCACTCCATGCACCTCTACTTGCGCCTCTACTTGCTCCACTCCTTGCACCTCTACTTGCGCCTCTTCTTGCGCCACTCCTTGAGCCACTCCTTGCGCCTCTCCTTGCGCCTCTCCTTCCGCCTCTCTGTGTGCCTCTCCTTGTTGCACCTGTGATTGTCGTTGCGGCTGTGGTGAGTAACACCCTGCATCACTGGTCGATGGTGATTGAGCAATTAAAGTGGCTGCCTCTGCAGCACTCATGGCCTTGGGCCTAACTTGGCGTGGTGGCACTGAGACCAATGAAGCTGAGGTGCTTCTCCCAGCTTGGTCCCCGGTGGACACCGCTACTCTAGGCGTAGTTTTTTTCCCCAAAAAAGTGTCTGTGGGCACACCAGTCTCCTTGGTAAGTGGCGCCACTTGCTTCTTCTGCTCCTTCTTACTGTGGCACTGGCAACTTTCTTGGTAGAGGAGCTATGGCCACCTCTGTTTAGGCCCATCTTCTTAAGATGTCAGAACTGCAGGCCGCAGTTGCACGGGTTGCAGAGTTGTCTGTGGCCACACGTGACGTCAAGTGACGTTGTGCTGCACACACTACAGTAGGACTTCTTCCTTGCACTGATGATGAACGATGAGGATGATTTGTGGTTCTCTTTGTGCACCTAAAAGCAAAGGAAGCCAGAGGAACATCAGTTAAATAAATGTTGCATATGTTGTGCTTCAATTAATATTTGCAACCAGGCATTGTTTATTATCACAACACACCCAAAAACAGAAGGACCAAAAATAAAAATTGCAATTATTTCTAATCAAAAATGGATGTTTACATTGATAGAAGAGAGACCACATAGAGAGAGTTGTTTCATGCACCATTGAGTACCCCTGGGCATAATGGATGAAAGCAGGGCAGACTGGGTGCAGGCCTATGGCACAAAGCACATGGCCTGGCTTCAAAATGGCCCCTTGACCTCCACCCACATGGCCAGGCCCTGCCTGGACCAGACCTCAAAATGGCCCCCACCCACATGGCCAGGCCCCAACACCACCCCAAAAAATAAAAAAACACACAAAAGACACCACAATCCAATGCCATCCATGCCCTAAATGATGTTTAATTTCAAGTGACCCCACAGAAAGACTTGGTCTATGCACCACTGAGTACCCCTATGCATAATGGATGAAAGCAGGGCAGACTGGGTGCAGGCCTAAGGCACAAAGCACACTGCCTGGCTTCAAAATGGCCCCTTGACCCCCAACTACATGGCCAGGCCCTGCCTGGACCAGGCCTCAAAATGGCCCCCACCCACATGGCCAGGCCCCAACACCACCCCAAAAAAATAAAAAAACACACAAAAGACACCACAATCCAATGCCATCCATGACCTAAATGATGTTTAAATTCAAGAGACCCCACAGAAAGACTTGGTCCATGCACCACTAGGCATAATGGATGAAAGAAGGGCACACTGGAGGCAGGCCTATGGCACATAGCACACTGCCTGGCTTCAAAATGGCCCCTTGACCCCCACCCACATGGCCAGGCCCTGGCTGGACCAGGCTTCAAAATGGCCCCCACCCACATGACGAGGCCGCAACACCACCCCAAAAAAATTGAAAAACACACAAAAGACACCACAGTCCTGTGCTAGCCATACCCTAAATAATGTTTAAATTCAAGAGACCCCACTGAAAGACTTGGTCCATGCACCACTGAGTACCCCTGGGCAGGGCATAATGGATTAAAGCAGGGCAGACTGGGTGAAGGCCTATAGCACAAAGCACACTGCCTGGCTTCAAAATGGCCCCTTGACCCCCCCACCCACATGGCCAGGCCCTGCCTGGACCAGGCCTCAAAATGACCCCCACCCACATGGCCAGGCCCCAACACCACCCCAAAAAATCGAAAAACATACACAAGACATCACAATCCAATGCTATCCATGCCCTAAATGATGTTTAGATTCAGATTCAAGAAACCACACAGAAAGACTTGGTCCATGCACCACTGAGTACCCCTGGGCATAATGGATGAATGTGGGGCAGACTGGGTGCAGGCCTATGGCACAAAGCACACTGCCTGGCTTCAAAGTGGCCCCTTGACCCCCACCCATGGACCAGGCCTCAACCCATATGGCCAGGCCCCAACACCACCCCAACACCACCCCATAAAATCAAAAAACACACAAAAGAAACCACAATCCAATGCCATTTATGCCCTAAATGATGTTTAAATTCAAGAGACCAAACATAACATTAGAAATAAATATGAAAGAAAATGTGGTACAATGTGAAAAAACCCAAAGTGACTGTGGTGAAATACATAAGCATCAACAAATCATGCCGAATCGGCACTTACGTGTCTTGATTTAAATAGTGCTATATTTGAAAAAAGGCTGTAGGGAGAAAAATTAACCGTTAAGGCAAGCTAAGTTTTTAAGTCGAAATTCTGTCTATTTCGTTCGAAAACGAGTGGCCCAAGACTTACTTTTGAGATGCCACAGCGTCTTCGGCAAGGTAAACAGTACTCCTCGCGCTTGAAAAAGTGCCAGGCTCGGTCAGCCAATAGGCTCATAGATAACACAAAACCGTAACATAGCTCTCGGTGATTTGGCTTGTAATTGGTCCAGCGTCCGATCATGTGATCGGGACAGGGACCAATAAGCTGCTGAATAATGGTGACACCGCGAGTCTCTATAAAGTTGCAAAACAGGCGAATGATAACAAGTGAAAAAAAGTATGACGATATTAGTGGTCATGAATAAAAGTATAAACCAATTCTAAATGACACATGTTGATACATGAAAAAGATGGCTGTAAAGGACCAAACATTCTACATTGAGAGAAGGCACATAGTAAAGGCACATAGTAACATAATAAAGAATCTATAGACAAAAAGTCTCATAGGTAACACATAAATTCTATCCGGTCGTTAAGACCAAATGGCTTATCGGAATTCAGTAAATACATCCAACTGTTTTCTCTCTGTAGGACATAACGATTGTTATCTCGACCTATTTTTGGAACAACTTCCAAAATCAGAAATTGAAGTTGTGAAATGTTGTGTGATGTTTCTGCGAAATGAACTGCCACAGTAGATTTCTGGTTGTGGGTCCTGATGTTTGACTTATGTTCATTCAGTCTAATTTTCATCTTGCGTGTGGTCTTTCCCACGTATACTTTTCCACAAGGACATTTCAGCATGTAGACTACATTGGCAGTGTCACAAGTAGCATTCACTCGTAGTTTGATCTTATGCCCTTTCATGGGATGGGTTAAACTGTTGCCTCTGATTATATTATTGCAATTTCCGCATTGTAGACAGGGTCTAGTTCCACGAAAAATGGTCAATGAGTCAGTTTTGATTTTTAATAATTCACCCAAATTCTTGCTCCTGGTGAATGCGAAAATTGGTTGATGGTCAAAAGCATTCTTAAAATCCGGTTCAGCTTTCAGGATATGCCAATGGTTTCTAATGATCCTTTTGAAATTGTAACTGGCAGTGGAGAATTTAGAGACTATGGTGGTTCTGTTCTCTTTGACTTTCTGTTTAGTTTTTAGCAGTTCTCCTCTCGATATCTTTATGACTTTATCTTTAGTCTCATCAATTAAATTCGTTGGATATCCTCCGTCATGGAATCTGCTACCCATTTCATTAAGTTTAGGTTGGAGTTTGCTAGGATCGGAAATGATCCTATTGGCCCTCATCATTTGTGAAAGAGGCAGATGTTGCTTCAATGATTGTTGGTGAAAGCTTTGAAAGTGCAGAGTGTTATTTCTGTCCGTAGTCTTTCGGTACATATCTGTCTCGATGCTTCCCTCATGAAGATGGATCTGCACATCTAAAAAAGTAATCGTGGAGTCTGAAATTTCCCAAGTTAATTGGATTCTCTCATTTTTTGAATTCAGTGCTTCAATAAGTGATTCCTTAGTGTTTTTCCACAAAATAAAGATGTTGTTGATGTATCGAACAAACATTTTAAGGTTGGTTTTCCACATGGGATTTTCCAAGATATATTGCGTTTCATAAGATTTCATATAAATATTCGCATATACCGGGGCGGCACAATTGCCCATGGAAGTTCCGACCAATTGCTGGTATCAGGTATTGTTGTACCAGAAGTAGCTGTGATACAAAGTAAAGATTATAAGTTCCATTAGAAAAGTTTGTGTGGGTAGATCATATTCAGTAGTAAGGATTGCCTCCTCCATGGCCTCAATTCCCCCATCGTGTGGAATTGCTGTATAGAGGGATTTGACATCTGCAGTGCACAGAATCAGCTGTTCGTCGATGTTGATGTTTAATGCGTTTAGTCTGTTAAGGAAATCAGTAGTATCCTTTATATAGGACAACATTTTTTGAACTGTTGGTTGCATGTATTTGTCGATAAACTGACCAATGGGCTCATGTATGCTGCCCACAGTTGAGACAATGGGCCTCAGTGGAGGATCTGTTAAGTTCTTATGCACTTTGGGCATCATGTAGAACGTTGGACTTCTGGGGTAAGATTTTATAAGAAAGTTTTTGGTTTTTTCATTGATGGTGTCATTGTTTCTGGCCTTGGTGATGATCTCTTTGAGCTTATTAGAAAATTCCTGGGTCTGATTTTGATCCAGTGGTGCATAAATGTTCGTATCAGATAGGTGTTCAAGAATCTTTTCGTGATACATAGTAGTGTTCATCACAACTAGGCCACCGCCTTTGTCTGCTTTTGTGCATATGATTTTGTCATTGTTGGCCAATTTTTTTAAAAGGCTGATATCTTTGTTGGTCAGATTTTTATGTCTCGGATCCTTATGCTGGATTTTACAAAGATCTTGTTTTACTAGTGTTTCAAACAAATCCAATGTTTTATGGCTCATGGGAGCCGTAAAAGTGCTTTTGGGACGTAGCCCCTTGAGTTGATCACTGTCTTGAGATGTAGGAGTCAGTACTGTATTATCGAAAAAATGCCGTAGCCTCAGTTTCCGCATTAATTTAAAAAAACTGATTTCTAATTCCAATGAGTTTGTTCGAGTCGTGGGGACAAAAGAGGTCCCTTTCTCAAGTACTGCGAGTTCTTGGGCTGATAGAGTGTAATCCGAAATGTTAATAACTAGGTGTTCTTTGTTATCAGTTTTTTCTTCTCTTAGTTTTTCTGTGTTGTGCTTCTTGTGTTTGGGGGATCTTTTTCCCCTCCTGGGTCTTCGGGTTGTCCTGGGCCTTGTTCTAAAAAAGGAATTGATTACACTTTATATGTACCTTTGATTTCAGCCTTTAGTCCCCGATGAAGGGCACTAATGCCCGAAATGCATTGGACTATCAAATGTTGGTTTATATGAAGAATAATTGAATATAAATCATGAAAAGAAACACAATATGAATAAAAGAAACTTATGAATTCAGATAATTGTGATTAATATGGAATCCTGGAATGCCAGGAGATGAATGAGTGGAGCGCCAGGGGATGCTTGTAATGTCTATTGGAAGCACAACTTGTGTATATCTACTATAGGTCACCGACGACAAGCGACGCCACCCAGGCAGCACCCTCACCTTTGAGAGACATTTAAGAATTCTTTGCAAGTAATAATTCACGCTGTGCACCTTCCACTATCTCTTTAGACTAAATTCAAGAGACCCCACAGAAAGTCTTGGTCCATGCAACACTGAGTACCCCTGGGCATATTGAGTGAAAGCAGGGCAGACTGGGTGCAGGCCCATGGTACAAAGCACACTGCCTGGCTTCAAAATGGCCCCTTGACCCCCACCCACATGGCCAGGCCCTGCCTGGACCAGGCCTCAAAATGGCCCCACCCACATGGCCAGGCCCCAACACCACCCCAAAAAATCAAAAAACACACAAAAGACACCACAATCCAATGCCATCCATGCCCTAAATGATGTTTAAATTCAAGAGACCCCACAGAAAGACTTGGTCCATGCACCACTGAGTACACCTGGGCATAATGGATGAAAGCAGGGCAGACTGGGTGCAGGCACAAAGCACATTGCCTGGCTTCAAAATGGCCCCTTGACCCCCACCCACATAGCCAGGCCCTGCCTGGACCAGGCCTCAAAATGGCCCCACCCACATTGCCAGGCCCCAACACCACCACAAAAAATCAAAAACCACACAAAAGACACCACAATCCAATGCCATCCATGCCCTAACTGATGTTTAAAATATTCAAGAGACCCCACAGAAAGCCTTGGTCCATGCACCACTGAATACCCCTGGGCCTACTGGCTAGTGTGGCTTTACAAGCACCCCAAAATTAAAAGAAATTTCCACATATAACAGTGAGCTATTCAATTCCATGACATAAATGATATTTAAGTTCAACAAAACTCACAGAAAGATTTGTATCATGCACCCATGACTAACCCTGGGCCTACTGGATACTGTGCCTACCCACACTATATTTTATAAAAAGTTGTGAAAAATTTTTTACATTGTAGTTGCAGCAACTGCAATGCCCCAAACAAACAACACCAACTTACTTGTAAAATCTCAAATCCAAAAGTAATCCGAAAGTGATCCAAACAGAAAGTCCTCAAACACAAATATGCAGCAGCAGCCACAAAAAAGTAATCCTTCCAGCTCCAGATCCAAATGAAAAGTAACCAGGACATGGACAAAGCACTGGGAGGGGCCTGCTGGACAGGAACAGGAAGTTGGAGACTCTGGGGCACTTCCTTCCTCCCACTCCCCCCAAAAATGGACTCCTTGCAAAAAAAAGTGCAGCCAAATGTCAATCTGAGAAGTTATTCTGATCCAAATCATCATTTTCAGAAGGCTTATGCTGCCTGCGGTATATTTCTTGTGCAGAATTGCAATTTTTGCAAGTTCGGGAAAGAGAGCTGTTCAAATCTTCTGCCGGAAGTCAACTGTGCGTCGCATCTACGTATTCGCAACTGTTTACTCCCGCGATGCGTGATCGCGGGCCCGTATGACGTATTCGCGTTCTCAAACTCTCACAGTTTAAGATGGCGGGCCGCTATGACGTACTCGGGGTCGAAAAGTCTTGCGCGATCACGCAGCCAGATCCAAAATGGCGCAGCGCACACAAACCGGGAGAAAAAACAACTCGACGAACTCAGAATCACGGTAAGTCAACGCCGCGTGCGCGAGATTGTATTTTTGAAGCACAACCAAGCAAAAAAGTCCGCCAGCTTGCGAATTGCGGATTTTTGGGCAAATACGCGCGATTCGCCACCACAAAATTGCCAAAAATCCACAAATTCCGCGAGTGGAATGGATTTTCAACCCACACTTATTATACACATATATAGACATTGACACATCAGGAGTCATCTTAGTCGTTTATGCAGTCATCCTACTCACTCATGAAAAAATTAATCACACTTACATATACTCACTTACAGTTATACACACAACACCTCCTGTATTCAAAGACATAATAACTCATAGTTAATATGTTAAAAAATCGCCATTACATTTATACACTCATTCATATAGTTACTCTCACAATCACTGACTCTTACATATGCCTATTTATATACACCAACTCTCACATACAATGCCTTTTATTTTTTTACTTTGTTGAAGTTGTACAACTAAAACATATATTCGCTCATGAACACACAAATAAATACACTCAGTCACCCAAACAACTGTTTCCACATGCTCTCTTAAACCTATACACCTAGTCAATCAACCATTCACAAATCTCTGCATAGAGTTACACACACCTCATCCAACCACACACAAACTCAGTGTCCCATACAAACTCACGCAACTAATCAATAACTAATATACACACTCATGTAGTTTATGACCAACTGATTCAGCATGTTATACAACAACAGAGACAGTGATGCACACAATCACATAGTTTAGTTACTAATCCATGTATTGATTTGATTTGATTAAGGATTTATAGAGCGCGTAGCTACCCTCGGGCGTCCCAGCACTATCGTAACAGCTTAACAGTCCTCCTGGGGAAGGATTATTGGGGGAACAACCAGGTTTTCAGCAGTCTGCGGAATGAGAGCAGATTGTTTTCTTTGCGGATGCTGAGGGGGATGCTGTTCCAGAGCTTAGGGGCGTTGTATGAAAAACGGCTGCCGCCCGTGCGTGTTTTCCTTATTCTGGGGACACTGGACAGAAATAGGGAGTCCGACCTTAGCTGTCGGGTGGATTTGTGAGGTTTGATGAGAGGTTTTAATATAGGTGGGCCTTTGCCTTATAAGATTTTATGAGAGATGCATAGGGCTTTAAAGGCAATGCGCTCTTGGATGGGAAGCCAGTGAAGTGCCTTGAGGTAAGGTTTAGCTGAGCATCTTGATTTCATCCCCGTGAGTAGTCTTGCTGTGGCATTCTGGGTGTGCTGAAGTTTTTTTATGACAGCTACTGGCGGGCCCAGGTACAGGGCGTTTCCATAGTCCAGTCTCGATATAATAAGGCCCTGGATCAGAATTTTCCTTGACTGGGGGGGATAAGAGGAAGGATCTTACGGGCTGCTCGCATGAGCCCGAAGCAGCTGCCGGCTGTCTTTCTTGCTTGGGCTCTGATAAGAGGTCCTGGTCGAGCCAAAAACCCAGGCTCTTGATTTCTTGTTTTGGTGTGGGAGGGGTGCCCATGCTAGGTGGCCAGGCAAGAGTTTTGGGAAGTTTGTTTGGGTCGCCTAGGAGCATGATTTCAGATTTCTCGCCGTTGAGTTTGAGTCTGGACTCGCCCATACATTTGGATATATTGTACAGGCAGGTGACTAGGTTCTTAATGGATTGATCGGCCTGATTGATGGAGACGACTAGTTGTGTGTCGTCGGCGTACATGACCACCTTTATGCCGAATGGTGAGGCAATGTCGTCTAAGGGGGCCATGTAAACATTAAAAAGAGTGGGGCTCAGGGAGGATCCCTGAGGAACCCCACAGTTCAGGGGGAGAGCTTTGGAGTGACCATAGCTATCGGCCACTTGGAAGGTCCTATGTTCCAAGAATGATTTTAACCATGCCAGGCTGGTCCCCGAGATGCCGTTTTTTTGGAGGCGGTGGAGGAGGATGGTGTGGTCCACCGTGTCGAGGCGGCACTCAGGTCCTGGAGGATCACTGCCACTGATCCTCCTGCGTCCAAGATGGACCTTGTCTCCTCTGTTACGGCCAGAAGGGCGGTGTCAGTCCCCTGTCCTGGTCTGAACGCTGTCTGCGAGTGGCGAAGGAGGTTGTTAGTCTCTAGGAATGTTGAGAGCTGTTCATTTACAATTCTTTCAGCCACTTTGCTGATGCCTGGGAGGAGGGAGATGGGTCTGAAGTTTGAAGGGTCCAAGGGGTCTAGGTGGGGTTTCTTGATAAGTGCCCGAACTGTCGCACTTTTCCAGTTGACGGGGACTATCCCGCTGGAGAGAGAGGTATTTATCTGCCTGGTAAGAAGGGGGGATATAGTGGGGGATACTAGTTTCAGTTTACTCATGGGGGCTGGGTCGTCCGGGGATCCACTCTTCACACGTTGAGAGTGTCCACCAACCTCTCGATGGAGATGGGGAGGAAGGCTTTCAGGACGGGGGCGTCTTGGTCAATGGGCCCAGCTGGGAGGTCAGTTAGGGGATAGGGTTTGGGGAAAGTCTTTATGATCCTGAGGATTTTGGATGAGAAGAACTCAGTGAGTTGGGTACATCTGGCACCGGTGGGATCAGCGGCAGGCTGCGGTTCGGGAACTTTCATAAGAGATTTTACTATGCGGTAGGTCTCCTTGGAGGAGTTGGAGGCAGCTAGGATTTTTCCTTCGTAATAGGAGGCTTGTGTATTTTTGATAAGGGTTTTGTATTGCTTCATGGCCGATTTATAGGTTTCTTTGCTGTTTGGGTTCCAATCTTTCCTCCAGAGACGTTCGAGTTTTTTGCATTTTTTCCGGAGTTTACGCAGTTCCGAAGTGAACCAGGGAGACTTGAACGAACCCCTCTTACTAGGGAGCTGTTTGACGGGGACAACCGCGTCATTTTTTTTATTTTTTTTAATTTGTTGTATTACCTTTGTTGGGTCATTTGACTTTACAAGTGGTTCGTTCACCAATTTACATGAAATTAAACAATCAGAATCTTCTTTTACAAAAATGATAACTGTGACGGGTAGGTGGTAAGGATGGGTTCCCTGTACAAAAGAAAAACAATTATTCATCTAAATACTCTTTGAGTATTCCCCATGTCGATATACCTAATCGTTTTTTCCTGATACCCTTCAGGGCATACAAATTCCATTCTAATTCATATATATTAAAGATTTTCCTTCTCCAGAAATCAAACGTCGGTGCTTCAGGTTGTAACCATTCTGTAGCTATACATAATCGGGCTATAGTCATAGCTATAAATAGGACATTTTTAAATTTACGTATATCTTCATTTTCATTCACGATTTGCCCTCCCCCTACTAACATGAGTGCTGGAGATATTTTAATCGGATGATGGATGTCCAAGGATATACATTTCTCTATGCTTGATATGAACGACAATAATTTCGAGCATTTATAAAAAACATGAACAATATCTGCATTTTCCCCTCCACATCGAAAACATTTTCCATCATACATAGGCCCCCATGTTGCCATACGTTTAGGAGTATAATATAGTCTGAAAATTGTCTTATAAACCTGCGATTTCAAATTGGCTGATAAACATATATCCTTGGCCATCATTATATAATCCACAATATTCAAGTCAGTTTCCTCTAGTTGATTCTGCCAATATACATTATATTTATTCAAATCATCTGGCTTGTAATCCATCAGCAGTCGGTATAAGATGCCTATCTTTTTTTTTGATTGGACAGCCGCTATTACCCCATTAGGGTTAGGTCTGTTCAGTTTCTTTAAGCAGAAATCTCTAATTTGAAGATATTTAATGAAAGATAACTGAGATATATTAAATTTGGTACAAATATTAGAAAAAGACTTGAATATTCCTTCAGTGTCATATAAGTCTCCGATTTTACTCAAGCCTTTTTTGCCCCATTCCTTTGTTACATTGTCCCAGAATATTGATGGTAATATTTTTTCCGCAGAAAAGGGAGTGTGATACCCAATTTTTTCCAGCTTCATTATCCTTACAACCCTTCTCCAAACTCTATATGCAGATTCTAGCACCTTAAATCGAGTGTGTTTGTAATAATTCCCCTCCAGTTCTTTTAACAAGCATCCCTTCGCATGTTCCCCTAGTAATAAATAAAATATCGACTGGGATTCTGCCGGATCCTCAATTTGTTCTCCCGTCAACAATATTCTCATTCTTCCTAAAAAACAGACATAATAATAAAACAGAAAATCCGGAATCCCACGCCCTCCTCTCTCTATAGGAAGGGTCAACCATTGCTCGTCTTGTTTTACCAGGTGCCCCAAAAAATGTTGTACATAGACTTTGCAGTTTGTATATATGATTTAAGGGTATCTCTAAGGGGATACTGCGATATATATATAGAATTTTAGCTAATATATTCATCTTAATGATGTTGCCTCTCCCTATTATAGACAGTTGGAGTCTCCCCCATCTATCTAGAGATTGTTTAATTTGTAACATATTTTTATACCAATTAGTTTCTACTATCTCTCGTGTATGAGATTTAATTATAATGCCTAAATATATCACTTCATGAGTGACCCTATAATCATTAAACTGAACGGAATCTGAGCAAAGCACCTGCGTTTTCGCAGCATTTTATTTGTAACCAGAGCTGTTTCCAAAGTCGAGAGCTAGGCGTTCAATCTCTGTCATAGCCTGTCTTGGATCTGTGGTAGTGATGGCGATATCATCTGCATATGCGAATACTGAATGGGGTATAGATGAAACTACGAATGGTTTAATGTATGGTGATTGTAAAAGTTTTAATAAAAATGGGTTTATAAATAGAGCAAAAAGAAGTGGGGAGCAGGGACACCCCTGGCGAGTACCTCTTGTAATAATTATCTTCTCCGATTTTCTACCTATAGCTATAACTCTCGCGTTAGGTGAGCGATACAGTGTTTTAATAGCTTTTAAAAAATGTTTGCCAAATCCTATTCTTTGCATTACTTTCCACAAATATGCCCACTCTACGCGATCGAACGCTTTCTCAGAGTCGAGTAATATCAACGCCAAGTCTCTTTTCTCGATTTCTTCAATATCTATCAAAGTGATCACTTTGTTAATGTGTGATATAGTCCTTCTATTTGGGATAAACCCATGCTGGCTCAGTGACACTAATGGTGTTATTACCTTAGATATTCGATTTGCAAGCATCTTTGAATAGATTTTGCTATCGCAATTTAGCAAAGATATGGGTCGATATGAGGCCGGTTGTTCCGAAGGTTTCCCTTTTTTAGGAAATATTACAATTGTAGCATCATCCCAGGATTGTGGGGCCCTCCCCAGGTGTGCCATTCTAAATGTCTCCAACATAAAGATTTTTAAAGGTTCGAAAAAGCATTTATACACTTCCCCTGAAATATAATCGGGTCCGGCTGCTTTTCCATTCGGGATATTTTTTACTACTCTTTCCAATTCTTCCATTGAGAAGGGTTGATCTAATAATTCTTTCTCAGAATTAGTTAGTTTATTGAATATTACCTCTTGTAAAAAAGCTTCAGAGGAAAGATTAGGTTGTCATGTATATAATTCAGTATAGAATTGATATATTATTTCCATTATTTTCTCTGGGTCTTCAGTCATTACCCCATTTTTATCTTGCATTTTCTTAATTTGACGGGCTGAGTCCTTCATTTTTAATTTTAAGGCTAATGCTCTTCCTATAGATTCTCCGTACTCATGGATATATCTTCTGTAAATCAAATATTTCTTAGCTATATCCTCATTCCAAACTCCTGTAATATTAGAACGACATTTGGCGATTATCCCCTCATATTCCTGAATTTTAGTCATGTTGTCTCTCTTTTTTATTTCTTTTATCAGGTTTTCTTCTGCTTTACACAGCTGATCATACAGTTCCCGCATCTTCCCCTGTTGCAGATTTTGTTTATAAAGTCCAAAGCTCACCGCCTCCCCTCTAAAGCAGGCTTTCCAAGTATCCCATATTATTTCAATATTAGCGGAACCCATATTATTCTGTAGAACTCTATTATCCAATTACCCATATGTTCTCTGTATTGTACATCTAAGCACAATTTCCTATCAAATTAGAAGCTTCTGTTTTGTCGCTTTTCACCGAATTTGGTAATCTTAATCATTAATGGGGAATGGTCCGAAGTTACCCTGGGGTAGAGTTGGATCTTAATATATGATTGAATGCTGGTTGAAACAAAAAAGTAGTCCAAACGGACATACTTTCTATGTGGTGAGGAATAATAAGTATACCCAGGTAGTGCTGGAAAATTGTTGCTCCAAATATCAACCAACGCGTGATCTTGAGTTAAATTAAATAATGCCTTAAATACATGAGGTTTTCGTCCCTTATAATTCTCTGGGCCAGCCTCAAATCCCCCCCCTACCAAATTTATATTTAAGTCACCGCATAACACTAGGGGAGAATCCCAATTAGCCAGCTCGGAATTTAAATATGTAAATACTTCCCCCTCATCCAAGTTAGATCCATATACAGAGCATATTGTAATATTTATGTCTCCTAAATTTTATGTTGCTATCACCCATCTACCCCATTTGTCAGATAAGCTACGTACAAGTGTGCCTAGATTGGGTCTTATCAAAATCATTACCCCTCTTATCAGACTAGTTTGCTTAGATGCAGCCAAAACTACATATCCTAACTCAGGGGAGAACCGCGTCAAGGGAAGATTCTATCCAATCTCGGATTCGGATGTCAGCTATTAAGTGAGACACTTTTAATTACTCACTTAAACATGCAGTCAGACAGCTTCTAAATCCTCCATCCAGACAGTTATATATCCACTAAATCTACAATACAGAATGGCATATATATATATATATATATATATATATATATATATATATATATATATATATATATATATATGTATGTATATATCAACAGTTTCCGTTAATCCGTTGAGGCTGCCAACTGCATACGCTTGCCCCAAAACAGCACAGACACGGGCCTGGATTCCAGTGCAATTTTATTTTATAATTTGCGTGCTAGTCGCCATAACGTTTCAGCTCTGAACGAGCCTTGTTCACATGATCACATCATATATAATTCATATTTAAATTTCAAGCTAAACCACATTCACTGGAAGATGTCATCAGTGATGTCATCAGTGATGTCAATTGAGATGTCATCAGTGATGTCACTGACCATGTCATGAATGATGTAATATGTGACATCTTCAGCTGTGCATTGCGGGTGCACCCGTTATAGCTAGCAGAACTAACTATATCGGAGGAATTTCTATGGTTTTGTACGAGTGAAATCTCCAGCTAACTATAACACCCCTGAAACATATTGTTTTGTTGTGAATTTCTAAGGTTTTTTAAATGCCAATTTCTAACTATAACGTCTCTGAAATCTATGTTTTTTCAGTGAATATACATATATTTACCTACTGGCGGTCACCAGCAGGTAGTTATAGTTAGAACCTTGCTTCTATTCAAAAAAAGCGTTTTTTTTTTTGCAAATACCTTTGGCGTCGTTTGATGAATCTTAACAAGATTTTCAAAACTAATGGGCTGGCAGGTCAGCTACTGTGTTAAATGTTCTGGGCAACCCATCAAGCAGGTGCTGAGAAAAAGGGAGGTCCTGACACGCATTTTCTACATGTTCATTTCTATAGGAAAGTGTTGCAGCTACAGCACCAACTGCTGAACGGAATTAAACCAAATTTGGAAAAAAGGTAGCTCCTGGTCAAAAGTGCACTCTTTTTGTTAAATGGCGCAAATCTGTGATGTACTTCAGTGTCACAAGAAAAAAGGTTGAAAAAGGATATGAATAACAAAAAAAGGGGGCAGGATTGAAACACCCTGACACCCTAGGCCTGCTCAGGGAGTCCCACAGGAAACCTCCATGGCCCAAAAAAGCATTTTTTTTAAACAACTTGGTGGGATTAGCACTGGGTGTGCAAATCCTACTGAATTTTATTTTTTAAATGAAGCACAGTCTTCCATACCTCATTTCTTTTAACTCCCTGGCTGGGCCAGGTCCGAAGGGCCGCCACCCCCAAGCTATGTTTCAAAAAGAAAGTGTGGGGGGCTCGAGCTCCTGACACAGACCAGAAGACCACCACATCCCGGGGCTTTAAAGATGATGGAGGGGGTCCATGTAGCCCCCTCTTGGAGCCCTCCATTGCCCTGGTGACTTCCACCCCCAGGGCCGGCTCAAGCAATGTCTCAGGGTGCCCACCCAAGTACATTGCAGTTTTCTATGGGATGGCAGGAGCACTGCTCCCACCATCCCATAGCAAACAAGTGTTCCACTGTGAGCAAGTGAGAGCATTTTGCTCTCTCTCGTTCACAGTGGAGCACTTTGCTTTTTACCCCCAGGGAGTTGCATGTCAGCAGCTCCCTGTGGGTAAAAAGCAATGCTGGCTCCCCCAGGAGCAAGACCTGACCACAGGGGCTCCCCCGTTGTCCCAAAACAGAAGGCCATGGCCCAGGGAATGGGATCTCTGGAGACGAAAATGGCAGAGAGAAGGGCCGCCTGGCCCCCCTTCCTTTAAAATGATAGAAGAAGGCCATGCCCTGGGGGATGGGGTCCCTGGGACTGAAATCAGCCTGGAGAGGGGGCTGCACAGCCCCCTCCGTTCTTTGATCAAAGAAGAAAGGCCGAGCCCCTGGGAATGGGGTACCCAGGGCTTAAATAGGCCTAGGGAGGGGGCCACAATGCCCCCTCCTTTTTTTGGACCTTTGTGTTTTAAAAATGGGTCAGGCCCCGAGAGATGGGGACCCCGGGGCCCAAAGCAATCAAGGGTAGGGTGGCCACACAGCCCCCCTTTAAAGAAAAAAGAAGAAAAAGCTTTAACTCACCAGAGGACTCATCCCCTCAAAGCACTATTCTGCAAATACACCTCATGGCACGCTCTTGGTTGGAGGATGGAGTCCCCTTCGATGCAGAGAGTTGTTAGGGGTCAACTAGCCCACCAGGTACCACCAGTAAGCTCCATACAGTGGGATTGCTGAGAGGTGGTAGAAGGTTACACCCTTTTTTACAACACTCTGCAAACGCACCTCTTGATGCACTGCTGGTGGGGGAATGAGGTTCCCTTGTGTCCTAAGGGCCTCAGGACAAAAGTGAACTTCATTCCCCATGCAGTAGTGCACCAGGAGGCCCATTTGCAGAGTGGTGGAGAAAGGGGGCATTGTCTCTGACCACCTCTCAGCAATCCAGCTGTGTGGGGCTTATGGGAGGTAACAGGAGGGCTAGTTGGCTCCCAGGGACCCTCAAAAGGCAAGGGGAATTTATCCCCCAACCAAGAGCATGCTAAGAGGTGTGTTTGCAGAGTGGTGGGGAAAGGGGGCGTGGCCTGCAGCCACCTCTCAGCAGTCCCACTATGTGGGGCTTACTCGAGGTAACGGGTAGGCAAGTTGGCCCCTGAGGACACCTAGCAGTGAAGGGGACTTCATCCCCCATGCAAGAGCGTGCCAGGAAGCACATTTGCAGAGTGGTGGACAAAGGGGGCATGGCCTGCTATCAGAACTCAGCCATCCTGCTGTGTGGGACTTACTGCAGGTTGCACACCCACTCAGCACTTAAGGTGCCCCTACCTCAGTGCACCGAAAGTCACCATCCCTTGGTGATAGGCCCGTGCCGGCCGGTGTCTATCTGGTGCCCCCAACACTGTGCAACATAAGTCATGGACCCTTTCCGATTGAGTATTGTGGTGCAGACGCCATCATGTCACCTCAGGCAGTGGGGAATGTGATATGGCAGGGCCCTACATCCTCATGCATAAATAATAACCACACGGTTAAACCCAGATTGACAGTGGAAATGGCCTCAAGCACGTGCGCCTGGCCCTTTTTATTGTCAGGGTCGCATGTCCTGTGATGCCTTGGCTAGATGGGTGTGGTGTGGGTGTAAACCAGCCATCAGGGAGTGGCTGTGGGATTGTCATCCCCCCCTGTAAGCGTAAGTGGAGTAGGCTGGCCTGGCGTATGCCAGTCCAGTGTAGAGGTGTGAACAATGACCCCGGGGCTCTGGGCGTCATTCTGTCTTGGGCATTGGAAGGCCATGTGTTGTTCATGGGGGTCCTGGGAGGCAGCGGTGGTGGTAGGTGCTGCCTGCTGTGTGGTCTTTGCAGGTGGTAGGGTCTCCTTGATGCAGTTGGGCTGCCCTGCTCCTGGAAGTGGGGTGCCAAGGCTGTCCATGAGCTGTTGGAGGGCTTTGGGGTTGAAGGTGGCGAGGTCCTCTTCATCATCAGTGAATAGTTGTTGGGTCTGCTCTGCAGGAGGTGTTTATTCTCCCTCTGCAATGTAAAGGGGAGATGCAGCTTAACATTGTGTTCACATGTATGTTGACGCATTGTGCATGTTTACATAAAGACTGTTTGACAGTGTACATTGTGACTAGTTGGGAGGAGCTGCTTATTTAATGCAGGACAGTGGATATTTCGACAACATCACAGATGTGTGTTTGTACTTGTACATTATCAATTCACATTTCCCTGCTATGCCAAAAGTTTCTACACACTAGCGGCACCAGTTGTATCCTCTGTTCTCTTGTGGACGTGTTGCGGTTTGTACCAAATTGTTGTCAATGTTGATGTGCTCTGCATGTTATGTGTGTGGGCTGTATTTTGGGAGAGTCACCCCTGCAGCTCTGATTTTACTGCCCCTTATCAATTTCATGCGGTGTGCCTTTGACTTCTGTGCTTATACAGTGCTGAGATGTTGCAGACTTGGGTACATTGGGCTCTTGGTGGGAGTTGGGAGTCTGGGGCATGGTTTGTCCGTAGATGTGTTGTTGACGTCAGGGGTTATTTGTGCACATGGATGTGTCAGAGTGTGACCTCCTCCTTTACAGATGTCGTCCACACTCAGCCACCTCAGTGTCGTGGCGTGCAACATTTCATGATATATTGACTGCAGCAATGCTATTCATCATGCAGTGTCACTTGCATTGTCAGTGTTGCTCACAGACACGTTGCTTTGCTGAGTTTAGCACATGTGTATGGGTTGGTTGTGAGATTGGTGGTGTGTGGGAAGGGCCCCCTCTGGGTACATAGTTGACGAGGGTCTACTTGCTGTTTTTAGGTGTGCTGCAATGTGCCAAGGGGGTCAGGGACATGCTCCAGAGTCATTGAGGGTATGCACTGTGCTATACTTAATTGTGCACGTGTGCCATTGTGCCCATCTCCCCCGTCCCACCAGTCCCTGCTCGTTACTCACCCTGTTGCTGTTGTGCCAGGCTATGGTGAGCAGTGTCCGTTCCCCCAACTCCTGCCACCGTCTCCCCACTGATGACTGTGGACACCATTTCCTCCATCTCATCCAGCTCCTCCTGTGGTGCTGGACTCCCACCTCCAAACCTGCATGGCTGCCTTCTGGTTGTCGCCGAGTTTCTGCTTGGTTTTGCACTTCATATCATTCCAGCGCCTCTTGACCTCTTCCATTGTCCTCCTCAGCACTCCAACTGCATTCACCTTGTCCGCGATGGACTGCCATATTCCATTTTTTGTTGCCAAAGTCACAGTGGAGGTAACGAACAGTAGTTGATGGGGTTCTATCACCTCCGTTACGAGGATCCTGTTTTCCTGCGGACTGAACCGGTTCTTCCTCTTCTTCCTGTCCTTGCCCTTCCCTGACCCTATGTTCCCAGGCAGGTCCTCCGTGGGGCTTGTGGGGTTCTATTTGTCCTCTGTACTTGCTCCGACTACCTCCATTGTGCCTCGCAGTTGTTTAGGTTTTGTTTGTGTTTATTTTTCTATGTTTATAGTGATTTTTCCCGCCTGACGTGTGTGAATTGCAAGCCTGGCGAAGATAATCGTGGATTTTTTTTATCGCGGTTGGGCCCATCACAACTTTTTTCACGTTGGGTTTTAGATTTTTATCGCCTTCCCTGTGACTTTATCGCAGACATTTGATGCGCTATCAGAAAACTATTGCATGTTACCGCCGTGTTGAGAATAGGATGTTAACACTGAGGTATTTTCCCACGATAGATGGCAATATGAAACCTTTTGTTAACCAATTTTGACGATGATTATTGCACATTCTTGAGAATATCCCCGTTAGCTGCAGCAAAAAATGTCTTGCATGAATTTCAAAAGATAATGTACCATGATCACTTGCACTGGTCTAATAATTTTCACTGTTTATTAACTGTAAAACAATATATTAAGCTGGCATCTTACTTGCTATCAATAAGTGAGTGAACAGTTTTCTTGCAGGCAACCGACAAAGTTCGGTTTGCAGATCCCTTAGTACTTAATAAAATTAGGCATAGGAAGCTTGAAAAAAGGCAGTTTTGCCCACCCATACTATATGTAAACAATAATCCCTGCAAGCTCTCACTTTTGCACCATGGAGTAAGGGTGTCTGCGTTGGTGCTAGGCAGCTTCTCTTGTGTCTGCACAAGGGAAAACACAGGGGTGCACCGTATTCTTGTGAATACAGCGCTTCCCTGCATTTTCTAAATGTCATTGAGCGTCACTGCGAAATTTCTTGTTGCACCGTGGTGCGTCATTTCTTTGTAAATATGTCCCTTAATTTTTTTTTTCTTATTACCACTAATATAATAATGACTGGGAAATGTAAGATATTAAACATTTCGCAAATGTCCAAATTTCACATCAAAGTCCAATTGCGCAGGACAAAAAGCCACGACTTCTCACATAGAAGTTATGGATTAGAATGCTGCCATCTGTAATAGGAAATTGCCTCTATAGTTATTTTTATGGTCAATCTTTTAAATTGTTTCGCATTTAATTTGTTGCATCTCTTCTCGAAGATCCATATATTTTACCTTTCATCCTGAAAGTAATTCGCCCATTACCGCTATTAAAGCGCCGCACCTGCCCAACACAACACGTGGTTACTCGTTTTCATCAATTTTTTGAAATACGCTTCGTGCCCGAGGATTGGCAGGAGGCAGATGCGCTGCTGGATCTGAAGCTGGAAACCGACGTTCACATCTGATGTCTGTTTCAGGAAAGATAGGGGAGTGGATTGTTAAAGAGATTGTAAATCATCTTGATAGACAATGTTTAATCAGCGGGAGCCGAAGCCAAAAGCTCCGTGCATACCAGACTTTGTCAAGCAGCCTTATCATTATTTTCTAAGCCGGATGGTGAGCGAAAAAAGATGCTCATAGGAAAGAAACAGATGTGCCTCTCTCTTGCCTTCAGCTACATCACACACACGCGCGTCATTTCTGAATGTGTCATCCGGTCAGAAGCAATCTGAAATTGTACTAGAACCAAAAATAAGTTTATCGTGGTTTCCAGGCAAGATATAGAGAGAATTATTCTTAGAGAAAATAGGAAAAGTGTACCAAAAGGTTTTCTTCCTCACAAGAGTGCGGATTTTAAATATTTAGATATTCACAAAGCACTTCTGAAAATATGTCACAATCGTCAGTTTTTAAAAGTAGGCTTGAAATCCTTTTTGCAAGATCGTTTTTTCATGAGGAAACGTTCGGGTCAATTTTTTTCGTTAGAAATTCGCAAGTGGAAATGCGCTATATTTATTATTTTATGATCATAAGGAAGTCTTCTTTTCAAGGGTAAACCGTTCCTGTACACCTTCACTTATTTTGCGGATGTTTTCTTACCAGGTCCAAAGGGGATTTGCTGTTTCCCTTGGTAGATAGACCGTTGCAAGCACAGAATAGTTTGGAGAAACGCTGTGCATACTCACACGCAAGTACATTTGCGGATGTGTGCAAAGTTCAGGGAAATTCCCTGGCACTAACAAACACTATCCACCCCAGGATTAGTTTAACTCACTCGAAAATCTTCATGTTAGTAAATGTTTTTACAGATGTTAAACCACCTGAATGGCAGAAGAGATTTTGCAGTGGCGAAAAGCTTGGTAAACTAAGATGTGAACTGCGATCCCAGTTAGTTCTGAAATTGTGCCACAGTGATGGCAACATCATTAAATGAGGCATATTTCCCGCAGGCACAATAAACATTTTGATTGAGAATCAAAAATAAGGCACTTTTTTAGGTCTGCCCCTGTGAAAGCATGTGGCATACTACAAACCAGAAAGGGGCGGTAAGTAGAAATAACCAGGGAGGAATTCCGCACACTGCCGGACAATACAAATTTACTACACAGACAGGATACAAAGGGGTTTATATGAGCCCCATGCTACACTTTTGCGCCACCATTACGTGACTTTTCATGATGTAGCAGAGGCGTAAACAATGCGCCGCTTGACGCCATATTTATGAAGTGACCAACTAGGCAGATGTGTCACCTTTTAAACCCTTGCACCACATTATACATGCATCAGGTATAACGAATGCCGGAAGAGCCGTCCCCACAAGAAAGCCTGTAGAAGTGGCGCAATGAAATCTGACAGATTTCACTGTGCCACTTCTAGCACACCCATGCGTTAAAACCTTATGCCTGCCTCATAGCAGGTTTAAGGGTGACGCAGTGCAATGTCTATAGGCTTCCACCATGCATTGTTGGAGTTGCTTCATGCTTACAGCACAACTCAAGCAATGCATGAATTCTGCGCTGACAGATACATCAAGATTCCTACACATCTGTCACTCTTTGCGACATGGAGCGGCGTACATTAAATACAGTAAATACAGAGCATCCATGGTGTCCCAAAGAGGGTGCAGTGAAAAGTGTTGCATCGCAGTTTTATCACTGTGAAGCAAAACTTTGGGCCTCAATTATGAAGCCCCCGGCGCCGTCGGAACGTCTCTTTTGTGACACTCTGTGGCCCAGGAGCCTGCTCCATATTTACGAGGCAGCACTAAGCCACTTTTTTTGGCTTAATGCTCCTTCGTAAATATGGACCCCTTTAATGCAGTTTACTGCTTTAAAAGGGTGTGCAATGGGTGCTGCTGGGGGTGTTCCAAGCAACATCCATCATTTTTCGACACGCCCCAGATTTATGAGACCTTGTAAATATGAAGCAGCGCCAAAAACATACGGGAAGGGGTAAGGGAGGCACAACGAGATGAAACATCTTTTTTTCTCCTCGTTTTTCCTTTTTCTATATGTGCTGCATTCTGTAGCACACATAGAACGAGGAAAAACGAGGAAACAGACTCTTGTGATTGTTTTTGTGCAGGAAGGTTTCCCTTTCTGCAAAAAAATATTCATCCCTGCAACGCAGGCACCCTTGCACCATGGGTGAAAATTTAAATCACCTTGGCAATTTTAATAATCTGGAGTGGGTAGTTACAACAGGTTGCATCTAAACGGATGTTCCAATGAAACAATTATAGTGAGGAAATCTCCTCAGTGAAGCCACAAGGCTATTAAGGGACAAATGGTGGAGGGAGCTATAGATTCAAAGCATACCAGAAGATTAAGAAAAAGAAATATAGTTTCTCTCTGAAAAATATAGAATCTTCCCAAATAAAATCTGTACAACATCAACCCAATATTGTTGACAGTGTTATTACTATTATCATATAACCGTGGATAGATCACCATCGAGAAAGAGGTTGATATTAATCAGAACACTTTATGACATGCATTTGTTACATCATAGAACATTAATGTATGTTGTTTTCAGCTTCACTGTAAGAAGTTTTATAGCAGTAAGCAAATATACATAGCGCTCTTTTTGTACGCGCAACACAGGCCTATTTTGTAGGCCTTTCATTTCAAGCTGCCCCCCTTGAGGCCACTACTGGTAACAACACAAGATACTTGTCTACAACGGCACGGATATGCCTATGCAGGAACCTAGGATTTGGAAAAAAGTGGAGGGTGAGGGAAGAAATATTCATTAGATGGAGATGGGTTAATTTGTATTTCCATTCGACGAAACAGGCACATTGTTATGTTATGTGATGTGAACTGACATTCGTAATGCACATTCTCACCCGAGGGTCTTAAGTCAACTAGAATGCAGGTGTTGACAGAACCAACAAAAAGCTAAGAAAACTCTTGGAGGAAGTTCCCATGTAAATTTAGACAGACGCCAAGTGAAATAAATTCCCTAATTTACGGGCTCAAAAAAGAAAAGCTAAGGCCTGACCTACTTTTGCATATTCTGGAAATCTTTGGAAAATTAACCCTGAGAGAAGGAGGAGACCTCTTATGAATATACTTCAGAATACAATTTTTTAAACAAGGCACCATGTGCACTAGGGAGAGCACATTTTACTGTATTATCTACCTAATGGGTAGCAAGAGCAGTTTATACTAAACGCAGTTGGCTTGCATCATTTCTGGGTGTCTGTCACAAAGCAAATCATTGAGATTTGGACCACCTGTAGTTTGTTCACTACTGAAAGCGGGAGTTTCAAATAAGCAGCATTTGTATTAATAAAGACTAGAGGCAATATATGCCTTAGCTGTGAAGAATCTACTTCTTAGGGTAGGAAGCAGAGATTTTCCTTGGGGTTCTCTATTCAAACCAAGCAGACAGAAATAGTGGAATAAACCTGTATGACCAGGTGAGCTTGGAATCAATCAACATGTTTAGCCTTTTCACAGTGATAGACTGTTTAGGTAGTAAAACCAGTTCAGTCAGCCAATATGCATATAACAAATAAATCGGCATAGCAGCTCATGAACAAGACCTCAGTTTTCTCAGTATTACATTTCAACTTTTTGGGACCTAACCAGTTCCAGATGAAGTGAACATTCTGTTGAAACTTAATGGGAAAATCCACAGATGCATTGTTATCTACCCGCAGCAACAACTAATCATCATCTGCATTCTTGTATGCCCTGACACCTATCTTAGACACAGCATTGGTCAATGGGTTGCATGATCTTATGTATCAGAATGAGAGAGAGACAAGCAGCACTATAAAGGTCCAATACCCATGCTCCTAAAGGGGGTCAGTGAGTATAATAACATTACTGGGGTACATGGTCCTATCAAGAAGAGAAAAAAAGGAGTGCTAGTAATAAGATGTTTGGATAAGGGATAATATGGAGGCAATCTTCCTAATTAGGAAGTGATGCCCTCACACACCCATGTGGGTGTCATGCTTCAGCATCGAAATTTTTGCTCCTCATGGGGCAGGCGCTGCAATGCCCCATGGGACCCATGAGAGGGCCCTTTGGCGGCGATCTTTTCAATGCAGAAGATGTGATGGTGCATGCGTTTGTGTGGAAACAAGGAATGTAAGTGTGAGTTTCAAAATTACCTGAAGAGTACTCTATAGTGAGTTTATTTTGGAGTCCCTTGGATAGGTTAAAAGAAGGACAATACAAACTTAGCAGGTGGTGCAGGGTTAGGAAGCACAACTGTCTAGTGAGTGGAGCATAAATGCAATGTAGTTGATGCTGGATCAGGTCGACATGTTTTATGTCTTGGTGGTCCAAATGGATCTGAGTCATTTCTTCAGGCCCAGTGAATGTAGTGAGGAACGTAGTATGAGTGTAAACATGGTGTAGGGGTGTTTTGGTATATTGTCTATTCTAGTGGAACAGCATCAGGTCATCATAGTACCTCAAAAATGCTTCTCCTGAAATATAACATAACACAACCCCCACAGTTCAGCCTATGTGCGCCTTAGGTCTAGGCAGAGCACTGCATGTAGCTATGCTTTCAGCCTATCCCTCGCTCTGCCTTCACTATCCTCAATACACATTGTATGATCTTTGATCTGTCAAAAAATGCTTTTACCATGAAAGCTTTCACCATGCACTTTTACATCTCTTATATTCAGCACACACCTGCCTTTACTATGCAGGTAAGTATAAATAAGGCACTTTTTATATATTCACTGAAAAAAACCATAGGTTTCAGACATGTTATAGTTAGGAATTAGCATTTAAAAAACCTCAGAAATTCACTGAAAAAAACACAGGTTTCAGGGGTGTTATAGTTAGTTGGACATTTCACTCTTACAAAACTATTGAAACTCCCCCGTTATAGTTAGTTTTACTAACTATAACTCACACGCACGCAATCCACTGCTGATGATGTCGCATATTATACCAATCATGACATGGTCAGTGACATCACTGATGACATCACTGATTTTGAATTTATTTATTTGAAGATGTGTCTTTCAATTTTTCTTGATGATTATTTCTCAATTTCTAGAACATGGAAGACCAAAAAGGGTTCTATCAGATCAAGGCTAGGAGTTTGTAAATGAAGTGAGTGACCAATCACGGCCTAACATTTGTATAATGCAATGCTATTTTCAATTTTGCTTGCCAAATATAACCTCTGATGATTGCTTTTCAACCCCAATCCTATTGAGAACAAATGTTTTTATGTACATTGAAATTAATCTTGGACATATGTACAACATATACATTTTTAACTCTTTTTCAGGTTGCAGAATGTTACATAAATCAGAGGCAAATTGCCGAGGTTGAAAAATAGTATATCCTCCTCTTCCAGCTGATTACATCGATGTCTCAAATATGGCATTTACTAGTTGTCTGAACCATGCAGATTCACAAATTTTTAACGGATAACGTTAAGGTAAATACTCTCAATATGAGTAGTCGACGAAGTTAAAAAGTAGCAGACATAAGTACTTGAGGGGTTTTTGGTATCAGATAAAGTCCAATTCACACTTGTACTGATGAGTCTGATACAGGGTGGATCTCTGTATAACTAATGGATGATTAGGTATTAGGATGGCATACAAAGCTCCCAACCTTCTTGCTTTTTCTCTTAGAGCGTTCCAACTTGGGGACGAATATTAGGCTGTGCAGTAGAGGTTGATGGTGTTGCTCCACTGGTACTTGGGCCTTCTCATGAAGCAGAAGGAGCCTCTTTCAATATCCTTAACTCTTCCCTTCCAAAGTTGACCGGATTCTTAGTCTGCAAGTCCTTCCGCATACTTGCAGTTCCACACCAGTACTCTTTATTGGGGTCTCCTCTTGTAAGTAGTCTTGCATATCTGGCAAGTAACAAACCAAAGCAGAGTTCAAGTCGTGAACTCTGTTGGCCACAGTGTTTATACAAGGTAAGCAGAGCGGCCTAGATATTCAATACTTCCAATTAAATGCATTAGAAATGAAAGAGCTTATTTACAAACTCCTTGTGCCACTTTTGCATCACTTACAACATGAGGAAAGTAACACAAAGTGGCACAAGAGTTTTGTAAATAAGCCCCAAAAAATATTGTCCTGCATAATGACTTCATCTCTCACCTAATTCTGTCTCATATGCGAATCATTTTAAAGACCTGTTCATCTGTAATATAAATATGACGCACTAGCCACTTCTATACAGACACCGTTTGAATGCAAGGCTATATGATAAGTGAAATCTATCAGGTACACTGCACACATTACAAAAATAGAAAATATCGTCAAGTGTTACTTTGACTTGTAGTCACATCAATCTAATTTTAAACACTAATTTTCTTTTTTGTTTTGCAGATTGACTACACTACTTCTACTAGAATCCATATTATATGTTGTTTGTTATATTGTTTTGTTAAAGTTAAGGTTCTAGTTATTTATTATATTGTTATCATTTAGTTATACTTCCAGTTATTTATTGATTTAATAAAAGTTAGTAAAGAAAAAGTACATATGTCTTTTTTTTGTGGGGGTAGCAGTCCACAATAGAAATTATATTTATAGTTTGAAGTATAATTCTGAGGCTAGCTCTTCACCAGATCTTTACCAAAGTGTATAGCTACAGCTTACCATTCCAACTCAAAAGAATAAAAAGTACAACGCCATTAGCAACATATTGTAGTGAACTTATAACCTATGTGCTCACGTAAGTGTTCCATGAACTATTACATTAGTAACAGGCAGAAAGCCGTTTGGGGGTAGGGTTAAAAGTTACTGGCTGTACAGCAACTGTTATATTTACCCTGTATCCTCTACATGACAGAAAGGAAAGCAAAGTAAAACAAAACACTGTGTACCAGATTTACAACCCCCTTGCACCACTTTCGCATTCAAACCCCCTACAAAATTACAAGTCTGTGAGCCTCAACAATCCCCCTCAAGCTCCAGGAATCACCACCCCCGGGAATTTGTGTATTACGGGAGGCAGACTGCGTGGCCCTCCAAGGCCCTGGAAACTACTACGATTGGCTCCTGCAGTGCCCCGAGGTGCCTACCCCCGCTATACTGCTGTTTGCTTTGACAGAGTGGGACTCTCACGACTCCCGCCCTCCCATAGCAAACATAGTTTGCATTTTGAAAGACAGAGCAGTGAAATCTATTCTCACTTTCAAAATCCAAAGCTGATTGCATTTCCATACACAAATTAGCATCTACTCATGCAAAAAAGCAATACTAGCTCACGAAGAACGCAAAAGTTCATCACACAATGTTGCTAAAATAAATCAAGTGTGCTTGACTTCTCAATTTACTACCTTATCGTACGAAATGTTATTTTCAATCACGTTCTGATAACCAATAAGAATCATGCTTTTAAAAGACAAAAACATGCACCCTAGTTTTCTGTGTAGAATGTTGTCAAACAACCAATCATTTATTTTCTGTTTTAATTTCACTTTTCCCCCAAACTTCCTTTGTCTATTCTAACATATGCCAAAGGCAGATATTTAACTACTCCAATCTATTTTGTCCACAGATTGAGAAAGCTAGGAAAAAATGTGAATAAATCCGTTTCTACTTTTCTCCGAGACTATGGAATGGTGTCCATATACCACAAAAATCTGTGTTTCAATATGCATGGCATCTATAGGAGAGATGCTGTACATTTTACAGATGAAGGGAACAGAGTCTTTTTCTTGAACTTTAGACTCTGCATCAGTACTTACTTGTAAGTACTAAAATCTCTCAATAAACACAAGGGCTGTTTTTAGAGCCACCCAACATCTATAGACATAAGCTTGATGGCGGCGAAATGCGCGGATCCTACTTTAAAAAAAAAAGAAAAATACTATCTTACTTTTTTGGACCTACGGGTCCGTATGTGACCCCCTGAGCAAACCTGGGGGTCAGGGTGTGTCTACCCTGCCCCCTTTTCACACGTTCCACACATATTTCAATGACTTCCTCAGCCTCGCTTCTACTGAGGCACAAAATGGCTGCCAACAGTTCCTGTTTTAGAATGTTTGCAACTGCTTGACAGCCAGTTAGAATTGAGCGTGTGATCGGGACGGTGTGCTTATCCTACTTATCCTATGAGGCCAATCCTCGCACAATCCACGGATCCTCCGCGCACATAGATATATAAATGACTTTAACCGTAATTTTCAAAGAAACTACTGAACAGATTGACACCAGATATGTGAAAGGCACAAGTCGGAACTGAGGACTACCTCTCTGGAAAATTTGGAGTAATTCCATTCAGCCGTTCGAGCTGTAGCCCTGGCTAAAGGTCCTATGAAAAATTGCATGGGGAAAACACGTTTGTTGTCTGTGCTTGATATTCTGTGCGGTCAATACAGATACACTGAAGAATGTGTGCTATGTCTGATCTTATGTCTTTCAGCAGTTGCACACCCGGAAGCTGTAGAAACTGTTACAAGGCCTATTACCAAGCAGCCAAGCAATGGCTCGCAGATTCCTGGTATAAAGTATACAGTGGCTGCAGAGCAAAGTATGCGGCACCCCCGCCTGCAAATAAACCATGGAGTTGCCACACCTTGGCTGTGCTGTGGCATAAGTGGACTGTTAATCCTGGTTAAAAACAACCCAGTATAGGTTATTAATATGTTACTATGTTAATATGTTATGTTGCTTTTCTTCAATGTGATGTGGGAAAAACTGAGGTGATGCTGTTTGGCGAGGCCCCTCTTCTGTGGTCTCCTGAATGGTGGCCATTAGATCTGGGCCCCAATCCTGTCCCCAAACTTGTAGTAAAAAACCTAGGCATCAGGTTAGATCAAGCCCTTAGTCTTAAAGAACAAGTGACTCAGACAGCTGCCTCATGCTTCCATGTAATTGGAATGCTCCGGAAAGTCTTTCCGCTACTCCCGGGCTCTCCCCGAAAAACCTTGGTCCAGGCTCTAGTGCTGAGCCGCCTGGACTACTGTAACGGGCTGCTGATTTCAGCTAATGATTCCTTATTAAGCAGATTACAAGTAGTCCAAAATACAGCAGCGAGGTTGGTCCAGAATGCGCCTCCCAGATCACCATTGCACCCACTGTTGGTGAAGCTCCATTGGCTGCCCATCCGACAATGGATCAAATTTAAAATATTATGCGTTATCCATAAAGCACTTCATAACATGGGCCCCTCCTACTTGGCTGACAAATTCATAACTTATACTCCTTCACGCGCTCTTCGTTCTAGTAACAAACATTTTCTCAAAGTACCAAGCATCAAGAGGGCAAGATTCGTTGGAAAGAACCTCTCTTACCTCCGTCCGCGCCTCTGGAATGACCTTCCTGACTCTCTTAGGTGTTGTCTAGAACACGCAAAGTTTAGGAAATTGCTAAAGACATTTTTGTTTCTCACCCATTAAGTATGCTGGTGTCCTCTACCTCTTTCAAAGTCCATGTAAGCGCAGAGATACTCCTTCTGGAGTCGATTCTAGCGCTATACAAACTCTTAAATAAATAAAATAAATAAATAAATTACTCTCGTACCTACTACTGTCACTCATGGGGCTCCGAGACAAAAAACGGGCTACAAATATTGACACTAGCCAATAAGTGTCGACAAGGTTATCTTTTTGGTTTTTTAACTTCAAGAAAAGAAAAGATGCAGTGTTTACAGTACTTCCGCCTAAGCTGTCAGAGTGGTTTTGTTATTATTTTGGCCTTATTCTGCAATATATTGAGCTATCTGGGAACAAGATTATCATGGAGATGCTACAGTTTAGGATCTGAGAATCACAAGAAACAGTGTTGGCTTTTCCTGTTCCAGAGAGGAAGGAGTCCGAGCTGGAGCTCACCGGCTGCCAGCTTCTCCTCACTCGGCGACTGAAACCTCTCCCACCCCCTACCATACCACCTGCTTCTCAAAGTGACTGTGTGTTCCTTAAGTGCAGAATATACCTTTTTATTAATTTCGTGGAGTGCTTAAAAGCCACCTTTTAGGAGCCATCACTGCAGCTATAAACAAATTTACTTAAAGTATGTGGTGGGAGGAATCCATGGAATCTCGATTGATGTGACCCTGTAGAATTCCACAGAGAACAACTTCACGAGCTCTGCCCACCCGAGATTTTAAACACACAAAACCATACCAATTCAGAAGTTATAGTTATCTTAGGTAACTATAACTAGTGCCCCACAATAATTATAACTTGCGTTCTGCCATGCACAGTTTACTCATCAATATTTTCACTGCATATGTTGCCTTGAAATTATCAATGATGTCATACAAGATGTCGCTTCCATCACGCGCTTCCATCGCGCACCAACACAACCTCAACATCATCTCCTACGCAGACGACCCCCAGCTGATCCTCTCCCTCACCAAAGATCCGATCACTGCCAAAACCAACCTACACGAAGGAATGAAAGAAGTAGCCGAGTGGATGAAGAACAGCCGTTTAAAACTGAACTCGGACAAAACGGAAGTCCCCATCTTAGGCTCACCCCCCTCTGCCTCGGATGACTCTTGGTGGCCACCAGCCCTGGGAACCGCACCCACACCAACGGATCATGCATGCAACCTGGGCTTCATCCTGGACTCCTCCCTCTCAATGACCAGACAAGCCAATGCCGTCTCATCATCCTGCTTCAACATCCTACGCAGGCTCAAAAAAGTCTTCCGTTGGATCCCCACCGAAACAAGAAAGACGGTCACCCACGCACTGGTCACCAGCCGACTGGTTTACCGAAACACCCTTTACGCTGGAACCACAGCCAAACTACAGAAAAAACTTCAACGCATCCAAAACGCATCAGCCAGACTCATATTGGACATCCCTCGTCAAGCTCACATTTCCGGTCACTTGAAAGATCTCCACTGGCTCCCTCTCAACAAGAGAATAACGTTCCGCCTCCTCACCCACGCACACAAAGCCCTCTATGACCTAGGACCCGAATGCCTCAACACGAGACTGTCCTTCTACACCCCCACCCGCCAACTACGATCAACCAATCAAGCCGTCACTGCAATTCCACGCATCCACAGATCCACCATGGGGGGAAGATCCTTCTCCTACCTAGCAGCCAAGACCTGGAATTCTCTCCCCACCCACCTCCGCCTATCTCAGAACCACCTCTCCTTCAGAAAGAAAGCAACTAAAAACTTGGATTTTCGATAAGTAAATGCACCCGCCTCCCCAAGCGCCTTGAGACCCTCTGGGTGAGTAGTGCGCTATATAAATATTTGAACTTGAACTGTAATATGTGGGCTAATTAGCAGTGCTTGGTGAGGGCATGAGTTATATCTAACTCAGAGCACGAGTTATGGTTACATAAGATAACTCTAACTGCTAAATTTAACTGAGACAGTTAAGGTACTGATTAGACACATATATCTCCTGAATTTTTAGCTTAGGCACAAAAGTCCTTCCTCCAATAAGGGAATCACCAGATGTTGGCCGTGTTCAGTGCCTCACCTGCTAGACATTTTGGTCAGCGTGTAGTTGATGCACTACTGGCCCAGCTGTTTGATGTGCACTTGGGTGCGGATGCGCAGACAGCTAAGGCACAAGCTGCTGATCTAATGCATATATCTCCTGATTTGCAAACTAATAGATAATTTTCAAAACTGAATAGAATGCATTTTATGAATGAATTTGACCTTGCTTTGATTTCTTTTAATCCGCTGCACCTTTCTATCACCTCACTGCTCTGATGCTGAATCCTACGCTTTAGTCACTTTAGTTAATGCAATTTCCCATGGCTTCAGTTGCCTAGGTGACCCGAGGTACCACTGAGCACTTAGGCAGAGGGGAGGGAACAGAAGTTCTTCCTCCATGTTCAGTTCCTCACCTGGTAGACATTAACTTTGGCACCAATTATGGTCAGCAAACTATTTGCTGCACTATCAACCTGGTTATTTAACGTGCACTGGGGTATGGAGGCATGCAGACACATCACAGGCATGCTAAAGCCACACCAAAGGCATGCGTTCAGCCGGGCACAGGGGCCTGTACCCCTGATTATTGGGGCATAAAAAAGACCAGCTACTCAGCAGGTAGGATGTGCAAGCACACCATTAATCCTTGTAATTAGGCCCTGATATGTGGGGAATGCAAAGTGACCCTGGCCAACCTTATAACAATTGCCACCAACAAAAGGCCAGAGAGACATGGTATTAACATCCAGCTGTGGCTTTTATACCTACTCAATTGCAGATTACTACCCAACACATAGTCTTGATCTGTTCACTTTTTTAGAAGACAATAAAATGGCAGCTATGTTCTCAGTGAAATCTGGCTTCATGAGGAATCCATGCCGGACATCGCAATGACCATGCCCCAGGGCTATGTAATTGGCAGGCATGATCGGGAAGAAAGTAAAAGGGGAGGGGAAGTAGCGATCCTTTATAAGTAGGAGTAGTATAAGTAGGAGCAAAAAATGAATTTTGCCCCCGTCTCTCACAGTATGTGAATGTGCGTTATTTGCCTTAAACATTTCTTCAACTTTCATATTCTCCAGTCTATTAATATACCAAACCCTTTTCTATGCCATTATGTTTGTACAGACCACCCCCCACATTGTGGACGAACACAGTCTATTGACTGCTAACTTCACTGTTCTAGATGAATTGAAATCTCCATCTAGAAAATGCTAACTGTGAAGTATCCAAAAACATCATATTGGACCTAGCAGTGATCCAATTAATTCAATGGGTCGAAGCCTCTACCCACAAGCGAAGCCATCTATGAGACCCGATACTTTCTAACCTACCTAAACTAACCACAGATGACCCAATAGAAATTATATAGTCAGACTATAAACTAACACCCTTCCAAGTGCGTAACACAAGCATTAAAGTCACTGCACCTCACCAAGAGATTCTTGGATTCTAGTTGTATATGAAAAAAGTTTCGGGGTGATCCTTCAAGCGGGGGCCAAGAAAAAGGGGTTTTAAAAAAAGTGATTTTCCTATGTTACTTCCTATTGGGTTTTGAGCACGACGACAGCCCAAACTGCTGGACGGAATGACACCAAAATTGGCAGTAAGGTAGATTCTGTTCCACAGATCAAGCTTTTGGTTATTGTCTTTAAATGCGTTCAGTATTTTTGGAGACATTATAGGTTATTAAAATTTGGCTATCTAAAGGAGTGGATCCTTTACAAATTGTTCGGGAATCCTTTGCAGTGCTTCATTAATACACATAACAACAGCATAACTGTGATTTACTGGCCGCAACCTGAGTAGAAAGATGCGGCTGCCATTTGACACACCAGGAATGGTCCACAGCTGCAAAATTTTTTTTAATGTAGTGAAAGGGGCAGTATAGAGGTACTCTGATCCCCAGGGAGGTATATATTAAGGCCTGTTAAAGCCCTCTAGTGGAAAGAACATGTCCTGAAATGTGTTTTTAGTTCATTTGTGAATATTCGTGAATCCGTGGCAATGCTCAGTGTGGCTCCCAATCTAAGTTCAATCATTAATCATTCAGGATTTATAAACCGCATTGAATAGGGTTTCCGGGTACTTGCAGATCCCGGAGGCTAATTTAAACAGCCAGGTTTTGAGTGCCATGTGGAATTCCAGAAGTGAGGTGATTGTCCAGTGGTGTGTGGGGAGACTGCTCCAGGTTTTTGCTGTGATGTGGCAGAAGGAGCGTCCTGTACTTCTGCTTCAGTAGATGCGGAGAGTATGGGCAAGTGAAAGGGAGGTGGAGCATATTCTTCTCCACAGTTAGTGGAAGTTCAGGCAGAGGTTAATATACATGGGTCGTTCCTTAGTTGTGTAAAGTCTTGTGTGCGTGGGTCAGCAGCTTGAGTTGGCATCTCTTCAGTACGGGGAGCCAGTGGAGTTGCCTGAGTTGGGATGTGATGTGTATTCATCGGGGAAGGCCAAGGTGAGTCTGGCTGCAGTGTTTGGTTTGGTCTGAAGTCTCTGTAGTAGGTGTGCAGTGATTCCTATGCAGAGGGTGTTGCCATAGTCCAGTCAGCTGGTAATGAGGGCCTGTGCCACTTGAAGATCTTACATAGCATGCTCAGAGTGAGGAAGCAGGCAGAGCAGATGGTGTTGATCTGTGATTTTATGATGAGCTTGTTGTCAATGATGATTCTGAGGTTTCTGGTGTGGTCAGAGGAAGTGGGTACGGGTCCTATGTCTTATGGCCCCCAGGAGTCATTTCATGTGTTGCTGCTCTTGCCTCAGATCAGTACTTCCATCTTGTCAGTATTTAGCTGCAGGTAGTTGATCTTCATCCAGTCGGTGATGTTTGTCATGCATCTTAGGAAGTAGGGGCCAGATGTATCAAGGCTTTTGCGACTCGCAAACGGCCTTTTACCATTTTTTGGTATGTATTAAAAAATCCCGATTTAGGAATCGCAAAAAATTGCGATTCCTTATTTTGCCATAGCATTTAAGGAATCACAATTTTTGCGATTCCTTAAATGATATGTATGTAACATTTTGAAATTGCAAATTTGTGTTAAGAAATCGCAAATAGTAGTTGGTGGTAATTTGCGATTTCTCTTAAAAATGCCCTATTTGGCATTTGTGAGGGTGGCATGTGACACACATACATGTCCATAGGGCATGTATGTGTGCCACATGCACACACATGTAAATTTCAGGGGTGTAGCAGGGTGTCTTTGAGACACCCCTGCACCCTGGAAATAATTCTCAAATTGCGATTAGCAAATTGCGAATTCGCAATTTCAGAATTATTGAACTATCATTCCTACGGGCCTCCTGGCCCATAGGAATGCATTGGAAATTATTCTTTATTTGCTGTGAATTCGCAAATAAGGAATAATAAGAAATCGCTAAAAAATAGCGATTTTGTACATACATTCCATTTTGCGAATTCTAAATAGCGATTCGCAAAACATCGCTATTTAGAATTCGCAAAACGGAATCTTGATACATCTGCCCCTAGGTTCTGATGGTGGTGGGGTCATTGGTGAGTGAGAGGGACTTCATGACAATTTGTAAAAATCTATCAATAATTAAATGAAATAAAGCCTCAGACACTCACTGAGAAACGTACCCATCTATTCATAGACCCACACTGACACCTATGCACCCACTCAAAGACCTATTCAGATATCCACATACCCACTGACAGATCCACTGAGACACTTTTAGTCACTCACAGACCCATTCAGATATTCATGTACTCACTCACAGCTCCACTGAGACACTCACGTACACAGTCACAAACCGACTCACATACTCACATAACCACTCACAGACACACTGAGACATTCATGCACCCAGTCCCAGACCTTCTCAGATATTCACATACCCACTTACAGACCCAGTCAAACACTCATGTGCCCACTCACAGACCCACTCAGAGACTCGTGCACCCACTCACAAACCCACTCTGGCCCTCATGTACCCACTCACAGACCCACTAAGACAGTAACATACCCACTCATAGAACCAGTCAGAAATTCACGCACCCACTCACACACGCAGCCAGACCCTCAGTACCCAATCAGAGTCCCACTGAGACACTCACACACCTACTCATACACACATTCAGATTCTCACATACCCACACACAGACCCCTCATTCATCATGCACCTACTCACACATTGAGTCAGAGAATCATGAACTCACTCACTGACCCACTCACAGAGTCATGCACCCACTCACAGCCCTACTCAGGTACTCATGAACCCAGTCAAAGAACCACTCAGTCACTCATGCACCCTTGCACAGACCCACTCAGACACTAATGCATCCACTCACAGACCCACTAGGATACTCATGCATATATATACTCAGACTGTCATTGAGAGATGGGTAGAGTCGATGACATAGTTGTGAATACTAAATGTGTTGGTCTGAATGAAATATATATTTTTGATTTGGTGATTCGAGATGGATTCTTGAACCCAAAATGTGCTGTTGTGTATTGAATGATGTGTTTTGGTTTGTGGATTCAAGAAGGATTCACAAATTCAAAAAACGTATTTGAAATTTATTTTTTAACAGAAAATGAACCAGTGTTTGAAATAAAGGTGGCTCTGAGAAGATCCTTTTTGTTTGTGGTGTGTAGGTGATAACTGCACATAAAACAGGATGCACTTGTTCAAGTTGTTAAGGAATATTTTGATGCCTTTCTCAGAGAAACGTACTACATTACTTCTTTGTACATTTTACATGTCAAAGTTTTGCAAGTTGTTGCAGATGGAGTCAATGTTGTGGTCTCTAAAGAATGCAGAAACAGTTTTATTAACATGCATCCTGGCTTGAGGGATTTGTAAACAGAATTCATCTGACCTCTTTCCATTTATGCCTTTGGAAAATGTTGGGGAATGTCAAGGCAGTGCGAAGGAAAAGTGCCATTAATTTACCAAAGTTTTCCTTGATTGTAGTTTCTAATCCTACCCCAGCAAGACTGCCTAGCGCATTGCCACCACAGTGTACAATTAAGAGGTCTGGATGTAGGCAATCTACAATGCACACTCAACCAATAGCAGCAATTGCTACCACTTTAACCCTTTCTGGCCAATCAAATTAATGTTCATAGTAGGCAAAACCAAGTCCCTGACAATGCCACTCTTTCTAGCACTGTCTGATGCAAAACACATAGCTGTGACCCACAATCAACACTTGGAACATTTTGAAGGCAAGGAGCAGTAGCAATCAGGGGAAGGCTGGAGCTGAATGAGACAGTTTACAAAATGAAAGGCAGTTAAAATGGAGGTCAGGTACTGCTTTAGAAAAGGGCATATTTGATTTGATGCTGTAAATTTGTTAGTAGCCAAATTGGTAGTTATTGAAAATGTAAAGAAAGTGGATCTGTGATTGGTTCTGGTTAATTTAAACAAAAGTAATGCAGTTTTGGATATGCTAACATATTCAAAGACACATCCACAGCTGCCACAGCTGAAGATGAAGCTATTATGTTGCTGACTGTGTGCTGTGAATTTATGACCTACTGGTACAATAGAGTGAGGGAAAGGAGGTTCCTATGGAAACTGAGGTAAAACAGTCTCAGGGGAAGGGTTCTAAATGCACTGTACTTTCATACAAGAAAGGAGAGTGGTTTATATATAGTACCTATTAGGAAATGCACATTTCTAAAATCAGAAATTTCACTGTATGTGAAATGGAGATGAAGAATAATAGTAGTATTATGGTAAATGCATTAATGGACTTCTGTGGCGATTTGGGAATCTGTCGCAAAGTTACATGGGGGGCCGAGATGAGCATTGTGATGGATTCACAAATTCCTCCAAAGACACTACCATATTGGTCTTCTTTGCAAGAGACTAAGAAACGTTCAAAAAAACTGACCATTCACGAGTGGAATAACAAAAGAAAAAAATGAACGAAAGTTTACGGTTTAGTAAGTACTTTAGTGTCACTCGAAATAGAGTGGGAAAGATTGCCATTACTGGTTGTTTAGCTACAGAGAGCAGTAGTTATAATTTTCGTTGGTTACAAATTCCAAGTAAAAGGGGTGTCACAAATTGCAGAGTATCTACGCCACTACAGAGGTATGTTAGTATTGGCGGATGTGGAAAATATACATATAAATGTATAGAAAGTTATACTAGATATATTCTACATCTAGTTGTGAAACCCGGAGAGATAGAACTTCAAATAACTGTGAAGTGATCTAGTTCAGAACCCATGTCTTTAGTTTCTCCTTGTATGTAGAAATTACTTTTAAAATGTGTAGAGAAGTACTAAGGTTTACATTTATATTATTTTTTTTTAAACTAAGGGAGACTGTATGCAGCCAATAGGGGAGGAAGGTGTATGTTTACAGGCAAAATTTGCAATTTGATGTGTTAGTGAGTTATAAATAGAACTACAGGACAGTATATCGTGTTAAACTACCCCTCATCTATGTGTGTGCTCATTTGCATATGTATTTAGAATACCATATGATACTCAGGGACACAGTCATACAATGACAGATGTATACAGAGATTTACTCACACACTGATTCACTAGTTATGTACATAGCAATAACACTTACATACACATTTAGACTTCATAGAGACAACTAAATACACATTTAGACACCCAAAAATAATTAGTAAAGTAAATGACATAATGACATAGCAAATTTCAACATCTGGTGGATCACCCATGGAAGGAGTGATACACGTATTCAGATATGTAGCCAAGACCAAGACACCCATTGACCAATGAAGTCCTTAAATCATGGCTTGGGCCTACTACTGCAGAGTTTTTGTGAGCATCCTTACTGGCAGTTTTCCTGATAGGCTGAGTTAAGGTTGAAAACATGTTCCTGAGCCTTAAACTCCTCGTCTACTACATACAAGTCACTCCTGAGATAGGTTGTAGGTAGGCTGTAGGGCAGAGAGCTAGTATTAGCTTAAACGATAAGACATGTTTCCAGTTTGATTGGGTTATAGGAGCACTTGCAGACCCATATGTCTAGTTATACATCCAGTCTTGTACAGGTACTGGAACTCACATATGTATATGTAATAGGATAAAACCAGTAATATACCAGTGATAGAGGCAGCTAAACATTCACTCACATGCACATATAGCTCTTATGTTTCCAGCAGTAATTGAGAGAGTTGTATACACAGTAAACTCCATAACTCACTAACACAGCCAACAAGCAATCTTCATGAAATTTCCGAAACTATCAGAGAAGTCACTTCAGCTGCAATCTAGAAAAATTCGGGGGGTTCTGTCAAGAGGGGGTGAGAATAAGGAGGGGGCTAAAACGCTTTTTCTCCATGTTAAGACCCATTGGAAATTTTAGACGTGGCTACAGCCCTGTCTTCTCAACGGAATTACACCAAATTTAGCGAACACATAATATTGGTCCACAAAGTGACCTTTTTGTTAAATGGTGTAAATCTGTTCAGTAGTTGCTGAGAAATGTAAAGATTTCACAGATATACAACTGTGGCCGCGGTGCATCCGCGACCCCTCCTGATCTCTGTGGTAAATAAAATTACCGGGACTATTTTTCTATACATTAAATGACAATAAGGATAACTCAATAAAAATGAGAGGCAGAGTCCGTGATATCTGAGTCATACGGGCTTTAATTAAGTATCTCGAGACACTGGACATCGGGTTCCATCACCACTAAGGTTCAGGAAGGGACATTCAACATTTTATTAACATCACACATTATATATAGTGAAACTGTACAGTTGAAATGAATACAGTAGGCGTATCAAGTGAAAAGAGAAGAGATAAGAACACATGGGCGTGAAAGAAGGTGTGCACAGGGGCGTACACGGAGGTGCGTACTGGAAACGTCACAGAAGTGTCATAGGTGGGTGGATGCATAGAGAGATTCTGCAGGGTCAGCAGAAATCTTTAACATGGGCGCGTGCGCAACTGAGCATGACGTGGTATTTGATGTGTAACTGGGGAGAGCTGGGGGCTTGACTTTTAGCACTAGTAGAGGAGTCTTGGTGTCTGGGTTGTCAGAACGACCTGCACCTATAGCATATCTGGTATCTTGTGTTTGGAGGATGTATTATCTGAAGTAAAAGGTCTCTCGGGCAGAGGCCATACAATACTGAATGCTAGTGGGTGCATACGTGTCTTTGTGCAATGCTCGGGGCCATGGGCCTACTATGGCAACGGGTGCAGTGAATTACTTGCAAGGAGACAGGAAGGCCAGGCCCTTTGCTCTGCAGGCTGGAATATGTTTACCTATTTCACTAGACTGGAATGTGTTTTTGCGGAGGCTGGGCAGATAACTGTAGGAATAATACTGTCTTGGCAGGCAGGCCAGGCCGAGCCGGGCACCGCTTGGCTGGGCAGGAAGTAAGATAGAGGTCAGGGATGCATACCTAAACTGCAGCTTTCAGAGACAGAAGAGGCTCGGAGCCTCAATTAAGGGCCTGGCTCGACTGAGCCAGAAAAACGTGGAAAACGTGTGCTTCGCGTTATTTAAAAATGCACCATGTAAATGCATTGGAAACATAGGCCTAAATGTGGAATCAGTACTTTATACATGAAGGGCTCACTAACTGACATGCTAACATTGGACGGAAATGCAGGGGCATGATAAAAACAGGCACGGAAAAGGAATTACATGATAATATGGACATACATGGGGCACGGGTGCATGGATAGGGTGCGAGTGGGGGACACACTGGATACCTGAAAATTTCTATTTCCTCATTCCCTCCTTGGCCCCTACTACGCCCTTTAGGATATATCTATTTTCATGAGACCATCTATCTGTTCGTATAACATCATTTGCTCATCCTTTTTCATTCGGGCACGGGAACGTGAATGTGGATGGGGAATACAAGCTGTGGCGCACAAGCCGCAAATCGCTGGCCCACATTGCAGACAGAGACAACAACTGAATACTATAAGGAATACTAGTCCTAGGAACGACAGTACTTTCCATCCCCAGGCTGATATCACACTCCAGAGCCAACCGGACCAAGTCCAGGTGCCTGGATTCTGGTGTATCTGGTGAGCTATTGTATGAAGCCTTGTTATTGCTTTATATACTGACGGTGCAATATTAGGAATAAACACACAACAACTGGAGCCGATCACTCTACAAGCCCCGCCCCTATCGGCCAGGATGACATCAAGGACAAGGCGGTTTTGAAGTACAACAAGTCTCATAGCAGACTGTTCTTCGGTCAAGTTACCTAAGGCAGAAGTAGTTTCATTCACTACTGCTTCAAGAGTTCTGGTCAACCTGCGTATTAATTTACTATTCTGGATAGGACCTATGAAAAAAAAGAAACCTTTATTGAAATCCGTATATTGTTCCAATGTAGTCTCAGTCTGGTCGACAATTGGGGACTCAATCTCCCTCTTATGTCTCATATGTACAAGGTGCGAATCTCGATGATAATTGGATGGGGCTAGAAAAACAGGTGGTAATAGGAATGCAATGTAACACGTTCCATCCCAATCTAAAGGCAGACGTACATAAGCTGTCTGACCACAAATAAAATAAGAATGGCGGGAAGCTTTGAAAGTAGACTTTCCTTTATCACTGAATTCGACCACAGTATTACAATCACTGTGTCCTAGATGTACTGAGCCATTCTTTTTAACGCATATTTCACCTTTTACTGGTAAAACTGTTATAAACGGCAAGTCCGAATTAGTCTCAGACTGAACATTCAGGATCATGAGGTGAAGGGAGAAATTTCCTAATCCGTACACTTCATTTTCTAGATCGGTCCCTGTCCTTTGGGGAAGACTGTCCTTATCTGGGAAACATGCTTTATTCATAACTGTATTCAAGTTCCCCCATATCCAATTGCCTTGGGAAACTTGGGACTTAAGGAAGGAAAGAGGGGCAGAGCTCCCTTCATTTTCTGGTAAGGTGGGAGTCGGCCACATACCCAGCAATTCGTGACATTGCTGGTCTGGTGAGAATGGTGTAACATACGGATAAAAGTGTTGTTGCGCAGCGCTAGTCGATAGGATAATTCGTGAGGGGGCAGGTCACTGAAAGTGTGCTCTATGGTGTCATTGAAAGAAGAATGTACATGTGAACCATGAGGAGGAAAAAAAACATGTAGCGTCCAGCTTATACATATGATCGTAATACTCAGAAAAAACATTAAAAGCAATGAGATGATGCATCTGCTACGCAGATTTTTACAGTATTTCATTTTCTTGACTTTCTGTCTATCTCTCTCACTATTTGGGTCTATCTCATACATGCCAGAAACCTGTCTAACCGCTTCACCCGAGGGGGACTTAAACAATTAAACGCTGTCTGACTTACTAGACCTTAGCTTAAGTTTATACTCCTGTTGCGGAGTTTTCTCTAACAGGGGGAGTTTAGTGTCTGTTACAGAAACGGGGCAGTCCTTGGGAAATGTCTTTGGACACAGTCCATAAAAGCGTTTGACGTGGCTGGAGTGAAGCCACCCTTTTCTTCCCTCAACCTTCACAGCGGTCCTCGTGGTCATCAACACCAGTTTCGGCTCCCTCCACCTGGGCTCCAGAGGGCTTGAGCGGTCGAAGTTCCGTATGTAAACATAATCCCCCGGAACGATTTCATGCGTTTTCACTTGGGTGTTGTCCGGGAAGGCAGCCGCGACCTGTGAACGACAAGAGAGTAGTGCAGACATCAAGGAAGCCAGGTATTCTGTCAGCATATTACTATCGACATCAGTAATTTTACGTGGCATAGGCGTACCCCACATATTGGGTGGTCGACCGAAGACCACTTCATACGGGGATAATCCGGTTCTGGAATGGGCTACCATACGCATGTAAAAGAGGGCAACCGGTAGGGCTACCATCCAATCTACACCTTTTTCTGCACAGACCTTCGCTAACCGTGTTTTCAGAGTCTGATTGTGTCTCTCAACGAGACCAGCTGCTTCGGGGTGTCGTACACAGTGAAATTTCTACTGGTACCCTAACAGGAGTGATACCTGTTTCATGAGCTCGGACGAGAATGGCTGTCCATTATCTGAGTACACGACACGGGGCAAACCATATCGCGGGAAAAATTCACGAACCAACTGTTTGGCAGTGGTTACAGCAGTGTAATCTGGGACTGGATATGCTTCTGTCCATCTGGAAAGGGCACATACAACTACGAGGACATACTTGAATCCATGACATCTGTCCATCTGGATATAATCCATCTGGAGGACTTCAAAAGGATGGTCAGGAGGATGAAATCCACCTTGTTCCACGGGAATGCCTTTGCCTGGATTGAACTGACAACAGATCATACAGGTACGTACTTTCTGTTTTGCTGCTGCTCGTAAATGCTTGTTGAACCAAAGGTTCTGGATACTGTCTAGCATAGCTTTCTCTCCTAAGTGTGCTGGACTATGTGCTGTATTAATGATAACTTGAACCATAGAGTCAGGGAGAAACCATGTGGCTTTTCCCTTCGTCATCCATCCCTGATCTGTCTGGACCCCTCCTTGTTCAGTCCATTTCTTGATTTCGTCTGGAGTAGCATGTGTCTGTATGTCGAGTACATCTTGTGTGGGATCCCTGACTGTCATGCAATGCGTCAGTGATGGTACTTCGGTCTTTGTCGTGTCAGCTGGACTGTCTGTATGAGTCTGAGCTGTAAGCTTGGCTGTTCGATCTGCCAGGTCGTTACCCTGGGAAATAATGTCAGTGACTTTAGTATGTGCTTTGCACTTCATGATGGCTATGGCTGTAAGCAAGTGTATTGCTTCTAACAGAGCTTGAATGAGGGGACCATGCTGTATCTTGGCTCCATGGGAGGTCAGAAAACCTCTCTCTTGCCAGAGGACTCCGAAGTCGTGAACGACTCCAAATGCGTACTGTGAATCTATATATATGTTTACTTTCATGTTCTTGGCTCGTATGCAGGCTTGGGTCAGAGCGATGAGCTCTGCTGCTTGGGCAGACAGGGTGTCAATACGATGTGTTTCTATGACTTCAGTTTCAGTGGTCACTGCATATGCGGCCACTAACTCTCCTGTACTTGTTCTCATACATGAACCATCCACATAAAGTGTCAGGTCTGGATCGGTTAATGCAATGTCTGTCAAGTCTTGTCTTGGCTTCGTCACTGTGTTAATGACTTCCACACAGTCATGTGGCGTAGGGTCTGCTGTAATCGAGGGTAACAGTGTAGCAGGGTTTAGTATGTTGCAACGTCTGATCTCTATGTGTGGCTGAAACAGTGTCAGTTCGTATCCTGTCAGTCGTGCTATGGTCAAGTGCTGAGTCTGTGTCCTGTTTAGGAGAACTTCCACGGAGTGTGGAACCTGTACTGTCAGGGGATGTCCTAATACTATGGAATCGCTTTGTCTGATAGCTAGAGCTGTTGCTGCAACTGATTTTAGGCACGCAGGCAAGGCCTGGGCTACTGGATCCAATGTACTAGAAAAATAAGCACAAGGCTTGTGTTTTCCTGCTTGATCTTGTGTAAGAACAGATAATGCTGTGCCATCGCGTTCAGTGACAAAAAGTGTGAAAGGTTTGCTGTAACATGGTGTCGCTAAAACAGGTGCTTGACATAAGGCTTTCTTCAGTTCGTCAAAAGCAAGTGTATGTTCCTGAGTCCAAGGGAGGACAGTCGAAGTCGCTGCCTCCTGTGTTGTCAACTGTATGAGTGGCTTTGCTAGATATGCATACTGAGGAATCCATTGTCTGCAGTAAGAAGTGAGGCCAATGAAGGCCCGTACTTCCTTTTGTGTCTTGGGCTGTGGAAGATGTGCAATTAACTGGATACGGTCAGGTGTCAACTGCCTACCCCTCTTGGACAGCAAGTGTCCTAAGTAAACCACTTGCTGGGCACAGAACTGTAGCTTTAAAGGGGACACTTTATGCCCCTTTTCAGCCAGGAAATACAAGATTGTCAGTGATGCACGCTCGCAATCTCGTTCTGTTCGTGCTTTGATCAATAGAACGTCAACATACTGGAGCAGGGCAGTGTCAGTAGGCATGTGAATACTGTCTAGTTGTCGTTTCAGTGCTTGACTGTAAATACTAGGGCTTTCTGTGAACCCTTGAGGAGCACGTGCAAATTTGAAGCTTCTGCCATTTAAACAGAATCCGAAGAGATACTGGCTTTCCGGATGAATGGGGACACTAAAGAAGGCGTTCTTGAGATCGATTACAGTAAAGAACGCTGCTTCGGAATCAATGGCAGTCAATAGGGAAGAAATGTCTGGGACCACTGGGTACTGGGGTATGATGCATTTGTTTAATTCTCAAAGGTCTTTCACCAGTCTGTAGACCGGTGGTGCATTCGGGTCAGTTCGTTTTAGAATCGGGATGATTGGGGAGTTACACACATTGGAGTCAGTTTCTACAACCACTCCTTGAGCAATGAGCTCGTCAATAATTTTCAGTAAGGCCACTACAGCCCGGGTGGTAACTTGTATTGTCGGATTCGGGGTAGTACAACTCCTTGCTTGAGAGTAACACGATATGGTGTAATATGCATACATCCTACATCAGTTGGACCTTGCGCCCATAAATGCTGTGGTACATTCTGCAATCTTGGATCAAAATCTCTTAACACATAATGTCCTTTAAAATCACGTAAAAACAATCTCACTCCTTCTGGAGAACAACAAATCACTGCTCCTAGCGCTTTCAATGTTTTTATACCAAGCAAGTTTTCTGGACATGATTTCGTAAGTAACAAGTCAGTAGTACGAGACAATGGACCAACTTCTAGGGAAACTGGCTTTGACACTTCGTTAACAATAGGCTTTCCTGAAAATCCCAGGGAAACATTCTGTGAGCCTGAGAGGGGTGCCCCTGGAACCTCGTCATGACTGATGGTAGTTCTGCTCGCCCCTGTGTCAATCAAAAATTTTCTGTCTTTCCCTAATACCTGACTATGTACATAGGGACCCTCTTGATCTACAGGAACCTCGATAAGGGGCAAGCCAACCTCCCTCTCTAGGCTGTTTCATGAGTACTGTTGATAATCTGGATAATCTGACTGTGCATACTGGTACATTTGTTGTGTAACATGTTGCGTGGCAGTGATGGGTTGGGGTTGGGGTACAGCTACTGTCTGTTGTGTGTTTTGTGGGGGTTGCGTGTTCTGCGGAACATTTTGTGTCACATATTCTTGTCTAGGTGGACGCGGTCTTTCTTTCGTCTTGCCTGTAGCTATATTGTGTTTCAGAACGGCACATTCATTTATATAGTGACCTGGCTGTTTACAGTAATTGCATGTCCCTTTTAAAGGAGCTGCGGAATGACTGGTCGGTGCCGTACCCCTCTTCTGAATGTCAGCTGGGACAGACTGAGCAACTAGTACTTTCATTTTCGTATCTCTTACACGTCTCTGTTCGTGTTCGTGTTCTTCTCTAATCCTGTTCTGGTGATACTGTAACATTTGTAACATTTGGGAAGGGGTATTAGCTTGCCAGGTACTCTCTACCTTTAGTACTCTATTTTTGACCTGTGGTAAGGAATTCTCTACTAGTTTGGTCACAAAAAGATGTGGGTACGATTCACTACTTGTTTTCAGGCCGCTATTAATAATGAAACATTTCTCGAATCTGGAATAAAAATCACTAGTGTCTTCGTCTTGTTTCTGTTTGCAGGCTGAGATTGCATCCCAGTCTTCCTTTTTAGTAGTCAATAACCTCGGCAAGACCTGTACTAATAATTCTGGTAATGCTTTAGCTTTATCCCCGAGGCCAGTACCAGGGATTCGTGTATTTTCTTCGTTTTCTAATTCTGCCCAATCAATCTTTTTCTCTCCCACCTCCCATTCTTTTTCTTTAAGTTTTTCGTAAATCCCTGCAGGCAACAATACCTTTAACATTTTAATGATATCGGGATACGTATACTCCCCCATGCGGAGCATGTCTTTTAATTCACGGTGGAACCCTGCTGGATCTTTATCATGACACGGCACAAATTTTTTCATTTCCAATAATTCCATTTTCGTTAAGGGGGTGTAAACAAATACTCAGTCAAGCTCACCATCTGTTTTCCTGACGGGATGAACTTCTCGTAAGGGATTCTGTCTGTCTATGTAAAATGTTTTCCTTACTGGGGGTGGAACAGGAACGAAATGTGGAGTCAGGAAAGTCCTGTATTTGTGTCGCTGTTCTAAAATGACATTAATTAAATCGGTACCTAGGCCTCTCCATCTGTTTAGGAGTAACTCTTCCAATATATTATATAGGGGACCTGGATCAGAATGCTGACTTTCATACAATGTAATTAGATGTTGAATCATGTACATACCAACTAATCGTTGTTCGTCTGGGGAGAGATTCAAAAATGTTTGTGCTACTACGTCATCTTTATATACGCTAGTATTGCCCGCCCATTGGACTGCTGACCGGGCTAGTTCCTGTTCATGCATGGTACTAAGTTCACTGTAACCTATTCGTTGTTTCAGTACTTTATCAGTGGCTTGGAATAGATGTTCAAGAGAACATTGTTCTGGTATGGGAGAAAGAAAACTTTTCTTACATTCTAGGCATATGGGTTTGTCAAAGGGTCTCGCCCTACCTACGTACGCTATTCTACTTGGGCTCCCTGTTTCTATATCTTCATCTTCTGAGACTTCATCATCCTCTTTCTCGGCTTCTCTTGCTGCTCTTTCCCTTTCGTGTATTTCTTGAATTTCTTTACGAATCTTTCTATACATGGATTCTATACAACCTTGTTTACTATGTTTACCATCAGCTATGTTGTCACTCCATTTTGTCAGGACCTTCATCTCTTCTTTGATTTTACCTGGCTGATCTTGTTCCCTTATCAAACAATTTATCAAAAACTGTAAGATCATACTTTGAGTCTCCACCTTCCTGTGTGCCATGGCCTCGTGAATACTTTCTTGTCTCTCCCCCGTTCTAATAAAATGATATATGTTGTCTAAATGTTCCCTCATGTCTGGTAAAATAGTCAAGTAGTTTGTAACACGTCGTAGACGTATGGAAAATAATATCATCTGGTCATCGCCTGGTACTGGATCATATCTGCAATCAGTAAGGTACTGTTTAAGGGCTGCGTATGTAGTTACTTTTGGTGTGCGCTGTAATGCTGCTTCTCTTAGTGTTGTTCGTTTAACTTGAGGCGGGGTGATAGGGAGACCTCCAACTGCTCCTCCTGAAGTGTGATCGTCAACTAATACTGGCTGTGCTGTCGCAGGTGGTAGTGTAACTGGTAAAGTAGGTGTAGGTACAGGTAAAGTAGGTTGGCCCTGGGTTGCGGGTGGATTAAAAGGATTGCCAGGACCAGTGGCAGGAGAAACAGTGGGGGGAATCGTGTCATTAACAGGGTTGTGAGGATGAATAATTGGAGGAGGAGGATTTGCATTTGCATACTCTGGGACAGTGTCATCTAAGTAAGAAGAAAGGAAAATTTCCGCTGCGGTCAGTTTATGACGGAGCTTAGTTGGGACCAATGGTGGCGGTAGATTACGGGGTACTTCCGGGGTCGACTTAGGCAGGCCCTCGGCGAGAAGGGGGTACATGCCTTTCATAAGGGCATTTCTTTGTCGGTCTAACTGTTCTGCTTTTACTCGTTCACCTTCTTCTAGTAACTCTTTTTCTTGGGCTTTTTCTGATGATTCTCTACTTTTCTCTGCTTTCCTAATTTCCTTCTCTGTTCTTCTATGCGCTTCTTTACGCCACAATTCTATGGCATCTTTCTGAGATTGTCTGGCTTTCTTTTTCCATAATGCTTCTTCTACTCTCATGATGCATTCAGCATCCCATGTCCCTGAGACAGGCCATCTATATTTCTCTTCCAGATCCTTAGTATAGTCAACCCATAAGTCTAAGTACAGTATGGCATCTAAGCCATGCTTATGGTACATAAAATGTCCGGGAGTGTCCCTAGGCGGGACGGGAACTGCTTCTTCGAGTATCCCTTTCCTGGTTCCTATCTGACGTAATTTCGAAAACAGCGGCATATTTGAACTTACTTGAACGTGAACACAATAAACACAGTAATGAATTGCAAACAATCATTCATACCACGACATTAAACACATTGAAAACATGTCGGACAGATATTATCTGGTACATAGAAAAACATAGTTCTGAAAATCTCGAGAAACAATACTAGAATTCTGAATTACTAGATGCACTGCTAAAACAGTACAGAGCAGACATACCGGTCCCATAAAGAGACACGTCATACCGTGTCCACCTAAGTGAACACGTCTGGACCGGGTCTGCGTACCCAGACCCGTCTTGACCGGGCACAAATTAATGAACCCGTCTAGATGCGTTCCCAACAACGGTACTCACCGGGAAGCAAAACTGAAGGCCTCGGAAAACTCGACACTGGACTGGACTGGACTGCTACGGCGTCTGGCTGCTACTACGCATGCGCTTCGGAACAGGTGGGCCTCCGGATACCTCGGACCTTGCTCTCTCGGCTTGGGCTCTGGTCGGGACTCTCCGCATTCCTCACCGCCTCGTCTGGATGCTGGACCGCAGTCTCCGTCTCCTCCGTGGGCCTGAGGGAGTTAGCAGGAAAACCCGCAGGTGTGCACAGAAAGGGGTCCGTCACGGCTGTAGAAGGGGTCAGGGGCCGGCGTTACATTGCCGGCGCGTGGGGAAGGGGAGGGTTCCTATTCGGGCGCCAGATTATGTGGTAAATAAAATTACCGGGACTATTTTTCTATACATTAAATGACAATAAGGATAGCTCAATAAAAATGAGAGGCAGAGTCCGTGCTATCTGAGTCATACAGGCTTTAATTAAGTATCTCGAGACACTGGACATCGGGTTCCATCACCACTAAGGTTCAGGAAGGGACATTCAACATTTTATTAACATCACACATTATATATAGTGAAACTGTACAGTTGAAATGAATACAGTAGGCGTATCAAGTGAAAAGAGAAGAGATAAGAACACATGGGCGTGAAAGAAGGCGTGCACAGGGGCGTACACGGAGGTGCGTACTGGAAACGTCACAGAAGTGTCATAGGTGGGTGGATGCATAGAGAGATTCTGCAGGGTCAGCAGAAATCTTTAACATGGGCGCATGCGCAACTGAGCATGACGTGGTATTTGACGTGTAACTGGGGAGAGCTGGGGGCTTGACTTTTAGCACTAGTAGAGGAGTCTTGGTGTCTGGGATGTCAGAACGACCTGCACCTATAGCACACCTGGTATCTTGTGTTTGGAGGATGTATTATCTGAAGTAAAAGGTCTCTCGGGCAGAGGCCATACAATACTGAATGCTAGTGGGTGCATACGTTTCTTTGTGCAATGCTCGGGGCCATGGGCCTACTATGGCAACGGGTGCAGTGAATTACTTGCAAGGAGACAGGAAGGCCGGGCCCTTTGCTCTGCAGGCTGGAATATGTTTACCTATTTCACTAGACTGGAATGTGTTTTTGCGGAGGCTGAGCAGATAACTGTAGGAATAATACTGTCTTGGCAGGCAGGCCAGGCCGAGCCGGGCACCGCTTGGCTGGGCAGGAAGTAAGATAGAGGTCAGGGATGCATACCTAAACTGCAGCTTTCAGAGACAGAAGAGGCTCGGAGCCTCAATTAAGGGCCTGGCTCGACTGAGCCAGAAAAACGTGGAAAACGTGTGCTTCGCGTTATTTAAAAGTGCAGCATGTAAATGCATTGGAAACATAGGCCTAAATGTGGAATCAGTACTTTATACATGAAGGGCTCACTAACTGACATGCTAACATTGGACGGAAATGCAGGGGCATGATAAAAACAGGCACGGAAAAGGAATTACATGATAATATGGACATACATGGGGCACGGGTGCATGGATAGGGTGCGAGTGGGGGACACACTGGATACCTGAAAATGTCTATTTCCTCATCTCGTGCCTGAGATCTGATTGGCTGTTAACACTTCAAACCAGGAAGTGTTGACAGAAATCTTGTGACTCGGTTGAACCAATTCACAAGAAAACACATAAAAAAAATTAAAAAAAATAAAAAGTGGCAGTGTAGAAACACCCTGACTACGTAGGCCTCTTGGAGGGGGCCCCCACAGGGACCCCAAGTGCCCAAAAAAGCATTTTTTTAAAACCATGTAGGCAGGAATTGTGGTGGATCTGCGAATCCTGAGGAAATAAAAAAAACTGCCACTTCCTCGGGCACAAATGAAATTACTAAGGGGTTCTGTAGCAGACCCCGGACCCGGGGACCACCACCTCTAGGGACAAATGTGATCAGAGGAGAGGGGGCCATAGTCCCCCCTCCAGGAGCCCTAGATGGCTCTGGGGACCACTACCCTCCAGGGCCAGCTTGAGCAATGTCCCAGGGTACCCACACCCAGGACATTGCCGTTTGCTATGGATTGGAGGGAGTACTGCTCCGGCCAAGCCATAGCAAACATTGCTCCACTTTGTGGAAGCAAGAGCATTAAAATGCTCTTGCTTCCATGAACAGAGGTGGATGTTCACAGCTCCCTCTGATGCAACTCCCTCTGTCCAAAAGCAATGCCGCGTCCTGCAGGAGACAGGGAGCCGGAAGGGACCGCGGATGCCACAAGACTTCAATGCAGACCCTGAGTAGCTGGCCATGACCTGGGGAGGGAAGCTATGCAGGACCCTTCCCATTAAAAAAATGTAGGCCTGGTCTCGGGTGATGGGGTCTCTGGGCAAAAATCAGCCTCGAAAGGGGGGCTGTGCATTCCCCCTCCACTTTGAAAAAAATAAATACATCAAGTCCTGGCCCCAGGGGGTGGGGTCCCTGGGGCTAAAATCGGCCTCGGGAGGGAAGGTGTGCGGACCCCCTCCCTTTTTTTCATGAACTCAAAAAATAGGCCAGGCCTAGAGGGATTGGGTTTCCAGGGCCCACAATGGCCCAGTGAAGGGGAGCCATGCAACCCCTCTTCCGAAAAAATAGCACAAAAAAAACAGGACATCACTGAGGTCCCACTCCCTTTCTTCACCACTCTGCAAACCCACCTTGTGGTGTACTGCTGGGAGGGGGATGAATTCTTATTGGCTGCTGATGGTCCTTAGGGGCCAGAAAGACCTCCTCTCACCTCTACTATGCCCCACACAATATGATTGCTGAGAGGTGTTCCAAGGCCACGTCCCATTTCTGCGCCACTCTGCAGATGTGCCTCTTGGAATACTGCTGGTGAGAAAAGGAGGTCAGTAATAACAACAAATGATAGCGGTGGGTCAAGGCAATAAGGAGTGACTAACTATGCAACTGACAGACTCTGCCCTCAAACCATGTGGTGTAAACTAACAAAACTAGAATCAACGGGGGTACTTCATTCGAGTTTGAAGAAAATACCCATCAGTATTCGACCTGTACTGCCCCTTTCATCATATGGGTTCCTCCATACCACGAAGGAAGATAGTCTACAATGGTTATTTTTTTTAGTAGACTGAAATGTGACCCAGTGATGTATAACCAAGTCGTTAGGGTGACAGGAGACTACTGTGAAGCAGTGCATGTGAAAAAAGTGTGATAATAAACAAAAAAGTGTTATTAAAATTAGACAGGAGGAAAGGACCTTTAATTAACACCTCGCTGCTTCTAAGTCAATAAAAAAGTCGTGCGAATCTAGTAGTTTTAACTAATAGCTACTAATATATTCTTAACTGGTCGACATGTTTCTGCAGATTTAAGGACCCAAGTGGTGTCTACTGCATTCCTCAGGACCGGCGACGCTACTGCTTAAAACACAAAACTGTGAAACTCATAATGAAAAGTTATCACCTGGGTATTTTTTGAACATCATTCTCCCAACTGTTTTTTTCAACCGAACAGGACACAGGTAGACAGTTGCAAAGGAAGACAAAACATACAATTAATACAGACTAGATATTCTGTTTCTCACATTTCTATGATACATCTAGTATATCACAACCAGGCGACTGATGTAAATATTTCGCCCTCATGCTGTTCATTCAATTTCAGCAGGGTTACCTTATTCTGGTATCTGTACTCTCACTTACCAATTTGTAAAGGAGAGAAATACTCCACCTCAACTGGCTATGGCTCAGGTAGTTGAAGCACCGCTCTGAGGGGAAGGGAAGAAACACATAAACATGTCAGCAACTGCTGACTTCACAACTGGCAATCTCACTGGCTCGGTCTGTATCAAAGCTCACATCGTGCAGGTCATTTAAATAAATGCCTCAAAAGCTTTAGGCAACACTAGAAACCAATAGTATCAATCTCATTGTCTGCGGACAGATTAATGTTTTGAGTTATATCAGAGATCGAGATTTCTAGTTATGAACCGTTATTCACATTGTCCAATTGCGATCTCTTGGCTATGATATTCTGTCAGCAATGCATACATATTCTCAAATTATACGGATCAAATTTACGGGCGTTTGCACAGCGCAAAGTCTAATTCAGAGAGTGTCGTACTACAGAGAGTAGTTTCAGTATGGCCTCTGTTTCAGTTAGAGTGTATAATCGCTGGGAACTCGATTAGATACCCGAGATTTAAATAGGTCCGCCTTCATTTTAGGAGCCCAAAAACGGCAGGCTAAGAGATAGATTGACGGTGGTTACATCTCTTACCTGACCGTCGGTACTTCAGGCGTCCCTCCGAGCCATTCGGGGAGGTGACAGGCGGCTGAGACACTGGATTATTTACTTCCTCAATCCGTGAGCGCGTGATGACGTCACACTCACGTTCGCTGTCACGTGATGTCGAGGTTTCATGGGATTTGTAGTAGGAACCGAGTGAATCTCTATTTTCGGCTTACAGCTTAAGAACGTTCTATCTTTCTGCATATCTCGGTTTTATCTCGGATAAGGTGTTGTCAGATATGGACATTTACAATGATTTTTTACAAGAAACTGCTCTGCCACTAGATGTGCATAAGTATTTTTATATTTAAATCAAGATAGCCATGCAAAAGTGGTAGCAATGTATCAGTAGTCATATTCTCAAATTTATTCCGCTGTAGTGTCGTTTTCACTCGAGAAATTGTTAAAAATCATAGTGGGAACTAACCATGAAGCCATACCTATAGGAAACTTAAAGATGGATGTTCCATCTCACTATTAGGATCCAATCAGAAATACAGGCAACAGTGTACTCAAAATACAGTTCTCTATGGCCAAGTGTATTACTGTTTATAAAGACATCCACAGAATGTCATCATTTAAACCTCCCTTGTCAGAATTGAGTGTGTATACCCATTTTTGTTCTTTCTTGAACAGGAACTTCTGGATATCTGTGACATGGCTGGGTATCAAAGGTTGTTCTATTACAGTCCATCTAAAGTCTGTTTGGGCATGACCTACTTCAAGAAAATGGTTGGTCATTTTAGTAGATTGTTTACGGCATCTGATTGTGCTCTTATGTTCGCAGATGCGTATCTTCCTTCGTGGTATGGAGGAACCCATATGATGAAAGGGGCAGTACAGGTCGAATACTGATGGGTATTTTCTTCAAACTCGAATGAAGTACCCCCGTTGATTCTAGTTTTGTTAGTTTACACCACATGGTTTGAGGGCACAGTCTGTCAGTTGCATAGTTAGTCACTCCTTATTGCCTTGACCCACCGCTATCATTTGTTATTATTACTGTATTCCTGGGGGCTATAGCAGTGTGTGGTCAATAAACATTCCCTTGGACCCTCCAATCCCTATTGTGTTCATGAGAAAAGGAGGTCACCTTGCCTCCTGAGTGACACAGGACTAAAGTGGACTTTATCAAGTAGCAGTGCACCAGGACACGTGTTTGCAGAGTGATGGAGAAAGGGAGTTTAGCCTCTGAAGACCTCCTAGCAATCCCACTGTGTGGAACTTACTGGAGATAAAAGCAGGGGTAGTTGGCCCCCCAAGGACGTCTTTGGGGGCCAACTACTCCTCCTGTTGTCTCCATTTGCGCTACCACCATGTGCTTCTTATGCCCTCATATATTACATCACTCATAAAATGTTCATTCACAACATTTATTAATTCATGACATCACTGATGATATCTCAAATGGCATTATTGATGGCATCACCGATGACATCATCAAGCCTCCTCTGCACAAAGTACTCTATAAACTAGTATGGCATTATTGACCTGAAAGTAAATACATAATAGCTCAAAATATTGTGAAACATCATTAATGCCGTCACTGATTGAACTCCCTTTGGTATAGCAAGCATGTGTTATATGCAACATTGACCATTCACCATACACTTCACATATAGCATAGTTCACATTAAAAATCAACCACACATATATGGGAAACTTCATTGCACAAGGTGTTCAATATGTATACAACTATTGAGGTAAAGCCAAGTTCCTTAAGATACTCAACACCTTTTCCAAAATGAATGCCCTACTACAGACATCTTTTATCTGTAACAAACCCCTGAAAGTCATTGAACCTACATTAAGGAATGAAGTTGATAGGTGTAGGAAAGTACGGGGATGGGTAGCTATGGCGCCGACCGAAATGGTGACGCTGTGCTGAAACTCCGTAGACCCAGAAGCTTCTTTTCAATGCAGGGATGGTTTCAGCGCTTGCCAGGTGGTGAGACAAGTATGTCTCTCATGCCCTGAGTACTGTGAGTCGCCGTAACCCTTTTGAAAGCTCTATGTTTCCTGCTTTGCCTCCAGCTTGCCCCGGGGAATTTCTCTGCGCTGGGGAAGGTCGTGCCCTCCATTTTGGAATGCGGAGGGCACGCTTTCAGTCAGCCTGGATTTCTCAGGCTTCTCAAACTTCTTCAATTTGAAGCATAGTTATACAATCTCTGCATTCTCTTTTTGTTTATAAAGGCCAATATTTTCCAGATTTCTCTGCAGTTTCAAAAGCCTGCGATTTGAAAAGAAAGACATTCCTATTTATTTTGGGACTACAAACCATTTTGATATGGTCCCTGGGAGATATTATTTCTTCATATGTAAGATATGCATCCTGTAAGGAATCTGCTATTTGCCCAGAATATCTACTGATATGTCAAATGTCTCCTAAAAGTGTTCTGAAATGTGTCTAACACATACTCATCATTGCTCACAGGTGTTTTTGTTACTGTTCCATTCGAAGTGAGCATTTGTTTTTCAATATTTTTTTATTTAACATATGGATTGTCCTCTACATTAAATTCTTTCGGAAGGAAGTGTTGCCATTTCTCCTATTTTCCTGTGATGGGAAAAATATGAAATCGTAAGCTTTCAGGTGCTTCGAGGAATTACTTGTTGTCGGACGTGGACCTCATCCGCGGTGACATGGAAGATGCTGTTTTACAAAAATCGGACTCTCTCCAGGTGGTACGTGCCCAATATTTTTCTTGGGCCGAAGGGACTGTGGGTACAAATAAAAGAACAAAAAAAGACCCTACTTCACCAACAAAGCCAACAGCAGCTTCTATGGATGTTATCCTTGACAACATTCATGCGCTGCAACCATTTATGAAAGAGACCACTAAAACACGGCAATAGCTGGACGACAAGTAGTCCTCCTTGGATTCTCATGGTTTGTTAGTGGAACAAAAAACTGTGAATCTACAGCAAGAATTTCTACATATTTCACACCTGGAATCAGAAGTACGTATGCTCAGAAAACACACAGAAGACCTTGAAAATCAAAATCATGGAATGAATTTATGAATTTATGAGCTTCCCAAAAACATGGAGGGTTCTAATCCATCAACCTACTTTCAAACTTTCCTGCCAAATCCTCTTGGTATCCCTACATCCACTCCTCTTAACATGCAAAGAGATCAAAGACTTGGTCATAAAGTTTCTGCAAAACCAAGAGGAGTCATTCTATTTTTCTTGCAGGATTCTGATTTGTTACAAGTACTAACTGCCATAAAATCCCCCAAAAATCATATGGGATGGTCATCAGTTGTTCTTCTCTCAGGATATTGTTAACGCCACTGCAGACTATTGGAAACAGTATCCCAATTGAGAGCCATGAATGCACGATATGGTCTAATCCATCCCTCCTTATTTAAAGTAACATATAAGGATAAGGCAACTACTTATGAAGAGCCTGCTGCACTGAAGAATTTCAGCTTCACGGAGGAGATGATATGGACAATTCGAGGATTACCTGATATCTTTTTGCATTTTCTTGTCCTTGTAATCTGTTCAAGGTATCTATAGTGTTTATTTCTATTGTTTTTTCTTAAAATGCTGTTTATCTTTTTCTTTTTTTGCATTTTATAATTTAGTGTTGTTTTTCTTTCAACAGAGGTTGTTTGCCCTGGCATCTTGTCCCCATAATGTTCTACTCTTATGTGGTACTCCCACCTTTGTCAAATTTGCCCTGTTGTCCTATGGAGTTCGGATGTTGTTGCTGTCATCTTGTGGTGTCAACAACCATCCGCACGTTCTCGTGTTTAATAGGTGGATTCCTCAGTTGTCATTTCTATGACTTGTGTTGTCTTTTTGTTTTTTGTTTCTCTATTTTCCGGTCACTACTCCATTTGATCCTCTTACTCAATTTCCCTTTTTCTTTTTCCTCCTCTCTTCATTGAGGGTTCTCTTCTTTCCCCTTTATTCATGTATTATGTACTATTATTCTATCCCTTTAATTATTATTCTTTTTTCTCATTAAATATTATACTGTAGACACAATACTTGCATGACTTATTGCTTTAATGTTCCATTCCAGGTCACCTCATGGAATATTATAGGATTAAATAACCCTAAAAAATGCCACATCTCATTTAGCCAGACTCAATACATATATTGCTTTATTACAAGAGACTCACCTTTCAAAGACAGAAGCAGCTACATTGACAAAATGTTGGCTAGGTAATGTATTTGTCGCCCCTGCCAAAGGGAAAAAAGGTGTACTTATACTTTGTCATAAGAATCTTCCTATTACTGTTGTTTCCCAAGAGGCTGATTCTGAGGGTCATTGGATTGCTGTAAAACTCTTGGTTGATAACATTCCTTTAAAAATCTTTAATTTTTATGGTCCAGTTTCAGTTGGCAGTACCTTTTTGACAAATGTATCAGATAATTTACCAAAATATGATGATGATTATTTTATATTTGGTGGTGATTGTAATGAAATTCATGATTCTGTATTAGATATGAATTCATAAGTTAAATTTATTCTTACTAAAAGGTATTTGCAATTTCACGCTGCCATTTATCACAAATCACTAGTTGACAGTTGGAAGTTATATCATCCTGGCCTCTGAGAGTACATTTTTTTCCAAATTCACATCACTCACAATCCTGTATAGATTACATTTTATCTTAGTAAATCCTTAGCTCAACATATTATTCATGCTGACATAGGTTTCCTACTCATTTCTGGCCATGCACCACTTTGTATAGACCTTGATCTCATTCCTTTCTCCCCACATGCAGGCAGATGGTGTTTTAAATATTAATTGCTTTTCGATAACAAATTCACTCTCCAATTTAAATCTTTTATTCAGAATTTTTTTATAACAATACTTCAGAGGTTTTATCATCAATTTTGCTTCACAAAATGAAAAACATATGCAGTCCCAATCGGATCAATTACTTGCTAACAACCTAGAGGGATGAATTACAATTTAACAGGCTGATGACGAATGCTGCTTCCAATTTCTTATTATAAAGTAGTATGCATTATTTAGGTGGTCAAAACAAGGTGGTGAAATTGCTAGCAAATTATTCAAAAATCCGGAAAGATGGAACCAAAATCGAGTTTATCGGAGCAATAATAGGACTACTCTCTATAAAGACAAAGATATTTTACATGAATTTGTTAACTTCTATACCACCTTATATTCTTCAGAATCGCAAGCTACGGAATACAATTTGACTAATTATTTTCAACCTATTCCTTCTCCTATTTCCCAACATATTAATGTTGATATGTTAGAAGCTCCGATTTACATAGAGGGAAGGCTCCTGGCCTAGATGGCTTTACTTTACAATTTCATAGTAATTTCTCTAAACTTCTTTTTCCTTATCTCTTACTCCTTTATACCTTAATGAAGGGATCTCACGTGGTTCCTTTCAAGATGCTATGATCTGTTTATTTCCTCTAGAGAACGAAGATCTCTCATTGTGCAAAAATATTGTCCTATCTCGTTGCTTAACACCGATTACAAAATCTTTGCTAAGATCCTGGCTTTATGTATTGATCCTATTTTACCCAATTTAATAGGTTCTGAACAATCTGGTTTCATTAAGGGTCATTAGGCTTCAGATAATGCTAGTGTTCTCTTCAATGTCTTTAGCAAATCTTTGGCACTAGATCATCCTTTTGTTGTTATTTCCTTAGATGCAGAAAAGGCTTTTGATCGACTTTGTGTTGATTTTATGTTCCAGGCCTTAAAATTGATTGCTTTTCTTCCCAAATTGATCACTCTAATATCTTTGCTCTACACAGGTCCTAAAGCTGCCATCTTCGTCAATGGTGTTATTTCTGAATATTTTCCCTTGCAAAGAGGTGTTTGTCAAGGTTGTCCTCTACCCTCCGTCCCCTCTATTTTGTTTATTATAGCACATGAATCCTTTTTGACAAAAGTAAGACAAGGTGATCTCATTAGAGGTTTCTCTATGGGATCACAACAAATTAAAATGTCAGTGTATGCTGATAATATTGTCTTATAATGTGCTGATGCTGTCACTTCTTCTCAGCCCTTTTTCCACCTTTTCTCAGCTGTCAGGGTATCGACTTAATGTTGATAAATGCGAAGAGCTACCCTTGAATTTTTTGCATAATATGCAACATTTTGCCCAAACAGGATTTACTTGGCAACCTAGCAAATTAAAATACTTAGGAGTATGGTTCTCCCACAACATTAAAGATACTTTAAAAAGAAAATGTTACTATATTCTTAAGTCACCAGGTGATAGCATTGATCATTGGCATCGAATTGTTTTTTATCTTGGTGGGGTGAATGGACTCTCTAAAAATGATGCTTACTCCCCTCATTTTATATTCCATGTAATGAACCCTATTTCTATCCCTGGTTATTATTTAAGAGAACATATTCACTTTAAATAAGGTTGTTATGGAAAGTCAAATCTCCTTGCATAGCTTTATCTGTTTTAAAAAAAGATAAATCTAATGGGGGACTTACATTTTCAAATTTTAAACAGTATCATTATGCGTTCTCTCTCAAACAGGCAACCAGGTGAATCTCTTCTGATCTTCCCACACATCCTACTTTATGGTTACAACTAGAAAAATCTGTTATTATTAATTTTGCCTTTAAAGAGCTTCATGCCTTCACATCACCTATAGCTCAATTACGCTCTCCTGGCATTTCCCATTTTTTCACAATCTTGAAACCCCTTTTGCCTTTATCATATCCTGCTTATACCAACTATAAACAATTAACCATTTGGCATAATAAACTCTTATGTATAAATAGTCTCCCCTTTTACTGGAAATTGTGACACTCCAACACTCTACATTGGATTTCTCAGATTTCTCAAATGACTGAATATTGTCTTTCTATGAACTACAATTACAGTTAGTTTTTTCATCTGATTCCCCCCAAACATTATCATCTATGTAATTCCCTTTATCATTATACTGACACTTTGCCATCTACTGCCTCTCATTCGGTAATCTCTTCCAGTCTGCTTCCCTTACTTACTACCAACCTGTCAGCCTCTACCAATTATACATTCCTGCACCTTACTCCAGATAGACTCAAGTCAAAAGCTGAACTCACTAGGGAGCAGGATTTGGGGGAATGAAGAAGACCTACCATTTTATAGGATATGGTTTGGCTTAAGCTACACAAAATACACGGGCTGCAAGCACTACTCAGACTCTCTAGTTTGCTTATTGCTGTTTACTTTATACTCCAGCAGTCCTAAAATCCTTTGCTCCAGGTACTCCATCTTCATGCTGGTCCTGCTCATGTCCCAATGCTGATCTTAAACATATGTTGTTTGAATGCTCAGCTATCCATCATTTCTGGAAATTGGTCTGGTCTCACATTAACAAGATTTTCATTGTCTACATTTCCTTTACAAACATTTTCTTAGGTAGTCTGTTACCCCATTGGCCCCATTCAAATTCTGTTTTTTGATTAATAGACTTATTATTGGCTGTTGCATTTCACTTAATTACATCACATTGGAAACCAGCCCATAACGTTACGTTTAGGTCTTGGTGGAAGGCCATTTGTTTCCATCATAGATTAGACACATATTAACTACCCTCACTTCCCTAGCAATTAAAAGAGATCTTTTATGGCTTCCACTAACTACATATTTATCTCTTTGTGCCTCCTCTACTAGGATTAATGTCTTTGTTCCAGAGGAAGTAGGCAAACCACCTTGAATTCAGTTCTTATGCCTGCCAGTGCACAATTTTGTGATTGTATTTTTTCAATTGACATAATTGATAAATGCTTCCTTAGATCTTTTTTATCCTCGGGACTACAGTCTATTAAATTATGTTTCATTTTACGATTTGACATAGAAGTTACAACTTGTTCTCTCCTTCTCCCCCCATATATTGTTACACAGTTCTTTATGATGTAGAGTTTTGCATTTCTGATTACTCTGCTTGTATATAATTTTTCTCTAAGAACACTTTATACATATACCTTTTCCTATGTATTTCTCTTTAACCCCTTAAGTGCTGCGTCGGTGCATTGGCCGACGGCAGCACTACCTCCCCAGTGCTGCGCACGACCATTGGACGTCCATTCAGCACTGGTTCCAATGGACAGCGCAGCACTGGGGAGGGATGTTTACTGGCATCTATGAGGTTAATGACATATGCGTTTATTTATTGTTGTAACTCTACACTTTCTCAAATAAACTTAAACTTAGGAGTAGGAAAGTACCGTAAACGGCGTTTACTCCATGGAGAGGGGTTATTCTGTACCACCCCGTTTGCAGACAAGTAAAACTCTCATGAGAAATACACCACGGAATATTAAAAAATATCTACTAATAGCAGTGTAAACATGTCCAAAAATACACTATTGACTTAAAATACCCAAGGTCTGAATGTGCTAAAGAACCTACAGGTACATGCATCAAACTCGGCATTTGCGATTCCTTAATTGCGATTTTTAAGGAATCGCAATTAAGGAATTGCAAATGCCTATGCATCAAGAAATCGCTAAATAAATTGCGATTTCTTAGAATTCCTTAATTGCGATTAGCATTTTGCGAATCGCAATTAAGGAATCCCTTCCCATTCATTCCTATGGGCCTAATCGCAAATTGAGATTGCGATTTCAAGGGTGCAGGGGTGTCCAAAGGACACCCTGTTGCACCCCTGAAATTAAACAATGCACATATGTTGTGTACACACATGCCCTAAGGGCATGTGTGTGCACAACATGAAAGTTAAAAAAATGCAAAAAATAGCATTTTTCTAACATTTCGCAAAATTACCATGAGGTCCAACCTCATGGTAATTTTTTCTCTCTAATTGCGAATTCGCATTTTTTTTTAGGTTCATGCATTGCTTTTGAGGAATCGCAAATTTGCGATTCCTTAAAAGTAATCGCACTTGAAAAAAATCGCTAAAATAGCGATTTATTCACTTTTAAGTTGATGCTTCCCAAATAGTGATTTGGGAATCGCAAACGGCCGAATTTTGCGATTCGCACCGTTTGCGATTCCCAAATCGCTTGATGCATGTGCCTGATACTTCCTTCAGCCTTCAAACTGTGGTGAAAACTTTACAGATAGTCCATCTTCTGAAGCTAAGATGCAGATGTACATTGTTTAGTAACTGGTGCACACGGTCTTTAATATTATGTTGAAATTGTCATGCTGAACATTTCCATCAAATGCTTACAATGCTTAGCATCTTCTACATAGAAGATTTGCCCTTTTGGAAACATTGTCTGCAGAACTGAAAAACATGTATGGAACATGCTCAACACAAGTCAACAACTGTCACCTGCAGACCAAATTACTCTTCAATACAAAGATTTATAAGTGTTTGATAACACTACACACTATGAAGCATTAGGAGCACATTAGGTTTGTAAACACTCACATTGATTAACTGGAGACAGGCAGTAAAAAATCAGATACAAAAGTAATATGGTAGTTACCTGCCACTATGTAAACTGTAAAATAACCTAACACACTCATTGGATGATGTCTTCAGATATGTCATCATTGATGTCTCCAATAACGTCATTTGAGATGTCAACAGTGGTTTCATAAATGATGTCATACAACATGCCATAAGTGATATAATATGTGAGTTCATAAGCTGTGCATGGCAGGGGTACAGGTTATAGTTAGTTCTAAATTTATAATTAAGGTTTTGGCTGCACAAGATGGCTGCCACCATCCTGTAGCATTCTGGAGCGCCCACCAACCATCCTTCCCCATCAGGCTGCTGCATGGCCTCGGAGCACCCTGGAGTGCCAGCTCACCCGTGAATGGTAGGGAGCTGTGGGGTGACAATGGTGGCCCGGTCCTGATACTGCAGCCGCAGTAGGAGATGGCTCACTCTGGAGTACAGGGACTCCAATATGGCAGTCACGGTACAGCCACGCCGGTAAGGGCTGGCCAAAGTATCCCTGGAGAGGAGCTTTTGCCCGGTAAGCTAGTAGGGGGACTCCCAACCTCGCCTGCATGGAAGCAAACACCAGACCCTGAAGGGAGGCACAGCGACCCAGGCTGCACTTTGCGACAAGGGTAGTGGGAGTTGCAGAGACAGCAATCTTGTCTCCCTCCTCCAGGAGGTGAGGAGTTGAAACAGCAGGGAGCCAGTGTATTGAGACAAAACAGAGGGGCTGGATCTGGGCATCCTCCAAAGACCCAGGAAGGAGAAGGGTGCTTGTGCTGCCCACTGTAGGGAATGAGGACCAGGGACTGGTGGGCCAGCCTCCCTGGGTCATGGCCTGTTGGTGCTTCTTGCCCCGGCCCTTCCCCAGCTTCATGAGCAAAACTCTCGGACACACTAGAACGAAGGAGTGGGGGCTGGGCAGGAGCTGGAAGTTCAGGAGAGTGCACCCAATGGCAATGGCTAGCAGGCTGACCCAAGTGCATTTATAAGGACAACACCTATGTAGAGGCAATAAGCAGGGCAAGAGACAAAGCCCCGACCACACAATGAAAGATGGACAAAGTTGTCAAACCCCTGGGGCAGCCACCACGAGGAGATGAACCCAGGCAGCTCGAGGGCGAAGGTGTGAGAATATCTACTGGAGAATGAGCACGGCTTCTGAGGCCATTCTGCATAACATTAGATCCTCCTGCAGCAACAGTCATTTACCTTTCCCACTTGAATTTTCCACACTTGTATTCTTTCCAGCAGTCTTCGGTGGTACTCAAGCCAGATTTGTATGACACTATATTGAGAAAAACAATATCCACATACACAAATATCACCCAGAAAGTCAAAATCATAAATAATGTAACCCTATTCTTAAACAGTGAATGCAAAATTAATAATGACAAATACAAAGCGTTATCTGAATTACATATTACAAAACTAAAACATAAAGAAATATCACCTACATATTAAAATCAAAGAAACATAAACCCAATCAAAAAAAATATTGTGCAATGAAAACTGGTTACAAGGATGCCACAGTGAGCCAAGTCCCACACCAAAAAACTGATTGGTCTTGGCTCCCGGGTGCTTTGCATTCTGGTACAGACGAAGACTCAAATACCTGACAGAAAAAAGTTTACTCACTGGCCACAAGAGAACAAGGTTGACATCTGCCCATGGAATATAGAGGGATTGTCTGCAAAGATAGATGACATGGAATTCCTAACCGTCATCAAAAGATATCATATAGTCCTCTTCCAAGAGAGAGGGGCACAAGAGCAACTTGATCTTCCGGCATACCTTTTATAGCAAACCAGCAATTAAAACAAAATCGATGGGGCGCACTGCAGGGGGATTGGCATTGTATTTAACAGTGGATCTTCATATTAAAATTGAAGATGTCTGAATTGAACACCCGAATATTAAAGCGATTATGTTTTTGTCCTTTTTTCCAGTTAACATTACCCCCCTGTTGACAGTAAATGCTTACATGCACCTCTTTGGAATTAGAATAAAAGAACCTATCAAAATTATATTGAGTCTTATATTAACTCAAAGTGCAATGAATCCAGTTCCCTTGATTTTCTTGTCGGGAAACTTTAATAAGAACCTTTTTCCCGTCACGCCAAGGGATCAATTATTGAATGTTATCAACCATATTTGGCATGTTCCGGCAACTGAAGCATTTAAACAACAATCTGATAGAATGGGGAAGGATGCAGTGTGTACTCTGGAGCACCATGGCTTACGAGTATTGAACAACCGTCTCACCACTCAGCAAAATCCCAAGCAGCCATAGACTTCTCCTTAGTATCATTACCACTATACCATATGGTTAAAAGCTATAATTTGGGCAACAGGCTGGAAAGTGACCACCAATCGCAAATGATCTGTTTTCACTTAAATATCTCCTTGCACGATCAATCGTCCCCAGAGATAGGTTATCTTACAGGACAAAACCACAAGAAGTTACAATGGTCATTAGCCTGCGTAGAAAAAATTGAACACCAAGCAAGAGAATTATGGGAAGACTTACATGACGTGGATCAAAATCTTTTGATCCACTGGGTTCAAATTTCAAAGCGTCTAATGGAGAAAAACGTCGCTCAGCCCAGAGTCAGAGTATCAACAGCTACTTACTTACCAAGAATATTTCAGTGCAACTTAAAACCGCCAAAAAGAAATTAAATCATGCCCTGAGGGTCCTAAGAAATAATCCATCTACTAGTGACCGGTATGAGCCTCTACCAAAATTAAGGACACTCTATAAAAGAGGTATGGGCCCAAACAAAAACCGAGCTTGATCATTTCTGGAGTAAAATCCATTATGCTGCTACACGTAAAGGGGAAAGAGAGTTTTGGAGATTGGTAAACCAATCCACTGGTAGTAAATTTAAAAAAGCAACATCAAATGTATCGGAAGAAGTGTCGGAAAAGCACCTGGACATTATGTCAGGGATTACAAATACAGCAATTAGCCTATCAGAAGGAAACTTGCTGATAGAGATCCATCTTAAAACTGTGGAGAAAATTATTAGCAACTGCCAACAGGATGGTGCCCTGGGCCAAACGGTCTCCCTCAAGCACTTCACAAGGAAAATCCACAATATTGGGTAAAAAAAACTGACAATATTATTTAATCATATTCTGGTGAGCGAAAAAATTCCAGATAATTGGAGGGGGCTCAATTCTGGTGCCCATTTATAAAGCCGGACAAACCACGGACCTCGACAATTATTGGGTAATAATCTTGATGGACTATGAAGCAAAGTTTTTCTCCAAATGTTTGCTGGCAGACCTAATCTCGTGGGGGGTCTCCAAAAACCTCCTGCCAAGAAATCAGACTGGGCTTATTAAAAGCATGAGTACTATTATTAATATTCAAATGCTAGCACTCACAATTGAATTGGTGAGGCGTCGCTCTCTGAATCTTCATGTGTGTTTTATTGCTTTTCGCTCTGCCTTTAACACGGCGCAGAAGAATATTCTCTTGGATAAGTTTTGAAATTGGGAATTTCACCTAAACTTCTGAGAGTGATTCAATTGCTGTACACGAATACTTGGACAAGAGTAAAGTTGGGCCAGGGCACACCAATTAAAGAAGAATATTACCAATTAATGGTTTGAAACTTAGCCCTTATATTGTTCAATCTGTATGTTGATGCAATTTCTTCAGGTTTGAATACCATTAATTCACACTCTCCATTAGCGGCTGGGTTCAAGGTCTCCCACCTATTGTATGCCGACGTTATTGTTCTGCTGAGCTATACAAAGGTGGGGCTGCAGCGGTTACTTTTTGAAACTGCTTTGTATGCCTCGTCTAATGGGTTAAAGGTCAACTTAAAAAAGGCAAAATGGAAAGGGGCGAACACTCGGTCCCCCCGAACGTATGGCAGAGTGCCTCGATCCCCCCGGGAAGCCATTTTGGGCGGGAGGCGCGTCTCGGCTGGTATGCCCGAAGCGGCGTAGCCGGGGCGCGCTTTTTCCCGCCCTAGAGTGGGCTGGCCTAGACACTGACGCGGCCGGCCACGCCCTCGGGGCAGGCAGGGGCGGGTTTACGCCCGCCCTGAAGATGGATAAAAAGGGACGCAAGACCAGAAGACATCCTCTCGTTCCTGTGCTCTGAAGCTGCACCTCCTCGCTGCACGTGAGCTCGAGACGGAACGAAGAGCCAATTTTGAGCGTTTTAATCGTTCTTGTTTGTTTTACAGTTACTCTGTTGGAGAATGCCGAAGAAGGTGGGAAAACGCATGACTACTGAACAGATGCTGCGTGTTCTCATGAAGGAGATGTCCGAACTAAAGAAGCGGGTGGATAAGAACGAGGAAGGGGGACCAAAACGTCCTTTGGCGGGAGCAGCCCCGGGAGGGAAAAACAAGAGGCCCAGGAGGGGAGCAGCGGGAGAAGACATCCCGGGTCCCAGTGCCCCGCTCGAGGCACCAACTCCCGTGCCGGAGGAGGGGAATCCGATTCCCGTTGTGGTCACCCCCGTGTCCGAGGACGATATGCCGCCCGAGCTGGCAGCACAATTGGCAGCGTGGTTGGGTAAAGGTAACGAGGGCGCCACGGCTGTCGACGCGCAGGCGCTGATAAAGCAACTGCGTGAGAAACGGGAGGCAGCCAAGGTGTCCGTGCCGGCTGCAGTAGTGGACAAGACACAAGGGACGATTGCGACCACAGAGGCAGCGTCCGGTGCAGGTAAGCGGCCATTGCCGATTGCGAGGGATGAGTCAACACCCTCTCGTAGAGAAAAGTTGGGTCAACATGTTCCTTTGGCAATTAAGGAAAAGATTTGGGCGGGGGAGTATGTGAACATTTTCTCGTTGCTTGTTGATCATTATGAGGTAGAGCATGTTAAGAGTCAGAAGGAGCTCATGCATCCGAGTGTTTGGCGCGCAAAAATGGCCGCCTTTAAAGTGAATGAGAATATTGGCAATTGGGGCAATGCTTGGGGAATTTTTACGTCAATCCTGGGGGAACGTAGGCCTGAGTTGCTTTCCGAGTTTCCAATCTATCAATCGCGAATCATGGGGTACTCGACATCGCACCAAGGTAACCATTGGTTCTGTTACGATAATCTTTTCAGAAAGGCAAAGGAGCATAATAAAAGTTTAACCTGGGATTGTTATGATTCTTTGACTTGGGATAAAATGAAGGAGACAGGAATGTTAAAAATGCTGTTGGTAGGAAGTAATGTTGGCGAATCCTCCCGGCAATATGCGGGGACGCCCTTTCGATCAGGTACGGGTACCGACGATTACTCGAGACCTGCCGGCAATACAGGAAAAAGGGGTTTCTGCTTTAATTTCAACAGAGGTAAATGTACTAGACCCCAGGGATCGTGTAAATTCAAACATGAATGTAGTGGTTGCGGGTCGTCCCATCCTGAGTCCACGTGCAGAGCCAGAACGGGTGATAATGGGGGGAGAGGAGGCGCCAAACAGGTCTAACGTAGTCCGAGGGGCGCCTTTACCAACCCCGATTGATACCCTGGCGATGATTCCCTGGCTCAGTGAATACCCGGATCGTACTTCTGCTGGGGTGCTGCGGAACGGTTTTTCGTATGGTTTCCGCATCCCGGTAGGGGACTTTCAGGGTGTGGAGAAGTGCAAAAATCAACTTTCCGTCCTGCAGCATACGCCCGTAGTACAGGATAAGATCCGGAAAGAGGTTGCTCGAGGTCGGGTCGCCGGCCCGTTTAGTGTACCCCCGGTGCAGAATTTTGTTTGTTCTCCTTTAGGGGTAGTCCCCAAGAAGGACCCAGGTGAGTTCCGACTGATTCATAATTTGTCAGCTCCACGAGGTCTTTCTGTAAACGATGCAATCGATCCAGAAGTGTGTTCGGTGCGGTACGCATCCTTCGATGAGGCCGTAGCCATTTTGAATCGCCTGGGGCCCGGGGCGCTGATGGCGAAGTCAGATATCGAGTCAGCGTTCCGATTGCTCCCGGTACACCCAGACGACCAGCGTCTCCTAGGATTCATGTTTCAGGGTTGTTATTACATGGATAGGTGTATGCCGATGGGGTGCTCTATATCCTGTGCCTATTTCGAGAAATTCAGTAGTTTTCTACAATGGGTCTTCACAAAGAAAACGGGTTTCCAATATGTAATGCACTACCTTGATGATTTTCTGTTTCTTGGGGCAGCCGGGGATCTTGAATGTGGCCGGGCCTTGGCCGAATTTTGTGTGTTAATGAACCAGTTTGGTGTGCCATTGGCGCCGGGTAAAACAGTGGGTCCTACGACTTGCCTCGAGTTTCTGGGGATCGAGTTGGACTCCAGTGAGGGTTGTTTCCGTTTGCCAGCTGACAAAGTGTTGAAGTTCAGGGCTGCACTGCAAGTGTGTATAAATGCATCTAAAGTTACGCTGCAACAATTACAGCAGTTGGTGGGACAGTTGAATTTTGCCCTGAGGGTGATACCAATGGCCCGCCCCTTTTCCCGTTCAATTGCCCAAGCGACGGTCGGCCTAAAAGAGGGCCATCATCGCACGAGACTATCGGCCGAGGTCCGCCAGGACATGCGTATTTGGTTAGCATTTCTGGCGGACTTTAATGGTCGAATCGTCTGGAATAAACCAGCCGTGTCCTCTGAAGAGCTGGGGCTATGGACAGATTCAGCAGGAAGCATAGGTTTTGGCGCCATCTTCGGCACAAACTGGTCGGCACAAAAATGGCCGACATGGTGGCATGAGAATGGTCTGACGAGTAATATTGCTTTCCTGGAACTGTTTCCCATCTTGGTGGCCCTGAGAACATGGCCCGAAGGGTTCAAAGATCACTCTGTCATATTTTGGTCTGACAATATGACCGTGGTCGAGTGTATCAATAGTCAGGCAGCACGTTGTAAACTGATTTTAAGACTGCTCAAGGAAATTGTTTTACTGTGTATGCAATTGAACGTGCTATTCGGAGCAAAGCATGTCCCAGGGGTGATGAATCAGGCGGATGACGCACTGTCTCGTTTTCAAATGCAGGCTTTCTCGGGTTTCCTCCCCTCAGCGGACCCAGAGCCGGCACCCTTTCCCGAAGCTCTCTGGTCTCTCGGTGCCCCGAACTTCGTCACCTCGTGGGAGAGAGTCTAGCACCAAGGACGAGGAAGGCATACGAAGGGGCGTTTCGGGCCTATTTAGCCTTTTTGGGGACTGATAGAGAGGGGCTTTGGGGCCACGAGGAATGGGTGGTGCATTTTCTGATGTCCTTGCGTAGGGCTGGGAAGTCGGTGGCTACGGCCCAGAGGCATCGTGCTGCCATTTCCTTTGTTGCCAGGGCTCATAATATCCAGGACCCGACAGCGTCTTTCGTGGTACAGAAAGCGCTGCGAGGGTGGCAACGCCTTGAGGGTCGCAGAGTAGACGAGAGGCGCCCGATAGGTTTGGATAGGTTGGCCCAGTTGTTGGCCACACTCCCTGCCACATGCTCATCTCAGTTTGAGACAGCATTGTTCCGAGCCGCTTTTACGCTTGCATTTCACGGGGCGATGAGGGTGAGCGAACTGGTAGCAAGGAACAAACTGGATGTGGCGGGGGGTTTGTTCCAGGAACACGTTCAGATCAGAGGAGAGACGATGACTGTCTCCTTTGTCAGGTCCAAGACCGATCAAGATGGGATGGGTGACTGCATAATCATACGCAGGATTCCCGGGTCCTCCATGTGTCCGGTAAAGTGTTTAGAAGACTACCTAGCACGAAGGGTGGCATCATGGGGGGGGACGTTGTTGAGACACGCGGACGCCACCCCACTGACGAAATTTCAGTTTCAGCGGGTGCTCGCAATGTCAATTGCCGCTGCGGGCTTGAACCCGGGCGAATTTGGGACCCATTCCTTTCGTATAGGGGCTGCTACAGAAGCTACAGCCAGGGGTCTTAATGTAGAACAAGTGAAACGAGTGGGGCGTTGGTCCTCCAATTGTTATAAGAGATATGTGCGGTTGCACATGTTGTGAAGCTGTAATAATGTACTCACGCTTCTTGTTTTTCTTTGGTTTTCAGTTGCGCAAGCCTACGAGGCGGGGCGGACTATGCAGTCGACCCAACACCGGGCCAGCGGTCAGACATCACCGGCTGTGAAAAAGGAGGTGTGGGTCGTGGGCCACTCATACGTGAGGCGCGCCGCAGACGTATTCAAAGCAGGTGACATGATTCACGTAGCTGGGGAATACGGGTACAGGGTGTCCTTCTACGGAAGAGGCGGTCTCTGTATTGACCAGTTTCAAACATTTTTCGAGGGTTTGTTAGGGCGGACGAGGTCACCGCCGTCTATAGTTATAGTACATGTAGGGGGCAATGATTTGGTCACCACCGGTAGACGACTTCTCCTGGAGGCAATGCTTTCCACTGTAAGTTGGTTGGCGAGGAGAGTTCCGGGGTGCACAATTGCGTGGTCCCATTTGATTCCACGAAAGGTGTGGCGGGGGGCTATTTCTATTCCTGCTTTGAATCATTCTGTTAGAAAGCTTAACAACAAAGTGAGTAGGTTGTTCCGTTCCAGGACATTGCATTCTATTTCTCATGGCTGTATTAATGATGACAGTATGTATTTGGGGGATGGTGTGCATTTGTCTCGGGTGGGGAATGAGTTACTCATAGGAGACTTCTTAGCATGGTTAAAAACGTTGAAACATGACCTTTAGGTAGGAGTTTTGTGGGGGGTCCGGATAGCCGGTCAACTATCCGGCCTGTGGCGGTAAGGTCATGATCGGTGAGCACTAATTGGAAGATCCCTATGAGTGGGCGTCACCCAACACGGATGGGAGCGCTCGGGAGAGGTGGCCTTTGGCCCCTCAACGGGGAGGCGGTCCCTTCTAAGGATGGGTCGCCGAAAGAAAAGGAAAGGCGGTCAAGGCCCCTTCCTGTGTAGGAGGGGTTACAGCCCCCTCCTGGGGAATTTCCCGGGGCCAGTGACATCTGCGACGGCAGATGCGGTAAGTTGTGTGGGGTTGGGGGGAGGTCTACGATACCTTCTAGATACCTCACACGAGTCTTCGAACGACCTTTAACTGGCGTCGAGTTTATAGGTGCCCCCGTCAAGTCAAGGGAAATTGGTAGTAGTTGCACTTGAGTACGCCTCAGTGCTGTCGCCCCTCCCAAGTGGGGGGGGTATGTCTGGTTAGGGATCTTGACACCGGTTACGACCTTGCCGTTGGCCCTTAAACGTTAGGATGTACAATTTCAATATTTCAAGAAAATGTTTTGTAGGATGTTAGTTCGGCTAGGAGAACCTCTGTATTAGAGAATCTGTTAAGGTTAGCCAAACATCGCAATGTGGTAATGAAATTGTACATTAATATGAAACTGTTTAATGTTTTAATTTTTTGTTTTAATAAATACGGCCGGGAGGGTCACTCCCTCCCACTTCCAAAAACTTCAAGAACTGTTTCCGGTTTCCCTCCTTTGGGGATTGTGTTGAGAGGGGGTGGCGGGTATCTCGGCCATAACCATGTTGGTGTCAAGGGGTAAAGCAGCTCACCCAATACTGAGCATAGAAGGGCCTGTGATGGAATTGGTTTTAGAGTGTAAATACTTGGGTATCATATTAGACCTTGGGGCTCATTTAAGAACCAGTTTGCTGCACGGCAGACAAGGAACAATTCCTTAACTGCAGCATTTGCTACACTCTGGAATAGCTTAAAAGGGCTGTCCCTCAAGTCACTATTACAAGTTATGTCAGCCAAACATGTTCCATCTCTGACATACGGCATGGAGATTTTAGGAGGGAAGGCTGATAACATCAAAGATAAGCTCATGACAGGAACCTACTGTTATGTTATGTTGTTATGTTATGTTATAACCCATTTGTAAAGCACACGTAGACCAAGGTTTCATGGCGCTGTTCAGAGTAGGATGCGCGCAGGACTAATTTACTCATGTGCCTGTGTGAACTGTTACCTGTTCAATCTCCCTCAGCAGGCATCGCCATCACAAATTCAATTAGAGTTTTGGCTTAAAAAACAGAATTTAAACAGCCTAAGGGCATATTTGAAATTATGCTACAAACTTAGAAGTGACAATAATTCTACACTTACGATAGTTTTCAAAAAGGCTATAAAGAGATTGTAAACACATGGAGGCCCATGGATACTCCAATTTGGCTTTATCTATGTTCAAAGCGTAACAGCTATGGGTCTTACCCCACTCTCAGGCGGCATTTAACAGAGTCATCAATCGATGCAGTAAAAAAAATTCTTCACTATTTGACAAAGAGGCGTTGGCAAAAATGTCCCATGCGTGGACAACATTTGCATCATATGGCAAGCTATACCTTCAGAAATATCGAGGGGATCTGAATGGTTTAAATGCTAAGCTGAAGTATTTGAGACTCCAGCTTGGCAGTTTTCAATTTTGCAGTGATGTACCTGCTTGGAAAAAGCTGAGTAGTGAAAGTTCATGCCGCTTCTGCAATTACAAAAGAGAAGACATTTGCCATATAGTTTGTAGTTGCCCAGCTCTAACAGCTGAATGCAGATGTCTGTTAAGGCAGGATGTATATCATCAAACTGTACAAACATGCAGACAAGCAGTTATAGCCTGCTTGCAGGGAGAAGCTTTACAATGTACTGGCAGATTCCTAAAGTTCGCAAATATAGCAGAGAGGAAATTGGCTAATAGTGCCCAGGAACAAGCTCTTATCGTTTTTTATTCTATTAAATAATAGGGGACAAAAAATGATCAAGAGTGCTCGATAAATCAGTTATCTAGAAGGACAGGTAAATCTTAGGCGAGTTGAGGGATGTACCCAGTAAACGAGTCTGAAATACTGTGAAAGAATTAGGGGCAAGCCTTGTCAGGATTTCTTATAATAGGCAGTTTGTAACCTAAAGTTTTGCATGTGGTAGGCTCACTGTGTAATTCTTGGTGCAATAAATAAATAAATAAATAAATCAACTAGACCCTCTGCATGCCACACACCAGGAGTGATTAGACCTACTCTTAGTGCGCAGCAAGTTAGTAATGAATAGATTATATGGGGTCCTCTAGATAAGAAGAAACAGTAGGTAGACGGTGTTACCAGTAAAGGCACTTAACGTTTAGATTTTTTACATGTTTTGATTAGATGAATTGAGTTGGTTTTTAATAAATGGTTCAATAATAGTTATATGTATGAAATGTTTATGAATGTGTCTTATTGTAATTTTTTATTAACTGAACAAAAAAAGTTTTCATTCATTTCATTCATTCATAATTCTATTTCTAAATAAAACAAACAGTATTACATTACATTTCAGCACACATATAAAAATATGAATATGTCAAAGCTAAATATACATCAATCAAATAATGAAAACACTAATCAGCATTTGAACACTTAAATGGTGCATAAAGAAATCAAACTAATCTCCAATCAACTATAAATCAAAGTAAACTTAAAAACAGCTAACAAATAGAAACACTCTTCCATTAAAAAAACAGTATAAATAGGCCACAAAAATGCACACTAAAATGATTTTTTTTTAAATTACCGCCGAAAGCATCACTTTGCCAATTTGCAGAACTACAAAAGAAGACTAGTTCATTTCAACTACCCATGAAATATACAACAACTTAAATTGGGCAATCAATAAAACTTTAGGAAAACGAATTATTAACTACAAGTGTAGAAATATATTAAGATAACAAATAATTAAAACTATACAATATGGTTATTTCTCCGAATTACAGGTGATCCTCTTCAAGACTCTTCAAGACTGAAAAAATGCTAAAAAGTAAACAAAATAAAGATAAAGAATTGGAATTACTCAAAATTCAAAAAGAACACTTCAAAATAACAAATTTGATAAATAAAATAATATAAACCCCTAACTAAATTTCAGAATGAAAAAATAAATCTAAATAATGTTTCCTGTCAACAGTCGGCTACTAACCTCTCCTACATAATCAGCCCTAGGGAGAGCAAAGTTGCACACAAGGTAAATTAGTAGCGTTGAGTACCTGTCTAGAAGAATAACAATCACATAATATAGCAAAACAATTAGCTACTCACAAAACCCCACAACCTCAACACCTAGCAGGTCCGCTCCGGTCCAGGATGTTGGACCACCGGGGTGGTAATTGGTTAAGGATGTGCCGGACCACAGAGCGGAGAAACACTGCCCAGCACACCCTCGCCCACTGGCGGTGACGCTCCTGGATCCTGTAGCCAGACCTTTGCCTGCCTGCTGTCTAGGGCAGCCACCTCCACCTCAGAAAATAAGGTCCGGGGATGCATTCCTTTGGGTGCCGCCTTCCAGAAGGAAGACAGCTCCTGTTTCCCAGGGTTGCACTCTATGTCTGCGTAGTTTCTTCTTGGCCATGGTTCTGGGGGCGGGCGCAATAGAAAATGTTGGAAGTAAAGAATTAAGTCAGGAGAAAATGAAGGAAGTAAAAGAAATAAAAAGCAAGTAATAGAAACACAACAGTAAACAAATTAAGTAAACGTTGAAAAAAAAAACAAAATATACACTTAGGAAGAGAGAGGGATATATATTACGTAAAACAGTTTTAGGAACAAAGGATAGAAGAGATTTAGGGAGAATTGAAAACAGGTCCAGAACCACAACCAATCAGGAAAAACAAGACAGCTGCACCCATGTGGTGAATTTTGCGCCAAATTTCCCCCTGAACACGCAATCCATGTTGCCAAACGTCTCGCAAACATGCCGAAGAAGCTGCTCCGCATGCTTGCAGAACTCTGTGTAGTGCTGCAGAGTTTTGTTGTGGCTTTGCTGAGTTCCACATATTGCTGATATGCAAAAACCGCCCAGGCTTACTTTATAGTTGGAAGCTGTTTTAGTTTATTGCTCTCTAGTCTATTGAGTGTTAGCAAGTTTATAATATTGCACTAGGCCTTATTGTGAAATGTGAAATGTAATGTTTAAATGTCACAATGACTTTAACCCCTTAAGTGCTGCGTCGGTGCGTTGGCCGACGGCAGCACTACCTCCCCAGTGCTGCGCACGACCATTGGACGTCCATTCAGCACTAGTTCCAATGGACAGCGCAGCACTGGGGAGGGATCTTTACTAGCATCTATGAGGCTAATGCTATTTTACTATGCTTTTGCTCGTACTAGGATCAAGGTTTTTTTGGTGCATAACATTAAACTTTATTTCCAATCTGGACGTGTTTTCTTTTTTTCAAGAAAAAAGAGTTTTCTATTTTTATCCAAAATTATTTTTGTACCTATTCCTTTTTTTTGAGTTTTCCAAGAACGGTTATTTATTTCATTGTAATGTTTTATATCTTGGATAGATTCCTAGGGATATTATGGATTGTCGTTTCACTGACCATTGTGCATTATCAATCTGAATTTTTGTCTTTTAAATTTTTTAGTTCAGATTGGTGTTTTTAATTTGCTTCTATAATATTTTGAAATGAATATTAATAAACAAATCGAGTTTGTAATAGGGAGGCTAAAGTGTTGTCATGCAATATTTTCTTTTCAAAATCAAGTTTCTTGTTATTGAGTCTAAACATGGTAAGCATGGGCTGTTAGCAAAAGAGCTTACTTTCAATGCAAGAAGTTCATATGTTTGTTTAGTTTGTTTGAAGAGTTTTGCCTTGAGTTGGGTTACATTCTTAGATCCTCACAGCTTTGCTCCTTTTGAAGTAATTCTGTGAATCGGTAGAGTGTAGGGCATTCCTTCGAAGAAACTGTTCCGTCCTACTTCTGTGTTCGAACTTATTTGTCTTTCCTTCTTGGGACAAGGTGTCATCATAGACCTTGTACCACGGAATTTGACACTTGGGTTGGCATCTGTTGTCTGATTGATGCAGGTGACCAACCAAAGTATCCTGAAAATAATCCATTAATGGCCCTAGTTTTGTTACATGTTGTTGGTCATATGGGGATTTAATTTGCATGCCATGATATTAAGTAACTTTTCCTACAGTCCTACAGCAATATATGAGAAAGCTAATATCTTCTGTATTTTGTGTGCCAACTGTGGGTTATTTGTGCATTCCATGCTCAAGATGTATTTTTGTATATTCTGCCTTATGTTTTGGTTAAAGTGATAGTAGCATCCCTGACATGCAATGTATGGTTACATTTTAGTAAAATCTAAATTGTTGCCTGATCAAAATCTATGATGAATGCTTTTGTGGGTCACAGTTCTAAGTCGGTTGATTTATATGTGTCAGCATTTCATTGTAAGTTGCACTTTGTTAGGTAAAAGTGCATGCAAACAAATAAGGTATGTTGATTAGAAGGTAATTTTTTATTTTTTTTATTTTTTGGAAACCTCAGCGTATGTCACAATTTATCACTTATATGTAAGGTTCTAATTTCACTTGGGACACCGTACACCTTTTTTCTATTGCTTTATCAATTTTCTATATAAATAATATTGCATTCTACTCATTGAGATGTTTAAATTTTTTTGGTGCGTATGCATCTCCTCTCATTGTGCTCCATTATTATCATTATCAGAAATACCATTGTTCCTGTTGCATTTATTCCACGGTACCATTGTCTTTTGGTATATAATATATACCCTCTTTCCTTGTGAGTAGGGTGACCCTTGTCTCTCTTGTATTTTGACATTGAGCATGTGTTGCGTATATTTGACAGAATGGTGGAGGGCATGACTTAAAAGTGCTTCCATCATCCATGTGTTAGATTGACATAAGATTAATAAATTGTTAATGGGTGAATAAATGAGTATTTTGCAGTTATTTTGGTAGGTGTTCGGGTCTGTTGATATCTTCAATGTTTATTAGTTGCTACTGGTATTTCCTCATTGTTCTGGGAAATAATCCTTCTATGACTGGTATACCAGGGAGTTGGAATGTTGAGTATTCAGAAACATTTGGTATAATTGTCTAAGGTTTTGTTAGTGCTGGCTTTTTTCCAGTCATACTGTCATCTTTTAGAGCCTGAACAATATTTCTTATGTCTATTTACAGTACTATTAGGGAAATGGCTATGTTCCCTAATGCTTTCAATTATTCAATTTTTCGTGGTGGCCATGCCATAGCTTTGTTAAAAAATATTTGGTGCAAGTCCTGTGTTGCCTCACTGATGGTGCTCTCCTTATTTTAAGTATATCATAAAATATCCTCTATAGTTTATTCAAATATTTCCTTTATGGGATTTCATGAACATGCCATTTAACATGGTATCTATAGGATTTATGGTATAGAATATATGCATTCCTATTAGAAAAAAAAATATGGTATTATATTTATTTAAACATTTTTTATTGCAGGTGCACATTTTATCTTAGATTCTGGATATTGCCTTTTTTTCTTTCAGTAGGTCTGTTTGGTGTTGATTTGGCACAATTTCTTTTTGTTGTGTGCAACTTTGCGCTCCCTAGGGCTGATTATGTAGGAGAGGTTAGTGAACTTAAGTTAGGTAATGCAGACTTGAGAGACTCCTTTCTTTTGTCCTGTCCAAAGATAGTGGTAGTTAGTTAGTTAGTTACTTAGTATAAGTTGGTCATTTTTCAGGAGCCCGCGTGATGCGTCCTGCTCTCACATGCTGCTGACTCCTTAGTCCTTAGTAGTACCTTTTGTGTTAGTGAGTGAATAATATAGCAACACCTCTTTGCATTTTAGAAGACTATTTGCGAATGAGATTGGAACTTAGAAGCAAATATAATTTTTTTGCAATTCATTCCAAAGTCTTTGGAATAGGTGGGCTAGGTACTTAGGTTTAGGATTCTGGAATCGGAATGAAACTGTGGGATAATACAGATAGGACGGTCCATGACCGTGATACTAGTCTACTACTAGTCGATCTGATTAGATAGATCAATTTGATTGCAATTGCTATTACCTGTCAAAAAATATTTTTAGAGCAATTTTTTTATATTTATTTCACACCAATCAATTTTTGTCTCCTTAATTATGTCTTACATGATCAGCATCCAGGGACAAGAAGAAGACGGGGTCTGCCGAGGCCGGAGGTGTAGGAGGTGCCTCCCAGCAGGATCGCTCCTCTGCAGATGGCTCTGCTGGCCCCAGTAAGTCCTCCTGTTGTTAATATTAATATATATTTCCCTAACTTTGACCACACCTTATTTTTTAGAACTATTATTTCTGTTTCCTAATTCTATTTTCTACCAAATCTTCGTTGATCTATCTGTTTCTAAATTCTTGTTATCCCTGCATTACCTACTAACTCAGTTATATGCTGCTGTTTTTTTTTACATCAATACAAACTGCCTATGACTCTGTACAATTAGTCTATCTGTAGCTTGTTTTATTATGGTTCTTCAGTCAGCTTTCCCTCTCCCCTTTTATATTTTGCAGACTGGATGTTGGTGGTACTGTAAGACTCAGAGATCCCATTAGTCCTTACTACTACCACTACTATTAGTACTACTACCCTGCAGATTGCATGCCCAAGCAAGGTATTCTAAGCATGTTTGTTGAGATGATAAAATGATGGTCACGTTGCACAACCCAAGGTGGTGTTTTTAACTTTTTCTCATCTAGGCCTAGTACTATTAGAAGCAGTTGATGATAAACAACTGATTACTGTGCACCATGGCTGGAAGGAAGTATTAGAAGGAGGGCACCATTATATTTTCCGACAAAGAAAGACCTCGTCTGATTGTCTGACCAGTCAACCACACTTTTCCTTTTTAAAAAACGCAGATTCACCAATAGCTCTAGCCACTGAGTCCAGTCCTTTGGGTTGTCCTCTTCTTGAGACGCTCTTTGAAAATTGCCACGAACAAAATGCCCAACCGGATATTTTATTACTTTTGATAAGACATACTTTCTATTCTACTCTAGTACCCGAAGTGTACTAGTGATGTGTGTGGTGTATGTATGTATTGTATTTTCAATCTAGCTAGTGAAAAAAATAAATAGGGCATCTAAAAAATTTGAAATGATTTTATAGGCGTACTGACCACCAGTGCTTGGGCCAGCAGCAAAGGCGACAGCAGTAAGGAGAGAGCACCATATGCAGCAGCTGCAGGGGGTGAGCCAGCCATAGTGGTGGGGGTGGTAAGTAATATTCCTTACTTATTGACAATACAGTACACTCGGGGCAGAGGTATACACTGTACTGTTGAGAGAGACTATGGGGATCATTACGATGGCGGTCTGAATTCCTCTGGCCACTACCGTAGCGGAGATTGGGTCAGACCGACATGCGTGTGTCAGTCCCACTCATCCAATTATGATGGGCCCGCCACTGCTGCGGTCGGATTCCGCACCTTTAACATTGCAGCAGATGGTGCTGGCAGCAGCACCACAGCAAAGCGAAAAAGAACATGTTGTGCATTTTACTGAACTACATGGCAGGCACTACACTGTGCCTGCCACTTGGTGAAGGGAAATGTAGGGGGTACCATGGGTACCACCCCAGTGCACCCACACCCCCCCAACACCAGGTGGGCCCACAATGGGCCCTAGAATCAATCCCTGCCAGCCTTGCAATGGCAGTTCAACCGCCACGGAACGTCTGGCTTCCACTGGCATCCTAATATGGCAGACGATGCCTGCTAGGCACTGCCACCATTTTAGTCATCCTGCTCCACCCGGCAGGCAATCGTAACGATTGCTACCGGTGGAAAAGCGGCAGATGGACTTTCCCTCTGACACGGTACCCACCACCATCATGATGTGGCGGGGTTTTTTCACGTTCGGATGGCCCGGCGGTAGTGATCCACCCGGCATCATAATCACCCGCTAAGTTGTTGTGAACTACAGTTGAAGAAGACACCTTTACTTAGCATTAGCAGTAGGAGCTAAGTAACTATGAATAGCCTCTTTTATCTGACTTCAACTCAGCAGAGAAAGTTTTATGAAGAAGAGTAAGAGTTAGACAACCTTGATGGATGGGCTGATGGAAAAGGGAAAGAATGGAAGGATGAAGGACAGGTGACATGTAATATATGACTGGCAGAGAGAGATGCATGGGTGAAGGAAAGGGGGCCCGAGATGCATAGATGGTGGATAGGATGCATGGGTGGTTGAAGGATGGGTGAAAGGTGAAAGAAAGGATGCCTGCCTGGGTGAATGAAACTGTATAGGTGAATGGAATCCTCCGGGAGGTTTGAAACATCAAACTCAAAGGCAAGCAAGGACGCATGGTTCGTGGTTAAAAAGAAAATGACAAATGTATGTGGTTGGTGAAAGGTTTGTTCAGATTAAGAATGATATGATAGCCATGTTTACTATGAATGGAGGGATGCCTGTATGATATTCAATCATAGCGTTGGTGGAGTCTGGATTAGGAGAATTTGAAAGAAAAATAGGCTGTGCCAGAATAGCAAGGCCAAGGGTGGGTGCATCCAGCACTCCAGAATTGTGTAGGCCTACGTGTTCTGGGCAACTGTTCATGAATATAAAGTGCTAATATTTATGTTATCAATACTTGCATGAATGTAACTTTGCTGGTTTATTCTAGGGGATAGAACGTGTATTTTACCAATGCTTGCTCAAATGTGACTTAATTCAGGTTTGCAGGTTTGAGACTTGATTACCAAAACAATATTGAAATTAATTTGGCAAAGAGGTAGTCCTCGGTTCAGACTCATGCCTTTTGCTTAAATGGTGTAAATATGTTCAGTAGTTTCTGAGAAAATTACAAGTAAAAGTACATATACATCTATAGCTTCGGTGGATGTGCGTATCTTGCGCGCACACTAAGGGCACCGTCCCAATCACACGCTGAATGCTAATTGGCTGTCAAGTGGTTGTCAACACTCAAAACTAGGAAGTGTGAGCCGCCACTTTGTGCCTCGCTAGAAGCAAGGGTCTAGAAATTAGTGGAAAAAGTGTTTAAAATGTATAAAGGGGGCAGGTAAGAAATATTTTGACGTTCTAGACCTGGTCAGGGGGTCCCACAGGGATCTCTAGCCCCCCCCCCCCCAAATTAAGAACAGAGAAATGTGCGTTGGGTGCATGGATCCGCCGTAATAAAAATAAAAATGAAGCGAAAGCGCCTGTGCTTGTTTAAAAATTAGCTACCTGGGAGGGCCAAATCCCGGGGTCTAAAATATTACATTTGATGGGGGTCCAGAGAGGCCCTGTAGCCCGAGGACGGCCATTCCTCGGTGCTACAAAATAAATGGGTGAGGGAGCTCAAAGGTCCTTCTAAGCCCCAGGATTACCACCCTCTGGGGCTTTTTATATTTCGAGAGGGGGGCCGCGTGGTCTCCATTCTGGAGCAGTCGAATGCCTTGAGAAACACCACCCCCCAGGAGTGGCTCCTACTGTGTCTCGGGGTGTCTACACCCCGGGACACTGCTGTTTCCTATGGCAGGGCGGGAGTCGAGGTTCTCGCTGTGTCATAGCAAACTTGAGGGCATATTAACAAGTACCATTTTGGCCCAATTTAAAAAAATTAAGCCAAGAATGCGGTGGAAATTATATCGCCTTATTTACTAGGTGACGCTAAGATGCATTAATGCATGTTAGCAGCCGGTTTGCTAAGGGGTCACCTCGTATCTTCAATGAGTTGCAGTGTAGGTGTTCTCAGTGGGAAGGTAGGTGTTTCTATGAGAATATAAAAAGGAAGAGGCAGGTATGACAACAGCGTTGTATTTACAAGTTGGCCCTGGATTTGAGGACCGATAGAAAAACTCTCGCTAATTGCGGTTTATGTCGGATCCTAACATGTGTTCTGAAGTAGACTTAAACATGTTTAATATGAGAGGTGGATTGATATGTTAAGTGCACAGTCTTATATTAACAAGGTTTTCACTTGCGAACATGAATTTTCACTGTATTTCTCGCGATATTGGGGGCATATTTACATGGAACAGCAATAAAATTACCGTCACATTAGCGTTAGGAAAGTGTTGTTAAATTTGTTGTGGTTTCCTGGAAACGTAAGCGGAGTGGGCTGGACTGACGTATGCCAGTGCTGCGCGAGGCTGTGAGTGTGAACCATGATGCCGGAGCTATAGGTGTGGTTACGTCATGAGCTATATGAGAAATCAAATGATTTAGGTGTCAGTGTTGTAGTGCGGACGTCACCCGGGTCTTAAACGCAATTGTGTCATTATATCTGTAAAGTACTACAGCATGGCCAACATGGAAGGTACGGAGTATCACTGAACCTATATTCATCCATAGTTGCACACATAAAAGATGGTGGACATGACGTATTTCTGCAAATATGAATGTTTGTTGTACATTCAGTGGAGTGTTGTAGCTGTAGTAATACAGAGCTATAAAAGCTTTAGGATGCAGTTTTTGGCACATAAAGAACAGCTAATACATATACGGAAGTGGTCATTCAGGTTCACTTTTATTTTTTATATGTATATATTGCAAACTTTTTTTCTGCGTCTTTGTTGTATATTCAATTTGCAACGATAATACATGAACTGTTCTTACGTCATTTTGTTTCTAAAGTACAATTATACTTTTAGACACTACACTTAGAAATCATATTAATATAATTGCATTAGAAAAATATATAAAGCATAAACTTATACTATTAATTTACTACTCTTTAAAATTCTTTCCTCCTTCATACATCCAACTCCTCTGAAGGAAGCATAATGTTTTATATATTACAAAATATACATTAACTTTATGTTCCATCTGAGGAAATGTGCGATAAACCGAAGATGAATCCAACAATCGTAAACTCACCGGATTTGCGCTTTCTTTTCTCTCTTTTATTATACGAGTATTAAAATATTATCTTTGTATTTATTTTTTAAACAAGTATATTTATTGGTTACTGTGTACAGTTTCTGTCCACAATGTTAATACACTTCCCCATCCAAAACCCCTATTATCCTTATATTTTTTTAAAAGGTGCTATTCGTTTTTTTATTTATTTGAGTATTAAAATAAATACATTATTGTTGATGTGCAAATTCCTTCCCTTATACACAGTTGATTGCCACATCTATGAACATCTGAAGGTACCTGGTGGGCTAGTTGGCCCCCAGGGATCCACAGGATTGAAGAGGAATTAATTCTCTAACTTAAAACTTGCCACAGGGCATCTTTGTAGACATTTCACCTCAGGCCACGTCCCCTTCTTTCACCACTGTACCCCGTTGCAGGTTTTAAGTTGGGAAATTAATTCTCTTTCAATACTAAGAGCCCAACAGGTATCTCCAGTATGCGCCAGGGAGCTGCGTTGCAGATAGGTGTTCAGAGGCCACGCACCTTTTTACACCTCTCTACAACACAGCTCTGTGGCGCTTACTGAAGGTACCTAGTGGGCTACTTTGACCCTAGGGACCCTCTAAAATCAGCCGAACTACAAATTCCGATTTACTCACCTGTTATCAGGAGATACCTCAGTGCTGCATCTCTGAGCCCAGTACTGATCCGGAAAAGTAATTCTAACCGTACTTACCAGTAACTTGAATTTCCTTTCATAGGCTAAAATTGAGTGATTTCACTTGGAAATTCTTCTGTGTGGAGTTTTCAAACTTTAAAAATATTCACATAAAATCATTGGAACAACGAATTCCGATTTACTCACCTGTTATCAGGAGAGAACCCAGTGCTGCATTTTTTTGCTCAGCACTGACCCTAAAAAGTAATTCTAAGCGTACATACCAGTAACTTGAATTTCTTTCCATAATAATCCATTGTCTGGTTTTCACAAGAAAAGTTCCTAAGCGTCGATTTTTACAAACTAGAATATTCCTTAAAAATCGCCTGTATAACTTAAACGCATTTATTAACTGTTTACAGGAGATGCACCAGTGCTAGATCCAGGATCCACCACCGAGTAAGAAAAAGTAATGATAACATTACTTACTTGCTAAGTGAATTTCCTCACTTAGGATAACATTGGTGATTCTATTTGAAAAAGTTTCTAAGTGTCAACTTTTAAAATACAATAATATTCCTTAAAAATCACTACTGTAACCAAAACAATTTTACTTAACTGTTTGCAGAAGATGTCCCAGGACTGAATCTAGGATCTAGTCCTGTGGATGTCAACAGTGATGTCATCAGTGATGTCACTGACCATGTCATGAATGATGTAATATGTGACATCATCAGCAGTGTATTGTGGACGCGCGAGTTATAGTTAGCAGAACTAATTATAACAAAGGAATTTCAATGGTTTTGTACGAGTGGAATGTCCAGCTAACTATAACACCCCTAAAACCTATGATTTTTCTGTGAAAATATATATATATATTTATATATATATTTTGTGTATGTACCCACCTGTTATCACTCGCCTCCCTCTGACGCTGAGTCCCACACCCGCTCTCAACCCATTTCATATCGGCTGCATGGGTGCAATCAAACAATAGTAGTACCTCACGTTGTGCTGTATATTATCATTCATATTAGTAATCAGATATAATTTGCCTTATTGTAGTAGTCAGGTCATGGTGAAAGTGAAATTGAGTAGTTGTCATTTATTTAACAGAGTATGACCATAATACAAAAATAGATAATTGTGTAGTACAGCTGCCCTACCTGGGGACAGTAGTAAAGTGAATAACGTGAGTCTGCAACTGCGACATGAGTATGTCTGTCTATGGTTCAAGCTGACTGAGCTAGCATGCCTACAAGGTTAATTTTGTTAAAAAAGAGTAAGGAGAAAAAACTTGTCTACTCCATAGTGCCTAGTAATGCCTGGAACTCTAATCATACAAATGCTAGGGGCCAAGGCAATAGGAGGATGCCACAATCTTATGTACTGTTCTAGTGCTACTGTGCCACTATATTTTTATGTGTATAATTTTGTGTCATTGTTTTACTAAGAGTATTCGTTACTATTGTCTTTTTTCTTTCTTGATATAGGTACTCCTTCCCAATCACAACAACTCAACAGGCAGGAGTTAGCAGCCAGTGCCCAGCAACGGAAGCTGGAGGCCATCAGGAACGAATATCGGTGGCTGGTGGCTCTGGCGGATGAGGAGGCAGTAGCTGTAGCGTCCAATGCCCCAGGCCCCAGCCAGGCCCCCCCAGTTCCTCCAAAGATACGGCGTCATGGTGTGGCAGCCGCCCACAGCAATTCAAACACTGTTGCCTGCCCCTGTTGTTCCTGCATGAAATTTCAACTCTGCATGCTCCTCAGGATGGCGTGCTTGAGGCCATGATGGAGGAACTGTTAAACACCCAAGAGCGGAGGATCCGGCAAGCCCGCAGCTAGAGCTCCGTCTTGACCCTTACCCCTTTTTTAATCTTTTTTTGGGTGGGTGAGGGTTTCGGTTTTGGGGACAACTTGGTGTTGTTTTGTGGACATTTGATTTTTTTAGGGACAATTGGTCGTACTGGACATTGGTTGGGGTTAGGGAGAGGGGTGGGTCAGGTGTTGTGTTTTTTTCATTTTAGTTTATTTGTTAGGTGAATACATTATTTATAGTTTACATATGATGTACATTTTTTGTGAGAGATTTACTCATTTACTTCACACTGTTTCCTTTGCTAAAGGGCTGCAACCAGTTTTTAATTGAAATCTGCTGATAGTGTAACACACTAACAGATAGATGCAGTACCCTCACTTGTCCTACTACTGTCAGTCTCTCGTCCTAGTCTATGTAGTCTGCAACTAAAACCACTAGACAGGGAAGGGTGTGGGTGTGTGAATTAATTAATTTCCATAGTATATACATTATGCCTCCCCCTGACTTATTCTCTTACCTGTGATTGATGTTTATACTTTATAGGGGAAGCAGTGGCTGCATGGTGATGGTTTTTGTTTCCCAAGATGCCATGGTGGTGGTAGTAGTGGTAGTAGTAGACACTGACAGTAGCAGTTGCAAAAAAAGGAAATAAGACAGTCAGTCACCTGAGGGAGACTAGGGAACAAGTAGTAGAATTACAGTACACAAGAAGAAGACTGCCAAGCAAGAAACCATGATTGATAAGCAATGATAAAATAAAATGAAACAGACTGGAGGGCTAGCCTAGTACAAGTTACAAACTGAAGTCGACTCAAGCTATGAAGTGGACAAGCGACTGCGTAACTTTTAGTGCTGGAACTAGGATGATTGATGAGTCGATGTTAGAAATTATATTATCATGGATTATGTTCCTCTGGAAAAAAATAGTATTAAATACTCAATCAATAAATCAAGAAATTTGTATAGCGTGCTACTCACCCGGGTCTCAAGGCGTTGGGGGGGGGGGGGCGCTACTGCTCGAACAGCCAGGTCTTCAGTTGCTTCCTGAAGGAGAGGTGGTCTTGGGTGAGGCGGAGGTGGATGGGGAGGGAGTTCCAGGTCTTGGCTGCCAGGTAGGAGAAGGATCTTGCTCCCATGGTGGTTCTTCGGATGCGTGGAACGGCGGCGAGGTCGATCGTAGTTGGCGAGTGGGAGTGTAGAAGGTCAGGCGGTTGTTGAGGTACCTGGGGCCCAGGTCGTGGAGGGCTTTGTGTGCATGGGTGAGGAGGCGGAACGTGATTCTTTTGCTGATGGGGAGCCAGTGCAGGTCTCTCAGGTGTCTGGAGATATGGCTGTGGCGGGGAATGTCCAGGATGAGTCGTGCGGAGGCGTTCTGGATGCGTTGGAGTCTTTTCTGCAGTTTGGCTGTGGTTCCGGTGTAGAGGGTGTTTCCGTAGTCTAGTCGGCTGGTGAAAAGAGCCTGGGTGACCGTCTTCCTGGTTTCGGTGGGGATCCATCTGAAGATCTTTCGGCGCATGCGTAGAATGTTGAAGCATGAAGACGAGACAGCGTTGACTTGTCTGGTCATTGACAGGGAAGAGTCCAGGATGAAGCACAGGTTGCGTGCATGGTCCGTTGGTTTGGGTGCGCTGCCGAGGGCCGGGGGCCACCAGGAGTCGTCCCAGGCAGAAGGTGTTGGTACAAGGATGAGGACTTCCGTCTTGTCTGAGTTCAGTTTCAGGCGGCTGTTCTTCATCCACTCGGCTACTTCTTTCATCCCTTCGTGATGGTTAGTTCTGGCGGTGGCGGGGTCATTGGTGAGGGAGAGGATCAGCTGGGTGTCATCGGCGTAGGAGATGATGTTGAGGTTGTGTTGGCGTGCGATGGCTGCGAGGGGGCTCATGTACACGTTGAAGAGGGTGGGGCTGAGTGATGAGCCTTGTGGTACGCCGCAGATGACTTCGGTGGCCTCAGATCTGAACGGGGAGAGGCGGACTCTCTGGGTTCTTCCGGGGAGGAACGAGATGATCCACTCCAGTGCCTTCTGACGTTGCTGAGGCGTTGAACTAGGGTGTGGTGGCAGACAGTATCGAACGCTGCGGAGAGGTCGAGGAGGATGAGGGCCGCTGTTTCCCCGTTGTCGAGCAGGGTTCGGATGTCATCAGTGGCTGCGATGAGGGCGGTCTCGGTGCTGTGGTTGGCTCAGAAGCCGGACTGTGAGTCGTAGAGGGATCCATTGGTCTCGAGGAAGGCGGCCAGCTGTCTGTTGACGGTCTTCTCGATGACTTTGGCGGGAAACGGGAGCAGCGAGATGGGGCGGTAGTTCTTGAGGTAGGTGGGGTCTGCTGATGGTTTCTTCAGGAGGGCGCTGAGTTCGGCGTGCTTCCAGCTCTCCAGGAAGGTGGCGGTGTCGAAGGAGCAGTTGGTGATGTCCCGGAGTTGGGGTGCGATGACGGAGTCGGCCTTGTTGAAGACGTGGTGAGGGCATGGGTCAGTTGGTGATCCGGAGTGGATGGTGTTCATCGTCCGAATGATGTCTTCAGTGTTGACTGGGGTCCAGTTGCGGAGGGTGGTGGTGGGGAGCGTTGGTTCTCTGGTTGGGTGCGTGGTCTGTTCGCTGAAGCTGTTGTGTATGTCTGCGATCTTGTTGTGGAAGAACGTGGCAAGTGAGTCGCAGTGGTCTTGCGAGGGAGTGATGTTGTTGTTTCCGGCACTGGGGTTGGAGAGCTCTTTGACGATGCTGAAGAGCTCCTTGCTGTTGTGTGCGTTGTTGTCTAGTCATTCCTTGAATACTGTCTTCTTGGTGGTGTGGATCAGCTGGTGGTGCTTGCGGGTGGCGTGCTTGAGGGTGGTCATGTTGGCTGTGGTTGGGTTCTTTCGCCAGGCTTTCTCGAGGGTGCAGCAGTTCTTCTTGAAGTTCTTGAGGTTGTCGCTGAACCACAGGGCTTTCTTGCTTCCGGGTCTGCTGGGGTGGGTTTTCAGGGGTGCAAGGTCGTCGGCGCAGTTGGTGATCCATTGTGCGAGGTTGAGGGCTGCTTGGTTGGGGTCCGTTGATCTGGCGGGGGGTTCTGGTTCAGTGATGCGGTGAGGTGGTTGGTGGTGATCTTGTTCCAGTTTCTGCGGGGAACCTGTTGCGGGTGGTGGTGGGTGGTGGGTGGTGTTCTTTCTGAAGCTGAAGTGGACGCAGCTGTGGTCTGTCCAGTGAAGTCAGGTAGAGTGGCTGAAGGAGACGTGCTTGCTGGAAGTGAAGACTGGGTCAAGCGTGTGTCCAGCATAGTGGGTGGGGGTGTTCACCAGTTGCTTGAGTTCGAGGTTAGCGAGATTGTCCAGTAGGGTGGTGGTGTTGTTGTCGTTGTTGTTTTCCAGGTGGAAGTTGAGATCCCCGAGGAGGATGTAGTCGGCGGAGGGGAGGGCGTGTGGGCTGATAAAGTCTGTGATGTCTTCGCTAAATTGTGTGTGAGGTCCTGTGGGTCTGTAGATGAGGGTGCCTCTGAGTGTGGTCTTGGGGTCGGTGTGTATCTGGAAGTGAAGATGTTCGGCAGCTGTGAGGGTGTCTTTGGAGTTGGACGAGATGCGGATGGTGTTTTTGTGGACGATGGCGATTCCTCCTCCATTCTGGTTGGCGTGGTCTCGCCGGATGATCTTGTAGCCATCCGGGATGGCGATGGCGATGTCGGGCGCTGAAGAGGCATTCATCCAGGTTTCCGTGAGGAAGGCGACATCCGGGGATGTGGTGTCGAACAGGTTCCAAAGTTCCACGGCGTGTCTGTGGATGGAGCGGGTGTTGAGCAGGATGCACTTCAGGTGGTTGCTGCAGGTGCTTGGCTCGGTGGGTGCGGGTGGGTTGCGGGTCTGGATGCCGGTGAACTTGCAGGCTTGGCAGGTGAAGGGTCCGTGGGTGCGTCCTGGGGTGGCTTGATGGCATCCGTGGAGGCATCCGGTGTTGAGTGCGCTGAGGGTGGCGGCGTCGTACGTCCGGCGGGAAGGATGGCATCTGCGGGAACCAGGGGGTCTGGTGCTGGGCGTGTTCCAGGCGCGGACGGGCGTAGACAGGCTTGCCTTTGGCACGCCTTCGGCGCACAATCGGCGCGCCCACTGCGCGTGAATGCTGCGCGTACGCGTGGACTCCGCCATAAATGGCGTAGTGGGAGGGGCGGAGCGAGGGTGGAGCAGCTGGGAGGCGGGAGCGGGGTGGCGAGTGGGGAGGGGAGCAATGTCAGGAGAGGCTGAAGGAGCGGGGGAGGGGCCGTGGGGGAGCAGCGGCAGGGAGCGGGGAGCAGGGTGGGTCAGCAGGAGCACGAGAGGATGACCGAATCCAAGCAGGGGCACAACAGTCAGACAGGGGGTACAACAGCACGGATAGCAGAGTACAATCAGGGGCAGGGGCAACACACAAAGGCACAAGCACGGGGAGAGACGATACTATCTATCACAGAATACTGGCAATACAGAATACAGTACAATACTATGCGGAATACAGGCAAGCACGGGGAGCACGGGGAGAGACGATACTATCTATCACAGAATACTGGCAATACATAATACAGTACAGTACAATGCGGAATACAGGCAAGCAAACAAACTTTACTGGCAGTGGCGGCGGCAACGGGGACTGGCACACGCAGGTGGGCCACGCGGCTGGTGGAGCGACCGGCACTGACCAGGTCAGGTCAAATACTGTGTATTGGTGGGCAATCTAATTTATACATTGCCAGTGTGGGCTATAGTATATATATATATATATATATATATATATATATATATATATATATATATATATATATATATATATATACATATATATATTTATATATATATATATATTTATATATATATATATATATATACTTAGATCAGAAGAAGATCCTCGCCCTGCCTTGAGTTAGTGTTGCTTTCACCACATCCGCCCCAGCAAGTGTGTGATCAATAATTGGTGTAAATTTAATTTAGTCACACCTAAATACAAATCATACATCCCGGGGGAAGAGGGTTAGAGTTTGATAAATGGTTGGGAAGAGGGATTTGAGGGAAAGGTACCAGACAAACACTACACATGGACAACACACATTCATCTTGGCAGCCGTCCATCATCAATTTGTTAAGGGAGCAAAAGAAAATGCATGAATGATGATAATTTGATGAGTAGTACTAGACTAGTACAGGGCAGTGTATTATTAAATATGCAATTGCATTGCCTGTCTGCCCCAGAGAGACCCAAGTTACATACATTTTATGTTCTGGATTATCGGGCTTCCTTTTAAAGATAGGAAATAAAATTAAAAAATATCTGTAGGAGTCAAATAAACGCAAACAGAAACAACACACACAGTCATAATGATTGAAGAGAAAAAGTTAATCAAATGAAATTATACTATATTATTGCCAAATTGGGAGTTGCATCTCTGCATTCCTCTTGTTCCTTCCTTGGACTGTCCGTCCGTCAATCCTGGGTGCCTGGCAGATGCGGTTGGGTAAGGTATGTATGAGTTGTTTTTCCCAGTATAGTACAGGGTAAAGGCTGGCCAGTAGGTGGAAAAGCAAAAAGCAAATGGAAAAATCAAGAAGAAAATTTAAACTGCATAACTAAGGAGGAGTGCAACAAGAAGCCTTTCAGAGGTGGCATGGCTAAATCATGTCTGCTCCAGCAGTTACCTTCAACAACTGAAGCAGGTCCCCCAACTCAACCACCACTTGGCTTTGAATTTGAGCCAAATAGCACTGAGCAAACATACAACTACATTGCATTTTCCAAATGACATAATATTAAAATCAATGTACCGCTGTCTGTCACACCACACTTGCCTCAACCACTACACATACATGTAGGTCTGATGTTGTTGTTTACTTTTTAGGCCACTTAATGTTCAAGTTATTCATTTAATCATCACTGATCCTAATGACTCTGACTGCGAGTATGGTACGGTCATGGTGCCTAACGCTGTACCAAAAAGTGTCCAGAGTGAGTCCAGACTCATGGACTGAAAATGCAATGTGGACTTACTTCTTCACTGACTGCACACAGTCGCAACTCCAATCCGTCAATAAAGGAGTAAGACCGTGGGGATGGATTTGATTTGATTCGAACCAGAAAGACAGTGACACACACAAATAATAAAGTAAATAATATTCCTTAGCTATATCCTTTTTGGTGGATTTTTTGGGGCATTAAAGGAAGAAAGAAAGTAACTACTCACAAGCCTAGTTGTCAGGGAAGTAGAGCTTATCTTCAAACTCTGGTGGTTCACCCAGAAGTAGTTCACCTAACACACTACTTTTATACCCTGAGTCACCGTCATCATCTTCCTGCTGTGCTACTTCATGTATGGTATAATCCAGTGGTATAAGGTGCTGATTCATTTTGATCATGGTTAACCTCTTCATGTTTTGGGGTGAGAGACTGGTCCTTCTCTCTGTCAGAACGGCACCAGCAGCACTGAAAACACACTCAGCAGAGTGACTTGCAACAGGGCAATCCAGATAGTTTGTCACCAGCCTGCTGAGCACTGGCCATTAGTGCCATTTCTCATACCAATACAGCAATGGGTTTTGATCCAACTAGGCCTCTGTTGGCTGATCCAGATAGGCCTGGACCATCCGCTCAATGCTCATAGGTAATCCTTCTATGCTCTGACTCTTTTGCCTTTGCCTCAGCACTGGACTTAAGCCCTGCCTGTAGAAACCATTCCTGTGCTGATTTTGGAGCTGATGCTCCTGTTCTTGTTGTTTTTGATGTTTTTCATGGTGTTGTTGGTGATTTTGACTGCTGTGAGCCAACTGCACCGCTTCAGGCTCTAAAGTTGAACTTGAAGACTGCCCTGCAGTACTTGTTGCGCCCTGGAGGAGCAGGCCTCTAATTGCCAGCCGTTCTTGTTCAAGCTGACTGGCTTGTACAGCTATCCAAATTTTGTAGCTGACAACATCCCTGTCTGAAAAAGGAATGAAAGTGTGCTGTAATGGTTTCTACCGTGGATCAAGAGTTGTGGCACAAATGTAATAGTTGGATGAAACAATGACTCTTTGCACTCCTGTATTTTCAGATAAGCGAAGGGTTAAGCTCTCCACCAACTCATATACTTCTTTTTTTCCTCCACACCTATGTACAGTGCAGACACTCTTTCAGCTGTTCCTGTAGCATGTGCAACAACGGGGTATCTTGGCCTAAAGTACAGTCCTCCTTGCAGACTTCACATGTGAAGACCTCGAAAGGAAGCAGCATCTCTGTCAGGCATTTAACTAGGCCCCATTGGTCCATCTCAATGATCATGCCTTTTGCAGTAGCATCACCGCTTTGCATGACATATTCATTGATTGGTCTGTACTGCTCAAACAGAGGTTCATAAGTTGAATTCCAATTTGTTGGCACCTCCTGAATGTGTGCTTTAACTGGCAATATATTATCACGTTAAATGATCGTCAGCTGCTTCCGGGCTATAAAAGAATGGCTGAAATATGTGCATATTCTTCTGCAGGTGGTCAGTAAGTTGCTGACTTGGTCTTTATTTTTCATAAAGTCTTGAACAATTCTGTTAATGCAGTGTACCAAACACAGGACCCTGAAATTTCCACCATCGGCCAAGGCCTTAACTATATCACTGCCATTGTCTGTGCTAAACCATCTTGGTCGCAGACATTCAAAGACCTTGTTGTCAAAGTCTTCCATAATGTTTGCAGCAGTATGAGATTTCTCCATGGCGAACATGGCTACAGTTGCATATTTCCGAACGGCAATAACAATCGCAGTAGTGTCAACACCTGCAGATATCTTTTCTCTAAACCCCACAAAAGTGATCCAGTGTGCAGTGATGGACATGTAATCAGTGGGTTGGCAACTAATCCATATGTCTATTCTCAGGTGGATAGTGTGAGCAGTACTCTGCTGAAAAGTTTGTCTAAGTAATTCCAGCAGGTCATGATGAAGTGCTGGGACAGCAACTCTGGCGAATTAGGACAGGCTGGGAACCTTCATTTCAAGCAGATGGCTGCCACAAATTTAGGAAAACACACCCTTTCCAGAAAAGAAAAAGGGAGGAGGTCCAGCGCTAACATTTTAGCCAGCTTCGCGTTGTACATACATGCTGTTGGGTGGTTTCGTTTGTACTGCTGCAAATGATAACCTGAATTATTTTCTTTTTGGGTACCACTGATGAAGGTGACTTTTTGATTCCAGCTGTTTGGCTCAATGTGCATGTTTACATTAAGGTACTCTCTTGCCTTGGACCTCTAGGTGTCTCAGCCTGACTCTTGTGCCATTGCGATGTTGCTGATGGTGATGTGGGAAGTACCACTGCACTGCTGGGGAAAGGTCTGCTTTGGGTACCTGTGAAGATATCTCCCTCTTGTTCACCTTCCACCATGATCTGATCTTCTCCATCCCCTCCAGCAACAACACTTGCACTTGTCTGGCCGGTAAGGTACACCTCCCCCTGGATCAAGTGGTTTTTTCTTAGATGGGTTGTTTGGTCTCCAGTACGCTTACGCTGACAAACACTTGCTCCACAAATGGAACAAATAGCAATATTTACCTTCTTCCTGCTAACCGAAAAGAAGTCCCAAACTGGGAAGGTCAGCTTTCTGAGGCTGCTGGCGCCATTTGCAATGTCGGATGAACTGGTAGGTGGGGGTGATGTTTGGCTCTCTGCAGTACCTACTTCTACTGAGGTGGTTGTTGTGATGGATGTAGGTCACTGCAGGGACTTTGTAAATATGGCAGCTATAGGTGGTGTTGGTGGTATCTGTGCCACATCACTCACAGCAATTTGGGATGGGTAATGTCGCTCTCTACTGGTGCAATGCTTGCCTCCATGATGACTGGTTCATCATCATCATCCTCCTCTTCTACATCTACGTCCATAACTCTATGCGTTTTGGAACCTTCCTTTTCCCTAGCCTTCACTCATGGAGTGCCTCAGTCTCAGATTGAGGTGGGATCCAAGTGCTGTCTAGATCATCAGAAGGAGGTCTTGCAGAAGAAGTTGATGGACTAACCCTCCTTTTCTTTGCTGGGGATCTGGAAGACAATGGATCTTCTGAAAGAGTGGCTTGATCTTCTTTTTCCTCAGCAGAAAGCTCAATCTCCTGAACTGACCTTACTTCTAGTAAGAATAACTACTATAGGGGGTGGTTGCGGCTGTTGTTGTCCTGCAAATGTGATTGGGACCACTTTGCAATATTTATAGGTCACTTTTAACATTATTGCTCATCGGCGCGTTGTTGTGCTTAGATTGGCTGCTTTTGAGACAGACATGGGCTTGGGCCTAGGTCGGTGGGGTTCATCCACTGATGTGGGGGTACTGCTTCCAGCTTGCTCCCCGGACACTACTGCTGGCGCAATTTTTGGTTTCCCAAAAAAGGTCTTGGGTGGTGGTAGTAAGTGGCAGTGCCTTCTTCTTCTCACTGGCAACTTTCTTGGTACTGGACCTGGTGCCTTTCTTTGGGGCCATCTTGAATATGTCAGGTGTCAGTTAGCACGTAGTGGCACAAGTTGAAGAGATGCCTGTCTGTGGTCACTCGTCATTTGATTTCGTTCGCAGGGCATTGGCCTTCGGTCTGGCAGTACAATGGGTAATGTTGTCTCCTCCACTTTTGCGCACTTAAAAGCAAAGAAGTAATAAGAACATGAGTTAAACGTGGCTTTGTTGTGGTTCAATTACTAGTAGAAAGTACAAATATATTGTAATTTAGTGTGTATGGTCACACTTGTGTAATTAACAATACAGTATAACCATTTGTGAGACTTTGACAATAATAGGGGCTTTCATGGTGTACTGTGTTACTATGTACACTACAATAGTCCACTCAGGAAGGATAGGAAAGAAGAAGAACAACAACAAAAATACAAATGTAATGCTCTGGCATTGTGCATCACGTGGTATGCAGCACTCAGGGAGCTGCCGCTGACAAATGACAGTGGAAGCAAAAAGCCAAGGGGTACAAAGGGAAGACAGTCATGCAGGCCTATATGGAAAAAGCACACTAACTGGCTCAACAAAATGTCCGCCAGCCACAGGTCACACAACAACAACAGGGAGGAGGCCTGGAAAATAATGAACTCAAGCAGGCCTACATGGAGTGTGGATGTACAGAGACTTAACAAAATGGCCCCTGGCCACATTGGGAGGCTCAGCCTAGGCAAATGATGGCCCACTATTACAAACACACACACACTGGCCAGACAAAGGAGGCATGCTAAACAACACATCTTTAATGCAACAATGCCAAAAACGAAAATCCACAGGGCTAAAAAGGTTTGCAAGTTACAACCACACACATCCAACAAGTAACTTAACAACACACATGTAAAAAAACTTGGTGACATAAATACTACAAAAGAAAACATATTTTATTTTTAATCCAATGCCATCCATGCCCTAAATGATGTTTAGATTCAACAGACACCACAGAAACAATGTCATGCACCCATGAGTAGCTAAGGGCCTAGTATTGGTTGGAAAACCCATTGGCAAACTAGGCCACATAGTAAATCAATTGAAATCAATATGGCAAATGTATTAAACACATGGAGAAAAGGTAGTGAACAGTGCTACATTCTTTGCTGAACAAAAGAAGAAACAATTGCATGCAAAATAATAATCTGTAAGAAGACAGAGCCACCACAAGGAATGCATGGAGGCCTATGGCAGAAGCACACTGGCTGCCTTTACAAAATGGCCGCCAGACACATGGCCAGGCCACAACAAAATGCAAAAATAAGCCCTCAAAGGGAAGACAATGCAGGTCTATGGAAAAAGCACACTGGCTGCCTTCACAAAATGGCCACCAGCCACATGGCCAGACCACAACAAGAAGCAATACGCCTACAAAGGGAATACAGACAATGCAGGCTTATGGCAAAAGCACACTGGCTGCCTTCACAAACTGGCTGCCAGCCACATGGCCAGGTTACCACAACAAGAAGCAATAAGCAATAAGCCAAGAGGAACAAAGGAAAGGCATGCAGACCTATGGCAGAAGCACACTAACTGCCGTCACAAAATGGCCACCAGCCTCATGGCCAAGCCACAACCACAAGCAATAAGCCTACATAGAGAAGGTAACCCTTGACCCTTCTGGTAGGTCGCTCCCCCTCCACACAGCTCCGCCTGTGTGCCGCTGCCCCAGCTGCTGCTGTTGAGGACCTTTTGCCTTCTCTGTGTCCTTTTGCCTTTTCTGTGACCTTCTGCCTATCTTGTCTCCTATTGCCTTCTTTGCTACTCATTCTTACCCCTCGTTGTTTGCCCTGTTTTTTGCTTTCTATGCCGCTGCTTTTCCCCCTCGTTTTGTGCCCCATTTTGCTTTCTGCAAAAACAACAAGTGATGGACCGAATGTGGATCAATGTCACACAAAAACGATGGATTTGGGCCCAGATCTTTTGACTGGGGGAATGTGTGACATTGATCCACATTCGGTCCATCACTTGTTGTTTTTGCAATTGCCGCCCTAAGTGCGCTGGGGATGCCCAGACGTGGGTCCCAGGCACTCCACACCACTTGGAGTCAAGCTAGCCGGGCTGATGAGAGGTGTTACCTCGAAACCGGTCCGGTCCTCGGATGCTTGATTCCGTTCTGGGAAGGACATGGCTTTTGTAGTTCGGACTGGACTGTTCCCATGGGGCACAGGGTCAGAGCTGATTTGCATATCGCCATTGTCTAACCCAGGGTGGTGTGGAGTGCAAAATAACGATAGATGTGGGCCCAGATCTTTGGACTGGGTTGAGTGTGTGACATTGATCCACATTCGGTCCATCACCTGTTGTGTTTGCATATTCCGCCCTAAGTGCGCTTGGGATGCCCAGACGTGGGTCCCAGGCACTCCACACCACTGGAGTCAAGCTAGCCGGGCTGATGAGAGGTGTTACCTCGAAACCGGTCCGGTCCTCGGATGCTTGATTCCGTTCTGCGAAGGACATGGCTTTTGTAGTTCGGACTGGACTGTTCCCATGGGGCACAGGGTCAGAGCTGATTTGCATATCGCCATTGTCTAACCCAGGGTGGTGTGGAGTGCAAAATAACGATGGATGTGGGCCCAGATCTTTGGACTGGGTTGAGTGTGTGACATTGATCCACATTCGGCCCATCACCTGTTGTGTTTCCATTTTGCTTTCTGGGCCACTGTTGTACCCCTCTTTTTGTGACCCGGTTTTGCTTTCTGTGCCACTCGTTTTCCCCGCAGCTGTGTCCCCTGCGGCCCGCACCCCTGACTGCCCACTGCCCATTCGCTGCTCTTGCCTCCTGCCTGGCATACCGAAGGCGCACCTAAGGTAAGCCCGTCTGCACCCGTCCGTGCCTAGACCACGCCCAGTGTCAGGAACTCTGTCACCCGCATACACCATGATGCCCACCTCCGCTATGACTCCAGCACTCCCCATGCACCCAACACCGGACGGCCTCACACCTGTTGCCAGGCCACCCCCAAGGACCCTTCTCCTGCCGGAACTGCAGCTTCACCAGCATCCGGCCCACCAAACCGCCCAACATGGAAACAAACTTCCTCAGATGTATCCTGCTAAACACCTGCTGCGCCTGCAAACATGCCATTGAACTCTGGGACCTACTCAACACCAAGGCCCCAGACGTCCCCTTCCTGACAGAGACCTGGCTGTCCCCTCCTCAGCACCTGACATCACCATAGTTATCCCAGAAGGCTACAAGATCACCCACAAGGACCGCACGGAATAGGAGGAGGAATTGCCATCGTCCACAGAAACACTCTCAAAATCTTGACACATGCTGATGACACCCTCAGCAGCGCTGAACACCTGCACTTCCAGATCCACACCAACCCCAACACCACCCTAAGAGGCACCCTCATCTACAGACCCGCCAGCCCCTCACCACAGTTCAGCGACTCCATCACCGACCTCACCAGCACACACGCCCTCGCCTCCACGGACTACATCCTCCTCGGGGACTTGAACTTCCACCTCGAGAACAACAACAACGCCAACTCCTCCACCCTTATCATCAACCTTCGCAACCTCGGACTCAGACGACTCGTCACAGCACCCACACACTCGGCCGGCCACACGCTTGACCCCATCTTCCCAGCAAGCACCCACATCTTCTTCGACCGTACCACTGAACTTCACTGGATCGACCACTGCTGCACCCACTTCACCCGGAAACCCACCACACACCACCGCACCCAGCAGATGCCTCGCCACAGCTGGGGCAAGATCACAGAGGACTAGCTAATCACCGCCCTCGCCCAGAGCCCACCCGCAAACCTGACCGACCGCGACGCCGCAGCCCAAAGCCTGAGACAATGGATCAACGACTGCGCCAACACCCTCGCCCTTCTCAAGAAGCCCCCCAAACACCCTCACCAGCAAGAGAGCTAGCTGGTTCACCAATGACCTCCATGCCTCCAAGCGAACCTGCCGAAAACTAGAAAAAACTGGACCCACGAAAGAACATTGGAAAGCTACATAGCCCACAGGACCGCCACCCACCGACACCACCAATGCATCAGATCCACCAAATGGATCTGCCTTCAGAGACCGCCTAGACAACAACGCACACAACAGCAAAGAGCTCTTCAGCAATGTGAAGGAACTCTCCAACCCCAGCTCCAACACCAATGACATCCCACCATCACAAGATACTCACTGGCCACCTTCTTCCATCGCAAGATCGCAGTCATCCACGACAGCTTTGATGCCGTCACCACCCTGGCAACAGCCAACACCCCCGCTCCCATGACCACCACCTGCACCAACCACCTGCTCGCCTGGACCAACATCAACGACGACGACACCAACAAAATCATGAACTCCATCCACTCCAGATCCCCGAAAGACCCCTGCCCACACCACATCTTGAACAAAGCCAGTAGCACCATCCCACCCCACCCCAGGAAAACCATCAACATCTCCTTCAAGACAGCGACCTTCCCAGAGAGCTGGAAGCACGCAGAGATCAACGCCTTACTGAAGAAAACCAAGGCAGACCCCATAGACCTCAAGAACTTCTGCCCCATCTTCCTGCTCCCGTTCCCGGCGAAGGTCATCAAAAAGGCCGTTGACAAACAACTGACCAGCTTCCTCAAAAGAACAACATCCTGGACCCATCCCAGTCAGGGTTCCGCAGCAACCACAGCACCAAAACTGCCCTCATCTCCGCCACCAACGACAGCAGGATCATGCTAGACAACGCCTCCACGACGCAGGAATCAAATAGAAGGCCCTGGACTGGACCACTTCCTTCCTCTCTGGGAGAACCCAGAGCGTCCGCCTCCCCCCTACCGCTCCGAAGCCACCGAGATCATCTATGGCGTACCCCAGAGCTCAACTCTCAGCCCAATGTTGTTTAACGTCTACATGGCACCACTAGCCCACGGCGCTGACTGCACGACCTAAACATCATCTCCTATGCTGACAACACCCAGATCCTTCCTCTCGCTCACCAAGGACCCCCACACAACCAAAACCAACCTCCATGAAGGAATGAAGGCTGTCGCCGACTGGATGAGGAACAACCAACTGTAGCTGAACTCGGACAAGACGGAGGTCCTCATCCTCGGCTCCACCCCCTCGGCCAGGGATGACTCCTGGTGGCCGAAGGCACTAAGAGCACCCCCTACACCCACCAACCATGCACGAAACCTAGGGGTCATCCTCGACTCCACACTCTCCATGACAAAGCAGATAAATGCCGTCTCCTCCTCCTGCTTCAACACCCTCCGCATGCTTCACAGGATCTTTAAGTGGATCCACACTGGAACCAAAAGGACGGTCACCCAGGCCCTCATCAGCAGTAGACTGGACTACAGCAATGCACTCTACGCATGAGCCCAGGTCAAACTCCTGAAACGACTCCAATGCATTTAGAATGCCTCTTCACGCCTGATCTTCAACATCCCCCGCCGCAGCCACATCACACGCCACCTGTCTCCCCATAAACAAGAGGATAATTTTAAAGCTCCTCACCAACGCACACAAGGCACCGTACAAGCGTACCTCAACAAACGACTCGGCCTCTACATCCCCGCAAACCAGCTCCGCAGACCACGCGTTCGCCACCGTCCCCCGCATCCGAAGAGTGACCGCCGGCGGCATATCATTTTCCCACCTCACCGCCAAAACATGGAACACCCTCCCCATCCACCTACGGCAGACCAGAGACCTTCTAAGGAGACTCCTCAAAACCTGGATCTTTGAACTGTAGCAGTATTCCCCCCCTATCGCCTTGAGACCCTCGCAGGTAGGTAGATCGCTTTACAAATGCTATGATTGATTGATTGATTGATTGAAGGCAGACATTTCAGGCCTATGGCAAAGGAACACTACCTGCCTCCACAAAATTACCCCCAGCCACATAGCCAGGCTACCACAACATGAAGCAATAAGCCAAGAGGAACAAAGAAAAGGCATGTAGGCCTATGGCAAAACACACACTAACTACCTTCGCAAAATGACTGCAAGCCACACAGTCACTCACAACACAACAACAAGCAGGAAGCCTAAAAAACAATTAACTGTTTCAAGCACCCATGAGTAGTTCTGGGCCTACTGGCTGAAAGGCCTCTTGCCAGGCTACAGGGCTAAATAGTGAATTAAATCAATATTGCAAATTGATTTTAAAAGTTGGAGAACATGTTGTGAACAATGCAACATATTTCATTTATAAAAGATGACAAATTACTTACAAAGAAACAACTCGGCCCCTACTGAAACTACAGGCCACCCACCACAATACATTTTCAAAAAATGATCAAAAGTACAAATAAATCTAGGTGCATGGCCCCAATCCAACTTACTTGTCAAATCTCAAATTCTATAGTACTCAATCAAATGCAATGATATATGGTGCAGCACACACGTGTGATCCTTCCAGGTCCAAATCCATATGAAAAGTGACCAGGAGATGGACAAAGCACTGGGAGGAGTCCACGGAACAGGAACAGGAAGTTGGAGACTCTGGGGAATTTCCTTCCTCCTAAAATAAAAGGTAAAAAAGAAAAAGAACTCCTTGCACAAAAAGGTACAGCCAAATGTCAATTTGAGGAGTTTATTTAATCCAAATTGCCATTTTGAGAAGGTTTTGATGCTGCTCGGGAGAGATCCTTTTACAGACTGCAGATTCTGCATGTTCGGGATCGTGTTCTTCACAAAACTTCCACCAGAAGTCTGATGGTGTGTCCGAATTACATGTTCTCTCGCGGAACCATGCAGCCACCTTGCAAATCTTGTGGCACTAGCGAACAGCTGGGGAAATCTCATCAGCAATCGCAGGCATCGGGTAAGTCAACCCAGCGTGCGCAAAACACATTTCGGGTTCATCCTCGACACCCCTCGCCACAGCCACATAACTACCCACCTAAGAAACCTCCACTGGCTCCCCGTCAACAAAAGGATCACGTTCAGACTGCTCACCCACGCACACAAAGCGCTCCACAACATGCGCCAAAACTACCTCAACAGTTGACTCTCGATCTACACTCCCATCCGCCAGCTTTGCTCCATCAGCCTCGCCATCGTCCCACAAATTCGCAGAACCACCTCCGGAGGAAGATCATTCTCCTCCCTGGCTGCGAAGACCTTGAACTCCCTCCCCACTCACCTACGATTGACCCAGGACCATCTCAGCTTCAGGAAGCACCTCAAGACCAGGCTCTTCGAGCAGTAGCAGCTCCCCCCTAGCGCCTTGAGACCCTCACGGGTGAGTAGCGCGCTCTATAAATGCTTTGATTGATTGATTGCGCAAACAAAAAAAACCTCTGCTCTGTTGTGGAGTGTAGAGTTTTTCGGCAACTAGGCGTTCTATGAGGAACACAGAGTTGCCAAAACTCAGCAAACTTCACGAGTGGAGCAGAGTTTTACACTCAGTGTTACTATAAAGACCAGCCTAACAGACTGGAAATACCTCCAACATATCCCTAAACCCTTAGAAAATAAGTTTGAAATAGTTTTAACGGAGACTAGCTATAGGAACCTGCAAATGTAAGCTCCAAAATGAGAAAGAAAGACTGCAAATCAAAGAAACTGAAAACAAAATGCTGAAAAAGTAATAAAAAGACTTTCATCCCAAATGCACTAATGTTAAAAAAATTTAATTTATTTATTGATGTTTATAGAACAATAAATAATATGCTATGATTGAAACAACATTTTCCTGTATCTTGTAAAATGTACAAACATATATAAATACATACTAAACAATATTGGTAAAAATATATAAACAATTTTCAGTAAACTTTAAAATATTATATGGATAAAAAAATGTAAATGATGTATAATGCTACATTGTTAAAAATACTGTACACCATGTTAAAAAATAAACTACAAATAAAAAGGTACATGCAGTACAACTACATCATATGTATGAGTTAAATTATTCTGAAATTGAAGATGTGTTTTATTTAGAATTAATAATTTCAAAAACACCTTTTGTAATTACTGAAAATAATACACAGTAGAAAATGGTATATAATAAAAGAGATGTTTAGAAAATGTACATAACAATAACAAGCAAAAATAGTGCTTTATAAAGCTACATTAATAAACAAACATTTGAACTATGATTGACTACAACATTCTAATTTACAAAATAAAAACTCAAACAAACTACAAAAAATTGATAATATCACATTTACTGCCCCAATAAAGCCTTAGACAACCAGGAGAAAATGTTATTTTTTGGGGAAAGGCTATTTTACACTACAAAATTTACCCAATGGAGAAAGTGTTGAACTTTGAAGGGTTCAGATTTACTATTTCAACTCCAAACTGAATCACATGGCAACAAGTGTTGTGGTGTCCATTTTACTATTGCCATTTCAAACTTCACCCCATTGGGGAAAGTATTGGACTTTGAGAGATGCTTACTATTATCATTCTAAAACCTAATCACCTTGGGTAAAGTGTTGAACTTTGGGACGGAGTCAAATTTGTTGCATAAACTCAAAACCTAATCAAATTGGGGAAACTGTTGGACATTAAGGGGTTCAGATTTAATATTGACTCTCCAAACTTAACCACATTGGGGAAAGTGAGGTATTTAGGAGGGGTGACCTTTGGATTCCCACTCAAAACATGACCACATTGTTAAAGTGTTAGACTTGGGGATCGTCAGTGTTACTATTCCCATTCGAAACTTAATCAAATTGGGCAAACTGTTGGACAATGAGGGGTTAAATTTACTATGTCCACTTCAGAAGTAACTACATTGACAGAATAGGACTTAGAGGGGTCACATTTTCTATTCCCACTCCAAACTTAGCCACACTGGGGATAGTGTTAAGACTTTCGTGGGTTTGGATGTATTATTGCAACTCCAGACTTTAGCGCATAGGGAAAAGTATTAGACTTTCGTTGGGAGGACTAAAGTTACCATTACCACTCCAAACTGAGACATATTAGGGAAATTGTTGAACTTCAAATGGAGGCGGTCAAATTTACTATTCCAACTCCAAGCTCAAACACATCAGGGACCATGTTGGACTTTCTGTCAGTTAAACTTAGTATTTTACCTAAAACTCTAATCACATTGGGGAGAATTGGTGAACTGTTGAACTTTGGGGTGTCAGATTGGCTATTCCAAATCTGAACTTCTTCATATTGAGGGAAGCTTTGGACTTTGGTGGGGGTTATAAACTTTGGGTCTCATTATGATGGTATTCGGATGAGCATCCGATCACCATCGCAGCGGGATTGAAGACGCAAGACAAGCAGTTGGTTGTCTGTGCTGCGGACTGTAGAAAGGCTGCAGTACTAGCCACAGTAGAAAAAGGCATTTTTTCAAACATCCATGCACTGTGTGCCAGGCACCATCTGGTGCCTGGCACACGTGCTCTTGGTGCCTGGCGCACGGTGCACAGATGCTTGGAAGGCATCACATGTGCCTCCCTGGCCACTGAGCAGTGGCCCACAGGGGACGGGTGGGACCACCATGTAAAGGCTGATGAAAAGGGACATTGTAATCCTTACAGTGGTGCAAGCACAGGCACCGCCTCCATTGCAGGGATTACAGTCCAGCCGCGTCTCCGACAGAATGTTTGAGACTGTTGGAGGCAGCGGTCGTTCCCCTGACCATTGCGCTCTGACCGCCAGTATTGTATCGTGGCAGTCAGACGGCTGCCCTGGATGTCGGTCAGACTGCCACTGATGGCCTGGCAGTGTCAGTCTGCCTGACATCATAATGAGGGCCTTTATTATTCCCCTTTCAAAATAAAGACATTAAGAAAAATGCTGCACTATTACATTAACTAACAATACAGATTATAAATGTGCAATATGCTAAAAAGATTACAATATACAAATCTATTTTCATTATCACAAAACAACCACAAAACAAAAAAAGTCAAATGAGAAAACTACAAAAAAGTAAAAATTTACAATTATTTACTGTAACATCAAAACATAATTTAAAAAATCAAATTTAAAAAACAAATATTAAAAAACACCAAGAACTATTGAAATAGAAAATTAAATTATATACATTTTAAAGTCCCAATGTAAAAAAATGCAATTTAAATGAATACAGATATTACAAAATAAATGCATTTCATCATTTCAATTATTTAAAGAATCTTTAAATTATCAAGGCAGTAAAAATTGTTTGTCAGATTATGTAATAAAAACAGAAGTAGTAAAAGATATAACAATGTTAATATGATTTTTTTTATTAAAATCATTATATTTTAAAAAAATCACATCAATAAAAAACCTAAAAATAGGTATATGTAAACATATTTATTATAAATATATTTAAAAATGAAAAAGAACATTAACACAACAAAAAATCTAAACATAGCAATGTTAAATAAATTGAACATTGTACATTTCTCTCCATCCTATATACCTTCAAACCCAACATTCTGTTCTTAAAACAATTATACATAGGAAATATGAGCAATTTATAAATAAATACAATGTATTAAAACAAAACAAAATACACCGAAGGACATGAAATCATGATATTTAAGACACAAAATTTGTGTCTCACAATATTATTTTCACAACATTCTGCCAGAACACCCCAGTCACAGCTCTAAGGGTAGACAGACCCCCCATGATCCTATTTGTGCCCAGATCATGAGTCCTAATTTCTTGAAGAGGCTGAAAAAGTCACGTCAAGGAGCTTGTACCAGGCATCCATGTTTATTTAAAACCAGGGCTCCTACACTCTCCAGTGCAGTCCACTCCCAAGTAGGCAGATGGATCTTCTATACACAATGCAGTGCCTCTTCAGCCTTCTTGTCCCTGAGGCAGGACTGGAGACAGACAAATGAACCACAGAGAGCACTCCAGTGCCTCGTTATAAGTGGGGAGATGGTCACACCTCAGACCTCTTCATGAGCGAAAAGCTAGTAAATTCTTTGTTCCAGGTCTCTCCAAAGGTTCAGGATTGTTGTAATGACACGCTGGTGGTAATGCCTTTTTAGTTTCCTAGGCTGTAATCAGTGACTTACCTAGACCAAATCAATACAGTGTTTTCATCAAAACACAGCTTTCTTTATCTCATCTTTCTATCTTATTTGAGTGTCAACCTTCCCAGAATATTCTATTCCATATGGCAGACATGCCCATCGGAAATTTCAAGTTCTTTATTGGATCCAGCAAAAAGAAATGAGGAGCCATCGCCTCTTCCTGATATAGAAATAGCTTTCCCTGCTGCGTGTGCAGAGATAAATGAGGAGTGTCTCTGGGTGAAAAACTTTCATTTAGATCTAGTTTTGACATCTCAATGTACAAAGGCAAGTCTCTCCTCTGCTCCTCTGTGATGCCATCTGTTACTTTCCACAACCAATTGAGTTATGCCAGCTACATTCGTAGTGATTGGCCCACAACAGTCTTTCTGTTTTTAGAAGTTGTGGTATTGTTTCCTGACAGAACACTTTTTTTACATTTAGTTAGGATGCTAATTTCTGACAATGGAAGGAAGGAAAAGAAAGCCATCAGAACTGATTTATCCCTGCTATGTTTTCAGCTAGCGCAACTACAGATATTAAAACTCGGGTTGGGGTTAACTTGTGTAATTCCATGTAGTGTAATCATGCGAAATTACCTAAGAACTTTACGAGATTACGCTTGAATTATGCACAAAGAGTGATTCCGCGTTTAGTGCTATTTCTTAGAACAAATATGCATTATTGTGTCCAATAATGCGATGATGTATTTTGCCCTAAGAAACAGAGCTAAATGCAACAGAAAATGAATAGAAAGTGCGAGCAGCAGCTTACACTCCCTAAATGTGTTCTTAGGGTAGGATTTTCCCCCAATTTACCACCGACATTTACAACTATTAGCAAAAAATGCACCTTTGTGTCCCAAATAGACTTGAGGAACATTTTGCACTGAGAAACTGAACTAAATGCAGCAGAAAATGTCTGTATATGCAATTTCTTATAACTATGTTAATCATTTTAACTATGAAATTTTGCCCAAATCACAGTTTGGGAAGCTTTTTAGTGGGAAATCTGACTTTTTTCCTAATTTGATTTTTACAGGGGGATTGCAATAGACAGTTATGCTTTTGTCCATACAGTAGCAACCTCCCTTTCCTGCCTTTGACGCCCCACTCACCCATACTCTGTTCTTCTTTTATTTCATTTTGATGGGCTGATATTTGTTTTCCTCATTTGTGATCGAGAGAGGGCCTGAATTGGAGTATAGATGGCAGGCCTACGTGGGGATAGTGTGTAAGAGAAATGGGCTTTTTGAGCAGGTGGAGTCCTGGGGATATATTTGCTCCTTTTCCTTACTTTCTTGTCCGGATGCATTGTTATTTCACTGGAGTCTTACTGTTATACTATTTCGGGCCTGGTGTACTTCGCTACTTGTTGACTGTGGGCTATATATGTTTTCTTAATTATTGTAATTGATTTTCCACATTCTCACTGCTGCTGTGCAATTGGTGTTTTACAGTATGCCCTTTAGCTTTGAGAAATCAAGCCGCATGGAATTGTTTCCCTGGCAACCCATGACTGGTATTAAACCCTGAGTAGTTTCAGAAATACATATTACAAACTATGAGTGCCACAAACAGCATATTTTCTTCCTCCACCCCCAGCAACCTCCTCCTGGAGGGGAGCTGGAAGTATGCAGCTCAACACTTCAGCCGGTCTGCACACTGGTGAGTAACAGAAGAAACGCTAACACAATCATTACCTATTTTTTCTACTTTTCTTTTCATTTGGCTTGCTGTGCAATTCTGTGAAGCTAACTGAAGTTTGAAAAGTGGTAGGTGAAGTTGCCAAGTGAATGCCCTAGCAACTTTAGAAATTACAAATACGAGAGACATGCTGTTAAAAAGCAGGTGACATTAAATTATTACACTGATTACTAATGAAGAAAGAGAGCCCAGCACCTTCAGTGTCGCTGCGGGCTCAGCTGCACCACCAGGTTCTCCTAAAAAGGAGGAAGAATGAAAGCAAAACCCAATAAATATTATTAGCCTAGCACATGGAGCTCAGTACACACACAGAGAAGGACTTAAGCAGTCCCACATGCTCAGCGAACTTCCGCCCACTAACAATGCCCACCCTACATGATGGTTTGAGAGCAGCAGAATTCTGTGAAGCTGGCAAATCTTTGAAAGAAATTAGTGGGATTGCCAAGCACAGATCATAGCAACTTCACACACATGTTAAATAATGGCATTAATGAATTAATCATAACAATGTTCAAATGAATACATATTAAAACACGACCTGCCCGTTTGAGCCCGAACCGCTAGATCCAGATTATGCAAGTCGTTATCCTCCTGGCAAACAGTGTCTGCTCAGAGATGATTGACTTGTTTGAGTGTCAGTGTAGTTATGACCTTCATGCAGTGTCGTCCATGCTCCCATTGGATGTGACGAGCTGCTGGGGGTATTCCTTAACCCTTCACGGGCCCGACACCTTTTGCTAATAGGTAAAGAGGCGTTTTCCTACATACCAAGATAAGTGCAGCAACCTCCTTACATCAAAGATATTGTATGCAGGAAAGAGCTGTGGCAGACCTCTTTTTCGTCAAGTCCATGATCTGCCAGGCTGGAGAAAATTGAAAAATAAAATATATAATAAATAAATGCATTGATAAAAATTGGGGAAAAAAGCAAGAAAGGGAAAAATATGTAAAACAAATAGTACAGTGACACGAAGCAGATGAGGAAGTCTAGCAAGGATGTTCACTATCGCCCAACAATTTTTAGGTCGCGCTTGAGCCAGCACACAAGTGCTGCTCTGCAAAGAGCTGTTGTAGTTGAGAACGGAGAGAAGCTTCGCTCACACCCCCTACCCTTATTTTTCATTAGCTTGTGTGTTTGTCCATTGCAAATGCTGGCTTCTGATTCATTATGAGGCTTGTTAGTCCCTCCTTAGTACAGCCATGTCATCATTTGTATCCTTCCATTTCTACTGCCCCTTTTACTTGGTTGTTACACATGGTGTGTACTATTTCTATTAAGTTTCTCCATTCACGAAGCTTTGTCCGTGCCTTCTCCTCTCCTATTGTCCGTGCCTTCGAAACCCCGCCCTCCCTCCCATTTTCCTTGATGCCAAGTTGCCAAACATTTGCAATGCAGTAGGTCTCGTGTAAATTAGAGACCTATTGCATTGCAAATGCTTGTTGCTTTATAGTACAAATGCTCCTCCGATGCTCGGCATTTCTCATCTCGCTTTCAGACACCAACATGTGGAAAGACCTGCCTGTGCACCCTGATAGCCACCAATTGCACAACAACCCCCATGCTGATTGGCCAAGGTTGCCGGGAGAAGGGTGGAGGTCAAGAAGGTCGGTTGCAGGCTCAGACTTGGTCTTGTTTTCAACAATTTTTATTGACAACTCGCCATTAATACAAAGACAGGCATACAGCAGCTCAAAATAAGTAGGAATGTACCGATTATTTACAAGGACAACAGTCCAATTTAAAGCCTGCAGGCTTGAAAAAAGAATATTACGTGCTTTAGAATGCAAGAGTTTTACTTTAATAGTTAGTTAATGTGAGAAGGATTGTGGTCTAAAGGTTCGAGTGTCTGCATCAGCTCGGCATCCTGTGAGTCTGGGCAAGTCACTTAATCTCCCCATGTGTTATAAAATACAAATAAATGTGACCTTGTGTGATATAATCTGGTTCGCTTCAATGACCTCGGGAGTGTTTGTACTATACAAACTTCTCTGATAATCAAAGCAAGATACTTCTTTTACATACTCGTGGCTCTCCTGTATTTTCTAATAAGTTTGAATCTAAAGGGTTAAATACATTGTGGTGCTGCAGGCAGAGCTCAAGTCCGTACAGATTTGTATCTTAAATATGACAAGCGTGGAGAATCACGACGCGCGCACTTAGGACCCGGCCTCTTCGGACCCCGCCCGCTCTTGGTCTCTGGTGGTTGGTCGGGCGGACGGACCAATCGGCGTCCGGCCGACCCATTTCCACTCTGGCGATATCGCGTGACCCGAGGGTCAGGGGGTGGAGTCTCTGGGCCTATTTAGGGTCAACTCTCTGTGACTGGGGTCTCTGTTCCCGCTATCACTCCTGGATACCTGACTGCTCACGCCGGCTCCTGGCCATTCTCGAGATCCAGGCCGGCTTTCCGAAATTCTGGAAGCAGAAGGACTGAGCAGGGTAAGGGGTCGAGTGCCTCAGGGGCCTCGTGGGCAGCCGTGAATCACGGTGGGGGCGGAGAAGGGATTGGAGTGTCGTTGTCTTACGGGGCTTACGGCTGAGTGCGAGGGTCTTCGTGGTGCGGGCTCCTACCGGGCGGCGTGAACGGTGCTTAGTGGTGTGGGAACAGGGAACTCAGGGCGCGTTAGGTGCTATAGCGAGGCAGTGCGAAGCGCGCGATAGTTAGCATGGCGCCAAAAAAGGGTGGACAAAAGCGTAAGGACTCTGAACCTGAATTAGCGCAGATTATGAAATTGCTGCTAAAAAAGTTGAGCAAGGAGACCCCCGATAGCGGGGACGAGAGTGATTCTTCCCGGGGGGAGCAGCCCGAATCAGTAGAGCGGCCACGCAGGGGGATGCGACCGAAGGCTGCTTGTCTGCCGTTGAAGAAGAAGGCCAAGGCGCATCCAAAAAGGAAAGGGCCGAAGAGTAGGCCTAGCCCTGCCGGGGGGAAACAGGACGAGGGATCAGGAGGTCTCGTCCCCACTCCTCCTTTAGATGCAGAGCGGGTTCTTCCTTCTGATCCTGAACCAGGAGTGGTCAAACCAGTAGACCCAGTGGGGTCAGTTTTGTCTGAGATTAGGGAGGCACTGAGGGCATTGGCTCCGGGAGGCATGGTACCATTAGTCACGGTACCTCCGGCACCACTCCCACCGCAACCGGTGGCCGCAGTGGCAGCCGCTGGCGATCCGTTCGATAGCTTGCTGGCATCAGTTTCCACTCTAGTGGGCCAATTAGCAGCTCCGGAAAGGATAATAGAAAGAGGGACCGCTGGGGCGGCAGCACCGTGGGTGTCCCTGCAGGTCACAGAACAGGGATATTCAGAGGCAGTTGGCGCTGTTAGTCGAGTCGCACAGAGCATCGCCCAGCGGAGCGATTGGAGCACAGCCCCCTGCGACAGCGATAGCGGAGCCACCTACAGGAGGTAAGCCTGTAGGTGTCTCTGGGCCTATTTAGGGTCAACTGGGGTCTCTGTTCCCACTATCACTCCTGGATACCTGACTGTTCACGCCGGCTCCTGGCCATTCTCGAGGTCCAGGCCGGCTTTCCGAAATTCCCACCCACCCATCCCTTAGATTAATGGTTTGAGGGGCGTTCTGCGGAGAAGAGACCTGCAATCAGTAAATAGTGGCTAAACAAGATGGATGGGAGCCCGCTTGCCGGGCTCCATAGGCCAGCTCTGAGGGGGGATATGGCAAGCTCTCCACTGGGAGGAAGTGACCACCGGCTGGGGAGGCTAGGGCGACATATTTTGAGCCTCCCGGGCGACCCTGGGCAGCCTGGTGGTCGAGAGGTGGGCCCCGGTAATAGCGGACAAGGATAGAAGGGCGGGACCCACCACTCTAAGGGGCAGGTGCACAGCACTTGGCGTAGGATACCCAGTTGCGAGATGCGGACCAGATGGTGTTCCTCCCTTAGGGTTGGGAAGGTGATGGAGCTGATATGCTCATGGAGCTGATATGCTCAAAATGTAGTTATGTTATAACTTGTGATTTTGATATGCATGTTATTGCTTGTCATTTTTATACAATGTGTGAATAAACATGGCCTTTTTAACCCCACCTGAATCTCTGGTGATTTCAAATGTGGGGATCTTGCATGTCTAGGGTAGTTGGGCGGCGGGGGCATATCTGGAGGGTACGGGTCCTAATGGGTGTTGAAAAATCTTTCATTAATGAAAGCCCTTTTGGATTAAGAAAATAAAACTCAAACTCTTGTAGTCTGTCAACCAGTTAGGGTTTCGAAGTACCGGCAAAAATAATGCATGGGGTCCATTTGCATGCAACTAGTCTGAAAGATTGCTCATTTGCATATGTAAAGCTTGGGCGATAAAGCCTTGCAAATTTGCAGTCCATCTAGACTGGAACTAGGCAGAGAATGGTATTTCAAGGTTACTTTTAGGCTACCTCTTATAACCCTGGCAATTCTTTTGATTTATGGAAGAATAATCTTGTGCTAATATAAACAATCATTTGCAATGCAACAGGTCTCGCATTTACGCGAGTTACAGCTATTGGCTTTGTAAATGTCAATGACTTTTATTTATGTTTTGGTTTTTGAAACATAAATAAAATGCATTGTCATTTACAATGTCAATAGCTTAAATGTGCGTACATGTGAGACCTATTGCATTGCAATTGCTTGTTATATGCAGTTCCCGCAACCATTCCCCAGGTTCAACTCAGCACTGTCCATACCTACCTCCCACCTAAAGGCAAGATGCAACTCCAACACCTTCGTCTAAACCAGGGTATGCTAGGCTGAATTGCTAATGCCTCTATTCTCTGTCCTCTCAGCTTCCTTTCTCGTTTCTCACTCTATCATTGTCTCTGTTCTAATGCATACTTATTTGAGAAGTCATGCTAATGGGTCTTTTATGCTGCCATACACAAATCAGTTATTACCTGTCTGCTGGGCAGACCTCACCATAACATGCTCCCTCAGTATTTATCTTCTAAATGTTCTCTCTTCCTCTGTTTTCGTTTAAAACACTCTGAGGCATATTCTCAAGTATTTAACGGCACTTCATCGCAGTCAAAGCGGCCATAAATGTATCGCCCCATTCACAAACTGGTGCTAACAGCCCATATCACAAGTTTACCTGCGATAGCAGCCACCAAAAACATCGCCACAAATGACCCTGCAACTATCGCTAATGAGATGCAGAGTTGGCGTTCCCGTGCAAAAAGCCGCTACAACACCACTCCGCAACATTCTCAATGACCAGCCAGATCAGCGAAAAGATCACAAGACAGACAATAAGGCATGTTAGCAGCAGGAAACTAACACCTGCTCTGACCTGGTGTAAAGTGTGATGACAGCCTGCACCACAAAAGGGAGCCCAGCCCAGAGCCACACCAGAACAACAGATGCCATGGAGCTACTGATCATGCAGGCCGGACACCGAAGAGGGCCACAATTCCCACCGCCGCCACCCCAGGATCCCCCCCCCCACATCCCCACAGGTAAAGAAGTGTCACATCAACTTCACAGAATCATGTACCAAAGAATTTGCAAGATGTAGCACAATTACAACTGGTAAAATGCATGTGTCATCACAGAAATGAGCATCACTCATTCGCCTTAGAATTACCAAACGAAAATGTATTTTTTAAAAACACAGAAGAACATTAATGAAGACAAACGGCGGCTCTCCTTGGGACAATCTGTAGGTCACAGCCTGCAAGACAAATATCCAGATAAGACGTAGTGTCATGCCCTCATCAAAGGACATAGAGAGGGCAAAGGAGAGCGAGAGAGAGAGAGATAGAGAGAAAGAGAGAGAGGAGGACGGAAAGAGAGGGAGGTAAAGAGAAAGACGGAAAGAGAGGGAGAGAGAGGAAGACAGAAAGAGAGGGAGGGCGAGGAAGATGGAAGATGGAAAGAGAGGGAGGGAGAGGAAGACGGAAAGAGAGGGAAGGAGACAAAAAGAAGGAAAGGAAGGGAGGGAGAGGAAGACAGAAAGAGAGGGAGGGAGAGGAAGACGGAAAGACAGTATGTAGTGCAGTTCACCAGGTCCCTCATCTGAAACAGATCCCTCATCTGAAACAGAGTCCAGATACATGAATGGCAAAGTACATACAAGTGCACACGCCACCATCGCCTGTCCGCCTCTACGTACCCAGGTCTCACTGCTGAACTTCTGCCACCGGCTTGTTGCAAAGAGGGCCCACCACGTGCCGGAGCAAGCCTCAAGTACGGGGCCCGCGAACATGGCACCCTCCACATCATGCAGCCCGCTTTGCAGGCAATTCTTTACAGGGATCACTTTCACTGCCACACTGCCTCTATCCCTCACCCCACGGACAGCTTTCAAGCCCTATTCTTTTCCATAAAAAGTGGCCATCGAGCCCTCTTCAATGGAATCTTGGCATATCCCCCTCCTGGTCCACGTACTGATTTTGGACAACGGCTGCTCCACGTCCTAGAACCCTACTTTGGTCGGAAAGATTTCACGGTTCTGGGAGACTTTAATTTCCATTTAGAGAGGAACGACATCAAGGATACCATCTCCTTGCTTGATGCCATGTCAGCCTGTGGATTTGCCCAATTGGTTAAAGGGGCTACTCATCGAGCAGGCCACACGCTCGACAGAATCTTTTCCAATGACGAGAGGCTGACGATTAAGGACTCTTTCTCTCTGTCATGGTCCGATCACCTGGCCGTTCCATTTGAGCTAGCTTGCCCGCTCATCCACACGTCCAAAAATATTCCGAGCAAAAAGGAACGTCGCAGGAACTTCAAGAACATTTCAAATAGCTCCTTTACCCCGTGGGCACTCAATCTGTCCTCACCTCAAGGGGAAAGTGTCTCTACAGCAGTCCTACAGTTTGAAAGGACCGTGACTGAGGCACTGGATGAATTAGCCCCGATCCAATTATGCCACCGAGCCAGAAAAAGGCCCTCAGCCCCTTGGTTCTCTGAACATCTTAGACTCCTCAGACAAGAAGTAAGGAGGCGGGAGCGACTATGGCACTCTGGATGGGATCTAAAGGATAAGGAAGCTCATAAGACTCTGCTGAGGAAATATAAGGCTGAAATCATAAAGGCCAAACAAGAGCATTTTATGGCCTTGACAACCTCACTGTCCTCTCCTAAAGAGCTCTTTAGGGTAGTGGACTCCCTAATAACCCTCCAAACCCCAGATCCCATAGTAGCATCCAAAGAGCTTTGCAATAATATTGCCTCTTTTTTCCAGGCAAAAATATTAGACATCTACTCTACCTTGGAGCTGCAAAGATCTCTCATCAGTGGGCCTCCTGCCCTGGGGGCTATGGAACATGCCCCTGGAGAAAAACTCCCTTTGGGAATTCTAGATTCTTTTCCCCCTCTTTCTCTAGAGGATCTGGATAGCCTCCTCAATAAAACCAAATCTGGCTCCCCTCTGGATGTATGCCCTCTCAGGATTCTTAAACAGTGCTGGGATACTCTCCTGCCCCCTCTGGTTGATATTATGAATAGAGCCATGAGGGATGGCCTCTTCCCCACCCAATGGAAAAACGTGGTGGTAAAACCTTTACTTAAAAAGGCCTCTCTGGATCCTGCGGTTCTAAAAAATTTCTGGCCCATATCACTGCTTCCAGTTCCAGCAAAGATGTTGGAAGCACATCTTAACAAGCATCTTGCTGCTTTTGTAGAGAGCTCTGCCTGTCTTGACTCTTCCTAACATGGCTTCAGGAGGGAACACAGTACCGAGTCGGCCCTCACCACTGTGTTGGACAATATCCGCACGCGTGTCGAGGGGGGCCAGACCACCCTTCTGATCCTTCTGGATCTGACGGCGGCCTTCGATGCCCTTTCTCCCTCAGTGTTAACAGCTTGGCTGAGGGAGGTTGGGGTTCAGGGGGTAGCTCTAGATCTACTCACTCTTTCCTCAATCATCGAGTGCAAAGAGTGAAGTTGGGGGAGTACCTATCTCCATCCCTGCCTGTGCAATGTGGGGTCCCCCAGGGGTCGGCTCTTAGTCCGACCCTATTCAACATCTATGTGACCCCACTTGCCAGGCTCATCAGATCCTATGGGATGGAGATAGTATCCTATGCGGGCGGATGACACCCAGATCCTTGTCTCTCTTTCCCAGTTAGGCGCCCCGACTGCCTCCAATTTTAGATCTTGTATGGAGGCAGTCGGTCAATGGATGATCCATAATTCATTGAAACTGAATGGAGAGAAGACGGAGGTGATGGTGTTTGGAGGGAAAGATGACGTATGGTCATCCTGTCGGTGGCCAGACTCATTAGGAGTTTGCCCCACCCCTACCTCCTCTGCAAAAAATCTTGTGGTCATGACTTGGGTAAACAGGTCAGCAGAACCATCTCTACCTGTTAGGGCATTATCCACATCCTGAGGAGGATCAGGCACTACTTATCACTGCAGGCAAGGAAACAGCTTGCAGTTGCCCTCATTGGCTCCCGGCTGGACTACTGCAACGCGCTGTATGCGGGAATGAATAAAAGTCTACTGCAGTGCTTGACAGGTAGTCCAGAACGCTGCTGCCAGGTTTGTCCTGGATCTCCCCAAACGTGCCTCAGCTACAGCGGCCAGAAAGTTGTTACACTGGCTTCCTGTTGAGGACCGTATCCACTTCAAGACCCTATGTATGACCTATAGGGCCCTAGCTAAAAATAGTCCCACTGGTGTAGGATCTATCTTGTCCCACTATATTCCCTCTAGGGATCTGCATTCCTCTAGTAGACTTCTTTTGTCAGCCCCTCGATTCAGGAGAGCTAAATGGGGTGGCAGGGCTTTTTCCACCTTGGCGCCCAAGTGGTGGAATGCCCTCCCACTGGAACTAAGATCCCTACCCACTCTTCAGGCATTCAGAAGTGCTCTGAAGACGCATCTCTTTGTGCAGGCTTATCTGTATTGGTGTCATGCTTATGTTTATGATATGCTCTGTTAGGCGCCTTGATGCCTTCGGGTTATTGTCTGCACGGTACAAATTTTATTCAAATCATTCAAATCAAATCAAATCAGGCCACTGGGTCGCACACTTGATTCTGGGTCTTGATTCCCCTATGGATGAGGACATATCACTGAGCAGGGCATCATTGCAGGCTTCACACCCGCTCAGCCCTTTAGGTGCCACCAACTTTGTGATCTGTGAGGCAACACCACATGGTGGTAGGCCCATGCTGCCCGCTGGCTCTGGCCTACACTATGGTCCAGCAGGGCACACAAATCCTGAGCAGTCCAGACCGCCAGGACGGGGAATCATCACAGACTGCACACCCGCTCAGCACTTAAGGTGCCCTTACCTCAGAGCCCCGAAAGTCACGGTCCCCTGGCGGTGTGCCTGTGCCGGCCGCAGTGTGTCCGGTGCCACCAAGTCTGTGCCCCGCAAGTCATGGACCCTCTATGATTGAGTATTGTGTTGCAGATGACAGCATGTCACCCCCGTCTCTAGGGAAATTGATGTTGCAGGGCCCAAGGCCCTCATGCCTACATTAACACCACACGGATACACCCAGATAGAGAGTGGAAATGGCATCGAGCATGTGCACCTGGCCCTTTTTATTAGCAGGGTCACATGTCCTGTGACATGTGTGCTGGATGGGTGTGGTGTGGGGGTAAACCAGCTGTGATGGAGTGGCTGTGGCATGCTGACAACTAGACCTGTGACCCGCAGATCACTACAGGGAAGACCTGGCACATGTAGCGTAGTCCCCCTCCCCCATGAGCGTAAGTGGAGTGGGCTCTCCTGGTGTATGCCAGTCCAGCATAGGGTTTGAACAATGACACCGGGGCTCTGGGCGTGGTTCCGTACTGGGATGGACAAGGAAGTAACTAATGCGTGTGTCACTGTTGTAGTGCTGGCGCTACCCAGACCACATTCTGCAATGTGTCACCCTGTGACTCAAGTCCCACAACATGAGCAACATGGACATAAGGGGGAATCACTGTCTCCTACATTCATCCATACTTCCACACTTGAAAGTTCATAGACATGGCACATCTGTGTGATTATGAATGTTTAATGCACATTCAGTGGAGTGCTGCAGCTGGAGCAGTACAGGGCCATGCAAACCCTACATTACAATGTTGGCCCTTGGAGGGTCAGCCAGAGTCCTTCATGGAATGACAATTCAATTAGAAGAGGAAGAGTTCAGTCCGCAATCTGAATGCTGTGTCATTGGTTATCAAACAACATATGGCAGTCCATATCAAGGTCCAAGGTGAGTGTCGCCGAGTGTATCGGGGGACAGTGGAAGATGATGATGCAGAGTCCTTCGATCTCTCTCTCTCTACTGTTACGAACATTTCTTGCCATGTATTCTTATTATTACCTCACAACCAGTCATGATATCAAAGTCTTGGAAATACTAAATGACCTCTGACACAAAATTACTTAACATCGCCAATAGAATAAAACATAACCACCCATGCCGTAATATTCAAGGTACAATATGAAACATAACATTACAATGCACATTATAACACAATTTGGCGTAACATACACATACATTCACTTTTTCGCTCACCTCAGTTTTCTCTCCTTTTTTACTTGTCACTTTTCTAAACTCATTTGTGAATGTTGTGTCTTTGAAGTCTCCCTACTCCATTCGTTATCACAAGTAAACATAAATTATGACACCATTGCTCCTCTTCCCTACAGTATACAACCTGGAACTCTCACCTCTTCCTCTCCCGCCATTATCTCATGACATTCCAGGCTGTTGAGTTCTCTTTCTTTGTTTCTTGCTCTCCATCCATCCCTCCCATCGTTATTCCTCTAACCTGTGCACCCAAGACGTTCTTAAATTTCATCTAGCTTGTAATGTTTGTACATACACATCCTCTCACTCACACACTCTATTTAGCTTTCCTGTTTTGAAGGTCAGAACTGCTGATACCTTTAACGAAGTATGAAAAAACATGAAAATTAGGCAGGCTAATCGAGTTTAAAGTTAAAGGGCCTCATTTATGAGAAATGACGCATCGCTGCATGAATATTTAATGTATGACGCATCATGTCGCAAGGAGTTACAGATACGCCAGTATTTTTGGCGTATCTGTAAGCGCAAAAGTGACGCATTGCTGGAGTGTGTCACAAAAGTGACGCAACTGCAGCAATGCGTCCTTTCACATGGTGCAAGCCCCATGTAAAAGGGCCTGCGTCAGTCTTACATCTGCTGTGAGGCAGGCGCAAGATTTTGACGCAACGTCGTCATAAAAGTGACGCAGTGAAATCTCATAGATTTCACTGCGTCACTTCTACGACCCTTCCTTGCGTCAATACGCCCCCCTTGCATACATTATAACTGGCGCAGGTATAATGTGGTGCAGGGGTTTACAAAGTGACGCATCTACCTAGATGCGTCACTTTGTAAATATGGCGCAACAAGGCGCATTTTTTACGCCACTGGTGCGTCACAAAAAGTGACGCACCGGCGGCTTAAAAGTGACGCACCGCCTCATAAATGAGGCACAAAGTGACTTGTCTGACTCCTCAGATTACCATATGACTCCAACTCACCGATAACAAGGTGCTCCAGTCCTGTGTTTTTGTTTAACGTGCTAGTCCATACTGGCAGCTGTCGTTCTGAATCATTTCCTTTGGGCCAATTCAAATAACACACCCTACATCAATTAAATGATTTGTAGGAGAAAGGCCAGGAGCACTGCACCCGTGGGTCATGACGAGATCTTGCAACCTTACTGAACCCTATAGCAAACACTTTTAATTGTAGAACACTTCTGACACCAGATGCCAGTAAAATCTGTCATCTACTCTCAGACGTCTTGTACCAATGAAGGTGCATTGTTGCATCACCGTTTGCACAACCGACTAGTTTAAAAAAAGGTTCTACTGTCCATGATAAAACAATAACATGTATTGTGTACCAGTATGTGGGTGTGAATGTAATTCTGCACTGCTCTGTCAGTGTGAGTAGCAGTGCCAAAGTTTGCTTCCAAACCCAAACATTTCTGGTTAATTACTTGTCTGTGGGTTGCATGGCATAAATTTTCAAGTGTCCTTGAAGTTTAATTAGTATTTGAATGCAGGTACGAAAAACATAGCAGGATCTGGTGACTCAGTGGACTTATGCGCCCAAGAAAGGGGCCAGTGTTCGACATCATGGTGAGTTTCAAATCCCTTTGTGTCCACTAAGCTATCCATCCTTCTGGGATCAGATAAAATGAGACCATTGAATTGGGTAACAATAAACATCTGTTAATCAGCGCCATGATACCCTTGGGTGAACGTGACCTTCACAAATTCACGTTATGTTAAACTAAACTCACTGCTATCGCCATTTGCGTCATTTTGTGACAGTCGCCTATTCGTGCTTCGGCGCTATCTCGTTTCAATGTTCCCGCCTTCGCGAAATTCATAGAAGGTTACTGTTCTCCTCTGAGGTATTCTGGGAACTTGTGTCATTTCATCATGTTTTCTGACACTCTGGACATTGCCTGCCTCCCATACGACCAGCACTGTAATAGGTCTAAATGCTTTGAGATTAGGACAAATGTGATGATTAATAGCAGATGGCGGTAGGGCGACGTGGGCGCTGTGAAGGACGCCGCTGACATTTGAAAAGCAATTAGAACAAAAGGCAGCAGTGGCGGTGGGGACCGTGGATTCAGGAATCTACATACGGCATGGGAAAAAAGTGGTCTGGGAAATCACCCACCTGACATGACAGTGCAATTTAAATATGCAAGGGCTAAAACACGCATGGCATGTAGCAGATTAGTTCTGCAAGGAGCGAAAAACAGAGATGGATGGCCTATGTGGCACATGCATTGCTGACCACTGTATTCTCTAGGCAGTTGGACCTGCTTTCTGGGTCCCTCAAAGTGGGCACTAACGTAGTCTGATTATGGAGGCCTGCGATGCAATATCGGATCTGGTTGGGGCACTTGTAACTGGGACCTGCAAAATAACTTGCAAAGGATGCTTCAGCGAAACAAGTGCACATATTAAAACTCATCATATTGACCAATGTTCCTGGCTAGATAAAATGCGCATTAAAATGCATTTTGAAGAGTGTGGATTATTCGGCTCTGTTCTTTGCGTTCTGTTGAGTACGTCTCAGGCTTAAGGAATTTAGGGGCATGTTAACAAGCTGAAGTATCGCCGCTTTCTCGGCACAATTCGCAGAGAAAGCGGAGATACTTCCAGCGCCCTATTAACAAGGGCATTGCAACGCCTGCCTCAAGCCCACTTTGCATGAACATCGCTAATGACATGCAAAGTGGGTGTTCCCTCGTCCAACCACATGTAAAATGTGGTTGGAGGTGGGAACACCCTATCACCAAGGCAGGCGTTGGGAGGAAAAGAACTGCAATAAACTTGTTTATCGCAGGTCTCCCAATGCTTGCTCTGACCAGGCGTTGGGCATTGATAACATGGGGGTGTGGATCATAAAGCTGAATCTACCCCCCCCATATTATCAAGGCACACATTAGCACGTGAAAACAACGCTTGTTTTCACGCTCTAATGTTCACTATCGCCGGCTATTGCAGGATTTACTATCGCCTACGTGTTGCGCGTTGATAATAACGCGCTAACACAGCGAAAAAATCCGGTGAAATGTGCGATGTGCGTTTTTTAACGCACATCTTGTTAATATGCCTCTCAGGCTTTCTACAAATTGGTATGCATCCTAGAGAGAAAGAAGGTTGCTACTACAGGTCGGATAAGTCCTAAAGTCTAAGCATAGCCTCCTTTAGGAACAAATGCCTTCAAACACCCAGATGGGTGTCATACTTCATCATCAGGCTTTTGCTCCACATCGGGCCGGCGCTGCAATGCCCGATGGGCACACTCAAGGGGACACTTTACCGGAGATCTTTGGGGCATATTATCAAGGGGGTTTATCTCCACTTTTTTGGCTTTAAAAGCCAAGAAAGCGGAGATAAAGTTATCTCCCTATTACCTAGCTGCCGCTAACACCAGTTAGGGACAGCTAGTAGGAGATAGCGACCATCTTGGGCCCCACTTTGCATGTCAGTGATATTTATCACTAATGAGATGCAAAGTGGGCGTGCCAAGATGTTAGAGACTGAAAACAGTCGCTAACATCGCTATCTCCTATTACCAACTTTTGGAGATATTCGCGCTAAGCGGGAATATCTCCAAAAGCTAACACCTGCCCTGAGTAGTTCTTAGCCATGTTATCCAATGGGAGGTGGATAACATGGCTAAGAGCATTAGCTCGCTAATGCATGAATATCGTTGACTTTTCAGCGATATTCATGCTTTGCGGCGATTTTTACCGCATTTGCGTTAAACCTTGGTAATACCAAGGTTTATTTGCGGTAAAAATCGCCGCAGCGCTGCGGTAAATTTTTGTCTCTAACCAAGCAATAGCGATAATTATCGCTATTGCTTGGTAATATGCCCCTTTATTCTTAATGTCTGTGAAGGCTGGGTGTGTGACTAGTGGTGTAGACTGATGTGAGCTGGAGCAAAAGTGTTTATGAAATCTGAAAATAGCAGAAGGGTCCTCTCAAAAAAGATTTTTAATGACAGACTCCACTTGCCTATAATACAAATAATGACGTTGTCCACTAGAGACAATCATCTAAGGCAGCTGGGTGGTCACTTGTAGAAAGTCCAATTTGCAAGTAGCACATATGTTGGACCTTAATTCAAGCCTAGTCCCCCTATTTGATAAAGCTAAGGAACATATGGGGCCAGATTTATTAAAGATTTTGTGTTGCCCTTGCACCACGCAAGGGGACACATGGCGACACATAACCTAGATTAAGATTTACTAAACCACGCAAGCCCAGCTTGTATGGTCATACATGACTTGGTCAATCTGGAGTCGCTGCCTTGCTTTATTCTGTCCCAAGGAGGCATTCCATGGGTGGAGCGTGGGTGTTCACCCATGGATTTTGGTGCATTCCGAGATTTGCAATGAATGCTATGCCTAGGAATCCCTCAAAATGCTTTGCCTTCTCAGAGAAGGCGTAACGAGGAGAAATATCTTTATTTCTCCTCATTTTCTCTCACTTTCTAGGTGTACTGCATTTTGCAGTACACATAGAAAGAGGAAAAGCCTCAAAGGACTGTTTTTGTGCAGGAAGAAATCTCTTCCTGCACAAAAACGATCCTGCCTGCCACACAGACACCCACAGGAACCATGGTGCAAAGGTGCATGAATTAGTACTAGGCAGTCAAAAGTGCAGAGAGAAAGTAAGAAGTCATATTTATAACCCCAGTTGCGTCGCTCTTGCACCACACAATGTGGTGCAAGAGCGACGCAACTAAAAAATTAGATTTATGAAGCCACGTTAGGCTACCTTGAATGGCCCTGAGTGGCTGCATAAATCTTGAGTTAAGCAACCCACGGCAAATTGCTGCATTGCCTTACTCTGCGCTTAGTTAGGCATTCCATGGGCACTGTGCGGGTGTTCCACCCTAACTCCCATAGTTTTAGACACATTCCCAGATTTACAAGAACTGGTAAACCCTGAGTTTAAAGAATCTACAATTATCAGCTTTGTTAAAAAAGATAAGAATCCAGAGGAGGCAAATTCTTACAGACCAATCAGTCTACTGAATTCGGACTACAAGGTGTTTATGAAAATCTGGGCCCAAAGATTTGTGTCTGCAGCACAGGAGGTAATACATCAAGATCAGACAGGGTTTATAGCCGGTAGACCAATGGCAGCGAACACAGAATATTTGATACAGGCTTTAGATTTTTTTAATATTAATTCAACTCCTGCATGTATCTTGATGATCGATGCAGAAAAAGCATTTGATTTAGTTAACTGGTCAGCGTTATTTTTTTCATTGGGTTGTTTTGGATTTCCGGCCCCGATTATTAGTATGCTACAGAACATTTATGAAGGGGCAACAGCTCAGGTTATAGTCAACACCAGGCAAGCAGGGAAGATTAAAATAAATCGCGGGACTAGGCAAGGTTGCCCTCTATCTCCCCTGCTTTTTACCTTTTTCATTGAACCGCTGGTGATAAAAATAAGGAACAATGAAGCAATAATACCCCCTATTGTCGGAATGTCAAAATTAAAATTATTTGCCGATGATATTGTTTTGTATTTAGCTCCAGAAAAAGAAAATATTCTACATCTTATGAAAGAGTTTAAGGACTACGAAAAGATTGGGGGGTATAAGATCAATGAGAAGAAAACAGAAGTTCTTATTTTAAATTCCAATCTAGATTTTCTTCCACCAAACCTCCAGTCTCAAGCAGAAAAACGGGATCCAATAAGATATCTAGGAATTTATGTGACTAGAGACTATCAAGATCTTTTTGGGCTGAATTATATTAAGATGAAGAACAAAATTAAGAACATGCTGGAACAGTGGGATTCCTTGCCCCTGACTTTGATCGGTAGAGTTGCTTTGATTAAGATGAACATACTCCCCTTGGTTTTATTCCTTTTTAGTAATATTCCAATAAAAGTCAACATGGCCTATTTCAAGGAACTCGATTCTATGATGAGTAGATTTATCTGGAATAAAAAAGCCTCAAGAGTTAAGCTTTCGGTGGTACAACTTACTGTAAAGCAGGGCGGACTGGCTCTCCCCCATTTTAAAACATATTACGAAGCAGCCCTTTTCGATATAGTGGCAGGACTATTAAGGACCAGACAGTCTAGAGACAATTTCTTTCTTGATAAAATGCTTGAGGAAGCAGGCTCTCAATTTTTTTTCTTTTTAAAAACTGCAAAGCTGCCCAAGAAAACAAGATATAAGACACTACTAGTGTACTCCTCAAGATTATGACTTTTGTTTAAAAAATGCGGCTCAGATGGTACCAGTTTTTTGAAATTACTGGAATGTGGTAAAATGGGACTCAAGATTTCTCAGAACCATCTGTTACAATGGGAATTAGCTGGTTTTTGTGAAATTAGACATTTACTCTCCCAACACAAGGTAATTAGCTGGCAAACAGTTGTAGATAGAGCATATCCTAGGCGGCTTATGTTTTTTGATTATTTACAACTGGTTTATCTGATAAGAAAAGAGATAGGGGGCTCTGATACTCCACAACATGCCTTGTTAGCAGCCTTATACCTGGAAAAACATAAGGGTATAGGATACTGGTACAAAAGGCTACTTCCTCCAGGACCTCCTCAGGCAATTCTTAAACATCTAGATAAAATAAGCCTCACGACACAATGCGTTTTGTCAGAAAAAGACTGGGAAGTAATATGTCAGCAAGGATATAAAACTCTCCGGGCAGCCAATTTTAAACGAATGTCCTTTCTCTCCCGCTGGATGGTATATTACACCCCGGAGGCCTTGCAGAGAATATTCCCTGGCTACGAGAATAAATGCTTTAGATGCAAAACAAATGGTCAGGGCGGCTGGCATCATGTGTTTTTCTCTTGTCCAAAGCTAGAATCTTTTTGGAAGGGGATTTTTACTGACATGGAATTGGCAACAGGTAAAACACTGCTACCTGAAGCAGAAGTGGCCCTTTTTGGTATTTGTAAAGATAGGTATAGGTTTAATAACTAAGAAGAAGCATTTATTTTTATTTCTACTACTGTAGCACGGTCCATGATTTTACAAAACTGGAAATCTGAGGTAATCCCATGTCAATTAAAATGGGTCAATAAAATGAAAAGAACATGTTCATTTGAGAGAGCTTATGCTGGCAGGGTGGGTGCGATCAAAAGATTTGAAAAGTATTGGAAATATTTTGAGAAGTTGAAATTTATAAAAGGAAGTTGATATTTCACTAGCTGCTATCGCACTTTTTTGCACTTATTCGGATATTTTGTACTTTATTGCAGCAGCACTTTAATAATTGTAATAAAAACTTTGCTGCTTTTTTTTTTTTTTTTTTTTTTGATGGGTTTTGCCATACTAATATTTGTTTCTGTACTTGAATTAATAGGGGTATCGGAACTAGAGTAGAAATTCGAATGTCCTTCTCTTAGCCCTCTATGTAATTTGTCAATTGTGCGGGTTCGAGCACTAGCACTTTAATATTGCTATAGCACTTTTGAAATTACAAATTAGCAGCTCATTGCAGTTTTCTTCTGCTCTTATATTTGATAAATTATAAAATAGTTTAGTTAATTTTGATTAATACTTCATTAGTGGTAGTTTATCGTTTAACTTTCTATGATTCTGCTTTTTATACTTTAGAGAAGGGCAAAGATACCCTCGGGGTGTTAAAATGCTTTGTTTGTGTTTGTAATACGGAATTTGACGTATTGGATTAATTGCTTTCCTTTTACCACTTTGCACCAGCACTTTAAGATTGACTTAATTCATTCGATAGAAGTAATGTATAGGTCTGGTTTGTCTCATGTTTATTGTATGAAAAATTGTATCTAAAGTCGAAAAATCAAATGTACCAATAACACCCTACTGTCTTGTTTAATAAAAAAAATTAAAAAAAAAAAAAAAGAACTGGTAAACCAAGAAATGCCCTAATAAGATACGCTTCCCAGAAGAGGAGTAACAGGAGAAATGTCTTTATTTCTCCTACTTCCACCTTCTATGTGTGCTGCATTCTACAGTTACATAGATAGAAGAATATGCCTCTCAGGATTGTTTTTGTGCTGGAAGGGGCCCCTTCCTACACAAAAAACAATGTTGCCTGCAACACAGGCACTCTTGCACCATGGTATAAGGGTTCCTGTTTTGGCGCTAGACAGCCAAAGCGGCACCAGCACATGGTAAAAGACAGGAAAACTCAATATTATTTTAAATACGGTGCATACCTGCCCTTTTTACTGTCATGAAGTGCAGCAAGGTTACTTGCTGCACTGCACTACATGACAAAACGTATACATATGCCCTCATATCTTGATAGATTTGGCACATTCCTGCCCTCTCCCTTTCACACAGCCTAGCGCAGCAAGGTGTCTTGCTGCATTGCGGGAAAAAATTATAAATATGGCCCATGGATTCTGCAGAATAAAATTAACCCTGGGCGAAGTACTATGCTAGGCTCGCGTAGTATTTGAAGTTTGCGCTACTTTGCACTACACGAATTTCACACAGCACAGTGCAAATATGCATAGCGTAGTACAGCGGTCAGTTTTTGCTTGCTCGCGGTCCTCAATGTCAAGTTGGCGACTGCGAGCAAGCAAAATGACATCCCGGCGGGATTTTTTCCTCGTCCGCGTATCAGCAACATTAGGTTGCGGATCGGGAGCATGGAAAATAAACCTCTCAGCAAGATTCTAAACGCGGGGAGGTCAGGTTCCTCATTGTGAGTGGTCGCATATGCTCGCTACTGCTCATGATGAGAAACAACTAGTCCTCGTTGAGAAAGCTGCCGCTCAAGTAGAAATCTATTTGAGCGGCAGAAAACGACCGCTTGCACTGTGCAAGATGCGTTTTGCACTGATTGTACAGTGCGGACAAGCATCCGGCACTGGGCAATTAGTGCGAACAGCATTTTTCACAGTGCACTACTCAGTTCGCATAGCTACATGTTGCTCGCATAGTGCGAAGTGCACTTCATGTAGCTATACGTAGCATAACTACGCGACCTACGCCCAGGGTTAATTAAAATCTGCCATGGTCAGTAAAGGCCTACAGTTTTGCCTATTTAATACTAAGGGCTGTGCATATGGACACAGAAGAAATTATTTATATTTAGGCACTTTAATACTCGGTGCTAATATCAATCCCCATACTGGAACTTATTTCAAGACCTTAAAAAGATTTATTTAAAATCTGGCCTTGATGGAATCAAAGCCACAACTTGCAGGGTTTTCCGAAGGTGCATAGGCTATCCAACCTGTTTCAGAGAGACTGAGAAGCATTCGAAAGGTACACGTTCAAATGTTTGATTTTTATTGTAGACACACCTAATTAATCAGTGGACATTTATCTGGAGTAAAAGAGTGGCATGACAGTTGTAGGAAGGGGTAACAATTCATGGTTGTATGTGGGGTGAGATTGGTAAGGATTCAGGATCATGTCCATAGATGTAGAGAGGAGAAGAGTATTGTCCTATTTGGGTTTAAAGTTCAGAGAAGAGGGCATGGGTGGTAGTGAGGATGTATCTGACCCTCTTTGAAAATATAATTTATCAGTTTTTTTCTGAACAAAAAGTGGAGGAAGTGTGAGATCAAGAGAGCAACTTAATTGGACTGGTGAGATCCAACCCAATGTACCGGGTATTACAATCTTACAATCTTGAGTAAAAGGACACAGGGCCCTCACCTATGCATGGTTGCATGCTTTATAATTGAGCCCGTTCCTCACCTAAAGTGCCGAGCTTTTGTTAGGGTTTGGCTCGCATAGACAACGGAGAGATTTTGAGAGCGTGGGACTCGGGAGTGCTTGTATTTCTTTTTCACACACCATGATCTACCATTTGGTTATAATATTGTACCTTAGGTGTACAACTAGCCAAGCTGTGCTGCAACAGGTTTGTAACATTAAAATTAGTTATGGTCAATCAAAGCTATGATTTATTGTGTCTCTCTGTGGCAATGATATAAACAGAAAAAGGGCAATTATTGCCCTTTGATGCCTATAAGTGTAAATATTTCATTAGCCCTTTCTGAGCCTGATATGCAGCCATTCAATATTCTTGACACATCAATTGAGAAGGTATATCTCCTCATTCTGCAGTTCTTTAAGTCTAACGTTAGCCAAAAACGTTTAATTTTATTGAAATTATATTTATGATAGTCTTACTTAAAATGGCTTTGAGCAATGTCATGTCATCCATTGTTCTTTTGTTGTGTCATTCTAATTTTTCTTCCACCCATTGCAGCATCCAACATGGGGCAGGCAGCCTATTTGAGCTAACTTCAATTTGAGTGACTGCATGTTTTTCTTTCTCAAGGAGCACATCCACACATAAAATAGTTCCCTTTCAGTCCATGTGTTTCTGTTTTAACTTTATTATTTTTATTATTTACAGCCTAATGTGATAGCAGGGTGAGTTTGATGTGAGCACAGGACACATTCCAGATTTATCAGGTCCCATATCCTGCTAATGATGTTGTACATTCCTGTAGGAGTGGACTTTGTTTCTATGACTGATGCTATTTCATAGCATGCCAGACTGTGTCAATTTGAAACTGTTCATTATGAAGGTATCCTCTATTAATATACACACACAGTGAACTGCATTTATAACTGTATTCCTGTATTTAATGTTGGTACATATTTTAATTGAGGACCCCAGTTATAGTTGGAAAGTAATTTGGTCTGTATTTCCTGCTTGTATGGCTTGTATAGTTTGCTTTCAATGCTCTTGTATGTCATGCTTATGTAGACATTTAGCAATTATATCACTCATTTCCTGCAGTTTGATCCCTTTTCCCTATCTATCTATCTATCTATCTATCTATCTATCTATCTATCTATCTATCTATCTATCTATCTATCTATCTATCTATCTATCTATCTATCTATCTATCTATCTATCTATCTATCTATCTATCTATCTATGCAATCCTCTGTGTCGGTTTCTCTACCTAACTACCTGTGTGTCTGTCTATCCAGCTACCTATTGTTTTACCTGTCGGTCTTTCTGTCTATCTATCTACCTGTATATCTATCTATTTACCCACCTGTCTCTATACCTATCTATTAATCTCTCTACCTGTTTATCTACCAAACTGTATGTTTGTCTATCTACCAGTTTCTCTATCTACCTGTGAGTCTATCTAGCTACTTATCTACCTCTCTTTCTATCTAGCTGTCTATATTGGTACTTGTGTATCTATCTATCTATCTATCTTCTATCTATCTATCTATCTATCTATCTATCTATCTATCTATCTATCTATCTATCTATCTATCTATCTATCTATCTATCTATCTATCTATCTATGCAACAATACCAATTCGTAAAATCCTAGCGCTCTTTGAAAGCTTTTCTAATCATGTACATTTTCCAAACCCTCTCTATCTATTTCAAATACAGACTTACAAAAACATTACAAAAAAGCATTAGCAATGTCAATAGGATGATAGACAATTTCAAACCAATTGGCATTTTTAGGTCTGGTGTTAGCCAAAACCATTTGATGTGTAACATTGTTAATTACGGGGGTTTGCAGCCAGAAATCATCCATTAGTATAACAACAAAGAACAAATGGTGGATTTGCTTCATACGATCAGCACATCATAGAAAAATCTTCCCCTTGTTAAAAGTTTATACAGTGTAAGTTTGATCACTTTATTGGAGTGCAAGTCCGGTGTAGTGCTCATCCACCTTGTAGCACCAATCAACGATATCCTACCCACTCACGGTTAGGTAGAGTATCATATACAATTTATAAACAAATACCAGTGCACATCCCTTCTAGTTACTTTTATCCAATAGGCATCCAGCCACGACAGTCCAATATCTCCAATGTCCTTGCCGTCCACAAATTTACATGTACAATGTTCATTAATATTCAATGTTCTTTTTATTGATTCCTTTCTTGTCACACCGTCACAGCAGACGCGCGTTTCGCCCTCCTTCCTGGAAAGGCAAACGCAGGAGTAGGTCACCCTGTGAACACCAACAAACGCGCTATGATGATGGAACTTATCAAGGCTCCAGATAGCGCGCAATAACTTTGACAACCGACACATGAAGGGATTATTTACAAATGAACTACACTGACAATTCTTTGACGTGCAAAGTGAAAGGCTTGAAGGACTAATGCCCAACAGGTTCTGCGCTAATTGTTGATTCTTACGAATACATACTGCTCACCACATAATATTTTGCCTTGAAAAAGCCCGCAGAGGGTGAAACGCGCGTCGGCTGTGACGGTGTGACAAGAAAGGAATCAATAAAAAGAACATGGAATATTAATGAACATTGTGCATGTAAATTTGTGGACGGCAAGGACATTGAAGATATTGGACTGTTGTGGCTGGATGCCTATTGGATAAAAGTAACTAGAAGGGATGTGCACTGGTATTTGTTTATAAATCATCCATTAGTATGTTGTGTCATTCACATTTTTCCCACTCTCCAGCATGCATCATGGGTCAGGCCACTTCAGCCGCTGGATGACTTTACTGTGAGTTACGGCATGCTGCACTTTCACAAGTAGCACATTCACTCACAATATAATTCCCAATTCCCATCAGTGCCAGGAACTACTATAAAAATGTGTGCTTTTTGAAGAAAACATATTTTTGCCTTTAGCCAATGTTATTCTTTAGATTAATAAGGCCTTGGATGCTTCCCTAACAGTAAAGTTTAGCAAAAACCATTGCAGGACAAAAGAAGAATTGCCAAAGTCAAAAGGGTTGTTGCCAGCACCAAACCTATTGGCTTTGCCAATGCTTGATTTATATAGCGAGAACTCGGCCCAAGGGCATTGGAGCACTTGACATGAGTACCAGTTACACTACAGAAGTTCAGATGCACTTTTAGGCGTGGAGAGAATAAGGGGCATATTAACAAGGGATTTATCTCTGCTTTTTTGGCTTTAAAAGCCAATGAAGCGGAGATAAAAATATCACCCTATCAACAACAGGGTGCTAACATGCAAAATAGCATGTTAGCACCCTTTTTCACTACGCTTCCTTTTGCATCTCTAATGAGATGCAAGTGGGCGTTCCAGGGCAAAATAATAGGAGAAATGTCGCTAAGGGACATTTCTCCTATTATCAAGCTTCACGCTAACCCTGTTAGAGACAAAAAAAGCAGCGCTAACCACGGTTAATGCTGCTTTTTTACGTCTGCTAGTTTTCAGACTTAGCCATGTAATCCAATGGGAGGTGGATTACATGGCTAAATCCACCATGGGCTATCAACAAGGATATCCCTATCCTTGTAGTTTTATCGCTGCATTACCAGCGATAACCTCCCAAAATGCCTCTGGTGGAGAAGTGTGGCTGAATGGTTAGAGCGGCAGACCCTGATGCAAAGATCAGGCCCGGACCAGGGTTCAATTCCTGCCTCGGCGGGTCTTGGGCACAATTTCCCTGGACCTGATAATTCTCGCCTCAGTGCCTATTCTGATCATGGGTCCCACTCTGCAACTCTGGGCAATAGCTTGCTTAATCTCCACAACAGCCCCAACAGCGCTAGGATGCCTGGCTTCACCTTGGCGGTGTAAAGGAGTGGGCACTTCACAGGGAAAGGCCAGGAAGGGTTCAACAGTGGTATGTGCAAAGCGCCTTGAGACCCCTTCGGGGGTGATTTGTGCGCTATATAAAAAAGAACTACACTACTACTACAGCGGATTTTTTATCGCCTAGGCGGTTAGCGTTATTATTAAATCAATAACCAGGCAATATTATCAAGCGATAGAGGGTGTTAAAAAAATTAACGCCAAGCGCCCTTAGCGTTAATTTTCACTGTTCCTTGTTAATATGCCCCCTAGTTTTCAGACTTAGCCATGTAATCCAAAGGGAGGTGGATTACATGGCTAAGTCCACCATGGGCTATCAACAAGGATATGCCTATCCTTGTAGTTTTATTGCTGCATTACCAGCGATAACCTCCTAAAATGCCTCTATCGCTGGATTTTTTATTGCCTTTCGGTTAGCGTTGTTAATAACGCGATAACCAGGCAATATTATCCAGCGATAGCTGGCGTTAAAGAAATTAACGCTAAGCGCCCTTAGCGTTAATTTTCGCTGTTCCTTGGTAATATGACCCTAAGTGATATAATGCTGAGCTAATGCCGGAAATCGAACTTGTTTCCCCAATTCCTAATTCAGCAGATCTAGCTGTGAGACAACATCCTGCCTCCTGTCAATCCTGTTTAAATCTTGTATGGTTCGTAAATATTATTATTATTATTATATATCCTTTATTTCAATAAAATATCATAAAAGGTACAGGTACAATTTATTTATTTATTTATTTAAACTTGTATTGTGCACAGCTACCCTCAATGGGTTTCCCGGCGCCAGAGATAGATAGAAGAAAGAAAACAAGCAGAAGGCCCGAAACAGAACTGGCTGTGCAGGGAAATTAATTGAACAAAAGGGTCTTCAGTTTTTTACGGAAAAGAAGGAGATCAGTCTCAGCTTTCAAAGCCGGCGGGAGAGCATTCCACATCTTTGGGCCAAGATAAGAAAACGAGCGGCCGCCCATTTTGGCCAGTTTAATTCTGGGAACAAAGAAATCGCCACTAGTGGAAGATCTTAAAGTCCGACCAGGCTTATAGTCTTAAACCAGATTCTGCAGGTATTTAGGGGCAGAACCCTGCCTGATTTTAAAAAGGAGGCATAAGGTTTTAAATTTTACACGGTTCGGGACTTTAAGCCAATGAAAGTCACGCAGAGCCTGAACTGCAGAGGATCTCCGAGGTACATTACACAATAAACGGGCTGCCGAGTTTTGCACCACTTGAAGCTTGTATTATAGTGGACTTATCGGCCCCAAGATAGAGCACATTCCCATAATCAATACGAGAAATCACAAGAGCCTGTACAACAGTTCTCTGAGTAGAGCAAGGCAGCATCCACAGGATCCTCTGAAACCATCTTAGGGTGGAAAAACAGATTGCAGCGACCTTTGTTACCTGCTGTCTCATAGAGAGCCTATTGTCTATGAGGAAACCTAGGTTGCGGGCAACGGGGGCTGGCTCCGGCAGAGGACAAATATCACTGGGCCAATGTCGAGGGCCCCACAGGTCTTTATTCTTGCCCAGGATAACAACCTCGGTCTTGTCACCGTTGAGCTTGAGCAGATGGTCGTGCATCCAAGCAGCAATGCGTGACAGGCCAGGTTTCAAGGCCGAGATCTCATGGCCCTCACTGCTGGAAAGAGAGAACACGATCTGTGTGTCGTCGGCATACGAATAGATTGTCAACCCGGCATCCTCCACGATAGTAGCAAGGGGTCTGATATAGGTATTAAACAGCAAAGGGCTGAGAATCGACCCCTGGGGACGCCGTATGCCGATGAATAGACAGCAGATTCAGCTTCTGTCGAGAACACCTGAAAGGTGCGCTCACCTAAAAAGGAGGTAATCCAGGCCAGCGCAGATCCAGCAACACCAAGGGAGCGGAGAGAATCAAGAAGGATGGAATGAGACACGGTATCGAACGCTGCACTCAAATCCAAAAGGATGAGTGCAAAGGTCTCCCCCGAAAGATACCGTGCCGAAGCCTCTCCGTCACCCCGAGGAGAGCGGACTCAGTGGAATAGTGTGCGCGAAACCCGGATTGGGACGGATGAAGATATCCCACGTTCTCGACAAATGAATTAAGCTGAGTGTTCACATGTCGTTCCAAGATTTTAGAACATGCAGGCAGCAGGGATATGGGCCTGAAATTGGCTAAGTTAGAGGTGTCTCCGCACCGGTCTTTTTCAGCAGGGGAACAACCATGGCATGCTTCCACTCTTGCGCCACCAGAGACTCTGTAAGAGATGAATTTAGGAGTCTCATTAGGACTCTCCGTGGCTCGAGGTCCAACAGTTTTAAGATTTTCATAGGAACAGGGTCCCGAGGGGAGCCGGACCTGATACTGTTCAGGCACGAGAGGAAAGTGGTGTCATCAAACAGAAGCCAGTCGTGAATATACATTGAAGGGGGAGGGAGAGGACTGCTAAAAGTAGCCACCGGTTGGGAGTCAGCAAGTGGCGGGGAAGTATTCAAGAATTCATGAATACGCTCCACCTTAGAAATAAAAAAGTCTGCGATGGCATCACACTGTGATTTATCCAATGCAGGAGCAGAAGGTACTGTGTCTGCTCCCGTTAGCTTCTTCACCACAGCAAAAAGAGTCCGTGGACAGTTCTGTGCCTGAGTAATCGTGGATGCGGTAAAGGTGGCCTTGGCCAATTTACAGTTAACATGGTAGCTTCTTAATGCAACTTTATAAGCCACCTTACTAGGGGTAGAATAGGAAAGTCTCCATTTTCTTTCCAACGCCTTGCACTTGGCTCGTTGTAATTTTAAATCTTCAGAGAACCAAGGTGCAGGAGGATGAAGGGATCTGTGGTTATTAGATAAAGGAGGAGAGGATGCAATTACAGCATCCATTAACCACTGGGAAACTGCAGCATTAGATTCTGATCCAGAGCTTTCCAGAATCTGAATGGATTCAGTAAGATGTTGATTGAATGTCACCATATTAAGCTTGTCCCACCGATAGGAAGGCTTGCTCTTACCAACACAGGGCTTAGAGTTGGGTAAAGAGAAAGGTAACATGAAGTGTACCACAAAATGGTCAGACCATTCTAATGGGCGGGCCTTTTGGGAGCAATCATAAGGCAAATTAGAAATGATTGGATCTCGCAGATGACTGGCCGAGTGAGTAGCCCCAGAGTTACGAAGTAAAAGATTAAAAACTTCAAGGTCAGACAATAACGACTGACTGAGAGTACCTTCCACATCTTCAAGATGGATATTTAGATCACCAAGAATGGTGAAATTAGCCGTTTTAAGTAGCACGGGAGATATAATATCAGCCAACGATGATATCCAAGGGCCAGCATTGCCCAGAGGGCGATATATTAAAAGACCGGAAAGCGTTAGTTGAGGGCCAATCATTAATTTAAAGAGTGCAGCCTCACTTCCAGGAAGGGGGGAACGACTCTAATTTACATTGGTAGATGGTTTTAAAAAAAATAGCAATCCCCCCCCCCCCCCCTTCCCGGAAACCCTGTTGTGGCATACCATCGCATAATTGTTGGGAACGGCTATGGCAATGTCAGGTCCAGAGCTTTCGTGAAGCAAGGTCTCAGTCAGAAACAATGCATCTGGCGACTCATCATTTATAAAGTCAAATAAATTGAATTTATTTTTGGGGAGCGATCTGCAATTTATACTCCAAAATTGGAGAGGAAGGGAGGCTAAAAGTTTCTTAGTGGGCTTCCTTTTACCCCGGTGATGCGCCTTGGTAGTTTGTGTTTGCGAAAGCAACATCTTACCGGGGGAAAAGCCACAGCCAGCACAAGTGAAGTAATGGGTAGGCAGAGTACAAAACGTACAAGGGGCGGATATGTGGGGTTACAAAGATTGTAAAGTAGAAGCAGAATACGTTAAACGATTGGCAGAGAGATCGTGGGGTAACCAACATGAGCTGAAATACAAGGTGTCAGTGTACTGCCCGTCCTGCAGCCAGTCCTCAGCGGGAACGGGCGCAGACGGGCTGAACTCAGGCGTAACTCCGGCGAAATTCCGGCGATCCCGCTGCGTGTTACAAGATAAAACATTTCATTTGACATAAACCAATTGTGAGTACATGTCATGTTTAAAATAAATAAATGATTAAAAAAGCACATAAAATCAACTCCATAAAATCAGCAGAGATTTCCAATTCATTTGCAGCTTTTTACAGTCTTTCACTCGCTTTTTTCCTAATAAAATATACAGCAAGCAGGTACCTACTAATACAAAAAACTATTACTTGTCGCGTGTCAGTTGTTAAAATTCTTTCTGCGACTCTGTACGTCCTAACACCAATATTTGTACAAAGGGGTTTGATCCATTTTTTCCTGGCTACCAAATATGCGGGGCAAAAAAATAGTAAGTGAGCGTTATCCTCCTTCATACCTTCACTACACGTACTGCATTTATCATTGCCATTTGGACTCCATCTTGCTGTACGACTTTTATCATCAATGTTCCATTTCTAAGCTTTAGGTATAATATTTTTGCTAAGGGGGGCTTTACTTCATTCAAAAAGGGCTCGTAGCAAGGCTCTATTTTAAACAGGTAAAATTCTTTAGTTAGAGAGCCATTGGATAAAGCATTAGTTCTACGTTCATTCATATAAGCCCAAAAGGAGATTTTTAAAATCCTTTTTGACCATGAAGTTAGTGCAGATGGATTTGCCCAAAAATGGGCTAGTCCAACCCTTACTAACCAAGCTCTAATATGGTCGAACCATACAATACGGCTGAAAACATCCAGGCCTTTTAGCTCAACTAGGGCTGCTCTATAATGTGTCAGCTCAGGTGAGGTCCATAGCCTAACCCATAACATTAATGGTCTTAGTGTGGCATGATGATATGTTCGCTTCATATTTAAGTCAAGAAGCATTGGTATTGTTGGGGTAGACACTGGCAATTTTAATAGTGCTCTATAGAATTCATTTTCTTTGACCTCAAAAGATTTTCTACAGGTGGGTCCCCACAGCTCGGCGCCATATAGGGCTGCTGATTGTTCTTTTGCCCAAAAAACTTCAAGTGCCGGTAGCACAGCTTTGTTCCAGCTATCCCTATGTCTTTTTAATATGTGGTGACTATTCTGTGTTAAAATCAGCTTGCTTTTTTCAATTTGAAATTTCCACTGCGTATTATAGTCAAAGGATATACCCAAGTATATGAAAGTTGTAACATGTTCCAACTTTTGATTTTCTAAAACCAAGTTTCCCTTAAAGGAGCTATGTGGGTTTATTGCCATGTACTTGGTTTTGCTGGTATTTATCTTGAGGCCTTTTGTATTACAGTATGAGTGAAAAGTATTAATCAATAATTGTAACCCTCTCGAAGTTTGGGATATCAAGATGGTATCATCCGCAAATAGTAGGGCTGACACTGTTTCACCCACCAATTTTGGTGAAATGTTTTTACACTTGTTTAGGAAAGTGGGCATATCATTAACAAACGGAAAAAAAGGGTTGGGGCAAGGACACAACCTTGGTTTGTAAATAGAATTATAGCAACGTTGTCGCTCCAAAGGAGAGTGTGTGTGGTGTGGAGGTTGCCACAGGCAATGCGTTCAATATAATGCACATTCAATTGAATTGTTTACCATTTCATATCCCATTATTGAGGTATTGTGTATAGTATAACCAGATGACTCCTAGTCAGAAGAACACTTATTTTCCAACCCAAAAAGTTATGCTTGCAAATCATTGTCTTGTTGTGTATTAGTGCAATTGCTTCAATTGAATTGAACCACGACTGCAACTACCGTAATGCACAGATTTGTTAAATGAAAATATAATACTTGAAATTAGGTATCCCGGCGACAAGGCCTCATCTGGCAACCCTATTCATTTTGGAAAATTCAGATGCTCCGTCCATCACCACCCCTTTTGTACCGCTTTTGGCCGCCATAAGTGTGGCAGGGTATGCTCAGACGTGAGTCCCTTGCTCACTTTGCCACTGGATTCAAGCAAGCCGGGCTGAAGACGGCTGGAATGCCAGAAACTGGTCCTCGGAAGCTTGTTTCCGGTCCAGGGAAGACATGGCTTGGCCGTTCGGGCTGGACTGTTCCCATGAGGCACAGGGTCAGACTGATTTGCATATAGCCATGTCTGAACTGGGGTGGCAGAGTGGGCTAAAGAACGGTGATGGATTAAGCCCAGATCTTTTGACTGGGTGTGAGTGTTTGATTGATTCAGATGCTCCGTCCATCACCACCTCCTTTTGTACCGCTTTTGGCCGCCATAAGTGTGGCAGGGTATGCTCAGACGTGAGTCCCTTGCTCACTTTGCCACTGGATTCAAGCAAGCCGAAGTGAAGACGGCTGGAATGCCAGAAACCGGTCCTCGGAAGCTTGTTTCCGGTCCAGGGAAGACATGGCTTGGCAGTTCAGGCTGGACTGTTCCCATGAGGCACAGGGTCAGACAGATTTGCATATAGCCATGTCTGAACTTGGGTGGCAAAGTGGGCTAAAGAACGGTGATGGATTAAGCCCAGATCTTTTGACTGGGTGTGATTGTTTGATTGATTCAGATGCTCCGTCCATCACCACCCCCTTTTGTACCGCTTTTGGCCGTCATAAGTGTGGCAGGGTATGCTCAGACATGAGTCCCTTGCTCACTTTGCCACTGGGATCATGCAGGCCGGGCTGAAGACTGCTGGAATGCCAGAAACCGGTCCTCAGAAGCTTGTTTCCAGTCCAGGGAAGACATGGCTTGGCAGTTCGGGCTGGACTGTTCCCATGAGGCACAGGGTCAGACTGATTTGCATATAGCCATGTCTGAACTGGGGTGGCAGAGTGGGCTAAAGAACGGTGATGGATTAACCCAAATCTTTTGACTGGGTGTGAGGGTTTGATTGATTCAGATGCTCCGTCCATCACCACCACCTTTTGAACCGATTGTGCATAGTATAACCAGATAACTCCTAGTCAGAAGAACACATATTTTCCAACCCAAAACTTTATGCTTGCAAATCATTGTCTTGTTGTGTATTAGTGCAATTGCTTCAATTGAATTGAACCACGACTGCAACTACCGTAATGCACAGATTTGATAACTGAAAATATAATACTTGAAATTAGGTATCCCGGTGACAAGGCCTCATCTGGCAACCCTATTCATTTTGAAAATACCATTATAAAAAGATCATTCAAAAAACAGGTTTTGACGTGCAATCCCATATAAACGACAAAATCCCATCTTTATTATTTTTATAATTTATTAATAGACTACATTCAATGAAAAATCACACATTTCTGTCTCACGTCATCAAAACATTGTTTGTAAACAATAAGCCATTGATACCTGTTACAATGCTCATTGATGCAGGGACTAAGGGCCATATGTATGAAGCTGTTTTGTGATCGCAAACACTGTGAATCGCAAAAAAAGGTGTTTGCGATTGCAAAACAGAGATTCCCTATGTATGAGAGCCATAGCGATTGTCAAATTGCTAATCGCTAAATTAGCGATAAGCAATTTTGCAAGAAATCGATCCTGTGAATAAATCTGTGGATTCGCTTTCTCAGCCACGCAAATAATGAATCCCAAATTGCGAATTCGCAAAACGAAATGCATGAAAAAATCGCAAATTGAAAATATCCGAAATTCGCAATTTTGCTAATCGCAAATAACACCAAGTATGAGCAGGTGGTAACCAGGTGCAACCTATTTAAAGAGGCCCACAATCCACAGGCCTTTTCCACAATGGCTGGGCTGTATGTGATGGCCAGGAGGCTGCGAATCAGAGCTGCTGCACATAGAAGGAGACGCCAGGAAAGGATCTTCAGAGCGCGCATCACCCTGTTCCAGCGGACTGTGGAGGAGATCCATGTGAACTACAGGTTGGATGAAGACAGCATCCTGGACTTAATCGCGGAGCTCAAACCCATACTTGAACACCCCACACGCAGGACAGATACCATTCCCATCCATGTACAGGTCTTGTGCTCACTGCACCTACTGGCATCAGGGAGTTTCCAGGTGGTGATAGCCACAGCAGGAGGGGTATCCCAGAGTGCGGTGTCACGCTTCTTCCACGCACTCCTTAATGCAATGGCACAGAGGCTGCATCGCCACATCCAATTCCCCAGCACACAACAGGCACTAGACCAAACCAAACAGGAGTTCTATCAGATTGCACAATTCCCCCACGTCATCGGCTGCATAGATGGGACCCATGTCGCTATATCCCACCCTCACTGAACGAGTATGTGTTCAGGAATCTTAAGTCATTCCATACCATTCCCTGAACATATAGGTAGTGTGCAATGCCAAGCATATCATCACTGACATCGTAGCGAAATACCCAGGCAGCACCCACGACTCTTTCATCTTCAGCCACAGTGGGATTCACCGATGACTCACAAATGGTGAATTTGCTGATGGCTACTTACTAGGTAAACACATTGGTAACAAGGACACACCAGTGAAGCCCAGCAGCAGCAGAAAAATGTTAAACTTGATTTTTTTCCCCCTACAAGTGACAGTGCGTATGCTGTTCGTGACTACATATTAATTCCGTACCTGGATTCTGCCACCGCTGGGGAGCGGAGGTGCAACAGTGTCCAAATAGCCACCTGCTGAACCTTTGGAATGCTCAAGAGCCATTTACGCTGCCTACATAGGAGTGGAGGGGCACTACAGTACAGCCCCAAGACCTGTTGCAAGATCGTGGTTGTGTGTGCCATGCTGCACTTCATGCCACCAGGAAAGGCACCCCAGTGGAGCTCACAGATTCAGAATCATCAGATGATGAGAGTCCGGCTCCAAGTTGCGAGCCAGCTGGTGTTATTGGCATGGCTGCCGGGCGCCAGAGGCGAGATGAGATCACACAGAACTATTTCTAGATGAGAAATGAAGACACAATGCTACAGATTGCTGCAAGACTCTGTTTTTATTTCCTTACGTTCAGGAAAGTTACCATCCCACAGCCTGTGTTGCACACTATATTGGTCTAAATGTCCCGCAAATGTTGAACACAGTGCAAAAAATCTTAAGAAACATTGGCCTGTGTGCAATGGGTTAACTCACCCAATGCCATGTGCTAGTCTGGGCAGCCCAACGTCGGCATTGACGGCTTGTAAGTCCTCTCTCAGAGTGCACAGTGCCTTCTCCTGAAGCATCGGCAATCCTACCAGGATGCACACTACAGCGCCTGTCCTGTGGGAGAGGTGGAGTGATGCTGCTCCTGCTTGATTGCCTATCCTCCTCCAGTGAGCTGAGGGCTCCTATGCCAGCAGTGGCTGCTGCCTCCTGTGCCAGCAGTGGCCGCTGCCTGCAGCTGGTCTACCGCACATGTGACCTGTACTAGTCCCCTGGCCACGTCCTTGCAGCAGTGTGTCAACTCATGCTTCATGCTGATGCAGCAACATGACAGCACTGACAGCCGGTTAAGAGCCCACGTATATAAGTCCAGACGGGTGTGGAGGTGCTGTCTCTCCCTGCGCCTGGTTGCACGGTCTTCTCACATCTCAGTGCACAGTGCCTACAGGGCACCTGTCAGGCCCATGAAGTCCACCCTCATTTGTTGCAGAATTGATTTTATTGCTTTTGCCTGCTGGTGCTGTACCTCCAGCACGTGTCCTCACTTGCAGCAGCTGGGCTTGTGGAGGGCCGTGCCCTGCACCTGGTTGGAATAGCCAGAATGGGACATGCAGGGGACTGTGCTCTGTGGTCTGGGTCAGACTGGCCCTGGACTTGATGCCCATCCTCATCTGTGTCCAGTGTTTCTACCTCCAGTGGTGGCAATGGTGGTATTGTGATGAGCCGTGAGCTTTTCGCTGGGATCACCGGGCTGCCTTCCTCCTCCTCCTCTTGCCCTGACACTTCCTTGCTGTGGGATTCATCCTCCCCTCCTGCCATCGTTCCCTGTTTTTCTGGGGGTGCTGTGACACAAATGCACACATTAATTTGGTGTCCTGTCTTACATTTGCCATGCAATTAATTACACTGTTTAGAGTTACATGAGTCCTAACTGTCTGTATTTGATAAACACATACTGATTGACCCTTGCTGGGTGTCACTGCTCCACTGTTTGGTGCATGGGACTACATCTCCCATAATGCATAACTGTGTGTTCTTGTGGGCATGCGTTGGACTTTATTTATTTAATTTATTTTATTTGTTGGTTTGTATAGCGCTTGAATCAACTCCGACTGGAGTATCTCTGCGCTTATGGAGCCGGTAGTAAAGGAAGAGATGAGTGAGTAGAGTCTAGATTTAATTTCTGAACAGAGCGGTCTTCAGGAGTTTTCAGAAAGTGAGATGTTCTTTACACTGTCTCAAAGACAGAGGGAGCCTATTCCATAGAGTAGGTCCAGAAATGGAAAGAGCTTTACACCCGTGTCTGGTTTTATTTGTACGGGGACTACTAAAAGAAGATTGTTGCTGGACCTGAGAGAACGAGTTGGAATGTATGGAACAAATTTCCTTTCTAGGTAGGCGGTCCCTTTTCCATTTAGACATTTATGGATGAGACAGTATATTTTGAATTTGGCTCTTTGTCGGATCGACAGCCAATGTAGCTGCTCAAGGAGAGGTTTAGAAGCAGTTCTCGGGGGGAGATTGAGACAAGGCGAGCTGCTGTGCTCTGAATGACCTGGAGTTTGGCCAGCACGCCTTTCTGTTTGGCCAGCATATGCATTTCTATTGGGTGCCTGGGTCTCTCCTAGTTGTGTGGGTAAAGTAGGGAGGTATCAGGGGTGTGATGGCCTGCTTCTTACCTTGTCTGGGATATGGGGGTTCGGTGCTGTCAATGTCTGCCACATCACTCAAACTCTCCGGCAGCAGGGTCATACCAGCGTTTTCGCAGGTCTTCTACGCTGCAGTGGGTGACACCAATGGAGTTGACCTTTTCCTCGATGTCTGCCCAGATTCTGCATTTGTCGGTCTCTGGAACAAGCAGGGATTTCTTTCCAAAAAGCAGCTCACCACCATCTCCGGTATGAGTACCTCCTGCTCCCTTTCAGAGAACTTCTGTTTTCTCGCCCTGAGCGTGTCCCCCTGCTGCTTCTCCTTTGTGGCCATGTCTCCTCTCTCAGTAGCAGTGCACTGGTGCTTCAGTACTCCTACCAGCCTCTCGCTTAACTTCTGAAACTCAGGTGCAGCATGGGTAGTCACACTTCCAGGTTGTGATGTCATCAGTCTGCACCTGAATTTCTGATTCGCCGATTTGCGATTCCTTATTTGCGATTTCGCAATTAAGGAATTGCAAATTTGGTATTTGCATAAAAATTCTGTGAATTTTTGGGAATCGCTAAATTTTACAAAGTTTTAATTACATTGGGTATTGCGATTCTCAAAATGCAATTCGCAAAAAGTCACATTTTGAGAATCGCAAAATCTGAGGTTGATACATATGGCACTATGTGCGTTACCGATACTAAGACCATTGACACAAGCACAGTGTCAGGCACTTATGCGCTTTATAAGGAGCATGTATGCAACCATTATAAAGGGCCATTGATGCCCTTTACTAGGACTCTGATTCATGCATTTTGTGTGGCCACTTTCAGAGCCCTATTGATGCATGCACTCTGACATTATTTTTTAGGTCCATTGATTCATGCTCAGTATGGGGTCACTTATACCCCTTACTAGGCCCATTCTTTCATGCATTCTGTGAAGCACTGACATTCTTTACTAGACCAATTAATACCTGCTCTGAATGTGGCCACTGTTGCTAGACTAATAGATGCATACTGTTGTACTTGAGATAAGCATGGAATGTGATGATATTGGCATTCCTGTGATGTCAGAGTGATGAGGATTCCAGAGTCAGTTGAGAACTTGTGGCTGACTTAAGGGGATCAACATTTCTACCCATCTAGAATTCACGTCCACCATAACCAACACAAACCTCAAATTATATAGCAAGCAAGCATTGGCCCAATAAAGGCAAAACAGACCTTTACCCATGGTTTTCCAAGGTCAGTTTGTACTGTGCAAGGCTATTGACCTTCTTTACTATGCATGCCAGACCTACCAACCACTTTTTTGAAGTCTAAGGTGGCAAGTGTTGGTGGATATAACTGTGATAGTGTGGAAAGTGTCCAAATTTAAATTTCCAGTACCAGTTCAACCTCTAACTTAAAAGAATGGGCTCCAACTCTGCACCTAATTCTACTTCTATTTATAATCTAATCAGCTTTAAACCCAGTCAATAATTAGAGTTTTAGATTACTTTCGAAAATCATTATTCTCAGAAAGAGATTAGTAATATTATTGTCATTATTAAATTAGTAAGTCAGGTAAACCAATTTACAGTAATGTATCAAGAACAATATGGTTAGAATCGATAATAATGCAAATGATAATCATGTTTCATAAAGAAATTAGTCTCTATTCTTAAAAAATGTCCGGAATCAAAGGTTATTAGAACCCATAAAGAGTTTGAGACAGGACTGAGATGAAAAGGAGCATAAAGTAAAAATCTAATTGTAGTCAAACTCCCCAATAAAGAGCAGTTCATGAAACTCAACTGAGTCTCTAAATCCAAAGAGCATCAGCATACAGTTGCAATATCAATATGTACAAATAATGCCTCAACAGGGAAATATGGGAATCTGATGCAGCAGTAGCTACAACCATCAAGGATAGGAATAGGAAGGTTGAGAGTCTGGGAGCATCACCTCCAAACTGGCAGACAACAGCAGTTGCCATGAGCAGCAGCAGTAGTCGTGATGCTAAAAACACGCACTAATATAAAAGACAAGAACACATGTGAATACCATTGTTGCTTGCAGGTTAAATCACTACTGCCCAATGTAAAGATATAATTCGAGGGCGAGCAGGCTTCATTCTTCCTTTGCCATGGAAAACAAATGAAGCTGACAGTCTTCTATCAAATATGTAACATACATCACTAAACAGTCATATTTCTGGAAGCATTAAACTTGGTTCCCATGGATGCTTAATGCAGAGCCTATTCTATCATGTATTCAATGTATCACTGTGTGACAATGAACTGTATGAAAGGCAGAAATATTTGTTTGAACATTTCTAGTTAGGTAATGCTTTTTGTATTTCATGTGAGAGAGTGTTATTAAATGATATGATTTTCTACTCAATGTTATGTGAACACAAGATATGCAGGTCAAGCCTAGTGCAAACGAGAAAATGTTGCTTAAGGAAGATAATTCATTTATAAAACCTATTCTGCAGTTATGACGAAGATTCTAAGCAAGTCACATTAAGGTCAAGCTATAAAATACATTTGTGCATGGTTCAACAATTTCTAAAGCTTCTGTTTTTTAGAGGGAAATCTAGCAGCAGCCTACCAGTGAAGATGGCTACCTGATGCATTTTGCAAATGTTGCACATTAATGTCTGAAGCAAAAATCAGATTTGACCTTTTTACCTTTTACAATTACCCCATCTTATGGTTATCTTAACATTATCTCACATGCAAGTTCATTCAGAGAGCACTTTCATTATCCATTGAGTCTCACCTATTTAGTTCCCGACCCTGAAATTTCAATGACTTCATATAATCATCATTTATGAGACGATTTAATCCCAATTCTTTTTCAAATCCCTAATTTAGCTATTTTTCCTTGAGTAAAATAAATCTACAGCTCAGGTGTAAAGCATAAAGAAAAAGCAAACAAAGCCCTATGACCATTATTGGCATAAAGGCAGTCTTCATAATACCTCCTTCTCCTGTTGTAAAATAAATATAAATTGTACTAATTCCCTTACCAAAGTTTTCATAAAGACCAGGGGCCCTATTCCAATTTAAATTGAAAAGCCTCTGACCACAGGTTGAAGGCTTTCCGACCTACATCGTTGGTTTAAAATCAGACAGCCTTATTTCGGTAAAGGCTGTTACATTTGAAACCAGACGGTATGACGACTGGCTTCCGATGGGCTAAAGGAGCCCATCTGCCAGTTGAAGGCTGTACATAATCCCTTATGTACATCATTTATGTCATGAGGGTTGTATGTCGGTTTCCAACAGGCTTTCTGACATGAAAAGCATCTTAGAAAATGTCTTGAGGGCCTTGGGCCTCCTTGCCACAGCGGCCTCTGGTTGTGGGCCTGATGGGCACCTATGGTGCCTCCCTGTTAATCCCTGCACCGCATGGCAGGCACCGTCAGGTAGCTGCCACGTGGTGCAGGGATTAACAAAAACATCCATTTCTCTATTGGAGCTTGTGCTACGGGGTTTATGGCTGCAGCACAAGATCCCATAGAGAAATGGGAGTGTGTGACCACAGCATGTACGGTCACAACCAAGTAATGCGGTCAGGACCCCCGACAGAAGGTCGGCCAGTACCGATTCCGCAACGGTGTCAGATAGACGCAAGTCCCCCAGAGATTGTTATGAGGGCCTAGGTGTTTGCATTTCTTCTAACTCCAGTTCTAAATGAGATATGTTCTTTGCAAACCCTTCTATTTCCTTACTTTCGTCTGGTATATAGGAGCAGCTATGAATTAATTTAAGCATTTTGCAAACTCCATCTTTTCCTACGCATATGTCTAATGCTAGATGATCCTTTAAAACCATTGAGAGCATGGCATCAGTTCAGTTTTGACTACTAGCAAAGCTCCAGAAGTGCTTGTTTCCATTTTGGCGACAACAGTTGTCAGTTATCTAATTTCTTTGCCATTTTAAATGTGATGTCTACAGGTAGAATAATGGCACCAAATATACCTTCCACTAATTCAGCTCCAGTTTCTGTACTGCATTGGTGTATGTGTGCTGATGTCATTGTTAATGCATTTATACTTTGTACAGTGTACATCTTGGGAATTAGTACACCTAAACAACAAATACCCTTCCAATCAGCAGGCAGCACTATATAAGCATTTTGTCCACAAAGTAAGTAAACTCCAGGAATTGCAGCTTCTTCTGCCTGCAAAATTTGCCATGTTCCTCCCGTTAATTTATTCGTGTGTTCACAGCTGCTAATCCCTACATGTCTAGATCATTTGAGTGTTCTTCTGTAAATGAAAGTTTTTCCTTTGTGTTGACTATCTAACCTTGGCTTGGGGTAAACCATTTTCTAAATTAATCTTCTTTGTTCTTCCAAACATTCCTCAAAACATCACTATGTTTAATTTTAATATGTGTTATGTGTATGGCATCTTTCTCATGAGAACATTATGTAAATCGTCTCTACAGGTCTCATCAAGTAGGTTGAATTGTTTTTGTAAGCCTTAACACTACCAATAGGTCTATGGGGAAAGAAGTAATACTAAGCTGTGTTCATTTCTTTTGCTTGCAAGTGTAAATTCATGTTCTCTATTAAAGGTACTTTTGAAGTACAAGATCATAATTCAAATAGAAATATTCAAAATGTTCTTGTCTGTCAACAAGTGAAAGAAGAATAATACAAGATATAGCATAGGATACTGGCATGTGATAGTAAGTGACTTCTTCCCTCAAATCAGGCTAAGTATAATTATTTACAACGTAGAATTCTTTAAGTTGCTTTTTAAGGCCATTCGTTTTTAGCTGCTTGGATTCTTATCCTTACTCTGTGTACTTCTGTTTTGTTATCCCTACTCTTGTACGGCACACTCAAGCCTAGGTTAATCTTCTGTAAAATAAGACAATAAGATAATAAAGGTCTAGCAGGACAAGTCTTGTTTATGAATTAGTTATTGTTTTTATTTTTAACTTTCAATAGTTCTGAGTTATCAATTTCGCCTTTTTCAATTTTCTTTTTAATGCTATACCATGGAGGTTCATACCGTTCAGATCCGCATCACAAAAATCATCTAATATGACGTTTAGGGGCATATTATCAAGGGGGTTTATCTCCGCTTTTTTGGCTTTAAAAGCCAAGAAAGCGGAGATAAAATTATCTCCCTATTACCTAGCTGTCGCTAACACCAGTTAGCGACAGCGCTGGTAGGAGATAGCGACCATCTTGGGCCCCACTTTGCATTTCAGTGATATTTATCACTAATGACATGCAAAGTGGGCGTGCCAAGATGTTAGCGACTGAAAACAGTCGCTAACATCGCTATCTCATATTACCAACTTTTGGAGATATTCGCGCTAAGCGCGAATATCTCCAAAAGCTAACACCTGCCCTGAGCAGTTCTTAGCCATGTTATCCAATGGGAGGTGGATAACATGGCTAAGAGCATTAGCTCGGTAATGCATGAATATCGCTGACTTTTCAGAGATATTCATGCATTGCGGCGATTTTTTTCGCATTTGCGATAAACTTTGGCAATACCAAGGTTTATTTGCTGTAAAAATCGCCGCAGCTCTGCGGTAAATTTTTGTCTCTAACCAAGCAATAGCGATCATTATCGCTTTTGCTTGGTAATATGCCCCTTAGTTCTCTGTCCATGTAATGAGACCACTTAGATGCTGAATTCCTTCAACAAGGAACTCTTTCTCTCTTTGATCTTCTTAAAGATTGTTGGTTTTGTTCTACACCACTTTCTTCTCTTGATTCGGTCTCTTCAAGTATAGGTACTGGTATCCGATCAACTGATATACTCTTTCTTAATCTTTCCTGTCTATAATTCTATCGCTATTCAGCTCTGTGGGTGACTCTCCTTATTCCAGTGCTTGTTCCTTCACCCAGATCTTCGAGCTGTTACTGATGAAATCAGTAGTATTCTTGTCTTAAAGATCAGTCCCTGCTTCTATTTCGTTAGAGACTGTGATGCCTCTTTGTGTAAGGTGAGGCATTTGGATTTGTTCTGTCTGCTGTTGTGAAAACAATTCCACTGGTCGTGGTGGTCTCTCAGGTTGGTGCAGTCATCAATGCTCTTCATTGAGAATCAAAAACCATAATTGTATTGTCTGGGTTTCTTACTTTCTTGGTATGAGAGGCATGGACCCAATTTGGAACTCCAGTGCACTTAACAGCAGTATTGGTCACCAGAATTATTTGGAAGGAGATTTTCCATCTTGGTTCCAAACAGGTATTCCTCACTGCTTCTTGATCACAACCCAATCACCGGGATTAAGGTTGTGGCAGTTTTTGGGGAGGATCTCTTGTGGCAGCTGTAACCTGTTAAGAGACAGACCAAACCACGGGCTAGATGTATCAACATACCCTTTTGCGATTTCCAAATAGCGATTTTTAAGGAATCGCTATTTGGGAATTTCAAAATGGCATGTATTTAGAAATTCGCTATTTTTTAGCGATTTCTTAAAATTCCTTATTTGCGATTAGCAAATTGCTAATCGCAAATAAGGAATAATTTCCCATTCATTTCTATGGGCCGGGAGGCCCATAGGAATGAATGTGAAATTATTCTCAATATACGATTCGCAATTTGCTAATCGCAAATTGAGAATAATTTCAAGGGTGCAGGGGTGTCTCATGGACACCCTGCTGCACCCCTGAAAATGACATGTGTGCGCATATGGCACACATACATGCCCTAAGGGCATGTATGAGCGTCACATGGCACCTTTACAAATTGCATAAAGTGCATTTGTAAAAGAATTAGCAAATTACCACCAACTACAAGTTGGTGGTAATTTGCGATTTGTTAGCCAAAATTCGCTAAAATGAAATGTTTCATACATAGCATTTAAGAAATCGCAATTTGCGATTTCTTAAATGCTTGCGCAATGTTAGGGAATCTCAAAATTTGCGATTCCTTAATATTGCTAACTTTTTGCATGATACATCTCATTTCCAGTTTTTCTTGTCGCAAATGCTGCTATTTTGCGAATCGCAGCGTTTGCGACAAGAAAAAAGCTTATTACATCTACTCCCACATCAGCAAATCCTTTGCAGGTTTCGAGCATCATATCATCTATAATGTTCAAAAGTGTATTTGCAGGTACAGCAGGCAGTCTAATTGCCCGGCACATCAGGATCTCATGTGGCGATAAACCAGTCTTCCTACCAGGGATACTCTGGATACTCATCACTACCAAATGAAATGCATTAGAAACTTAATGGTTCCATTGACCTGTTCAACTATTCCAAAATCTTCAGGTCTGTAACTGCAACATAATCTTTTCTCAATCTGTATTGTGCTAATCATCTTCAGGACCTCATTATTGAAATGGGTCCGCTTTCTGATTCCAGAGAAACCAGTATGCTATACTTTGCAATCAATTCTCGCAATAACAGTGAGGCTGTTATTTCTTCTGGCTTCCAGCCATCTCGAGTAGACACATACTATGACAAGGATATATCTCAGCCCATTGTAATAAGGCAGCTCAATAAAATCCGTCTGCATTCTGTTTAAAGGACCACCTGATCTCCCTGTGTGACTCAGTGTGACATATGTTTTTCTTTCCTGCATTCATTTGCTGGCATATTACACATTCTTGGCAAACCTCTTCTGTTAGTATTCTGAATCTGGGATTGAACCAGTTTTGGCAGAAGAGTATGTTCATTGCTTCCCTGCCTAAATGTGTGTATCCATAATACAGTGTAATTGGGAACTATAACTTATCTGGCAACACCGATCTCCCATCAGAGGACACCCATGTCATTAGGATTCTTCTCACAACCTGCTTTAAAGCAGCTGTTCAGTTCAGCATCTGAAACATTTTTCTGCATCCTCTTGAATTCATCCCAAGTATCATTCACTTTCATGAACAAAGCAACTCACAGGTGAAATTTTCATTAAATGTACAGGCCAACAAAGCACAATGCCATACAAATAAATCAACATATCTATTTCCCATGGCAAGGTAGTCATTAACACTTTGATGAGCTGCACTTTTAACTACCACAATCTCTTCAGGTAACTTTAAGGCTTCCAGCTAATTTTAAACGTACATTCCATTCCTAATTGGTGTACCTGAGGAAGTTAAAAAATCTCATTGTGGCCATTATTGCCCAAATTCATGGACAGCACCAAAGCTGTACTGACTATCTGTAAATATAGTCACATGAGTAATTAAACAGCATGCTCTGCTAAGGAAAATCAATTCTGCAACTTGTGCTGAGGTAACTTTTTGAAGCCAAGAAGCTTCCACAATATCATTTCTGGTGCACACAGCATAGTCCACTCTCAATGTGCCCTAATTAATTCTTAAACATTGGTGAGGTTCAAAAAGAACATGGTTGGGATCACTCAGGGGTTCATGCTTAGTATCAGGTCTTGGCATGTTGCATAAGTCCATGACATCAAAACAATTATGTTCACTATCATCACAAAAACATTATTTATTTTAAGAAGGGTTAATAGATTAAGTATTTGACACCTCTTTAGAGCAACATTTTCAGATGGCAATATGGTCCTTTCATACTTTGTCAAACGATTATGTGTCATATGTTGGGCTTTCATTTTTGTCAATAAAAGCTCCACTGAGTTTAGGACCATAACTCTTAATGGTTATCCCATCATTATGTTCTCACTATTTTCTAGACTAGTACGCATCACGTCAACAGTTTTAAGGCAGCCAAGCAAACATACGGCAACAGGGTCAAGGGTGGTGGTGAAATATGCCACATGTTGCCTGGCATCTTTGTACATCTGCACTGAGAGAGTACAGCCCTCTCCCTCACTGCAAAATGAAATAAACTCTTTATTGCAATATGTCATTCCTAGTGCTGGGCGTGACGTGGTTTTTCTTTTAGGTTTAAGAAGGCTCTCATCCAGTCGTTGTCCCATGGAATCAGATCAGACACCTCTCTGTGTGTCAGCCTCAGGAAAGGCTTTACCACCAAGGAAACATTTGTATCCACTGTCTACAGTAGCCAACAACTCCCAAAAACATCCTGACTTGCTTTTGAGTTTGAGGTGGATTAATTTGAATAATTGATTCCACTCTATCTGGCAACACCTTTCTAGCTCCCTTTTCAGTTATGTGACCCAGATATTGAACTACTTTTTGGTAGCACTGCAGTTTTCCTGGGGACTCTTAGTGTCCGTTCTCAGCCAGGTGATTCAATATGGCAATGGTGTCTTGTGTACAAGCCTCTTATGTTTCTGATGCTACAAGCAGGTCATCTATGTACTATACAGATACTGATCTGTAAAGCATTTACAAAGATTAGAATCTGGTTGAAGATGGAAGGACTTCCTTTATACATTTGTGGGACATGACACAATGCTAATGCTCTCTGCTAGAACATGAAGGAAAAAAGGAACTGGCTTTCTTTGTGCCAAGGCACTGAAATGAAAGACTGATGTAATTCAATGACTTCAAACCATTCGGCAGTACATGGTATCTGGAATAATATTGTGGCTGGATTTGGTACCAAGGAACCACTATTTCTTTGATTTTTCTAAGATCCTGCACTATGCTCTATTTTCCACTAGGCTTATGTATATCCTTAATCTTAAAGTTACATGGACTCCCAACCAGTTCCCTCAAAATTCCCTTTTGCAACATATCCTCTATTACAGGCGTTATTACTGCAATAGTTTCAGAAGTCAAATGGCAAGGGATATACTGCATTTGCTTTTACAGTAATCTGGACTAGTTCTACACCTTTAGTTAGTCTGATATCTTTTCCTGTGAGATCCCAAACATCTGTATTCACAATTTCTAGCAAATCAGCACGTAATTCTTTAACTGTTCCTAGGGAAAACATTACTGTAGATGTCTGTTGTTAAACCATTTTAAATTCCACATCATCATCATTGGTCTGGAAAGCTAAATGGTGCAATTTTACTTCCACAACAAATCTCTCCCAATCAAATTTTACAGGACTTGAATCACAAACAACAAACTGGTGTTTTTACACAAATCTATCCTGAGTAGGACCTTTTCTGAAATTGAATTGAGCTGTTTATTCATTACTCCTACAACTTGGATATTTTCCAGAGAGAGGTAGGTCTGGGACATCCACTGTTCTAACAGTAGGTCGGGTAGCACCTGTATCAAGAGAAATTATATTTGGTGGCTAAATACTTCAGCATCTACATAAGGGCCAATCTGGTTTACCTCTAAGACAACGCCAAGTTTTCCTCCCCTCTCTGGCACCTTTAGTGAGAAACATCAGAACCTGAACCATCATTTTCAGAAAAGGGATACGGTGTAAAGGGTTTTGATTTGGGTTAGGACATTGTTTGGATTTTATTTTGAAACTAGTTAGTATTCATTTTTGACATTTCAATTAAATTGAATCTAGGATTTCCCATGTTTTGTGGAATCATTTGAGCTGGTGGGACTGGCAACATTTGGACCTGTCCTTGCATAGGCACCTGCATCTGCTGTGAAGGCATGTTCTACATCTACACTCCTTTTTGCATTTGTACATTTCAACTCACATTTTGAGGATTGTATCTGCACTTCCACTTCCAATGCCCAACTCTGTGACAGATGTGACAGGGAGTAACCTTTTCCATAGCAGGAACATCTACTCCTGAACCCGTATTAAGAGGAATATCTCTACCTCTACCATTGGCATCTTAAACCCTCCTCGATTGCCCTGGAAACAAACTTCTGGAACAGCAACACCTTGCATACCTCCTTGATTCCCTATAAAAGAAGGATTCTGAAAACCTTTTTCAGCCAGCCTTGTCTGAGCCTACATGAATTTCTCTTTTATCTATTTTCTGCTTCATCACCAATTCATTGCTGCAGTATTTTGCATATATCAAAACTTCATCAAGAGATTTGTTTTGCCATCAAATCACGCTTTGTGTGAACTTATCTCTGGTCTCAGCCCTGAAACAAACTGTGACACACAAATGTCCATGTCCCTATCTTCATGATATTATTGGCCACTATGCTGTTGAAACACCTATAACAGTCTTTTATAAAACGCATGAACTCATTCTTGGTCGTTCGGTTAATTTTAACCCAATCCAAATCTTTTGGTGGCACTCAGTGCATTTGTACTAGCATTCCTCAGTGGTTCCTCACATGGCCATTGTATAATAGTCGTACACTCAGCCCACAAATCAATAGGCGCTACAATAGCAAATAACATATCCAAATCAGCTCACAACACCTTAGAAATCTTTATAAACCATTCTACTTGTGGTGTTTGTGCTGCACTATTCACAACAGGTGTATTAGTCAGAGTAGGAATTATAACTTGTGGTCAAGCCACAGCTGGTAGAACAATTTGAAGTATCTGCACTACAAGGGCAGATGCCACTGTATTATCAGTAGTAGTACTTGGTTCATTTCGATCAGGGAATGCTGCAAAATGTGAAGATCTAGCAGCTAGGTACTCAGCAACCCTCTCACCACCACGGACCATGCCCGCAACCTCAGCATTATACTTGACTCCTCCCTTCCCATAAACCAACAGATCAATGCTGTATCTTCCATGTGATTCAACACCCTCCTCCCTCCACAACCCCACACCCTAAATACTCAACAAAAGAATCTCCTTCCATGCCCCCAAGAGAAACCTCCAGTCGCCCACCTCGCCCTGGCCGAAATCCCTTGCATCTGGAGAGACAGACAGGAGGCCTTCTCCTATATCGCGGGCAAGACCAGAAACAAACTTCCCGTCAGTATCAGACGAACCCCCACACTGCAAGCATTCAGGAAGCGCCTCAATACCTGACTCTTCGGATGACTCGGAGCTGCCTGAGAATTCCACCCTCAGTGCCCCCCCCTGTGCCTTGAGACCCTAAGGGGTGAGTAGTGCGCTTCACAAATCCCTGATTGATTGATTGATTGAGTATCCCTTATAAAAAATCATCCCCTGATTCTCTGTCTGTCTCCTCCTCCTCTTTTTTCTCTTCGCCCTTCTCTGTTGATCATCTCTTATTTCCCTTTCCTGGTGTTTCTTTTGTAATAGATGGATACAATCTAGTTCCATCAATCACAACTTTTATCCATCGATGCTGCCCTTCATCCCATTGAGCATCTACATAATTACGCACTGCTCTCGGTGTCCTTCTCTGATGTTTTTCCTTCTTTTTTTCAAGCAACCTTCTCCCATAAATTCAGAGCTTTGTATTGAGCAGGTCTAGGGGGTGGCCTCATTTCATACATTTTTCTACTTAAATTTCCAAGAATTGCAGTTTCAAAATTTACATATTTTGGGAAACTCAATGGACCTTCCTTTTCTGTGATCTTTCACCATTGATGAAGCCAAAAAAATATATGTAATTCATATTATGCTGTCAAAATGTATGCAGGTGTACCCTCAGGCGGTGCATCTTTACCTTTCTGTACGGGAATATTAATATTTCCCTTAACCAAATTCTCAATTTCTTCAAAACATTTCATGATCGCAATAAATTGGAAGGCAAAAGCAACTTTCATTCAATATTTTGATTATGTTCCGGATATGTCAACTCTCTATAAACCAATCCTGTCACAGGAAGTTCTTCCTGAAATTCTGTCAACAAATCTCAATGCCACATTCACTCAACCACTAACCAAGGCCAGGGCAACACTTTGATGTCACTAAGCAATTCCAGTGCAAAATCATGCTAACCAACCTATTCCAGTTCGAACCCTGTGAGGTATGACTTCACTCCTTGCAGCAATTCACCCTCCTTTACACTCTCTTCATACTTTCATAGACTTCAAGATGGTTTCAAATGACATGAAAAAACTCATTTAATTTCATAAACTTTATTCGACAGTTAAGTCATAAAAGCATTCATAAAACATACATTAAAAAACCAGTTTTCTTTTTATATTAAATCCAATAGAACAATTCAATAAATATCTAAGAATAGATTAAACTACTATAGACTATTGCCGAATATCAATTATTTCAATTTCATAAAATCTAAAATCATGAAACAAAGTCCATAATTTTTTTAACAGAACAGGGGGTATTACACATAGGTTGTATAAAATAAATAAGCCCACTTATTTACACCTGATCAACAGTGATAATTAATTAATAATCAGAAGAAGATCTTCAACCACCATACATTCTCGAACTCTTGGACAATATTGTTTTTGCTCAGGATAAAGACTGATTGTTACTTATAATTTTGGGGCTTCTTAGTCCACAGAATTCTTTGTATTGTGGGTGGACGTTTCTCCTTTATCCTTGGGAGCATTGAGAGAAATGATGGGAACCTTACTTACTTTATGGTTGTTCGCAGAATTTAACCGAGCCACGCTCATTATTTAGTCATTTCAAGTTGGCTTAAAATGTTAAGCAATGTGATGGTATGACAATGCAGCTTATTTTTTTATATGTTTTTTCTTTGAAATAGCATAGCATAACATTATTTCAATATTTGATATGGTGCACTGGGTTGATTTTAGGGTAAACAAGCACTATGTTACTTACTGATAGTTTCCAACACCACTGTGGGGGAGATCTCAACAAAAACAGTAGGAGATGTGCAGAGGAAGGTGTCTGCGCACAAGGTTTGTAAATAGCATTTTGTAGTACATGACATGTACCACTGTAGTATTACTTTATGGAATAAAGCCCCTTGTATGTGTTCGCACTAAAAAAAAAAAAAAAAAAAAAAAAAAAAAAAATCATAGCCCTGCCGCAACAAGGCGCATACGGATTGCCCAAGCCCATTTAAAAAACTTAGCCATAGCTATGGCAATTAAAGGGCTGGGGTCAGTGCATAGAATTCTTAAGGCCTCTGCATGCCTACGTATGCCAATTGCTCTGTAAATAGGCTTAACCCACAAGGCTCTAGGTGCGGAGTATAAGGGGCAAAAGAAGAGAAGATTGCTTATTGTTTCTCGTTCTTCCCCAAACTTAGGGCATTTATGCATTCCGTTTTCCCCTGTCCAATTAGCTGTAAAACACCTTACTGGAAGGGAGCGTACTCTAAATTGAAAATAGAGTTTGCGATCCTGATTTTTTTCGATAGCATCCCAATATAATTCCAGTTTCGGTTGGGCCTTAAACTCTAGGTAACGGCCTGTTAGGTGTGAAGAAGAACCCCTTATAAATGCTTCAGCATTTACCATCTTCCAGTAACTTTCTTTCAGCATTTTCTTGGAAGGGAATGCAGCATTTATTGGGTCGTCCCATAGTTCTTTTATTCCCAACCTAAATAGTAGGGACCCAATGGACTTCAGCCAATGTATTTTTCGCATGCCATCTTTAATCATAATCTCCTTTAGTCCCTGTGCATAATGTTGGAGTTCCTCTGTTGTCCAAAGTCATCGCCAATACAGCAAGGGCCGTAGAGAGGCAAGGTCTTGGACCGCTTTTTTTCTAAGATCCCACATTAGAGGTTTTAAGGGGGTACGTATAGGGACGCTAGTTGCTTTACGCAAAAATTCATTTTCTTCTAGCAACAAATTTCTCAAGTTCTGAAAGCCCCATAGCTCGGCACCATACAATGTCGAGCTTAGCACCTTCATCCAATAGATTTCTAATAGTGGGCTAATGGGCTTTGTTATTGATAAGCTAAACTTTTTCAGAAGAATGCCAGACTGCTGGTGGTGTTTTAAGAATGCAATATCTAATTGGCTAGTCCACCCCAAATCTCTCTGGAGTGTTACCCCCAGATAGGTGAAGGCGTCAACCCGCTCCAACGGGGCGCCATTCATATACATCACTCCTCTGAAAGGTTTAGCGGGCCCAGATTGTGTACGGCCATTTAGGACCATAAACTTTGTATTTGCTGTGTTTATTTCAAGACCTCTCTTCAGGCAAAAAGTTTCAAAGCGCTTTAAAGCGCACTGGAGTCCGCTTGGTGTTTTTGACATAATCAATGTATCATCGGCGAACATGAGGATCGGGACCCGCTCACCACACATAGCCGGGGCATCAGTCGGGATCAGGGAGAGGAACTCAGCCACCCCGTTCACGAAGAGCGAGAACAAGGTTGGTGCCATAACACAACCTTGCCTCACTCCCCGCTCAACCGGGAAGCTTTCGGTTACCTGTCCCTGACGACCCCACCGAACCCAGGCAAAGAAGGTGGAGAAGTGTGGCTCACTGGTTAGAGGAGGCAGACCTGGAAGCAGAGGTCAGCCCGGGACCAGGGTTCAATCCCCGGCTCTGCGGGTCTTGAGTCCTATAATGTCCACGGACTCGACAATTCTCGCTCCGCTGCCTACTCGATTCATGGGTTCACACTCTGCGACTCTGGGCAATAGCTTGCTTAATCTCCACAACGGCCCCTCGCAGTGGGATGCCTGGCTTTCACCTTGTGGATACCCTGCCGGGGCTATCTCTCAGGGGAATACCAGGACGGGTTCCCTAAGCAAGCGCTTAGATACCGGGTCGATGATTTGCGCTATATAAATACATGTACATTTACATTTACATCCTCATGTAGGCGGACGATTAGGCTCAACAGCTCAGGCGCCATCCCCAATCCTGCAAGAACTTGCCATAAAATATTTTGTGGAACAAGATCGAAGGCCGCCCTTAGATCAACAAAGACGGCATACAGGGTGCCTTTCTCCAAGATCACCGCGCGACAGTATAACATAATAAACCTGAAGACCTGGTCTATAGAGCTTGTTTTCGGGCCAAAGCCACCCTGGAGGTGACTCAAGATGTTATCATCATCCATCCAGGACTGGATTTTGCCCAATACCCTTGTGCTATGGCATTTGCCATATGCAGGATATATATTCTCCAACGGGCTATGTTATTCAGTAGATGAAAAAACATATATCATTTCTTGTTTGCCCACTAAAAGAAACAGCAGCATTACAATCATTCAAGAAATCCACAATCGCAAATCAATCTTGACCAGCGTGAATCACTCTAATCAAAGTGGCGTCACCCTTTTGCGGAATTAAGTTCTAGTTACAACAATCAATATTAAACAATCACAGCAATGTTTTAGTATCTCTATCGGAATTTCCACGGAGTGCAGGTCGAGACCCAACCTGGGACAAACCCTTTTCTTACCCTGCACGAGGACTGACACACACTGGCTGGGAACCTCGCAGCTCCGCGAGGATACCAAGTGTCAGGAAGTAACGCGGAGGGGGCACAGGCACATTGTCGGTGCGTGCTCCCCACCGCAGGTCAGCCCCGCGCAAGTCTACTCCAGACACATATAAGTCCCGGAGAGCGAGTGGACCCTCACCGGAGGAGCAGCCAAAACAGTCCGAGCCAGATATTCATACCTGGCGAGTCATTGCACAGTAACTTGCCGCCAACGCTGAGGAGAAGGAGACCCTGCCGCATCACTTCATTGCCATCTGCCATCAACGCTGGGGGAAAGGAGGCTGCTGCAGGGGGCCCAGTTAGACTCCCGGTTAGACGCCACTGCATATTGTTTGCCGCAACTGTGAGGGGACTACATTTCCCATCAGCCTGCGAGGCGCGTCATCATTTGAGCGCCAGACGCTCTTTTGAAACACTTTTGAAATACTTGCTGGACTGCCCCGTATATTTATTACAGCCCAGGAATTAAAAGGTACTGTTGCGAGTGACTTTTATCCATATGGTTTGTGTTAAAGAACATCATGTCAGCACTTCAAACAGACTGATTCTGGTAGAGTCAACAAATTTGGTTTGAGGTGTCTGGGCAGTAACTGAAGATTGGGTTTGGTGACAGTCAATTGCTCTACAACCGTGTAGTGTTTTGTTTCTCCTTTTTTTTTCAAAATGACTGTGAAGGATCTTCATAATGAATAGGGGTAAATATTCCACGGGGTGGGGGGTGGGGGTGAATTTTAGATGCATTTTTACTAAGGGCTGAGTCGGCGTTAATTCACAAAATACAGCTAACTGAACGCAGGCTCTCGCTGAATCCACATAACCATGCCGTAGACCTGTATCAACCCCCGCAGTATTATCCCCTCAATTTAGTAATGATAGTAATCCATGTATAACTGTAATATCTCAATCTATTGTAGAGGATCCAGAGGATGTAGTTCCAACAGAGAACTTAGAGCTCAGTAATAAAAGGCCTAGGTCAAAAGTGACCACCAGAGGCCAAAAGGCTAAATCTATTGAGAATGACAGACTTACGCCCCCATCTAAAAAGAGAAAGGGTCAGGGCATAAATAAATTAGGAAATCCTGCAAAAAAACAGGTCAGTAGGAGTAGGCCTGTGGGGAAGTCATCAAATCAAGACCAGGTCCCTACTACAAGTGGTCAGGATAGTTTATGTCCAGGACCTCAGTCTGAACCTGGGTGGGAGGTCTTTTTGGAAAAAATTGAATCAACAGTGGAACTCCTGCTGGATCCATTAAAGCAAATGCCTATACAAATTAACAACAGGTTGGCAATACTGGAGAGCTCTCTGAATACGAATCCAATGGTGTGTACCTGCTGTAGACAAACAGCCCATTTGAGTTCAAAAACAGTAACACAAGGCAGCCATGTTTTAGCGAGCAATGCTAAAGGGGTGGTACGACAGCAGCAGACACAGCAGACACAGCAGATTCAGCTAGATCCTATTACTTCTAATGTTCGGAATGGATCAGAGACTGTTAGAGTAAGAGTTACCAACGCCTCTCATAACCAAGTGCAGTCAATCCATGTTAGGCAAGATTTATCACCAAGGTCAGGAAGAGGAAGGCTGGTGGAGAACTCCATGCAGACCATTAACATAGTGAATATCCCCCCAGTTACAACAGGTAGTCTAACATCAAGGCAGGAATGCCCACCAGAATCTAGGAACTTGACCCTCCCGCCTGAAGCTACTCCATATACCATTATTTTAGCAAATTTCCCCCCACTCCCAATTGGGACAGAAGAGTATTGGACAAACCTGAGAAACAAGTCTCTACATTTATTTTGGCGATTGTATTGTGTTAACTTTTGGCTCACCTAACCTGATTAAAACTACTACAAGGGGTATACGTATCCTACCACAGGTGTTCTTCTATCAACCTCCCAGGTGTACACAGTACCATAGTGAGACAGAGAACTGCTTAGGAGGTTTTCAACAAAGATTCTATATTCCAACTAGTAACCAATGTCAAGCCCTAAGTTCCCTGGGGTTAATAGACTGACTGAATGCGGGGGCATATCATCTGGCTAAAAATATTGAGGCATTAAGGATTTTTGGGGAGGATCTCTTACAATCAGGGATAAGTAACAGGGTGTCAGAAGGTAGCAAGTTTGTAAAATCAGGGGTTGAGCGAGTGGGGGGGTCATGAAGAAGGCAATGAGGTACCCTCCACTCGTAACATTGCTCTTACCACGTCACCATTAGAACTTCCCTACACTGGGGATAGTATCAGCTCCAGGAACACGCTACTGCTACATTCGCCGTTCGCGAATGGTAATGCGCCCCCCTGCGATATTATTTCCTGGAATATCGCAGGATTGCAATCAAAAATAGATGACCCAGAATGACACAAGTTCTTCCAGGATAGAGATATTATAGGATTAGAGGAAACATGGGTCAATGAGCCAATCCATATTAATGGGTTTAACATTTTTCACACGTCAGCTGTGAAAGGCCTTGGGGGCAGGCTTAAGGGAGGTTTGAGTCTGTACATCTCTAATAAGCTGGTAGTTGTCAAAATACAGGCCTTTTTGAGTAGCAGCTTTTATCAGATAATTAAGGTGTCTATACCTATGAACCAATGTGTAATACTAGTGAATTTTTATAACAGTGTGATTTCAACAGAACTTTGTCGGTTTTAAGAAATCTAAGTAGAGAGCTATATGCAATTTGTAATACTAGCCCTGCCAATGCTGTGATAATTATGATATGGTACAAAAGGGGGTGGTGATAATTATGATGGGCGATTTTAATTGTGCAACATGCTTTATTGAGGATAGGAGATTGTGTGGTCATTCATATGAGAAATCAACTCATTTAACTCATTTTTGCCATTCCCCTGCGGGAGAATTGTTTAATGAAGTATTAGCTACATTTGATCTAGGCTTTGTGAATGAGCTGATGGAGCCCCCAGTAATGATGCCTTATACCTATAATGGAAGATGTCCCGCTACAATCGATTACATATTAGTCTCCCATAATCATGTTTTAAGACTACTCAGTTTTGAGGTTGATCAGAACTCCTTAACCACATCCGCGCTAGTGGAATTCTCCTTCTATGCTGGGATTTACTAAATCCCATGCTTCATGACGAGCTGGGCTCGTCATCAGTGTGCGAGGAGGCTACACCATGACGAGCCCAGCTCGTCATGAGCCTGGAAGGGGTTAAGTGACCACTTCCCGCTGCACTTGGCTGTTGCTTTCCCTGTAAAGAAGGTTTCCAATATAAATAAGGATGAAAAGGAAGTGGGTGATCTGACATTAGATAAACATAATGGGTATACACTCAAATGGTCAAAGGTGGATCCCTCAGAAATAACCAGAAATAACCAGATCTCTCGTTGTTAATTGTAAGACAGCAATCGAAACTTGCCTGTCTGAGTTAGCACCTGCAGAAACTATGGTTACATCTTATGCTGAAATATCACACAACCTTAAGAATTTACTATTGGTGCAGCATCGTAAGAAAAATAAGGATTCAGGCTGGTTTAATTAAAGATGTACTAAAGCTTATTGTAATCTAAAACTGGAATTACACAGGGATCCTAGAATAGTGGAAAATATTAGACTTGCGAGAATGGACTACCGACAGGCCTTAAGGGAAAGGAAGAATACCTTGAGAGACGAAGCATGGGAAGCCCTACACACAGCGGCAGTCCTGAAGGATAGTGCGGCTTTGTGGAGGGCGGTGAAGTTACCATTCCTAACCATACTCGAAGGTCCATCAATAGTTTTTGCTATTTCAGAGGAGGAGTGGATAACCCTTTTCATGCAGGTATATAATGGCACTGATGTTGTCCATATTACTCCTGTCGAAGAGTTAGAGAACGACCGCCCAAAAATGAATTTAAATTTCACTCTAGATGAAGTGATTAGAGCATTGCACTGGAGCAAGTCCGGTAAAGCACCCGGTCTGGACGGCATCCCAATAGATTTGTTTAAATTCAATGTCGTACTATGGGGGCCTATCATAACACAGGTTATAAATGCAAGCTGTCAAACAAAACTGCCAGAATCCTGGGGTGGGTCAACAATAGTACCGATTTTTAAAAAGGGGGATTGCCATAATCCGGGCTGCTACAGACCGATCTCCCTATTAGATTCAACAGTGAAAGTGGTGAGGCGAGTGATTTTAGAATGTCTGCAGGAATGGTCAGAAGAAAATACAATTTTAACTAACTTACAATAGGGTTTTCAAAAGGGGCATGGAACCATGGAGCAGTGCTTAAATGTATCCCTACTTATAGGAAAATATACAAAGGCTAAAAATAGCAGACTGTAAATGGTCTTTGTAGACCTAACCGCCGCCTTCGACTTAGTAAAGCAGGTAAGATGGTGGGAAATTCTTGAAGACTTGAAAGTAGATCCCCAAATTAATCTTTTTTATGAAATCTTTATAGCAGTGTAAAAGCTAGTGTGCGTTATGGAACAGGGGGGAACGTACAGCTAACTTTCCCGTCAGAAGGGGGATGAGGCAGGGCTGCGTACGGGCCCCCTTTCTGTTTAACTTGTATACGAACGGATTGGGGAAAGTATTAGCAAAAACTACACATGATTTTCCCTATGCCCATTCTGGTACTTCTTTATGTGGATGACGCAGTTATCTTGGCTAGAACTCAAGATGCCCTCCAAAGGGTCCTTAATGGATTCTTTGTTTTCATGAAGGTCTTAGGTCTTAGTATCAATATCTCTAAGACTTATGTAATGATATATGGACACAGACCTAAGAGAGTGAAAGATATATATGTAGAGGGGCAGAAACTAAATTTATCTAAGAGTTTTTCGTATTTAGGCGTTTTGTTCAATCAAAATGAAATGTGGGCCTAAACTATAACCGCCAAAAAGTAACGCTAATCAGGACTTCAAACGCCCTGATGGGGGTTTCTAAGAAACTGGGCCGGAAACCCCCTGCGGAGCTGATCTAAATTTACAAAGCGAGGTGTATCAGCTCCACGATGTATGGAGCAGAGTTTTGGGGGTCTAACAAACACAACGCAGCTGCAGCAAGTGGAGAATTCCTTTTTAAGACTTATGTTGTCTGTTCCCCGAGCACGTCAGCTTTTATTTGCCACAAAGAGTTGGGCCTTCCTTTTCGATCTGACTTATTTAAAATAGAACCGATAATATTGTGGCATAGTGTTTGGCTTAAGGAACAAACACAGTTAAATAGGGATATCATTGCTGATTGCCTCAAACTTGATGTAGAGCAAAAAATACCATGGATCAGATACGTTCAGGATTTTATGACCGATTTGGGCCACATAGAGTATTTTAATAATCCAAGCTCCATGCAGAAAATCTTGTGGGAAACATTAAAAAGGGAGGGGCTTGGTATGCTAGAAGAGGCTAGATTGTCTAGCGAACTCATTAAACCTACTGTTAACCAGCATCAAACTATTGTAACTACTTTTGGAATGGAACCATATTTGTCATTTGTTCCTGTTACATTTGAAAGAATGCTACTGACTAGATGTAGGTTAAATATATTCCACCAAATGGTTTTGTGGCCCAAATTCTATGACTGGTCAAGAACTCTTGCACTGTGTCCATGTGATTACCACTCATGCCAGTCTAGAGCCCATACTGTTTTTTTCTGCAAATTTTATTCTGAACTGAGAAAAGTGTGGCTGGTCCCGCTTGTAAAAACTTATGGATTAAGACAGTGTCATCCCGCTTTTTTAAAACTTCAGCAATTAGAAAATGACCATGCAGGATGGAGACTAGCCATGTTTTTAAAGAGAGTATTTTTATCTAAGGAAAAGAATAAGTAATACTGTTGGCCTATACATTTTTATCTGAATGGTTTTTTGGAGCCTTTCGAGCCCCACCGTCTTTGAAGAAACTTTGTACCCACCAGGCTCTTCCCTCATCGAATATGGTGCCCCTCTGCCCCTCACCTTCACCTTTGTCCTGAGGAAGGCCCCGTCAGTAAGGATCATAACCAACCTATATTTGCGTTTGGGTCAAAACGTCAACACATCTTTGATGCCAGTACTGTCAAGAGTGGGCTAAAGAACGGTGATGGATTAAACCCAGATCTTTTGACTGGGTGTGAGTGTTTGATTGATTCAGAAGCTCTGTCCATCACCACCCCCTTTTGTACCGCTTTTGGCCGCCATAAGTGTGGCAGGGTATGCTCAGACGTGAGTCCCTTGCTCACTTTGCCACTGGATTCAAGCAAGCCGGGCTGAAGACGGCTGGAATGCCAGAAACCGGTCCTCGGAAGCTTGTTTCAGGTCCAGGGAAGACATGGCTTGGCAGTTCAGGCTGGACTGTTCCCATGAGGCACAGGGTCAGACTGATTTGCATGTAGCCATGTCTGAACTGGGGTGGCAGAATGGGCTAAAGAACGGTGATGGATTAAACCCAGATCTTTTGACTGGGTGTGAGTGTTTGATTGATTCAGATGCTCTGTCCATCACCACCCCCTTTTGTACCGCTTTTGGCCGCCATAAGTGTGGCAGGGTATGCTCAGAGGTGAGTCCCTTGCTCACTTTGCCTCTGGATTCAAGCAAGCCGGGCTGAAGACGGCTGGAATGCCAGAAACTGGTGCTCGGAAGCTTGTTTCCGGTCCAGGGAAGACATGGCTTGGCAGTTCGGGCTGGACTGTTCCCATGAGGCACAGGGTCAGACTGATTTGCATATAGCCATGTCTGAACTGGGGTGGCAGAGTGGGCTAAAGAACGGTGATGGATTAAACCCAGATCTTTTGACTGGGTGTGAGTGTTTGATTGATTCAGATGATCTGTCCATCACCACCCCCTTTTGTACCGGTACTGTCAATAGTGCATTATGAACTGTGTTACTCTTCTGTACATGGCTTTGTGAAAACATTCAACTATCTGTGAAGGATTTTTTAAGAACATATGGCATTGAGTAAATATTCCTAACAATTTGATTGTGATACTTCTGAGAATTATATGTCACTTGCCTCACTACCTCACTCAAGTCACCTTCCACCCTACACCCCACCCAGTTGGGCACACCAACTTTATATTTGAATATTGTATATAAACTGTTTGTTTAAACTAATATTTAACAGGTGCTGAGTGTGAATAAACAACACTTTAGCACAAAGTAATTCCATTTGTTATTTGCACTTTGATATCGTTTGTGAAACTACTTTTGAAATACAACTGTACTGGGACCACCACTTCCTATACAAATCCTTCTTCTAGGCCACAGATTTTTGCCACCATTTTTGAATGGAAGCTAAATCAATCATATTATTCAACATCATAATTAATCAGCTTTAAGTTCAGTCAATAGTGAGAGTTTTGGATTGGTTTCTAAATCCTTTACTCTCATAAAGAGATCAGCAAAATCAATTTAGTCTTTAATAAATTAGTAAATCAGATATGTCAGTCTGCAGAAATGTATCAAGAAGAATATGGTTAGAATCAATAATAATGCAAATGATAAGCATGTTCCATAAAGGAATGAATCCTATTCTAAGTAAAGGTCCGGAATCAAAAGTTCTTAGAGCCCATCTAGAGTTTGAGAAAAGAGTGAGATCAAAATGAGCATAAAGCTCATAATCAGATTGTAGTTGAATTTCCCAATAAAGAGAAGTTCATAAACTTAGCCTAGTCTCAATATCCAAAGAGCATCAGCATGCCGTTGAAGTAGCATTCTGTACAAATAAAGCCTTAACAAGGAAATATGGGAAACCATGCAGCAGTAGCTACAATGGTCAATGATAGCAGTAAGAAGTGTGAGTGTGCCGGAGCAACACGTCTAAAGTGGCAGGTCACAGCAGTAGCCACCAGCAGCAGTAGTAGTATTTTACCTAGAAACCCACTCTAATATAAAAAATAAAAACACATTTGAATAACATTGTTGCAGGTTAGAGCACTTCTGTCCAATGCAAAGACATCTTTCAATAGTAAGCAGATACATTCTTACAGTCACATGAAAAATACATGGAGTTGACAGTTTATTATCAAATATGTAACAGATATCACTAAACAGTTGTATTACTGGAAGCATTAACCTTGGGTCCCAGGGACGCTTAATGCAGAGTCTATTCTATCATTTATTCAGTGTTTCACTGTGTGACAAAGAACTGTATTAAAGACAGAAACATTTACTTTAAGATTTCCAGTTATTTAATGCTTGTCGTATTTCATGTAAGTGAGAGTTATTGTTAAAATATGCGATTTCACATTCAGCATTTTATGAACACAAGATAGATAGGAAGTTCAAGCCTATTGCAAACAAGAACATGTTGCTTAAGAAAGATAATTCATTCATAAAGCCAGAACATTCTTCAGTTATGATGAAGATTCTAAGCAAGTTACATTAAGGTCAAGTGATCAAATACATTTGTGCATAGTTCAGAAATTTCTAAAGCTTATATTTGTTAAAGAGAAATCTAACAGCAGCCTACCAATGAATATGGCTGCTGATTCATTTTACACATTTTTACTACATTTCAATTTACAGTATGATTTCATGTTAATGTCTAAGGCAAATTATCAGATTTTTTATTTAATTTTATTTAAAAAATGTCACCTTTCACAACTGATAAGCAGTTTTCTAAGTTAGATGCGTGACCTTGTGATTCCTCTTCTTCTACTCTTGCATTAAGAAATGTTATCATTCTTATGGACAACCCTCAGCCGCACACACCAATTTTCGAATTTGATTCTCTGTCATATGTTGAAATCACTTTTTTCATCAATACCTCCAAGGTCATTTACATAAATATAGATCCATTACCTGGCTGGTAAAGTAATGATTGCGTTGTTTAATGTTATTACGCCACACTAATCTGCTTAGCTTGCTTTTAACCCATATCATGGCCACATAGTGCTACATCTGATTCTCTGTTGGAAAATGATGCTTATTAAAAAGGTATTGAAGATATTATCAGTCATATAAGTTACATGAGTAAGGCCAGGACTGGAGTAGTCATATGGGAAATAAAGTAGCAGGTTAAGGGCTAGGGCACTGCTTCGAGGGGTAGATAGATAAAGGAATCATCAGTTATCCAGCCTGGAAACAGTCCTAATGAAACTCACACCATTTAATTTTGGGCACATATATAGTTTGCCCCCCAAATTTTCTGTGCAAACACAGCCTGATAGGTCTCGTGGACACATTTTCCAAAGCTACTTTTAGCTCCCAGTACAGCATGAAATTATTTTTGAGCACTGCTCTCAAATATGGGATGGGTTGTATCCTCATGTTAGTCTTGGTGTCTCCCAGACCCATTGCCAGTGTATCCCATTCTTATGGAGTGTGTTAATGTTGAACTATCTGTCATTTTATCTGAGTGCAAATGTGTTAATGTCAGTGTCATCTGGACTAAATGTGTATTATCAGTGATTTTCAGTCTTCGCATGTCTCGCAGACTCTCTGTCTCAGTTTACTGTTGTGTCCCTGTCCCAGTATCTCTGCCTTTCTATCCCAGTCTCTGTGTCACACTATCCGAGTGTCTATATACACCTGTCTAGGTTTCTGTATCATACTTTCCTAGTCTTTTCCCCTTGTATAGTGTTGTGAGTCTCCCATTGCTTCCCTGCTTCCTTGCCCTCCACTTTCCTGAGGTATGTGTGACACGTGACACTGTGCCATTTTGTCCCTTTGTCTCTCTCTTCTAGCAACTATATGACATAGAAGAACCTATAGTTGTTTCATGCCTGATTTTGTATTGTATCTTTGTGCAGTCTCTCCTGACACAGGTCATGGTGTCTGTATCAGAAGCAGTCATGGTGTTGGTGTGCAGAGGTGTATAAAAACAATATTTGTGGTTTGCATTAGTGAGATGAGAGAGTGGTGTGTGTGTAAGAATTTTTTTTTTTTTAGGGAGTGTGTGAACCTTTCTCAAGGAATAAGTTGTAAATATTTTCAGGTCCAACCCTCTAGTTCCATTCATAACCTGGGGGTCATTTTCTGGTATCTATGTCAGAAAGCAGAAGAAAATGTAGTTAGAAAAATTACATAAAATTAATAACATCCAATAAAGGGAACTACAGATATAAGGTTTTAAACTTTTAGGGCAAAAAGGGCCAAGAAAAAACAAAGCACCTCTCAGAATTAAATATTGCTGGTTGATTGGGGCGTAGGTTTAACTTCTGCAGGTCTGCAATGGAGCAGAGGTCAGATACACAAAACAGGTCATTCCAGTCAAAGATTTTAGCCTCTGAAAGAAAGTTGAGATCCTTCAGCGGGGTAAGATTGAAGACTATAGATACAAAGCAGCCCATTCAATGTACAATACCCATTGGACAAGGTCCAGCTGAAGCCAATGGTTTTGGCACAAAGAGATACATTCAAGAAAATTCAAATAATGCATCTGCTAAAATCCTCTCATCAGTTAGATACTTTTCGTGCCTTTGCCCAGTCAGGATATCTACCTTCTGACTCATTCTCATTTTTGGAGATCAAAATCCTTCAGAGATGCAAGCTTGAAATGGCTTCAATGAAATTGTCTTGACATTTTTTCTGCACTGTTTTGCTAAAGCTTCAGACACCTCAGTAGGCTAAACAATTTCAAAGTTCAAACTTATCAGACTTTCTGGAGCATTTTGTCTTAGTCACTTCTAAGGTCCCCAGGACCACAGGTACAGGACACAGGGGCCAGCACAGCAGGTACAGCTGCAACTAGTCATCTGGTCACTCCAAGAAAAGCCCTCTTTCAGGCTTTTATGTTCATGTAGCCCCACAGGAGTCCGCCAACAGACCATTTGTGCCCATATCTCAGGCCTGGAAACATGTGTGAAAAGGTCCAGCCATTTAGGTTTCCACACAGGCCATAGGCAGCAGGTCCAGTCCCCTTCTGTTCTTCTGGAGGTCCAAATCTGTTCTGGGGAGCTGAAGGTGTGATACTTTTTTAAATAAATCGCTATCCAGTGGGTGGGAGCGACTTCTGGACACACTTAGCCAGTGGGCAAAAGCTCCCAAAGGCAAACGTTATTACTGTTGTAAAACATCCTGCTTGTCCTACTGTATATTATCCCACTATGCACCTGACCTAGGAAAATCCAGCAAGACGCATTCTTTCTGCCCCTGTAAGAGGCTACTGGCTCACCTAGGGCATGCCTTTTATAATGAGCAGTACTCTCCTCAGCAACACCAAAGTGTTTGAGGGCCCAGCTCCCCCTCCCATTGAATTTATACCAGGGTAGCTACATTGTGCCCTGGGATCAAATGACCTCTCTTCTTCCTTATTTTTCTGTCTCGTTACAATTTATTGTGTCTGATTTTTTAAACATATTTAATTTTAATGTATTCTGATATGTTTTTCTGGTTGGACCATATTGGTCTTTTTTAAATGTCTGCTGTATTTAATAAATTTGTGATATGTATTCAATATACTTAGGATTGTTGCATTGCCTTTTCTGATTACTACATATATACCTAGCATACTGTGACTTGTAAGTTGATTTGAGTAAGTTTACTCAATTTTATGTATACAAAGGGATGTAGATGTAGAGAGGTGAGAGATTTTTGGGCATGGAAGGTGGTAGAAAATAAAGATGTGATGTACTGAGGTGTGTATTTATTTGAGACAACATGACCTGGTTGTAGTAGTGGAGTAAGGTCAGTAAAGAGTCATAATGTAGGAAGACAAAAAGTGCATGAAGGGGTGAGTAGAGCATTTGTCTAGTGAGATTGTAGTGTAGTTCCTATTTTTCCAATAGGCTCTGTGTATTGGAATAACATAAACAGCAGTGTAGACGTAGGACTGAGGTCATCTAGGTCTCTACTGACTATGTTAAACTTAATTTAAGTTTGCGCCAGCTAGCTCAGAGGTCACTAGAAACTTTCTTGAATGAATAGGGAGGGATGAACTTCCCTGACTCAGACAAGAAGGGATTCAGTTTCTGACAACTGCATAAACATGACAACTTTGCTCCCTCAGAATAAGAGTGTATCTCTAGAGTCGTGTGAAAACAATAGGTAGCTATTTCACTCAGTCAACCGTGCATACTTAGTTTCACCAGAGTGCAGAGAAATAGAGAGACGGGCGTTTTCAATAAAAGGTGTTTTTATTGAGCAGTCTTCTTTCTCATGCAAGAGAAATGAATTGCCACAATTGCAATACCTATCATAAAGTAAAGTGCGTACAGTAAAAGTAGTAATATGAAATAATACTGTAAAAGCATTGATATTGTTTCTTAGCCATATGATACTTTAAAATTGATAAAATATATACATACATAAAAACATTTGACTAACGTACTCAACTGGTGCTTCTAACTATGCCTTCCCCGGTGTACCTGACCTAAGCCTAATACTTGGGAAGGAGTAAGTAAGTAGCAGTTTAAGTAAAGTTGGTTAAGATTGTTTTGCCAAGAATCTGCATCAAGAATTCTCTTAAGGGTTTAGTCAGCTCCGTACATTGGTAATAGAATGTGGGAGGTCTGGTATCTCTTTCCTCAGGACTCGATCTCCCAGCAACCCGCAAGGGTAGGCTGGAAACACCGGAGCTGGATTTTCTCAGCTGGAGAAAAAGACAGCGTCTCTCTCAGTGCGTCAAATGGGAGGGGCGACTTCCGTGGGCTCTCGCATCAGCTGGGCTATCGGGCAAGTAGATGGCCGCTCTGCTCCAAACCACCGTGTGTTTGCTTAAGGCAACTGTTGGTATATTTATACTTGAAAGGTGCCGAGTTTGACGTACGGTTGGACATAAGACGTCAATAAGAACTAACAGTTCTTTCTGGACTCCAGGAGTTCTTGTTCAGATCAAAACAAAAGCAGGGGGGGATTTCCCGGGCTGCTGGAGGCTTGGTTTGTTTAAAGAACGCGTTGTGCTTTCTAGGAGTCGATGGGAGTAGCCGTTCTGTGCTTTGAACTGCATGGGCTATTACTGAATATGGATTTTATTCTTATGCCTTTATCCGGATATAATTGATTATAACCACATAAGGGCATGAATCGGGAATATCGAATTAGGGTCCTAGATAGAAACAAAACACCCACTCCACGGATTAATGTCCATCATTACTAAAAAAACTAAGCAATAGTAAACATTTAACAATGCATGTGTGTTTTCTGACACACCCCAAAATACATATTTCGCATTTGAAATGGTATATGGTAAATACACGAAAATGAGTGTTGGTACTGTACGCTTTTCAAGCAGTGTCATCATTTAGATAAATGCATATATATATCAGCTGAATGAATCGCGAAAATTACACATGAAATGACTCTGAATACAGAATAGAAGGTCGAGACCATTCCATCACATATTTATACAAAATGCTGTATATGTGCTAGAGGCTGAGGTAAAATATTGTCTCTAGTATCCTAAAAATAGAAGCTCTGTTCTCTAAGAATAGTTCTACTTTAAGCAGAGTACCATGTGCCAAAAAAAAAGTAAATATTTTAGAAAATGGACAAAAATAATTTCGCTTTCAGGGAAAAAATAGTTCCAAATATTTTCTGTAGCTTTGTTTATCAAAAAAACTGAAGGCCGAATTCAGAGTTCAGGGAACTGTGTGCTCATTGTTTTTATTAAGAGTTATTCTTGTTGACTTGAGAGAACATTATTTCAGACAGACCCGCAAAAAATTGGTCTACAACATCAGGTGAAAGTTTGACCAAGTTCGAAAATACTGCACCTGTGCAGTTCTCTGCGTGATTGCTATCATCAATGTTTGGATCAGCAATGCGCACAGAAGGTTGTACCTGTTTGGTGCTGCACTCCTCTTGTACCCCACTGCCACCTACTCGTAGTGGTGAAGTCTCAACGAATGCCGTCATCAGAATGGGTAGCCGCTGGGGACCACACGATGCATGAGTCGTTACAGGACCTAGCAAGGAGTCGATATCCATTGGTACTGCTGATGGTAGTGTAAGACAGACGTCCAACACGCATTCTTCTCCGCATAGCAGACATCGAAGCACAGGTAAGATGCAATCTTGCCAGATTGGTCTGAATGAAAGAAACCAGGTTGTATTCAGATCTCTTAGCCGGGCCAATCCGAGGACCTTAGTGATACGGTCTCGGTATCGTATTGCTAGGATTGTTTCTTCCATCGTTGCTGGAGTCTTGTCTGTGGATTGGCTTGCCATATCGGTGCAGAAGGAGCAAAAATAAAATTCCTGCCACGAGTCCCAGGGTAGGCCGCCAAACACAGAATGGACAAAATTTGGGAAGATGCCCAGAACTGTTTCAAAGGGTGCTAACAGTCCCGAAAAAATTGTCTTAAATACATGTGCGATGCCACTGGTATCAGACATGTTTCAGATTTGGCTTAGTGTTTCTACGAAATGCACGGGGCAATTTGTCGATAAAAGGGAATGTATCTCTGTCAATGTCCTTGCCACTTGCAGATCATACATTTTTTTCGGTGACGTTAAAGGCACAGTTGTCTGTAAAAGAATAGACTTCATTCTGCTTAAAGTATCAATCCGAATAGAAGAGATATTCAACGAAGGCCATAACGCAGCCCCCATATCTGGATTGCTGTGTGGATACAATACTTGCATACAGCAAACGGCCCTGGAAGTTACAGTTGTCTGGTAGGCTTTTCCTGGCAGCATGCCACAACAGCTGTGGTCACTTATCAAAACGTAACTGCCGTTTGAAAGTGGTCTAAAAAATAGCTCTATCTGTTTTGCAGGCGTGCCATGCAGGTGAAATGAAAGGTTATTTGAAGACCCTTCGCAGGCTCCATGCAAGTTAATACCTTGACACAGAAGTCTACCGCTTAGTGATTTTTTACAATTTTTACCACTAAGGAATGCCTCCTTGTTCCCTTCACTATAACATCTGTGTGTATAAGGTAAATCCCAGGTTGATTTGATGTATTCTTTACCCAACCTTTCATACTGGCCGGCAGGTATATACTCTTGGCAGTATTTAAACTGGAAAGTTGTTATCGGAATTGTAATTGTTCCGTGTATTATCCATTCAATGACAGGTCTCTCTGACATTGTCAATGGTAATCTCTCAAGTTTTTCAATGCTCAGAATCGTATAGTCTGCCCCTTTTTGTGCCAAACTGATTTGTTTATCAGTAAGGTGAAAGATACCTTATAATGACGTTGTGTTGATTAAACGCCATGGTATATAGCCTGAACGCAGATTTTGCAACGTCCAAACAAGCTGTACAATAGAACGTAATTGAGACTGACCATGTTGTAACATTAGTAAGTCCTGCTCTATTATATCAAAAGCAGATGATACAATGCTGTCCAGTAAATATATTCTGGAGGACAGAGTCGTTAACCCATCGTCCACTACAGAAAGTGATTTTTCCAAATTTATACGATCAATTTCTCTTATTTTTTCTGCTGTCTCAATTTGCATTACTTATCAAGCCAAGCCAAGCTTCGTTACACGCAGCATATATACCGGCCGCTATGAAACGTTTTTAACGCTGTTTGCGTGGTCCCAATATGAAATCACGCAAGTCAGCACCGTCTTTAAGTAAAGTCAAGTGTTGCTTCATTTCAATCAGTGTGGATTTCTCTAGCTACTCAAGGCATCATTTCCCTACACTGTATGTTGTAACTATCACTAGATGTTGTCTCTGGGAGTATCTGGGTCTGGCTTGGTCATTTTGAACCCCTGCGTTTTGTTCAGGAATCTATCTTGACAGTTGATCGTGTCTGTTGGCCAGATCAACCACTTTTTCCAATCATGATGTGTTCTGTTTTGGTGTAAAATATGGGATACGTCTATCTCCACATCTGTAGTGCTGTCACTATCAGTTATGGGTTTCGGAATAGATGGTGTATTTAAGTCTTTTATCTTAACTAGGGCAAGACAAGTAGTTTGTTGAATTGTGTCATTCAAGAATATCATTTGTTCTGGGACCAATCAGGCCCTAAATAATGCTTCTAGGCCTTGTACTTGCCAATCTTTGGTACCCCAGATTGTTTTTGTTCCAATTGTGTTTTTCCCAAATTCGAAACCAAATGTAGACATTTTGTCATAACATTTTTCAGAATAAATCAATTTAGTATTTGTCAACATTGTTTTCATTCCTGTCTTAAATAACATTTTAAAATAAAAAGTTTCTGGATCACTGTTATTAAACCCAAAGAAGTACTGGGATTTCTCATAAAATGTTTTCGAACTGCCTTTTGGTGGAGTTGGACAGTGTTCCCATTGGTTATAAGATAAAACATCTCTAGGCTGAGCAGTTTTATGCAAATAGTGATCACCATAATGATTGTAACAGTATAACTCATCATAATTTGATGAACCCTGTAAGTAATCATGTTCTGTAAATTTGGCTGAGATTACTAAATCTGACATCATATTATTAATGTTTTCAAAGTCCCAATTATCAGAGAAGGTACTTGGTGTCACAAAGTCACTTAATGAAACCTTGAATTGATGTGGATATTTCAAGAGCTCAACCGGGCCAAAAATGTCAAAATCAGTTCTGTCCCATGCCACCCCACCGGGTATAGGATTGGCTGAGATGTTTACAGATGTCAGTTCTCTTTTCTCGATGTGGGAGGATGTGTGAGGCTTTAGGACCAAGTTGATGTTCTGACTTGCTGTGTCCATTGTACTATATTTTCCATCAATGAATTTTCCCAAACATAGAACCATGATGAGCCAAAGCAGGAGAGTAAGTACACCTAACACAATCCAAAATTTAATCCATGGTGAAATCAGATATGTTTCTTTTAGTTGGTGAAAAAGTTCAATTACTTTGTCTTTGAAAGTTTTTGTTGGAGGCGTTTCTTCATGCTCGCTTGGATCTTCAGAGTAGTCATCGAAATTGATGAAGTAGCCAGATGCAGTTCTGTCAATTGTTTGATTTTTTTCCGGATTTTCATTTGCTTTTGCATTTTTCTTTGTTTCATTAGCATAGTCAGAGGTTATATCATTATAGACTGGTGTTTCTTGACGAACTGTTGCAATTTGGGTTTCAAGAGACACTAGTTCCATGGCATTATTGCATAGTCCTTTGTTATTCACTGCAGGTTTATCAAATGTGATTAGTCTCTCAGTATGAGCCTCTTGGATTGTAGCAAATTTCGGTATTCTGCTATTTCTTGGGAATCCACTTGGCCTACTACTTATTATTGGCCACATGATTGGGGTTTTACCAGGTTGATGTATACAACTCTGTTTTCCTTTTTACCAGCAAGGGGCGGTATTACAACTGATCTTGTTCCGCTGATAGCTAAGAAGGCCCAAATTCCTTCTTCACCGCGATCTTCTCTCTGACCAGATCCCCCATCTTTGGAATCCAGACAGGTCTTGCTGGGACAGGTGGTTTTTCTTCAGTGCCTGTCGGCTGTTGTTTCAACTTTATGTTACTCAGGTTTTTTCTTGTTTCAATTAAATCCTGTAAAACAGCCAAACGATCTTTGATATCAAAGGATTTTTCTTCTACCACTGAAGTGTGACAATCAAGATCCTGAATGAGCATTCTAGTGCTGAACAATAGTTTGTATGGAGTGAGACCTTTTTGAGAATTTCTTGGCAGATTATTAAGACTACGTTGGACACTTGTTAAATGTTTGACCCACCCATCACCTGAACCTAATACCCTCGCCGTTATAGATTGCTTTATGTCCCGGTTTTTCTTTCCACTCCCGCATTTCCCTCAGGATGGAACGGAGAAGAGTACCGCAATGCAATGCCCATGCTGTTCATGGCCTCTTTGTAAGCTTGAGAGCTAAACGCAGGACCCTGATCAGAATGTAGCATGCCAATTGCGTATGTGCCGATAAAGCCTCGCAAATCTTTTATAACAGTTCTGGCGTCAGCCGATTGCTAGGGTCTACATTTTAAGTGAATTCAGTCTTAATAATTATGGGGACGCATTCCTCCGACTGGATTTCTGCGCTATAGATAGCCTGATGTTATCTAATAGTGGTGTCTGGGCTATTGGCTGGTCCGGTTCACAACTGCGATCTCTGTTGCAGTCCTCACAATTTCTTGCAAAATTGTAGACATCTACGCTCATTCCCGGCCACCAGTACTCTGATTGTATTTCCTTCAGAGATTTAAGGATCTCTTGGTGCCTCAGACCAAATCCCTTGTGTGCGTCTTCAATCAAGAAAACTCTCTGGTTCGTGTTTGGAATTACTCTATCCCCCACTCCAGGGATTCAAACAAACGGAACAGAGTTTGCATCAATTATATATGTATTACTGAGTGGATAGTTGAGAGGTAATGCTGCATAATCGCCTTTTAATGAGGCTTTTACCGCCAGCATGGTTTCCCCATCTATGTGTTTTTCTGAACGCTTTTGAGTGGCTACGGAAGCCGGTTGAACCGCTTCCGCTGTGGCTCTGTTAGCCAATGAATTCCCTGCAACGTTAATGCCATCACATCGATGACTGCGTCCGTGTATCACGTGAGTCTTTTGTAGTTCTTTCTTTACAAGAACTACTTGTTCCCAAAGCGTTTTATGCTTTATTATGGAACCTGTGTCATCTTTGTAACCGTTATTACTCCATGTCTGCATGTCACTGTTGTATGATTTGACGCTTAAATACGAATCACACACTATTAGTGTGGGGAATTTGCGATCGGCATTTTCAAGCGCCATCTTTAATGATCTTATTTCAGCTCGCTGAGCTGAACAGTTTCTGAGTGAATCATTTTTGGTGATCATTGGTTTGAATTTACCAGAGCGCCAGCGACCTTTAACAATCGCCCACGCTGCATTGTAGGATTTTTTATCTACATTGTAGTGTTGTGCGAATCTGTCCATATAGATTACGCAGGTGTATTGTTCCAGAGGCAGAATTTCGATTGGCAGAGGATATTCTCGTTCTTATTCTAGATCATCTAGTTTTTTCAGTTTCGAGTCAAAATAGTATTTCACGTCTTCTGTAGCAGAAGATTTTCCCATTCTATTCATTTTGGATCTAATGCCACAGTATTTAGATTACGTGGACTTGTTAATGCCTCAAGGGCTGATTCTGTTGTATAAACAGATATTCTTTTGCCTTGGGCTAGGGCTCTTTCTTTCGCTACAGCAGTTTGAACCGCTGTCAGAATTTTTTCTGTAGAGCTGAATTTCATTTCAGCTTGAGTGTACAAACGTGATTTGTAAGCTATAGGTACCATTTCTCCCTCATTAGAGGTCAGGTGAATCCGTATCTTCCTGGGATGACTCGGATTACAAGATTGCGTATGTTCTCGCGAGTTTGTAATTTTGTTTTAGCTAACATGTCTGTTTGCAATGATCTCAAAATCTCTGTGTGTTTCTGAGTCCAATTGATCTGTTTGAAATCTGGTCTTATCAATTCATAGAGAGGTTTAACCCTCTCTGCATAATTTAGAATGTATGTTCTTCCGAAATTCCGGATACCTAGTATTGATTGTAAATTCTTCGGCGTTTTTGGTGCTTGGAGTACAGCACATTTCTCTAAGAAATTGACTGGCAGGCTTTTGCCTTCACTTGATAATTCATATCCTAAAAATAGGACAGTTAGATGGGCAATTTGTGACTTTTTAAAGTTGAATTTATAACCCTCTGATGCGAACCCAAGTATTATGGTGTTTACTCTTTTTAAGTGAGTCTCCAGGTCATCATCTGTGAGATAGATGTCATCGACATAGGATAATGCCTCATCATCATATATTTGTAGTAACTCTGTTACCCTTGCTGAGAATAATCCTGGGCTATTCTTGAATGCCTGAGGGAGTCGGCAAAATTGTTTTTGCGATCCCATATTTGAGAAAGCGGTCAAATACCTGCTTTCAGCTGCAATATTTTGACAGAAGAATCCATTAGAGATATCTAATGTCGTATTATATTTTTTGCGCACAATGTTATTCATTAGTGCTGCACTATGTGAGTTTTGTACTGCAAATGTTTTACAACAGGAGTTAAGGTGTCTGTAGTCCAAAACTAGACGATATAAATCGTCTGGCTTGGAGACAGAAAACAAAGGATTGTTCATTTGAGAGGTGCATGTTTCGATCACCCCTTGATATTCAAGTTGATCTAAGATCTCTCTGACTTGCTTTTTAGCTTCTTGTTTAACTGGGTACTGCCTTTGTGCAGTGGGCTGATTTTTTATCTGGATTTTGTGGTGAGGAGAATCCTCATCCCATCCTACATGATTTTTGTATAAAGCAGGAGCTTGGGCCACTGCCCATTTTCTTGCCAATGTGTATTTTTCATGAATCGGAATATGATTTGAGAAGGCAGGCATAATCATTTATCGCCATGAGGGCACTCCCTGACAAACTCAGGTGGCCAGTCTTTCTCAGCTAACAGGATGTCATAGCCTTTAGAAAGTTGTTCCCAAAAGAGACCTTTTATTTTCCTAGTTTTATCTCCGTCTATACGTAATGTTATTTCATATAGTTTATGGGGCACACTAACTCGTGTGTCTGCAGCTTCCACCTGAATGTATTCATTTGTGTCCACTGTCTCCAGAAGATTCATCAGGATCTTGCGAGCTATTGTCACTTCTGCTGCGCTGTCTAGCATTGTCTGTGCCCACTCTCCGTTTTTCAGTTGTGTCCTCAGAATTCTCGGCATGTTTAATTTTAATACTTGCTACCTTCTTTTTGGGAAATTGTAATTTTTTACTTTGATGAGCAGGTGCCTTGTCTTTGGACTTGACGTGCTCTTCTCTGTGTTCTGACCGTCCTCTTCTTTCCGATTTTTGTGAGGAAGATCGAGAAAGATTGAGTGAGAAGGCTCAAGAGGAACGTGTATCAACATCTTGATATCTGTCAGGTTTTCTTATTTTAGCCCTATCTCTAAGGTTATATCTTCTTTCCGAGGGCTCCCTTTGGGGAGACTTGCCTTCTCGGCCTGGAGATTTCTCTCTCCGCTGAGGAGACCTTCCTCTGGACTGGACATGTTTTTCCCTGGGAGTGGATTGTTTATTACCATCCCAACTCTTTTTTGGAGTTTTTAAATTATTTTTAATAAATGTTTTTTCAGGATTTTCAGTTAGTTGGGGTTTTACCGGTTTCCCACCCAAACTATCTCTTCCTAGTTCTTCATAGGATTTTTCTATGATTCTGGCGAGTTCAAATGGTTGGTCTGCTATATCTGTTTCCTTCAATTTCTGGAGGTACTTTATATCATTCCTTGCCAATTGAACTAATTCTCTATATGCCTTTGTTAATTCTTTTAGTTTAACTAGGAGTTCTTCGTTTGACATTGTTTCGATGTCTGGGTGTGTTGCGTAACTGCACAGGACCGGCCCCATTGCTGCTGGTCTACCTAGTGGACCGAGCCTGGTGATGTGATTATTATGTTTTAGGGCGCCATTAAACCAGAGCAGGTGCTCTTGTTATTTAGTGGGATTTCGATGTCCTCAAAAGGAGTGTATTCTCCCGGAGGTTCCTCTATTTTGTAATAGTGGAAGTCTTTTGTCACAGCGTGTGCTGCTGGAAAATGTATCCATGAATAGAATACCTCTGTCTGCCGATATTCATGTGCCCCTACCACGAATATGACTGTACCACCTCGTGGTGTCAGTCCGTTCTCTATAGGTTTAAGAGTTATAGTTCTTCTTATATTGACCGGAATGATTATAACACTCGGGTCATTTTCTTGGAGGGTTGTGTCATCCTCTAAGAGTCGAGCTGCTAAGGCTTCTCTTTCTCTCTTTTCGTCACTTTCTGACATTTTACTGACTGAAAGTTTTCTGTTGCAGATCGAGTTTCAAGGAAACAAATATTAGGTGCAAAATATTTTGGAACACTGTATCCTTCAACGTTGATCAAACCAAAAAACTAATACATAGGATTCTCATCCTACTAAGTTCCGGCGGATATTAACCTTTCACCCACTCCAGACGTCTTTTGGAGTTTTTACGGGAAAAAGGGTTCTGTGTGAAAAAGCACGACTGAGTTACTCTAGTGTCATGCGTTAGATTATCGCTTTACCAAATGTTGGGCGCCATGTAGTGTAGTTCCTATTTTCCCAATAGGCTCTGCACATTGGAATAACATAAACAGCAGTGTAGACGTAGGACTGAGGTCATCTAGGTCCCTACTGACTATGTTAAATTTAATTTAGGTTAGCGCCAGCTAGCTCAGAGGTCACTAAAACTTTCTTGAATGAATAGGGAGGGATGAACTTCCCTGGCACAGACAGGCAGGGATTCAGTTTCTGACAACCGCATAAACATGACAACTTTGCTCCCTCAGAATAAAAGTGTATCTCTAGAGTCGTGTAAAAACAATAAGCAGCTATTTCACTCAGTCAACCGTGCATACTTAGTTTCACCAGAGTGCAGAGAAATAGAGCGAGATGCGCGTTTTCAATAAAAGGTGTTATTTATTGAGCAGTCTTCTTTCTCATGCAAGAGAAATGAACTGCCACAATTGCAATACTTATCATAAAGTAAAGTGCGTACAGTAAAAGTAGTATTATGAAATAATACTGTAAAAGCATTGATATGGTTTCTTAGCCATATGATACTTTAAAATGGATAAAATATATACATACGTAAAACATTTGACTAACGTACTCAACTGGTGCTTCTAACTACGCCGACCCCGGTGTACCTGACCTCAGCCTAATACTTGGGAAGGAGTAAGTAAGTAGCAGTTTAAGTTAAGTTGGTTAAGATTGTTTTGCCAAGAATCTGCATCAAGAATTCTCTTAAGGGTTTAGTCAGCTCCGTACCTTGGTAATAGAATGTGGGAGGTCTGGTATCTCTTTCCTCAGGACCCGATCTCCCAGCAACCCGCAAGGGTAGGCTGGAAACACCGGAGCTGGATTTTCTCGGCTGGAGAAAAAGACAGCGTCTCTCTCAGTGCGTCAAACGGGAGGGGCGGCTTCCGTGGGCTCTCGCATCAGCTGGGCTCTCGGGCAAGTAGATGGCCGCTCTGCTCCAAACCCCCATGTGCTTGCTTAAGGCAACTCTTGGTATATTTATACCTGAAAGGTGCCGAGTTTGACGTAAGGTTGGACATAAGACGTCAATAAGAACTAACAGTTCTTTCTGGACTCCAGGAGTTCTTGTTCAAATCAAAACAAAAGCAGGGGGGGATTTCCCAGGCTGCTGGAGGCTTGGTTTGTTTAAAGAACGCGTTGTGCTTTCTAGGAGTCGATGGGAGTAGCCGTGCTGTGCTTTGGACTGCATGGGCTATTACTGAATATAGATATGATTTGTATGCCTTTATCCAGATATTATTGATTATAACCACATAAGGGCATGAATCGGGAATATCGAATTAGGGTCCTCGATAGAAACACAACAAGATATGGCATAAGAACAGGACTGATGAAAGGATCAGTGTGATGTGTAAGATGAACATGAGTGAGGCAGATTTGTACTAAGATGAAGGATTTGAGCTGGAAGAAAGTGATATGCATTTGAGGTGAGGTGAGTTCATAAGATATGAAAGAAGTGGGTTTGGTGAGGATTGGAAGGCAGATGAGCGCTAGGGAAATACAAGATCATATATTTATTTATTTGCAATTTGTATTGCGCAAACTAAACCCGAAGGTGTCAAGGCGCCTATCAAAACAGATCAGAAAATTTGCAGAGCATCACTACAGGTATGCACGTGTAAAAAGGTGGGTCTTCAAAGCAGATCTAAAAGCTTGTAGAGTGGGGCGGGACCTTACATCCAAAGGGAGAGCATATATGTTGGATGAGGTTACGATGATAAGGAAACCAGTGAATGATGGGTGATGTTGCAGTAGAATGGATCAGAAGCAAGTTAGGAGGAAAATAGAGGGAAGTCTAGTTGAAGAGGAGTTGGGATAAGGATTATGAGGAAGGTGACAGGCGGATAAAAGAGAGTTGACAAGATGATGGGTGAGAGGTGAAGTAGCAAGATGAAGTTTGTTAAGCATGGAGAGGTGAGAGGAAATGGAAGATAGATGAACAAAAGGAGTAGGGGGTGGTATTCAATAGGCCACTAGAAGGAGTATGTTCAACCTATGTAATTTGCGGTAGCAAAATTACTGCAAAATTACACGTAAAAATGCACCTCCCACTCACAAAATAAACGGAACGGCCCATTTGGGTAGAAATTCACTTACAAGAGTAATTGTGAGTTAATTTCCATTTGCACACATTCAGAACACTGACATTCATGTTTCCTGTTCACATTACTAAAACTAGGGGTGGGCGGCCAGCTACGCTCCGTGCACGGAGTGTGCGTAGTGCCGCCCACTCCGCATTTTGCGGAGCTGGCGGAGCCAGGCGGCACTACGCACGCTCCGCAGACGGAGCGTAGCTGGCCGCCACCCGCCTCCCTCCCGCCCTCCCTAAATACTTTAAAATAAAGGAATGCAATAATTTAAAAAGCACTTACCTTGCCGCCGCTGCCCGCCGCGTCCCCGGGGCTCGTTATCTTCCGTCTTCCATCTTCTTTAGTAATGCGCATGCGCGGGCGGCCGCGAATGCGCATTTTCACGAGAAAATGCGCATGCGCGGCCGCCCGCGCATGCGCATTACTAAAGAAGACGGAAGATAGCGAGCCCCGGGGACGCGGCGGGCAGCGGCGGCAAGGTAAGTGCTTTTTAAATTATTGCATTCCTTTATTTTAAAGTATTTAGGGAGGGCGGGAGGGAGGCGGGTGGCGGGGCTGGCGGCCAGTGGTTTTGCGGAGTGGGGCTACGCGGAGTGCGGAGGTGGGCGTAGTTTCTCGCCCACTTCGCGTAGCTCCGCGAAGCCCCACTCCGCCAACTCCGCCCAGGGTTAACTAAAACCAGAGTTGCAGCTCACTTTCAAAAATAACAATACATTCTCCCCAAAATTACACAATATGGCATAATGGAGTAATTACAGAAATGTTGTGTAAATTTTGTTATGCAGAAATACAAAAATTATGCTAATTACGCCGGCGATTAAATTTCGCCCAGGCCTGCTTATGGGCAGGGATCTGGGGTATTCAGAAATGGTGGTCATGGTGCAGTTTGTGATCAGAAGTGGGATGGTGGTAGGAATGAAAGTGTGGCAGATGTAAGGATAGGGACCTAACTATTTCAAAAAGGGTTTTTGAATATGTGCTGACTTATAGCATTAGGAATTGTAACTATGGTAAAGTTGAATTGGCAGATCTGCTACTCTATCACCTTTACTCATAGTAGATTCAGTACTTCATAAACGCATATGCTTTTCCACCAATATATGTTGATACTTGGATAATCTGACATTCCTCTCTTTTTGTTATATCTTCTTCGCTGATGGGTGGAGTAAATATGATAGTGCTGATAAACAAGTGTCTGTCTGAATAGTCTGACATGCTTCGATTTGTTTTATCTTGTAGTTGAATGTGTGTGGAAATTACTCATTTTTTGGGGTTTGCTGGTGTTAGCCCAGAGACGTGTGATGAATGGGTGAGTGTCCTGTGTAGTATATGAGAAGGAAATTGGCAGTACCCAGTGGTTGTAGGGACATTGTGTCAGTAGAGGAGTGTAGTGTGGAGAGAGTAACTTGGGGAGATTTACTGAGCGTGAAGGGATGGAAGTGATGATAGATCTATATAGGTGAGGTGAGAGAAGGGCACCGAGAGGGGAAATGAAAATTAATGGTGAGATTGAGAGTAGGGAATGGAATAGATGGCATTCATGCATTCCATTGTTCCTTCACAATGACATTTGCACGTAATGTTTATCATCTAGGTTGAGAAGGAGTCTCTGGGGTGTATGCATTTCCTGTATGTGCCTTCAAATTATTGTGCAGAGACCACAAAGAATTTCAAGGTCAAAACTAATGATAAAATAATGTTTCTTATATTCTAACAGAAAATCGAGCCACCTCCTTTGCTGCAATGACATAAGGCCAGCTATACTCTAAAGTGCTCTTATATAGCCTGGTGTGACTGCTCATATCAGGCTTCATGACCACACCATTTGAGTATCCTGAAAGTTTCTTGTTTTAAAAAGAGAGGAGCAGATTCCAGATTGTTCAGAAAAGTCTTAGAACCAGTTCTTGCAAGTGGATGCCAGTAATATTTAAATAGCCTATACAATATTTAGCACATTAGAATCTAATATCAGTATATGTGACAGCCATATTTATTTCATCTTGAATTGCCAAATCTTGAATTTAGTCAGGTTTTTGAACACACCAGTTACTTTGACATACAATTACCAGTCTACCTATGTAGGCTGTTGATCCACTTTTCCATGCAGACACAATATTTGTTCCTATTGTTTTTTGAGGATAAACCTCAACAACCAAGGAAAGGGTTGCCAGTGCACCAGAGAAGTATTCTGGTTTACCCTTAGGAACCTCTGGGTTGTTCACTAAAGTGGTGCTGCTATCAGTTTTACTGAAAAGCATACATGGAATTAGTTTAGCAATAATATGATCGGCGTGGGGTAGCTTTTCACCAGGTAGTGAATTATATCTGGCCCCTTCTTCACACAAATGTTCAATAGCCGTCCCTCTAAATTAGTGATCCCCCAACCCAGTTTCATCTATGAGTGCTGAATGCCTCTGCAACACTGCCACCTCATCATCTTCTACCATAGTAGGGGTTTGCATCTGTGGTAACGTTTCTGTTGGCATGACGCCTTCTGTGCTTTGTATTTCTCGAACAGAAGAAAGCAAATTGAAAAACCCAACTTCCCAGCAGTAATTTCTCCTTGGGACAAATCTCTGAGCTTCTCTTCATCTTACTTGGCACCATCTCAGTTCCCACTTGAATAGGGTTTGTTTGAAATCCCAGCCTTTGTGCTACATAATCCTTTCACTTCTTGATTCCCTGTATCCTACTTCTTAAATTAATAGTCTTGTTCATGCTACACCATTTAAATTGGATGATTAGATTTGGCTTCACGCTAATTCCTTTGTATTTCAATACCATTGTGTTGAGGTGTCTCTATGTCCAGTTATTTTAGAATTTGAAACAATTAACTAACCTTATTTAGTTGTCCGTTGATGATTATGCAGTAAGAAGAGACACTGGCTAATTGATTGTGGATTAACGATTTATTCCACCACACCACACTTTCATGCTGTGAAAAACAACCATCCGAGTGTGTCTCTCGAAAAGGTCTAGAACTAATGGGCCCAGCCATTTCAATTGATAGCAGAGTAGGAGGGTTCGCACATGAAATAAGGGGAGAATCTAGAAGTGGTCTAGAATAGATGGAGCTTAGAACCCTGAAGCCCCGAATTAGAGCCCAATGATTGAGGACGGAAGGCACAGAATCTGGCTGAAAGCAACAGAGTTTGATGGAGCAGCAAGATCAGCAGCGTAAGGAGGATTGAGTATTAATGGGGTGTATGTAGTATGCTAGATTGTGGTTTGATTGGGTGATGTCTTGCAGAATTGGAGGGAGAATCAAATGAATGTGGTTTCGGGTCTGATGTGGCCCAGGGATTGAGATTTGAGTTGCAGGTCTCAAAGTGGCTTCAGATCCCGGGATATTAATGGGTGTAGAACAGTGGTTCCCAAACTTTTGACTCCTGAGAACCCCCATTGAGTCACCACTGGAAGCCGGGGACCCCCAAGCAATTTGTAGGATTTAAATTTCAAACATTAAAACAGTAATTAAAAAAAATTAACACACGTGTACACACAAAACAAATACTCAAATCACTAATGATTTTAGAGGCATATTTACAAACCCCTATCACCATGGGTACATAACTTTTTGAGATGTTCCCGTGGCTATAGGGGCTTTGCCTTATTTACAAGGCAACGTTAAGCCACCTAACGTGGTTTAACGGTGCCTTAACAAAATAAGACCCCCTTTTACTCAATGCTTAGCATGGGCAGTGGGTGTCGCGGTGGAAGTTTCCCCTGCAACATCCATTGATTTTGACGTTGCCCCCTATTTACAAGGGCAGCGTAAATGGGAGGCAGCACCAAAATTAAGGCCAGGGAAAACCTGGTCTTAACTTGGCAAAACAAGGTGAAATGACACTTTGGATCTTCCATGTGTGCTGCATTAATCAGCATACATAGAAGTGACAAAACAACATTTTTAAGATTGTTTATGTGCAGGAAGGGGGACCTTCCAGTACATAAACAATATTCCCCTGTTGAGTGTAACGCCAGTGCAGGGGAAACGCAGGCTGCACCATATTCTTGTACATATGGTGCAGCCCTGCGTTTTTTTCTGAAGTGGCGGAGTGTGTTGTTAAGCCAAGGAGGCTAACAACACTCTCTGCCTTTATGTTGTATTTTATATTGAAAGAATTTGCAAGAAAATGAAAAAGGTTAATGGGAAGGTTGGTGCCGCATCTCCAAGACTAACTTTCCAATGGTTGGTTTTATTTCGCAGTACGAGGCTCCTGCTCCTGCCAGGGCCAGACTGGATACCAAAAGTAGCCCTAGGAAATGATTTCAGACCAGTCCCCATATGGTGCCCAAGTGCAGTGATTGAGCCTGACCACTACAAATGGGGCTTTGGGAGGCTAAATGTAGGAAACAATGGTGCAGTCTGCAACACAATTATCATTATATATTGAATTGTATTAGCTTTTAAAGAATAGTAAATGAGGTCTAGCAACATGGTCAGCCAAATATTTCAAGCTAACCACTTCTTTTTAAGCTTTTGAAACACACCTGTTTATTTTACTTTATTTTCCTGGACTGCGCCTGAATTTTAAGCTGTTTGGGGGGCTTGTAAACAACAATTGTACTTTGTGCCGTAACTGCCTTCTCTGAAAGGTACAAAGGGGTCGTAATTTGAGACTAGCACCATAAGGTCCTAACTGGAAAGTTTTAGTGCCTTCAGCATATGCTCCACGGTCCACCACAGCGTTTGCTGATTGAGTGGAGGGAGCGCGACACAATATTTTTCCCACTTCCGGTGGGAAAGTCGCGGGCGCCATTTTGGAGTAAGAGACGCTCTAGTCTATAATTTTGCTCGTTAAAAATGGAGAGATGGACGCGGAAGCGCGCAGCGGGTACGCCGGCGGCGCGCCAAAGGCAAGCCTGTCTGCGCCCGTCCGCGCCCGTGATGCGACCAGCGCCAGTCGCCCTGCCCATTTAAAATCAGGTAGGTTGTTCTCAGCTAGGCACCTATTAGATCTAAATTTTAGGGATGACTGTGAACAACAAATGGACGCGGACAGAATCATGGGCCCTTTATCATGCTACAAATGTAAGACTCAGATACCTTTCTGGGCTAAGGAGAAGAGAACTGATGAAGTAAAGGAGATGGCCATCAGAGGTACATTAAGGGAGGTTTGATAAACGCACAATCATTGGGCCTACATGCCCTAGAGGTCAAGGAGCTGATCATGGATAATGACCTAGACTTCTTATGTGTAACTGAATCCTGGCTAAATGAGGGCTCTAATCCGGACAATACAGTTGCCTTGCCACCAGATTTTATAATGTGCAGGGTGGATAGAGAAAGTGGGAGAGGGGGAGGGGTAGCCATCCTACAGAAGAAGACTCTACTATGGAAAGTTTTTTCGCTTCCGGGTCTTAGCGGAGCAGAACACATGGGTTTTTGCTGCACCATTAATAATACCTTCTCCTTTTCGGTGGCACTGGTGTATCATCCTCCAAGTAACAGTAAGGCTTTCCTGGACTCACTTGGCGATGCACTTAGTGAGGCTATGCTCAGGTATGCTAACTTTACGCTACTTGGCGATCTTAATCTTCACTTGGAATGTAGTGGTAGCCCAGGGGTCTCATCTTTTGTGGAGACAACTCATTTGCTGGGTATGGAGCAAATGGTTCAGGAGTCAACTCATAGGGCAGGGCATACACTGGATGTGGTTTGCACTAACCTTAGTACACTCCACATAGGAAAGCCATCCCCACAGATCTGGTCTGATCACAGTTTTATCCCATTAAATATTTTGATCCCTGTCAAGGATCACAGAGAAAAGAAGACAGTTGTAGGGCTCCCTAGGAAGGAATGGCAGCGCCTACTCACAAATAACTCGTTGAAAACAGTGGCACACGACAAGGTTCCAACTCTCACAGGGGCTCCTGGAGAGGACACTTGTCGGTTCCACGACTGAATGTCATTGTTAGGGGAGGAATTGCTCCCATCTGGTTGCCCGGTTGGATTAAGTAAAAGGAAATCCCATAGGGACCCCTGGTTCTCAAAAGAGCTAGAAGTACTTCACCTGCAATCCAAACAGTTGGAACGCAGATGGAGAAGGGGTTATGAAGAATCTAATTGTCTGATTTTTAAAACATTTAGGAAAAGATACCACACAGCTATTAAATCAGCAAAAAAGTCATATTTCCATAATAAAATAACTATGGCAAAACATAATCAAAAATACATTTTTACAATTGTAAAATCATTCTCTGATCCCAAGGGGGTACACATAGAAATTCCTCCCTGCCAAAAGTTATGTGAAGACATTGCAATCTATTTTGATGAAAAGATTAAGGCCATACAAAAGAACTTTGTGAACCAAGACCATTTGGAGCCTTTTGGGGCACAGGGGTCTACAAATAGTGATGGTAGTTCTGGCCTTCAAGCCTTTGAACCAGCCACTCTCTCCAAGACTAAGGAGGCGATCTTGGCTTGTAAATTGGGATCTCCTCTGGATGCTTGGCCTCCGATGCTTTTACATCATATCATCGACATCGTTAATCCAGTGATTAATGATATTGTGAACTTCTCACTAGCTACAGGGACGCATTGAAATTCGCCATAGTAAAACCCTTGAAGAAGAAGCCGAATATCGACTCCTCAAATCTTGCACATTGTAGGCCCATATCTCTGTTACCCATTTTGGGTAAAACCACAGAGAAAATCGTGTATAAGGAGCTCTCTAATTACCTAGAGTCAGTACAGGTTCTCCATCCCGTCAATCTGGTTTTAGACCAAAATATTCAACTGAGTCGGCGCTCCTTGAAATATTAGATACTATTAAATTTATTCTGGATGAGGGCAAGAGGGCAGTCTTGATTCTTTTAGACTTGTCAGCAGCGTTTGATTCCATCTCACACAAAATCCTGTTAGCCAGATTGAGATTGTGTGGTATATCAGGTCATGCATTGACATGTATCACATCCTTTTTGACAAATAGTACACAAGCGATCTCGCTTGGACCGTTTCTGTCATCAGTACAAGTCATTACCACAGGGGTGCCGAAGGGGAGCTTCTTTAAGTCCTCTGCTGTTCAACATATATATGGCCCATCTTGTCTCATTGATCTCTAATTATGGGATCGAAATTACGTTGTGCACCAACGATACCCAATTGATCCTCTCCTTGGATAAGTCTACTACCAATGCAGAGGGAAACTTTAAAATCTGTCTTACAGCGGTATTGCAATGGATGAGGGAAAATCACCTTTGTTGCAATACCAACAAGACAGAACTCTTACCAATTAGTAAAGATAATCCTTTTCATCCAAAGGATTGGTGTCCAGACAACACCACAGTGCCGCCATCAACGGTGGAAGTGGCTAAGAATTTAGGTGTGTGGTTTGTCTCTGCCCTTTCATTCAAGCCCCATGTTCTGAAATTGACCGGGACCTGCTTTGGGCTTATACGTTTTTTAATTTGATCCCTCTGGCAGCCAAGAAGACAGTCTCCTTGAAGGAATTAACAAAACTATCCTGAGGAGACTACAGGTGGTCCAACATGCAGCGGCCAGATTGGGTTTAGGAATACCACGTAGGGAATCGGCCTCAGCTGCATTGATGGCACTTCACTGGCTCCCGGTCCACAAAAGAGTTTTGTTCAAACTCTTATTGACAACTTTTAGAGCCCATCGTCATTTCGGCCCAGGATATCTTTCAGCAAGATCATACCACTGTAAGAACACTAAGGTCCACCGCGCAAATTTGCTCAGGGTTCCAGGATTTAAATTAGCCACCAGAGGCAGAAGATCAGCCACTGTGTTGGGAGCAATAGCCTGGAACAGTATGCCTAAGGAGCTCAGAGCTATCGAACAGGAGGGGCAGTTTAGAAAACTGGATATTCGAATTATCAGAGGCTTGCTGCCTAAAGCTAATTTAGGTTTATGTTACACTCCTGATCTGTTGTTGTTTGTAGCACCAGGAGACTCCATTAGGATTGGCAGTTCGCGCTCTATAAAATCACCTTTCATTTCATTCATTCATTCAATTCATTTCATGAAGTCCTGACTATGCACCAGAATACGAAAATCTTTCTGGGGGATCTTTAATGATTCCCCCACTATCACTCTCCAACAGTGCTTCTCATCTCTCCATACCCTGTCACGTGTTTTTCATTTTTTATAGCATCTCTCATACCAGTGTAGGATGTCAGAGAAATTTACATAACTCACATATAAAGCAAAGGGGACTACACGGTGTAGAACTTACATGTCATTCAAACTGGTAGGCATTTTTAAAAGGTGCTTGGTCTGGAGAAGCACAAACTCAAGATTCAGAACATAGCACAAACCTGGTTATCATTGACTTTAACAATGGAACATTATTTCCACCCAAATAAACCTTTTTAGCAGCACAGTATAATGTAAGACTGGGAAAAAACATAAGTCACAAACTTAGACCTTGCAGTTTTCAAGCAGCTGTTTGATGACAGTTTATAGGTCACTGTGCTACATTATGATTGTCACTTATGAACTGCACTTTAACAAAATAATCTCTCTGACAAAAGCAGTAACCCACTGACCTACGCATATAAAATACTTTTTTTTAAATGCATGGAACAAGTTCTTTGCAGTAGGCATATTAACCCTCTGTGCGACATTAGATAAGTCAAAGCTGCTACTGGCCACAACTCTCATCTCTCTCCAGCAGGGAAATTAATCACAGGCATTATCTTGACACTTTTATTGTTTTTGACAACTGCTAAATAAACAAGATACTTTGCAGTGCTTTTAAAACTGCTGCCTGCGGACCCCCTGGAAATGTCTCAGGGACCCCTGGGGGTCCGCGGACCACAGTTTGGGAAACACTGGTGTAGAAGACACAGAGATTGTGATTGTCTGACTGAAGAATTGAGGAGTTGTCGTGAGATGTCATCGGCAGTTCCACCTAAGACAGGGAACTTTGTGTGAATAGGTTGTATGGGAATTGTCTTGTGGACCTTTTGTACTGGTGTTAACTATACTAATTTGGGTGATCCACGCTGGTCGACATTTACTGTGTGTGAATGCTTTTGAGTCGTTGAATTCTATTGATCTTTTAGAGTGGCAGACAATATTAGATTTAAGATGGTTGTGGGAGTGAATAGGTACAGAGGAAATGTGAAGGAGGGTGAGCCGCTGGGAGAAGTGAGAGTAACATTGGGTTGTGCCACTCTGCCATAGGCTGGTTGGTGTAAAGCTGTGCTGGGATTGGCTGGTAGTCATCGGGAAGTCTGTGGTTGAAAAAGGATTGTTCCGTCATACTCAAGTGAACAGAAATTGCATTTCTGAAATCATGCTATGCTTTAGGGTGTTACAAGATCTTTTTTGGGTGATGAAGGGGTTGTTATATGAGTGGGTGAAGAGGTGCCACCCGAGGATACTCCAGCACACTATATGCCTGCAAACTTTGGCCTCCACACTGTAAGTTGGCTCCAAAATTGACACAAAATCACTCAAAAGGAGGGGGAATTGTGGCATATTCAGTTTAGGTGTGTTGAACTAACTCAGGGGAACAATGTTTGTGATGTGACTCTTGCCTAGACCCACTCAGTTTGAAGTGTTAGATGCATGGATGTGTATCGCTCATGCTAAGAAAAGGGAGAAATATCAAGGGAGGATGAAGAAAACTATGAAGGCTTATCAGGATGAACTGCGATATGCAAGGCTTAAGCGGCGGAGAGTTGATATCATTGAGGGAGAGAGGTTGTAGCCAGTGCTAGTAGGAGATGAAGGATAGGAGCAGAAGGACAAATAGAAGTGACAGTAGTGATAGTGAAGATAGTTGTTAGATGGGTTGTTAACTGAGCATCCTCCACCTTACAGTCCACAAAACGGTGAAGGGGGACGAAGCACTGAAAGCACCTAGAATATGGGGAACATATCAGCCCAGGAGCTCCGGATCCAGGGGTCATGGGAATTATATTGATAGGAGTAGGGGGGAACAGGAGTGTCCGTCTTGGGAGATATGGAACAGAATGGTGTTAATGTTGCTTAATGGTAGCCGGAAGCTCTTACAGTACCGGTTACCATTGGTCCTGTTGTTCCTGTTAATGACTCAAGTCCATGAAGTGCGACTTGAAATTGTTATCCTTTAGTGCCTTTGAAATCCAGTACCCCTTTAGAGACTACTACCCACCCTTCCAGTACCATAAGGCTTATACCTATGGTAAGCACTAGTTCAAATCTGCAAATGTGGGAGACTCCTGTGAGAGGACCAAGTGGCATGACTCAAGACACAAGTGCAGGTCAGAGAACATCTGAGAATCAGGACGTTCTAGATGTTGCAGACTTAGAGTCATAGTTGAGGGACCATAATAACAGCAAGGAGAGCCAGAATAGTAAGTCGAGTCAGGGTACCATCAAGGCTGCAATGAAGGTGAAGAGAGTGGATGTGGTGAGAAGGCTGAATTGGAGGAATTCATCAGTGGGAGTCTACCTTTAGACAGAATAGAGAACTATGAGCCAGATGACTTGTTGTTTGTGGCCAAGGATGTTCCTCAAATGGCGAGACAAGCACATGAGAAGTTGTCAGAAGTGGCTCAGAGGTACAGAGTAGATTTATCCTGGACAATTGCATTGCAGGGAAATTACAGTCTAACTTACAGTGATCAAGAATTATAGGAAAAGGAGTGACTAGATCAAGGACACACATTCAAGAACTGGTAATAGGAAAAAGGGCTAGGAGTATTCTAGAAAAGTGGGAGGAGAGGTGTTCAAAGAAGAAGAGTGTAAAAAAAGGTGAAAGGAAAGACACCACTTCCAGGAGGAGAAATTATTATTATTATTATGGACATTTATAAAGCGTCTGGTTACGCGCACTGGCGTGTCCCTGTGCTGTGATGGGAGAGAATGAGGAGGCCTAAGCTAGAATCAGCTACACAAGTATTGAGCGGAACAGGTGGGTTTTGAGAGCTCTTCGGAATTTAACCTCTGAAGGTTCCAGACGGAGCTCCAACGGGAGCATATTCCAACTCTTGGCAGCAAGGTGCCTGAAAGACCTACCCCCCATACGCGCTTTGTTAATTTTAGGGATAGCTACCAGGCCAGTACCAGTGGATCTGAGCATCCGCTTTGGTCTGTAAGGTGTGATAAGGCTCAGTAGGGGACTGGGCGCCTTTCCCCCAATGATGCGATGACACATGCATAACGCCTTAAAGGCGATCCTTTCACTAACTGGGAGCCAGTGAAGAGCCTCCAAGGCAGCTTTAGAGGCTGTTCTTCTAGGGAGCCTCAACACCAGTCGGGCTGCGGCATTCTGTAGCACCTGAAGGCGTTTCAGACTTCCGACCGTGGCCCCTAGATAGAGGAGGTTGGCGTAATCTAGTCGCGAGGTTACAAGGGCGTGCACCAGCGTCCGCCTAGCACCAACGGGGAGCAGGTCTAAGATCTTCCGCAGTCCCTTAAGGATGCCAAAACACACTCCAACCACACGACCAATCTGGGGAGTGAATGACAGGTCAGAGTCAAACATCACCCCGAGGTTTTTGGCCTGCTGACACGGCACAGGAGTGGTGCCTGGCATGCTGGCCACCATGCCGAAGACCACACAGACGGGCCACCCCCCACCATGAGCACCTCAGTTTTGGCACCATTCAAATTCAGGCAGTTGTTAGACATCCAGAAGGCAAGCTCCTGCATGCAGGCACTGAAGCTAGATGCGCAACATCGGGCTCCTGTGACAGCGAGATGACCAACTGTGTGTCATCGGCGTATGACACAATTTGCATGCCATGGCTTTCCACAATATTTGCTACGGGGGCCACATATGGATTAAACAGGGTTGGGCTCAGGACAGAGCCCTGAGGCACCCCTTGGTCCAGATTGATCATATGAGAGTAATATTGCCCCTGTCTAACCTGAAAGCCCCTATTGGACAAAAAGGATTGCATCCACTTCAGCGCTGCCCCTGTAACTGTGCCCCTGTTCAGACACTGTAGAAAGGTGAAATGTGCGACAGTGTTGAACGCAGCGCTCAGGTCAAGTAGGATGAGGGCCATCGTCTGCCCCTCATCTACCCCTTGCCTGACGGTTTCCGTGGCCATAAGCAGCGCTGACTCAGTGGAGTGGCGTGAGCGAAAGCCAAACTGAGTTGGATGGAGCAGACTGGCCTCCTCCACATAAGCCATCAGCTGAAGATTGGCCACCTTCTCCGCCACTTTGGCCAGGTAGGGTAAGAGTGAAATAGGGCAGAGATTGTCCAACCTTTTCCAACTTAGATTTGGCTTTTTTGGAGCGGAAGTACCACTGCTTGCTTCCATCTTTCAGGTGCAGTATGAGTCCTGAACGATAGATCTAAAACATCCCTAATGTAGGGCTCCAAGATCTCGATACTCCCCGCTAGCAGCTTCGGCGAGGCCGGTTCATGAGGGGATCCTGTCTTGATGGAGCAGCATATCTGCCGCAGACCATCTGGGGGTGGAGTGACAAAGTTCTCCAACCTATTTTCACCCACAGCATCCTGTTCAGTCTCTCTGAAATGCGATCCCCCTCTGTCTCCTCCCAAAAAAGCGGAGTGTACGGCAGCCACTTTTTCTGAGAAGAAAGCTGCAATACGGTTACATGATTCTTCTGAGACACTAGCCGGGTCAACAGTGTAGGGTGTAGATGCATATACACTACAGGAGGTGCCTAGTGAGGGTACATGCATGTTTCCTGGAGTTTGGATAACCTTGCTGCATTCACGAATGATTTCCCCAGATGAAGAGAGAAACATGGTGAGTGGTACAAGCAAGTTGTTCTCCTTGTTAAGATCTCAATAGTGGTGTGGATTGACTTAAACACCTTGTTAAAAACTGGGGTTCCTAGTGATCTATGGTCTGCTTGCAAGATAGATGTTGAGTGGCCAAGTGCTGAACCAGAGAGGAACTCAGTAACTCATGGTCCTTCGCCGATGGTCATGAAGAAGTACGATCAGGTGATAACATGGCTGCAGTCCAAAATAGCCTTACAGGACATCGATTGGGTTCAGAGAGATGGAACGACACAAGGACCTAAAGAATCAGTACTTGTTTAACAAGTTAGACCTGCTCGACTCTAAAGATATGGGACAGTTTTTGTCCAAATGTGTGACTGGACTGAGGCCGGAGATTAGCCTCATGATCCAACAGCACCAAATATGCTGGCAAAACAAATCCGTAGAAGAAATCCTACAGAATGCCAGATAATGCAGTGATGAGGTGGACTCAAAAAACAGGAGGGTAAAGGAGAAATTGATGTTGGTCCAAATGTGCAAAAAGGACAGCATGTGCAAGCAATAATGGGAGCTGTAACTTGTGGTCAGGGAAATGTCCCAGGAGCTGCACAAGCACAGCCAGTTGCTGGGTCGATGGACAAGGGAAGAGGGAGATGATGCAACCCAGAAGAAGACCTCTGCCTGTCATTTTTGTCATAAGATCAGGCATTGGAAGTGTGAGTGTATCCTTAATCTTTCAAATCAAGAGCAGGGAGGTGAAATCCTGCAGGTGACAGATGTTGTAAATCAGTTATCGACAGTCGCCAGGCTAAGATCATTTAATGCAGAATGGAATCAGAACCAGTTAGTGTTAGTGCCTCAGCCTCCAAGAATTTCATAGGGAAATCAACATATCATCAGATGCCCTTAATGGAAGCCCTGGATGGATTAGAACCAGACCCGTCCCTATGACGGTGCCGGAGGGGGAGGAAGACTGTACACTTGGCATACTCTTAGAGGTAGCCCAGAGAGGACCACATGTAGAATCAGGCTTATATGGTAATCCCATTCCCATTACATTCTTGATTTATACTGCTGCTACCCATTCTACTGTGAGATCTGCATTAGCCCCAACCCTGCCCCTCTCAGGAAAATCAATCCAAGTTATAGGAGTCTCTTACAAAAAAAATACAATCCATTTGACGGAAGAGGTCCTGTTGAAATTTGGTACCTTTCAGGATCACCATCAGTTTGTGGTGTGTGATTCGAGTTGGGTCTGTTTGCTAGGGCATGACTTGTTGTGCAAGTTGAATTGTACCATCTACTGCACATCAAAGGGAACCAAATTTCAGACTAATGATGAGGACATTGCTTTCAGATTGCTTAACCAGAATCTTTGCACTGCTATGTTTCCTTTATTAACAGTGTAAGATATGCAGCTGGATCTCAGAGACACTGACTCTCCAGGCGTATGGGAGTCAGGGGAAGAGATCAGACTGATTCGAGGAGTTGAGCCAGTCCAGATACAGGTCAAGCCAAAAGTTGAGTTTCCGAGGACACCTCAGTAAAACCTGATTCCACAAACAGTGGCAGTGTGTCATGATTCAGCATGAAGTCACACCTGAAGGTGGCTAGACTTCTCAATCACTGTAAAAACCCACCCCTTTCCCGTGCACTAGCACTCCTTTGTTATATGTGTGTGTGGTATAGGGTGTGATGTGATAAGTATACATTATGACTTGAAATAATAGTTTATTGTGATAGCCGTGTATTTCCAGTGTTATTGGAAATTGTATCATGAACATTTAAAATGCCTCTTCGTTTTTGCCTTGCGTTTTACAAAGACACTGAAAGCCTCTTAAATGTGCCATGCTGATTAATGGTTGCAGCCTTAAATGTGAGGTTTAGTCTTTCAGATTTCTATCTCATGCGCCGGTGGACTGTTTTACCGAGCGCATGTTTACACTGTGGCAAGACGCACGTATGCGTGAGGTGCGGCTGGGTGCGCTCCGGTATTTAAACCGCACCCAGCCTTCTGGAAGGCGCTTTGCCTTCCACCTGCAAGGAGAAAGGACGTGCGAGCTCCCGGTTGGATGAAATCCGCAGACAAACCTGGAGAAAGCAATTTGAGGCCTTCAGTCAGATGGAGTTTAATCCTGGCGTTTCCTTTACCCTCGTGGGAACCTGCAAAGACAAAAGATAAGTGATTAGAATTTAAGGCGCCCTTCGCAAGAAAGGAAAAGCAGAACAATTTTTGGAACATTTCTTTCTTCAACAAGAAAGTACAGAACTTCAGAACTTTTAACATTTGAATGCATATTTGAGCGTTTTTAGTGTCAGAGTTTCACCAACAGTGTCCAGAGTAAGAGGAAATTTGGAAAGGAGTTATTTCCAAAAGAATGTTGTAGTTTCTATGTGTATTTGCATATTTCTTCCTGTCTGTTCAAAAGGTTTTGCGTTTTAGAAAAGAAATACAAGAGATTGGAGAAGGAACAGGATACTAATAATAAGTAAGTCAAGGAAAGAAAAGGTTTTGGTTCATTTAAACTAGAAGGAGTGTGAAATAAAAGAAAGAGAATAGAAGTTTATTTCTTTAATTGTCATTCACAGAGAAACCTTTAAAGACCCGAAACCACAGCTCGCCAATACACGACAAGACGGGACGACTGAACTCCACTCATCGTCACTACTCAACTGGACAAGAAAGACATACTGGACGAAAGAAAGACAACTGCTGTTCGCAGGTAGGCTGGGTTAGGATTTACTGTAAGAAGGTTCAAAATTAGAGAGTGAGGTGACTACTGGATTCGAAAAGTTTACAGTTAGAAGTAATTTAGTTATTCATGTTGTTTCGCAGGTCGACAGCAGAACAACTACGTCCAGTACCGGCCCTCCTCCCCTTGGCCTAGCTCATATCTTGTAGTGTTTTAAACTTCCTCCAGGAAGGGGTTAGTCTTTAGGGAGGTTGGTCCCTTGCGTCCCTGCGAATTTTCCACGCGTCTCATAATCAAAACAAGGTAAGAGACGACGTTCTTAAGGATCCTGACACAGTCATAACACCTGTAATTGAATGTATGATTGCACAGGGCATCCTAAAGGAGATTATGGAAAGTCCATGCAATTCTCCTACTATGTGGTTGCAGAAGGCGAGTGGGAAATATTGCATTGTCTAGGACCTTAGGAATATTAATAGCATAGGTATTTCATGTTGTCCTGTGGTAAAGCATCCGTCTGTACTCCTATTTCAGATTCCTTGCAAAGCTGAATGGTTCATGGTTATCGGCCTCTGTCAGGCATTTTTTCCCATTCCATTGCATGAAGACAGCCAATTTCGATTTGCTTTCCGTCTGGAGAATCATGTCTTAACGTCTCAAGGGTATACTGAACGTCCATCCATACTCAATCAGATCTTGAAAGAGAACCTTGAGAGTCTTATTCTGCCCCCAAACTCAGTCCTGGTCCAATACACTGATGACCTTCTCATGGTGTCTGAGAAGTGAGATGCTTGCAGGGACAATACCATTGCCTTACTAAACCATCTGGCTAACAATGGGCATAAGCTGTCTCTGAGTAAGCTTCAGTACTGTCAGATTGAAGTACAGTACTTGGGCCATCGAATTGAGAAGGGCAAAAGAAAGGTACCACCAGAAAGAGTGGAAGCAATCATGAAAAGGAATCTGCCTAGTACCCAAAAAGAGGTCAGAATGGTCTTCTGAATGGTTAGTTACTGCCGACAGTGGATTCCTAACTTTTCCTTGATGGCAAGACCTTTGCAGATGCTGGCTCACAAGAATGTGTGTGATCCGGTCCCTTGGGATAACGACTGTCTACTTGCCTTCCTGGAGCTGAGAGAGTGCTTGTGTATTGCTCCAGCTTTAGTAATGCCTCATTATAAGAAAGCTTTGTCACTGTTCTGCCACAAACGGGAAGATTGTGCTCTATCTGTACTCACCCAGACATGTAAAGGTGCTCGTAGACCGGTGACTTATTTACCAGCTACTTTAGTTCCTGTAGCTTTAACGTTACCCGGATGTCTTAAGTCGTTGCTGCAAGAGGTGTCAGTACTGGACGATGTGAAAGCATTGTGATGGGTCATTATCTTTCAGTATATGTACCGCACTCAGTTGAGCTTTTGATGACAAGAACCAAAACCCAGCATTTGACAAATAACATGCTGACAAGGTATGAACAGGTGCTTCTTGGTGCTGAAAACTTTTCTCTGAAGCTGTGTTATGTGCTAAATCCTGCTACCTTTTTACCTATACCAAGTGCTGATAGGGAAGAATGTGAAGACCATGACTGTCTAAATGTCACTGAGCTTTGTACGAAATTGAGAGCAGCATCTACTATCTATACCATCTGTGGAGTGGTGGAGGCTGCTTGGTTACAGGAGCACATTCCGTACAAGTGTCTGAAATCATTGCCTTGACCCTTGCATTCCTCAGTTTGGAACAAATCAGAGCCACAATCTATACCACTAGCCAGTACGGATTCGGTGTGATTCATGACTTTGGACAGTTATGGTCACAGAGAGGGTTCCTAACCTCATCTGGGGCCCCAATACGAAATGGGGAGTATGTGAGACAACTGTTGGAAGCTTTACAACTGGCAAGAGAAATGGCTGTCGTTAAATGCGTAGCCCCTGGAAGGAGAATGATTTTGTTGCTATTGGAAATAGATACACTGATGAAGTTGCATGCTACTGTGCTTTTCATGCATGTGTTTTTAATGGGGAATATACTGGTGAGAGAACAGGGAAAACCAAACTCCACATGATGCTAGCAGCTCCTGACACATGGGATAAAGTGATGCATTTGCAAATGGAGGTCACAAAGGAGGAACAAGCGGGTTGGATTAGAGCAGGTTGTAAGAAAGGGAAAGATGACATTTGGATATCAGCTGATGACAGGGCAGTATTACTGGATTGATTATTACATCAAATGGTGAGGCCAATTCATGGAGCAGCTCACATAGAAAGGGATGTGATGGTGAGATTGTTCAGACAGACTTGATTCAATCTGAGGTTGAGACATATTCTGGTTGTTGTGTGCATCATTTCTAGATAGGTGAAAGCTTACCCAAGTAGGAAGTATGATAGCCTTACGGTAGCTAAGTTATTGTTGAGACAACTCATCCCTAAATTTATATTTCCAACTACTTAGGAGTTGGGAGAGGTATACATTTTCACAATGTGGTCATGAAGTTGCTGTTCACCCCTTATGAATGCAGATCAGAGACTACATCGTAGCTACAGGCAAGAAGCATCAGGAATGGTGGAGCAAATCAACGGTACCTTGAAATTGAGACTGGCTAAAGTGTGTGCTTCAACATCTTTCCAGTGGCCTGATACTTTACATTTAGTGCTAATGTGTTTGCACGGCATCCTTGACAGGAGAGCTGGGTTGTCGCCCCATGAGAGACTTATGGGGATAGCAATGTGTTTGTCTGTCGTGCCTCATACAGCTTTAGTGAACATCACAGAAGATTTGGTCCTTGCCAACTGTAAAGTATTGGCTCATGTGGTTCGTTCTGTGTCTTATCAGGTTGAAGCAGCAACTGCACAGACCTCAAAGGATCTCTACCATGCCCTGAATCCAGGAGATTGGGTTCTCATCAGAAAGCACGTCAGAAAAACTGTCTTGATTGTCATTGGTGTGGGCCATATCAGGTAAAACTAGTGACCACGACTGCTGTGAAGTGTTGCGGAGTGCTGAATTGAGTCCATGCCTCACTGACACCTAGGTCCCTCTGATGAAACAGCTCCTCTCCAAGAAGAACTTCCAGCCATGACAGAGGGGTCATGGGAGGGGGCAAGCCAAGCTGTAGAGGTACCTGAAGAGGATGGATATACACCAAGTCAATCTGAGGGGGGTTAAGCTACACAATATCCTTGTATAGACTGTAAGGGAGACAGAAACCATCCGCGTGTCAGAGAGTCTGATTCAGTGGAAGAGACTAGTGTTACAAGTGGTTGTGTGCAGTTAAGGAAGAAAGATCCTACAGGTGAGACCTGGGCAGTGAGACAGAGAAGAAGGAACCTGAGACTTGCGCCTGAAAGAATACATGCACCAATAGGGGCATCTTCAGAATCTGATCTAAGTGAGACCAAGCAAAACACAGAGAATGTGAGAAGATCCATGCTAGCTCGAGTGCCTTGTCGGTGGCATTCCTCGCCCAGTGGACTTATCTGGTTGCAAATGCCGGGGAGAGCGAGGTCCAAGATTTCAGTGCTGATTGTTGAGATCTTGCTAAGAGTTTCCAGGGATTGAATCCAATGCACTTCTGCATTGACGGTTCCTATCCCACCAAGGCTAAATGGCTTAAGGACTCTAATCTTGGAAGACATCCAATTCCCAAGCTTCGGAGCACTGCAGTATCCTTAAGAGATTGCAGCACTGAGAGCTGAATGGTTACAATGTGTTATTGAGGAGACTGGCTCTGACCTGATTAGGGATGTGAACTGAACTTTGAACTGTAAATAATTTGTTTGAAGAAGATAACATAGGCCCAAGTGGAAGTAGAATACATTTAGGAACTTCCATCTAGAAGAAGAAGAAAGAGGGCTAGGGAGATCTTACAAGCTGTATAAATACTGTAAAAGCAGAGACTGTTGAAAAGAACTTTCCAAGATTTCAAGGGTTGCTTGAGAGTTTTGTCATACATGGAGAGAGGCAGAGAAAAGAGAATCTGCGTGTTGATGTTCTTTCGAAATTTCATCCGAGCTACTCTAAAAAGGAGTCTGTAAATCTGAATAATATGCACAATTGTATTGTAGGTGCACTCATTGCAGGGATAGTTTTAGTAATAGCAGTAGTCATTATGGAGTCGATTTCAAGTTCGGCTGAAAGCAAAAATGATGGCATGGGGGTCCCCATCCACACCTACCACAGTTGTCCCAAATGAGGGTACACCAGGATCTGAGAAAGGCTTAATAGAGCAAATTAGTCACTTTCTTCGTGTAGACCTATCCATATGTGATTATAAATGGAATGCTTATGCTAAGTTGCTGTACGAGTATGTAGTCAATGTGGAAGTTAGGGATTGCTGTGTGTGCATGCAATTGCCTTCTTCAGTTGAAGAGGGAATACGCTATTGTCACTTACCCTTGACTTATGGCATTAGTTGTAGTCTATTCCTTAGTATGTTTTATGAAGCGGCCATTATGAGTACTACTTTTTAAATTATGGTGTTGTACTTTCAGAAATACCTGTATACAAACATCTGAATAAATACAATTAATATAGGAGAGTAGAGAGAATGGCAAATTACTTCTCACACTAGCCACTGCTTATGTGCATGGACATAACCTAACAAGTGTACTAACAGATATAGAAAAAACATTATAGATCAAGCAGAAGATAGATGTGGGGAGTAATTACTAATGGTGGCATCAAGGTTAAGGATTCTGATTTGACCAAGAAGGAACTAGCTTATAAAGATATAGCTTTGGACTGGCAACAACAAGGCAAGCTTTGCATCCGTCAGGCTGAGAATCATTAAGATTCGCTATTTGTGGGACAGAGTGTTTGTGATCTTCTTAGTCAATGGGCCTTGGAAGACCTTTTTGCAAGAGTCGGTTTGAATGGTACCAGGAGTATATATTGTGTGTGGAAAGAATGTGAATGTTTAGTTACAGAGCAAATGGTAAGGTACTTGTTATTTGGTGGTTGGGTTTCCGAAAATATATCATGTGGATAATTTGGAGAGTTCTGTAGGAGAGTCGAAGAGCAGGGGAAAATGTGGATTGAGTGCAGGTGAGGTTTTGAGAGATATATTTGGAGTTACAATACCTAGTTTGTGAGTGGTGTTGAATGACATCAAAATTAGAAGGCTGTCTACCGTAGTGGTTACGTTATCTGTTGACATGGCTCAGTCGTTACCACTCATAGATAGATAGATGGTTTCAATAAGAGCAATAGTGTTTGTTAGAATTGGGGGTCTCTAGTTAGCACAAGTAGGTACTTGTGACAAATAGAGACCCTCTCCTCAAGTCAGGATAAGGGGATTACACTCCTAAAATAACCCCTGCTCACCCCCTTGATAGCTTGGCACGAGCAGTAAGGCTTTATCTCAGAGACGTTGAAGGTTAAGCATTTGTAACCACATACAGTAACCCAGTGACAACACTACAAATGGACACCACACAAGGTTTTATAATAAAAATAAGTATATTTTATATTGAGTTACAACAAGATCAATAACGACAAAAATAATCCACAGTACTATTAGAATTCAAGAGTTCTGGTTGAAAAGGCTTAAATCAAGGTTCTATGCGAGTCGGTATCCTGGTCTGGCTACAGCGTTGTTGAAATAACACAGAGTCTAACAAATCCAGAGGACCGCATCAGTACGGATCCACTCAAATGGTGACAGACTCAGTCACAGTACCTTTTACTTGAGGCGGCCGGCACGGATATGCGAGCCGGTTCCGGTGTTCATCGCGGTGCAGAAAAGAAAGCTTTGCAGGATGCGTTGACCCTTGATGCGGTGCAAGCAGCGGCCCGTTAACAGAGTCGGTGGATCCAATGCGTGTGTTTCAGGGTGAGACGGTGCTTCGATGCGGTTCTTGCAGCTTGCGGTGCGGTGACTGAGCCGGAGTTCGGGAGCTGGGATCGATCAGTCCGGATAGTGGTGCGAGTCGGGCGGTGCGTCGCAAAGCGTGCAAGGCGGTGCCCAACTCCGGTGCATTCAAAGGAATCAGAGTCAGCAGCAGTGACCACGTCGGTCAGACCAGTAAGAGTCGGTGTAGCGAGGCGTTGCACGTCGGGGTGTCCACCAGTCGCGGTGCAGGCAACGGCTCGGTGACGGCATCAGGATGGAGTTGGTGAGCTCAGAGCTTGCGTTGTTCGAAGTGGACGTTGCTTGATGCGGTTCCTACAGGACACCGGGCCAGTTGTGAGAGTCGGCCACAGCTCCCTGCCACTGTAGCCACTAAAACAGCGTTTCCAGCAGCAATTCACAAATGCTGGTGAAGTCCAATGGTGCTGGGACTTCGGTCAGAGGGCAAGCTCTCTTCCAAGTAAGCATGGGCGGAAAAATCCGTTTCGCTCGCGGATTTTGCGGATTTTCGGTAAATTCGCAATCCGCGAGATTCGCGAATCTCCCGCAAAATCCGCAAATCCGCGAGCAGCGGATTTTGCTCGCACTGCTCGCACTGTTCGCGTGAGTTCGCGGCTTCCCAGTACAACTTCGCGCCTCGCGAATAAGCGCAAAATTGCAGAAATACGATCTTAGCAAAACTGAAACTACTTACCAGGTTCAAAAGTTCAGGCTCATCATTAGTAGCCATTTCCTGTAGTGCTTCCTGAGGGGCCCCTCCAGAGTTCAGTTGCCAGTTGCAACTATTATGTGACCCTGCTCTGAACCTCAGAATAGTTACACATATGCCACAAAGGTCCTGAATTACAGCTAAGGGAGACAAGCAGGAGCCAGGCTGGAAGTTCAAATCCATTAATCAGCCCCTAATTCATTATTGTCAGTTGGGGCAGGGCAGGTGTTGTAACTAATTTTGCAACAATGAAAGCACTTAGCAAGTGCAAAAGATCACTAATCAGGAAGCACTAAGGAAGCAGGTGCCAGCTAAAAAAATATTCTGTGACACATTAATCAGCCCCAAATTAATTCAGGTCACTTGAGGCAGGGAAGGTGTGCTTGCGTTGCCACAATAATGTACACTGCCTGGACAACCAGAGGGTGCTGTGATGAAACAGAGGGTGGCATGGGTGGGCCAGAGGGTGGCATGAGTAGTCAGAGAGTGGCAGTGGTGACAGAGAGTGGCAGTGATGAAGAAGAGTGTCCCAAACAGGCTGGACACGTAGAAACAACAAGTTCGCGAAACTTGCGACCCGACAGGTAAGTTCGCAATTTGCGAAATTGTACAAAACCCTCGCGAACTGGCAGAAACCCGCGCAAACACAAAAAAAAAAAATTCGCGAGAATTCGCGGATTTTGCGGATTGCGAGTTCGCAAATCTGCAAAATTCGCGAACGCGAGATTTGCAAAATTCGCCCATGCTTACTTCCAAGCCCTTGGAGATCTTTGCACAAATTGAAAGTAAAGTCCACAAAGATCTTTCTCCTCTCTTTGTCAGTCAGGCAGCCACTGCAGGCCAATCCCCCAAGCAGCACTTCAGCTTGGGAATAGTCTCTCCTCAGTTTCTTCAGGCTCCTCTCCTCAGTAGAGGTTTTGTCTTGTAAGTCCAGAAGTGATCAAATTTCATGGGATCAGGGACCCAATATTTATACCCCGAAATCCTTTGTTCTCTGATGGGGGAAAGGGGCCTGTGCCCAGTCAAAACAAGTTCTGAAGCACTCTGTTTACCAGACTTCTCCTTTCCTTTCACATCGCAGGGCAGGCACATCAGACGCCCCACAGGAGGTGCAGCCAGCATTGTGGAAGGCAAGTACAGTCCTGGAGCACTTTGTTGACAGCCTTCCTTCTCTTTTTTTAGGGTGGAGGGCAGAGACATCAGACGCACCACAGGGGGTGGAGCCGGTATTGTAGAGGGAAGTCCCATCCCTATTCAGGTCACAGGTGCAACTCCTCCCTCCCATCTAGATGCAGATCTCCCTATTCACCACCGGGCTGCCCCAGCCTGTCTCTTGGAATCCCTCATCCCTGTTACTCACAAAACCAGACGAAGGAATACACAACCTCACAGAGGCAGGCTTAAATGGTTAGGCAAACAAATACCTACTTTCTAAAAGTGGTATTTGCAAACACAGAATATTAAAATAAACTTCACTAAAAGATGTATTTTATTATTCTGAGGTCAGGCATACTAACCTTGAATTTCTACCATGTTCCCTGAGTCTGTTAGGATTATACACATGTAATAATCTAACAGCCCATTCTGGCCTATGGAGAACAGGTAGCCTTGCAATAGTGAAAAACGAAAATGGCTGTAATTCACTATTAGGACATGCCACACACATCAGGGCTTGTCCTACCTTATACTAACAATGCACCCTGCCCCTGGTACTACTATAAGGGTGACTAATATGAAGAAAATGGAAGGTTTAGGGATTGGCAAGTGGGTGCACTTGCCCAGTCAGCATGACAGTACAAGACTGCACGCAGGCTCTGCAATGGCAGACCTTAGATACGTTTTGCAAGGTTGCTTCTGTGGCTGGCACAACCAGTGCTGCATGCCCACTAGCAGCATTTATAATTGCACGCCCTGGGCACACTCAGTGCACTGTACTAGGGTCTGAAGAGTAAACCAAACATCCGACCACAGAACCACTAATCAATACATCAATTTACATTAGGGAGCACTCACACTGTGGCACTGGACAGCAGTGGCACAGTGCCCTGGGAGCCGGACGATATATCGAACAACTACAAATAAAACACTTGAATTGCACAGAACAAGTACCGTCTGCTTTTGGGTGATATACCCACTGGGGAGAGATATGTATAGGACAACAAACAGTGCGAGGTAAGCACTTGACGTTAGAGGTCGCCCTTATGCAATTGTAATTAGGATCAGAATGTATAAATATTTATACATGCATATGCATTTCTTTAGATAAATCGCATGTCGGAGAACATTGTTCTGCTGTCCTGAAGGCCCCTTACATTTCCTCTAATAGAATATATACGGAAGACATGAGTAAGATAAGCAGCAGCTTGATATTGCCGCAGGTGTTTTTAATATAAGGTGAGACTCTATTAAGCGTGGGGGAATTTTGCGAATTCGCGATCCGCGAATTTGCGAATTCCCAATCCGCAAAAGTCGCGAATTCGCGCAAATTTGCGGATTTTTTATTTTTGCGTGTTCGCAGGTGTTCGCGGGTGTTCGCAGATGTTCGCGGGGAACTTTGCGTATTCGCGGGGCGCTTTGCGCGTTCGTGTTTTTTTTTTGCCTGGTTCATCACTGCCACCCTCTCATTTTTTATGCCCTTCTGCCCTCTGTGCCACTTGTTTTTGTGCCTTTCTGCCCTCTGACCCACTCTTGTTTGTGCCCTTTTGCCCTCTGCCCCACTGGTTTCTGTGCCCTTCTGCCCTCTGCCTAACTCATGCCCTCTGTCCCACTTTGTGCCCTTCTGCCCTCAGCCATAAGTCAGCTTCAAGAGGAAGCACTAATAGATAAAGTAAAGCAGGTGCTTGAGTTGAAGGTCAAATTAAGTTACACAGTCAAGTTTGGGGTGATTAATGATTGTGTAACTGAATGTGAGATTCAACTCTCTCTGGCAGCTTGCCGGCGCCATTCTAAAATAATTACAAAAAGTCAGCTTGAACTTTTGCCCCAATCCGTTCCGCTCGCGGATTTTGCGGGAAATTCGCGAATCTCGCGGATTGCGAATTTACCGAAAATCCGCAAAATCCGCGAGCGGAACGGATTTTCCGCCCATGCTCAGACTCTATTTTAGGCCCTATTTTGACTATAGATAAGTGGGAAATGTGTGACCTTTCAGTCACATCGACCAATTGTAAAGAAAATGACATATTGGTTATTTTCTTTTTTATCCTCACAGAGACTATATATTTAACAGGCGGGAGATCGCATAAAGCAGTGCTGAAGTTATATATTAGCTACTATTCGTGTTTTAAAAAAAAAGTAAAACTCTTAATTAAGGTAGTGAAATCTCTTAATAAGGTATGGGGATAGAGTCTAAACATTACACTAGACACTGAATTAGGATCCCAAACCAGGGGACTGAGAATTGAGAGAATGTTTGTTCACCAGAATCAATAATAGACCAATGTGCCAAAGATGTTCTAACATGACACAAGGCCTTAAATTAGAATTCTTGATCATATTACATGAATGAATATGAAACTAATGAATAAACCCAAATATTTAATAATGAGAGTGAGTATGAGTGATGAGAAGTATTGATTGACTCTGGAACCCCTTTTATTTAACGCAAATTATGAACCACAAGTGTGACTAATGTCCTAAACTGTCCGTGTGATATTGAGCAATACTGTTCTTGATAAATGATATGTACCATATATGCTCAATATAGGGATATCGACTATAGATATAGTAAATGTAGTGCTTTTATGTCTTGATTACAAAACTCGTATAACAATGTACTGATTACACTGTGTTCTTTGCTAGATAACAATTAGAGCAGTAAAAGAGGAAGGATCTCTATTGTAATTGTCCTGAAGAAGGTGGAAGAAAATAATATAACCCCACCCAAATGCCTCAACGCCTATATTGATGTTAAATCCGAAGCAGGACACAGAGTAGAATACCTGAACTTCGTTCTCTGGCTGTGTTTTTAGCGTTATACAAATTAACACCTCAAGGGCCAAAACTGATGGTCTTGGTTTTGTTTTCCTTCATTAGGTTGTTTTAATTGTTTTGATATTGCTTTTTATGCTTTTTGTCCAATGTTCATAGGAATTTTAATATGTATTGATAAGATGCTTTTGTAATGAAATTTTTGAAGTATTGTGACTAGAAGTGGTTCTCTTCGAGATATGATATATGTCTTTTTTTAATAATTGTATGGCATTGAATACATTTTACAAAATAGATAGTATATTGTTCTTTGAGTGGTTCCAAATACATGAGTGTCGTGTGCATGACTTAGATTGATAATAGATTAGTCCATAGGGAAAATGTTCTTAACAAAACTGTTACTGGTGCTCTGTCCCTATTGGATTCCACAAGCCCCTCTCCTTGGTTTCAAGGCTAAGCTCCCTCTTTCCCAGACCATGGTGGTAAATGAGATTTCTTTTCAGCAGCTTTCTTTTTAAAATCCTGTCTCCTTTCCGCAACTAAATTCAAAAACACTTTCTCTTCTTCACGTAATATAAATGTTCAATTATTCTTGTGTGCCTTTGCTATATCTATTGATTTACATTGTTAAGAAGAATTCACCCATGAACTGTGCATCTTAGCTTCTAAGTACTAGATTCATATTCTTTTGAATAGCAAGTTCTGGAAATACTACATCTAAGTTTTCCGGTTTTATAGAACAGACTCGCTAGAACGCTACATGATATACAATATGTTAAAGCTAAATCTTGATATGTAACTCCCTCTGACACTGACGTTGGTAATTCCATACAAACATAACAATCACTAATCTCCATTGTATCTACATATTGAAATATTAATGTTGTAAAAGCATTTAAAGAAGTATCATTATCTATTACTGTTTGAGGAAAATCTATCTCATCTGTTGCTTCTAATTCTACTCTGTCTCCCTTTAAAGTAGCTGCTTTCTCATTAGTAACTGTATCATTCTTCTTATTTGTTATCATAAATAAAGATACTGCCACTGTTAGAAATAACCATACTGAGATCACTAATAAAATACTACATATGCAACCTCTACAACATCTTTGTTTTAAACTTTGTCTTGGTTGCTCAGTGACTTTATTATTCGCCATTTTAATTTAAGAAGATATTTCTTCTTTTTCTTTCGTCACTTGGAAATTCAAACTCTTGTTTTTAAGGTGGCCTTAATTTTCTTTTATCAATTTGTGCAGCATCTACTTCTTCTGATTTTTATGTTGTTTGTCCTTTGTTTTTATCTTGGTTCATTTTTTTGTTGTCTTTAAGCAGGAAGTCTGCATCAAGTGCCCTACACATCTGCTTACTACGCAGCTTGCCTCTGGGTTGTGTGCCTACAAGCTGTGTATCAATGCTTGTATCTCACTCTGCCGGGCTTGTGATGTAGGCAGGAAGCTGTGTTCATGTATGACAATTTCCATTCAATGAAATTGATTGATTCTAAAATTTCAAATTCTTCTAATATTCCATAGGTCCACTCAGGGACCTTGTACTTGTAGTTCAAAATTCTCAGTCTTGGGCTTCTTCATGTGTTTCTCTCAATTGACTGTTTAGACTGAGTTTAACTCGTAATCTCATTCACTTGCTCTGGTCTTTCTGTTGTTCTTCTCAGATAATATCTCAATCTTTTCACTCCACCTGGCCAGTTATCACCCTTTCTGACTCTTTTAACCTGAACTGCACTTTCACCCTCTACATCTTTTTCTATCTGACCCTCACTACTTTCCTATCTCTAATCTTGGTCTTCTTGTTGTTTGAAGAACAACTTCAGGTATATTAATCACTGGTATCCATTCCCCCTGACTTGTGCTTGGTTGTTCCTCGTCTCTCACTTCAGAATCTAGCACTCTAGATTCTCCGACTTCAGAAACGTCAGCTGTCTCAACTGGTTCAATCAGTTGCTGTTCTTCTTCAGTGGGGTCTGGAACTCTTTTGGTATGACTGGCATGAATCCATTTGGGTAACCCTGTATACTTCGCTGCTGTGGTAGTGACCAGTAAGACGTGGATTATCCTACCTGGGTGCTATTCACGACTTTCTGGCGTGTTTCGTCACTACCACTCAGTCTCCAGGATTCAACTCATGCGCCTGCGTTGGCTACCTGGTAACTGCGCCTTTTCCAACCTGGTGAGAAACAGAACGCACTAGGTCAGCCAATCCTTGCAATAGTCCAATACCAAATCATCAGTTATATTCATCAATTTATGTCCAGGAATAAATGCTTGCTTCATTGCCCTGCCCATGAGTATCTCATGTGGACTCAATCCTGTTTTTTCCATCAGGAATACTTCTGAGTCCCATCAAGACAAGAGGCAATGCATCTGGCCATTTCACTGATGAGGATGCAAACACTTTTCCTAACCTTGACTTGATTGTGCCATTTAGTTACTCAATCACTCCAGAAGCCCCTGGACGGTGTGCACAGTGCAGCTTTTGTTCAATTTTGAATGCTTCACAGATTAATTGAATTATTTCATCATTAACATGAGGTCCTCTGTCTGATTCCAAAGTGACTGGAAAACCGAAACGAGGTATCAACTCCCTCAACAGTAATTGAGCAACTGTGAGACTGTCATTTCTTCTTGTAGGGTATGCCTATACCCATCCCGAGAACAGACACAAGGACATATTTTAATCCATTGCCAAGAGGCAACTCAATGCAATCTAACTGCAATCTTGTGAATCGTCCTTCTGCCTTTCCAATTTGTCCCCAACTGACCACTGTCTTTCTGCCTGGATTTAACTGCTGACAAATTAAGCATCTTTGGCAAAGGCTTTCTGCGACTACCCTAAACTTTGAATTCTACCAACTCTGTCTGAATAGTCTGATCATTGAATCCCTGTAAATATGTGTTGTCTCATGGTATACTCTTGCCATTTGAGAGGGTAGGCAGTCTGGCATGACTGGTCTGCCATCAGTATACATTCATATACCATCTTCTGTCCTTCTTTCACAACCTGACTTTATCCAGTTTTCCTCTTTTTTTTCCTCAACTTCATCCTGCAAATGTCTAACCTCATCCCATATTTCTGGAATTGAGAAAAACATGGACTGGCAGCTGATTTCACTTGTTTCAATCTTTCTTTTAAGTGCCATGTTATTTGTTGCACAATATTGTGCAATTTGGGCTGCATATCTGTTACCTGCTGTCACATAGTCTTTCCTGACTGGTGAGCAGCACACTTGACCACTACTATTTCTTTTGGCACTTGTATTGCTTCCAACAGCTCTTCTACATTTTTACTGTTTCTGATAGGAGATCCTGAAGAAGTCAGAAATCCCCTCTGCATCCAGAACTGGCCAAAGTCATGCACTACCCCAAAACCATATTGACTATCCAAAATATTGGTTATTCTCCAATTTTTCCCAATTTTGCATGCCTTTGTTAAGGTCACCAATTTGGCTACTTGTGCAGACTTAACTCCCGGTAAACAGGATGCCTCAATGACCTCGGATAATTTACATACAGCATAGGCTGCACAAGGTCCTCCTCCTTCTGTTCTCATGCATGACCCATCTGGCTCTTTCAAAGGCACTTCTTTTATGTCAGGACGGGGCTTGGTACACATTTTGGTCACATCCTGACAATCATGATCCACTTCATCTTTCACTTCTTCACAACATGGGTCTGGCAATAATGTGGCAGGATTCATTATTGTACATCTTATTACTGTCACATTTGTTCGCTCCCAGAAAAACTATTTCATACTTAGTTATCCGACTAGGGGTAAGGTGCTGTGTCTGAGTTCTTGTCAAAAGACATAAACTTTCACTGGATGTCCCATCACAATTGACTCACTTTGCTCCAGACTCATACAGTTAGCAGCTACTGCTTTTCATCAGCCGGGTAAAGATGAAGCCACAGCATCGAAAGTGGCAGAGAAATATGCTACTGGACGTCGGCTTAATCTATATCTTTGTGTCAAAACTGAAAGTACACAACTTTCTCTCTCACAACAGAACAGTGCAAATTATTTCGTATAATCAGGCATGCCTAAGACAAGTGCCTCACACAGACAACTTCGTAATTTCACAAACTCTTCCACGCACTCATCATTCCAGACAATCAGATCTTTTTGCTCTTTTCCATGTCAACTGAATTAATGGTTTTGCCAGCATGGAAAACACAATGATCCACTGCCTACAGTACCCAACTACTCTGAGAAACATTCTCATCTCCCTTTGCATCTGGGGTAATTGCATTTGCTTGATTATCTTTATTCTTTCTGGGGTCACTTTTCTAACTCCTCTTTCTATTTTGTGCCCTAAATATCTAACTTCTTGTTGGCAAAACTGCAATTTCTCTGGAGACACCTTCTGTCCTCTTTCGGCCAAATGGTTCAGTATTGCAATTGTGTCAGTAACACAAACTTCTCGTGTTTTTGATGCCACATTGAGGTCATCAATGTACTGAACCAGAAGTGAATTGTTTGGCATGACCAATGTTTCTTGACACTTTTTCAAGATTTTTATTAAAAGTTGAGGGACTCTCTGTAAACCCTTGAGGAACTCGGCACCATGCCAAGACACGGTCTTCGAACTCAAAGGTGAACAAATATTGGCTGTCTGGGTACAAAGGAATAGAGAAAAAGGCTTTCATAAATCAATTACTGTAAACCAGCCTGCATTCCAGGGTATCTGATAAAGGATCACTGCTGGGTTTGGCACCACTGGGCAACAAGGCACTACAATTGTATTAATCCTTCTCAAATCCTGCCCTATCCAGTATTTTTTGTTAGACTTTTTAAGTCCCATTATTGGCGAATTACAAGGACTACTCATATTTCTTTCAAAATGCCTTGTTTAATCACTAGGTCAATTTCTGGAGCAACTCCTGCTTTCACTTCTGGACTCAATTTGTATGGTAGTAGGTTTGGATAAACTGCACCTTCTTTCACTGGATCTACATTTGACATCAGCCCAATATCTTTTCTTGTAAAATCCCACACTTCGGGATTCACTGTTGTTTTCAACTCTTCTGTCAATTCACTTTCTGTTATCAATGAAAACATCTCATCTACCTCGGTACCTTGCTTTGCTAACATAATTTTGTACATAACATCTTCATCAGGAGTTTGGAAAGCAACAACATCTAGTGTAAAGTAGTTCATGCAGTTCATTTTGCACAATAGATCTCTTCCCAACAGATTTACTAAACTGGAATCGCAAACTACAAATCAATGCATGTCTTTAAAATTTCCAATATGTACCTCCATTGGTTTTGTGATTGGGGTTCTAAACTGTTGATTCGACACTCCTACAACTTGGATAGATTCTCCTGAGAGGGGTAGGTTTAGGATGTCTGCTGTTCTCACAGTAGACCGGGTTGCACCAGTGACCAATAGAAAAGTGATGCCACTACCTTCAACTTGCCCATCAATAAATGGTCCTGTTTGATCTACCGGTAAGGATGCACCAAGCACGCATTCCTCTTCCTCCCCCCTCAGGCACACTCATTGTATATAGTCTGATTCATCATCATTCTGTAAAAAATATAATGTGACCACAGAATTTTTCTTACCACTTTCTCCTTGAAATCCGGCGTTTGCACTGTATTTTTGAATGTTCACAAAGTTGGGCATGGGAGCTGGTGGCACCCGATACTGTGGAGTAACTACCTGCTGCCGCTGATTCATAATCACTTCATTCTGCATCTGTGATGCATGACAAGGAAACTTCTTCTTCGCTTCCTCTCTATTCACTCGTCCTCCTACTTTACCACCATTTACCACTTGCTCATTCTAATTCTGCTCTTTCACCTGATTATCAGTCTGGGTATTTAATTTATTTTCCTGCTGTTCTGCTAATTTCACTAGTGCCCACATCATTTTCTTTTTTCGCTTTCTACGCATTGTATCAATGTAATCTCCACAATACTTGACATACTTCATACTTCAAAATCTCGTCGATCATCTTACTCTGCCAGCACAACATGTGCTGCGGAATCATCTGACTAATCTTTGGTTTCAGACTATACACAAACCGATACACAAAATGTCCCATGGGCCCGATTCAAAGAACTAACTTAAGACAAAATCCTAAACTTACTACCATTTACTCAATTTGATATTCACAGAAGGCACTTACTCATTTTGGTATTCACAGAAGGCACTTACTCATTTTGGTATTCACAGAAGGCCTTACTAATTGATGAGTAAGTGCCTTCTGTGAATACCAAAATGAGTAAGTGCACTTACTCATTTTGGTATTCACAGAAGGCACTTACTCATCAATGAGCAAGTGCCTTCTGTGAATACCAAAATCAGTAAATGCCTTCTTTGAATACCAAAATGGTATTAAGTTTAGGATTTTGTCCCAAGTTGGTTCTTTGAATCGAACCCCGAATCCTTATCTCCAATGTTCTCAAAGATGCTATACTTCTTAAACACTTGCAATAATCACTCATAATATGCATATACAGACTCATTTGGCTCCTTGTTCTATCTATCTTTACCCAATCTGTTTCTTTAAGGGGATTATCCCTTTCAGAAAAGCAATTACTTGGTGATATCTCTTCATCACCTCCTCTGGGGGAGCGCCTGCCTTCGAGTCTCTAGCATATTTCTCACTAGGCCAATCAACTGTGATCTTGCACTCTGTCCATAAGTCAGCAGGTACCACAATATCAAACAGACCATCCAGATCCTTCAATAGAACCTTCAAAACTTTCACAAATCTTTCAACTTGTTCGCTGGTGAAACTTTGGTCTTATTTCCCAGTAGGGTTAACACTGAAGAAGTAATATGTTCTTCCGATTTCAAATGAAGAGTAAACAGGGGTTTTTACTCGCAGTGAAAAGGAGTAATTCTTGAAACTCAAGAGTAAGTCAGAATCGATTCTTTGTTTAGTGGAACAGACAGAGTAGCGAATGTTTCTATGTTGTTACTAACAAATTTTAAGAAAAGTTTAAAGGAAAAGTTATTGTATTACCTTGTGAAGGGATGGTCAGTCGCAGGAGTTATGCTGACGTCACTGAGAGCCGCGTTGGGATTGGTTGAAACAGCAGGCATAAGAAAGGAGCAGATTGCAAAGGGATGGTCAGTATTGAGGAGCACTACTGATGTCACAAAAGGCCGTGCTGGTAGTGGTTAAACAAACAGCACATGCCTGAGCTTTGATTGGTTGTTAGATAGAAGCTTTGTTGGCATTGGTTAGGAAAGAAATTGTATGTTGAATTCTGACTTGACTGCTGGTGTGAGTCGCAAAGATAGCAGAGTTCAAGGGTTCATCTAGAATGTATGGAGAAAATAGAAAATGTTGCTAATAAAGAAAATTAAGAATTTCTTTAAGAAAGATAAGCTTCTGTTGACGAGAGAGGGAATTCTTATTCTGTACAATAACTTTTCCTTTAAACTTTTCTTAAAATTGGTTAGTAACAACATAGAAACATTCGCTACTCTGTCTGTTCCACTAAACAAAGAATAGATTCTGACTTACTCTTGAGTTTCAAGAATTACTCCTTTTCACTGCGAGTAAAACCCCCGGTTACTCTTCATTCGAACTCGGAAGAACATGTTACTTCTTCAGTGTTACCCCTACTAGGAAATAAGACCAAAGTTTCACCAGCGAACCCTCTGCTATCACTGACACTCTACTTTTACACAAAATGATCCCTAGTTTAACTCTGCCAGCCCTACGTAGCTTCTCAGTATTATTCCAACAGATGAGTAACCTCTCTGCAGTGTGGCTTTTGTCACCACCCGCCATTAATTTCCCAGGATTCTAGACAACATAAAGCAAGACGCTAACTCTTTTGTTCAACATAAATCAATATTTATCACCAAACTAGTCAATAATAACCATAGCTCTGCTACCAGAAAACTGATCCAGCGGTTCAACAACAACAGATACTCCGCAACCATAAACTCACCTGGGCCCATAAAACTCACAGTGTTTAAAACCGCTTGAGGTCAAGTTTATAATTTTCGACAGTGCTCAAGATTAGTTATTTTAATACTCCTAACTAACCCTTCACTGATCAAAAAGTTATTTCCTCTGGTCAATGGACCATTAGTTGAACTAGTTGATGGTGAAAATGACATAAAATTAACTATACTTTTATTTAATGTAAATAACCACGGACTGAGAAAGATTTAAATCTTTATCTAAATTAAAGCATGCGAACCACTTCAAAAATACAGTACAGTCACCATCATTCATTGGGGGGAAAAACTCAATTCATGAGACACCAAACATATACTTCAAACTCATACAATAATCAATGCTTAGAAAAGGGAGAGGACAGAGAGAAAAGGACATCAACAAATAACAAGAAATATAGTTACCAAGGATGGTGTGAAAGACCAACCCCCTGGCCAAAGGGCTGATGTGAGTCCCCTAGGATAGGGCAGGAGACAAAGGCTCCAGGACAGGATTCAGGACATGATGGATGACCTCTCTAGAATACCGACAGTTGCGCCGCACCCCTCTCTGATACTCTCTTCCTCCTTGAGTTTTTTCCGCGATATTCTGATCTAACCCAATTAAATTAGGATAGGAAGTTCTGCATCAGGATCTGCAATCTATTCTTCATCAACATTTCACAACATCAGCTTCTCTCCCCAGCATTCAGCACTCAGCATTGTCTGTGCCACCCACAGCATCCATGTCTCATTCTGCATTCTGAAAATCTCCATCTCTTGTTCTTACGCAGCATTCAGTAAGACCCCCCATCTGACTAACTAACTAAAGCTATCTTAATTATACCTTTTGTTTCTTCATGTTCCACCGATTGATGTTTTAAAATCTGAAAACTCAAATTCTGATTGGTCAGGCAAGGGGGGAGCTCTAGCACACCATGCTTACATGTTATTAAAATCAGTTAAACTATTGTTCGCAAACCCATCACCTTAATTTTTATTCATAATTTTAGTTCTCCTACATTTTTAAGTTTACTTTGCAATATTTTTATTAAAATTCTCAGAGTCTTCTTTCGTTGAACTCTTCACCATCCGTTTTCACATTTGTAACACTCAATTTTGGCTTCCTCTCAAGTGCTCAGTCATGATCTTCATGACTTTACTCAATATGCATGCGTGAAGCTCGCGTCACTCAGCTTAATCCAGTTATACCAGAGAGGCTTAAATACCCTCTGGTGATAAAATCAGAAAGACAAATATTAATTTAACAAATAAAGTGGTCGCACTGTGTACCACCCACCTCTACTCTATTCCCCTTTACTTATTAATACTTGTTCCCACATTAGCATTAGTAAAATAGCTTGTTTTCATTTCAAACAAGCAGATACCATGCACAAGAGTGTTCAAGAACCCATTTTAGAATTTTCTGCTCATTCGCCAGAATTTCCCTCGAAGCATTAAATCGTCATACTATGTAGATGTAGTTGACACATGTGCTTAGTTAACACTTCCCCGTTTAAAGAGGTATTAGTCTGTCGTTCATATTATCCACGTTGGTAAACACATAAGCAATCTTCACTAACCCTATTTATGTGGTGCGCATTAGTTATATGCAAAACATTTTAATAACTTATTAGTGAGTTAAAGGAGCGGATTGCCTCTGAGCAAGTATCTTTTCCATGACTTACAAATGGGGGTGGGGTCACACACTACTCACACACCGGCGGTGTCGCCCCTAAGGACTCTGGTTAATGTAGTAATGTGTTCGCGATGCATCATCTTTCGATCTTCTGCTATCTTCGCTGTCTTCGCCATCCCTGGACACGTGTTTCGGGGTATCACCTCTCGTCAGCAGGGATAGGCCGTTTCTGGGGTTGCCGATGGCTGCCAAATATCTACCAGGTTTAGTACCACTCAGGTGCGAGGTGCGGGATCCCAGGCTCGTCAGCCACCTGCTCAAGGGAGCATTAAAGATACAAAATGGGGGTGAGGTCGCACACTAATCACACACCGGCGGTGTCGCCCCTAAGGACTCCGGTTAATGTAGTAACGTGTTCGCGATGCATCATCTTTCGATCTTCTGCTATCTTCATTGTCTTCGCCATCCCTGGACACGTGTTTCGGGGTATCACCCCTCGTCAGCAGGAATAGGCCGTGTTCTGGGGTTGCCAATGGCTGCCAAATATCTGCCAGGTTTAGTACCACTCAGGCGCGTGGGTGCGGGATCCCTGGCTCGTCAGCCAACTGCTCAAGGGAGCTTTACAGTTACAAATGGGGGTGGGGTCGCACACTACTCACACACCAGCGGTGTCTCCCCTAAGGACTCTGGTTAATGTAGTAACGTGTTCGCGATGCATCATCTTTCGATCTTCTGCTATCTTCGCTGTCTTCGCCATCCCTGGACACGTGTTTCGGGGTATCACCCCTCGTCAGCAGGGATAGGCCGTGTTCTGGGGTTGCCGATGGCTGCCAAATATCTGCCAGGTTTAGTACCACTCAGGTGCGTAGGTGCGGGATCCCAGGCTCGTCAGCCAACTGCTCAAGGGAGCTTTAAAGTTACAAATGGGGGTGGGGTCCCACACTACTCACACACCGGCGGTGTCGCCCCTAAGGACTCTGGTTAATGTAGCAACATGTTTGCGATGCATCATCTTTCGATCTTCTGCTATCTTCGCTGTCTTCGCCATCCCTGGGCACGTGTTTCCGGGTATCACCCCTCGTCAGCAGGGATAGGCCGTGTTTTGGGGTTGCTGATGGCTGCCAAATATCTGCCAGGTTTAGTACCACTCAGGCGCGTAGGTGCGGGATCCCAGGCTCGTCAGCTAACTGCTCAAAGGTTGCTATCCGCAACCCCAGAACACTGCCTATCCCTGCTGACGAGGGGTGATACCCCGAAACACGTGTCCAGGGATGGCGAAGACAGCAAAGATAGCAGAAGATCGAAAGATGATGCATCGAATAGTGGAATTGAGTGGAGTAGGGGGAGTAGAGTGTTGTAGAGTAGATTTGTTGGAGTAGAGGATTGGGGTATACTGCACCATTATTCTGGACGTGCTGATTCAATCATGCTTTTTGCCCATTGGAGCATAAGTACTCTTGCCCATTTAAAAGTCTGCTGCATGATTTTAGATTGATGCATATGGTATCTTTGAGCCTTGTGAAAGATTGATTTTTGGCATGCATGTTCAGGTTTTGTACCTTTCCAGCACTGAGTTCTGATGATGGTCTTGTGGACCATTTTAGCCAACTGAGACCAAAACGTTGTCAGTGTGTCCTCTCTAACAGTATTGATTATGACATATGGTTCTTCAATCCTCTCTGAACATTTGAAATACAAGAATGAAACTTATGTAGTACTTTGGATGTGTTAGTCAAGATGATTGTGAGCTTCCTCAGATCCCTGGATTGAATACACTCTACAAAATACACATGGATTGCGGGGTGGCACCAGTGTTGTTATGTTGATTTATTGCTGTGTATGACATCCAAATTATGCTTCTGATGTAATATTGACTCATTTTTTGTATATAAAAAATATTTTTGCTCATAACAATACACTGCAGATTGATTTTTTGAGTAATTTTCTGATGGTTTGCTGTTATGTTGACCAACATATTATTTTGGTGATTGTAATACAAACAATTCCTTCAGGAGCATGTTTAACGCCGATACCATCTCGGTTGGTAGGGCCATGTTAGCGGAAGGGAGCTCAGGCATTCTGCAGTAATAGATCTGGGCCTAAATCCATAATATTTTTGCTCAACATGCCATTCCAGTTTGAACCCAGCCATATGCAAATCACTCTTGACCCAGTGCCTCATAGGAACAGTCCAGCCCGTACTGCCAGGCCAGGTCCTCCCTGAACTGGAAACAAGCATCCTGGGAGCTGGCATTGGTTGGCCCAGATGCGATGTGGGATGGAGCGGTGCATCGTATGACTTACGAGCAGCACCCTCAAACCACGGTGAAGTAACCGGTGCCGAGGTCAGTGTGCAGTTACGTCATCAGTGAGACAAGGGCAGCGGACTGAAGTGAGGCGGTGCAGAATGTGGTGCCCACGTGTTGCAGTGCAAACGGAGACTTAGTGGTGGTGGTCGTCATCGGTGAGACCAGGGTTGTGGTGTTAAGCATGGCGGTGCCTTCAGGACACGGAGCTCACAGAGTTGATGATGGTGTCAGCTGCTTTCCCTCTTTGTGGCAACTGAAACCCACGGTTTCAAAAGTGGTACCCAGGGGCAGGTGAAGTCTTTGCTGTCCCTGAGACTTTGGTAACAGGAGGCCAGCTCTAGTTCAAGCCCTTGGAGAAACTCAGCGACAAGTGAAGAAAATTGAGTCCAGTCCTTTCACTGCCCAAGGCAGAAGCAGCAATTTCTAGGCCCAATTACCTTTAACGATTACTGGATTAAATACACGAAAAAGGACGGCGACCTTCGTTGGCCACCTCATGGTAGCTTCGATGCCCCGATCTTAGATAATCTAGAGATTAAATTGTTCGAAAGAAAGTCAAGGCCAGCCATGTTTGATGCCTTTCGGTTGTGGCGTAAAGAAGCCCGACAGAAAGAAATCAGACAGACTAAACGTAATCAGCGAGATAATGTTGCTACCATAGTGAAGAAAGCAGAGCAATTTCAGCGAGATAAGGAGGTTAAGGATAAGGAAGTGTTTGATAGACTACAGCGTATGACCGTAGATAAATGTTATCCCGCTTTGCCTACGGAGTCGGAAAAGAAGGAAGAGCCAGTTGAGGATCCCTTACTGTCTTATCTTATGAAGTCACCACCTCCGTACGTACAGGGTACCGCAGCTCCTGTGGTCCCTGCCGTTCCTATTCTTCCGCCTATTCTTCCTCCGCCTGTTCCTCAACCTGCACCCGTTCTTCCGACTGTTTCTGCTCCTTTGTCTGTTGCTATCCCTACTGCTCCTCCGCTTCCACATACTCCTGCTCCCGCTACTGCTCCTGCTACTGCTCCTGTTTTGTTAACTCCGGCTGTTGCTACTGTTTCTACTCCTTCTCTTGTTAGTCCTGTATCGTATGCTTCTCCTTCTACTCGTTCTCGCACTACTCCTCTTGCTGCTAGCTTCTTTCATTCGCTCGGACCTGTTCATGGGTCCGCTGGTTCTGATGGTCCTCAGAGACGTAGTCAGCTTCCCGGAAACAGAGAACGCGTTGCGCTATATAATATGGCGATGGGTTGGATGGTAAATCCTCTTAGATGTCCACCCCGTGTTGTTCTTGATACATTTTGTCAATTTAATATACCAACCCAAAGATATGTGTTTAATGAAATGTGTAAGTTCCTTTATGATCAAATAGCGGCCGATGCGCCTGACGAGGTGCTCACCGCTCTGTCTGATCTTCAGCTTCAGTTCGCAAATGGGCTGATAGTGGATACTAACGTTCGACGTGCTGTTGAACGATTGCTATCTTTTCGTCCCGCACCGATACCTCATGCATTGTTTGTTGAGAATATTGAAAAACAACCAGACGAGTCTGGCCAATATCCTATGCGTGAAGTTCCGCCGGTTTGGATACCAGCTGATCCTAATGCTAACCCTGCGACAGTGGCGCATTTCCAGAGAGTGTGGATACATCTCCCATGGAAACGATCGGAAGTGCTACAGGTGAAGCAATCTTTGCCTGATCCACGCAAAAATCCTACAGGGTATTACAAAGAATTATCGCAGCTCGTAGATGCTACGGTAATGAATCTTGCCGATATCGATATGTTGTTCGGCAATGTCGTACCGCAACCGGTATGGGCTAAGATCCGGCAGGAGAATCATCCGAATGAATTAGGCGGTGATTGGGCTGCTATTGTAGCGGCAGATGCCGGACAAGTGGCTGCTACTAAACCCGACCAGTTGATTACTGCTCTTCCTCAACGAATAATAACATTAATGAAAACTCTTATGCCTGCTATGAGGGTAAACTGGGACAAATTGTCAGCCTGTAAGCAGAAGAAAGATGAGAGTGTTTCCGACTTCTTTACGAGGTTCGAGGAAGCATTCCTCGACCATAGCGGACAGGATATGGGTACTGAGGGTGGTCAGAGATTGTTCGTGGATAAATTTGTTTCAAACTTATTGCCCGATTTGAGCAATAAATTGAAGAATTCGGAAAGTGCATGGGCCGCTTCTACCTCAGCTCAGATATTGGCTACGGCACAATATTATGAGAACAGGGAGAAAGAAGAGAACGACCGTGCTGATAAAAAGACGAAAGAGTTAAAAACTAAAGTGTTGCTTCAGCAAGCGTATCCTCCGCGTTCAAATCAGAATGCGTCCCAACAGAATAGATCGCAGTCGCAATCGAACAGATCCCAAACTCGTAATGACTCCTCCTCCCAAAGATCCTCGTTAGGGTACAATCAATGTGCTTATTGTAGACAGGAGGGACACATTAAATTCAATTGCCCTGTTTTGAATGAACGTAACAATGGTAACTCATCGAGGGGAGGTCGCGGTGGTTCGCAGCAAGCATCACGTGGTAGAGGTCGTGGTGCTCAGAACGATCGCTCAGACAACTTATCCAATTCTAATAATTGTTTCGATCAACGTGGATCATCGCAAGGACGATCTGCGCAGTACAATGTAGACGATTATTACGTCGATCAGGGAACTGACGACAGTAATTACTAGGACAGCCAAAGACAAGGAGAGGGAGTGGTATCAGTTCCGGTTGATCAGAGAGGGCCTTACGTCGCAGTTGCTACATCGGGCGTCGTTGAGCCTTTTCTGTTGGACACTGGTGCAGCGAAAAGTTCTATCATGCATTCGAAACTCCCTGGTGCACCTTTGTCTGGCTTAACAAATGTTTCCATTGGATTCTCTGGCGCCCCTGTTAGCAATCCAGTTTCACGCCCTTTGCCCCTAAAAATTGGGCCACGTGAGCTAGAAGCTCCGTTGATTTTGACTACGGGTTGTGGTGAAAATCTTTTGGGCCTGGATTTGCTTAAACATTTGTACGCAACTTTGTATTGTTCTCCTGCGGGTGTAAAGCTTACGTTAGGAGAGAGGGTTGTCTCTCCTATGTATTTGTCCCTCGATAAGCTTCCACCGGAATTGAGTTCTCTTCCTGCGTCTTTGTGGGCAACGGGTCCAAATGACGTGGGCCTACTTGATATCTCCCCTTATGTTGTTCAGTTGAAATCTAATGTGCGACTGCCACGTATTCCCCAATATCGTATCTCCCTTGATGGTGAGCGAGCACTGTTAGCGATCATCTATGATCTGATTGAGAAAGATGTTATTGAAGAGACTCGGGGAAACGTGTGCAACAGCCCTGTGCTGCCCATTCTTAAACGTACTGATCCTTCTAAACCGCCTGTTTATCGCGTTGTTATCGATTTACGGGAGGTGAATAAAATTGTGGTTCCTCAATTTCCCGTTGTGCCTGACATCACGGCGCTACTGACTCTGATTCCAGCTTCTGCATCGTGGTTTTCGGTGATTGACTTGAAAAATGCGTTTTTCAGCATCCCGATTGCCGAGGAGAGCAGGGACCTTTTCGGTTTCTCTCTGGGTGGACGCAGCTTCCGGTTCAAACGCGCTCCTCAGGGCTACTGTGAAAGTCCATCGATTTACAGTCAAGCCTTGAAGGGTCAACTGGATGCGTTTAGGTTGCCGGTCGGTGCGGCCTTGATCCAATACGTCGACGACTTATTGGTGGCTGCTGATACTCAGGACATTTGCAAAATCGCTACGGTGTCGTAGCTGCAACATCTCTGTGAGTTGAATCATAAGGTGTCCCCTTCTAAACTCCAATATTGTTGTCAAGAAGTAACCTATCTAGGTCACTTATTGTCAAAGGAGGGAAGGAAGTTGACCCCAGAGAGAATTGCAGCAATTGCGCGAATGGCTGTGCCAAAAACCCAAAGAGATGTGCGTGCCTTTCTAGGTATCACGTCGTACTGCAGGCAATGGATTCCTAATTTTTCATTGCTAGCGAAACCATTGGTGGCTCTTACGTGCAAGGATGTTTCGACTCCTTTACCATGGACGGAAGAATGTCAGAAAAGTTTTTCTGAACTGCGTGATTCATTGTGTTCGGCTCCTGTGTTAGGTACTCCTGACTACAGTAAGCCGTTTACGTTATATGTTCACGAGAGGGAAGGTTGTGCTTTGAGTGTTTTAACGCAACCTTTTGGTGGTAAGCAGCGTCCATGTGCATATTTTTCCTCGAACTTGGACCCAGTAGCTAGAGCATTGCCGAGTTGTTTACGAGCAACAGCGGCAGCTGCGGTCTCCATCCGACAATCAGCAGGATTGGTCATGGACAATATGCTAACGGTGATGGTTCCGCATGCAGTCGATACTCTTTTGAATCGAACGAAAACTCAGCACCTGACGAGTGCGAGGTTGTCTGGGTACGAGTTGACGTTATTGGCAAGCCACATTCAAATAAAACGTTGTAATGTTTTGAACCCGGCAACTTTGTTACCAATTAGCACAGAGTCAGATGAAGTAGCAGAACATGATTGCTACTTGAGGACCGAAGAGGAAACAAAAGGTCGAGTGGACCTTAAAAACACCCCATTGGAAGATCCGGATGGCACATTGTATGTGGATGGGTCATGTTTTAAATTGCCGAATGGCGATGTGACTACTGCTTATGCTGTTGTAACATTGAATACTGTTGTAGAGACTGCGAGGTTGAATCAGAATTCTGCCCAAGCTGCAGAATTGATTGCTCTTACTAGAGCATGTGTGTTAGCGAAAGGGAAACGTGTGAATGTGTTTACCGACAGCCAATATGCGTTTGGTGTCGCTCACAGTTTTGGACGATTGTGGAGAGAGAGAGGTTTCTTGACGTCGCATGGTACGAAGATTCAGCATGGCCAGCTTGTGAATGATCTTTTGGATGCATTGACTTTGCCTACGCAAGTTGCGATTGTTAAATGTAGTGCGCATCGTAAGGTAACGGATGATGTTGGTCGTGGTAATGCGTTCGCGGATGAGACTGCTAAGGAGACTGCCCGGAACCTTAGCACTCGGATGTATGTGACAAGTTCGGTTAGGTGGCCTACAGAATCGAGTATGTGTGAAGACACTATCGAGAGTGTGAAAGCAATTCAGAATGAGGCCACCGAGACTGAAAAGATGAAGTGGAAAGAAAGTACGGGAAAGTTGGATGCGAATGGTTGTTGGATTGATTTGACTGATCAGAAAAGATGGATGTTGCCGGATGCGTATGTGCTGGCCGTTGTGACAATGGCACATGGGTTAGCACATATTAGCGCGAAAGGTATTTGCAAGTTGCTGTCTCCTGTGTGGAAGAATGATGGTATTACGAAATGTGCTGAACGTCTGGTGAAGAATTGTATGGTGTGTATGATGTACAATCCTGGCAAAGGAACCCCAACTCCTCCTGGCAGTTTTGCTCCCCCTTCATGTCCCTTTGAGGTGATTCAATTGGACTTCATCCATATGGAGCGATGCAATAACCTGAAATATGTTTTAGTTGTGGTTTGCGCATTCTCCCGATGGATCGAGGCTTATCCCCTCAAAGACAATACTGCTTTGTCTACTGCGAAAATCCTACTGAAGGAATATTTTCCTCGGTATGGAATGCCTAGAGTCGTGTGGTCAGATAACGGAAGTGAGTTTGTTGGAAGTGTGATGAAGAGTGTGTGTAAGGGCCTTGGAATTAATCAGAAATTCCACAGCGCCAATCATCCCCAGTCAGCTGGATTGGTTGAAGGGTACAACGGCACCCTTAAACTAAAGTTAGCGAAGATTCAGGCTACGACTGGTCTTTCGTGGCCTGACGCTTTACCATTGGCATTACTGTCAACGAGGGCGACTGTACACTCCCGAGTAGGGCTTAGTCCCTATGAAATAGTGTTCGGCCGTCCTGCGAATGTGTGGGGGGTTCCTAGGCCAGGAATGTTTTCTGATCTTGAGTACCCAATGTTGATCGATTATCTACATGACTTGACTGCTAAACTGAGGTTAATTCACCAACAGGTTTACGACGCATTGCCGACGCAGACGGAGGGTCCAGGCCACCAGCTCCAGCCCCGAGACTGGGTGGTGACGAGAAATTTTTCACGCAAGAATAACCTGGACCCGAGGTTTACCGGACCCTATCAAGTGCTCCTGGCCACGAGGACTGCCGTTCGTCTCGAGGGACGTAAGAATTGGGTGCATGCCACCCACACCAAAAGAGTCCCCATCCCTTTGCCGGCAGACCCGTGGGTAAGGAGAGGCATTGCGTCATCTGAAACAGAAACATTACCGGCGTTTGTGCCTTTTAGCGACGCACAGCCTGTTGGAGAATCCCCAGCGCAGCAGAAAGACACTGTTGAACAATTAGCATCAAAAGACTCAAGACCAGAACACTCAACTGATCAGCAGGACGCTGTCTCTTCAACGGATCCTTTGTTTGACGAGCAGACACGTCCTGGGAAAACCCGATACTCTTTGCGATCTCACACTAAGGACAAATAAAAGATCTTGCTTTGCTGTATTGATAACTGCATTATCCCGTTTTTCCGTGATCAGTTTTGAACTTTCGTATTACTGTAATTATTCATTGTACATATATTGAGCTTTATTCCTTGTACTTTTTGCCTCCACAGCTGAGAGACTTTGTTTTTGCATACATACATACTGTGCATTGAAGGCCGTAGGGCCGCGCGCGTACTTCCTTCTGGATAGTAGGTCTTGACGCTAGGTTAAAGGCCGTCGGTTCCTGGGAACTCCTAGGGATTGACTACTGCTACACAGAACGAAGTGCGTCAAGAAACGTTGCGGACGGTCGTAGGGAATGGCATTCTCGAAGCTGAATGATTTGGAGGGAGCTCAGGTTCACAGATTCAAGCTGCAGCAACTCAGTCGTACCAAATGTTTTATATTCCAACTGTTTGTATTATTCTTGACTGCTTCTGCATTGTTGGCGGGTGGGGTGTATTACACGATGTCTTACTTCTTACCTTCTGCTACACCTACTCCTACTCCTGACCCTAAACTTACTTCTACTGTTTCTCCCCATTCCTTTCACATGTTACCGGAACACGAACAGGCTAGACGTGTAGAATTCCGCAACAATTCCTTTATTCAGCTCCTTCATCAGCATCAGTTAGTGGTTAACACTACTAATTGTTGGGTGTGTGGGTTGATGCCACATACTACGGATAAGGGAATTCCATATCTGGTGTTACCGTATAGTTCCCAAGGGTCAGCTCGAGCATTTCAAACAATGTTTCGAAGCGCACTGGGTTTCCACCCCATTCGAGAACCACGTTCCCCCTACTCTGGTCCTACCTCGTATCAAAAACCTTTGTCGATAGCAATAGAGGATTTAGATAGTGATATCTATGATCCCTCGCTTATTCCCGAAGAAGAGATACAAGCCTATAGGGTCCTAAGTAGAGGTGAATATAGTGCGTTCACTAGCGAAAAGCAGCTTAAAAGCTCGCCTCCGATATGGGTCGTACCCCACACTGGTAATTTTTGTCTCATGGGTCGTGGCCGAAGATCGCAAGCCCGACTTGGAGCAAGTGCTTGCACTGAAAATTACATACTGCCGATGGTCTCGTCCCCTGTGTTTCTGGCTGCCAAGGGTACATACTTTATCTGTTATGATCGTGCATACACATGGTTGCCCGCTGACTTCATGGGCTCATGTTTCATTGCAAATTTGTTGCCTCCGACGTTCACTGTAGATGCCGATTATCATAAGACTAGAGTTGTACGAGGCGTAATTAGCGAAGAGGATACTGCCGGTCAAGAGGCAGGAGACTTTTTCAAGGGTTTCCTCCCGTTTTGGGGACCTATGGTCAATAGTAGGAACCTGAGACAGTTGACTCGAGTGGTAGAATCGACAGCTAATATTACTGCCAGTGCCCTTGGTAATATCACCACAGAACTTCAGGCGGAGAGACTTATGACGTTACAAAACCGTATGGTTTTAGATGTCATCTTAGCAGATCGAGGTGGGGTATGTAAGGTGATCCATTCGAGCTGCTGCATTTTCATTCCAGATAATGCTCCTACTGTCTATCAAGCCATCTCGAGGTTGCATAAGATCTCCGAATCCATACACGTGGATGTAGGGGATTGGACGCTACTTGGATGGTTTTGGGGCCTGATGTCGACTTGGGGTTGGAAGATTCTGATGATCATCGGAGTCGTTGTAGTGTTCCTGTTCACGTGTTGCCTTTGTGTGCAGTGTGGTCCTGCCTTATGTGGCCTCTGTGCTACAACGTGTATAAGACAACCACCTGTTACCAAGGGGACTCGGTTGGACAGAGCTATGCTACAGCAACATCTCGATGGTTTGATGAATATCGAATATGATTCCGACTAGTGCTTGCCTACATGAGGGCAAAAGGAGCGTCTGAGGTTCCGTGTCAATCGTAAGTGGTGTTTTCGACTCGCACGAATATGGTCGAGTCTGGTATCTATGAACCGCAAATGACGAGTTTAGTAAGTGTGCGCAGTTTCGCTGTGCTAACTTAAACCGTTCGTTTGTTATGTGGGTTTTTCATCTGTACCCACGGGTTCCATCTTAGATACGGCATCCATTATGTCTCTTGCCCTCAAGTAGCCAGCGAACGGACGTTGTCCGCTTCGCGACCCTGGGACTCCCAAGATATTTGCGGAAGACACATGTTCTTTGTAAGTGTCTTTATGACGAGGGGGTTGCTACTGTAAGGCAGATGGCGCCGCTCGAGGCTCATCTTGCCGCACGGACTTATTGTCTCAGCCGTGCATCTCATTAGGCACGTCCCTTTGATGCCTGTATCTCGTGTTTCCCGATGCCTCCCCTTTTACACCCTTTCCGATCTCCCCACTGTCTCCGTCTTCCTCCACACCTGTTCTTGTTCCTATTTCGATCTGTTTTACTGCTGATTGGAATTCGCTAATGGTGGGAAGATGGGTTTTACAGTTGGGAACCGCCAAATGTTTCCGCACTTATGTTCCGGACCTCATGTGTTTCAAAGTGACCAAAGCGACCCCTCTGGGGGATAATGGTGAGAACCAGGTTGTAAACTTTTGTGTACCATGTTGTCTTATGGGTAAAAACTGTATAAAAGGAGCGATCCACAGAAGCAATTTGAAGCAGTCTCCCCAAGTTGCACGTGGTGTACTTGTCGTGACTTCTGTGTTCCCTGCAGTAAAAAAACCTTGAATCTTTGACGTCGAAGGAAGTGTCCCGTGTCTCTGTGATTCGTACGCCGGAGCACGTTACCCACGAAGGTTTCAGGTGTTGTGCCCTGGCACCGCTGGGTCTTAAAGAACCCAGTCCTTCACCTGAAGTATTTTATCTCCCTGAGTCTTTCAAAAGGAAGCAAGCTCTACTTCAAGCACTTGGAGAAAACTCTAACAGCAGGATGTGTTGTGTGGCGTTTAGAGCTCCGAGTGAATTTTCTCGATTCATGCCCTTATATAGGTACAATTCACATTGCCCTTATATAAGCATAGAAATCAATCCCTTATTTAAACATAGCCCATGCAGACCAAATACAGGCATGGCTACTTCCACCTGTACCAAACGGCACAACGATTTCTTGGAAAATCGGCTTAAGCAGTTAGGGAACTTCCCCTTGCTTGAATACTGATTTGTCCAAGAACTCATACTTTGAAAAGAACAACTATTTCCTAGGGGTTCTTTCCTGACATTATTATGCCCGACTTTATGTCAAGCTCTGGAATTCCTAAACACCTTCAAGGTATAAATATACCTTCACATGCTATAGCAAACTACGGTGATTTGGAGCAGTTCGACTATCTACTTGCCTGAGGTAGCTCGCTACATCAAGTGCCGAAGGAAGCCGACCCTCCAGCTGACGCACTGATCAAGAAGCTGCCTTTCTCCTGCCGAGAATCCAGCTCCGGTGTTACCAGGCTCCCCTTCTGAGGTGTTGGGAAATCGAGTCCTGAGAAAGAGATACCAGACCTCCTCCATTCTAAACCAAGGTATGGAGCTGATTAGAACCTAGAGAAACCTTTAGCAGATTCTTGGCAAAAATAACTAAAACCTATGCTACACAAAACGTACTTTTTCCTGCGTACTAGGCTTAGGTTAGGTATATGGGGGTAGGTGTATTTAGAAGCACCAGTTGAGTGTTTTAGTCAATGGTATTTATGTATGTATTTGTATATTAGAAACCATACAATGCCTTTATAGTATTATTGTATAATACTATTCTCGCTGTACGCATTATACTTTGCAGTCTGCTTAACAATTGTAGCAGTTCACTTCTCTTGTATGAGAAAGAAGACTGTTCAATAAACCTTTTTATTGAAAATGCCCGTCTCTCTATTTCTCTACAAGCTCTGTTGAAACGAAGCATGCACGATTGACTGAGTAAAATACTTATCTATTGTTTCCACAACTCTGGTTATATATTGCTTATTCTTGGGAAACAAAGTTGTCATGTTTATGCAGTTGTCAGAAACAAATCCATTTTTGTGAATTCGAGAAAGTTTCTAGTGACCTCTGCTCAAGCTGGCACTCACTATTAAGTTTCATATATTCGATAGAGACCTAGTCGACCTCAGTCCTACGTTTAATCTATAGGATAGATTATTCTAATGCGCAGAGCCTATTGGGAATATAGGAATTACACTACAGATGATAAAAGTACAATCCAGTCCTTTCCCTGCCCAAGACAGAAGCAGCAAGCAACAGGTCAACACAGCAGAGCACTCAGTAAAGTAGCAGTTTGCCCTGACAGCTTTTCCAGCTCTTCTTCCTGGCAGGTTCCTTATTTCAGCAGTAAGCTGAAGTTCCGGGGTCTGGGCCCCAATATTTATACCACATTTTCCTTTGTTCTCTTGTGGCAAAAGACTCTCAGCTCAGTTCAAACCAGTTCTGCCTCTCTGGCTCAGCTTCCTGGAAGTAGGTAGAAACAGCATTGAGCAAGGGAGACAGGGCCAATTCAGGTGCAAGGGAAATCTCCTACCATTCTAAATGTAGACCAGGCCTATTCAGGTGGTAGTTAAACGTCTCCCTCTACTCTGAAGGCAGCCCAGGTCTATTCAGCCCAACCCTGACTAAATCAGAAAAGGCAGGACACACCTCGACCCCCCCCCCCCCCCACACACACCCCACCCCAGTGGCTGGAATGCACATTCCCAGCTGTGTCACTCCAAAGCCAAACAGTCAATCCACAGCCCAGCAGAGGCACACAGGATGGCTAAGTCAGAAAATACTGACTTCCTAAGAGTGGTATTTTCAAACACACAACATGAAAATCATCCTTACTAAAGCATGCCTTTTTACATTCTTGAGTTCAGGCATACTAAACTCCTTTTCTCTATCGTGTTCCAATGGGAAGCTATACTTGAAGGTTAGGGCCTGGCAAGTGGGTGCACTTGCCAAGTCGACATGGCAGTGAAAAATGTGCACAAACACTGCAGTGGCAGGTCTGAGATACCTTTACAGGGTTACTTCTCTGGGTGGCACAATCAGTGCTGCAGGCCCTCAAGTAGCATTTCATTTACAGGCCCTGACACTCGCAGTGCACTGCACTTGGGACTTATAGGTAACTCAAATAAACCAAACATGGATAGACCAATCCATAAACATAATTTACCTGGAAAGCATATGCAGTTTAGCACTGAATAGAAGGTTCGTAAAACCAACAAAAATAGGAGGCCAAAATGTAAAAAGTCTGGGGGTAAACCTGATGAAAAAGCCAAGTCTAACAGTACCTCAGTCACGTTGGGAGTGGCGGACAGGCACTGATTAAGTTGAATCAATCAGTGCTTGTTCCCTGCTCCACAGAAAGAAATGGAAATGATGCTTGGTCTGCAGTGATCAATTATGAGGCTGTAAAGAGGAGTCCCGCATAAGCGAATCAACGGTAGCAAAGGGCGGGATCCAAGTCCTTTTTGTTAACAATAGTGTCTTGCAAGCATGACGCATGCTCGAACACATGCTATCACAGGTTACGCCCTAAAAAATCACTTTTCTTAGAAAAAACAAATATAAGATCCATATAAGTTAAATTAGTTAGTTGGCAAACCAGTATGTAGAAAAGTGCAACTTTTGCATTCAGTGAATGCAAACCCTAATCTTCAAAACTGGTGACCTAAAATGTATTTTTGCCAATATGACAAAGACTCTTGTGGAGTGGACATTGTGGCATTTTCTCTTCGGGATTCAGGCCAAATAGCTACATGCAGTGCAGAAATGACCTGGCATGATCCAATGATGAAAGTCCTGCCTGACCCATGTCATTCACGTTTCCAGGGGCGTGGGGGTAATTTGACAATTTTTGCAAGGCTGATTTCTGTTTCCAGTCTTGTGGAGACCTCTGTAAATAAGTTCAAGTGATGAGCATTCAGAAGCATTTTGCAAGCTGCTCTTCCCCGCATAAGCCACTCCCCCAACCTTAAAATCTACATCAAAAGGAGTATTGATATATAATGATATAGATCACTTTTGAAGGGTATTTCCCACAAAAGATGCATATATGTTCTAGATTTCTGTGCGCTATTACTGCTGAAATGTGTGCATTCAACCGCAGGGTCATTACAGAAAAAGAATTCAAATGGAAAAAGGTGCATTTGACTATTACAAATTCATTCCACACTCTATTTGGTTCCACAGAAATAACAGAACGACAGATACATATTCAGGCTTCATTTGGTTGGCTATATCATCTGAGTTAAGTAAAAAAGAATATAAGAAGTAGACACCTGGTTGCAGACCTGTAATTCTCTCAAAATGGAAATAACTATAATGAAGAAGTGAAATGTGCGTTTTTCAATATCTTTGTAAAGAGGGACTGTCGGCAGTGTGATTTGATACCTGGAGAGTTTAAGAGACAGAGGCTAGCAGAATAGTCCACTTCTCTTTCTCGGGGCAATATGCTTTTAAATCATTTTTGTATTTGTCCCAGGTGAACTGTGTGACCGAACTGTGACCCACCCAAACATTTTGCAAATTCGATGCTTTCAAGACATCCTGCTACAATGAAGATGCAGCAGAAAAGAAGCAGACAGTTAAATGACATTTGCAATTGCTTTAGAAAGGCTCTGCCAAGGCTAATAGCCAAGTTTATCCGAGAAAAGACTGCCTTGCATTGATGTATTAAAAGCATGGCTTTTTTCTGTCAGCAGGCTGCTTACACATTGGTGCGGTTGGATTGTCAAATAAAATGGGTCTTGGCGATTGGTTAGCTTGCAGGTGACCGCTAAGGCATTGTTATGCAAATAATCATCTGGTAATATTCTGGAGTAGTCAGTGGATTTGTATGCCTCACAAAGGCTAAGGGCTTTATGATGAGTAGTTCCTGTCAGATGTGTTATCAAATGCGATAAGAAAATATGCAATTGAGTTGTTTGGAATTTATCGGATGCAATCATTAATGCATAAGATGACTATATGGGGAATGGCATGGGATTCGGATGCTTACCTTATCAAAAGCCTCCTGTCCCAGTAAATAGCTGACATTTCAGCTTGCCAGATACCAGCAGGTATTGTCTGCTGAGATTTGATGCAGGGTACATCGTTTATAGCACCTGGTAAATACCTTGTGATATAAGGATCCGGGGCCAGATTTACTATAATTTTGTGCCATGCCTGCACCACATTTGTGGCACATCTATGACACAAAATGCTAGTAGATATTTACAAAGTCATGCAAGGGGCAATTTGAGCCACTTTGCATAGCTTTCTAAAATTTTTTTTACACAATTCAGCGTTTTGCGCTGCATTGTGTTACATTTAATTTTGGGAGGAGTTCCATGGGTAGAACACAGGTGTTCCTATGCATCTACCCATGGATGTCACACAATCCCAGATTTACAAAGGTTTGTAAACCTGGGAGTGCGGGAAATCCCTACTCCTCCCCTAGGATGGAGTAACAAGAAGACATTTTTTTCTTCTTCTTGTGATTTCCTCTTTCTATGTGTGCTGCAATTTGCAGCACACATAAAAAGAGGAAATTGCCTGAAGGCATAATTTTTGTGCAGAAAGGTATGCTTTAATGCACAAAATAATTCTCCTGAAAATGCAGGCACCCTTGCACCGTGGTGCAAGAGTGCCTGTGTTGGCATTAGGCTGCCTGAAGTGCGTGAGTGCTATGAAGGAACAGAAATGTGCCATAGCTAGTAAGATTTCTGCTCTCTCATTTTCATGTAACGAAGCACAGCAAGTTGCCCTGCTACACTGCATTGTGTGAAAGGTTAGTGAATCTGGCTCACAGTGTTTGCACAGGGATTGCAATTTAACAACACACTTGTAGTCAGACCCCCACTGGATATTTCTCCAAATGGGAAAGTGGGTGGGGAGAGGTGTGAGGGTGTGTAATGGCCTTCCACAAATCCACATGCATGGAATACTGACAATGGTTGTTGATGGACCTCTAAATGTTTGGTTGTCAGACTCATTTCGTGAGGCTGTGAAGTATCGGTTTGTTTGGATAATTCCATATCTGTGCTCAGACAGAGGTTGTGTTACAATCTTCCTTCAATCCGAAGATTGTTGTTTATATTTGGAGCCAGTGCGTTGCAATCCCAAACTATCTTCGCCAGAACCAGAGTGACTCCAAGGGCTTGCTAACTTTCCTTCTGTTCTGAAGTCTCAGGGACATCAGAGACTTCTCACAACCCTACTACAGCCTCTGGACTTTGCCAACTGTGAGTCCTGTCCTGCCAAGTATTGCCAATCAAGTCCTGGGGCATTGGAAGTAGGTTTCCTGGCTGTTTCCTGCAAAATCCACACATCGCAGTCATTGTGCAGTTCGGAACCGACCAATCTCCCCTCGACGCTGATGCATCGCATCTGCTGCTGAGGACATAGACATGGCTCCACCGGCTGTGGGGCTCGACAACGATGCATCGTCTTCATCGCAAAGAGTTTACCAATGAAGCAACTCTGACTGCACATATCAGAAGTGGTTTAGCACCTGCACCCCACCTGGTCGATGATGACGTACTGTCCCTCTGCTCCTCGCATCGGGTCTTTGACGTCGATGCATCCTCCATTGCAAGTTACTGTTTTCAACAGGCCAAGTCTGGTCCTTGTATCTGACCCACACTCCATCGCTGTCAGCCTGAAGTTATGGATTTACACCAGTCAAGCATGATCAAATGTCTCCGGTTGGTGCTTTATCCTTTAAACACTATGGGGGTCATAATGATGACGAGCGGACTTAGTCCGCCCGTCATCCTAGCGGGACCCGGGTCCGCCCGCCAATGTCTTGAGATGAACTTTCTTATAGTAACTGTCATTTAAATGTCGCCACAAGCATCCCCAAGAATCTTTCCCCATAATGAGTTCAAAGGAGGATGGAACGTCTTCATAATACAATCTAAAATTAGGCAAAGCCCACCCCCTTCTGTCCCTAAGCAGTGTAAGGAAATGTAAAAGCTCTTCTCAATTTCGCTTAAGACCAAACGAACCTAGGGAACAGATCTTCTATTCTCTTCAGCCAAAGTGCTGGGAATTCAATTTGAATTGCCCGAAAAAGATATAAAATCTTGGGGAAAAACAGCATTTTAACCATATTACACCTACTGACAATAGCTAGTGACGATTGTTCTGTCAAAGCAACTCATGTTTATTCTTAATTAAAAGGGATTCTACAGTTTCATTAACTATATTATCTATATCTGCCGAAATGTTGATTCCCTGGTAGGTTGCTTGTCTAACCAATCTATCATCGTGTATGGTTGTAGTGCAATTAACCACCACTTGCATTTTATAACGTTTAAGAGCATAGTCAGATCAATCAATCAATAAATCAGGGGGATTATAAGCATGCTACTCACCCGTGAGGGTCTCAAGGCGTTGGGAGGGGGAGAGGGGCTCAGCAGATCTACTCAGCCAAAGAGCCATGTCTTGAGAGTCTTCCTGAAGGTGTTCAAGGAGGGGGCGCGTCTGATGTCTGCAGGGGGCATACTCCAGGTCTTGGCTGCTATGTGAGAGAAGCTGAGAGATTTCACAAACCTCTCTTCTTCCACTTCTACTTCCTTAAGAGTGGCCAGAGGATCTGTGGTCTCAAAGGCAATATCGTCAGCGTAGGCCAGCACCTTTGTTTCTCACCCATGTGTTTGAATAGGTAAAATGGTCCTGTATTGCAGCCTGCGTATGAAAGGGTCAATATATATAGCAAACAGCAGAGGGGAGCTCGGGCATCTTTGTCGGGCCCCTCTAGTTATTAAAGAAGGGTCCAACAGTGCCCCATTCACAAAAACCCTGGCCATTGGTTGGTGATACCGTATTTTTATTGCCTGTAAAAAGCCCTTCCTTTTCCCCACCCCTGACAGGGACTCCCATAAAAATTGCCAGGAGACCCTGTCAAAGGCTTTTTCTGTATCAAGCAGAATTATTGCCATCAGGTTCTAAAGTATTGCTGTGGTCACTAGAAGTGAATTCACCCTCCTTATATGATCTATTGCCCCCCTTCCTGGAATAAATCCAAGGTGACGGGGTGAAACTACCTTATAAATAATTGGCGCTAAGCGGGAAGCCAGGATTTTAGAATAGATTTTACAATCGCTAATAATAAAAGTTAGCGGGCGACATGAGCTAGGATCCGCTGCTGGTTTAGTTTTTTTAAGAAACATCACCATTTAGGCGGAGGACCAGGAGCACGGAGGCTTTAATTATTGTATTCCTGCCCTCAGTTATTTTGTTTCCATTCGAGGGGCCTGTATGAGGACCTGGATGGGAAGAATATGAAGTTTCTAACCCATGTTTCAACCTGGATTTAGCAGACGGATCAGACACAGCTCCCACATTCGGGGTCAATATCTCACAGTCAGCCACTTGCACCCCCTCTCCTGATCATCCAAAAGCTGCAAGCCCATACCAGTAGTGTTAAAAAGTTTAATAATCAAAGGCTGACAGCCTTTTACTGCACGGGGAGTCTTCTGTGGTGCTTTTTTATGGTTTCCAGTTTAACCACCTTTTTCCCCTTGCCACCTTGACCTTTGCCATTTTTACCACTGGTATAGTTCTCTGAGACCATCTCACGCCGTGGTGGGGTGAGGTGGGTGGTACAGCTGCCACTGATGTGGAAAGAGCTGACTGAACACTCCTCAGTTTAGCTGATTTTCCACTGCATCCTGCCATCACTGGTTGTAAGCAGCTCTGCTGTAAAGCCGCATTTCTAGGCACCGTCTGCTGGTGCCTGTAGGAGAGTAGGGTCTGCAATCCTATGATCACCCGGACTTTTTGCTTTTGTTTCACTGGTTTACGACTTTCTCGGGCTGTGGGCCTGCCAATCAGACCCACAGCCTAGCTGTTCTCGCGCTAAATTGATGTGTGTACCTTAGGTGCATTACCCAATTGGAACTGGGCCACCCTGTCAGACCCTGTAACTCAGGGCATCGGTGTACCCAGGGCCTACCAGGGGCTGAAGCATGTATTATGCCGCCCCTGACTGGCCATCTAAATCTGACACAACTGGCTGCACGACAGCTGGGGCAACGCAGCGTACTCGCCCGTTGCTGTAGGTATAGTATCCCTATACCTAACCCTAAAATGGACTCCCGAGTTCCTATCAGTCACTCCTATGGCAGGCCTTGACAATCCTGAAGGCAGAGTGCATGGACCTGTGTGAATTGGGCTCTGGCACGAGCCGAGCCCGGTTGCAGCTTGCGGAACCAAGACCCAATGGCTGTTCCATGATAACGCGTATCATCGGTAACTTCGGTATAGCATTATCAAGACATGTCGAGTAAGGTGTCATACGAATCGGGATGCTGCCCCCTCACCAATTCTGGTGACGAGGTTAGCATTCCGCCCTTCTAGAGGGACACGACATGTACGTAACTGTGAACCCCGGTTAAAGTTAACTGAAGCCTCAGCTCCACAAAATGGACGCCGCCACCAGAGACACGAGTCTGACCTCCTGCTGCTGGGAGTCCTTCCAGCGAGGAGAGCTTGGACAAAGGGTTTCCTGTCAGGGGCGGTGTTCGCACCATCCCAGACAGGGTTTGTGTATTCTGGGTAGGTAGGGCTTTGCAAGAAGGTGACTGCGGAGTGGCACCCCGGTGCTCACTACGCATCTGCTGGCTAGAACCAGTTCCAGGGGCGCGCAGCCCCTGACCTTGGGAAAGTCCGGCAGGGAAGAGGGGTGTAACTACCCCCCTTCCTGGTCCCACCCCTAGGGCAGGACCTAGTCATGTACCCACCCCTTTCTTTAGGATAAAGGCTGGAGCGGGGACCCTTTCAAATTAGATCATCTTTGAATCAAGAACTACTTTCTACGAAAGGTCATTCGAGACTCTTCTCAAGATTTCTCCCTTGTGGCTAAGGAGTAGTCACCCTGCATCCGCAGGCACCATCTAAGAACTCTGCGGTTTGCTGCAAGTCCTTCCTCAGGAATCCGACGACCCAGCTCAACGAGAACCAGCTTCCCTGGCACCTCTGACCTCTACCCACATCGTCAGCTCAGCTGAGATCTGTGGGTGCGACGAGACCTCGAGGGACCGGCCATCATCAAACCTGCACGCTTTCTTAATCCAGCACGACCACCGAAGGAATCCTCTGGTGAGTGCTCTGGGGTCCGAGAAGCCCCGACCCTGAGCAGCTCCAGCACCGAAGTGCAGCCTCCCAGCATCTCCACGATCTGCGTGGGGCCCTTCTGCTCGCCGCTCAGCCCGTTGTCCGATCACTAGCCGCTGGCTTGTGACCGTCTTGACGACATCCGACAACCAACGCTGCTGGTCTGGTTGCTCCAGACCGGCCTTTGCTCCCTTTTACGAGAGGAGCACCCCGGACCCTCCTGGTCCACTCAAGACACCATTTTAGGCCCACCACGTGGCCCTGAAATCTGCCAAGGCTTGTTGCCCCAACCCTGGGCCCAGCGACGCCGACAGCATCAACCTTCGTGGGACAGCTCGCACCTCCATCCTGGTCGCCGACAACGCCTCCTGGTCCGTGAGACTGCAGAGCCTAGCGTCGCCCACTTACCTAGTTGAGGTGACGGCCATCCGGTGCCTTCCTGGTACCCTCTGACTACTGGCTAGTAGTACGAACTTGGTCCCCTCTGCTTTCAGGTATCATCGATCTCTGATCCAGGTTTGGATCTCTACGAACTATTCTTAACTGGTCGCCGGCCAGCAACTCCTTCCTTCCGGCTCCTGGCTCGTCAGCGAAGACCCCCGACGCCTGTAATACTTGTGCAGCCGCAGCCCTTGTGGCTAGGTAACTCCGGCATTTCGGTGCCCGCATAACCTCCTTACTTAAGGGTCCTGAGTCCCTCGCTTCCGACTTGCCTTATCGGGTCCGCCCGAGACCACTAAACTTTCCTTGCCCTTGGGCATTTGTATTGATTGTGCACTTGAAGTATTTTCCTAAGAGTTTTGTTCTGTGCTTAGTACCCTGTCCTCATAAAGCGTACAGGGCTGTTGTGATTCTAATAAATATACTGTTTATTTTCATAACACTTGTGTGGTGTCCTTTCACTTGGTGTTCAAGGGGTATGTGATGGTATAACAGCTGGCTTAACACGCCCTCTAGAGTTTAGCCCGAAGACTGCTCGTATCCACGCTACTAGGATAGCTGGTCTAAGGTTGACTTACAACCAATCACCATAAGGGTCATTTGGACCGATGCATAGTGGTCACTAGAATAGTGAACACTGCATATCGGGCCAACTTCTCACATTGGTGAGCAGCGGTTGGGATTTGAGCTTGCTGTTGTTTTACCACACGTATCCTAAGAATATCTTGTTGAAAGATCACATAAGTACTTCAGGTACATATAACTTAGCTTAGAATACTCTGAGTTCTACTGAACCAGCTGTTGTAGCTCCTCAAGGCTTAGCACACCTTGGCTACAACTCTTAGCAAGGGATCAGTAGGTAAACATATAGTGTAGGTAGGTGCATCACTTACACCACACTAGAGGCAGCATGTCTGACAAAGGAGGAAACTCTGAGTCTCCCCTTGTGTCAGTCGACCTTCCACAGGTCACGTCCAGATATGCTGCGCTTAGCTTCCAAGAGATGCGACAGCTCTGTACATCTCGGAAGCTAAAACAGGGTTCCAACCCTACAACTCCATTTCTGATTGGTCTCTTGGAGACTTATGATGCTAAGAGGGCGGGTAACACCGACCCTTCTCATCCAGAAGAGAGTATGCCCCCCCCTCGAGGGAACCCGAGGTGACCCTGACCTTATCCATCTCTCCGCAGAAGGTGAAGAGGAGGACGAGGAGCCAGAGACATCTGGGGACGAGGCAGACAAAGGTCCAGAGGTAATTAGTCAGCTAACTAGGGACAACTTAAGCCGACACGAGAATGGTATTAGGAGACCCTTGGGCCCCTCTCAGGCCAGCTTAACATTGGGAGTGGACGAGTTAGGTCTCTATCGAGAGGCTCTAACAGATCCATTCAAACCAATGGCTCTCGAGGCTCTGCTCGAAGAGGGATGACATCGCCTCAGAGGAGAGTGTACGAAGCGAAGGAGCGGGAAGTCAATCTGCGGATCGAGAGGGAAGAACTTGCCCTAGCCAAAGAAAAACTCGCCTTTGCTAGAGAGCAAGAATTGAGTGGGACAATTCCCACTGGTGGCAGCATTCCCCCACGGGAACCCAGGAGTTTAGACACTAAGCACCTGAATAAGATAGTGCCCCCCTTTTAAGCAAGGGGACGACATCCACAAATGGATTACTGCTTTGGAGCGGGCCTGCACTGTACAGTGCGTCCCCCAGGGTCAGTGGGCAGCTATCTTGTGGCTCTCCTTTGAAGGTAAAGGTAGAGCTAAGCTCCTCACTACTAGAGTCGAGGACGCTAACAATTACCAGGTCCTGAAGAACACACTGATTGATGGGTTCGGCCTAACCACTGAGCAGTACAGGTTGCTGTTCAGGGATACCCAGAAAACTCAGTCTCAGGACTGGTCTGACTTCGTTGATTGTGCCACTAAGGCTTTGGAGGGCTGGTTGCTGGGCAGTAAGGTTACTGATTACACAGGATTGTATAATTTGATCATGCGAGAACAGATTTTAAACAATTGTCAGAACCAGTTGTTGCATCAGCACCTTGTCGACTCGGATCTGACCTCTCCCCAAGAATTGGGAAAGAAGGCAGACAGATGGGTCAGGACAAGGGTTAAGCAAAACCAGGGCCAGAACCAGGGTGGTCAGAAGAAAGCAGACCAGAAGGGTAAAGATTCGAAAGGGGAACAAACTGACCAGAAGTCTTCGACAGGTCCCCAACAACCCAAAGAGGGGGGGGTCAGGCTTCCCAGAAAAAGAAGAATCAAGAAGGCCAATCGAAAAGGTGGTGCCAATACTGTAAAAGTAAAACTCACTGGTTTAGTGAGTGCACCAAGAAAGGAGGGCAGACTCCTGCTACTGCAGCCCCTAAGGCACCTGTGCCCCCTAGTACAGCCAGCAGTAGTAGTGCGCCTCCCAAGGGACTAGTTGGGTTAACCTTGGGTTCTGAGGGGTGTGACAACTTAGTTGGTACGCTCACTCAGGCTATCCTTGTCTGTACGGGGGATATGGATATATCCCCTGATGTCAGTCCCAATACTTTGGGCAAATACCGACAGACGCCTTTAATTAATGGAAGAATGGCTCAGGCCTATAGGGACACAGGTGCCAGCGTCACCATGGTGACGCCTAACTTTGTGGACCCTGGACAGATCATGCCAGGTACAGATTTCCTGGTGACCAATGCCAGCAACGTCACTACCAGTCATAGTTTGGCGATTGTTACTTTCTCCTGGGGAGGGGTAAATGGCCAGAAAAAGGTTGTTGTTAGTTCAGACCTCCCAGTGGATTGTTTGTTGGGCAATGATTTGGAGTCATCGCAATGGTCAGAAGTGGAGCACCGGACTCACATGGAGATGTTAGGCTTGCCAGCACATGTGTTTGCTGTGACCAGGTCACAGGTCAGATGATGCCCCACTGAACAGGTGCTGGATCCTGGAACAACGGACCAGACACCTCCCAAGAAGAAGAGCAGTCGGGTTAAGGCCTCGCCTTCCCCCTTGCCCCAGGTCGAGGATCAAGTCTCAGAGGAGGCTGACCTCCAGGAATTGCGGGAAACTGAACCTAAAGAACTCGAACTTGATCAAGTTGAGTTTCTGGGCTCAGGGGGTCCCACACGAGAAAACCTGGGGAAGGATCAGTTAGACTGCCCTTCCCTTGAACCCCTCAGACAGCAGGCTGCTGCTGAGGCTGCTGGGAACGCCACAGGTACCCACAAGGTATACTGGGAAGATGGACTCCTGTACACTGAGGCAAGAGACCCCAAGCCTGGCATGACCAGGAGGCTGGTTATCCCCTTGTCTCAGCGTGGTTTCCTCCTTACCTTGGCCCACGAGATTCCCTTAGCAGGACACTTAGGCCAGACGAAGACGTGGGGCAGGCTTGTCTCGCACTTTCACTGGCCTCACATGAACAAAGATACCAAGGAGTTTTGTCGCTCCTGTGTCACTTGCCAAGCCAGTGGTAAGTCAGGTGGCACGACAAAGGCCCCCCTTATACCAATGCCTGTGGTGGGGGTGCCCTTTGAACGGGTGGGGATTGACATCGTCGGTCCCATGGAACCACCAACAGCATCAGGGCACAAGTTTATACTGGTGGTAGTGGATCATGCCACCAGGTACCCTGAAGCTATTCCCCTTAGGACCACTACAGCCCCTGTGGTGGCAAGAGCCCTAGTTGGAGTATTCTCCAGAGTGGGCTTCCCTAAGGAGGTCGTCTCCGACAGAGGTGCAAACTTCATGTCGAGCTACTTAACTGCTATGTGGAAGGAATGTGGTGTTAACTACAAGTTCACTACACCCTATCATCCACAATGCAATGGGCTTGTTGAGCGATTCAACAGGACCCTGAAAGGGATGATTCATGGACTACCTGAAAAGCTTCGGCGTAGATGGGACGTCCTGATTCCCTGCCTTTTATTCGCTTACAGAGAGGTCCCACAGAAGGGGGTTGGCTACAGCCCTTTTGAACTTTTGTACGGGCATCCTGTAAGAGGACCCCTGTGTTTGGTGAAGGAAGGATGTGAGAGACCTCTCAAAAAGCCTGCAACCAGCATAGTGGACTATGTGCTTGGTCTCCGCTCGCGGATGGCTGAGTACATGGAGAAGGCATCCGAAAACCTTAAGGCCAGCCAAGAGCTCCAAAAAGCTTGGCATGACCAAAAGGCTGTCTTGACTGTTTACCAGCCCGGACAGAAGGTGTGGGTGTTGGAGCCAGTGGCCCCAGCAGCACTCAAGGACAAGTGGTCCGGGCCCTACACCATCTTGGAGAAAAAGGGAAGGGTCACCTACCTGGTGGACCTTGGAACTCCCCGGAGCCCCCACAGGGTGCTCCATGTCAACAGGCTCAAAGCATATGTCGACAGGAAGGACATGAGTTTGCTCATGGCCATAGATGAGGGACAGGAGGAGGAGAGTGACCCTCTCCCCGACCTGCTCACTCAGAATCCTGACGATGGATCGGTAGACGGTGTTGTCTTTTGTGGCAGCCTCTCCAAACATCAACAGGAGGATTGTAAACAGGTTCTTCAATCCTTCCGGCATATGTTCTCTCTAACACCCAGTCAGACCAATTGGTGCACCCACGAGGTTGACACTGGTGACAGCTTGCCCGTCAAGAGTAAAATCTACAGGCAGCCCGATCACGTTAGAGACTGCATGAAAAGTGAAGTGCAGAAAATGTTGGAGCTGGGAGTCATTGAACCCTCGGATAGCCCTTGGGCTAGTCCTATAGTTCTAGTGCCGAAACCTCACACCCCGGGTGGTAAGAAAGAGATGAGGTTCTGCGTAGACTACAGGGGTCTCAATGCAGTCACTAAGACTGATGCCCACCCAATACCAAGGGCAGACGAGCTTATCGATAGATTGGCTTCGGCCAACTACTTAAGTACGTTTGACCTGACAGCTGGGTATTGGCAAATCAGGTTAGCTGAGGAGGCCAAGCCTAAGACAGCATTTTCTACCCCTGGTGGGCATTATCAGTTCGTGGTGATGCCCTTTGGTTTGAAAAATGCACCTGCCACCTTCCAACGGTTGGTGAATCACGTTCTCACTGGGCTGGATGACTTCTGTGCGGCGTATCTTGACGATATCGCTGTCTTTAGCTCCACCTGGGAGGATCACCTGGTCCACCTGCGGAAAGTGTTAGAGGCTCTGCAAGCAGCAGGACTCACTATCAAGGCTACCAAGTGCCAGATAGGGCAGACACAGGTTGTATACTTGGGCCACCTTGTCGGTGGAGGCCAAGTTCAACCACTGGAGAGCAAGATACAGTCAATCAGGGACTGGGCTCCTCCAACCACCCAGACTCAGGTTCGAGCTTTCTTGGGCCTGACTGGCTACTACCGGAAGTTCGTCAGAAATTACGGATCGATTGTGACTCCGCTCAATGAGCTGACGAGTAAGAAAATGCCAAAAAAGGTTCAGTGGACAGCGAGCTGTCAAAAAGCATTCGATGACCTAAAACAGGCCATGTGCACGGCACCTATCCTCAAGAGTCCAGACTACTCCAAACCATTCATTGTCCAAACAGATGCTTCTGAGTTGGGTGTGGGAGCTGTTCTATCTCAACTAAATTTTGATGGTAATGACCAGTCCATTGCTTTTATAAGCAGACGGCTGACCCCCAGAGAGAAAAATTGGTCAGCTATAGAGAGGGAGGCCTTCGCTGTGGTGTGGGCCCTGAAGAAACTGAGGCCATACTTGTTTGGCACTCATTTCAAGATTCAGACCGACCATAAGCCCCTCCTATGGCTAAATCAGATGAAGGGTGAAAACCCCCAACTGCTTAGGTGGTCCATTTCCCTACAGGGGATGGACTTCACAGGGGAGCATAGACCTGGCACTGATCATGGCAATGCAGATGGGCTCTCCAGGTATTTCCACTTAGAACAAGAAGACTCACCTGGTCAAGGTTAGTTTCTTGTCCCAACGTTTGGGGGGGGGTCATGTAGGAGAGTAGGGTCTGCAATCCTATGATCACCCGGACTTTTTGCTTTTGTTTCACTGGTTTACGACTTTCTCGGGCTGTGGGCCTGCCAATCAGACCCACAGCCTAGCTGTTCTCTCGCTAAATTGATGTGTGTACCTTAGGTGCATTACCCAATTGGAACTGGGCCACCCTGTCAGACCCTGTAACTCAGGGCATCGGTGTACCCAGGGCCTACCAGGGGCTGAAGCATGTATTATGCCACCCCTGACTGGCCATCTAAATCTGACACAACTGGCTGCACGACAGCTGGGGCAACGCGGCGTACTCGCCCGTTGCTGTAGGTATAGTATCCCTATACCTAACCCTAAAATGGACACCCGAGTTCCTATCAGTCACTCCTATGGCAGGCCTTGACAATCCTGAAGGCAGAGTGCATGGACCCGTGTGAATTGGGCTCTGGCACGAGCCGAGCCCGGTTGCAGCTTGCGGAACCAAGACCCAATGGCTGTTCCATGATAACGCGTATCATCGGTAACTTCGGTATAGCATTATCAAGACATGTCGAGTAAGGTGTCATACGAATCGGGATGCTGCCCCCTCACCAATTCTGGTGACGAGGTTAGCATTCCGCCCTTCTAGAGGGACACGACATGTACGTAACTGTGAACCCCGGTTAAAGTTAACTGAAGCCTCAGCTCCACAAAATGGACGCCGCCACCAGAGACACGAGTCTGACCTCCTGCTGCTGGGAGTCCTTCCAGCGAGGAGAGCTTGGACAAAGGGTTTCCCGTCAGGGGTGGTGTTCGCACCATCCCAGACAGGGTTTGTGTATTCTGGGTAGGTAGGGCTTTGCAAGAAGGTGACTGCGGAGTGGCACCCCGGTGCTCACTACGCATCTGCCGGCTAGAACCAGTTCCAGGGGCGCGCAGCCCCTGACCTGGGGAAAGTCCGGCAGGGTAGAGGGGTGTAACTACCCCCCTTCCTGGTCCCACCCCTAGGGCAGGACCTAGTCATGTACCCACCCCTTTCTTTAGGATAAAGGCTGGAGCGGGGACCCTTTCAAATTAGATCATCTTTGAATCAAGAACTACTTTCTACGAAAGGTCATTCGAGACTCTTCTCAAGATTTCTCCCTTGTGGCTAAGGAGTAGTCACCCTGCATCCGCAGGCACCATCTAAGAACTCTGCGGTTTGCTGCAAGTCCTTCCTCAGGAATCCGACGACCCAGCTCGACGAGAACCGGCTTCCCTGGCACCTCTGACCTCTACCCACATCGTCAGCTCAGCTGAGATCTGTGGGTGCGACGAGACCTCTAGGGACCAGCCATCATCAAAACCTGCACGCTTTCTTAATCCAGCACGACCACCGAAGGAATCCTCTGGTGAGTGCTCTGGGGTCCGAGAAGCCCCGACCCTGAGCAGCTCCAGCACTGAAGTGCAGCCTCCCAGCATCTCCACGATCTGCGTGGGGCCCTTCTGCTCGCCGCTCAGCCCGTTGTCCTATCACTAGCCGCTGGCTTGTGACCGTCTTGACGACATCCGACAACCAACGCTGCTGGTCTGGTTGCTCCAGACCGGCCTTTGCTCCCTTTTACAAGATGAGCACCCCGGACCCTCCTGGTCCACTCAAGACGCCATTTTAGGCCCACCACGTGGCCCTGAAATCTGCCAAGGCTTGTTGCCCCAACCCTGGGCCCAGCGACGCCGACAGCATCAACCTTCGTGGGACAGCTCGCACCTCCATCCTGGTCGCCGACAACGCCTCCTGGTCTGTGAGACTGCCGAGCCTAGCGTCGCCCACTTACCTAGTCGAGGTGACGGCCATCCGGTGCCTTCCTGGTACCCTCTGACTACTGGCTAGTAGTACGAACTTGGTCCCCTCTGCTTTCAGGTATCATCGATCTCTGATCCAGGTTTGGATCTCTACGAACTATTCTTTACTGGTCGCCGGCCAGCAACTCCTTCCTTCCGGCTCCTGGCTCGTCAGCGAAGACCCCCGACGCCTGTAAGACTTGTGCAGCCGCAGTCCTTGTGGCTAGGTAACTCCGGCATTTCGGTGCCCGCATAGCCTCCTTACTTAAGGGTCCTGAGTCCCTCGCTTCCGACTTGCCTTATTGGGTCCGCCCGAGACCACTAAACTTTCCGTGCCCTCGGGCATTTGTATTGATTGTGCACTTGAAGTATTTTCCTAAGAGTTTTGTTCTGTGCTTAGTACCCTGTCCTCATAAAGAGTACAGGGCTGTTGTGATTCTAATAAATATACTGTTTATTTTCATAACACTTGTGTGGTGTCCTTTCACTTGGTGTTCAAGGGGTATGTGATGGTAAAACAGCTGGCTTAACACGCCCTCTAGAGTTTAGCCCGAAGACTGCTCGTATCCACGCTACTAGGATAGCTGGTCTAAGGTTGACTTACAACCAATCACCATAAGGGTCGTTTGGACCGATGCATAGTGGTCACTAGAATAGTGAACACTGCATATCGGGCCAACTTCTCACAGTGCCGACACCGTAAGTTCCGCAAGGCAACAGGAAGTGCTGAAAGAAGCAGCTGCTGACTCAGTACAAGCCAGCACTGCCGTCCATCACCACCCCCTTTTGATTAAACCCAGATCTTTTGACTGAGTGTGAGTGTTTGATTGATTCAGATGCTCCGTCCATCACCACCCCCTTTTGTACTGCTTTTGGCCGCCATAAGTTTGGCAGGGTATGCTCAGACGTGAGTCCCTTGCTCACTTTGCCACTGGATTCAAGCAAGCCGGGCTGAAGACGACTGGAATGCCAGAAACCGGTCCTTGGAAGCTTGCTTCCGGTCCAGGGAAGACATGGCTTGGCAGTTTGGGCTGGACTGTTCCCATGAGTCACAGGGTCAGACTGATTTGCATATGGCCATGTCTGAACTGGGGTGGCAGTGTGGGCTAAAGAACGGTGATGGATTAAACCCAGATCTTTTAACTGGGTGTGAGTGTTGGATTGATTCAGATGCTCCGTCCATCACCACCCCCTTTTGTACCGCCGGCTAAGTGTGACAGCAGGAACCACACGAGGCAGCAGCTGATTCAATGCGAGCCGCCACCACAAGCAGGAGGAAGCAGCAGGAGCCACCGGGAACAGCAGCTGGGTCAGTGCGGGCGGTCTATCTTCCCAGATACAACATTCAGTTAGAACACAAATTGCACGCTCATGTAGAATCTTCTATTTTTCGAAGGCTAGAGGTTCAGTCGAAGGAGCGTCTGGAGCGAGGAACTACTCAAGCGCCATCTCGCTTGAAAGTCCTTATCAAACAAGATTTAAGCTCTATTGTTGTAACCTGGTTTGGATTATTTTTCTGTGGTGTGCTCACTATTTTACTTATTTAAGTTTTGCACAAATGCCTGTGAGCTGGCTAAGCTGGAGAGTTATACTGTGGTCCAGCTCAAGCATTTATGCAAGGGGTTTGGGCTTTCTAATAAACACTTCACCAGAAAGGTGGAGCTGCATAAGGTGCTGAGGGCATGGTTTGAATCCCGAGATGCAGCACCTGCGACCCAGAGGAGGAGGACGAGATGATGGAGGATGATGTGGAACTGGACCAGGCTTTACTGGAGCATCTGGAACTGCCTGTGGGGCAGGGAGCCCAGGGAGTGGAGGTTCACCCCAGGGCAGGGAGCAGTGTGTCATCCAGAGGCCTGTTTCTAGAGGAGCTGGAGGACAGGACAGAAGAGAGAAAGTGAATGTTGGAGCTTGGCAAGCTGAAATTCAAGAAGGAGAAAGCCTTGGAGGTGAAAAGGCTGTCCATGGAGGAGGAGGGGAAGAAAAGGATACTAGCCATGGAGGAGAGGACAATAATTTTGGCTTATGAACTGATCCTGAAGAAGCTGGACATTAAGGCCAGGCAGGCTGAGTCTGGCTGTGATGGAGACAGTGTTTCCTCAGTGCCCTCTGACAGGAGGGTCCACATATCCAAAGGTCTAATTTCTGACTTTGTGGTGGTAGACTGTCTGAGGCTTATGAAATTGCAGTACTGATGCACAGGGTTCCTGAGGAGGACTTGGGGGGTCTTGTCTGTGGAGGTATATCACTAGTGAGGGGAGAAAGACCCTACTGGACGTAGAGGGGGTGAAAGGATGAGAAAGGTATTTTAACATGACCAACTAGAAAAGTACAACTTTTACCCAAGCAAACCATTCATTTAATTTCTTACGCACTTTTCCTTTATTCTAACAAGAAGAAAGTACCATAGAGACTAGGAATTTCCTATTCCTGTTCTAATGACTTTGCCGTCTGCTCTTTTCAGCCATTGGCCATTTGAATATCGATTTTCATGGGAAAGCAACACTCTCTTCTTGTCAGCAATCTATTCTGCATCCATGTCCTTGGAATCTTTAGTTTTTTTAGAACAATCGACTACGTTCGATGAAGCACTTTAGTACAAGTGTGTTGTTTGAGTGGTCACAGATAGTTCTTTCTGTGAATTGGTATAAATCCGTTCAGTAGTTTTTGAAAAATTAAGGTACAAAAATATTTGACTATCCTGACTGGTGAGTCTGAGGGATTCTCAAAAGAGTCCCTCAAACTCAGTTTAAAAAAATAGATCATTCTGATCGGCCCAATGAACTTTTGTTCCTCTGGGCCAATTTGTTCCAGCAGTAGTCAGACTCCTGCAGGAGCGAGCGCTCTGATTGACTGCCAGCAAAATGAGAAAAATGTTTCCGGCAACCATTACAGAACTCGGAGACTTAGTCCCCTGTTCTAAAGATTTAAAATTTTTAAAAAGTATATAAGGGGACTGGGTAGGGATTCCCTGCCCCCCAAAGGCCCTATGGTGGGGAACCCAGCGGGACCCCCGCCCCGGAACCAAAAGAAAAATCTGTAATTATAATTGAGATCCAGTAGGACTCCTGTAGGATTGCACCCAAAAAAAATATACACATTGGTTGCCTGCCATTAATTTAATAATTTGGTGGTGGGTGGGGCGGGAGCAGGCCCCCTTCTCAAGCCCTTTTTGTGCCCCGGTGACCCCATTTCCTGGGGCTGATTTGTTTTTGAAACATAAAAGGGATGGGAGCTGCGCAGCCCCCCTGCCCAGTCTTTAAGGGCCCTTGTGAACCTATTCGTAGTTAAAACAAAAGGGAGGGAGCCATTGTGCTCCCCAATCCAAAATAAATCCTGGGGTTCTTATTCTCCTGGATAAAAATAATATGAGGGGCAGAGGAGGGATAGACGGGGCCTTTTGGGGGGATCCACAGGGACCCTCCAATGAGGCCAAAATAAAAACAAAATCAGCAATTTTTCTGTATGGCTGAGATACCCGCCACCCCCTCTCAACACAATCCCCAAGAATGGGAATACGGAAACATTTCTGAACTTTTGGAAGGCGGGAGGGAGTTACCCTCCCGGCCGTATTTATTAAAATATGAAACAAAATTAAAACATTAAAATAACAGTTTCATATCATGTACAATTTCATTTCCATATATCGATGTTTTGGCTGACCTTAACATATTTCTAATACAAAGGTTCTCCTAGCCGATACTAACATCCTACAAAACATTTTTAAATTGAAATTGTACATCCTAACGTTAAGGGCCAACGGCAAGGTCGTAACCGGTGTCAGATCCCTAAACCAGAACTACCACCTCACTTGTGAGGGGCGGCCACACAGAGGACTGTACCTCATGTGCACATACCAATTTCCCTTGTCTTGACGGGGGCCCCCATTAACTCAACGCCATTTTAAGGTCGTCCGAGGACTCGTGTGAGGTGTCTAGAAGGTAGCGTGGACCCCCCTCCCCACCCCACACAACTTACCACATCTGCCGTCGCAGATGTCCTGGCCCCGGGAAATTCCCAGGAGGGGCCCGTAGCCCCTCCTATCCAGGGAGGGGCCTTGACCACCTTCCCTTTCCTTTCGGCGTCCCATCCTTAGAAGGGACCGCCTCCCCGTTGAGGGGCCAATGGCCACCTCCCCCCGGGCGCTCCCATCCATAATGGGTGACGCCCCCCCCATAGGGATCTTCCAATTACTGCTCACCGATCATTACCTTACCGCCACAGGTCGGATAGTTGACCGGCTATCCGGACCCCCCACAAAAATCCTACCTAAAGGTCATGCTGTAAACTCTTTAGCCAGGCTATGAGGTCTCCTATGAGTAAAGAATTCCCCACCCAGGACAAATGGACCCCATCCTCCAGATACATACTGTCCCCCCTGATACAACCATGAGGAATCGAATGCAATGCACTTGTACGAAACAGTCTAGCCAACTTGTTATTTACTTTCTTCACTGAATGATTTATAGCAGACACAGAATTCGCCCCCCGCCACACTTTTCGTGGAATCATATGGGACCATGCAATTGTGCACCCTGGAACCCTTCTCGCCAACCAACTCACTGTGGATAGTATCGCCTCGAGAAGTAGTCGTCTACCAGTGGTCACCAAATCATTGCCCCCAAGATGCACTATGATTATAGATGGCGGTGACCTTGTCCGCCCTAACAAACCCTCAACAAAAGGTTGAAACTGGTCAATACAGAGCCCGCCCCTTCCGTAGAAGGTCACCCTGTACCCGTATTCCCCAGCCATGTGAATCATGTCACCTGCTTTGAATACGTCCCCGGCACGCCTCACGTATGAGTGGCCCACGACCCACACCACTTTTTCCGCAGCCGGTGATCTTTGACCGCTGGTTCCCAGGTGTCGGGTCGACTGCACAGTCCGCCCCGCCTCGTAAGCTTGCGAAACTGTAAACCAAACAAAAACAAGAAGCGTGAGTACATGATTACAGCTTCACAACATGTGCAACCGCACATACCTTTTGTAACAGTTCGAGGACCAACGCCCCAATTGTTTCACTTTTTCCACACTCAGACCCCTGGCTGTAGCCTCTGTAGCAGCCCCTATCCGGAAGGAATGGGTCCCAAAATCGCCCGGGTTCAAGCCCGCGGCCGAAATTGCCATTGTTAGCACCCGCTGGAACTGAAACCTCGTCAGTGGGGTGGCATCAGTGTGCCTCAAAAGGGTCCCCCCCCATGATGCCGCCCTCTGCACCAAATATTCCTCAACGCATACGACGGGGCACATGGGAGATCCGGGACTCCGATGGACTACTATACTGTCCCCGATCGCACCCTGATCGGTCTTGGACCTGGGAAACGAGACCATCATCGTATCCCCCTTAACTAGAACGTGCTCTCGGCACAGTCCCCCCCCGTATCCTGCTTGTTCCTCGCCACCAGTTCGCTTACCCGCATAGCCCCATGGAATGCTAATGCAAAAGCGGCCCTGAATAACATTGTTTCAGACTGGGATGAACAAGTTGCAGGGAGAACAGAAAATAACAGAGCCAACCTCTCCAGACCTATCGGGTGCCTTTCATCTACTCTGCGACCCTCAAGGCGTTGCCACCCACGCAGCGCTTTCTGTACTACGAAAGATGCAGTAGGGTCCTGGATCCCATGAGCCCGCGCCATGAAGGAAATGGCGGCCCGATGCCTCTGGGCCTTGGCTACCGATTTGCCTGCCTGATGTAACGACAGCAAAAACTTTACGACATATTCTTCCTGGCCCCAAAGCTCCCCCCTAACCGAACCCAAAAAGGACTGATAAGAACGGAACGCCCCTTCATATGCCTTCCTCGTCCTGGGTGCTAAACTCTCTCCCACGAGGTTTTGTAGTTTGGGCACCGAGAGACTAGAGAGCTTCGGGGAATGGTGCCGACACCGGGTCCGCTGTGGGCAGAAAACCCCAGAAGGCCTGCATACGGAAACGAGAAAGCGCATCAGCCGCCTGATTCAGTACTCCTGGCACATGTCTTGCCCTAAAGAGTACGTTCAATTGCTTACATAGTAACACAATTTCCTTAAGCAATCTCAGAATCCATTTGCATCGTGCTGCCTGACTATTGATACACTCAACCACGGTCATGTTATCCGACCAGAACACCACAGAGTGATCCCGGAACCCCTCAGGCCATGTTTGTAGCCGGGGCCAGAACAGGGGAAGAAGAAAAGGACTACAAACTGTCCATTGGGAAACCGAACAGACGTTCCCGAACACTCGGAGCAGGAGAGCAGCTCAAGAGAACAACAGTTCAGAGACGACAGGAGTCTAGTTGTGAACCTAAGCTCCCGTACTCTTACTCCAATTGAGCAGTCAGTCTTGGAGAGAGGTCTGGGCTTTGTGCCAACTAATGTCGGAGACCCATTTCTTCTAAGAACAGAACTTGAGAAGTTTTTCCGCAAAGTGCGTCTTCACTTCTTTTTTAAGGATAGGACTGATGACTCTCAGTCAGGTGAAGAGACTGATAAGAACACAGGACTACGTCCTCCTTCCACTTTTACCCCTTTGAATCATCAAGTCCCTTCCCTCGTTACCACCTTTGAACAGGCGGTCAGACACGATATCTCGCAGCTGCAAACTACCGAACGGAGTACATTCCACAACTTCTCGAAACCTGAACAGTTGGCGGTGAAAAATCTTTCACTAGACCCGTCCATCATTATAAAACCGGCGGACAAAGGGGGAGCCACTGTTGTTATGGACCTAGAACAGTACCGTCAGGAATGCCTCAGACAGCTGGATAATGACAAATTTTATCGTCGTCTCACCTCAGACCCCACTCAAAGTCTACTTATTGAAATCAGAACTTTGGTGGACGAAGGGAATACGGAGGGGTGGATTACACCTCAGGAAGCTAGATTCCTTATAACCGAGAAACCTACCATTCCAGGTTTCTACTGTCTCCCTAAAATCCACAAGGCCACTAGACCACCACCAGGCCGTCCCATCATCTCTGGGATCGGTTCCATCTTGGAACCACTCTCCACTTTTGTGGACCACTTTTTGAGACCTTTAGTTAAGAAAATGCCCACGTATCTGGAGGATACAGCTGATGTCCTCAGATTATTACCAACTATTGAGTACAACGTGGAAACTGACCTTATGGTCAGTTTTGATGTAGAATCTCTCTACACCTGTATCCCACAACAGGACACGTTGGATACAATCAGAGACCTTCTGTCAATGGAAGATCTGGACAGCATAACCCCAGTTAACTTTATTCTATCACTTGCAGAACTGGCAATGAAGCGAAACTATTTCAAGTTTGAAGAACAGTTGTTTTTACAGATCTCCGGGACCTCCATGGGGAGTGTTTTTGCCCCGAGTCTGGCAAATCTTTATGTACATCAAATGGAACAGACTCACATCCTCAACCATAGCAACCCATTTTCAAAACACCTGGTGCTATGGAAGAGGTATATAGATGATGTCCTGGTAGTGTGGCGGGGATCTATCCCTGAAGTACAAGCTTTCCACATCTGGCTGAATGGATGCAATCCGCATCTAAAGTTCACACTGGAGTACAGTCACACAAGACTCCCCTTCCTTGACCTATCCATCTTCCCTGAGGATGGCAGCCTCCGGAGTGAGTTGTTTACCAAACCGATGGCAAGGAACTCCCTTTTGTCATTTAACAGTCACCACCCACGCTCCCTGAGGGAGAACCTTCCGGTGGGTCAGTTCCTCCGGGTTAGGAGGAATTGTTCATCCAGGGAACTCTTTAACAAACATGCAACCACACTAGCCACCCACTTAGAGGAACGCTATTACCCCAAACATCTTGTGAAAAAAGCTTGGAAGCGCGCCTCAAACAATAACCGCGAGGCATTGATTGAAAAACGCCCACCCAAACCACCAATGGAGCGCCTGACATTTGTGAGTACATTCAGCACAATGTCCAATCCTGTTCAGAAAATGGTTCGTAAACACTGGACGATTTTGAATAGCACCGGGGCTAATCTTCCATTACCATTGTTCTCATTCAAAAGGGCACCTAGTCTTCGAGACACCCTTGTCCATACAAGACCTAGGACTACCAAGACTGACAGCTTAACTACCTTATGGAACCTTCCTCCAGTCTCTGGGCACTACCCCTGCGGGTCGTGCAGTGTCTGCCCCCAGACCGCAAAAACTACCACAGTGGATATAGGGACAGGAAGGACATGGTTGCTTAAGAAGCATACGAATTGTAATACCGACAACGCTATCTATATGATAACATGTCCCTGTTCCCTTAAGTATGTTGGCTACACCACCCGCAAGATTAAGTTAAGAATCGGGGAGCACAAAAGCACCATTAGGTGCCGCAAGCAGGCCACTAAACTAACAAACCACTTCCTGGAGCAAGGACACACTGCTGACGAGATGAAATGGGTCATTTTAGAAAGGCCATTCATTCCGTCACATATCAGTGATGTAGCTAAGTTTCTTTTCAGGAAGGAGCAAAAATGGATTTTTCTTTTGAAAAGTCATATGCAAGGTCTGAACGATGACATACCGTGGACATCTCTGTGAATCCATTAGCCCAGAGTCTTGTACATCTGTCTTTTAAGCTACCCCATCCAGCTAGGATCCAGGTGCCTAGTCCACACTCAGCCCTTTCTGAACCTTACACACTACTTGGCACATACATATAACCCATTTGTAGTGAACATTGTCAAGTCGGATCCACACCACTTGGTACATGCACACTATACTACTAAGTACACATTGACAACACGTGTTGCTAGGATCCAGGTGCCTAGTCCACATTCAGCCCTTTTTGAACCTTACACACTACTTGGCACATGTATATAACCCATTTGTAGTGAACACTGTCAAGTCGGGTCCACTCCACTTGGTACATGCACACTATACTACTAAGTACACAACACGTGTTGCCAGTAGTAGGATATGCCTAGCTGCCCCCATCATTTTCTATGTATCACATACATACAGTTATTATGGCATTTACACTCACTTGTTTGTACATTGGCAATAGGGAACACATAAGATGACATATGATTCCCTTGTTTTCTATATTGTCTAATCACTCTCATTTTGAGTCAGTCTGTGTATCTTGTTTACAGACATTAGGGCACACATTTTCTCCCACACTGACAATATGGGTTATATATTTTAATTTAATTTATTACATCTCAGTGCCTCCAAATTGGGTCACTGCTTTAGATTAGGCCATTTTTCTAGCACTGTTTACGCTACGGGGTCCTATACAGTGTAGCGCGATTGCCGGTGAAGTGTCTGCGCATCCGCGCATGCGCATTCCACCTAAATACAGGCGCCGATGACTACACGCGGCTCAGGGCCCGCGCATGCGCACTCTGTCTCAAGCGCCGTGCGCATGCGCGTTCAAAATCGCATTATCGGGATGCCAAGCGCACGCGTAATACAGCGCTGGCACCCGATTTCCATAGCGATCGTTCTACAATTAACAACAGCTGTAACCAATTAAGGGGTATATAAACACACGTACGTGCTCAGCGTCGGTACCTCCGTTCCTACTCGGACGCCAGCAGCGAGGTACCGACGGATAGGTAGGTTATCAGACCTTCCCCTTACCATTTTATAGGGAGAGCCCCTTTTTCACTTGCTTCTAGTATGAGCTAGAGTTGCCTTGGAGAGTGGCATTTCCAGCTTTCCTCTTCTGACCATTACTTGCTGACTGATAAACTTTGACAGTAATTCTATTTGCTAGACACAGTCCACCCTAGTTTATCAATGGTTGTAGGACATCCTCCCATTAGTATTCTGTCCCTCTAACAGTGGCTGTGGTTCTATGCATAGTCTATTCTCTCATATTTGGTTGAGTCTCTTTTTTTTAACTAAGGCTAGGTTTATGTTAGGAACAATTAAGGAGATGGCAACTACTATTGGTGCGAGTCTCTTTGCTATTTTTCAAAGATACTTTCTCTGTCCATTTTCTTCCCTAACTAGAGCGGGGCCTCCCCTTTTTCCCGAGTGGGTTCCGGGTGAGGTGAGGCGTACTCCCACACAATGCTGGGTAAGTCACCAAGCTCATTCTAATTTGAGTGATATTTTTACACTATTTACAACATGGTAATATATTGAGCGGGGAGAGACAGTCTCCTCCGCCCTGTTTGTGTGCCCAGTATATTGTGCTTGTTTTCCCGAGACCTGTTGTGCACTACATGGTTTTTGATTCACGCTATTGTCTCTTTAGGAGATACATACAGTTCTGGACTTCCTTCAGCATCCATCTGGGCTCAGAGGAACTGGTAGGATTTATCCATTGTACATCAGCGTGTATCACTGATTTCTTAATTTTTATGTTGCAGTCGCAGTTTCTTTAATGGTCCTGAAGAAAGCTTAGACCAATAGTCAGTACAGCTGAAACATGTCGACCCTCACTTACTCTGCCCACACATAGTTATAATTTCAAACTATCATGGCAGAATTTTAATCTTGACCCAAGCGCCATACTGATTAAACTAATTTTGGCCCTCGGAGTCAATTTTATCTTCACATTTATCACTTTTATTTTTTGCACTGCACCCCATTAGTATCACCAGTGAAGCCCATTGGTCTGTATTTACACCATGGATAATCCATCCAACTCTGCACCATGACTAGGTGCACTGCTTGAGAATTGGATTGGTGACATCTCCCACATGACGACATTCCGCCACATGGGTGGGCTGATGGGAATTTTTCTAACATACCTGGGCTATCACTTCTAGTGCTTCTAATGGTTTCTGGTAACTAGCTCAGTTGCGGCACACTAACAGGTTTCTGACCAGGCCCCTCTTTTGTTTGTTGTAGCATGTTTGTAGGGCCACCAGAATAGGGAACAGTTCGAGAAACACAATGTTGCTCGTCAGCCCACACTCGTGCCACCATGACGGCCATTTTTGGGCCGACCAGTGATTACCGAATATGGCGCCAAAGCCTATACTCCCCGCCGAATCTGTCCACAGCCCCAACTCCTCGGAGGACACCGCCGGCTTGTTCCAGACCACCCGACCATTGAAATCCGCCAGAAATGCCAACCAAATGCGCATGTCCTGGCGAATCTCGGCCGAGAGCCTCGTGCGATGGTGCCCTTCTTTAAGATCGACCATGGCTTGAGCAATCGAGCGGAAGAAAGGGCGGACCATTGGCATTACTCTAAGGGCAAAATTCAACTGACCCACAGTTTGCTGCAATTGATGCAAGTTCACCTTGGTTTCCCGAATACATGCCTCAAGGGAGGCCCTGAATCTCCCCACCTTTTCTTTGGGCAGCCGGAAGCAACCTTCCAGTGAATCGAGCTCTATTCCGAGAACCTCGAGCGAGGTTGATGGCCCCACCGTCTTACCTGGTGCCAATGGCACACCAAACTGATTCATCAGACCACAAAATTCATTTAAAGCTTGTGCACATTCTGGATCCCCAGCTGGACCCAGGAACAGAAAATCGTCAAGATAATGCATAACATGCTGAAACCCCGTCATTCTTGTGAATACCCATTGCAAAAACAACTGAATTTCTCAAAATAAGCACAAGATATGGAGCATCCCATTGGCATGCATTTATCCATGTAATAGCGCCCCTGAAACATAAAACTGAGGAGACGCTGATCGTCTGGGTGTACCGGGAGCAACCGGAACGCTGACTCGATGTATGATTTGGCCATCAGCGCTCCGGGCCCAAGGCGATTCAACATGGCGACGGCCTCATCGAAAGATGCGTACCGCACCGAACACACCTCCGGGTCTATCGCATCATTCACCGAAAGACCTCTCGGGGCGGACAAGTTATGTATTAATCGAAACTCACCCGGGTCCTTCTTGGGGACCACTCCCAAAGGGGAACAAACAAAATTAGCAACTGGTGGCGTGTCGAATGGTCCGGCAACCCGACCCCGGGTCAACTCTTTCACAATCTTCGCCTGTACCACCGCCGTATTCTGCAGGACCGACAGTTGGTTCCTACACTGTGCCTTACCCTGATAATTCCCCACTGGGATGCGGAAACCATATGAAAACCCATCCCGCAACACCCCAGCGGAGACATGATCCGGGTATTCATTGAGCCAAGGAATCATTGCCATGGTATCAACCGGGGTAGGTAAAGGCGCCCCTCGGACTATTTCAGACCTGTTTGGCGCTTCCCCTACCTCCGTTATCACCCGTCTTGGCTCTGCACATGGTCTCAGGATGCGAGGATTGCCCACACCCCCCACAGTCGTGCCTAAACTTGCATGACCCCTGGGGCCTCGTACACTTTCCTCTGTTAAAATTCCAGCAGATGCCCTTTTTGCCTGTGTTGCCACTCGATCTCGAGTGATGCTCATTACTTGAACCTGCCCGAAAGGGCGCCCCAGATGAATGGCGGGAAAACTCTCCCCCGCTTCCCCCCACCAATGGTGCCTTTAACATGCCTGAATTCTCCATCTTTTGCCAAGAAATGGAGTCGTAACAATCCCACGTCAGAGATGTGTCGAACTCCTTGGCCTTCCTAAAAACATTATCATAACAAAACCACTGATTGCCCTCATATGACTGAGAGTACTCCATAATACGTGTCTGGTACACGGGTAACTCGGCCAACATTTCAGGCCTTCGTTCCCCCATAATTGAAGTGAAAATGCCAAATGCTCTGCCCCAATTACCTATGTTCTCATCGACCTTAAAAGCGGCCATCTTGGCGCGCCAAACACTCGGGTGCAAAAACTCTTTTTGGCCCTTCACATGCTCGATCTCATAATGATCAGTTAGCAAAGAAAACATGTTCACATATTTCTCACCCCATATCCTCTCCTTGATTTCAATCGGAATATGCTGAGCCACTTTCTCCCTTCTCGAGGGTACAGACCCCTCCCCCGCAATCGGCAGTCGCTGCTTACCTGAACTAGAGGCTGTAACCGTAGTCGCTGCCGAACTCGTGCCCGCCGCGGTTTCACCCACTGGAGCCTGCGGGGGAACAAAAGGACATGGTGCCTTTGAGGCCTCTCTTGACTGCCGCAACTGCCTCATTACTGCCCTGGCGTCATCCGCCGTGGTGCCTTCGCTATCTTTCCCCAACCACGCTGCCAGCTGTGCAGCCAACTCGGGAGGCATATCCTCCCCGTTCACAGGGGTGACTACAACAGGGATTGGTTGCCCCTCCTTCGGGACCGGGATCGGGGCTTCAGTCGGTGTATCGGGGAGCGCCGGCGGCGCCTCGGGAACCGTTGTCTCTCCCCCAGTTGCCCCCCTCGTAGACCTTCTACCTCTCCCGCTAGGGACTACTCCCGGCAATGCTGGTCCGACAACTCGCTTTGGGCCTCCTACACCGTTCATTGCCGCCATCTGTTTCTTCATCTCAGCCATGTCTTTCACGAGCATGCGGAGCATCTGATCGGTACCGACCCGCTTTCCGACCTTCTTGCCCGGCATTCTCGAACGATGATCTCTGAAATAACAAAGACAAAATTACAACGCTCAAAATTGGCTCTTCGTTCCGTCTCGAGCTCACGGGCAGCGGGGAGGTGCAGCTTCAGAGCACAGGAACAAGAGGATGCTACTTTGGCTTGTCGCTCCTTTTATCCCTCTTCGGGCGGGCGTAAACCCGCCTCCGCCCGCCTCCGGGGGCGTGGCTGGCGGCTTCGGTGTCTAGGACAACCCACTCTAGGCCGGGAAAAAGCGCGCCCCGGCTACGCCGCTTCGGGCATACCAGCCGGGACTCGCCTCCAGCCCAAGATGGCTTCCCGGGGGGATCGGAGTACTCCACCATACGTTCGGGGGGACCGATTGGTCACCCCTTTCCATAAGACTCCCATGGGATTGCATCCCCAAAAAATATGGTGGCCTGCCTTTAAATTAATAATTTAGTGACAGGGGGTGAGTGGCCCCTCTCCCCTTGCTGATTTTGGGCCTGTGGACCCCATTCACCGGGGTTGATTTATTTATTTTTTAAACAGAAAAGGGATGGGGCTGTGTTGCCCCCTCCCAAGAATTTAAAGGCCCTTTGTTCCCATCCCCCAAGGTCAACGACTTTAAAAAAAATGGAACAGTGATGTGGCCCTCTCTGAACCACTGTAGGTGACGTGGACTCTGCTCTGGGACCAACACTGAGTTTGAACAGAGGAGAATGAGACTTTAAATGCCCTGGGAACCCCACAATCTTGCTGGTTAATAACTGTGTTATGGAGGGCCCCCTGCGTGGCCAATCTCCCCCTAGAATTCATCCCTGGGGAATGGTGTCTCAGAGGCCTAATAAGTGTTGGAGGACTTTGAGCCCTCCATCCATTTTAAATTGAATTTATCCCCAGGGGATAGGGTCCCTGTGCCCTATTGAAGGGAGCTGTGTGGCCCCCCTCTGTTTATCAATTGAGTTTGGCCCCATAGGATGGGTCCCTGGGCCTAATGAGGCTTGGGGAGGGGGACATAAAATTAACATAAGTACTGCCTGGTGGGTGCACAGGTGGGCATTGGGGCACCCACTTATAATTTAAAGAGGCCTCAGGGGATGGGATCCCCAAGGACTAATAACGCTTGTGTAGATTGGCCGTAAACCCCCCTTATTAAAAATGTACCGGGGAATGGGGTTCCTACAGTCTGAACGTCAACCATACACCACCCCAGCCTGTGGGGGGTTGGCTGCCTGCAGGGTTATTGGTCTATGCCAAGTCCCTGTGGCCAGCTCCCACTGTGCAGGGCCGAAGGCTGTTTGCAGCATGGGGTTGGCTGCCTGCTGTGGGTTTGGGCAGAGAGTGTGGCTTAAGGCCATGCACGGTGTGGTGACGGCTACCTGTGGGGGCAATGCCTTGCGGCCATCCCAGCCACACATGACCAAAGGCCACTCATGGTGGGGTTGGTTTATTTATAGTAACAAAATATTACTTTTTATTAAAAAACCCTAGAAATTCACTGAAAAAAACAAAGGTTTATGGTTAAAGTGACATTATTGTTAGGAATTGCAGTTTTATTTTACTTTACATTAATGAAAACCTTAAAAACTGTCTAAAGAAACCAAAGGTTAAAGTGACGTTATAGTTAGTTAATGTTTTGAACTAAAAAAACACAGAAATTCTCCAGTTATAGGTAGAGGGGCTACTATAACAAGCCCACGCTATGCACTACTTATGACCTCACACATTACATACCTCATGATATGTTCTATGACATAATTTATGGCATCACAGATGATATCTCAAAGAACATCACTGATGACATCATCCTTGTGAAAGAGTGGCAGACCTCCTCTCACCCTAATATAATCTTTGATACACATTCAAAAATAGAAACTAAAGATGTCAAAACAATGGAGATACCAATACCAGTTAAAACAACCTATTCAGTAATTACAAAATCTACATACACATCCACTCATTCACCAACAGTTTGATATATCGGCACTCATACATGTACTCACTCATCATATGTACTCAAACACCTATGCATCCTGTTACACACCTACACTCATACATAGAGTTACTCACACACATACTAACACATGCAAATAAACTATCACACATTTATTTACTTGCATATACAGCTATACATACACCACTACACTCACTTCTACAGAAACGTACACATACTTACTCTCTTAAACAATCACTTATAGAAACACATACTTATTTATACAGGAACTATTCTAATCTCTCACTCTCATATATACTCACTTATATTAGGTATGGGTGAAATGCACAAATTCGCGGTACGCAAATTTGCGCGAAAGCGAATTCGCGATCTGCAATATTTGCAAATTTGTGCGAATTTTTTTTGCGTGTTCGCAGGCTTTTTGCAGCGCATCGATCGTGAAGTTACCCATGCCATCATACATGGGCGCGGCCATCTTGTTCGCGTTGCGTATTTCCGTTTCCGGGCGCTAGTTGCATGCTTGCGTTACGCGCGTGGCGCAATTACGTGTTCGTATGAGTTTTTGCGTACTCGCGGTTGGAAATATCGCGCGAACTAACCCATGCGGTTCTCAATGGGCGCGGCCATCTTGTTTTTCAGTCATTGCTATGGTTCTGGGCATGCTTTTCAATCCTTTCCCTAATATTTGCAATCCCTTGTTTCTTTGAACTTTTTTTGGATCTTTTTTACTCATTATCTATCCCTATCTATTTCTACATCTATATTTTGTGTTTTTTTCTAGTTTTGGTTACTTTAAAGCTACTTTTTTAACTCTTTTCTTTTCTTTACTTTTTCCCTATTCTTTCCTATTTTTTTTCCAGCTGTCCAGGACCATGGCAAAGGGAGCCGGGAAGAGCAAGGGGAAGGGTCCCGCACCCCGTACCCGGCTCCCTTGAGGGCGATTGAGGGGGGAGGATGTGGTGGCCAGGGAGGTTTTCAGAGCGGTGGAGGTGGCCGCACATATATTTTATGTTCAGCGCAACCTCCCAAAGACCGTGGCAGCAGGGGGCAGGCCCGGTCAAGGGTATGGCCCCCGGGAACATCACCAGCTGTGGGATAAGGTGTACCGGGCCATGCATAGGAAGTCGGGGTCCGGCACACCTATGACGAAGCGATGCACCGGTGGGCAGACGTCCTTCACCAGGAGCAGGACCTGGTCCACCTGCTAGGCGTGGCGATCCATGGCCTTGGTGAGTAGCTATTTAATAACTACTTTGTTTTCTTCTGGTCTGTGTTATATTGCTAATATATGTTTTTCCAGAAGAGCAAGAAGGCTGCCGATTCGATTACATTGCAGGTAAAATAATGTTTAAGTAGCTTTTGTGATTGCAGGTGCTCGCCTCCTCAGTGGCGTTGCTACTATTCTTACTTGTTTGCAACTTGTGTGCTCACTTGACCTGAATATGTATGAGTTTAGTACTTTACAGAACTGTTTAATGCTAGAGAGACTAGAGACTCAAGTCTAGTCCTTCCTTTGTACTCCTGCTGCCACTAAGAAGAAGCGATAGTGGTGGATTGATAGGTCGAGTATATTATGACTTGTTAATAGCAGTAGGACATTTTTAGTGGTCTGCAATCATGATCACGGACTGTGTCTGTCACGTCACGTGCTGCTGAGTGCTGGCAGTCGTAGAAGAACCTTTTTGTTGTTGTTTGTTTAGTTAGTGATTTACATAACTTTTCAAGTAGACGTCTGCGAATCCAGCCATACTGTACTATTATCCTCCTAGTATCCTCCTAGATCAGATAGGTCAATACATGTAGTGCAATTGTTGTTAATTTGTTTCTCCAAGATAATTTTAGATTGTGGTCAAAGAAATCAAATATTTCAAAAAAACAATCATCCATGTTTGTGTTTATTTCATGTTTATTTCATGTTCACACTCAGCACCTCCCAGGGGTAAGAAGAGTACACCACAGACTCCGGCGGAAGAAAGTGGGCAGGAACGGTCCTCTGCAGCCTCTTCTGCTGGCCCCAGTAAGTTGTTCTGTATGCTTCCCTAACTTTTACAGCTCCTATTCATTCCAAACTGTTTCCTAATTCTATTTTTTACAAAATAGTCTTTGATCTTCTTGTAGACTGTTTCTACATTCTTATCCTGTCTCTCTACCACTTACCTCAGTCAGAAGTAACTGTGCGGGACTCGGGAGCCCTCACCTTGTTGGAACTTCAAGTCCTCCTGGTGGTGAAGAGGAGTAGTTGGTTCTGTCTGTATTTAGAAAAATGTTGCACGTTAAAAAGCAAACATTCATCAGTTGTGCCAAAAAGTGTTGCATGTTATGGCTAAGCATATAAGTTAACACCCTCCCCAAAACCATGACTTTTCTTTAGTCCCAATAATTAAAAATTGTATATATTATGTATTAACATTTTCTCTTCCATTATGAGATGAAATAGGGGGTGGTGTATGGCATCTGAAAAAACTTATGACATGTTTTTTCTAGGCGTCGCAACATCGGATGCGGCACTTCCCACCAGCAGTGCCGGGGCAAGGCAGCGTGGAGGGGTCCACTCAAGGGGTGGATGCAGCGGTGCCACAAGTGCCACCAGGAGGAGCTGAGGGGGATGGCTCAGCAGCGGTGGATGGTGGTAAGTTATTATACTCCTTACTTATTGACATTTTAGAGTAGGCTCGCAAAGGAGTGTATGATGTACTGTACAGTAGAAGGTACACTAGTACAAGAGTACACTGTACTATAAGGACAGTTACTAATTTATAACAACATTTTTGCCAACCACGGAGAAGACAGTCAAGCTTGACTTAGTAATAGCATTAGCGGCGGTAGTTCTCGGGTAAGCAATGGCCCCCTCTATTTGACTTCAACTCAACTGGGAATATTTTATCGTGAAGACAAGTCATATCAGATGAACTTGAGGGATGTGAAGAATGAAAAGGGAAAGAACTTAGGGTGAATGGAAGGACGAGCGAGTCGTAAAATTTATGACTGTAAAGAATGATACGTGTTTTTGAATGCAGGCAGAGGTGGCTGATAGGAAGGAGTCAGATGCATGGCTGCTTGAAGCAAGGATGGTTGGAGGAGAAAGAAAAGATGACTGCCTGTGTTTGGTGAATCAGAAAATGCATGTGTGGTGTGCATTGCAATATATCATTTGGGGCAAACTCAAATGCAAGTCAAGACAGTGGTTACAAAACAAAATGAAGCTTGGTACAAGTTGAGACATTAAGAAGAATGATAGATGTTTACTTTGGAAGCCTGGATGGTGTCTACTTCTTCCTCATAGATAGCAGAGGTGTAAGTAGTAGTGCAGATGCTCAGCGGATGAACAGTGTTACTTTGAATAGCATGTCTGTGCCAGAGTAGCAAAGCTGAGGAAATCCAAATACTAGAAGTTGTGATTGTTCAGAAAATGTAAATACTCCCTTGACTAACAGTGCAGTAGTTTACTTTGCAAGCACAGCATATATTGTGTAAGTATTGTATAGTTGACATTATACATCAAGTCAAGTCCCTTCCTCCGGCAATTATGGGTACCACACTCACTCCCTATGTTAATAATTTTCTTTCAGCTGTGTCATGGGTAGACTATTGCTGTTGTTCACTCAAACTATCAAAACAAAGCACCTAAAGTCATCCATCATATAAGCAAAGATCATGTGATCAGCCTGATATATGATCAGAAATGAATAATCTTCATTTTCCTTTTGTAGTAGTCAAGGCCCGGGGGGGCATTGTGAAATATAAATTATATTGAGCAGTAGCCCTTGATGTAACCGAGTATGGCCAGTGCCACCCCTATAGAAAAGTAAGAGCTTCCTATCCCCACCTGCATGTACTGCTTAAAGTAATGTGAGTCTGCGTCATCAAAACAAGAGAAAAAAAGAAGAAGACTGGTGTAGTCTCTGACTCTCTGACTATGTAGTGAGTCCATAGTGCTGCTAGTAGAATTCCTGAAACTCCCACTAATGTCACAGGCCTAGAAAGACTGTCGAAAGATACATGCCAAAATGTTATACTGTGCTTGCAAGTTGCTAGTGTTACTGTGAGACAACTTTCTGTTGAATTATTTTGACTTAATGTTAAAGACTTTTGGCTACAGTATTTTTCTTTCTTTCTTCATATAGATGCTCCAAAAAAGCTCACCTGCAAGTAGATGGCTGTCCGGGCCAGGGAACGTAAGCTGGAGGCCTTTTGCGCTGATTATCGGCGGCTGTGGGCTCGGGAGCAGGAGGAGACGGCAACTACTGCATCCTCCTCCAGTGCCCCCGGGTCCACCAGCCAGCAGCCTCCAGCGAAACGGCGCCGTGGCCCGACAGCCTCCCACTGCACAGCAGCAAAAACAACAGCTGCCCCCCCTAGAGCCTGGATGCCACATCTGCGCCACCTCCGAAATCGAGTGGATTACCTGGAGCGATTGGCAGAGAAGCAACAGCGCCAGCTCCGGGACCTCCGCAAAGAGGTGCGGGACCTGTCCACAGGAGGACACCGCCGGAGGAAGTGACTTTCCCTTGCCCCTTTTTTAAAGACTGTTGGGGTGTGGGAATTGGGTGTTGGGGGAAGGGACTTGAAGGACATTTGGACATTGGTTGGGAGATGGGAGGGGGGTGAGTTGGGTTATTTTTTTTTGTTAGGGGTAATATATTCATTTATTTTACATACTTAAACATAGTATACACGTTCATCTCATTTTGTGTGGTGGTGGGCGGGGGTTACTGTACGTTTGCTTTCTTCAAACTTACCAGCATGAATTATCTAAGCGTCCAAACATGTACAAAAGTGCCACTAACAGAGTTAGTGAATTCAATTGCCCTACTAGTACTTTACTAGTACTCCTGTCAGTCTCTCCTCTCCTCCGAGTCCTAGCCCATTATTCTACCTCCCAAAAATGCTTATCTTACCTGTGATTCGTGTTTGAGAATAGGTCTAGCTGCATGGCAAATGGCGATTAAGGTTGGGTGTTGACTTGAATCCTGGATTGTTGAAATATCATTGTTGTGCTGGTAGCATTACTGGTACACACTGGTAGTAGCAGCATATGACAAAAAAGAAAATGAAACATTGAGTGGCCTGAGCGTAGCATTAGAAACAGTACGATAGATAGTATGGTAGAGAACAGTGCCATAAATTGTAGCCTAAGCAGTGCTAATGTATTCAAAAGATAATTAAGTACTAGTTGCGTGGAGTATGACTACTATAAGAAATAGTATTAGGGCAAAGGACAAATCAACATAAGCATTAAGCATTCGATTCATCATGTGTAGGAGGAGGATGTTGTTGATGATCAATCCACGATGGCACACATGAAATTCTTATTAGAATGATTTTTCTGTTGCTTTGACCATATCCTCCCCAGCAAGTGTGTGGAATTTATTGTTGTCATTTAGTCACACCTCAATGAAAAACCACACAGCCGGGGGAAAAGGGTTAGGGTTTGAAAATTGGATAGGAATGGGGGTTTTGGGAAGGTTTTGTGGAGAGAAGAAAAGAAACACAGCATGTACAAACAACAAATGAAGAAAAACAAATCTTTGGATTCGAAGATATCCATAAATCTTTAAAGGGACATGAAGGAAGTGCACTACTGCATGCATGAAGTTGTTTGCTAAATGGATGGTTAGGTTACTGAAAAGTAGTACTTTCTACAACTTACTAGTAACTATGAAGAAACAATTTGACAGTACAGGGCTCTAGTAATAATTATATTACGCAATTTCACTTGCCTCTCTGCCCTCAGAGTGAATAAACACTTATTAGCACATTAAATTCGTTTTAGAAATAGCAAAGAAACTTTTCAAATAGCCTGAGGGATGAATTTGAAGCAGAGAGCAAACAAACGCACAGAGTCACACTCGTAGAAGTTCAAGTTCACAACAATAACATTTAAAAGATAAGGAGAAGTTAAGAGGATACTGTAACTTTATGTTGTAGTTGTCCTGTTGAATTTGTGAAGTTGCATGCATCCAGCAATTCCTCCTATTCGCGGTACTCCTCCATTCCATCTGACGAAACATCGATCAATCTAGGTGACCAGACACACTGTCCACTGCCTGCCTGAAGCGGAATTCGGGATCGCTAATGGTAAGCCTGATTGAATCGTTTGTTCCATGGCACAGGGTAAAAGCCGGCCTGTAATTGTTGATGGAAAAACAGGAAGTGATATTAAAACACCACGGAGAAAAAAATATAAGGTACGCTGTGTAGTGCAAAATTAGCAATTTCAGTTTCAGAGGTGACAGTATTACAAATAACCATCATTTCAAAAGTGCGTACTCTGAGTCTCCTTTTCAAGGATAGTAATTAATAACTATGGGCGATTTTTGCGTATGTGCCAAAATGCTCTCTGCAATTAGGCCCAAAAACACCCCTTTTCCACCATGGATTTTCTTCAAACCACTTGCAATCAAACTTAGACCTACCCAGCAGTGCCCCCAGACCCCTCAACCCACCCCCAAAGATCTAGAATCCCCCACAAGCAGCCCCCCCAAAACATGCAATACTGCGGGGCCTAAGTTTTAATTGTGCCAAAACTCTCTCTGCAACTAGGCCCAAACCCCCCTTTTCCACCAAGGATTTTCTTCAAACCACTTGCAATAAAAATTAGACCTTCCCAGCAGTGCTCCCAGACTCCTCAACCCACCCCCAAAAATCTAGAACACCCCCAAACAGCCCCCCAAAAACATGCAATACTGCTAAAAAAAAATAACTTTTCCACCATGGATTTTCTTCAAACCACTTGCAATCAAAATTAGACTTTCCCAGCAGCGTCCCCAGACCCCTCAACACACCCCAAAGATCTAGAACCCCCCAAGCAGCCCCCCCAAAAAATGCAATACTGCTAGGCCTAAGTTTCAATTGTGCCAAAACGCTCTCTGCAACTAGGCCCAAACCCCCCTTTTACACCTTGGATTTTCTTCAAACCACTTGAAATCAACATTAGACCTTCCCAGCAGTGCCCCCAGACCCCTGAACGCAACCCCAAAAATCTAGAACCCCCCAAGCAGCCCCCCCAAAAAATGCAATACTGCAAGGCCTAACTTTCAATTGTGCCAAAACGCTCTCTGCAACTAGGCCCAAACCCCCCTTTTCTACCATGGATTTTCTTCAAACCACTTGCAATCAAAATTAGACATTCCCAGCAGTGCTCCAAGACCCCTCAACTCACCCCCTAAAATCTAGAACAGCCCCAAACAGCCACCCAAAAACATGCAATACTGCTAGGCCTAAGTTTCAATTGTGCCAAAACGCTCTCTGCATCTAGGCCCAACCCCCCCTTTTCCACCATGGATTTTCTTCAAACTACTTGCAATCAAAGTTAGACCTTCCCAGCAGTCACCCCAGACCCCTCAACCCACCCCCAAAAATATAGAAAGGCCCCAAACAGCCCCCCAAAAACATGCAATACTGCTAAATAAAATACTTTTCCATCATGGATTTGCTTCAAACCACTTGCAATCAAAATTAGACCTTCCCAGCAGTGCCCCCAGACCCCTTAACCCACCCCCAAAGATCTAGAGCCCCCCAAGCAGCCCCCCAAAAACATGCAATACTGCTAGGCCTAATTTTCAATTGTGCCACAACACTCTCTGCAACTAGGCCCAAACCCCCCTTTTCCACCATGGATTTTCTTCAAACCACTTGCAATCAAAAGTAGACCTTCCCAGAAGTGCCCCCAGATCCCTCAACCCACCCCAAAGATCTAGAACACCCCCAAGCAGCCCCCCAAAAACATGCAATACTGCTATCCCCAAAACATGGCAAATCGCGCCTTGACAAAAAAGTGTTGTTTTCAGCACTTCCACTACTTCGATCCTCTTGAAACTTACCAGGACACTTGTTCCAGTGATTCCCAAGAATCTCAGCAAGGCAGAACAAAATGGATCTACTGGAAGGTGTACGACTAGTTCACCCAAACACACGCGCCCGCAAAACACCAAAAAAGGCCAAAAATAACTTCAGCCAATTCTGAAAAAACAACAAAACCCCCTAAAACCTTGCCAACATCATTATGAACGAGCCTGCATCGGGCCCTGAGCCCTAGACTCCGGGAACCCAACCAAATTATTAATTAAACTCAAAAACCCTAGATAGGCTTTGTCTGTCTGTGTCAAAGAGCGTAGCTATGCTAGACCAGGTTGCTTCACTCAGTGGTGCCTGCCTGGACCATCTGCATGGCCCTGCCGCAAGCATGGGCCAAAAATCCATTCCGCTCGCGAAATTTGCTGTTCTTCGGCAGAAAATTTGCAATCTGCGAATCTCGCGAAATTGCCGAAATTTTGCAAATTCTTGAGCGTAACAGATTTTTGGCCCATGGTTTCGGCAGGGCCATGCAGACGGTCAAGGCAGGCACCACTGAGTGAAGCAACCTGATGTAGCATACCTAGGCTCTTTGACAGAGACAGACAAAGCATATCTAATTGTATGCAGCAAGCCACATAGCCCCAATTTTACATGAACTGCTGTACTCTATAATCTGCCTGGCATAACAACACTACACTGCCTCGACCACTCCATACCACGACTAGACAGACATGTAGTTCTACTGTAGTAGTTGTTGTAGACTGGTTTACCTGTTTGCCACTCACGAATTGACCATAGTTGTTCCGTAAACCGACGCTGATGATCCATCCATCCCAGTGAGTGACTGTAAAGAAAAAAAGATATATTATTTAATCAATCATCATGGTATATTGGCAAACAGTAAGTCCAAGGACATTTTGCATATTGGAAAATGCAACGTAGTGGCCCCTGCAGATGAAGTACAATTTGAAATAAACAAGGTAAAAAAAAGCAGAGTAGACTTGAGTTACATTTAGTGTGTAAAAGATTAAATATTATCAGAAGACATATGATTCATTTCATGAACAACAAACAAACAGCAATTGCTTTCATCAGAGCCAGACAGCCATTGCTGTCCACTGCATGCCACCTTCTTCTCATTATTTATTACCTGTTCCACTTTTTGTCCCCATCTTCTTCTGAAAGTGAGGGACCCCAGGGCACCCTCTCCTGTCAATTTCAGAGGTAACAGTCATCAATCAGCAAGCATGTAGTCAGTAATTCCAGTCCCACTTGAGGGGACTCGTCTACGAAGACAACGTTTCTTTATTCTGCGTAATCCAGCCATCTGCCTTAAGGGAAATGGATAGGGGGAGTCTGGAGGAGGAGGATAGAGGAGCATGATTGAGCTGTGAACTTGTGAACCTCTGGAATTCAGACTGCAGCACCTTCAAATCAATAAGGAAATAAGATGAAGACAGTGCTGCTGATGGACTTGTTGTCATTAGGTGATTAGAGTTTTGTTGTGGTAAAAGTTGCAAAACAAAGAAAGACACACAGGAATAAAAGTGAATAAGGACAAAAAAAAAGGAAGTCATTTTCAGGCCTCGGTGTCAGGGAAGTAAAGCTTGTCCTCAAACTCTATGAATTGAGACGGGAGTAGGTCAGGTAACAGAGAAGAACTTCCATCACCTAAGTCGGTGTCCTCTTCTTCCTGCGTGCATTCACGCATTTTGTAATCTGGTGGTATGAAGTGCTGATTCATCTTGATCAATGTTACCCTCTCTACATTTTTGGGCGAGAGATGGGTCCTTTTTGAAGTTACAATGGCACTAGCAGCACTGAAAACACGTTCAGAAGACACGCTTGTGAGTGGGCAAGACAAATAATTTAGAGCCCGGTTGGTGACCAGTGGCCATAGAGCCCTTTTCCAATACCAATACAGCAATGGGTTCTGATTAACGAAGACCTCTGTTGTGTCATCCAGATGACTAGCAAAAAAATGGGGTAACCCAAGAAGTCAGCAGACCTGGGTAATGAATATCATACAAAAACAATAGTCTCTAACCATTCTTTGAACAAGAACCAGATTAATCAAGTAGTTAGTTAAACTTTCACCTATTCAATGGGCCTGTATATCAAAATTAGCCCGATCCACTTAATGTCAATTTTATCCACAGAGAAACAAAGCAGAAAAGCAACAGCAAAATATTCAAAAAGACATAGGGCAATTTTAATTCACTTCATTGTATGTCTGTCTCATAGCAAACATTTGTGGTTGCCCAAAAGAAGGCGTGCAAAAGGATAGAGTTCTAAAGTGCTTAGTAGAAAAAGGTAGGAAAACAACAGTAAGGAGAGTGATATTTACAAATTCATATATATAAGCAATACATTTATACAAATGTATTCATTAGGTCCTGGTGTGTATTTTACAATTCTAAACACAGTCTATCTCAATTGGACACTTTGCTTCCAAATTTAATGTTGCACACACAAATTTTTATATACAACACCATCCAGGATAAATGAAAGCGTTGAAGTTTCGACTCGTCTGGTGGCCTAGAGGTGATTTGAACCGTGGCCGTGCGAGTCTTCATCAGGACTACAGATTTGGGCAACCAAAAAAGCAGCACAGGGCCCTGAAACATAATAAATATGTGTGTCAAGCTGTTGCTTTTAAGAAAATGTGGTCACTATAGTGTCGCATATGTCCATAGGTAAGGATTTACACTTACCCACTGGAAGTAGAAAAGGGGGGAACACACTTGGGCTCTTGGCTCTGTTCCAATGGTAATTTAATTACCTAAAGACATAATAGGGGGGGTCATTAGACCAGTTCTAAATGGGATCAAGGTATTTCAATTTCACCAAGGGTGCCTCTCTCATTACCTTGAGGTAGGTCATGGCTGAAGTTAATAATCCTCCAGTGTTGGGCTTGAATTCACAACAAGTTCGAATTCAAACGGACCCTATGGTTTAAAGTGGGGAAATTATAAGTTCCATGACATTGCTGATGTGTAAATTCTCATCATTCAATGCCCAATCTCAAATATGGAACTTACCTCAAAGAATGATTAGGGGTATGCCTGCAAGTCTGCATCGGTTTTTAGGATTGGACTTGCTTCAATCCAGTCGGGTATATGGTTCCCATATCAGGCGTACTTTGCTGCCTAAGGATTAACAAAATGAAGAATACCAGAGTGCCCAATTCGATGGGGATTCAATTATCAAAGCGAGCGCGAATCAAGGGATACCCAGCACTCAAGTTTCACTCACCTCGTCGGTTTTAGTGAGGGACTTGGGTTAGTACAGTCCAGTGAAGGTATGTGCCTTCCAATTAAGGTGTCAGGCGCGCTTCGCTGCCTAAAAATAAAGCAGAATTGGAATGAATCCAAAAGCGCCCAAATTGGGGGAGGGGGGCGCGCGGCCAATAGTTAAGTGGGCGGGTATGAGGGGGTTCCAGCGCTCAATGTGCACTCACCCCGTTTCCCGTTCGGCGTTGTGTTCAACGTGGACTCAGCTCGTAGAGCCCAGGCGGCCCCGATATAAAAGAAGGACTGCGTGGGAAATCAGTACCGCCCCCAGTCCAAGAGAGAAAGTAAAGAAAGGGCTTATGTCACAATAGTCTCGCTGTAGAGTATTGGCGGCCATGTTGGAGAAGGGGTTTCTTAGCAGTCTTAAAGCCTGATTCATTTGGTTCAAGGTCTGCCCCTTAGTTATTCTAGGTGATACATCAGGACTTATACTCTGACAAAATTAGATTGTGCATAAATGTACATTCAATAAAATTCTCTGTGGAATAGTATAGAGATTGCATATTTAGAATTATATCAGCAGAATCAATGTTAGATTACTATACAATTTTCAATAAAACATATAAGTGAATGCACATTCAACAAAGCCAATTTAATAAATGTGTCCACATACATTATGATGATAAGAACAAAACAATTTATACCTGCACACTGGAATTTACTAGACTCTGAGGAGAGACACCTGTCTATTTATCTCCTCCTGTTCATTTAATCATTGATTCACAGTGTTCAGGGAATATATCCATTTGCACTCTCTGAGGTTGAGTACATTACCAAAATCACCCCCCCGAACATTGACTGCCACTCTTTCAATGACCCACCATCGTAGGCTATCACAGTCGTGGTCAAAAGAGGTGAAATGTTCGACCAAGGGTGCGCCCGGTGTTTTACACCTGATGCGACTACAGTGCTGTAAGATTCTGCACTTAACTCTTTGGGTCGTTTGCCCAACATACAAAAAACCACAAGGGCATAGGATGGCATATATAACCCCGGTGGTATTACAGTTGCTATGTTGTGTCAGATTGTATGTTTGATGGTTGTAGGTGAACGTCGTGCACTCATTGGCCAAAGGACACGCATGGCATGCGCCACACTTCGTATGTCCTTTAATGGGAGGGAGATCCCAAAGTGTTGTCTGTCTGACAGTTCTATTTGAAGGTAACAATGATCGAACAAGGTGGTCCTTCACGCTCATCCCCTTACAGAATGCATGTAGGGGTGGGGGCAAACCACCTAATTCCTCACTCACCAAATGCCAATGCTGATTAATAGATTTTTTGATGGCAATACTCCCCATTGAATTGGGCACTCTGGTATTATTCATTTTGTTAATCCTTAGGCAGCAAAGTACGCCTGATATGGGAACCATATACCCGACTGGATTGAAGCAAGTCCAATCCTAAATACCGATGCAGACTTGCAGGCATACCCCTAATCATTCTTTGAGGTAAGTTCCATATTTGAGATTGGGCATTGAATGATGAGAATTTACACATCAGCAATGTCATGGAACTTATAATTTCCCGACTTTAAACCATAGGGTCCGTTTGAATTCGAACTTGTTGTGAATCCAAGCCCAACACTGGAGGATTATTAACTTCAGCCATGACCTACCTCAAGGTAATGAGAGAGGCACCCTTGGTGAAATAAAAATACCTTGATCCCATTTAGAACTAGTCTAATGACCCCCCCTATTATGTCTTTAGGTAATTAAATTACCATTGGAACAGAGCCAAGAGCCCAAGTGTGTTCCCCCCTTTTCTACTTCCAGTGGTAAGTGTAAATCCTTACCTATGGACATATGCGACACTATAGTGACCGCATTTTCTTAAAAGCAACAGCTTGACACACATATTTATTATGTTTCAGGGCCCCGTGCTGCTTTTTTGATTGCCCAAATCTGTAGTCCTGATAAAGACTCGCACAGCCACGGTTTAAATCACCTCTAGGCCACCAGACGAGTCGAAACGTCGACGCTTTAATTTGTCCTGGATGGTGGTGTATATAAAAATTTGTGTGTGCAACATTAAATTTGGAAGCAAAGTCTCCAATTGAGATAGACTGTGTTTAGAATTGTAAAATACACACCAGGACCTAATGAATACATTTGTATAAATGTATTGCTCATACATATGAATTTGTAAATATCACTCTCCTTACTGTTGTTTTCCTACCTTTTTCTACTAAGTACTTTAGAACTCTATCCTTTTGCACGCCTTCTTTTGGGCAATCACAAATGTTTGTTATGAGACAGACATACAATGAAGTGAATTAAAATTGCCCAATGTCTTTTTGAATATTTTGCTGTTGTTTTTCTGCTTTGTTTCTCTGTGGATAAAATTGACACTAAGTGGATCGGGCTAATTTTGATATACAGGCCCATTGAATTAGTGAAAGTTTAACTAGCTACTTGATTAATCTGGTGAGTGTCACCCAGATGGGCCTGCACCATGGACTGAAGGTTCTCCAGGGTTGCTCCACTTTTCGTATCATCTGTGGCCTTTGCATCACTGGAACAAGCAAACCCTTGATGAGTTATCCAATCCGCTTCCGACAATATTATGGTTGGGCCTGGTGCAGGTGAGGATGATGATGCGGTTGCTGGTGTCGTTAACGGCTGTGAGGGAAAGTGACTCCCTTCGGCCACAGATTCAGAAGTGGAACTTGATGCCGAATGGTCTGCTGATTCAGTTGTACTTCTGCCGGCTCCTTCGATTTTCTGCCGCTCTTTTTTGAACCGAGTGGCTGACACAGCTAGCCAATGTTTGTACTTTGAAACTTCTGCTTCATCAAAAGGAATGAATGCTTTGCTGGCCACGGCCTTTTTGCACAGTGGATCCAGAATAGTGGCACAAAGGGAATGTTGTTCTGTATGTATTTTTTTAAGCCTTTCATTGTCAACTAGGCGGCTTAATAACCTCTCCGCCAACTGATATGCGTCTTGCTTTTCAGCAGCATCTCGGAATATTGAAGAAACCGCCTTCAGTTGGTGCTCTAGCATGCGCAACAATGGGATAGCTTTGCCCAAAGAACAGTCCTCCCTGCTGACTTCACACGTGAAGACCTCAAAAGGACGAAGCATGTCTGTCAGGTGTGCAACTAGCTTCCATTCCTCCAACTCTAGCCTCATGTCTTTCATAGTAGAACCTACTTTATAGACATACTCATTGATTACCCCCCACTGCTCAGACTGATGCTCAAGCATGTAAAAGGTTGAGTTCCAACGTGTTGCCACCTCCTGGATGAGTCCTTTGACTGGCAGTCTATGTTGAATGCTCCTTAGCTTCTTCCGGGCCTTAAAAGAATGGCTGAAATGTGTGCAGATTCTTCGGCAGGGGGTCAGTAACTTGTTGACTGTGGTTTCTTTTTTCAAGAAATCTTGTACAACAATGTGAATGCTGTGCGCCAAACACAGCACTCTAAAATAGTCACCTAGCCGCATGGCCTTAACTATATTACTGCCATTATCCGTGGAAACATAACCAATCATGCGATTTCTTGGACGCAGCCATTCATAGATCTTCCTATCAAACTCCTCCAAAATGTTAGCTGCCTGGGCCAGGCCTCAAAATGGCCCCCACCCACATGGCCAGGCCCCAACAACACCCCAAAAAGTCAAAAAACACACAAAAATCACCACAATCCAATGCCACCCATGCCCTCAATGATGTTTAAATTCAAGAGGCCCACACAAAGCCTTAGGCCATGCACCTCTCACTACCCCTGGGCATAATGGGTGAAAGCAGGGCAGGCTGAGTGCAGGCCTATAGCTCAAAGCACACTGCCTGGCTTCAAAATGGCCCCTTGTCCCTCAGCCACATGGCCAGGCCCTGCCTGGACCAGGCCTCAAAATGGCCCCTAACCACATGGCCAGGCCCCAACAATACCCCAAAAAGTCGAAAAAAACACAAAAATCACCACAATCCAATGCCATCCATGCCCTTAATGATGTTTAAATTCAACACACCCCAGAAAGACTTGCTCTATGCACCACTCAATACCCCTGGGCCTACTGGCTAGTGAGGCTTTTCAGGCACCCCAAAATTAAAAAAAAATCCACATATAACAGTGAGCTAAAATTCCATGACATAAATGAGATTTAAGTAAAAAAAAACAACTCACAGAAACAATTGTATCATGCACCCATGACTAACCCTGGGCCTACTGGAAGTTGTGAAAAAGTTTTAAAATTGTAGTGGCAGCGGGGGCGTGGCTAGCGGCCGAACATGGCGGCAGCATAGAAGACTAGCTCCGGCAGGGAAGCGGCCTCTCCATCTATCCGCCTGATAATCCGTGGCTAATCTTGCCTCAGACGGAGGCACCGAACGCCCGAGACCGGGTGGAACTGGCGGCAAGTTTCCGAACAGAAATCGAGGACTGGATGACGGAGTTATCGTCGAGTGTTGATCCGATCGAAGTACAGGCCTATCTCCGGGCACTCTAGTGGCAAGTGAAGCCGACCGGAAGTGCAGCCTGCTCAGCTACCACAGACAGGAAGTGATCGGTGCTGGGGGACTACCCCGAGTGACAACCGACGAACGGGATCCCTAACTAGGGACAGGACATATGCCATACCTGCCAACGGTTTGTCGAAGGAGGTGACTGAGAATTTTCGGAAAGACCATAAGCACAATCTCCTGCCGTCTGCTCCTTGGAGGGCATCGGGGCGTTTCCCCCATTGCTGCGATAGCTTGTTTCTGAACTAAGCCTAGAACTGTGCAGTGGCGGTGACTGCTCCTGGTGTCCTAGCGCCGACGAACTGTATAATCTCCGAGCACGAACCATGGCCGGGAAAGGTGTTAAAGGCGGTACAACCCAGACCCGTATCGAGCGGTACACAAACGACAGAACAGCTTCCCCTCCGGCGGATGGGAAACAATCTTCCTGGAAACCAGGCGAGCCTATGGGGGAGAAGAAGGCGATGCTAGATGATGTTATGAAGGCGCTCTTGCAGGTCCAAACGACGGTGGGTACCATCTCGACCGAAATTACCCTTATCCGAGCGGATCTCCACAAAATGGTCGAAAAAGTAAGCTCACTGGAACTGGTCACGAAATCGCTGGTCGAGGATGTCTCGGAACTGCAGACGGCCATGGAAGCGGTCATGGCGGAAAACAAAATCCTGAAAGATAAGCTGGACGACCAGGAGGGCCGCTCCAGGCGGAACAATGTACGCATTCTTGGTGTACCGGAATCAGAGGGCACGAGAGCGATGGACTTATACGTGGAAGACCTCATTAAAACTCATCTCCAACCCAAGGGACTATCGGCCTTCTTTTCAGTGGAACGTGCACACAGAGTTCCGGGGGGTCAACCCAAGCCAGGGGCTGCGCCAAGGCCGATCCTAGCAAGAATGTTTAATTTCCGCGACCGGGATGTCATCCTCCAAGCGGCGCGGGTTTCACCGCCGGTGAAAATCCTCAACTCTACGGTGGCGTTCTTCCCGGACTACACGGCGGAGGTGGCCAGGCGACGGAAGACATTCCTGGACGTTAAAAAGGAACTCAGAAAACGAGAACTCCCTTATTCCATGATTTTTCCTGCCAGGCTCCGGGTGGTGGCAGAGAACAGGACCTGGTTTTTCGATAACCCTGAGAATGCACGAGACTGGCTGGATGGCTGGCGACCTGCCCCTCATTCTCGCCGTCCTGGACGAACTAAGAATGGCTCTCATTCGAACGACCGGGACGACGTTGGAGAAGCTGGTATGAACAGTGGCAGAAGCTCGCCGACAAGAGATAATGGCGACCTGAACCAGGAGGTGAACCCATGAACACTCGACAGGTGTGAAACACTGTTGTTCGGGACTGCGGCTGGAACCGCCTTGGACACTGGGCCGAGGGCCTCTGCAGAGGGTATGAGGGGTCACTAATTCCGGAGTATTCCTCACCCCCAACGAGCAAGTAATTGTGTGTTTTCTTGAGGACGGGACTAAGCACTCTGCTAAATTGGGGTGGCGGGCAGTTTTGAGTCCGTGTAGCAGGGAAGCAGGGCGGGTGGGGGTTTCGGGAATGGGGGGGGTTTCGTTGGTTTGTTTGTTTGAACTGTTTGGCTCTATTCATCGTATGGAACTCATTTGTAGTCACATATGGCCGCATTCCTTATACCGGGTGTGTTACCTCTGATCTTATAGTACTGGGACTGCACCAACATACGCATGGTTGCGAAGGGCATAGAGGCCCTTCGGCTGCCATGGTTCTGTTTCACCCCGTGGGACACCGACAAACATCTACACAATGGGGGATCTTCCACAACCTAACAACATAACGACTGACCCTAGGGAGGGGCCTGTGCCACCGCTACAAATATTGTCATGGAATGTTCGGGGTTGGGGGACAAAGTAAAGAGGGGACTAGTTTTGCAATGCATTAGGTGACTGAACTGCTATATTGCCCTACTTCAGGAAACACACTTGGTGGGGGCGGCTACTAAAGCTCTGGATAGGCGAGGTTACCACATGGTAGCGCATTCGGACTTCACTTCAGGGTCACGGGGGACGGGAGCGTTTTATACTACACTCCACAAGAACTGACAAACATGGACGCTTCGCGGCGGTGTGTGGACAGTGGGAAGGTGTGCCCATTAATGTGGTGTCTGTGTATATCCCGCCGGCGCTGCATTCATCGGCATTTCCGGACCTGGGCAAATTTCTTCTGGAACTCCCAGAAGGGGACCTGGTGGTGGGCGGAGATTTCAATGCACTGGCCAATACTGATATGGATAGATTCCCGGTCCGCACCCCCCTCACTGGCCCCACAAAATTCAGGGACTTTCTGGAGGCTCAGGGTCTGGTTGATGTCTGGAGGCAGCTTCACCCCACTGATCGTCACTATTCCTACTATTCATCCACCCATGACTGCCTGTCTCGCATTGACTATTTTCTCACACTGGGGGGTGGCAGTCTCACGATTGCTGATGTGCAAATTAAACCCAGGGGTATATCGGACCATTCCCCTTTGACTGTTACACTGTCCTGCACAATAGCGGCTCGCAAACGGCTCTACCCTCTTTACCCTGGTTATCTTAAACTTCCCCAAATTCGGAAATCCTTAAAAACGACCACCAAACATTACTTCCAGGAGAATTCCGGTTTGGTGTCCTCCCCGATAACACTGTGGGAGGCGTATAAGACAGTGCTGGGAGGCCAAGCGATTGCGGCTGTAACCGACCACAAACGTAAGCAGAAACAGGAACTGGTAGAGTTAGAACTGCAGTTAGAACAGGCGAACGTAGCTCATATGGATGCGCCGTCAGATGACACTCGACACGCATTACATCTCTGCCAACAAAGACATGACGACTTTCTTCGGCGGCGAACATTAGAACATATAGAGTCGACTGCGAGTAGGGTTTATGATATGGGCGATAAGGCCAATAAACTATTGGCCTGGTTAGATAAGAAACGAGACGGTGGCAGGCACATTTTACAACTGCGAGACCAAGAAGGGACGTGTCACACGCACCCTTCCAAAATTGTTGACCTACTGGCGGACCACTTTCAGAGGGTTTATACCCCAGAGACGGTGGTCATGGCAGAGGCGGCGGAGCTAGCTCTCCAGGATGTGGAAGTAGAGACACTGTCGCCGGAGGCGATAACTGAGTTGGAGGCGGATCTCACGATAGAGGAGCTCCTCATGGCAATAGTTGCGCTGCGTACGGGTAAAGCGTTGGGTCCTAACGGGTTGCCGATCGAATGGTTTCAGACGATGGCTGATGCATTAGGCCCGCCTCTGTTGGCCAAGTTTGAGACCTGCCGAGAGACCGGAACGTTGCCTTTAGACCAGCGCTTGGCGACAATAGTGGCTATCCCAAAACCCGGCAGGCCTCCTGAGGACTGTACGTCGTATCGCCCAATTTCGCTCCTCAACGCGGAAGCAAAGATTTTTGCGAAATTGATTGCGAATAGGCTTACTCCGCACTTGTCCCACTTGATTCACCCGGACCAATCGGGCTTTATGCCGCACAGGAGCACGGCACTTAATCTCCGTAGGGTGCACGGCGCACTGGCTCGGGCACACTTATTGGAGGAGCCGGCGGCCATTTTGTCGTTAGACGCCAGAATGGCTTTTGATATGGTAGAGTGGCACTACCTGTTTGCAGTTCTGACCCGGATGGGCTTCGGACCGAAATTTCTATCATGGGTTAGACTTCTCTACACAGATCCGGTAGCACACGTGGCGGCCAACGGCCACATCTCTCGGGCAATTCCTTTGGCGCATGGGACTCGTTAGGGCTGCCCCCTATCCCCGCTCTTGTTCGCGCTGGTCCTTGAACCACTCGCGATAGTTATTAGAAAGACACCACTACTGAAAGGTATTAAATGGACGGAGGCCTGGGAAGACAGAGTATCACTGTATGCAGATGATATGTTGGTCTACTTGTCCGATCCCGAATCGACTGTCCCGATATTACTAGCACTCTGCGATAAGCATGGCTATGCCTCCGGATACACCATTAATTGGACAAAGTCGGTCCTGTATGTCCTGAAGGGCCCTATGCCAGTCCTCCCTGAGCACTGTCCTCTGGTACTGACCGACGTCTCCTTTAAATACTTGGGCATCCATGTCACCGGCGATGACATGGATGCCATCCAATTTGACTGCGGTCCTTGTCGTAAGTAGAACGGTCTTCGGAGACTTCCAGCGGGGCTCCAACTGACTTTTCCTGTCGAAGTTTCGGACTAGCACAACATCTCCGGGGCGGACGTCATGCTCCTTCACATCGGTGTTGTCAGGGAAGGCTGCGGCAACCTGTGAACGACATGATTGGAGTGCAGACATCAAGGAGGCAAGGTAATCTGTCAACATATTAGAATCAACATCAGTAATCCTTTTAGGAATGGGCGTCCCCCACATATTCGGTGGTCTTCCAAAGACCACCTCGTACGGGGATAGCCCTGATCTCGAATGGGCGACCATTCTCATATAGAATAGTGCCACTGGCAGAGCGACTATCCAGTCGACCCCTTTGTCCTGACATATTTTGGCAAGGCGGATCTTTAATGTCTGATTATGCCTCTCAACAAGGCCTGCGGCTTCTGGGTGTCGGACACAATGGAACTTCCACTGGTAGCCCAGTAACAAGGAAACTTGTTTCATTAATTCGGATGAGAATGGCTGACCGTTATCTGAGTACACGACACGAGGCATGCCGTATCGTGGGAAAAATTCACGAACCAACTGTTTGGCAGTGGTCGGAGCAGTGTAATCTGGGACTGGGTATGCTTCGGTCCAGCGGGACAGAGCACAGACAACTACGAGAACATATTTAAATCCTCGACAACGGTCCATCTGGATATAATCCATCTGGAGGACTTCAAAAGGGTGGCATGTGTCTGTAAAAAGTCCGTAAGAAGCCGGTCTTCTAGTGGTGAGGATTCCCGGACAGTGGTCCCGGGTTCCAACACCGCCAGCAGAGCGTGCCTTATCTGGATGTATCTATATGTTTCAGTGGGGCCTAGGGCATATTGTTGCTGTAGTTGTGCGAAAGGGAGCACCCCTGAAGAAGTCCAAATATCCCCAACCGTTGAAATGCCTATATTATCCCATTGGGTGAACCCTTGGCTAGATCGGAGGCAACCAAGTTTTTTGGTGTCCCAAAGTGGGGTGAGTTTCGTGATGACCCCCTTCCACTGCAGCCGAGTGAGCGCCCTGTACCACAGGGCAACTGTGTGTTTAGTAGGGCCAATCAGCCCTTTAAGGAGACTCGGGTTATACAACGGGGCCAGCAGACTTTGCGTCCCCAATTGGGCCCTATCAGCCAGATATGCCGGGTCATCGTGAGGTGCGTGGAGCCATTGGTTAAGTACCTTAAGTTGGGATGCCCAGTAGTAAAGTTGCATATTCGGTAACGCTATACCCCCATCGTACCAACCACGATTAAGTTTAAGGTGGGCAATTCTCGGTGGACGTTCACCCCACAGCAGAGTGGTCACAGCTGCGGTGACTTTACGGAAGTATGAGGGCGGAATTACAACCGGGGTGTTTTCCAGAGCATACAGGAGGCGCGGCAGCGCCATCATTTTAAATAAGGCAGCGCGCCCCAGTAACGTGAGTGGCAGGGCTGTCCAATGTCGAGCGTCCGCTTTCAAGCGGAGGAGGGGGGGCGCCAGGTTCAGGTCATATAACATGGCCTCATCGCCGGTGACATGGATGCCCAAGTATTTAAAGGAGACGTCGGTCAGTACCATGACGTAAATAATTAATTTACTCTCTTAATTTCTATGCAGGTAAGTACTTAATCAATGATAACTCAATCAGAAGGAAAGAAAACAGAGTCCGTGGTGTTAGAGTTTCTAAGGGTTTTATTCCTCATAAAGGAATCAGGATATCATGTTCTGACCACCACAGGAGTGTCAGAAGGGATAGATGAGCGCGCTCTCGTTTATTGACAATACATAGCTTATATACTTGATTTACATCATAAGGTTCAATGTAAGAGGCGTAACAGCTGAGAGAAGACAAGATAACAGTATACACGTGGTACCAATACATCATCAAGAGGCGTAAACTAGGCGTGAACTAGAGGTGTGTGCTAGAAACGTCACTGATAGGTGACGCAAGTGGGTGGCACCAAGGGGTGGTGCTAACAGAATGTTGCAATGTCAGCAGAAATCGGAAGCTTGGATGCGCGCGCAGCTGCATGACGTGTGATTGACGGGGTGCAGGGGACTTGACATTTACACTGACGGAAAGAGACAGAAGTCTGGCATGTCAGATCAACTTGTACTTCTATCATATCTGATATCTGATGTTTAGGAACTATACTATCTGGGCGGAAAGGTCTCTAGGGCAGAGACTATTCTATGCTAACTGTGGATGCGTATATGAGCGCCTGAGTGTCTACATGTGAAGCGTGGGGGCACGGGGCCTTCCATGGAAGCATGGCAACGGAGGCTATGAATTACTTGTATTAAGACAGGTCGGCCCTTTTGGCTCTGCAGCTGGAGAGGATGTTTACAGGATCTAGTAGGCAGGAATGTATTCTCGGGGAACGGAACAGATAACTCGAAGGTTATAGTCAGTCTTGGCAGAAAGCAGGCTTGAGCTGAGCGCGAGGGGCCGCGCTGAAAGTAGGACAGAGTTCACGGGTACAGAGGTAGCCTGGGCAGAGTCAGGAGCCACAAAAGAGGTTCAGATGGCAGGAATTCAGGGCCTACTCTGGCTAGAGCAGGAAAATGTGAAAAGTGTACTACAAAAAGACGGTGGCATAGCATACTTAGGAACGGACTATATAATCCATTCATGGTGGATCTGAAAGAGGACAAGTTAACGGTGGACGCAAATGTATTTGCGTCTTCATAGCTGTCACAGGAGGGAAGTTACATGCACTTTAAGCTGGTACATGGAGTCGGTGGGGTACGCGCTAGGGAACACAACATGACCAAAATTTAATTTTCCTCATTCCCTCCTTGTTCCCTACGGACCCTTCATGAAATATCGATCCTCATGAATCGATCAGTCTGTTCTTGTAACATCATTTGTTCTTCTTTCTTTTGGTTACGTTTTGAGTGAAAACTGGAATGTTCAATACAAGAGGTGGCACACAGTCCACAGATCGCTGGCCCACACTGCAGGCACAGGCAGCAACTGAATACTAGGACTAGGCCAATGCCTAGGAAGGATAGGATCTTCCATCCCCAAGCTGTTAACGTTGTCCAGAACCAACCGGACCAAGTCCAGGTGCCTGGATTCTGATGTATCTGATTTGCAATTTTATGAAGACGGGTGATAGCTTGATATACAGATGGTGCATTCTGTGGAATGAAAACACAGCAGCTTGACCCGATGACCTTACAGGCTCCACCTCTATCTGCCAAGATGACGTCAATTACAAGACGATTCTGAAGGACAACAACCCGCATAGCGGACTGCTCTTCTGTTAAGTTACCTAAGGCGGAGGTAGTTTCATTTACTACTGCTTCAAGTGTTCTAGTTAATCTGCGTATTAATTTACTATTCTGGACAGGGCCTAAAAAGAAAAAGAATCCTTTATTAAAGTCAGTGTACTGTTCCCATGCCGTTTCTGTGTAGTCGACAAGTGGGACATCTCTTCTGGGTCTATTCTTTACTAGATTGCTATTTCTGTGGTAATCAGGGGGAGCTAGAAAAACAGGTGGCAAAAGGAATGCAATGTAACAGGTACCATCCCAATCTGGAGGTAGACAGATGTATGCGGTATGACCACACACAAAGTAAGAATGACTGATAGCTTTGAAAGATGATTTTCCATCATCACTGAATTCGACCACAGTAGTGCATTTACTATGACCTAAGTGTACTGAACCTTTCTTCTTGATACATAATTCACCAGTGACTGGCAGTACTGACATAATGGGTAGAACTGGTGTGGCTTCGGATTCGACAGTAAGAATCATAAGGCTAATTGTGTAATTACCTAATCCATATACTTCATTTTCTAGATCAGTTCCTATTCTAATGGGGAGTCCCTCCTTATCTGGGTAACAGACGTCTAGTAGGACCAAGTTCAGGTTTCCCCAAACCCAACCCCCATCGAAAACAGCAATGTCGGGATCTAAAGAATTAATTATCTTAAACCATGCTCCACAGGAGCCATTGTGAGTGAACGGGTACGGAAAGAGAGGCAGCGCTCCCTTGTAATTCTGGTAGGGAGGGAGTCGGCCACATATCCAGCAATTTGTAGCATTGTTAGTTTGATGAGAATGATGTAACATACTAATGAATGTATTGTTGCGCAGCGCGAGTCTGTAGGAAAGCTCATGAGGAGGTAACTCACTAAAAGTGTGTTCAGCAGAGACATTGTAAGCAGATTGTTCACGCTTGAAAATAGGATAGTATACAGGTAACAAGATGCTAGCGACAATTATTAATATACTTAGAATAAACATAATTATTAGTGTCACTATGCAGTGACTACGAAGTGATTTGCAATATGTTCTTTTCTTTTCTTCTCTCTCTCTAACTCGATCTAGGGGATACATGTCAGAAACTATTTAACCGATTCACCTAGGGGAGGACTTAAACAATTAAACTGTCTGACTTGCTAGATCGCAATTTCATACGATATTGTTCTTGAGGAGTCTTTTCTCTTTTAACTTCGGTAAAGTCTTTGTTATCACAGTCTTTGGTGGGGGTGGGTGTGTCTTGTTCCGGTTTCAGTCCTGGGAATGTTTTGATATGGCTTAGGTGGACCCACCCCTTTCTGCCTTCCAATTTGACTGCGGTCCTTGTCGTAAGTAGAACGGTCTTCGGAGACTTCCAGCGGGGCTCCAACGGACTTTTCCTGTCGAAGTTTCGGACTAGCACAACATCTCCGGGGCGGACGTCATGCTCCTTCACATCGGTGTTGTCAGGGAAGGCTGCGGCAACCTGTGAACGACATGATTGGAGTGCAGACATCAAGGAGGCAAGGTAATCTGTCAACATATTAGAATCAACATCAGTAATCCTTTTAGGAATGGGCGTCCCCCACATATTCGGTGGTCTTCCAAAGACCACCTCGTACGGGGATAGCCCTGATCTCGAATGGGCGACCATTCTCATATAGAATAGTGCCACTGGCAGAGCGACTATCCAGTCGACCCCTTTGTCCTGACATATTTTGGCAAGGCGGATCTTTAATGTCTGATTATGCCTCTCAACAAGGCCTGCGGCTTCTGGGTGTCGGACACAATGGAACTTCCACTGGTAGCCCAGTAACAAGGAAACTTGTTTCATTAATTCGGATGAGAATGGCTGACCGTTATCTGAGTACACGACACGAGGCATGCCGTATCGTGGGAAAAATTCACGAACCAACTGTTTGGCAGTGGTCGGAGCAGTGTAATCTGGGACTGGGTATGCTTCGGTCCAGCGGGACAGAGCACAGACAACTACGAGAACATATTTAAATCCTCGACAACGGTCCATCTGGATATAATCCATCTGGAGGACTTCAAAAGGGTGATCGGGAGGATGGAATCCACCTTGCTCTACAGGGACGCTTTTACCTGGATTGAACTGACAACAGATCATGCAAGTACGCACTTTCTGTTTTGCTGCTGCTCGTAAGTGTTTATTGTTCCAGAGATTTTGCAAACTGTCTAGCATTGCTTTCTCTCCCAGGTGGGCAGGACTATGTGCTGTATTTATCATGACTTGAACCATAGAGTCAGGGAGAAACCATGTAGATTTTCCCTTCGTCATCCAACCTTGATCTGTCTGGATCCCTCCTAGTTCGATCCATTTCTTTATTTCGTCTGCAGTAGCATGTGTCTGAATGTCAATAACATCTAGTGTGGGATCTCTGACTGTCATACAGATTGTCGGATCTGTTGTTTTTGTGGTGTCAGTTGTCTGAGTGTCGGTCAGTGCTGTATGTTTTGCTGTCTGATCTGCCAGGTCGTTACCCTGGGAAACAGAATCTGTGGCTTTAGTATGTGCTTTACACTTCATGACTGAAATGGCTGAAGGCAGATGAATTGCTTCTAGCAGTGCTTGAATGAGAGGACCATGCTGTATCTTTGTACCATGAGAGGTCAGAAAACCTCGTTCTTGCCAGAGCATGCCGAAGTCGTGTACGACTCCGAACGCATAACGGGAATCTGTGTATATGTTAACATTTCTGTTCTTCGCTAGAATACAGGCTTGGGTCAGAGCGATGAGCTCTGCTGCTTGGGCAGACAATGTATCAATACGATGTGTTTCTTTAACTTCAGTTTCAGTGGTCACGGCATACGCGGCCACTAACTCTCCTGTACTTGTTCTCATGCATGAACCATCCACATAAAGTGTCAGGTCTGGATTTGTCAATGGAACATCTGTTAAATCTCGTCTGGGCTTTGTTACTGCATTAATAATCTCTATACAATCATGTGGAGCTGGATCTGTCATAACTGTAGGTAACAATGTTGCTGGATTCAAGATACTGCAGCGTCTGATTTCTATGTGTGGCTGGAATAATGTCAATTCGTAACCTGTCAGTCGTGCTATAGTCAAGTGTTGAGTCTGGGTTCTGTTTAACAGAACCTCTACAGAATGTGGAACTTGTACTGTTAACTGATGACCTAAAACAATTGAGTCGCTTTGTCTGATTGCTAACGCTGTTGCTGCTACTGACTTTAAGCATGCAGGGAGTGCCTGAGCTACTGAATCCAATGTACTTGAAAAATAAGCACAAGGCTTATGTGAACCTGCTTGATCTTGAGTGAGGACAGACAACGCTGTACCGTCACGTTCTGTAACAAAAAGTGTAAACGGTTTGCTGTAACATGGTGTCGCTAAAACTGGTGCTTGGCATAAAGCTTTCTTTAATTCCTCAAAGGCTTGTGTGTGTTCCTGAGTCCAAGGGAGGACAGTCGAAGTTGCTGCCTCCTGTGTTGTTAACTGGATGAGTGGTTTAGCTAGAAATGCATATTGAGGAATCCATTGTCTGCAGTACGAGGTGAGGCCTATGAAGGCCCGCACTTCTTTTTGTGACTGGGGTCGGGGCATGTTTACAATTAACTGAATGCGATCGGGAGTGAGCTGTCTCCCCACTTTGGACAGCAAGTGACCCAAGTACACAACTTGCTGAACACAGAATTGTAGCTTTGAAGGAGACACCTTGTGTCCCTTGTCGGCTAGGAAATGCAAAACTATCAGAGATGCTTGTTCACATTCGGGCTCACTTCGTGCGGTGATCAGTAGATCATCGACGTATTGCAGTAAAGCGGTATTAACTGGCATTTGAATACAATCTAGTTGTCTTTTCAGTGCTTGACTATAGATGCTGGGGCTTTCTGTAAATCCTTGAGGTGCGCGGGAAAATTTGAAACTTCGTCCATTTAAACTGAATCCGAAGAGATATTGGCTCTCCGGGTCAATGGGTACACTGAAGAAGGCGTTCTTGAGGTCGATTACAGTAAAGAACGTTGCTTCTGAATCAATGGCAGTTAACAGGGAGGAGATATCGGGGACCACTGGATACTGTGGTACAATGCATTTGTTCAGTTCTCGAAGATCAATCACCAGCCGATATACTGGCGGTGCATTGCGGTCTGTACGTTTAAGAATTGGAATGATGGGTGAATTACAGATATTGGAGTCGGTCTCTACGACCACTCCCTGGGCGATAAGCTCTTCAATAATTTTCAGTAAAGCCACTACAGCATCGGATGGTAACTTGTATTGTCTGATTCTGGGTAGAACAACTCCTGTCTTGAGTGTAACACGGTATGGTGTGATATGCATACAACCTACATCAGCTGGGCCTTTTGCCCATAAGTGATCTGGTACATTTTTCAGTCTGACATCAAAGTCACGTAGAACATAATGACCCTTGAAATCCCGTAGAAAGAGTCTGACTCCCTCCGGGGAACAGCAAATTATAGCTCCTAGAGCCTTCAGTGTTTTAATTCCTAACAGATTTTCGGGACATGATTTCGTAAGTAACAAATCTGTAACTCGAGATAATGGACCCACAGCTAGTGGTACTGGTTCTGACACTTCATTTACAATAGGCTGTCCTGAAAAACCAAGGGAAACATTCTGTGAGCCTGAGAGGGGTGCCCCTGGAACTTCATTATGACTTATAGTAGTGCGACTTGCCCCTGTGTCAATTAAAAACTTTCTGTCTTTTCCTAATACGTGACTATGTACATAAGGACCTTCTTGATCTACAGGAATTTCAATAAGAGGCAAATCACTTTCCCTCTCTAGGCTGTTTCATGTAAATCGCTGATAATCTGGATATGCCGACTGGGCATACTGGTACATCTGTTGTGATACTTGTCTAGTTGCGGCAGCGGGCTGTGTCTGAGCATGCTGTGGCTGCGGTACTGCTACTGTCTGTACGGTATGGGACTGATCATGCATAGGCTGTGTATTCTGCATTGGCTGTTCGTTCTGTGAGGTCTGTTGTTGACCCTGTTCATGTCTAGGCGGACGCGGTCTTTCTTTAGTTTTACCTGTCTCGATGTTATGTTTCAGGACTGGGCATTCATGGACGTAGTGACCTGGCTGCTTGCAATAATTACATGTCCCTTTAACGGGAGCGGCAGAATGATTGGTCTGGGCCCCACCTTTTCTATGACCCTCGGCTGGAATTGTCTGAGCTACTAACATTTTCATTTTCGTGTCTTTCATACGTTTCTGTTCCTGATCTTGTTCTTCCCTTATTCTGTTCTGGTGATATTGTAACATTTGTAACATCTGTGATGGCGTATTTGCCTGCCAAGTACTTTCAACCTTGTACACTCTATTTTTAACTAGTGGTAGGGCGTTCTCTACTAATTTTGTTACAAAAAGGTGTGGATATGACTCGCTACTAGTTTTTAGACCACTATTGATAATGAAACATTTCTCGAATCTTGAATAAAAGTCACTAGTATCTTCATCTTGTTTCTGTTTACAGGACGAGATTGCGTCCCAATCTTCCTTTCGAGTTGTCAATAATCTTGGCAGAACCTGTACTATTAAACCTGGTAATGCTTTAGTCAGATCCCCAAGGCCTAACCCTGGGACTCGTTTCTTTTCTTCGTCTTCTATCTCCGCCCATGCTATCTTTGACTCTCCCACTTCCCAATCCTTCTCCTTTAATTTCTCGTAAATGCCCGTGGGCAACAGTACCTTTAGCATTTTCATAATATCATCATACGTGTAATCTCCCATCAGTAACATGTCTTTAAGCTCTCTGTGAAAACCCGCAGGGTCTTTATCATGGCACGGAACTAATTTCTTCATTTCTAACAGTTCTAACTTAGTCAGTGGTGTGTGAACATACACACGTTTCAGAGTATGATCCTCACCCATAACTGGATGTACTTCTCGCAAGGGATTCTGACTTTCAATGCCACCACCGCATTGCATGTGGTACGTTTTTCTTTCTGGGGGCGGGGCGGGAACATATTCAGAGCTCAGGAAGGTGTTATACTTGCGCCGTTGTTCTAGAATTATTTGTATTAATTTGGTACTAAAACCTCTCCATCTATCCATGAGTAGTGCTTCTAATGTTTCATGTAAGGGACTTGGATCAGAATGATGGTTTCTGAACTTGATGAGGAGGTGCTGAATCATGTATACACCTGCTATTTTCTGTTCTTCCGGGGAAAGGTTCAAGAATGTCTGCACTAACGTGTCATCATTATATATGTCTGGGTTTTCGGCCCACAACACGGCTGACCGGGCTAGTTCCTGTTCATCCATAGAATTGAGTACATGGTACCCTACTCGATCTCGAAGCCTTTTATCAGTTTCCTGGAACTGATGTTCAGAAGAATTCGGATTTGTTAAAGCGGAGAAAAGAACTCTCTTGCTCTCCGGACGGACACCTTTCCTAAGGTAGTTTCCCCTACCTACATATGCTATAATGTCTGTAGACTTTCCTGATGTTTCATCTTCATCTTCCTCCTCGGAGGAAGTTTTATCAGTTTCTTCCTGATGTGCAGTTAATACTGCCTTTCTAATTTTCTGGGACATAGTGGCTATGCAAGTCCCCTTGTCATGTCTTCCGTCTGCTATATTTTGACCCCACTTGTTTAATGCGTCTAACTCACTTTGATCTGTCCCGGGCCTGTCTCGTTCTCTTATCACACAATTAATGAAGAATCGTAAAATCTGTTTTTGAATGTCAACTTTCTGTTTATACATGGCAGCTTTGACACTGTCGGGGTCTTTCCCTGTCTGTATGAATTTGTATAGTCTGTCGAGAGCTTCCTGCATTCCTACACAGCATAGCAAGTTATCGGTGGCAGATCTTAAGCGCAGTGATGCTAATACCATTAGATCGTCTTGTCCGGGTACTGGATCATATCTGCAAAATGACATCCTATCTTTGAATGCCTCAAGCCGCGATGAATAGGGAGACTGGAAAGGATTCTGTGTGTCCTTTAAATGCAATCTGTGTGTCGGTGGCGGGGTCTGTAGACCCGTTGTCGCACCTCCTGAGGCGGATGCTTGGGCATTATCTCTCCGCGGAGTCTGGATTTGGACTTGAATCTGTCTTTTAGTAAGATCGGGTAGTACTGGTTTCGTTAGATCCGTCTTCAGTGGGGGAAGTGGCGGAGGTATCGGAACAGGGGAGGTTTGTCGCGGTACCGGCGGAACTGGATCTGGGGGCGTAGTGCCACCCCCATCCCTGTCAGTAGGCAGGGCACGAACAGGCAGATTGGTGTAAGCTGGTGCTACATCCTCTAGATACGAATTCAGGAATATGTCTTTAGTAGTTTTATGCATTACTTTAGTTGGAACTAATGGTGTCGGTAAGTTTTTCGGTATCTCTGATTCAGTTTCGGATGTCCCATCTGCTATGAGATACATACCGTTTACAAGATTATTTCGGGCACGGTCTATTTGTTCTGTTTTGACTCGGATCCCTTCAGTAACTAATTCGTTTTCTCGTTCTTTATCTGATTCTTTAAGTCTGTCTTCTCTACGAAGTGCTTTGTCAGCACGCTTACGTGATTCCTTACGCCAAAATTCTATGGCGTCCTTCTGGGATTGCCTAGCTTTCTTTTTCCATAATACTTCTTCTACCCTCATGATGCACTCAGCATCCCACGTTCCGGTAACAGGCCATCTGTGTCTCTCATCTAGGTGCTTGGTGTAATCGGCCCATAAATCTAGATATAATATGGCATCTATGCCGTGTTTTTGATACATAAAATTGCCTGGAGTGTCCCTAGGGGGGATAGGAATTTCTTCCTCTAGTAACCCTTTCCTAGTTCCGATCTGTTTTAACTTGCTGAGGAACGGCATCCTGCTTACTTATTACTTGAACGCTAGATCTTTATTCCTTGATACGAGTTGCTAGTTGATACAAGAAATACAATAATACACAATAAAACAGTCACATTCATACCACAACATTAATCACATAAAAACATTAAAGACATAGCTAACTACCCCCTACACTGAATGTACCGCTCAACGGTACGGATACACTGGTGTAACAGTGCAAAAATTCGGAATACTTTATATACTGCTAAACAGTACAGATACACTGCCTAAAAACAGTGCAGACCGGACTTGCGTACCCAAACCCGTCTAGATACGACCCAGCAATGGTGTACCAAGGTCTACGCCAGGCGCCAAAACAGGTCTACAGTCAGGGCAGCAGTCCGTCGCAGCCGTCAGGAGGCGGGGATCTTCGCGGGAAAAGTCGTCGGGCCACTTGTTTTGACAACAGGATCGATGAAGCGGGGTGCACCTTCCCTCGGAGATTTCACACGAAGTTCCTCACGATCGTCGGGCTTTGGACCGGTACCACTGATGCAGCCCCACGTTGGGCGCCAACTGAAGGACTGGGTTTTTCTAAGACCCAGCGGTGCCAGGGATAACACCTAAAACCTTCGTGTGTAACCTGTTCCGGCGTACAAATAACAGAGACACGGGACACTTCCTTTGGCGTCAAAGATTTGAGGTTAATCCTATATGTATCAAAAACACGGCATAGATGCCATATTATATCTAGATTTATGGGCCGATTACACCAAGCACCTAGATGAGAGACACAGATGGCCTGTTACCGGAACGTGGGATGCTGAGTGCATCATGAGGGTAGAAGAAGTATTATGGAAAAAGAAAGCTAGGCAATCCCAGAAGGACGCCATAGAATTTTGGCGTAAGGAATCACGTAAGCGTGCTGACAAAGCACTTCGTAGAGAAGACAGACTTAAAGAATCAGATAAAGAACGAGAAAACGAATTAGTTACTGAAGGGATCCGAGTCAAAACAGAACAAATAGACCGTGCCCGAAATAATCTTGTAAACGGTATGTATCTCATAGCAGATGGGACATCCGAAACTGAATCAGAGATACCGAAAAACTTACCGACACCATTAGTTCCAACTAAAGTAATGCATAAAACTACTAAAGACATATTCCTGAATTCGTATCTAGAGGATGTAGCACCAGCTTACACCAATCTGCCTGTTCGTGCCCTGCCTACTGACAGGGATGGGGGTGGCACTACGCCCCCAGATCCAGTTCCGCCGGTACCGCGACAAACCTCCCCTGTTCCGATACCTCCGCCACTTCCCCCACTGAAGACGGATCTAACGAAACCAGTACTACCCGATCTTACTAAAAGACAGATTCAAGTCCAAATCCAGACTCCGCGGAGAGATAATGCCCAAGCATCCGCCTCAGGAGGTGCGACAACGGGTCTACAGACCCCGCCACCGACACACAGATTGCATTTAAAGGACACACAGAATCCTTTCCAGTCTCCCTATTCATCGCGGCTTGAGGCATTCAAAGATAGGATGTCATTTTGCAGATATGATCCAGTACCCGGACAAGACGATCTAATGGTATTAGCATCACTGCGCTTAAGATCTGCCACCGATAACTTGCTATGCTGTGTAGGAATGCAGGAAGCTCTCGACAGACTATACAAATTCATACAGACAGGGAAAGACCCCGACAGTGTCAAAGCTGCCATGTATAAACAGAAAGTTGACATTCAAAAACAGATTTTACGATTCTTCATTAATTGTGTGATAAGAGAACGAGACAGGCCCGGGACAGATCAAAGTGAGTTAGACGCATTAAACAAGTGGGGTCAAAATATAGCAGACGGAAGACATGACAAGGGGACTTGCATAGCCACTATGTCCCAGAAAATTAGAAAGGCAGTATTAACTGCACATCAGGAAGAAACTGATAAAACTTCCTCCGAGGAGGAAGATGAAGATGAAACATCAGGAAAGTCTACAGACATTATAGCATATGTAGGTAGGGGAAACTACCTTAGGAAAGGTGTCCGTCCGGAGAGCAAGAGAGTTCTTTTCTCCGCTTTAACAAATCCGAATTCTTCTGAACATCAGTTCCAGGAAACTGATAAAAGGCTTCGAGATCGAGTAGGGTACCATGTACTCAATTCTATGGATGAACAGGAACTAGCCCGGTCAGCCGTGTTGTGGGCCGAAAACCCAGACATATATAATGATGACACGTTAGTGCAGACATTCTTGAACCTTTCCCCGGAAGAACAGAAAATAGCAGGTGTATACATGATTCAGCACCTCCTCATCAAGTTCAGAAACCATCATTCTGATCCAAGTCCCTTACATGAAACATTAGAAGCACTACTCATGGATAGATGGAGAGGTTTTAGTACCAAATTAATACAAATAATTCTAGAACAACGGCGCAAGTATAACACCTTCCTGAGCTCTGAATATGTTCCCGCCCCGCCCCCAGAAAGAAAAACGTACCACATGCAATGCGGTGGTGGCATTGAAAGTCAGAATCCCTTGCGAGAAGTACATCCAGTTATGGGTGAGGATCATACTCTGAAACGTGTGTATGTTCACACACCACTGACTAAGTTAGAACTGTTAGAAATGAAGAAATTAGTTCCGTGCCATGATAAAGACCCTGCGGGTTTTCACAGAGAGCTTAAAGACATGTTACTGATGGGAGATTACACGTATGATGATATTATGAAAATGCTAAAGGTACTGTTGCCCACGGGCATTTACGAGAAATTAAAGGAGAAGGATTGGGAAGTGGGAGAGTCAAAGATAGCATGGGCGGAGATAGAAGACGAAGAAAAGAAACGAGTCCCAGGGTTAGGCCTTGGGGATCTGACTAAAGCATTACCAGGTTTAATAGTACAGGTTCTGCCAAGATTATTGACAACTCGAAAGGAAGATTGGGACGCAATCTCGTCCTGTAAACAGAAACAAGATGAAGATACTAGTGACTTTTATTCAAGATTCGAGAAATGTTTCATTATCAATAGTGGTCTAAAAACTAGTAGCGAGTCATATCCACACCTTTTTGTAACAAAATTAGTAGAGAACGCCCTACCACTAGTTAAAAATAGAGTGTACAAGGTTGAAAGTACTTGGCAGGCAAATACGCCATCACAGATGTTACAAATGTTACAATATCACCAGAACAGAATAAGGGAAGAACAAGATCAGGAACAGAAACGTATGAAAGACACGAAAATGAAAATGTTAGTAGCTCAGACAATTCCAGCCGAGGGTCATAGAAAAGGTGGGGCCCAGACCAATCATTCTGCCGCTCCCGTTAAAGGGACATGTAATTATTGCAAGCAGCCAGGTCACTACGTCCATGAATGCCCAGTCCTGAAACATAACATCGAGACAGGTAAAACTAAAGAAAGACCGCGTCCGCCTAGACATGAACAGGGTCAACAACAGACCTCACAGAACGAACAGCCAATGCAGAATACACAGCCTATGCATGATCAGTCCCATACCGTACAGACAGTAGCAGTACCGCAGCCACAGCATGCTCAGACACAGCCCGCTGCCGCAACTAGACAAGTATCACAACAGATGTACCAGTATGCCCAGTCGGCATATCCAGATTATCAGCGATTTACATGAAACAGCCTAGAGAGGGAAAGTGATTTGCCTCTTATTGAAATTCCTGTAGATCAAGAAGGTCCTTATGTACATAGTCACGTATTAGGAAAAGACAGAAAGTTTTTAATTGACACAGGGGCAAGTCGCACTACTATAAGTCATAATGAAGTTCCAGGGGCACCCCTCTCAGGCTCACAGAATGTTTCCCTTGGTTTTTCAGGACAGCCTATTGTAAATGAAGTGTCAGAACCAGTACCACTAGCTGTGGGTCCATTATCTCGAGTTACAGATTTGTTACTTACGAAATCATGTCCCGAAAATCTGTTAGGAATTAAAACACTGAAGGCTCTAGGAGCTATAATTTGCTGTTCCCCGGAGGGAGTCAGACTCTTTCTACGGGATTTCAAGGGTCATTATGTTCTACGTGACTTTGATGTCAGACTGAAAAATGTACCAGATCACTTATGGGCAAAAGGCCCAGCTGATGTAGGTTGTATGCATATCACACCATACCGTGTTACACTCAAGACAGGAGTTGTTCTACCCAGAATCAGACAATACAAGTTACCATCCGATGCTGTAGTGGCTTTACTGAAAATTATTGAAGAGCTTATCGCCCAGGGAGTGGTCGTAGAGACCGACTCCAATATCTGTAATTCACCCATCATTCCAATTCTTAAACGTACAGACCGCAATGCACCGCCAGTATATCGGCTGGTGATTGATCTTCGAGAACTGAACAAATGCATTGTACCACAGTATCCAGTGGTCCCCGATATCTCCTCCCTGTTAACTGCCATTGATTCAGAAGCAACGTTCTTTACTGTAATCGACCTCAAGAACGCCTTCTTCAGTGTACCCATTGACCCGGAGAGCCAATATCTCTTCGGATTCAGTTTAAATGGACGAAGTTTCAAATTTTCCCGCGCACCTCAAGGATTTACAGAAAGCCCCAGCATCTATAGTCAAGCACTGAAAAGACAACTAGATTGTATTCAAATGCCAGTTAATACCGCTTTACTGCAATACGTCGATGATCTACTGATCACCGCACGAAGTGAGCCCGAATGTGAACAAGCATCTCTGATAGTTTTGCATTTCCTAGCCGACAAGGGACACAAGGTGTCTCCTTCAAAGCTACAATTCTGTGTTCAGCAAGTTGTGTACTTGGGTCACTTGCTGTCCAAAGTGGGGAGACAGCTCACTCCCGATCGCATTCAGTTAATTGTAAACATGCCCCGACCCCAGTCACAAAAAGAAGTGCGGGCCTTCATAGGCCTCACCTCGTACTGCAGACAATGGATTCCTCAATATGCATTTCTAGCTAAACCACTCATCCAGTTAACAACACAGGAGGCAGCAACTTCGACTGTCCTCCCTTGGACTCAGGAACACACACAAGCCTTTGAGGAATTAAAGAAAGCTTTATGCCAAGCACCAGTTTTAGCGACACCATGTTACAGCAAACCGTTTACACTTTTTGTTACAGAACGTGACGGTACAGCGTTGTCTGTCCTCACTCAAGATCAAGCAGGTTCACATAAGCCTTGTGCTTATTTTTCAAGTACATTGGATTCAGTAGCTCAGGCACTCCCTGCATGCTTAAAGTCAGTAGCAGCAACAGCGTTAGCAATCAGACAAAGCGACTCAATTGTTTTAGGTCATCAGTTAACAGTACAAGTTCCACATTCTGTAGAGGTTCTGTTAAACAGAACCCAGACTCAACACTTGACTATAGCACGACTGACAGGTTACGAATTGACATTATTCCAGCCACACATAGAAATCAGACGCTGCAGTATCTTGAATCCAGCAACATTGTTACCTACAGTTATGACAGATCCAGCTCCACATGATTGTATAGAGATTATTAATGCAGTAACAAAGCCCAGACGAGATTTAACAGATGTTCCATTGACAAATCCAGACCTGACACTTTATGTGGATGGTTCATGCATGAGAACAAGTACAGGAGAGTTAGTGGCCGCGTATGCCGTGACCACTGAAACTGAAGTTAAAGAAACACATCGTATTGATACATTGTCTGCCCAAGCAGCAGAGCTCATCGCTCTGACCCAAGCCTGTATTCTAGCGAAGAACAGAAATGTTAACATATACACAGATTCCCGTTATGCGTTCGGAGTCGTACACGACTTCGGCATGCTCTGGCAAGAACGAGGTTTTCTGACCTCTCATGGTACAAAGATACAGCATGGTCCTCTCATTCAAGCACTGCTAGAAGCAATTCATCTGCCTTCAGCCATTTCAGTCATGAAGTGTAAAGCACATACTAAAGCCACAGATTCTGTTTCCCAGGGTAACGACCTGGCAGATCAGACAGCAAAACATACAGCACTGACCGACACTCAGACAACTGACACCACAAAAACAACAGATCCGACAATCTGTATGACAGTCAGAGATCCCACACTAGATGTTATTGACATTCAGACACATGCTACTGCAGACGAAATAAAGAAATGGATCGAACTAGGAGGGATCCAGACAGATCAAGGTTGGATGACGAAGGGAAAATCTACATGGTTTCTCCCTGACTCTATGGTTCAAGTCATGATAAATACAGCACATAGTCCTGCCCACCTGGGAGAGAAAGCAATGCTAGACAGTTTGCAAAATCTCTGGAACAATAAACACTTACGAGCAGCAGCAAAACAGAAAGTGCGTACTTGCATGATCTGTTGTCAGTTCAATCCAGGTAAAAGCGTCCCTGTAGAGCAAGGTGGATTCCATCCTCCCGATCACCCTTTTGAAGTCCTCCAGATGGATTATATCCAGATGGACCGTTGTCGAGGATTTAAATATGTTCTCGTAGTTGTCTGTGCTCTGTCCCGCTGGACCGAAGCATACCCAGTCCCAGATTACACTGCTCCGACCACTGCCAAACAGTTGGTTCGTGAATTTTTCCCACGATACGGCATGCCTCGTGTCGTGTACTCAGATAACGGTCAGCCATTCTCATCCGAATTAATGAAACAAGTTTCCTTGTTACTGGGCTACCAGTGGAAGTTCCATTGTGTCCGACACCCAGAAGCCGCAGGCCTTGTTGAGAGGCATAATCAGACATTAAAGATCCGCCTTGCCAAAATATGTCAGGACAAAGGGGTCGACTGGATAGTCGCTCTGCCAGTGGCACTATTCTATATGAGAATGGTCGCCCATTCGAGATCAGGGCTATCCCCGTACGAGGTGGTCTTTGGAAGACCACCGAATATGTGGGGGACGCCCATTCCTAAAAGGATTACTGATGTTGATTCTAATATGTTGACAGATTACCTTGCCTCCTTGATGTCTGCACTCCAATCATGTCGTTCACAGGTTGCCGCAGCCTTCCCTGACAACACCGATGTGAAGGAGCATGACGTCCGCCCCGGAGATGTTGTGCTAGTCCGAAACTTCGACAGGAAAAGTCCGTTGGAGCCCCGCTGGAAGTCTCCGAAGACCGTTCTACTTACGACAAGGACCGCAGTCAAATTGGAAGGCAGAAAGGGGTGGGTCCACCTAAGCCATATCAAAACATTCCCAGGACTGAAACCGGAACAAGACACACCCACCCCCACCAAAGACTGTGATAACAAAGACTTTACCGAAGTTAAAAGAGAAAAGACTCCTCAAGAACAATATCGTATGAAATTGCGATCTAGCAAGTCAGACAGTTTAATTGTTTAAGTCCTCCCCTAGGTGAATCGGTTAAATAGTTTCTGACATGTATCCCCTAGATCGAGTTAGAGAGAGAGAAGAAAAGAAAAGAACATATTGCAAATCACTTCGTAGTCACTGCATAGTGACACTAATAATTATGTTTATTCTAAGTATATTAATAATTGTCGCTAGCATCTTGTTACCTGTATACTATCCTATTTTCAAGCGTGAACAATCTGCTTACAATGTCTCTGCTGAACACACTTTTAGTGAGTTACCTCCTCATGAGCTTTCCTACAGACTCGCGCTGCGCA